>NC_037357.1:40840139-43340139 GCF_002263795.3 Bos taurus | reverse complement strand
TGCATCGAGTCAGTGATGCCATACAGCCATCTCATCCTCTGTCGTCCCCTTCTCCTCTTGCCCCCAATCCCTCCAAGCATCAGAGTCTTTTCCAATGAGTCAACTCTTCGCATGAGGTGGCCAAAGTACTGGAGTTTCAGCTTTAGCATCATTCCTTCCAAAGAAATCCCAGGGCTGATCCCCTTTAGAATGGACTGGTTGGATCTCCTTGCAGTCCAAGAGACTCTCAAGAGTCTTCTCCAACACCACAGTTCAAAAGCATCAATTCTTCAGTGCTCAGCCTTCTTCACATTCCAACTCTCACATCCATACATGACCACAGGAAAAACCATAGCCTTGACTAGATGAACCTTTGTTGGCAAAGTAATGTCTCTGCTTTTGAATATGCTATCTAGGTTGGTCATAACTTTCCTTCCAAGGAGTAAGCGTCTTTTAATTTCATGGATGCAATCACCATCTGCAGTGATTTTGGAGCCCAGAAAAATAAAGCCTGACACAGTTTCCACTGTTTCCCCATCTATTTCCCATGAAGTGATGGGACCGGATGCCATGATCTTCCTTTTCTGAATGTTGAGCTTTAAGCCAACTTTTTCACTCTCCAATTTCACCTTCATCAAGAGGCTTTTTAGTTCCTCTTCAGTTTCTGCCATAAGGGTGGTGTCATCTGCATATCTGAGGTTATTGATATTTCTCCCAGTAATCTTGATTCCAGCTTGTGTTTCTTCCAGTCCAGCATTTCTCATGATGTACTCTGCATATAAGTTAAATAAACAGGGTGACAATATACAGCCTTGACGTCCTCCTTTTCCTATTTGGAACCAGTCTGTTGTTCCGTGTCCAGTACTCAGCCATAAAAAGGAATACATTTGGGTCCATTCTAATGAGGTGGATGAACCTAGAATCTATTATACAGAGTGAAGTAAGTCAGAAAGAGAAAGATAAATATCATATTCTAACACATATATATGGAATCTAGAAAAATGATACTGAAGAACTTTTTACAGGACAGCAGTGGACAAAAAGACATAGAGAATAGACATTTGGTGATGGGGAGAGGGAAAGAGAGGGTGAGATGTATGGAAAGAGTAACATGGAAACTTACATTACAATATGTAAAATAGATAGCGAATAGGAATTTGCTGTATGGCTCAGGAAACTCAAACAGGGGCTCTGTATCAACCTAGAGGGATGGGAAGGGGAGGGAGATGGGAGGGAGTTTCAAAAGGGAGGGGATATATGTATACCTATGGTTGATTCATGTTGAGGTTTGACAGAAAACAACAAAATTCTGTAAAGCAATTATCCTTCAGTAAAAAATTAAATATTTTTTTAAATGGGAAAAGAAATACCCACCCAATTCAGGAACTTCAGAAAGTCCCATAAAGGATAAACCCAAAGAGAAACACACCAAGACACATATTAATCAAACTAATATTAAATACAAAGAACAAATATTAAAATTAGCAAAGGAAAAGCTACAAATAACATACAAGTGGATCCCCATAAGTTTTACAGCTGGTCTTTCAACATAAACTCTGCAGGACAGAAGGGAGTGGCAGGATATACTTAAAATGATGGAAGGAAAAAAACCTACAACCAAGATTACTCTATACAGCAAGGATCTCATTCAGATTTGAAGGAGAAACCAAAAACTTTAGAGAAAAGCAAAAATTAAGAGAATTCAGTACCACCAAACCAACATTACAACAAATGCTAAAAGAATTTCCCTAGGTAAGAAATACAAGAGTAAGAAATGTCTTACAAAAACAAACTGAAAGCAATACAGTAAATGTTAGTAGGATCACACAAATCAATAATCACCTTAAATGTAAATGGTCTAAATGCTCCAACCAAAAGACACAGATTTACTGAATGGATACAAAATCAAGACCACTGACTATATATTCTGTCCTTAAGAGACCCACCTGAGACCTAGGGACATACACAGACTGAAAGTGAGGGGTAGGAAAAAGATATTCCATGCAAATAGAAATCAAAAGGAAACAGGAGAAAATATTTGAGGATATTATAGTCAAAAACTTCCTTAACATGGGAAAAGAAATAGCCACCCAATCTAGGAAGTTCATTAAAATCCTTATTAATTTTCTAGATCATCTGTCTGGAAATAATATTTATAATAGACAAATTAGACTTTAAAATAAAGACTATTACAAGAGACAAGGAAAGACACTACATAATAATCAAGAGATCAATCCAAGAAGATATGACAAGTATAAATGCACTCAACATAGGAGCACCTCAATACATAAGGCAAATGTTAACATCTATTAAAGGGGAACTCAACAGTAACACAAGCTTAGTGGGAGATTTAAATATTCCACTCACACCAATGGACACATTATCCAGACAGAAAGTTAATAAGGAAACAAAAGCTTGAAACAATACATCAGACCAGTTGGATATGATTGATATCTACAGGGCATTTCATGAAAAAACAGAAGATTTCACTTTTTTCTAAAGTGAAAATGGAACATTCTCCAGGATAGATCACATCTTGGGTCACAAATCAAGCCTTGGTAAATTTTTAAAAACTGAAATCATTTCAAGTATCTTTTCTGACCACAAAGGTATAAGATTAGATATGAACTGCAGAAAAAAACTACAAAAACACAAACACATGGAAGCTAAACAATATGCTTCAGAATAAACAACAGACCACTGAAGAAATAAAAAAGTAAATCAAAATATACATAAAAACAAATGACAATGAAAACAGGACAACTCAAAACCTATGGGATGCACTGAAAGCAGTGATAAGAAGGAAGTTTATAGCAATACAAGCCTACCTTACAAAAACAAGAGAAACATCAAATAAACGATGCAACCTTACACTTAAAGCAACTAGAAAAAGAATTTTTAAAAAACCTCAAAGTTAGTAAAAGGTAAGAAATCATAAAAATCAGAGCAGAAATAAATGAAAGAGAAAGGAAGGAGAGTATGACAAAGCTCAATAAAGCTGAAAGCTGTTTTTTGTGTTTTTGAGATGAGAAAAGAAACTGGCTAACCATTAGCCAGACTTCTCAAGAAGAAAAGAGAGAAGACTCAGATCATTAAAATTAGAAATGAAAAAGTAGTTACAAGAGACAGCATAAATACGATGTATCATAAGAGACCACTATGAGCAACTGTATGCCAATAAAATGGACAACCTGGAAGAAATGGACAAATTCTTATAAAAATATAACCTACCTTAACTGAACTAGGGAGAAATAGAAAATATTAACAGACCAATCACAGGCAAAGAGTTCAAATTGGTAATCAAAATCTTCCAAAAACAAAAGTCAAGGTCCAGATGCCTTCAGAGTCTAATTCTAGCAAAAGTTTAGAGAAGAGCTAACATCTATCCTGCTCAAAATATTCCAGAAAATCACAGAGGAAGGAAAACTCCAAAATTATTTCTACAAGGCTATAGTCACCCTGATACCAAAACCAGAAAAAGATCCCACAAAAAAAGAAAATTACAGGCCAATGTCACTGATGAACATAGATGCAAAAATCTTCAATGAAACGTCCAAAACTATGTTGAATAGTAGTGGTGATAGTGGGCACTCTTGCCTTGTTCCTTACTTTAGGGGAAATGCTTTCAATTTTTCACCATGGAGGATAATGTTTGCTATGGGTTTGTCATATACAGCTTTCATTATGTTGAGTTATGTCCCTTCTATTCCTGCTTTCTGGAGAGTTTTTATCATAAATGGATGTTGAATTTTGTGAAAGGCTTTCTCTGCATCTACTGAGATAATCATATGGTTTTTATCTTTCAATTAGTTACTGTGGTGTATTAGCTTACATTGGTTGATTTGCAGATATTAAAGAATCCTTGCATTCCTGGGATAAAGCCCACTTGGTCATGAGGTATGATCTTTTTAATATGTTGTTGAATTCTGATTGCTAGAATTTTGTTTAGGATTTTTGCATCTATGTTCATCAGTGATATTGGCCTGTAGGTTTGTGTGTGTGTGTGTGTGTGTGTGTGTGTGTGTGTGTGTGTGTGTGAGTGTGTGGCATCTTTGTCTGGTTTTGGTATTAGGGTGATGTTGGCCTCATAGAATGAGTTTGGAAGTTTATCTTTACAATTTTCTGGAAGAGTTTGAGTAAGATAAGTGTTAGCTCTTCTCTGAATTTTTGGTAGAATTCAGTTGTGAAGCTGCCTGGTCCTGGGCTTTTGTTTGCTGGAAGATTTCTGATTACAGTTTCAACTTCCATGCTTGTGATGGGTCAGTTACAATTTTCTATTTATTCCTGTTTCAGTTTGGTAAAGTTATACTTTTCTAAGAATTTGTCCATTTCTTCCAAGTTGTCCATTTTATTGGTGTATAGTTGCTGATATTAGTCTCTTATGTTCCTTTGTATTTCTGTGTTGTCTCTTATGATTTCTCCATTTTCATTTCTAATTTTGTTGATTTGATTATTCTCCCTTTATTTCTTGATAAGTCTGGCTAATGGCTTTTCAATTTTATTATCTTCTCAAAGAATTGGCTTTTAACTGGTAGTTTAATCAACTTTGGTTTTTTTTGCTATGGTCTCTTTTGTTTCTTTTGCATTTATTTCTGCCCAAATTTTTAAAATTTCTTTCCTTCTACTAACCCTGGGGTTCTTCGTTTCTTCCAAAAGGAATCCAGATTGGAAAAGAAGTCACTCACTCACTGTTTGCAAATGACATGATCCTCTACACAGAAAACGATAAAGACTCTACCAGAAAACTACTAGAACTTATCAACGAATATTGTAAAGTTGCAGGATATAAAATTAACACACAGAAATATCTTGCATTCCTATACACTAACAATGAGAAAACAGAAAGAGAAATTAAGGAAACAATTCCATTCACCATTGCAATGAAAAGAATAAAACACTTAGAAATATATCTACCTAAAGAAACAAAAGACCTGTATATAGAAAACTATAAAACACTAATGAAAGAAATCAAAGAGGACACAAATAGATGGAGAAATATACCATGTTCATGGATCAGAAGAATCAATATAGTGAAAATGAGTGTATTATCCAAAGCAATCTATAAATTCAATGCAATCCCTATAGTAGGCCTACCATAGGGCCGTGCCCTTATCAAACTGACTTGCTGACTCAACTGTGGCACTCTGGCCTGAGGCATAGGGGGTTTCTCCTTATGGAAGGGGTCCCCGTTTGTAAGGCCTCACTTTGGAGAAGCATTACAGTCTTAGTGGGACTTGGGCTGTCTTGACATTTGATTTTTGGATTTGTGGGAATCTCTTTGCCATTTTCTTTGTTTTTGGTGACATCCTGCTAGCCTGGTTGGTTTGATTACTTTGGCTTGTGCATGCAGACATCTGATAGGAACAGCTCCAGCTAGAATGAGAAGCACTTCCTCTGAAGTTCCATCTCAGAGCCCCCTAGGGAAAATCCTAAGTGACTGATCTATCTATAGTTAAGACAAGTATTTACTTAACTGGAAATTAAAGGTGATCACACACACATAAAAGTTTTTTTCCAGGAAGCTCTTTTTTTATTGCCTACATAGTTAAGGTGATTAAAAAAAAAAAATGCTGACTTGGTAACTTTCAACATAGACCTCCTAAGGGAAAACTTGCATTTCCATTTGTTTTTGAGATGTAAATGTTCTATCTGATCTTTGCAAGTTGTTCTAGTGTGTGTTTGTTTCTGTTAGGCATATAAGAGGTCTTTTTATACTCTATTGGTGGCCAAACAATGGATTCTTTTAAAATTAGAGAAACTAGAAAATTACTAAATCTAGTGCACAGACCAAAAAGCGGTTGAAAACTCCAGGGCTTTCCTAGGAATGATAGGATTTTGTCACATATGGATACCAAACTTTGGGTTAATTGCAAAATACTTCAAAAGGTCCATATTCTGAGGCTTTGTTTTTGATGGGCAACTGTTGAAAGTCTTAGGAGACTCTGAAACTTAAACTCATGACTTCACTGGCCCTATAACCAGAAATAGTTAATTTTAAATTTACAATGGATCGTCTTCTGTGACTTTAACTCTTTGTTTTTGTTGTTGTTATAAACATTTATAATGGCCTGTCTTAGGGAGATAACCTGAGCAGTCCACCTGTCAGGGATTTTAAGGAAATGAAACTAACACATCCCCTGCCCAAGGCTTGCCATTCTAGGAGACATTTGCAAAAATTGAATAGTCTTTTTACTTTGTTTCCTCACTTCCCCCCCACCACCCCCGTCTCTGACTCTTAAAAGAAACTAGCAACCAGGCCCTGACAAGATGTGTATTTTGAGGAGCCAGCTCAGTCAGCTACCTCTCTGATTAAAGTCTCTTCCTTTCCTCAACCCCATCTCTTGGATTCATTGGCCTGTCATGGGGCAAGCAGAGGGAGTTTGGACATGGTAACAGCCCTAGGCCTGCCTGATCTCCAGAAAGAATTCAAACTAGATGTGCATGAGAGACAGGGGCTGACCCAGGGCATGGCAGACATTCCCAGACCAGTACATTATCTTTCAAAAGAGCCGGACACCACAACTGCTGGCTGCCCCCTCTCCTCTTGCTTGAGAGAAGTAACTGGCACTTGTGAACTGATAAAAGAAACAGAAAAGTTCATTTAGGGTCAACCAACCACAGGATAGGTCCCACATGAAGTCCTAGTCCTAGTCCTTCTGGAAAAAAAGTGTGGATACTGGTTGATATTAGGGAGGATGAGTGTAAGGTATTGCTCAGGCTGAGGCAGAAAAGGAGAGACGACCTCAATGGAAGTAGGTTACATTTATTCAGGCAAGGAGGGGCAACAGTCGGCCTAAGGACCAAGTCGGCTGAGGCCAAGAGGGATTAGGGAGGCTCCATATTTATAGGGAGGTTTGTGGAAGTGATAAGGGAAATGTTAATCAGGTGGGATGTTTGGGTATTCTTTAGTTGAGATGGCATTTGTAGTTGGGCAGGGGGTGATAAGTCTTCTGGACAGGTGTAGGGGGTGGAAGGTTTCTGGACAGTGGTTGATAAGTCCCAGATAGATACAACTGTCCTGGAGCATCAGGGCGGGACCTAAAGTTCAGTTTTGTTTTCTCCAAAGTTAGATGATTCCACAATGGCCTTTGAGACTGTTGTTTTCTCTTCTAGGCCCAAAGACTCTTTCAATGGGAAAATATCATGCAATCCTCCTTGATGATCCCAATGTCACCATTTGAGTAAACAAGCCATTAAATCCTCCTACCGTGATTCCCTCACTCCCTGAGAAGGAGATCCCCCATGACTGTCTGGAGTTTTTGGAGACAGTTTACCCTCATAAATGTGTTAGTGCTCATTTATGTCCAACTCTTTGCAACCCCATGGATTTTAGCCTGCCATGCTCCTCTGTCAATGGGATTATCCAGGCAAGAATACAGGACTGGGTAGACATTCCCTTCTCCAGGGGATCTTCCCCACTCAGGGACTGAACCAGGATCTTCTACACTGCAGGCAGATTCTTTACCATTTGATCCACCAGCCCTGTTTACTTAGTTGACCAGATTTGTCAGATAAGGCTCTAAGCAAGGCTGATTGGGACCTGTTTACTGATGGCAGTAGTTTTGTGAGGGAGGGTCAGAGGTATGCAAGATATGTAGTAGCTATGGAATCTCTAAGCCTTTGACTGTGTGGATCACAATAAACTGTGGAAAATTCTGAAAGAGATGGGAATACCAGACCACCTGATCTTCCTCTTGAGAAATCTGTATGCAGGTCAGGAAGCAACAGTTAGAACTGGACATGGAACAACAGACTGGTTCCAAACAGGAAAAGGAGTACATCAAGGTTGTATATTGTCACCCTGCTTATTTAACTTATATGCGGAGTACATCATGAGAAATGCTGGGCTGGAAGAAACACAAGCTGGAACCAAGATTGCTGGGAGAAATATTAATAACCTCAGATATGCAGATGACACCACCCTTATGGCAGAAACTGAAGAGGAACTAAAAAGCCTCTTGATGAAGGTGAAATTGGAGAGTGAAAAAGTTGGCTTAAAGCTCAACATTCAGAAAACTAAGATCATGGCATCTGGTCCCATCACTTCATGGTAAATAGATGGGGAAACAATGGAAACAGTGTCAGACTTTATTTTCTTGGGCTCCAAAATCACTGCAGATGGTGACTGCAGCCATGAAATTAAAAGACACTTACTCCTTGGAAGGAAAGTTATGACCAACCTAGATAGCATATTGAAAAGCAGAGACATTACTTTGCCAACAAAGGTCCATCTAATCAAGGCTATGGTTTTTCCTGTGGTCATGTATGGATGTGAGAGTTGGACTGTGAAGAAAGCTGAGCGCCGAAGAATTAATGCTTTTGAACTGTGGTGTTGGAGGAGACTCTTGAGAGTCCCTTGGACTGCAAGGAGATCCAGCCAGTCCATTCTGAAGGAGATCAGCCCTGGGATTTCTTTGGAGGGAATGATGCTGTAGCTGAAACTCCAGTACTTTGGCCACCTCATGTGAAGAGCTGACTCACTGGAAAATACCCTGATGCTGGGAGGGATTGGCGGCAGGAGGAGAAGGGGATGACAGAGGCTGAGATGGCTGGATGGCATCACTGACTCGATGGACATGAGTCTGAGTGAACTCCGGGAGTTGGTGATGGACAAGGAGGCCTGGCGTGCTGCGATTCATGGGGTCACAAAGAATCGGACAAGACTGAGCGACTGAACTGAACTTATGGAATCTCTGCACAGAAAACTGAGTTGATTGCTCTAAGCTGAACTCTAAACTTATCAAAAGGAAACAGAGCCTGACTTCCTTGGCTCTACTCCATTCTGGGGATCCCATAGTGTTTTATTTAAAAGTAGGCAAAATAGATAGAGAACAAAAAGAAAAAGCCATCCAAACTCTCCCATAGGCTTCCCTTGTGGCTCAGCTGGTAAAGTATCTGCTTGCAATGCAGGAGACCTGGGTTCTATCCCTGGGTTGGGAAGATACCATGGAGAAGGGGAAGGTTACCCACTCCAGTATTCCGGCCTGGAGAATTCCAAGGACTATACAGTCCATGGGGTCGCAAAGAGTCGGAGATGACTGAGTGACTTTCACTTCACTTCAGTTCACTTCACTTCAAACTCTCCCATAAGACCAAAGCTTGTTGACTGGATCCTAATGAAAACTAAAGTTAAAGGTTAAAAGGTGGCAAAATTTAGATAAAGGTATATAAAATTAGTATATTTAAATGGACTTTATATAAGGTGGTTACAACTCTTAATTATAGTGTAGAATTGTTTAGTTGCTCAGCCATGTCTGACTCTTTGTGACCCCATGAAAATAGCATGCCAGGTTTCCCTGTCCTTCACCATCTCCCAGAGTTTGCTCAAATTAATGTCCATTGAGTTGGTGATGCCATTCAACCATCTTGTCCTCTGTCATTTCATTTTCCTCCTGCCTTCAATCTTTCCAAACATCAGGGTCTTTTTCAATGAGTTGTATCTTCCCATCAGGTGGCCAAAGTATTGGAGTTTCAATTTCAGCCTCAGTCCTTTCAATGAATATTCATGGTTGATTTGCTTTAAGATTGACTGGTGTGATATCCTTTCAGTCCAAGGGACTCTCAAAAGTCTTCTCCAGCACCATAGTTCAAAAGCATCAATTCCTCCATGCTCAACCTATTTATTGTCCAACTCTCACATCCATACACGACTACTGGAAAAAACATGGCTTTGCCTACACAGACCTTTGTCAGCAAAGGTCTTACAAAGCAGACCTTTTATTGTCAGCAAAGCAGTAATGTCTCTGCTTTTGAATATATTGTCTAGGTTTGTCATAGCTTTTCTTCCAAAGAGCAAGAGTCTTTTAATTTCATGGCTGCAGTCACCATCTATGTAGTGACACAAGGATGAAAGAGCAGATAAAACCAAAGAGGGTCTTGGAATGCAGGAACAACAACAACAACAAAAATCAGACCCTTATCATCCTTCCCTCCCGTATGTTGTAACTATTAACGGATTTCAGGTCCTCCTGAGCAGTATAACCTGTCTGCCCTACTACCCTATAAGAAGGTGTTTGCCTTACTCTTTCCCTACCCAGGATATGTGTTTCATCCAATCAGCAAATGACGTGCAAGACCCCATCCCACTCCTTGTATCCTGGGTATAAAAGTGGACTAAGGACCCCTGTTGAACATCGGTTCTCCCTTGAGCTGGCCTGCTGTTCTAACAGTGTCTCCCACTCTAATAAACTTTATTTCCCTCTCATTCTGTCTCAGGTCTGGAAATTATTTTCCAACCCACACATGGACCACAACAAGCTGCAGTGGTTTGTGAGCCCAAGAAATAAACTATGCCACTGTTTCCATTGCTTCCCCATCCATTTGCCATTGAAGGAGGAAACACAGAACAGGCTCTGTCTTGAAAGCAGGACTCCATCTTGGGCTGGACTGTGGATTTTGAGCTATGTGTCCAATATCTATGGAAGCGACATACCAACTGGAAAACCAGGCCCCCAGAAGGAAGAGCCCCAGGGCTCTTACCTAGACTCTCTGCCACCTAAAAGAATATCATAATTATCTAACTGAAGAGAATCATACATTCAATTATGCTTATTGGGGTATGACCACAAGCCTATTTATAATTGTCCACCATTAATTACCTAGGCCTAAGGCATATGAATCATGGGTTAACTTTGATTGTATCTTTCTTTTCCTTTGTTCAGACTAGTTTCAGGGAATTGGGGGAGGTGAATTTGGGCGTGTACACTTAGGGTATATAAGGTTTTCACAAAAACTCATCGGGGTTCTTCACTAAGAGGAGACTCTGCCTTGGGCCCACTGATGTAATAAACTTCACTTCACTATCTGCATTGTCCTTCTGAGTGAGTGTGTTTCCCAGAACGCATGGCTACAACACCATGAAGTGATGAGATTGGATGCCATGATCTTCCTTTTTGGAATGTTGAGTTTTGAGTCAGCTTTTTCACTCTACTCTTTCACTTTCTTTAAAAGGCTTTTTAGTTCCTCTTAGTTTTTGGCCATAAAGGTGGTGTGATCTGCATATCTGAGGTTACTGATATTTCTCCTTGCAGTCTTGATTCCAGCTTGTTCTTCATTCAGCCCTGTATTTCACATGATGTCCTCTACATATAAGTTAAATTAGCAGGGTGACAATATACAGCCCTGATGTACTCCTTTCCCAATTTGGAAGCATGTCCAATTCTAAATGTTGCTTCTTGACTGCAAAGAGATTTCTCATATGGCAGGTAAGGTGTTCTGGTATTCCCATGTCTTTAAGAATTTTCCAGTATGTTGTAATCCACACAGTCAAAGGCTTTAACATAGTCAATGAAGCAGAAGTTTTCTAGAATTCTCTTCCTTCTTCTATTATCCGATGGGTATCAGCTATTTGATCTCTGGTTCCTCTGCCTTTTCTAAATCCAGTCTGTACATCTGGAAATTCTCAGTTCATACACTGTTGAAGCCTAGCTTGAAGGATTTTGAGCATTGCCTTGCTAGCATGTGAAGTGAGTGCAATTGTGCTGTAGTTTGAACATATTTTGGCATTGCTTTTCGTTGGGATTGGAATCATAACTGATCTTTTCCAGTTCCTCTGCCACTGCTGAGTTTTCCAAATTTGCTGATATCAGGGGACTGTGTAATTTCCTTGGTTCTGTCTCGTCACAACAAAAATTTGAAGCAGTCGATGTTAAAGCCCTGGGACAGAACGTGTCTCAGCTCTCGGACAGACCGTGTTACAGCTCTCAGGTTTTGGACAGTGTTATACCTCTCAGACAGATCAGTGTTACAGCTCCGTGTTACACCTCAGTTTTATTTAGAAAATAAATGAAAATACATCTTCGAGGCATGAGGGCATGCCAACACAAAAGACACAAAGAGAAGAGAGAGAGAAAGAGAGACAGAGAGAGTGCACTTGCCCACATGGGAGAGAGACCCTATGCCCTTTGACTCCTCTTTTTATATGTTTTTTTTTCCCCTTCCCCTGGGTCTGCCCTATGTAAATGGGGCTAGCCAGGAGTGCTGTTTATTCTGCCTGAGGTCCTCACTCAGATCTTCAGACCTTCCTTTGTTCTATTTTCATGAGCTTTTCCCTTCCTTGTCTTTTAGTCACTGCCATTCTGGACTCCTTTTTCCTATTCTAACTACCTAACACTGTCATTTTGAGTGCAGCACTTTAACAGCATTGCCTTTTAAGATTTGAAATAGCTTAGCTGGAATTCTATCACCTCCCCTAGCTTTGTAGTGATGCTTCCTAAGGTCCATTTGACAACCCGGTTTGCCTACCAATTTGTCAACCTGGTGAGGCCTCTCTGGTCTGAAAATATTTTGGGTTAGACAAGGCTCAAACTACCGTACAATTTCACACATCTCACACACAAGCAAAGTAATGCTCAGAATTCTCCAAGCCAGGCTTCAACAGTACATGAACCATGAACTTCCAGATATTCAACCTGGATTTAGAAAAAGCAGAGGAACCAGAGTTCAAATTGCCAACATCCATTGGTTCATTGAAAAAGCAAGAGAGTTCCAGAAAAACATCTGTTTTTGCTTTATAGACTATGCCAAAGCCTTTGAATGTGTGAATCACAACAAACTGTGGAGAATTCTGAAGGAGATGGGAATACCAGACCACCTGACTTGCCTTTTGAGAAACCTGCATGCAGGTCAGGAAGCAACAATTAGAACTGTACATGGAACAACAGACCGGTTCCAAATAGAGAAAGGAATATGTCAAGGCTATATATCGTTACCCTGCTTATTTAACTTATATGCAGAGTACATCATGAGAAATTCTGGGCTTGATCAAGCACAAGCTGAAATCAAGATTGCCGGGAGAAATATCAATAACCTCAGATATGCAGATGACCCCACCCTTATGGCAGAAAGTGAAGAAGAACCAAAGAGCCTCTTGATGAAAGTTAAAGAGGAGGGTGGAAAAAGTTGGCTTAAAGCTTAACATTCAGAAAACTAAGATCATGACATCTGGTCCCATCACTTCATGACAAATAGATGGGGAAACAGTGGAAACAGTGAGAGACTTTATTTTCTTGGGCTGCAAAATCACTGCAGATGGATACTGCAACCATGAAACTAAAAGACACTTGCTCCTTGGAAGAAAAGGTATAACCAACTGAGACAACATATTGAAAGCAGAGACATTATATTGCAGACAAAGGTCCATCTAGGGGGGCGGTCCTAAGATGGTGGAGGAATACGACAGGGAGACCACTTTCTTCCCCACAAATTCATCAAAAGAACATTTGAACGCTGATTAAATCCCACAAAACAACTTCCGAATGCTGGCAGAGGACAACAGGCACCCAGGAAAGCAGCCCATTGTCTTCGAAAGGAGGGAGGAAAAAATATAAAAGATAAAAAGAGAGGTAAAAGAGGTAGGGACAGAGATTCATCTTGGGAGGGAAGTCTTAAAAAAGAGAAGTTTCCAAGCATCAGGAAACACTCTCACTGGGGAGTCTGTGGTGCCTTGGAACCTCAGAGGGCAACATGCTGCTGCTAAGTCACTTCAGTCGTGTCCAACTCTGTGCAACCCCATAGATGGCAGCCCACCAGGCTCCCCTGTCCCTGGGATTCTCAAGGCAAGATCACTGGAGTGGGTTGCCATTTCCTTCTCCAGTGCATGAAAGTGAAAGGTGAAAGTGAAGCCGCTCAGTCGTGTCTGACTCTTAGCGACCCCATGGACTGCAGCCAACCAGGCTTCTATATCCATGGGATTTTCCAGGCAAGAGTACTGCAGTCGGCTGCCACTGCCTTCTCTGGAAGGGCAACGTAACCGGGAGGAAAAATAAATACTTAAAACCCACAAATTATTTGCCCGACAGTAACTCCCAGCAGTGAAGCAATACAGATGCCCGCATCCACCACTAGCAAGTTCGGGTTGGGCAGGGAGGCGTGGGCTGCATTGCTTAGAGTAAGGACCCAGCCTGAATGCCCCGAGGGCACTCTGAGGGAACTAACTTGAGATAGCAAACCAGACTATGGGATAGCTATCCCATGAAAAGCCCTAACCTAAGACACCACTAGGCCCACTCACAGAACAAAGGACTGAACAGAGCTAGCTGGCTGCGGATTGGCCCATCCCCTGCCAGAGACAGGAAAGCAAGGTCAGCCAGAGCCAGAATGGGACAATCACAGCCCCAAAGAGGCATCATCTACCAAAATGCAAGCAGGCTTCATTGCTAACCAAGACTTGCTGGGATTCTGGATGGTCGATATCTACCGGGAGGGTTGCAGCCAGAGATCAGCTCCCCAGAAGAGACACATGGCACACCTGAGAAGGTGTGCTGGTTGTACACCCAGAAAACTAAGCAGCAGGGATGGGGGAGACGGTAAGTTGCAGCCTTCAACTGGGGGCGACCATGCTCCCCAAGCACCTGGTCACCTGAGCTGCTTGGACCTGGGAAGGGCACAAAACTCAGATGCAAACAAGCCAAAGCCTTTGTGGAGTACCCGAGTACCTGAACCTGAGCGGCTTAGACCTGGGAAGTGCATACAACGCAGGGCCAGCTTCAGAGAGATCCTGGCAGAGCAACCTAGAGCCTAAGCAGTGTAGACAGGGAAAGCACACATACCATGAGCTGGGGCAAACCCAGTGTGGCTGAAACACTGCGAGCACATGCCAGTGTTATTTGTTTGCAGTGTTCCTCCCTCCTCATAGCAAGACTGAAGAAGTGAGCCTAAAAGTGTTCACCCCCGTCCCCTTGTGTCAGGGTGGAAATAAGACACTTAAGAGACCAGCAAACAGAAGAAGCTAAAACAAACCAAGGGAACAGCCTTGGAAGTGACAGGTGCAATAGATTAAAACCCTGGAGTTAGCACCGACTACATAGGAAGAGTCCTATGGATCTGGATAAGTATAAGCCGGATCAAGGAACTATCTGAAAATGAACTGACCCCACACTGTCCACAATACCACCAAAGAAAGTCCTAGATATATTTTTACTATTATCATTTTTTCAATTAAAAAAAACAATTTTTAAAAAAAATTTAAGTCCTCTATTACTCCTTTAATTTTCATTTTAATAACCTACTATTACTTTGGGGGAAAAAAGACTTTTTTAAAGCAAACTTTATATATATATATATATATATATATATATATATATGTTATAATTTTTGTGACTTTGCTTTTCTCTTTAATATTGTATTCTTTTAAAATCTAACTTCTACTCTAGATTTTTAATCTTTTCTTTTTGGTTTTTTTTTTTTTTTTTTAATCAATTTTGTACCTTTAAGAACCCAATCTTCAGTGCCCATTTTTACTTGGGAGCGAGATGACTGGCTTGAGTGCTTTCTCCCTTTTTGGACTCTCCTTTTGCTCCACCATGTAGCCTTTATCTCTTCCCTCCCCCTTATCTTCTCTACCCAACTCTGTGAATCTCAATGTGTGTTCTGGACTATGGAGAACACTTAGGGAACCGATTACTGGCTGGATCTATCTCTCTCCTTTTGATTCCCCCCTTTATCCTCCTGGCCACCTCTGTCTCCTTCCTAACTCTTCTCTTCTCTGTATAACTCCATGAACATCTCTGAGTGGTCCAGACTGTGGAGACCACATAAGGAAGTGATTACTGGCTAGCTTGCTCTCACCTCTTTTGATTCCCCCTCTTCTCCTCCTGGTCACCTCTAACTCCCTCCTCCCTCTTCTTTTCTCCATGTAAATCTGTGAACCTCATTGGTTGTCTCTCAGTGTGGAGAAATTTTTCATCTTTAACCTAGATGATTTATCATCAATGCTGTATAGATGGAGAAGTCTTGAGGCTACTGTAAGAATAAGACTTAAAAACAGAGGAATGAGGCTTAAGTCCAAATCCTGAGAACACCAGATAACTCCTGGCTCCAGGGAATATTAATTGATAGGAGCTCATCAAATGCCTCCACACCTACACTGAAACCAAGCACCACCCAAAGGCCAAAAAGTTCCAGAGCAAGACATACCACACAAATTTTCCAGCAACACAGGAACATAGCCCTGAGCTTAAATATTCAGGCTGCCCAAAGTCACCCCAAACCCATTGACATCTCATAACTCTTTACTGGACACTTCATTGCACTTCAGAGAGAAGAAATCCAGCTCCACCCACCAGAACACCGACACAAGCTTCCCTAACCAGGGAACCTTGACAAGCCACCTGTCCAAACCCACCCACAGTGAAGAAACTCCACAATAAAGAGAACTCCACAAACTGCCAGAATACGGAAAGACCACCCCAAACACAGCAATGTAAACAAGATGAAGAGGCAGCGAAATACACAGCAGGTAAAGGAACAGGATAAATGCCCACCAAACCAAGCCAAAGAGGAAGATATAGGGAATCTACCTGATAAAGAATTCTGAAAAATGATAGTGAAAATGATTCAAAATCTTGAAAACAAACTGGAGTTACAGATAAATAGCCTGGAGACAAAGATTGAGAAGATGCAAGAAAGGTTTAACAAGGACCAAGAAGAAAAAAAAAATAGTCAATATATAATGAATAATGCAATAAATGAGATAAAAAATACTCTAGGGGGAACCAACAGTAGAATAAAGGAGGCAGAAGATAGGATAAGTGAGGTAGAATGGTAGAAATAAATAAAACAGAGAGGAAAAAGGAAAAATGAATTAAAAGAAATGAGGACAATCTCAGAGACCTCTGGGACAATGTTAAATGCTCCAACATTCGAATCATATGAGTCCCAGAAGAAAAAGACAAAAAGAAAGACCATGAGAAAATATTTGAGGAGATAATAGTTGAAATTTTCCCTAAAATGGGGAAGGACATAATCACCCAAGTCTGAGAAACCCAGAGTCCCAAACAGGATAAACCCAAGGCGAAACACCCCAAGACACATACTAATAAAATTAACAAAGATCAAACACAAACAGCAAATATTAAAAGCAGCAAGGGAAAAACAGCAAATAACACAAAAGGGTATTCCCATAAGGATAACAGGTGATCTTTCAATAGAAACTCTTCAGGCCAGGAGGGAATGGCAGGACATACTTAAAGTGATGAAAGGAAATGACCTACAGATTACTGTACCCATCAAGGATCTCATTCAAATATGAAGGAGAAATCACAAGCTTTACAGACAAGCAAAAGCTGAGAGAATTCAGCACCACCAAACCAGCTCTCCAACAAATGCTAATGGATCTTCTCTAGACAGGAAACACAGAAAGGGTGTATAAACTCGAATCCAAAACAATAAAGTAGATGGCAATGGGATCAGACTTATCAATAATTACCTTAAATGTAAATGGTTTGAATGACCCAACCAAAAGACAAAGACTGGCTGAATGGATACAAAAACAAGACCCCTATATATGTTGTCTACAAGAGACCCACCTTGAAACAAGGGACACATACAGGCTGAAAGTGAGGGGCTGGAAAGATACTCTATGCAAATAGAAACCAAAAAGAAGCAAGAGTAGCAATGCTCATATCAGATAAAATAGACTTTAAAACAAAGGCTGTAAAAAGAGGCAAATAAGGACACTACATAATGATCAAAGGATCAATCCAAGAAGAAGACATAACAATTATAAATATATATGCACCCAACAAAGGAGCACCATAATATGTAAGACATATGCTAACAAGTATGAAAGGTGAAATTAACAATAACAAAATAATAGTGGGAGACTTTAGTATCCCACTCACACCTATGGATAGATCAACTAAATAGGAAATTAACAAGGAAACACAAACTTTAAGTGATACAATAGACTAGTTTGACCTAATTGATATCTATAGGACATTTCACCCCAAAACAATGAATTTCACCTTTTTCTCAAGTGCACACAGAACCTTCTCCAGGATAGATCACATCCTGGGCCATAAATCTAGCCTTGGTAAATTCAAAACAATTGAAATCATTCCAAGCATCTTTTCTGACCACAGTGCAATAAGATTAGATCTCAATTACAGGAGAAAAACTGTTAAAAAAAATCCAACATATGGAGGCTGAACAACACGCTGCTGAATAACCCACAAATTACAGAAGAAATCAAAAAAGAAATCAAAATATGCATAGAAATGAATGAAAATGAAAACACAACAACCCAAAACCTGTGGGACACTGTAAAAGCAGTGCTAGGGGAAGGTTCATAGCAATACAGGCATACCTTAAGAAACAAGAGAAAAGTCAAATAAATAACCTAATTCTACACCTAAAGCAACTAGAAAAGGAAGAAATGAAGAACCCCAGGGTTAGTAGAAGGATAGAAATCTTAAAAATTCGGGCAGAAATAAATGCAAAAAAAAAAAGAGAGAGAGAGAGAGAGAGACTGTAGCAAAAATAAAAAAAAAAACAAAAGCTGGTTCTTTGAGAGGATAAATAAAATTGACAAAGCATTAGCCAGACTCATCAAGAAACAAAGGGAGAAAAATCAAATCAATAAAATTAGAAATGAAAATGGAGAGATCACAACAGACAACACAGAAATACAAAGGATCATAAGAGACTACTATCAGCAATTATATGCCAATAAAATGGACAACTTGGAAGAAATGGACAAATTCTTAGAAAAGTACAACTTTCCAAAACTGAACCAGGAAGAAAAAAAAAAATCATAACAGACACATCAAAAGCACAGAAATTGAAACTGTAATCAGAAGTCTTCCAGCAAACAAAAGCCTAGGTCCAGATGGCTTCACAGCTGAATTCTACCAAAAATTTAGAGAAGAGCTAACACCTATCCTAGTCAAACTCTTCCAGAAAATTGCAGAGGAAGGTAAACTTCCAAACTCATTCTATGAGGCCAACATCACCCTAATACCAAAACCTGACAAAGATGCCACAAAAAAAGAAAACTACAGGCCAATATCACTGAAGAACAGAGATGTAAAAATCATTAACAAATTCTAGCAATCAGAATCCAACAACACATTAAAATGATCATACATCAGGATCAAGTGGGCTTTATCCTAGGGATGCAATGGTTCTTCAATATCCGCAAATCAATCAATGTAATACATCACATTAACAAATTGAAACATAAAAGCCATATGATTATCTCAGTAGATGCAGAGAAAACCTTTGACAAAATTCAACATCCATTACTGATAAAAAAAAAAAAAAAAACCTCCAGAAAGCAGGAATAGAAGGAACATACCTCAACATAGTAAAAGATATATATGACAAACCAACAGCAAACATTGTCATCAATGGTGAAAATTTGAAAGAATTTCCCCTAGAGTCAGGAACAAGACAAGGGTGCCCATTATCATCACTACTATTCAACATAGTTTTGGAAGTTTTAGCCATAGCAATTAGAGGGAAAAAAGAAATAAAAGGAATCCAAATTGGAAAAGAAGTAAAACACTCACTGTTTGCAGATGACATGATCCTCTACATAGAAAACCCTAAAAATTCCACCAGAAAATTACTAGAGCTAATCAATGAATATAGTAAAGTTGAAGGATATAAAATCAACATACAGAAATCCCTTGCATTCTTATACACTAATAATGAGAAAACAAAAAGAGAAATTAAGGAAACAATTCAATTCACCATTGCAATGAAAAGAATAAAATACTTAGGAATATATCTACCTAAAGAAACTAAAGACCTATATATATAAAATTATAAAACACTGGTGAAAGAAATCAATGAGGACACTAATAGATGGAGAAATATACCATGTTCATGGATCAGAAGAATCAATACAGTGAAAATGAGTATACTACCCAAAGCAATCTATAGATCCAATGCAATCCTTATCAAGCTACCAACGGTATTTTTCACAGAGCTAGAACAAATAATTTCACAATTTGTATGGAAATACAAAAAAACCTCGAATACCCAAAGCAATCTTGAGAAAGAAGAATGGAACTGGAGGAATCAACCTGCCTGACTTCAGGCGGTACTACAAAGCCACAGTCATCAAGACAGTATGGTACTGGCACAGAGACAGAAATATAGATCAATGGAACAAAATAGAAAGCCCTGAGATAAATCCACGCACATATGGACACCTTATTTTTGACAAAGGAGGCAAGAATATACAACGGAGAAAAGACAATCTCTTTAACAAGTGGTGCTGGGAAAACTGGTCAACCACGTGTAAAAGAATGAAACTAGAACACTTTCTAACACCATACACAAAAATAAACTCAAAATGGATTAAAGATCTAAACATAAGACCAGAAAATATAAAACTAGAAGAGAACATAGGCAAAACACTCTCCGACTTAAATCACAGCAGGATCCTCTATAACCCACCTCCCAGAATATTGGAAATAAATGCAAAGATAAACAAATGGGACCTAATTAAAATTAAACGCTTTTGCACAACAAAAGAAACTATAAGCAAGGTGAAAAGACAGCCTTCAGAATGGGAGAAAATAATATCAAATGAAGCAACTAACAAAGAATTAGTCTCAAAATATACAAGCAACTCCTGAAGCTCAATTTCAGAAAAATAAATGACCCAATCAAAAAATGGGCCATTAGAACTGTTCTAATGAGGTGGATGAAACTGGAGCCGATTATACAGATTGAAGTAAGCCAGAAAGAAAAAGACCAATACAGTATACAAACGCATATATATGGAATTTAGAAAGATGGTAATGATAACTCTGTATGCGAGACAGCAAAAGAGACAGAGATACATAGAACAGTCTTTTGGACTCTGTGAGTGAGGGCGAGAGTGGGATGATTTGGGAGAATGGCATTGAAACATGTATAGTGTCATATGTGAAATGAATCGCCAGTCCAGGTTTGATGCATGATACAGGATGCTTGGGGCTGGTGCACTGAGATGACCCAGTAGGATGGAATGAGGAGGGAGGTGGGAGGTGGGTTCAGGATGGGGAACACATGTATACCCATGGTGGATTCATGTCAATATATGGCAAAACCAATACAATATTGTAAATTAATTAGCCTCCAATTAAAATAAATTAATTTATATTAAAAAAAAAAAAAAAGGTCTGTCTAGTTAAGGCTCTGTTTTTTTCCAGTAGCCATGTATGGATGTGAGAGTTGTACTATAAGAAAAGCTGAACAAAAAATTGATGCCTTTGAAGTGTGGTGTTCAAGAAAACTCTTGAGAGTCCCTTGGACTGCAATTGATCCAACAACTCCATCCTAAAGGAGATCAATCCTAAATATTCATTCAAAGGACTGATGTTGAAGCTGAAACTCCAATATTTTGGCCACCTGATGCGAAGAACTGGCTTGTTTGAAAAGACCCTGATTCTGGGAAAGATTGAAAGCAGGAGGAGAAGGGGACAACAGAGGATGAGATGGTTGGATGCAATCACCACCTCAATGCACATGAGTTTGAGTAAGCTCCAGGAGTTGTAGGACAGGGAAGCCTGCTACTGCTAAGTCACTTCAGTCAAGTCAGACTCTGTGCGACCCCATAGATGGCAGCCCACCAGGCTCCCCCGTCCCTGGGATTCTCAGGCAAGAACACTGGAGTGGGTTGCCATTTTCTTCTCCAATGCATGAAAGTGAAAAGTGAAACGGAAGTCGCTCAGTCGTGTCTGACTCTTTGCGACCCCATGGATGCAGAATACAGGATGCTTGGGGCTGGTGCACAGGGATGACCCAGAGGGATGGTATGGGGAGGGAAGCGGGAGGGGTGTTCAGGATGGGGAACATGTGTACACCCATGGCGGATGCATGTTGATGTATGGCAAAACCAATACAATATTGTAAAGTAAAAAAATAATAATAATAAATTAAAAAAAAAAATGAACACTCACCTCAAGGAACAGCAACCATGTGGGGGAAAAGTGACACTTTTAAATCTAAAGGCTCAATAAAGTTCCCTCAACTTCAGATAGTAAAGTGTAATCATCTGAACAAGAAACCTTAATGCATACCAACTGTTTATAAACTATTAAGTTTATACCATAATACTTGATTCTTTACTGAGGTTTTAAATGAAACAATGAGGTATTTTGTCTGCCTGTTTATGTCTGTGTAAATATTATGCATGAGATATCTTTACTTCTAAAAGGTAATAACAAAATTAAATTTATAAGGAGCTCTATCTAATTTTAGCTTGGAGAAGGCAATGGCACCCCACTCCAGTACTCTTTCTGGAAAATCCCATGGATGGAGCCTGGCTGATTCAGGAGAAGGCAATGGCACCCCACTCCAGTACTCTTTCTGGAAAATCCCATGGATGGAGGAACCTGGTAGGCTGCAGTCCAACTAAGAGTTGGACACGACTGAGCAACTTCACTTTCACTTTTCACTTTCATGCATTGGAGAAGGAAATGGCAACCCACTACAGTGTTCTTGCCTGGAGAATCCCAGGGACAGAGGAGCCTGGTGGGCTTCCATCTATGGGGTCGCACAGAGTCGGACACGACAGATGCGACTTAGCAGCAGGAGCAGCAGCAGCAGAAATACAGTTCTGTATAAGACTGATGTTTGTAACTGTGTAACTTTAGATATGGGGAGAAACAACAAAATGGAATATTTTCTTGGACCACAAGAGACCAGTAGGTACAGGTATTCCAGATAATTTCAGTACTGTTTTATGGCTTAGACCAGTAACAGCACATTGAGTGGCCTGTCAAAGAGATTGTCACAAGACCCGGGAATGAGCATTTCTAGCACCTTGGGACAAAATGGTCATGTAATTTCCCCAAACCATGGTCAGATTCATGACCCGGAAGGGGCTCTGACCATTGGAAATTGGCATTTTCCACCCTACATCTACAAAGATTAAATCATGGCCACTGAAGCTGCTGACCTTCACCAACCCTTGAAAGGAATTTAGGGTGAAAATTAGGAATGAGGCACTCTGTGCTCTGGAAAAACTGGCAGAAGAGCCCTTCAGATAGTTAGAAACTTTCAGGAGGAGGCTTTTATGAGCCCTGATTCTTGTATATTTTCATACCTAAAGAAGCACTAACATCATTAACAGTGACAGCTGCTTTGGTTATTAAGGAAAAATTAAAGTCAAAATAGAGTAGCTATGGAAATATCTAGGTGACACTATGGTGTGATTTCAAATAAGTTATTGTATTGTTAAGAACTTGAGTTTTCTGAGCTGTGTCAGACTTAGGATGCCATCAGTCACTCTAAAAGCAAAGTCTGCTAAGAGCACGTGACTACAACTTTACTTTTTAAAGGTCTCTTCTCAAAACTATTATATCTTTAGACAATGAAATTGCTCTGGAAAATATATTGACAAAAAAACAAATGCAACACATATGTAATAACTGATAGCCACATTAAACGTTAAGACCTACTTAGATAAACCTAGACAATTGGCTACCTGGTTTCAAGTCTCCTTGAAGTGTTAAGTTTAAATTAAGATTCAGGCTTAATTTATTTTTCTATTTTGTCCATTAATTTTCAAGTTGTCATTCCTCCAACTACTTCTGAGTCCAAATGGCTCCATTCATTTGGATAGGAAGACCCAAGCACTGACCCTATCTGTACCACAATCAAAAGTGTCATCAAATATAACTTGGTTCTTACTCCTTCTTTGACCCCTAGTTTCAATAACTCTTTTACTGATCTATGGTCTGATTTTTTTAACCTACCTGTTAAATTTTGTCTCCTCCAAATGAGAACAGATTTAAATCATGAAAATGATGACACAGAGAGAAAACCCACATTCCCAAAGAGATTATAGTCAGTCCTCTGAACAGATCCTGTGGGAATAACCACAGAAGTCATCCTGAGGCCTCTTAATAAAACAGGGTGAGGGCTCTGTGACTCCAACTAGGTAGGGTCTATGAGTCCCGTGTCAGCATTGAAGAAGTTAAAGAAGACTGGCCATCCATTATTCACCACCCCAATAAAGATTTCTTGGGGGGTCACATCTCTCAATGAAAATTTGAAGTAGGAGATAGATAAACTCCTGTAATGAACAGCTGGTGATTGTCAAAGAGAAAAACTGGAGTTTTGTCCTCAGCCAGAAGAGAACGACACCTGTTTCCCTTCCTCCATTGACATGGAGGAGTTAAACTGACAGGGGGAATTTGTTGCAGTGAACAGGGAAAAAAAAAAAAGAGGAATGATTTTTTTTTTTTCTTTTCCTTTCCTGAGAATAAAGAAGATAAAGAGAACAGTGAGCAGGCCTGAACATTCCTAGTTTTTTTTACTTTAACTGCTCCTAACTCTGCATGTCTGTAACAAAGTTTGCTTTTCTGCCCCCTAACTCTTCAGGAGCTACACTTCAAACCTGTTTTTCCAGTCTATGACTGACTTTAAAACAATACAGGAGGAAGAAATCAAGATCTTAACACCCTTGTTCCTCATCACTGACACCTGACTGCGAGTAATCTTACATAAGCTCTTAGACTCCTCATGGAGATGGGGCACAGTTCTTGAAAGTGAAAGTGTTAGTTGCTCAGACATGTCTAACTCTATGCAACCCCATGGACTGTAGCCCTCTAAGATCTCTGTCTACAGAATTCTTCAGGCAAGAATACTGTAATGGGTTGCCATTCCCTTCTCCAGGGTATCTTCCTGACCCAGGGGTCAAACTTGTATCTGCCACATAGCAGGCAGACCCTTCACCATCTGAACCACCAGGTTCTTGAGACATGAAACACATGCCTCAAGGCACAGTTCTTGAGACATGAGAATTAAAGTCACCTCTCTATTTTCTCCAAACTCTGTGTATTTTTTATTCAGCTTTGGTAGATGGAGAAAGCTAAGATTTTTTCCAGCAACAAGGTGATACCTCATTATGGTTTTGAGTTGCATTTCATTATTAATTACTGATATTGAGCACTTTTTCATGTGTTTGTTGACTATCTATATGTCTTTTTTTTAATGGTTTGCCTTGGAAATGAACAGAGATCATTCAGTAGTTTTTGAGATTGCACCCAAGAACTGCATTTCAGACTCTTTTGTTGACTATGAGGGCTACTCCATTTCTTCTAAGGGAATCTTGCACGAAGAAGTATATATAATGACCATCTGAGTTAAATTTGTCCATTCCAATCCATTTTAGTTCACTGATTCCTAAAATGTCGATGCTCACTCTTGCCATCTCCTGTTTGACTGTTTCCAATTCGCCTTGATTCATGGGCCTAACATTCCAGGTTCCTATGCAATATTGTTCTTTACAGCATTGGATTTTATTTCTATCACTAGCCATATCCACACCTGGGTGTTATTTTTGCTTTGGCTCTGTCTCTTCATTCTTTCTGGAGTTATTTCTCCACTCTTCTCCAGTAGCATATTGGGCGTCTACTGACCTGGGGAGTTCATCTTTCAGTGTCATATCTTTTTGCCTTTTCATACTCTTCATGGGGTTCTCAAGGTAGAAATATTGAAGTGGTTTGCCAGTCCCTTCTCCACTGGAACAGGTTTTGTCAGAACTCTCCACCATGACCCATCCTTCCTGGGTGGCCCTACAGGTCATGGCTCATAGTTTCATTGAGTTAGACAAAGCTGTGGTCCATGTGATTAGTTTGATTAGTTTTCTGTGATTGGTTTTAATTTTGCCTACCCTCTGAGGGATAAGGTTAAGAGGCTCATGGAGGCTTCCTGATAGGAGAGACTGAGTGTGGGGGAAACTGGGTCTTGTTCTGATGGGTGGGGCCATGATTAGTAAACTTTTAATCCAATTTTCTATTGATGGGTGAGGCTGTTTCCTCCCTGTTGTTTGACCTGAGACCAAACTGTGGTGGAGGTAATGAAGATCATGGCAACCTCCTTCAAAAGATCCCATGCACACACTGCCACAACCAGTGCTCCAACCCTGCAGCAGGCCACCACCGATACACGTCTCCTGGACATTCACTGGCTAGTCTGGGTCAGTCTCCTGTGGGGTCACTGCTCCTTTCGTCTGGGTCCTGTTGCAAACAAGGTTTTGTTTGTTCCCTCCAAGACTCTGTTCTCCCAGTCCTATGTAAGTTCTGGTGGCTTTATGGTGGGGTTAATGGCGATCTCCTCAAAGAGGGCTTATGCCACACCCAAGTCTGCTGCAACCAGAGCCCTGACCCCTGTGCCTTGCCACTGCTGACCTGTATCTCTGCAGAAGATCCTCAGACACTCAAGGCAGGTCTGGCTCAGTCTCTGTTATATATTCTGGTGAACACAAGGTTTTGTTTGATCCCTCTGAGAGTCTTTGGTGGGTAAGGGGTTTGATTGTAAATGTGATTTCTCCCTTCATTATCCAAGACAATAATCCAAGTCTATGCCCCAACCAGTAATGTTGAAGAATCTGAAGTTGAATGGTTCTATGAAGACCTACAAGACCTTCTAGAACTAACACCCAGAAAATATGTCCTTTTCATTATTGGGGGCTGGAATGCAAAACTAGGAAGTCAAGAGATACCTGGAGTAACAGGCAAATTTGGCTTTAGGGTATAAAATGAAGCAGGGCAAAGGCTGACAGAATTTTGCCAAGAGAACGCACTTGACATAGCAAACACCCTCTTCCAACAACACAACAAAAGACTCTACACATGGACATCACCAGATGGTCGACACCAAAATCAGATTGATTATATTCTTTACAGCCCAAGATGGAGAAGCTTTATACAGTCAGAAAAAAACAAGACCAGGAGCTGACTGTGGCTCAGATCATAAACTCTTTATTGCAAAATTCTGACTTAAATTGAAGAAAGTAGGGAAAATTCCTGGACTATTCAGGTATGACCTAAATCAAATCCCTTGTGATTATACAGTGGAAGTGAAAAATAGATTTAAGGGACTAGATCTGATAGAAAAAGTGCCTGAAGAACTATGGACAGAGGTTCATGACATTGTACAGGAGGCAGGGATCAAGACCACCCCCAAGCAAAAGACATGCAAATAGGCAAAATGGTTATCTGAGGAGGTCTTAGAAATAGCTGAGAAAAAAAGAGAAGCTAAAGGCAAAGGAGAAAAGGGAAGATGCTGGGAGGCAGAGTATTACAAGGACTCTTTCATATCAGAAGCTTGCATTTATTTGTCACTCTGTCAGCTCTTGTCTGGAGAATCCCATAGATAGAGGAGCCTGGCAGGCCACAGTCAACGGGGTCACAAAGAGTCGGACACAACTGAAGGATTAACACTACACTACTACTACTACTGTGGGCTCTTATCTAAGGCATGTGTTTACAGGAGGGAGCTAGAATCAGTTTAAGATTTGGAAATGTTGCTTGTCCAAGCAAATGGAAGCTGAGACAACAATACTATTGAATAGGTCAGCTAAATTTTACAATCCATCTTGTGATGCCACAATATCAAGAATAATAATTGTTTGTATAGCACATATGTCAAAGGACATAGATATTGCTTTCTAAGGGGGCTTCCCATGTGGCACTAGTGGTAAAGAATCTACCTCTCAATGCAGGAGGTGCAAGAGACCTGAGTTCGATCCCTGGATCAGGAAGATACCCTGGAGGAGGGAATGGAAACCCACTCGAGTATTCTTGCCTGGAAAATTGCATAGACAGAGGAGCTTGGCAGGCTACAGTCTATAGGGTCTCAAAGAGTCAGACATGGCTGTGTGACTAAGCACATGCACACAAAAGTGAAATGACTTCCAGTGCTGCCAGGTGGTTGACAGGGTGTTTATTCACAATTTTGCAATAAATGCGTGAGCTTAACATCAAGTCATAAAATCTAAATAAGCAAGGGAAGTGATTCTCCCTCTATATCTTTTAAATTTGTGCCTTTGGGTTAAACTGTCTCTGATTTTTAGGAAATCTTGATTATTGTGTAGAGATTGTCTGCAGTGGTAGCCTTTGCTGTAAGTCTAGTTGACCTAATGGTGTTGGTCCTGGGACAGCCCTTCATGGGTAGGGAATTGGTGTCACCCATGTCTCTACAGAATTGGTCTCCAGGCTCTTTTTTTAAAGGTCTGTGCATTTGGGGGGCCTTTTGAAGTACTGTCTTGTTGCCTGATTTCTGTGGCTATGAGTAGTAACTCAACAGACAGTTCCTTTTTCTCTCTCTTGCTGTATACAGTCTTTTAAAATATTTTAAAGTTCAAGACATGTAAAATTTGGAGTTTCAGTCTTTAATTCTCTATGATTTCTTATTGATTTGACCTTATGGTTACCAGAAAGATATGTGGTGGATATCTCCAATGCTTGTACTCGTAGGTGGCCATGTCCTTCTCCAGAGTTTCCCAATCAATCTCTTTATGATTGGGGATAGCCCCTACCAAGACAATGGTGGCAGGTTCATTGGCCTGGGTCTTGAACCCAAGAGCACAGGAACAGGGCTTTGGCACCTAGGCTACTTCTATGAGTATTTCACATTTTGTGAGGGGCTTGATAACTTCCTCTGTCATTTTAGGTTTCACTAGCACTAGGTGCTCATGGAGAAGGCAATGGCAAACCACTCCAGTACTCTTGCCTGGAAAATCTCGTGGGCAGAGGAGCCTGGTAGGCTGTAGTCCATGGGGTCACGAAGAGTCGGACATGACTGAGCGACTTCACTTTCACTTTTCACTTTCATGCATTGGAGAAGGAAATGGCAACCCACTCCAGTGTTTATGCCTGGAGAATCCCAAGGATGGGGGAGCCTGGTGGGCTGCAGTTATGGGGTTGCACAGAGTCGGACACGACTGAAGCAAGTTAGCAGCAGCAGCAGCGCTAGGTGTTCAGGCTGTTTATATTGGACCATTAGATCTTGTGCCACAATGTGCCATGGATGAGACCTATGATATCCTATAATGTTGAGAAACAAGGTGTAATAGCAGTAAGGTACATGGACAAGAAAGTAACTGCAGGCCCTGTCTGTACTTGCCTTTGCAAGAAACCATATCTTCCCCAGCGACAGTATCCCTATTTTACTGATTAGGACTTGGAGTTCACAGTGCTACCCTGTAAAACCAGTGGTCAGGGAAAAGTAGTTTCCCTCTCTTTCTTGTAAGGGCACTTCCTGCCATCTTTATCCAGTAGTGCCCACTAGTGGGTAGGAAGTTGCCATTCCCATGTCTCAGTTAATTAAGATTAGTTAACTAAGTTATTAACAAGATCCTATGCAACAGGATTTCGAATAACGTTAGCCAATTCAGCTAACAACCAACACACTTAGAGTCAAAAAAATGCACCCAATGTCAAACACCGGTTAAGGGGAATTTACCTTCTGTGGGGTGTTAGCAGGTGGAAAACACATCTGTGGAACCTCAAACCATCTCTGATAAGCAGTGCTCTGAAGTTCAGGAAGCCAATTGTTTTCTTTCTGTAGATTACACTTTTGGATGTAAAGTTTTGATAGTGTTCTGCTTAGGCAGTATGCTGCAGTGCAAAGCAGTACAAATGAATGCCATCAAGTGGTGGACCTACCCCAGATAGAATTACTCACCTGGGGAGAGCCAATTAGTCACCCATTTGCAGCGATAAGTCATTCTCCAAGGTAGATTATGAGAACAACTCTACCATCCTGTTTGTGAGTCAATTATTATGAATCTATGAAATAAATATATATTAAGTGAAGCACAGGGTACCAGATGGTAAATCGATTCAATAACAGACCACAAAAGAAATCAAAATAGAAAGTTTATTATTCACAGGTCTTGGAGAAAGTACTTGGCTTGCCTCAAGGGACCACCCAGGAAGATCAAGACAGAGTGAAGAGAAAAATGGGACTTGGGGCATATGTCTTTATTAGCATGAATAGGTTGAGTGCTTTAGGGTTTCTAGCTAGGGCTGGATAAGTCAATTCAAACCAAGCAAGTGGGGTTTTCTTAAGTCTCATGGAGATCTTATCTAAGGGGTGAACAAGAGTAAGGCACAGGGAGTTAGGGAAAACTAGATCATAAGGGTGCTTGAGAAGTCATATTAAAAACTTGCATTTGCTTATGGCTCTATGGACTATTGTCTAGTCTAGTGCATACCCTAGGGGTATGCTCTAGAGATAAGAAGGCTAGCATTTTTTAAAGTCATTACAGACTGCTTGGCAAAAAAATATTAATGCCAAGGCAGTGATGCTATGGAACTGCATAGCTAACTCTTGACATCCATTGCTATTATGAGAAATGCAACAGATTTTTTGTTTTTTGACCCTACATCTCTGCTTAATATATTAGTTCTAACATGTTTTTAGGTGGAATTGTTGGAATGACATCACTGACTCAATGGACATAAATTTGAGCAAACTCCTGGAGATAGTGAAGGATAGGGAAGCCTGGCATGCCACAGTCCTTTCGGTTGCAAAGAGTCGGACATGACTTAGCGACTGAACATTTTAGGGTTTTTTACAGAAGGGATCATGCTGTGTGTGGAAAAAAAAAGTAATTTTATCTTTCCAATTTGGATCTGCCCAGGTCAGTACTCTCCAGATTGCTTTCTGACTATGGTGAAGGGGTCTGGGCAAGTTAGTTTGGCTCCATTGGTTCTACAGCCTGTATCAAATTCTGTGTGCCTATTACCAGATGCATAGTTCAGCAATACTCCTCCTGGGACCCTTGGCATATGGTGCTATATCCTACACTATTCATTAAAACATTTTGGTCATGGGTGTATGTATAGTCATTGTTTGAAAAAAGGATCAAATGGAAATATCTTAATGCCACCATGATGCTGATGTCACTCTTGGAATAATGGATGTCTTTAGTTTCTTTTAAAAATTGTATTTGAGTGTCTAAGAATACATTATATGAGACCTACCTCATAAAATGTTTTTAAATGTAAACTATGTTATTGTTGACTATAGGTACAATGTACCACAGATCTCTAGAGCTTATTCATCTTGCTTAACTGAAATTTTATGTGTATTGATTAAAAAATCCCAATTTGCGCCTCCTTGAGGTCCCTGTCAACCTCTTTTTTATTTTTTAATTCTAGGTATTTCACTATTTTAGGTACTTCATATAATTGGAATCATGTAATATTCATTCTGTGTGAATAGATGAATTAACCTAGCATAATGTCCTCAAGGTTCATCCATGTTGCAGCATATTGCATGTTTTGTTGTTTTTTTAAGGATGAATTGTATTCCATTGTAGTTATTTTATCCATTTACCTTTCAATGGACATTTAGGTAGTTTTCATATCTTGGCAATTAAAAATACTGTTGCAATGATCTTGGATTTGCTAATATATCTTTGTTATCCTGATTTCAATTCTTTTGGATATATGGTGCATCACCGTTTTGCATTCCCACCAACAGAGGGCAAGTTTTTCAATTTCCCATATCTTCATCAGTGCTTTTCCTTGCCTTTTTTTTTTTTTTTTTTTTAAATAATAGACATTCTGACGGGAGTGAGGTGATATCTCACTGTGGTTTTGATTCACATTTTTCTGGTGAATAGTAACATTGAGTAGTTTTTCACATTACTGTCACCCACTTCAAGTGTTTTTGAGAAACATCTACTCAAGTTTTTAGCCAATTTTTAATTACATTTTTCCTTATAGTTGTATTACAGAAGTTTCTTATATATTTTGTAGATTAACCTCTTATCAGATATACAGTTTGCAAATATTGTATCCATTCTGTAGGTTGCCCTTTCACTCTGCTGATTGTTTCCTTTGCTATGCAGAAGCCTTTAGTTTGATGTAGTCTCACTTACCTATATTTATTTTTGCTGTTTGTACTTTTGGACCAGTGTCGGGATTCTTCTCTATGTTTTCTTCTAGGAATTTTATAATTTCTGGTCTTATGTGTAAATCTTTAATACATTATTGAGTTGATTTTTTGTGTATGGCATAAGATAAGGTTTCAATTTTATTTTTTTCTGTATGCTGATAGCCAGTTTTTCCATTTGCTGAAGAGACTACATTTTCCCCAGTGTGTATTATTTCCTTCTAAGATCAGTAACAAAGCAATTATGCTCATTCACAACACTTCTATGCAGCACAATACTGGAAGTCCTAGCCAGAGCAATTTGGTAAGAACAAGAAAAAAAGACATCCACATCGGAAAAGAAGTAAAATATGTCTTGTTTGCAGATGATGCTGTAAAAGGAAATGAAAAAAAGTGCAGCAAATATAGAAATTCCTCAAAATTCTAATGACTCCACCCCACTAAAAAAAAAATTGTTAGAACTAAAAACCAAATTCAGTAAAGTTGAAGTGTATAAAATCAACAAATAAAAATTGGCTGCATTTATATATCCTAACAATTAACTATCTGAAAAGGAAATTAAGAAAGTGTCACTTACAGTAGCATCCAGAAAGAATAAAATACTTAGGTAGAAACAACTAGGGAGGTAAAAGACTTGTATACTAAAAGCTATAAAATATTGGTGAAATAAATGAAACAAGACACAAACAAATTGAAAAACTTCCAGTGTTCAAGGATTGGAAGAGTTAATATTATTAAAACATTTATAATAAATAATCAGATTTAATCCAATCCCTATCAAAATCCCATTGGCAATTTTTACAAAAATAGGAAAGACAATTCTAAAGTTCAGATAGAATCACAAAAGACTATGAATTATCTAAAAAGATTTTGAGAAGGAAAGAAAAATGGAGGCATCACATTTCCTGATTTCAAAACATGTTACATCTTCAAAGTGTTTTTGCCAAGTAATGTAACATATACATGAGTTATTGGGATTATGACATGGACATTTTTTTGTGAGACCATTATTCTATTAGCCATAGTATACTTAGAGGAATTTGTCCCTTTCATCTGGGTTATCAAATTTATTATAAACTTGCTCATAGTATTCCCTTAAATGTCTTTAAGGGACATTCCTTTAAAAGACATTCCTTTAATGTCTGTGGGATCAAAGGTGTAATCCACTCTTTTATTAATGATAGTGGCAGTTGTGTCTTCTGTCTTTTTATCTTAGTCACTATGGTTAGAGAGATTTATCAATTTTACTGATCTTTCCAAAGAAACGTCTTTTGTGTTCATTAAATTTCCTTCTAATCTTTCTGTTTTCATTTGATTTATGCTCTAGCCTTTATTTTAATTTTGTTCTGTTCATTTTTAGTTTAATTTTGCCATCTTCTCTATTTAGATGGCTACTGATTTCATTTTATTTTTTCTTTTTTAATACAATATTAACTGTTTTAAATTTTCCCCAGGCACTGCTTTAGTGCATTCATCAAATTTTGATATGCTCTATTTTATTCTCTTTTAGTTAAAAATAATTTTAATCCCCCAAGTCTTCCTTTTTGATATATGGATTATTTGGAAGTAAACTAATTTCCAAATATGTGGTTACTTTATAGATAACTTTCTGTTATTGATTTTAGCTCAATTGTGTTTCTGGAATATTCTTTTTAAAGTTTCTTTTACGGTGCAGAATATGGTTTATCTGTGTGAGCGTTCTATGTGCATTTGAGAAGAATGTGTAGTTGGCTGTTTTTGGGTATAGTGTTGTATAAATATCAAAGATAGTGTAGTTCACATCATCTATATTCTTACTGTGTTTTACCTATTTATTCTATTAATATCTTAGAAAGAAATGTTGAAGTGTCCAATTTTAGTTATGGATTTGCCTTTCTCTCTTTTCAATTCCATAAGTTTTTGCTTCATATATTCTGAGGTTCTCTTGTTTGAGGCATAATATTTAGGATTGTTATATCTTCTTGGTGAATTGACTCTTCCATCATTATCTAATTTCCCTGTTTATATTTGATAATATTCCTTGTTCTGAAGTCATAAGGGTACAATTTTTGTTATTCTTCCTTGAATATTAAGGGTTTTCTTCTGTAGGAGAGTTTGAGGAGATGGATCTGGGTGGAATTTTGCCCAAGGCTACTTTTCCCTTCCCCTAGCCAGCACCATGAAGAAGATTTTATCAAGATTCTCTCACCTTCCTAGTGAGAACCTGATGGGGTTCATGGAGTTCTAAAAGTTTCCCAGAGAGTACTAACCAGGATATATTTGCCACTCCCAAACTCTTCACACTCTCACCCTAGCCCATGCTTTCAGCCTTTATCAACTTGTTAATATTTTTACCTGGATCTTCTTACTGTCTTATATGGTAAACAATGATATCCTCTCCAAGTAAGTCAATGCTAGAGTCTGGTTTCTTGCTGTAGGTGTCAGTCTCTCATTAGATTTTAGGATGTTTGGCTATTGGCTCTAGGGTTAGGATCAGGAAAGTTCCTGATTTTCATTTTCTTCATGATTTTCTTTTCGTAAGGATGAGAAAGATGTTCTTCAGCTCTCTATGAAAGTGAAGTCTCTCAGTCATATCCGACTCTTTCCAACCCCATAGACTGTAGCCCCCCAGGTTCCTCTGTCCATGGGATTTTCCAGCAAGAATACTGGAGTGAGTTGCCGTTTCCTTCCCCAGGGGATCTTCCCTACCCAGGGTTGGAACTCAGGTCTCCCACCTTACAGGCAAACTTTACTGTCTGAGCCACCGGGAAATCCTATACATGGAGCTCTCTATATTTCTGAGCAAAAGCCAGAAGTGACATCCATCACGTTTTACTTTCTATTGAGAAATTTCTAGGGATAGACTCCTAGATTTCAAGCAAGGCTCCAATAAACATTATTTTATATATTCTCCTATGGTATCAATACTATGTGAGAATTTTCCTGGATTATAGATCCAGTAGAAAGGTTACTAGGACATAGTTTATGTATGTAGTTAATTTGGCCAGTTCTACCACACTGCGTCCAGAATGGCTACAGAAGTTTATTTACATGCCTGTATGCATGCTAAGTTGCTTCAGTTGTGTCTGACTTTTTACGACACTATGGACTGTAGCCTACCAGGCTCCTCTGTCCATGCCATTCTTTAGGCAAGGATACTGGAGTGGACTTCCATTCCTTGGATGGAACCCAGGTCTCCTGCATTGCAGCCAGATTCTTTACCATCTGAGCCACCAGAAAAGCCCTTTTAGCCCCTCAGGCTCTGGGAAAATTCTGCTTCTGAATCAGGTGGTGGTGGTGGTATAGTTGCTAAGTCGAGTTTGACTCTTTTGACCCCACTGACTGTAGCCGCCAGGCTCCTCAATCCATGAAATTTTCCAGACAAGTATACTGGAGTGGGTTGCTATTTCCTACTCCAGGGGATCTTCCCAACCCAGGGATCGAACCTGGGTCTCTTATGTCTCCTGCATTGGCAGGCGGGTTCTTTACCACTAATGCTACCTGAGAAGCCTGTCTACATCTGCTGCTGCTGCTGCTAAGTCGCTTCAGTCATGTCTGACTCTGTGCAACCCCATGGACTGCAGCCTACCAGGCTTCTCCATCCATGGGATGCTCCAGGCAAGAACACTGGAGTGGGTTGCCATTTCCTTCTCCAATGCATGAAAGTGGAAAGTGAAAGTGAAGTCGCTCAGTTGTGTCCAACTCTTAGTGACCCCATGGACTGCAGCCTACCAGGCTCCTCCATCCATGGGATTTTCCAGGCAACAGTACTGGAGTGTGGTGCCATTGCCTTCTCCTGTCTACATCTACTAATAGTGAATAAAGTGTATATTTCCCCCATTTTTGCCAATAAGTAACATTGTTTCAATTTTCTGCAAATATAAAGTGGCATAGCATGGTTTTAATGTACATTTCTCAGATTGCTGATGATTTTGAGCAAGTTTTCCTATACTTAATCACTGAAGTTTCCTTTTCCTAACTGTCTGTTCTTGTTCTTTGCTTATTTTTGATTTATTTTTCTCATTGTTTCATATGTGGTTCAATTGTTTATTTTAGACATTAGTCTCTGATCAGCTATAGACATTGCAAATAACTTCGATCAATAGATTGACTGGAATCATTCACTACATAGAAACCCTTAATCTTGATATAGTCAACCCATCAAATTTTGTCTTGCAACTTTCTTTGGTGCAGGGAGGGGGGAGGCTTATGATGTTTTTCTTTATACTTAGGCTAAAAAACTTATAGGACTTTCTTTGTTTTTCACGCTTATGCATTGTTTCAAATCTTGTCACCAACGTTTAGTTCAGCACACATTAAAACATGTAAATTAATCTTATTTTGAGACTTAGAGGAAAAGCAGTACTTTAGCAATTTTGTATAGTATGCCATAAAGAACATAAGATTAGGAGTTGGAAAGAAAAACAAAAAATTCTTGTCCAAACTTTACTACTTAATAGTTGTGACCTTGAACAACAGATAACCTCATTGAACCTGATAATGTTTGGTAAAATGAAGCTAACATCACAAAATATGCCTTACATTGTTATAAAAATTAAATGAGAACTTATTTTGAAAGTACTTTGAAAAGAATGTATTGCAGAACAAATATAAAATCATGATTCAGTCAATTTGTATCTTTAGTTTTATTATATTAGTGAGATTTCTTAAACCAGTGGCCAAAGAACAGTTTCAAGGATATTAATTAATGTTCTCAAAGAAGGACTTCTATATTCAGATCAGTCAGAGATTATAAATTATAATTAAAAATTAACTCATTTATTGTGGTACTTCTTTGAACCATCAATACTCTTAATATAGAATGAGCTTTGACAATAGTCATGAAATAGTGTGGCTTTTCCATAGCTGTTTTCCTCCACAAACTTTTTTGTGTGTGTGTGTGGAAATAGCTCTCAGAATATATTAAAAAAAAATACATGTTTGGGCAGGGGAAGATTTATGGGAAAAAACACTGAGCATTTTATATTCTAATTTTGCTACTTAGGTGAGACTTTGGGAAAAGTGCTTAACCTCTTTGAGAGTCACTTTCTTAATCCTGGAAAACAGGGATAAAGAGTTTCATTGATGTTTTTGTAAGGTACTATATAAGAAGTGGTACTGCATCCATGATCCTTCACCCATGACGCTGCATAATACTACTGAATAGAGTTTTTATTATTGTGATATGATATTTGATAATGATGTAAGCTTATCTATCATTCTTTTCAATTGCTATTAACATCTCTATCTTCCTTTCTGTGTGCTCTTGTTTATTTATTTATCACTTTCTATATATGATTTCCTAGTACGTAGTAGGATGTCAGTAAGTGATGGTGGTGGTAGTTTATGTGTGCTTTTAAATATTTTTACTATTATTACTAAGAGTAACAGTGTTTGATCAGAGATCAAAACATTGATCTCTGATGATTAGTTTGTATTCATCACATCTCAGCTTTCTTTTCTCATACCTAAGAAAATGAAGTAGAGGTTGGTACTGCTTCTTTGTAACAGGACATCTTTGGTATACTTGCTAATAGTATAACTGAAATCACACATGTGCTAGCTGTCATATTTCCTGCATCATTATTTCAGCTACCACTGAAATGAAAATGCATGGTGACATTCTTTCTCAAAAACCTTTATGTGGCTGTAATGTAGATAAGCACATAAGATGGGAAATTCCTTCATGTATGAATCTGCATAAAACTCCTGAATGGAGATTTTATTGTGATATGTGATAATGATACAGGTTTATATGTCATCCTTTTCAATTATTATTAGCATATATATCTTACCTTCTATGTGTTCTTATTTATTTATGCATCACTTTCTATATATGATTTATTTCATTACCTCATTTAGATTCTGAATTCACTCTCAAAAAATACCTCAAAAATCATTTACTTCACTGAATATTGTTCAGTGAGAAGTTGAATCATCACTCTTTTTGAGTATTGTTCTGGAATTTTCAAAACCTATGAAGCTACTATAATCAGGGACCAAACTTACAATTTTACAGAATCAATTCTGAAGAGTTAAATAATTTTCAGTTTGCCAAACAGTGAAAACCACATCCTTCCAGGTAGTCTTACTGTGATATCTTAAGCCCAATAGATTTAGAAGTGAACCAGAATTCCTTTGAACCTGACCTTTGTAAGATTCCTGTGGGGAGAGGGACCCTCAATAGCCATGTCCTGTCACCTTTCAAATGCTCAGATTGCCAGTAGCCTTTTAAGTTTGTCTGTGACAATGAAACAAGTGGTTAAGAGTCTTTGTCATTTCAATTTTTCACATGTTTTCTTTTTGAAACAGTCCTTGACATTGTAATTTTTCACATATTTCCTCTCTCTCTCTCTTTTGTTCTCACTCTCACTCTCTTTCTCTTTCTCCTTGTGTGTGTGGTCTCTACACGAGTGAAAACTACTTTCAGCAGCCAGCTGCCACAGGCCACTCAGCTGTTAGAAAAGCACAGCTTCAGAACTGTCAACCAAAATAAAAAACGAAGCAAATCACAAAGGAACCAGGTAGCTATGATTAGGCTTGGGGATCTCACTCTAGCTATACTAAGTTGCTATGGTTTATCAGGAAAGCCTGAGGTAGGAAGACATATTGCCTCCAATTTTGCAGCCACTCTTATAGGAACACCATCTATCAAAAGAATGTTTCTTGAAGCTTACTGTGTAAGGGTTGATTATCAATGAACAGTCAAGGGCAACTCAGTCTGCCTCTTCTTTTGAGACTTGTGCAAAGACACATTTACTACCATGATAGAAGATAATTTGTAGCAGGTGCTATGAATATACCTATTCTGAGCATTATTTATCTATTTATGACTATCCTACAAAATCCAAAACAATATTCTCTTAAGCTCTAGAGAGGTAGTAGGAAGAGTAAATCTCATAATTTTGCCCCAAAGAATGTTTCTTCAAAGAGGGTCAAGAGTAATAGGTGAAAAGAAAACAATTGACTGATCTTTGTATTTTATGTCACTAATGCTACAATGGAGAGTGATGAGAAATGATCTATCATTTAGGCAGAAAACATGTCCAAAATCAAGTCCATTCTTTTCAGGGAGTAGGATTCCCTCTAAGGCTAGCTAGTCTATTGAGCCTGCTTTGCTCCATTTTATTTTTTTGGTAGAGTCAGGTGATTGAAAACAACTTTTGAATCTAACTTTGAAACATGCTGAGTCAGCTTCTCCAAAAGTCTGAACTACTCCTAAGTGGATGGTAAGTTAAGTATTTATTTTTTTTTCAGACCTCCAAGCTCTACTGACATGGGTTTAATAAGTCCTACCCTGGAGTCTGAAAATGAGAATGCCTGATATACTTCCCTACAGTATCTTTTAGGCCCCAGGAGAATGTACCTTTTTATTTCTCTCTGTATGAGTTGGTAAATTAAAACAAAGAAGTCCTTTGAAATTATTTCAGTTCCAAACATCAGCCCCTGAGATTTACAGAGCTTATATTCACATTCATACAAACTATAGCTCAAGCAACCGTTTCCCTTATTACTTGTAACCCCTAACTGACTTTTCCTGATGTGGGCTCAGCATCCTAATCCATATAGTGTGACCTCTTTGCTTTTGTAGCTTCTGTTGTTCAATAAGGGAAATGAAGTAGCCAGCACTTCACTGTAGGAGTTTCTGTTGCAGTCAAGAAGAGCAAGACCCTTCTAATATTTTAGTTCAGTGGGGGGTAGAAAAAAATCAGTGATAATTTTCACAACACTATAAATTTTCAAACTACTTAGCAGAAATTAAAAGAAAAGTAGAATTATTAAGGGGAGTATAGGTTTGAATAGAAAATTTGAAGAAGTTAAATATTTAAACTAAATTTAGTTCTGTCCTCTTCCTCTAGCTGCTTCCACAAAAGCTCTGGAAATAATGTTCATTCTGTTTAATTTTTTGTTTGGTAGATATTTACTTATGCCTATAGTGAATCTGAGTGAGGTCCGGGAGTTGGTGATGGACAGGGAGGCCTGGCATGCTGCAATTCATGGGGTCACAAAGAGTCGGACACGACTGGGTGACTGAACCAAACTGAACTGAACTGATAGTAACTAAACACCAAATACTTAATATCCAAACCTTTACTTCGGCATTAGAGATAAAAGTTAGTTTGGTTAAGATCACTAGCTTCATTGTTTGAGTGTCTGTTATGCCGATTAGTAGCTGTGTGATTTTGAAAAGTTATAATCAGTAATTTTTTTAGTGTCATTTAGACATAGTTTTTTTTTTTTCTCTCCTTTAATGCAATTACTGATTTTATTAAAAGCTTCACATCACTACTGTGTTTTCATCAAGAATCTGTGTTCACTAAATGTAATAGCTGAAGGGATGACTACAACCATGGTAAGGCATGTCATTTTGAAGAAGTTTTTAACCGATGTTGATTTCAGTTTTCTAAATTGTAAAATGGAAGTGCTGGATTATATAGTTTTTGAGAATCTTTCAATTTGAAAATCCTGAGATTATAAAGTTTTGATTCTCCTTTCAGTGGAGGTAAAGAAATTAAGCCCCTAGACCAATTGAGAATGAGAAGATAAATCATTTTTCAATAATCTCTTGTGTGCTTGTGCTCATGCTCAGTCATTCGGTTGTGTCTGACTGTTCGTGACCCCACAAACTGCAGCACACCAGGCTTATCCGTCCTTAACTGTCTCCCAGAGTTTGCTCAGATCCAAGTTCATTGAGTCAGTGATACCATCTAACCATCTCATCCTCTGTTGTCCCTTTCTCCTCCTGCCCTCAATCTTTTCCAGCATGAGTCTTTTCCAGTGAGTCGGCCCTTCACATCAGATAGCCAAAGTATTGGAGCTTCAGCATCAGTATTTCCAATGAATATTAAAGATTGATTTCCCTTAGGATTTACTGGTTTGATCTCCTTGTTGTCCTAATTATTCTCTGTAGAGTCAGGACTTGTGTGTTATCAACTGCATGTTTGCAAACCCTAGTTTGGCTAACTCCTTGAAACGTCATAGTATTCTGAGTTAGTTGCCACTATTGTCTATTCATGAAATGCCCATAACACTTTACCAAATATATCAGGAAAGTAATCTTGTCAACATTAAAAAAATAATAATCTAAATGACTTGTAGTGATCTACTTCACTGTTCCCTCTGTTCTTATGATGCATTAACAATTTATAAATTCAGTCCTTAGTTTTTCTTGTTATAGACCACGTCTAAGAAAATTTTTGTTTCAAGAAGCAAGTAGACCTTTGTTTTTATCTATCTCTTCTTCCCTTTAGAATCTTATCACAATCTCAGCACAATCACTTGATGAAACTGTTTTTATATTGAAGGCTTGCAATGCCACCTTGTGGATAAGTGATGGCAGCAGTGGGCTACACAAGAGTACTTTCAACCCATGTGTGATTCATGTCAATGTATGGCAAAGCCCACCACAATATTGTAAAGAAATTATCCTCCAATTAAGGTAAACTAATTAATTTTTTAAAAGAGTACTTTCATATATTTTCTAGGAAATATGCTTAAATTTGAATCCTTTTAACTTGTCAAGTTTTAATTCAAGATTTTGCTTCCTAGACCAAAAATTAGTCACAGTCAGTGTCCTTCTTTGTCTTCTTAAGGTAGTAGTTGAAGAATAGACCATTTTGTTGCTGCTGAGAGCTTATTCTGGGTATTAATTTAAAATGCACAGGTCACCCAAGTGATCACATCAAAAGTTTCTGCTTTAATGATATACAGAGAGTGATATTTAAAAGTGCTGAGTTTCAATGGCAGATTTGTGATGGCTTGTTTCTGTTATCCCTATGGATAATTTCTATATACAAAAAGTAAGAATTTCTTGGATTGATCATAGTTAAGTAATATACATATATTATTATTTGTAATAGGTTTTAGAATCAAACTAGAACTATTTGCAGTGGTATAGTGTATTCCATATCCTGAATGATCCTCTCACTTTCTCCTACTGTAAACACCTAAAATGCCGAATAAAATAAAAAATTAAACAAATGTATCAATGAAATGAAAATCTAGAAATACTCAGAGATCAAACAGTAAATGAAAATACAAATTCAAAGAAGATATCTAGGCACTAAGGTTATCTTTTACCTTAAAGATATTTGCTAAAGCTAGGAACTTTGATTTTTGTATCTTTTTAGTGTGAGGTACAATGACTAGAGGCTGGAGACAAACTGATCTGTTGTCAGCAATTGTAATCAGATATCTTTGGCAAACAAGAAAAAATAACAACAACAACAACAACAACAACAAAGTTACCCCAGGCAGAGAGGGACAGATGACAATAAAAAGTGGTCCAATAGTTAATAATTAGCCTGCCAGTGCAGGGGAAATAGTTTTGATCCCTGGTTTGGGAAGATTCCACATTGCCTGGGATAACTAAGCCTGTGGACCACAATTACTGAAGCCCAGGTGTAATATACAGATTGTCTGATAAACTATGGATGGAGGTTCGTGACATTGTACACAAGACAGGGATCAAGACCATCCCCATGCAAAAGAAATGCAAAAAAGCAAAATGGCTGTCTGGAGGCCTTACAAATAGCTGTGAAAAGAAGAGAAGCGAAAAGCAAAGGAGAAAAGGAAAAAATATAAGCATCTGAATGCAGAGTTCCAAAGAGTAGCAAGAAGAGATAAGAAAGCCTTCTTCAGCAGTCAATGCAAAGAAATAGAGGAAAACAAGAGAATGGGAAAGACTAGACATCTCTTCAAGAAAATTAGAGATACCAAGGGAATATTTCATGCAAAGATGGGCTCGATAAAGGACAGAAATGGTATGGACCTAACAGAAGCAGAAGATATTAAGAAGAGGTGGCAAGAATACACAGAACTGTACAAAAAAGATCTTCACGACCCAGATAATCATGATGGGGTGATCACTCACCTAGAGCAAGACATGCTGGAATGTAAAGTCAAGTGGGCCTTAGAAAGCATCACTATGAACAAAGCTAGTGGAGGTGATGGAATTCCAGTGGAGCTATATGAAATCCTGAAAGATGATGCTGTGAAAGTGCTGCACTCAATATGCCAGCAAATTTGGAACACTCAGCAGTGGCCACAGGACTGGAAAAGGTCAGTTTTCATTCCAATCCCAAAGAAAGGCAATGCCAAAGAATACTCAAACTACTGCACAATTGCACTCATCTCACACGCTAGTAAAGTAATGCTCAAAATTCTCCAAGCCAGGCTTCAGCAGCATGTGAACCGTGAATTTCCAGATGCTCAAGCTGGTTTTAGAAAAGGCAGAGGAACCAGAGATCAAATTACCAACATCCACTGGAACATTGAAAAAGCATGAGACTTCCAGAAAAACAGCTATGTCTGCTTTATTGACTATGCCAAAGCCATTGACTGTGTGGATCACAATAAACTGTGGAAAAATCTGAAAGAGCTGGGAATCCCAGACCACCTGACCTACCTCTTGAGAAACCTGTATGCAGGTCAGGAAGAAACAGTTAGACCTGGACATGGAACAACAGACTGGTTTCAAATAGGAAAAGGAGTACATCAAGGCTGTATATTGTCAGCCTGCTTATTTAACTTATATGCAGAGTACATCATGAGAAACGCTGGGCTAAATGAAGCACAAGCTGGAATCAAGATTGCTGGGAGAAATATCAATAGCCTCATACATGCACCACCCTTATGGCACAAAATGAAGAACTAAAGAGCCTCTTGATGAAAGGGAAAGAGGAGAGTGAAAAGTTGGCTTAAACTCAACATTCAGGAAACTAAGATCATGGCATCTAGTCCCATCACTTCATGGCAAATAGATGGGGAAACAGTGGAAACAGTGGCTGACTTTATTTTTCTGGGCTCCAAAATCACTGCAGATGGTGATTGCAGCCATGAAATTAAAAGACGCTTACTCCTTGGAAGGAAAGTTTTGGCTAATCTAGGCAGCATATTAAAAAGCAGAGACATTACTTTGTCAACAAAGGTCCGTCTAATCAAGGCTATGGTTTTTCCAGTGGTCATATATGGATGTGAGGATTGGACTATAAAGAAAGCTGAGTGCTGATTCTTTTGAACTGTGGTGTTAAAGAAGACTCTTGAAAGTCCCTTGGACTGCAAGAAGATCCAACCAGTCCACCCTAAAGGAGATCAATCTTGGGTGTTCATTGGTAGGACTGTTGTTGAAGCTGAAACTCCAATACTTTGGCCACCTCATGCGAAGAGCTGACTCGTTTGAAAAGATCCTGATGCTAGGAGGGATTGGGGGCAGGAGGAGAAGGGGATGACAGAGGATGAGATGTTTAGATCATGTCACCGTCTCAATGGACATGGATTTGGGTGGACTCTGGGTGTTAGTGATGGACAGGGAGGCCTGGCTTCCTGCTGTTCATGGGGTCCCAAAAAGTCAGACATGACTGAGTGACTGAACTGAACTGAATATTTTTTTACATGGAAAGGCTTTTCCACATTGCTCACATTCATGGGGTTTCTCTCCAGTGTGATTCCTTTCATGTGTTTGAAGATAACTGGGATAAAGGAATGCTTTTTCACAGTTCTGACATTTATAAGGTAAATCTCCAGTGTGTGTTACTATGTGTTTTCGAAAAGTTACTCGCCACCTGAAGGCTTTCCCGCATTCCTTACACTCATAGGTATTTTCTCCAGTGTGGATTCTTTCATAGTCCTAAAGATTCTGGGTAGTAGTCAATTCTTTAGAACATGTTTTACATACATGTGGTATCTCTCCTCTGTAAAGTCATATGTGTGCCTATAAGGAACCAAAATGTTTGAAGTCTTTACCACACTGCTTACAATCACAGGGTTGTTCTCTGGTGTGAATTATGTCATGTATTCAGATTCTTTAAGACTTTTAAAAGCTTTTTTACATTGTTTACATTGATAGGGTTTCCCTCCATTGTGACTGCTTTGATTCATTGTAAGAGAATGGGGATAAGTGAATGCTTTCTCACATTTCTTACATTTAAAAGGTAAATCTCCAGTGTGTGTTACCACATCTATTCAAAAATTGATCTGCATGTCAAGGTGTTCCTACATTCTTTACATTCATAGGGTTTCACCCCTGTGTGAGTATTTTTGTGGCTCTGGAGTGATTTTTCATACAGAAAGACTTTTCCACATTGTTCACAATCATTGAGCTTCTCTCCAGTATGATTCCTTTTATGTGTTCTGAGAACACTGGAAGAAAAAAATGTCTCCCCACAATCTTTAAATTTATATACCTTTTCATGGTACTTTTGATGCTCTCTTGGTTTGTATTCAATGTGACAGGACATGTGTCTATTAAGGGATGAATGACTCAAGAAGAATTTTCCACATGCACAGCATTCCCATGGTTTAAAACCAGCAGTTTTCTTCTTCACACTGAGAGTTAGAATAAGCTTCACATTTTCTCCCCAAAAATGAATCTTTCCTTTCAGAGAGTCTCTCTATCATAGGACTTTCTAATTTTCTCCCCTGGTTTTTGAACTGATCTTCAATGCCATGATCTTCCTGTCTTGCTTCTACTAATTTCAAATTCCTGAAGTTTTCTAATATCACATATTTGTAGAGTTTCCTCTGTGAAGAATCCAGTAAACACCACTCCTCAGGGTGAGTTTCACAGCCACATCTTCAAAGACCAATGAGTCCATTTCCAGGTTTCTTGGGATTATCTGAGTCACTTCCAAGGACTCCAACTACCAGTTAAGATGACAGGACAACTGAAGATGAGTAAGGGTGACTGGACAGGTAAACCAGAGAGGGAAAAACAGGATGCTGGCAACTCTGCACTGTGCAAGGAAGAAAACAATTCCCAGATTACTCATTCCTGATGTGTAGTAACTCATCTGTCATGCTCTTTCTCTTTCTTAAACTAGTTATGAAGCTAACAAGCTAAGTTATTACCATCTTCATTTTTTCCATATGGTATACTTCGAGCCATCTTTACCCATTTGTGCTACTTTTTTTTTCCCCAAACCTGCAGGATAAACACCTCTTTACAATTGATCTTTAATATTAACCTGAGGAAATGGATACTTTAACAGTAGATATTTGTTTTATAACTAGTTTTTATGTATTCCCTAGGGAAGATAGTTTTTCTTTTAACCTGATAACTACTGGCTGCTTTGTACTTATTGTTAACGTACTTAAACTTTTCTTCTTTGTTTAGAGAATATCTGTGCATTAAAGACTACATCATCCATTCACTAATTCACTTGTGTAGTTAATTAATATTTAATGAATGTTTGCTATAATATGTCAAGAATTGTGCTAGATAAGAGATACAGCAGTAAACAAGAAAAATGCCGTTCACAAAGACATATAAAACAAACTTAATAATGACCTCAGCTTGGACAATTTTTTTTGCTAACCAAAGTTATTATGGCCTGCATGTTAGGTAGCTTCAGTCATGTATGACTCTCTGTGACCCCATGGACTGTAGGCCATCAGGCTTTTCTATCCATGAGTTTTTTGAGACAAGAATACTGGAGTGGGTTGCCACTTTCTATTCCAGGGGATCTTCCTGACCCAGAGATAGAACCCACATCTCCTGTGTCTCCTGCATTGCAGGTGGATTCTTTACCTGTTGAGCTATCAGGGAAGCTTTAAGTTATTCTCAAAGTAATCTAAAATCATTTTGAGCAATAGTAAATACTTTAAAATATCAATATGAATATTTGATTTCCTAGAGTTATTTTATAGACTGATAGCTTGATAGTTCTAAATAAATTACAAACTCCCTATTAGAAGTATCACCCAAAACTTTGGCCAAATATAATCTTGGGGATCTTTGACAAGTAAATCTATGACCATATATTTTGGGGACTAAGTAAAGCCATTTATTTTGTGTGGTCCTATCTTTCTTTAGCATGCTGTGATTCTCATGCATAGATTATTAAGTAAGATAAAAATGTATTTTCCCATAGGCTTAATCGAATCAGCTGGTAAAAGTCCTTGAATTCAAAAGAGTTCTTTATTTTGTAAGTCTTTATTTATGAGACAAAAACTTTTTGAAACAACAGAATCCAATTAATTTTAAATTATATCTATTTGTAATTTTGTATGTGTACGTGTATAATCTCACATATTTAATGTTAGACACTATATAAATCACCATAAGAGATAATATGTTATTCTAAAAATTATTGAGTTTTTCAAAGCCCATGCCCTTGGGCTTGGGCTTGGGCTTGGGATAAACTTACAGTTTATCACAAAATGGTTCTGGATATAAATTAAGTGCTTCAGGACTCTAAGAATATATATATATATATATATATATATATATATATATATATATTTTAATCTGAAAGCTCATTTTTTTAAAATTCAAGGTAATAACAATAGTCTTCTGTTTTCTGATTGTCTCCATTTTAGTACTTTTGCTTTACTTTATGTTTTGGCAGTTTTCCACAATTCTAAACTATTGCTATATATCTAGAATTATATGTCACACATATTTCTTGTTTCATTTATCTTGGGAGATTTGGTTGTTTTTTGTTTTTCTTTTTGTTTTGTATTTGGTCAAACTTTAGAGTATAGCTGTCAAAGAAATAGAGATAATGGAATTTTTTTCTTAATGATACCAGTTGTCCAACAGACCCTCCTATTCCACCATGGTATGCATTTCTCCAGGCAGGGCTTAAATCTGAATGGCCATGATAAAAATTGGATGTAACCAATAGAGTAAATGGATATTCCCTGTGCAGTTCATAAAGACTGCTATGTGATTAAATAGATGCATATTTTTTCCATTTCAATAAAAATCAATCAACCATGCATGTCTGTCCATACTGTATTCATTGACCCATGTTGTAAGTACTAAACATGGAATTTAAAGTAATTAATGATCCAGGATCTTTCTTACTTGCTCCTGTCTGTCTTCCCTTCACTGGAGTTAACTGTCTTCTTGCCTCCATCTCCTGCTTTCAGTCACATTCATACTTCTTTGGATATTTTGTTTGCTTTTAAAATAATTTTTGTGTCTAAGTCTTATTCTTTTTCAATGATTAATTTTCTGTTCATCTAGCCACTTTTATCTGGCAAAATCTATCTTGGGCAATTTACCTTTTCCAGCCAGTTTCTCATAAACCAGTTCTGACTCATTGTGACTTGATGGAGTGTAGACTGTGAGGTTCCTCTGTCCATGGGATTCTCCAGGCAGGAATATTGGAGAGGGTTGTTATTTCCTTCTGCAAGGAATCTTCTCAACCCAAGAACTGAACCTGCATTTTTTACGTCTCCTGCATTGGCAGGCAGGTTCTTTACCTCTAGAGCCACATGTGAAAGTGAAAGTCACTCAGTCATGCCCGACTCTTCCGGACCCCCATGAACTATACAGTCCTGGAAATCTCCAGGCCAAAATACTTGAGTGGGTAGCCCATTCCCTTCTCTAGGGGATCTTCCCAACCCAGGGACCAAACCCAGGTCTCCCACATTGCAGGTGGATTCTTTACCAGCTGAGCCACCAAGGAAGCCATATGGGAAGCCCCAAAATAAATTATTTTTGGTTAAATATTTTCAGGTTATGCACATACATTTGGATGAACATTACTACTTGACGTCTTTCAAAAAAATGTATACATTTTATATACTAGTTAAATATTTATTTAATTTTTTCACAATATTTTTCTATTATTCTTTTAATACACAAAGTGTCTGGAGTAAAATCTCGCCTTTTTATATGATATTGTAAATGTACATCTTCTCTTCTTTTTCCTGATTACTCTGGCTAGAGGACAATTAACATCACTGACTTTTTAAAAAAAACTTAAAATTTTATAAAATTTATATTTACTTAGTTATGATTTTCATTTGTCTATTAATTTATTTCATTCTATTAGTTCTTGTTAGATACATTTTGATAATTTTTCATTAGTGCTGCAACAGCGCACATAGAGTGGGTGGCTGCGATGGTGCACAGAGTGCAGGTGGCTGCAGCAGCGCACATAGTGCAGGCAGCTGTGATGGTGCACATAGCGCGGCCAAGAGGAGTTACCCCACGTCCGAGGTCAGGAGTGGCTGCTGAGACTGCCAGGCTGTGACAGCACAGGAACGACTGAGAGGAGCAACCCCACACCCGAGGCCAGGGTCAGCGGCCAGGAGGAGCAACCCCACGTCCAAGGAGCGATGGCTGTGCCGGTTCAGGAGGGCCTAGAGGAGCTATTCCACGTTCAAGGTCAGGAGGGGTGGTGGTGAGGAGATACCCCTTGTCCAAGGTAAGGAGCAGCGGGTGAGCTTTGCTGTAGCAGCCGTGAAGAGATACCCCATGCCCAAGGTAAGGGAAACCCAAGTAAGATGGTAAGTGTTGCAAGAGGGCATCAGAGGGCAAACACACTGAAACCATACTCACAGAAAACTAGTCAATCTAATCACACTAGGACCACAGCCTTGTCTAACTCAATGAAACTAAGCCATGCCCGTGGGGGCACCCAAGATGGACGGGTCATGGTGGAGAGGTGTGACAGAATGTGGTCCACTGGAGAAGGTAATGGCAAACAACTTCAGTATTCTTGCTTTGAGAACCCCATGAACAGTATGAAAAGGCAAAATGATAGGATACTGAAAGAGGAACTCCCTAGGTCATTAGGTGCCCAATATGCTACTGCAGATCAGTGGAGAAAAAACTCCAGAAAGAATGAAAGGATGAAGCCAAAGCAAAAAACAATACCCAGCTGTGGATGTGACTGGTGATAGAAGCAAGGTCTGATGCTGTAAAGAGCAATATTGCATAGGAACCTGGAATGTCAAGTCCATGAATCAAGGCACATTGGAAGTGGTCAAACAGGAGATGGCAAGAGTGAACGTCGACATTCTAGGAATCAGCAAACTAAAATGGACAGGAACAGGTGAATTTAACTCAAATGACCATTATATCTACTACTGCGGGCAGGAAACCCTTAGAAGAAATGGAGTAGCCATCATGGTCAACTAAAGAGTCTGAAATGCAGTACTTGGATGCAATCTCAAAAATGACAGAATGATCTCTGTTCATTTTCAAGGCAAACCATTCAATATTACAGGAATCCAAGCCTATGCCCCAACCAGTAACGCTGAAGAACCTGAAGTTGAACGGTTCTATGAAGATCTACAAGACCTTTTAGAACTAACACCCCAAAAAGATGTCCTTTTAATTATAGGGGACTGGAATGCAAAAGTAGGAAATCAAGAAACACCTGGAGTAACAGGCAAATTTGGCCTTGGAATACAGAATGAAGCAGGAAAAAGACTAATAGAGTTTTGCCAAGAAAATGCACTGGTCATAGCAAACACACTCTTCCAACAACACAAGAGAAGACTCTACACATGGACATCACCAGATGGTCAACACTGAAATCAGATTGATTATATTCTTTGCAGACAAAGATGGAGAAGCTCTACACAGTCAGCAAAAACAAGACCAGGAGCTGACTGTGGTTCAGATCATGAACTCCTTATTGTCAAATTCAGACTGAAATTGAAGAAAGTATGGAAAACCACTAGACCATTCAGGTATGACCTAAATCAAAACCCTTATGATTATAGAGTGGAAGTGAGAAATAGATTTAAGGGACTAGATCTGATAGATAGAGTGCCTGATGAACTATGGAATGAGATTCGTGACACTGTACAGGAGACAGGGATCAAGATCATCCCCATGGAAAAGAAATGCAAAAAAGCAAAATGGCTGTCTGAGGAGGCCTTACAAAAAGCTGTGAAAAGAAGAGAAGTGAAAAGCAAAGGAGAAAAGGAAAGATATAAGCATCTGAATGAAGAGTTCCAAAGAATAGCAAGAAGAGATAAGAAAGCCTTCCTCAGTGATCAATGCAAAGAAATAGTGGAAAACAACAGAATGGGAAAGACTAGAGATCTCTTCAAAAAAATTAGAGATGCCAAGGGGACATTTCATGCAGAGTGGCTCGATAAAAGACAGAAATCGTATGGACCTAACAGAAGCAGAAGATATTAAGAAGAGGGGGCAGGAATACACATAATAACAGTAAAAAAAAAAAGATCTTCACGACCCAGATCATCACAATGGTGTGATCACTCACCTAGAGTCCTGGAATGTGAAATCAAGCAGCCCTTAGAAAGCATCATTATGAATGAAGCCAGTGGAGGTGATGGAATTCTAGTTTCAGGATGTCAAATCCTAAAATATGATGCTGTGTAAGTGCTGCACTCAACATGCCAGCAAATTTGGAAAACTCAGCAGTGGCCACAGGACTGGAAAAGGTCAGTTTTCATTCCAATCCCAAAGAAAGGCAATGCCAAAGAATGCTCAAACTACTGCACAACTGCACTCATCTCACACACTAATAAAGTAATGTTCAAAATTCTCTAAGCCAGGCTTCAGCAATACGTGAACCGTGAACTTCCAGATGTTCAAGCTGGTTTTAGAAAAGGCAGCGGAACCAGAGATCAAATTGCCAAAATCTGCTGGATCATCAAAAAAGCAAGAGAGTTCCAGAAAAAAATATCTATGTCTGCTTTATTGACTATGCCAAAGCCTTTGACTTTGTGGATCACAATAAACTGGAAAATTCTGAAAGAGATGGGAATCCCAGACCACCTGACCTGCCTCTTGAGAAACCTATATTCAGGTCAGGAAGCAACAGTTAGAACTGGACATGGACAACAGACTGGTTCCAAATAGGAAAAGTTGTATGTCAAGGCTGTATATTGCCACCCTGCTTATTTAACTTACATGCAGAGTACATCATGAGAAACGCTGGGCTGGAAGAAGCACAAGCTGGAATCAAGATTGCCAGGAGAAATATCAATAACCTCAGAAATGCAGATGACACCACCCTTATGGCAGAAAGTGAAGAGGAACTGAAAAGCCTCTTGATGAAGGTGAAAGTGGAGAGTGAAAAAGTTGGCCTAAAGCTCAACATTCAGAAAACGAAGATCATGGCATCTGGTCCCATCACTTCGTCGGAAATAAATGGGGAAACAGTGGAGACAGTGTCACACTTTATTTTTTGGGGCTTCAAAATCACTGCAGATGGTGACTGCAGCTATGAAATTAAAAGACACTTACTCCTTGGAAGAAAAGTTATGATCAACCTAGATAGCATATTCAAAAGCAGAGACATTATTTTGCCAACAAAGGTCCATCTAGTCAAGGCTATGGTTTTTCCAGTGGTCATGTATGGATGTGAGAGTTGGACTGTGAAGAAAGCTGAGCACCGAAGAATTGATGTTTTTGAACTGTGGTGTTGGAGAAGACTCTTGAGAGTCCCTTTGTCTGCAAGGAGATCCAACCAGTCCATTCTGAAGGAGATCAGCCCTGGAATTTCTTTGGAAGGAATGATGCTAAAGCTGAAACTCCAGTACTTTGGCCACCTCATGCGAAGAGTTGACTCATTGGAAAAGACTCTGATGCTGGGAGGGATTAGGGGCAGGAAGAGAAGTGGACGACAGAGGATGAGATGGCTGGATGGCATCACTGACTCGATGAACGTGAGTCTCAGTGAACTCTGGAATTGGTGTTGGACAGAGAGGCCTTGAGTCCTGTAATTCATGGGGTCGTAAAGAGTCAGACATGACTGAGTGACTGAACTGAACTGAATTGAATGCTCATTTAGGTTTTTAAATTTTCCTCTTGATGAATTGAGATTTTATAGCTATGGAATTTTCCTTTCAGCTTCATGTTATAAAATCTATGTTTTCTGATATTAACATGCCCACTCCAATTTTCCTTACATTTGTGTCTGAATGATATATATTATCCAATATTTTCTCCTGACACATTTTTATATACATGGCATGCATTTTTCTGTTTGTTTCTTGTAAGCACTGTTTTGTTGTGCTTGTTTGACTTTTCTTCACAAAATGACAGTTCCTACTATCTGGGTTTATGTTTGTCCATTTACAATTATTGCAATAATTGGTATTATCAGTCTTAAATTGAGCTTCATGCTTGATGTTTTTTATTTTCCCATCTTTTATTTTATTGTTATATTTTCTTTGGTTTTCTGATTAAATAAGTATTTTATGGTTTTACTTTAGCTACATCATTGAATATGTGAGACTGTTCTGTTGTTTTGGCATTTATCTATTGCCCTTGTTAATATAAGATGATAGCCGCTGGAGGGGTGGATGTACAGCAATGGAGTGGCAGCTGCGTGGTGCTGGAGTGACTTTGAGGAGATATTCCACTTCCAAGGGCAAAGGAGAAGCCCCAGAAAGACAGTAGGAGGGGCAAAATCATGTTTAGTATCAAACCCCACATATGCCAGAGATGCTCAGAGGGCTCAAATAAACCTGGTGTACAGCAGGACCCAGAGACCCCACAGAAACTGAAACAGAACTGTGTTTGAGTGTCTCCTGTGAAGGTACAGGTCAGCAGTGGACTGCTGAAGGGGCAGCGGCTCTGGGTGCAATAGACCTGGGTATGGCATAAGCTGTCTTGGAGGAGGTCACCATTAACCCCACCATAGATCTGCCAGAATTTACACAGGACTGGGAAACAGACTCTTGGAGGGAACGAACAAAGCCTTGTGCTCACCAGGACCCAGAAGAAAGGAACAGTGACCCAAAAAGAGATTGATCCAGACTTGTCTGTGAGTGTTTAGGAGTCCTTGGTGGAAGCATGGGTCAGTGGTGGCCTGCTGCAGGATTGGGGGCACTGCATGCGGCAGTGCATGCATGGGACCTTTTCAAGGAGGTCGCCATTATCTTCATTACCTGCACCATAGTTTTGCGTCAGGTCAAATAACAGGAATGGAACACAGCCCTGCCCATTAACAGAAAAATTGATTAAAGACTACTGAGCATGTTCCCCCCCACCCACCCACTTCAGAACAAGACCCAGTTTCCCCTTCAGTCAGTCTCTCCCATCAGGAAGCTTCCATAAGCCGCTTATCCTTCTCCATCAAAGGGCAGACAGAATGGAAACCACAATCACAGAAAACTACCAATCTGATCACATGTACCAGAGTCTTGTCTAACCCAATGAAACTATGATCCATGTCATGTAGGGCTACCCAAGATAGACGGGTCATAGTGGAGAGCTCTAACAAAAGGTGGTCCACTGGAGAAGGGAATGGCAATCACTTCAGTATTCTTACCTTGAGAACTCCATGAACAGTATGAAAAGGCAAAAAGAAAAGGCACTGAAAGACGAACTCCCCAGGTTGGTAGGTGCCCAATATGCTACTGGAGATCATTGAGAAATAACTTGAGAAAGAATGAAGAGACAGAGCCAAGCAAAAACAACACCAAGTTGTGGATGTGGCAGGTGATGGAAGTAAAGTCCAATACTGTAAAGAGCAAAACTTCATAGGAACCTGGCATGTTAGGTCCATGAGTCAAGGCAAATTTGAAGTGGTCAAACAGGAGATGGCAAGAGTGAACATCAACATTTTAGGAATCAGCAGCCTAAAACGGACTGGAAAGGGTGAATTTAACTCAGATAACCATTATATCTATTACTATGGGCAATAATACCTTGGATGAAGTGGAGTAGCCATCATAGTCAACAAAAGAGTCTGAAATGCAGTACTTGGATGCAATCTCAAAAATTACAGAAAGATCTCTGTTCATTTCCAAGGCAAACCATTCAATATCACAGTAATCCAAGTCTATGCCCCTACGAGTAATGCTGAAGAAGTTGAAGTTGAACGGTTCTATGAAGACTTACAAGACCTACTAGAATGAACACCCAAAAGAGATGTCCTTTTCGTTATAGGGGAGTGGAATGCAAAAGTAGGAAGTCAAGAAATACCTGGAAAAACAGGCAAATTTAGCCTTGGAGTACAGAATGAAGCAGCTCAGTTCAGTTCAGTCACTCAGTCAAGTCCAAGTCTTTGTGAACCCATAGACTGCAGCACCCCAGGCCTCACTGTCCATCACCAACTCTGGGAGCTTACTCAAACTCATGTCCATTGAGTTGGTGATGCCATCCAACCATCTCATCCTCTGTCATCCCCTTCTTCTCCCACCTTCCATTTTTCCCAGCATTAAGGTCTTTTCAAATGACTTAGTTCTTCACATCACGGGACCAAAGTATTGGAGTTTCAGCTTCAGCATCAGTCCTTGCAATGAGTATTCAGGGCTTATTTCTTTTAGGATAGACTGGTTGGATCTCCTTGATGCCCAAGAGACTCTCAACACCATAGTTCAAAAGTATCAATTTTTGGATGCTCATCGTTCTTTATATTCCAACTCTCACATTCATACATGACTACTGGAAAAACCATGGCTTTGACTAGATAGACCCTTGTTGGCAAAGTAATGTCTCTGCTTTTTCATATGCAGTCTAAGTTGGTCATACCTTTTCTTCCAAGGAACAAGTGTCATTTAATTTCATGGCTACAGTCATCATCTGCAGTGATTTTGGAGTCCAAAAAAATAGTCTGTCACTGTTTTCATTGCTTCCTTATCTATTTGCCATGAAGTGATCTGACCAGATGCTGTCATCTTAGTTTTCTAAATGTTGAGTTTTTTTTTAATTTTAATTTATTTTAAAAACTTTACAATATTGTATTAGTTTTGCCAAACATTGAAATGAATCCGCCACAGGTATACCCATGCTCCCCATCCTGAACCCTCCTCCCTCCTCCCTCCCCATACCCTCCCTCTGGGTCGTCCCAGTGCACCAGCCCCAAGCATCCAGTATCATGCATTGAACCTGGACTGGAAACTTGTTTCATACATAATATTATACCTGTTTCAATGCCATTCTCCCAAATCTCCCCACCCTCTCCCTCTCCCACAGAGTCCATAAGACTGATCTATACATCAGTGTCTCTATTTCTGTATCGTACACAGGGTTATTGTTACCATCTTTCTAAATTCCATATATATGCATTAGTATACTGTATTGGTGTTTTTCCTTCTGGCTTACTTCACTCTGTATAATAGGTTCCAGTTTCATCCATCTCATTAGAACTGATTCAAATGTATTCTTTTTAGTGGCTGAGTAATACTCCATTGTGTATATGTACCACAGCTTTCTTATCCATTCATCTGCTGATGGACATCTAGGTTGCTTCCATGTCCTGGCTATTATAAACAGTGCTGCGATGAACATTGGGGTACACATGTCTCTTTCCCTTCTGGTTTCCTCAGTGTGTATGCCCAGCAGTGGGATTGCTGGGTCATAAGGCAGTTCTATTTCCAGTTTTTTAAGGAATCTCCACACTGTTCTCCATAGTGGCTGTACTAGTTTGCATTCCCACCAACAGTGTAAGAGGGTTCCCTTTTCTCCACACCCTTTCCAGCATTTATTGCTTGTAGACTTTTGGATCGCAGGCATTCTGACTGGCGTGAAATGGTACCTCATAGTGGTCTTGATTTGCATTTCTCTGATAATGAGTGATGTTGAGCATCTTTTCATGTGTTTGTTAGTGATCTGTATGTCGTCTTTGGAGAAATGTCTATTTAGTTCTTTGGCCCATTTTTTGATTGGGTCATTTATTTTTCTGGAGTTGAGCTGTAGGAGTTGCTTGTATATTTTTGAGATTAGTTGTTTGTCAGTTGCTTCATTTGCTATTATTTTCTCCCATTCTGAAGGCTGCCTTTTCACCCTGCTAATAGTTTCCTTTGTTGTGCAGAAGCTTTTAAGTTTAATTAAGTCCCATTTGTTTATTTTTGCTTTTATTCCCAATATTCTGGGTGGTGGGTCATAGAGGATCCTGCTGTGATGTATGTGGGAGAGTGTTTTGCCTATGTTTTCCTCTAGGAGTTTTATAGTTTCTGGTCTTACATTGAGATCTTTAATCCATTTTGAGTTTATTTTTGTGTATGGTGTTAGAAAGTGTTCTAGTTTCATTCTTTTACACGTGGTTGACAAGTTTTCCCAGCACCATTTGTTAAAGAGATTGTCTTTAATCCATTGTATATTCTTGCCTCCTTTGTCAAAGACAACGTGTCCATATGTGCGTGGATTTATCTCAGGGCTTTCTATTTTGTTCCACTGATCAATATTTCTGTCTTTGTGCCAGTACCATACTGTCTTGATAACTGTGGCTTTGTAATAGAGCCTGAAGTCAGGTAGGTTGATTCCTCCAGTTCCATTCTTCTTTCTCAAGATAGCTTTGGCTATTCGAGGTTTTTTGTATTTCCATACAAATTGTGAAATTATTTGTTCTAGCTCTGTGAAGAATACCATTGGTAGCTTGATGGGGATTGCATTGAATCTATAAATTGCTTTGGGTAGTATATTCATTTTCACTATATTGATTCTTCCAATCCATGAACATGGTATATTTCTCCATCTATTAGTGTCCTCTTTGATTTCTTTCACCAGTGTTTTATAGTTTTCTATATATAGGTCTTTAGTTTCTTTAGGTAGATATATTCCTAAGTATTTTATTCTTTCCGTTGCAATGGTGAATGGAATTGTTTCCTTAATTTCTCTTTCTGTTTTCTCACTATTAGTGTATAGGAATGCAAGGGATTTCTGTGTGTTGATTTTATATCCTGCAACTTTACTATAATCATTGACTAGTTCTAGTAATTTTCTGGTGGAGTCTTTAGGGTTTTCTATGTAGAGGATCATGTCATCTGCAAATAGTGAGAGTTTTACTTCTTCTTTTCCAATTTGGATTCCTTTTATTTCTTTTTCTGCTCTGATTGCTGTGGCCAAAACTTCCAAAACTATGTTGAATAGTAATGGTGAAAGTGGGCACCCTTGTCTTGTTCCTGACTTTAGAGGAAATACTTTCAATTTTTCACCATTGAGGATAATGTTTGCTGTGGTTTGTCATATATAGCTTTTATTATGTTGAGGTATATTCCTTCTATTCCTGCTTTCTAGAGAGTTTTTATCATAAATGGATGTTGAATTTTGTCAAAGACTTTCTCTGCATCTATTGAGATAATCATATGGTTTTTATTTTTCAATTTGTTAATGTGGTGTATTACATTGATTGATTTGCGGATATTGAAGAATCCTTGCATCCCTGGGATAAAGCCCACTTGGTCATGGTGTATGATCTTTTTAATGTATTGTTGGATTCTGATTGCTAGAATTTTGTTAAGGATTTTTGAGTTTTAAGCCAACTTTTTCACTCTCCTCTTTCACTTTCATCAATAGGCTCTTTCGTTCTTCTTCACTTTCTGCCATAAGGGTGATGCCATCTGCATATCTGAGCTTATTGATATTTCTCCCTGCAATCTTAACTCCACCTTGTGCTTCATCCAACCCAGTGTTTATCTTGATGTACTCTGCATATGTTAAATAAGCAGGCTGACAATACACAGCCTTGACGTACTCCTTTTCCTGTTTGGAACCAGTCTTTTCTTCCATGTCCAGTTTTAACTGTTGCTTCCTGACCTGTATGCAGATTTCTCAGTAGGGCAGGTCAGGTAGTCTGGTCATCTCTTTAAAAATTTCCAATAGTTTGTTGTTATCCACACAGTCAAAGGCTTTAGAATAGGCAAAGCCTTACAGACTAAAGGCTAATAGAGTTTTTCCAAAAGAATGCATTGATCATAGCAAACACCCCCTTCCAGGAAAACAAGAGAATACTCTACACATGGACATCACCAGATGGTTAATACAGAAACAAGACTGATTACATTATTTGGAGCCAAAGATGAAGTAATTCTATATAGTCAGCACAAACAAGACCAGGAGCTGACTGTGGCTCAGATCATGAATTACTTATAGCCACAATCAGACTTAAATTTAAGACAAAAGCAAAAACCAATAGGCCATTCAGGTATGACCTCAATAAAATTCCTTACAATTATTTAGTGGAAGTGACAAATAGATTCAAGAGATTTGATCTGATAGAGTGACTGAAGAATTACAGATGAAGGTTTATGACATTGTACAGAAGACAGGGATCAAGACCATCCCTAAGAAAAACAAAGGCAAAAAGATTGTGTGAGGAGCCTTAGAAATAGCTGTGGAAAGAAGAGAAGCGAAAGGCAAAGGAGACAAAGAATGATATACCCACTTGAATGCAGAGTTCCAAAGAATAGCAAGAAGAGATAAGAAAAGCTTCCACAGTGATCAGTGCAAAGAAACAGAGGAAAACAGTAGAATGGGAAAGACTAGCGATCTCTTAAAGAAAATAAGAAATACCAAAGGAATATTTCATGCAAACTGGGCACATTAAAAGACAGAAATTGCATGCACCTAACAGAAGTGGAAGATATTAAGAAGAGGTGGCAAGAATACACAGAACTATACAAGAAAGATCTTCATGACCCAGATAACCACGATGGTGTGATCACTCACCTAGTACCAGATATCCTGGAATGTGAAGTCAAGTGGGCCTAAGGAAGCATCACTATGAAAAAAGCTAGTGGAGGTGATGGAATTCCTGTTGAGCTATTTCAAATCTTAAAGATGATACTGTGAAAGTGCTGCATTCAATATGTCAGCAAATTTGGAAAACTCAGCAGTCATTACAGGACTGGAAATGGTCAGTTGTCATTCTGATCTCAAAGGAAGGTAATGCCAAAAGATGTTCAAAGTACTGCACATTGCACTCATCTCATACACTAGCAAAGTAATGTTCAAAATTTTCCAAGCCAGGTTTTAACAGTATTTGAATTATTAACTTGCAGATGGTCAAGCTGGATTTAGAAAAGGCATAGGAACCAGAGATCAAATTGCCAACATCTGCTGGATCACTGAACAAGTTAGAGAGTTCCAGAAAAACTTCTACTTCTGCCTCATTGAGTATGCCAAAAACTTTGACAGTGTGAATCACAACAACCTGTGGAAAATTCTTAAAGAGATGGTAATACCAGGCCACCTTATCTTCCTCCTGAGAAATCTGTATGCAGGTCAAGAAGCAAAAGTTAGAAATGGACACGGAACAACAGACTGGTTCCAAATCAGGAAAGGAGTATGTCAAGGCTGTATATTTTCATCCTGCTAATTTAACTTATATGCAGAGTACATCATGAGAAATGTTGGGCTGGTAGAAGCACAAGCTGGAATCAAGATTGCCAGATGAAACATCAATAACCTCATATATGCAGATGGCACCACCCTTATGGCAGAAAGTGAAGAACTAAAGAGCCTCTTGATGAAAGTGAAAGTGGAGAGTGAAAATGTTGGCTTAAAACTCAACCTTCAGAAAACTAAGATCATGTCATCCGGTCCCATCACTTCATGGCAAATACATGGGGAAACAGTGGAAACAGTGGCTGATCTTATTTTTCTGGGCTCCAAAATCACTGCAAATGGTGACTGCAGCCATGAAATCAAAAGATGCTTACTCCTTGGAAAAAAGTTATGACCAACCTAGACAGCATATTAAAAAGCAGAGACATTACTTTGCTAACAAATGTCCGTTTAGTAAAGGCTATTATTTTTTCAGTAGTCATGTATGGATGTGAGAGTTGGACTATAAAGAAAGCTAAGTGCATAAGAATTGATGCTTTTGAACTCTGGTGTTGGAGAAGACTCTTGATAGTCATTTGGACTGCAAGGATATCCAACCAGTCTATACTAAAGGAGATCAGCCCTGAGTATTCATTGGAAGGACAGATGTTGAAGCTGAAACTCTATTACTTTGCCACTTGATGTGAAGAGCTGACTCATTTGAAAAGATCCTGATGCTGGGAAAGATTGAAAGCAGGAGGAGAAGAGGAAAACGGAGGATGATATGCTTGGATTGCATGACCAACTCAATGGACATGAGTTTGAGTAGACTCCGGGAGTCGGTGATGGTCAGGGAGGCCTAACATACTGCTGTCCTTGGGGTCACAAAGAATCAGACACGACTGAAAGACTGAACTGAACTGAACTGAATATAACAGTTATATTTAGAATCCACAAAATATCAGAAAATGAAATTAAGAAAATTCCATTTACAACAACACCATAATACTAAAATATTTAGGAATATATTTACCCAAAGAAGTGCTCTTAAGAAAATCCAACACACATGTAATTCAATAATTAAGAGTCAAATATCATAATTTAAAAAGACAACATATTTGAATAGAAAATCTCCAAATAACATATGCAATTGCCCAATAAGCACATGGAAATATGCTCAAAGTCATTATTCACTAGGGAAATATAAATCAAAACCACATGGTATATATACCATTTTTTATCTACTATAATGGTTAATTACAAGAAATCAGGCGATAATAAATTGAGCAATGATATGGAGAAATTGGAACCCTTATTCATTTCTTTTGGGAATGCAAATATTTCAATCAATCCTTTTAGAAAACAGTCTAGAGTTTCCTCAAACAGTTCAGCAGAGTGTTATCATATTATTAAGTAGTTCTCCTATATACATACCAACAATATTGAAAACATGCATCTGTATAAAAATTTGAACATGAGTATTCACAGCATCATTATTTATAATAGTCAAAAGATTAATATAACCCAAATATCCATCAACTGGTATATGAAACAAAATGTAGCAAACACATATCTAGAAATGCTCAGTCATGTTTGACTCTCTTCAGCCCCATGGACTTTAGCCCACAAGGTTCCTATGCCTATGGAATTTTCCAGGTAAGAATACTGGAGTGGGTTGCCGTTTCCTTCTCCATGGGATCTTTCTGATCCAGGGATCAAACCTAAGTCTCCTACATTTCCAGGTGGATTCTTTACCACTGAGCCACCAGGGAAGCCTGACATACACATATAGTAGAATCTTTTTAGTCATAAAGGTGAATGCTGATACGTGCTACAACATGAATTAACCTTAACATTATGCTAAAGAGAATGATTCAGATATAAAATACCACATGATGTATTATATTTATATAAAATTTCCAGGATATGCAAATCCATAGATGGAAATTGTAATACAAATTATAATTTTATTATTATTATTTAATAATATAATTACATATTATTATATAAATTATAATATTAAAATATTAATAATTCATGGGGATTGGGGAATGGGAAAATGGATATGTTTTTACCCCAGGGTGATGATAACGTCCTGAAATCAGAAAGTGATGATAGTTGAACATTCTAGTATGTGCTCAGTCACTCAGTTGTGTCCGACTCTTTATGACCCCAAGGACTGTAGCCAACCAGGCTCCTCTGTCCACTGGATTTTCCTCCCAAGCATATTGGAGTAGGTTGCCATTTCCTTCTCCAGGGGATCTTCCTGACCCAGAGATTGAACTCACATCTCCTGCATTGGCAGGCATTGGCAGGCCAATTCTTAACTGCTGAGTCACCAGGGAAGCCCAACAATCTAGTGAATATACTAAAAACCACTGAATTTTACACTTCAAAATGTGGGTTTCAAGGTAGGAATTATATAAGTAAATTGAAAATTAAGATAATGGAAAATTCTAAAAGTTTTTTGAATTTTATTTTTTCTGGAACATTTTTCCTCTATCATATCTAAACTGTCACATATATGATAAATTATTTTTTTCCCCAAGGAGAATTCATCTATATCAAGTTACACTAAATTTTCTTTTTCTATGTGTATACCTGTGATAAGACCTCTCCATTTCTGCAATCAGTATCTGATACATGGTTACCATCACCGTATTTATTAATTTTACAAGGCAAAGTATAAATTTTATAACGAGAAACTTTTAACGAGTTTGCCTTTTTATAATATCTTAGTAACATTTGTATTGTAATTATTTCATTTTCAGTATGGATGGAGAAGTTAAAGCAGTATGTATGTAAAACCAAAAATAAACCAAATTAACCTCAGTAAGTTTTGATATGAAATCATTACGTTAAATGTATTTATTTGTGTGAACTATGCTGTGGAAAAATCTCACATGAGGATAATATAATTTTTAAGTAAGAAATCTAGTTAGGAACATATTTATTTTATTTATATTTGTCAGCATCTTAAAAATCAACTTAAATGTTATAAAAATTAACATTATTTGCAATAATACAGAAAAATAAATCTCTCTAATTGTGTAAGACATTGTATTTTATGGATGGATATATTAGTAAAACAAATGCTGTTAGGGTAGTTCCTTAAATATATCATAGGGTTGCTGTGATAATTAAATGAGTAGAAGTATTGGTAAAGTACTGAGGACACTATCTTAACAAATATTAGTGTGAAATAAAATTCATATTTTATGGAAAGAAAAGAAAAATTTAGACATAAAATTTTTCTCTGCCCTTTGATTTCCTTTCTCCCCTCTACTATGCATTGAGTTTTTGCCTTATACATTGACCAAACCTCTCCCATTGGCCAAAATCCTTGCTCTACAATAAAGGGGGACATTCTCCCAGTGCCGGTAAGACAATTCCTTGAAAGGTAATATTCCTTTTTTTAAAAAAAGATTGAAATATAGTTGATTTATAATGCTGTGTTAGTTTCAGGTGTAGAATAAAATGATTGCTATATATATGTATATAGATTATTTTTTAGAATTCTTTTCCATTGCAGTACATTACCACAAGATATCACATATAGTTCCATGTGCTATGCAGTAGGTCCCTGTTGGTTATATAGTAATAGTGTGTATATTTTCATCTCAAATTCCTAATTTGGGATGATATTCCTTCTTGATTTTCTAAGGGGTTATGACAACCCACCACTTTGTACTTGCAGATCTGAATTGTGTGGCCTGTCAGCAATAACTCATTTAATGCACAGCCCTCTGTCTAAAAACAAAAACAAAAAACACTTGTATTGCTTTGCTTTGACTACTAGTGGGTAGAATAGTTCTTGGAGCTTTCTGAGATGCTGTTTGTAGGTCATAATCTCAATTCAGCTTGAACAAAATTTTCTATTTCTTTCTTAGATCAACTGATTAATTTTTCTGTTGTCATTAATTATTATCTTCCAAGAAGTATGTGAGCTTCTGATGGCAGAGATTTTGGTTATTGATTCACTGTCTTTTCTCTAGTGTCTAGAAAAGTACATGGCATATGAAAGGCAGTCAATAAATAATCCCTGAAAAAAGATGTTAAGTGAATACAGGGACAGGAAGAAATGTCCTTAACCTCTTCTATATCACCAAAACTTGTGAAGCTATTTTAAGAAAGAGTTCTTAATTAATATAAGCTGATTTTTTCAATGAAGTTCCTAGAAGATTTGCATCTCTAAAAACAAAGCTAGGATGACTCACTGACGCTATTTGGTCTTGACAATTAAAGGTACCAAGTTCCTGTGATAAAAAATAAAACATTTTCAAGAGTGACCCTTAGCAATTGGAAACACAATGTGGAGCAGTTTTTTTCTGACATTTTCTAGGTTGTAAATATTCAGTTATTAAAAGATAGCTTTACTTGCACTGGCAAACTAGCTACCTTCTCTAATGATAGCTTTACTAAAAACATTCTCAAACAGCAATCACTTATCTTCTTTCATCCATTCCAACTAGGGATTATATGTTTTATGAAAGATAGCATTACTAGTCCTATGTCTGCTTCTGCCACTCTGATGATTATCACCATGATGCTCAATATCTTGAGGGAGCAAGATTTGGTGGTAGGTTAGTAATTTAACATCAACTAAATAGAAATTTTTAGCTTTTTAGTTGTCCTTTTATCACTAAGAAGTGTGACAGTATATGTCAAAGATAAAGTACCCAAATTGGCAGTGGTATTGCTTTTAGCTTTAATAGGAAGCATAAATCTGCCAAATGCACTGTGTGCACCCACAGTGCACAATAAGTGAATTTTGAAGGAACAAATTTTTTCTTTCAGTCATTGATGCTATATTATCTTAAAAAAAAAAGAAAAGCAACATGGTTGCTCAGAAAAGTATCAGAGAATGGCTTAGTATTTCTACCAATCAAATATAGTATATGTAAAATCTGAGGAGCTTGAGGCAACAACATAATAAAAGATATTACACTCTTGTGTTCCTGATCAAAAGTGCCTGCTGTATTGACTGCTTCTGTATCATCATCTGATGTCATATCTTTGATCCATGTCTAATAATCTCAACAAGGTACAATCCATTTAAATTTTAAAATATGTTTTTATTAAAGCTTCTGTAAAGTTTTATTTTAACAAGATAACATATATTAAGCTAGAGAATCTAATAGGGCATCTTGCACATAGTAGAAGTTTGGAAGCGGCATGATATCATGGTAAAGGTCAGTGAACTAAGACACAGCCTGTCCCCTCAATAAGCATTTGTTCCTAATTTGTAACATGGATCTGATATTTTCCTTACTGGATTGATGTAGGTGTCAAGTGAAATAATTTATTAGAATGTCCTTTGAGGAATTTAAGAAACAGGCAACAAACGGTAAGTAGTGCTTATTACTATAAAGTTAATTTGATTTACTTTCCAACTCTGAAATGAACTAAAAAAAAGTGTACATATAATAAATAATTTATATATCTTCATTCAAATGTTTCAAATTACCATATGGAAACAATTTTAGACTTATAGAAAACTCAAAAAAATAGCAAAGAGGCTCCTTTATCCTCTTACTTAAATTCCCCTAATGTCAGCATCTTACACAACAATAGTATACTTATGTGAAATAAAATTCATATTTTATGATAGGATTTAAAAAAATGTAAACTTAAAGTGCTTTATCCGCCCTTAGTTCCCCTCTCTCTTATCTACTATGCATTGTGTATCTGCATTATGCATTGACCAAACATCCTCTAATGGCAGAAATACCTACTCAACCATAAACAGAAATGTTTTGCTAGCATCAGTAAGACTACTCACTAAAGATAACATTCCTTCTTGCTTTTGTAAAGGATGACACTTGGGCTTCCCAGGTCATCCTAGTGATAAAGAACCCACCTAACAATGCAGGAGACATAAGAGACATAGGTTCAATCCCTGGGTCGGGAAGATCCCTTGGAGGAGGGCATGGAAATTCACTGCAATGTTCTTGCCTGGAGTGTCACATGGACACAGGAACCTGGAAATCTACAGTTCATAGGGTCACAAAGAGTCTGACACGACTGAAGCTACTTAGCATGCACGGATACATGATGAAGCTTAGATACATTATTTAATGCACAGCCTCGTGTCTCAAAAAGCTTATATTACTGTATTTTGACTTAAAACAGTCAGAATAGTTCTTGGAGCTTTCCGAGGTGCTGTTCCCAGGTTTAGTCCTTAATTCATCTCAAATAAAAATTTCCATTTATTTCTTAGATCAACTGATTAATTTTTCTTCACATTAAATCCAGGAAATTAAATTTACTGCAGTATTGTTAACTAATCTCTAGAATTCATTTTTACCAGTTTTCTCCCCAAGACCTTTTATCTGGTCTAGGATTCAATCCAGGATCCCACAGTTCATATCTTTTTAGTAGGTTGTATCTATTTAGTTTCCTCTGATCTAGATCCGTCCCTTGGTCTTTCTTTGTCTTTTATAACAAAACACATGAAGAGTATTAGGGGAGAGAAGAGGCCAAAGGGCAGAGAAAAATTTTTGTCTAAATTCTTCTTATCTTGCCATAAAATATGAATTTTATTTCACATTAATATTTGTTAAAATAGTACTCTTAGTATTTTGCCAATACTTCACTCATTTAACCGTAACAGGAACCCTATGATATAACAATTTTTTAAGAAATCACCTTAACAACAAACTTTTAAAGGGAAGTGTGTGTTTTTTCAGATAACAGGTTTGTAATAAGTGATATGGAATATAAACTAATATGTGAAGTTTGTTAAAATTTGTATCGCCACAATTATGGAGTCTCATGGGTATTAAAAATATTTGAAACTGTTGAGTTATATCCTCAATGTAAAATTAGAATGCCAAATGTTCTTATTCCATTAAGAGAAGATCATTCAGATTGTATGATGAACTTGATGTTTATTTTATTATATTCTCTGCTGTGCAGGGAAAAATTTTGTCCTGATTCATTCTAGCATAATTATAGTCTATAGCTACCATTCAATGTTTTATATTTAAAATTATCTGTAATAATATTGATCCATGCTCATGATCAGTCGTGTCCAACTCTTTGTGACCCTTTGGACTGTAGCGTGCCAAGATCCTCTGTCCATGGGACTATCCAGGCAAGAACACTGGAGTGAATTGCTATGCCCTCCTCCAAGGGATCTTCATGACCCAGGGATCAAACTCACATCTCCTGTATCTCCTGCATTAATAACATCAGTATATATGTACAAAAATTTGTGAGCAGTAAGAATGGAAAAATAAAAATAAATCAACACAAAGATTATACATGCATAATAATTTGAAGACAGAGAAACCCAACCTAATTCTCAAAATTAAAACAAAACAAAGAAAAACAATACACACAGAGTCATCTGTAAAGAAAGAGTACAAACTACAGGGGAAAAACACATGTGATTTCAGGTTTCAGAGAGAATGTCTGGGAAACTCACTGCTTCCAACATAACAGTGAAAAAAGAAAAGAAAAAGAAATCAAAACAGTCCAGTGGCAGTGATTATAATATTCTTACTAAAAATAAATAACTGAAACTAATCACTGAAAAACAACAACAACAACAGACACACCCAGTATAAAAGGGCATTCTACAAACCTCCCCCATTGGCAGAAATACCTGCTTAAAACTAAAAAGGAACAGTCTCTTAACACCAAAATGACAACTCCTTAAAAGATAACATTCCTTTTCTTTTTAAAAAATTATGGCAAAACCAATACAATATTGTAAAGTAATTAGCCTTTAATTAAAATAAATAAATTTAAATTAAAAAAATTTTTGTACTGATTTATAGTTAACAATACTCTGTTTGTTTTAGGTGTACAACAAAGTGGTTCAGTTATATATATGTATATAGATTTACAGGCTCCCTAAAAGACTGAGATTTAATTATAGGTCCATAGAATGCCTCCCTTCTCTCCCCTGGGCTTACATTAATAGGGACTCTTATAAAACAGAATATAAGTGAAAGAACTGTACATCCCACATGATTTTTAAGAAGTCTCAAGGGAAACCCAAAGACAAAAGGGGCAACAGAAACAAGGAAAACAGGAAATTTTAGCATCTCACATCTATAACTACAGTTTGTAAAGACAAACTAATACCTAGATAAACATGAAATCTCACATAAAAGGCCTATCAAACAAGTCAATTTGAAAGGGAATAAGCAATTAATCCTGAATATTAATTTGAAGGACTGATGCTGAAGCTGAAGCTCCAATACTTTGGCCACATGATGTGAAAATACCACTTATTGGAAAAGACCCTGAAGCATGGAAAGATTGAGGGCAGGAGGATAAGGAAGTGACAGAGGATGAGATGGTTAGATAGCATCACTGACTCAATGGACGTGAGTTTGAGCAAACTCTGGGAGATAGTGAAGGACAGGGAAGCCTGGCATGCTGCAGTCCACGGGGTCATAAAGAGTAATGATTGAGCAACTGAACAACAACAAAAAGCCCATTAACAGTTATTTAACAAGTGCATCACATACAGCTTGCAGCAAAAACATAAAGCATAACAACAACAAAAGTTTGAAGAACAGGGTTGGCATCAAAACTGAATTAGATATTACAGAAATTTTGCAATTATTAGACTTGCATACAAAAATATAGATTAATACACTAGGGCTCTAGTACTTCATGGAAAATGCCGGGCGAGATGAAGCACAAGCTGGAATCAAGATTGTGGGCAGAAATATCAATAACCTCAGATATGCAGATGACACAACCCTTATGGCAGAAACTGAAGAAGAACTAAAGAGCTTCTTGATGAAAGTGAAAGAGGAGAGTGAAAAAGTTGGCTTAAAACTTGACATTCAGAAAACTAAGATCATGGCATCTGGTCCCATCACGTCATGGCAAATAGATGGGGAAGCAATGAAAACAGTGACAGAATTGATTTTCTTAGGCTCCAAAATCACTGCAGATGGTGACTTCAACCATGAAATTAAGAGATGCTTTCTCCTTGGAAGAAAAGTTCTGACCAACCTACACAGCACATTAAAAAGCAGAGATATTACCTTGCAAACAAAGGTCTATCTAGTCAAAGTTATGGTTTTTCCAGTAGTCATGTTTGGATGTGAGAGTTGAACCATAAAGAAAGCTGAGCACCAAAGAATTGATGCTTTTGAACTGTGGTGTTGGAGAAGACTCTTGAGAGCCCCTTGGACTGTGAAGAGATCAAACCAGTAAATCTTCAAGGAAATCAGTCCTAAAAATTCATTGGAAGGACTGATGCTGAAGCTAGAAATCCAATAATTTGACCCCTGAGGAACAGACTCATTGGAAAAGACCCTAATGCTGGGAAAGATTGAAGCCAGGAGGAGAAGGGAGGGACAGAGGATGAGATGATTGGAATGCATCACCAACTCGATGGACATGAGTTTGATCAAACTCTGGGAGTTGGTCATAGACAGGGATGCCTGGTGTGCTGCAGTCCACGGGGTCACAAAGAGTTGGACATGGCTGAGCCACTGAACTAGACTAGACTAGGGGGTCAAACAGAAAAAAAGAAAACTTGAAATTATGCAAAGACAAATTGGTAATGTAAACATGTGAGCAGACAGATGGAAATTCAAGAAATCAAAAACACCACAAAAATGAACAATATCTTTGATAAATTCTTTAGTTCACTGGACATGTCTGAGAAAAAAAACTGTCAAGCATGAAGAAATGTCTAAATAAAGTGCACAAACTAAAAGTGAGGAGAAAATGAATGAAAGGGGAAAAAACAAAATAGAATATTCAAGAGCTGTGGGAAAGTTATAAAGTATGTAATATAAGCATAGTAAAAGTAAGATAAGGATAACAAATATTGGAACAGGATACTGCAGAGTAGCAAAGAAAAATTCTGACAGAAGTTGGAATACCAAACCAAACATAAAACAAATGAAGAGGAAATTTTACCTATAAAGGAGTAAGTATAAGAAATACATTGGTCTTCTCAGAAAATATGTAAGCAGGAAGAAAACATACAATCTAGTGATTTGATACACGTATATGTTGTTTAAAAAATGACCACAATAAGCTTCAGTTCAGTCCAGCTCAGTCGCTCAGTCATGTCCAACTCTTTGCGACCCCATGAATCGTAGCATGCCAGGCTTCCCTGTCCATCACCAACTCCCGGAGTTCACTCAGACTCACATCCATCGAGTCGGTGATGCCATCCAGCCATCTCATCCTCTGTCGTCCCCTTCTCCTCTTGCCCTCAATCCCTCCCAGCATCAGAGTATTTTCCAATGAGTCAACTCTTTGCATGAGGTGGCCAAAGTACTGGAGTTTCAGCTTTAGCATCATTCCTTCCAGAGAAATCACAGGGCTGATCTCCTTCAGAATGCACTGGTTGGATCTCCTTGCAGTCCAAGGGACTCTCAAGAGTCTTCTCCAACACCACAGTTCAAAAGCATCAATTCTTCGGTGCTCAGCTTTCTTCACAGTCCAACTCTCACATCCATACATGACCACTGGAAAAACCATAGCCTTGACTAGATGGACCTTTGTTGGCCAAGTAATGTCTCTGCTTTTCAATATGCTATCTAGGTTGGTCATAGCTTTCCTTCCAAGGAGTAAGTGTCTTTTAATTTCATGGCTGAAGTCACCATCTACAGTGATTTTGGAGCCCCCCAAAATAAAGCCTGACACTGTTTCCACTGTTTCCCCATCTATTTCCTATGAAGTGATGGGACCGGATGCCATGATCTTCATTTTCTGAATGTTGAGCTTTAAGCCAACTTTTTCACTCTCTACTAGCTTAGTTAATGTCAATCACCTTTATTGTTGTTGTGGTTCAGTCACTCAGTTGTGTCTGACTCTTTGCAATGCCATGGACTGCAGAATGCCAGGCTTCCTGGTCCTTCACTATCTCTCAGAATTTTCTCAGATTCATCTCCATTGATTAGGTAATGCCATCTAACATTTTCATCCTCTGTCACCCCCTTCTCCTCCTGCCCTCAATCTTTCCATGCATCAGGGTCTTTTCCAATGAGTCAGCTCTTCACATCAGGTGGCCAAAGTATAGGAGCTTCAGTTTCAGCATCAGTCCTTCCAATGAATATTCAGGACTGATTTACTTTAGGATTGATTCGTTTGATCTTGCTTGTCCAAAGGACTCTCAAGAGTCTTCTCCAGCACCATAGTTGGAAAGCATCAATTTTTTGGCACTCAGCCTTCTTTATGGTCCAACTTTCACATCCATACATGACTACTGGAAAAACCATAGCTTTAATTATATGGACCTTTGTCAGCAAACTGATGTCTCTGCTTTTTAATACAATGTATAGATTTGTCATAGTTTTTTTTTTTTTTTTTTTACTTTATATAATCACAATTTTTTTTTCTTGTTTTGAGAACAGTTAATATCTACTCTCAAAAAGAAAATCTACTCTCTTATCAACTTCCAAACATACAACATAGTTTGGTTAACTATAGTAACTATGCTGTACATTATATCCCAGAAGTGATAATCAGAAGTTTTTACATATTGATCACCTTCACCCATTTTCTCCACCCCATTCTTGCCAGTAGCAACAACCAATCTATTCTATGTATCTAAGAGATTATTACTGTTTTTATTGGAATTTAACTTATTTATAATGATGTGTTAGTTTCTGCTGTACAACATGTGAATCAGCCATATATAAACATATATTACCTCCCTCTTGAGTGTTCCTCCCACTCTCCCTTCTAGGTCACTGGGCTGAGCTCCCTGTGCTATACAGCAGCTTTCTGCTAGCTCTCTATTTTACATATGGTAGTGAATATATGTCAATGCTACTCTCTTAATTCATCCCACCCTCTCCTTCCCCTGCCTGTATCCATTTAGCTTTTAAGAAACACCCATACTGTTCTCCACAGTGACTGTACAAATTTATTTTCCCACAAACAGTATAAGAGGGTTCCCTTTTCTCCACATCCTCTTCAGGATTTGTTGTTTGTAGATTTTTTGATGATGGACATTCTGGGTGGTCTGAGGTGATACCTCATTATAGTTTCGATTTGCATTTCTCTAATAATTAGTGATGTTGAGCAACTTTTCATGTGTCTCTTTTCATCTGTATGTCTTAAGAGGGTTGTCTATCTAGGTCATCTGCCCATTTTTTAATTGGATTTTGGGGGTTCTTTTTATATTGAACTCCATGAGCTGTTTGTATATTTTGGAAATTAATCCTTTGTCTTTGCTTCCTTCACAAATATTTTCTCCCAATCTGATTCTTGTCTTTCATCTTGTTTATGGTTTTGTTTACTGTGAAAAATCTTTTTAATTTTCATTAAGTCCCATTTGTTTATTTTTGTTTTATTTTTATTATGTTAGGAGGTGGGTCAAAAAAGATCTTACTGTGATTTATGTCAAAGAATTTTTTTTCCTAGGTTTTCCTCAAAGAGTTTTATACTGTCCAATCTTACATTTAGGTCTTTAATTCATTTTGAGTTTATTTTTGTGTATGATAGGAAGTATTCTAATTTTATTCTTTTACATGTAGTTGGCCAGTTTTCCCAGCACCATTTCTTGAAAATACTGTTTTCCCCCCCTTGTATGTTTTTGTTTCCTTTGTCATAGATTAGGTGACCATAGGTGTTGAGTTTATCTTTGGGCTTTCCATCCTGTGCCATTGGTTTGTATTTGTTTTTGTGCTGGTACCACACTGATTACTGTACCTTTTGTAGTATAGTTTGAAGTTAAGGATCTTGATTCCTCCTGCTTCATTTTCTTTCTTAAGAATATTTTACTATTTGAGGTCTTATTGTGTTGTTGTTCTAATTCTGTGAAGAATGCCATTGGTAATTTGATTGGAATTACATTGAATCTATAGATTGTTTGGGGTAGCATATTCATTTTCACTATATTGATTCTACTAATCCAAGAATATGGTATATATTTTCCAACTCTTTGTGTCCTCTTTGATTTCTTCCATCAGTGTTTGATATTTTTCTTAGTACAGTTCTTTTGCTTCCTTAGGTAGATTTGTTGCTAGGTATTTTATTTCCTTTATTGCAATGGTAAATGGGATTATTTCTTTAATTTATCTTTCTGCTATTTAGTAATTAGTGTATAGGAATGCAAAGCTGTATTCTGAAATTTTTCTAAATTCGTTGATTATGTCCAGTAGTTTTCTGGTGGAATCTTTAGGATTTTTAATGTATAGTAACATACTATTTGCAAACAGTGACAGTTTTACTTCTTTTTCTTCTCCAAATTGTATTCCTTTTATTTCTTTTTCTTGTCTGATTGCCATGGGAAGTACTTTAAAAACTATGTCAAATCAGAGTGGTAAGAGTGGATATCTTTGTCTTGTTCCTGATCTTAAGTGAATGCTTTCCTTTCTCTCCATTGAGAATTATGTTTCTGTGGGCTTACTGTTTATGGACTTTATTATGTTTCTCTATATTGAAGAGTCCTTGCCTTCCTGAGATAAATCCCATGTATTAATCAAACTAACAAAAACTAAATACAAAGAAAAATTATTAAAATTGGCAAGGAAAATGCAAAAAATGACATCTAAAGGAATCCCTATAAGTTTACCAACTGATTTTTCAGCAGAAACTCAGTAGGCCAGAAGTGAGTGTCAGGATATATTTAAAGTGATGAAAGGAAAAAAAAAAAAAAAACCACAACCAGGATTACTCTACCCAGCAAGGATCTCATTCAGATTTGACAGATAAATCAAAATCATTACAGACAAGCACAGGCTCAGAAAATTTTGCACCATCAAATCAGCCTTAAGACAAATGACAAAGGTACTTCTCTATGCAGGAAACACAAGAGAAGAAAAAAGTCCCACCCCCCACCCCCAAAATATACCCAAACAATTAAAAAAAATGGCAATGGTAATAGGAATATATCTATCAATAGTTACTAAATGTAAATGGATTAAATGACCCAACCAAAGGACAGAGACTGCCTGAATGGATGCAAAAATAAGATCTGTGTATATGTTGCCTACAAGAGACTCACTTCAGACCTCAGGATACGTACAGTCTGAGAATGAAGGGATGGAAAAAGCTATTCCATGAAAATGGGAATCAAAGAAAGCTGGAGTAGCAATACTTATATCACACAAAGTAGACTTTCAAAGACTGTTATAAGATACAAAGGACACTACATAATGATCAAGGGTTAAATCCAAGAAGAATATATAACAATTGTAAATGTATATGTACCCAACATAGGACCATCTCTATATGTAAGGCAAATGCTAGCAACCATAAAGGGAGAATGTGACAGTAACACAATAATAGTGGAGGATATTAACACCCTGCTTTCAATGATGGACAGATCATCAAGACAGAAAATTAACAAGGAAACACAGACCTTAAATAACATATTAGACCATATGTACTTGATTAATATTTATAGACTATTCCATCCAAAGTAAGTAGAATACACATTCTTATCAAGTACACATGAAATATTCCCCAGGATTGATCACACACTGGGCCCCAAGATGAGCCTTGGTAAACTGAAGAAAATCTTCACTGAACAAAATCCTACAAGATTAGAAAAAAACTACAAGAAAAAATATATAAAAAATATAAACACATGGAGGCTAAATAATATGGCCCTAAAATACCATACTACTGAAAGCAATGTTTGTATTTAATACATTCCCATTAAAAATACCTATGACATTCTTTAGAGAACTACAACAAATAATCCTAACATTTGTGTGGAATACAAAAGATTCCAAGTAACCAAGTAATTTTGAACAATAACAACAACAACAAAAAGGTATCATGTTCCCTGACTTTCGATGTCAATAAAGAGCTCAAAGTAGAATGGTACTGACACAAAAACAGATATACATATCAATAGAATAAAGAACAAAGGAACAGACACACACACATATGGTCAATTAATCTATAAAAGGAGCCAAGAATATATTATGGGGAAAAGAGAGCCTCTTTGATAAATGGTGCTGGAAAAAGTGGATAGCTATGTGTAAAAGTATATGCCCCAAACACTGATGCTGAGGAAGCTGAAGTTGGCCACCTCTGTGAAGACCTACAACACCAACTAGAACTAACATCAAAATAAGATGTTCTTTTCATCATAGGTAATTGGAAAGCAAAAGTAGGAAGTCAAGAGATACCCAGACTTGAGTGACTGAACTGAAATGAACTGAAAGAGAAACATTGAGCCATTCAGGTATGACTTAAATCCCTTATGATTAAACATAAGAAGTGATGAATAAAATCAAGGGATTAGATTTGGTAGACAGAGTGTCTGAAGACTATGTATAGACGTTCATAACACTGTACAAGACACAGTGACCAAAACCATCCCAAAGAAAAGAAATTCAAGAAGGCCAAGTTGTTGTCTGTTGAGGCTTTACAAATAGCTGAGGAAAGAAGAAAAGAGAAACGCAAGGGAGAAAAGGAAAGCTATATTCAGCTGAATGCAGAGTTCCAAAGAATGACAAGGAGTAATAAGAAGGCCTTTTTTATTAACAATGCAAAAAAATAATAATAATAAAAATAAAAATAAAAAAATCAATAGAATAGGAAAGACTAGAGATCTCTTCAAGAGAACTGGATTTCTCAAGGGAATATTTCATGCAAGGATGGGCACAATAAAGGACAGAAACACTAAGGACCTAACAGAAGCAGAAGAGATTAACAAGAGGTGAAAAGAATACATAGAGGGACTACACAAAAAGTTTCTTAATGACCCTGATAACCACAATGTTGTGGTCACTCACCTAGAGCAAGATATCCTGAGTTGTGAAGTCAAGTGGGCCTTTGGAAGAATTACTATGAACAAAGCTAGTGGAGGTGATGAAATTCCAGATGAGCTCTTTAAAATCCTAAAAGATGATGCAGTTAAAGTGTTGCACTCAATATGTCAGCAAATGTGAAAAACTCAGCAGTGGTCACAGGACTGGGAAAGGTATGTTTTAATTCCAACCCCAAACAAGGGCAATATCAAAAGAATGTTCCAACTATCGTACTCATTTCTCATGCTAGTAAGGTTATGCTCAAAATCCTTCAAGCTAGGCCTCAGCGGTATGTTAACTGAGAACTTCCAGATGTAGAAGATGTGTTTAAAACAGGCAGAAGACTCAGAGCACATTGCCAACATTCCTTGGATCATGGAGAAAGCTAGGATTCCAGAAAAATATCTACTTGTGCTTCATTGACCATGCTAAATCCTTTGACTGCATGGATCACAACAAACTGTGGAAAATTCTTAAAGAGATGGGAATACCAGAATACCTTACCTGCCTCCTGAGAAGCCTATATACAGGTCAAGCAGCAACAGTTAGAACTGGGCTTGGAATAATGGACTGGTTCAAAACTGGGAAAGGAATGCATCAAGGTTATGTATTGTCACCCTGTTTATTTAACTTATATGCATAGTACATCATGTGAAATGCTGGATTAGATGAATCACAAGCTGGAGTTAAAATTGCCAAGAGAAATATCAACAACCTCAGATATGCAGATGATACCCTTTTAATGGAGAAAAAAAGGGAAAAGGAACAAAACAGCCTCATGATGATGCCTAAAGAGAAGAATGAAAATGATGGCTTAAAACGCAATATTTAAAACATAAGATCATGGAATCTGGCCCCATCACTTCAGGGCAAATGAAAGAGTGAAAAGCAGAAGCAATGACAGATTTTATTTTCTTGGCCCTCAAAATCACTGCAGACGGTGACTGTAGCCATGAAATTTAATGATGCTTGCTCCTTGGAAGGAAAGCTATGATAGCATATTAAAAAGTAGTTCGCAACACTCTATCATCAAAATTCCATATATTCAAAGCTATCGTTTTCCCAGTAGTTGTGTACAGATATGAGATTTGGACCATAAAGAAGGCTGAGCACTGAAGAATTGATGATTTGGTATTGTGGTGCTGAAGAAGACTCTTGAGAGTCTTGACTACCAGGACATCAAACCAGTCAATCCTAAAGGAAATCCACCCTGAATATTCATTGGAAGAACTATTGCTGAAGCTGAAGCTCTAATATTTTGGTCACCTGATGCAAAGAGACTACTCATTTTAAAATACCCTGTTGTTGGGAAAGACTGAGGGACAGAAGGAGAAGGGAGGTAACAGAGGATGAGATGATTAAATGATATCACCTATTCAATTGACATAAGTTTGAGAAAACTCTGGGACAGGGAAACCTGGCATGCTGCAGTCTATGAGGTGGCAAAGAGATGGACACAACTGAGTGATTGAACAACAATAAAACTGTGATGGCCAAGAAGCACATAGAAAGATGCTCAACAATACTAATCATGAGGGATATGCAGAAGTCTTTTAGTTTGTTGTAATCCCACTTTTTTTTTTTTTACTTTTGTTTCCTTTGTTTTTGATATCTAATTAAAAAAATTATTGCTAAGACCCATGTTAACATATACCTATGTTTTCTTCTGGCAGTTCTATGGTTTCGGGTCTTACACTGAAGTCTTATATCCAGTTTGATATGATTTTTGTGTATGGTATAAGATAACTGTTCAGTTTCATTCTTTTGCATGTAGCTGTCCAGTTTCCCAGTACCACTTATTTGATAGACTACCCTTTCCCCATTGCATATTCTTGGCTCCTTCACCAAAATTAATTGACCATCTATGCATTAGTTTATTTCTAGAGGATTATCATGTTATATTGGTCTTGTTCATTGTTTGTTTTTATGTCAATGCCATATTATTTTGGTTACTATAGCTTTTGTAGTATCATTTGAAATCAGGAAGTGTGATATACTTTTAATTTTTATCAAATTTGCTTTGTCTATTTGGAAACTTTCATGGTTTCATAAAGATTTTACAGTTGTTTTATTTCTCTGAAAACTACCTCTGATAGTATTAAGTATTGCATGAATCTTAAGATTACTTTGTGCAGTAAACATTTTTCACAGTAACCCTCTAAACCCATGAATATAAAATATGTTCCCATTTATTTGTACCATCCTCATTTCCTTCATCAGTGTCTTATAGTTTTGTAGTTTTCAATGTACAAATATTTCACCTCCTTCATTAAATTTATTTCTAGGTGTTTTATTCTTTTTGATGCAATTTAAAGTGGGATTATTTTCTTAATTTTTCTTTCTAATAATTCATACTTAGTGTGTAGAAATGCCAGTGATTTTTGTTTATTGATTTTGTATCCTGCTATTTTACTGAAAAATCACTTAGTATTTCTAAGGTTTTGGTGGAATATTTGGGTTTTGATATATAATATCATATGAAGATAGAGACAGTTTTCTTTCTTCCTTCTAGATGCCTTTTATGTTTTATTGCCTAATTGCTTCAGCTACACTTTCCAGTACTATGTTGAATAAAAGTGGTTAGAGTGGGTATCCTTGTGTTATTTTTGATACTAGGTGAAATATTTTTGAATTTTCCACCATTGAGGATGATGTTCTCTGTGACCTTTGTGATTTTATAGCTCAATCATGCTGGCCTTTTGTCTAACACATAATAAATTTCAAACTCCAAGAAGTAAAGCAGGGCATTCAACATAAGCAAAGTTGTTTTGTTGTTTTCTTTCAATTTATAAGCACTGTAACTCACACTAATTATAAATACATTCTATGTTAGTGTAGGAAACTGTTTTCCAGTTAATTGTCCTGATACCAGCCAATATTCAATCTAACAAGCAAGTCTTTTTTAAGGCTAACTCTTTCAATCATACCATGTTAACTTCCTCTGCACCTTGTTTAAAATAATGAAGGCTGAAAAGTCAGTGAGCTTAGCAAGCATATAAAAATTTTAGGAAAAAACAGAAATTAAGTACATAAAGAAAAAAAGATATATTAGAAGGTACAGATAAAGGAGAAAACAAAAACAGAGGATCAATATGGCCAACTGTTAGTTCTTTGAAAGAATAATAATATTGAAACATTTATAGCTAGAACAATGGAAAATAAAAAGCATGATGAAACAAGAAACACATATCATATTTAAAACAGGGGATATTATTAAAATTATATAAACATGAGAAAGTTTAGCAGGAATTTATCATAAATATGTCTTACCACTGGAAATAAAGATGAAATAGAATTTTTTTCTAATAAAAATACACTGGGGAAACATAAACTGTGAGTAGTTCCACACTATTAACAGCATTTAATTGGTAATGAAAAAGCTTTCTTAAAAGAAGCTCCGGGCCAAGATGGCTTCAATAATTAACTCTAGCAAAGACATTTGAAGAAGAAATAGTATCAGTCTTACCATAGGACTGTCTAATCCATGAAGGTAAATGCAAAAGTTATAAATAAAATCTAAGAAAGACAACGTGTGCAATATAGAAAAAGGGTAATATTGTAAAGTTAATTTTGGTTTATTTCAAGAATTAATAGTTGCTATAACAAGTGAAAATCATTATATGTGTTTTATCATATAAGTAGAAAAAAGAGAGGAAAGAATGTGATTACTTCAATAAATACTGAAAATGCATTTGATAAAATCCAACATCCATTTATGATAAAAATTTACTTAAACTAGAAATAGAAGGAGACTTTCTTAATCCAATATTAATTAACCTATAGCAAACAGCACATTTAATGGTAAAATGATGAAATATTTTGCACTGACATCTAGAATGAGACAAAGATGCCCACTACCTCCACTTTTATCTAATATTACACTAAGAGTACCACCTATTGCAATAATGTAAGTACAAATAAATAAAAATGATCATATTTGGAAAGGAAAGGAAATAATAAAACATCATTTTTATGTAATACACTTGTTTACATTGAAAATCCAAGAAAAATCACTTATTGGAATTAAGATTTGATATTAATAAACTTGCTGATATACATACAATTATATTTGTTTATAAACACACTGAAAGAGGATAAAGATAGACAGACAGTACTAAATAGATAGATAACTTAGAGGCAACAGAACATAGATACAGTTATTGGAAGTGTGGTACAAGGCTCAGATGAAGCTAAAAGCAAACTTCCATGAAAAGAGGAATAATGATCTTCAGTTCACTACTATGTCCTTAATGTTTAGCACATTGCAGGCATTCAATGTTTGCTGAATGAATAAGTGCTAAGTGAATGAGCTATATAACCAACACTCCCTATATGTGCCCTCAGAGAAGTTGCATTTTTCAGAGAGCCTGAACTCAAGTTACAGGTAAGGAGTAAATGGTTCCAAAGCTAAAGATTACAGGACAAGGAAGACATGAAGCATGCATGGTCATTTTAGGAAAAATAACTTGTATCCCTTAGAATTGATATTTATACATAAGAATTTTATAATTATAATTTTCTTTTGAAGACATTAAAATATTATCTCTTTATCATATGAATTCAGTTATTTTCATGCATCAATTAAGTTATTTGGACTCTGCTTGCAGGTTGATTAAATTAAAACATAAAGAATTCATCTGAAATTTAACAACATTGACCACTAAGTCTGACAGTTGGATATTGTTTGTGGACTCTTGGTTTTGACAACAAATAATAAAATAACATTAAAGAAACTCATACATTTTAAGAATAAAATATAATTCTTGTTCCTTAATTTTAAAAGTACAGTGTCCAAAAGACTGTGGGAGAGGGCAAGGATGGGATGATTTTGGAGAATGGTATTGAAATATGTATAATATCATATATGAGAAGAGTCGCCAGTCCAGGTTTGAGGCACAATACTGGATGCTTGGGGCTGATGCACTGGGACGACCCAGAGGGATGGTATGGGGAGGGAGGAGGGAGGAGAGTTCAGGATGGGGAACATATGTATACCTGTGGCAGATTCATTTCAATACATGGCAAAACCAATAAAATATTGTAAAGTTAAAAAATAAAATAAAATTTAAAAAACTAAAAGTACAGTGTCTCATTAAAGCTGGAAGCTAAATATAGATAAGAGAAAGTTGTTAAATTTAGTAATTTTATTAATGAAATTATGAACATGCTACCTATGATGTCCAGAATTTGTCTATTAGAGTTCTAAATTTCATAAGAATGTAAAAGTTAATGTTCCCTTAAGGAACACAAGCTGGTAAAGTAATGCTCAAAATTCTCCAAGCCAGGCTTCAGCAATACGTGAACTGTGAACTTCCTGATGTTCAAGCTGGTTTTAGAAAAGGCAGAGGAACCAGAGATCAAATTGCCAACATCTGCTGGATCACGGAAAAAGCAAGAGAGTTCCAGAAAAACATCTACTTCTGCTTTATTGACTATGCCAAAGCTTTTGACTATGTGGATCACAATAAACTGTTGAAAATTCTTCAAGAGATGGGAATACCAAACCACCTGATCTGCCTCTTGAGAAACCTGTATGCAGGTCAGGAAACAACTGTTAGAACCGGACATGGTACAACAGACTGGTTCCAAATAGGAAAAGTAGTATGTCAAGGCTGTATATTGTCACCCTGTTTATTTAACTTATATGCAGAGTACATCATGAGAAACGCTGGGCTGGAAGAAGCACAAGCTGGAATCAAGATTGCTGGGAGAAATATCAATAACCTCACATATGCAGATGATATCACCCTTATGGCAGAAAGTGAAGAGAAGCTAAAAAGCCTCTTGATGAAAGTGAAAGTGAAAAAGTTGGTTTAAAGCTCATCATTCAGAAAATGAAGATCATGGTATCTGGTTCCATCACTTCATGGCAAATAGATGGAGAAACAGTGGAAACAGTGTCAGACTTTAAATTTTTGGTCTCCAAAATCACTGCAGATGGTGATTGCAGCCATAAAATTAAAAGATGCTTACTCTTTGGAAGGAAAGTTATGACCAACCTAGATAGCATATTAAAAGGCAGAGACGTTACTTCGCCAACAAAATTCCGTTTAGTCAAAGCAATGGTTTTTCCAGTAATCATGTATGGATGTGAGAGTTGGACTGTGAAGAAAGCTGAGTGCCGAAGAATTGATGCTTTTGAACTGTGGTGTTGGAGAAGACTCTTGAGAGTCCCTTGGACTGCAAGGATATCAACCAGTCCATTCTGAAGGAGATCAGCCCTGGGATTTCTTTGGAAGGAATGATGCTAAAGCTGAAACTCCAGTACTATGGCCACCTTATGCAAAAAGTTGATTCATTTGAAAAGGCTCTAATGCTGGAAGGGATTAGGGCAGGAGGAGAAGGGGATGACAGAGAATGAGATGGCTGGATGGCATCACTGACTCTCGATGGACGTGAGTCTGAGTAAACTCCGGGAGTTGGTGATGGACAGGGAGGCCTGGCGTATTGGTGATTCATGGGGTCGCAAAGAGTCGGACACGACTGAGTGACTGAACTGACCTCAACTGAAGGAACACAGTCCCCTGGTAGAATAAATCATAGTATGATGATGCTGTTTGTCATTAGTTATATATCTAAGGAACAGTCTTCATCTATGTTTTAAAAAAATCAGAATTTAAAACATTATGAGAAATTGTATTTTCCTCCCTCATTTGCAATGATTATTTGACTTTAATTGTTTGTCTCAACTTAATGGTTCCTTTAACAAGATGAATTTTGTTTGCCACTTGTCCCTATTTCATTTGAGATATTATCAGAATTTTAAATTGTTAAAATGAAATAGAGATTTGTATTTGAATATTCACTAAAAATGTGCATCATGTTTATTACTAAAAATGATTACTTTGCCTAATGTAATTATCAAATATTGAGAAAGTATAACTATTTATTCACTCTTTGAATTTAGAAGTTAATGTTAAATAATTGGCTTATTTAAAGGGCAATAGAAAATAATGCTTTTAACCTATTGCTAGAAATGAGATTTATTCTCTTTTAGGACAAATTTTGACATCTTCATGCTAATATTTGAACTAGAAAACAAGAAGATAAAGGTTGGTAAACAGTGTTTAAAAATATGGCAGGATTTTCCAGCTTGGATATAAGCCAAGAGGCCAATAGTTGTATTCATTGCTGGCTGAGCAAGTCACAGTACCAGAGCTTGCAAGCTAAGAACGGTGGATTATACAACAGGGAAAGCAAGTCAGAATCACAGCTAATTAGAATTCCTTCAGGCTTTATCAATAGGTCTGAACAATACAGTAATTAAGTTATGACCGTGAAAACATGTCACTTTGATATTTTGGAGATGATGCAAACTAGCTTAATATTACCCAGTTCAAAAATAATCACTTAAGATCTTCCTCAAAGTGACACATGGAATATATCTTTGACTACTCTGATTTTTTTGTAATTGCTTCAATCAAAGCCAAAACTAATTTAATTTCTCAATAAAGAATATCATTGGTTCAATTACTGACTTTTTTTGTGCAGATGCATTTTGTACCAAAAAAAAAACAGTGAAGGAATGAAATATACTGATATCCTAATATCTTCAATTATCAAGACCTATGTTTGTACTTGTTATACACAGGGCAATTGTCATATTAGAAATAAAATTAATTTTTAGCATATTTAAAAATCAGAATCTTTGAAAGTCAGAATTCAACAAAGGAATATAGTCAAAAATAACTTAATAATTTTATTTTTAGAGTCTGATGGTGAATTGAGTCTAAAAATGAAATGTAAAAAGAATCCAAAATATGCCTCTACTTTTAAGTGTTGTTGTGTGATTTAATGAACTTCATATGAAAAGAATGACAGAGTTGACATCCTGCTTTCTTTATTTTGTATTTTTTAGAAACTGAAACCATTACACAGTGAATGTCATAGAATCATCTCCTTTAAATGGTTTAAGTGGTAAATGTTATGTTCGATAGATTTAATCATAATGCAAAATGTGAATGAAGTACTGATACATGTTACAACATGCATGAACATTGAAAACATCCTAAGAGAAATAAGCTATACAGAAAAGGCTAACTAGATCACACTCTTCTTGTGTGCTTTATATTCATCAAGGTTGTGAAAATGAGGGAAAATCTCAAGAACATTTCCAGGAAAGAAAACTGGATCAGAATGGAAAAACACATTTTCATACTGCGGGGCAGGTGATTAAAGTGAAAGTAGGCCTATGAATTGGATCCTAAGGTGAAAATCATAATGATTTCTCATTTGGGGGTTATGTGAGTGCTCCCTGGGAGACTGTCCCTTTTTAGAGTAAAACATAGTGAAAGTTGTCATTTAAATTGACATATGTGGTAAATCAATGATGAATGGGAAATCTGAAATTGCAGAAAAGGAGTACATTTTACTGCTACTGCAAATTTTCTATGTTTGAAATTATTAGAAAGTAACTTTTCCAAACAACATGTCAGTGCCAGCCAGAAAAGTAGATAAGATATCAAACTTTATCATAGGAGTCAAATCTACCCAGATCCAGTTCACTCAAAATGGTTAATCTAATTGCTTTTGTAGGAATCCACACATTATTAAGAGGTACTGTGGGGAGATTATATTAGTAGTCAATATGTCTTTGGTGTGGTGAATAATCTGGAATATGGTAGAAACAATAGGAGTTTTGAGTTACAATTTTTGGCATTGACCACCAAATGGTACAAGTAATACATTAATTTTGGTACAAGTAATACATTAATTTAGTAAAGTTGCATAATACAAAAGTAATACACAAAAATCAGTTGAGTTTATATACACTAATAAAGAAGTATCAGTAAAAAGAAATCCCACTTACAGTTGCATCAAAAAGAATAAAATATCTAGGTATATATTTAACCAATGACATGAAACACCTGCACAATGAAAAGTGTAAGACACTAATAAAGAAACAGAAGAAGAAATAAATATTCTAGAAAAATATTCTGTGATTGGGCATTGGAAAAATATTGTTAAAAAGTTCATCCTGCCAAAGCAGTGTACATATTCAATTTAATTCTTAATACAATTAAAATAGCATTTTTCACAGAAACAAAACAAACAACCCTATCATGTGTGTGGAGCCAAAAAGGACAAACAGGCAAATAGCCAAATAGGCAAAGTGATCCTAAGAAAAGAGAGAACAGCTGGAGTCAACTCGCTCCCCGACTTCAAACTACACTAGTTCTAAAACAGTGTGGAACCCACACAATAAAGGCTTATGAGCCAGAAGAACAGAACAAAGAACTCAGAGATAAACCCATGTGTATATGGTCAGTTAATTTATGACAAAGCTCCCAAGGACATACATTGGATAAATGATGCCAAGAAAGTCCTCTGGATAAATTATGCCAAGAAAATTAGATACCACACACCAAAAAAAAAAAAAAACTGAAAACTGTCTATACTATACATAAAACTACCTGAAATTATTGTTTTCCATATCAAGACCTTCCTCTAGTGGCTCCTCTGAAAATAGGCCCCCATCAGTAGTCACTCATATACAGGACATTTCTCTCCACTTTTTCTTCACCTCTTCCAAGATGGGTCCTGAAGACACTGGGCTCCTGTCTCCATGGACAAGGACCAAGGTTTTTCAAAAGCTGAAGCTCCAGTATATCCTGAGGAGACTGACCTCAGGATCTGTGTGGACTTGGCCAGGTTTGTCCAGAAGCCAAAGCCTTGGGGAATCCGGAAGAGCCAACATGCTGCCTCCAATATTTAGAAAACTGCTCTGAGAACCAGGAAGAACAAGCTAAGCCTCTCTTCCCTCTCTGTCAGAGAGCTGCTCTTGAGTCCGAGGGAAGGGCAGCACCACCTGTAAGCCCTGACCCCATTCTGCCCTGGCAGCAGTGCTGCTGGGAGGGACACCACCACTCTGCTCTTGTGTCATACACCAGGTTTGGTGCTGTTCAGTGGGACGCCAGTGATATGGAATTTACCACTTTCAGCAAGCCAACAGCTATCCTCATGCCCAAGTCTGGCACTTTGGCTTTTGTGTGTGTCTTAAATTTTAGGCTACTTCAAAGTGGCAAAAATATGCACCTATGATTCCTTTAGAAGAGTAATAGTTTTAACTTAAAGGTTTAGCAATAGGATCCTTTTGATTTTTTTTTTTTTATATGATGTGGAGAGTGCACTAGGTTTTTTTTTTTTTCCTCCTTAGGTTATTATTAATTGATCCCATCACAATTTTTGGAAAGGTTGCACTTTCCCCAATTGTCAATAAATTCAAATACTTTTGGCACCTTTGTTGACTGTAAATATGCAAGTATCTCTTCTATTATATCCCAATGGCCTTTTCTGTTCTTGCCCTTGCACTGAATCACCTTGATTCAGTTGCTATATGAGGACTGGTGAGTCAAATAATTGAAAGCTATTAAAAAACAATGAAAGTATCAATATACATTACTATGACTTGCTAGGAACACATAAGTTAGATTCTCTCTAAATAAAAAAACAGGAAGTATTAAAAAGTACTAATCATATTACAAGATATTTCTTAGCATTAAAATTAAAAATACAAGAATGTTCATAATAACCATTTATCATTGTTTTGTACATTAGTCAATATACAATAAGTAGAAAAAAGAGAAAAATGTATAACTCTTAGATATCCACTTTTCTTTCCTTTTTGAAAAGCAAGACACATATTCTGACAAAATATTTAAATGCAGAATATAACAAGATTGTGCTTAGAAAACCTAACATTAATAACTGTAAAAAAGTTAATATAAAGGACTTTAGCAAATTGATGAGATAAAATATTAATGTACAAATACCAGTAATTTTTCTCAAGCCAGCAGTAAAAAATATAAAATATGATAGAAAAATCATATTTACAAAAAAAAAAAAAGTTGGCTTAAAGCTTCAGAAAACTAAGATCATGGCATCAGGTCCCATCACTTCATGGGAAATAGATGGGGAAATAGTGGAAACAGTGTCAGACTTTATTTTTTTGGTCTCCAAAATCACTGCAGACAGTGACTGCAGCCATGAAATTAAAAGATGCTTACTTCCTCCTTGGAAGGAAAGTTATGACCAACCTACATAGCATATTGAAAAGCAGAGATATTACTTGGCCAACAAAGGTCCATCTAGTCAAGACTATGGTTTTTCCAGTGGTCATGTATGGATGTGAGAGTTGGACTGTGAAGAAAGCTGAGCACTGAAGAATTGATGCTTTTGAACTGTGGTGTTGGAGAAGACTCTGAAGGATTGATGCTTTTGAACTGTGGTGTTGGAGAAGACTCTTGAGAGTCCCTTGGACTGCAAGGAGATACAACCAATCCATTCTAAAGGAGATCAGTCCTGGGTATTCTTTTGAAGGACTGATGCTAAAGCTGAAACTCCAATACTTCGGCCACCTCATGCGAAGAGTTGACTCTTTGGAAAAGACTCTGATGCTTGGAGGGATTGGGGACAGGAGGAGAAGGGGACGACAGAGGATGAGATGGATGGATGGCATCACCAACTCGATGAACATGAGTTTGGGTGAACTCCGGGAGTTGGTGATGGACAGGGAGGCCTGGCATGCTATAATTCATGGGACACGACTGAGCGACTGAACTGAACTGAACTGAACTGAAGAGAGATATAAGCATGATATTTGCTATGAGACAGAATGTCATTTGGATAGGTCACTCTAAATCTTATAATTTCAATAAAAATGGAAAAATCATAATTTTTCCATGATATTAGTCTCTGCATTAAAAATGAACATTCATTTATATGTTTTCATGGCACATCCAGTTTCCCTGTATATAATGCTTAAATATATAGCTGTTGAGTTAAAAATAGAGACAACTTATTATTTAATATTAACTGTAACAGTTTTACCCACAACAAAAGATACAGAAGGTTGATGTATCTATATCATATTCCAATTTTTACTATGTAAAATGGTTTATCTATTATGACTAGTTCAGTTCAGTTTAGTCACTCAGTTGTGACTGACCCTTTCCAACCCCATGGACTGCAGTGTGCCAGGCATACCTGTTCATAACCAACTCCTGGAGCTTGCTCAAATTCTTGTCCATCAAGTCGGTGATGCCATCCAACCATCTCATCTACTGTCATCCTCTTCTCCTCTTGCTTTCAATCTTTCCCAGCATCAGGGTCTTTTCCAGTGAGTCGGCTCTTCACATCTGGTGACCAAAGTATTGGAGCTTCAGCTTGAGCATCAGTCCTCCCAATGAATATTCAAGACTGATTTATTTTAGGATTGACTGATTTGATCTCCTTGCAGTCCAAGGGCCTCTCAATAGTGTTCTCCAACACCATGGTTCAAAAGCATCAATTCTTCAGTGTTCAGTTTTCTTTATGGTCCAGCTCTCACAGCTATGGGAAAAAATCATAGTTTTGAGTAGATGGATCATTGTCAGTAAAGTAATGTCTCTGCTTTTTAATATGCTGTCTAGGTTTATCATAGCTTTTCTTCCAAGGAGCAAGCATCTTTTAATTTCATAACTGCAGTCACTATCTGATTTTTGAACCCTAGACAATGAAGTCTGCCACTGTTTCTATTGTTTCCCTATGTATTTACCATGAAGCAATGGGACCAGATGCCATGATCTTAGTTTTATGAATGTTGAAGACTCTTGAGAGCCCCTTGGACTGAAAGGAGATCCAACCATTCCATCCTAAACCAGATCAGTCCTGGGTGTTCATTGGAAAGACTGATGCTGAAGCTGAAACTCCAATACTTTGGCCACCTGAGGCGAAAAGTTGACTTCTTGGAAAAGAGCCTAATGCTGGAAAGGATTGGGGGCAGGAGGAGAAAGGGACGACAGAGGATAAGATGGCTGCATGGCATCATCAAATTGATGGACCTGAGTTTGAGTGAACTCCACGAGTTGGTGACGGACAGGGAGGCCTGGCGTGCTGTGGTTCATGGAGTTGCAAAGAGTCGGACACGACTGAGCTACTAAACTAAACTGAAGAGAGTAAATGATAAAAGTTTTTATCACAAGGAAAACACCATTTTTTTTTTTGTATCTGCCAGTGTATGAAATGCTAAGCAAACTTATTGTGGTAATTATTTCACAGTATATATGCCAATCCCTTACACTGCCATCTTAAACTTATACATTGCTATATATTAATTATATCTAAAGTGAAGAGGAACTAAAAAGCCTACTGATGAAAGTGAAAGTGGAGAGTGAAAAAGTTGGCTTAAAGCTCAACATTCAGAAAACAAAGATCGTGGCATCCGGTCCCATCACTTCATGGGAAATAGATGCGGAAACAGTGGAAACAGTGTCAGACTTTATTTTTGGGGGCTCCAAAATCACTGCAGATGGTGAATGCAGCCATGAAATTAAAAGACGCTTACTCCTTGGAAGGAAAGTTATGACCAACCTAGATAGCATGTTCAAAAGCAGAGACATTACTTTGCCAACAAAGGTTCGTCTAGTCTAGGCTATGGTTTTTCCAGTGGTCATGTATGGATGTGAGAGTTGGACTGTGAAGAGGGCTGAGCGCCAAAGAATTGATGCTTTTGAACTGTGGTGTTGGAGAAGACTCTTGAGAGTCCTTTGGACTGCAAGGAGATCCAACCAGTGCATTCTGAAGGAGATCAGCCCTGGGATTTCTTTGGAAGGAATGATGCTAAAGCTGAAACTCCAGTACTTTGGCCACCTCATGCGAAGAGTTGACTCATTGGAAAACACTCTGATGCTGGGAGGGATTGGGGGCAAGAGGAGAAGGGGATGACAGAGGATGAGATGGCTGGATGGCATCACTGACTTGATGGACGTGAGTCTGTGTGAACTCCGGTAGTTGGTAATGGACAGGGAGGCCTGGCATGCTGCAATTCATGGGGTCGCAAAGAGTCGGACACGACTGAGCGACTGAACTGAACTGAACTGAACTGAAACCTGAAGCTAAACAAATGCCTCCAAATTAAAATTTCCTGTTTATCATTTACTTGATATTTCTATCATTTGCCTGATATCTCAGTTTTTCACTATATCATAAAAATCTATGAGAGAAAACATGTTTGCTTTTATTTATCATTGTAATTTAGGCATACAGTATAAAACATTTTGTGTATTTGTAACCCAATAAGTTTTTTAAAATAAATATACATGTGTGTGTGCTAATTCATTTCATTGTGTGTGACTCTTTTCGACCCCATGAATTATAGCCCTCCATGCTGCTCTGTCCATGGGATTCTCCAAACAAGAACTGTTGTGGGTTGTCATTTCCTCTTCCAAGGGATTTTCACTATCTAGGGATGGAACTCTTATCTCTTACACCTCCTGCATTGACAGGCAGTTACCATTAGTTCCCAAAATATACATGTAGCTAAATAACCTCCTTTTTGCAAAATATGTCCTTTTGAATTTATATTTCATAGAAATTACATCTATAAAGGGCTGGCAATTCTGCCATTATCACTTTTTTTTAATCCTTAAGTCAGATATCATGAAATCATAAAATATTCAAGATGGAAGTAACTTTGGAATCAATCTGGTACAGCAGTCTTTAAACTTTATGGACTTACCCCAGGGACTACTTGAAGGCATTGTGAGGACAATTTTGATAAGTTGAAGCTTTGGAACTCCAACCCTGGGAAACCAACAGCTCTCACGTATTTTGTATATTGGAGTTCCACATGCTTTTAAGTTTAATAAAATACTTTCTAGTGCTACAAGTTTTTAAAAAATGCTGATATATATCAACTCCTTTCATTTTAATTGTAAGGAAATAGATTCTTTTTGAGGTAAAATAATTTTAATAAGGTCACCCAACTAGTTAATTTAAAAGTAAAACAAGGACACATGTAATCTGGTTCCCAGAGATGTCAATTGGCTACTTTACCCATCAATGGATTAATATTTCATTCTTAAGTAATATAATTTTAGCTCTCTAGTTAACACGATAAGCTGCATATGAATATGATTAATTTAAATGAGTTAATATTGGCTTCTAATGCTTTCACTAACCAAACATAAGGGTCTATGTGGTGGCTCAGCAGTAAAGAATCCACCTGCAATGCAGGAAATGTGGGTTCAATCCTGTGGGTTCAGGAAGTTCCCCTGGATAAGGAAATGAAAACCCATTCCAGTATTTTGCTTGGGAAATTCCATGGACAGAGGAACCTGGTGGGCTATAGTCCATGGAGTCACAAAAGTGTCAGACACGACTTAGAGACTAAACTACAACCTGTGTATGGCACTGAGTTTCAGGATCCATCATGTTTAAGCAAAAGTAATATAAGATTTTGTCTCTAGCAGATGAAGGTGGGTTTGGGTCCCAGTTCTACGACTTACTAGCACAAATTGTACACAATATTTAAAATCTTTGAGCTTCATTTTACTTATCTAGAAAATGAGAATTAATCAACTTTCAACTGGGTTTCCTTGGAGTATTAAATAAAACATATAAAAGTGCTTAGCACATTGTCTGGTAAGAGTTATCAATAAGGAAGTTTCCTTTTTATTCTTTCATATTAATTTTGCATTTACATTCCTATGAGTTTATAGATCTTTGGTTTATAAATGTACTTGTAATTATCAAATTAAGCATGTATTTTGCCTATATCCAAGTAATTCAAATCCATCAATAAATAATTTATTTTCAATAAACATTATCAATAGTTGATAATATAAATTGTTATGAAATTATCAATAAATAACAGTGCATAGGTAATACAAAACATTATTTTGGTTTTTAACATTTCACATTTCATAGTCAAGTTCTAAGCTAATTACTACTTTCCTTTTGTAACATATATTTATCTTAAGCTAATAAATGAATATCTTTCATAATGCTACTATGACTAAATTCTACTTTGCACATTCAATAATTAGACTACAAGTCTTGTGAATGTTACCCACTATTCAATCTTATTTTTCTGGTGAGATTCTGTATGCCAATAGATGAACTTCTGTTAGAAAATGAGGAAATCTTGAAGCAAAAGAACTTTTTTTAATAGTGAAATATCTTACTTTGTTCTGAATCCTTGTTCATCTATTTTTGCCTGTTCTACAAAAGTAATCCTAATTAAACACCTGTATATTATACATAATATATATGCATATATATCTCTTTAGAGAATGTTTTTATTCTCCACTTTTACACTGACATATCAGTGGGTATTATACAATCATTTAATAAGTAACTTACAATAAAGCCCAGTTTCCATGCTTAAAAACAAACTTTGAAATTCTTATTCTCTGGGGTTATCTATTGGTTAGATGTTAAAATTACAAATACTTTTTTTATATACACATTCTTAAAAGTACCTGACTCCTCATTTTTACTCTCCTATGGTAATACTGCTTAATTTTATTTTTTAAAATTAAGTTTCTTTAACTTACTTATTTAAACTATTTAATAGTCTTCTCATGTCTCCAGTCTACAGATGATGACATTATTCAGTCATAAATTGTTCTATTGAGGGAGAATTTGTGTTAAAATTTTGGATGACCTAAAACTGTGAGACACCATTTGAATTTCACATTTCACTGTCCATTATGATATAGTAAAATGCCATCCAAATTAAGCAACATATCTTTAAGTATTGATAACCCAGCCTCAACAGTTATTAACATTTTCCCAATAAACTGTGGAAAATTCTGAAAGAGATGGGAATACAAGACCACCTGACCTGCCTCTTGAGAAACCTGTATGCAGGTCAGGAAGCAACAGTTAGATCTGGACATGGAACAACAGTCTGGTTCCAAATAGGAAAAGGAGTACATCAAGGCTGTATATTGTCAGCCTGCTTATTTAACTTATATGCAGAGCACATCATGAGAAATGCTGGGCTGGAAGAAGCACAAGCTGGAATCAAGATTTCAGGGAGAAATATCAATAACCTCAGATATGCAAATGACACCACCCTTATGACAGAAAGCAAAGAAGAACTGAGGAGCTTCTTGATAGAAGTGAAAGAGGAGAGTGAAAAAGTTGGCTTAAAGCTCAACATTCAGAAAACTAAGATCATGGCATCTGGTCCCATCACTTCATGGCAAATAGATGGGGAAACAATGGAAACAGTGGCTGACTTTATTATGTTGGGCTCCAAAATCACTGCATATGGTGACTGCAGCCATGAAATTAAATGATGCCTATTCCTTGGAAGGAAAGTTATAGCAAGCCTAGACAGCTTATTAAAAAGCAGAGACATTACTTTGTCAACAAGTTCAGTCTAGTCAAAGCTATGGTTTTTCCAGTAGACATGTATGGATGTGAGAGTTGGGCCTTAAAGAAGGCTGAACACTGAAGAACTGATGGTTTTGAACTGTGGTTTTGTAGAAGACTCTTGAGAGTCCCTTGGACTACTAGCAAATCAAACCAATCCATCCTAAAGTAGATCAGTCCTGGGTATTCACTTGAAGGACTGATGTTGAAGCTTAAACTCCAATATTTTGACCACCTGATGAGAAGAGCTGACTCATTTGAAAAGACCCTGATGCTGGGAAAGATTGAGGGCAGGAGGAGAAGGGGATGACATAAAATGAGATAGTTGGATGGCATCACTGACCCAATGTACATGAGTTTGGGTAAACTCTGGGAGTTGGTGATGGACAGGGAGGCCTGACGTGCTGCATTCCATGGGGTCACAAAGAGTTGGACATGACTGAGCGACTGAACTGAACTGAACTGATTTAAGTATGACCTAAGTCAAATCCCTTACAATTATACAGTGGAAGTTACAAACAGATTCAAGGGATTAGATCTGATAGATATGGACAGACAGACTGTATCATTATTGGGAAATGAGTACATCAAGGCTGTATATTGTTATCCTGCTTACTTAACTTACATGCAGAATACCCCATGCAAAATGTCAGGAAAACACAAACTGAAATTAAGATTTCCAGGAGAAATATCAACAACCAGAGATATGCAGACGATATCACTCTACTGGCAGAAAGTGAAGAGGAACTAAACAGCCTCTTGATAAGAGTGAAAGAAGAGTGTGAATAAACTGGCTTGAAATTTGGTTCAGAAAACTAAGTTCATGGAATTTGGTCCTATTACTTCATGGCAAATACAAATGTAAAAAGTGGAAACAGTGATAGTTTTTATTTTCTTCAATTCCAAAATCACTGAGGACTGTGATTGCAGCCATGGAATTAAAAGATGCTTGCTCCTTGGGAGGAAAGCTATGATAAACCTAGACAACGTACTAAAGAGCAAAGATATCAGTTTTCTGATGAAGGCACATATGGTCAAACTGGTTTTTTTTCAGTAGTCATGTATGAATGTGAGATTTAGACCATAAAGAAGGCTGAGTTTTGAAGTGATGTTTTCAAATTGTGGTGCTGAAGAAGACTCTTGAGAGTCCTTTGGACTACAAGGAGAACAAAACAGTCAATCCAAAAAAAAAAAAAAAAAATCAACCCTGAATATTCATTGGAAAGACTGTTGCTGAAGCTGAAGCTCCAGCATTTTGGCCACCTGATGTGAAGAGCCAATTCATTAGAAAAAACCCTGATGCTGGAAAAGATTGAAGGCAAAGGAGAAGGGGGTGGTAGAGATAAAATGACTAGCATTACTAACCAAATGGACTTGAATTTGAGCAAATTCGGGAGATAGTGGAGAATAGAGGCACATGGCGAACATGGAGACCAGAGGCACATGGATAACAGAAGCACATGTCCATGAGGTCGACAAGAGTAGCACATGACTTAGCAACTGAACAACAAGAACAACATTCAATGCTAAGATATTAATTAAAATTTTAAGGTATATATTTTATCAATGGACTACTTCAGTATTCAATCATATTTTCATAACATATTTCATAACACTGAAATGCTCATGATAGCATTTAGTTGAGTAAATAAGACATAAAATTATATATAAACATATTTTCATTATCTCTTTCATATTTGATATTTTAAAGACAATTCATATTTGCTTTGTTGCCAATCAACATGTCTTCATAAAATCTGTAGCTAACTGATCAATTAACTTTTTTAAAAAAATTTAATTGGGGGCTAATTACTTTATAATATTGTGGTGGGTTTTGCCATACATTCACATGAATCAGCCATGGGTGTATATGTGTTCCCCATCCTGACACTCCCTTTCACCTCCTTCCCCATCCCATCCCTCAGGGTTGTCCCACTGCACCAGCCTTGAGCACCCTGCCTCATGCATTGAACCTGGACTGGCGATGTATTTCACATATGATAATGTACATGTTTCAGTGCTATCCTCTCAAATCATCACACCCTCGCCTTCTCCCACAGAGTTCAAAAGTCTGTTCTTTACATCTGTGTATCTTTTGCTGTCTCACATATAGGGTCATTGTTGCCATCTTTCTAAATTATATATGTGTATATATATATATATATATGTTTAGAACTAGCACCCAAAAAAGATGTCCGTCTCATTAAAGGGAACTGGAATGCAAAAGTAGGAAGTCAAGAAACACCTAGAGTAACAGGCAAATTTGGCCTTGGAATACGGAATGAAGCAGGGCAAAGACTAACAGAGTTTTGTCAAGAAAATGCACTGGTCGTAACAAACACCCTCTTCCAACAACAAGAGAAGACTCTATACATGGACATCACCAGATGGTCAACACCGAATTCAGAGTGATTATATTCTTTGCAGCCAAAGATGGAGAAGCTCTATACAGTCAGCAAAAACAAGACCAGTAGATGACTGTGGCTCAGATCATGAACTCCTTATTGCCAAATTCAGACTTAAATTGAAGAAAGTAGGAAAAACCACTAGACAATTCAGGTATGACCTAAATCAAATCCCTTATGATTATACAGTGGAAGGGAGAAATAGATTTAAGGGCCTAGATCTGATAGATAGAGTGCCTGATGAACTATGGAATGAGGTTTGTGACATTGTACAGGAGACAGGGATCAAGACCAGTCCCATAGAAAAGAAATGCAAAAAAGCAAAATGGCTGTCTGGGGAGGCCTTACAAATAGCTGTGAAAAGAAGAGAAGCAAAAAGCAAAGGAGAAAAGGAAAGATATAAACATATGAATGCAGAGTTCCAACAAATAGCAAGAAGAGATAAGAAAGCCTTCTTCAGCGATTAATGCAAAGAAATAGAGGAAAACAACAGAATGGGAAAGACTAGGGATCTCTTCAAGAAAATCAGAGACACCAAAGGAACATTTCATGGGAAGATGGGCTTGATAAAGGACAGAAATGGTATGGACCTAACAGAAGCAGAAGATATTAAGAGGAGGTGGCAAGAATACACAGAAGAACTGTACAAAGAAGATCTTCATGTCCCAGATAATCACGATGATATGATCACTGACCTAGAGCCAGACATCCTGGAATGTGAAGTCAAGTGGGCCTTAGAAAGCATCACTACGAACAAAGCTACTGGAGGTGATGGAATTCCAGTTGAGCTACTCCACATCCTGAAAGACGATGCTGTGAAAGTGCTGCATTCAATATGCCAGCAAATTTGGAAAACTCAGCAGTGGCCACAGGACTGGAAAAGATCAGTTTTCATTCCAATCCCAAAGAAAGGCAATGCCAAAGAATGCTCAAACTATCGCACAATTACACTCATCTCACACGCTAGTAAAGTAATGCTCAAAATTCTCCAAGCCAGGCTTCAGCAATATGTGAACGGTGAACTTCCAGATGTTCAAGCTGGTTTGAGAAAAGGCAGAGGAACCAGAGATGAAATTGCAAACATCTGCTGGATCATGGAAAAAGCAAGACAGTTCCAGAAAAACATCTATTTGTGCTTTATTGACTATGCCAAAGCTTTTGACTGTGTGGACCACATTAAACTGTAGAAAATTCTGAGAGAGATGGGAATACCAGACCACCTGATCTGCCTCTTGAGAAATTTGTATGCAGGTCAGGAAGCAACACTTAGAACTGCACATGGAACAACAGACTGGTTCCAAATAGGAAAAGGAGTTCGTCAAGGCTGTATATTGTCACCCTGTTTATTTAACTTTTATGCAGAATACATCATGAGAAATGCTGGACTGGAAGAATCACAAGCTTGAATCAAGATTGTCGGGAGAAATATCAATAACCTCAAATATGCAGATGACACCACCCTTATGGCAGAAAGTGAAGAGGAACTAAAAAGCCTCTTGATGAAAGTGAAAGTGGAGAGTGAAAAAGTTGGCTTAAAGCTCAACATTCAGAAAATGAATATCATGGCATCTGGTCCTACCACTTCATGGGAAATAGATGGGGAAACAGTGGAGACAGTGTCAGACTTTATTTTTCTGGGCTCCAAAATCACTGCAGATGGTGACTGCAGCCATGAAATTAAAAGATGCTTACTCCTTGGAAGGAAAGTTATGACCAACCTAGATAGCATATTCAAAAGCAGAGACATTACTTTGCCAACAAAGGTCCGTGTAGTCAAGGCTATGGTTTTTGCTGTGGTCATGTATGGATGGGAGAGTTGGACTGTGAAGAAGGCTGAGCGCCAAAGAATTGATACCTTCAACTGTGGTGTTGGAGAAGACTCTTGAGAGTCCCTTGGACTGCAAGGAGATCCAATTAGTGCATTCTGAAGGAGATCAGCCCTGGAATTTCTTTGGAAGGAATGATACTAAAGCTGAAACTCCAGTACTTTGGCCACCTCATGTAAAGAGTTGACTCATTGGAAAAGACTCTGATGCTGGGAGTGATTGGGGGCAAAGAGTTGGACATGACTGAGTGACTGATCTGATCTGATCTGATGTGTTAATATACTGTATTGGTGTTTTGCTTTCTGGCTTACTGCACTCTGTATAATAAGCTCCAGTTTCATCCATCTCATTAGAACTGATTCAAATGCATTCTTTTTAATAGCTGAGTATTACTCCATTGTGTATACATACCACAAATTTCTTATCCAGTCCTCTGCCAAGTGACCTCTAGGTTGCTTCCATGTCCTGGCTATTGTAAACAGTGCTGCAATGAGCATTGTGGTACACATGTCTCTTTCAATTCTGGTTTCCTTGGTGTGTATGACCAGCAGTTTGATTGCTGAGTCTTATGGCAGTTCTAATTTCAGTGTTTTAAGGAATCTCCACACTGTTCTCCATAGTGCCTGTGCTAGTTTGCATTCCCACCAACAGTGTAAGAGGGTTCCCTTTTCTCCACACCCTCCCCAGCATTTGTTGTTTGTAGACTTTTTGATAGCAGTCATTCTGACCAGAGTGAGATGGTACCTTATTGTGGTTTGATTTGAATTTCTCTGATAATGAGTGATGTTGAGCATCTTTTCATGTGTCTGTTAGCCATCTGTATGTCTTCTTTGGAGAAATGTCTGTTTAGTTCTTGGGCCCATTTTTTGATTGGGTCATTTATATTTCTGGAATTGAACTGCAGGTGCTGCTTGTGTATTTTTGAGATTAATTCTTTGTCAGTTGTTTCATTTGCTATTATTTTCTCCCATTCTGAAGGCTGTATTTTCACCTTTCTTATAGTTTCCTTCGTTGTGCAAAACCCTTTAAGTTTAATTAGGTCCAATTTGTTTATTTTTGCTTTTATTTCCAATATTCCGGGAGATGGGTCATAGAGGATCCTGCTGTGATTTATGCCAAAGAGTGTTTTGCATATGTTTTCCTCCAGGAGTTTTATGGTTTCTGGTCTTATATTTAGGCCTTTAATCAATTATGAGATTATTTTTGGGTACAGTGTTAGAAAGTGTTCTAGTTTCATTCTTTTACAAGTTGTTGACCAGTTTTCCCAGCAACACTTGTTATAGAGATTGTCTTTTCTCCATTGTATATTCTTGCCTCCTTTGTCAAAGATAAGGTGTCCATGCTACTGCTAAGTTACTTCAGTCATGTCTGACTCTGTGCGACCCCACAGATGGCAGCCCAGCAGGCTCCCCCGTCCCTGGGATTCTCCCAGCAAGAACACTGGAGTGGGTTGCCATTTCCTTCTCCAACGCATGAAAGTGAAAAGTGAAAGTGAAGTCGCTCAGTTGTGTCCAACTCTTAGTGACCCCATGGACTGTAGCCTACCAGGCTCCTTCGTCCATGGGATTTTCCAGGCAAGAGTACTGGAGTGGGGTGCTATTGCCTTCTCTGAAGGTGTCCATAGGTGCATGCATTTATCTCTGGGCTTTCTATTTTGTTCCATTGATCTATATTTCTGTCTTTGCGCCAGTACCATACTGTCTTGATAACTGTGGCTTTGTAGTAGAGCCTGAAGTCATGCAGGTTGATTCGTCCATTTTCATTCTTTTCTCAAGATTGCCTTAGCTATTCGAGGTTTTTTGTATTTCCATACAAATTGTGAAACTATTTGTTCTGTTCTCTGAAAAATACTGTTGGTAGCTTGATAAGGATTGCATTGAATCTATAGATTGCTTTGGGTAGTGTACTCATTTTCACTATATTGATTCTTCCAATCCATGAACATGGTATATTTCTCCATCTATTAGTGTCCTCTTTGATTTTTTCATCAGTGTTTCATAGTTTTATATATATAGGTCTTTTGTTTATTTAGGTAGATTTATTCCTAAGTATTTTATTCTTTTCATTGCAATCCTGAATGGAATTAACTCTTTCTGTTTTCTCATTGTTAGTGTACAGGAATGCAAGGATTCCTATAGAGTTTTTGCATGTTAATTGTATATCCTGCAACTTTACTGTGTTCATTGACTAGCTCTAGAAATTTTCTGGTGGTGTCGTTAGGGTTTTCTACGTAGAGGATCAGTCATCTGCAGAAAGTGAGAGTTTTACTTCTTTTCCAATCTGGATTCCTTTTATTTCTTTTTCTGCTCTGATTTCTGTGGCCAAAACTTCCAAAACTATGTTGAATAGCAGTGGTGAGGGTGGGCATCCTTGTCTTGTTCCTGACTTTATGGGAAATACTTTCAATTTTTCACCATTGAGGATAAGGTTTGCTGTTGGTTTGTCATATATGGCTTCAACTATGTTGAGGTATGTTCCTTCTGTGCCTGCTTTCTGGTGGGTTTTTATCATAAATGGATGTTGAATTTTGTCAAAGGTTTTGTCTGTATCTATTGAAATAATCATGTGGTTTTTATGTTTCAATTTGTTAATGTTCCAGACCCATCACAAACATGGAAATCAAAACTATAATAAAAAATCTTCTAACTAACAAATTCCCAGGACCAGATGGCTTCACAGGTGAATTCCACCAAAAATTCCGAGAAAAGCTAAAACTTTTCCAACTCAAACTCTTCCAGAAAATTGCACAGGAAGGTAAATTGCCAAACTCATTCTATGAAGCCACCATCACCCTAATACCAAAACCAGACAAAGATGCTACCAAAAAAGAAAACTACAGGCCAATATCACTGATGAACATAGATGTAAATATCATCAACAAAATTCTAGCAAACAGAATCCAACAACATATTCAAAAGATCATGCATCATGACCAAGTGGGCTTTATCCCAGGGATGCAATGATTCTTCAATATTTGCAAATCAATCAATGTAGTACATACTTCTAGTTGCTATAGAACATGTTTGTTTGTTTGTTTTAAGCAGCAAAATCCATTATGGCAATGCTATTTACTTGGATTCCATTACAGTTATAAAATTTTACACTAATCTGTCACTTTCATCTAAGAATATCAAAGTGTTATACAAGCACAGCCTCTAAGCATAGTAATCCTCCTAACAGTTGGGGCAGGAGGGGAGCAGCAGAGAAAGGCCACTTCCACTTGTGCAACTCTCCATCTAAGCAGATCCCTGTCCAGGCCTAGGAAGACATTCTTACTGAGGGTTGCATGTAGGAACTTTAAAAATCTGAAAAAGTTCTTAGGTGAGTCTGCAGCATATTTTTGAGAAGTAAAGACAATGAGTTTTTTTGCTCTCTAGATAAAATATAATTCTCAAATTATATGACTCTTTTCTTATTGATGGAAACAGTAAGGAAGACTGGAGAGAGGTAAGCAAATTTCCATGATTTGTCATGATTTAAAAGGCAAAAATATTTTTGACCATTCCTTTTTTAAACTCTGTATTTTAAATCTATCTTTCCTTCTATATTTCACTACTAAAATGAACTTAATATTAGTAATCTGATAACCAGCATTTTTTAAATAAAAGAAGTATGTAACTATACAGATCATGGATAACCTGAGATAAAGAGTGATTTGATAGAATGAGTTATAGACACTGCCAAACAAATCTCTCAGACTATACCCTGTTTTTCTATTTTTCTATTGTTTTGTGCCTCTATTATTTAAGAGGTTATTGTTTACTTGGTCTTAATTTGGGTCCCAGGATTTTGACTATGTTTATATTTATTACTGCTCTGTTTCTAATAACAATTTTGTTGCACTTTTTACAAGAACAGGAAATTTATTGCACTAATTATTACCAGGTTAGCACTTCAACTTTAGACTGAATGTATAAATAGATGAGAAAATCTTCATGAAATAAATTATTTTCTTTCTGTGATCCAAAAGCTCATTTATCTTAATTATTTTTGATGTTTTTCCCCATTATAGCTCAACTTTACATTTTCAGAGAACAAAAATCATTAGTTTCCTTTAAAAAGAGTGTGAATTCTGAAAGATGGCTTCCCTATAATTATTTCTGTCTCCTTAATAAAAGGTATATTGTTCAGCATGTCACAAGTAACTAAGAAAAACAGTTTATGCACAGTAAATTCTGCCCGGGAAAAATTCATCTGTTATGAATAACTCCCTATATATTCTGAGTAAATCTCACTGTTAAATTCTCAGGTCTAAATTGGCAATAACAAGTTGTATGCTTTGGGCAATGGGCAAAGAACATCAGAGAAAAGCAAATTTTTTGAAATAATGACATATTGAATTGAAATTTAAATCTACAAGGATACCATGCTGCCAGTTGACAAATCAGATAGAAATTAAATTTAAGCAGAAGTAGTGGTAGTGATTTGTGATAGTTGTTTTAGTTTTGCTGTGTTTGTTTTTGTTGTTGTTGTTATTTATTTATTTATTTATTGCTTGTATTGTTTTGATCTAGATCAATAGAGTCAAAAGACAAAATTATATGAAAGACATGTGACTTAAATCAATTATAATTATTTACTAGACTTAGAGATTTTATATTTGTAAGTCATCTATTATACCTTCACTTTACAGGAGATTGTCCAGATATCTATAGATTATATTTCATGAAGTAATTATTAAAATATTCTATCTGCTAAGTATTTTCTCTTTTCGTTTCATTTTTATATACTTTAAATAGAAGCATTAAATTTTAGAATAAATAAATATTTATAATATATGATTAAAAAATTATCTTGCCATGAGGCTTCATGGTTATCAAATTGACTTTCCATTCCCACAGCAATTTGATCATTCCAATGCTAACTAAATTTAGTTACAGTTACTACTTAAGAAATACATTCTCATGAGCATGTTAAATGGTTAGTTCTTTCCCAAATGAAGTAAAATTTGACATTGGTATTGGTCAAAAGAAAATGTGTGTATGTGTAACTTTAGTAGAATCTGAAAACTCTTTCTTATAGTATGTTCATATCTAAACACTGGAGCTCTAAAGTTACTGTTTATCAAACACCAACTTTTCAAAAGGACTCAAGTTGCCTACAAGTTCAAAACACTTACTTGTCACTCAATATTTTCCATTTTATGTTTTTATTGTCATAGGTTGGGAGAGGATAATCATTCACACTTGTCAGTGTTTCATCCTTCAAGAGACTTGAGAGGTTTTTACCATTCAGCTTGTTTTATAACCTGAATTTCAGATTTTGATGTCAATCCATTTCTTGCACTTCTGATGATTCAGATGACAAGGACTCAAGTTTAGGCATATTAGTTCTTTACATGTTATATGTATATTTATTTTCAATTTAAAGTTTAAACTTTAGTTTTTACCCTTTGTTCTTTAAGGTAATAATTTTTGTGATGCAGGGAAAGAAAATGTATGCATTTAAAATTTAGTAGTTTATTATTTTCTTTGATTTTAATTCACCTTGAAAGACACCAAGAGGTATGTTTATTTTTTTTCTTCATTGTAAAGAAGAAACTTATATGCTTTTAAAATACTTGTGCATATAAGTTGCATGGTATCTCTTTTGAGAATTTCAGTGTGATTTATTTATTTTTCTAACCGTTTATTTTGTTTTGGGGTATAGTCGGTTAACAATGTTTTGACAGTTTCAGGTGAACAGCGAAGGGACCCAGCCATATATATATATACATGTATCCAAATCTCCTAAGATTTCTTTTAAAAATAATATCATTTGTTTAATCACTTTTACAACAAACTGAATACACAATTCCGGAATCCATTGACTGTTTTATCAAGTGAGAATTATTTCATTTACTTGAAGTAACTTTGTTAATTCATGAATTGGTTTTGACTATTATTATGGAAAAATATAAAAATAGTGAACTCATTTATTCTGAATAAATAAAAACAAATAACAATTTCAGGCAGCAGAGTTTTTTCAACTTGGTAATTTAGACTAATAAGTAATAACAGATTATGTGATTACTCTGAAATATTAGTATACAATAATGAAGTTCCAATTTTAGGCAACATTTAGAAAATCCCATACACACATACAAAAGAAACATATTGGAGGAAACATCTACTCTATCTCTTCACCTTTCATAACTAGATGCTGCATTTAAAATAAAATATAAGCTTTAAGATATTATGGGTATAGAATCAGATTTTCTTCAGATTGTAACTATATCTTGTAACTATCCAAATGATAACCATCACAGAACAAGAATAATGTGAAATAGAACAAGAGTATCTACAAACTTGAATCTTAATAGGAAAAAAAATGCAGATCAGAAAATCATTTCCTTTTTTTTTTTAGCTAAGGAGCATACTCAGATCTTGGTGAGAGGTATTGGGTTTAAATATAACCAAAATTCAACATATTTGTAGTGTGTACAAACTTTCCTAATAACTTCTGTAGTAAATAGTCCAAGGCTTTGGAAATTTAGAATGTTCTGTGGTGGATTTGTATCAAGTGGAGTAGATATGGTGAAAGTATACTGATTATGTTCATATACCTTTGCTTTTCTTCCATCAAAGTACAAATTTGTGTTCTTTAGCTGCCGGGGTCCAGCCCCGGTGGATCCAGGGAATTCGAAGTGGGGATGGCGTCGGCGACCTATTTATTTAAATATTGTATCAAAGATATAAAGAGTAATAGAATAAGGATAGCTCAGTGAGGAAATTCAGTGGAGAAAAGAGGCTGAATAATTCAGCCAGAAGGTAAGAGAAAGAAAAACATGGTGAGACCAAGTTTCGGTGAACAAGGCCCGCAGTTTATTTTCCAAAGTAGTTTTTATACCTTAAGTTATGCATAGAGGATAATGGGGGAAGGGGTAGAGTCATGCAGCAAGCCAGGCTTTCTTCCTGCAAACTTATCATATGCAAAAGCTTAGGTGATTTGCATTGTCTTCTGGCCTGGAGGCCTGTTAACATTTTAAGACCCTTTCTTCAGAAAACTTATTTTTCTCTAAAGGTGATTGGTCGGGAGCCACCCTCCAAAAACATTAGATAAAGTTGCATTCCTACAGAGCAAAGGTGTGGTGGGCTATAACAAGAAAAAGAATTAACTCAAGGGTCCCAGGTTACAAACATTAAAGCTACTACTTACACCAATTATATTAATCAATACACTGCCAGGGACACAGCAGGTAAGGGATACGGAGACTTAGCAGCAAACATTGGCCCAACAAGTGAAAATCCCTTCACCAATACAATTTCTAACGGATCTTTTAACTACTCAAAAGAATCTGTGTTTAGACAGTTTAGAACATCTCCTGCCTCTCACAGTTGGGAGGCTCTGAACAATCACATGTGGCCAGAAAAACCTATTCAGGCAGACTAGAGGATTTCCAAAGGAGTTTGTAGGTTGAAACACTGTCACACCCAGGAATTATTAACTGGAGCTGTAAGCTAACTCTTTTTTCAGAGAGGTAGTGGGGGACAGCCCCCCGTAAAATCAGAGGTGTAGGTGAAGGCACAAAGCAGAAAGTAGGCAGACTCTGGTTTTTGGTGTAAATGCTCGAGAATTTCCAGGGGGACTCCTGAGGCTCGATCCAGCCTTTTTGCGTATGCCAAGCCTCCTTCCTCATGACCTTTGTCATGGGTGGAGCTCCTCACGCTGGCTCCCAGCAGTGATAGAATTCCAGTTGAGCTATTCCAGATCGTGAAAGATGATGCTGTGCAAAGTGCTGCACTCAATATGCAATATGCATTCAATATGCAATATGCCGGCTCCCAGCATTTAGCTATCTGAATTACGTGGTTTGTAATACTAAAATTGATCAGCATTTAGGAGTTATTAAAATTTAGCACAGTGTTTTGTTTTTTTTTTTTCCTTTAACTTGTTATTGGGCCTATGACTCTTTGCGACCCCATGGACTGTAGCCTACCAGGCTCCTCTGTCAATGGGATTTTCCAGGCAATAGTACTGGAGTGGATTGTCATTTCCTTCTCCAGGGGATCTTCCTGACCCAGGGATCGAACCCAGGTCTCCTGCATTGTAAACAGATGCTTTACCGCCTGAGCCACCAGGGAAGCAGTGGAAAAACTGGTGAAATCCAAATAAAGTTTGGAGTTTAGTTAGTACTAATGTACCCATATTGATTTCTTAGTTTTGACTGGACCAAATTGATATGGCTTCCCTGGAGGCTCAAATGGTAAAGAATCTGCCTGCAGTGCAGGAGACCTAGGTTGGAAAGATACCCTGGAGAAGGAAATGGCAACCCACTCCAGTATTGTTGCCTGGGCAATCCTATGGACAGAGGAGACTGGTGGGCTACAGTCTGTGGAGTCACAAACAGTCAGACACGAGTGAGCAACAAACACTTCACACTTTCACATTGATATGAGATACTAATAGCATTTCTTAGTCTGTTCCAGTTTCTATAACAAAATGCCATAAACTAGGTAGCTTGGATACAGTAGAAATTTATTTTCACATCTCCAGAGGCTGAGAAGACCATCTTCAACTCACTGGCAGATTCAGTGTGTGGTGAAGTTTCAATCTCTGTTTAATAGACAGCTATCTTCTCGCTGTGTTCTCACATGATTTAAGGTGATAAGGGAGCTCTCTGGAGTCTCTTTTATGAGAGTATTAATCCAATTGAAGTGGACTCTGCAATCATGACCTCCTAAAGGCCCTACCTTCAAATGCCATCACACTGGGGATTAGATTTCAATAAATGAACTTTGGGGTAATGAAATAGTGTATAAATTTCTGTCCCTGGTTCCCACATATCTGTGTCCTCTCACACGCAAAATGCATTCATTCCATTTCAATAACCTTGAAAATCTCAATTTCTTTCAGCATGGACTCAAAAATCTAAATTCAAAGTCTCCTCTAAATATCCTCTAAATCTGATATGTGTGAGACTTAATATTTGATTTATTCTGAGGCACATTTCCTTGCCACTGGGAAACGATAAAAGTTATGTGCTTCCAAGTATAATTGTGGAACAACCATAGGTTAGATGTTACATTTCAAAATGGGAGAAACAAAAAAGGAGGGAAAAGAAAGATAGGTCCTATGTAAGTCCTAAGAGGGCAAACAAAATTAACTCTTAAAGCTTAAAATAACCCTTTTGGGCTTGATGTTCTGCCTGGCAGGTTCACTGGGATAGAAACATCACCCTCCTGGCTTTAATGAATAAACCTGCAGCATCTCTTCCAAGCCAGAGGCATGGGCCCCCAGTTTTATCAGGAAGCCCTATCTTTTGAAATCTCATTGGAGTCAGCCATAACTCCCAGGTCTGTGCATTCCACACACCAGCAGAGATGGGACCCCATAGATACCATCATGTACAGAGTGCTGCCTGTACTCTTTGGAAGGTTGGCCTCCATACCTTACACCACACTGGGACCCACTGGAATTGCACCTGGGGCAGCTAAAGAGCATGGTACCAGAATGTTGGGGAGTGGAGCTTTCAATGTGATGTGACATTAAGCAGTGCAGTCAAAGGTCCCAGAGGTGGACACGGGTAGGCCACCCTACAAAATCTGTCTCCTAGTCTTGGCATTCTGGCCTGTCATGTGATTGGCAACCCTGATGATCTCTGAATTGCCTTCAGAGTCATTCTTCCATGGTCTTGAAAAATAGCTCCTGGCTTCTATTGAGATGGCTCATACTCATCTCTTTATGTTTCGTTGGCCACATCTTACTTATATTTTGATATATGGATAGGCTGAGAATTTTGCAAATCATTATTTTTTTGCTTAACAGTTCTATCTTTATGTCATTTTTCTCTTTTTGCATTTTACTATAAGCAATCAGGAAGAGCCAAACCATACCTTCATTACTTTGTTTGAAAATAGCTTTGGTTGAATATTCAATTTTATCACTCACAAGTACTATATTTTAAAAAAACCCTAGAACACTAACACAATTCAGATAAATATTTTTTTGCTACTTTATAGACAATATCATTTTTCCTGTATTCTCCAGTAACATTTCTCATTTCCATCTGAGACCTCATCAGGATAACCTATACCATCCATATTTCTACAAATGTTCTGTTTGAGATTACTAAACTATTTCTAAGAAGTTTGGGACTTTCTCTACAGCTCTCTTCTTTTCTTTCTGAGCTTTCACCAAATCACCTTAATAATCTATTCACAGAAATGTAGGCTTTTCTAGAACACACTTTAAAATTCTTACAGCTTATACCCAATTCCAAAGCTGCTTTCACATTTTAGGCATTCTCAGTACTAACTCTGTATCAGTGCAAGCAGAAAGAAAATAAGATAGCTATTTAGATAAATTGTATAAGATATTCCAGGTTTATCATGTATATTTCATAATCCAGACCTGAAATTATCAATTTTTCCAAAGAATCCTATTTTTTTAAATGGGGAATGGTATTTGGAGATCAGAATTTAGAGGATTTGGGCAACAATTTCAATATTTTAAAAACTAGCAAATAAAGTGAAAAAATAAAATACTATTCCAATTTTCTGTGGGACTTTGGGGAAATTAAGATGCTTTACATAATTATTAAGTGGGTTTATATTAACAAGGCAACTTTGAAAATAAAAATGTATATGCTACTGACTGGGCTTCCTTGGTGGTGCCAGTGGCAAAGAAACTGCATGCCAATGCAGGAGACATAAGACATGTGGGTTCGATCCTGGGTCAGGAAGATCCCCTGGAGAAGGGAATGGCAATCCACCCCAGTATTCCTGCCTGGAGAATCTCATGGACAGAGGAGCCTGGAAGTCTATACTCCATGGGGTTGCAAAGAGTCAGACATGACTGAAGTGACTGAATATGAACACAAGCATGTGCTGGTGGTGACTAAAATACAGTATCGACTCCATAAACATGAAAAAGAAAATAAATTTTGTCATGAGAAATAAAATACCCACAGATAGTTTGAGTAGCTATCCATCTACCTACCATCTCTTTCCCTCTCTCTCTCTCTCTCTCTCTCTCTCTCTCTCTCCATCCCTAAATAAACCACCAAAAAACAGGTAGAATGTATAAATGAGCTCAGTGAAGTTGAAAATTACAAAGTCAGTATAGTATATCTATCTATATAGGTAGATACAAGGAAATATTCAGCCATAAAAAGAATACAATTTTGCCATTTGTGGCATCATGGAAAAACTTGGAGGGAATTGTGTGTGTGTGTGTGTGTGTGTGTGTGTGTGTGTGTGTAAGCTCAGTCATATCTGACTCTTTGCAACCCCATGGACTGTAGTTCATGGAATTTTACAGACAAGAATATTGGAGTGGGTTGCCATTTTCTTCTCCAGGGCATCTTCCTGACCCAGGGATGGAACCCGAATCTCTTACGCCTCCTGCTTTGGCAGGCAGGTTCTTTACCACTGTATCAACTGGGAAGTCCTTTGAGGGCATTACGCTAAGTTAAGTATTTCAGAAAATGAAAGGCAAATGCCATATAATCTGACTTATATGTAGAATCTAACAGCAACAATAAAAACTAAGCCTGTAGAAATAGAACTCATTTGTGATTGCCAGAGGTGGGAGTTGTGGGTTGGCAACATGGATATATGTGTGAGATAGTCACTCAGTCATGTCTGACTCTGCAACAACATGGGTGGTAGCCCGCCAGGCTCCACTGTCCATGGGATTTCCCAGGCAAGAATAGTGGAGTGGCTAGCCATTCCCTTCTCCAAGGGATCTTCCTGACCCAGGGATTGAACCCAGGTTTCCCATATTGCAGGCAGATATTTTACCCTCAGAGCCACCAGGGAAGACAATATTAAAGTTTGTTATGCACTCAAAACGTCAAAAGGTACAAACTCCCAGTTCTAATATAAATAAGTTATGGGGGGGTGTATTGTACAACTTGCAGACCATAGTTAATAATACTACATTGTATATTTTAAAGTTGCTAAGACAATAGGCCTTGAAAATTATCTTCATAAGAAAAAAAAATCTGTAAAAAGAAAGAGAAGTCGCTCAGTCATGTCTGACTCTTTGCAATCCTGTGGACTGTAGCCTACCAGGCTTCTCCATCCATGGGATTCTTCAAGCAAGAATACTCTACAAGACCTTCTAGAACTTACACCAAAAAAATTATAGGGGACTGGAATGCAAAAGTAGGAAGTAAAGAAACACCTGGAGTAACAGGCAAATTCTGACCTTGGAGTACAGAATGAAGCAGGGCAAAGGCTGATAGAGTTCTGCCAAAAGAACACACTGGTCATAGCAAACACTATCTTCCAACAACACAAGAGAAGACTCTACACATGGACATCACCAGATGGTCAACACCGAAATCAGACTGATTATATTCTTTGCAGCCAAAGATGGAGAAGCACTATAAAGTCAGCAAAAACAAGACCGGGAGCTGACTGTGGCTCAGAGCATGAACTGCTTATTGCCAAATTCAGACTTAAATTGAAGAAAGTGGGGAAAACTACTAGACCATTCAGGTATGACCTAAATCAAATTCCTTATGACTATACAGTGGAAGTGAGAAATAGATTTAAGGGACTAGACCTGATAGACAGAGTGCCTGATGAACTATGGACAGAGGTTTGTGACATTGTACAGGAGACAGGAATCAAGATCATCCCCAACAAAAATAAATGCAACAAAGCAAAATGGCTGTCTAAAGAGGCCTTACATATAGATGTGAAAAGAAGAGAAGTGAAAAGCAAAGGGGAAAAGGAAAGATATGCTCATTTGAATACAGAGTTCCAAAGAATAGTAAAGAAGAAATAAAAAAGCGTCCCTCAGTGATCAGTGCAAAGAAATAGAGGAAAACAATAAAATGGGAAAGACTAGAGATCTCTTCAAGAAAATTAGAGATACCAAAAGAACATTTTATGCAAAGGTGGGCTCAATAAAGGACAGAAATGATAGGGACCTAACAGAAGCATAAGATATTAAGAAGAGGTGGCAAGAATAAACAGAAGAACTGTGACCCAGATAATCACAATGGAGTGACCACTCACCCTGGAATGTAAAGTCAAATGGGCCTTAGGAAGCATCACTACGAACAAAGCTAGCGGAGGTGGTAAAATTCCAGTTGAGCTATTTCAAATCCTGAAAGATGATTCTGTGAAAGTGCTGCACTCAATACATCAGCAAATTTGGAAAACCAGCAGTGGCCACAGGACTGGAAAAGACAAGTTTCCATTCCAATCCCAAAGAAAGGCAATGCCAAAGAATGCTCAAACTACCGCTCAATTGCACTTATCTCACACGCTAGTAAAGTAACGCTCAAAATTCTCCAAGCTAGGTTTCAGAAATACATGAACCGTGAACTTCCAGATGTTCAAGCTGGTTTTAGAAAAGGCAGAGGAACAAGAGATCAAATTGCCAACATCCACTGGATCATGGAAAAAGCAAGAGAGTTCCAGAAAAACATCTATTTCTGCTTTATTGAGTACGCCAAAGCCGTTGACTGTGTGGATCACAACAAACTGGAAACTTCTTCAACAGCTAGGAATATCATACCACCTTAACCATCTCCTGAGAAATCTGTATGCAAGTCAAGAAGTACCTGTTAAAACTGGACTTGGAACAAGAGACTGGTTCCAACTATGGAAAGGAGTAGTATGTCAGGCTGTATATTGCCATCCTACTTATTTAACTTTTATGCAGAATACATGATGTGAAATGCCAGGCTGGATGAAGCACAAGCTGGAATCAAGATTGCCAGGAGAAATATCAATAAGCTCAGATATGCAGATGACACCACCCTTATGGAAGAAAGCGAAAAAGAACTAAAGAGCCTCTTCATGAAATTGAAAGAGGAGAGTGAAAAAGTTGGCTTAAAACTCAACATTCAAAAAACTAAGATAATAGCATTTGGACCCATCACTTCATGGTGAATCAATGAGGAAACAATTGAAACAGTGAGAGACTTTATTTTGGGGGGTTCTAAAATCACTTCAGATGATTACTGCAGCCATGAAATTAAAATACACTTGCTCCTTGGAAGAAAAGCTATGACTAACCTAGACAACAGACTAATAAACGGAGATCTGCTGACAAAGATACATCTAGTCAAAGCTATGTTTTGTTTCCAGTAGTCATGTATGGATGTGGGAGTTGGACTCTTCAGAATGCTGAGCAGCAAAAAAATGATGCTTTTGAACTGTGGTGTTGGAGAAGACTCTTAAGAGTCCCGTGGACTGCAAGGAGATCTGATCAGTCAATCCTAAAAAGAAATCAGTCCTGAATATTCATTGGAAGGACCGATGCTGAAGATGAAACTTCAGTACTTTGACCACCTGATGTGAAGATCTGACTCACTGGGATAAAAACAGTGATGCTGGGAAACATTGACGGCAGGAAGGGAAAGGGACTACAGAGAGTGAGATGGTTGTATAACATCACTGACTCAATGGACATGAGTTTGAGCAAGCTCTGGGAGTTGGTGATGGGCAAGGGAACCTGGTGTGCTGCAGTTCATGGAGTTGTAAAGAATCGGACATGACTGACTGACTGAAGTGAACTGAACTGATATATATGACTTTACACATATTCTTGAATATGATATTGCAGTCAAATCATTGGTGATATAAACAACATTTTCAATTGTTTCCTGTTATAAGACAGATTATTATTGAGGTCATTTAAATAACTATATTACTATGAAACTAAAACTGCTCAATAAATTTCTGAGTCCTGGGAATATCTGATAGAAAGGTAAATCTTTAAATTCTATTTACAGAAATATACTTTACAAGAGTGTATTAAAAAGCAGAGACATTGCTTTACCAACAAATGTCTGTATAGTCAAAGCTATGTTTTTTCCAGTGGTCATATATGCATGTGAGAGTTGGACCATAAAGAAAGCTGAGCACCAAAGAATTAATACTTTTACACTGTGGTGTTGAAGAAGACACTTGAGAGTCCCTTGAACTGCAAAGATCAAACCAGTCAATCCTAAAGGAAATCAGTCCTGAATATTCATTGGAAGGACTAATGCTGAAGCTTAAACTCCAATACTTTGTCCAACTGATCCAAAAAACTGACTCATTTGTAAAGACCCTGATGCTAGGAAAGATTGAAGGCAGGAGAAGGATATTACAGAGGATGAGATCATTGGATGGCAACACCGACTTGATGGACATGAGTTGAGCAAGCTCAGGGCAGTAGTGATGGACAGAGACGCCTGGCTGGCTGCAGTCCATGGGGTCCCAAAAGTGGGACTTGACTGAGTGACTGAACTGAACCCGCCCCCATATCACCTCCTCCTCCTAAAAAGTACTTCAGGCAAACAGTACATGAAGCAAAACCTTTAATAAATTAGATACGCTTATAACAGAAAATGGACAATGATAACATAGAAAATTTAAGAAGAGCTATGTGAAAGAGATGGGCATACCAGACCACCTGACCTGCCTCTTGATAAATTTGTATGCAGGTCAGGAAGCAACAGTTAAAACTGGACATGGAACAACCGACTGTTTACAAATAGGAAAAGGAGTACGTCAAGGCTGTATATTGTCACCCTGCTTATTTAACTTCTATTCAGAGTACATCATGAGAAACCCTGGGCTGGAAGAAGCACAAGCTGGAATCAAGATTGCCGGGAAAATATCAATAACCTCAGATATGCAGATGACACCACCCTTATGGCAGAAAGTGAAGAGGAACTGAAAAGCCTCTTGATGAGAGTGAAAGTGGAGATTGAAAAAGTTGGCTTAAAGCTCAACATTCAGAAAATGAAGATTGTGGCATCTGGTCCCACCACTTCATGGGAAATAGATGGGGAAATAGTGGAAACAGTGTCAGACTTTATTTTTCTGGGCTCCAAAATCACTGCAGTTGGTGAATGCAGCCATGAAATTAAAAGACACTTACTCCTTGGAAGGAAAGTTATGATCAACCTAGATAGCATGTTCAAAAGCAGAGACATTACTTTGCCAACAAAGGTTCGTCTAGTCAAGGCTATGGTTTTTCCTGTGGTCATGTATGGATGTGAGAGTTGCACTGTGAAGAAGGCTGAGCGCTGAAGAATTGATGCTTTTGAGCTGTGGTGTTGGAGAAGACTCTTGAGAGTCCCTTGGACTGTAAGGAGATCCAACCAGTCCATTCTGAAGGAGATCAGACCTGGGATTTCTTTGGAGGGAATGATGCTAAAGCTGAAACTCCAGTACTTTGACCACCTCATGTGAAGATTTGACTCATTTGAAAAGACTCTGATGCTGGGAGGGACTGGAGGCAGGGGGAGCAGGGGAAGACAGAGGATGAGATGGCTGGATGGCATCACTGACTCAATGGACATGAGTCTGAGGGAACTCTGGGATTGGCTGACGGTCAGGGAGACCTGGTGTGCTGCGAATCATGGGGTCCCAAAGAGTTGGACACGACTGAGTGACTCAACTGAACTGAACTGATACTGTTTTGGTGTTTTTCTTTCTGGCTTACTTCACTCTGTATAATAGGTTCCATGTTCATCCACTTCATTAAAACTTATTCAAATGTATTCTTTTTAACGGTTGAGTAAATACTGCATTGCGTATATGTACCACAGCTTTCTTATCCATTCGTCTGCTGATGGACATCTAGGTTGCTTCCATGTCATGGCTGTTATAAACAGTGCTGCAATGAAGATTTGGGTACATGTGTCTCTTTCAATTCTGGTTTCCTTGGTGTGTATTCCAACAGTGGGATTGCTGGGTCATATCGCAGTTCTATTTCCAATTTTGTAAAGAATCTGCACACTGTTCTACATAATGGCTGTACCAGCTTGTATTCCCACCAACAGTGTAAGAGGGTTCCCTTTTCTCCACACCCTCTCCAGCATTTATCACTTGTAGACTTTTGGATCGCATCCATTCTGACTGGCGTGAAATGGTACCTCATTGTGGTTTTGATTTGATTTCTCTGATAATGAGTGATGTTGAGCATCTTTTCATGTGTTGTTTAGCCATCTGTATGTCTCTTTGGATAAATGTCTGTTTAGGTCTTTGGCCCTTTTTTTTATTGGGTCGTTAATTTTTCTGGAATTCAGCTGCAGGGGTTGCTTGTATAATTTTTTGAGATTAATTGTCTGTTGCTTCTTTTGCTATTATTTTCTCCCAATCTGAAGGCTGTCTTTTCACGTTGCTTATAGTTTCCTTTGTTGTGCAGAAGCTTTTAATTTTAATTAGCTCCCACTTGTTTATTTTTGCTTTTATTTCCAGTATTCTGGTAGGCGGGTCATAGAGGATCCTGCCATAATTTATGTCGGAGAGGATTTTGCCTATGTTCTCCTCTAGGAGTTGTATAATTTCTGGTCTTATGTTTAGATCTTTAATTCGTTTTGAGTTTATTTTTGTGTATGGTGTTAGAAAGTGTTCTAATTTCATTCTTTTACAAGTGGTTGACCAGTTTTCCCAGCACCACTTGTTAAAGAGATTGTCTTTTCTCCATTGTATATTCTTGCCTCCTTTGTCAAAGATAAGGTGTCCATAGGTGCATGGATTTATCTTTGGGCTTTCTATTTTGTTCCATTGATCTATATTTCTGTCTTTGTGCCAGTACCATACTGTCTTGATGACTGTGTCTTTGTAGTAGAGCCTGAAGTCAGGCAGGTTGATTCCTCCAGTTCCATTCTTCTTTCTCAAGTTACTATGGCTACTCGAGGTTTTTTGTGTTTCCATACAAATTGTGAAATCATTTGTTCTAGCTCTCTGAAAAATACTGTTGGTAGCTTGATAAGGCTTGCACTGAACCTATAAATTGCTTTGTGTAGTATACTCCTCACTATATTGATTCTTCTGATTCATGAACATAGTATATTTCTCCATCTATTAGTGTGTCCTCTTTGATTTCTTTCACCAGTGTTTTATAGTTTTCTACATATAGGTCTTTAGTTTCTTTAGGGAGATATATTCCTAAGTATTTTATTCTTTTTGTTGCAATGGTGAATGGAATTATTCCTTAATTTCTCTTTCTGTTTTCTCATTGTTAGTGTATAGGAATGCAAGGGATTTCTGTGTGTTGATTTTATGTCCTGCCACTTTACTATAATCATTGATTAGCTCTAGTAATTTTCTGGTGGAGTCTTTAGGGTTTTCTATGTAGAGGATCATGTCATCTGCAAACAGTGAGAGTTTTACTTCTTCTTTTCCAATTTTGATTCCTTTTACTTCTTTTTCTGCTCTGATTGCTGTGGCCAAAACTTCCCAAACTATGTTGTACAGTAATGGTGAAAGTGGGCACCCTTGTCCTATTCCTGACTTTAGGGGAAATGCTTTCACTTTTTCAACATTGAGGATAATGTTTTGCTGTGGGTTTATCATATGTAGCTTTTATTATGCTGAAGTATGTTCTTTTACTCCTGCTTTCTGTAGAATTTTTATCATAAATGGATGTTGAATTTTGTCAAAGGCTTTCTCTGCTTCTTGATTATCACTGAGATAATCATATGGCGTTTGTTTTTCAATTTTTTAATATGGTGTATTACATTGATTGATTTACGGTTATTGAAGAATCCTTGCATCCCTGGCATAAAGCCCACTTGGTCATGATGTATGATATTTTTAATATGTTGTTTGATTCGGTTTGCTAGAATTTGTTAAGGATTTTTGCATCTATGTTCATCAGTGATATTGGCTTGTAGTTTTCTTTTTTTTGTGGCATCTTTGTCAGGTTTTGGTATTAGGTGTTTGGTATTTGGTGGCCTCAAAGAATGAGTTTGGACATTTACCTTCCTCTCCAATTTTCTGGAAGAGTTTGAGTAGGGTAGATGTTAGCTCTTCTCTAAATTTTTAGTAGAGCTCAGCTGTGAAGCCGTCTGGATCTGGGCTTTTGTTTGCTCGAAGATTTCTGATTACAATTTAAATTTCTGTGCTTGTGATGGGTCTGTTATGATTTTCTATTTCTTCATGGTTCAGTTTTGGAAAGTTGTACTTTTCTAAGACTTTGTCCATTTCTTCCAAGTTGTCCATTTTAGTGGCAAATTCCTGATAGTAGTCTCTTATGATCCTTTGTATTTCTGTGTTGTCTCTTGTGCTCTTTCCAGTTTCATTTCTAATGTTATTGATTTGAGTTTTCTCCCTTTGTTTCTTGATGAATCTGGCTAATGGTTTTTCAATTTTATTTATCCTCTCAAAGAACCAGCTTTTGGCTTTGTTGATTTTTGCTATGGTTATTTTTGTTTATTTTGCATTTATTTCTGCCCTAATTTTTAAGATTTCTTTCCTTCTACTAACCCTAGGGTTCTTCATTTCTTCCTTTTCTAGTTGTTTTAGGTGTAGAGTTAGGTTATTTTTTTGACTTTATTTTTTCGTTTCTTGAGGTATGCCTGTATTGCTATGAACCTTCCCCTTAGCACTGCTTTTACAGTGTCCCACAGGTTTTGGGTTGTTGTGTTTTCATTTTCATTCGTTTATATGCATATTTTGATTTCTTTTTTGATTTATTCTGTGATTTCTTCTGTGATTTTTTGGTTATTCTGCAGTGTGTTGTTCAGCCTCCATATGTTGGAATTTTTAATAGTTTTTCTCCTGTAATTGAGGTCTAATCTTTCTGCATTGTGGTCAGAAAAGATGCTTGGAATGATTTCAATTTTTTGAATTTACCAAAGCTAGCTTTATGGCCCAGGATGAGATCTATCCTGGGGAAGGTTCCGTGTGCACTTGAGAGAAAGGTGAAATTCATTGTTTTGGGGTGAAATGTCCTATAGATATCTATTAGGTCTAACTGGTCCATTGTATCCTTTAAAGTTTGTGTTTCCTTGTTAATTTTTTGTTTATTGATCTATCCATAGGCGTGAGTGGAGTATTAATGTCTCCAACTATTATTGTGTTAGTTAAGTTCCCCTTTCATACTTGTTAGCATTTGTCTTACATATTGTGGTGCTCCTATGTTGGGTGCATATATATTTATAATTGTTATGTCTTCTTCTTGGATTGATCCTTTGATCATTATGTCGTGTCCTTCTTTGTCTCTTTTCACAGCCTTTGTTTTAAAGCCTATCTTATCTGATATGAGTATTGCTACTCCTGCTTTCTTTTCATCTCTATTTGCATGGAACATCTTTTTCCACCCCTTCACTTTCAGTCTGTATATGTCCCTTGTTTCGACGTGGGTCTCTTGTAGACAACATATATAGGGGTCTTGTTTTTGTATCCATTCAGCCAATTTGTCTTCTGGGGTATGCAACCCACTTACATTTAAGGTAATTATTGATAAGTATGATCACATTGCCATTTACTTTATTGTTTTGGGTTCGAGTTTATACACCTTTTCTGTGTTTCCTGTCTAGAGAAGTTCCTTTAGCATTTGTTGGAGAGCTGGTTTGGTGGTGCTGAATTCTCTCAGCTTTTGCTTGTCTGTAAAGCTTTTGATTTCTCCGTCATATTTGAATGAAATCCTTGCTGGGTACAGTAATCTGGGCTGTAGGTTATTTCCTTTCATCACTTTAAGTATGTCCTGCCATTTCCTTCTGGCCTGAAGAGTTTCTATTGAAAGATCAGCTGTTATCGTTATGGCAGTCCCCTTGTGTGTTACTTGATTTTTGTTCCCTTGCTGCTTTTAATATTTGTTCTGTGTGTTTGATCTTTGTTAATTTGATTAGTATGTGTCTTGGGGTGCTTAGCCTTGGGTTTATCTTATTTGGGACTCTCTGGGTTTCTTGGACTTGGGTGATTATTTCATTCCCCATTTTAGGGGAATTTTTAACCATTATCTCCTCAAGTATTTTCTCATGGTCTTTCTTTTTGTCTTCTTCTTCTGCGACTCCTATGATTTGAATGTTGGGGCATTTAACTTTGTCCCAGAGGTCCCTGAGATTGTCCTCATTTCTTTTAATTAGTTTTTCTTTTTTCCTCTCTGATTCATTTATTTCTACCATTCTATCTTCTACCTCACTAATCCTATCTTCTGCCTCCTTTATTCTACTGTAGGTTTGCTCCAGAGTGTCTTTGATCTCATTTATTGCATTATTCATTATGTAGTGACTCTTTTTTATTTCTTCTAGGTCGTTGTTAAACGTTTCATGCATCCTCTCAGTCCTTTTCTCCAGGCTGTTTATCTGTGATTCCATTGATTTCAAGATTTTGGATCATTTTCACTATCATTATTAGGAATCCTTTATCAGGTAAATTCCCTATCTCTTCCTCTTTTGTTTGTTTTGGTGGGCGTTTATCCTGTTCCTTTACCCACTGGGAATTCCTCTGTCTCTTCATCTTGTTTATCCTGCTGTGTTAGGGGTGGCTTTTCTGTATTCTGGCAGTTTGTGGAGTTCTCTTTATTGTGGAGTTTCCTTGCTGTAGGTGGGGTTGTACCCGTGGCTTGTCAAGGTTTCCTGGTTAGGGAAGCTTGTGTTGGTGTTCTGGTGAGTGGAGCTGGATTTCTTCTCTCTGGAGCGCAATGAAGGGTCCAGTAATGAGTTATGAGATGTCAATGGGTTTGGAGTGACTTTGGGCAGCCTGTATATTGAAGCTCAGGGCTATGATCCTGTGTTGCTGGAGAATTATGTGGTATGTATTGCTCTGGAACTTGGCCCTTCAGTGGTGCTTGGTTTCAGTGTAGGTATGGAGGCATTTGATGAGCTCGATTAATATTTCCTGGAGTCAGGAGTTCTCTGGTGTTCTCAGGATTTGGACTTAAGCCTTCTGCTTCTGGTTTTCAGTCTTATTTTTACAGTAGCCTCAAGAATTCTCCGTCTATACAGCACCATTGATAAAACATCTAGGTTAAAGATTAAAGGTTTCTCCAAAGTCAGGGACAACCAAAGATGTTCACAGAGTTACAAGGAGAAGAGAAGGGGGAGGAGGGAGATAGAGGTAACCAGTATGATATGAGGTGGAATTAAAAGAGGAGAGAGCAAGGTAGACAGTAATCACTTCCTTATGTGGTCTCCACAGTCTGGATCACTCAGAGATGTTCATGGTGTTATACAGAAAATAGAAGAGGAAGGAAAGAGACAGAGGTGGCCAGGAGGATAAAGGGGGGAATCAAAAGGAGCAAAGCAGATCCAGCCAGTAATCAGTTCCCTAAGTGTTCTCCACAGTCTGGAACACACAAAGAAATTCACAGAGTTGGATAGAGAAGAGAAGGGGGAGGGAGGAGATAGAGGCGACCTGGTGGAGAAAAATGGGAGTCCAATAAGGAGAGAGCAGTCAAGCCAGTAATCTCACTCCCAAGTAAAAATGGTTACTGAAGATTGGGTTCTTTTTTTTTTTTTTTTTTTGACCTCATTTTAACATCTCTCTCTTTTTTTAAAATTTTATTTTATTTTTAAACTTTACAATATTGTATTAGTTTTGCCAAATATCTAAATGAATCCGCCACAGGTATACCTGTGTTCCCCATCCTGAACCCTCTTCCCTCCTCCCTCCCCATACCCTCCCTCTGGGTCGTCCCAGTGCACCAGCCCCAAGCATCCAGTATCGTGCATCGAACCTGGACTGGCATCTCATTTCATACATGATATTATACATGCTTCAATGCCATTCTCCCAAATCTCCCCATCCTCTCCCTCTCCCACAGAGTCCATAAGATTGATCTATACATCAGTGTCTCTTTTACTGTCTTGTACACAGGGTTATTGTTACCATCTTTCTAAATTCCATATATATGCGTTAGTATACTGTATTGGTGTTTTCCTTTCTGGCTTACTTCACTCTGTATAATAGGTTCCAGTTTCATCCATCTCATTAGAACTAATTCAAATGTATTCTTTTTAATGGCTGAGTAATACTCCATTGTGTATATGTACCACAGCTTTCTTATCCATTCATCTGGGACCTAATTAAACTTAAAAGCTGCACAACAAAGGAAACTATTAGCAAGGTGAAAAGGCAGCCTTCAGAATGGAAGAAAATAATAACAAATGAAGCAGCTGACAAACAACTAATCTCAAAAATATACAAGCAACTCCTACAGCTCAACTCCAGAAAAATAAATGACCCAATCAAAAAATGAGCCAAAGAACTAGACATTTCTCCAAAGAAGACATACAGATGGCTAACAAACACATGAAAAAATGCTCAACATCACTCATTATCAGAGAAATGCAAAACAAAACCACAATGAGTTATCATTTCACGCCAGTCAGAATGGCTGCAATCCAAAGGCTACAAGCAATAAATGCTGGAGAGGGTGTGGAGAAAAGGGAACCCTCTTACACTGTTGGTGGGAATGCAAACTAGTACAGCCACTATGGAGAACAGTGTGGAGATTCCTTAAAAAAATGGAAATAAAACTGCCTTATGATCCAGCAATCCCACTGCTGGGCATACACACTGAGGAAACCAGAAGGGAAAGACTGGGTTCTTAAAGGTACAAAATTGATAACAAATACCCAAAAGCAAAGATTAAAAGTCTAGAGTAGAAGTTGGATTTTCAAAAATACAATATTAACAAAAAAGAAAAAAAAAAACAAAGTCACAAAAAATATATATATATGAAGTTTGCTTTAAAAAATAGGCTTTTTCTTTTTTTGCAAAGTAATAATAGGTTATTAAAATGAAAATTAAAGGAGTAATAGAGGACTTAACAATTTAAAAAATTAAAAATTAAATAATGATAGTAAAAATGGTAAAAATATATCTAGGACTTTCTCTGGTGTTGTTGTGGGCAGTGTGGGGTCAGTTCATTTTCGGATAGTTCCTTGATCTGGCTTATATTTCTCAAGATCTGTAGGCCCCTTCCTATGTAGTCAGTACTAACTACAGGGTTTTAATCTATTGCACCTGTCACTTCCAAGGAGGTTCCCTCTGTTTTAGCTTCTTCTGTTTCCTGGTCTCAGTGTCTAATTTCCACCCTGACACAAGGGTGCAGTGGTGGACACTTTTTTTGGCTCACGTGTTCAGTCATGCTGTGGGGAGGGAGGGAAGCTTCAAACAAATAACACGGGCATGTGTTCCCAGTGTCTCAGCCACACTGGGTTTGCCCCTGCTCACGGTGTGTGTGGTTTCCCCGTCTATAACTGCTTAGGCTCTAGGTTGCTCTGCCGGGAACTGTCTGAGGCTGGCCCTGGGTTGTATGCACTTCTGAGGTTTAAGCTGCTCAGGTTGAGGTACTCGGGTAGTCCTCAGAGGCGCAGATTCAGTTGGGCCTGCGTTTTGTGCCCTTCCTAGGTCCGAACATCTCAGGTGACCAGGTGTTTTGTGAGCGTGGTCGCTGCGGCTTATCACCTCACCTGTCCCTGAAGCTCTTTTTTCTGGCTGTACAACCAGTGCACCTTCTCAGGTGGATATCGACCATCCAGAATCTCAAGAACTCTTAGGAAGGAAGCCTGCTTGCAGTTTGATAGATAAGGCCTCTCTGGTGCTGTGATTGCACCTTTCTGGTTCTGCCTGCCCTTGCCTGCCTGTCACTGGAGGGGGATAGGCTGGTCTGCAGGCAGCTAGCTCTGCTCAGTCCTTTGTTCTGTGAGCGGGCCTGGCCATGTCTTAGGTTAGGGCTTTTCATGTGGTAGCTATCCCACAGTCTGGTTTGCTAGTCCAAGTTAGTTTCCTCAGATTGCCCTCGTGGCATTCAGGCCCCATCCAAGACTAAGTATATTTCGATTTCATGGCCGCAATCACCATCCACAGTGATTTTGGAGCCCAAGAAAATAAAATCTGCCACTGTTTCCATCCCCCCCCCCCACCCTCTATTTGCAATGAAGTGATGGGGCCAGATGTCATGATCTTAGTTATTTGAATGTTGAGCTTTAAGCAAGCTCTTTCACCCTCCTCTTTCACCCTCATCAAGAGGCTTTTTTTCTGTTAAAGTGGCATCATCTGCATATCAGGAGGCTCCTTAGTTCCTGTTTGCTTTTTGCAAAAGGGGTGGTATCATCTGCATAGGTAAGTGACCACACCAACATGGTTATCTGGATCATTAAGACTTTTTCTGAACAGTTCTGTGTATCCTTGTACAGTTCTTCTGTGTACTCTTGCTAAAAATCTAGCTCTTCTAATATTGAGAAGACTTACCTCCCGAGTAGTTAAATTCTTGATAAAGACAACAATAAGCACATAAAATTATTGTGGTAAGGCACAAAATTTTTTCTTTCAAGGCATATTATTTAAAAGGTAGAGAAAAATCTTTCACAATCTTTTATTAAAGGGCAGGTAAATATTTCATTGTAATTTGTGCTTTTTAACCCAGAGATAACCAAATTCTGATTTTGCACCAGAGTATTTTTGATGTCGTCTTACCTTTTAAAAATTTAAATGAATTCTTTCCAATCTTAGCTAGGTTAACAACACATGAAAGTCCTTTCCCAAGTTTCCTTTCTCACAATATTCTATCTACTCAATGTCTCTTCTTATTTGAAACAACTAGTCATTCTAATTTAAGAAAGAATTACTCGCTGTTTTCCTTTAACAAAAAACATGTTCTTCATACATCTTTCCATATCCAAAAACCACATTTTGCTTTCCTTACATATTTTCATACACCATTGTTTTCTTTCACTCACATTTTGAAGTAATTTTAATTGCATATATTGATTAGAATTCTCCACCCTTAGAAATCTTCTAGTGAAAACTAAGAAGAAATTATGAACTGTTTATTATGCTAGCATTTTGTGTACTAAAAAGTTTATGACTGCATATCTTAATTTCTTGGAGTTTGTATTTCCTCATTGTAAATTTTTAATGTAGCACAAAACATTTTTACGAATAGATAAACATATCTTTAGTTCCTCTGTAATTAAAAGTCAAGAGTAGATACACCATAAAACAGAATTATTGTTAAAAAGTTTATTTTAAAACTTTTACCTTACTTATACCTAGTATATTTATTCTTAATAATTTTTTTAGCTTATTCATGAAAAAATTCAAGACACTAAATAGCAAGCCATCATCTTATTTATCTTGCTGTTATATTTTGTAAGAGATAACACCAACATGACTTGCACACCCAAATAGAATAAAGTTATGTCTGTATTATTTTAATATTAGTAATTCTGAAGACATGCCTATATTAATTAGACTAACAAACAAGCTAGCTCTTATTTAGAAAAGATTATTCTAGATCATGTGAACTTGAAAAAAACCTATATTTCTGAGAGCATACTTAATTATATAAGTGCTTATTTTGGAGCTACTGTCCATGGGGTAGCCAAGAGTTGGACATGAATGAGTGACTAACACATTTATTGACTTCCCTCGTGGTTCAGATGGTAAAAAATCTATCCAGGTTCAATCCCTAGGTTAGGAAGATCCCCTGGAGAAGGGAATGGCTACCCACTCGAGTATTCTTGCCTGGAAAATTCCATAGACAGAGGAGCCTGGAGGGCTACAGTCCACAGGGTCACAGAGTCAGATACAACTGAGCTATTAGCAGTCTTGATTTTCCCCATCATTTCTAGTTCATTGAGTCCTGACAGCATTTATACCAACCAGGGTTTGTGAAGATCCTTGGAGTAGGAAATGACTACCCACTCCAATAATTTTGCAGGACATGACTGAGCTAATAACACACTCTATTTTTATTTAAGCCAATTAAATAAGCTCTTCACAAATTAGTTTTGGTATACCATCCAAAGGTAAAAATGTCACACATCTATAACAGACATAAACATGCATACAGATGCAAACAGAGACATGATATATTTCACTTTTAAATTCTAGCCATCAGACAGACACATCAATGCAAAGCTTTGTAAAAGAAGAGTTACATCCATGATGTTATATGGTAGAACATTGTAAAGAAACATTATGAAGCAATTTTCCTCAAAAAAAAAAAAAAAAAAAAAAAACAGGTCCAACTAGTGTTTCTGGTAGATGGAATATGTTAAAAGTATTTGTTCATATGACCAAAACATTTTACTAATATTTGTGGGAAAGAGTTTTAAAAGGTTTTATTTGCCTAATGTTCAAATAGTTTATCTATTTGATTTCTTGTAAGAACTCCCTCCTTGAAACTTGCATTTTAAGATTTGACTCTGGGTTCTGAAAGAAGTCTAAGTCAGACATACATCTCAGAAGCAAAGAGGAAGGATGTAAGCTTCTCCAAGAAATGTTTTGTTTCCTAAATCCAGATGTTTTACAGTATCTGTGAGCTTTTTGAGATGAATAGAGGAATTTGGGGGATTGATTAAAAATGATAGGTGAGTATTGAATTCTTTCTAGAGCTGCATTTCTGTTTTTGCAAATACTCCGTTTGTAAGACAAGAGCAGTTTTTTTTAATTCATTATAGAATTGAATTGCAACCTGAATGATATCAAGAACCTGACTCACCTTATATTATCTTCAGTTTATTTCTTTATGAGAGTAAGAAGATATTCAACTAATCTGAAAAACAAAAGATTCCTATGTTCTAGATTTAGAGCTGTGTCTTTGGAATCCTTCCACAACAGCTTCAGAATTTCCTTCTCAGTATGGTGCATAGTTTCATTTTAGTTTAAGAAAGAAGACCTTAAAACAAAGTCCTCTCAGATTCTTTTTTTTTTTTTTCCAGACTTTAAATATTATGTTCCCATAGGGCCAACTTCTGAGGTTAAAAAAAAAAAATCATTTAAAATTCTTTGTCAAGTTTCAGGTGGGAAAAAAGTAAGTATTCCTGGCAATATTTAACAACCACAAGAAGTGTCCCCAAAGGATACGTTCCTCTCAGAATCCAAAGCTACTATCAAAAATAACCAAAATAAAGAAAGGGAGCTAGTAATAATTGGTAGCAAGGCAGGAGATAGACGGATCCTAGACTGAGCAGCTGGAGTTTGTCCCTTGTGGACAGAAACTCCAAGATGAAGGTAACAACAGGAGGGAGGAGGAGCTGAGTCTTGTCCAGATAAAAGATAAAGAGGCTACATAGTTCTCATTCTTGAAGTCAAGGAGACATTCCCGACTACACATGTGTAGTGGGAATTCCTAATAATGTCCTTTCACAGCCTTAAGAAATTTCACAGAAATAGCACCTGGCAAAACAGCATATATCAAGAAACTGTATTGATGATTATTTTTCATGTACTAGAATAATAGCCTTCAGGGACAGACACAGAAGAAAGTATGACTGGGATCATAAAACCATGGACCTTGGAGTGCTGGGTTGGCATCAGGCATGAACGCTGCCTATTCAGTTCAGTTCAGTCTCTCAGTCGTACTGACTCTTTGCAACTTGGACTGCAGCATGCCAGGCCTCCCTGTCTATCACCCCAACTCTTGAAGTTTATTCAAACTCATGTCCATTGATTCGATGATGCCATCCAAACATCTCATCCTTTGCTGTCCCCTTCTACTCCCACCTTCAGTCTCCCTGAAGAAAAGGTCTTTTCAAATGAGTCAGTTCTTTGCATCAGGTGGCCAAAGTTTTGGAGCTTCAGCTTTAGCATCAGCCCTTCCAGTGAATATTCGACATTTATTTCCTTTAGGGTGGACTGGTTGGATCTCTTTGCAGTCCAAGAGACTCTCAAGAATCTTCTCCAACACTACAGTTCAAAAGGATCAATTCTTCAGTGCTCAGCTTTCTTTATAGTCCAACTCAAATATCCATACATGACTACTAGAAAAACCATAGCCTTGACTAGACAGATCTTTGTTTGCAAAGTAATGTCTCTGCTTTTTAATATGCTGTGTAGGTTGGTCAGAATTTTTCTTCCAAGGAATAAGCCCTTTTTAATTTCATGACTGCAGTCATCATCTGCATTGATTTTGGAGCCTCCCAACATAAAGTCTGTCACCATTTCCACTATTTCCTCATCTATTTGCCAGAAAGTGATGGCTCCAGATGCCATGATCTTAGTTTTCTGAATGTTGAGCTTTAAGCCAAATTTTTCACTCTCCTCTTTCACTTTCATCAAGGGGATCTTTAGTTCTTTGCTTTCTACCATAAGGGTGGTGTCATCTGCATATCTGAGGTTATTGATATTTCTCCCATCAATCTTGATTCCAGCTTTTGCTTCATCCAGCCCAGTGAACACTGCCTAATGCACTTGCTAATTGTTCCCAAGACTAGCCCAAAAGGGAACAGCCTGGGGTAAACACAAGGAAATCTGGACTACGTCAATGTAGTCCATGACATTTATGGGTATGTGATTAACACAGCATGTGTCTTGAGAAAGATAAGATCTGAGAAAGTCTTGTAGCCTGTAATTAGGGATAGAAGCTGGGCTCAGAGTGGACTCTGCACCTCAGTCCAATAGAGGCTGCAGATTCTCTGACCCATTGCACCAGATTTCATGTTCTGTCTTTATTTGCGTCACTTGCTCCTAGACCATTAGGGCAACGCACATGCACAGAAAGGCTCCTTTGGGTCAAAAAAGGAAGGGTTGTCACCCCATAGAAGGTAATGTAAACCGACCCATAGGCATCTTTGCTAGAATCCATTTGGCTAAATGATGAACATGCACACTGTGGAGAACCTTGAGTAAAACCAAATATGGACTCCAAGCCAGACAAACAAGATAATTGTCCAGAAAAAACCAGAAAGAAACATGCAACATAAAATTCAAGCTACCACGAGGGTGTAATTCTCTCTGAGCTTGCCTATGTGAGTCTATTGACACATACTCTTTTTCCTCCTAATAAACACTTTACTTATTTTTACTACTTTCAGTCTCTATGTGGAAATTTCTCTATGTAGAAAATTCAATTTCTACGTAGCTGATGGACTAATACTATGTCACTGGCCTCTGGAACCTGCTGATCTAATGGTTAGGACTCAGCTTTCTCACTGCTACGGCCTGACTTCAATATTTGGCTGGGAACCAAAACCTTGTTCCAAGCCACTGCATGCTGAGGCCACCTGAAACCACTAGGACCCTAGCTGCAAATTGAGTGCAATCCACATTTCTATCTTGCTATATTTTGAGGGTCCCCAACTGACAGTTGCCAAGGCAAATTCTTAGGACATGAGATAGACAAGAAGGTAATAGCTGTCCCTGAAAGACAAAGATTCAATAACCAATGGGTGAAAAAGTGAAAGTGTTAGTCACTAAGTTGTGTCTGACTCTTCTCAATCCCATGGACTGTAGCCCACCAGGCTCCTCTGTCTATGGAATTCTCTAGGCCAGAATACTTGAATGGGTAGACATTCCTTTCTCCAGAGGATCTTCCCAACCCACGGATGAAACTGGATCTCTCCCATATTGCAGGCAGATTCTTTACCCTCTGAGCAACCCAAAAGAAAATTCAGGAGTCACAATTAAAAGTTCTAACATTTACAAAAGTTTATTTTGTTTGTTTTCTGCTGCCAATCTGAATTTGAAAAACAAGGGACAATGTGAAATTGTACCTTCCTCTCTAGACCGTGAACCACAGATAGAGATCCAGGAGAGCTAACTTTAATAAGAATTCTCACTCTGCCAATTTTCTTGTATCTCAACTACAGTCTCTGGGAAAGTGGGACATTCTAACAGGTCTCATCTTGATCACCAGAAACAATAGGGGAGAAAAGATAATTTTTCCTCTACCTTTTACATGGGTGAGTAGTTGGCTGAGATCCCTTTTTCTCTAGGGTACTTTGTAAACAGATAAGCTTATTTAGGTGAAAAGTTCTCCACTGGAGCTACTGTAATTCAAGATTAACTTTGCTAAGGTTAAGCTACTTGTTCAGCCTTAAAAAATTATTCCTTTGAAGCTTCACACTGGATCTGGTCCAGTTCAAGACAGATCCAGTCCAACCCTGAATCCAGCGCAATTTCTAAATGGAATCTAGTCTGACTCTGGCTGGTATCTGGACCCAGTTCAGAAGAATAAATGCTCAAATAAAGTCTGACAGTGCATAACACAAAAGGTGCAGAACTAGCATCCTAGAAGGACTTACCAGTGACCTCCAGAGGCAGCAAGAAAGCAGTGAGAGCAAAGGGCTCCATAGATTTACTTTTTTCCTGGTTGCTTTTTGCTCCCTGGGACCATAGAAGAGTCCTCCAGATCTCTCTTCTGACACCAAGACTGTTGAAAGATAAACTGAGGCATATTAAAAATTTTGAGGAGGAACGAGATGGCGGAGGAGTAGGTGGATGTGGAATACATCTCTCTCCACAGATGCATCAGAAATACACCTTCAGACACAGAAGTGCATGTAGAATGCCAGGTGAGAGTGGACAGGAGTACATGACCAGTGGAAAAAAATATATAGACCCACACAAAACTCAGTAGGATGAAGGAACAAGGGGGAAAATGGGAGTGTTAGTAGAACTGGACCTGACCTTGGTGGGTGGGGGAACGGAAGCAGGGGTCCAATGCCCACATTAGGACAATTGCCTGAGACAGAGGAGAAACATTTAAGGCTGAGAGGGAAACAGCTGATCTGTGGCAGCCTAAATGGAATGAGAATCAGACAGTCCTTGCCGCAACCATACATACCCCAGACAGCGCAGTAGCTAGAAGCTGGAGTTTAGGGATTGTGGAGCAATCTCAGGGCAAGGGCTGGCTGTTGACTGCAGATAGATGATCGAGGGGATGTGAGGGAAGAGATTGTAGAGGGAAATGCCTGTGGAGGAAAGCCAGGCAGCCATGGAAGCAAGGCGATACTGCTGAGTCGTGTGTAGGGGGTGGACCCATCACCATAGGCTCTCTCTCCCTACATGCCAGCATTGGCAGCTGAACAATAGAAAGGCTGGCCCAGCAAATGCCAGAGGCACTGAAGTACAGAGTAGGATCCTACCCAAGGTGTCCCTTTAAGTGCCTAATGTGTCAGTCTACAGAGTAGGATCCCAGCCATGGGGGGCTCTCTATGGGTTTGATGTGCTGAACAACAAAGACCCCAGGCAAGGGAGCTCTCTAATTTCCTGGATGAGCAGTGCTGTGAAACTGGCCAAAGAGGCCTTCTGATCGCCAGCTACAAGAGGCTCAAAAACTCTGATAGGGCCATAACTCCTGCAATGAAGGCAGTCCATATCCCTGCACACTTGGAGTCACCAGGGTACCTGCAAGCCAAGCAGCTTCATTACCTTCATTACTTCTCACTGGGGCAGAGCTGTCACAGGAAAAAAAAAAAAAGGCTTGTGTCGATGTGTGCAGGGTCACTTCAGTAGTGTCTGACTCTTTGCAACCCTGTAGACTGTGGCCTGACAGGCTTCTCTGTCAGGGAGGGGGATTCTCCAGACAAGAATACTGGAGCATATTGGCCAATACTGGTTTCCATACCCTTCTAGAGCACTATATTTCCTGCTGCTCAAGCCGCCAACTCCCCTGAGTACCTGGTGCTGCCAGAACCCTTGAAACCCAAGCAGCTGCACCACCTCTATACCTGGCCCTCACAGGGACAAACCCAAGTCCTCCAGGGCAGCCGCAGCACCAAACCCCAGTTAATGACCCACATGTAAAGGTGGAAATAAAACCACAATTGAAATCCAGGAGCAGTGTGGCTAAGAAAGAAGACCCCAAACCCTTCCACCAGCTGTACAATCTTCAGATTAAATCCATATGATCCACTAGGCAGACTCTGTGTCTATGGAGTATATAAAAGGTCAATGAGAGCTCCCACAAAATAAAACACACTAGTTCTGATAGCTGTGGATATTGGAGGCAAGAACACAGAGGAGTAGGATCAGATTACAATCTGAGCTGCCTCCACAGTAGGTCCGGAGATCAGCACAGTGTTAAGAGAGCATCCTAGAGAGGTGAAGTGGACTGTGACTCCCAGCGAGGGAAAGGATTCTGACAGCAGTGACTCAGGGGAAAAAAAAAAATTTATTATTCTGATGTTTTGACTTCTTCTGTAGATACTTTGGGATCCGCCCCCCCCCCCTTTTTTTATTCCCTCTATTCTAGTTGTTGATTTAATTGGCACTATGAAATCTAACTAAGGTTTCGAGTTTCTTCTTTTTTTCTCTTTTTCTCAGTCACATTTTTGATTGTTGTTATAAACCTCTGTTTCCATGTTGGGCTTTTGCAGTTCTTGGGAGTGTTTTTTGTTTTTCTTTTTTTTTATTCTAATTTTTTATTTTTTTAAACTTATTGTTGCCTTTTCTACATTTATTCCTTTGTTTGTTTTTCCTACTTTTCTTTCCCCTTTTAAGTTAAGCTGTAACATATATAAATCTTCTTCATCTACCTCAATTTAATTTTGCACATTTATTATTTCTTTCTTTTCTTTCTCTCCTTTCCTCTCAACATATTTGTTAGTTTTATTTTGATTGTTTTATTTCCCAATTGGCACTTTGCTTTAATTTTGTTTTCCAGTTTGTGCTTTAGCTAGTTTTGTTCTGGTAGGTATAATTTTTGGTTTCCTTTGTTCACCAGTTCCATCTATTGTACTTTATTTTTGTTGGACTGTTTTGCTTTTGCTGATGAGTGTATATGTATACATGTATATTCAGTCACACTTTTTATTACTGTTATAAAAACTCTGCCTCTACATTGGGTTTTTGCTTTTCTGTGGAGTTTTCCTCCCCGCCCCCCCCCCCCCGCCTTTGTTCTTTCTTCTTCCATTTTTTCTCTTTTTTATAACTTTGATTTCTAATTTTAAACCTATTAATTTTTTCTACATTTATTCCTTTGTTTGCTTTCCATACTCTTCTTTTCTCCTTGCAGTTAATCTTTAATATACACAAATTTTCTTCATTTACCTCTATTTAACTTTGAATATCTATTCTTCCTTTATTTTCTTTCTTTCCTTTCTTCTCAACGTATTTGTTAGCTTGGTTTTCATCACTTTATTCACCACATGACACCTTGTTTTGTTTTATATTTTATTTATTTTTTTAATTAATTTTATTTTATTTTTAAACTTTACATAATTGTATTAGTTTTGCCAAATATCAAAATGAATCCACCACAGGTATACATGTGTTCCCCATCCTGAACCCTCCTCCCTCCTCCCTCCCCATACCATCCCTCTGGGTCGTCCCAGTGCACCAGCCCCAAGCATCCAGTATCGTGCATTGAACCTGGACTGGCATCTCGTTTCATACATGATATTTTACATGTTTCAATGTCATTCTCCCAAATCTTCCCACCTTCTCCCTCTCCCACAGAGTCCATAAGACTGTTCTATACATCAGTGTCTCTTTTGCTGTCTCGTATACAGGGTTATTGTTACCATCTTTCTAAATTCCATATTATATGCGTTAATATACTGTATTGGTGTTTTTCCTTCTGGCTTACTTCACTCTGTATAATAGGCTCCAGTTTCATCCACCTCATTAGAACTGATTCAAACGTATTCTTTTTAATGGCTGAGTAATACTCCGTTGTGTATATGTACCACAGCTTTCTTATCCATTCATCTGCTGATGGACATCTAGGTTGCTTCCATGTCCTGGCTATTATAAACAGTGCTGTGATGAACATTGGGGTACACGTGTCTCTTTCCCTTCTGGTTTCCTCAGTGTGTATGCCCAGCAGTGGGATTGCTGGATCATAAGGCAGTTCTATTTCCAGTTTTTTAAGGAATCTCCACACTCTTCTCCATAGTGGCTGTACTAGTTTGCATTCCCACCAACAGTGTAAGAGGGTTCCCTTTTCTCCACACCCTCTCCAGCATTTTAATAAATTTATTTGTAGACTTTTGGATCGCAGCCATTCTGACTGGACATCTTGTTTTTTTTTCCAGTTTGTGATTTAGTTAGTTTTGTTCTTAACTGGTAAATATAATTTTTGATTTCCTTTGTTCACCAGATCAATCTACAGTACTTTAATTTTTTTGGACTCTCTTGACTTTGTTCATGAGTGTATATGAATATGTGTATATTCCATTATTTTAGTTTTATTTACCTGATTTCGTAACTTCCATTTGTCTGTGGTTCATCTTTGGTTTCTCGTTTTTGGATATTTGTTTTAATCTCGCTTAGTGTCATAACAAACCACTTGTGGAATCTTTGTTCCAGACCAGAGATCAAGCCCTGAGCCTTTGGAGTTGGAGACTACCAAAGAACTAACCTTAGGGAGGATCAAATAGTGAGAACTCACACAAATGAAACCACTTGAATACAAGACCCAGCATCGCTCAACCACCAGTAGCACCTGTGCAAGATACCTCATCTAAACAACAACAACAAAAAAATACAAACCCAATCATCAGCATACAGGATTGCCATCTCACTCAGCCTTGCACATCAGAGAAAAACAAACAAATAAAAACTCAAAACAAATCTCACCCTATACAAAGCTTAAACAAACCACTGAGCAAAAAAAAAAAAAAAGAAGAATTAGACCTTCTTTAAGGAAAGAATTCAACTTATCTTGAAACCTGGTAAAAGGAGAAGTCAAACACAATAAGTTAAAAAAAAAAAATGAAAAGACAGAGAAGTACTACACAAAAGAAGGAAAAAACTAGAAACATAGGAGTCCAAATAAATGAAGAAGAAATGGGTAAACTACCTGAAAAAGAATTCAGAATAATGATAGTAAAGATGACCCAAAACATTGAAAACAAAATGGAGAAAATTCAAGAATCAATTAATACATAGAAGAATTAAAAAAATAAATATTCAGAGACAAACAACAACATTACTTAAATTAAAGATACTCTAGAAGGAATCGAGAACAGAATGTTTGAAGCAGAGGAATAAAGAAGTGAGCAGGAAGGTAAAATAGTGGAAATACCTTCTGAAGAGCAGAATAAAGTAAAAGGAATGAAAATAACTGAGTATAGTCTCAGAGACCTCTGGGACAATAACAAAAGCACCTACATTTGAATTGTGGGGGTCCCAGAAAAAGAAGCAAAGAAGGCAGTGGCACCCCACTCCAGTACTCTTGCCTGGAAAATCCCATGGATGGAGGAGCCTGGTGGGCTGCCATCTATGGGGTTGCACAGAGTCAGACACGACTGAAGTGACTTAGCTGCAGCAGAAGAAGAGAAAAAGAAAGGGTATGAGAAAATTTTTGAAGAGATTATACTTGAAAATATCCTCCAAATGGAAAAGGAAATAGTCAATAAACTCCAAGAGGCACAAAGAGTACCATACAAGATAAATCCATGGAGAAACATGCAAAGATACATACTAATCAAACTAACAAAGGCTAAACACAAAGAAATAATATTAAAAGCAGCAAGGGAGAAGCAACAAGTAACATACAAGGGAAACCCCATATGCTTAACAGCTGATCTTTTAGCAGAAACTGTGCAGGTCAGAAGGGAATGGCAGGATATATTTAAAGTACTGAAAAGGAAAAATCTACAACCAAGATTACTGTACCTGACAAAGATATCATTCAACATTGATGGAGAAATAAGTTTTTCAGACAAGCAAAAGTTAAGAGAATTCAGTACCACTAAAACAGTTTTACAACAAAGGTTAAAAGGAATTATATAGTCAAGAAATACAAGAGAAGAAAAAAAATATCTACAAAATCACCCCTAAACAATTAATAGAATGGGAATAGGAACATATATATCAATAATTACTTTACATGTAAATGGATTAAATGCTCCAACCAAAAAACACAAACTGGCTGAATGGATACAAAAACAATACCCATGTATATGCTATCTACAAGAAACCCACTTCAGACCTAAAAACATAAGGACTGAAAGTGAGAGGATAGAAAAATATATTTCATTCAAATGGGAAGCAAACAATAGCTGAAATAGCAATCCTCATATGAGACAAAATAGACCTTAAAATAAAAATAATTATAAGAGATAAAGGAGGACACTACATAATGTTCAAGTGATCAACCCAAGAGCAAGACATAAAAATTGTAAATATCTGTGCACCCCATATAGGAGCACCTCAATACATAAGAAAAACACTAACAGACAGAAAAAGAGAAATTAACAGTAACATAATAAGAGTAGGAGACTTTAACAGCCCACTCACACCATAGACAAATCATCAAAACAGAAAATTAATAAGGGAACACAAGTATTAAATGATACGTTAGATGAAATGGATCTCATTGATATCTTCAGGACATTCCATCCAAATGCAGAAGAATACACCTTCTCAAGTGCACATGGAATATTCCTCAGCATAGAACACATCTTGGTTCACAAATTAAACCTCAGTAAATTTAAGAAAATTGAAATCATATCAAGGATCTTCTCTGACCACAATGCTCTGAGACTAGATATCAATTCCAAGACAAAACTGTAAGAAACACAAACACATGGAGATTAAACAACATGTCTCTAAATAACCAGCAGGTTACTGAAGAAATCAAAAGGGAAATTAAAAAATTTCTAGAAACAAATGACAATGAAAACATGACAACTCAAAACCTAGGGGATGCAGAAAAGGCAGTCCTAAGAGGGAAGTTGATAGCAGTACAACTCTACCTCAAGAAACAAGAAATACATGGAATAGACAGCCTAACATTACACCTAAAACAACTGGAAAAAGAAGAAGAAGAAGAACAACAAAACCCCAAAATTAGTAGAGGGAGAGCAATCAAGTGAAAGAGGAGAGTGAAAAAGTTGGCTTAAGGCTGAACATTCAGAAAACTAAGATCATGGCATCCGGTTCCATCACTTCGTGGCAAATAGATGGGGAAACAGTGACTGAATTTATTTTTCTGGGCTCCTGAATCACTCCAGATGGTGAATGCAGCCATGAAATTAAAAGATGCTTACTCGTTGGAAGGAAAGCTATGACCAACCTAAACAGCATATTAAAAAGCAGAGACATTACTTTGCCAAAAAAGGTCCGTCTAGTCAAGGCTATGGTTTATCCAGTGGTCATGTATGGATGTGAGAGTTGGACTATAAAGAAAGCTGAGTGCCAAAGAATTGATGCTTTTGAACTGTGGTGTTGGAGAAGACTCTTGTGAATCCCTTGGATTGCAAGGAGATCCAACTAGTCCATTCTAAAGGAGATCAGTCCTGGGTGTTCACTGGAAGGACTGATGTTGAAGTTGAAACTCCAATACTTTGGCCACCTGATGAGAAGAGCTGACTGACTGGAAAAGCCCCTGATGCTGGGAAAGATTGAGGGCAGGAGGAGAACGGCATGACAGAGGATGAGATGGTTGAATGGCATCACCGACTCAATGAACATGGGTTTGGGTGGGCTCCAGGTGTTGGTGATGGACAGGGAAGCCTGGCATCCTGTGATTCATGGGATCTCCAGGAGTCGGACACGACTGAGAGACTGAACTGAACTGAAACAATCATAAAGATCCAAGCATAAATAAATGAAAAAGAAATGAAAGGAACAATAGTAAAACTAATAAAACTAAAATCTGGTTCTTTAAAAAGATAAACAAAATCGGCAAACCTTTAGCCAGTCTTATCAAGAAAAAAAAGAGAAGAATCAAATCGGCAAAACTAGAAATGAAAAAGGAGAGGTTGAAACAGTGCAGAAGTAAAAATGATTATAAGAGAATAATATGAATGAGTATATGTCAACAAAATGGATAATTTGGAAGAAATGGACAGCTTCTTAGAAAAGTTCAATTTTTCAAGACTGAACCATTAAGAAATAGAAATTATGAACAACTCAATTACAAGCACTGAAATTGAAGCTGTGATAAAAAAATCTCCCAAAAAAATCAATCCCAGGACCAGATGGCTTCACAGGAGAATTCTATCAAATATTTAGAAAAGATCAGATGCCTAGCCTTCTAAAACTCTTTCAGAAAATTGAAGAGGAAGGGGCACTTCCAAACTCATTCTACAAGGCCACCATCACTGAGATAGAAAAACCAGACAAAGACAACACAGAAAAAGAAAACTGCAGGCCAATATCACTGATGAACATAGATGCAAAAATCCTCGACAAAATTCTAGCAATAGAATTCAGCAGCACTTCCAAAAGCTCATACACCACGACCAAGTTGGGTTTTGGGTTTATTCCAGGATTTTTTCAATATATTCAAATCAATCAATGTGATACACCATATTAACAAACTGAAAGATAAAAACCATATGATAATTGCAATAGATGCAGAAAAAGCTTTTGAAAAAATTCAGCACCCATTTATACTTAAAACTCTTCAAAAAAATGGGCATAGAAGGAACTACCTCAACATAGTAAAGGCCATATATGATAACCCTACAGCAAACATTTTTCTCAGTGGTGAAAAACTGAAGGCATTCCCCATAAGATCAGGAACAAGACAAGGATGTCCACTTTCATCAGTATTATTCAACATAATTCTGGATGTCCTAGTTATAGCAATCAGAGAAGAAAAAGAAATAAAAGGAATCCAGATATGAAAAGAAGAAGTAAAGCTCTCACTGTTTGCAGATGACATGATACTGTACACAGAAAACCCTAAAAGGTATAAGAAATTACTAGAGCTAATCAGTGAACTTAGCAAAGTTGTAGGATACAAAATCAATACAAAGAAATCACTTGCATTTCTATATACTAACAATGAAAAATCAGAAAGAGAAATTAAACAATCAATCCCATTCACCATTGCAACAAAAAGAATTAAATATCTAGGAATAAACTTGACTGTACACAGAAAATTATAAGACACCAATGAAAGAAATCAAAGATGAGATAAACAGATGGAGAAATATTCCATGTTCCTGGTTAGAAAAAATCAATATTGTGCAAATGACTATACTACCAAATGTAATCTATAGATTCAATGTGATCCCTATCAAATTACCAGTGGCATTTTTCACAGAACTAGAACAAAACATTTCACAATTCATATGGAAACACAAAAGACCTGAATAGCCAAAGCAGTCTTGGGAAAGAAGAATGGAGCTGGAGGAATTAACCTTCTTTACTTCAGATTATACTACAAAGCTACAGTCATCAAGACAGTATGGTAATGGCACAGAAACAGAAATATACAGCAATGGAACAAGATAGAAAGCCAAGAAATAAACCCATGCACCTATGGGTACCTTATTTTTTACAAAGGAGTTAAGAATACATATGGAGCAAAGACAGCATCTTCAATAAATTGTGCTCGGAAAACTGGACAGCTACATGAAAAAGAATGAAATTAGAATACTTCCTAATAACATACACAAAGAGAAACTCAAAATGGATTAAAAATCTAAATGTAAAACTAGAAACTATAAAACTCTAACAGGAAAACATAGGCACAATACTCAATGACATAAATCAAAGCAATATCCTCTATGATCCACCTCCTAGAGTAATGGACATAAAAACAAATGTACACAAGAGAAATCTGATTAAACTTAAAAGCTTTTGCACAGCAAAGGAAACTCTAAGCAAGGTGAAAAGACAATCCTCAGAATGGGAGAAAATAATAGCAAATGAAACAGCTGACAAACAATTAACTTTCAAAATATACAAGAAGCTCATACAACTCAACACCAGAAAAACAAAGCACCCAGTCAAAAAGTGGGGGATAAAAAACCTAAACAGACATTTCTCCAAAGAAAACATATGGATGACTAACAAATACATACACATGAAAAGATGCTCAACATCACTCATTATTAGAGAACACAAATCAAAACTACAATGAGGTAACACCTCACTCCAGTCAGAATGGCCATCATGAAAATGTCTACAAACAATAAATGCTGGAAATGGTGTGGAGAAAAAGGAACCCTCTTGCACTATTGGTGGGAATATAAATTGATACAGCCACTGTGGAAGATGGTATGGAGATTCCTTAAAAAACTAGGAATAAAACCACCATAAGACCTAGCAATCCCACTCCTAGGCATATACCCTGAGGAAACCAAGGTTGAAAAAGAGACATGTATCCCATTGTTCACTGCACCACTATTTACAGTAGTTAGCACATAGAAGCAACCTTGATGTCCATCAACAGATGAATGGATAAAGAAGTTGTATATATACACAATGGAATGTTACTCGGCCATAAAAAAGGAGTACATTTGAATCAGTTCTGATGAGATGGATGAACCTAGAATGTATTATACAGAGTGAAGTGAGTCAGAAAGTCAAAGATAAATATTGTATTCTAATGCACATATACAGAATCTAGAAAATTGTTTTGAAAAATTTATTTTCAGGGCAGCAGTGGAGAAACAGACATAGTGAATAGGCTTATGGACATGGGGAGAGGGGAGGAGAGGATAAGATGTGTGGAAAGAGTAACATGGAAACTTACATTACCATATGAAAAACGATAGCCAACTGGAATTTTCTGTACGGCTCAGGAAACTCAAACAGGGGCTCTATATCAACCTAGAAGGGTGGGGTGGGGTAGGAGATGGGAGGGAGGTTCAAAAGGAAGGGGATATATGTATAACTATGGTTGATTCATATTGAGGTTTGACAGAAAACAAAAAAATTCTATAAATCAATTATCCTTGAATAAAAATAAATTTTTTTAAAATTGAGAATTTAGCTGAACAAAAGTATATTTGATTTGGGCAGTACCAAATGGGAAGTATTTAGGAGTGTTCCTGAACAGAAATGCAAAGAGAGCCTTTTATAGAGAAAAAGTAGAACTAAGGTAAGGAGATTGTTGTTCAGCTTTAGTTTAAAGCCTAATTGAATGTGTCCCTAAGTTTCAATTTTTACCTTACTGGCTTAGATTTTGGTTTGCTTATAGGCAAAAATAATTGTTTACAGGCTTAGATTTTGGTTTGCTTACTTACATAGCCTGCCACAGCATCAGGGCCAGTCTAATGTCCTCTTTGTTTATTAATCAAATATATGCATATATGCTTAAGTATATATGCTAAATATAATTTCATATTAAAGTTATATATAGGGGTTTCCATTTCTACCAGCAATGTCATTTTTTTTGCAACAGATTTATGAAAACTTCGATGTGAAAAAGAAAGATGAGATGACTCATAATAGTCTTTAGATGGAGCTCTTTCTCTTTAGAAATCACTGCTGAAACACATATTTTATTTAGCTGACCAAAAAAATAGAAATAGCTTGAATTATGTCATAGTCCAATAATGGATTTTTAACATATTAATTTTTAGCATGGCTAAAATAAAAAAAAAAAACTCACCTTAACGTGTTCAAGATCACACTGAACTCTAAAAAAAAAATCTAAATTAAAACCAATTCACAGTGTTGCTTGGTACATACACAAGTCAATTTCAATGCTGATATAATTATGAAGGCTTTATAAAGAGTAGAAGATGTTGTTAAATGGTTAATAAAGCTATATGTTTAAATTTCATAGTTTAAAGGAATACTCATGGGAAAATACCATAATTTTAATCAGACAAAAGTGTACCCCTGCGTTATAGCATTTTAAAGACAGAAGCATATATTTTGGCATAGCATGATCTCTGGCAAAGTGATTATTAGATAAAGCGGACAAAACTTGTAACTAAATAAGGAAGATAACTATTAGAAAATAATATGAGCAAATTGAGCAATAATCTAAATATTTCAAGGATGATTTTATATTAATCACCTTGATACTTCTTAAAAAGATTGACATTCTCTAAGAGGTTATATTGGGAATACTGTGAATATTTCCTTAGTTTATTCCCCACTGTACCGTGGACAAAGAAGGACCTTACCTACAATTTTGTGCTCAGAAATATTGTTCTCAGAATGTTTTCCAACCAAAGCATGATAAAAATTCCTAAAAGTATTCAGTCTTTTTCTTCATTCCAAATTATAAAATGGACAATGTCTGCATCACATACATAAACAGGAAGTCAAGGACAAAGTTCACTGAATAATTTTGAGAAATGTGATCTGATTGCTGTTTTAGAAGCGTGCCTTGGTGGCATTATATAGATTTATTTGACTGAGGAAATACAATAAACAGCAAGATTACTTAAGATAATCTTCTGTAGTCTTAAACGAGTGGTTATGAATGTTCTCTTTAGTGAATAGAGAGTGTAAATAAGAAAAAAAGAAATAGAGAGATAAGAGGAATTATTGAGGTAAGAATGATTATGAATATATAGAGCTAGGAGGTGATCAGAGAAGGCAATGACAACCCACTCCAGTGTTCTTGCCTGGAGAATCCCAGGGACGGTGGAGCCTGGTGGGCTGCCGTCTATGGGGTCGCACAGAGTCGGACACGACTGAAGCGACTTAGCAGCAGCAGCAGCAGCAGGTGATCATCTGCAAGTAAAATTTGTAATGAGAAAAACATAATTTATTATTACTTGAGGTGAGTAATGCATCAAAGAAAGAATACATTGCAGAAAAATAAATTTTGAGGAAAGCAGTTTTATGTTAAAAACGTACAGGACTGAAAACAGAATAAATAGTGTCGTGCTGCTTACTATAGACTTCTATCACAATTAAATAAAGATAAATAGAACTAAATAAACTGGTTCTGAGGCACCCACAGTTCAGTCAGTCAGTTCAGTCGCTCAGTCATTTCCGACTCTTTGTCTCCCCATGGACTGCAGCACCCTAGGCTTCCCTGTCCATCACCAACTCCCAGAGCCTACTCACACTCATGTCCATTGAGACGGTGATGCCAACCAACCATCTCATCCTCTGTCGTCCTCTTCTCCTCCCGCCTTCAATCTTTCCCAGTATCAGGGTCTTTTCCAATGAGTCAGTTCTTCATATTAGGTGGCCAAAGTATTGGAATTTCAGCTTCAGCATCAGTCGTTCCAATGAATATTCTGGACTGATTTCCTTTAGGATGGACTGGATGGATCTCCTTGCAGTCCAAGAGGCTCTCAAGAGTCTTCTCCAACAGCACAGTTCAAAACCATCAATTCTTTGCTGCTCAGCTTTCTTTATAGTCCAACTCTCACATCCATACATGACCACTGGGAAAAAAACATAGCTTTGACTAGATGGATTTTTGTTGGTAATGTCTCTGCTTTGAAATATGCTGTTTGGTTTGGTCATAACTTTTCTTCAAAGGAGCAAGTGTCTTACTTTCAAGGCTGCAGTCACAATCTGCAGTGATTTTGGAGCCCAAAAAAATAAAGTCTGTCACTTTTTCCATTCTTTCCCCATCTATTTTCCATGGAGTGATGGGATCAGATGCCATGATCTTAGTTTTCTGAATGTTGAGTTTTAAGCCAACTTTTTCACTTTCCTCTTTCACTTTCATCAAGGGGCTCTTTAGTTCTTTGTTTTCTGCAATAAGGGTGGTGTCATCTGTGTATCTGAGGTTATTGATATTTCTCCTGGTAATCTTGATTTCAGCATGTGCTTCATCCAGCCTGGCATTTTGCATGATATACTCTGCATATAAATTAAATAAGCAGAGTGACAACATACAGCCTTGATGTACTCCTTTCCTGATTTGGAACCAGTCTGTTTTTCCATGTCTAATTCTGAATGTTGCTTCTTGACCAGCATACAGATTTCTCAGGAGGCAGGTCAAGTGGTCTGGTATTCCCATCTCTTTAAGGATTTTCCACAGTTTTTTGTGATCCACACAGTCAAAGGCTTTGGGATAGTTAATAAAGTATAAATAGATGTTTTTCGGAAACTCTCTTGCTTTTTCCATGATCCAGAAGATGCTGGCAATTTGGTCTCTGTTTCCTCTTCCTTTTCTGAATCCAGCTTGAATATCTGGAAGTTCACAGTTCAAGTACTGTTGAAGCCTGTCTTGGAGAATTTTGAGCATTACTTTGCTAGCATGTGAGATGAGTGTAACTGTGTGGTAGTTTCAGCATTCTTTGGCATTGCCTTTCTTTGGGATTGGAATTAAAACTGACCTTTTCCAGTCCTGTGGCCACTGCTGAGTTTCCCAAATTTGTTGGCATATTAAGTGCAGCACTTTCACAGCATCATCTTTTAGGATTTGAAATAGCTCCACTGGAATTCCATCACTTTCAGTAGCTTTGTTTATAGTGATGCTTCCTAAGGCCCCCTTCACTTCTCATTCCAGGATGCCTGGCAATAGGTGAGTGATAACACCATCATGGTTATCTGGTTCATTAAGATCTTTTTTGTATAGTTCTTCTCTGTATTCTTGCCACCTCTTCTTAATACCTTCTGCTTCTGTTATGATCATATCATTTCTGTCCTTTATTTTGCTCATCTTTGCATGAAATATTCCCTTGGTATCTCTAATTTTCTTGTAGAGATCTCTGGTCTTTTCCATTTTCTTCTTTTCCTCTATTTCTTTACAGTGATTATTGAGGAAGGCTTTCTTATTTCTCCTTGCTATTCTTTGGAACTCTGTATTCAAATGGGTATATATTACCTTTTCTCCTTTGCCTTTTGCTTCTCTTCTTTTCACAGGTATTTGTAAGGCCTCCTCAGACAACCGTTTTGCATTTTTGCATTTCTTTTTCTTGGGAATGGTCTTCATCACTGCCTCCTGTACAGTGTGATGAACCTACATCTATAGTTCTTCAGGCAATCTGTCTATCAGATCTAAGACCTTGAATCTATTTGTCACTTCCACTGTATAATTGTAAGGGATTTGATTTAGGTCACACTTGAATGGTCTAGTGGTTTTCTTTTCTTTCTTCAACTTAAGTCTGAATTTAACAATAAGCAGTTCATGATCTGAACCACAGTCAGCTCCCAGTCTTGTTTTTGCTGACTGTATGGAGCTACTCGATCTTTGGCTGCAAAGAATATAATCAATCTGATTTTGGTATTGACCATCTGGTGATGTCCATTTGTAGAGTCTTGGGTTGTTGGGAGTGGGTGGTTGGTATGAACAGTGTGTTCTTTGGCAGAACTTTATTAGCCTTTGATCTGCTTCATTTTGTACTCCAAGGCCAAACTTGCCAGGTATCTCCTGACTTCCTACTTTTGCATTACAGTCCCTTGTGAAGTAAAGGACATCTTTTGTGGTGCTTGTTCTAGAAGGTCTTGTAGGTCTTCATTGAACTGTTCAATTTCAGCTTCTTCGGGATTATTGGTTGGGACATAGACTTGAATTACTGTCATATTGATTGGTTTGCCTTGGAAATGAATAGAGATCATTTTGTCATTTTTGAGATTGCATCCAAGTACTGCATTTTGTACTCTTTCATTGACTATGAGGGCTATTCCATTTCTTCTAAGGGATTCTTGCCCACAGTAGTAGATATAATGGTCATCTGAATTAAATTCACCCATTTCAGCCCATTTTAGTTCACTGATTCCTAAAATGTCGATGTTCACTCTTGCCATCTCCTGTTTGATCACTTCCAATTTTCCTTGATTCGTCAACCTAACATTCCAGGTTCCTATGCAATATTGTTCTTTACAGCATCGGGCATTACTTCTGTCACCAGCCACATCCACAGGTGGCCGTTGTTTTCACTTTGGCTCTGTCTCTTCATTCTTTCTGGATTTACTTCTCCACTATTTTTCAGTGGCATACTGGGCACCTACTGACTTGCAGAATTGAAAATTCAAAAAGATATGACACTGAAAGAGGCACCCACAGTTCAAGTCAAACCCAGAAACATTTGAATTTAGCTAGGAAAAGATTTCCTCTTCAAAGAAGACTCATCATTGTAACTAAAAGGAAATTACCAAGCTTCATATAACCAGCCTACCATTTCCATGCTTATCATATTTCTTTAGCAACCTATGCCTTCATATATACACACATGTATGATGGTAAAATCACCTGATTCTAATGGATTTTGAACTTTCTATAACAATTTCTCATTTTAAAACTCTGTTGTACTTTTTCTTTCTAAATGTGTTTTTAAAATATTGTTGACTCATTCAGCCAAGAATAAAGATATTTTTGTTATTAATACGCCAATTAAAATATATTTATATGGTGATAATCATATATTATTAAATACTACTTCATAATAATATCTGTTTTATTTTAAAAAATACCAACTCATTTTTCTGCTGAATTTATTTTTCAAAATATATGCATTCTATCATACAGTTTTCAGTGTACAGTCATATGATATTAAATTATCCTTTTAATGTGTATAATAAAAATCAGCGATCTGTGTATTATATCTACATCTTGCCAATTGTGACAATTTAGTATAATGTTGACTCATTGGAAAAGACTCTGATGCTGGGAGGGATTGGGGGCAGGAGGAGAAGGGGATGACAGAGGATGAGATTGCTGGGTAGCATCACCGACTAAATGGATGTGAGTTTGAGTGAACTCTGGGAGTTGGTGATGGACAGCGATGCCTGGTGTGCTGTCATTCATGGGGTCGCAAAGAGTCAGACACAACTGAGCGACTGGACTGAACTGTGAGGGTATTACAATGTGATAACGGTCATATGAAGAACTGTGTGTAAATTACCCTGCTTCTCTAAGAAATTTCTGAATATATATATATATTCAGAATATATATATATGTATATATAATATGTTAAAATGTGACATAGAGCTAATAAGAAATAAGGTCCTTTGTCATTCTTATCTAGGGCAGTCTCAAAATCACCCATCACCAAACCCAAAGCAGTTTAGGCTGAAGACTGCAGTAGAAATTGCATTCTATTTACTTTAAATATAAATCAAAATCTTGGACTCTTGCTATCTTCTAGTGAGCCATATTATGCAGGAACACAAAATAATGGTGAGCACACTTAAGCAGGAAGAAAGAGAGAGGAAGAGAGGTGGGGAGACTGATTACAGATTTCTCTTGACAGAAAGCCCTGCCTGGGTTTGTTTCAACACAATGCCTCTGTCCATTTGTAAGCACATTCTAATAATGCAGTCAAACATCTAACCTTTCCTCTTACAGAGAAGCAGATTTTTGTTTTACTCTCAGAAAACATTTGCAAAAATATAATCTAAGCATCTGGATTTTTGAATGAATATTAGCAACTGTCATCAAAAGTTTTGGTATCATCTAAATAAAGGCAGAAACCCTAAAGCTGCCTGAGCAGCTTCAGAATAAGTTTGAGAGATGAAAGATAAGAAAGGAATAGTTACTGTGTAATAGGGCCTGTTGTTTTGTAAAAGAAATGTTAACAAATTGTAAAATATCATGTAGGAAACGAGTTGCCAGTCCAGGTTCGATGCACGATGCTGGATGCTTGGGGCTGGTGCACTGGGACGGCCCAGAGGGAAGGTATGGGGAGGGAGGAGAGAGGAGGCTTCGGGATGGGGAACACATGTATACCTGTGGCGGATTCATTTTGATATTTGGCAAAACTAATACAATTATGTAAAGTTTAAAAATAAAATAAAATTAGAAAAAAAATAAAGTAAACAAATAGCTGAAAAAAAAAAAGAAATGTTAACAAATTACTACCAAAAATAATTCAATTTAAATTATAAACAGTTTTCAGAAAAATATGGTTTGTATATGTCAAGAAAGCTCAAATTTCGATAGTAACAAAACTAAAATAAAAGTAGTGCTTTGTGAAAAGAAAATTTAAAACTTTTGATGTTAGCATAAGGATACTCATTTCTAAAAGTTACTTGGATTTGTAATTTTTATTTTAGTAAAAACCTCTTTTATTTCATTTTGGTTAAAAGAAATAAAAATTATAAGTGATGTGAGCATATACCTACTTCAGATTTTGTAGGTGGTAGATTATTCAGCACTTTTAATATATATGATTCTTCCTTTGTATGAGAATTATATTTGTCACTGTTGCAGAAAATAATTTCTTTACATTTCAATGAAAAAAGCACCAACCATTAGATGCTGAGATCTAAGATGAAAAATTAAAATATGTATATATATATATATATATATATAGAGAGAGAGAGAGAGAGAGAAAGATACACACACACACACACACACACACACATCTATATAGCTCAGCTGGTAAAGAATCCGCCTGCAGTGCAGGAGATCCCAATTGGATTCCTAGGTCAGAAAGATCAGCTGAAGAAGGGATATGTTAAGTTGGTAAAGAATCCGCCTGTCAGTATGGCTGCTATCCAAAAGTCTACAAGCAATAAATGCTGGGGAGGGTGTCGAGAAAAGGGAACCCTCTTACACTGTTGGTGGGAATGAAAACTAGTACAGCCACTATGGAGAACAGTGTGGAGATTCCTTAAAAAAACTGGAAATAGAACTGCCATATGACCAAGCAATCCCATTGCTTGGGCATACACACCAAGGAAACCAGAATTGACAGAGACACATGTACCCCAATGTTCATTGCAGCACTGTTTGTAATAGCCAGGATATGGAAGCAACCTAGATGTCCATCAGCAGATGAATGGATAAGAAAGCTGTGGTACATGTACACAATGGAATATTACTCAGCCATTAAAAAGAATACATTTGAATCAGTGCTAATGAGGTGGATGAATCTGGAGCCTATTATACAGAGTGAAGTAAGCCAGAAAGAAAAACACCAATATAGTATACTAACATATTTATATGGAATGTAGAAAGATGGTAGTGATAACCTTGCATGCAAGACAGCAAAAGAGACACAGATGTATAGGAAAGTCTTTTGGACTCTGTGGGAGAGGGAGAGGTTGGGATGATTTGGGAGAATGGTATTGAAACATGTATAATATCATATATGAAATGAATCACCAGTCCAGGTTCGATGCATGATACAGGATGCTCAGGGCTGGTGCAATGGAATGACCAAGAGGGAAGGCATGGGGAGGGAGGTGGGAAAGGGGTTCAGGATGGGGAACACATGTACACCCGTGGCAGATTCATGTTGATGTATGGCAAAACCAGTACAATATTGTAGAGTAATTAGCTTCCAATTAAAATAAATAAATTTATATTAAAAATAATTTATTTTTCATTGAAGCATAATTGCTTTACAGAATTTTTCTGCTTTCTATCAAACCTCAGCATGAGTTAGGCATCAGTTCAGTTCAGTTCAGTCGCTCAGTCATGTCTGACTCTTTGGAACCCCATGAATCGCAGCATGCCAGGCCTCCCTGTCCATCACCAACTCCCAGAATTCACTCAAACACACATCCATCGAGTCTGTGATGCCATACAGCCATCTTATCCTCTGTCTTCCCCTTCTTCTTCTGCCCCCAATCCCTCCTAGCATGAGAGTCTTTTCCAGTGAGTCAACTCTTCACATGAGGTGGCCAAAGTACTGGAGTTTCAGCTTTAGTATCATTCCTTCCAAAGAACATCCAGGGCTGATCTCCTTCAGAATGGACTGGTTGGATCTCCTTGCAGTCCAAGGGACTCTCAAGAGTCTTCTCCAACACCACAGTTCAAAAGCATCAATTCTTGAGCGTTCAGCTTTCTTCACAGTTCAAATCTCACATCCATACATGACTACTGGATAAACGATAGCCTTGACTAGATGGACCTTTGTTGGCAAAGTAATGTCTCTGCTTTTAAATATGCTATCTAGGTTGGCCATAGCTTTCCTTCCAAGGAGTAAGTGTCTTTTACTTATTTATTTTTTTTTTATAAATATTATACCTGGAAATAGTGCTATTAATGAATGATTGATCACATGGGAACGCTCATAGCACAAGCCAAATAAGCAGATGAGATTACAGTTTGTATCTCAGACACTTACAGTTGTAAGTGTCTTTTAATTTCATGGCTGCAATCACCATCTGCAGTGATTTTGGAGCCCCCCAAAATAAAGTCTGACACTGTTTCCATTGTTTCCCCATCTATTTCCCATGAAGTGATGGGACCAAATGCCATGATCTTCGTTTTCTGAATGTTGAGCTTTAAGCCAACTTTTTCACTCTCCTCTTTCACTTTCATCAAGAGGCTTTTTAGTTCCTCTTCACTTTCTGCCATAAGGGTGGCGTCATCAGCATATCTGAGGTTCCTGATATTTCTCGTGGCAATCTTGATTTCAGCTTGTGATTCTTCCAGCCCAGCATTTCTTTATAGGTGCAGTATAATGCATTGTTTTGTTGTCATTCAGTCCTGTGTGACTGTAATACCATGTATAGTGAGATACATTTTAATAAAATTGCCAAAGCTAAAGACAAAAAAGACATTTGATTTTGAAATTTTTACTATAATGGCTTTGTCTTACAGTCTTTATTATTATTCATTTAAATTGTGAGATTATATTAAAATTCAGACTTTCAGCTGTGAAAATTTTTCTTTTTCATCACAATTATCTGTATGGTCACTCTATTGTGTGTTCATATAATTCATATTTTTTTCATTTCTTTCACTATTCTTTTATAAAAAATTCTCATATTTTTAATTTTAAAAATGTTCATTTATCAGGTGAATAGAATATATCTTTCAGTACGCCAATGCAAGTTGTTTGGGTTTTACACTTTAATGTCACATAATTGCTCAAAATTCTCCATAAATTCCAAGATACTTTTGCAATTACATTTTCAGAGCAATTGTCAACGAGTCTGCCAATTTATCCTTTATAGAGAGTATTTTTTTTTCCTTTTCTGGGTATTGGTGTGTCTCTTTTTATCCTTTCCACTGATCATTTTGTCTGACTTTCTGTAGATGCTGAGCTGCTTTCCTTATTACTCATAATGGTGACAATTATTAACCTTAAATATGGCAAAATTTTTGCATTCCAGTCCCCTATGATGAAAAGAACTTTTTTTTGTTGTTGTTTTAGGTTTAGAAGATATTGTAGGTCTTCATAGAATCGTTCAACTTCATATCTTTGGCATTAGTGCTTGGGGCATAGACTTGGATTACTGTGATGTTGAATGGTTTGCCTTGGAAATGAACCAAGATCTTTCTGTCATTTATGAAATTGCAACCAAGTACAGCATTTCAGATTCTTTTGTTAACTATGAGGACTACATCATTGCTTCTAAGGAATTTTTGCTCACAGAGGTAGATACAAAAGTAATCTGAATTAAATTCACCCATTCCAGTCCATTTTTGTTCACAGATTCCTAAATGTCAATATTCACTCTTGTCATCTCCTGTTTGACCACAACCAATTTACCTTGATTCATGGACCTAACATTCCAGGTTTTTTTTTTTTTTTAAATTTTATTTTATTTAACTTTACAATATTGTATTGGTTTTGCCATATATCAAAATGAATCTGCCACAGGTATACATGTGTTCCCCATCCTGAACCCTCCTCCCTCCTCCCTCCCCATACCATACCCCTGGGTCGTCCCAGTGCACGAGCCCCAAAAATCCAGTATCGTGCATCGAACCTGGACTGAAGACTAATTTCATATATGATATTATACATATTTCAATGCAATTCTCCCAAATCATCCCGCCCTCTCCTTCTCCCTCAGAGTCCAAAAGACTGTTCTATACATCAGTGTCTCTTTTGCTGTCTCATATACAGGGTTATTGTTACCATCTTTCTAAATTCCATATATATGCGTTAGTATACTGTATTGGTGTTTTTCTTTCTGGCTTACTTCACTCTGTATAATAGGCTCCAGTTTCATCCACCTCATTAGAACTGATTCAAATGTATTCTTTTTAATGGCTGAGTAATACTCCATTGTGAACATATAACACAGCTTTCTTATCCATTCATCTGTTGATGGACATCTAGGTTGCTTCCATGTCCTGGCTATTATAAACAGTGCTGCGATGAACACTGAGGTACACGTGTCTCTTTAAATTCTGGTTTCCTCAGTATGTATGCCCAGCAGTGGGATTGCTGGATCATAAGGCAGTTCTATTTCCAGGTTTTTAAGGAATCTCCACACTGTTCTCCATAGTGGCTGTACTAGTTTGCATTCCCACCAACAGTGTAAGAGGGTTCCCTTTTCTCCACACCCTCTCCAGCATTTATTGCTTGTAGACTTTTGGATAGCAGCCATTCGGACTGGCGTGAAATTGTACCTCATAGTGGTTTTGATTTGCATTTCTCTGAGAATGAGTGATGTTGAGTATCTTTTCATGTGTTTGTTAGCCATCTGTATGTCTTCTTTGGAGAAATGTCTATTTAGTTCTTTGGCCCATTTTTTGATTGGGTTGTTTATTTTTCTGGAATTGAGCTGCAGGAGTTGCTTGTATATTTTTGAGATTAGTTGTTTGTCTGTTGCTTCATTTGCTATTATTTTCTCCCATTCTGAAGGCTGTCTTTTCACCTTGCTTATAGTTTCCTTTGTTGTGCAGAAGCTTTTAAGTTTAATTAGGTCCCATTTGTTTATTTTTGCTTTTATTTCCAATATTCTGAGAGGTGGATCATAGAGGATCCTGCTGTGATATATGTCAGAGAGTGTTTTGCCTATGTTCTCCTCTAGGAGTTTTATAGTTTCTGGTCTTACATTTGGATCTTTAATCCATTTTGAGTTCATTTTTGTGTATGGTGTTAGAAAGTGCTCTAGTTTCATTCTTTTACATGTGGTTGACCAGTTTTCCCAGCACCACTTGTTAAAGAGATTGTCTTTAATCCATTGTATATTATTGCCCCCTTCGTCAATGATAAGGTGTCCATATGTGTGTGGATTTATCTCTGGGCTTTCTATTTTGTTCCATTGATCTATATTTCTGTCTTTGTGCCAGTACCATACTCTCTTGATGACGGTGGCTTTGTAGTAGAGCTTGAAGACATGCAGGATGATTCCTCCAGTTCCATTCTTCTTTCTCAAGATTGCTTTGGCTATTCGAGGTTTTTTGTATTTCCATACAAATTGTGAAACTATTTGTTCTGTTCTCTGAAAAATACTGTTGGTAGCTTGATAAGGATTGCATTGAATCTATAGATTGCTTTGGGTAGTGTACTCATTTTCACTATATTGATTCTTCCAATCCATGAACATGGTATATTTCTCCATCTATTAGTGTCCTCTTTGATTTCTTTCACCAGTGTTTTATAGTTTTCTGTATATAGGTCTTTAGTTTCTTTAGGTAGATATATTCCTAAGTATTTTATTCTTTTCGTTGCAATGGTGAATGGAATTGTTTCCTTAATTTCTCTATTTTCTCATTATTAGTGTATAGGAATGCAAGGGATTTCTTTGTGTTGATTTTATATCCTGCAACTTTACTATATTCATTGATTAGTTCTAGTAGTTTTCCGGTGGAGTCTTTAGGGTTTTCTATGTAGAGGATCATGTCATCTGCAAACAGTGAGAGTTTTACTTCTTCTTTTCCAATTTGGATTCCTTTTATTTCTTTTTCTGCTCTGATTGCTGTGGCCAAAACTTCCAAAACTATGTTGAATAGTAATGGTGAAGGTGGGCACCCTTGTCTTGTTCCTGACTTTAGAGGAAATGCTTTCAATTTTTCACCATTGAGGATAATGTTTGCTGTGAATTTGTCATATATAGCTTTTATTATGTTGAGGTATGTTCCTTCTATTCCTGCTTTCTGGAGAGTTTTCATCATAAATGGATGTTGAATTTTGTCAAAGGCTTTCTCTGCATCTATTGAGATAATCATATGGTTTTATTCCAGGTTCTTATGCTATATTGTTCTTTGTTGAAAGCAGCTCAACAAGAAGTGTTTCTGAATGTGCAGTGTGGTGGGAAAATGATATACAAGACACAAGAATTCAATGAAAACTGAGGATCGGGGGGCCAACATCGCTCCAAGGTGAAGGTGCTGAAACTGAATCCGGGCCAGCTTTATTATACTCTCATCAGTGAAGGAAAGAATGTGCAGCGATTTAAGGGTTAACTCACGTGGTCTTCAGGGCCAAAGAACAAAGTGGTCATTAACCACTGAGTAACTAAGAAACAGTGATCAATAAGAAATCAGTAACTGAAAAAAAGAAAAAAGAAATCAGTAACTAAGACTAATATTCTTATCTATAGATTTTCCTCCAGATACGTAAAACGTGTGACTCTGAGACACCAGTTGGGAAGCAGTCTGGGGTCTGTTTTCTGACCCTAGGATTATATCTTGTTTTCAAGATTATGAACTGTTCCATCTGGAATTGTTCCAAGCGTCTCATGCCTTACCATCCAGTTTACCAAAAATTATAAATTCCTTTTATGGCCCTTGTCAGGGCCTGCTTTTCTTTTATTCTTCCTGTCTCCTAGAGTTCTTTACAGACTCAAACTTTACTTTCACCACCAGACACAACCACAACTAGGCATCATTTTCACTTTGGTTCAGCCTCTTCATTCTTTCTGTAGCTATTTATCTGTTCTTCCTCAGTAGTATATTGGGCACCTACCAACCTGAGGGACTTATCTTTCAGTGTTATATATTTTTGCCTTTTCATACTGTTCATGGGGTTCTCAAGGCAAGAATACTGATGTGGTTTTCTACTTCCTTCTCCAGTGAACCATTTTTTTTCAAGCCCAAACTAGCAGGGCCATGCTCTTCAGCTGCTCCACATAGCTGGATGACATGCCTGGTGCCCTGGTTGTCCCACAGATGGTCCTTGTTGATTGTGTAAACCTTCAGTAGCTATTAGGTGTTGATCAACATGTGGCCCAAGGTCAAGGCAAAAGCTCTGCTGGAGTGGCTTGGAAGGGAGGCTGGAGGAGGCTGGAGCCAATGTTGGAAGATGCCCAGGAGTGGATTGCACCCTGGCCTCTCCCCTGCTGTGGGGCACCCTGGGGCAGAGGAACTGGAATCAAAAAGTAGGAAGTCAAGAGATACCTGGAGTAACAGGCAAGTATGGCCTTGGAGTACATAATGAAGCAGGGCAAAGGCTAATAGAGTTTTGTCAAGAGAATGCAATAGTCATAGCAAACATCTCACAACAACCCAAGAGACGACTATATATGTAACTCACCAGATGGTCAATACTAAAATCATATTGATTATATTCTTTACAGAGATGGAGAAGCTATATATGGTCAGCACAAACAAGACCCGGAGCTGACTGTGGCTCAGATGATGAGCTCCTTATTGAAAAATTCAAGCTCAAAATGAGGAAAACAAGGAAAACCACTAGGCCACTGAGGTATATGACCTAAATCAAATCCCTTATGATTATACGGTGGAGATAATGAGTAGATTCAAGGGATTAGAACTGGTAGAAGAGTACCTGAAGAACTATGAATGGAGGTTCATAATATTGTACAGGAGTTGGTGACCAAAACATCCTCAAGAATAGAAAATGAAAGAAGGCAAAGTTGTTGTCTGAGGAGTACTTACAAATAGCTGAGAAAAGAAGAGAAGCGAAAGGCATAGGAGAAAGGGAAATATAAACTCATCTGAATGCAGAGTCCCAGAGAATAATAAGGAGAAATAAGATAGCCTTTTTAAGTGAACAATGCAAAGGAATAGAGGAAAATAATAGAATGGGAAGTACTGGAAATCTCTTTAAGAAAATTTGAGATATTAAGGGAATATTTCATGCAAAGATAAGCACAGTAAACAACAAAAATGGTAAGGACCTAACAGAAGCAGAAAAGATTAAGAAGAGGTGGCAAGAATACACAGAAGAACAGTACAAAAAAGGTCTTAATGACCCAGAAACTCACGATGGTGTGGTCACTCACCTAGAGCCAGACATCCTGGCTTGAGTGGGATGAATTTTTATTTGAGTAAATTTGAGTGGGCCTTAATAAGCATTGCTATGAAGCATGCTAGTTGAGGTGATGGAATTCCAGTTGAGCTATTTCAAATCCTTAATGATGCTGCTGCTAAGGTGCTGCACTCAATATGTCAGCAAATTTGAAAAGCTCAGCAGTGGCCACAGGACGGGAAAAGGTGTTTTCATTCCAATCCCAAAGAAGGGCAATGTCAAAGAATGCTCAAATTACCATATAATTGTACACATTCCACATGCTAGCGATACTATGCTCAAAATCCTTCAAGCTAGTCTTCAGCAGTACATGAACTGAGAACTTCCAGATGTGCAAGCTGGGTTTAGAAAAGAAAGGGGAACCAGAGATCAAATAGTCAACAGCCACTGGATCATAAAAAAGCAAGGGAATTCCAGAAAATCATCTACTTCTTCACTGACTATGCCAAAGCCTTTGATTGTATGGATCACAACAAACTGTGGAAAATTCTTAAAGATATGGGAATATTAGATCACCTAACTTGCCTCCTGAGAAACCTGTATGCAGGACAAGAAGGAGCGGCTAGAACAGGACATGAAACAATAGACTTGTTCCAAACTGGGAAAGGAGTATGTCAAGGTTGTCTATTGTCACCCCGTTTATTTAACTTATATGCAGAGTACATCATATGAAATGCTGGGCTGAATGACTCACAAGTTGAAATCAAGATTGCCAGGAGAAATATCAACAACCTTAGATATGCAGATGATATGACTTTAATGGCAGAAAGTGAAGAGGAACTAAAGAGCATCTTAATGAAGATGAAAGAAGAGAGTGAGAAACCTGGCTTAAAACTAAACATTCAGCCATTAAAAAGAATACATTTGAATCAGTTCTAATGAGGTGGATGAAACTGGAGCCTATTATACAGAGTGAAGTAAGGCAGAAAGAAAAACACCAATACAATACACTAATGCATATATATGGAATTTAGAAAGATGGTAACGATAACCCTGTATGCGAGACAGCAAAAGACACACAGATGTATAGAACAGTCTTTTGGACTCTGTAGGAGAGGGAGAGGGAGAGGGAGAGGGATGCTTTGGGAGAATGGCATTGAAACATGTATAATATCATATTTGAAACGAATTGCCAGTCCAAGTTCGATGCATGATACTGGTTGCTTGGGGCTGGTTCACTGGGAAGACCCAAAGGGATGGACGGGCAGGGAGGAGAGAGGGGGGTTCGGGATGTGGAACATGTGTATACCTGTGGCAGATTCATGTTGATGTATGACAAAACCAATACAATATTGAAATGTTAAAAAAATTAAAATTAAAAAAAAAAGTCATCACAATAAAAAGAAATTAATTAATTTAAAAAAACATTCAAAAAACAATGATCATGGCATCCTGTCCCATCACTTTATGCCAAATAGATGGGGAAAGAGTAGTAACAGAGTCAGATTTCATTTTCTTGGGCTCCAAAATCACTGTGGACAATAACTGCAGCCAGGGAATTAAAAGACACTTACTCCTTGAAAGAACAGTTATGACAAGCAATCAGTTCAGTTCAGTCACTCTGTCTTGTCAGACTCTTTGTGACCCCATGAATCACAGCACGCCGGGCCTCCCTGTCCATCACCAACTCCCGGAGTTCACTCAGACTCACGTCCATTGAGTCAGTGATGCCATCCAGCCATCTCATCCTCTGTCGTCCCCTTCTCCTCCCGCCCCCAGTCTCTCCCAGCATCAGGGTCTTTTTCAATGAATCAATGCTTCGCATGAGGTGGCCAAAGTATTGGAGTTTCAGCTTTAGCATCATTCCTTCCAAAGAACACCCAGGTCTGATCTCCTTCAGAATGGACTGGTTGGATCTCCTTGCAGTCCAAGGGACTCTCAAGAGTCTTCTCCAACACCACAGTTCAAAACTTCAATTCTTCGGCATTCAGCTTTCTTCACAGTCCAACTCTCACATCCATACATGACCACTGGAAAAATGATAGCCTTGACTAGATGGACCTTTGTTGGCAAATGTCTCTGCTTTTCAATATGCTGTCTAGGTTAGTCATAACTTTTCTTCCAAGGAGTAAGGGTCTTTTAATTTCATGGCTGCAGTCAACATCTGCAGTGATTTTGGAGTCCAAAAAAATAAAGTCTGACACTGTTTCCCCTGTTCCCCATGTATTTCCCATGAAGTGATGGGACCCAATGCCATAATCTTTGTTTTCTGAATGTTGAGCTTTAAGCGAACTTTTTCACTCTCCATTTTCACTTTCATCAAGAGGCTTTTTAGCTCCTCTTCACTTTCTACCATAAGGGTGGTGTCATCTGCATATCTGAGGTTATTGATATTTCTCCTGGCAATTTTGATTCCAGCTTGTGCTTCTTCCACCTCAGCGTTTCTCATGATGTACTCTGCATTTCAGTTAAATAAGCAGGGTGACAATATACAGCCTTGACGTCCTCCTTTTCCAGTTTGGAACTAGTCTGTTGTTCTGTGTCCAGTTCTAACAGTTGCTTCCTGACCTGCATATAGGTTGCTCAACAGGTAGGACAGGTGCTCTGGCATTCCCATTTCTTGAAGAATTTTCCACAGTTTATTGTGATCCATACAGTCAAAGGCTTTGGCATCGTCAATAAAGCAGAAACAGATGTTTTTTTCTGGAACTCTCTTGCTTTTTCAATGATCTAGCAGATGTTGGCAATTTGATCTCTGATGCCTCTGCCGTTTCTAAAACCAGCTTGAACATCTGGAAATTCACGGTTCACATATTGCTGAAGCCTGGCTTGGAGAATTTTGAGCATTACTTTATTAGCGTGTGAGATGAGTGAAATTGTGCAGTAGTTTGAGCATTCTTTGGCATTGCCTTTCTTTGGGATTGGAATGAAAACTGACCTTTTCCAGTCCTGTGGCCACTGCTGAGTTTTCCAAATTTGCTGGCATATTGAGTGCAGCACTTTCACAGCATCATCTTTCAGGATTTGAAATAGCTCAACTGGAATTCCATCACCTCCACTAGCTTTGTTCGTAGTGATGCTTTCTAAGGCCCACTTGACTTCACATTCCAGGATGTCTGGCTCTAGGTAGGCGATCACACCATAGTGATTATCTTGGTCATAAAGATCTTTTTTTGTACAGTTTTTCTGTGTATTCCTGCCACCTCTTCTTAATATCTTCTGCTTCTGTTAGGTCCATTCCATACCATTTCTGTCCTTTATTGAGCCCATCTTTGCATGAAATGTTCCTTTGGTATCTCTAATTTTCTTGACGAGATCTCTAGTCTTTCCCATTCTGTTTTTTTTTTTTTTTGTCTATTTCTTTGCATTGATCAGCTGAGGAAGGCTTTCTTATCTCTCCTTGCTTTTCTTTGGAACTCTGCATTCTAATGGGTATATCTTTCCTTTTCTCCTTTGGTTTTCACTTCTCTAATTTTTACAGCTATTTGTAAGGCCTCCTCAGACAGCCATTTTGCTTTGTTTCATTTCTTTTTCTTGGGGATGGTCTTGCTTCCTCACTCCTGTAGAATGTCACGAACCTTGGACATAGTTTATCAGGCACCCTGTCTGTCAGATCTAGACCCTTAAATCCATTTCTCACTTCCACAGTATAGTCATAAGGAATTTGCTTTAGATCATACCTGAATGGTCTAGTGATTTCCCCCACTTTCTTCCATTTAAGTTTGAATTTGTCAATAAGGAGTTCATTATCTGAGCCATAGTCAGCTCCCAATCTTGTTTTTGCTGACTATATAGAGCTTCTCCATCTTTGGCTGCAAGGAATATAATCAATCTGATTTCAGTGTTGACCATCTGGTGATGTCCATGTGTAGAGTATTCTCTTGTGTTGTTGGAAGAGGGTGTTTGCTATGACTAGTGTGTTCTCTTGGGAAAATGATGTCAGCCTTTGCCCTGCTTCATTCTGTACTCCAAGGCCAAATTTGCCTTTTACTCCAGGTAGCTCTTGACTTCCTACTTTTGTATTCCAGTCCCCTATAATGAAAAGGACATCTTTTTTGGGTGTTAGTCCTAAAAGGTCTTGTAGGTCTTCTTAGAACCGATAAAGTTCAGCTTTTCAGCATTACTGGTCAGAGCATAGGTTTGAATTATGTGATACTGAATGGTTTGCCTTGAAAATGAACAGAGATCATTCTGTCATTTCTGAGATTACATCCAACTTCTGCATTTCAGACTCTTTTGTTGACTCTGATGGCTACTCCATTTCTTCTAAGGGATTCCTGCCCACAGCAGTAGATATAATGGTCATCTGAGTTAAATTCATCCGTTCCAGTCCCTCTGAGTTTGCTAATTCCTAGAATATCAACTATTGAGATTTTCATAGCATTTTTATCTTTCAATTTGTTGATATGGTGTATCATGTTGATTGATTTGCATATACTGAAAAATCCTTGCATCCCTGGAATAAGCCTGACTTGATCATGGTATATGAGCTTTTTAATGTGTTGTTGAATTCTATTTGCTAGAATTTTGTTGAGAAATATTGAATTTATGTTCATCAGTGATATTGGCCTGTTATTTTCTTTTATTGTGTTGTTTTGGCCTTGTTTTGTATTAGGGTCATTGTGGCCTTGTAGAATGAGTTTAAAAGTGTTCCTTCATCTCAAAATTTTTGGAAGAGTTTCAGAAAAATAGGCATTAACTTTTCTCTAAATGTTTGATAGAACTCCCTTGTGAAGCCATCTGGCCCCGGGCTTTTGTTTTTTCGGAGATTTTTGATCACAGTATCAACTTCAGTGCTTGTAATTGGCTTGTTCATAATTTTTATTTCTTCCTGATTTTTCTTGGGAGATTGAACTTTTCTAAGAATCTTTCCCTATCCTCTAGCTTGTCCATTTCATTAATATATAGTTGCTCATAATATTCTGTTATGATCCTTTGTATTTCTGTGTTGTCTTTTGTAACCTCTCCTTTTGCATTTCTAATTTTGTTGATTTGATTTTTCTCCTTTTTTTCCTTGATGAGTCTGGCTATTGGTTTGTCAGTTTTGTTTATATTTTTAAGAACCAGCTTTCAGTTTTATTAATCTTTGCTATGGCTTTCTTCACTTCTTATCCATTTATTTTTGCTCTGATCTTTATTATTTCTTTCCTTCTGCTGACTTTCATTTTTGTTTTTGTTTTTCTTTTTCCAGCTGCATTAGACTAGAGTTAGGTTGTCTTTTCAATGCTTTTCTTTTTTCTTGAGGTAGGAATGTATTGCTCTACAGAGCAGCTCTTAGAACTGCTTTTGGTGGATCCCATAGATTTTGGGTCATCATGTATTCATTGTCATTTGTTTCTAGGAATCTTTTGGTTTCCCTTCTTATTTATTTAATCAGCAAACTCTTTGTTACTTAGTAATGTTTTGTTTCATCTCCATGAGATTGTGATTTTTGCTATTTGTTTCTTTTTTCCTTTAGTTTATATTTATTCTCATAGTATAGAAGGTTTGTGACATTGTATAGGAGACAAGGGTCAAGACCATTCCCATGGAAAAGAAATGCAAAAAAGGAAATGGCTGTCTGTGGAGGCCTTACAAATAGCTGTGAAAAGAAGAGAAGCAAAAAGCAAAGGAGAAAAGGAAAGATATAAGCATCTGAATGCAGAGTTCCAAACAATAGCAACAAGAGATGAGAAAGTCTTCCTCAGCCATCAATGCAAAGAAATAGAGGAAAACAACAAAATTGGAATGACTAGAGATCTCTTCCAAAAAAACTAGAGATACCAAGGGAACATTTTATGCAAAGATGGGCTCGATAAAGGACAGAAATGGTATGGACCTAACAGAAGCAGAAGATATTAAGAAGAAGTGGCAAGAATACACAGAAGAACTGTACAAAAAACATCTTCATGACCAAGATAATCACGGTAGTATGATCACTCACCTAGAGCCAGACATCCTGGAATGTGAAGTCAAGTGGGCCTTAGAAAGCATCACTACGAACAAAGCTAGTGGAGGTGATGGAATTCCAGTTGAGCTATTTCAAATCCTGAAAGATGATGCTGTGAAAGTGCTGCACTCAATATGCCAGCAAATTTGGAAAACTCAGCAGTGGCCACAGGACTGGAAAAGGTCAGTTTTCATTCCAATCCCAAAAAAAGGCAATGCCAAAGAATGCTCAAACTACAACACAATTGCACTCATCTCACACGCTAGTAAAGTAATGCTCAAAATTCTCCAAGCCAGGCTTCAGCAATACGTGAACCATGAACTTGCAGATGTTCAAGCTGGTTTTAGAAATGGCAGAGGAACCAGAGATTAAACTGCCAACATCTGCTGAATCATCAAAAAGGCAAGAGAGTTCCACAAAAATATCTATTTCTGCTTTATTGACGATGCCAACGCCTTTGACTGTATGGATCACAATAAACTGTGAAAATTCTTCAAGAGATGGGAATGCCAGAGAGCCTGACCTGCCTCTTGAGAATCCTATATGCAGGTCATGAAGCGACAGTTAGAACTGGACATGGAACAACAGACTGGTTCCAGATAGGAAAAAGTGTACATCAAGGCTGTATATTTAACTTATATGCAGAGTACATCATGAGAAACGCTAGGCTGGAAGAAGCACAAGCTGAAATCATGATTGCTGGGAGAAATATCCATAACCTCAGATATGCCGATGACACCACCCTTATTGGAGAAATTGAAGAGGAACTAAAAAGCCTCTTGATGAAAGTGAAAGAGGAGAGTGAAAAAGTTGGCTTAAAGCTCAACATTCAGAAAATGAAGATCATGGCATCTGGTCCCATCACTTCATGACAAATAGATGGGGAAACAATGGAAACAGTGTCAGACTTTATTTTCTGGGGCTCCAAAATCACTGCAGATGGTGACTGCAGCCATAAAATTAAAAGACGTTTGCTCCTTGGAAGAAAAGTTATGACCAACCTAGACAGCATATTGAAAAGCAGAGATATTACTTTGCCAACAAAGGTCCGTCTAGTCAAGGCTATCGTTTTTCCAGTGGTCATGTATGGATGTGAGAGTTGGACTGTGAAGACAGCTGAGTGCTGAAGAATTGATGCTTTTGAACTGTGGTGTTGGAGAAGATTCTTAAGAGTCCCTTGGACTGCATGGAGATCCAACCAATCCATTCTAAAGGAGATAAGCCCTGGGATTTCTTTGCAAGGAATGATGCTAAAGCTGAATCTCCAGTACTTTGGTCACCTGATGTGAAAAGTTGACTGTTTGGAAAAGACCCTGATGCTGGGAGGGATTGGGGGCAGGAGGAGAAGGGGATGACAGAGGATGAGATGGCTGGATGGCTTCACCAACATGATGGATGTGAGTCTGTGTGAACTCTGGGAGTTGGTGATGGACAGGGAGGCCTGGCGTACTGCGATTCATGGGGTCGCTAAGAGTCAGACACGACTGAGCAATTGAACTGAACAGAACTGAAGTGATTCTCATCATGTTTTGGTCAGAGTAGATACTTGATATGATTTCAATTTTCTTAAACTTACTGAGGCTTGATTTGTGTCCCAAGATGTGGTCTATGATGGAGAATGTTCCATGTACCCTTTAGAAGAAAGTGTATTCTTCTGCACTTGAATAGAAAGTCCTGAAGACATTAATTAGTTCCATTGGGTCTAATGTTTCATTTAAGGTTTGTACTTCCTTATTGATTCTGTGTTCTTATTATCTGTTCATTGGTGTAATTGTTGTATTGAAGTCCCCTACTATTATTGCTTTACTGTCAATTTCATCTCTTAAGCCTGTTAGCCTTTGCTTTATGTCTTGAAGTGCTCCTATGTTGGGTGCATAAATATCTACAATTTTTATGTCTTCTTTTTTGATTGATACTTCTTTGTCCTTTATATTATTCTTTATTTTAAAGTTGTTTTTTTTTTTTTAATAAAGATTGCCACTCTGGGTTTCTTTTGGTTTCCATTTGCATGGAGTATTTTTTCCATCTTTTTACTTTCAGTTTGAAAGTGTCTCTAGGTCTGAAGTGAATCTCTTGTAGGCAGCATATACATGGTCTTGCTTTTATATCCATTTAGTCTGTATCTTTTGTTTGGTGCATTTAATCCATTTATTTTAATGTAATTATTGATACATATATATATTTCTATTGGTATTTTCTTAATTATTTTGTGTTTGTTGTTGTAGGTCTTTCCTTTCTCTTTTGTTTTTACTGGCTATGTAAATCCCTTTAGTATTTGTTGTAAGGCTGCTTTGGTGGTGATAAATTCTCTTAACTCTTGCTTGTCTGTAAAGTGTTTGATTTTCCATCAATTTTTAATGAGATCTTTGCTGGGTGTAGTAATCTTGGTTGTAGATTTTTTTTTTCTTTCAATACATTGAATATATCCTGCCATTCTCTTCTGGCCTGCAGTGTTTATGCTAAAGGATTTACTGTTAATCATATAGATTTTTCCTTGTATGTTACTTGTTCCTTTTTCTTTGCTGCTTTTAATATTCTTTCTTTGTGTTTAATTTCTGTTAGCTTGATTAATGTGCCTTCATGTGTTTCTCCTTGGATTTATCCTGTAAGGGACTTTGCACTTCTTGGACTTGATTGCCTATTTCCTTTCCCATGTTGGGGAAGTTTTCAACTATAATTTCTTCAGAAAGTTTCTCAGTACCTTTTTATTTTTCTTCATCCCCTGGGACTCCTATAACTTGAATTTTGGTCTATTTAATATTGTCCCAAAAGTCTCTGAGGCTATCCTCATTTCTTTCAATTCTTCTCTCTTTATTTTGCTTTTCAGCAGTTATTTCCACCATTCTATCTTCCAGCTCACTTATCCATTCTTCTGCCTCATAATGTTATTGGTTCCTTATAGAGTATTCCTTTGGAGAAAGAAATGGCAACCCACTCCAGTATTCTTGCCTGGAGAATCCCAGGGATGGGGGAGCCTGGTGGGCTGCCGTCTGTGGGGTCGCACAGCATCGGACACGACTGAAGCAACTTAGCAGCAGCAGAGTATTCCTTATTTCAGTAATTGTGTTATTCATCTCTGTTTGCTTATTCTTTATTCATTCTATTTCCTTGGTGATTGTATTAACTGTGTTAAATGTTTCTTGCATATTCTCAATTCTATTTTCAAGTCTTCAGAGCATCTTTACTACCATTATTCTGAATTTTCTTTCAGGTCGATTGCTTATTTACTCTTAGTTTATTAGTTTATTTTTGTTTTTGTTTTGTTTTGTTTCTGCCTTGTTCTTTCATTTGTGCTGTATTTCTCTGTCTTTTCACTTTTTTTTTCTAACTTGGTCCACTTGAGGTATCATTTTTCCAGGCTTTGGGGTTGTATTCCTTTTATTTTTTGCCCTTGGAGGGAAAGGTTGGTTGAGTGATTTGTGTTTAATTCTTGTTAGGTGTGACTTATCCCTATGTTCTAGTGGGAAGAGATCAAGAAAGTAATTATATAAATAATGGGATGTATACACACACTTACACACAGTTGTAACCAAAATATTGTCAAGAAAAGAGTGTAGGAGTTTGACTCAGTGAATAAGGGAAACCAAAGTGATATTGACCAATTAAAAGCAGAGCTAGCTAATGCTCAATATGGAAAACTGAGCACGAGCAGAGTGCCAACTGGGTAATATAGCAAAGAGAGCTGAACAATTTAACTTACTTGTTGAAAAAAAATAAAAACATGAGGGAAAAAGGGGAGAAGAAAAAAGGGGGAAAAATGAGGAGAAGAGAGGGAAAATAGAAAAGGAAGGAGTGGAAAAGAGGCAAAAAAAAAAGAAAGTGAAAAGAAAAATAGAAGTATGTGAAAAAGATTTATATATATATATATATATGTATATATATATATATAATATATATATATATATTCAGGGACAACTACAGCCAGTAAAGAACTATAAGAAAAGCAGTTGAATATATAAAAAACAAAATGAGAAAAATCACCAAAAAAAAGGGTGAAGAAGAAAAAAAAATCTTGAAATTATTATTTTTAAAAACACGAAAAAACAAAGAGGAAAACTCCACAGCACCACAAAAGGCTAATGGAGGGTAGAAATATGTAGGGGGAATAATCAGTGTGATTTATAAGGAAAACACACACACACACACACAACGTTCTCAAGGTCATAGTTCTTCTTGGTTTTGGAGTCTGCCCCTATGGATGGGGCTGAGTTAGTGTCCTGTGATGTTTTCTTGGTTGGGGGAGCTTGTGACAATGTTCTGGTTCTGAAGGGCAGTGCAGCGTCCAGTAGTAAGTTTTGAAGTGTCTGTGTGATCAGTGTATCTTTGGGCTGTCCTTCTGGCTTTGGTAGTGTTAAACACATATATTTCTTCAGCCTCTTCAAAGTAGCCCTCTCAGACTATCTTCACTGCCTCCTTGCCTCTGGAATCATTGCCTGTGCTTCTATTCCCCAGTCCGACCCTGCACTGCTGGCCAAAGCTTGCCAGGTAAGGATTTGTGTGGATCTTTTCTCAGTTCCCCGACCAAGTCCTCTGCATTGTGGAAAACTGTGTCAGCTTCCCTCAGTCCCCTGAGCTCGCCCTCTATGTCATGGGGCTTGTGTGCACTTGTCTTTGCTCACCAGGCTTTCCTATATTTCGTCAGGCTTGTGTGCACTTATTTCATCTCACAGTCTGCCCATTATGTGGTGGGATTTGTGTGTTCTTATTTTGGCTCTTCAGCCCACCCTTTTTGCCACGGGGCTTCTAGGGGCTTTTCTCCATTGCCTGAGCCTGCCATCTGGTTGGGGCCACAGTCCGTGAACTGTTTACAGGCTGAGAAGTTCATATTTCTCTCTTTTAAGCCCTCTAAGTTCCTGCTTTGTCCGGTTTTTGAAGACTCCACAGCTCCCCCATGGGTCTGTCTAAAAGGGACTTTCCCTGTGCACAGGAACTCCTATTTTAGGACTCCTTCCCTCCCTTGGGGCACAAGCTCCTATCCAGAAATTCCCAGTCTTTTTCTTTTTATTGTCTCCATCTTCTCTCCTGGATGATCTCTTTTAAAGGAGGTCACCATTATCTTTATTACATCCACCATAGTTTTGCCTCTGGTCAAACAACAGGGAGGGAACACAGCCCCATCCATCAATTGAAAATCGGATTAAAGATTTACTGAACATGAACCTGCTCAGCAGAATAAGACTCAGTTTCACCCTCAGTCTCTCCCATCAGGAAAAAACTAACCAAAGTGATCACATGGACCACAGCCTTGTCTAACTCAATGAAACTATGAGCCATACCATATAGGGCCACCCAAGATGGATTGGTCATAGTGGAGAGTTTTGACAAACGTGGTCCACTGGAGAAGGAAATGGCAAACCACTTCAGTATTCTTGCCTTGAGAACCTCATGAAAAAACAAAAAGATAGAACAGTGAAAGATGAACTCCCCAGGGCAAGAGGTGCCCAATATGTTACTGGAGATCAGTGAAGAAATAATTCCAGAAAGAAGAAAGAGACAGAGCCAAAGTAAAAGCTACACCCAGTTGTGGATGTGACTGGTGATGGAAGTAAAGTCCAGTACTGTAAAGAGTAATATTGCGTAGGAACCTGAAATGTTAGGTCCATGAATCAAGGTAAATCGGAGGTGGTCAAAAAGGAGATGGCAAAAGTCAACTTTGACATTTTAGGAATCAGTGAACTAAAATGACATGGAACGAGTGACTTTAACTCAGATGACCATTATATCTACAACTATGGTCAAGAATTCCTTAGAAGAAATGGAGTAGTCATCAGAGTCAACAAAAGAGTCCAAAATACAGTACTTGGGTGCAATCTCAAAAATGACAGAATTAGTTTTGCCAAATATCAAAATGAATCCGCCACAGGCATACAATGTGTTCCCCATCCTGAACCCTCCTCCCTCCTCCCTCCCCACACCATCCCTCTGGGTCGTCCCAGTGCACCAGCCCCAAGCATCCAGTATCGCGCATCGAACCTGGACTGGCAACTCGTTTCATACATGATATTCTACATGTTTCAATGTCACTCTCCCAAATCTTCCCACCCTCTCCCTCTCCCACAGAGTCCATAAGACTGTTCTATACATCAGTGTCTCTTTTGCTATCTCATACACCAGGTTATTGTTACCATCTTTCTAAATTCCATATATATGCGTTAGTATACTGTATTTATGTTTTTCCTTCTGGCTTACTTCACTCTGTATAATAGGCTCCAGTTTCATCCACCTCATTAGAACTGATTCAAATGTATTCTTTTTAATGGCTGAGTAATACTCCATTGTGTATATGTACCACAGCTTTCTTATCCATTCATCTGCTGATGGACATCTAGGTTGCTTCCATGTCCTGGCTATTATAAACAGTGCTGCGATGAACATTGGGGTACACGTGTCTCTTTCCCTTCTGGTTTCCTCAGTGTGTATGCCCAGCAGTGGGATTGCTGGATCATAAGGCAGTTCTATTTCCAGGTTTTTAAGGAATCTCCACACTGTTCTCCATAGTGGCTGTACTAGTTTTCATTCCCACCAACAGTGTAAGAGGGTTCCCTTTTCTCCACGCATTTATTATTTGTAGACTTTTGGATCGCAGCCATTCTGACTGGTGTGAAATGGTACCTCATAGTGGTTTTGATTTGCATTTCTCTACAATTATGTAAAGTTTAAAAATAAAATAAAATTTAAAAAAAAGTTAAAGAGGAAAAAAAGAAAACAATAAAAAAGAACTATTAAAAATAATAATAAATGTCTGTTAATAACAACAACAACAACAAAATGACAGAATTATCTCTGTTTGATTCCAAGGCAAACCATTCAAAATCACAGTAATCCAAGTCTATGCCATGACCAGTAATCCTGAAGAAGCTCAAGTTGAATGGTTCTATGAAGACCTACAAGACCTTTTAGAACTCACACACCCCCCAAAATAAGTTCTTTTCATTGGGGACTGGAATGCAAAAGTAGGAAGTCAAGAGCTACCTGGAGTAACAGGACAATTTAGCCTTGGAGTAAAAAATGAAGCAGGGCAAAGGCTAACAGAAATTTGCCAACAGAATGCACTGGTCATAGCAAACACCCTCTTCCAACAACATAAGAGAAGACTCTACACATGGACATTACCAGATGGTCAGTGCCAAAATCAGCTTGATAATATTCTTTGCAGCCAAATATGGAGAAGCTCTATAGAGTCAGAAAAACAAGACCAGGAGCTGACTGTGGCTCAGATCATGAACTCCCTTTTGTAAAATACAGGCTTAAATTGAAGAAAGTAGGGGAAATCACCAGACTATTCATGTATGACCTAAATCAAATCCCTTATGATTATACAGTGGGAATGACAAATGAATTCAAGGGATTCGATCTGATAGACAGAGTGCCTGAAGGACTATGGACAGAGGTTCATGATATTGTACAGGAGGCAGTGATCAAGACCATCTCCATGAAAAAGAAATGCAAAAAGTCAAAATGGTCACCTGACGAGGACTTACAAATAGCTGAGACATGAAGAGAAGCTAAAAGCAAAGGAGAAAAGGTAAGCTACACCTATTTGAATGCAGAATTCCAAAGAATAGCAAGGAGAGATAAGAAAGCCTTCCCCAGTGATTGATGCAAATAAATAGAGGGGGAAATAGAATGGGAAAGACTGGGGATCTTTTCAAGAAAATTAGAGATACCAAGGGAACATTTCACGCAAAGATGGGCTCAATAAAGGACAATAATGGTATGGACCTAACAGAACCAGAAGATATAAGAAGAAATGGCAAGAATACAGAGAAAAACTATACAAAACAAGATATTCATGACCAAGAGAACCAGGATAGTGTGATCACTCACCTAGAGCCAATGCAAAATAAAGTGGACCTTAGGAAACATCACTACAAAGAAAGCTAGTAGAGGTGATGGAATTGCAGTTGATCTATTTCAAATCCTAAAAGATGAAGCTATGAAAGTTCTGCACTGAATATGTCAGCAAATTTGGAAAACTCAGCAGTGGCCACAGGACTGGAAAAGGTCAGGTTTCATTCCAATCCCAAGGAAAGGCAATGACAAAGAATGCTCAAACTACTGCACAATTGCACTCATCTCACACACTAGTAAAGTAAAGCTCAAAATTCTCCAAGCCCAGATGTTCAAGCTGGATTTAGAAAAGGCAGAGGAACCAGAGATCAAGTTGCCAACATCCGTTGGATCATAGAACAAGCCAGAAAGTTCCACAAAAACATCTACTTCTGATCTATTGACTACACCAAAGCCTTTGACTGTGTGGAATATTCTTGAAGAGATGGGAATACCAGGCCACCTTACCTTCCTCCTGAGAAATCTGTATGCAGGTCAAGAAGCAACAGTTAGGAACAGCAGATTGGTTCCAAATCGGGAAAGGAGTACATCAAGGCTGTATATTGTCACCTTGCTTATTTAACTTATATGCAGTGTACATCATGTGAAATGCTGGGTGAATGAAGCATATGCTGGGATCAAGATTGCTGTGAGAAATATCAATAATCTCAGATGTGTAGATGACACCACCCTTATGACAGAAAACAAAGAAGAATGAAAGAGCTGTTGATGAAAGTGAAAGAGGAGTGAAAAAGTTGGCTTAAATCTCAACGTTCAGAAAACTAAGACCATGGCATCCAATTCAACCACTTCATGTCAAATAGATGGGGAAACAATGGAAACAATGACAGACTTTATCTTTGGTGGCTCCAAAGTCACTGAAGATGGTGACTGAAGCCATGAAATTAAAAGACACATGCTCCTTGGAAGAAAAGCTATGACCAACCTAGATAGCAAATTAAAAATCAGAGACATTACTTTGCCAACAAAGGTCTGTCTAGTCAAAGCTATGGTTTTTCCAGATGTCGTGTATGGATATGAGAGTTGGACTATAAATAAAGCTGTGCAGCAAAGAATTGATGCTTTTGAACTGTGGTGTTGGAGAATATGCTTTAGAGTCCCCTGGACTGCAAGGAGATCCAACCAGGCAATCCTAAATGAAATCAGTCCTGAATTTTCATTGGAAGGACAGATTCTGAGGCTGAAATTCCTATATTTTGGTCACTTGATACAAATAACTGACTCACTGGAAAAGACTTTGATATTCAGAAAGATTGAAGGCGGGAGGAGAAGGGGACCACAGAGGATGCAATCGTTGAATGGCATCACTGACTCAATGCACTTGAGTTTGAGTAAGCTCCAGGAGTTGGTGATGGACAGGCAAGCCTGGCGCGCTGCAGTCCATGGGGTGCAAAGAGTCAGACATGACTGAGTGACTGAACTGAACTGAACTGTACTGATCCTCTCTCCTACCTCATTTTAGGAAGCTTAACCTGTTCTCCTGGAGGTCTGGGGCCTTCTGCTCTCGCCTAGAGGTTATTTTATGGGAGTTGTTTAGTATCATGATGTGTGTTTTATGTATTTCTCGGGAGTCGGGTGAACTCCCCTTCTTACTTCAATGCCATCTTCTTCCACTGCCTGAATCAGAACACTTTAAGGTTAAAATATCACTAAGTAAAAGGAATAGAGAACTGATATATGCTGTAACATAGTTGAATCTGAAAAGCACTATGTAAAGGCAAAGAAGTGATTTGTGTTGTGTGGTGAAAACCACTACAATATTTTAAAGTAATTAGCCTCCAATTAAAATAAATAAATTAATGTAAAAAAGATAAGGAATGGTTTAGTTGTAGCCAAGAATGTGAGTAATTGGCTCTCTCTGCTTGTAAAAATAAGTCAATTCATTTTTATCCCTCTGTAAGAATTCTGTTTTGCAGCATTGATTTTCATGATTCTGTCTTCCAGGTCACTTATCCATTCTTCTGCCTCAGTTATTCTGCTATTGATTCCTTCTAGTGTATTGCTCTGAGAAGGCAATGGCAGCCCACTCCAGTACTCTTGCCTGGAAAATCCCATGGACGGAGGAGCTTGGTAGGCTGCAGTCCATGGGGTCGCTAAGAGTAAGACACGACTGAGCGACTTCACTTTCACTTTTCACTTTCGTGCATTGGAGAAGGAAATGGCAACCCACTCCAGTGTTCTTGCCTGGAGAATCCTAGGGACGGCGGAGCCTTGTGCCCTCTATGGGGTCGCAGAGAGTAGGACACGACTTAAACAACTTAGCAGCCGCAGCAAGAATTAAATTTGTCAAAGCAAATGTTCTAAATTAAAATTCCAGTGTTTTGCTTTAGAAATCAGTAAACATTTCAGACCCTCTGGACTCCGAGTTGGGGGAGGGTCCCGCTGAGCCCGCCTGGCTTTCGGTAAGCGGGCCGCCTGTGCACCGTGTGCGTCTGGCCAATCCCCGTGGTGAGCCCAGGAGGGGGACGCCGGGTCCCGGCTTCCAGGTCCCGCAGCCCTGAGGAGCCCGTCACGCCTGCCCTCACCCGAGCCCCAGACGGTGGTGCTTTGTGGGCATGGGCTGGGCCACCTCGCTAGAGACGGTGTCCCCAGGACTTGAGCCTTCAAGTTGTACCTGACGAAAGAGGGATCTGCCAAGGACAGACAGATGAGATGAGTGGACACGGCTCCTCCGCTGCACCTGGTGGGGTTGTGGCACGCCGGATTGGCCGGCCGGCATCCCAGGGGGCCCTGAACTTGTTTTTCTGGTGGCCTGGCCGTTTCTTGGTCTTTCTGTTGCCTGGACAGTGCCCATGTGCGGCCCTTGCTTTGCCTGCTTGCCACCCCTTCCAGTCGCTGCCGCCCCCATCCCCGCACGAGCAACTGCCCGTGCCCCCTTCTCCTGTCTGGGACCAAGCTGTCCTTGCCTCACGTGGGTGTCGTCGACCGGCCTCCTTTGGCAGGTGGCGTCCCCGGGCGGAGTAGTACCCTCAGTCCCAGAAAGGGGGTAACTGGCTAAGGCGGGTTGTGGGTGAGGGGCCTGGAGACGTGGGTACGAGGCAGGAGAGCGTTCTCCCTGGCCGGCTGTAGCTCTGGGTGTTGGCAGTGGTGATTGATATGTATTAGTTACTTACCTTCAACCTTTTCCTTGCACATGCATTTGTATGTCTTTGTTTCTCCTTATCCAACTCAATGTTTTGCTCACACAAAAATTCAAGAAATATATGGTTATTGATTGATTTATTGTTGTGAAAGAGACCAGTTAAATCTCACCCAATGAATACACTGAAAGGTTTCTCTCATTTGAAGAAAGAAAGCTATATAACTAAAAGAATGAGAACTTTTTCATGTTAATATTTTGTTGCTATTATCAAAATATGTAAGAAGTCTGATTCTTTAATATTTTCTAAAAATGCAAAATCATGAAGGGGTTCATTTTATTCAGAAAAGGGAAAATCTCTGAAATAAGGGGTTTGTTTTACAAGTTTCCTTTATTCTCCAAACTTTCCTCTGAATGCCTCATTGTGTGTAAATTTTGGTCTTATGAAATCAGTCAAAATGAAACCAGGACAGAGAACCCTGAGAATTTAAAGCAGATGGACTTCAATGCAAGTGGGTTTTTTTGCACATATTATGAAGGGGCTGAAAAGCCAAAGAGGAGACAGTGAGGCAACTGATGTAATAACAGCTCCTATTAAGGGTAGGCTGGAGAGATGTGAGGCATTGGGTGAAAGGTAAACTAAGGCAGGCCCATCTGATAGTGGCTAGAACCATGGAGGAAAAACTGCTGTTTATTCTGCCCTCCAGGCTCTAACCTTTACTTCCTTTATACTGAAGTTGACTCACTGAGGCTTCTGGGAAACACAGTCTATATGGTCAAACCTCCTTAGAACAGGGCAAGAGAGGGGCAAGCAGGCTGAAGATAAACATGGCAGAATATGGAATATATAGGGGACATGCACCTCCTGCACCCAACAAGTGAAAAACACATGGTAATAGCTCCAGAAATGCATGACAATTGATGGCTTTATTGAATACAAGGTATATGTTACATTAAAGGGTGAGAGGAGTTTTGGCTGCAGTCTTTCTGAGAATAAACATTAAGAAAGATTGCTAGACAAGGCAATTCTAATTCAGTTTTTCTTTCATGTTTTAGTTCATATTATTCTAGTTAGACAGAAATATAGGTGGATGAGTGTTATATTATATTATACAATATATGGGATACATATGTATCCCAGACATACACACACAAACATGAAATTAAATATGAAAACATTGAGAAAGGAGATTGCTAGATAAGGTAATTCTAATTCAGTTTTTCTTTCATGTTTTAGTTTGTATTATTCCAGTCAGACAGACATATAGGTGGATGAGTGTTATGTTATATAATATATGGGATACATATGTATACCAGACACACACACACAAACATGAAAATAAATATGAAAACATTGAGAATGGAGATTGCTAGACAAGGTAACGCTAATTCAGTTTTTATTTCATACTTCTCTAATCAGTCAGACATATCTGTGGAGCAACATATTTAACATACATATTTGTATGATATGTGTACTACACATACACACACACACACACACATACTTAATTTGTATACATTACCACTTCAGTTTGACAAGCTATCTTGCACCATTAATTAAATGATGGATTTATACATTAATCATGTTCCTTGAGAGACCAAGATCTTAGCCCAAAAAGAGAGATTAGGTTTATCTTTCCTGCCTTTGATCCCTGTTTTGCAAATGTACTCATATCAAGAATCATTTATAATTTTATTCTCAATGTCATACTTTGCACACAGGTGCTGAAAAAAGTTTAACTAGATAACTCATTAAAGAGAATCATATGCAAACTTCATCAATTCTTAATGTACCTATAATAAGAACAAACACAATTCAAATATATAAATTATGAATGAAAGAATTAAAATGCCTGATCATTCAGTTTATTCCCCAAATGATTTCAAACTCTTTAATGGCAAATATATGGGGAAACAGTGGCACACTTTATTTTGGGGGGCTCCAAAATCACTGTAGATGGTGCCTGCAGCCATGAAATTAAAAGACGCTTATTCCTAGGAAAAAAAGTTATGACCAACCTAGCTGCTGCTAAGTTGCTTCAGTCGTGTCCGACTCTGTGCAACTCCATAGACGGCAGACCACCAGGCTTCCCCGTCCCTGGGATTCTCCATGCAAGAACACTGGAGTGGTTTGCCATTTCCTTCTCCAATGCATGAAAGTGAAAAGTGAAAGTGAAGTCGCTCAGTCGTGTCTAACTCTTAGCGACCCCATGGACTTCAGCCCACCAGGCTCCTCTGTCCATGGGATTTTCCAGGCAAGAGTACTGGAGTGGGTTGCCATTGCCTTCTCCATGACCAACCTAGAGAGCACATTAAAAAGCAGAGACATTACTTTGCCAACAAAGGTCGGTCTAGTCAAGGCTATGGTTTTTCCAGTAGTCATATATGGATGTGAGAATTGGACTATAAAGAAAGATCAGTGCTGAAGAATTGATGCTTTTGCACTGTGGTGTTGGAGAAGACTCTTGAGAGTCCCTTGAACTGCAAGGAGATAAAACCAGTCAATCCTAAGGGAAATCAGTCCTCACTGTTCATTGGAAGGACTGATGTTGAAGCTGAAACTCCAATATTTTGGCCACCTCATGCGAAGAGCTGACTCATTGGAAAAGACCCTGATGCTGGGAAAGATTGAAGGCAAGAGGAGAAGGGGACAACAGAGAATATGATAGTTGGATGGCATCACTAAATCAATGGACATGAGTTTGGGTAAACTCTGGGAGTTGGTGATGGACACGGAGGCCTGGTGTGCTGCATTCCATGGGGTCACAAAGAGTTGGACACGACTGAGTGACTGAACTGAACTGATCTGAATACCAGCATGGGAAGGACAGAAAAGTTATTATCTCTGTCAGAGTGATCAAAACCTTGGAATCACCTGCATATTCTAGTTTTTGACCTTCATATACAATTAGGTGATAAGTGTGAAAGTTTTATTTTTTTTTTTGTACTGTCTCTCATACCATCCTTTCCTTGTTATACCACCACCATTCATTCTTCAACATAGTTCTAAGTACTCAGTAATATGCAGTAATTTTTATAAATTCCTGACATTAACAGGAAGAGTTATGAGCAAATGGATTTATTTTTTGTTGTTGTTGTTCATGGAAAATCTCTTATAAGTTCTCTGGATTAACTGGCAGCTTCACAATCCTACCTGAGGCCAGCTGGAAAGAATGTTATGATAATGAAAGGTCATCACATAGCAATTTGTAAATAAGGAAAATTTTGATTGAATGGAAAAAATGATCCAGAAAACTAATCTTTTATTTTATTTTAATATTTTTAATTAATAATGTTATGTTCATTTCATGTGTACAATTACAACATAGTGATTCAGTATTTGTATAGATTATATGCCATTTAAACTTATTATCAAATAATGGCCATACTGTCCTATTTGTACAATATGACTTCATAACTTATTTACTAGTCTTATTGTGTATGTTTTATTATGCTTTATTTTTAATTGATTGATAATTGCTTTACAATATTAATTTGATGCCTGCCATATATCAAACATGAATTAGTCATAGGTGTGCATATGTCCCCTCTCTCTTGAACCTCTCTCCCACCTCCCACACTTACCCACCTCTCTAATAGAGCCTGAGTCATGCAGCAAATTTCCATTGGCTTTCTATTTTACACATGTTAGTGTATATGTTTACATGCTACTCTCTCCATTCATCTCTCCATCCTCTCCCATGCCCTTCTCCATAAGTCTGTTCTCTGTGTTTGCATCTTCATTGCTGCCCTATGAATAGTTTCATCAGTAGCATCTTTCTAGATTCTATATAGATTTGTTAATATATGGTATTTGTTTTTTCTTTCTGACTTACTTCACTCTGTATATAGGCTCTAGGTTCATCCAACTCATTAGGACTGACTCAAATGCATTCCTTTTTATGGCTGATTAGTATTCCACTGTATGTATGTACCACAGTTTATTTATACATGCATCTCCCAATGGACATCTAGGCTGCTTCCATGTCTTAGCTACTGTAAATAGTGCTGCGATGAACACTGGGGTACAGGTGTCTTTTTCAGTTTTGGCTTACTCAGAGTATATGCCTAGAAGTGGTATTACTGGGTCATATGGTGGTTTTATTCCTAGCTTTTTAAGGAATCTCCAAACTGTCTTTTGTAGTGGCTGTATCAGTTTATATTCCCATCAACAGTATAGGAGGGTTCCTTTTTCTCCACACCCTCTCCAGCACCTGTTGTTTGTAAATTTTTTGTTGATGGCCATTCTTTTTTTTTTTGCAAAGATGTTATTTTATTATTTAAAAAATTATAACAAGGAACTGAAAAACATCTGTATGACCAATAACAGGGGAAGGGTGGAACAAATTGCAAAGTCTTTGTACTGTGCAATATATGACATCTGTTGAAAAGAATGCTTTGGGTTAAATGTATGGATTAGGAGTAACAGATTAATTAGGGAGGGAACATTTTGGAGCAATGTTAATAGTATAATAACATTAAAATATGTGTTTGTATGTTTATAGAGAAGGATTTGGAAGGATGGACACACAACAAATGTTGTTATTGATTATCTTTGGTGAATAGGATTGGAGGAGAGTTGCTGGCAGGAAATCATTTTTTAAAAAATATATAGATCTATGGCTTTTTGACTTGTTAGAATATGTTCAAATTGTTAAAATATATTTGTCTCTTTCAGTTCAGTTCAGTTCAGTTGCTCAGTCGTGTCCGACTCTGACTGGAGTGAGGTGATACCTCATAGTTATGATTTGCATTTCTCTAATAATGAGCAGTATTGAGTATCTCTTTATGAGTTTATCAACCATCTGTATGTCTTCTTTTGAAAAATGTCTGTTAAGTTATTTTGCCCACTTTTTGATTGGGTTGTTTGTTTTTCTCATATTGAGTTGTATGAGTTGCTTGTATATTTTGGAAATTAATCCTTTGTCAGTTGTTTCATTTGCTATTATTTTCTCCCATTCTAAGGGTTGTCTCTTTATCTTGTTTATAGCTTTCTTTGCTATGCAAAAGCTTTTAAGTTTCATTAGGTCCCACTTGTTTGTTTTTATTTCCATTATTTCAGGAGGTGGGTCATAGAGGATCTTGTTATGATTTATGTCGTACAGTGTTCTGCCTATGTTTTTCTCTAAGAGTTTTATAGTTTCTGGTCTTACATTCCATTTTAATCCATTAAATCCATTTAATCCATGGTCTTCAATCCATTTTAAGTTGATCTTTGTGGATGGTGTTAGGGAGTGTTGTAATTTAATTCTTTTACACATAATTGTCTACTTCTTCCAGCATCACTTATTGAAGAGACTGTCTTTTTCCCTTAATATATTCTTGTTTCCTTTGTTAACATAAGGTGCCCATAGGTGTGTGGGTTTATCTCTGGGTTTTCTATCTTGTTCCCTTGGCCTATAATTCTGTTTTTATGTCAGTGCCATACTGTCTTGATGACTGTAGATTTGTAGTATTTCTGAAATCAGGAATCAACTTGATTCTTCCAGCTCCATTATTCTTTCTCAAGATTGTTTTGGCTATTTGGGGTCATTTGCGTTTCCATACAAATTGTGAAAATTTTTGTTATAGTTTTGTGAAAAATGCCATTGACATTTTGATAGAGATTGCACTGAATCTGTTGATTACATTTGGTAGTATAGTCATTTTCACAATATTGGTTATTCCATCCAGGAGCATGGAATATCCCTCCATCTGTTTATGTCATCTTTAATTTCTTTCATCTGTGTCTTGTAGTTTTCTGTATACAGCCTTTTGTCTCCTTAGGTAGATTTATTCCTAGGTATTTTATTCTTTTTGTTGCAATGGTAAATGGGATTGAGTCCTTAATTTCTCTTTCTGATTTTTCACTGTTAGTATGGAGAAATGCAAGTGACTACTGTGTATTGATTTTGTATCCTGTGACTTTACTAAATTCACTGATTAGCTCTAGTAATTTTCTGAAAGTGTATTTAGGGTTTTCTATGTACAGTATCATGTCATCTGCAAATAGTGTGAGAGTTTTCCTTCTTCCCTTCCAATCTGGATTCTTTTACTTCTAGTTCTTCTCTGACTGCCATAGCTAGGACTTCCAAAACTATGTTGAATAATAGTGGTGAAAGTGGGCATACTTGTCTTGTTCCTGATCTTAAGGGGAATACGTTCAGTTTCTCACCATTGAGAATAATGGTTGCTGTGGGATTTTTGTATATGGGCTGTATTATGTTAAGGTAGGTTCCTTGTAAGACCATTTTTTGAAGAATTTTTTACCACAAATGGGTAATAGAATTTGTCAAAAGCTTTTTCTGCATCTATTGAGATTGAAGTGAAGTGAAAGTTGCTCAGTCGTGTCTGACTCTTTGCAACCCCATGGACTATACAGTCCACAGAATTCTCCAGGCCAGAATACTGAAGTGGATAGCCATTCCCTTCTCCAGAGGATCTTCCTGACCCAGGAATCGAACCGGGATCTCCTGAATTGCAGGTGGATTCTTTACCAGCTGAGCCACTAGGGAAGCTTCTATTGAGATTATCACATGGTTTTTATCTTTCAATTTGTTAATATGATGCATCACATTGATTGATTTGCATATAGAGGAGAATCCTTGCATCCCTGGGATAAACCCAAGTTGATTATGGTATACGATCTTTTTAATATGTTGTTGTATTTTGTTTGCTAGAATTTTATTGAGGATGTTTTATCTTTGTCCATCAATGATATTATATTGGCCTGTAATTTTTTTTCTTTTTTTTTTCTTTGTAGTGTCTTTGTCTGGCTTTGGTAGCAGGGTGATTGTGGCCTCGATGAATGAATTTGGAAATGTTCCTTCCTCTGCAAATGTTTGAAAGAGTTTCAGAAGGATAAGCTTTAGCTTTTCTTTAAATGTTTGATATAATTAATCTGTGAAGTCATCTGTCCCTGGAATTTTGTCTTATAGGAGGTTTTTGATCACACTTTTGATTTCAGTGCTTGTAATTAGCTTGTTTAAAACATCTGTTTCTCCTTCATTCAACCTTGGAAGGTTGAACTTCTCTAGGAATCTGTACATTTCCTATAGATTGTCCATTCTATTAGCATATAGTTACTCATAATAGTCTCTTATGATGTTTATTGCTGGGTACCAGCCCCAGCTGATCCAGGGTATTCGAAGGAGAGACGGCCTAGGCGACTATTTATATGCTAATTAGAGATATAAAGAATAATAGAATGAGGATAGCTCAGTAGGAAAATTCAGTGGAGAAAAGAAGCTGAGTAGCTTGGTTTATGCGGGAGACCAATAAAACTTCAAGACAAGAAGTTTGCACCACTTACGTAGGCTGCAGGCACCCTCTCGAATAGCGGAAGGTGCCTCACCCTAGACACCTTCTCGAGTGGGTCTTAGAAGCCCAGGCATAATTAGTAAGCGTGGTGGGTTCCGCGCTCCAGATGGAGACTCAGCTGGAAGTTAAAGGGAAGAATGACATGGGGAGACCAAGCGCTGGTGAGCAAGGCCCATAGCTTTATTTTTAACAGGGGCTTTTATACCCTAAGTTACACATAGAGGATAATAGGGGATGCAAAGTCAGCAGTCTTTGATTCTTATCAAAAACCAGGGTTTCTTTCCTGCAAATTTATCGTATACAAATGGTTTAGGTGATTTACATCATCTTCTGGCCAGAAGGCCTACTAACATTTTATGACTCTTGACAAGGACTTATCAACAAAGACTTATTTTCTTTAAGAGTAATTATTTTAAGGTTTGGTGCCATCTTCCAAAGATAAAATTGCATTCCTATAGGGCGGATGTGTAATGGGTTTACAACAAAGGAAAGAATTTATTACCTTAAGGGTCTAAAGTTACTAACACCAAGGCCACTACTTATTTTTTCTATATACCAACTATTAATTAATACATATTCAAGGATACAATTTAGGGGGTGTGAAAACTTGGCAACAAGCATTGACTCATCAATGAAATCCTTTACTAGTTTATTCTGACAGTTTCTAACTCTCTGAGAGGCTCTAAGCTATTTGAATATCTTAAGCTTCCCATGCCTCTTGAGGCTGGGAGACTGTAAACAATCGTATGCATAGCTGCAGGAGTCCGGGTAAACTTGTCAGGTGAGTTAGAGAGCCATCTGAGGGGTTTGGATTTAAACACTCCTAATTGCCCAAGAACTTTATTAATTGGAGCTGTAAGTTAACTCTTTGACAGAGAGAGCGAGATGGTGGTGGGGGACAGCCCCCAGTAAAGTCAGAGGTGAGAGCACAAAGCAATAAAGTAGGCAGACTCTGGTTTTTGGGGGGGAAATGCTCGAGAATATCCAGGCGGACTCCTGAGGCTTGATCTCGCCTTTGCGTATGCCGAGCCTCCTTCCTCATGACTTTTGTCACCAGTGGAATGCCTCACCGGCTCCCGGCACTTTATATTTCTGCATTGTCTGTTGTAACCTCTCCTTTTTCATTCCTAAATTTGATTTGATTTTTCTCCCTTTTTTTCTTGATTAGTAAGGCTTAATTTAGTTTATCTTCTGGAAGAACTAGTTTTTATTAATCTTTACTATGGTTTCCTTCATTTCTTTTTATTTCAGCTCTGATTTCTCTCCTACTAACTTTGGAGTTTTTTTGTTGTTGTTGTTCTTTTTCTAGCTGTTTTAGAGATAGACTTAGGTCTTTGATTGAATGTTTTTCTTGTTCCTTGAGGTATGATTGTACTGCTATAGACTTCCCTGTGGGAACTGCTTTTGCTGTTTCCCATAGATTTGGGGTCATCATGGTTTTGTTGTCATTTGTCTGGGAATCTTTTGATTTCCCTTATTTTTTAAGTATCTTGCTCATTACTTAGAAATGTATTATTTAATATCCACATGTTTGTGTTTTGTTTACAGTTTTTTTTCCAGTAATTGATTAGTCTCATAGTGTTGTGTTCAGAAGAGATGCCTGATATGATTTCAGTTTTCTCAAATTTACTGAGACTTGATTTGTGATCCAAGATGTGGTCTATCCTAAAGATTGTTGAATATGGACTTGAGAAGTGTATTCTTCTGCGTTTCAATGGAAAGCCCTGAAGATATCAATTAGGTACATTTGGTATAATATTTCATTTAAAGTTTGTGTTTCGTTATTAGTTATTTGTTTTGATGATCTATCCCTTGGAGTACTGCATTTGATCCTAGCCAAAAGGCTGAGAAGCAAACAACTATGGATAGAGTTTCATAACATTATACAGGAGGCAGTGAAGAAAGCCATACCCAAGAGAAAGAAATGCAAAAAGGCAAGATGGTTGTCAGAGGAGGCCTTGTAAATAGCTGAGGAAAGAAGAGAAGGAAAAGGCAAAGGAGAAAAGGAAAGATATATCCATCTGAATGCACAGTTCCAGAGAATAGCAGGAGAGATAATAAAGCCTTTTATGTGAACAATTCAAGGAAATACAGGGGAAAAAATAGAATGGGAAAGACTGAAGATCTCTTCAAAAAGTAGAGATTCCAAGGAAATATTTCATGCAAAGATGGGCACAATAAAGGACAGAAGTGGTATGGAACAAACAGAAACAGGACAGAAATGGTATGGAACAAACAGAAACAGAAGCTATTAAGAAGAGGTGGCAAGAATACACAGAACTATACAAAAAATATCTTAATGACCCAAATAACTATGATGGTGTGAACACTCACCTAGAGCAAAACATCCTTAACTGTGAAGTCAAGTGGGTCTTAGGAATCATCACTAAGAACAAAGCTAGTTTAGTTGAAGGAATTCCAGCTGAAATATTTCAAACCCTAAAAGATGATGTTTTTAAAGTGCTGCAGTCAATAAACCTGAAAATTTGGAAAACTTAGTACTGGCCATGGGACTTCAAAAGGTCAGTTTTCATTACAATTCAAAATAAGGGCAATGTCAAAGAATGTTCAAACTACCACACAATTGCACTCATTTCACATGCTAGCAAAGTAATGTTCTAAATCCTTCAAGCTAGGCTTCAACAGTATATGAACCAAGAACATCCAGATATACAAGTTGGATTTAGAAAATTCAAAGAACCAGAGAGCAAATTGGCAACATCCGTTGGACCATAGAAAAAGCTAGAGAATTCCAAGAAAAAACATCTACTTCTGCACCATTGACTATGCTAAAGCCTTTAACTGTGTAGATTTCAACTGTGGAAAATTCTTCAAGAGATGGGGATACTAGACCACCTTACCTATTTCCTGAAAAACCTGTATGCAGGTCAAGAAACAACAATTAGAGCTGGACATGAAACAACAGAATGGTTCAGAATTGGGGAAAGAGTGTGGCAAAACTGTATATTGTCACCCTGCTAATTTAATTTATATGCAGAGTACATCCTGCAAAATGCTGGGCTGGATAAAACACAAGTGGAATCAAGATTGTCAAGAGAAGTATCAATAACCTCAGATATGCCTACGACACCAACTTTATGGCAGAAAGTGAAGAGGAACTAAAAGGCCTCTTGATGGAGGTGAACGAGGAGAGTGAGAAAGCTGGCTTAAAACTCAACATTCAAAATGCTAAGATCATGGCATCTGATCCTATCACTTTCTGGCAGATAGTGACTGCAGCCATAACATTAAAATATTTTTATTCCTTGGACTAAAAGCTACAACAAACCCAAGCAGCGTATTAAAAAGCAGAGACATTACTTTGCCTACAAAAGTCCATATAGTCAAAGCTATCATTTTTCCAGTAGTCATGTATGGGTATGACAGCTGAAGAATAAAAAATGCTGAGTGCTGGAGAATTGATGCTTTTGAACTGTAGTGCTGGAGAAGACACTTGAGAGTCCCTTGGACAGAAAGGAGATGAAACCAGTCAATCATAAAAGAAATCAACTCTGAATATTATTCATGGGAGGACTGATGCTGAAACTGAACCTCCAATGCTTTGGCCACCTGATGTGAAGAGCTAACTCATTTGAAAAGAGATGAGATGCTGTTAAAAATATTGAAGACAGGAGGAGAAGGATATTAGGATAAGAATGTTGGATGTAATCACCACTTCAATGGACACCAGTTTGAGCAAACTCTGGGAGATGGTCAAGGACAGGGAAGACTGGTGTGCTGCAGTCCAAGGGTCGCAAAGATTCGGATATGAATTAGCCACTAAACAAAAACAACCCTTGTTGTAAATGGGGTGTTAAAGTCTCCTACTTTAACTTGTGTTACTGTCAGTTTCTCCTTTTATGTTTGTTAGTTCTTGACTTATGTATTGAGGTGCTCCTATGTTGGGTGCATATATATTCACAATTGTTATATCTTCTTCTTGGACTGATCCCTTGAACATTGTGTAGTGTCTTTTGTTATCTCTTGTAATATTCTTTATTTTAAAGTCTATTTTGTCTGAAATGAGAATTGCCTCTCTGGTTTTTTTCTTTTTTTTTTTTAAATTCTATTTGCATGGAATATCTTTTCCTATCCTTTTACTTTTAGTCTGTATGTGTCTCTAGGTCTGAAGTGGGTTTCTTGTAGACATATTTATGTGTTTTGTTTTTGTATTCATTCAGCCAACCTGTGTCTTCATTAGAGCATTTATTTCATTTAATTGCATTTTTAAAAATTTATTTTTATTATTTTTTTTCCTACTTTACAATATTGTATTGGTTTTGCCATACATCAACATGCATCCATCACGGGTGTACACATGTTCCCCATCCTGAACCCCCTTCCCACTTCCCTCCCCATACCATCCCTCTGGGTTATCCCAGTGCACCAGCCCCAAGCTTCCTGTATCCTGCATCAAACCTGGACTGGCGATTCGTTTCTTATATGATATTATACATGTTTTAATGCCATTCTCCCAAATCATCCCCCCCTCCTGCCCTCTCCCACAGAGTCCAAAAGACTGTTCTATACATCTGTGTCTCTTTTGCTGTTTCACGTACAGGGATGTTGTTCCCATCTTTTAAAATTCCATATATATGCATTAGTATACAGTATTGGTATTTTTCTTTCTGGCTTACTTCACTTTGTACAATAGGCTCCAGTTTCATCCACCTCATTAGAACTGATTCAAATGTATTCTTTTTAATGGCTCAGTAATACTCCATTGTGCATAAGTACCACTGCTTTCTTATCCGTTCATCTGCTGAAGGACATCTAGGTTGCTCTCATGTCCTGGCTATTATAAACAGTGCTACGATGAACATTGGGGTACACGTGTCTCTTTCAATTCTGGTTTCCTCGGTGTGTATGCCCAGCAGTGGGATTGCTGGGTCATATGGCAGTTCTATTTTCAGTTTTTTAAAAGAATCTTCACACTGTTCTCCATAGTGGCTATACTAGTTTGCATTCCCACCAACAGTGTAAGAGGGTTCCCTTTTCTCCACACCCTCTCCAGAATTTATTGCTTGTAGACTTTTGGATCGCAGCCAGTCTGACTGGCATGAAATGGTACCTCATTGTGGTTTGATTTGCATTTCTCTGATAATGAGTGATGTTGAGCATCTTTTCATGTGTTTGTTAGCCATCTGTATGTTTTCTTTGGAGAAATGTCTATTTAGATCTTTAGCCCATTTTTTGATTGGGTCGTTTATTTTTCTGGAATTGAGCTGCAGGGGTTGCTTGTATATTTTTGAGATCAGTTGTTTGTCAGTTGCTTCATTTGCTATTATTTTCTTCCATTCTGAAGGCTGTCTTTTCACCTTGCTTATAGTTTCCTTTGTTGTGCAGAAGCTTTTAAGTTTAATTAGATCCCATTTGTTTATTTTTGCTTTTATTTCTAATATTCTTGGAGGTGGGTCATAGAGGATCCTGCTGTGATGTATGTCGGAGAGTGTTTTGCCTATGTTGTCCTCTAAGAGTTTTATAGTTTCTGGTCTTACGTTTAGATCTTTATCCATTTTGAGTTTATTATTGTGTATGGTGTTAGAAAGTGCTCTAGTTTCATTCTTTTACAAGTGGTTGACTAGTTTTCCCAGCACCACTTGTTAAAGTGATTGTCTTTTCTCCATTGTATATTCTTGCCTCCTTTGCCAAAGATAAGGCGTCCATAAGTGCGTGGGTTTATCTCTGGGCTTTCTATTTTGTTCCATTGATCAATATTTCTGTCTTTGTGCCAGTACCATACTGTGTTGATGACTGTGGCTTTGTAGAAGAGCCTGAAGTCAGGCAGGTTGATTCCTCCAGTTCCATTCTTCGTTTTCAAGATTGCTTTGGCTATTCGAGGTTTTTTGTATTTCCATACAAATTGTGAAATTATTTGTTCTAACTCTGTGAAGAATACTGTTGGTAGCTTGATAGGGATTGCATTGAATATATAAATTGCTTTGGGTAGTATAGTCATTTTCACTATACTGACTCTTCCAATCCATGAACATGGTGTATTTCTCCACCTATTAGTGTCCTCTGTGACTTCTTTCATCAGTGTTTTATAGTTTTCTATATATAGGTCTTTAGTTTCTTTAGGTAGATATATTCCTAAGTATTTTATTCTTTTTGTTGCAATGGTGAATGGAATTGTTTCCTTAATTTCTCTTTCTATTTTCTCATTATTAGTGTATAGGAATGCAAGGGATTTCTGTGTGTTGATTTTATATCCTGCCACTTTACTATATTCATTGATTAGCTCTAGTAACTTTCTGGTGGAATCTTTAGGGTTTTCTATGTAGAGAATCATGTCATCTGCAAACAGTGAGAGTTTTACTTCTTCTTTTCCAATTTGGATTCCTTTTATTTCTTTTTCTGCTCTGATTGCTGTGGCCAAAACTATGTTGAATAGTAGTGGTGAGAGTGGGTACCCTTGTCTTGTTCCTGACTTTAGGGGAAAAGCTCTCAGTTTTTCACCATTGAGGATAATGTTTGCTGTGGGTTTGTCATATATAGCTTTTATTATATTGAGGTATGTTCCTTCTATTTCTGCTTTCTGGAGAGTTTTTATCATAAATAGATGTTGAATTTTATCAAAGGCTTTCTCTGCATCTATTGAGATAATCATATGACTTTTATTTTTCAATTTGTTAATGTGGTTCATTACATTGATTGATTTGCAGATATTGAAGAATCCTTGCATCCCTGGGGTAAAGCCCACTTGGTTATGGTGTATGACCTTTTTAATGTGTTGTTGGATTGTGATTGCTAGAATTTTATTAAGGATTTTTTGCATCTATGTTCATCAGTGATATTGGCCTGTAGTTTTCTTTTTTGGTGGCATCTTTGTCAGGTTTTGGTATTAGGGTGATGGTGGGCTCATAGAATGAGTTAGGAAGTTTACCTTCCTCTGAAATTTTCTGGAAGAGTTTGAGTAGAATCGGTGTTATCTCTTCTCTAAATTTTTGGTAGAATTCAGCTGTGATGCTGTCTGGGCCTGGGCTTTTATTTGCTGGAAGATTTCTGATTACAGTTTCAATTTCCATGCTTGTGATGGGTCTGTTAAGATTTTCTATTTCTTCCTGGTCCAGTTTTGGAAAGTTGTACTTTTCTAAGAATTTGCCCATTTCTTCCAAGTTGTCCATTTTATTGGCATATAATTGCTGATAGTAGTCTCTTATGATCCTTTGTATTTCTGTGTTGTCTGTTGTGATCTCTCCATTTTCATTTCTAATTTTATTGATTTGATTCTTCTCCCTTTGTTTCTTGATGAGTCTGGCTAATGCTTTGTCAATTTTATTTATCCTTTCAAAGAACCAGCTTTCGGCTTTGTTGATTTTTGCTATGGTCTCCTTTGTTTCTTTTGTATTTATTTCTGCCCTAATTTTTAAGATTTCTTTCCTTCTACTAACCCTGGGGTTCTTCATTTCTGTCTTTTCTATTTGCTTTAGGTGTAGAGTTATGTTATTTATTTGACTTTTTTGTTGATTCTTGAAGCTTGACTGTATTGCTATGAACGTTACCCTTAGCACTGCTTTTACAGTGTCCCACAGGTTTTGGGTTGTTCTGTTTTCATTTCCATTCATTTCTATGCATATTTTGACTTTTTTGATTTATTCTGTGATTTGTTGGTTATTCAGCATCGTGTTGGTCAGCCTCCATATGTTGGAATTTTTAATAGTTTTTCTCCTGTAATTGAGATCTAATCTTACTTCATTGTGGTCAGAAAAGATGCCTGGAATGATTTCCATTGTTTTTAATTTACCAAGGCTAGATTTATGGCCCAGGATGTGATCTATCCTGGATAAGGTTCCATGTGCGCTTGAGAAAAATGTGAAATTCATTGTTTTTGGGTGAAATGTCATATAAATATAAATTAGGTCTAACTGGTCTGTTTATATCATTTAAAGTTTTTGTTTCTTTGTTAATTTACTGTTTAGTCGATCTATCCATAGGTGTGAGTGGGATATTAAAGTATCCCACTATTATTGAGTTATTGTTAATTTTCCCTTTCATACTTGTTAGCATTTTTCTTACATATTGTGGTGCTCCTATGTTGCATGCACATATATTTATAATTGTTATATCTTCTTCTTGGATTGATCCTTTGATCATTATGTAGTGTCCTTCTTTGTCTCTTTTTACAGCCTTTGTTTTAAAGTCTATTTTATTGGATATGAGTATTGTTACTCCTGCTTTCTTTTGATCTCTATTTGCATGGAATATCTTTTTCCAGCCCTTCACTTTCAGTCTGTGTGTGTCCCCTGTTTTGAAGTGGGTCTCTTGTAGACAACATATATAGGGATCTTGTTTTTGTATCCCAGTCTTTGTCTTTTGGTTGGGGCATTCAACCCATTTATGTTTAAGGTAATTATTGATAAGTATTATCCCTTTGCCATTTACTTTATTGTTTTGGGTTCGAGTTTATACACCTTTTTTGTGTTGGCTGTCTAGAGAATATCCTGTAGCATTTGTTGGAGAGCTGGTTTGGTGGTGCTGAATTCTCTCAGCTTTTGCTTGTCTGTAAAGCTTTTGATTTCTCTCTCCTTCATATTTGAATGACATCCTTGCTGAGTACAGTAATCTGGGCTGGAGGTTATTTTCTTTCATCACTTTAAGTATTTCTTGCCATTCCCTCCTGGCCTGAAGAGTTTCTATTGAAAGATCAGCTGTTATCCTCATGGGAATCCCCTTGTGTGTTATCTGTTGTTTTTCCCTTGCTGCTTTTAATATTTGTTCTTTGTGTTTGATCTTTGTTAATTTGATTAATATGTGTCTTTGGGTGTTTCTCCTTGGGTTTATCCTGTTTGGGACTCTCTGGGTTTCTTGGACTCGAGTGATTATTTCCTTCCCCATTTTAGGTAAGTTTTCAACTATTATCTCCTCAAGTATTTCTCAAGGTCTTTCCTTTTGTCTTCTTCTTCTAGGACTTCTATGATTCGAATATTGTGGTGTTTAATATTTCCCTGTAGGTCTCTGAGATTGTCCTCATTTCTCTTAATTTGTTTTTCTTTTTTCCTCTCTGATTCATTTATTTCTATCTTTCTATCTTCAATTTCACGAATCCTATCTTCTGCCTCCGTTATTCTACTATTTGTTGCCTCCAGAGTGTTTTTGATCTCATTTATTACACTATTCATTATATATTGACTCCTTTTTATTTCTTCTGGGTCCTTGTTAAACCTTTCTTGCATTTTCTTAATCTGTGCCTCCAGGCTATTTATCTGTGATTCCATTTTTATTTCAAAATTTTGGATCATTTTCACTATCATTATTCAGAATTCTTTATCATGTAGATTCCCTATCTCTTCCTTTTTTGTTTGGTTTGGTGGGCATTTATCCTGTTCCTTTACCTGCTGGGTATTCCTCTGTCTCTTCATCTTATTTATATTGCCTTTCTATATTCTGGGAGTTTGTGGAGTTCTCTTTATTATGGAGTTTCCTCACTGTGGGTGGGGTTGTATCGGTGGCTTGTCAAGGTTTCTTAGTTAAGGAAGCTTGTGTCAGTGTTCTGGTGGGTGGAGCTGGATTTCTTCTCTCTGGAGTGCAATGAAGTGTCTAGTAACGTTATGTGATGTCAGTGGATTTGGAGTAACTTTGGGCAGCCTGTATATTGAAGCTCAGGGCTGTGTTCCTGTGTTGCTGGAGAATTTGCATGGTATGTCTTGTTCTGGAACTTGTTGGCCCTTGAGTGGTGCTTGGTTTCAGTGTAGCTATGAAGGCATTTGATGAGCTCCTATAGCTTAATGTTCCCTGGAGTCGGGTGTTCTATGATGTTCTCAGGATTTGGACTTAAGCCTCCTGATTCTGGTTTTCAGTCTTAGTTTTACAATAGTGTCAAGACTTCTCCTTCTATACAGCACCATTGATAAAACATCTGGGTTAAAGATGAAAAGTTGCTCCACAATGAGGTACACACAGAGAGAGGTTCATAGAGTTACATGGAGAAGAGAAGAGGGAGGAGGGAGTTAGAGGTGGCCCGAATGAGATGAGGTGGAATGAAAAGAGGAGAGAGCAAGCTAGCCAGTAATCACTTCCTTATGTGCACTCCACAGTCTGGACTACTCAGAGATGTTCATGGAATTATACGGAGAAGAGAAGAGGGAGGAAGGAGACAGAGTTGGCCAGGAGGATAAAAGACGGGGATGAAAAGGAGAGAGACAGACCCAGCCAGTAATCAGTTCGCTAAGTGTCCTCCACTGTCTGGAATACACAGAGATTCAGAGAGTTGGGAGAGAAGAGAAGGGGGAGGGAGGAGACAGAGGTGACCTAGTGGAGAGAAAGGAGAGTCCAAAGCGGGAAAGAGCAGTCAAGCGAGTAATCTCGCTCCCAAGTAAAAATAGGTACTGAAGATTGGGTTCTTAAAGGTACAAAATTGAAAACAAATACCAAAAAGCAAAGATTAACATTCTAGAGTAGAGGTTGGATTTTCAAAAATGCAATATTAAAGAAAAGAAGAAGAAAAAAAAAACAGTCACAAAAGTTATTAAAATATATATATATATATGATCAGATCAGTCACTCAGTCATATCCGACTCTTTGCAACCCCATGAATTGCAGCATGCCAGGCCTCCCTGTCCATCACCAATTCCCGGAGTTCACTCAGACTCACGTCCGTCGAGTCAATGATGCCACCCAGCCATCTCATCCTCTGTCGTCCCCTTCTCCTCCTGCCCCCAATCCCTCCCAGCATCAGAGTCTTTTCCAATGAATCAACTCTTCGCATGAGGTGGCCAAAGTACTGGAGTTTCAGTTTTAGCATCATGAAGTTTGCTTTAAAAAGTCTTTTTTTTTTTTTTGAAAATTAATAGTAGGTTATAAAAATGAAAATTAAAGGAGTAATAGAGGACTTAAAAATTCAAAAAAAAAGTTAAAAAAAGAAAAAAAGTAAAGAAAAAGAAAAAAGAAGAAATGGAAAAAAAGAAAAAAAATGAAAGTAAAAATAGTAAAAATATATCTAGGACTTTCTCTGGTGTTGTTGTGGGCCATGTGGGGTCAGTTAATTTTCGGATAGTTTCTTGGTCCAGCTTATATTTCTCAAGATCTATAGGCCCCTTCCTATGTAGTCGGGGCTAACTACAGGATTTTAATCTATTGCACCTGTCACTTCCAAGGCGGTTCCCTCGGTTTTAGCTTCTGTTTGCTGGTCTCTTCAGTGTCTGATTTCCAACCTGACACAAGGGGGCGGTAGTGGATACTTTTTTAGGCTCACTTGTTCAGTTGGGTTGTGGGGATGGAGGGACGCTGCAAGCAAATAACACTGGTGTGTGCTCCTGGTGACTCAGCCACACTGGGCCTGTCCCTGCTCATGGCGTGTGCACCCTCCCTGCCCACACAGCTCAGGCTCTAGGTTGCTCCGCTGGGAACCGTCGGAGGCCGGCCCTGGGCTGCATGCACCTTCCAGGTCTAAGCTGCTCAGGTTCAGGCATTCAGGTAGTCCTGAGAGGCATAGACTCCGTTGGGCCTGCGTTTTGTGCCCTTCCAAGCTCCGAGCAGCTCGGGTGATGATGTGTTTGGTGAGCGTGGTCACTGCGACTTATGGCCTCTCCCGTCCCTGCCACTCAGTTTTCTGGATGTACAACTGGCACACCTTCTCAGGTGGATGACTGTCCAGAACCCCAAGAAGTCTTAGTAACCAAAGAAACCTGCTTGTAGTTTGGTAGATAATGTCTCTCTGGGGCTGCGATTGCCCCCTTCTGGCTCTGGCTGCCTGTCACCGGAGGGGGATGGTCTTCAGCCAGCTAGTTTTGTTCCGCCCTTTTTTCTGTGCGCGGGCCTGGCGGTGTCTTAGGGCTTTACACGTTGTAGCTATCCCACAGTCTGGTTTGCTAGCCCAAATTTGTTCTCTCTGATTAGCCTCGGGGCATTCAGGCCCAGGTCCTTACTCTAAGAAATATAGCCCGCACCTCCCTGCCCAGCCTCTGCTTGGTAGTGGCAGGTGCAGGCATTCTCTGCTGTGGGAGTTACCGTTGGGCTCCTAATCTTATTTTTCCTCCCTGTTATGTTGCCCTCTGTGCTTCCAAGGCTCTGCACAGACTCGGCAGTGAGAGTGTTTTCTGGTGTTTGGAAACGTCTCTCTTTTTAAGACTCCCTTCCTGGGATGGAGCTCTGTCCCTACCTCTTTTGTCTCTTTTTCTGTCTTTTATATTTTTCCTACCTCCTTTTGAAGACAATAGGCTGCTTTTCTGGGTGCCTGATGTCCTCTGCTGGCATTCAGAAGTTGTTTTGTGGATTTTACTCAGCATTTAAATGTTCTTTTGATGAATTTGTGGGGGAGAAAGTGGTCTCCCCATGTTATTCCTCCACCATCTTATGACTGCCTCCCATTTAATTGCATTTAAAGTAGTTATTGACATGTATGTTTCTGTTGGCATTTTTTAAAATTGTTTTGCGTATATATTTGTAGGCATTTTCTTTCACTTGTGTTTACTGGCTATATAAGTCCCTTTAATATTTGCTGTAAAACTGATTTTGTGGTACTAAATTCTCTTAATTTTTGCTTGTTTGTAAAGCTTTTTATTTTTCCATCAGTTTTGAATAATATCCTTGCTGGGGAGAGTGATCTTGATTGTAGATTTTTCACTTTCAGTACTTTAAGTTTATCCTGTCATTCCCTTCTGGCCTGCAGAGTTTCTGCTGAAAGATAAGCTCTTAATTGTATGGGGCTGCTCGGCATGAAATTTAGAGACTAGAAAGAGGCGAAAAGAATAGTGCCATCAACCCATGAGGATACCACTCCAAAATAATCCATGAGATTATTACTCAGAAAATGGTGGTGGGAATTCCCTGGACTCGTGATCAAGACTTTGCACTTCCACTGTAGGGGGTGAGGATTCAGTCCCTGGTTGGGGAACTAAGAGCCTACATGCTCTATGGCATGGCCAAATACTTTAAAAGAAAAAAAAAGCAATATTTTTAGAAACTGTGATAAATAACACACAAAAGAATTTTCCTTTTTAACTATTTTTAAGCATACAGTTCCAGAGAAGGCAATGGCACCCCACTCTAGTTCTCTTGCCTGGAAAATCCCATGGACAGTGGAGCCTGGTAGGCTGCAGTCCATGGGGTCGCTAAGAGTCGGACACGATTGAGCGACTTCACTTTCACTTTCCCTTGTTTGGTACTTGTTGCTTTTCCATTCCTTTTTTTTTTTTTTTTTTTTAATATTCTTTGAGTTTGATTTCTGTTAGCTTGATAAGATGGTTCTTGATGTGTTTCACCTTGGGTTTATCCTGTACGAAACTCTCTGTTCTTCTTGGACTTGACTGACAATTTTCTTTCCCATGTCTCTTCAAAGATTTTCTCAAAATTTTCTTTTTCTCTGCTTCCTCTGGGGACCCCTATAACTCAAACATTCTCCCAGAAGTCTCTGAGGCTATTCTCAATTATTTTCATTATCTTTACCTTTATTCTGCTTTTCAGCCATTATTTCCACCATTCTATCTTCCAACTCACTATCTGTTCTTCTGCCTCATTTATTCTACTATTGGTTCCTTCTAGAATATTTTTAATTTCAGTAATCGTATTATTCATCTCTACTTATTTTTATTTTATTTAGGTATTTGTTAATTGTATTAATTTCATCTTCACCATTCTATTTTTGAGGCTTTGGAATACCTTTACTATATTACTGTGATTTCTTTTTCAAGTAGCTTGCCTATTTCTCTTCATTCATTTCATCTTGTAAATTTTTACCTTGTTCCTTCATTTGTGCTGTATTTCTTTGTTTTTTCATTTTTCCCCTAACCTACTCCATTTGAGATTTCCTTCTCCCAGGTTTAGGGTCACATTCCTTTCTTACTTTTGCTTTCTGCCCTCAGTGGATAATGTTGGTTCAGTGGTTTCTGTTGACTTATGTTAGGGGTGATTAGTGCCTGTGCTCTAGTGGGAAGAGGTGATTTTTTGTTCTCCTTCTGGTGGGCAGGGCTGTGCAAGATGGTATATTTTGAAGCGTCTATGGGAATCTTGTCTGCTGATGATTGTTTTTGTGTGTGTGTTTTTTGTGTGTGTCTTGCTTTTTGTTTGGATGAGGTGTCCTGCACTCGGTCCTGTTGGCAGCTGAGTGATACCACGTTTTGTGCATGTGTATAGGCCTTCATGGAAGTTCTCACTAATTAATGCCCCCTGGGATTAGGAGTTATCTGGCAGTCTTGGATCCTGGATACAATGCTCCTCCTTCAATGATTCAAGCCCAGTCTCTGGTCAGGGGACTGAGACTCTAAATTTTTTTTTTTTTTTTACGGGATTAAAGGGGATTAAAACAAAAACATCAAGAGAGAGAAAAAAAAATCATGACAAGAAATAAAAGCCAAACCCACAGAAATGGTAAATACAAGATCAGACAGAATTACAAAAACAATATGACATATACACACACTTATAAACACACAAATATAACTAAAGCATTCCAAGAAAAGAAGGTGCAAGTGATTGACTTGGTGAGCACTGGAAAGCAAAAATGACATAGACCAATTAAAAGCAGAGCTAACTAAAACTCAAAATGGAAAACTGAGACAAAGCAGAGTGCCAACTGGGAGATATAGCAAAGAAAGCATAACAAATGAATAAATATGGTGAAAAAACAACAAATGAAAACAAAGAGAGAGAGAAAAGAAGGGAAAGAAAAGAAAAAAGGAAGTAGAAGAAAAAATAGAAAAGCAAAAATAAATAGATGTATGTTAAAAAGATTTTTATGATATATATATATATATATATATCAAGGAATAGCTGCTGCTGCTGCTGCTAAGTTGCCTCAGTCATGTCCAACTCTGTGCGACCCCATAGATGGCAGCCCACCAGGCTCCCCTGTCCCTGGGATTCTCCAGGCAAGAAAACTGGAGTGGGTTGCCATTTCCTTCTCCAATGCATGAAAGTGAAAAGTGAAAGGGAAGTTGCTTAGTCGTGTCTGACCCTCAGAGACCCCATGGACTGCAGCCTTCCAGGCTCCTCCATCCATGGGACTTTCCAGGTGAGAGTACTGGAGTGGGGTGCCATTGCCTTCTCCTAAGGAATAGCTACAGAAGGAAAAAAGCAATAAGAGAAGCAGTCAAACAGAACAATTTTTTTTAATTGAGAAAAGGGAAAAAAAAAAAAGGAAAAGTCCACAGTGCTGCAAAAGGCCAATGTAAAGGTAGAAGTATGTAGGGGGGATAGAAAGTGTATTTTTTTTTAATTAAAAAAAAATAAAAATGTTGTAAACGTCATAGCTCTCCTTAGTTGTGAAGTCTGCTTCCCATGGATTCAATTGGACTAGTTCCCTGTTGATGATTTCCTGTTTGGGGAGACTTGTGCCTGTGTTCTGGTTGATGGTGCTTGATATTTTCTTTCTGAAGGGCAGCACCGCATTGGGTAGTATGTTTTGGGATGTATATGGGTTCAGTATGGCTTTGGGCAGCCTGTCTGCTCGTGTAGAGTGTTGTGTTTCTGTTTTGTTGAAGGATTGGTGTGGGGTATGTGGGAACTGGTGCTTGCTGGCCTTTGGGTAGCCTTTGTTTTGGTGATGAGATGGAGGTCTTTGGGAAGGGTCATGACTATTAATGTTTCCTGGGGTCAGGAGTTCTCTTGTGGTTCAAAGTCTTGGGTTTGAGACTCTCACCTCAGGGATTCAGGCTCAATGCCTATTTAAGGTCCAAGACTTCACAAGCCACACAGAACAAAAGATAAGTTCCCAACACTTGGTGAAGGCAACACTCAGCAACCAGTGAGGTTCACACCAACACCTTTAGTGTTTCTAGGAAAGTCTCTGGACCTGTTTTGGGCAGTATGGGCTGAGCTCAGTCTCAGGTCTGGTCTTATTCCCACTTGTAGCTGCTCCTAGTGTTTAGAGTTGCCCCTAGAGTTGCCCACCACAGATATGAGAGGTTGAAGGCCAAGGCTCATTAGGTGTCACTTTCTCTTGTGGACTGGGGAGAGAGGAGAATATGGCAGCCACACATGTGTTGTACTGCGGCGTGCCTCTGGCAGTAGTGACCTGTTGGATGTTGATATGGTCTGAGGTAGGTCTTGGTTTCTCCCAGAGGCAAAGGCCCCAGTACATGGGTCCCTAGAAGAGCTCAGCTGTTTAAGCTCCCAGGAAGTTGCAGGCAGTAACCTGTGCCTGCCCAAAACGTGGGGTTAGCTGCAAACTCTGGGATGAGGACCCCATTGGTGTTGTTTTGTCCACTGACTCTGGCACGCCTCCCAGTTTTAGCAGTGATAGGCATGTCTATTTATGCAGCCACATTGAAGTAGCCCTCTCAGCAAGTTTTCATGGCCACCAGCCACCTACCTCTCCATGGGATCTTTGCTGGAGCTTCCCCCCAGAAAGATGGTGGGCAGGAGCTACCCCACGCCCAAGGTAAGGAGCAGAGGCTGTGCTTTGCTGGAGCAGCCGTGAAGAGATACCCCACGTCCAAGGTAAGAGAAAACCAAGTAAGACAGTAGGCACTAAGGGCATCAGAGGGCAGATAGACAGAAACCACAATCACAGACAATCAGCCAGTCTGACCACATGGACCACAACCTTGTCTAACTCAATGAAACTAAGCCACACTATGTGGGACCACCCAAGAAGGATGGATCATGGTAGAGAGGTCTGACAAAATGTGGCCCACTGGAGAAGGGAATGGCAAACCACTTCAGTATTCGTGCCTTGAGAACCCCATGATCAATATGAAAAGGCAAAAAGGTAGAACAATGAAAGATGAACTCGCCAGGAAGGTAGGTGCCCAATATGCTACCAGAGATCAGTGGAGGAATAACTCCAGAAAGAATGAAGGGATGGAGCCAAAACAAAAACAACACCCAGTTGTGGATGGGACCGGTGATAGAATCAAGGTCTGATGCTGTAAAGAGCAATATTGCATAGGAACCTGGAATGTTAGGTCCATGAATCAAGGCAAATTGGAAGTGGTCAAACAGGAAATGATAGGAGTGAACCTCAACATTCTAGGAATCAGAGAACTAAGATGGACTGAAATGGGTGAATTTAACTCAGATGACCATTATATCTACTACTGTGGGCAGGAATCGCTTAGAAGAATTGGAGCAGCCATTATAGTCAACAAAACAATCCTAAATGCAGTACTTGGATGCAATCTCAAAAACAGAATTATCTCTGTTCGTTTCCAAGGCAAACCATTCAATATCATGGTAATCCAAGTCTATGCCCCTACCGGCAATGCTGAAGAAGCTGAACAGTTGTATTAAGATCTACAAGACCTTCTAGAACTAACACCCAAAAAAAGATGTTCTTTTCATTATAAGGGACTGGAATGCAAAAGTAGGAAATCAAGAAACACCTGGAGTAACAGGCAAACTTGGCATTGGAGTACAGAATGAAGCAGGACAAAATCTAATATAGTGTGCCAAGAGAACACACTGGTCATAGCAAACACTCACTTCCAACAACACAAAAGAAGACTCTACACATGGACATCACCAGATGGTCAAAACCGAAATCAGATTGATTACATCCTTTGCAGCCAAAGGTGGAGAAGCTTTATACAGTCAGAAAAAAACAAGACTAGGAGCTGAGAACATGCTCAGAACAGGCTCAGAACATGAACTCCTTACTGCCAAATTCAGACTGAAATTGAAGATAGTGGAGAAAACCACTAAACCTTTCAGGTATGATCTAAATCAAATCCTTTATGACTATACAGTGGAAGTAAGAAATAGATTTAAAGGACTAGACCTGATAGAGTTCCTGATGAACTATGGATGGAGGTTTGTGACACTGTATAGGAGACAGGGATCGAGATCACCTCCCCATGGAAAAGAAATGCAAAAAACCAAAATGGCTGTCTGAGGAGGCCTTACAAACAGCTGTGAAAAGAAGGGAAGTGAAAAGCAAAGGAGAAAAGCAAAAACCCATTTGAATGCAGAGTTCCAAAGAATAGCAAGGAGAGATATGAAAACCTTCCTCAGCGGTCAATGCAATGAAATATAGGAAAACAATAGAATGAGAACGACTAGAGATCTCTTCAAGAAAATTAGAGATACCAAGGGAATATTTGGTGCAAAGATGGGCTCGATAGGACAGAAATGGTAAGGACCTAACAGAAACACAAAATATTAAGAAGAGGTGGTAAAAATACACAGAACTGTACAAAAAGATCTTCATGACCAAGATAATCACGATGGGGAGATCACTCATCTAGAGCCAGACATCCTGGAATGTGAAGTCAAGTGGGCCTTAGGAAACATCACTACGAACAAAGCTAGTGGAGGTGATGGAATTCCAGCTGAGCTATTCCAAATCCTGAAAGATGATGCTGTGAAAGTGCTGCACTCGATATGCCAACAAATTTGGAAAACTCAGCAGTGGCCACAGGACTATAAAAGGTTAGTTTTCATTCCAATCACAAAGAAAGGCAATTCCAAAGAATGCTCAAACTACCACTCAGTTGCACTCATTTCACACGCTAGTAAAGTAATGCTCAAAATTCTCCAAGCCAGGCTTCAACAATACATGAACCATGACCTTCCAGATGTTCAAGCTGATTTTAGAAAAGGCAGAGGAACCAGAGATCAAATTGCCAACATCCGCTGGATCATCGAAAAAGCAAGAGAATTTCAGAAAAACATCTATTGCTGCTTTATTGACTATGCCAATTCCTTTAACTGTGTGGATCACAATAAACTGTGGAAAATTCTGAAAGAGATGGGAATACCAGTCGACCTGACCTGCCTCTTGAGAAATCTGTATGCAGGTCAGTAATCAATAGTTAGAACTGGACATGGAACAAAAGACTAGTTCCAAATAGAAAAAGGAGTACATGGAGTCTGTATATTGTCACCTGGCTTATTTAACTTATATACAGAGTATATCATGAGAAACATTGGGCTGGAGGAAGCACAAGCTGGAATCAAGATTGCCGGGAGAAATATCAATAACCTCAGATATGCAAATGACACTACCCTTATGGCAGAAAGTGAAGGAGAACTAAAGATCCTCTTGATGAAAGTGAAAGTGGAGAGTGAAAAAGTTGGCTTAAAGCTTAACATTCAGAAAACTAAGATCATAGCATCTGGTCCCATCACTTCACGGCAAAATAGATTGGTAAACAGTGGAAATGGCTGACTTTATTTTTCTGGGTCCCAAAATCACTGTAGATGGTCATTGCAGCCATGAAATTAAAAGATGCTTACTCCTTGGAAGGAAAGTTATGACCAACCTAGACAGCGTATTAAAAAGCAGAGACATTACTTTGCAAAAAAGATCCGTCTAGTGAAGGCTACTTTTTGTCCAGTGGTCATGTATGAATGTGAGAGTTGGACTATAAAGAAAGCTGAGTACCGAAGAATTGATCCTTTTGAACTGTGGTGTTGGCAAGGACTCTTGAGAGTCCCTTGGACTGCAAGGAGATCCAACCAGTCCATCCTAAAGGAGTTCAGTCCTGGGTGTTCATTGGAAGTACTGTTGTTGAAGCTGAAACTCAAATACTTTGGCCACCTGATTCAAAGAGCTGACTCCTTGGAAAAGATTCTGATCCTGGGAAAGATTGAGGGCAGGAGGAAAAGGGGATGACAGAGCCTGAGATGTTTGGATGGCATCATTGACTCAATGGACATGGGTTTGGTTGGACTCTGGGAGTTGGTGATGGTCAGGGAGGCCTGGCGTGCTGCAGTTTATGGGGTTGCAAAGAGTAGGACACAACTGAGAAACTGAACTGAACTGAAGTGCCCCCCAGGTCCCACCCTATGCTACAGGCCTAAGCTTCCTAGCCACTTTTCTTCACTCCTGGCCCCTGCCCTTTGCTCAGCAGAGGCTTGTATGCATTTCTCTCAGCTCCCTGGCCCCACCTTTTGTTCCAAGCTGGGGCTTGTGAGCTACTCACAGCTGAAAATTGCTGTTAGGCAGCTTTCTCTGTATTTTGCCTTCTGAGCTCCCACTTTTACACATTCCTCTGAGGTTCCACAACTCCCCATTGGTCCCTCCTGTGAGGGAGTTTCCTAATGCATGAAAACTTTTCCTCCTTCACAACTCTCTCTCTCCCTCATGGCACAAGCTCTGGTCCTTAAGTTCTCTGCCATTTTTTTTAATGTCTTTATCTTTTGTCCTACCTCATCCAGGGAGATTAGTTTGCTTTTTTGGAGGCCTGGGCTCTTCTGCTGTCCTTTAGAAGTTTCTCTGTAGGAGTCGTTCGATATTTTTTATGAGTTTTTTTTTTTATGTTTTTGTGGGGAGACAAGCGATCTCCCCATCTTTCTTATCTGCCATCTTTTTCCATGCCCCCCAAAACCTATAACACCTTTACTTTATACAAATTAATTTGTACTTCTTTTTTTAAGTTTTTTTTTTTTTTTACTGATTTTTTGTCGAAGGATGCTTGCTTTACAGAATTTCATTGTTTCCTTGATGTACTTCTTAATCCCCCACCACTAAATTCACTCTACACCCTTCCTTCTCCCCACTGGTAATCACTACACTGTTTCTATGTGTTTTAGTTTATTTGCTTTGTTATATTCATTGATTTCTTCTATTTTATATATTCTACCTATAAATGATAGCATGCAGCTTTCATATTTCTCTGGTTGACTTATCTCACATAGCACAATACCCTCGAAATTTTTCCATGTTGCAAATGGAAAAATAATATTATTTTTATTGTTAAGTATTATCAAATTATATATATATGCAAACATTATATATCTGTATATCTATATATACATATATATCCACCTATATACACACACACATACATATATGCCACATCTTTATTCATTCATAGGTTGATGGAAATTTTGGTTGCTTCCAAATCTTGGCTATTATAAATAATGTTTCTATGAACATTGTGGTGCAAGTATCTTTTGGATTAGTGATTTCATTTTCTTCAGATGTATACCCAGGAGTGGAATTTTGCTGGATCATATGATAATTCTATTCTTAGTTTCTTGAGGAAGCTCCATACTATTTTCCACAGTGCCTGCACCAATTCATATCCCCAGCAATGATGTCCTAGGGGACCTTTTTCTTCACAGCCTTGACAATGGCATCTGATCCCATCACTTCATGGCATATAGACAGGGAAACAATGGAAAAAGCGAGATACTTTATTTTCTTGGGCTCCAAAATCACTGAACATGGTGATTGTAGCCATGAAATTAAAAGATTCTTGCTCCTTGGAAGAAAAGCTATGGCAAACCTAGACAGCATATGAAAAAGCAGAGACATTAATTTGCCAACAAATTTCCATATAGTCAAAGCTATGGTTTTTCCAGTAGTCATGTATGGATGTGAGAGTTGGACCATAAAGAGAGCTGAGACCTGAAGAATTGATGCTTTTGAACTGTGGTGTTGGAGAAGACACTTGAGAGTCCGTTGGACGGCAAAGAGATCAAACCAGTCAATACTAAAGGAAATTAGTCCCAGAATATTCACTGGAAGGACTGATATTAAAGCCAAAGCTCCAATATTTTGGCCTCCTGATGCAAAGGACTGACTCACTAAAAAAGACTCTGATGCTGGGAAAGATCGAAGGTGGGAGGAAAAGGGGATGAAAGAGGATGAGATGGTTCGATGTCATCACTAACTCAATGGGCATGAGTTTGAGCAAGCTCCAGGAGTTGGTGATGGACAGGGAAGCCTGGCATGCTACAGTCAATGGGATCACAGAGTCAGATACGACTCAGTGACTGAACTGAACTGAACTGCCAATATTTGTTATTTGAAGACCTTTTAATGATAGGCATTGTGATAGATATGAAGGTGATATCTCATTGAAATTCCAATTAGCATTTCTTTGATGGTTAGCAATGTTGATCATCATTTGATGTTCCTGTTGCCCATTTGTATATCTTCTTTGGGACAAAGGCTATTCAAATCTTCTGTAAATTTTTATTGGGCTTTTTTTATGTTAAGCTGTATGAGCTATTTTTATATTTTGGATATTTAACCCCTTATCACTCACATCATTGTAAATATTTTCTCCAATTCAGTAGTTTGTCTTTTCATTTTGTCAATGGTTTCCTTCCATGTGCATTTTTTAAAAAATTACATCCCATTTATGTTTCCTTTTGTTTCCTATTCCTTAAGAGATATGTCCAAAAAACTATTACTACTATTTATCTCATGTTCTCCCTTTGATTTCTTCTAATAATTTTATGTTTTCTGATTTTTAATCCATTTTGAAGTTATTTTTGTATATGTTGTGAGAAAATATTCTAGTTTCATTCTTTTACATGTAGCTATCCAGTTTTCACAGTGCTACTTACTGACAAGACTGTTTCTCCATTGTATATTCTTGCCTCCTTTGTTGTAGATTAATTGACCATAGTGTGTGGGCTTATTTCTAGGCTCTGTATTCTGTTACATAGGTACATGATTCTATGTTTGTACCTGTACCCTACTATTATGCTTACTTTAGCTTTGTGCTAGAGTCTGAAGTCAGAGAGTAAAATATCTACAGCATTGTTTTGTTTTATTTTTATGAAGATTGCTTTAACTATTCAGAGTCTTTTGCATTTTAGGATTATTTCTTCTAGCTATATGGAAAATATTTTATTATTGTGATACAGATGTATGAAAGCTGTAGACTGCTTTGGATAGTATGGGCATTTTAGCAATGCTAGTTCTAACAATCCCAAGAATACATGCTATCTTTCCATTTCTTTGTATCATCTACAGTTTTCTTCATCAACATTTTATAATTTTTCAGGTTATATGTTTTTCACCTCCTTAATTAAGGTTACTCTGAGGTATTTATGCTTTTTGGTACGATTTTTAATTGAATTCTTTCCTGTGTGCTCTTTCTGATATTTTATTATTAATTTATAGAGAAGCAATCTATTCTGTATATTAATCTTGTATCCTGCAACTTTGTTGAATTCATTTATTCATTCTAACAGATTTTAGTGGATAGTATATGTGTTTTCTATATATGTACAATGTCATCTGTGGCAGTATTAATCCTTCCCTTCCAATTTTTGATGACTTTTACTTCTTTTTCCTGACTGATTTCTGTGGCAAGGATTTTTGATACTAAATCAAATAGAAGTGGTAAGAGTGGGCATCCTTGTCTTGTTTCAGAATTTAGAGAAAAAACTTTCAGCTTTTCAAAATTGAGTATGATGTTAGCTGTGCATTTGTCACGAATGGCCTTTATTATGTTGATATATGTTCCTTTTATATCCTTTTTGATAAGAAAGTAAGAGTTTTTAAAATGAATGGATGTTGAATTTTGTCAAAGGCTTTTCCTGCATCTACTCAGATGGTCATATGATTTTTACCCTTCCTTTTATTAATGTGGTATATCTCATTGATTAAGAACTTTAAGCCATTCTTGCATGCCTGGAATAACTTTAACTTTTATTGGTGTATGGGATGCCTTTATCTGTTACTGAATTTGGTTTGATAACTTTGTGTTGAGAATTTTTCATCTGGTTTTCTTTTTTGCATTATCTTTACCTGGTTTTAGTATCAGGGTAATAACAGCCCCATAGAATGAATTTGGGAATATGCTCTTCAATTTTTTGGAATAGTTTGAAAAGAATGGGTATCAGCTCTCCTTTATATGTTTGGCAGAATGCCCCTATGAAACCATCTAGTACTGGACTTTTTCTTTTGCTAGAATTTTTTTTAATTATTATTGTTAGTTCACTTTCACAACTAGTGATGTGTCTGTTCAGATTGTCTTTCTTTTTTCTGATTCTGTCTTGAATGGTTGTATGTTTCTAACAAATTTGTCCATTTCCTACAGATTGTCCAATTGTTGGCATACAATTATTCATAGTATTTTTAATGATCTTTTGCATTTCTGTGATAATGGTCGTTATTTGTCCTCTCATTCATTATCTTTTTTATTTGGGTCCTTTGTCTTTACTTTTTTTGGTGATGAGCTTGGTTGAAGCCTTATTACTTTGTTTTGTTTTGTTTAAATGTCTGGATGTCTTTGAACTTTTCTAGTGTTTTTTTAGTCTCTATTTTATTAAATCCCTCTATGATCTTTCTTATTCCCCTCCTTCTGTTATCTTTGTGGTTTGTTTATTCTTTTTTCTCTGATACCTTTAGATTAAGCTATTTATTTTGAATTTTTTGTTTGTTTCTTGACAGAGGCCTGTGTTGTTACTATTATTATTATTATTTTTCTCTTAGAACTGTTTTTTCTGCCTCCCATAGATTTTGGAAGGTTGTGTTTCCATTTCCATTTGTCTCAAGTTAGTTTCTAATTTCTTCTTTTATTTTTTCATTAACCTGTGGAGTTTTTAATAGAATGCTATTTAGTCCCAATGTATTTGTTCTTTTGCCATTTTTCATCTGTTATTGAATTCTGGTTTCATAGCACTGATGTCCATAAAAAATACTTGATATAATTCCTATCCTTTTAATTTTTTGAGACTTGTTTTGTGACCTGTCATTTGATCTCTCCTGGGGAATGACAGGGTAATAGACAGGAAGCCCAGGGGTCTCCAAACGGAGGAAATAGCCTGCAAGTATCAGACATTTTTATCTCTCTTAAGTGGCAAGAAGAAACAAACTAGCGATATTTTTTTCTTCTCTATACAAATTTAAAAGGAGATTTCTTTTAAAATACTGTGTTGCCATAATGACACCTGGTTTCACTTGAAGTTAACTATTCTCAAACCTTGAGATAACCAATGCATTTTTCTTCTGGAAATGTTTGTCTTAAACCATACTAATGTACTATGCATTTACCCCAAACTCAGTCTTCAAGTCGCTTCTGCCAAATGGCTCAGAACCTACTTGACAAACCAGTACGTTATACTCAGATATTGTTCCCCTAATCTATATAAACAAAACTATTTGTACGGTAATCTGCCGTAAATCTACAAGATTCAAGTTAATTATTTTATGGCCCAGGATGAACCATTTGGTGCCAAAATTATCCCAAAATGCATCTTATGGGTGAGGGGCTTGGTGCCATTTTGAGTTTTAAGACATTCCTTTCTTTCATCAACAGATTGCTAGTGACTATATATATCCAGCTGAAGACTAGCAGGGGACACTCTTTCTGCCCCCTTCTGATGTCTATGTCAGAAGCTTTCTCTATCTTCTTTATACTTTAATAAAACTTTATTATACAAAGCTCTGAGTGATCAAGCCTTGTCTCTGGCCCCAGATTGAATTCTCCTCTGGAGGCCAAGAATCCTGGCTGTCTTTTCATTTAGCAACAACCTTTCATCTTGGGGGCTCGTCTGGGATCCTTCAGGACAAGGTAAGAATGCTTGGAGCTCTAGTTCTTGGTTCTCTTAGCAAACACATTTTCTGCTGTGCTTTACTAACTCTACGGTCTGCTTGTGTGAATGAATGACATGCCCTGTGCAAAGCAAGTGAGGAGCCCTGCTCTGCGGTTCCATGGTGATCTCATACAGCTTATGGCAGAAACCTGCCAGGGGTTTATACCTACCTGCCAATGCCAAGAGGCATCCAGTGTCTCCTTTGGGAACAGACCAGAAATGGGCAAAGCATGTGGACCAAACTCGCCTTTCTCGATCAACCTTTTCGGTGTCTTTGACCATTTCATAACTCCTTGAGAATTAGAAGTACTAACCTAATCTATTGTATCATAGGCTTTCAAGGGACTTGTAATCTATACTGTTACTGTGTATTGTGGTTTAGGTCCCAAACTTGAATTGGTAGTCAGGAAAGCGCCTAGCCTTGCTAGGAATCAAAAGTTTGGAAGCTAGATGGAGCTCTAGCTCCAAGAACATCTCTGAGGTTAAAGGTTACTCAGATTGGGACCACAATATGTTTTTTTCCCTTGGTAACTCTGGCTCTTAGTGGACTAGAGGAGGCTCTTATACTGGTGTGGTGATGCTTGGAAAGAACATCTTAGTTTTATTTTCGTATCGGTCTTATTGTGGTCAGGAATATACTCAGGGTCGTGCACAGGCACTCAGGTGATGAATGTTTCTCCCAGCGGTCTTAACTTGGGAGGCATTCCGGAAGGTTACTCTGATTGCACCCCGGGTGGCATCAGAGGCAAGCAAAGTTAATGGTGAAGCGCTGGACATCACGTAGGGATGCTATCAGGTCTACCCCTGGTACATCCCCACCCTGTCTCGGTGGTAGAACCAGGTGGGATGAGTACGGCACCTGCGTCAGTAAGGGACAGACTAAGTCCTACCAGGAAGGAAAAGCTTTTGGTGTAAAGTCTGTCTATACCCCCATTTAGAGCAGGGAGGGACACTTCTGGTAGAAAGATGGAGCTGGTCGCTTTTTTTTCTCTTACAGATGGAAGCTAACAATTCCAGCCTCACTCCTTTGAAGGTAAAAATGTAATGAAAACTTTAAATAACATTATCAAAAGGTGTGAGATTTGTCAGAAAAATAACACAAAGACTGAAAAGCTAGCAAAATCTGGATTACAACAAAGTGGGAAGTATCCTGAGAGGACTGGGAAATTGATTTTACTCATATGCCAAAAGCTAATAGATATTCTTGCTTACAAGTTTGGGTGGATACTTTTACTGGATGGATTGAAGTGTTTCCCTGTTGTAGTGAACAAGCTAAGGAGGTTATAAAGATTGTAATCCATGAAATTATCCCCAGGTTTGGGCTGCCACAGAGACTTCGGAGTGACAATGGCTCCGCCTTTAAAGCTGCTGTAACTCAGAGGGTATCTAAAGCTCTAGGCATTGAATATCACTTATACTGTTTCTGGATACCCCAATCCTCAGGAAAGGTTGAAAAAGCTAATGACATTATCAAAAGACATCTGCACAAATTAACTCGAGAGATGCAGGACAATTGGATTAAAGTCCTACCCATAGGTTTAATGAGGGCTTGGACTGCCCCAAAAAAGGAGAGACTACCCCCCTTTGAATGTATTTATGGAAGGCCATTCTTATGCACAGACATTGTTATAGACCCTGAAGCCTTGGAATTAACTAGTTATGTAACTCAGCTCTCAGCTTTTCAACAGGCATTAACAGAACTCCAGGAGACAACTCCTGACCCAGCCTTTAAGTCAAGCAAGCCTCTATTTGAGCCAGGAACCGAGGTTCTCATAAAAACATTGTGATCTTGGGGCCCATCCCTCAAGCCCCTCTGGGAAGGCCCTTACCAGGTTATTCTTTCTTCTCCCACAGCTGTCAAAGTGCCAGGAATTGATTCATGGGTACATCACACTCGAGCTAAGAGGTGGTACCCTTACCAAAAGTAAGCGACTTCATTTTATGACTTCGCTTTCTATGCTCTGACTTTGTACTTTTCAGATGGGCCTAGTAACGTATGTGAGCTTACTTCTGCTGACTCCAAAAATCCTGAGTCTGCCGTTTGATCCTCAAGACAATGCCTTCCTGTCCTGGGCTCACTTCTACACTTCATTCCACAATTGGTCTAACTGCTGGGTCTGTGGAGCACTTCCCTCTTCATCAGTGGAAGGCTTCCTGTGGTGGACATCTCCACTTTAAGGAAAAGACTTTCTCCAAGTCTGTGAATACCTTCAACAACAATCATATGTGATGCCTTTTCATCTAATGACATCTAACAACCCTAAAATGGACTGGTGCAACACATTGCACTTTAACTACAGACATAACGTGACTTTTAATTTTGATTTTAACTTGTTTTAATGACTACTTTGCCTTGCATCTGTAACTGTGTAACTGGATTTGTTTCTAGCCGCATGAAAGCTTTTAAGTTACAAATGGTTGCTCAAACTCCTGCTACTGCTGCAGCTTCCTCCACCTACTATTTGGGGCCCCTGGATCAGATATCCTCAATATGAAGATTAGAAGAATATGTTGCCTCATCAATTTAGGGACAATGCCCCTTGTCAGCTTGGAAGCAGTTATGGAATGAGAATGATACCCCTTTTCCCTAGGCAACATAATTCTCCTAAAAGAAAAGGGGAAATGAGAGGATAACAGGCTGGAAGGCCAGGGGTCTCCAAAAGGAGGAAATAGCCTGAAAGTATCAGACATTTTTAATCTCTCTTAAATGGCAGGAGGAAACAAATTAGCAATATTTTTTTTCCTTCTCTATACAAATTTAAAAGGAGGTTTCTCTTAAAATACTGTGTTGCCATAATGACACCTGGTTTCACCTGAAGTTAACTATTCGCAAACCTTGAGATAACCAATGCATTTTTCTTATGGAAATGTTTGTCTTAAACTTTGCTAATGTACTATGCATTTACCCCAAACTCTGTCTTCAAGTCGGTTTTGTCAAATGGCTCAGAACCTACTTGACAAACCAGTATGTTATACTCAGATATTGTTCCCCTAATCTATGTAAACTAAATTATTTGTGTGGTAATCTGCCCTTCTACAAGATTCAAGTTAATTATTTTATGGCCCAGGATGAACCATTTGGTGCCAAGATTATCCCCAAATGCATCTTATGGGTGAGGGGCCTGGTGCCATTATGAGTTTTAAGGCATTCCTTTCTTTCATCAACAGACTGCTAGTGACTATATAACATCCAGCTGAAGACTAGCAGGGGGGCACTCTTTCTGCTCCCTTCTGATGCCTATGTCAGAAGCTTTCTCCATCTCCTTTATACTTTAATAAAACTTTATTACACAAAGCTCTGAGTGATCAAGCCTCGTCTCTGGCCCCAGATTGAATTCTTCTCCGGAGGCCAAGAATCCCAGCTGTCTTTTCATTCAGCAACAACTTTTCATGTTCTCAACAACATTCCATGTTCTCAAATATGCATTTGAAACGATTGTGTATTCTTCTGTTTTTGGATAGCATTTCTTATTAAGTCTAACCTATATAAATGTGCCATTTAATGCCTTAAATGTTATTTCCTTACTAACTTCCTGTTTTATGATTTGTCCATTGATGTAAGTTGGGTGGTAAAGTCTCAAACATTAATTTTATTATTGCCATTTTCTCCCTTTATCTGATGGTATTTGCTTCATATTTTTAGGTGCTTCTCTACTGAGTGCTGGAGAAGGCAATGGCACCCCCCTCTAGTACTCTTGCCTGGAAAATCCCATGGATGGAGGAGCCTGGTAGGCTGCAGTCCATGGGGTCGCTAAGAGTCAGACACAACTGAGCAACTTCACTTTCACTTTTTACTTTCATGCATTGGAAAAGGAAATGGCAACCCACTCCAGTATTCTTGCCTGGAAAATCCCAGGGACAGAGGAGCCTAGTGGGCTGCCGTCTATGGGGTCACACAGAGTCGGACACGACTGAGGTGACTTAGCAGCAGCAGCAGCAGCTACTGAGTGCATATATGTAAATGATTTTTATATCTTCTTTTATTGGCCATTTATCATTATATAATGGCTTTCTTTGTCTTGTTACAGACTTAACTTTGAAGTGTATTGTGTCTGATATGTGTATTGCTATCTCCAATTTCCTATCATTTCCACTTGCATGAAATACATTTTTCTATCCCCTTGCTTTCAGTCTGTGTATGTCTAAAGACACACATAGTGTGTCTTTCAATCTGTAGCTCTAAAGTGAATCTCCTATAGGTTGCATCTAGATGGATTCTGTTTTATTTTTTATCTAATCATTCACACTATGTCTTTTTATTACAGCATTTAATCCATTGACTTTTAAAGTGATTATTGATACATATGTACTTATTGACATTTATTACTTCCCCCTGCCTTTGGTTTTTGTAGTTCTTCTTTCTCATTTTCTTCTTCTTTTATTTCCTTCCTTTGTGATTGATGATATCCTCTACTGGTATGCTTGTGTTTCTAGTTTTTGTGTATCTATTGCAAGTTTTTGATTTGTAGTTGCCATGGAGTTTATATAGGGCTTCCCTGGTTGCTCAGCTGGTAAAAAATCCACCTGTAATGCAGGAGACCCTGGTTCGATCCCTGCATTAGGAAGATCCCTTGGAGGAGAGCCTGGCAACACATGCCAGTATTCTTGCCTGGAGAATCTCCATGGACAGAGGAGCCTGGCAGGCTATACAGTCCATGGGGTCACAGAGCCTGGCAACATACGCCAGTATTCTTGCCTGGAGAATCTCCATGGACAGAGGAGCCTGGCAGGCTATACAGTCCATGGGGTCACAAAGAGTTGGACATGACAGAGTAACTAAGCATAGCACATGGAGTTTATATATGTTGACATTTATCTACTTGTTTTAAACTGCTAGTCTTTAATGTTCAAACACATTCGGAAAGAACCACAATTTTCTACCCTGAACAATAGCAAAAATGAATGTTCTAGTCCACAACTTAACTGGAGCTCAGTGTTTGATAATTATAAAATAGGCAATCAAATACAGACTGGCTTACTTCCCAGATGAATAAATTAATGAATATTTATAAAATCTTCAAGGATGTTTGGGAACCAACTTGGCAACATATGACACAGTCATGCATTGTTTATGCATGCAACAATGACATACTGGTTAATAGAGTTTTTTCTCAGTAATATTTGTTAACTTGGCTCCCATTGTGAAGTGTTCCTGTATCTGTTTTAGATGCTTAGAAATATGTTTTCAGATGCCTTGTGATATATGTGAAAATATAAACAAACCTTGTGTCTTTTCTTGTAAAATTCTATCACTTTGCAATGGAAAGAAACACTAAAGCCAGTATCAACAAACTTTCTTGTAAAGGGACACAGTAAATATTTTCAGTTTTTCAGACCACACATTTTCTGTTGCAACTATTCACCTATGCTGGTATAGCCTCAAAGCAGCCGTAGACAATATATAAATAAATAATTCTGGCAACATTTTAATAAAATATTAATTTAAAAAAATATAGTGTAAAATAGATTTGGCCCATGGCAATAGTTTGAAAACCCCTGCTTTAGAGTCAGGGAAAGTCTATCAACTACTTGGGTCAAGCTATATAAAACTTCTGTTCAAATTAAAACTGTCCATATGTGTCATGTGTTAGAATCTAAATAGTATAGCTATATATTTCATATTCTGAGAAAATTCACATTTAGTTAGCTGTGCTATATTGAGCAAAGATTTTACTTTTGGTATTTTCCATCTTTAATACAATTCTTATTCTGTTCTGACTGCTCAGCAATAGCTGTTAGGCTAGATAAAACCTCCCCCACTGAGATCTCTCTTGTATAAGTTTCACAGCTTGAAATGAGAAATCTAAACCCTTCATAAAGCACTGTATTAAGAGACCTCAAATGTATAAAAAGCATCCCTCAGCTCAAGGGAAAAAAATCATAAAATAAATTAAGAGAAAAGAGAGCTACCAGTAATCTATTAACACAGAAATAGATAAAATTGAACAGGAAAATGAGAATAATATTAACTTGAGGTTTACAAGACATTTTCAGATTTGTTTCCTATTACATCAATCATGTATATTTTTCCCCTAAGTGTTGCTTTCTTAACAGCCATTAAGTGGCCCTGACTAAAGATTTATAAACATCTTTTATTACTCAGCACTGAGCTTCCTTTCATCTTTTCAATGTTTTACCCAAAAAGTAAGAAGTCAGAGCTCCTCTGTGATCTTAACTACTTTAAATGCTTACAGTATTAGCATTCATTTTTAAAAATATAGTCTTTACAAATAAAGATGATTAATTGAAACTTTCTTTCATTTCATATTATTCCATTAATGATCCAGAGATGATGATACATGTTCAATCTATTTCCTTTCAAATTGCATTGTCTAGATATTTGATGCAAAGTGATGCAAATCTTTAATCAAGCTTTTGCTTTCTATATGACAATTCATTATTAGTTGGGAGCATTTCTTTACTTTTAAAGGTCATGTCATCTTCAAAATCGGACAGAACTCTACTTACTATCTCATTCTGACAGGTCTTACATGTATATATTTATTCTGCTTTGGCAAAGATAACCCACAGCTGATGTCATTGATGTGGATGAGCAGAAAGGAAGATAAAAAAGAAGAAAAGGAAGTAATATAAACTGGTTGCTGATTTTATTTCTTTTATTTAAAACATGAATAAAAATGTGTGTTGTACTCTGAGTACTATAAAAACTTTAAAAATACATTGTGTTACTGGACTCTTGACTTTTTATTTCACAACCTCATTTCAAATGAATATCCCTTTTTATTAAGGGATTGTATAACACCAAAATAATTAATGGATTAGTTTTAGATGAAGGATTAGTTTCTTAAATCCAAAGTACGCTATATGTATTTGTATAGTAAATCAACCAATAATTTTCAAATACAGTAGAAATTATAGTCTTATGTAGTACTAGTCAAGTTAGATTAATAGTTATTACTCAGATTAACGTCAAACTCTTAAAAGGGATAAAAAGAATCTCACCTCATATTAACTATCTTTGGTACATCAGTTCAGTTCAGTCGCTCAGTCGTGTCCCACTCTTTGCGACATAAGTTACCTCTAATAGAAGATGTTCCAGTGCATGGAATACTTTGTCAGTCAATATATTTAATTATCATTATAGCTGTAATAATAACAATGAAGTGAAGTCACTCAGCCGTTTCCGACTCTTTGCGACCCCATGGACTGTAGCCCATCAGGCTCCTCCGTCCATGGGATTCTCCAGGCAAGAACACTGGAGTGGGTTGCTATTTCCTTCTCCAATGCATGAAAGGGAAAAGTGATAATGAAGTCGCTCAGTCGTTCCTGACTCTTCACGACCCCATGGTCTGCAGCCTACCAGGCTCCTCTGTCCATGGGCTTTTTCAGGCAAGAGTGCTGGGGTGGGGTGCCATTGCCTTCTTCCAACAGTGAACTAGGGTTCACTTTTCCCTACATCCTTAATTGTTATTTGTTGTCTTTTGATAATAGCCATCCTGACAGGTGTGGTGTAATAGCTAATTGTGGTTTTGATTTGCATTTCCTAGATAATTGTTGAACATCTTTACACGGGCCTCTTGTCTATCTTTATGTCTTCTTTGGAAAGATATCTTTTCAGGTGTTCTGCCCATTTTTAATTGGGTTGTTTGCTCTTGTGATATTGAGTTGTATGAGATCTTTGTATATTTTGAATATTGCCATGGTCCAGCCCCGGCTGATCCAGGGAGTTCGAAGCGGGGATGGCATTGGCGAGGATCAGGATACAATAGCTTCAATTAGATATTAATTAGAGATATAAAGATTAATAGAATGAGGATAACTCAGCAGGAAAATTCAGTGGAGAAAAGAGGCTGAGTAGCTTGGTTTATGCGGGAGACCAATAAAACTTCAAGACAAGAAGTTTGCACCACTTACGTAGGCCGCAGGTGTCCTTCTGTTCTCCTGAAGGAGAGGAGACACTGAGGCCTCCCCGGTCGGATCTTAGAAGCCAAGGCATAATTAGTAAGCATGGCGGGTTCCATGCTCCAGATGGACTCAGCCAGAATTTGAGAGAGAAAGACATGGGGAGACCAGTCTTTCGAGGAACTGATCCCAATTCTTTATTTTCCATGGTCTACTTTTATATGCTGAGATGTTATTCAAAAGTCACGTGGGGTCAGCAGTCCTGACTTTTATCAAAGTCAGGTGCTTCATACAAATGTATACAGAGGTCTTAGGGATGTTACATCATCTTCTGGCCAGGGGGCTTGCTGACAATTTATGACCCTCTCCTTGTGATGGCAGTCAGTCAACCAGGACACTTATTTCTCCAGGGGTGATTATTCTTAAAACAGACGCCACCCAAATAAAGTTACAGTCCTATATGGTGAGGGTGTAGTGGGTTTTAGTTAAGGAAAAGAATTTACTTAGCCTAAGGTCTAACGTGATTAATATCAAAGGTTAATACTTATTTCTTCTATATATTCATTAATGCGTATAAGGGCAGGGGATGTGGAGACTTAGCAGTCAGCATTGGCTCAACAAATGAAAAACCCTTCACCAATACAACTTCTAATCAGCCCACTATACTTATACTAATAGTTTTCTAGCTTCTCTAAAGAACCTGTTTTTAGAAGGTTTAAAGCATCTCGTGCCTCTCACGGTTGGGAGGCTGTGAGCAATCACATGTGGCCGGACAAGCCTGTCAGGCAGGCTAGAGAACCTTCAGAGGAGTTTGTAGGTTAAAACACTCTTGTCACACCCAGGAGTTTTTATTAACTGGAGCTGTAAGTTAACTCCTTCTCCAAAAGAGGTGGTGGGGGACAGCCCCCCGCAAAGTCAGAGGTGTAGGTCAGAGTACAAAGTAGTAAAGTAGGCAGGCTCTGGTTATGGGGGTAGATGCTCGAGGATTTCCAGGGGGACTCCTGAGGCTCGATCGCACCTTTGCGTATGTTGAGCCTCCTTCCTCATGACCTTTGCCATGGGCGGAGTGCCTCACGCCAGCCTCCAACAGAATATTAATTCCTCATTAGATACATGGTTTACAGATATCTTCTCCCATTCAGTAGCTGGCTCTTTCATTTTGTTGATAGTTTCCTTTGCTGTGCAAAAACTTTTAGTTTGATATGTTGCCATTTGTTTATTTTGCTTTTGTTTCCCTCACCTGAGCAGACATACTCAAAAAACAATTGCTAAAGCCAATGTCAAATAGTGTGCTGCCTATGTTCTCTTCTAAAAGTTTAATGGTTTCAAGTCTTATATTTAAGTTTTTAATTCTGTTTATGCTTGTACATGGTGTGAGAAATTAGTCCAGTTTGATTCTTTTATATGGAAGAGTCCAGTTTTTTCAACACTATTTGTTGAAGAGTCTGTTTTCCCCATTCTATATTCTTGCATTCTAAGCCATAGGTTAATTAACCATAAAAGTGTAGGTTCATTCCTAGGCTCTCTATCCTATCCATTGCTCAACATATCTATTTTAATGTCAAAATCATATTGCTTTGATTATTGTAGCTTTATAATATAGTTTGAAATTTGGGAGCATGATAACTCTAGTTTTGTTCTTCTTTCTCAAGATGTTTTGGCTATACAAGGTCTTTTATTATTCCATATAAATTTTAGAAATATTTGTTCTAGGTCTGTGAAAAGTGATATTTTAGTAGAAGTTACACTGGATCTGTAAATTTCTTAGGGTAGTACAATATTTTGAACGATTCATTTTTCCAATCTATGAGCAGAGAATAATTTTCTATTTGTTTATGTCACCTTCAATTTCTTTCATCAGTGTCTTATAGCTTTCTTAGTAGAAGTTTTTACCTCCTTGGGTAAAATTTATTCCTAGATATTTTATTATTTTTTATAAAATTGTAAGTGAGATTATTTTATTAATTTCCCTGATAGTTCATTTTTACTGTATTAGAAAAAACAGATTTCTGTATATTAATTTTGTATCATGCAACTTTATTGAATTCATTGATGAATTTTAACATTTTTCTCATGGTGTTTTTAAGATTTTCTATGTATAGTATATCATTTGCAAACACAGTTTTACTCATTTCTTTTTAATTGAGTGCTTTACCCCCTGTATGTTGTGGCTATGATGTCCAATACTTCAGAATTTCTATTTGATTTTATTTGGAGTTTTGAACTCTTTGGTAAATTATTTCTTTTCTTCACTAATTTTATTCCTGAGCTCATTGAATGCAATTTTTCCCTTGCAGCTCACTGACTTTATTTGGGATTTGTTACTATTCAGTCACTAAGTCGTGTTTAACCCTTTGAAACCCCAAGGACTGCAGCATGGCAGGCTTCCCTGTCCTTCACCATCTCTTAGAGTTTGCTCAAATTCATGTCCACTGAGTCAGTGATGCCATTCAACCATCTCATCCTCTGTCATCCCCTTCTCCTGCCTTCAAACTTTCCCAGCTTCAGGGTCTTTTCCAATGAATTGGCTCTTCACATCATGTACCTGAAGTTGGGGCTTCAGCTTCAGCATCAGTCATTCAAATGAATGATCAGGCTTGATTTCCTTTAGGATTGACTGATTTGATATCCTTGCTGTCCAAGGAACTCTCAAGAGTCTTCTCCAACAACACAGTTCAAAAGCATCAATTCTTCAGTGCTCAGTCTTCTTTGTGGTACAACTCTCACATCCATACATGACTACTGGAAAAACGATAGCTTTGACTATACAGACCTTTGTTGGCAAAGTGATATCTCTGCTTTTTAATATGTTGTCTAGGTTTGTCATAGCTTTTCTTCCAAGGAGCAAACATCTTTTAATTTCATGGCTAAGGTCACCACCTGCAGTGATTTTGGACCACAGGAAAGTAAAGTCTGTCACTGTTTTCTATTTTTCCCCATTTATTTGTCATAAAGTAACGTAACTGGATGCCATAATCTTCATTTTTTGAATTTTCCCTCTCCTCTTTCACCTTCATCATGAGGGTCTTTAAGTTTGAACAAGATGGCAGAGTAGTAGGTGGATGTGGATACATGAGGAATACACCTTCAGACACAGAAGTGCTTGCAGAACACCAGATGAGAAAAGACAGGAATACCTGACCACCAGAAAAGAATATATAGAACCAGCAAAACTCGATAAGACAAAGGAACTGGGGGAAAAAGCAGTAGCCTAAGGAGGACTGAACCTGCCCTCAGTGGGTTTGGGAAATGAAACAGGGGTCCAATCCCCACAACAGGGCAAGTGTCTGGGTCAGAGGAGAAATATTTAAGGATGAGAGTGAAGCAGCTGATCTGTGGCAAACTAAATGGAATGAGAATCAGACAGTCCTTGCCACAGCTATACATACCCTGAACAGGGATATAGGTCCCCTAGAAGGCACAGTGACTGGGAGCTGGAACATATGGATGGTGGAGCAATCCCAGGACAAGGGCTGCTGTTGATTGTGGAGAGTTGGACCGAAGGGATATTAACGAGGAGATTGTGGTGGGAAATGCCTGTGAAGGAAATTCAAGTAGTCATGGAAGCAAGGCGATACTGCTGAGTCATGCATAGGTGGTGGAGCCATCACCACAGCCTCTCTCTCCCCACATGCCAGCATCGGCAGTTGAATAATAGAGAAGCTGGCCCATTCAGTACCTGATGCTCAGAACAACAGAGTAGGACCTCAGCCAGGGCGCCCTTTTAAGTGCCTGATATGCCAGTCTACAGAGTAGGACCCCAGCCAGGGGGGCCACTGTATATACTTGAACAGGTGAAGCTATGGAGAAAGACTAGCCAAAGAGGCCTTTTGATAGCCGTCTACCAGAGGCTCGAAAAAAGACTCTGATAGGGCTATAACTCCTGCAGCTGCAGCAGTCCATATCCCTGCACAATTGGTGCTGTCAAAGTCTCCATGACCCAAACAACTGTGGGACCTTCATGCTCAACCCTCACTGGGGCAGAGCTACCACAGGGGAAAAATAAGTCTTATGTCTATACACGTGGGGTCATTTCCATCGTGTCTGACTCTTTGTGACTCTGTAGAATGTAGACCGGAAGGTTCCTCTGCCAGGGGAGTTCTCCAGGCAAGAATATTGGAATGTATTGGCCAATACTGGTTGCCATACCCTTCTAGAGCACTGTATTTCCTGCTTCCCTAGCCAGGAAATCCCCTGAGTACCTTGTGCTGCCAGAGGCCCTGTGACTCAAGTAGCTGCACCACCTCCACACATGGCCCTCACTGGGGTAGACCCGAGTCCTCTAGGACAGTCTCAGGAGTAAACCCCAGTGGACCACCCACATGCAGAGATGGAAATAATACCACAATTGAAACCCAGGAGCAGTGTGGTAAAGGGAGAAGACCCAAACCTTTTCCACTAGCTGCACAAGCTGCAGATTAAATCCACATGATCAACTAGGCAGACTCTGTGTCTATGGAATGTATAAAAGGACACTGAGATCTCCCACAATAGAAAACACACTAGTTCTGATAGCTGTGGACATTGGAGGCAAGAACATACAGGAGTAGGACCAGATTAGAGTCTGAGCTGCCCCCACAGCAGATACCAGTGTCAGTATTGGAGAACACCCTAGAGAAGTGAGGTGGACTGTGACTCCCAGCAAGGAAAAGGAGGCTGACAGCAGACACTCAAGAAAAAAAAAAAAAATATATATATATATATATATATATATAAATCTTATATTTTGACTTGTTTTTGTAGTTTCTTTTGGAATTATTTTATTTTTTTCCTCTCTATTGTAGTTGTATATTTTAATAGCACTTTGAAAACTAATTAAGCTATTAATTTTTTAAATCATACTTTTTATTGCTGTTATAAACTTCTGCTTCTACATTGACCTTTTCAGTTCTGTGGACTTTTCATTTTTCTTCTTTTTCTTTTTTTATTTATTCTCTATTTTTTAATTTTAATTTTTTAACCTATTATTATTATTTCTACATTTATTCCTTTGCTTTACTTACTGTACTTTTCCCCTTGCAATTAATCTTTAATATATATAAATCTTCTTTATCTAACTATACTTAACTTTACATTTCTATTCTTTCTTTATTTCCTTTCTTTCCTTTCTTTTTCCTCATTGTATTTGTTAGATTTGTTTTCATTGTTTTATTCCCTAGTTGCTACCTTGCTTTAGTTTTGTTTTCCAATACTGTGCTTTAGTTAGTTTTGTTCTTAAATGGTGGATATCATTTTTGGTTTCTTTTGTTCACCGGGTCAATCTATAGTACCTTATTTTTTGGAGTTTTTTGATTTTGCTTATGGGCGTATATGTATTTTTGTATATTCCATTATTTTAATTATTATTTGCCTGACTTTGTAACTGCCACTTACTTGGGGTTCATTGTTGGTTTCTCATTTTTGGGTATTTGTTTAATCTCATTTAATGTCATAACAAACAACCTGTAGAATCTCTGTTCCTGGCCAGAGATCAAGCCCTGAGCATCTGGAGTAGGAACACTGACTCCAAGAACCCAGACTATCAGAGAACTGCTAACCCTAGGGAGTATCAAATAGTGAGGACTACCACAAAGGAAGTCACTTGAATACAAGACCCAGCATCACACAACTATGAGTAGCTATGCAGGATGCCTCCTTCAAAAAACAAACAAGAGAAAAATACAAACGCAATCATCAGCAGACAAGATTACTACTCACTCAGCCGTGCCCATTAGAGGGGAAAAAAAAAAAGCAAAACAACTCAGCACAAATCTCACATTATAGGAAGCCTGTACAAACTACTGAACCAACATTAGGAGAGTGGAAACCAAAAGGAAGAAAGAATTCAACCTTAAATCCTGGGAAAAGGAGACTCTAAACACAATAAGTAAATAATAATAATAATGATGATGATGATGATGATGATGAAAGGACAAAGAAATACCGCACAATTGAAGGAACAAACTAGAAACACAGAAGTCCAAATAAATGAAGAGGAAATATGCAGTTACCTGAAAAATAATTCAGAATAATGATAGTAAAGACAATCAAAAACCTTGAAAATAGAATGGAGAAAATGCAAGAATCAATTTAAAAAGGCCTAGAGGAACTAAAGAATGAACATATAAACAACACAATTAAGGAAATTAAAAATACTCTAGAAGGAATCAGTAGCAGAATATCTGAGGCAGAAGAATGGGTAAGTGAGCTGGAAGATAAAATGGTGGAAATAACTGCTAAAGAGCAGAATAAAATTAAAAAAGAAGGAAAAGAGTGGAGTATGGTCTCAGATACCTCTGGGGAAATATTAAACCCACCAACATTTGAGTTATAGGGGTCCCAGATGAAGAGGAGAAAAAAAGGGGTATGAGAAAAATTTTGAAGAGATTATGGTTAAAAATTTCTCCAACATGGAAAAGGAAATAGCCAATCAAGTCCAAGAGGTGCAAAGAGTTCTATACAAGATAAACCCAAGGAGAAACACACCAAGCCACATACTTATCAAACTAATAGATTAAACACAAATAAATAATAAAAGCTTCAAGGGAAAAGCACCAAGTAATACACAAGGGAAACCCCGTATGTTTAGCAGATAATCTTTCAGGGGAAGCTCTGCAGACCAAAAGGGAATGGCAAAAAATATTTAATGTACTGAAAGGGAAATATCTACAACCAAGGTTACTCTACCCTGCAAGGATCTCATTCAAAGTTGATGGTAAATCAAAAGCTATTCAGACAAGCAAAAGTTAAGAGGAATCTGTGCCACCAAACCAGCTTTACAACAAACATTAAAGGGACTTATTTAGTCAGGAAATGCAAGAGAATAAAAAGGTCTACAAAAACAAAAATCAAACAATGAAGAAAATGGCAATAGGAACATATATATCAATAATTACTTTAAATTTAAATGTAAATGCATTAAATGCTCCAACCAAAAGGCATAGACAGGCTGAATGGATACAAAAATAAGACCCATATACATGCTGTCTACAAGAAACCCACTTCAGACCTAAAGAAACATACAGACTGAAAGTGAGAGGATGGAAGAATATATTCCAGAAAGCTGGAGTAGCAATCCTCATATCAGACAAAATTAAAATAAAGAAAATTGCAAGAGATAAGGAAAGATACTGCACAATATTCAAGGGATCAATCGAAGGGGAAGACATAATGGTAAATATCTATGAACCCAACATAGGATCACCTCAATACATAAGACAGACACTAACAGATATAACAGGAGAAATTGACAATCACATAATTACAGGAAACTTTAACAACCTACTCACACCAATGGAAACATCATCAAAACAGAAAATTCATAAGGAAACACAAATCTTAAATGACACATGAGATGGATCTCATTGATATCCTCAGGACATTTCAACCAAATGCAGAAGAATACACATTCTTCTCAAGTGAGCATGGAATGTTCTCCAAGATAGACCACATCTTGGGTTACAAATAAAACCTCAGTAAGTTTAAGAAAATTCAAATCATATCAAACATCTTTTCTGCCCACAATGCTAAAAGACTAGATATTAATTACAAGGAAAAAAAACTGTAAAAACAAACAAACAAACAAACACGTGGAGATTAAGGAATACATTTCTAAATAATGAAGAGGTTACTGAAGAAATTAAAAGGGAAATTAAAAAATTCCTGGAAACAAATGACAATGAAAACATGAAAACTCAAAATATATGGAATGCAGCAAAAGTAGTTCTAAGAATGAAGTTTATAGCAATACAATCCTACCTCAAGAAACAAGAAAAACATCGAATAAACAACGGACCTTTACACCTAAAACAACTGGACAAAGAACAAAAAATTCCTAAAATTAGCAGAAGGAAAGAAATCATAAAGATGAAAGCACAAATAAATGAAAAAAGAAATGAAAGAAACAATCGTAAAGTTTAATAAAGTTAAAAGCTGGTTTTGTGAGAAGATAAACAAAATTGACAGAACATTAGCCAGATTCATCACGGGAAAACAGAGAAAAATCAAATCAACAAAATTAGAAATGAAAAAGTAGAGGTTGCATCAGACAATGCAGAAATACAAATAATTATAAGAGACTGTTATGAAAAACTATATGGCAATAAAATGGATAACCTGGAAGAAATGGACAGATTCTTAGAAAGTTCAATCTTCCAAGACTGAACCAGGAATAAGTAGAAATTATGAACAACCCAAATAGAAGCACTGAAATCGTAACTGTGATCAAATATCTTCCCAAAAAGAAAAGCCCAGGACCAAATGACTTCACAGGAGAATTCTATCAAACATTTAGAAAAGAGCTAATGCCTATCCTTCAAAAACTCTTTCAAAAAATTTCAGAGGAAGGAACACTTCCAAACTTATTCTAGGTCACCACCACCCTGATACCAAAATGAGACAAATATAACACTAAAAAAGGAAACTATATGTCATGTCAATATCACTGATGAACATAGATGCAAAAATCCTCAACAAAATTCTAGCAAACAAAGTTCAACAAGAGATTAAAAAGCTCAAACACATGATCAAGTTGGGTTTATTCCAGGGATGCAAGGATTCTTCAATATATGCAAATCAATCAATGTGATAAACCATATTAAAATATTGAAAGATAAAAACCATATGATAACCTCTATAGATGCAGAAAAAGCCCTTGAAAAATTTCAGCACCCATTTATGATTAAAACTCTTCAAAAATGGGTTTATAAGGAACCCACCTCAACATAGTAAAGGTCATATATGATAAGCCTACAGCAAACATTTTTCTCAATGGTGAAAAAATTCAAGCATTCCCCCTAAGATCAGGAACAAGACATAGGTGTCCACTTTCACCAGTATTATTCAACATAGTTTTGGAAGTCCTAGCTATGGCAATCAGAGAAGTAAAAGAAATTAAAGGAATCCAGATCAAAAAGAAGTTCTCACTGTTTGAAGATGACATGATATAGAAAACCCTAAAGGTGCTATCAGAAAATTACTAGAGCTAATCAGAGAATTTAAAAAAGTCACAGAATACAAAATCAATACACACAAATCACTTACATTTCTATATACTAACAATGAAAAATTAGAAAGAGAAATTAAGAAATCAATCCCATTCATCTTTGCAACAAAAAGAATAAAATATCTAAGAATAAACTTCCCTACTTAGAAAAAATAACTGTACACAGAAAATTATAAGACACTAATGAAAGAAATAAAAGATGACATAAACAGATGGAGAGATATTCCATGTTCCTGGGTAAGAAGAATCAATATTGTGAAAATTGCTATACCACCAAATGTAATCTATACATTCAATGTGATCCCTTTCAAATTACCAATGACATTTTTTCACAGAACTAGAACAAAAATTTCACAATTCATATAGAAGCACAAAAGACCACGAATAGCCAAAGCAGTCTTGAGAAAGAAGAATGGAGCTGGAGGAATCAACCTTCCTGCTTTCAGTTTATACTAGAAAGCTGTAGTCATCAAGACAGTATGGTACTGGCACAAAAACAGAAATATAGGCCAATGAACCAAGATAAGAAGTCCAGAAATAAACCCACGAACCTATGGGAACTGTATTTTTGACAAAGGAGGCAAGAATATACAATGAGGCAAAGACAGACTATTTAATAAGGGGTTCTGGGAAAACTGGACACCTTCATGTAAAATAATGAAATTTGAAAACTTCCTAACACCATACACAAAGATAAACTCAAAATGGATTAAAGACCTAGATATAAGACAGAAACTATACAACTCTTAGGGTAAAACATCGGCAGAACACTCAATAAGATACATCAAAGCAAGATCCTCTATGCCCCACCTCTTAGAGTAATGGAAATAAAAAAATAAACAAATTGGACCCAATGAAACTTAAAAGCTTTTTCACAGCAAAGGAAACCATCATTTCAGTTTAATTCAGTCACTCAGTCATGTCCGACTCTTTGCGACCCCATGAATTGCAGCACCCCAGGCCTCCCTGTCCGTCACCAACTCCCGGAGTTCACTCAGGCTCATGTCCATCGAGTGAGTGATGCCATCCAGCTATCTCATCCTCTGTCGTCCCCTTCTCCTTCTGCCCCCAATCCCTCCCAGCATCAGAGTCTTTTCCAATGAGTCAACTCTTCGCATGAGGTGGCCAAAGTACTGGAGTTTCAGCTTTAGCATCAGTCCTTGCAAAGAAATCCCAGGGCTGATCTCCTTCAGCATGGACTGGTTGGATCTCCTTGCAGTCCAAGGGACTCTCAAGTCTTCTCCAACACCACAGTTCAAAAACATCAATTCTTCAGTGCTCAGCCTTCTTCACAGTCCAACTCTCACATCCATACGTGACCACAGGAAAAACCATAGCCTTGACTAGACGAACCTTTGTTGGCAAATAATGTCTCCGCTTTTCAATATGCTATCTAGGTTGGTCATAACTTTCTTTCCAAGGAGTAAGCATCTTTTAATTTCATGGCTGCAGTCACCATCTGCAGTGATTTTGGAGCCCCCCAAAATAAAGTCTTACACTGTTTCCATTGTTTCCCAATCTATTTCCCATGAAGTTATGGGACCGAATGCCATGATCTTCGTTTTCTGAATGTTGAGCTTTAAGCCAACTTTTTCACTCTCCACTTTCACTTTCACCAAGAGGCTTTTTAGTTCCTCTTCACTTTCTGCCATAAGGGTGGTGTCATCTGCGTATCTGAAAGGTTAAAAGACAACCCTCAGAATGGGAGAAAATAATAGTAAATGAAACAACTTACAAAGAATTAATTTCCAAATGGACCAAGATAGAAAGTATACAATGTATACAAGCACTCATACAACTCAATACCAGAAAAACAAACAACCCAATCAAAAGGTGGGAAAAAGACCTAAACAGACATTTCTTCAAAGAAGACATATAGATTGCTAACAAACACATGAAAAGATCCTCAGATTGCTAACAAACACATGAAAAGTCGCTCATTATCAGATAAATGGAAATCAAAACTACAGTGAGATATCAGCTCACACAGATCAGAATCTCCATCATCAAAAAGTGTACAAACAATCAATGCTGGAGAGGGTGTCGTAAAGGGGAACACTTTTGCACTATTAGTGGGAATATAAATTGATACAGCCACTATGGAAGACAGTATGGAATTTTCTTAAAAAAACTATTAGCCTCTAATTAAAATAAATAAATTTTAAATTAAAAAATAATAATAAAAAATAGGGAAAAAAAACACCATGTGAGCCAACAATCTTCTCAACAATGTACCTCAGGGTATATGCCCAGATGAGGAAACCAAAACTGAAAAAGACACATGTACCCCAATGTTCATTGAAGCACTATATACAATAGCTAGGATATGGAAGCAACCTAGATGTCGATCGACAGATGAGTAGATGAAGTTGTGGTACATAAACAAAATGGAATATTATTCAGCCATAAAAAGGAACACGTTTTAGTTAATTCTAATGATATGGATGAACTTAGAGCCTATTCTACAGAGTGAAGTAAGTCAGAAACAGAAAGATAAATATATACTAACTCATATATACAGAATCTAGAAAGATAGTACCGAGGAATTTATTTGCAGGGCATCAATTGAGAAACAGACATAAAGAATGAATTATGGACATGGGGAGAGGGGAGGAGAGGGTGAGATGTAAGGAGAGAGTAACGTGGAATCTTATATTACCATATGTAAAATAGATAGCCAACAGGAATTTTCTGTATGTCTCAGGGGATTCAAACAGGGGCTCTGTATCGACCTAGATGGGTGGGATAGGAAGGCAAATGAGAGGGAGGTTCAAGAGGGAGGAAACATATGTATACCTATCGTTGATTCATGTTGAAGTTTGACAGAAAACAACAAAATTATATAAAGCAATTATCCTTCAATTAAAAATAATGCATTTATTAAAAAAAAAAAAGGCTCTTCACTTTCTGTCATTAGAATGGTATCATCTGCGTATCTGAGGTTGTTGATATTTCTCCTGGCAATCTTGATTCCAGATCTTGTTCTTCATCTAGCCTCACATTTCATGTGTTGTACTCTGAATATCAATTAAATAAGCAGGGTGACAATATACAGCCTTGAAATACTCCTTTCCCAATTTTGAACCAGTCTGTTATTGATAAATATTTTGAATTCTCTTCAATTAAGTAGCAATATTATGTAACTTTAAGTTTGGCTTCTGTAGATTTATCATTTTCTTTTTGTGGTATATAGTGTTACTGTGGTTCTTTGTGGTTCTTCATGGTTATTGATTATTTGTTCCTCTGCTGGTAATTCATGAGCATCAAAACCTATTAGATTGATTCTCCTGACTTAACAGACTATAAATTATGGGCTTTTGTTTTTCAGTAGATGGTGCTAGAGCATGAGTTTTTTGTTGCTTTTTACTTGCATTGTCCCTGGTCATATTTGAGAATTTGTACTTTCCACCCTTCTGTTTCCTCTGTCAAAAGTGTGACTTTATACCCTTTTTATAGCTTTGTGAATCTCAGGGATCAGTAGTGCCTTACTTCTGCCAGTTTCTTTGGCATCGCTACCTGGTACATGGGTGTGGTGGACTCCTTTTCTGCATCTGAGATCCCTGTCACAGGTCTACCCCTTCAAGGGGAGAAGGGGTTACTCAGTTGCCTCTGCCATGTCCAAATTTTTAAGGTTTGTGGACTCCGCCTCTGTGAGTGAAGGGACAATAGGCCAGAGTTGTGGGCACTTCAGCAGTTGGGTGGACAGGATCCCATGCCAGTGGCAGGATTCTTAAGCTAAATGGTTGGATCATCATCAACTTGATGGACATGAGTTTTAGCAACCTCTGAGAGTTGGTGATGGACAGGGAATCCTGGCATGCTGCAGTCCATGGGGTCACAAAGAGTTGGATGTGACTGAGTGACTGAACTGAATCAGTTCTTTAAAATCATCATGGTGGCTACTGGAAACCTCTCTTTTGTTTCCCAGAGGTGGCTCTTATAAGTCAAGTTTGTGGTTTCCCACTTGTCCACACACCATGGCCTGTTTTCTGATTGTACTTCCTATCTTCTGGTTCTCTCTCTTGGTGCCACAATTGGGAGTGTGCACAAGGTGCCAGCTGAAGATTGGGAAGAGGTGTGGTCTTCCCAGGTGACATTAGTAGTAAAGAACCCACCTGCTATTGCAGGAGACATAAGAGACTCAGGTTCAATCCCTGGGTCGGGAAGATTCCCTGGAGGAGAGCATGGCAACCCACTCCAGTATTTTTGCATAGAGAATCCAATAGACAGGGAAGCCTGGTGGGCTACAGTCCATAGGGTTGCAAAGAGTTGGAAATGACTGAAGCGACTTGGCATGCATGCACGTGGATTTAGCATTTGGGACTCTGTGGGTGCCCAGGGACCCAGAAAGAAAATCTCTATGTGTAGTACTATCAGATGCTCATGATTAGAGTTCCTGTTCAGCAGTTATCGGGAACTGTGTCCCTTCAATGCCCTTTGATATTTTTATTTGTCTCTTTCCTGATTCCCTGCCTCTGCCTAGTCATGGAGGTCCCATCTCAGTATTCTGGGTGGTGCTAGAAAGGAATGGATTTCTTCCTGCTTAGTCCCACATCACTAAAGTAGCCAGAGTCTCACACTTTTTTCCCTCCTTTTCCTCAGCAGGGAGGAGAGATGCTAAATGATAGTTCAAGCAGTTTTGCCTTGTACTGATAATGTTCTGTTTATAGTCACCTCGGCTGCAACCACACTTTTAAATCTCCCCACAGAAAGACTTCATTTTTGCTTACCATTTCTTTGATATCTTCTCAGGCCAATACTCTTCAGATTTTGTTGTTGTTGTTGTTTTGTTTTGTTTTGTTTTGCTTTTCTCTTCCTTGGCAACAGGAGTTGGAGTGGGTTCACAACCAGGCTGGTACCACAGCCCATAACGAGGTCTGCTCACTTATTACTGGATTCACAGATATATGAGACTACTCTTGGATTCCTTGGCATATTGTCTGGGATCCCATAGCTCCCCAAAAGGGGCTTTTGTTAGTGCATGAATGTCTAATTCTGTGTTGAGAAGCACACATAGAAAAGAGGAACATCTTATGCTACCATGATGCTTATGTTACTTCCACAGTCTCACAACTTTCTTTGATTGTATCATTTGACCCATGAAATAGTTATATAAAGGTAAGAAGGCTACATTATTTCTACTCTTATATGTGATGTAACGAGGCTTTAGACCCTTGATAATACATATTTCCTGATCTGATTTTTCTGGGATCACACACATTAACTTGGAGCTTGAACCAGAGCTCACAGACCCAAAGCAATATATTTCACTCTAAGTTTTGTTTACTATATGCATATGGCTATCCTTTAAGTATCAGAAACCTCTTCTACTCTGGCGGGAAATCTACAATTAATCTTGATGTCCCAAAGTCAGTTGGTCTGTTCAAAATAGGAACCAGGTACTATATTTCCATAAAGATCTAACCTCTCTCTCATTTTCAGTAGGCTCCTTAATCCATAATCTTGTTTTACTCCCTTCTCTAGAATCTTGTAAGTTTGACTATGAAATATCACGGCAAGACAACCTTGCCTCTCTGACCCAAGATAGGGAGTTTATCATGCCCAGTGGCCCAATCAACATATGTTCAGTTGGGATGCTAATAAACCATATCAATATCCTTCTCATTGTCCTCTCTGTAACTAATTTCTTCCCCATATCAATTCAAATCCACAGTGTTACTGTTCTTACATTTCTGAAACATCTCATCAAAACACCCTCACGCTTGAAATAGTGAATGCTTCTAAACTGCTTTCATAATGAACTCTTAAATGTCTCTCATTCAGCCTCTACTTGTATTTTAAAATTATTTTCGTTTACCCCATTTCCACTTTTACTCCTTTTATATCACAATACATATAGTCTTAATTATAATCCTGAAAGGTAAAACTGTTGTTGTTATTTTAGACAGACATATTTAAAGTGGATAAATCTCTTGTTCAAGTTAAAAACAATAACAACAAAAACAAATACAAAAAGCCCTAATAGTTCATATAGCAAATCTGAGCCCTTATTTGTCCAACTACTAAGCCTCTGCTGTTTCTATTAATCCATATGTTTTTTTTTTGTATATCAATTTATTTATTTTAATTAGAGGCTAATTACCTTACAATATTGTAGTGGTTTTTGCCATACAGTCAATTGAATTAGCCATGGGTGTACATCTGTTCCCCATCCTGAACCCCCTTCCCTTTTCCCTCCCCATCCCATCTCTCAGCGTTGTCCCAGTGCACCAGCCCTGAGCACCCTGTCTCATGCATTGAACCTGGACTGGCGATCTACTTCACATATGGTAATATACACATTACAATGCTATTCTCTCAAATCATCCCACCCTCACCTTCTCCCACAGAGTCCAAAAATCTGTTCTTTACATCTGTGTCTCTTTTGCTGTCTCGCATATAGGGTCAACATTACCATCTTTCTAAATTCCATATATGTGCATTAATATACTGTATTGGTGTTTTTCTTTCTAACTTACTTCACTCTGTAGAAGATGCTCCAGTTTCATCCACCTCATTAGAACTGATTCAAATGTATTCTTTTTAATAGCTGAGTAACATTCTATTGTGTATATGTACCACAGCATTCTTATCAATTTGTCTGCTGATGGACATTTAGGTTGTTTCCATGTCCTGGCTATTGTAAACAGGGCTGTGATGAACATTGGGGTACATGTGTCTCTTTCAATTCTGGTTTCCTTAGTGTGTATGCCTAGCAGTGGGATTGCTGGGTCACATGGCATATTTTATATATTTCCTAGTGAAAAATAGTACTACTATTAAGATAGACAATCTGTAGGCCTCATGCCAAATCTCTAATTTGTGTTCTAATTGTGGGAGTCAAAAGATGGAAGAAAATAAGAAAGTGACTTTTAACATTTTAATCCTAGTATCAAAACATGAGAACTGAGAATGACCTTAGAATGATGAGGTAAAATAGAAGAGTTTCATACACACGAAGAGACACTTAGGATTTTTGAGTCTCTGGTTGACATCTTATCAATCAACAAATATTTTATTTCCGAATTCACTTTTTGGTCTCATTTCACACTCATATAATTAAGACAGCCTCAAAATACTATTCAAGAATGTTTTGGTCAGAACAGTAAATATTACTGCAGGGCTATATTTGAGAAAGCACCATAAAAAATGCTAGTCTGAAACTTAAGTATTTAGGATTAATTGTTCCAAATTGTTCATTGAGGATAGATAAAACATGAAATCTTTTGACTTTTATATTGTCAAATGCCCTATCTACAGAAACTTTTTTTTTTTTTTTTTTACAGAAAGCTTATCTTTCAGTGCCAGATGGTCATTTATTCGCTTGTATTCACCATCATAAGACACTCATCAAACTAGATAAAGGGTAGTTTGGGGTTCTTTGCTATATTCTCTGCTTATGTTCAAAGTTACAATTGCAATTTCAGATAACTCTGTGTGAAAAGACCAAATGACTAAACAGCAGCCTTGAAAAATCTGAAAATTATTTTTAAAAGGCTAGTGTCACATTATAACATACAAAGAATAGTGTCAATGATATTTTTTGTTGATAAAATATAGATTCATTTTAGAGTATATTTCAAGCTTACCCTGACATGAAATACTTAATAGAGAATCTTACTCCAGTTATGATTATGGAAAGAGGTAAGGAATACCACTCTTAAAAGGCATCATTTTAAACTAGGAAATTTTTTCTAACAAGCATTTAGGATAAATGTATCACTCATAGTCTTCATTGTTTTCATGATCTTTTTACTTAAGAAGTTGCATTTCCAACTCTTTAAGGTATTATTTTCCTACTTAAATTGTGGCTAATAGATTTTATTCAGCTTTAAATTTTGTTGAAAATTATAAGAAATTTGGTTAAGGCTACTATCAGTAACAATTGAGGAGACTGTTTAAAATGAAATAAAATTTTGTCATCAAAGAAAAATCATCTCCATTGACCCATGTCTTATTATTGTCTAAAAATATTTGGCATCATTACAATCATTTAATCTAACTTGACTTTTTAAGACAAAGCAAGAAAATGTTTATCCATAGAGCCTCTCAGTTCAGTTCAGTCGCTCAGTCGTGTTCGACCCTTTGCGACCCCATGAATCGCAGCACCCCAGGCCTCCCTGTCCATCACCAACTCCCGGAGTTCACTCAGGCTCACGTCCATCGAGTCAGTGATGCCATCCAGCCATCTCATCCTCTGTTGTCCCCTTCTCCTCCTGCCCCCAATCCCTCCCAGCATCAGAGTCTTTTCCAATGAGTCAACTCTTCGCATGAGGTGGCCAAAGTACTGGAGTTTCAGTTTTAGCATCAGTCCTTCCAAAGAAATCCCAGGGCTGATCTCCTCCAGAATGGACTGGTTGGATCTCCTTGCAGTCCAAGGGACTCTCAAGAGTCTTCTCCAACACCACAGTTCAAAAACATCAATTCTTCAGCGCTTAGCCTTCTTCACAGTCCAACTCTCACATCCATACATGACCACAGGAAAAACCATAGCCTTGACTTGATGGACCTTTGTTAGCAAAGTAATGTCTCTGCTTGCTTAATAACCATAATATAACTTTACTATATCTTTGACATCATTTCTGAGAGCATTCCTTCTCCTGCATGACCTTTTAAAATATGACTTTTATTTCCTTATAGTCAATATTTCTCAGAATCAAGGGAAGAAATTATGTTCATATTATCTTTTTATTTTCTATTACCCTTTCTTTTCAACTCCATTAATTTCTATCTCTTTTGAAAAAAATTATATATATTAATGTATATTACTATATATATATATAAACTCCCTGCTTCTTTATGTGACAATTCTTTTCAGTATACCAAGCACTTCTCTTCCTTGTCCCTATCATTTAGAGACCATTCACCTATCTTCTTTTATTATACGTCTTTTCCACTATGCTGTCTTCCTTATTACCTTCTTAGCATCACTGAGCATCAATTCAATGTCTATGTACACATCCCATTCAACATCTTTGCCTCACTGTTCTGTTAACTTCTATTCCATAAGCACTTTCTGCTTCACCCTACATAAGCCAACCTCTCTGATTTTGTCATCACTGAGAACATTTTACACACAAGTTCACTAATTCAAGCATCTTAGTATTTTACCATATTATTTGTTTATAAACCTAGCTTTTCAGCTACTACTTTCACAATTTGTTTTTTTTTTTTTTACTTTACACGATGTCTAGTATGTAGAAATATCTTACCATCTCCACTCTGTTTTATTAATGTGTCATTATGTTGTATCACTCATTGCACCTGTGTGCTTCTGTCATTTTTATTTTTAATTATTTATTTAATTGGAGGCTAATTACTTTACAATATTGTAGTGGTTTTTGCCGTACACAGACATGAATCAGCCACACGCACACATATGTTCTCCATCCAGAACTCCCCCTGCCACGTCCCTCCACATCCCATTCCCCAGGATCAGTGCCCCAGCCCTGAGCACCCTGTCTCATGCATCAACCGTGGACCTGTGATCCACTTCATGTATGATAATACACAGATTTCAACACTACCATCTCAAATCATCCCACCCTTGCCTTCTCTCATAGAGTCCAAAATTCTGTTTTTACATCTGTGTCTCTTTTGCTATCTTGCATATAGGGTCATTGTTATCATCGTTCTAAATTCCATATATATGCTTTAGTATACTGTATTGGTGTTTTTCTTTCTGACTTACTTCACTCTGTATAATGGACTCCAGTTTCATATACCTCATTAGAACTGATTCAAATGCACTTTTAAATGGCTGAGTAACATTCCATTTTGTATATGTACCACTGCTTTCTTATCCATTCGTCTGCTGATGGACATCTAGGTTGCTTCCATGTCCTGGCTATTGTAAATAGGGCTGTGATGAATATTGGGGTACACGATTTTCTTTCACTTCTGGTTTCCTCAGTGTGTATGCCCAGCAGTGGGATTGCTGAGGCAAATGGCAGTTGTAATTCCAGTTTTTAAAGGAATCTCCACACTGTTCTCCATAGTGGCTGTACTAGTTTGCATTACCACCAACAGTGTAAAAGGGTTCCCTTTTCTCCATGCCCTCTCCAGCATTTATTGTTTGTAGATTTTTGGATAGCAGCCATTCTGACAGGTGTGACATGGTACCTCATTGTGTTTTTGATTTGCGTTTCTCTGGTAATGACTGATGTTGAGTGTTTTTTAATCTGTTTGTTAGCCACCTGTATGTCTTCTTTGGATAAATGTTTGTTTAGTTCTTTGGCCCATTTTTTGATTGGGTCGTTTATTTTTCTGGAGTTGAGCTGCAGGAGTAGCGTGTATATTTTTGAGATTAATTATTTGTCAGTTTCTTTGTTTCCTATTATTTTCTCCCATTCTGAAGGCTGTCTTTTCATCTTGCTTATAGTTTCCTTCTTTGTGCAAAAGCTTTTAAGTTTAATTAGGGCCAATTTGTTTATATTTGCTTTTATTTTCCATTACTCTGGAAAGTGGGTCATAGAGGATCCTGTTGTGATTTTTGTTGGAGAGTGTTTTGCATATGTTTTCCTCTAGGGGTTTTATAGTTTCCGGTATTACATTTGGATCTTTAATCCATGTTGAGTTTATTTTTGTGTATGGTATTAAAAAGTGTTCTAGTTTAATTCTTTTAGAGGTGGTTTACCAGGTTTCCCAGCACCACTTATTAAAGAGTTTGATTGTCTTTTCCCCATTGTATTTTCTTGCCTCCTTTGTCAAAGACAAGGTGTCCATAGGTGCGTGGATTTATCTCTGGGATTTTTATTTTGTTCCATTGATATATATTTCTGTCTTTGTGCCAGTACCGTACTGTCTTGAAGATTGTGGCTTTGTAGTAGAGCCTGAAATCAGGCAGGTGGATTCCTCCAGTTCCATTCTTCTTTCTCAAGATTGCTTTGGCTGTTGGAGGTATTTCGTATTTCTACACAAATTCTGAAATTATTTGTTCTAGTTCTCCAAAAAATACTGTTGGTAGCTTGATAGGCATTGCATTGAATCTATAGATTGCTTTGAGTAGTATACTCATTTTCACTTTACCGAATCTTCCGATCCATGAACATGGTGTATTTCTCCACCTATTAGTGTCCTCTTTGATTTCTTTCATCAGTGCTTCATACTTTTCTATGTACAGGTCTTTTATTTCTTTAGGCAGATTTATTCCTAAGTGTTTTATTCTTTTCATTGCAATGGTGAATGGAATTATTTCCCTAATTTCTCTTTCCGTTTTCTTATAGTTAGTGTATAGGAATGCAAGGGAGTTCTGTGTGTTGATTTTATACCCTGCAACTTTACTATATTCATTGATTAGTTCAAGTAATTTTCTGGTGTAGTCTTTAGGGTTTTCTGTGTAGAGGATCATGTCATCTGCAAACAGTGAATGTTTTACTTCTTCTTTTCCAATCCGTACTTCATTTATTTCTTTTTCTGCTCTAACTGTTGTGGCTAAAACTTCCAAAACTATGTTTAATAGTAGTGGTGTGAGTGGGCAGCCTTGTATTTTTACTGACTTTAGGGGAAATTCTTTCAATTTTTCACCATTGAGGATAATGTTTGCTGTGGTTTTGTCATACATGACTTTTATTTTGAGGTATGCTCCTTTTATGCCTGCTTTCTGGAGGGTTTTTATCATAAATGGATGTTGAATTTTGTCAAAGGCTTTCTGTGTACCAATTGAGATAATCATATGGTTTATATCTTTCAATTTGTTAATGTGGTGTATTACATTGACTGATTTGCAAATATTGAAGAATCCTTGCATCCCTGGGATAAAGCCCACTTGGTCATGATGTATGATCTTTTTAATATGTTGTTAGATTCTGTGTCCTAGAATTTTGCTAAGGACTTTTGCATCTATATTCATCAGTGATATTGGGCTGTAGTTTTCTTTTTTGTGACATCTTTTTCTGGTTTTGGTATTAGGGTGATGGTGGCCTCATAGAATGAGTTTGGAAGTTTACCTTCCTCTGTAATTTTCTGGAAGAGTTTGAGTAGAATAGGTGTTAGCTCTTCTCTAAATTTTTGGTAGAATTCAGCTGTGAAGCCGTCTGATCTTCGGCTTTTGTTTGCTGGAAAATTTCTGATTACAGTTTCAATTTCTGTGCTTGGTCTGTTAAGATTTTCTATTTCTTCATGGTTCAGTTTTGGAAAATTGTAATTTTCTAAGAATTTGTCCATTTCTTCCTAGTTGTCCATTTTACTGGCATATAGTTGCTGATAGTAGTCTCTTATGATCCTTTGTATTTCTGTGTTGTCTGTTGTGATTTATCCATTTTCATTTATGATTTTGCTGATTGATTCTTCTCCCTTGGTTTCTTGATGAGTCTGGCTAAGGGTTTGTCAATTTTATTTATCCTCTCAACGAACCAGCTTTTGGCTTTATTGATCTTTGCTATGGTCTCCTTTGTTTCTTTTGCATTTATTTCTGCCCTAATTTTTGTGATTTCTTTCCTTCTACTAATCCTGGGGTTCTTCATTTCTTCTTTTGCTACTTGCTTTTCATTATTTATTTGACTTTTCTCTGGTTTCTTGATGTAAGCTTGTATTGCTATGAACATTCCCCTTAACACTGCTTTTACTGAGTCCCACAGATTTGGGGTTGTTGTGTTTTCCTTTTCATTCGTTTCTATGCATATTTTGATTTCATTTTTATTTCTTCTGTGATTTGTTGATTATGTAGAACTGTGTTGTTTATCCTCTGTATATTTGTATTTTTAATATTTTTTTTCCTGTAGTTGACATCTAATCTTACTGCATTGTGATCAGAAAAGATGCTTGAGATGTTTTCAATTTTTTTGAACTTACCAAGGTTAGATGGATGGCCCAGGATGTGATCTATCCTGGAGAAGGTTCCATGTGCACTTGAGAAAAAGATGAAATTCATTGTTTTGGGGTGAAATGTCCTATCGATATCAATTAGGTCTAACTGGTCCATTGTATCATTTAAAGTTGTGTTTCCTGGCTAATTTTCTGTTTGGTTGATCTATCCATAGGTGTGAGTGGGGTTATTAAGGTCTCCCACTATTATTGTGTTACTGTTAATTTCCCCTTTTATATTTATTAGCATTTGTGTTACATTTTCCAGTGCTCCTATATTGGGTGCATCTATATTTACAATTGTTTTATCTTCTTCTTGGAATGACCTTTTGATCATTATGCAGTGTCCTTCTTTGTCTCCTTTCATGGCATTTATTTCAAAGTCTATTTTATTTGATATGAGTATTGCTACTCCTGCTTTATTTTGGTCTCCAATTGCATGAAATACCTTTTTCCAGCCCTTCACTTTCAGTCCGTATGTGTCCCTAGGTTTGATATGGGTCTCTTTTAAACAGCATATATAGGGGTCTTGTTTTTATATCAACTCAGCCAGACTTTGTCTTTTGGTTGGGACGTTCAAACCATTTGCATTTAAGGTAATTATTGATAAGCATGATCCCATTGCCATTTACTTTGTTGTTTTGGGTTCGAGTTTATAAACCTTTTCTGTGTTTCCTGTCTAGAGAAGATCCTCACTTATCCTATTTTATTCCTCAGTTATTCTATCGTTTGTTCCCTCCAGAGTGTTTTTTATCTCAGTCACTGCATTATTCATTATTAATTGACTTTTTTTTTTTTTTACATTTCTTCTACCTCCTTGTTAAACATTTCTTTCATCTTCTCAATCCTTGTCTCCAGACTATTTATCTGTAACTCCATTTTGTTTTCAAAATTTTGGATCATTTTTACTGTCATTATTCTGAATTCTTTTTCAGGTAAACTCATCTCCTCCTCTTTTGTTTGATTTGCTGGGCATTTATCATGTTCCTTTACCTGCTGAATATTTCTCTGCCTTTTCATCTTGTTTAGGTTGCTGTGTTTGGGGTGGCCTTTCTGTATGGCTGGAAGTTTGTGTTTCCTCTTTATTGTAGAGGTTCCTCCTTGTGGGTGGAGTTGGATGAGTGGCTTGTCAATGTTTCCTGGTTAGGGAAGCTTGCATCAGTGTTCTAGCGGATGGAGCTGGATCTCTTCTCTCTGGCATGCAATGAAGTGTCCAGTAGTGAGTTTTGAGGTGTCTATGTGTTTGGTGTGACTTTGGGCAGCCTGTATATCAATGATCAGGGCTATGTTCCTGCATTGTTGGATAATTAGCATGGTATCTTGCTTTGAAATTTGTTGGCTTTTGGGTGGATATTGGTTTCAATGTAGGTATGAAGGCTTTTGTATGAGCTGTTGTTGATTAAAATTCCTTGGAGTCAGGAGATTTCTAGTGTTCTCAAGTTTTGAATTTAAGCCTCCTGCCTCTGGTTTTCAGTCTTATTCTTACAGTAGCCTCAAGACTTCTCCATCCATACTACACCGATGATACAACATCTAGGTTAATGGAGAAAAGATTCTCCACAGTAAGGGGCACTCAGAGAGGTTCGCAAAGTTACATGGAGAAGAGAAGAGGGAGGAGGGAGATAGAGGTGACCAGGATGAGAACAGAGGAATCAAAAGGAGAGAGACAAATCTAGCCAGTAATCAGTTGTCTAAGTGTTCTCCACAGCCTGGAATAACCAAAGATATTCACAGTGTTGGGTAGAGAAGAGAAGGGGGAGGGAGGAGATAGAGGTGACCTAGGGAAAAAAAAAAAAGGAGAGTCAAAAGGGAGAGAGGGCAATCAAGCCAGTAATCACACTCCTAAGTAAAATTGGTACTGAAGATTGTATTCTAAAAGGTACAAAATTGATAACAAATACCAAAAAGCAAAGATTAAAAATCTGGAGTAGAGGTTAGAGTCTCAAAAATACAGTATTAAAAAAAGCAAAATCACAAAATTTATAAAAAATATATATGAAATTTACTTTAAAAATAGGGTCTTTTTTTTGCAAGGTAATATTAGGTTATAAAAATGAAAATTAAAGGAGTAATAAAGGGCTTAAAATTTTTTAAAAGTTAATTTTTTTTAAATTATAATAATAAAATATATATAGGAATTTCTCTGGAGCTATTGTGGGCAGTGTGAGGTCAGCTCAGTTACAGATAATTCCTTGTTCCAGCTTATACTTTCTCGAGGTCTATAGGCCCCTTCCAATGTAGTTGGTGCTAACTACAGTGTTTTAATCTGTTTCACCTGTCACTTCCCAAGCAGTTCCCTCTGTTTATTTTGGCTTATTCTGTTTGAAAGTCTCTTCAGTGTCTAATTTCCACCCTGATACAAGGGGGAGGAAGTGGTCACTTATTTAGGCTCACTTGTTCAGTTGTGCTGTGGAGAGGGAGGAATACTATAAACAAATATCACTGGTGTATGTGGGGAGTGCTTGCAGTATCTGGGCCACACTGGGTTTGCCTCCACTCATGGCATGTGTGCCTTCTCAGTCTACACTTCTCAAGCTCCAGGTTGCTCTGCAGGGGGAACTGTCTAAAGCAGGCCCTGGATTGCATGCACTTCCCAGGTCTGAGCTGCTCAGGTTCAGGTTCTCGGGTACTCCACAAAGGCACAAACTTGGGCCTGGGTTTGGTGTCCTTCCCAGGTCCAAGCATCTCAGGTGAGCAGGTGCTTGATGAGCACATTCTCCCAGCTGGGTGGTGTGTCTTATCACCTCTCCAGTCCCACTACTCAGTTTCCTGGGTGTGCAGTGGGAGCGCTGTCTCAGGTGTGCTGTGTGTCTCATCTGGGGAGCTGACCTCTGGCTGCGACCCTCCTGGCAGATGTCAGCCATTTAGGATCCCAGGAAGATGTAGTTAGCAACTGGGAGCCTGCTCGCAGTTTGGTAGAGGGTGCTGTCTCTGGAGCCGAGATTGCCCCTCACTGGCTCTGGCTGTTGCCCCCCTGCCTCAGGGAGGGGATGGGCCAGTCCGCAGCTGGCTAGCTTTCCTCTGGTATTCGCTCAGTCCTTTGTTCTGTGAGCAGGCCCGGCAGTGCCTTAGGTTATATCTTTTCATGGGAAAGTTCTCTCTCTCTCTTGCTTTCTTTTCTTTTTTTTTCTCTCCACAGTTTGGGTTGCTATCTCACGTTAGTTCCTTCAGATTGTCCTCAGGGCATTCAGGCCCAGTCCTTACCCTAAGCAATGCAGCCCACGCCTCCCTGTTCAGCCCCCACTTGCTGGTAGTAGACACGAGTGTCTGAGCTACTTCTCTGGGAGTTGTGGTTAGGCACATAATCTGTGGATTTTGTTTATTTATTTTTTCCTCCTGGTTATGTTGCCCTCTGAGATTCAAAAACTCCTCATAGCCCCGCCAGTGAGAGGGTTTCCTTGTGTTTGGAAACTTCTCCTACACAACTCCCTCCCTTGGATGGATCTCCATCCCTAACTCTTTGTCTCTCTTTTTATCTTGTATATTTTGTCCTACCTCCTTTTGAAGACAATAGGCTGCCTTTCTGGGTGCCTGGTTTCCTCTGCCAGTGTTCAGAAGTTGTTTTGTGGAATTTGCTCAGTGTTCAAATGATCTTTCAATAAATTTGTGGGGGAGAAAGTGGTCTCCCTGTTCTATGCCTATGCTATCTTAGGACTGCCTCCCTGCTTCTGTCATTTTTAGAATTTGAGGTCTCTCACTCACTTTATTCCCTGGATATTTTAGCTTATGGGTCATTAGTATTGTCTCTTATATTATTTTTACCAAAATATGTGATGACTTTAGTATCAGTTCAGATGATCCATATAACCTCTGAGTCTCCTAGTTCACTTTCTTTTCACTTTTTTACTTGTATACCACTTAAACTATCCATTCCCATGGTTATATGCAAGATCTAGTCAATGTGTCCTCTCCAAAATCTATTTAATCATCCTTCCCTCCATACACAAGCTTTTTAAAAAAAGAAAAATTTTGTATTGTGTTGGGGTGTAGTTGATTAGCAAACAATTTTCTTAAAGTTTCAGTTGAACAGTGAGGGGACTCAACCATACATATACATTTATACATTCTCCCCCAAACTCCCTTTCCATAACACTGAGTGAACATAAGCTTCTGACTTTCCTACTCACATCTTCTAGAAGAGCCACCACAATTTTCCCACCCTGTGATGACCATCAATTTCTTGATCCAATCAACTTTGCTGACTAATATTACCACACATCCTTACTTTCTTTATTATCCAACTTTGTATAGTATCTTACTTCCCTGGTGGCTAAGTGGTAAAGAATTCACATGCAATGCAGGAGACTCAGGAGATGTAGGTTCGTTCCCTGGGTCAGGAAGATCCCCTAGAGGAGGGCATGGCGACCAACTCCAGTATTCTTTCATGGAGAATCCCATGAATACAGGACCCTAGTGGCTCTTGTGGCTCCTGTAGAGCCTATGGCTCTGCAGTCCACAGGGTCACAAAGAGGCAGACACAACTGAAGCTACTTAGCACGCATGCACATATAATATCCAGTTGTAATCATTCTCTTGAATATTTACTCACATATCTTGGTCTCTTTTCCTTGTCTTATTCAAAAATACCCCAACTATTTTTAAATCCAACTTTGTACTCATTCTACATCCACATCAAAGCTGGTTAGGGGAAAACATACAATCATGTTAATTATACTAACTGATTATAAAGTTATGACTACCTTGTTAAATGGCCATCAGCGATGCTTAGGCATTCTATTACATTTCTGTGCTTAAGTCACTCCGTAAATTCTTTAGTTAATTTATCAGTCACATATTTCAAACTTTTTGTCATTTCTTTCCAAATTCCAATCTTATGGTCACTCATTCATATATTCAATAACCGTGCTCATCAGCTCACTGAGAAACATAAGAAATATCAGAGAAATTCTATATTCTTGCACTATCAGATCATCTACCAAAGTCATGTAATCTTATTTATCTTTCTGTTACAACGGCTGAATTGTCTGTTTAGTCCAAATTAACCCTTTTTCACACACACTGGAAGCCATCTCCAATCCAGTCCCAGTCTATTCAATGACTATGCTTTTGAAGCAATCTTCTCTCTCTTGTAACAGCATGAGTTTTTTTTTTTTTTTTTCTCATTCGCAATGTTTTCCTTGGTATACAACCATCTTTTTGAAATCCTTAATTATATCCCCAATCGCCTGAACCAGCGAATCAGTGAAATTGTTCAGTTGTGTCCGACTCTTTGTGATCCCATGGACTATAGACTACTAGGCTCCTCCATCCATGGAATTTTCCAGGCAAGAGTATTGGAGTGGGTTGCCATTTCTTCCTGCAGGGTATCTTCCCAACCCAGGGATCAAACTCAGGTCTTCTGCATTGCAGCAGACATTTACTGCTCAAATCTCTGTTCCCTTCTTATAAGAATCCTTTTAAAAAGTAGTATATCCTCACCTTGTGTAATTCTTGTCCTCCTACTCCTCCTTGAACACATTAAATTTGGCTTCACTTCACATCACTCCAGTGAAACAGAGCTGTTGGTTTCAAGACTACTAACGGCCTTAACATTGCAAAATCTAATAATCACATCTCCATCTTGTCATTATTTGATCTTCAAAGAGCATTGGACACAGTTATCACCCCCTGCTGTAGACTACATATTTGTGTCTCCCCAAAATTAATATGTTGCAATTGAATGTCCAATATGATAGTATTGGGATGTGGGGACTTTGAGAGGTTCCTAGGTCATGAGAATAGAGATATCATGGATGAGATTAGTGTCTTATAAAAGAGACTCCACAGAATGTCTAATCCCTTTCACTACCCAATATGGTGACAAGAGGTCTACAAGAATCTAGGTCGTATATTACTTCCTGTTTAGCTGTGAAATCATTAAAGAACTAAATAGGGTGAAGAAAACATAATCTCTTCTCTGATACAAACATAAATGGAAAGTTAAAATATGCAAATGTTGTTCTTGTACCTCAGTTGTTGTTAGGTTGCTCAGCCGTGTCCAACTCTTTGAAACTCAATGGAATGCAGCATTCGAGCCTTCTCTATCCTTCACTCTCTCCAAGAGTTTGCTCAAACTCATGTCCATTGAGTCAGTGATGTCATCCAACCATCTTATCCTCTATTGCCCACTTCTCTTCCTGCCTTCAATTTTTCCCAGCTTCAGAGTCTTTTCCAATGAGCTGATTCTTTGCATCAGAGGGCCAAAGTATTCAAACTTCAGCTTCAGCATCAGTCCTTCCAATGAATATTCAAGGTTGATTTCCTTTAAGATTGACTGATTTGATCTCCTTGCTCTCCAAGAGATTCTCAAAAGTATTCTCTAGCATCAGTATAAAAGTGTCAATTTTTCAGTGCTCAGCCTTCTTTAGGGTCCAACTTTCACATCTATGCATGACTACTGGAAAAACCATACAGTCTTTGACTGTTAAGACCTTTGCTGGCAAAGTGATGTCTCTTTTTTTTAATATGTCTACTTTTCTCATAGCTTTTCTTCCAAAGAGCAAGTGTCTTTTAATTTCCTGGCTGCAGTCACCATCTGCAGTAATTTTGGAGCCCAGTAAAATAAAGTCTGTCACTATTTCCATTATTTTCCCATTTGTTTGCCATGAAGTGTTGGGACTGGATGTCATGATCTTAGTTTTTTGAATGTTGAGTTTCAAGTCAGCGTTTTCACTCTCCTACAGTTTCCCATGTGCTCCAGCTGCTAAAGAATCTGCCTGCAATGCAGGAAGCCTGGGTTCAATCCCTGGATTGGGAAGATCCCCTGGATAAGGGATAGGCTACCCACTCCAGTATTCTGGCCTGGAGAGGTATAGTCCATGGCGTTGCAAAGAGTTGGACACGGCTGAGCAACTTTCACTTTCATTCTCCTCTTTCACCTTCATCAAGAGAATATTTAGCTCATCTTTGCTTTCTGCCATTATGGTGGAGTCATCTGCATATCTAAGGTTATTGATATTTCTTGCAGGAATTTGATTACAGCTTATGATTCATCCAGCCCAGGATTCCACATGATGTATTCTGAATATGTTAAATAAGCAGGGTGACAATATACAACTTTGACGTCATATTTTCTGAATTTTGAAGAAGTATGTTTTTCTATGTTTGGCCCTAACTGTTGTTTCTTGACCTGCACATGGTCTTCTCAGGAGGCAAATAAGGTGGTCTGGTATTCCTATCTCTTTAATAACTTTTCCACAGTTTCTTGTAATTCACAAAGTCGAAGGATTTAGCATAATCAAAGAAGCAGAAATAGATATTTTTTTCTGGAATTCCCTTGCTTTTTTATGGTCCAGTATATGTGTGCAATTTGATCTCTAGCTCCTCTGCCTTTTCTGAATCCAGCTTGTGCCTCTGGAAGTTCTTGGTTCACATATTGCTGAAGTCTGGCTGGAAGGATTTTGAGCATTACCTTGCTAGCATGTGAAATGAGCACAATGGTATGGTAGTTTGAACATTCTTTGGCATTGCCCTTCTTTGGGATTGGAATTGAAACAGACATTTTCCAGTCCCGTGGTCGCTGATGAGTTTTCCAAATTTGCTGGCATATTGAGTGCAGCAATTTCACAGCATCATGGTTTAGGACTTGAAATAGCTATGTTGGATCCCATCACTTCCACTACCTTTGTTCACAGTGATGCTTCCTAAGGCGCACTTGACTTCACAATCCAGAATGTCTGGCTTCTGGTGAGTGACCATACCATCATGGTTATCTGGGACTTTATGACCTTTTTTGTACAGTTCTTCTGTGTCTTCTTGCCACCTATTCTTAATCTTCCACTTCTGTTAGGTCCATGGCATTTCTGTCCTTTATTATGCTGATCTTTGCATGAAATGTTCCCTTGATATCTCATTGAAGAGCTATCAGATCAGATCAGTTGCTCAGTCATGTCTGACTCTTTGCGACCCCATGAATCACAGCACCCCAGGCCTCCCTGTCCATCAACCACTCTTGGAGTTCACTCAGACTCACGCCCATCGAGTCAGTGATGCCATCCAGCCATCTCATTCTCTGTCATCCCCTTCTCCTCCTGCCCCCAATCCCTCCTAGCATCAGAGTCTTTTCCAATGAGTCAACTCTTTGCATGAGGTGGCCAAAGTACTGAAGTTTCAGCTTTAGCATCATTCCTTCCAAAGAAATCCCAGGGCTGATCTCCTTCAGAATGGACTGGTTGGATCTCCTTGCAGTCCTAAGGACTCTCAAGAGTCTTCTCCAACACCACAGTTCAAAAGCATCAATTCTTCGGCTCTCAGCCTTATTCACAGTCCAACTCTCACATCCATACATGACCACTGGAAAAACCATAGCCTTGACTAGATGAACCTTTGATGGCAAAGTAATGGCTCTGCTTTTGAATATGCTATCTAGATTGGTCATAACTTTCCTTCCAAGGAGTAGGGGTCTTTTAATTTCATGGCTGCAGTCACCATCTGTAGTGATTTTGGAGCCCAGAAAAATAAAGTCTGACACTGTTTCCACTGTTTCCCCATCTATTTCCCATGAAGTGGTGGGACTGGATGCCATGATCTTCGTTTTCTGAATGTTGAGCTTTAAGCCAACTTTTTCACTCTCCACTTTCACTTTCATCAAGAGGCTTTTGAGTTCCTCTTCACTTTCTGCCATAAGGGTGGTGTCATCTGCATGTCTGAGGTAATTGATATTTCTCCCGGCAATCTTGATTCCAGAAGCTTGTGATTCTTCCAGTCCAGCATTTCTCATGATGTACTCTGAATACAAGTTAAATAAACAGGGTGACAATATACAGCCTTCATGTACTCCTTTTCCTATTTGGAACCAGTCTGTTGTTCCATGTCCAGTTCTAACTGTTGCTTCCTGAACTGTATACATATTTCTCAAGAGGCAGATCAGGTGTTCTGGTATTCCCATCTCTTACAGAATTTTCCACATTTTATTGTGATCCACACAGTCAAAGGCTTTGGCATAGTCAATAAAGCAGAAATAGATGTTTTTCTGGAACTCTCTTGCTTTTTTGATGATCCAGAGGATTTTGGCAATTTGATCTCTCGTTCCTCTGCCTTTTCTAAAACCAGCTTGAACATCAGGAAGTTCAAGGTTCACATATTGCTGAAGCCTGGCTTGGAGAATTTTGAGCATTACTTTATTAGCATGTGAGATGAGTGCAATTGTGTGGTAGTTTGAACATTCTTTGACATTGCCTTTCTTTGGGATTGGAATGAAAACTGAGTTTTTCCAGTCCTGTGGCCACTGCTGAGTTTTCCAAATTTGCTGGCAGATTGAGTGCAGCACTTTCACAGCATCATCTTTCAGGATTTGGAATAGCTCAACTGGAAATCCATCACCTCCTCTAGCTTTGTTGGTAGTGATGCTTTCTAAGGCCCACTTGACTTCATATTCCAGGATGTCTGGCTCTAGGTCAGTGATCACACCATTGTGATTATCTGGGTCGTGAAGATCTTTTTTGTACAGTTCTTCTGTGTATTCTTGCCATCTGTTAATATCTTCTGCTTCTGTTAGGTCCATACCATTTCTGTCGAGCTCATCTTTGCATGAAATGTTCCTTTGGTATCTATGATTTTCTTGAAGAGATCCCTAGTTTTTCCCATTCTGTTGTTTTCCTCTATTTCTTTGCATTGATTACTGAAGAAGGCTTTCTTATCTCTTCTTGTTATTCTCTTGAACTCTGCATTCATATGTTTATATCTTTCCTTTTCTCTTTTGCTTTTCGCTTCTCTTCTTTTCACAGCTATTTGTAAGGCCTCCCCAGACAGCCATTTTGCTTTTTTGCATTTCTTTTCTATGGGACTGGTCTTGATCTCTGTCTCCTGTACAATGTCACGAACTTCATTCCATAGTTCATCAGGCACTCTATCTATCAGATCTAGGCCCTTAAATGTATTTCTCACTTCCATTGTATAATCATAAGGGATTTGATTTAGGTCATACCTGAATGGTCTAGTGGTTTTCCCTACTTTATTCAATTTAAGTCTGAATTTGGCAATAAGGAGTTCATGGTCTGAGCCACAGTCAGCTCCTGGTCTTGTTTTTGCTGACTGTATAGAGCTTCTCCATCTTTGGCTGCAAAGAATATAATCTCTGATTTTGGTGTTGACCATCTGGTGATGTCCATGTATAGAGTCTTCTCTTGTGTTGTTGGAAGAGGGTGAAATGGACTGAAATGTACTGACTCAGATTAGGCACCCAATAAATATATGTTTAATGAGTGATGACATGTATAAGCAAATGAATAGATGAAAGATCAATTGGTCAAAGCATATCCATCTCCAAGACTTCTGTGCACTCAACACAGTAACTGACTCTCAGATTCTAGGATAGTCATCCTCAAATTGGGAGGAATATATCACCCTTCAAGAAGACACATTTGAATATCAGGGTTATGCATAGAAGCAGTTATAATTTCAGAAATAATTATTTGCTTTTATTTTAATATTTAATTAAATTTGAAATTTTAAATGATACTATACATAGATTGAAGGTAGGTATATGCCCAAGAAGAATGAAAACATGAATCCACATGAACACTCATATACTTATGTTCATAGCAGTAGTATTAATAATACCAAATTAGAAATGATAGAAATGTCTATCAACCCTAACTGTAATAGAGAAACAAGATATATCCATAAAACAGAATATTACTCAGACCTTAAAAAATGAATTTACTAGCTACAAAATGGATAAACTTTGAAAGCAACTAGTCACAAAAGACCACATATTGTGTTATTCCTTTTATATGAAATGACAATAATAGGAAAATCCTTAGAGACAGAGAGTAAATTAGTGGTTGCCTAGAGATGGAGTAGGAGTGAATAGGTTGTGGGTGCTCATGGGGCGATGCAAATGTTCTACTAGTTGATCTTGGTGATGGTTGCACAATTCTGAATATCTACAAAACATCAAATTGAATATCTACAAAACATCAAATTATACATTTTAAATGGATTTATTGTTTGGCATATGAATTATATGTCAGTAAAGCTTTGAAAATAAGAAAACGAATGTGTGATTTTTATATTTACTGGAAGTTGTCTTTCTAAAAATCATTTGAGGAAATCATATACTATAACAAAAACAAAGAACATAAGCTGACACTTCAGGGGATGGCATTCAAAATGATATACACTTGACTAAATGGTTTAACAAGATCTCTTATTGTCATTTTTCACCCATTCCATAGTGAACTCAGAAGGAATAGAAAAAAAATTTTACACTAAACAATTCAGGATTTTTGAACCAGTTTTTATTTTAATTTACTGATTTAACCTACTGATTTAATTTACATATTTACTCTACTGATTTAATTTACTGTTTTACTATACTGATTTAATTTACTGTTTTACTATACTGATTTAATTTACTGATGTACTCTACCTCTAGAATACTTAATGTTTTATCTTAATTGATAATCATACTATAAACTTAACATTCAGAAAACTATGATCATGGCATCTGGTCCCATCACTTCATGGCAAATAGATAGGTAAACAATGACAGTGACAGTGACAGACTTTATTTTTTGGAGCTCCAAAATCACTGCAGATTGTGACTGTAGCCATGAAATTAAAAGACGCTTACTCCTTGGAAGAAAAGTTCTGACCAACGTAGACAGCATAGTAAAAAGCAGAGACATTACTTTGCCAACAAAAGTCTATATAGTCAAAGCTATGGTTTTCCCAGTAGTCATGTATGAATGTGAGAGTTAGACTATAAAGAAAGCTAAGCGCCAAAGAATTGATGCTTTTGAACTGTGGTGTTGGAAAAGACTCTTGAGAGTCCCTTGGACTGCAAGGAGATCCAACCAGTCCATCTTAAAGGAAAGTACTGAATATTCATTGGAGGGACTGATGATGAAGCTGAAGCTCCAGTACTTTGGCCAGCTGATGCAAAGAACTGACTAATTTGAAAAGACCATGATGCTGGGAAAGATTGGAGGTGGGAGGAGAAGGGGATGACAGAGAATGAGATGGTTGGATGGCATCACTGACTCAATTGACGTGAGTTTGAGTAAACTCCAGCAGTTGGTGATGGACAGGGAGGCCTGGCCTGCTGCAGTCCATGGGGTCACAAAGAGTAGGATATGACTGAGCAACTGAACTGACTCAACTGATATTTTAAAACTAAATAATAAATAATTAAAAAAATGATCTTTCCAATATAATACAACACAAATTGGGGAGATAGCACATATTGCATCGTCAGTAGATAGAGTACTGTCAAATGAGTAGATAAAACATCAGTTGAAATACAAATGAACCTTTTGACGCACATGCCAAAAATGTATACTATTGAATACATATAGCTAAAGCCTACTTCTAAGAATGATTCTAGTAGCAGTAGCTCAGAATCTAATTCAAAGTTATTTATTGAGCACTTACTGGAAATCATGTACAGATGTTGGTAAATAGAATGATGAATAGGACACAATCCTTTCCTTATAGATATAACTGTGAAATTGTTTAAAATGTGTTATTTATGAAGATTTGGAAATTGCTTAGCTCCAGTCAAATAATCAAAGATTATTAATACTGAGACTAAACTAGTATATAAATTAATGAAATTACAATGTAAGCAAATATATAATAACCTTCTCAAAGGAGTTTGGTAACAGAAGATTGTTAAAGTATAGACATAGAAAATGAAAAAAAAATTATAACCTTTTAATTATTATTCTTTAATGACCTGACACTCTACTATTTTACAATTCCAAGGTTTAGTACATCCACTCTATGTGGTTCAACAGTCTATCTAGCTTGTTAGCAAGTAATCCAGAATGCTAATAAATTGCTTCTTGAGGGTAATATTTTTCACTCTAATTATTATTATTCTATCCTCTGATTATTAACTAAGTTGTCCAGTTAGCCATGATACAAGGATCTTTGCACTTTGTCCATGGTATTCTGATTACTGTAAAGATATTTTCCAAATGTAAATGAATCAATAAGCATGCTGATACACACATTAATCTCATATGCTTAGTCAATGTGAAGTATCACTTTCACTTGACTTCTCTCTAAAACAAACAGACAAAAAACTTTTAATAGACTGACAAATTCAAGTTTCTAGATCTGAAAACACAAATCCAGGTGACTGGAATGCTAATAAAAGACTGTTATGTGAAGAAGTGCTGTCTGATCATTCAGTTTCCTTCTCAAGTATCTGTCACTCTTTAAAAATTAAATTAATTTGGAGAGGTCTATACAACACAAATTAAACTGGTTCTAATTTGAACATTCAATTAAATCACATATATGAAGAACTAGGTCTGTAGTCATAGTCATTTTAATTTGCAGGGATAAAACAAACATAGAATAGGAAAGACTAGAAATCTTTTCAAGAAAATTGGAGATACCAAGGGAAAAGTTCATGCAAAGATGGGCACAATAAAGTACAAAAATGTTATGGATCTAACAGAAGCAGAAGATAATTCAGAAGAGGTACAAGAATACACAGAACTGTATAAAACAAGTCTTGATGAACCAGGTAATCATGATGGTGTAATCTCTCACCTAGAGCCAGACATCCTGGAATGTGAAGTCAAGAGAGCCTTAGGAACCGTTATTATGAACAAAGCAGAAGGAGGTGATGGATCTCCAGCTGAGCTGTTTCAGATCCTAAAAGATGATACTGTGAAAGCACTGCACTCAATATGCCAGCAGATTTGGAAAACTCCACAATGGCCACAGGACTGTAAATGGTCAGTTTTCATTTCAATCCCAAAGAAGGACAATGCCAAATAATGTTCAATACCACAAAATTGCTCTCATTTCACATGCGAGCAAAGTAATACTCAAAATCCTTCAAGCTAGGCTCCAACAGTATGTGAACTGAGAACTTCCAAATGTACAAGCTGGATTTTGAAAAGGCAGAGGAACCAGAGATCAAATTGCCAACATCTGCTGGATCATAGATAAAGCAAGGGAATTCCAAAGGGGAAAAAAAATCTACTTCTGCTTCATTGACTGTGTGGATCACAACAAATTGTGGAAAAACTTAAGTGATAGCAATACCAGACAACCTTACTTTCCTCCTGAGAAGCCTGTATACAGGTCAAGAAGCAACATTTAAAACCAGAGGTTAAACAATGGACGGGTTCAAAACTGGGAAAGGAATGCATCTAGGCTGTATATTGTCACTCTGCTTATTTAATTTATATGTAGTGTAAATTTTGTGAAATGCCTGGATAGAAGAATCACAAGCTGGAATGAAGATTGCATAGAGAAATATCAGCAGCCTCAGATATGCAGGTGACATCACTCTAAAGGTAGAAAGGGAAGAGAAGCTAATGAGTATCTTAATGATGAGGGTGAAAGAGGAGACTGAAAGGCTGGCTTAAAACTCAACATTCAAAAAACTAAGATCATGGCATCTGGTCCCATCTGTTCATGGCAACGAGATGGGAAAAAATGAAAACAGTGGAAGATTTTATTTTCTTGGACTCCAAAATCACTGCAGACACTGACTGCAACCACAAAATTAAAAGACACTTGTTCTTTGGAAGAAAAGCTATGACAAATGTAGACAGTGTATTAAAAAGCCGAGGCATAGCCTTGTTGACAAAGGTCCATATAGTCAAAGTTATGGTTTTTACAATATGGAAAAAGCTATAGTTTTTTGGTCCATTATATCTGGATGTGACAATTGGGCCATAAAGAAGTCTGAGTGCCAAAGAATTGATGCTTTCAAACTGTGGGTTTTTGATAAAACTCAAGAGTCCCGTGCACAGCAAGGAGATCAAAAAAGTCAATCCTAAGGGAATCAACACTGAATATTTATTGGAAGGATGGAAGCTGTAGATAAAGCTCCAATACTTTGGCCACCTGATATGAAGAGTAGACTGTTTGGAAAAGACCCTGATGCTTAGAAAGATTGAGGGCAAGAGAAGGGGGCGAGAGAGGATGAAATGGTTGGATGGCATCACTCACTCAAAGGACATGAGTTTGAGCAAACTCTGTAGGGTACTGAAGGACAGGGAAACCTCATGTACTGCAGTCCATGGGGTCACAAAGAGTTGGACATAACTTAGTGACTGAAAATCAACAAGACAAAATGATCTCTGTACAAATATATGTTCACCTGAGAAAAATGAATAGTATGCTCCTGTTGTTCTATATCTGTCTGTTCCCAAGTGAACTGAAATTGAGGGTTCTTTAACTATTATTCCAAATGTCTAGCTCTTGTTATCAGAGATGCTGATAATTCAAGTTCAAGTAATTATGCACCTTGTATCAGACAGTGGTCAAATATTTTTACCCTAAGAATAGTTTGCTGATTATTCTAAGGGTCTTGCCTAAATATGTTTGCACACAAAGATTAACCCAACTTGTCATCATCATAACTGCTTTAAAATAAAAATAGAAAATTATAATTTTACAAAAATAAGTTCAGAGTAAGTTCAATAAGAATGATATGACACCATATTATCTTTTTCTGGTTGCCAGTTTATTGATTTTTGTATTATCATCATTTCAATTGTCCAACTTTTCCAGCAGCAAAGCCATTTTTCTTATGAGGGCTATCATTACAATGCTTAATTTTTAGCTTCTTCTCTTACAGTTTACTGATTCTAATGACCACTTTCCCTGAAAATAGGGAAATAAGAGTTGAGTACTATAGAGTGAAGAGCTTCAGAAATAGTGATAATTAGAATTAACTAGAAAACAAGAGCTAGACATTTGTAATAATAGTCAAAAAACCCTGTTTCAGTTCACATGGGAACAGACAGATTCCCACAACACTTCTTATATGGAACTTTCATACAGCCACTTGAATGATAAATATTTCTACCTATTACATAGGAATAATTTATGTTTTTACTAATCTTGATCCATCTCCTTTTTATGCACAGGATTATCTTTATAAATACAGTGATGCCAATGCACTTCCAATAATATTGTACAACAATGGAGATAAGTGAACTAAAAGTAGCACATTTATTAAAAAAACAAAACTTATAGAAATAAGGAGAAAGAAAACATCTTTTGATATATTGAATATTTTCTATTACACATTTTCATACTTTATACCAAGTCAAGTAGGAAATCCTGAATGATGGAAATTATTCAGGATAATTTCTGTTCTATATAGTCAGCAGGAGCATGAAATATCTTCACTGTCCATTTTTTAAATTAAATGCATAACTACTATATGTAGAAACGGTAACCAAAGGTGGTGAATATATTAATAGTCAACATCCTGACACTAGCAACCTTTAGGAGAGTGATAGGTAAAAAGATAACCTACCCATTGAATTTATAGGCAACTACAAGCCTAAATGCATTTACATTTCTACCAATTTAATAGTATTAAAAATAAAAAGCAAGTTTATAAAATTATTTGGTAATGTAAAATAGGGATCTTTGCACTCAAAATATTGTTGAGGAAGAAAAATAAGTAAAGCTGGTGTATGTTCTTCAATGAATTCTTGAATTATGGACTCTATGAAATGAGACAAAATATTAAGTGAAAAATAATAACATGAAAAAGGAGCTAGTTGTTGAAGCAAATAAACACATAAAAGGAATATAATGATTTCAAACAAGAGGGTAAAAAAAAAATTAAAGCTCAATATATGAACTGATATTAGAACTATACTTAGTGTAATATGTAAAGAATGAAATGCAATCAATTATCTGTTGACTAAATAAATGAATTAATTAATTCAAAGTATGGATAACTGGATTTCTGAATCACAGACCAAGATAAAATTATCAGTACTTACAGTAAAAGATATAATATTAAAATAAACATGTAATAATCTAAATGAAACCCCGTGTTTTTAGATCAAAAAAAGCACTCTGAATATCAGGCAAAGTAAATTAAAAAATAAATTTACACATAATGTGGTAAAACTTACATTTCAAAGCCTAAAAAACTACACAATCATATAGATTTACAAAGGAAAAAGGATTAAGCTTTCATCAAGACTATTTTTCAAAACATTGCCATTCAACTGACCATATCAGAAAATATCTAAACTTCTAAAGGAAAAGCAAAGTTATGAATAATAATTTGATAATCAGTCAGACACCTGTTAAAGCAATAAACCATATCTGTTATGCAAACTGTTTAACATTTATTGAATAATAACTTTGAATGAAACAATAAAAGTAAAATATTCTCTAGTTAAGGAATTAATTAAATCACAATTTTAAAATTAAAAATAGAACTACTGTATGATCCAGCAATTTCACTCTTGGATATGTATCTAGAGGAAACCAAATGAGGATCTCAAAGAGATATCTATAGTTTCATGTTCATTGCAGCATTATTCACAGTAGCCAAGACATAGAAACAATCCAAGTGTTCTAAGTGCATCTATGATGCATGAATACAGAAGTATGTGTATATGGATAAATATCGACTTTTGCTTTCCTAAAGACTATTTCCTATGTTTTGAGATACTAGTTTATACTTTATGACAGTGTGTTTTTCTCTAATATCAGTGCTCAAGACACAGTGAAGCAAATTAAAAAACAAAATCAAAAACATTGAAGGCCGACTAGAGATATTACCACTAGTACACACATACATGCACACACACACACACATACAGATAAATATACTATTCATCCATGAGAAAGAAGGAAATCTTGGCATTTGCAATAACATGGGTGAAACTTAAGGGTTTTATTATGAAATAAATAAAAATAAGATAAAGGCAAAATTGAAAAAATGCCAAACTTATAGAAACAGAGAATGGAATGGTGGTTGTCAGGGACTGGAGGTGGAGGAAGTGGGAACAGGTGTAATCAAAAGATTGTTGTTGTTCAGTAGCTCAGTCATGTCTGACTCTTTGCAACCCCATGGACATGGCATGGCAGCATGCCAGGCCTCTCTGTCTTTCACTACGTGCCTGAATCAGTTAGAATTAAGTTCAATTCTAACAATGGCCCCCAAATAAAAAGTAATTAAACATACTAGGTTTTTTTTTCACATAAGCATTTTAAACAAAGCTTATGCAATTAAAAAGAGAATTTATTAAAAGCAATGTAATACCAGAGTATGGTGCCCGTATCATGGCAGCATAAGTCATTTATTTTTTGCCTTCTAACCTGTTTTGGAGCAATTTATTAGACTTCCATAATTTACAGAAACACCTTATGCCAAGGTAACTGGAAGGTTTATAGCCCACCTATGCATTAGAAAATAAACAAATCAAACCTTGGTGAGGCTTGTGGATCTTCAAGACCTGATGAGCCTGTTTCATGCTCCACTCACCAGAATAGGTCTGGGAGGAAAACTGCAAAGTGCAAAACTGGGAACATATCCAAGGACAAGAGAGAATTTGTAGAGGTCCAGCCTACTTCGGGGGGATTCCACAATGTACTAAGAGCAGGATAAGGATGAGTCTGGACACACAGAGAGGAAGGAATTCACCAGGACTGTCCCCCTTCCCAGGGTGATACTGCAAGGAGCTAAGCTTTTGATAGCAGCATCAGTAAATTTTCTGGCAGATTGAGGTGAAAAGTAGTGACCTCTCCCATGGAGAGGGTAGAAAGCAAAAAAGTAACTGACCATCTGGTTATCTCAGTTATGTGAGTTGCAACTAGGGAAATATATTTCTGCCCAACACTATTTTTTTTTATGAGGAGGGACTTTCATGACTGGACACAGGGAAAAGAAAGTAAAGGAAGCAGAGAAGAATATCAAAGGCCATTAATGCAATGCATTTCTTGCTGTCTGTTTCTGGACTTCACAAGGAAGTCTGCCCATAAACTTCTGGGAATACACCCACAGAGGATCTCCCTACTATGCCCATAGACACCCCCAGAACTACAAGTGTGAAACCCACACTTTCTTCCATGCTACTATCAGCTACTTGTGTATACTCTGGAGTACATCTGGGAGAGCCTGTTCAGTAGATTCAGAGGATACTAGATAATAAATCAAGGTCAGTGGGCAAGGGAAAAACAACAAATGAGCTGTAGTACCACCTTCTGAAATACAAAAGAAAAGTTTCTAACAGCCAGTCTATTGAAATGTAAGAATGAAATAAGATATAAAAACTTAGATAAGGAGGTAACTGCTACTTCAAATGTGAAAAGAGAAGTACATACCTACAAAAACTATAAAATTCAAGGAAATGTGATATCACAAAAAACTGATCATTCCTACAAGAAAACTCAGAAACACAATAAAACAAAATCAGGAACAAAATTAATAAACAGGATAAGTCATTTATAAAGAAGTTGAAATTATAAAAAGAGCCAAACAAAAATTCTGGAGCTGATGAATTAATTGAATGAAACAAAGGATGCAGTAGAGAACACCATTAACAGAGCAGATGAGATGGAAGAAAGAATACATAACATGGAGGATAAGAATATAGAAATAATTCAGTTAGAAGATGAGAGAACAAAGATTTTAAAAAGTGAAGGAACCATGGGAGAGTTACTGGAATCAGTCACAAAGGACATATTACAATAATCCATGTCCCAGAAGGAGAAGAGGGCAGACATTGTGTTTAAAGAAATAATAGCTTAGAACTTTCCAAACTTGGGAAATGACTTAAACACCCAACATACAAGTCCACATACCTACTCAGTTCAGTTCACTTCAGTTCAGTCTCTCAGTCATGTCCGACTCTTTGCGACCCCATGGACTGCAGCAGGCCAGGCTTCCCTGTCCATCCCCAACTCCTGGAACTTGCTCAAACTCATGTCCATTGAATAGGTGATGCCATCCAACCATTTCATCCTCTGTTGTCCCCTTCTTCTCCAACATTCAATCTTTCCCAGAATCAGGGTCTTTTCCAATAAGCTAGTTCTTAGCGTCAGGTGGCCAAAGTATTGGAGCTTCAGCTTCAGCATCAGTCCTTCCAATGAACATTCAGGACTAATTTCCCTCAGAACTAACCGGTTGGATCTCTTTGTAGTCCAAGGGACTCTCAAAAGTCTTCTCCAAAACCACAATTCAAAAGTATCAATTCTTTGGTGCTTAGCTTTTTTATAGTTCAACTTTCACATTGTACATGACTACTGGAGAAACCATAGCTTTGACTAGACAGATCTTTGTTGGCAAAGTAATGTCTCTGCTTTTTAATATACTGTCTAGGCTGGTCATAGCTTTTCTTCCAAGGAGCAAGTGTCTTTTAATTTCATGGCTGCAGTCACCATCTGCAGTGATTTTGGAGCCCAAGAAAATAAAGTCTGTCACTGTTGCCATTGTTTCTCTATTTGCCATGGTGTGGTGGGACCAGATGCCATGATCTTAATTTTTTGAATGTTGAGTTTTAAGCTAGTTTTTTCACTCTCATCTTTCACTTTAATCAAGAGGCTCTATAGTTCTTCTTCACTTTCTGCCATAAGGATGGTGTCATACCTAGTAGACCACTCCATTATCTCATGGCAAAAAAGTCTTCTCCAAGACACATTATAATTGACATGCCAAAAATTAATGATAAATAATCTTAAAGGCACCCACAAGAGAAAAGAAACTAAGCTACAAAGAAACCTCAATTAGGCTATTAGTGGATTTCTCAGAAGAAACTCTACAGTCTAGGAGAGTAGAAAAAAATATTAAAAATGTGAAAAGATAAAAATTTCCAATCAATAATACTTTATCATGTAAATGTATCCTTCAGACAAACAAAAGCTGTGGGATTTCAGCACCACTGGACCTGACTTACAAGAAATGCTGAAAGGAGTTCCTTCAAGTGAAAATGTAAAGATGCTTATCATCAACTTGAAAACATATACAACACAGAGGCAAAGGTGAAAAATAGAATTTGAAAATTGTAATTCTGTATTAAGTAGCTAGGTTAACCAATTAACTATAGTATAAAGGTTAAAGAAAATGAATATTAAAAATAAATATATGACTATATATTTTAACAAATACACAGCATAAAAAAAAGTAAATTGTGATGTCAAAAATATAAAAGGAGAGGAGCAAAAGGATGAAGCCTTTAAAGATTAACAAAGTACTAGTAGCTTTGTTACTAGAATAAAATGCACTGCTTTATCTATGCTAACTGTCATTACAATGTTGATCATAGTACAATATATGAATACATCACATTAATATGTTGTACACATTAAATGTACACAATGTCACATGTAAACTATATCTCAATAAAAAGCAATATACTACCCTTAGAAGGATGAAAATATATTGTCCCATGAAACAGGGATAAGCTCTTCTGACAATAACAAAAAACACAGATTTCTGGTTTCTTGCAAAACATCAGAGCCAATATTTCTGCATGGCTTTAATAGTAGAATTGAGTAGGAACTATCAGCTTTAGAATGGGATTATGCCAAATAATATTGTAATCATTAAATAAATCATATTACATCCTTTTAATAGAAAAAATTAGGTTATTATAACTATGGTCATGTTTTCAGAAAGCCACATAAATTTAAAAGGTTATGTTAGGCAAAATTAGGTTATAGACAAGAATATATACAGTGCATGTGTGTATCTATTTATAAATATATCACATATATGTGAAAAACAAACTAAGATATATATATTTATATCTATATCTATATATATACAAATATTTACCTTTGGTTTTCTCATTGATTTGTCAGACTTTTTATTTCCCTTTCCATTTGGAGTTACATTTTTACATTTATATATATATTAACAATTTATTATCTAATAGATACTATTGAAGAACTAGAGCACCTGTTGTGTAATAGGAAAAACAGCTTTTATCAGTGTCATGCATTCACAAAGAAACAAAAATACTTCCACTAATATAAAAAAATGCAGAAACTAGAATAAATAGTCCATCTGAAGTTCTTCTGGGAAACATCTCATGTGAAATAAACCCAGGGAAAAGAGAATATTAACAAATATTTTCCAAAGAGAAATACTATAGTGAAAGCATTATTACTCATCATCCAATGTCTATTTTATAGCTAAGAAATATTTTATTCATTTTGTGACTTTTAGTATTCTGGTTTATTTTGAGATAATAAAGAAATGGAAATATCAGTTTCTGGAAAATCATATTTCATTTTCACTGATAATTTCTAAAATATGGTTTTCAGGAATTTGAACAAGTCTGTTTAATGTGTCCATAAATCTTGGCAAGGTAAAATGGATGGATACTACCATGTGACAGCTATAGCATGCCTAATGATGACAAATTGTGGAGAAGTGTGAGAGAACCAATTATTCTAAGGCCAACTATGGAATGTGGACTTTACTCATTAACCATTGTTTTCTCTAAATTCTGAACAACTTTAGTGTCAAATACACCTCCAGAAAGAGATGTATATTTTTTATATATTTTCTTGTGTTTTAACTAAAATAGATATTCTTAAGCTTTCACAATCTATTAAAATTTGAGAATCTACAACAAAAACATAAATGATGTTTATGAAATAATAATTATTTTTAATATAATAAACATATATAATGAAAAATGTGTATATCAAATAAAAGCAGGAAAGGAAAATCTAATTTTCAAGTCTCTTTCATTCTCTTGCAGAACTTACAGAAACATCTTTTGTTTTCTACCTTTGTCCTTACCAAGAAATATTTTATTTAATCCTTTCAATTATGGAAGTATCTAAAAATGATGACAGTAATAACACAATTAATGAACAATATCAGTTAACAAATTCAATGCAGGTTATGTGGTAGGCTCTGGGTGAGTGATTTCCATAATTATCTCAGTGCTCATCACAGCCCTGTTAAGTGAATGTATCAATATAAAATAAGGTTAGATGACTAGTTTAACCTCATATATAATAGCTAGTGACAAGGTTGGGAGTACTGACCTAAAGCTCTATATTCTTAACCACTTCTATTCCTAGAACAGTTATGTTCTGAGAGGGTTATCAATAGGTAGCAGTCGCTGTGTTAACTTCTAGCTATATACTTTAGTAACAAGCTTGCTCTCCTCTGGAATTTACTCCTTATACAGAGAAACACTAAATATGTAAGTAAATAAGTTCAACAACAAAAACAACCTAGACATTGTGATATTTATTTTGAATGAAATGAACAAGGTGTTATAATAAAGAAAACAAGAGAGAGAAAGACACACATGACAGCACCCTGGAATTCCCTCTGAAGAGGTAGCATTTAAATTAAGGCCAAAAATTAAATACAAACAGCCACATGAATAGAAGTTGTTGGAGAGTGAGAAGGGAGAATTGCAGGAAGAGGCAAAAGTATAGCCATATGAAGTAAATATGGAAGAATTGGAATACTTGGAGAATCATCTGGCTGTTGCATAGTAAGTGAGGAGAAAATGCTAAGAAATAAGAAAAAAGGATAATGTGAGGCCTTGAAAAACTTAGCAAAGAGTTTGGCTTTTATTCCACATGTAAAGGAGAAGCCATTTGAAGGTTTTAAACAGAAGGATTTTAGTTATTCATTCAATGCATATTTACTGAATACCTATGTACAATGAAATATCCTAAATCCTACAGAAATAACATTGAACAAAAAAGAAAGTCGTAGCCCTCAAGGTGCTTTTATGCTATCTAGTGGGAAAGGCAGAATAAAAACAAAGCAAGTGATAAAATATATATGTTTGGGTAGTCGCTCAGTTGTGTCTGACTCTTTCTGACCCCATGGACTGTAGCCCGCCAGGCTCCTCTCTCCATATAATTCTCCAGGGAAGTATACTGGAATGGGTAGCCATTCCCTCCTCCAAGGATCCTCCCAACCAAGGAACCAAACCCAGGGTCTCCTGTATTGCAGGGAGATTTTTCTTTTACTCTTTGAGCCACCAGAGTGACCTGCCATGCCCTCCTCCAGGGGACCTTCCCAACCCAGGGAGGGATCTAACTCCTGTCTCTTATGTCTCCTACATTGGCAGGTAGGTTCTTTACCACTAGTGCAACCAGGGAAGCCGATAAGCATATAAAGAAGAACTAATACATATCTTTCCCAAATGGTTCCACAAAATTGAAGATGAATGGAACAAACCTAAATTTATTCTAGGAGGCAGACATTACCATGATACCAAAACCAAAGACACTACCAAAAAAAAAAAAAGAAAGAAAGTTATAGGTCAGTATCCTTGATCAACATAGATGCAAAAATCTTCAAAAATATCAGCAAATGGAATTCAACAATATATAAAAAGGGTCATACACCATAATCAAGTTAGACTTATTCCATGGAAACAAGGATGGTTCAAGATTTGCAATCCAATTAATATGGTTACCACATTAACCAAAGAAGAGATAATAACATGATCTCCTTTGTAGATGCAGGAAAAAAAATTGAAAAAATTCAACATCCATTTATGATAAAGATTCTAATCAAAGTGGGTAAAGAGGAAGCATATATTGTTCACTCACTAAGACCTGTCCTACTCTTTGTGACCCCATGGACTGCAGCACACCAGGCTTCCTAGTCCTTCACTATCTCCCAGAGTTTGGTCAAATTCATGTCCATTGAGTCAATGATGTCATCCAACCATCTCAGCCTCTGTTGTCCCCTTCTCCTCCTGCCCTCAATCTTTCCCACCATCAAGGTCTTTTCCAATGAGTCAGCTCTTTCTATCAGAGGTCCAAAGTATTGGAGCTTCAGCATCAGTTCTTCCAATGAATATTCATGGTTTATTTCCTTTAAGATTGACCAGTCTAATTTCCTTGCAGACCAAAGGACTTTCAAGAGTCTTTTCCAGCACTACACTTCAAAAGCATCCATTCTTCGGTATTCAGCCTTCTTAATGGTCAAACTCTCACATTCGTGCATGACTACTGTATAAACCACAGCTTTGATCATATGGACTTTTGTCGGCAAAGTGATTTCTCTGTTTTTTAGTATCTTGTCTAGGTTTGTCATAGATTTTCTTCCAAGAATCAAGTGTCTTAATTTCCTGGCTGCAGTCACCATCCACAGTGATTTTGGAGCCCAAGAAAATAAAATCTTTCATTGTCTCCATTTTCCCCCATATATTTGTCATGTGGTGATGGGACCATGATCTTAGTTTTTTGAATGTTGAATTTTAAGCCAACATTTTTACTCTCCTCTTTCACCTTCATCAAGAAGCTCTTTAGTTTCTCTTTGCTTTCTGCCATTAGGGTGGAGTTATGTGCATATAATGAGGTTATTGACATCTCTCCTGGCAATCTTGATTTCACCTCATGATTTATTTGCCTAGCATTTTGCATGATGTACTCTGCATATAATTTAAATAAGCAGGGTTGCAATATACAACCTTGTCACACTCCTTTCCCAATTTGGAACTAACCCGTTGTTCCATGTCCCATTCAAAATGATGCTTCTTGGCCTGCGTATAAGTGTCTAGGGAGGCAAATAAGGTGACCTGGTATTCCCATCTCTTTAAGAATTTTCCACAGTTTGTTCTGATCCATACAGTCAAAGATTTTAGAGTAGTCAATGAAGCAGAAGTATATGTTTCTGAAATTCCCTTGTTTTTTCTATGATCCAGTAGATGTTGGCAATTTGATCTCTGGTCCCTCTGCCTTTTCTAAATCCAGATTGAACATCTGGAAGCTCTCAGTTCATGTACTGTTAAAGCCTAGCATGAAGAATTTTGAGTATTACCTTGCTAGCCTGTGAAATGAGCAGAATTATATGGTAGTTTGAGCATTCTTTGGCATTTCCTTTCTTTGAGATTGGAATGCAACTGATCATTTCCAATCCTGTGGCCATTGCTGAGTTTTCCAAATTTGCTAGTATATTGAGTGCAACACTTTAACAGCATCATCCTTTAGGATTTGAAATAGCTGAGCTAGAATCCCATCACCCTACTAGCTTTGTTCACAGTAATTCTTTCTAAAGCCCATTTGTCTTCACATTCAGGGATGTCTGGCTCTACATTAGTGATCATACCATGATGGTTATTCAGGTCATTAAGACCTTTTTTGTATAGTTCTTCTGTGTATTCTTGTCACGTCTTCTTAATCTCTTTTATTCTATTAGGTCCTTGCCCTTTCTGTCCTATGTTGTGTCCACCTTTGTGTGAATCATTCTGCTTGTGTCTCTAATTTTCTTGATGAGATCTCTAGTCTTTCCCATTCTATTGTTTTCCTCTACTTTGCATTGTTCACTTGAGAAGACTTTCTTATCTCTCCTTGCTATTCTCTGGAACTCTGTGTACAGTTGGATATCTTTCCTTTATCCTTTGCCTTTCACTTCTCTTCTTTTCTCAACTATTTGTAAGGTCTCTTCAGACAACTGTTTTTCCTTCTTGCATTTATTTTGGGGGTGGGTCATTTTGATTACCACCTCCTGTACAATGTTACAAACCTCCATCGATAGTTCTTTAGGCACCCTATCTACCAGATTTAATCCCTTGAATCTGTCACCTCCACTGAGTAATCATAAGGCTTTAGGTTATACATGAATGATCTAGTGTTTTTTTCTACTTTCTTTAATTTGAGCCTGAATTTCGCAATAAGAAGCTCATGATGTGAGCCATAGTCACCTCCAGGTCTTGTTTTGCTGAGTGTATAGAGCTTCTCCATCTTAGGCTGCAAAGAATAAAATAAATCTGATTTTGGTATGAATCACCTGGTAATGTCCATGTGTAGAGTAATCTCTTGTGTTGTTGGAAGAGGCTGTTTGCTATGACCAGTGTGTTCTCTTGGCAAAACTCTATTAGCCTTTGCACTGTTTCATGTTGTATTCCAAGGCCAAACTTGCCTGTTACTCCAGATACCTCTGGACTTCCTACTTTTGCATTCCAGTTTTCTATGACAAAAAGGACACCATTTTTTAAAGTTAGTTCCAGAAGGTCTAGTACGTCTTCATAGAACCGTTTGACTTCAGTTTCTTTAGCATTAGAGTTTGGGGCATAGACTTGGATTACTGTGATATTGAATGGCTTGCCTTGGGATTGAACCCAGATCATTGTTGTTTTGAGATTGCTTCCAAGTATTGCATTTTGGACTCTTTTGTTGACTGTGATGGCTACTCCATTTTTTCTAAGGGAATCTTGTCCACTGTGGTGGATATAATGGTAATCTAAATGTTAATTTGCCGATTCCTGTCCATTTTAGTTCGCTGATTTCTAAGATGCTGATATTCACACTTACCATCTCCTGCTGGACCAGGTTCTACTTACCTTGATTCATGGGCCAAAGATTCTAGACTCTTATGCAATGTTGTTCTTTATACCATCAGGTTTTACTTTCACCACTAGGCACATCCACAACTGTCCTTTCTTTTACCCTGCCTCTTCATTCTTTCTGGAACTATTTCTCTATTCTACCCCAGTAGCATATTGGACACCTACCAACCTGGGCAACTCATCTTCTGGTGTTATTTTATTTATTTATTTGCCTTTTCATACTGTTCATGGGGCTCTCAAGGCAAGAATATTGAAGTTGTTTGCCATTCCCTTCTACAGTAAATCATGTTTTGTCTGAACTCTCCACTGTGACCCATGCCTTTTGGGTGGCCCTGCATGGCATAGCTCATAGCTTTGAGTTACACAAAGCTGTTATCCATGTGATCATTTTGTGCCGGGAGCTGGCATATTGTATATTGAGTGCATATTGCATTTTGAGTGCAGCACTTTCCACAGCATCATCTTTCAGGATCTGGAATAGCTCAACTGGAATTCTATCACTGCTGGGAGCCAGCGTGAGGAACTCTGCCCATGACAAAGGTCATGAGGAAGGAGGCTTGGCATACACAAAGGCGGGATCGAGCCTCAGGGGTCCCCCTGGAAATTCTCGAGCATCTACCCCCAAAACCAGAATCTGCCTACTTTCTGCTTTGTGCTTTCACCAACACCTCTGACTTTAAGGGGGGCTGTCCCCCACTACCTCTGTCTGAAAAAAGAGTTAGCTTACAGCTCCAGTTAATAATTCCTGGGTGTGACAGTGTTTCAACCTACAAACTCCTTTGGAAATCCTCTAGCCTGCCTGAATAGGTTTTTCCGGCCACATGTGATTGTTCAGAGCCTCCCAACTGTGAGAGGCGGGAGATGTTCTAAACTGTCTAAACACAGATTCCTTTGAGTAGTTAAAAGATTGATTAGAAATTGTATTGGTGAAAGGTTTTTTCACTTATTGGGCCAATGTTTGCTGCTAAGTCTCCATACTCCTTACCTACTGTGTCCTTGGCAGTGTATTGATTGATACAATGGGTGTATAGAAATGTAAGTAGTAGCCTCAATGTTTGTAACCTTGGACCCTTGAGTTAATTCTTTTCTTGATTGAGCCCACCTCACCTTTGCCCTATAAGAATGCAGCTTTGTCCAATGCTTTTTTGGAATTTTGGCTATATTTTTGTGATTGTGAATTTTGTTCTGGATGCTGTGGTATTGTAGTTCTCGCTTTTTCTGTCTGCCTTCTTATGGATGAAGATAAAAGGCTTGTTCAACCTTCTTGATGAGAGGGACTGGCTGTAGGGATAATTGGGTCTTGCTCTGTTGGACAGGGGGATGCTCAGTAAATCTTTGATCTGATTTTATGCTGATGGGTGGTGCTGTATTCCCTCCTGTTTAGTTGTTTAGCCTATGGCAACCCAGTCCTGGAGTCTTCAGACTCTATGGTAGGACTAAAGGTGATCTGCAAAAGGACGTATGCCAACACATGCTTCTCAGGACTTCTTTTGCCAGTACCCCAGTTCCCATGCAAGACATTGCTCACCAATGCCACCTGAAGAGACCCTCAAACACTCATAGGCAGGTATGGCTTAGTCTCTCATGGGGTCACTCTTCCTTTCCCCTGGGTCCTGGTGCACACAAGGCTTTGTTTTGCCCCCCAAGATTCTCTGTTTCCCCCAATGTACACACTGCTATATTTAAAATAAATAATAGGCTAAATAGAAAAACTGCTGGGGACCAGCCCCAGCTGATCCAGGGTATTCGAAGGAGAGACGGCCTAGGCGACTATTTATATGCTAATTAGAGATATAGAGAACAATAGAATGAGGATAGCTCAGTAGGAAAATTCAGTGGAGAAAAGAGGCTGAGTAGCTTGGTTTATGCGGGAGACCAATAAAACTTCAAGACAAGAAGTTTGCACCACTTACCTAGGCCGCAGGCGCCCTCTCAAATAGTGGAAGGTGCCTCACCCTAGACACCTTCTCGAGTGGGTCTTAGAAGCCCAGGCATAATTAGTAAGCGTGGTGGGTTCCGCGCTCCAGATGGAGACTCAGCTGGAAGTTAAAGGGAAGAATGACATGGGGAGACCAAGCGCTGGTGAACAAGGCCCGTAGCTTTATTTTTAACAGGGGCTTTTATACCCTAAGTTACACATAGACGATAATAGGGGATGCAAAGTCAGCAGTCTTTGATTCTTATCAAAAACCAAGGTTTCTTTCCTGCAAATTTATCGTACACAAATGGTTTAGGTGATTTACATCATCTTCTGGCCAGAAGGCCTACTAACATTTTATGACTCTTGACAAGGACTTATCAACAAAGACTTATTTTCTCTAAGAGTAATTATTTTAAGGTTTGGCACCATCTTCCAAAGATAAAATTGCATTCCTATAGGGCGGATGTGTAATGGGTTTACAACAAAGAAGGAATTTATTACCTTAAGGGTCTAAAGTTACTAACACCAAGGCCACTACTTATTTTTTTACTATATACCAACTATTAATTAATACACATTCAAGGATACAATTCAGGGGATGTGAAAACTTGGCAACAAGCATTGACTCATCAATGAAATCCTTTACTAGTTTATTCTGACAGTTTTTAACTCTCTGAGAGGCTCTAAGCTATTTGAATATCTTAAGCTTCCCGTGCCTCTGGAGGCTAGGAGACTGTAAACAATCGTATGCATAGCTGCAGGAGTCCGGGTAAACTTGTCAGGCGAGTTAGAGAGCCATCTGAGGGGTTTGGATTTAAACACTCCTAATTGCCCAGGAACTTTATTAATTGGAGCTGTAAGTTAATTCTTTGACAGAGAGAGAGCGAGATGGTGGTAGGGAACAGCCCCCAGTAAAGTCAGAGGTGAGAGCACAAAGCAATAAAGTAGGCAGACTCTGGTTTTTTGGGGGACAATGCTAGAGAATATCCAGGCAGACTCCTGAGGCTCGATCCCGCCTTTGCATATGCCGAGCCTCCTTCCTCATGACCTTTGTCATGAGCAGAATGCCTCACTGGCTCAAACAATTTGAAAAGAATGGAAAAAATAAAATAAATAATGGAAATGATTAAAAAAATCATTGTAAAAATAATTATGCAATACCTTAAATGGGAAAAATTGGTAAAATAATAGATACATGTATATGTATTTCTGAATCACTTTACTGTACATCTGTAATGAAATTCATTTGAATCACACTATTTTTTTCTTTTTTATGCAAAATACTATAAAAACCTTCCAAGAAAATATACAACATTGCTAATCAACTATACTCCAATATTAAATAAAAAATTAAAGCATAGACAACCAAGGACCCACTGCATTGCACAGGGAATGTTGCTTGATATTCTATAATAACCTAAATGGGGAATATTTTGAAAAAGTATAGCTACATGTATATTATAACTGAATCACATTGCTGTACACTTGCAACCAACACAACATTGTTAATCAACTATGGTGCAATATAAAATAAAAATTTTAAAAAAGATCCATGGAATTTATAGCAGTGCAATTTATGATAGCCAAGATATGAAAGCAATCTAAGTGTTCACCAAAGGATAAACAGATATATGTATAACGGGATGTTCAGCCACATACACAAAAATAAAATTCTGCCATTTGTAGTAACACATGTAGACCTAGTGAATATTATGCTTAATGAAATAGTGAAATTAGTTAGAGAAAAACATACTATATGGTATCACTTATATGTTAAATCTAAAAAATATTAACAACAAATGTATTTAACAAAATAGAAACAGACTTACAGATACAGAAAACAGCTGTTTACCAGCTGGTATAGGCAAAGAGAGAAGGGCAACTTATGGTTATGGGATTAAGAGATGCTAACTACCATGTATAAAACAAATAAGTAACAAGCATATATTGTATAACACAGGAAATTATATTCACTGTCTTATATAACTTCTAAGGGAGTATAATCTGTAAAAAATACTGAATCACTGTGCTGTACATCTTAAACTAATATAGTATTTTAAATCAACTATGCTTTAATAAAAGTATTAGGGTAGCCCTAGTTTATAAAGTGAAATTTGAATAAGGTTTTTAGAGGAGATGAGTTATCAAACTTTGTACCCATAGAAGAGAGGATCATTCCAGCTAGAATACTTAAGGTGCAGCAAAGATAAGGGATACTGTAGAGTAATTTGTGATAATCATGAAAATATGCTGCTCATCCTTGTGTATGGCTCCAACTACAATCTTCTATATCCACCAAGGTGTTTGTACTAAGCCCATACTCTCACAGGTGTCAGATCTGCACCACGGTCCGATTGTTCTCCTGACTTCTTCACCTCCTTCCTCCAATAAATCTCTTGTACATCTGATGCTGTCTTGCCTAATTTTCACTGGACACAAATTAATGCCTAAGATTAATTAGTCTATATGAAAGTGAGTGAGGAAAGGATACTAAGAGAAAGTGGAGGACAGATGGCATAGAGTTACATATGGAATGACAAAGAAAACATTTTTCTGATTGAGATTGGTAACAGTACAGGGCTTTGAATATTTGATTTGTTACACCTTCTGCTTTGTATTTTAACAGGGTCACTCTTGCTGCTACCTGGAAAACAGAAGAAGTGGAGAAATTTTGTAGAATGCTTTCGCAATAATCAAATGAGAGGTCTTGGTGTTTTATGACTTTAAGATATGATGAAAAATGATCAGATTCATAGATCATGTAAATTTCAATGATGTGGTGTGTGATGAAGTGAAAGGATTTGGGATCGGTATTTCAGTTTAAGATATGGTAGACGAGATATTTATTGAACATCTAAGTGAAAATGATGAATAAACAGACATATGTCAAGAGTCCATATAATCGGTCCTGCTTTAAGAACTAAATATGGGTGTCTTCAGCATATAAATGGTAATTAACACATAAGAATGGAAGAAATAGCAAAGGAGATGAGGATAAATAGGAAGGAGAAAAAGTTTAAAGGATTAAGAACTAATTTCTGTAGGGATGATAAACAGTTTAGGGAACTATAGGTTCTACACAGCATTTTGGGCCATAGTTTAATGGTTTCCAGTTTAAAATGAGACAATTTCAAGAAGCATAAATATTGCACATTTTTTTAACTTTGTATGATGATAGAGGGTAAATAGATTTGTGATGATCATTTTGCAGTGTATACAAACATAAAATCATTGTGTTATACACATGAAACGATAACATTATATGTCAATTCAATTCAGTCGGTTAGTCGTGTCCGATTATTTGTGACCCCATGGACTGCAGCATGCCAGGCTTCCCTGTCCACCGCCAACTACTGGAGCTTATTCAGACTCATGTCCATCGAGTGGCATTGCTTTTCTTTGGGATTGGAATGAAAACTGACCTTTTCCAGTCCTGTGGCCACTGCTGAGTTTTCCAAATTGGCTGGCATATTGAATGCAGCACTTTCACAGCATCATCTTTCAGGATTTGAAGTAGCTCAGCTGGAATTCCATCACTTCCACTAGCTTTGTTTGTAGTGATGCTTCCAAAAGCCCACTTGACTCCACACTCCAGAATGTCTGGCCCTAGGTGAAAGGCCTAGGTGAAAGAAGGCACTAGATAAAAGAAGCGAACGGCAAAGGAGAAAAGGAAAGATATACCCATTTGAATTCAGAGTTCCAAAGAATAGCAAAGAGAGATAAGAAAGCCTTCCTAAATGATCAATGCAAAGAAATAGGGGAAAACAATAGAATGGAAAAGACGAGTGGTCTCTTCAAGAAAGTTAAAGATACCTAGGGAATACTTGATGCTAAGATTGGCACAATAAAGGACAGAAATGGTATGTACCTAACAGAAGCAGAAGACATTAAGAAGAGGTGGCAAGGATATAGAGAACTACACAAAAAGATCTTAATGACTCAGATAAGCAAGATGGTGTGGTCACTCACCTAGCGACAGACATCCTGGAGTGTGAAGTCAAGTAAACTTTAGGAAGCATCATGAGGAACAAAGCTAGTGGAAGTGATGCAATTTAAGTTGAGCTATTTCAAATCCTGAAAGTTGATGCTGACTTATTACACTAAGCATTATATTTTCTTGACTCATTCATGTTGCCACAAATGGAAGAATTTTATTCTTTTTATGGCTGAGTAATATTGCCCTATATGTATCCATTTCTCTGTTAATGGACACTTGGGTTGCCCCATACCTTGACTACTGTAAAAAGTGCTGCTATGAACATTGAATTGCATGTATCTTTTCAAATTGATGCTTTTGTTTTTCCTGGACATATACTCTTGAGTAGATTTTCTGGATCGTAGGGTAGTCCTATTTTTAGTTTTTTGAGAAACCACCATACTGCTCATCATAAAGCTGCAGCAATTTACATTTCCATCAAAAATGTATAAGGATTCACTTTTTTCCACAACCTTATCAACATTCGTTATTTACAGACTTTTTGATGATAGTCATTCTGACAGATGTGAGGTGATACCTCATTGTTATATTGATTTGCATTTTTAATAGTGATACTAAGTATCTTTTCATATGCCTGTTAGCAATCTGTTTGTCTCCTTTGAGAAAATATCTCTCTAGGACTTCTGCCCATTTTTTTATTGGGTTTGGTTTTTTTCTGATATTGAGTTCTATGACTGTTTATTTTGGATGTTAACCAATTAGTGGTAATACCATTTGCAAATAGTTTCTTCCATTTGGTAAGTTGTATTTTTGTATTGAAAGCAGCTTACTTAGCTGAGAAAAAGTTGCAAAATTTAATTAAGCCCATTTGTTTATTTTTTTTTCTTTTGTTTTAGGAGACCGATTTGAAAAAGTATTCCTATAATTTATGTCAACGAGTATTCTTCCTATGTGGAGGCAAATTTTCCCTTTATCTATACTTCAGGACTAAAATAAAATTTTTTTTTGCATAATCTGTATTTCTCACTAGAAAAATGTCAATATATCTTGATTTCAATATAAAAATCATTATTTGTTTGAAAGGGAAAAAGTACTGTTACATTGTTCTTGTTGTTGTTACACTGTGGCTATATCGTGACCCACTCTTTTTTGACCCCCATGGACTGTATCCCGCCAGGCTCTGTCCTTGGAATTTCCCAGGCAAGAGTACTAGAGAGGGTTGCCATTTCCTTCTCCAGGTGATCTTCCTGACCCAGGGATTGAACTCATGTCTCTTGCATTGTCAGGTGTATTCTTTACCACTGAGTCACCAGGAATTATATTATATATTTATTCCCCCCTTTTGTGCAGGTGCTGCACAAATAGAAACAAATAAAATGTCACTTTAACATATTGCATGCTCAAAATGATACTACAAAGTTGCAGTTAATTAGCTACCTGATACAGGCTTAAGTAAATAAAAATTATAAAGTGAACGGACAAATGAAACAGATGACTCTTGACAAGTACTATTTAACTTCAGCTCTCTACAAATACTGCTTAACTTTGCAGCACAATTAATTGTTGATCTTACATATTAATTCAAAGAACAAGAACTCCTTATTTGTATGCCATTAATTATGGTGCTGGAAAATACTCTTGAGAATCCCATGGACAATAAGGAGATCAAATCAGTCAATTCTAAAGGAAATCAACCCTATTTACTGGAAGGACTGATGTTGAAGCTGAAGTTCCAATACTTTGCCCCCCTGATGTGAAGAGCCAAGTCATTGGAAAAGACCCTGATGCTAGGAAAGATTGAGGGCAGAAGGAGAAGCTGGTGACAGAGGATTTGATGGTTGAATGGCATCACCGATTCATTGGACATGGGTTTAAACAAACTCCTGGAGATAGTGAAGGACAGGGAAGCCTGGTGTGCTGTAGTCCATGAGGTCAAAAGGAGTTATACACGACTTAGTGACTGAACAACGATAATGTTATTCACAAAAGAGTTAGACCCATTCCCCATTGTGTCTCTTTATAAATGCAAACCTGACCATATATTAAACTTGGTTTAAATCAAATGAAAGCAAAAATTTTGGAGATAAGGTCCATTTGAGGACATACATGAACATTGTATTATATTTTTACAAGATATAAAAGGGCTCTTTCAGCCCCATCTTGTTTACACTATTCAATTTACATGAATGTGAACATCTTTCTTTCTCATAAAATGAAAGTTATGTTAAATGATCAAAATTTTCAACATTACTTACCAACTTCAAGCTCGCTCTGCTTACTACATGATAGGCCAATGAATCTGAGAGGTGAGATGTTGAGGCAAGGAATACAGTTTTATTCAAAAAGCTGGCTGACTCAAAAGGTGGCAGACTAATGTCTCAAAGTAATCATCCTGTTGGGGTCTGGATGACAGTTTCTTAAATAAAACCAAAGAGAGAGGCAAAGAGTAGCTAAAGTCAAAAGGTAGAGGGACAGTAAAGTAAAAAGTCTTGTGAAATATAACTGGGAAGGGCCAGGCTTTGGAAGGGATCAGTTAATCTCTTTTTTGTAGCCATTAACAGGTGCGTGAATTAACTGACTCATTTGAAAAGACCCTGATGCTGGGAAAGATTGAAGACAGGAGGAGAAGGGGATGACAGAGGATGAGATGGTTGGATGGCATCACCGACTTGGTGGACATGAGTTTGAGAAAGTTCTGGGAGTTTGTGATGGACAAGGAAGCCTGGTGTGCTGCAGTTCATTGTGTCATAAAGGGTAAGATATGACTGAGCAATTGAACTGAATTGGAAAATCTGAATAATATTTCATTTTCAACCCCACAATTACTGAGAATAATATTCTAAGACCCTGCAACACAATTACTGAGCCCACATGCCATAAGTAGAGAAGAGAAGTCTCTGTGCTGGAAAAACAACAAAAATGATCTTGTGTACCACAAGCAATACTTGTAGGAAGTGACACAGCCAAAGATATACATATATATATAGATAGATAGATAGATATAGATATAGATACACACACATATACATACATGCATTTAAAGACTCGTTCATGAAAATTCCATTCAGTTCAGTTCAGTTCAGTTGCTCAGTCATGTCCAACTCTTTGTGACCCCATGAATCACAGCACGCCAGGCCTCCCTGTCCATCACCAACAACCGGAGTTCACTGAGACTCATGTCCATCGAGTCAGTGATGCCATCCAGCCATCTGATCCTCTGTCGTCCCATTCTCCTCCTGCCCCCAATCCCTCCCAGCATCAGAGTCTTTTCCAATGAGTCAACTCTTCGCATGAGGTGGCCAAAGTATTCGGGTTTCAGCTTTAGCATCATTCCTTCCAAAGAAATCCCAGGGCTGATCTCCTTCAGAATGGACTGGTTGGATCTCCTTGCAGTCCAAGGGACTCTCAAGAGTCTTCTCCAACACCACAGCTCAAAAACATCAGTTCTTTGGCACTCAGCCTTCTTCACAGTCCAACACTCACATCCATACATGACCACAGGAAAAACCATAGCCTTGACTAGACTAACTTTTGTTGGCAAAGTAATGTGCTTTTGAATATGCTATCTAAGTTGGTCATAACTTTCCTTCCACGGAGTAAGCATCTTTTAATTTCATGGCTGCAGTCACAATCTGTAGTGATTTTGGAGCCCAGAAAAATAAAGTCTGACACTATTTCCACTGTTTCCCCATCTATTTCCCATGAAGTGATGGGACCAGATGCCATGATCTTCATTTTCTGAATGTTGAGTTTTAAGCCAACTTTTTCTCTCTCCACTTTCACTTTCATCAAGAGGCTTTTGAGTTCCTCTTCACTTTCTGCTATAAGGGTGGTGTCATCTGCATATCTGAAGTTATTGATATTTCTCCCGGAAATCTTGATTCCAGCTTGTATTTCTTCCAGTCCATCGTTTCTCATGATGTACTCTGCATATAAGTTAAATAAGCAAGGTGACAATATACAGCCTTCACATACTCCTTTTCCTATTTGGAACACGTCTGTTGTTCCATGTCCAGTTCTAACCGTTGCCTTAAATTCCATTAGGAAAAAAAAAAAAAAGTTAAGATACATAGAAAAACTAATATTTGACCACAGAGGAAATTTTCTGGCAAGGTTAGAGCTCTATTCTACTATTATAGAAATAGGTAGAATCAGAATGACTTAAGCAAAGTCTGGCAGAAGTGAAACCATGAAAAAAATCATTTTTAATCAAGTAGTACACTAGTGTGGTACAAGATGGGATGTCTTATACAATTTTTAGGCAGCTGTAAACATCTCATTAAGTTACCTTAATGTGATAGCCTCAAATCAGAATAAAATGTAAAAAAAAAAGCTTTTCATAATTCTCTGAGACACACAGGAAGAACATCAATTATTTAGCCATATATAATCAAAGCATCATGCTATAAGCAAATTTACCCTGTGTTTACAACCATTATTTAGAAGTTTCTATGTATTTCCCTGTGTTCCATGAGGAATTAAAACTCTTGCCCTTCTTTCTGGGAGGTAGTTTCATGGTAAACACTAACTGGTTCTTCAAGAGATCTCTCACAGATTTATTTCACTTTTCCTCCTCTTCTTCCTAGATTCCCTCCTTTTTCTCATTCTGTCTTGTCTTTCTGTATCTCTGTTTCTCTTCAGTTCAGTTCAGCTCAGTTGCTTAGTCATGTCCAACTCTTTGGGACCCCATGGACTGCAGCACACCAGGCTGCATGTTCAGCACACCATGTTCAACATCAACACCTGGAGCTTATTCAAACTCATGTCCATTGAGTCAGTGATGCCATCCAACCATCTTATCCTCTCTCATCCCCTTCTCCTCCCACTTTCAATCTTTCCCAGCAACAGGATTTTTTTCAATAAGTCAGTTCTTCACAGCAGGTGGCCAAAATAATTGGAGTTTCAGCTTTAGCATAAGTCCTTCCAATGAATATTCAGGACTGATTTCCTTTAGGACGGACTGGTTGGATCTCCTTGCACTCCAAGGGACTCTCAAGAGTCTTCTCAACACCACAGTTCAGAAGCATCAGTTCTTCATTGTTAAGCTTTCTTTATAGTCCAACTCTCATCCATACATGACTACTGGAAAAACCATAGCTTTGAATAGGTAGACCTTTGTTGGCAAAATAATGTCTGCACTTTTTAATATGCTGTCCAAGTTGTCTAGGCTCCTCCGTCCATGGGATTATCCATGAATACTAGAATACTGGAGTGGGTTGCCATTTCCTTCTCCAGGGGATCTTCTCAATCCAGGGATCAAACCCAAGTCTCCCACATTACAGGCAGATGCTTTAACCTCTAAGCCACCAGGGAAGCCCTTCTTTCTTTATTTCTCCTAGGTTGGTCATAGATTTTCTTCCAAGGAGCAAGCATCTTTTACTTTCATGGCTGCAGTCACCATTTGCAGTGGTTTTGGAACCCAAGAAAATAAAGTATGTCACTGTTTCCATTGTGTCCCCATCTATTTGCCATGACGTGGTAGGACCAGATATGATCTGAGTTTTCTGAATGTTGAGTTTTAAGCCAACTTTTTCACACTCTTCTTTCACTTTCATCAAGAGGCTCTTTAGAACTTCACTTTCTGCCATAAGGATGGTGTCATCTCCATATTTGAGGTTATTGATATATCTCCCAGTGATCTTGATTCCAGCTTGTGCTTCATCCAGCTTTCATCCAGACATTCATCCTGGATACTTAGCATTCATCCATGCTTCATCCAGGCATTTCACATAATGTACTCCGCATAGAAGCTAAATAAGCAGGTGACAAGATACAGCCTTGACATATTCCTTTCCCAATTTGGAACCAACCTGTTTTTCTATGTCCAGTTCTAACTGTTGCTTCTTGACCTGCGTACAGATTTCTCAGGAGACAGGTAAGGTGGTCTCTATTCCTAGCTCTTGAAGAAGTACGTTGTTATCCACACAGTTAAAGGCTTTGGTGTTGTCAATAAAGCAGAAATATATATTTTTCTGGAACTCTCTTGCTTTTTCAATGATCCAGTGGATGTTGGCAATTTAATCTCTCTTTCTCTTACCTCCTCCCAATCTATTGATTTCTTCTTTAACTATGAAGTGGAGGTGAGTGTGGCAGAAGAAATATCATAGTTATAAGATGGAGTTTTCTGGTTAAAGAATAAGATACTTAGTAAACATGCTGCTACAGAAAATTACCTCTTTTCTTCATAAGTTTTAAGGATATACTCTGAACACTTTTGTGATTAATGTTCTTTTGCCATTAAATGTATGTATGTGCATGCATTTGAACATAACCCATAAAGATTCAAATGCAAGATTATTTCCAGTGATCAAATGGAAACAATGTAAAATAAAAAATACAACTTTTCCCCAAACTTAAAAATGGTAGAACACCCACACATGTGCACCCATGCATGCATACACAGTATCAGAATTCATGACTCTGACTTTACTTATATAAAGAAACGTGTTTATTTGTAACTTATGCCTAGCTTTGAAATAGCAACTATTTTGCAGGTTTCTTAATACTTCATACCCAGAGTCATAGCCCCATCAACTCAATTATGATGTTCTTTCCTGGTGAGGATTGGTATACATTTCTTTTCTGCACAGCACACCATGCATCCACAATCAGATGATCAGAGTTGGCATGTAAGACAAAGTGTATTTACTATATTCAGTCTATTGGCTTCAGCCAACTAGCACAGAATGCAGATATTCTGGCTCGGGTTATTCCTAATTTTCATTTCAGTCACTGGAGTCACTGTGGTCCAGATGACTTGCAGGTGTTTGCTTTCTAGGCACCATCTGTTTAGAATGGTGTCATAGAATTAGACACCATTTAGAATTTAGTCATTGAATGCTAATTTGTGCTTGTTTGTATGTTTTGTTATATTAGCAAATCACATGTATGAATTTGAATCCCTTGTTAACTAAAACAATGAAATGATTTAAGAATTAGGAAACATAGTTAAAGTAAGTGATAGAGAAAATTATTACTTATACAATGCAGGCAAAGAGATAAAGCCGAATCACAATTCTAGACTCCTGTTTGCTCAGAAGGATAAAGCTGAGGTGTACTAAAAGAATTATGAGGTTAAACAACTGACATAAATCTTTTTAGTTTATTTTTGTGTGCTCTTTATAAGTTTATGGTAGAGAAGGATCTTTCTGACTCAGAGATCGAACCTGGGTCTCCTGCATTGTAGGCAGATCTTTACAGTCTGAACCACAAGGGAAGCATATGGTAGAAAAATGTAAAGCTAAATAATCCTGTATATTGGGTGAAAGATTAAGGAGCAACCTTGAAAACACATAGTCTCTCTTCAGTTATTCTAAGAAACATATGTTAATAAAGGTGAGTCCCAATTTTTTTCCACATCTTACCTAATTCATATATTTAAATATACAATTAAAATATGAAATGGAAATGAACATATAAAAACTACAAAATAAATTTCAGCCAAAGGATATCCTTAATAATTGAGACAAATATCTTCCCTCCTGGATGCACCTACTATTACCCATGAGAAGAAATCATTACTGGTTTCCTGACTTGGATAGGTACTTTGTTGTTCAGTCAGTCATGTCCAACTCTTTGCATCCCATGGACTGCAGCACTCCAGGCTTCCCTGTCCTTCACTATCTCCTGGAGTTTGCTCATACTCATGTCCATTGAGTCGACGATGCCATCCAACCAACTCATCCTCTGTTGCCCCATCTCCTCCTCCCCTCAATCTTTCCCAATATCAGGGTCTTTTCCAGGGAATTGGCTCTTCGGATTGGATGGCCAAAGTATTGGAGCTTCAGCTTCAGCACCAGTCCTTCCAAAGACTATTCAGAGTTGAATTTCTTTAGGATTGACCGGTTAGATCTCCCTGCTGTCCAAGGGACTCTCAAGAGTCTTCTCCAGCACCACAGCTCAAAAGCATCAATTCTCAGCCTAATCTATGGTCTAACTGTAACATTTGTATATGACCATGGGAAAGACCAGAGCTTTGCCTAGTTGGACCTTTGTTGGCAGAGTAATGTCTCTGCTTTTTAATATGCTGTCTAGCTTGGTCATAGTTTTTCTTCTAAAGACCAAGTATCTTTTAATTTCATGGCTATAGTCACCATCCACAGTGACTTTGGATCCCAAGAAAATAAAGTCTCTCACTATTCCCATTGTTGCCCCATCTATTTGCCACGAAGTGATGGGACCAGATGACAAGATCTTCGGTTTTTAAATGTTGAGTTTTAAGCCAGTGTGTTTCACTCTCCTCTTTTACCTTCATCAAGAGGCTCTTCAGTTCCTCTTTGCTTTCTGCCATAGGGGTGGTGTCATCTGCATATCTGAGGTTATTGATATTTCTCCCAGAAATCTTGATTACAGCTTGTGCTTCATCCAACCTGGCATTTTGCTGTACTCTGAATAGAAGTTAAATAAGCAGGGTGACAAGATACAGCCTTGATGTACTCCTTTCCCAATTTGGAACGAGTCCACAGTTACACGTCTATATATAGCTGTTGCTTCTTGACCTGCATACAGATTTCTCAAGAGGCAAGTAAAGTGGTCTGGTATTCCCATCTCCTCCTTTCCCAATTTGGAACGAGTCCACAGTTACACGTCTATATATAGCTGTTGCTTCTTGACCTGCATACAGATTTCTCAAGAGGCAAGTAAAGTGGTCTGGTATTCCCATCTCCTGAGGAATTTTTCACGATTTGTTGTGATCCACACAGTCAAAAGCTTTAGCGTAGTCAATGAAGCAGAAGTAGATGTTTTTCTGGAATTCTTTTGTTTTTTCGGAATTTTTCACGATTTGTTGTGATCCACACAGTCAAAAGCTTTAGCGTAGTCAATGAAGCAGAAGTAGATGTTTTTCTGGAATTCTTTTGTTTTTTCTATGATTCAACAGATGTTGGGAATTTGATCTCTGGTTCCTTGCCTTTTTGAAATCCAGCTTGAACATCCGGTAGTTCTTGGTTCGTGTACTGTTGAAGCCTAACTTGGAGAATTTTGAGCATTACTTTACTAGCATGTGCTGCTGCTGCTGCTAAGTCACGTCAGTCGTATCCAAATCTGTGCGACCCCGTAGACGGCAGCCCAACAGGCTCCTCTGTCCCTGGGATTCTCCAGGCAAGACTACTGGAGTGGGTTGCCATTTCCTTCTCCAATGCATGAAAGTGGAAAGTGAAAGTGAAATCACTCAGTCGTGTCCAACTCTTAGCGTGTGAGATGAGTGCAATTGTGCAGTAGTTTGAGCATTCTTTGACATTGCCTTTCTTTAGGATTGAAATGAAAACTGACATTTTCCAGTCTTGTGGCTACTGCTGAGTTTCCCAAATGTTCTGGCATATTGAGTGCAGCACTTTCACAGCATCATCTTATAGGATGTGAAATAGCTCAGCTGGAATTCCATCACCACCACTAGCTTTGTTAGTAGTAATGCTTCCTAAGGCCCACTTGACTTCACACTCAAGGATATGTCCTTGGCCTCAAATATTCAAGAAAATATTCAAAAGACTGTTAACATATTTAATGGATCTGGACAGAAAGTTACTCTTATTTAGTCAATGCATCCAAGATTACTGGAATCATGTCTTTGTTTGCTGATATCCTCATGGAAATAGGTCCACAGCTTCTGAGTACTTTGGAAGAAAGACATTTATCTTGGCTTTATTTCAGTAAAAAGTGAGATGCAAAGGGAAATATAGATCATTAGTGACAATGAGAGTGGGAATTTTCAGAGATAGCTGAGAACTGAGAAACATAATATCATCCCAATTGTAAGAAAAATAAAAAAAGTTCTTTATGAAAGAGTGTAAAATACTTCCATTACTTTCAATGAGATTTAAGTAGGAAGGAGAGATCAGAGTTTTAATTATTCTCTTATCTATTGACTAAGATTATAGTTAAAATATTATCTAACATGTAACCCACACTACAATTTAAATGCATGATGTTTTCAGCAAAAGAGTTTAATTTTCAAGAAATAAAAAAATATATATGTACAGATATATCTTTTGAAAAGAATGATATTGTCAATGGAATTTTATGTAACAAGTGTAAAGGAAACTTTTAATTATATATTTGTTTTACATACAGGAATGTTTATAATACTTATCATATTATAGATATATGTATTTTTAAAGGCAGAGAGTGAGAAAGGTACAGTGACAGACAACTTCATTCTTATAGAATGAGACTACATAAGAATGAGACTTTCTTTCCCTATTGATTGTGAAACAGTAAAGAATATTTGAAGAACACATGGAAGTGAGAAATAGCTTGCTTCAGTAGAACAAATTTATAGATGTGAAAAGAAATATAAACTTATCAATAAGTAGAAATATTTCGAGTAATTGGATGAAAATATATTTCTATTCACTTAGTTTTCTCTCCCACAGTACACCAACAGACAGGCCCTTAATTTATTTTTTCTTAGAACTTATCATAGAGGTAAGTAGACTATCCATTAGCTTTGACATTATATTTCATCAATTCCATGGAACATCCAAGACCTTATCTTCACAATATTGGTTAAAGTACAGAAGCAGTAAATGTCATGTCTGTCATTCTGAGCTGTACTGAGCCAATCCATGTTAGATTTACTCTGAGTAAATGTCAGTGCCATTGTGAGTACCTAGAGAATGTAAATTTTTTTCTACTGACAAGTGCTTGAAAATAAATTGTCTGGCTAGTACAATAGTAGCAAGCTAATGACTAGGTCTTGCTTCTTATAAAGATATGAAGACTGTCATGTAGCTCATTTGATTTGTCAGGAAGGATCACAGTACTGCTTCTATATGCATATTTTATGTAGGAGAATTAAGATGGCACTTCAGTTTAATAATTTCATGAAAAAAAAAACCTTTCTTTTAGTATGGTGCCCTTGTTTGTAATTTGATAAATAATTTCACCCAGTGTTAGTTATTTGTTTTTTTCTTCTTTTGTAATAAAAGGACAGGCTGTCTTTTACATTCTTGACAGACTTTCATGAATAGAGGATAAGAAAGTAAGTCACCAATTCAATATTGGCCATCACATCACTCTACCTACAATTACTATTTCTAAGTATTGCTTTCATTCTTTGAAACAGTCTCCATAGGCTACTCTAAGGATCATGTCTATCATACAGAAGAAGACAAGAGACTAGGTGAGGTGTTCTATACTGAGAGGATACAGGGAATTGAATGAAGGTGTATCCTTTTCTTATTAGGAAACCACATATCTAGTACAATTTGACCTAGAAATAGAAAAGAAATTTTATTGCATATAAAATATTAAATAGATTAATGAAGAATTCCTCTTTCTCTCCCTCCAGAAATATTAATAATTTTACACATTGCTTAACATGTATACTATAATAAATAAGAGTGTGGGCTTTGGAGACAGTCAAGTTTGGCTCCATCAGTTTTTAGTCATGCAACTTTGAGTGTATTATATAATCTCTTTGAGTCTCAAGTTTCTGATCTATAAAACAAGGAAAATTATAGTTTACCTAAGAAATGTATTTTGAAGTATAAATGAGAGAATTTCTATAAAGCACTGAATGCAAACTGTGACAAATATAACTAACCCAAATAATGCCAGTTTATAGAGATATTAAAAAAAATATTTTCTCTCTTGCCCACCAAATTTCGATACCATTTGAAAGACACAGGAGTCAGACAGAGTGTAAACTATTATCATGTTAATGATAAGATGATGTGGTTTTGGATTTACAGCCAAACTGTTTTTCTAATATTCTCCTCTCTACCCTTCATCATAATAGAATCAGAGACAGGAAATTCTGAACTTCAAAACAAAGTTTACCTTACTGAGCTTACTATACTGTAAAGACTCCACCAGACTGTACCTTGTATTCAACCTGGCACATAAGAAGAACTAAGTGAGTGATGCATGGAAATAGAGGCCAGTGGAATAGTTTCAAACAAAATGTCTCTTTATGGAAATAAGAGGTCAAGGGAGAGGAGGTTCCTGTCCACTGAGAACCACTGCAATGTTCATAATCATGTATTTTCTATCTTGGTGATATTAAAACTACCAAGGACCCAATATAAGAAAGACACCCGATGTATTCAGATACTTAGAGAAATTTCTAGAACTTAATCATGTTCTAACCATGATTACACACTTGATCTTAGCCAAAAGGCTGAGAAGCCTAAAGGCCAATGAAAATTTGAACTATGCTGTGTAGGACAACCCAAGATGGACAGGTCATGGTGGAGAGTTCTGACAAAATGTGGTCCATTGGAGAAGGGAATGGCAAACCACTTTAGTATTTCTGCGTTGAAAACCCCATGAACAGTATGGAAAGGTAAAAAGATAGGACACTGAAAGATGAACTCTCCAGGTTGATAGGCGACCAATAGGCTAGTGGAGATATAACTCCAGAAAGAATGAAGAGACGGAGACAAAGCAAAAACAACATCCAGTTATGGATGAGACTGGTGATGGAAGCAAGATCCAATGTTGTAAAGAGCAATATTGCATAGGGACCTGGAATGTTAGGTCCATGAATCCAGGAAAATTGGAAGTGATCAAACAGGAGATGGCAAGAGTAAATACGGACAGTTTAGGAATCAGCAAACTAAAACAGACTGGAATGGGTGAATTTAACTCAGATGACCATTATATCTACTACGGTGAGCAAGAATCCCATAGAAGAAATGGAGTAGTCATCATAGTCAACAAAAGAGCCCAAAATGCAGTACTTGGATACAGTCTCAAAAATGACAGAATGATTTCCAAGGCAAACCATTCAATATCATGGTAATCCAAGTCTATACCCCTGTATATAATCCAAGTCTATACCAGTAACCCTGAACAAGCTGAAGTTGAACAGTTCTATGAAGACCTACAAGACCTTCTAGAATTAACATCCAAAAAAGATGTCCTTTTCATTATAGGGAACTGGAATGCAAAAGTAGGAAGTGAAGAAACACCTGGAATAACACACAAATTTGGTCTTGGAGTACAGAATGAAGCAGGGCAAAGGCTAATAGAGTTCTGCCAAGAGAATGCACAAGTCATAGCAAACACACTCTTCCAACAACACAAGACAAGACTCTACACATGGACATCACCAGATGGTCAACACCAAAATCAGATTGATTACATTCTTTGGAGCCAAGTTGGAGAAGTTCTATACAGTTAGCCAAAACAAGACCGGGAGCTAACTGTGGTTGACAAATTCAGACTTAAATTGAAAAAAGTAGGGAAACCACTAGAACATTCATGTATGACCTAAATCAAATCCCTAAAAATTATACAGCAGAAGTGAAAAATATATTTAAGGGACTAGATCTGATAGACAGAGTGCCTGATGAACTATTGATGGAGGTTCATGACGTTTTACAGGAGACAGGGGCAAGATCATCCCAAAAAAATGAAATGCAAAAAAGTTGGAGAAGGCCTCACAAAAGCTATGAACAGAAGGAAAGTGAAAAACAAAGGCGAAAAGGAAAGATAAACCTATTTGAATGCAGAGTTCCAAAGAATAGCAAGGAAAGAAAAGAAAGCCTTCCTCAGTGATCAGGGCAAAGAAATAGAGGAAAACAATAGAATAGGAAATACCAGAGATCTCTTCAAGAAAATTAAAGATACCAAGGGAATATTTCATGCAAAGATGGGCTCAATAAAGTACAGAAATCGTAAGGACCTAACAGAAGCAGAAAATATTAAGAAGAGGTGGCAAGAATACACAGAAGAACTGTACAAAAAAGATCTTCACGATCCAGATAATCACAATGTTGTGAACACTCACACTCACGTAGAGCAAGACATCCTGGAATGTTAAGTCAAGTGGGCAATAAGAAGCATCACTACAAATAAATCTAGTAGGGGTGATGGAATTCCAGTTGAGATATTTCAAATCCTGAAAGACGATGTTGTGAAAAGTGCTGCTCTCAGTATGTCAGCAAATATGGAAAACTCAACAGTGGCTACAGGATTGGAAAAGATCAGTTTTCATTCCAATCCCTAAGAAAGGCAATGCCAAAGAATTTTCATACTACCACACAATCGCACTCATCTAACACACTAGCAAAGTAATGCTCAAATTTCTCCAAGCCAGGCTTCAACAATACGTGATCGGTGAACTTCCAGATATTCAAGCTGGATTTATAAAAGGCAGAGGAGCAAGAGATCAAATTGCCAACACCCGTTGGATCATAGAAAAAGCAAGAGAGTTCCAGAAAACTATCAATTTCTTCTTTATTGATTATTAACATCTATTTCTGCTTTACTGACTATGCCAAAGCCTTTGACTGTGTGGATCACTGTAAACTGTGGAAAATTCTGAAAGAGATGGGAATACCAGACCACCTGACCTGCCTCTTGAGAAACCTGTATGCAGGTCAGGAAGCAACAGTTACAACTGGTTCCAAATAGGAAAAGGAGTACGTCAAGGCTGTATATTGTCACCTTGCTTATTTAACTTATAGGAAGAGTACATCATGAAAAACGCTGGGCTGGATTAAGCACAAGCTGAAATCAAGATTGCCGGGAGAAACCTCAGATATGCAGATGACACCACCCTTATGGCAGAAAGTGAAGAGGAACTCAAAAGTCTCTTGAAGAAAGTGAAAGAGGAGAGTGAAAAAGTTGGCTTAAATCTCAACATTCAGAAAACTAAGATCAAGGCATCTGGTCCCATCTCATCATGGCAAATAGATGGGGAAACAGGAGAAACAGTGGCAGACTTTATTTTTGGGGGTCCAAAATCACTGCAGATGGTGACCGCAGCCATGAAATAAAAAGACACTTACTCCATGAAAGAAAAGTTATGCCCAACCTAAACAGCATATTAAAAAGCAGAGACATTACTTTTCCAACAATGGTCCATCTAATGAAGCCTATGGTTTTTTCCAGTATTCATGTATGGATGTGAGAGTTGAACTATAAAGAAAACTGAACACAGAAAAATTGATGCTTTTGAAATGTTGTGTTGGGTAAGACTCTTGAGAGTCCCTTGGACTGCTAGGAAATCCAACCAGTCCATCCTAAAGGAGATCATTACTGGGTGTTCTTTGGTAGGACTGATGTTGAAGTTGACACTCCAATGCTTTGGTCACCTGATGCAAAGAACTGACTCATTTGAAAAGACCTTGATGCTGGGAATGATTGAAGGCAGGAGGAGACAGGGACGACAGAGGACGAGATGGTTTGATGGTATAAACAGCTCAATGGCCATGTGTTTGAGTAAACTCCAGGAGTTGGTTATGGACAGGTAGGCCTGGCGTGCTGCAGTCCACGGGGTCACAAAGAATTGGACACAACTGAGAGACTGAAATAAACAAAAAACTAAATTAAGCCATGGTTATATTCTATTTCTTTCCTTATCTCTTTTTTACTATGATTTATTTTAAAGCCCTCACACTAATTTATGGTGTCATTTTTTTTTTTATTTATTCACTTTTATCTATATTTACACATGAACACTCTCTTAGATTGTTTTCCCCCTACATGTGACTCTTTTGTCATGGCAACAGAGGTGTTTTGTCTGACAGCTTTTCACCATAGCAGTTTGAAGGCAAAAAGTGACATTTTTTTTAAATTTTACTTTATTTTTAAACTTTACATAATTGTATTAGTTTTGCAAAATATCAAAATGAATCCGCCACAGGTATACATGTGCTCCCCATCCTGAACCCTCCTCCCTCCTCCCTCCCCATACCCTCCCTCTGGGTCGTCCCAGTGCACTAGCCCCAAGCATCCAGTATCGTGCATCGAATCTGGACTGGCAACTCGTTTCATACATGATATTTTACATGTTTCAATGCCATTCTCCCAAATCTTCCCACCCCCTCCCTCTCCCACAGAGTCCATAAGACTGTTCTGTACATCAGTGTCTCTTTTGCTGTCTCATACACAGGGTTATTGTTACCATCTTTCTAAATTCCATATATATGCGTTAGTATACTGTATTGGTGTTTTTCCTTCTGGCTTACTTCACTCTGTATAATAGGTTCCAGTTTCATCCACCTCATTAGAACTGATTCAAATGTATTCTTTTTAATGGCTGAATAATACTCCATTGTGTATATGTACCATTGCATTCTTATCCATTCACATGCTGATGGACATCTAGGTTGCTTCCATGTCCTGGCTATTATAAACAGTGCTGCGATGAACATTGGGGTACACGTGTCTGTTTCCCTTCTGGTTTCCTCAGTGTGTATGCCCAGCAGTGGGATTGCTGGATCATAAGGCAGTTCTATTTCCAGTTTTTTAAGGAATCTCCACACTGTTCTCCATAGTGGCTTTTCTAGTTTTCATTCCCACCAACAGTGTAAGAGGGTTCCCTTTTCTCCACACCCTCTCCAGCATTTATTGCTTGTAGACTTTTGGATCGCAGCCATTCTGACTGGTGTGAAATGGTACCTCATAGTGGTTTTGATTTGCATTTCTCTGATAATGAGTGATGTTGAGCATCTTTTCATGTGTTTGTTAGCCATCTGTATGTCTTCTTTGGAGAAATGTCTATTTAGTTCTTTGGCCCATTTTTTGATTGGGTCATTTATTATACACTAATAATGAGAAAACATAAAGAGAAATTAAGGAAACAATTCCATTCACCATTGCAACGGAAAGAATAAAATACTTAGGAATATATCTACCTAAAGAAACTAAAGACCTATACATAGAAAACTATAAAACACTAGTGAAAGAAATCATAGAGAACACTAATAGATGGAGAAATATACCATGTTCATGGATTGGAAGAATCAATATAGTGAAAATGAGTATACTACCCAAAGCAATTTATAGATTCAATGCAATCGCTATCAAGCTACCAACAGTATTCTTCACAGAGCTAGAACAAATAATTTCACAGTTTGTATGGAAATACAAAAAACCTCGAATAGCCAAAGCTATCTTGAGAAAGAAGAATGGAACTGAAGGAATCAACCTACCTGACTTCTGGCTCTACTACAAGCCACAGTTATCAAGACAGTATGGTACTGGCACAAAGACAGAAATATAGATCAATGGAACAAAATAGAAAGCCCAGAGATAAATCCACGCACATATGGACACCTTATCTTTGACAAAGGAGGCAAGAATATACAATGGATTAAAGACAATCTCTTTAACAAGTGGTGCTGGGAAATCTGGTCAACCACTTGTAAAAGAATGAAACTAGAACACTTTCTAACACCATACACAAAAATAAACTCAAAATGGATTAAAGACCTAAACATAAGACCAGAAACTATAAAACTACTAGAGGAGAACATAGGCAAAACACTGACATACATCACAGCAGGATCCTCTATGACCGTCCTCCCAGAATATTGGAAATAAAAGCAAAAATAAACAAATGGGACCTAATTAACCTTAAAAGCTTCTGCACATCAAAGGAAACTATTAGCAAGGTGAAAAGATAGCCTTCAGAATGGGAGAAAATAATAGCAAATGAAGCAACTGACAAACAACTAATCTCAAAAATATACAAGCAACTCCTACAGCTTAACTCCAAAAAAATAAATGACCCAATCAAAAAGTGACATTTAAAAAAATTTTAAACCATTTATTCCTGTTGAGTTTAATGGATGCCTTTAAGCTCACAGTGAGAAACTCTCCTTAAAAGCAAAGAACGTAAAATAGAATGTTCCCTCATGGACATACCAGAAAAAAAGATGAGTGGTTCCCTGTAGCAATACAATTTTCATAGTGTTATCAGGTTTCAATTTGTTGCCACTTACATTGAGTAAATGACCATGAAATTAAAAATATATATACATATTCAAGAATGAGTACTTTGGATAGTATCATCTACTAGAGTGTGTATATATATATATATATATATATATATATATATATATATATATATTGCTAATTAAAATACACATATCTTGCTTGCCAAAGCAGTGGAAGAAAATAATATCAAAATGTAAAGACCTGGTTCTCTCACACTGTGCATCTTTTTTAGTCAAAAACTCTTTCACTACATCCAAAATCAACTTCAAATGCTCTACAAATTGTTCAAATTCTGTTAATATTTTATATTTTATTTAGGTTAAAGCTAAGAATAATGATCAAATAAAATGCTTGAATAAACTGTAAGTAGATATCAAAATCTTATTTTAAGAATTAAAATTCATGGGATAAACAAATCCTTTAGGTGGCTATATTATTTATTTGGAATAATATTAAATATTAATTAATATTATAAAACATCTATTTAGAATTCCTACTTATCTTTAAGTAGTATATATACATTAGTTATTGACTAAAAAATATGCACAATGTGAGAGAGCAAGTTAAGTTTTATTTGGGACAAAATGAGGACTGCAGTCTGGGAGACAGTACCTCAGATAGCTCTAAGAAACTACTCCGAAGACGTAGTGGAAGAAGATCAATATATATGATTTTGGTGAAGGGGAGTTCAAGCAATCAAACACTTACTTTACAAGAGGTTTTCTTCACTAGGAGCTGATGTCATCATGAATGGATCTGGTGTTTTTCTAGATATGAGGAGATACAAGGATTGGGATCATGAAATCGGTTTCTAAAAATATCTAACTATCTAAAGACTTGTTCCACCAGTTTCACTGGAGCACAGCGTACCTCACTTTCCACTCTGAATTCCCTTTATGAAGCGTGGAAGGTCAGCAGCTTCAGCAACATAGGCACATGGCAAATGCCCTTGTTGTTCAGTCGCTGACAAATGTTCTTGGCAAGTGCAAATTTGTAGTTCACAGGAAAGTGCCAATTTGTAGTCAACAGGCAAGTGCCAATTTGTAGTTGATGTTAGTTATAACTATTAGAACGGCATATACTGAACTTTACTACAGTCCACTTAGCAGGTTGAAAGATTGAAATGATACTTATACTGACATATATTTTTCATAATAAAAGTTACTCAAGTGGTATTTTCTAACTATTAAATATCAACAGAGAAGTAGTCGACTCAATGGTGATTGGTTTTGAGAGAGTCTGATGACAAAAAGTACAGAACATAAACTAATGCTAGAAAATGACATCAGAACTGAACTTAGAAGGAAAGTTGAAGATTCATCAAAATATGAAAAAAGAGCTGAAACAATAGAATATCAATGAAAGTGAACTTTTCATAAAATCAAGTAGATTAAACTTTAAGGGTTAGTCAGATCAAAATTAAATAAAGAATATAGAGGAAAGAAAGAATGGAGCTCAAATATTGAATGTCTTAGATGACAGATTGGTCATAGCTCTTGAGTGTAAATACTCTGTAATTCCCATTTTGTGGCTTTGATGTGCCTTGAGGCAATAGTCCTATTTGAAATCAAGTGTTCTGTGTAGCCATGACGGTATAAAGTGTGATGTTTTTAAGGGCTTAACTCCTGTATAGGGCATAAAAGGAATGTAGCAGTAAAAGTTACTTTATTTTTTAATTGAGTTATAATTGATTTATACTATTGTGTTGCTTTCAGGTGTACTCCATACTGATTCAGTGTTTTGACAGATTAAACTCTGTAAAGTTAATACAAGATAACGGCTATAATTCACTACATAGTGCAGTAGATGCTTGCTGCTTATCTACTTTATACATAGCAGGTGTATCTCTAATCTCATAGCTGAAACTTACCACTCCTTCCTTCCCTCTCCTCACTAGTAACCAGTAGTTTGTTTTATATCTGTAACTGTTCCTGTTTTGCTACATACATTTATTGGTGTTATTTTTTAGATTCTGAATATAACTGATATCATACACTACTTTTCTTTCTTTCTGACTTATTACAGTTCAGTTCAGTTCATTCACTCAGTTGTGTTCGACTCTTTGCGACCCCATGGACTTGCAGCAAGCCCGGCTTCCCTGTCCACCACCAGCTCCTCAAGATTGCTCAAACTCATGTCCATCGAGTCAGTGATACCATCTAACCATCTCATCCTCTGTTGTCCCTTTCTCCTCCTGCCTTCAATGTTTCCCAGCATCAGGGGCTTTTCCAATGAGTCAGTTCTTCACATCAGGTGGCCAGAATATTGGAACTTCAGCATCAGCATCAGTCCTTCCAATTAATATTCAGGACTGATTTCCTTTAGGATTGACTGGTTTGATATCTTTGCCCACAATGGGACTCTCAAGAGTCTTCTCCAACACTACATTCAAAAACATCAGTTCTTGGGCCCTCAGTTTTTGTTATGGTTCAACTCTCACACCCATATGTGACTACTGGAAAAAATATATATATATGTAGCTTTGACTAGATGGATTTTGTTGGCAAAGTAATGTCTCTGCTTTTAAATATGCTGTCTAGGTTGGTCATAGCTTTCCTTCCAAGGAACAAGTGTATTTTAATTACATGGCTCCAGTCACCATCTGGAGGGATTTTCGAACCCAGGAAAATAAAGTCTCTCACTGTTTCCATTATTTTCCCATCTATTTGCCATGAAGTGATGGGACTGGATGCCATGATCTTTGTTTTTTGAATGTTGAGTTTTTCCCTTTTTCTGGTAATTTCTTTTTATTGAAGGATAATTCCCTTACAGAATTGCGTTGTTTTCTTTCAAACCTCAACATTAATCAGCAATAGGTATACATATGTCCCCTCCCTTTTACCTCTCTCCCATCTCCCTCCACCTCCCACCACTCAAGGTTGATACAAAGCCCCTGTTTGAGTTTCCTGAGCCATACAGCAAATTACTATTGGCTATCTATATTACATATGGTAATGTAAGTTTCCCTGTTACTCTTTTCATACATCTCATCCTTTCCTCCCCTCTCATCATGTCCGTAAGTCTGTTCTCTATGCCTGTTTCTCCTTTGCTGTCCTGTAATTAAATTATTCAGTTCCATTTTTCTAGATTCTGAATATATGTGTTAGAATATAATATTTATCTTTTCTTTCTGACTTACTTCACTCTGTATAATAGGTTCTAGGTTCATCCACCTCATTAGAACTTACTCAAATGTGTTCTTTTTTATGGCTGAAATATTCCATTGTGTATATGTACCACAGCTTTTTTATCCATTCATCTGTCAATAGACATGTGGCTTCTATGTTCTAGCTATTGTAAGTAGTGCTGCAATGAACAATGGAATACGTGTGTCTTTTTCAATTGTGTTTTCCTCATGGTATATGCCTAGGATTGGGACTGCTGTGTCATAAGGCAATTTTTTCCCCTAGATTTGAAGGAATCTCCACACCGTCTTCCATAATGGCTGTCTCAATTTACATTTCCACCAGCAATGCAAGACAGTTCACTTTTGTCCATACCCTCTCCAGCATTTATTGTTTACATTTTGATGATGGCCATTCTGACTGGTGTGAGGTGATATCTCATTGTAGTTTTGATTTGCATTTCTCTAATAATGAGTGTTATTGGGCATCTTTTCATGTGTTTTTTAGCCATTGGTATGTCTTCTTTGGAGAAATGTCTGTTTAGGTCTTTTTTCCACCTTTTGATAGGGTTTTTTGGTTTTCTGATATTGAGTTGTGTGAGCTGCTTGTGTATTTTAGAAATTAATCATGGGTCAGTTGTTTCATTTGCTGTTATTTTCTCCCATTCTGAGAGTTGTCTTTTCACCTAGCTTATAGTTTCCTTTGTTGTGAAAAAGCTTATATCTTTAATCAGGTCCCACTTACTTACATTCGTTTTTCTTTCCATTACTCTATGAGGTGGATTATAAAGGATATTTAGGTATTTAATTTTTAGGTATTTAATCCATTTTGAGTTTATCTTTGTGTATGGTGTTAGGAAGGGTTCTAATTTCATTCTTTTACATGTAGCTGTCCAGATTTCCCAGCACCATTTATTGAAGAAGCTGTCTTTGCCCCACTGTATATTCTTGCCTCCTTTGTCAAAAATATGGGTGCATGGGTTTATTCCTGGGCTTTCTATTTTGTTTCATTGGTCTATATTTCCGTTTTTATGCTGGTACCATACTGTCTTAATGATTGTAGCTTTTTAGTATAATCTGAGCTCAGGAAGGTTTATTTATTTCTCTAGCCTCATTCTTCTTTCTCAAGACTGCTTTGGCTATTCCTGGTCTTTTGTATTTCCATGTAAATTATGAAATTTTTGCTCTAGTTCTGTGAAAAATGCCAATGTTAATTTGATAGGGATTACATTGAATCTGTAGATTGGATTTGGTAGTAGTCATTTTCACAATATTGATTCTTCCTACCCAGGAACATGGAATATCTCTCCATCTGTTTATAGCCTCTTTTATTTCTTTCATTACTGTCTTGTAATTTTCTCTGTACAGTTCTTTTTTCTCCTTGGGTAAGTTTATTCCAAGATATTTAATTCTTTTTGTTGCAATGGTGAGTGGGATTGATTACTTAATTTCTCTTTCTGAGTTTTCATTGTTAGTGTATAGAAATGCAAGTGATTTCTCTGTATTGATTTTGTATCCTATGACTTTGCTAAATTCACTGATTAGCTATACCAATTTTATGATAGTATCTTTAGGGCTTTTTATGTACAGTGTCATGTCATCTACAAACAGTGAGAGCTTTGTTTCTTATTTTCCAAACTGAATTCATTTATTTCTTTTTCTTCTCTGATTGCTATAGCTAGACATCCAGAACTATGTTGAATAATAGTGGTGAAAATGGACACCCTTGTCTTGTTCCCAATCTTAGAGGGACTGCTTTCAGTTTTTCACCATTGAAAATAAAGTCTGCTGTAGGCTTATCATATATGACCTTTACTATGTTGAGTTATCTTCCTTCTATGTCCATTTTTTGAAGAGTTCTAATCATAAATTGTTGCTGAATTTTGTCAAAGGCTTTTTATTCATCTATTGAGATTCAGTTCAGTTCAGTCACTCAGTCGTGCCCGACTCTTTTTGGCCCCAAGAACTGCAGCACGCCAGGCCTCACTGTCCATCACCAATTCCCTGAGGTTATCCAAACTAATGTCCATTGATTTGGTGATGCCATCCAACCACCTCATCCTCTGTCATCCCCTTCTCCTCCTGCCCTCAAATCTTTCCTAGCATCAGGGTCTTTTCAAATGAGTCAGGTCTTTGCATCAGGTGGCCAAAGTATTGAGTTTCAGCTTCAACATCAGTCTTTCCAATGAACATCCAGGACTGATCTCCTTTAGGATGGACTGGTTGGATCTCCTTGGAGTCCAAGGGACTCTCAAGAGTCTTCTCCAACACCACAGTTCAAAAGTGCTCACCACAGTTCAATTTTTTGGCGCTAAGATTTCTTTATAGTCCTCACATCCATACATGACCACTGGAAAAACCATAGCCTTGACTAGATAGACCTGTTTTGACAAAGCAATGTCTCTGCTTTTTAATATGCTGTCTAGGTTGCTCATAACTTACCTTCCAAGGAGTAAGCATATTTTAATTTCGTGGCTGCAATCACCATCTGCAGTCATTTTGGAGCCAAACAAAAAAAAAAAGTCGGCCACTGTTTCCCCATCTATTTGCCATGAAGTGATGGGGCCAGATGCCACAATCTTAGTTTTCTGAATGTTGAGCTTTAACCCAACTTTTTCACTCTCCTCTTTCACTTTCATCAAGAGTCTCTTTAGTTCTTCACTTTCTGCCATCAGGGTGGTGTCATCTGCACATCTGAGGTTACTGATATTTCTCCCAGCAATCTTGATTCCAGCTTGTGCCTCATCCTGCCCAGTGTTTCTCATGATGTACTCTGCATATAAGTTAAATAAGCAGGATAACAATATACAGCCTTGACGTACTCCTTTTCCTATGTGGAACCAGTCTGTTTTCTAGTTTTAACTGTTACTTCCTGAGCTGCATATAGGTTTCTCAAGAGGCAGGTCAGGTGGTCTGGTATTCTCATCTCTTTCAGACTTTTCCACACTTTATTGTGAGATTATCATATGGTTTTTCTCTTTCAATTTGTTATTGTGGTGTATCACATTGACTGATTTGCATATACTGAATAATCCTTGCATCCCTGGAATAAACCCAACTTGATCACGGTGTATCAGCTTTTTGATGTGTTGCTGAATTCGGTTTGCTAAAATCTTGTTGAGGATTTTTGCATCTATGTTCATCAATGATATATTGACCTGCAGTTTTCTTTTTTTGTGTGTTGTCTTTGTCTGATTTTGGTATCTTTGCCAGATATAGTAATCTTGGTTGTACATTTTTCCCTTTCAGTACTTTAAATATATCCTGCCATTCCTTTCTGGCCTGAAGAGTTTCTGCTGAAAGATCATCTATTAAACATATAGGGTTCCCCTTGTATGTTACTTATTGCTTCTCCCTTGTTGCTTTTAATATTCTTTCTTTGTGTTTAGTCTTTGTTAGTTTCATTATTATGTGTCTTGGCATGTTTCTCCTTGGGATTATCCTGTATGGGACGCTTTTTGCCTCTTGGACTTGATTGGCTATTTCCTTTTCCATGTTGGGAAAAAATTAAACTATAATCTCTTCAAAAATTTTCTCATACACTTTCTTTTTCTCTTCTTCTTCTGGAACCCCTATAATTTGAATATTGGTGTGTTTGATATTATCCCAGAGGTCTCTAAGACTATCCTCAGTTCTTTTCATTCTTTTTACTTTATTCTACTCTTCAGAAGTTATTATCACCATTTTATCTTCCAGCTCACTGATTCATTCTTCTGCTTCAGGTATTCTGCTCTTGTTTCCTTCTATAGTATTTTTAAATTAAGTAATTTTTCTATTTGTCTCTGCATGTTTATTCTTTAACTCTTCTAGGTCTTTGTTAATTGATTCTTTAACTTTCTCCATTTTGTTTTCAAGGTTTTGATCATATTTACTATCATTATTCTGAATTATTTTTTTCAGATAGTTTGTCTATTTCCTCTTCATTTATTTGGACTTCTGTGTTTTCTAGTTTGTTCTTTCATTTGTGTAGTATTTATCTCCCTTTTCTTTATTATTATTATTTTTAACTTGTTGTGTTTGAGGTCTCCTTTTTCAGGCTTCAGGGTTGAATTCTTTCTTCCTTTTGGTTTCTGCCTTCCTAAGTTTGGTCTAGTGGTTTGTGTAAGCTTCTATAGGGTGAGATTTGTGCTGAGCTTTTGTTTTGTTTGTTTTTCCTCTGATGGGCAAGGCTGAGTGAGGTGGTAATCTTGTCTGCTGATCACTGGGTTTGTGTTTTTGTTGTGTTTGTTGCTCAAATTAGGCATCCTGCACAGTGTGCTACTAGTGGTTTAGTAATGCCAGGTCTTGTATTCAAGTGGTTTCCTTTTTGTGAGTTCTCACTATTTGATGCTTCCTAGGGTTAGTTTCCTGGTAGTCTAGGATCTTGGAGTCAGTGCTCCCATTCCAAAGGCTCAGGGATTGATCTCTAGAGGTCTCTTGAATACTGATTTAGGATTCCCTTTTTTTCCTTTGTGTTTTCTATTTCACTGGCTCATAAAGTGGCTGGGCCCAGAGGCCTCCCAGCTAGTACCTCAGACACGAATGCATACTGCAAATTTGAATGTTGAGTTTTAAGCCTGCTTTGTCACTCTCCTCTTTTACTTTCATGAAGAGGCTCTTTAGTTACTCTTCACTTTCTCCCATAAGAGTAGTGTCATCTGCATCTGAAGAAATATTGATGTTTCTCCAGATAATTTTGCTTCAAGCTTGTGCTTCATTCAGCCCTACATTTCACATGATGTACACTGCATAGAAGTTAAATGAGCAGGATGAGAAGATACAGACTTGATGTACTCCTTTCCCAATTTGGAACAAGTCCATTGTTCCATGTCCGGTTATAAATTTTACCTCTTGACCCGCATACAGGTTTCTCAGGAGGGAGGTAAGGTGGCCTGGTACTCCCATCTCTTGAAGAATTTTCCAGTTTGTTGTGATCCACACAGTCCAAGGCTTTAGCATAGTCAATGAAGCAGAGGTAGATGTTTTTCTGGAATTCTCTTGCTTTTTCTATTATCCAGTGGATGTTGGAAATTTGATCTCTGGTTCCTCTGACTTTTTGAAATCCAGCTTGAACATCTGGTAGTTTTTGGTTCATGTACTGTTGAAGCCTAACTTGGAGGATTTTGAGCATTACTTTGCTAAGGTGTGAGATGAGTGCAACTGTGCAGTAGTCTGAACATTCTTTGACATTGCCTTTTAAAAATTCAGAATTTTTAAAGAAAAGAATACTGACACATGCCACAATATGAATTAACTTTGAACAGATTATATGCTACATGTAATAATCCATATACAAAGGGACAAATATTGTATGAATCCACTTTATATAAGTTAATTAAAATAGTCAAACTTGTAGAAGCAGAAAGTAGAATGGAGGTGTCCAACAACTGGTGGAAAGAGGTAAGGGGGAGTTATTGTTCAAAGGATACAGAAATGCATGGTAGTGTTTGTTGTGCAACAGTATGAATGTACTCAGTGCCACAAATTATAAAATTAAAAAGGCTAAAGTGCAAATTTTATGTTATATATATTTTACTACAAAAAATGTCAAGTAATACCAAGATAACATAATCTGTATTTCAGACTATTTAATAGATATTTAAATGCACATATACTTATTCTTCTTCTCAGAAGTTCACCATTTTCCTACAAGTGAACTGGATCTACAAGAAAATCAGTGCCTACAAACAGTAATTAAAGTTACACCTTAAATATTAGTTGCTACTCCACATTAATTCTATCTCTAGACTTTAAATGTTGAAGCAAGTGATAATGGGAAGAGTCAGATAGGAAAAAAAAGGACTTTTTTCCCAACATAATTGGATGAAAAAACAGCAGATATAGGCACTTTTGTGGATGCATACATAGGATTATAATTTCCTTCACTTGAAAATAAACTATATGGAGCAGAAAATCCTTTGCCATAGAAAGTGGAATTTTTTTCCCCTTAGGGAAGGAAAAAGTGGCAGAAGTAAAAGCAGTACTCCTAATTGGTCTTGTATGACTTCCCCACATTTTATTGTGTGAAATATGACTTCTTAAAATTTAGAAAATATTATTATTATTATTTTAAACCCAGAGAGTTTCTCTAAAGTTCTGAATTTCCAGAAGCAGACACTGGAGATTGTCTAAATTTAATGAAACTTTTCAGATAATTTTATGACTCAGTTTATGAAACAAAATTAGATTTAGAATCAGATCATTTCAGATCAGTTGCTCAGTTGAGTCCGACTCTCTGTGACCCCATGAATCGCAGCACACAAGGCCTCCCTGTCCATCACCAACTCCTGGAGTTCACTGAGACTCATGTCCATCGAGTCAGTGATGTCATCCAGCCATCTCATCCTCTGTCGTCCCCTTCTCCTCCTGCCCCCAATCCTGCTCAAAATTCTCCAAGACAGGCTTCAGAAATATGTGAACCGTGAACTTCCAGATGTTCAAGCTGGTTTTAGAAAAGGCAGAGGAACCAGAGATCAAATTGCCAACATCTGCTGGATCATAGAAAAAGCAAGAGAGTTCCAGAAAAACATCTATTTCTGCTTTATTGACTATGCCAAAGCCTTTGACTGTGTGGGTCACAATAAACTGTGGAAAATTCTTCAAGAGATCGGAATACCAAACCACCTGATCTGCCTCTTGAGAAATTTGTATGCAGGTCAGGAAGAAACAGTTAGAACTGGACATGGGACAACAGACTGGTTCAAATTAGGAAAAGGAGTTCGTCAAGGCTGTATATTGTCACCCTGTGTATTTAATTTATATGCAGAGTACATCATGAGAAATGCTGGACTGGAAGAAACAGAAGCTGGAATCAAGATTGCTGGGAGAAATATCAATAACCTCAGATATGCAGATGACACCACCCTTATGGCAGAAAGTGAAGAGGAACTCAAAAGTCTCTTGATGAAAGTGAAAGTGGAGAGTGAAAAAGTTGGCTTAAAGCTCATCATTCAGAAAATGAAGATCATGGCATCTGGTCCCACCACTTCATGGGAAATAGATGGGGAAACACTGGAAACAGTGAAAAATTGATGCTTTTGAACTGTGGTGTTGGAGAAGACTCTTGAGAGTCGCTTGGACTGCAAGGAGATCCAGCCAGTCCATTCTGAAGGAGATCAGCCCTGGGATTTCTTTGGAAGGAATGATGCTAAAGCTGAAACTCCAGTACTTTGGCCACCTCATGCAAAGAGTTGATTCACTGGAAAAGATTTAGAATAAAAAAAAACATAAATATTTAAATTCATGAATAAGAAATGAATCTAAATTGAAATGATCTGCTCTAAATTATAACATTTTAAATGTTTATATACTGAATTATTAAAGTTACTTGCTCAAATGTACTAAAATCTTAAAAATAATTATTATCTTTGATTTGCATAATGCATTTTTCATATTTCTGGAGGTTTACTTTGAGAATCTGAAACACAAAAACAAAATAAAACACAACTGAGCACAATAACTTCTACAATAGTTTGTTCAAAGACTGAGCCTGGAGTAGAAAAAGATATTTTAGCATTTTCCTTCGTAATTTAATTTTGATATTTATTTATTTCTTGAAAGCTACCAGCACCACCACCCACTGATTTGCTGTCGGTCATATTATCTGATTCTTCTCTTTGTTTTAGTATTTAACATACTGTATTTATAATATTGTTTGAAAATTAAATAATGAAATGCTTATATTGACATAAATTCCATTACATATTTCTCAAAACCCAAAGCAAGGACTCTAGTCACAGGCTTGCAAAAATGTAATAACATATGGCTTTTGTTGCTATATTCTGCAATATCAGAGTATTTTTTTCCAAAAAAAAAAAATTAATATAAGCATTGGAATTCTGCTAAAATTTCACAGGAAAAAATGAAGAGAGCATTTCAGGGGTTTTGTGTATTCATAAACTCTATATTATCTACAACTTGGTTTTCAAAGCATTATTATAAAATGCTTTGTATAATATGAATTTTACAATTTTTTATATATCATAGTAATTTTATTCGTAAAAATTAGAAAGGTAGATGCTGTTGCTGAAACTATCAGTTAAATGCATTATATTATGTTTTGATATAGGCATATTATCAAGGTACCATTTTTATAGTTACATATTCCCACTTTGATAATTGTTGAATAAATGTAATCAGATAACTATTGCTCACTCATTATAATACAAAATTATCATTGAACTAAAATTGCAGCAACTCATTTCAAAGAAGTCAGAGAGCAACTGTTTTATTAAAGATTTCATTACCAGGATAGCTCTTGAAAAGTTGTCCCACTTTCAGGGCAGCAAGTACTTTTTGAGTTTATATAACTTTTTTTATACCAAATAAATAATGCTGTAAGAAGCTATACTTCAACATATTTTCAGGAAAAGACACACTCACCATTTTACTTGATATGAAAATATCTAGTCAATTTTTGTTGCTGCTGCTAAGTTGCTCCAGTCGTGTCTGACTGTGTGTGACCCCATATATGGCAGCCCACCAGGCTCCCCCATCCGTGGAATTCTCCATGCAAGGACACTGGAGTGGGATGCCATTTCCTTCTCCAATGCATGAAATTGAAAAATGAAAGTGAAGTCACTCAGTCATGTCCGACTCTTCACGACCCCATGGACTGCAGCCTACAAGGCTTCTCCATCCATGGGATTTTCCAGGCAAGAGTACTGAAGTGGGTCACCATTGCCTTCTCTGCAATTTATGTTACGTTGGTGCAGAAGTAATTACAATTCCGTACCATAAATTTTAAATGATTTTAACTAGGCTCAAACATATCTTTATTGATCAAAATAAGTATCATTTCAACAACACATTTTTGCCAATGAGAAATAAGTTTATTTCTGTAGCATAAAAATCTGTGCTTTGGGACTCGATAAACTCTTGGAAAGCATTTTCTGCATCCTGCTGGTTGTGGAAATATTTCCCCTGCAAAAAAATTGTCAAGATGTTTAACGAAGTGGTAGTTGGTTGGTGAAAAGTTAGGTTAATATGGTGGATTAGGCAAAATTTAATAAGCCGATTCATGAAACTTTTGAAGCATTGATTGTGTGATGTGTGGTCGGGTGTTGTCATGCAGAAGAATTTTTTTTTATGTTGACCAATGCTGGCTACAGGCATCTCAGTTTTCAATGCATCTCATCAATTGGCTGAGCATACTTCTCAGATATAATGGTTTTGCTGGGATTCAGAAAGCTGTAGTGGATCAGACAGGCAGCAAATCCTGAACAGTGACCATGGCCCCTTTCTGGTGCATGTTTGGCTTTGGGAAGTGCTTTGGAGCTTCTTCACAGTCCAGCCACTGAGCTGGTCATCTCTGGCTGTCGTATAAAATCTACTTTTTGTCATATGTCACAATTCAATCAAGAAAACGTTTGTTGCTGTGTACAATAAGAGAAGATGACACTTCAAAATGATTTTTTTTTTTAAATTTTATTTTCGGTCAGCTCATGAGGAACCCACTTATTGAGCCTTTTCAACTTTCCAATTTGTTTCAAAGGCTAGGTGACCATAGAATGGTCAATGTTCAGTTATTTGGCAACTTCTCATGTAGTTGTAAGATGATCAGCTTCAACAATTGCTGTCAATTGGTTGTTGTCAACTTCCGATTGCTGGACTCTCTGCACCTCATCTTCAAGGCACTCGTCTACTTTGCAAAACTTCTTGAATTACTACTGCACTCTATCTTCATTAGCAGTTCCTGGGGCAAATGCATTGTTGATACTGAGAGTTGTCTCTGCTGCTTTATGATCTTTTCTGAATTAAAAAAAAAAAAGCTCAAATTTGCTTTTTGTCTAACATCATTTCCATAGTCTAAAATAAATATAAAATAAACAGCAAGTAATACGTCATTAGCAGAAAAACTTAAAGTGAGAAATGCACATTCAAATGATGTATAATAAAAGAACATTTATTTAAGACTATATTCCAATATCAAGCAGCAAATTTCAATAATTCAAAAACCACAGCTACCTTTGCACCAACATATATGTAACAGCTTTGAATTGTATGTCATGTATTTCTCTTATGTTCTGCCTTTATTTTGCCTCAAAGAATATTTCATATTTCAGTGAAATTTGAACACAAGGCAGGTGTTCAAAAGCAAACTATGAGAAGTCAAGGAAATTTTAAATTTCATCTTGAGGTTTTTTTTTCAACCCAAGGATTTTACATCCTGTATGAAAGTCCAATGTCAAGGTTCAAGGAAAATAAAATTATTATCAAGCCGTATATGATTCTTGTAGAAAATCCCTGACTATAGCTTGATTACTTGATTCTCTACCATCTTGCAAAGAATGACTCACATCCTTTTCTACTTACAATCAAATCTCCTTTGACAAGTACAAAAAATTCGTCATACTATGCTTTATGCAAAAATGCCATTACTTTCAATTGTTTCTTATTATTATATAAATTATTTTTCTTGTGTAGTTGGTATATTTTTCTATATTTGAAAAATTTCTTGGTTTGGGATGGAACACAGCATGAAATTGAGCGAAACATTTTCCAAAGAACAGCTTTTTATTCAATGGCAGGAAATTAAAGACCCAGTTAAAGTTGTTAATTGAAGAGAGAAATACTTTTCTCCTCCTGTTACATCATCTTTGACTATATTTTAAGTTGCAAATACATCTGATAAATGTAGACATCAGCCTTTAAAACAAGGTTATCTTCTTCATGCAGAAGGGATGGTGACAGCTTAGTTTTCTGTCAGCTAAAAATCTGAACAAAACTGTCTCTCAAAACCAGTGCTCTCAATTTATGACTTCCATAACTGAAATAACAAATTATAGTATTCCTACATATTACCATCCAATTAAGATTTTTATTATGATTTTTATTTCTAATGTTAAGTAATGTGTTCATGCTTTTCTTACCTTTTGGTCACTACAAGTGATTCCAAAAGGAATCTTTTGCATTGAAGATACTTATTGGTGAACAACAGTTTCTGTAAAATAAGATTGATGAGTAATAGTTTACGTATTTTACCTTCTTGGTAAATATAGTATAAAGATTGTAGCAAATCACATTCTATACAGTGTGTGATTATAGTCATTTCCATATCACTGTTTGATATTATCAAACTATTTAAATATCTGTGTATTGCATGAATTTTCTTCACAAAACAGTCAGATGTGACTTAGTCACTAAACAACAACAACAAGAATATCTCCTGGATTATTAAAAACATAAATGTATCTAGTTATTTCAAATTGCAGAACCATGAATAGCAATAAGGGTGAACATTTAATCTTACGTTATTGGACATTTGAAATCACCCTCAAATGGATTTCAAATTTACATTTTTAACCTATTTTTCTATAGGATTTAAAAATTGTTCTTATCAAATTGTAGAAGTTTTTATATACTGATAAAATTATTTTTATCAGTAAAATAGGTTTCAAATATTGTCTTCCAGTTTGTAGTTTGTGGTTTTATTTTGGCTGTGGTGATCTTTTTGTAATAATTTTTTTCTAAATTGTCTTATAAAACGTGTCTACTTTGTATAGTTTCTTGTGTTCTCCAACTGTGATTTTATTTTTATTTTTTGAAATTTCTAGTAATATTTTATTTTTAATATAAATTTATTTATTTTAATTGAAGCTTAATTACTTTACAGTATTGTATTGGTTTTGCATCAACATGAATCCACCACAGGTATACACGAGTCCCCCACATCCTGAATCTCACTCCCACCTCCCTCCCCACCCTATCCCTCTGGCTTGTCCCAGAGTACTGGCTCTGGGTGCCCTGCTTCATGCATCTGGTCATTTGCACTGGTCACCTATTTTACATATGGTAATGCACATGATTCATTGCTATTCTCTCAAATCATCCAACCCTGGCCCTCTCCTACTGAGTCCAAAAGTCTGCTCTTTACATCTGTGTCTCCTTTGCCATCCTGCATGTAGAATTGTCAGTACCGTCTTTCTAAATTCCCTATATATATATATATATAGTACTTGTCTTTTTCTTTCTGACTTATTATCACTCTGCATAATAAGCTCCAGTTTCATTCACCTCATTAGAACTGACTCAAATACTTTCTTTTTTATACCCGGGTAATATTCCATTGCGAAGAATGCAATGGCACCCCATTCCAGTACTATTGCCTGGAAAATCCTATGGATGGAGGAGCCTGGTAGGCTGCAGTCCATGGGGTCGCTAAGAGTCGGACATGACTGAGTGACTTCACTTTCACTTTCCACTTTCATACATTGGAGAAGGAAATGGCAACCCACTCCAGTGTTCTTGCCTGGAGAATCCTATGGACGGAGAAGCCTGGTAGGCTGCAGTCCATGTGGTCTCACAAAGTCAGACACGACTGAAGCAACTTAGCAGCAATATTCCATTGTACAAATGTACCACAACTTCCTTATCCATTCAACTGCTGATGAACATCTAGGTTGCTTCTACTTGCTAGCTATTGTAAATAGTGCTACAGTGAACATTGGGGTACACGTGTCTCTTTCAATTTTGATTTCTTCAGAGTATATGTCAAGCAGTGGGATTGCTGGGCCATATGGCAGTTCTATTCCCAGTTTTTTAAGGATTATTTTGTCAATTACGGAGTCATGAATTATGAAATAAACCATGTATATTTAGAAATAACTTGAAATTAATAATTATACACTAGATACACTAGGTTGCCATAATACTTAGATCATTTCCTGTTTTCACTATTCTGCGCTATTGATTAGTTTACCTATTTGTATTTTGACACAGTAGCTTCATGGGAAGTATTCATAAAGTTCTGGATCAAGTTCTCCTTTACTATTTTCCTTTCTCAAAAACCTCTTTGCATATGTATTATTCCATATAAACTTCAGTTACAGAAAGTGATTTAAAGTTCAAAATCATAAACTCAGGTTTCTGATAAGATTTGCATTTACATTCAGTCAATTTGAGAGTCTAACCCTTTTATGACATTAAATCTTTTTGTAAAATATTTATTGTACCAAAACGTGTAATTAGATTAGAAACGAAAATGATATTTTTGCTATCTGAAATTTTAGTTTTACATTATTATCTAAAAGTTATATGACATTATTTTATGTTTAAGCTATCAATGTATCCTTGATGGTAAAAGGAAACTTTCAAATACAATTCTTCACCTTGCACCTTATGTCTCACTAATTTCTCCTAGAATTCCTATTTTTCTTGCTGAACTGTGCCTTCTAATAATTTTTTTATAGTTGATCTATGGGAGGATATTTTTCATTTTGCAGTCAGGAAGGGTCTTTTGACTATTTCTGGCCAATGGGCTGTGAACAGAAGTGACTAAGTAAAAATTTCTACATGTTTTTCAAGATCTCTTCATTTTGTATTACAAGATTAAAGCAGCCTAATTCACTCTATCATTATCCAGAAGAAAGTTGCTTTGGAAAGTCACTTAACCTATACCAGCTTGAGTATATGTGAAAAATATATTTTTTTTTCATGTTAATACTCTGACATTTTAATATAATTTTATTACTGCAGTATTACCTCACATGCTAGTAAAGTAATGCTCAAAATTCTCCAAGCCAGGCTTCAGAAATATGTGAACCGTGAACTTTCTGATGTTCAAGCTGGTTTTAGAAAAGGCAGAGGAACAAGAGATCAAATTGCCAAAATCCTCTGGATCATCGAAAAAGCAAGAGTTCCAGAAAAACATCTATTTCTGCTTTATTGACTATGCCAATGCCTTTGACTGTGTGGATCACAATAAACTGTGGAAAATTCTGAAAGAGATGGGGATACCAGAACACCTGATCTGCCTCTTGAGAAATCTGTATGCAAATCAGGAAGCAACAGTTAAAACTGGACATAGAACAACAGACTGGTTCCATATAGGAAAAGGAGTTCGTCAAGGCTCTATATTGTCACCCTGTTTATTTAATTTATATGCAGAGTACATCATGAGAAACGCTGGACTGGAGGAAACAGAAGCTGGAATCAAGATTGCCGGGAGAAATATCAATAACCTCAGATATGCAGATGACACCACCCTTATGGCAGAAAGTGAAGAGGAACTCAAAAGCCTCTTGATGAAAGTGAAAGTGGAGAGTGAAAAAGTTGGCTTAAAGCTCATCATTCAGAAAACGAAGATCATGGCATCTGGTCCCATCACTTCATGGGAAATAGATGGGGAAACAGTGGAAACAGTGTCAGACTTTATTTTTCTGGGCTCCAAAATCACTACAGATGGTGACTGCAGCCATGAAATTAAAAGACACTTACTTGGAAGGAAAGTTATGACCAACCTAGATAGCATATTCAAAAGCAGAGACATTATTTGCCAACAAAGGTTCGTCTAGTCAAAGCTCTGGTTTTTCCTGTGGTCATGTATGGATGTGAGAGTTGGACTGTGAAGAAGGCTGAGTGCTGAAGAATTGATGCTTTTGAACTGTGGTGTTGGAGAAGACTCTTGAGAGTCCCTTGGACTGCAAGGAGATCCAACCAGTCTATTCTGAAGATCAGCCCTGGGATTTCTTGGAAGGAATGATGCAAAAGCTGAAACTCCAGTACTTTGGCCACCTCATGCAAAGAGTTGATTCATTGGAAAAGACCCTGATGCTGGGAGGGATTGGGGGCAGGAGGAGAAGGGGACGACAGAGGATGAGTTGGCTGGATGGCTCGATGGACGTGATTCTCAGTGAACTCCGGGAGTTGGTGATGGACAGGGAGGCCTGGCATGCTGCGATTCATGGGGTCACAAAGAGTCGGACATGACTGAGCGACTGATCGCATCTGATCTGATTTGATCTTAACTATATATATGTATATATATACACATACATATATAGACACAATTTGTATGCATATAAGGAGAAGGCAATGTCACCCCACTCCAGTACTGTTGCCTGGAAAATCCTATGGATGGAGAAGCCTGGTAGGCTGCAGCCCATGGGGTCGCTGAGAGTCGGGCACGACTGAGGGGCTTCACTATTACTTTTCACTTTCATGCATTGGAGAAAGAAATGGCAACCCACTTCAGTGTTCTTGCCTGGAGAATCCCAGGGTCAGTGGAGCCTGGTGGGTTGCCGTCTATGGGGTCGCAGAGAATTGGACACGACTGAAGCGACTTAGCAGCAGCAGCAGCAGCATATACATATAAACTTTAAGATGTCTGTTAATCATTAATCAGTGTCATTCAGTAGACACTGAAGAGTCACTTGGATATACAGGTATGGAGGTCTGCTTACACGTATACATAGTAGCTATAAATCTGAAAAATACCTGTGTACAAATTTTTTCTAAAACCTTAACACTAATAACCAATGGAGTAGAGAAAAGTCCAAGCATTGTCTTCAAATCACTAATGCTCTTTCAAAGTCTATTTTATCTGCTGTTCAGCATATATTTTAGATTTTAATTTTAGTAAGTACACTTTAAAAATTTCATTTGGTTCTTTATCAAAGCTTCTTCTCTTTAGTTAACTGAGTTTTGCTATTTTCTTATTTCAATTTCTACTTATATTTACTTACTAAATAGTTTTCACTATTTGATGTCTTTCAAGTTAGAAAAAATAATAAATGAAGCAAAATATTATAATGCAAAAAATATAAAAAGAACAATATTCTTTTCAGAGAACTCCTTTTGTATTCTCCTATGTCACCTGAATGGTGTTTACCCATTTTAACTTTTGTTCTTCTTCTTCATAGAAATATACTGAAATATATACACTTATATTGGGTTTTTTTAAATAGGTTTTCATATATATATGTATATATATATATACACATATACATATATCTTCATGTATATGTGTATATATATATATGTATATATTCATTAGTCAGCAGCTAACTTTTTTTCTACTTTTTTTTCCCTAATCTTCTTGTATATATATACTTCCCAGGTGGCAAGGTGGCACAGTCATAAAGAATCTGCCTGCCAATTCAGGTGACACAAGAGACACAGATTCGATCCATGGGTCAGGAAGATACCTTAGAGTAGGAAATGGCAACCCACTCCAGTTTTCTTATCTGGAAAATTCCATGGACAGAGGACCATGGCAGGCTACAGTCCAGGGAGTCCTAAAGGGTTGGACACGACTGAGCATGCACTATATATATATACACATCTACATGCTATACAGTCTATTTTAATTCAGTCTTTTTATTACTTTTTTTCATTTTTGTTTGCATTCCTTCTCATGCTTCCCCATTTATTTTGGATGTCTATTGTTGTGTAACAAATTACTCCAAAATTTATCAGCTTAAGACAGCAATTCATCTCACAGTTTTTGTGGGTCAGGAATTCAGGAGTGACTTAGCTGGGTGGTTCTGGTTCAAGTTGTCTCATGAGGTTACACTTAAGCTGTTGACAAGTACCACAGTCTCATTTGAAGAATCAAATGGGATAGGACTTGTTTCCTAGCTCATTCATCTTGTGGTTTTCAGGCTTCAGCTTATCATTGGCTATTGGCTGGATTTTTAATTCCCTTGCCATATGCCATGCTGAATTTTCCAAAAACTTCCTGATTATCCTCATATGATGATAGTTGGATTTCTCTAGGGGAACAGTCACATACACACACACACACACACACACACACACACAGAAAGAGAGAGAGAAAAAAAAATCCAATAATGAACATGAAGTATTGTGTAACTTAACCTTGGAAGTGATATACCATCACTTTTTCCACATGCCATTGTTCACATGGCCCAAATATCATACAGTGTAAGAGAGAAACACATTTGGGGGTTAAATATCCCAGGCAAATTGAAGAAATAAATGGCAACCCATTCTAGTATTCTTGCCTGGGAAGTCAAACGGACAGAGGAGCCTGGCAGGCTACAGTCCATGGTGTCACAGAAGACCATGACTTTTGTAGTTAAACAACAATATCCCAGGCAAATATTATTGGAAGGTATCTTCAGTGATGAATACTACAACATTAAATCTTATATATACAGAGCCATTTATCCAACTGATAATTATGTAAGCAAGGTGGTACTGTTTATCCCTAGTTTTTTTCTTTTTTTTTTTCTCTTTAGTATTTGTGTGTTTATGGATGTGTATAGGAACTTGTTAACATATGTAGATAAGCACATTTTATGAGTAGTTATTTGTAAGTATATGCTGTGTGGAAAAATGTGGCATATAATCACATTAATATTTCTCTATTCCATATTTTCTTAAAAAAATTCTCAAGGAAAATATTTGGGTCTCCAAGTTAATAAAGGACATATGTACCAAAACAGTTTCATACCAAAGATATCTTCTCTCTCAAATCATCCCACCCTCGCCCTCTCCCACAGAGTGAATAAAACATGTATATTATCATATGTGAAATAGATCGCCAGTCCAGGTTTGATGCATGAGACAGGATGCTCAGGGCTAGTGCACTGGGATGACCCTGAGGAATGGGATGGGGAGGGGGGTGGGAGGGGGTTCAGGATGGGGAGCACATGTACACCCATGGCTGATTCATGTGAATATATGGTAAAAACCACAACAATATTGTAAAGTAATTAGCCTCCAATTAAAATAAATGAAAAAAAAATCTAGAGGGACTTCCCTGTGGTAGTCCAGTGTCTAAGACTCTGTGCTCAATGTGGAGTTCCCTGATCAAGGCACCAGATCCCACATGCCACAGTTAAGAGCCTACAACGTTTTTGCTGCTGTTTAGTCACTAAATCATGCTTTTGTGGCACCATGGACTGTAGCCCATTAGGCTCCTTTGTCCATGGGATTTCCCAGGCAAGAATACTGAAGTAGGTTGCCATTTCTTCCTTCAGGGTATCTTCTCAACCCAGCAATCAAACCTGTGTCTCCTGCATTGGCAGGCAGCTTCTTTACCACTGAGCCACCAGGGAAGCAAGAGTTCACATGTGTGCAACTTAAAAAAAAAGATCCTGCATGCCACAATGAAGAGCCAACACAGTCAAATAAATAAAGTAATCTAGGGGGAAAAGAAGATATCTTCTCTAAGACATCTATACTGAAACTATCTAAAACAGTAGACAAGAAGAGAATTTTAAAAGCAGGAAAAGAAAAAATATTTTTCACAAACAAAGGAACTATCAGTGAACTTCTCAGCATAAACCTTATACTTCAGAAGAAAAGGTTATGGTATACTCATAGTGTTGAAAAAGAATTTCTAAACAAGAATATTTTACCTAGCAAAGAAGTCCTTCAGACATGAAAGAGAAATATAGACTTTCCTAGACCAAAAAAAAAAAAAAAAAGGTGAAGGAATTTATCACCACTAGAATGGCCTTGTGAGAAATGCCCAAAAGAGTTCTTCAAACTTAAATCAAAAAACACTAATTAGCAACATGAAAACCTATAAAAGTAAAAAAAGAAAAAAAAAACTTTGATAAAGGTTTGATAAATATATAGACAAATTCAAAATACCCTAATATTGCAATATACTAATGTATTAAATACAAGTTTAGTATAAAGTTTAAAAGACGAAGATATTAAGAATAACTGTAAATAAATAATTTGTTAATGCATATACAACATTAAAATATGCAAGTTGTGTCCGGAAAGCACAAAATTTAGAGACAGAGTGAAAGATTAGAGTTGCTATGAAAGTGAAAGTGAACTCGCTTAGTCGTGTCCGACTCTTTGCGACCCCATGGACTGTAGCCTACCAAGCTCCTCCATCCATGGGATTTTCCAGGCAAAAGTACTGGAGTGGATTGCCATTTCCTTCTCCAGTGGATCTTCCCAACCCAGGGACTGAACCCAGGTCTCTTGCATTGCAGGCAGATGCTTTACTGCACTAGTGCTAAAGAACCCGCCCACTTTTACAGGTAGACGCAAGAGACCCAAGAAGGAAATGGCAACCCACTCCAGTGTGCTTGCCTGGAGAATCCCATGGACGGGGGAGCCTGGCGGGCTACAGTCCGAGTGGTCACAAAGAGTCGGACACTACTGAGCGACTTCACTTCACTTCACACATTCTTCCCAAGTTCACATGGAACATTCTCCAGGATAAAGCATATGTCAGGCTACAAAGCAAGTAAACAAATTTAGGATTAAAATCATTTCAAGTATCTTTTCTAACTCCTGCTAAGTCGCTTCAGTCATGTCCGACTCTGTGCGACCCCATAGATGGCAGCCCACTAGGCTCTCCCATCCCTGGGATTCTCCAGGCAAGAACACTGGAGTGGGTTGCCATTTCCTTCTCCAATGCATGAAAATGAAAAGTGAAAGTGAAGTCGCTCAGTCGTGCCCGACTCTTAGCGACCCCATGGACTGCAGCCTACCAGGCTCCTCCGTCCATGGGATTTTCCAGGCAAAAGTACTGGAGTGGATTGCCATTTCCTTCTCCAGTGGATCTTCCCAACCCAGGGACTGAACCCAGGTCTCTTGCATTGCAGGCAGATGCTTTACTGCGCTAGTGCTAAAGAACCCGCCCACTTTTACAGGTAGACGCAAGAGACCCAAGAAGGAAATGGCAACCCACTCCAGTGTGCTTGCCTGGAGAATCCCATGGACGGGGGAGCCTGGCGGGCTACAGTCCGAGTGGTCACAAAGAGTCGGACACTACTGAGCGACTTCACTTCACTTCACACATTCTTCCCAAGTTCACATGGAACATTCTCCAGGATAAAGCATATGTCAGGCTACAAAGCAAGTAAACAAATTTAGGATTAAAATCATTTCAAGTATCTTTTCTAACTCCTGCTAAGTCGCTTCAGTCATGTCCGACTCTGTGCGACCCCATAGATGGCAGCCCACTAGGCTCTCCCATCCCTGGGATTCTCCAGGCAAGAACACTGGAGTGGGTTGCCATTTCCTTCTCCAATGCATGAAAATGAAAAGTGAAAGTGAAGTCGCTCAGTCGTGCCCGACTCTTAGCGACCCCATGGACTGCAGCCTACCAGGCTCCTCCGTCCATGGGATTTCCCAGGCAATATTACTGGAGTGGGTTGCCATTGCCTTCTCCATCTTTTCTAACTACAATGGTACAAAATTATAAATAAATAACATGAGGAAAAAACTGGAAAATTTACAAATATATAGAGATTATACTGGAGTAGGAAATGGCACCCCACTACAGTATTCTTGCCTGGAAAATTCCATGGACAGACCAGCCTAGCAGGATACAGTTCATGGGGTCACAAAGAATCAGACACAACTGAAGTGACTGAGCACAGATATTATACCTGTTACTAAACAAGCAATGGCAAGAAGAGGAAATCAAGAGAGAAATTTAAAAAAAAAATCTTGAGACAAATCAAAATGTAGAAATAACATACCAAAACTCATGGAATGCAGCAAAAGCAACTCTAAAAATGAATTTTGTAGTGATAAATATGCACATCAAGAAAAAAATAAAGAACTAGGGAATTCCTAAGGAGTCCATGGTGAAAATTCTGTGCTTTCACTGCTGAAGGTGCAGGTCCAATTCTTTATAGGGAATTAGGTCTCTCAAGCTGCACAACAAAGCCAATAAATAAATAAATATCTTTAAAAAATAGTATAACATTACACATCAAATAGAAATGAACAGACTAAGCCCAAAGTTAGTAGAAGGAAGATAGTAAAAATATTAGAGAAGAAATAAAATAGAAAGCAAAATTGAAAAAACATTGAATAATTAAAAAGATAAGTAAAATTGATAAATATTTAACATGGCTAAGGAAATAGAGAGGACTCAGAATTGAAAGAAGAGTTATTAGAACGGATATTACAGAAATAGAATTATTAAAGACTAGTATGAAAAATTATACCCCAACAAATTGGATAACCTTAGAACAAAAAGAAAAATTTCTAGAAACATATAACATATCAAGACTTGGGGCTGGTGCACTGGGACGACCCAGAGGGAGGGGAGGGGAGGGTGAAGGGTGGAGGGTTCAGGATGGGGAATGCGGGTATACCTGTGGTGGATTCATTTCGATATTTGGCAAAACTAATAAAATATTGTAAAGTTTAAAAATAAAATAAATTTTTTAAAAAAAGACTAAATTATCAAGGAATAGAAAATTCAAAGAGAATAATAATGAATAAGGAGACTGACTCAGTAATGAGAAACCTCCCAATGAAGAAAAGGCCAGGAACAGATTGCTTCACTGGTGAATTCTACCAAATATTCAGAGAATTAACACAAATCTTTCTCATGCTTCCAATAATTAAGCAGAGGAAACACACCCAAAGTCATTTTCAGTTCAGTTCAGTTCAGTCTCTCAGTAATGTCCGATTCTTTGTGACTCCATAGACTGCAGCAAGCCAGGCCTCCCTGTCCATCACCAACTCCCAGAGCTTGCTCAAACTCATGTCCATCCAGTTGGTGATGACATCCAACTATCTCAGCCTCCATCGTCCACTTCTCCTCCTGCTTTGAATCTTTCCCAGCATCAGGGACTTTTCAAATAGTTCTTCACACCAGGTGGCCAAAGTACTGGAGCTTCAGCATCAGTCCTTCCAATGAATATTCAGGACTGATTTCCTTTAGGATGGACTGGTTGGATCTCCTTGCAGGCCCAGGGATTCTCAAGAGTCTTCTCTAACACCACAGTTCAAAAGCATCACTTATTTGGCACTCAGTTTTCTTTATGGTCCAACTCGCACATTCATATATGACTACTGGAAATACCATAGCTTTGACTAGATGGACCTTTGTTGGCAAAATAATGTCTCTGTTTTTTAATATGTTGTCTAGGTTGGTCATAGCTTTTCTTCCAAGGAGCAAGCATCTTTTAATTTCATAGCTACAGTCACTGTCTGAGGTGATTTTGAAACCCAAGAATATAAAATCTGTCACTGATTCCATTGTTTCTCCCGCTATTTGCCATGAAGTAATGGCACTGGAGGCCATGATCTTAGTTTTTTGAATGTTGAGTTTAAACCAGCTTTTACGCTCCTCTTTCACTTTCATCAAGAGGCTCTTCAGTTCCTCTTTGCTTGCTGCCATAAGGGTGGTGTCATCTGCATGTCTGAGGTTATTGATATTTCACTTGGCAATCCTGATTCCTGCTTGTGCTTCATCCAACCTGGCATTTTGCATGATGTACTCTGCATATAAGTTAAATAAGCAGGTGACAATATACAGCCTTGGCATACTCCTTTCCCAATATGGAATCAGTCCATTATTCCAAATCTGGTTCTAACTGTTGTTTCTTGAACTGCATACAGATTTCTCAGGAGGCAAGTAAGGTCGTCTGGTATTCCTATCACTTTAAGAATTTTCCAGTTTGTTGTGAACTACACAGTCAAAGGCTTTGGTGTAATCAATAAAGCAGAAGTAGATGTTCTTCTGCAACTCTCTTGTTTGTTCTACAATCCAATGGATGTTGACAATTTGATCATTGGTTCCTCCACCTATCCAAAATCTGGCTTGAACATCTGGAATTTCTCAGCTCACATACTGCTGAAGCCAGAAGAGATATCAATGATCTCAGATAGAGGCAGTCCTAAGATGGTGGAGGAATAGGATGGGGAGGCCACTCTCTTCCCAACAAATTCATCAAAGGAACATTTAAACACTGAGTAAATTCCATAAAACAACTTCTGAATGCTGGCACCCAGAAAAGCAGCCCATTGTCTTGTAAAGGAGCTAGGAAAAAATATAAAAGACAAAAAGAGAGACAAAATAGATAGGGATGGAGCTCCATCCCGAGAAGGGAGTCTTAAAAAGAGAGAAGTTTCCAAACACCAGGTAACACTCTCACTGCCGAGTCTGTGGCGAGGTTTGGAACCACAGAGGACAACACAACTGGGAGGGAAAATAAATAAATAATTAAAATCCACAGATTACATGCCCAACAGTAACTCTCCCAGCAGAGAAGCAGTGCAGAAGCCTGCACCTGCCACTAGCAAGTGGGGGCTGGGCAGGGAGGCGCAGGATGCATTACTTAAAGTAAGGACTGGGCCTGAATGCCCAGAGGGCAATCTGAGGGAACTAACTTGGGCTAGCAAACCAGACTGTGGGATAGCTACCACACGAAAAGCCTTAACCTAAGACACTGCCAGGCCTGCTCACAGAGCAAAGGACTGAACAGAGATAGCCAGCTGCAGACCATCCCCCTCTGGTGACAGACAGCCAGAGTCGGAAAGGGTAATCGCAGCCCCAGAGAGGCATTATCAACCAAACTGCAAGCAGGCTTCTTTGCTAAATAAAACTTCTTGGGGTCTGGACTGTCAACATCTGCCTGAGAAGGTGCGCTAGCTGTACACCCAGAAAACCGAGTGGTTATAAGTCGCAGCAACCTCACTCACCAAACACCTCATCACCTGAGCTGCTCAGACTTGGGAAGGGCACAAAATGCAGGCCCAACCGAGTCTGCACCTCTGAGGACTTCCTGAGTGCCTGAACCTGAGCAGCTTAGAACTGGGAGGTGCATACAGTCCAGGGCTGGCCTTGGACGGTTCCTGGTGGAGCAACCTAGAACCTGAGCAGTGGGGGCAGGGAGGGCACATGCGCCATGAGTGGGGGCAGGCCCAGTGTGGCTGAGATACTGCCAGCACACGCCAGCGTTATTTGTTTGTAGCATCCCTCCCTCCCCACAGCGCGATTGAACAAGTGAGCCTTAAAAAGTGTCCACCACCGCTCCCTTGTGTTAGGTCAGAAATCAGACACTGAAGAGACCAGCAAACAGAAGAAGCTAAAACAGAGGGAACCGTCTTGGAAGTGACAGGTGCAATAGATTAAAAACCTGTAGTTAGTACCGACTACATAGGAAGGGGACTATAGATCTTGAGAAATATAAGCCGGACCAAGGAACTAGCCAAAAATGAACTGACCCCACACTGCCACAACAACACCAGAGAAAGTCCTAGATATATTTTTACTATTTTTACTATAATTTTTTAAATTTTTAAGTTAAAAAAAATTTTAAGTCTTCTATTACTCCTTTAATTTTCATTTTTATAACCTTCTATTACTTTGAAAAAAAATAAAAAGAGAGACCCTATATTTTAAAGCAAACTTCATATATATATATATATATATATATATATATAATTTTTGTGACTTTTTTTCCTATTCTTTAATATTGTATTTTTGAAAATCCAACCTCTACTCTAGATTTTTAATATTTCCTTTTGGTATTTGTTATCAATTTTGTACCTTTAAGAACCAAATATTCAGTACCCATTTTTACCTGGGAGCGAGATTACTGGCTTCACTGCTCTCTCCCCCTTTGGACTCTCCTTTTTCTCCACCAGGTCACCTCTATCTCCTCCTTCCCCCTTCTCCTCTCTATCCAACTCTGTGAATCTTTGTGTGTTCCAGACGGTGGAGAACATTTAGGGAACTGATTACTGGCTGGATCTGTCTCTCTCTTTTTGATTCCTCCCTTTATCCTCCTGGTTACCTCTGTCTCCTTCCTCCCTCTTCTCTTCTCTGTATAACTCTGTGAACATCTCTGAGCAGTCCAAACTGTGGAGTGCACATAAGGAAGTGATTACTCACTAGCCTGCTCTCTCCTCTTTGATTCCATCTCATCTCATCCACCTAACTCCTTCCTCCCTCTTCTCTTCTCCATGTAACTCTGTGAACCTCTCTGGGTGTCCCTCACTATGGAGAAACTTTTCATCTTTAACCTAGATGTTTTATCACCGGTGCTGTAGAGATGGAGAAGTATTGAGGCTACTGTAAAAATAAGACTGAAAACAAGAAGCAGGAGGCTTAAGCCCAAATCCTGAGAACACCAGAGAACTCCTGACTGCAGGGAACATTAATCGACAGGAGCTTATCAAACGTCTCCATACCTACACTGGAACCAAGCACCACCAAAGGGCCAACAAGTTCCAGAGCAAGACCAGAGCAAGACATACAACACAAAGTCTCCATCAACACAGGAACACAGCCCTGAGCTTCAATATACAGGCTGCCCAAATTCACTCCAAACCCATTGACAACTCATGACTCATTGCTAGACACTTTATTGTACTCCAGAGAGAAGAAATACAGCTCCACCCGCCAGAACACCGACACAAATTTCCCTAACCAGGAAATCTTGACAAGCCACCCATACAATCCCACCCACAGGGAGGAAACTCCACAATAAAGAGAACTCCACAAACTGCCAGAATACAGAAAGGCCACCCAAAACACAGCAATATAAACAGGATGAAGAGAGAGAGGAATACACAGCAGGTAAAGGAACAGGTTAAATGCCCACCAAACCAAACAAAAGAGGAAGAGCTAGGGAATCTACCTGATAAAGAATTCCAAACAATGACAGTGAAAATGATCCAAAATCTTGAAATCAAAATGGAATCACAGATAAATAGCCTGGAGACAAGGATTGAGAAGATGCAAAAAAGGTATAATAAGGACCTAGAAGAAACACAAAAGAGTCAATATATAATGAATAATGCAATAAATGAGACCAAAAACACTCTGGAGGGAAAGTAGAATAATGGAGGCAGAAGATAGGATTCATGAAGTAGAAGATAGAATAGTAGAAATAAATGAATCAGAGAAGAAAAAAGAAAATCAAATTAAAAGAAATGAGGACAACCTCAGAGACCTCCAGGACAATGTTAAATGCCCCAACATTCGAATTGTATGAGTCCCAGAAGAAGAAGCCAAAAAGAAAGACCATGGGAAAATATTTGAGGAGATAATAGTTGAAAAATACACTAAAATAGGGAAGGAAATAATTACCCAAGTCCAAGAAACCCAGAGAGTCCCAAACAGGATAAACCCAAGGCAAAACACCCCAAGACATATTAATCAAATTAACAAAGAACAAATATTAAAAGCAGCAAGGGAAAAACAACAGGTAACACACAAGGGGATTCCCATAAGGATAACATCTGATCTTTCAATAGAACTCTTCAGGCCAGGAAGGAATGGCAGGACATACTTAAAGTGATGAAAGAAAATAACCTACAGCCCAGATTACCCAGCATGGATCTCATTCAAATATGAAGGAGAAATCAAAACCTTTACAGACAAACAAAATCTGAGAGAATTCAGCACCACCAAACCAGCTCTCCAACAAATGCTAAAGGAACTTCTCTTGACAGGAAAAACAAAAAGTGTGCGTAAACTCAAACACAAAGCAATAAAGTAAATGGCAACGGGATCATACTTATCAATAACTACCTAAAGCATAAATGGGTTGAATGCCCTAACCAAAAGACAAAGACTGGCTGAATGGACACAAAAACAAGACCCTTATATATGTTGTCTACAAGACACCCACCTCAAAACAGGGGACACATACAATCTGAAAGTGAAGGGCTGGAAAAAGATATTCCACACAAATAGAGACCAAAAGATAGCACAAAAGCAATATATCAGATGAAATAGACTTTACAACAAAGGCTGTGAAAAGAGACAAAGACACTACATAATGATCAACAGATCAATCCAAGAAGAAGATATAGCAATTATAAATATGTATGCACCCAACATAGGAGCACCACAATATGCAAGACAAATGCTAACAAGTATGAAAGGGGAAATTAACAATAACACAATAATAGTGGGAGACTTTAATACCCCACTCACACCTATGGATGAATCAACTAAACAGAAAATTAACAAGGAAACACAAACTTTAAATGATACAATAGACCAGTTAGACCTAATTGATATCTATAGGACATTTCACTCCAAAACAATGAATTTCACCTTTTTCTCAAGAACACATGCAGCCTTCTCCACGATAGATCATATCTTGGGCCATAAATCTAGCCTTGGTAAATTCAAAAAAATTTGAAATCATTCCAAGCATGTTTTCTGACCACAATGCAGTAAGATTAGATCTCAATTACAGGAGAAAAACTATTAAAAATTTCAACATATGGAGGCTGAACAACATGCTGCTGAATAATCAACAAATCACAGAAGAAATAAAAAAAGAAATCAAATTACGCATAGAAATGAATGAAAATGAAAACACAACCACCCAAAACCTGTGGGACACTGTAAAAGCAGTGCTAAGGGGAAGATTCATAGCAATACAGGCATACTTCAAGAAATAAGAAACAAGTCAAATAAATAACCTAACTCTACACCTGAAGCAACTAGAAAAGGAAGAAATGAAGAACCCCAGGGTTAGTACAAGGAAAAAAATTCTTAAAAAATTTAGATGTCCATCAGCAGATGAATGGATAAGAAAGCTGTGGTACATATACACAATGGAGTAGTACTCAGCCATTAAAAAGAATACATTTGAATCAGTTCTAATGAGGTGGATGAAACTGGAGCCTATTATACAGAGTGAAGTAAGCCAGAAGGAAAAACATAAATACAGTATACTAACGCATATATATGGAATTTAGAAAGATGGTAACAATAACCCGGTGTACGAGACAGCAAAAGAGACACTGATGTATAGAACAGTCTTATGGACTCTGTGGGAGAGGGAGAGGGTGGGAAGATTTGGGAGAATGGCAATGAAACATGTAAAATATCATGTAGGAAACGAGTTGCCAGTCCAGGTTCGATGCACGGTGCTGGATGCTTGGGGCTGGTGTACTGGGACGGCCCAGAGGGATGGTATGGGGAGGGAGGAGAGAGGAGGGTTCGGGATGGGGAACACATGTATACCTGTGGCGGATTCATTTTGATATTTGGCAAAACTAATACAATTATGTAAAGTTTAAAAATAAAATAAAATTAGAAAAAATAAAAAAAATAAAATTAAGAGCATTTAACAAAGAAGCAAGGGAGTGAAAACTCATGCAAACTACCATAATGTGAAACATTCAAACCATAAATAAATGAATGTGCTTATCTTTAGGTAGAGAGATGTTAATAAGCTTTTAATAAAAGCCCTCTTTATTATTTCTTATGAGACAAAATAGATTATTTTAGTGACATTAAATTAGTTGCAAGAAGCATTTACCATTCATGCTATAATGTATAACAGTAACCTCTTTAGTCAGTAACCTCTTTTTCCTGATGCTGGTTGCCATAAGACAAGTAGTCCTGTGTTAGTTATTTTTATTCAGAAAGATTTTAAACATCTCTATTTATATGTATTTTTTCCACAGTTTGAATAATTCATTAAATATTGAGAAGAGTTTTTGGCTATGTAAAAATATATCCCAAGATAAAATGTTTTTAAAGACATTATTAAACTCCAAAATAGGTTTGTGTTTTACTGGTGCTTATCAACAAGGTTCACTTCAAGCCTCCTCTGTTCATTCTCTAAAAGTGTTACCTTCTCAAATGCACAACCTGCGTATGTTTGAGTTTAACATCATTATATAAATTGAGTATCTGTGAGCATTATTGGGTCAGACTTATCATTAAATCATAAAAAATAATATATTCTAGCATATAGCCACATTCAGAGCTCTCCATAACCCTCTAAACATGAAATGATAGCTAAATATCTTATCAATTAACATATATAGTGACCTCATAGGACTCCAGAGGGTAAGACAAAACACACACAAAAAGAACAGATTTATCTTCAACATTTGCCTGCTCATTCTCATTATCAAGACCCACGGGTATTATGTAATGAATCAATGAATAAAATATAATAAGTAATGTAAAAAAAAAAAATTAGGGCAGAAATAAAAGAAAAAAAAAAGAGAGAGAGAGAGAGACCATATCAAAAATCAAAAAAGCCAAAAGCTGGTTCCTTGAAAGGATAAATAAAACTGACAAACCATTAGCCAGACTCATCAAGAAAAAAAGGGAGAAAAAAATCACATCAATAAAATTAGAAATGAAAATGGAGAGATCGCAAGAGACAACACAGAAATACAAAGGATCATAAGTGACTATTATCAGCAATTATATGCCAATAAAATGGACAACTTGGAAGAAATGGACAAATTCTTAGAAAATTACAACTTTCCAAAACTGAACCAGGAAAAAATAGAAAATCATAACAGACCCATCACAAGCACAGACATTGAAACTGTAACCAGAAATCTTCCAGCAAACAAAAGCCCAAGTCCAGAAGGCTTCACAGCTGAATTATACCAAATATTTAGAGAAGACCTAACACCTATCCTGGCCCTTGCCCACGTTCACCAGGCGAGTGTCTGGTTTCCAATTCCGTAGGCTCTGGAATTGGGGTTGGGCTAGCTTGGGTGCCAGCGGCGGGTAGTGGCAGGTGCCAGTCGAGCAACAGGAGCTCAGAGAAAGGAGTGGCAGCAGTGGAGAGGACACTGGGGGAGAGGAAGGGTCCCTGAAGCCCACGCCCTCTCCGGGGCCAGACTCTGTGGGCACACTGGATGGGCATGATTGGCACACATGGTGGCAAGTAAGTGCCTTTTCTCTTGCTCCTCTGGGGTGGTGGGGACAGAGGCTGCCAGTCAGTCTCTTGCCAGTGCTCTGCTCAACCACCACACCCACCTGTGTCTGTTTTCGCATCTCTCCGGTTTTGGCCACCTGGCATTAATGCCACCTGGAAGTAGAGCAGGGAGAAGTTAGGCAAGGAGGTGCCAGTGACTGGACAAAGGGGAACTGGAAAGGCAGCTGTTTCTCTTGCAAGTAGCAGCGTTCAAAGTAATTTATATCTGCTCTGAAGTATCTGCAATATGAGGATGCTCAACCACTGACGTGCCAGAGGGCCCAGAGGAGCAGTGGTGAGGAGATAACCCTCGTCCAAGGTAAGGAGCAGTGCTGGAGTAGCCGTGAAGAGATACCCTAAGTCCAAGGTAAGAGAAACCCAAGTAAGATGGTAGGTGTTGCAAGAAGGCATCAGAGGGCAGACACACTGAAACCATACTCACAGAAAACTAGTCAGTTTAATCACACTAGGACCACAGCCTTGTCTAACTCAATGAAACTAAGCCATGCCCTGTGGGGCCACCCAAGACAGGCTGGCATGGTGGACAGGTCTGATACAATGTGGTCTACTGGAGAAGGGAATGGCAAACAACTTCAGTATTCTTGCCTTGAGAACCCCATGAACAGTATGAAAAGGAAAAATGATAGGATACTGAAAGAGGAACTCACCAGGTGAGTAGGTGCCCAATATGCTACTGGAGATCAGTGGAGAAATAACTCCAGAAAGAATGAAGGGATGGAGCCAAAGCAAAAACAATACCCAGTTGAGGATGTGATTGGTGATAGAAGCAAGGACCAATGCTGTAAAGAGCTATATTGCATAGGAACGTGGAATATCAGGTCCATGAATCAAGGCAAATTGAAAGTGGTCAAACAGGAGATGGCAAGAGTGAACTGCAGCATTCTATGAGTCAGCAAACTAAAAGGGACAGGAATGGCTGAATTTAACTTAGATGACCATTATATCTACTACTGCGGGCAGAAATCCCTTAAAAGAAACGGAGTAGCCATCATGGTCAACAAAAGAGTCTGAAATGCAATACTTGGATGCAATCTCAAAAACGACAGAATGATCTCTGTTCGTTTCCAACGTAAACCATTCAATATTACTGTAATCCAAGTCTATACCCCAACCAGTAATGCTGAAGAAGCTGAAGTTGAATGGTTCTATGAAGACCTACAAAACCTTTTAGAACACGCAAAAAAAAATGTCCTTTTCATTATAGGGGACGGGAATGCAAAAGTAGGAAGTCAAGAAACACCTGGAGTAACACGCAAATTTGGCCTTGGGGTACAGAATGAAGCAGGGCAAAGACTAATAGAGTTTTGCAAAGAAAATGCACATGTCATAGCAAACACCCTCTTCCAACAACACAAGAGAAGACTCTACACATGGACATCACCAGATGGTTAACAGTGAATCAGATTGATTACATTCTTTGTATCCAAAGATGAAGAAGCTCTATACAGTCAACAAAAACAAGACCAGAAGCTGACTGTGGCTCAGATCATGAACACCTTATTACCAAATTCAGACTTAAATTGATGAAAGTAGGGAAAACCAGTAGACCATTCAGGTATGACCTAAATCAAATCCCTTATGATTATACAGTGGAGGTGAGAAATAGATTTAAGGGCCTAGATCTGATAGATAGAGTGCCTGATGAACGATGGACAGAGGTTCGTGACATTGTACAGGAGACAGGGATCAAGGCCATCCACATGGAAAAGAAATGCAAAAAAGCAAAATGCCTGTCTGGGGAGGCCTTACAAATAGCTGTGAAAAGAAGAGAAGTGAAAAGCAAAGGAGCAAAGGAAAGATATAAGCATCTGAATGCAGAGTTCCAAAGGATAGAAAGAAGAGATAAGAAAGCCTTCTTCAGCGATCAATGCAAAGAAATAGAGGGAAAAAACAGAACGGGAAAGACTAGGGATCTCGTCAAGAAAATTAGAGATACCAAGGGAACATTTCATGCAAAGATGGGCTCGATAAAGGACAGAAATGGTATGGACCTAATAGAAGCAGAAGATATTAAGAAGACGTGACAAGAATACACAGAAGAACTGTACAGAAAAGATCTTCATGACCCAGATAATCACGATGGTGTGATCACTCACCTAGAACCAGATATCCTGGAATGTGAAGTCAAGTGGGGCTTCTAAAGCATCACTACGAACAAAGCTAGTAGAGGTGATGGAATTCCACTTGAGTTATTTCAAATCCTGAAAGATGATGCTGTGAAAGCACTACACTCAATATGCCAGCAAATTTGGAAAACTCAGCAGTGGCCACAGGACTGGAAAAGGTCAGTTTTCATTCCAATCCCAAAGAAAGGCAATTCCAAAGAATGCTCAAACTACCACACAATTGCACTCATCTCACATGCCAGTAAAGTAATGCTCAAAATTCTCCAAGCCAGGCTTCACAAATACGTGAACCGTGAACTTCCAGATGTTCAAGGTCATTTTAGAAAAGGCAGAGGAACCAGAGATCAAATTGCCAACATCTGCTGGATCATGGAAAAACAAGAGAGTTCCAGAAAAACATATATTTCTGCTTTATTGACTATTCCAAAGTCTTTGACTGTGTGGATCACAATAAACTGTGGAAAATTCTTCAAGTGAAGGGAATACCAGACCACCTTACCTGCCTCTTGAGAAATCTATGTGCAGGTCAGGAAGCAACAGTTACAACTGGACATGGAAAAACAGACTGGTTCCAAATAGGAAATGGAGCACGTTAAGGCTGTATATTGTCACCCTGCTTGTTTAACTTGTATGCAGAGTACATCATGAGAAATGCTGGGCTGGAAGAAGCACAAGCTGGAATCAAGATTGCCGGGATAAATATCAATAACCTCAGATATGCAGATGACACCATCCTTATGGCAGAAAGTGAAGAGGAACTAAAATGCCTCTTGATGAAAGTGAAAGTGGAGAGTGAAAAAGGTGGCTAAAAGCTCAACATCTGAAAATGAAGATCATGGCATCTTGTCCTATAATGTCAAGGCAAATAGATGGGGAAACAGTGGAAAGAGAGTCAGCCTTTATTTTGGGGGGCTCCAAAATCACTGCAGGTGGTGACTGCACCCATTAAATTAAGACACTTACTCCTTGCAAGAAAAGTTATGACCAACCTAGAGAGCATATTGAAAAGCAGAGACATTACTTTGCCAACAAAAGTCCGTCTAGTCAAGGCTATGGTTTTTCCAGTTGCCATGTATGGATGCGAGAGTTGGACTGTGAAGAAAGCTGATCGCCGAAGAATTGATGCTTTTGAACTGTGGTGTTGGAGAAGACTCTTGAGGGTCCCTTGGACTGCAAGGAGATCCAACCAGTCCATTCTGAAGGAGATCAGCCTTGGGATTTCTTTGGATGGAATGATGCTAAAGCTGAAACTCCAGTACTTTGGCCACCTCATGTGAAGAGTTCACTCATTGGAAAAAACTCTGAGCTGGGAGGGATTGGGGGCAGGAGGAGAAGGGGACGACAGAGGATGAGATGGCTGGATGACATCACTGACTCGATGGAAGTGAGTCTGGGTGAACTCTGGGAGTTGGTGATGGACAGGGAAGCCTGGCGTGCTGTGATTCATGGGGTTGCAAAGATTTCGACACGACTGAGATACTGAATTGAACTGAACACCTATCCTAGTCAAACTCTTCCAGAAAATTGCAGAGGAAGGTAAACTTCCAAACTCATTCTGTGAGGCCACCATCACCCTAATACCAAAACCTGACAAAGATGCCACAAAAATAGAAAATTACCGGCCAATATCATTGATGATCATAGATGCAAAAATCCTTAACAAAATTTTAGCAATCAGAATCCAACAACACATTTAAAAGATAATACACCATGACCAAGTGGGCTTTATCCCAAGGATGCAAGGATTCTTCAATATCCATAAATCAATCAATGTAATACACCACATTAACAAATTGATAAGTAAAATTCATATGATTATCTCAATAGATGCAGAGATAGGCTTTGACAAATTTCAGCATACATTTATGATAACTCCCTAGAAAGCAGGAATAGAAGGAACATACCTCAACATGATAAAAGCTATATATGACAAACTAACAGCAAACGTTATCCTCAATGGTGAAAAATTGAAAGCATTTCCTCTGAAGTCAGGAACAAGAAAAGGGTGTCCACTTTCACGACTACTATTCAACATAGTTTTGGAAGTTTTGGCCACAGCAGTCAGAGCAGAAAAAGAAATAAAAGGAATCCAAATTGGAAAAGAAGAAGTAAAACTCTCACTGTTTGCAGACGACATGATCCTGTACATAGAAAACCCTACAGACTCCACCAGAAAATTATTAGAGCTATTCAATTAATATAGTAAATTTGCAGGATATAAAATCAACACACAAAAATCCCTAGCATTCCTATACACTAATAATGAGAAAATAGAGAATTCAAAGAAAGAATTCCATTCACCATTGCAACAAAAATAATAAAATACTTAGGAATATATCTACCTAAAGAAATAAAAGACATATAAGTAGAAAACTATAAAACACTGGTGAAAGAAAGCAAAGAGGACACTAATAGATGGAGAAATATACCATGTTCATGGATCGGAAGAATCAATATAGTGAAAATGAGTATACTACCCAAAGCAAACTATAGATTCAATGCAATCCCTATCAAGGTACCAACAGTATTTTTCACAGAGCTAGAACAAATAATTTCAAAATTTGTATGGAAATACATAAAACCTCGAATAGCCAAAGCAATCTTGAGAAAAAAGAATGGAACTGGAGGAATCAACCTGCCTGATTTCAGGCTTTACTACAAAGACACAGTCATCAAGAGAGTATGGTACTGGCACAAGATAGATCAATAGAACAAAATAGAAAGCCCAGAGATAAACCCATGCACCTATGCACACCTTATAGTTGACAAAGGCGGCAAGAATATACAATGGAGGAAAGACAATCTCTTTAGCAAGTGGTGCTGGGAAAACTGGTCAGCCACTTGTAAAAGAATGAAACTAGAACATTTTCTAACACCAAACATAAAAACAAACTCAAAATTGATTAAAGATATAAACATAAGACCAGAAACTATAAAACTCCTAGAGGAGAACATAGGCAAAACACTCTCCCACATAAATCACAGCAGAATCCTCTATGACCCACCTCCCAGAATATTGGAAATAAATGCAAAGATAAACAAATGGGACCTAATTAAATTTAAAAGCTTCTGCACAACAAAGCAAACTATAAGCAAGGTGAAAAGACAGCCTTCAGAATGGGAGAAAATAATAGCAAATGAAGCAACTGACAAAGAACTAATCTCAAAAATATACAAGCAGCTCAATTTCAGAAAAATAAATGACCCAATCAAAAAAAGGGCCAAAGACCTAAACAGACATTTCTCCAAAGAAGACATACAGATGGCTAACAAACACATGAAAAGATGCTCAACATCACTTTTTATCAAAGAAATGCAAATCAAAACCACAAAGAGGTACCATTTCACTCCACTCAGAATGGCTGTTATCAAAAGTCTACAAGCAATAAATGCTGGAGAGGGTGTGGAGAAAAGGGAACCCTCTTACACTGTTGGGGGAATGCAAACTAGTACAGCCACTATGGAGAACAATGTGGAGATTCCTTAAAAGCTGGAAGTAGAATTGCCTTATGACCCAGCAATTCCACTACTAGGCATACACACCGAGGAAACCAGAATTGAAAGAGAAACGTGTATCACAATATTCATCACAGCACTGTTTATAGTAGCCAGGACATGGAAGCAACCTAGATGTCCCTCAGCAGATGAATGGATAAGAAAGTGGAGTATTACTCAGCCATTAAAAAGAATACATTTTAATCAATTCTAATGAGGTGGATGAAACTGGAGCCTATTATACAGAGTGAAGTAAGCCAGAAAGAAAAAGACTGATGCAGTATATTAAGGCATATATATGGAATTTAGAAAGATGGTAATGATAACCCTGTATGTGAGACAGCAAATGAGACACAGATGTATAGAACAGTTTTTTGGACTCTGTGGGAGAGGGATAGGGTGGGATGATTTGGGAGAATGGCATTGAACCATGTAAAATATCATATATTAAGTGAATCGCCAGTCCAGGTTCAATGCGTGATACAGGATACTTGGGGCTGGTGCACTGGAATGACCCAGAGTGATGGTATGGGGAGGGAGACGGGAGGGGGGTTCAGGATGGGGAATGCGTGTATACCCGTGGTGGATTCATGTTGATGTATGGCAAAACGAATACAATATTTTAAAGTTATTAGCCTCCAATTAAAATAAATACATTTATATTTTTAAAAAATTCAGATATACTGATGACACCACACTAGTGGCAGAAAACAAAGGAACTAAAGAGCTTCTTGATGAAGGTGAAAGAGGAGACTGCAAAAGCTACCTTAAAACCCAACATTCAAAAAATGAAGATCATGACATCTGATCCCATCATATCATGGCAAATACATGGGGGGAAAAAATGGAAAAAGTGATAGACTTTGTTTTCTTGTGCTCCAAAATCACTTCAGACATAACTGGAGCCATGAAATTAAAAGACACTTGCCCCTTGGAAGGAAAACTATGACAAATTTAGACAGTGTATTAAAAAGCAGAGACATCACTTTGCTGACAAATGTCATATAGTCAAAGCTGTGGTTTTTCTAGTAGTCATGTATGGCTTTGAGAGTTGGACCATGAAGAAGGCTGAGTACTGAAGAATGATGCTTTCAAACTGTGGATCTGGAGAGAACTCTTGAGAGTTCCTTGGACAGCAAGGTGATCAAACCAATCAATCCCAAAACAAATCAACCCTGAATATTCATTGCAAGGACTGATGCTGAAGTTGAAGCTCATAATTTGGCCACCTGATGAGAAGAGCTAATTCATTGGCAAAAGACCCTGATGCTGGGAGAGATTGAAGGCAGGAGGAGCAGGATAGAGGATGAGATGGTTTCTTGGCTTCACCAACTCAATGGAAATCACTTTGAGCAAACTCTGAGAGACTGTGAAGGACAGTGAAGCCTGGCTTGCTGAAGTCCATGGGTTTGCAGAATCAGACACGACTTAGAGACTGAACTGAACGGAAATAAAAGAAATAAGCCAGAAAATGTTTCACTTCACCCTCTTCCTCGCATAGTTTCAGAGGAAAAGATGGATGTAGTTACTATCTTTGTTTCTCTATAGGCATGTTGTTTGTTTCCTCTGGCTTCTTTAAGAATATTTTCTTTATTTTTGATTTTCTGTAACAGAAAATAATATGCTATGGTGTAGTTTTATTTTTCCCATCATATTCTGTTTGGTGTTCTCTGATATGAATCTGTAGTTTGGTGTCTATCATTAATTTGTGAAATTCTCAATCATTATTTTTCAAATATCTCTTCTGTTATTTTTCCCTTCTTCTTCCAGTATTCCCTTTGTGTATATGTTATATCATTGTATACGGTCAATGAATATTCTGTTTTGTTTTTGTTTTTTTCGTCTTTTTGCTTGCTTTTAGGCTTTAAAAGATTCTATTCATACATTCCCTAGCTCAGAAAATCTGTGCTAAGCTGTGTTCAGTCTACGAATAAATTCATTAAAGGCATTCTTCATTTCTGTTACACTGGTTTTGATCTCTAGGAATTTTTTTCAGGTGGTTCTTTTCTAGGATCTCCTTCTCTCTGCTTACACTGCCTATCTGATTTTGCAAGTTGTCTAGCTTATTCATTAGCACTCTTAGCATGTTAATCATAGTTATTTAGTTCCCAATGTGATAACTGCAACATCCCTACAATGTCTGTTCTGATGAATGTTTTCTCTGTTCAAATTGTGTTGTTATTTTGCTTTTGTTTTGTAATTTTTTTCTTGATTCTAGTTATGATGTGCATGTAAAAGGAGTTTGCTGTAAATATGAAGTTTTTTAAATTTATTTTTTAGTTGGAAGAAAATTGCTTTACAATATTGTATTGATTTCTGCCATACAACAGTGCAAATCAACCATAATTATACATATACCACCTTCTCTTGAGCCTCCCTTCCCTCCTTCCTTCCATCCTACTCCTCTAGGTCATCACAGAGTGTCTTTTAGTAATGTTTTGATGAGTCATGAAGTGATAGGAAGTATTCTTCAGCCCTATGATTTGGACCTAATCATTTTGTGTGCTTATACTGTGAACGTAGCACTTCTCAGTTGTTTTTATACCCTTTTAGCTTGGACACAATAATGAGAATGCACTGAAATAGGGCATTTCCCTTCTTCACATAGAAGGCTAAAGCTTGCAGTTGAGTATTTCCTTTTTCCCTGGTCAGTTAGGCTCTGAAAAATGCTAACTGATTAAGCTCCTTTTTCAGCTTCCCTGGTGGCTCAGACAGTAAAGATTCAGTCTGCAGTGCAGGAGACCCGGGTTCATTCTCTGGGTCAGGAAGATCCCTTGGAGGAGGAAATGGCAACCCATTCCAATATTCTTGCCTGGAGAATTCCATGGATGAGGAGCCTAGGGACCAAATCCAGGGGATTGCAAAGAATTGGACAGGACTGAGTGACTAACACTTTCAAGCTCTTTTTAGCTAGTTTCCCTTGAGGCTAACCTCTTTAAGAACAGAGTGCTCTGGCATATTTCAAATTTAATTCTTTCCTCTTACCCATTCCAGAAACCTGTGAGATTTTTCTGCTGTTTACTGTGGGAACCTGTTTGAACTCCTGGAGGTAACTCAATATTTTGTGAGTCTCCCTATAAATGAGTCTTCCTGGAATTTTAACTCTCGTAGTTCTTCACACAATCTCCAGCAATTCATCAGTTCAGGTTTTCCCATCAGGACACTGGTTCCCTTGGACTTTTCCTCTCATGAGTCTCTGCTTTGATAACCTGGAATTCCTACATTCACATTTCTGTGTCTTCAGGTTGGATGGTAGCAGTTTGTTCTGTATGCTCCCTTGTCTTATGGATCCAGATTTTTCAGCCTGTTCATCTTTTTACTTGTTGTTAGGACTGATGACTTTCAAGCTCCTTGCCTGTGGAATCAGAAACTAGAAGTCTAAGGCATATTTTTTGGTCAAAATTACATACGAATATTCAAAAGTAACTCAAAATGCATACCAAATTATTAAAGAATATTGTTAAGTATTTCATACTACCAAGGTCAAATTTCAGAGATGATACAAAACAGAGATAAGAAAGCCATAATTACATGTCATCTAGTGATAAATAGAAGCTCAAGAATACATCAAGAGAAAACAATAATACATTCATTATACATAAATGAACTAAGTCAATGTTGGACTCAAATGTAAACAAGGTTAGGGCAAATGTGAAGAAAAACTGCCCTGGGGTTTTTGAGAGGATCTTTGAGGGTTTGGACTTAGGCACATGCTTCAGTACTAAACATACAGCATGTCTGAATCACTGTTTTCTTAGATACAAATATATGAACAGTTGTCAAATAGAAAAGATAAAGATTGGCTAAAATAAGATTCTGATCAATAATTTAAATTGTATGTATGGAGTATTGGAAGGCAGAGAGTACATTTAAGACACTAAAGAAACTTTCATCTTGTTCTTTGCTGTGAAGACATGGACATGAAGTCTTGCTCATTGAGCAAGGAGCAAGGCTTTCATTATAAAAATATCAATGGGCACCAAGAGAGAACATAGAAGTAGTCCAAAATTTGGTCCCAACTTTGAAAACAAGCAATTGAAACAGTCAGTATTTCTGAAGTATAATTTTGTTTAAAGAAATTTATTGAAGTATAGTTGATTTACAATATTGTGTTAGTTTTCAGTGTACAGCAAAGTGATTCAGTTATACGCATATGTCCATTCTTTTTTAGATTCTTTTCCCACATAGGGCATTACAGAGTATTTAGTAGGTTTCCCTGTGCTAGACAGAAATACCTTTTTAGTTATCTATCGTGTTTATAGTAATCTGTATATGTCATTCTAATTTTGCCAATGTATTCCTCCCCTTAACTCTGGACACCACATTTGTTTTCTACATCTGTATCTCTATTTCTGTTTTGTAAGTAAGTTAGTTTGCACCCATTTTTAAGATTCTGCACATAAGCAATCAGTTCAGTTCAGTCATTAAGTCATGTCCAATTTTTTGTGACCGCTAGGACTGCACCACGCCAGGCCTCCCTGTCCATCACCAACTCCCAAAGTTTACTCAAACTCATGTCCATTGTGTCCGTGATGCCATCCAACAATCTCATGCTCTGTTGTCCCCTTCTCCTCCTGCCTCCAATCTTTCCTAGCATCAGGGTCTTTTCAAATAAGTCAGTTCTTTGCATCAGGTGGCCAAAGTACTAGAGTTTCAGCTTCAGCATCAGTCCTTCCAATGAATATTCAGGACTGATTTCCTTTAGGATGGTCTGGTTGGATCTCCTTGAAGTCCAAGGGTCTCTCAAGAGTCTTCTCCAACACCACAGTTCAAAAGCATCAATTGTTTGGAGCTCGGATTTCTTTATAGTCCAACTCTCACATCCATACATGACTACTGGGAAAACACACAAGCAATATCCTATGATAATTGTCTTTCTTTGTCTAACTTACTTCATTCAATATGATAAGCCCTAGCTCCACCCATGTTTTTATTATTTCATTCTTTTATATGGCTGAGTAATATTCCATTGTATATATTTGCCACATCTTCTTGATCCATTCCTCTGTTGATGGACACTTAGGCCCTGGCTATTGTAAATAATATTTCAATGAACATTGTGGTGCATGAATATTTTTGAATTATTTTCTTTGGATATATACCCAGGAATGAGATAGCTAGACCATATGGTAGCTCTATTTAATTTTTTAAAGGAACTTCTGTACTATTCTCCATAGTTGTTGGGTTGCTAAGTCATGTTTGACTTCTTGTGAACCCCTGGACTGTAACCCACCAGGCGCCTTTGTCTATGGGATTTCCCAGGGTTTCCCAGGGAGTGAGTTGACATTTCCTCCTCCAGGGTATCTTTCCTATCCAGGGATCGAACCCATATCTCCTGCATTGGCAGGTGGATTCTTTATCACTGAGCCACTAGGAAGCATTCTCGATAGTGGTTGTACCAATTTACATTTTCACCAACAGTTTAGGGAGGGCTCCCTCTTCTCTACAACCTCTTTGGCACTTATTGTTGTAGATTTTTTTTTATAATGACCATTCTGATTGGTGTGAGGTGATACCTCATTGTAGTTTTGATTTGCAGTGTATTAAACCACCATTAAATATATATATATATATTTTATTGTTAGCTATGCAAGTGGTATAGTGGTAAAAAATCCACCTGCCAATGCAGGAGACATAAGATATTAGGGTTTAGTCCCTGGGTCAGGCAGATACCCTGGAAGAGGAAATGACAACTCACTCCAGTATTCTTTCCAAGAAAATTCCATGAGTGGAGGAGCCTGGTAAGCTACATTCCAGGGGGTAGACATGAGTGAGTGACTGAGCACACAAACACACACACATATGCAACTCATGTTATTTCTTGGAAGTCCTTCAGTGTATATCTGAGAAACTACTTGAATGTTGGTCCTTTGTTGCAGAAATAGTTTCTGTTAGTTGGATTAGAACTTACCTCATTTAATTTCACATTGATAGGAGCAGGGCATTTGAGTTGATATCTAGAATTTATTCCATAGATAACCAAAGGAAGAATCTTTACAAAATAAGTGTGTATTGGTAAATTTAAAATATCTGTGGAAATTGCTCAATTTAGAGGCAGAAATTACTGTAGGCATTAAGAGTCTCCTGTCAAAAGAAATTGATTTAAAAGAACTATTTACTCCTAAATAGACCAAGAGGTCACCTCTCACTACAAATGACCACTATACTGCTACACACTAATGTTATTCCTAATGATCTCCCTGTCTTTTTTACTAATTATTTGTAGCTCGCAGAATGTTTCACACTTATTTTAAATACAATAGTGAGAGTATTTATTTGTTTCTATAAGAATATATTACACCTTTTGGGGGCATTGCACATTTTTCTACTTTAAAACAAAATTATGTATGTAACATAAGAAAATCAGGGTAGTATATATTGTAGTTATATACAATCTATGTAGTATACATGTGACAGAACACCATATTTTTAAAAGACCAATCTAGTACTCTAAGAAGCTGTTAACTATTAATTTTGCTAGATTGTTGATTTGACATATATTTAGCAGAAAGAAACTTAAAATGTTTCAAAATAAATGTTTTCAAAATAAATGCAGCTGATTTAGTTAATATGTATATTATATATACATATATTATTATAGATTATATATACTTATATAGAGCTTCCCTGATAGCTCAGTGGTAAAGGATCCACCTGCAATGCAAGAAACCCAGGTTCGATCTCTGGGTAGGGAAAATCTCCTAGAGGAGGGCATGGCAACCCATTCCAGTATTCTTGCCCAGAGAGTCCTATGGACAGAGGAGCCTCATGGGCTACAGTCCATGGCATCACACAGAGTTGGAAACAACTGTAGTAACGTAGCACACATTCACATCTCACATGCTTATATAATATACATGTATATAATTTACATACATGACTAGAGAATCGATTGGCATCTTTAAAGGAAAAATCATTGCCTTTACATTGTAAATTGCTGGCTATTGTGTCTTATTTCAGAGATTTAACATAGTTTGTTTTGCTTGAAATAAATCAGCAAAACCTAAAGAATTTAAGTTTAAGACTTTCAAGAAAGTTCTTAGATGCCTTTTTGAAAATGCAGATGTATTATCTCCTTTATCTGAATGTCAATTACTATGCTTGTAGTTCAGATATTATATGTCAAAATTCTTTTTTAACCTCAGGAGGCTTAATTAATTCTGAGTTCATTTTCTAGATTTTGTTTATGTGTGTTACATAAGGTTACTGTATATCAGGGTTTAAGATAATCAATTTATACATGAGATATTGTGGGGAGATAAGTAATTATCAGAAATGCAAATACAGTTAACATAAGTTTGGAAGCAGGTGAGAAGTCTTTGTATTGTTACAAAACTTAAAATAATTTTGTCTAAAACTAGCACAAATAAAATAAATATTTAGCCTCTGTAAAATGTTATATCTATTCAAATAAAGTAGATATTCCTTTCCTGGAAAATAAAAATGCTATGGCATATATTTCAAAGATTTCAACATATGCCAGATAAATAGAAGAAGTGATGAACTGCACAAAAGAGAATATAAAGCAAATTTTCTCTGAATATTTCCTGATATGGTATGTCAAATTTTGACAGATGTGAAAAATGTTTAATCTATTGAGGGAAACTTTTAGAAGAAATTTTAGTTAATATAACTGTGTGAAGTGAAAGTCTTGTTGCTGTCTGATACCCAATTTTCTACTTGGGTATTTTCAAAATGTTAGTATTTGTGAAAGCTTATTAAAAATCAAGAACTGTTTTTATTTGGTTTATAATTGGCTTCACAACTTTAGAATCATATCATGTGAATAGTGTCAAAAATATCAAAATACAATTAGAGAATTTTTCAAAAAATAAGAAAATGTTGAATATATTTCATCCTGTCATATCTTGGAACCTAGATTAATTTGAAAAGGGGCTATATTTTCTCATTCCATTTGGACTAATTTGAGGATGAAACAATGTGTAGCAATTATTGTGGGAGTGCTCATTTGAATAATGGCTGCAAAAGAAATAGAGCCAATGTCAGAGCCGAAATGGACTCACAAATGACCACTACCTAAAAAATGTTATCTTGGATACATATGTAAAAATGACACAATGATCAAATTTTATTTACTACTGACATAAAAGCAATATATTAGTCACATCCTCTTCTAGAACTGAAGTACATAACAACAATGTGATTTTAATGCCAAACACCTGTAAAATATATTTCCATTAGGATGACATGGAAAAGGATATATTTTTGTATCCTGATTTGTTCTGGAGGTGATTGAAATAAAATTAAGAACTGGCCATAAGGTCAGAGGCCTGGAAATAAAAGGATTGGAAGATTACTAATAAGGGGATCATAGGTAGAGGCCTGTGGATGGACATATGGGAATGGGAACAAAATGTGAATATTTTTATAACAAACATTAACACCTACCATGGAAGAGATACTGAGCAAAAAGTAGTAAAATGCTTTGGCCAATTGATATTCATCAGTTCAGTTCAGTTTTGTTGCTCAGTCATGTATTCATCAGCCTTTATCAATGGTCACCCTGGAACTGGCACAATGATCTTACCAACAGAATGGCCATAAGGGCAGAGATAGAGAATGCATATGGGTCCAACAACATCAGTTCTCAATTACCAAGGCTGATTTAAATACCACTTCCTCTGAATGTCTAATCTGGTAGCAAAAGAGAGCAATGATGAGTCCTCCATATGGCACTGTTCTTCAAAGACACCAACCAACCTCTTGGTATCAAGTTGACTAGACCAAACCCTTTTTATCTTATAAGAAACAGAGACTAGTTGTCACAGAGAAGAAACATATATTCTGGGTTTGAGTCTGCCTTTCTTATCTGCAGAAGCTCAGCAAGCAGTACTACCTGGAAACTTACAGAATTCCTTATCCAAAGCCATACAATCCCAAATAACTTAGCATCCATCAAGAAGACCCAATTCACAGCAAACGAGGTATGAGAGTGGCCCCTCAAATATGGATTCTACTGATCATATCACATACTGCACCATCAAGAAGCAGCCAACTACATAGAGTAATAAAAGTACTTTAAAGCACATCTGAGTTAAAGCTTGGAAAGAAAACTCTGGAATAATGTGGTGTATGCATTAAATAGCACACCACTATATGATGCTGTGTCCCCAGCAGGAAAATTCTATGAGTCTTGGAACCAAGGAGTTGAAGCAGGATGAAGTCATTTACTATCAATCTTAATGAAATAGTGAAGGATTTTGTGCTGTACCTATAATTCCCTAAAGTTAGTCCTGCTCCTGCCATTGAACATGACAAGGATATAATTGTCAATACAAGCTATAGCTACTACAAGGCACTTCTAACTCTTTTTGTCTAGGAACCCACAGAAAACAAGAGGAGTCATAATAGCATCAGGGAGGAATATGTGGAGAACCTATGTGCTCTATCTGGGTGACTTTGGCACTTTCTTGCCCCATTGTAACTATGATTGTAGGTAGAGGTGTAGCCATCCAAGCCCGAGAATGGTGTAATTACCAAAGACTAGTAACTCTAAGCAATGTGGGTTTGGATCACACCACCAGATGAGCCACTAAGACTTACCAGGGTGATAATTGAGAGTGAGAAAAATTTAAAACAGAGAATGAAAGAGGAAGTGTTATGGCACCAAGACAAACTATGGTTACAGTGATTGTAGTTCATCTCATTTCCCTCTGTATTCTAACTTTCTCCTAAGTAACAGTGGCTCATGGAACCATGGAGAAACTCCTTCCTGAATGTGCATGGAGAAACCATTCCTCAGTATTCATGGTGGATCTGTCCTAAGAAAATCATCAATTATCAAAATCCAAGTATCTTTAAGCCCCTTATATAAAATGGCATAGTATTTACATATAACCTATATGCATCCTCCTGTGTGCTTTAAATTGTCTCTAAATTACTTATAACACCTAACGAAATGTGAATGCTACATAAAGTGTTGACAGCCAGCACACAGCAAATTAAGGTTTTGCTTTTTGGAAATTTCTGGATTTTCTTTTCAAATAGTTTCAATCCACAGTTGGTTGAAATGACAGCTGTGAAACCCTTGGATATGGAGTGGCAACAGAAAATTGTTGTGCAAAGGGTGAAATGTGGCAATAATATAGATGTACCATTCAGATCTCCTACATGCGGAGCATAATCGACTAGTGGTCCAACCTGTTATTGTACCAAATCCACCATGTTCACACCAAAGCTGCATTTCCCATTGCCTGCTGCTAACCAATGACTGAGAATGAAAGGGTACTGGAGTACTAAGGCAGTGTATGAGATTTCTTTAACAGGTGACTTTGGATGAAGAACTCCTCATCAACTTTTCTAAAACAGTTTTTGAAGACTTTCTACCCAAACTTGCTTTCTTCCCAGTCTCCTTCCACAGTTGTCAGACCTGCATTGCACTTTAAATGCTCTCTTTCCACCTATTCTGCTTACATGCATGTGTGCTAAGTAGCTTCAGTCATGCTCAATTCTTTGCGACCCTGTGGACTGTAGCCCACCAGGCTCCTCTGTCCATGGGATTCTCCAGGCAAGAATATTGGAATGGATTGCCATGTACTCCTCCAAGGGCTCTTCCTGACCCAGGGATTGAACCCTTGTCTCATAAATCTTGCATTGGCAGACAAGTTCTTTACCACTAGAGCTACCTGGGAAGACCCATTCTTATTACCTCTTCTAATAAATGTCTTATACAGCTAATCTTGGTTTGGAATCTGTTTTCAGGTGATACAAAGTACCAGGATTTCTTTATCATTAATATCTTTTAATCAGGAAAAAAGAAACAAATTTCATATTCTCGATATTCAATTAATGTTAAACAATGAGTAATATAACTAAGAATAAAGTATTTTTTGTTTTAGTTTGTTTTTACATGGAAAAGCAGCCATCATTCAATTTTTCTTTTGCATTTTATTAAACAGACAATATTAAAGTTTCTTTCTATAAAATAGAAAGCTTTTGTTAAATTATCTGGATAACCACTTAATATTTAAATTGGTTTCACCATTGTTAAGTGCAGGCTCAATTGTAGGATTGAAGTATTTAGAGTTCATGTTTCCATTTACTCATTTAGCCTCTCTGATAGGGTATGAGTATATTCACAAGAGAGATTTTCTATGGTAAATTGTTATATAAATTATGATAGTAATAATAATAATGACTAATCGTTCCCTATTATCTATTCTTCCCATCTAACAATGGCCCCAGTTTAAGCTGAGTACAAGGTTGTTCTGAATATATATGGATTACCTTCTGGATTGGTATATTTATAATATATTTCTGGTCAAAGAGCTGGAAGTGGATATATGTGCAAATTCTAGACACTTCCTGAAAGGAGTGAGTGTGACTATCTTTGCTGCATACTGCTGATTTCAATGCAAATATGACAGGAGTTCAAGAAACCATACTATAGTTTCTCCTACTGGAGCTGGCTCTCAAGAATGCACTTTGGAGAATTCACAAGGAGTCAGTATGAGGGTAGGGAGGTGGGAAATAGACAGCATCTGTGGCTTTATGGATGCCTATGTGCTTAGTGAGAGAGATCCCCAAGTGGAACAGACCCAAAGAGGTCTGTGAGCAGACCTTCTGCTGAAGTCCCAAAGCATTCACCAGGAAACACATTCCTTCAGTTTCCTGTGATATTCTTACCTGCCTTCTTCCCTTTCCTTTCCGTTCCCCCAGGCATGGATGTAACCTCCTCAGAAACCTGGTTGTTGCCAGGACAGAAATGAGTTTCTCCAGCCACAACCTACACAACTGGAGTAGCTGGGAAGTTACTCACCACTTTTTTTTCTACCTCATCTGATGGAGAGGTTGCCACTGATGCTACCAAAAGTCCAGTACCTTGCAGAGTCACCCTGAGACAGGATGCTCCCTTAAAAAGTATTCCCTTCTCTATCTAAACTCATTTACTTCCCACTCTGACAATATGCCAGATTTTCCCATTAGGGAGACTGGACTCTCACAAATTATTTCACCAATGGGTATCTGACCAGTTTGGCACATTTTCCTAATCTTGGCAAGTGGGGGTGGCATAGGCTTACTGACTCCTTTGGATGTGCAACCCTCACTGAGGTTCTTTCCCACCACTTCCAAATGCACTTGTGAGTAGAAACCAACTGGGTGTTTTGGTATAATGTACAGAGTGAATTCATTTATGGATGCCCACTTTTTAATAAAGGAATGACTCAGGCTACCATGATGCCTAAATCGCTTTGCTCCACCATCAGTGCTCAGTTGTAGCCAACTCTTTGTGACCCCATGGAATGTAGCCCACCAGGCTTCTCTGTCCACAGAATTTTCCAGGCAAGAATACTGGAGTTGCCATTTCCTAGTCTAGGGTATCTTCTTGACCCAGGGATTGAACCCACATCTCTTGTATTTCCTGTATTGGCAAGTGGATTCTTTATCACTGCACCACCTGGGAAGCCCTTGCTCCACCATCTTCACTAGAACTTGATATTGTCAGCTTTTCAAGTATTAACAATTTCAATACATGTGTAGTGATATGTCATTGTTGTTTTTATTTGCATTTCCTTGAAGACATATGATGAGGAGTAGCTTTTCATATGCTAATTTTCCCACTGTATTTATTATTTGGTGAAGTGTCTGTTAAGGTCCTTGGCCCATTTTTTCTTATTGTCGAGATTTGAGTTCTTTGTATGTTTTGGGTAGCAGTCTTTTATCAGGTATATCTTTTGCAAACATTTTCTCTAGTCTGTTGTTTGTTTTTCATTCTCTTGAAAGTGTTTTATTTTTCCCCCCTTAAGAGCAGAGATTATTTTACTTTTACAGAAGTCCTGCTTATCAGTTCTTTCCTTCATGAATTGTAGTTTTGATGTTGTACCTAAATATTAATCACCAAAACCCAGTGATCTAGGTTTTCACCTATGTTCTCTTCTAGGAATTTTACAGTTTTTTCATTTAGGTTGTAATCATGTAGAGTTACTCTTTTGAAAGATATAAGGTCTGTGACTAGATTCACTCTTTTGCTATATTGGATGTCCAGTTTTTCCAGTCCCAGTTTTTGAAATAACTAATATTTTCTTCATTGTATGTTGATCCTGTGTCAAAGATCAGTTAATTATATTTAAAGAAGTTATTTTTGAGCTATCTATTCTATTTCTCTCTCTCTCTCTCTCTCTTTTTTTTTTTTTTTTGCTAATACCACACAGTCTTGATTACTCTAGCACTATAGCAAGTCTTGCTGGGTGGTGTCAGTCCTCCAACTTTGTTCTTCTCCTTCAATGTTGTATTTTGCCTCTGCAAATAAACTTTAAAATCAGTTTATTGATATTAAAAAATAACTTACTGCGGTTGGAAAGATCCACTGGAGAAAAGATAGGCTATAGGCTACCCACTCCTGTATTCTTGGACTTCCCTGGTGGCTCAGCTGGTAAAGAATCTGCCTGCAATGTGGGAGACCTGGCTTCAGTCCCTGGGTTGGGAGGATCCCTTGGAGAAGGGAATGGCTATCCAACCAGTATTCTGGCCTGGAGAATCCCATGGACTGTAGCCCATGTGGTTGCAAAGAATTGGACAGGACTGAGCAAATATCACTTTCACTTTCATATAGATCTTAGAAATATTTTGTTTGATTTATACATAAGTGTTCTGTGTTGGGGGCTAATGTAAATGTTATTGCTCTTTTTATTTCAATTTTTACTTGTACATTTATGATATATAGGAAAGCAGATTTCTTTACACTAACCTTGTATCCTGCAACCTTGCTATAATCATTTATTAGATCCAGGAGTGAAAAGGAGTGGTGAGTGGGGACATTCTTCTATTGTTCTTGATCTTAGTGAGAAAATTCATTCATAGGTATTATGTCAGCTGGAGGTTTTTTGAAGATATTCTTTACCAAGTTTAGAAAATTATTTTGTACTCTTAGTTTGCTGAGAGTTTTTAATCATAGATGTTATATTTTGTCAAATGTATATTCTGTATCTATTGATATGATCATGCAATTTTTCTTCTTTAGCTTGTTAATGTGATGAAACGCATTAATTGATGTTCAAATGTTGAACCACACTTGCATAACTGGGATAAATTCACCTTGGTCATAGTGTGTAATTTTTTATACATGCAATTTGATTTCCCAATATTATGCTGAGAAATTTTACATCAATGTTCATGAGAGATATTGGTATATAGTTTTCTTTTATTGTAATGTCTTTATCTGGTTTTAAAGTTAGGATAATGCTGGCCTCATAAAATAGGTTTGGACATACTCTTTCCACTTCTATTTTCTGAAAGATATTATAGAGAATTTGGTAGAACTCACCAGTGAACCCATCTGGACCTAGTGCATTCAGTTTTGGAAGTTGATTGATTATTGATTACATTTCTTAAAATATATAGGCTGAAAAAAAAGATATAGGCTGATTCATATTCTCTATGACTTCTTATGAGTTTTGGTAAATTTTATCTGTCAAGAAAATTTTCAACTAAAGTTATCAAATGTGTAGACATAGAGTTGTTCATAGTATTTCTTTATTATCCTTTTAATGTTAATGAGCTCAGTAGTGACAACACTGTCTTTCATTTCTGATATTAGTAATTTGTGTTTTCTTTTTTTTTAAATTAGCTTTACTAAAGCCTTCTTGATTTTATATTTTTTAAAAGTGTGCAGCTTTGGTTTTTTATTGATTTTCCTTGTTGATTTTCTGTTTTCAATTTCATTCAGTTCAGCTCTAATTTTTCTCTCTTTCCCTCTGAATCTTTTCAATTTAATTTTCTCTTCATTTTCAAATTTTCTAAGATAGAGGCTTAGATAATTAATTTTAGATCTTTATTATTTTCTAGAGTATGTATTCAGTGAGGTAAACTTTTCTCTAAGCTTTCATTGCATCCACACATTTTAATAAATTGTATTTTTACTTTCTTTTAGTTCAAAGTAATAATAGTTGTTTTCTTTGACTTATGCATTGTTTAGGAAGGTATGACTGTTTGTTTATTTTATTCAAGTATAGTTTATTTACAGTGTTGTGTTAATTTCTGTTGTACAAAAAAGTGATTCATTTATATATACTCTTTCCACTATTGCTTTCCATTATTGCAATATTCCAATATTGCACAGGATATTTAATATAATTCTCTGTGCTATAGAGTAGAACCTTGTTGTTTATTCCTTCTATATATAATAGTTTGTATCTATTAATCCAATCCCAAACTCCCAATCCATCCATCCCTTTCCCCACCTCCACTTTGGCAACCACAAGTCTGTTCTCTATGTGCATGTCTGTTTTGTAGATAAGTTCATGTAATATCTTAAATTCCACATATAAGTGATATCATATGGTATTTTATTTTTCTGACTTATTTCACTTAGTATGGTAATCTCCAGTTGCATCTATATTGTTGCAAATGGCATTATTTTATTCTTTTTTTATGGCTGAATATTATCTCATTGTATGTATGTACTGCATTTTCTTTATCCATTACACTGTTGATGGATATTTGCATAGTTTCTTTGCCTTGGCTACTACAAATAGTGCTGTTATGAACATAGAGGTGGATGTATCTTGTTTAATTATATATGCTCAGGAATGGGAATGCTGGATTATATGGACTTTTCTTAAATGATTTTTTGAAGAGCCTCCATACTGTTTTCCATAGTAGCCTCACAAACTTACATTCCCACCAACAGTATAGGAAAGTTCTTTCTTCCATACCTCTCCAGCATTAGTTATTTGTAACCTTGTTATTGATGGCCATTCTGATCAGTGTGAGATGATACCTCACTGTTGTTTTGATTTTCATTTCTCTAATAATTAGCAATATTGAGCATCATTTCATGTGCCTGTTGGCCATCTGAATGTCCTTTAAAGAGATATCTATTTAGGTCTTCTGTCTATGTTTTATATTGAGTTGTTTTGTTGTTGTTGTTGTTGCTGCTGCTGTTAAACTGTTTGTATATTTTGGAAATTAAGCCTTGTCGGTGGCATCATTTGCAAATACTTTCTCCCATCCCGTACAATGTCTTTTCACTTTGTTTATGGCTTCCTTTTCTGTACAAGAGCTTGTAAGTTGGATTAGGTCCCATTTGTTTCTTTTTGCTTTTGTTTGTATTGATATTGCCACAAAAACAGACATATGGGTCAATGGAACTGAATAGAGAGCCCAGAAATAAAACCAAACACCTATAGTCAATTAATCTTCAACAAAGGATGTAAGAATATAAAATGAGAAAACTGCAGTCTCTTCAGCAAGTGATGCTAGGAAAGTTGGTTAGCTGCATGTAAATCAATGAACTTAGAATACACCCTCTTACCATACACAAAAAGAAACTCAAAATGACTTAGAATCTCAACTACAAAACATGGCACCATAAAACTAAAAGAAAACACAGGCAAAACATTTTCTGACCTAAGTTATACCAATGTGTTCTTGGGTCAGTGTCCCAACTCGATTGGTATCTCTCTTTTAATGTGTCCAATTTCACCATATTTCCATATTTCTTCAAAGGTATTATTGTTGAAACAAGAAATTTATCAATTTAATTGATCTTTTTGAAGAAGCATACTTGGTTTTCTTGTTATTATTATTATTTATCACACTGTAAGGTATGTGGGATGTGAGATCTTAGTTCCTCTACCAGGGATCAAATCCACTTTCCTTGCAGTAGAACTGGGGAGTCTTAAGCACTGAGCTGCTGAGGAAGTCCCTATTGTCTATTAATTTCATCTTCTCAATTCCATTGATACTGTACAAATTTTTATTATAGTTTATTTTTCTCTACTTATTTTGGATTTAAATTTCTCTTCTTTATCTAGATTCCTAAAGTGAGAGCTTAGATTATTGGTTTTAGATCTTTATTTTTTACTAATATAGTAAATCAATGCTATATATCTCCTTATAATCACTACTTTCATTGCATTTTCCTTATCATTACTACTTTCATTGCATTTTCCTTATCATTTATCAAAATATTTTTAAAGTCTCTTGAAATTTTTTCTTGGATCAAAGTGTTGGTCAGAAATGTTTATTTGTTGTTGTTCAGTGGCATGTGTCTAATTCTTTGTGACCCCATTGACTGCAACATGCCAGGCTCCCCTGTCCTTCACTATCACACAGAGTTTGTTCAAAATCATGCCCATTGAGTCAAGGATGCCATCCAACTATCTCATCTTCTGTTGCCTGCATCTCTTCCTGCCCTCAATCTTCCCCAGCATCAGAGTCTTTTCCAATGAGTTGGCTCTTCACACCAGGTGGTCAAAAGTATTGGAGCTTCAGCTTCAGTGTCAGTCTTTCCAATGAGTATTCAGGACTGATTTCCTTCAGGATTGACTGGCTTGATCTCCTTTCTGTCCAAGGCACTCTCAAAAGTCTTCCCTAGCAACATAGCTTGAAAGTATTAATCCTTAGGTGTTCAGGCTTCTTTATGCTCAAACTCTCACATCCATACATGGCTACTGGAAAAACCATAGCTTTTACTATATGGACGTTTGACAGCAAAACAATTTCTCTGCTTTTTAATATGCTGTCTAGGATTGTTATAGCTTTTCTTCCAAGGAGCAAGCATCTTTTAATTTCATGGCTGCAGTCACCATCTGCAGTTATTTTGGAGCCCAAGAAAATAAAGTCTGTCACTTTTTCTGTTTCTTCTCTACTTGCCATGAAGTGATGGGACCAGATGTCATGATCTTACTTTTCTGAATGTTGAGTTCTAAGCCAGCTATTTCACTCACCTCTTTCACTTTCATCAAGACGCTCTTCAGTTCCTTTTCCCTTTTTGCCATTAGTGTGGTATCATCTGCATATCTGAGGTTATTGCTATTTCTCTCAGCAATCTTCATTCTAGCTCGTGCTTCATCCAGCCAAGTATTTCGCCTGATGTATTCTGTATATAAATTAAATCAGCAAGGTGACAATATACAGCCTTGAGGTACTCCTGTCCCAGTGCTGAGCCAGTTTATTGTTCCTTGTCTGGTTATAACTTTTGCTGTTTGACCTACATACAGGTATGACCAATGTGTCAGTTAGAAATCTTTATTTAATGTACAAGAATTTGGGGATATGTCAGCTATCTTTCTATTGTTGATGGTCTTCCCTGGTGGCTCGGTAGATAAAGCATCTGCCTGCAATGCAAGAGACCCAGGTTTTATCCCTGGGTTGGGAAGATCCCCTGAATGACTACCCACCCCAGTATTCTTGCGTAGAGAATCCCACGGACATAGGACCCTGGTGGGCTACATTCCATGGGGTAGCAGAGTCAAACACAACTGGGTGACTAATATACACACTTTCTACTATTGATTTCTAGTTTAATGCTACCATATCATAGTCTTTTACATGCATTAAATTACATATAACATTATATTGGTTTCAAGTGCACAGCATGATTTGGTATTTGAATATATTTTGAAATGGCCACCACAATAAGTCGAGTTAACATATGTCACCATACCATAGATACGTTTTTTTTCTTATGGTGAGAAGTTTTAAGCTATAGAGAGCTACTCTCTATATATTTTAATCATGTAAATTATATTCAATAGCAGTATTAATAAACAGGAATTTATTAACATCTTAGGGACATCAACCAGTCCATTCTAAAGGAAATCAGAGCTGAATATTCAATGGAAGGACGGGTTCTGAAGCTGTAACTCCAATAGTTTGGACACCTGATGTGAAGAACTGACTCATATGAAAAGACCCTGATGCTGGGAAAGACTGGAGGCAGGAGGAGAAGGGGATGACAGAGGATGAGATGGTTGGATGTCATCACCAACTCAATAGACATGAGTTTGAGTAAACTCTGGGAGTTGATGATGGACAGGGAAGCCTGACATTCTGGAGTCCATGGAATCACAAAGAGTTGGACATGACTGAGGGACTGAAATGAACTGAATTGAACAGAGGAACATCATGTCATCTCTGGATTCCAGTTATTCCATCTCAAAGCATCTAAAACTTTCCTTCAGTTTAATTTTGATATTTTCATATTTTAGTTCATACTTTTAAAAGCTAATAAAGGTAATAAATCAGACACAGCTTAGCGACTGAACAGCAACAAAAGGGTAATGAAATTAAGTAATCTTTCTTCTTGCATTCTAAATTGAGTCTATGCATTTTCTTTTAGTTAGTTTTTATTAGTTATACTACAATAACAAGTAACTCAATATTTGTTGTGTAAAAAACAATGTGTATTATTATATTAGCTCATGATTAAAGTTGCTTGCAGAAATGTATAATCCTTTTAGAAAAAAGGAGAGTAAACATTTGGAGACAATAATGCAATTGTGTGTGTGTGTGTGTGTGTATCTGTGTGTGCTCAGTCCTGTCTGACTCTTTGCAACCCCAAGGATCGTAACATACCAGGCTCCTCTATCTATGGAATTTCCAGGCAAGAATACTAGAGCAGTTTGCCATTTCCTAGTCCAGGGAATCTTCCCAATCCAGGAATTAAACCAGTGTCTCTTGTGTCTCCTGCATTGGCAGCAGATTGTTTACTACTGAGCTACCTGAGAAGCCTAACAATGCAATTTATTGTGAAGCCAGACTTCAGCAATATGTGAACCATGAAATTCCAGAGGCTCGAGCTGGTTTTAGAAAAGGCAGAGGAACCAGAGACCAAATTGTCAACATTAGCTGGATCATCAAAAAAGCAAAAGAGTTCTAGAAAACAATTATTTCTGCTTTATTGACTATGTCAAAGCTTTTGACTGTGTGGATCATAATAAACTGTGGAAAATTCTGAAAGAGATGGGAATACCAGACCACCTGACCTAATTCTTGAGAAACCTGTATGCGGGTCAGGAAGCAACAATTAGAACCAGACATGGAACAACAGACAGGTTCCAAATAGTTTCCTATGTCAAGAAAGTATGTCAAGGCTATATATTGTCGCCCTCCTTATTTAACTTCTATGCAGAGTACATCATGAGAAACGCTGGGCTGGAAGAAGCAGAAGCTGGAATCAAGATTTCCAGGAGAAATATCAATAACCTCAGATATGCAGATGACACCACCCTTATGGCAGAAAGTGAAGAAGAACTAAAGAGCCTCTTGATGAAAGTGAAAGTGGAGAGTGAAAAAGTTGGCTTAAAGCTCAACATTCAGAAAACGAAGATCATGGCATCTGATCCCATCGCTCCATGGGAAATAGATGGGGAAACAGAGGAAACAGTGTCAGACTGCATTTTTGGGGGGGTTCCAAAATCACTGCAGATGGTGATTGAAGCCATGAAATTAAAAGACGCTTACTCCTTGGAAGGAAAGTTATGACCAACCTAGATAGCATATTCAAAAGCAGAGACATTACTTTGCCCACAAAGGTCTGTCTAGTCAAGGCTATGTTTTTTCCAGTGGTCATATATGGATGTGAAAGTTGGACTATGAAGAAAGCTGAGCACCGAAGAATTGATACTTTTGAACTGTGGTGTTGGAGAAGACTCTTGAGAGTCCCTTGGACTGCAAGGAGATCCAACCAGTCCATTCTAAAGGAGATCAGTCCTGGGTGTTCATTGGAAGGAGTGATGCTGAAGCTGAAACTCCAGTACTTTGGCCACCTCATGCAAAGAGTTGACTCATTGGAAAAGACTGATTCTCGGAGAGATTGGGGGCAGGAGCAGAAGGGGACGACAGGATGAGATGGCTGGATGACATCACTGGCTCGATGGACATGAGTTTGGGTGAACTGCGGGAGTTGGTTATGGACAGGGAGGCCTGGCATGTTGCAATTCATGGGGTCGCAAACAGCCAGACACGACTGAGTGACTGAACTGAACAGAACTGAGACAGCATATTAAAAAGCAGAGACATTGTCAACAAAGGTCCATCTGTTCAAGGCTATGGTTTTTCCAGTGGTCATTTATGGATGTGAGAGTTGAACTATAAAGAAAGCTGAGCATTGAAGAATTGACACTTTTGAACTATGGTGTTGCAGAATACTCTTGAGAGTCCCTTGGACTGCAAGGAGATCCAACCACTCCATACTAAAGGAGATCAGTCCTGGGTGTTCATTGTAAGGACTGATGTTGAAGCCGAAACTCAAATACTTTGGCCACCTGATGCAAAGAGCTGACTCATTTGCAAAGACCCTGATGCTGGGAAAGTTTGAGGGCAGCCAGAGAAGGGGACGACAGAGGATGAGATGGTTGGATGACATCACCGAATCAATGCACTTTAGTTTGGATAAACTCAGGAAGTTGGTGATAGACTGGCAGGCCTGGTGTGCTGTGATTCATGGGGTCCTAAAGAGTCAGACACAACTGAAAGACTGAACTGAACTGAACTCTCCTCTGTATTTGAGGAAACTGCAGATTTGTCTTAGAGAATTAAGGTTACATACTAAGGTTTATTCTACTTATATTCAAAAGGAAATGTATGTATAAAAGAACTCATTCATTTTTTCTAACAGTTACTTAGAAAAGAATTTAAATACCATAATTCCAGAATATATTGGAAACTATCCTACAGAAGAGTCATGTGAAAGAATCAGGAATATTACTCAACACATGATACCAACTTACCTACAATCATTGTGAACCTGATTTTAGAATTTATGTCTCAGTGTATTTCTGAAGTATTTTACTTTTGTTTAAAATAACCAAGTTCGTACTTCTTAGCTTGTATTTTGGCTCCTCAGACTTTATCCCTTTTTGCCTGAAGTTACTTCCACAAGCATTTTTCACAGGCCTCTCATAACTGAAATCTATCAGAAAACCCACTGCTAAATTGTCGTCTTTTAAAATATCAGCTTCAAACTCAGTAGAATCCAGAGTTTCCCATCCTTCTGCTTTCCATGAGCTTTTTCAATTATACAACTTATGTAAATGCCTTCTAGTTCATTCAAATTAATGTAGTTGTATATATATTCATAATAACTTCAAGTTCTAGGTTTGCTTTGTTTCATTATAGCCACACATATGAAGTGACTGCTATTTCCATTTTCCAAATTAATCCTTACTACTTATCAATACTTCGAATTAAATATTATTTTCAAAGTAGAAAGTGCAAAGATGAAGAAATGTATCATTTATGATCATCTGTACCATATAATCATTTTTTATGTGTGCCAAAATCTTATTATTTTATGTATGCCAAATCTTCCAAAAAATTAAAAAGGAAAAGCAAAGAAAAATTAACAAAAATAGACATAAAATTTAAAAAAATTAGCCTTAGCATTACTACTAACACTGCTTCAAAAAAAAAAGGAAATAAAATTGTTGAGTATCTAATATGTCCTTGAAAACTTTGATAGAACCTAGAGGTGTCAAGATGAATGCTTACAAGGTCTGTTGCACTCAAGGAGATATACAACTGAAAAATTTAGTTCAATTTGATAAATGTTCTTATGAAATCATGCACAAAAATGCCATGAAAATATATAAAGCTTATAACTAATTCTGCCCAGGAAATTAGGGAAAGTTTCACAGAAGAGAGGACAACTTATTGATCAATTTTCTCTCCCTTGCTGCTTTTGATTTTACTGCTTATTCAAACCACCCACACAACTTTGTGGTCTCCCAATCTATACTTCCTCATTTCAATCAATAGCTAGAAAACTTAGACTGATTCTTTACTCATTATTCTCCCTCAATCCCAGATTCCACCTTTCAGCAGTTCATGTTACCTTTATCTCTCAAACATATCACCATTCCATCCACTTCTCTCAACATTTATTACCACCATCCTATTTCAAGTACCATCATCTATCTATCTTCTGAATTACTGCAATAGCTTCCAAATGGATTTTCCCAATTCCACTATTGGCCATGTGCGGGGAGCCGGTGCATTCCACTCGTGACAAAGGTCATGAGGAAGGAGGCTCGGCATACGCAAAGGCGGGATCGAGCCTCAGGAGTCCCCCCGGATATTCTCGAGCATTTTCCCCCAAAAAAACCAGAGTCTGCCTACTTTATTGCTTTGTGCTCTCACCTCTGACTTTACTGGGGGCTGTCCCCTACCACCATCTCTCTCTCTCTGTGTCAAAGAGTTAACTTACAGCTCCAATTAATAAAGTTCCTGGGCAATTAGGAGTGTTTAAATCCAAACCCCTCTGATGGCTCTCTAACTCGCCTGACAAGTTTACCCGGACTCCTGCAGCTATGCATACGATTGTTTACAGTCTCCCAGGAGAGGCATGGGATGCTTAAGATATTCAAATAGCTTAGAGCCTCTCAGAGAGTTAAAAACTGTCAGAATAAACTAGTAAAGGATTTCATTGATGAGTCAATGCTTGTTGCCAAGTTTTCACATCCCCTGAATTGTATCCTTGAATATGTATCAATTAATAGTGGGTATGTAGAAAAAATAAGTAGTGGCCTTGGTGTTAGTAACTTTAGACCCTTAAGGTAATAAATTCTTTCTTTGTTGTAAACCCATTACACATCCGCCCTATAGGAATGCAATTTTATCTTTGGAAGATGGTGCCAAACCTTAAAATAATTACTCTTAGAGAAAGTAAGTCTTTGTTGATAAGTCCTTGTCAAGAGTCATAAAATGTTAGTAGGCCTTCTGGCCAGAAGATGATGTAAATCACCTAAACCATTTGTATACGATACATTTGCAGGAAAGAAACCTTGGTTTTTGATAAGAACCAAAGACTGCTGACTTTGCATCCCCTATTATCCTCTATGTGTAACTTAGGGTATAAAAGCCCCTGTTAAAAATAAAGCTACGGGCCTTGTTTACCAGCGCTTGGTCTCCCCATGTCATTCTTCCCTTTAACTTCCAGCTGAGTCCCCCTTTAACTTCCAGCTGAGTCTCCATCTGGAGCGCGGAACCCACCACGCTGACTAATCATGCCTGGGCTTCTAAGACCCACTCGAGAAGGTGTCTAGGGTGAGACACCTTCCGCTATTCGAGAGGGCGCCTGCGGCCTACGTCAGTGGTGCAAACTTCTTGTCTTGAAGTTTTATTGGTCTCCCGCGTAAACCAAGCTACTCAGCTTCTTTTCTCCACTGAATTTTCCTACTGAGCTATCCTCATTCTATTGTTCTCTATATCTCTAATTAGCATATAAATAGTCGCCTAGGCCGTCTCTCCTTCGAATACCCTGGATCAGCTGGGGCAGGTCCGCAGCAGCCATGAACAATTCCTTCTCCACAAAGAAGCTATTAGTCATTACACAAAGCTGCTATGACAAAGAAACTCCAAAGTACAGTGGATTTAATAAGACGTATCTGTATTTCTCTTTCATGTAAGACTTCAGGTATAAGCAGTCCAAGACTGGAACACCAGCTCTGTGTTCTCAATATTTAGCTTTCATCTCTGGGCTCAAAACAGTGTCTCCAAGTTTTTATCAGATGCCAGAGGGAGGGAAGAAACAGCTCAGGAAAGTGAATGCTCATTCCTTTTAAGAAGAAGTCCTAAAAGTGACCTATATTATATTACCATTTCCATGGGCCTGAACTTAGTCATATGGCCACATCTAGATGTAAGGGAAGTTGGGAAATCAAAATTTCATTAGTTGACTGTAGCCCAGTCAAGTCTTTGTTATTTAAAAAAAATGGAGGAATAGATATTGTGAGACAGCTAACAATCTGATGTTTTGACCTTTTAAAAACAAAAACAAAAATTACACCATGTTACTTCCCTGTTTAAAACATTCTGTGGTTTCTTTTCATTGTATTATGGAACCCTATTTGTTTCATTAATGACACTTACTAAAAGTTGTAATTGTATATTTATTCATATACTTTTTATTGTTTTCCATTTCCTCTAGTTCAGTTCAGTCAGTCAGTCATGTCTGACTCTTTGCAACCTTATGGACTGCCCACGTGAAGCTTCCCTGTCCATCACCAACTCCTGGAGCTTGCCTCAAACTCATGTCCATCAAGTCAGTGATGTCATCCAACCATCACATCCACTATTGTCCCTCTTCTCCTGTCTTCAATCTTTCCCAGCATCAGGGTCTTTTCTAAAGATTCAGTTCTTCTCACCAGATGGCCAAAGTATCAGAGCTTCAGCTTCAGCATCAGTTCTTCCAATGACTTTTCAGGACTTATTTCCTTTAGGATTGACTCGTTTGATCACCTTGCTTTCTAAGAGACTCTCAAGAGTCTTCTTCAGCACCACAACTCAAAAACATCAATTCTTCAGTGCTCAGCTTGCTTTATGGTATAACTCTCACATCCATATATGACTACTGGAAAAAACATAGTTTTGACTAGATGGGCCATTGTTGGTAAAGTAACATCTCTGCTTTTTAATATGTTGTCTAGGTTGGCCATAGCTTTTATTCCAGGAAGCAAGTGTCTTTTAATTTCATAGCTGCAGTCACCATCTGCAGTCATTTTGGAGCCCAAGAAAATAAAGTCAGTCACTGTTTCCACTGTTTCCCCATCTATCTGCCATGAAGTTATGGGACCAGATGCCATGATCTTAGTTTTTTGAATGTTGAGCTTTAATCCATAGAACACTATGGATTAAAATAAAGATTTAAAATTTTCCAGAGATAATAGTAAAGAAACAACAACAACAAAAAAACAGACAGCAGATTATGTCATTCAGGATATGCCCTGACACACACAACTAGGTCGTGCCATTTTCCTATTAAAAATAATGTCACTAAATATTAACCTCAGACACGGTTACTTTGGGACCTTGATAAATGAGATAAAATAAGACTGCTTTATAAATTTTTCTAAGCAAAGAACAACAAAAAATGGGGTGGGGCACTATAAAACTAATAAGTAACAAAAAATTCTTCTCTTGATCAACATGAATGAGTGCCACTTCTTTAGCAATTATAATGTTAACCCCATTCTAGTCTCTATCCTATAAATAAAATTTATTGATATATGCAATCTTACAAATGATCTCACATTACAGTAGTAGTCAGTATATAATTAACCTCCATTTTGTTAGAATTTCCTCCAAATCACCCAGTCAAAGCCCAATTCATATATTCAGTAATTTTTTTTTTTTTTTTTGCATCTGCTTACTCAGATACCCCATAATTCTCCATGGTGCGTATTTTCCCCCACTGCAATGAGTAATAGATACCACTTGTTCAGCTATAAATAAGTTCCTGGTTGTCTGGCTGAGTAGAATTGAAAGCAGATAGAATACTTTCAAATGAGTAAAAGCTTTACTGAAAGCTAATTCACTGCTACTAACAATGGAATACTTTTCCCAAATTGTTTGGAAAAAAGAAAGTTAATACTTGAGTTCTGACCAAGTAAGAATATGTTTTAACAATAAGAATGGCATAAACACATTTCAAAAAAATAAAACTATAGGATATAGTTTTCTAATTAACATTAAAAGATATTCTAAAGGAAAGTGACCTGGGTAGAAGGTCTGAGATAAAAGGAATCAGAAGCACCTTAAAGGATATCATAAACTTGTGAGATGAAATAAACATTGACTTATAATAGTAATTTTTGATCTTGAAAAGAGAGAATGAGAAAGAAAGACATAAAAGAAATAGCTTACAAGCTGGGAGGTGTTTTTGATGGAGTTTAATTTACACTGGGTTACTTGTTTTTCCAAGAAGAAAGAAAAAGTACTGGATAACTTTAGACTCTAATAACTTAGGTAGGTTTGAGGGATTACTATTAATATCAAGTGCAAGTGTTCTTTTTTGTTTGATGTAGAAGTTCCAGAATTAGATTGTGGTGAGAGGTTGCACATCATTTCTAATGTACTAAAATCCACTGAATTGCACACACTGTAAATTTTTAAAACAGTAATTTGATGAGAACTTATTTTTATTATAAAATAAAAATGTATATCGTAGATTACAAAATCTACTTTTCAGAAAGATACAAACTACTGATCCTAACTCGAGAAGAAATAGAAAATCTGACCAGATTTATAAATAAAGAGCTTGAATTGGTCATGTAAAATATTCCTACCAATAAAGCCTTGGAGAAGATGGCCTTATTGCTGAATTCTCTCCCCTGGAGAAGGGCATGGCAACCCACTCTAGTATTCTTGCCTGGAGAATCCCTATGGACAGAGGAGCCTGGTGGGCTACAATCCATGGGGTCACAAAGAGTCAGACATGACTGCGCATCTAAGCACAGCACATCAAAAACTTTAAAAGAATACTACCCATCTGTCACAAAATCTTACGATAAATAGTACAGAATATTTCTTAACTTATTATATGAGTCAAATAATGATTCCAAACCCAGACAAATATATCACAAGAAAACTACAGATAAATATTCCCTATGAAAAATAGGTGCAAAAATTTTCAATGAAATACTCACCAACTGAATCCAGCAGCAAATAAAAAGGATTTTTACCATGATCAAGTTGGACTTATCCCAGGAATGCAAAGTTGGTTTATTATTCAATAAATCAACTAATGGAATTTATCATAATAACAGAATTCAGGAAAAATCATACAATCTATTCAATAGTTGCAGAAAAGCATTTGAGGAAGTCTAGCACGCTTTCATGAAAATAACACTCAATCAAGTAGGAACAAAAAGTAGCTTCATGTCCCTGATATATGGTATCAACAAAAATTCCACTAGAAACTTTATACTTAATGTCAAAATACTGAATGTTTTCTTCTTAGGTTCAGGAATTAAACAAGACGCTTGCTTTTGCTACTTCCATTCAACACTGTACTGCAGGTTGTAGCCAGAAAAATTAGACAAGAAAATGAAATAAAAACATACAAGTTGGAAAAGAAGAGGTAAAACTATATTTGCAGATAACATGATTTTTATACAGAAAAACCTAAAGAATCAACTAAAAATCTATTAATATTAGAACAAGATTGCAAAATACAAGATCATTATACAATAAACTTAATAAATGTAAATATATAATGAAAGTTCTACCTTTCATATTTTTAACAATACAAGGAGAGCTACTGCCACTGTATCCATTCTACATTGCACTGGATGTGCTAACAACTGAAGTAGGCAAAGAAAAAGAAAGGCATGAGAACTGGAAAAAAGGATGATACAGAATTTGTGTTTATAAATTCTATTATAATTAAGACTTTGTCAAGGTTGTTGGATAAAAATCAATGTAAGTATAAATTGAAAAATTGCTAGCAACAAACAAAATATGCAACTTAAAAGAAAGCCTTCAAAATAACATTCAGATGTCAATCATGTATGGGTATCTTTAAAAGTGTAAACCTCTAGAAGGAATTTTTTCTCGTATTAGTAAAAGTCAAATATAACTCAATAGAGAGCTGTATCATATATTTGCCAGGAAATCTCAGTACTATAAAAATGTCAATTGTTTCCCAAATTGATGTATAAATTCCATGAAATACCATATATCTTCCAATAAAACTTCCTTGCAGAAGTGAAAATACTATTCTAAAATTTAACAGGATACGCCATGGGTCAAGAATAGCCAAGTCTTTATCAAAAAAGGAGAACAATATGGAGGATGTGATCTTGCTATATACTAAGACTCATTACAAAACTATAGTAATTAAGACAGTGTGATAATTACACAAAGATAGACCAGTAGGATGGAATACAACTCTATCCAGAAACATATTCTTACATATATGGACACATGTATGGTGCATTTTGAATACAAACTAGGGGAAAATAATGTATTTTTCAGTAAATGCTTTCAGGGCAATTCATATACACATAAAAAGGACTCCAACATGTAGTCAGACACAGCAATGAAGTGCAGGTAGATTAAAATCTCAAATCTGAAAAGTAAAATTTTGAAAAGTTTAGGAGATAAAACATAATTTTGTAATGATCATAAGGCAGGCAAGGATTTCTTAAACAAGACACACACACACACACACACACACACACACACACACGTAATACAAAATGTTGCTAGACTCATCATCACTAAAAATTAAGAACATCTGTTCATCAAGTTATATCATAAAATGAGTAAAGTACAAGCTCAAGTTTGGTAGAGTTATTGGTAACATATAAAATTAACAAAGGGTTAATATGGAAAACGTGAAAGTAACTTCAACAAAGACAAAAAGACAGCTCTGTAGAAATATTGGCAAAACTATTAGAATCAATGTTTCATAAAAAAGAAAACCCAAATAGCCAATAAACTAGGGAAAATGTACTCAACTTCATAAGTGATCAATCAGTTCAGTTCAGTTGCTCAGTCATGTCCGACTCTTTGCAATCCTGTGGACGGCAGCACACCAGGCCACTCTGTCCATCACCAACTCCTGGAGTTCACTCAAATTCATGTTCATAGAGTTGGTGATACCATCCAACCATCTCATCCTCTGTTGTCCCCTTCTTCCACCTTCAATCTTTCCCAGCATCAGGCTTTTTTCAAATGAGTCAGCTCTTCACATCTATGCCAAAGTATTGGAGTTTCAGCTTCAGTACCAGTCTTTCCAATGAATATTCAGGACTTATTTCCTTTAGGATTAAATCTTCTTGCAGTCCAAGGAACTCTCAAGAGTCTTTACCAGCAACACAGCTCAAAAGCATCAATTCTTTGGTGTTCAGCTTTCTTTATGGTTCAACTCTCACATCCATACATGGCTACTGGAAAAACCATAGCTTTGACTAGATGGACCTTTGATGGCAAAGTAATGCTTTTGAATATGCTGTCTAGATTGGTCAGAACTTTTCTTCCAAGGGGTAAGTGTTCTTTTTATTTCATGGCTGAAGTCACCATCTGCAGTGATTTTGGGGCCCCCAAAAATAAAGTCTGTCACTGTTTCCACTGTTTCCCCATCTATTTGCCATGAAGTGATGGGACCAGATGCCATGATCTTCGTTTTCTGAATGTTGAGTTTTAAGCCAACTTTTTCACTCTCCTCTTTCACTTTCATCAAGAGGCTCTTTAGTTCTTCTTCACTTTCTGTCATAAGGGTGGTTTCATCTGCATATCTGAGGTTATTGATATTTCTCCCAGAAATCTTGATTCCAGCTTGTGCTTCATCCAGCCCAGCATTCCTCATGATGTACTCTGCATATAAGTTAAATAAGTGGGGTGACAATGTACAGCCTTGACGTACTTCTTTCCCTATTTGGAACCAGTTTGCTGTTCCATATCCAGTTCTAACTTCTGCTTACTGTCCTACATACAGATAAGTGATCAGGCAAATACAAATTCTAAATAACAAAAAATAGCACTGCAGTTCTATTAGACTGGCAAAAACTATGAAGCCAGTCTATATCAGATGCTAACAGGGATGTGCTGCAAAGAGATGTTTCATATAACACTGACTGGCATCTAAGTTGGCACACTGTGTGAGATAATTGGTTATTAATCTCCCCAAGATATGCAGATCCTATTATCCAGTTATCTCACTAAGAGGAAAATATTTTTAAAACTCTCATATGCACTGGGAAATATATTAGTATCTACATGGTGTCATTTTTCACAATAAGCAACATGATGATGGAAGAAATTTTCACATATTGAGGTCAGTAAGAGGAAACCATTCTGGCTTATGCATGATTTGACCTGAACAGGCAGGTCAAATTGTGTGCTAAGGCAGCTTGACTTTCATGCTAAGTCATGTCTGACTCTACGACCTTATGGATTTGTAGCCTACCAGGCTCCCCTGTCCATGTAATCCTCCAGGCAAGAATACTGGAATGGGTTGCCATTCCCTTCTCCAGGGGATTTTGCCGACTCAGGGGTTGAACCTGCGTCTCTTAAGTCTTCTGCATTAGCAGGCAGGTTCTTTACCACTAGCTCCACCTAGTGGGAACAAGAGAATGCAGTATCCTGATAATGTCCACTTTGAAGTTAAACTACTCCTTTCCTGTGATGCCCTTTCTAGTACTCTTTGGAAGATAAGATTCCTTGCCCAAATGCCAACGTAATGCTAACTCATTGTGTTCATGCTAATCTATTTCTTCTGAAATCTTAAAAAAATATATCCCTGTCATGCTTGATGTCCTTTGCTCTGAAAAAATATAAAATTTTCCTGAAAACCATGTTTCTCTGGAACATTTTCTCAGTTATTTGAGAGGTTGTTTTCTGGGCTATAGACTTTGATAAGATCTTAGATAAAACTGAACTTGCAACTCTCTAATGAATTTTTCTTCCAGTCAACAATGAAATAATCCAAGTATTTGTTAGTAGTATAACTGGCAAACAGAACATTATAGAGCAACGAAAAGAGAAGAACTGAAACTGTGTGGAATATGGGTGAATTTGACAAGCATAATGCTAAGCAAAGTAAGACAAACACAGAACAGTGTATAATGTATGATCCGCATTATAAACATTTCAAAGATAGAAAAAACAATCTAGGTTATATAGTGATACCTACATAGATGATTAAACTATAATGAAAGAAAGTGTATTATTATTATGAAAATTGGGCTTCTTGTTTTCTCTAAGTAGGAGAAGCTTATTTAGTTGAGTGAGGGTGAATGTGAAGCTTTTAAGTACTGGCAACATTCTGTTTCTTGACCAGAATATGGTTATATCAGTTTTCACTTTATAAATATTAAGTTGAACATATAGGTTGTATGCCCTCTTTTGTACAGTATTCTTGCTTAGAAAATCCCATGGATGGAAGAGCCTGGTAGGCTATAGTCCATGGGGTCACAAAGAGTCAGACCCAACTGAGTGACTTCACTTTCTTTTCCTTTTAGAAACTGCAACTCTACTTATTCTTGTGTACTCTTGACCACATTCTTATTATCTCCTAATTTTTATCCACCAGTTATCTGCCTACGCACTCACTCACTCACTGTGTTTTTAGTCCCTCAAGTGGTACCTTATGATTTTCAAATATGATAATGTCTCTTCAGCTTTAAAACAATATGAACAACAGCTACAATAGTAACAATAATAAATATTATTGTTTCTGATTTTGCTTATTTCTCCAAATCATGCTATACTACTATCTCTATTTACTACAGTTTTGTTTATATGTTCACTGATCTCTTGAAAGTATTTTTTTCAAAGATAACCAATGATAGAAAAAAACAAATTCCATGACTTTTTTAGTGTCTTTAAAAATCAGCATTTTATTCATTTGTGTACATATACATACATGCATGCGTGTGTGCATGCTAAGTTGCTTCAGTCATGTCCTCTGTATGGCTCCTCTGTCCATGGGATTCTCTAGGCAAGAATACTGGAGTGGGTTTCCATGACCTCATTCATGGGATTTTCTTGACCCAGGGGACTGAACCCGCATCTCCTACATCTCCTGCATTGTCAGGTGAGTTCTCTACTACCAGCACCACCTGGGAAGCCCATACACATACACACATAAATACAATATATTGACTTACCTGGTGGTATTACATCTTTACATACTAAATATTTCTGAAAAGGCATGATGTAAAGAAATCTAATTCATTTTTATTCAAGCCAGTGTGCATTAAACTGATTAGATTCTTGTACAAACATGCAGCAGAGACCCATTAATATCCCAGTGCATTTCAGAAATACTAATCTAAGAGTTATCCTATCTGCAAGTGAATATAAATTTTTGGTTATTAAATATAATTCATTGTAAATAAGCATGTACTTAATTATTGGTATTCAATCAGGGTTGTGTAATGCTGAGATGCATGGTAGTAATTGCGCAACATAAGAACAAAGTACAAACTGTGTTTAGTACTGCCTATTATATAGGGAGCAGAGTAAAAATGAAGCAGTTAATAAGCCCTTAATATCAATAGTATGTGCATTCAATAACATCTTATTAGAATATTAGGTAAATCACAAAGTGTCCGTCACTCTGGTAGCTTGGAATGGTAGTTACCACCCATGCCCAGGATAAAGCTTGCTTATGAGTGTGTTAGTCACTCAGTTGTGTCCGACTCTTTGCAACCCCTCTTTGCAACCTGCCAGGCTTCTCTGTCCATGGAATTCTCCAGACAAGAACACTGGAGTGGGTTGCCATTTCCTTCTTCAGTTGTCATTCCCTTCTTCAAAACTTGCTTATTTTATGTCCATCAGACATTAGTCTTTACTGAATCATATGTGTCCCCTTTCAAAAAAAAAAAAAAAAAAAAAGGATTTCAATATACCTTCACATCTCCTGCATACCTTGGACAAGTTAAATAGCCTCTCAGAGATTCATTTTCATCATCTGAAATGTGAGAATAATAAGAGATCATATCTCAAAATATTGTTTTAAAGATTTACTTTTGTAATACACATAATACACATTATGTCATAAAATAGTTCTGGACCTCTAAGTAAGTGCTGAGTGAATGTTAGCTAAAAGTAACAGCAGTAGCAGAACCTTCAATAGGTAACTAATTCCATGGCCCATTCCTAATTTCTATAAACTGGGGATAATCTGAGTTATGGAGTAAGAGTGAATGACACAATATTAACATAACATTAACATTAATATTAACATAATATAACATTAATATTAACATAACATAACATTAACACATTAACATTAATATAACTTTGATATTTCCCCAGACTAAATGATCCTACAATATTGTTTCCTAATTTGCAACCATGATCTTGTCACTCCCTACCTCATGATATGGCCTCCCATCTCTTTCAAACTAAATGACAAACTTCTTTGGTTTATCACAGCATTCTATGTGATACAGACTCTGCCTCAAATCTAAATTTCACCCTTAGGTATCACCATTTTTCTACTTAAACCCTCTTCTATAGGTCTTTTTTTTCTGATAAGTGCTTTCCAGATGTCTCTTATGTGTGTTTATTGCTTTTTTGCTTTTGTTAATAAACTTCTTATATCTCATACATTTTCTTTAACTGACATAGTCCCACTCCTTATGGATTCCACAGCAATTAGTAAAATGTTCTTTATTGTGCACCATCCATTTATTCTTTCATTCAACAAATATTGATATACAATACTATGTGAGAATTCTGCTGTAAACACTAGAGACACTCTTCATAAAGTAAAAACTCAAATGGGAAATATAGTCATTTACAAATCACTACAAGTGTGATGCATGTTTAAAAGAAAGGGAAACATTAGCTATAAAAATGTATAACAAAGGAGCTAACACACTAGCAATAAAATTTTTCCTGCAAGAAGCCGTATTTTAGCAGAGTGAGTTGGAGTAAAAGTTCCAAAGGATTTAGCAAAATGGAGCTGGTATTGGGGGTGGGAGTGGAGAGTTGAGATCTTCTAGCCAGAGAGAACCACATATATGAAGGCTGTAAGTCAAAAAGAGTAAAACATTTGTTAGACTAAAAGATATTCAGTATGGCTATAATATGATGTGATGAAGGAGAAATATTGGGCACTAATAGAAAATATGGGCTTCCCTGGTGGCTCAGTGGGTAAAGAATCTGCTTACAATGTGGAACACCTGGGTTCGAACTCTGGAATGGGAAGATTCTCTGGAGAAGGGCATGAAAATCCACTCCAATAATCTTGCCTGGAGAATTCCATGGACAGAGGAGCTAGAGACTGTCCCTGTGGTTGAAAAGAGTTGAACTGACTAAGCAACCAAGCACAGCACACACAGCACAAGAGAAAATATAATATGTGCAGGGGCTTCCCTCATAGCTCAGCTGGTAAAAAATCTGCCTGCAGTGCAGGAGACCACAGTTCAATTCCTGGGTCAGGAAGATCTGCTGGAGAAGGGATAGGTTGCCCACTCCAGTATTCTTGGGCTTCCTTTGGGGCTTAGCTGGTAAAGAATCTGCCTGCAATGTGGGAGACCTGGGTTCAATCCCTGGGTTAGGAAGATCCCCTGGAGAAGGGAAAGGCTACCCACTCCGGTATTCTAGTCTGTAGAATTCCATGGGGTCACAAAGAGTCAGACACGACTGAGCGACTTTCAACTTTCACTTTTCACTTTCACTGAAACAAAAGAGACATTTTGTCATAATAATTGTGTTAGGTTTGCTGTGTGTTAAAATAGTGTATATTAGATTACGAAGTATGCCAGTTATCTTTGTTTCTGAAAACTTTCAGTGAAAAATCACACACACACATACACACACACACACACACACACACACACACACACACATATATATAAAATTATATACATATACATATATATGTATATAATTCTCATTTGGAAATTCTGTAACATACAGATAATTCATCTCCTTGGACTTTACAAAATTTTTTACAAATTATGCCTTTGTTCACGGAATTTCAGGTTTCATATATTAAATATAAAGAATGTGACCAGATTTAGACACTAAGTTTTTGTTTGTTTGCTTGTTTGTTTTGTTTTAGAAATATCTATGTAAGGATTTTAATAGGTTTACTGTGTTTTTGTACTTGTTGAAAACTAGTTCAACTAGTCTAATTCTACTAGTTGAAATGCGTATAAGTTTAAATCCTACAGAGTTTAAATGAATAAAATAATTATCAGAAATTCAGCTAGAAAAACACAGTCTTAGGGATATTCGCAGGATTATTGGATAATTAAAAAATAATTCCACTTTCTTTTTTTTTTTGAAGCTTTTTTATTTTTTTATATTTTTTTAAAATTTTATTTCATTTTTAAACTTTACATAATTGTATTAGTTTTGCCAAATATCAAAATGAATCCACCACAGGTATACATCTGTTCCCCATCCTGAACCCTCCTCCCTTCTCCCTCCCCGTACCATCCCTCTGGGTCGTCCCAGTCCACTTTCTTATAAATAGAATTCTTTTTTCTAGTATTCATGGGACAATGTACTGCCCCTCCCCTTCACCTCCACCAGCTCCTCAGCCCAGCCACTCCTGCTTCCCCTGCCTACTATCTAAGTCCTCACACTGAATGCCACTTCCTCCATAAAGACTTCTTGCTTACTCCCTTCTTAGAATTGTTTTTTTTTAATTGAAGTGTAGTTGATTTACAGTTTTGTGTTAGACTCTAGTTTACAGCAAAGTGATTCAGTTATATATATTCTTTTTCAGATTCTTTTCCATTATAGGTTATCACAGGATATTCCCTGTAGGATTAAAATCCTTAGTGGGATTTTATTTTTAACTTAAGCACTTTATTTTAAAGGTCTTGAATGTTTCAGCTATAGGAAATATTGCATAATTTAATTGTTTGATCATTTGTGTATAAGAAACGTTTTGTCACAAGCCTCGGTTATATTTGTTTTATAGCATTCCATGTTAATTGTTCAAAGAGCATATTTTTCCTTGTGAGAGTTCAGTCTTCAGTTATGGCCATTTGCTTATGATCCATGGCCTTGCCTTAACTGACATTAATTGATTTCCGTTTTTTTTAAATAAGGCAAAGAAGAAATTCAATAGAAAGTAATGTCAAACAATATAATTTGTGTGGAAGTTGGTTCCTTGTTTGTGACTTATGAGATAGTTAAGATGGTTTTATGTGATCAGTTTGTAGAATAGTGATTTTCTGAGAGAAGGAAATATTCAATCCATAGTCCCTAGAGACCAAACAGAAATGACCCTATAAGGGCAAACGTGTTTTTATCCAAACAATACAAAATTCTTTCAAAATGCAGAGGGAAAGGACTGCAAGTTTTTCTTGCTTTGCTTTATAAACCAAATCACTCACTTAGAATTTCCATATACACTTTTAACAAGTTGCCTATGATTTGCCAGAAAAATTCTTAAAGATATAGCTGCCTCTTCAATTATACAGATATCCATTGTATTTGACTTGTATTTGAGAAGAAACCATCTTTATATTTAAACAACCTGAAATAGCTCTTAAAATTTTATTTCTATTCTAACTAATAAAATAGGATAAAGGCAGAAGGTGAAAATATTTTTATATGTAGAGTAAAAGACAATAATCTTTCCTACTAGAGGTTCTTTAATAGTACTTGAGATATGACTGCATTGCACTGATTGAATGCCAGAGGGTTTTTTTTTTTTTTGGTAATATCACATTACATTTTGAAGTCTTATTTACTGAGGCATAACTTATATTGAGTAAAATTCATCCTTTTTAGTATGCAGTTTTATGAACTTGAAAAATGCATATGACATGCAAAGTCAAGATACAGAAGCTTCATCAAGGAGAGCAATTCCATCCTATACCTTTCTAGTCAACCCTTCCCAACATGCCAGCCTCTGACAACCACTGATAATGTTCTATCCTTACAGTTTTACCTTTTACAAAAATGCTATATAAATTGTATTTATAATATGTAGCTTTCTGAGTCAGACTCTTTCACTTAGTATAAGGCATTTGAGAGTTCTATGTGATGTTTGTGTATAATTAATTCTTTCCTTTTTTATTGAGAATCTTTCTATCATGTGAAGTTATCACTGTTTATATAGTCATCAGTTGATGCAGTTACAAGTGTTTCCACTTTTAACTGATTGATACTAAAGCTGCTACAAATATTCACATACAAGTTTTTGTATGAACATAAGTTTTTACTTCTCTTGGGCAAATACCTAGAAGTGAGATTGTAAGCATAGGTAATGTATGTATTACATTATGTAAAATATGCATATATAACAATATAAGAAACTGCCAATCAGTTTTCCAAACTGACTATATCATTTTTTCATTCCCATTAGGAAAGAGAGACTTCTAGTTGTTCCATGTCTTTACAGTTTGGTATTCAGACTTTTATTAGACATTCTAATAGGTTTGGAATGATATCTCATTGTGATTTAATTTGCATTTTCCTAACTGGGGCTTCCCAGTTACCACTAATGGTAAACAACCCACTTGCCAATGCAGGAGACACAAGAGACACAAGTCGTAAAACATAAGAAAGGCATGGCAACCTACTCCAGTATTCTTGCCTGGGGAATCCCCATGAACAGAGGAACCTGGCAGGCTACAGTCCAGACACAACTAGAGTCAGACACAACTGAAGTGACTTAGCATGCACACAATGATTAATTGTGCTGCATACCTTTCATGTGGCAATTTGCTATCCATATACTTTACCTGGTGAAGTGCCTATCCAAATTTTTACACATTTTTTATTGGCTTTTCAAAAAATTATTATCTGTTGAGAGTTCTTTTCTGTTCTGTTAATTCTTTGTCTAATATGTGAATTGCAAATATTCCCTTTTACACTTTTGTATAAGTAAAAAAAAGAAGTTTTAATGTTGATCAAAGATTATGTTTTAACTAAGAAAATTTTGCCAAGTCAGGCCCTCAAATGTTTTTACCTGTGTGTGTTAACATGTTTGGTAACTAGGATCGATTTTTGTGGTAAATTTTGTATATGATGTGAGGTGTGTGTCTAGTTTTAGTTGCATTTCTTTTTTTGACTAGAGATATTTACTAATATTTGTCATTTTAGTGAAAACACTGTTCTATGTTGATCAAATTGTTTTTGTATCTTTTTAATACATATATGTGTGAATTTATTTTTTGGCTTTCTGATCTCTTCCACTGATATATGCATTAATCATTTGTTCAATACCACATTGTCTTGATTACTGTAGATTTATGTTACCTAAAATCAGGTAGTATGAGCCCTTAATCTTTGTTTTGTTTTGGCCATTTTACTTTCTCTGTTTTCCATACAATTTTTGAATCAAATGTGATTCAACTAAATTTTCTACTTAGAATTTGATTAGAATTGCATAACATCTAGACATCACTATTGAGTATTTTCCATGAAAATGCTATACTTGTATTTATATAAATTTTTGAAAATCTGTGTCTTGTAGATTTCACCATACATACTTTGAACATAATTTTTTAAAATCTATACCTAGAATTTTGTTTTTTTGTTTTTATGTGTTAGTTTAATGGCACTTTTATTTTAGTTTTATTGAGTTATAATTAGCATATAATATATTGTATAAGTTTAAAGTGTAAAATATAATTTGATACTTGTATACATTATGAAGTGTTTCCTAGAATAATTTTAGTTTAATGTCCATCATCTTGTACATTATAAATACTTTTTTCTTGTCAGGAGATGTACTGTCAATTTTCAAATATGCAGTATAGTACTGTTAACTGTAGTCAACATGATGCACAGTACATACCCAGAATTTGTTAATCTTATAATGGGATTCTTGTATCTTTCTCCTACACCCCAGCCTCTGGCAAATACCTCATATGTTTTCTGTTTCTGTGAATTTGTTTTTTTAAGATTCCACATATAAGTGAGCTCATATAGTACTTGTCTTCCTCTATAATGCCCTTGTGCTTCATCTGTATTGCTGCAAATAATTTCCTTCTTTTTTGTATATATATACATATATATGTATGTATGTATCATATGTATACATGATATATGTGTATATATATGTGTGTATCATATGTATACATGATATATATATGTATGTGCATATATATATATATATATAGTCACATTTTCCTTATCCATTCATTCCTCAGTGAACATTTAAGTTGTTTTCATGTCTTAACTATTGCAAATAATATTACAGTAAATATGGGAGTGCAAATATCTCTTCAATATAGCTCTTTTATTTCCTTCATATACCCAGAAGTAGAATTGATAGATTTTATAGCAGTTCTACTTGTAAAATTTTAAATCCTCCATACTATTTTCTATAGTGGCTGCATCAATTTACATTCCTACCAACAAGGCACAAGGGTTTACTGTTCTCCACATCCTCTCCAGCAATTGCTTTCTCTTGTCATTTTGATAATAGTCATCCTAACAATTGTGAGCTAATATCTTATTGTGTATTGTGACTTTTATTAATATTTCTCTCATGATTAGTGATTTTGAGCACTATTTCATATGCCTATTGATTATTTGAATATTTTCTTTGAAAAAGTTTCTACCCAGGTCCTTTGGGCAGATTATTTTTGTTTGTTTGCTTTTTTATTTTTTGTTCTTTTTGTCTGTGGTTGGAAAATATAAATACTTTCTCCAATTTTGTAGGTCATCTTTACATTTTGTATATTGCTTTTTGATATATAGAAGGTTTTTGATAGGATATAGTTTTGTTGAATTTTGTTTTTATTGCTTGTGTCATATCCAAAAAATTGTTCCTATGACCAATGTCAAGGAGCTTTCTTCTTATACTTTTCTTCTAAGAGTTTTATAGTGTCAGGTCTTACTTACACTATAAATTTTAAGTTAACCCTTGTGTTATAAGAAAGGGGCCTAGTTTCATTCTTTTGCATGTGAATATCCACTTTTCCCAACACTATTTATGGAAGAGACTGTATTTTTTCTCCATGGAGTGGTTTTAGCTCCCTGTTAAATATTAGTTGACTACATATATATTGCTGGGTTCCCAGTTTTCTTCTATTGGTTAATCTATCAGATTTCATGCAGTACTGTACCATTTTGATTGCTATAGCTTTGTAATATAGTTTGAAATAAGGAAGTGTGATGCCTCCAACTTTCTTATCCCTCAGGATTATTTTGGTTATTCAGGGTTTTTCTGTGATTCCAAACACATTTTAAGGATGTTTTTCTACTTCTGTAAAAGATCCCATTGGAATCTTGATAAAGATTGCAATGAATCTATAGATGGTCCTGGGTAATATGCACATTTTAAATGTATTAATTCTTTAATCCATGAAAATGGGATATCACTTCATTTATTTGTGTCTTCTAAGATTTCAACCCTGAAGAGTTTTCACTGTACAGACCTTTATCTTCTCATTTAAATTTCTTTCTAAATATTTCATTCTTTTTGATGCTATTGTAAACAAAATGGGTCTTTTTAAAATTTTTTTGCAGATAATTTGGTGTGAGTGTATTGAAATGTCACTGATTTTTGTAAGTTGATTTTGTATCCTGAAACTTCATTTAATTTGTTGATTACATTTAATAGCTTTTTGGTAGACTTTCTATATATTTAATCATATAATCTGCAGAGATTTTACTTCTTCCTTCTTAATTTGGATGACTTTCATTTCTTTTTCTTGCCTAATTTCCCTGACTAGGCTTTCAAATACTATGTTGAATATAAGTGATGAATATAAGCATCTTTGTATTGTTCTTGATATTAGAGAAAAAATTTCAACTTTTCACTATCGAGCATAATGTTAGCTATGGGCTTGTCTAAGTAAATAATCACAAATTTGGTTAAGCAACACAATTTATTTCTTCTGTTCCCATCTATTTTATTTATCCTTATTGAACTGGATAAGACTTCCAGTACAATGTTGAGTAGGAATGATGAAAATAGGCATTCTTGTACTATATCCAAAAGGGGGAAAACTTTCCATTTTTGAACATTAAATTTGATGTTAGTTACAAGTTTTTGTAGATGCCTTTATCACCTTAAAGATCTTTCTTTGTATTTTGCTTCCTGAAACTTATATCATGAATGCATTTGAACTTTTTCAAGTGATTTTCCTAAACCAATTGTGTGGAGCTCTTGGTTTTATGTTTAATCCATTGATATGCTCATTTATATTAATTGATTTTTAACAAATATATTGAGGTATAGTTTATGAATCACAAAATCTACTATTTTCTAGTGTACAGTTTAATGATTTTAAGTAATTTTTCCAAGTGGTGTGACCATCATCCTATATCTGCTTTAAAACATTTTCATGCTCATATATCATGCCTTACATATATATGTAACCAGGTGGTGGATGCGGTGGAGGCAGAGGGACACCAGGCAACACAGGTGGCTGGATCCCTGGAGACAGGGGCACCACAGTGGGGTTGCCTTGCATGTGAGGGGCTCCTGGAGAAGCTGTGGCAGCTGGATGTTGCTGTTTCCATGAAAGAATGGACCGTGGGACAGTGCTGGTGGTGGTAGTCCTTGTATTTTGCCACCCTGGCAAGGGGGTTCTGAAAGCCATACTGCTGCTGGATGGAGGGGGTGTCAGAAGCTGCAGCTGGTGTTGGCATGGGGTAAGAGGACCAGAGAGATGCAACAGCAGTGGGCAGTGTCATCATATATTTTCCTTGATGCAGGCAATAGACCCCAGAGTCCACAAGTGCACTTTCCAGGTATCATCTGAATTTTACTCTGAGCTAACTAAGGGTCACCAGCCTCCACACTTCATACACACTGTGGTAATGTTGTGGGTCTCCAAGCTCTGCCAGGGTCTAAAGATTCTGTTATCATCTTCGCAAAGTGTCCTGTTCAAGCGAGCCTGCTCTCGAAGCTGCACCTTCTGTAGATCATTCTGGTCCTCAGGGATATCTATATCTTGCTTCAGGATGTTTCTTCTCCACTGCTATTTTCACATTCTCCTGGCAGTCACCAGGGTGTGAAGGGACTCATCTTCTCCTGGCAGCATCTGGCTATCTTTAATCCTTACTTTCCCTTCTTTCACAGAGCCTTTCCCTGCAATCAAGATCTTGGCATTACGTTCCTTCTCTGTGTTCTTCAAGGTATTCCTTCTGGGCCCACTTAGGAGCCACACAAAGCTGATTTCTGGATACTCATATTGTGGGATCATTACTTTATTGCACACACATGTTGCTGGAGGTTTTTAATCTGTAAGAGGCTTGAAATCAGGGTTGAGGGAAGCCATTTTGGCAACGATGTTATTTTGTTCCTCCTCAAGCTTCTTATGGGTATGGAAGTCATGAGTGTTAAGCCTCTTTCCCCTCACAATTGTAGATGGGCTCTGGGGAAGGGGACGTGTCCCCCAGGTTAGAGGAGATGCCCAGGTCTCCTGTGCGCAGTTTACAAGTCAGGGCTTCTAGCTGCAGTTGCACTATATAAGATTTTTCTTGTTCCCAAGTAAGTACAGGGGGGATAAATGTAGGCATTCCTGGAATCACAGTCTTGTGATTGTGTGTTCCATTGTGTCTTGGTTCCTGAAGCTCCTCTTCCACTTCTTACTGGGGAAGCCCAGCGGTGGCTTCTGAACTTTGCGAATCTTCTGAAGAGAGCCTGTGGAGCCCACCACCTGGATTGGGCCAGGCCTAGGCAAGAGATTGGAATTTGTGGCCTCTAATTGGTGGAGATTTAGCCCTTCTGATGGGTGTTGGGACTGGACTGACCTTTAGGCCAGGCGAGGAAATGGTACTGAACCTGAAGAGCTGGGAGGTGCTGCAGGGTGCACTTCATTTGTTACTGCAGATGCCAATTTAAAATTAATCCCTATTTTCATTCATCTGTGAATTTGACTTGTCTGGATATTTCAAATTAATGTAATCATGTAGCATATGGTCTGCTGTATCTGGCTTCTTTCACTTAGTATAATGTTCCCAAGGTTCATCCATGTTGCAGTTTGAATCAGTACTTCATTTCCTTTCATGTCTGTGTAACATTCAATTGGACCCATATAACACATTTGCTTATTCATTCATCAGTTGGTAAATGTGAATATTTTTTCACCTTTTAGCTATTATGATTAATGTTGCTACAAACATTGATATATAAGTGTTTTCATGAACACATGTTTTTTATTTATCTTGGCTTATATACCTAGGAGCAAACTTTCTGAGTTATACGGTTATGATATGTTTAGCTTTTTGAGAAACTGCAAAATTGTTTTCTGCATAACAACTCTACATTGCCACCAAAAAATTTATGAGGGTTTCATCTTTGCCAACATGTGTTAGTGCTTCTCTTTTTGATTGCAACCATCCAAATGGTTGTGAAGAAGTATCTCATTGTGATTTGTAGTGTTATTTCCCAAATAATTAATGGCATTGTCTTTTCATGTGCTTATTGGCCATTTGTTTATTTTCTTTTGATAAATGTCTGTTCAAATCCTTTGTCCTTTTTAAAACTGAGTTGCTCTTTATCAGTTGTGAATTTTTTTAACATATTCTAGATACTAGACTTTTGTTAGACATGTGGTTTGAAAATTTGTTCTCTCATTTTTCAGTTGTATTTTTGCTTTACCGTGTTCTTTGAAGCATGAAAGTTTTAAATTTTTATTGAAGTTGATTTATGTAAAAGTTTTAAATTTTGATTAAGCCAAATTTATTGTTTCCTTTGTTGCTTGTATTTTAGATGTCATATCTAAGAGTACACTGCTCTATCCAAAGTCACAAAAACCCATAAGGTTGTTTTCTCGCAATTGTCTATTTTCAGGACTCACATTTAGGTTTTGATCCATTTTAAAGTGAGTTTTGTGTAAGGTATAAAGTGTCAGCACCGTTTGTTGAAAAAGATGATCCCTCCCCCACACCTCCACTGAACTGATTTTAATCAATTGGATTTAAACATGAGGGCTTGATTTTTGAAATTTTATTCCTTTATGGCTTCATCCTTTAGCCTCATTGTTATTATTTTTGTTGTACAAGTTACATGTTCATACATTATAAGCCCTTCAACATAGTTGTATTAACATAACTATGACTTTAAGGATTACATTTTAATTCAGATATGAGAAGAAAATAATTATGAATGAAAATACATTTATGCTATTTTTTATAGTTACCTATTAATATATAACTACCTTCAGTTGTGTTCTATACTTCTTCACATGAATTGGAATTACTGTCTTGTGTCCTTTAATTTCAGCCTGAGATATTCACTTTAGTTTTCCTGTGGGCTGGGCAGATCTGCTAAGAATGTTTTCTCTCAGCTTTTATTCATACATTATTCTTTTTTAATTTCTGATATACAGTCATACTAGACATAGAATACTTGGTTCACAATCCTTTTTTCTTTCAGCTCTTTCAATATGTCAATCTTGAGTATGCTTGAATGTGATGTTTAGAGGTGTGATTATCTTTTAGTTTATCATAGTTGAAACTTGTTTCCTGGATGTGTGAATAAATATAAATGTTTTTCATCAAATTTAGGAATTTTTCAGACATCACTTCTTAAAATATTTTCCTGTCCCTTTGATTTACCTTCTAGAACTCTCATTACCCATAAGTTGACACATAAACATTGTCTTGCATTTCTCTGAGTCTCATTCTTTCTTATTCTTAGTTGTTTCTGATGTTGAACTCCTTTCGTGAATTTTTCATTGCAATTATTGTTCATTTCAACTCTAGAATGAAATTTTTAAACATTTTCTATATCTTTATTGATATTCTGCATTTGATGAGATGCTATTCCTATTTTATGAGAAGTATATCTAGCGTTCATAGCTAACACTGTAAAAACTGAAGGGTTTCAAGGTAACTATGGAGCTAGAGTTGCATCCAGTCCCATCCATTCATGGCAAATAGATGGGGAAACAATGGAAACAGTGAGAGACTTTATTTCTTGGGCTCCAAAATCACTGCAGGTGGTGACTGCAGACATGAAATTAAAAGATGCTAGCTCCTTGGAAGGAAAGCTATGACAAACCTAGAGAGCACATTAAAAAGCAGACATTACTTTACCAACAAAGGTCAGTCTAGTTAAAGCTATGGTTTTTCCAGTAGTCATGTATGGATGTCAGAATTGGACTATAAAGAAAGCTGAACACCAAAGAATCGATGTTTTTGAACTCGTGTTGGAAAAGATGTTCGAGAGTCCCTTGGACAGCAAGGAGATAAAACCAGTCAATCTTAAAGGAAATCAGTCCTGAATATTCATTGTAAGGACTGATGCTGAAGCTGAAACTCCAATACTTTGGGCATCTTATGTGAAGAACTGACTCATTGGGAAAGACCTTAATGCTGGGAAAGATTGAAGGCAGGAAGAGAATGGGACAACAGAGGATGAAACGGTTGGATGGCATCACGAACTCAACAGACATGAGTTTGAGCAAGCTCTGGGAGTTGGTGATGAACAGGGAAGCCTGGTGTGCTGCAGTCCATGGGGTCTCAAATAGACATGACTTAGAGACTGAACTGAACTGATAGAGCTATACAAGGGGATGAGAAGAGATTAAGTAAAAATATTACAGAACTTGCTTTTCTTAGCAAGGTTCAACAGTTTTTCTTCAATACACTTGAAACTGTTGCATTTGGTTAATTTAAAGAATTTTCAAAAAGCTGATTTCACAACGCTAGTATTTTCATTGCTTTTAGGGAAGAGTGGATACACAGACTTCCTTATTCTCCCTTTTAGGAGATATCTCATACAGTTTGATATTTGAATGTTGAACTAACTTTGTATTCCAGGGATAAACTTCAGTTCATCTTAAGTTATCATCCTATTTCGGCATTAATAATGTGACTTCATAATATTTGTTGTGTATTTCTGTGTCTGTATTAGTGAAATATATTTGCTTATAACTTTGATTTAATGCTTTTGTTTAGTTATAGTCTAAGGGAAGAGGCAAGGGTCAGCAGTGGCCTGCCACAGGGACAGGAGCTCTGGTTGTAGCAGACCTGGGTGACACAGCATGTGGTATAAATCCTCTTGGAGGAGGTTGCCATGAGCCCTACCAAAGAGCCACCATAAAGTTCTAGGACCCACAACAGATTTCCAAACCTGGGGATACAGGAAAGGGACTAAGAACCCCCAGCGAATTTGACTTTGGAGGTCAGTGGGATTTGATTACAGAACTTCCACGGGACTGTGGATAAAGAATCTTGGAGAGCACAAATAAAACCTTGGGCACACCAGGAGCCAGGAGAAAGGAGCAGTGTCCCAAGAGACTGAGTCAGGCTTGCCTGTGAGTGTCCAGGAGTCTCAGGTGGAGGCATGGGTCCACAGTTTGGCCTCAGGCCAAATAATAGAGAAGGAACAAAGCCCCACCCATTAACAGAAAATTGGATTAAAGATTTACAGAGCCCCCCCCCCCCCCCCGCCGCCATCAGAACAAGACCCAAGTTCCACCACAGTCATTATCTCTCATCAGGAAGCTTCCATAAACCTCTTAAGCTTATTCATCAGAGGGCAGACAGAATGAAAACCACAATCACAGAAAACTAAACAAACTGTTCACATGGACCACAGCCTTGTCTAACTCAATGAAACTATGAGCGATGCTGTGTAGGGCCACCCAAGATGAACAGGTCATGATGGAGAGTTCTGACAAAACATGGTCCACTGGAGAAGGGAAGGGCAAACCACTTCAGTATTTTTGCCTTGAGAACACCATAAACAGTATGAAAAGGCAAAAAGATATGACACTGAAAGATGAACTCCCCAGGTGAGTAGGCGCCCAATATGCTACTGGAGATCAGTGGAGAAATAACTCCAGAAAGAATGAAGAGACGGAGCCAAAGTGAAAACAACACCCAGTTGTGGATGTGACAGTGATGGAAGTAAAGTCCAATAATGTAAAAAACATTATTGCATAGGAACCTGGAATGTTAGCTCCGTGAATTGGTAAATTGGAAGTGGCCAAACAGGAAATGGCAAGAGTGAACATCAACACTTTAGGAATCAGTGATTTAAAATGGACTGGAATGGATGAATTCAACTCAGATGACCATTATGTCTACTACTGTGGGCAAGAATCCCTTAGAAGAAATTGAGTAGCCTTCATAGTCAACAAAAGCACTACTTGGCTGCAATCTCAAAACTGACAGAATGATTTCTGTTCATTTCCAAAGCAAAGCATTCACTATCATAGTAATCCAAGTCTATGCCCCAACCATAAATGCCAAAGAAGCTGAAGCTGAATGGTTCTATGAAGAACTACAAGATCTTCTAGAACTAACATTAAAAAAAAAAGATGTTCTTTTCATCATAGGGAATTGGAATGCAAAAGTGGGAAGTCAAGAGTTACCTAGAGTAACAGACAAGTTTGGCCTTGGTGTACAAAATGAGGCAGGGCAAAGGCTAACAGAAATTTGCCAAGAGAACACACTGGTCATAGCAAACACCCTCTTCCAACAACACGAAAGACAACTCTACACATGGACATCACCAGATGGTCAATACCCAAATCAGATTGATTATATTATTTGCAGCCAAAGATGGACAAGCTCAATGCACTCAGCAAAAACAAGGTTGGGAGCTGACTGTGGCTCAGATCATGAACTCCTTATTGCAAAATTTAGAGTTAAATTGAAGAAAGTACAGAAAACCACTAGAACATTCAGGTATGACCTAAATCGAATCCCTTAAGATTATATAGTGGAAGTGATAAATATATTCAAGGGATTGGATATGATAGACAGAGTGCCTGAAGAACTATGGGTGGAGGTTTGTGACATTGTACAGGAGGCAGGGATCAAGATCATCCCCAAGAAAAACAAATACAAAAAGGCAAAGTGGTTGTCTGAGGAGACCTTGAAAATATCTGAGAAAAGAAGAGAAGTTAAAGGCAAAGGAGAAAAGGTATACCCATGTGAATAGAGTTCCAAAGAATAGCAAGGAGAGATAAGAAAGCCTTTGACAGTGATCATAAAAAGAAATATAGGAAAACAATAGAATGGAAAAGACTAGAGATCACTTCAAGAAAATTAGAGATACCAAGGGAAAATTTCATGCAAAGATGGGCACAATAAAGGACAGAAACTGTATGGACCTAACAGAAGCATAAAATATTAAGAAAGGGTGGCAACAGTACACAGAAGATCTATACAAAAAAAAAAAAACTTAATGACCCAGATAACCACGGTTGTGTGGTCACTCACCTAGGTCAGTGATCACTCACTCTAGAGTCAAACATCCTTGAGTGTAAGTGGGCCTTATGAAGCATCACTATAAATAAAGCTAGTGGAGGTGACAGAATTCCAGTTGAGCTATTTCGAGTCCTAAAAGATGATGCTATGAAAGTCCTGCACTCAATATGCCAGCAAATTTGGAAAACTCAGCAGTGTCCACAGGACTGGAAAAGGTCAGTTTTCATTCCAATCCCAAAGAAAGGCAATGCCAAAGAATGTCCAGACTACTGCACAATTGCACTCATCTCACATTCTAGCAAAGTAATGCTCAAAACTCTCCAAGAAAGAATTCAACAGTATGTAAACTGAGAACTTCCAGATGTTCAAGCTGAATTTTTTAAAGACAGGAACTGGAGATCAAATTGCCAACATCCATTTGTTCATAGATGAAGCAAGAGAATTCCAGAAAAAAGTCTGCTTTATTGAATAAGCCAAAGCCTTTGATTATGTGGATCACTACAAACTGTGGAAAATTCTTAAAAAGATGGGAATACCAGACCACCTTATCTTCGTCCTGAGAAATTTGTATGCAGGTCAAGAAACAACAGTTAGAACCGGACATGGACCAACTGACTGGTTACAAATTGGGAAAGGATTACATCAAGGCTGTGTATTGCCACCCTTCTTATTTAACTAAGATCATGGCATCCTGTCCCATCACTTCCTTGCAAATAGATGGGGAAACAGTGGAAAGAGTGACAGATTTATTTTCTTTGGCTTCAAAACGACTGCAACCATGATGACTGCAAAAATGAAACTAAAAGATACTTGCTCCTTGGAAGAAAAGCTATGACAAACCTAGAGATCATATTAAAAAGCAGAGACATTACTTTGCCAACAAAGTCAAAGCTATGGTTTTTCCATTCTTCATGTATGGATGTGAGCATTTGACCATAAACAAAGCTGAGTGCCGAAGAATTGATGCTTTTGAACTGTGGTGTTGGAGAAGACTCTTGAGAGTCCCTTGGACTGCAAGGAAATAAAACCAGTCCATCCTAAAGGAAATCCGTCCTGAATATTCATTGGAAGGTCTGATGCTGAAGGTGAAACTCCAATACTTTGGCTACCTGATGTGAAAAACTCACTCCTTGCAAAAACCCTGATGCTGGGAAAGATTGAAGGCAGGAGGAGAAGGGGACGACAGAGGATGAGATGGTTGATGGCTTCACCAATCTGATGGACATGAGTTTGAGCAAGCTCTGGGATTTGGTGATGGACAAGGAAGCCTGGTGCGCTGTAGTCCACGGGGTCACAAAGTGTCAGACATTACGGAGAGACTGAACTGAACTGTTGTCTGCATGAAAGCAGCTTTAAATCTTTGCTCTCTTGTGTGGTGCAGAACATTTTTAGAGTTGATACTACTATCTTTTCAAGGATGGGTATACTTCATTAGTGAGGCCTCCTCTATCTAAAGTTTTTTTTATTGGAAAATGTGAGATAATAGTAAATACATGCATTGATCTAGACCTCTGGTACCTGAAGTAGAACTGCCAAAACCCTTGTAATGTCCTAAGTTATAAAAGCACTAGGAGCATCTTTTGTTCTCATATTTTGGTCTTTGACTCTCACTCTTGACACAGAGTTCCTAAATCCCTTAGAATTCCCTGGGTGATAGTAGTGCTTTTATCCTTTACTATATAATGAACTGTTAGATGTAAGTGAATGCTTCCCTGAGTTCTGTGAGCTCTTCTAGCTAATAATCAAATCTGAAGAAAAGGAGGTCATGGGAACTTCTGACTTGAAACCAAATTAGACAGAAGTTGTAGATAACATGGAGACCTACTACTTGTCATTGGCACCTGAAGTGATGTGCAGTCTCACAGCACTGAACTCTCAACCTATGGTATCTGACACTGTCTTCGGGTAGATAGCGTCAGAATGTAGTTAAATCATAAAATATTCAACTGATGTCACAGAGAATTGCTCGCTGTGGGAATGAAACCCACACATCAGATGTCAGAAGCATTGTTTGATAGTAGTGTGAGAATAAATGAGAAACACACATGAGAAGTGAGCTTTTTTTTTTTAATTCAGAAGTATTTTTAACTATAAATTTAAATCATCAATTTATCTATCTCTTCTTGACTGTCATGTGGTAGTTGCTGCTGCTGCTGCTAAGTTGCTTCAGTCGTGTGCGACTCTGTGCAACCCCATAGACTGCAGCCCACCAGGCTCCCCCATCCCTGGGATTCTCCAGGCAAGAATACTGGAGTGGGTTGCCATTTCCTTCTCCAATGCAGAAAAGTGAAAGTGAAGTCACTCAGTCGTGTCCGACTCTTAGCGACCCCGTGGACTGCAGCCTACCAGGCTCCTCCGTCCATGGGATTTTCCAGGCAAGAGTACTGGAGTGGGTTGCCACTGCCTTCTCTCATGCGGTAGTTATCTTTCACCAATTTATACATTTCTTATCATTTTGTCAAATTTATGGGTTAATGTTATTTGTCTCTTTTTGTGGATCAGTTTGGGTAGAGAATTCTCAATTTTATTAATATGGTGAAATAGTCCACTTTTGTTTTCATTATTTTGTCCATTCATTTCTGTTTTCAATTTTTTAATTTCATAAATTTATCCTCATTATTATTACTTCCCTTTCTCTGTTTCCTTAGGGTTCAAAATACTCTTTTCCTTTTGCTTTCTTATGTTGGAAGTTTAGATCATTGATTTTAGACCTTCCTTATTTTCTACTACAGATCTTCCTTGACTTATGATGGGACTAAATCCCAATACATTTATTGTAAATTAGAAACGTTGTAAGTAGAAAGTGCAAAATACAGTTAATGTGCCTAAGGTACCAAACATTAGTTCAAGCTACCTTCCTTAAACATACTCAAAACACTTAAACTGACCTACAGTTGGGTGAAATCATTTAGCACAAAGACTATTTTACAATAAATCATTAAATAGCTCTTGTAATCTGCTGAATGTTGTGCTGAAAGTGAAAAAAAAATGGTTGTACAGGTACAGAATGATTGCAAGCAATTTCTAGTTTAATTCCTCTGTGGTTAGGAACATACTTCATATGATTTCAATTCTCTAAATTTGTTGAGTTTTGTACTATAGAACATACTTTGCTCTATCTTGGTGAATCTTCTATATGCATTTTAAAATGATCTATTCTAAGATGTAGTGTTTGTAAATATCAAATTGGTAGATTATGTTTTGGGTTTTTTTTTTTTGTCTTGTTCAATGATTACTGAAAGAAAAGGATTTGTTTCCAACATAATGGTGAACTATCCTATTTCTCCCTTTTAGTTTGATCAAATTTTTCTTCATGTATTTTTAAATTCTGTTAGATGCATATACATTTAGGATTGCTATGTCATCTTGGTGAATCAGACTATTTAGGATTGCTATGTCATCTTGGAAAATCAATCTATTTACCATGAGGTCATGTCTCTCTTCATCCCTGATGTTTTTATTCTTCTGAAGTTTACTTGTCTAAGATAGAAATGTTAGTTTTCTTTTTTGATTAATTCATGCGTGGCATTGATTTTTTTAATCCCCTCATATTTAAAATAGTTTCTTTATAGACAGAATATAGTTGTATCTTTTCTTTACAGTATTCTCTTTGCCAATGTCATTAATTTATTTGTTTAAACCATAGTTTGGCAAGCATTTTTTTAAATAAAGGGACAGACAATAAATATTTAAAGTTTGCAGTTCTTATACCACTTTCCAAAATACTTAATTCTACTGTTATTCCATGAAAGCAATCACAAAAATAGGTAAAGGTGTGATCATAGATGTGTTCTAATAAAACTTTGTTTACCAAAATAGACAACAAACAGATTTATCCTATGGGCTGTAGCTTACCAACTCCTGATTTAGAACATTTACACCTAATGTCATTATTTCCTTTTATTAGTATGGCTGACATTAAACCAACAGGATCCTATATGTTTTCTCTTCATTGTATCTGTTCTATATTTCTTTTTTTCCCCTCTTTTTATGCCTGCTTTTGGATTGAGTGTTTTATTATTGCATCTTATCTCCAGTAGTGACTCATTATTTGTAAGGTTTTTTAATATTTTGAAGAATTATTCTGATGTTTGCAATCTATATCTTTAATCACATATACTTTCAAAAATATTATACTGTTTTACATGTACTGTATGGATCCTTTGACAATATGCTTCTAACACCACCCCCTTATATTTTGTGATTTTACTGTTGCACATTTTATCCTTATGTGACACATGAACCTACAACAGATTGCTACTACAGTTTTTCCAGTAATCATGTATGGATGTGAGAGTTGGACCATAAAGAAGGCTGAGTGCTGAAGAATTGATGCTTTTGAACTGTGGTGCTAGAGAAGACTCTTGGTAATCCCTTGGACTGAAGGGACATCAAACCAGTCAATCCTAAAGGAAATCAACTCTGAATATTCACGGGAAGGACTGATGCTGAAGGACTGATGATCTAATACTTTGGCCACTGATGTGAAGAGCCCACTCATTGGAAAAGAGCCCATTGCTGGGAAAGATTAAGGGCAGGAGGAGAAGGGGGTGACAGAGGATGAGATGGCTAGATATCATCACTGACTCAATGTACATGGATTAGAGCAAACTCCTGAAGATAATAGAGGACAGAGAAGCCTGGCATGCTGCAGTCCATCACATGGCAAAGAGTCAGATATGGCTTAGCAACTCAACAACAACAACAGTAAAGTATCTTCTTGAAGAAGGGATCTCTGGAACTGTGGTTTGAATATTTTCATTATTTTCAGAAAAATCTTGACCAATATGTCTCCAAATATTTCTTTCCAGCCTATTTACTGTCAATTCTCCTCTTGTGTTCTAATTATCTGTATGTCAGATAATTTGTCTCATAATTATGTCTCAGATAATTATTGTCTCGTAGCTCTTGGGCACTCTATTCTCTCTCTTTTTCAATCTGTTTTCTATGTTTTATTGGGTAATTTATATTAACCCATTTTCAAGTTTACTAATGCTATCCATAGGGGCTTACCATAGAATGATTCTTCATTGATCTCAGGATCCCTATGTGTGAGACACAAAACTCTTTCTCCAAACACATCAATTCAGTATTTAATAGAATTTTAAGGAAATATTTATTAAGCTCCTACTGTCTATCAGGCAAGGTGTCTATCAGGGTGCAAGGTGTTAGACATCAGTGAACTAACGAGGCATAGTTGTTGCCCTAATGAGCTTAAATCTAGTGACATAAACTGAAAATCAAATAATCATACTAATGAATGTCTAATAACAAAGAGAGGGAAAAGATCCGAATAAATATAGCACCATGAGAATCTATAGTGAAGTAATCTGACCTAGACTTGAGGGGTGTAGATTTGAGGGTACAAATGAGGTTAACTAGGGAAATACTTTTGACAAAGTTGTATTTGAGCTGAGCTCTGAAGAATGAAAAGATGTCTATAAATGATTATTGGAAGCAGATGGATGTGTGAAAAGCTCTGAAACAAGCTAGTAGCATACACAAATGCCTTGTTTTGAGACACAGTGAAAGCACATTTAAATAACTTAAATGTGGGACGAGGAGAGCAAGGGAGACTGTGGTTTGAGATAAGACTGGAAGAATAGGTAGAATCCAGACCATACAAGGCCATATAAACTATGTTAGGTTTTGTCTGTATTGTAATAGCAGTTTGAAACTATTTAGGGATTTTCAGTAGTGAGTTACCTAAGGAGATTTGCATTTTCTTAATATCATTTTGGCTTCAGTGTTATGAAAAGTGTAGAAAGGTCTTGAACAGAAGTCAGGAGTTAGAAGATTGCAGTACTAACTCAAAAGAAATTTTTTTAGTAGTTTAGAATCAGGAAGAGAAATGGAAATGGAGAATGAGAGACATGGATGTGTCTGAAAGATATTGGGAGGTAAACAGGATTTGATGACATTGTGGAAGAAGGAGCAGAGAGAGAAAATTAGTTGTCAGGGCTAACTCCTATATTTCTAGGTTTATGGTGGTACCCACTAAATCAAAAAGAGAATGATGAAAGAAGATCATGTTCAGGCATGGAGGATCACCCAGTTTCATCTTGGTCCTGTAATATTTTGAATTTCCTTAGAAACAACCTAGAAGATATTCTAGTTAGATAAAGCATTCTTAAATATGGATTACAGAAGAAAGTCCTATGATGAAGATAAAGATTTGAGAATGGACAGCATATAAATAGTTAGGACAGTTGCAGACCTAGGGAGTTTGCATGAGAGAATATAAAATGAGAGAATAAGAGGGCTTGCCATTCAAAGTGGATGGACTGCAATATTGACTTAATGGATAGAGAAAATGAGCCTGCAATGAAGATAGAAAAGAAGTGAACTGTTAGGGAAATGAAAACTCTCTAAAGTTAGAAAAGAGGGGTTGCTCTGTGTGGTTTTTGTTTGGAAGACAAGGGACAAGAATATTTCATAATGTAAAGTGTAGTCAGGAGAATCAAATTCTGCTAAGAAGTCAAGAAAGATGAAGACTGAGAAATGTTTATTAGAGACACAAAGTCACTAGTGACCACAGAACAGAAGTTTAAATTGAATGATAAAGACAAAAATCAATTATATTCAATTAAGGAATAGAGGAGACTAGCTGTTAATAGATGAAAAAAGGGTGGTAGCTTAAGGAAATACATAATTTAAAAAGATTGTTTTTAATAGGCAAGGTCTCTTCTCATTGAGTGAATAATAAAAATACTTTTTAATGCTGAAATAATAATATTCATGATTTTGTAGACATGGATTTTTGGCTAAATACACTAAACAAAGAGGCAATATATAGAAAAAGCTTCTGTGAGAGAGCAGCATTATTGGTCAATAAGGCACGGGTATGTGTGTTTTTGGTCACTTTCTTTCCTGTAGTCCTTAGGTCTCAGCTTTCTACCTCAACAGAGTCAGTTACCATTCCATCCACCAAAACTCTGTCAATACTTCTAAAATGCTGTTGTCTATTTCCTCCTTTTCTATTTTATTTGTCCTTGTAAATTGAAACTTTTTGTACCTTCATTGTGATGTTTCATAAGGGCATGTTTTACCATATTAGCTAGAAATTTGCTTACATTTTAAGACCTGAGCAGTCATTTCTAAAAAGTGTTCTTAAGTATAATTTGACAAAATAGTACTTTTTAAAGTAGTATATCTTTTATTTATTTATTTATTTATTTTTACTTTACAATATTCATTTCAGGTGATTGCAGCTTCAGACTTTTTAACCAACAATTTGTGCATCCTTCTGTCAAATATTATGGAACTGTTGAAGGTACTCCTTTAAAAAGTCATTTTACCTAATTGGTTTTTTATAGTTGGATGCTTAATTGATTCAAATACATTAGCAACAGTTTGTAAGTCAAATTAATAGCTCCACTAAAAATTGATATCGTTGTTACATCAAATAAATTAATGCTTTAGTCGTATAACTTGTTGGAGAAGAAAATGGCAATCCACTCCAGTATTCTTGCCTGGAGAATCACAGGGACAGAGGAGCCTGGTAGGCTGCCATCTAAGGGGTTGCACAGAGTTGGACATGACTGAAGCGACTTAGCAGCAGCAGCAGCATATAATTTGTATTCAAATAACTTACAAAGAAAACTAAATGTACAGAATGAAAGAACTTCAAAATATGTCTCTTTAGAGGTATTTGAATTTCATTTGCCTGTTACAATTTGAAACAATTCAATGTGTTAGAGCTGAAAGTGAAGTTCATATGACACTAAAACTGTTAGAGATGTATCAATGCATTTCAAAAGACAGCATATTCTAAACATGTACTTTTGCAATGACATGCCAGTCGATGAGAAATCACAGTTTAAGTTATTTTTTCCCCCCATTTAAATTTCTGTGGTAGGATTGAATAGACATTTTTATGAAGTCAATTTTTTATGGCTTGATTTAGAGTGAATGACAGAGTAGATAAATACACACAAGTACAGTAAAAATGTACATAAATGCAGGGGAAATAATAAGGTTTTTATTGTATTTTCAAGAAGAAATGGAGAATAAATTCATGCAGATTGGCCCTTTAGGGAAATTTACAATAGTAATTAAAACATTTAGTTACGTGAATTTGACCTTTCTTCAGCTTTATTTATGTGTGTGTGTGTGTATATATATATATATATATATATATATATATATAGAGAGAGAGAGAGAGAGAGAGAGTGAATGGGTGCAATTTCACATCATTATCCAGAACAAACAAGTATACAGTCCTGTTTTCTTACTTCTTTCTTATTTGAATATAGGTTTACAAATATATCCCACTAAAGCTCAAGAGCAATCCAATCCATAATACATGTGAGTCTTCCTTAATCTTAACAAATAAGACTTGATCATCAGGGAGGAGGTGTAAATCCTGAGGCTTAAAAACAACAAAGGTAAAACAAACAAACAAGCAAATAAAAAAACAGCCTAGGACAACCTGCAAATACTGAATCAATACACTTTCTGACAGGTACATTCTAAGAGAATGAATGATCCTCAGGCTTCTATTCAAAGTGAGGATGAAGTTGGATGGCTGAAAAGAAGAAAGACAAAAGAAATGCTAAAAAGTGTAGGGAAGCAAGTCCTTTCTGTGGCAAATTAGGTCACACTAACAAGCAGCTCTGCTGAAGAAAATCAATATTCAGCACATAGGGCAGTCATGGTCATCCAGGGTAATGATTTTAGAATTTAGTCTGAAAGATTGACAACCTTTCCTGAATTCAACTGTTAACCTGACTAGACTTCTAATCATAGTCTGCTCTCCTAAATTCCTTATCACTATGTTTTGCCCAAGTCAGAAAACCAAATACTCACTTGCACTGTACCAGTGAGTGGCTAAAGTAGGAAAAATGGTCCCCAACATAAAGCCTTAACAGCTCCTTCTAAGGCATGATTAGGTATGCACATATTTTATGCATCTTATAAAAATCCAGATGCTTAAAACATTATTGTAATGACTGGTTGAGTAAGATATTTTAAAAAGTGAGATTAAGCCAGATAAAGCATTAGCTATAGGAGGTAAACTTGACAAGTACAGTCCAATAATGTAATGGAGTTTATAATTACTTGGTCATATATTTTCATTGACTCTTGAAATTAGGTTTTGTCACAGTTTTGCCAATTCTGGATTAGAAATACATGTATGAGATTTAGTTTTTAGTTGTAACAGACAGAATATTATTATTCAAGGCAAAGAAGTACAAGAGCAAAGGTTCATTTTGTTAAATGGGAAATGGTGCTTATTAAACCCTTCTCTTGGAGATTCATAATATGTAAAATTAGCATGTTAATACACTGAGAAGTCTTGCAACTAAAGAAACCCTGTTTAAATTGCTTCTAAATCATTGTACTTGCACAGATAAAGATTTTCTACATCATAGCAGTTTTTTGTTGTTGTTGTTTGTTTTTTAATGCCAGCTAGAATGATCCAAAATAAATCAAATACTTCTCATCTACCTACTTTGCAATCAGGATTGCCTGGAATAATATTAAGTAATATATGAAAAAGTCATGATAGTCATGATAGTATAGCTAGATTTTTAAAACAAAACTCTGCCAAAGTTATTTTCAGGAACAATTTTGCTTGATATTGACATAGCACTGAATTTTAAATGCATTAGCCAGTGATGAAACATTTTATTTTCATAAGCTTTAATATAAAGCTCAGTGGTTCTTTCAACTATTAGATTTTATGAATTTATCACAGACTCCAAGAACAATTTTGTAGGACTATTGTCTCTAATCTTTTATCATCCTCCTTGATAACTATGGCAAACTCCATATTTCATGTGACTGCATTAGCCTTGGTTAAGGGAAGTTCAAGGTATAGATGTTTCTATTCTACCAAGGTTTTCTGTATTGAACCTGTAATACCTACCTTTATACAGAGATATAACAATAGACAAGACAGAAACCTGTAGAGTGTTATTTGCTGTCATGTCTGACTCTTTGCAACTGACTGTAGCTTACCAGGCTCCTCTGTCCATGGAATTCTCCAGACAAGAATACTGAAGTGGATAGCCCTTCCATTCTCCAGGGGATCTTCTCAACCCAGGGATCGAACCTGGGCCTCCTGAATTGCAGGCAGATTCTTTACCATCTAAGCCACCAGAGAACATGTATATAAAACAGTTATTAGCCTTTATTTTTTTATTGTATTATTTATTATCGATTTTTAAAATTTATTTATTAGCCTTTAAATTAAGGTTAGCATATACTTTATTTCCCAAAATTTGACATCTTTAAGACTAATAGAGGGTATATTAAACATTAAAGTTCTGACTTGTCCATCATTTAGCTCACAAAATGGAGTAACAGACCTTTATGTTAGTGGTGATTTTCCACCAAAAACTCCCGTTTCATTTTTATAATTAAAAAAAAAAAAAAAGTTCAGTTCAGTTCTGTTGCTCAGTCTTATCTGATTCTTTGCGACCCCATGAAAGGCAGCACACCAGGCTTCCCTGTCCATCATCAACTCCTAAAGCTTGATCAAACTCCTGTCCATGGACTCAGTGATACCATCCAACCATCTCATCCTCATCCCCTTCTCCTCTTGCCTTCAATCTTTCCCACTATCAGGGTCTTTTCCAATGAGTCAGTTCTTCGCATCAAAGTATTGGAGGTTCACCTTCAGCATCAGTCCTTCCAATGAATACTCAGGGTTGATTTCCTTTAGGACTGACTGGTTTGATCTCCTTGCAGTCCAAGGGACTCTCAAGAGTTTTCTCCAACACCACAGCTCAAGAACATCAATTCTTCGGTGCTCAGCTTTCTTTATCGTTCAACTCTCACATCCATACGTGACTACTGGAAAAACTATAGCTTTGACTAGACTGACATTTGTTGGCAAAGTAATGTCTCTGATTTTTAAAATGATATCTAGGTTTGTCATAGCTTTTCTTCTAAAGAGCAAGTGTCTTTTAATTTCAAGACTGCAGACACCATCTCCAGTGATTTTGGAGCCCAAGGAAATAAAATCTGTCAATCTTTCCATTGTTTCCCTGTCTATTTGCCATGAAATGATGGACTGGATCCCATGATCTTAGTTTTTGGAATGTTGATTTTTATCCAACATTTTCACTCTCCTCTTTCACTTTCATCAAGAGGCTCTTTAGTTCCTCTTCACTTTCTGCCATTAGCGTGGTGTCATCTTCATATCTGAGGTTATTTATACTTCTTCTGGCAATCTTGATTCTAGCATGTGCTTCATCCAGACTGGCATTTTGCATGATGTACTCTGTATATAAATTAAATAAGCAGGGTGACAATATATACCTCACATGCTCCTTTCTCAATTTAGAACCAGTCCATTGTTCCATGTCCAGTTTTAATTGTTGCTTCTTGACCCGCATACAGATTTCTCAGGACGCAGGTAGGTGGCCTGGCGTTCCCAGCTCCTGAAGCATTTTCCACAGTTTGTTGTGACCCACACAGTTAAAGGCTTTAGCGTAGTCAATGAAGCAGAAGTAGATGTTTTTTCTGGAATTCCCTTGCCTTTTCTATGATCCAGCGGATGTTTGCAATTTGATCTCTGGTTCCTCTGCCTTTTCTAAATCCAGCTTGAACATCTGGAAGTTCTTGATTCACGTACTGTTGAAGCCTAGCTTAGAGAATTTTAAGCATTATTTTGTTAGAGTGTGAGATGAGTTATAAAAAAGAAAATTGGAGGAGGTAATATATCTGATTTAAAGTGTTGTGTTAGTTTCACGTATAGAGAAAAGTGATTCAGCTAGATATATACATGTAATTTACTCATTTAAGATTCTTTTTCTCATATAGATTACCACAGAATATTGAGAAGACTTCCCTGTGTTATAGAGTAGGTCCTTTTTGGTTATCTATCTTATATACAGTAGTGTGTGTGTGTATCTGAAGCTTCTGATTTATCCCTTCCCCCACGTTTCCTATTTGGTTACCTTAAGTTTGCTTTCAACATCTGTAAGTCTGTTTCTGTTTTGTAAATAAGTTCATTTGTTTCTTTTCTTTTTGTGAATTCAATTCCACAAATGAGGGTTGTCATATGATATTTGTCTTTGTCTGACTTACCTCACTTAGTATAATAATCTCTAGTTCTATCCATTTTGCTGCAAATGGTGTTGTTTCATTCTTTTTATGGCAAAGTGATATTTCATTGTATATATGTACCACATCTTTATCCATTCCTCTATTGATAGATATTTAGATTGATTCCATGTCTTGGCTATTGTAAACACTGCTGCAATGTACATCAGGATGCATGTATCCTTTCAGTTTATGATTTTCTCCAGATATATGCCCTGGAGTGGGATTGCAGGATCATATGTTGGCACTGTTTTTAGGGAACATCCGTACTGTTCTCCACAGTTACTGTACCAATTCACATTCCCAAACACTGCCCTTAGGCAAAGAGTTCTCAATGTTTTGAATAAGATCTATCCTTTTTGGCAGAGACTTAGAGATTCTTGTCCATATGACCCACTTTCCTCCTAGTCATAAATTCTATACCACTCCACAGGAATAGAGATTGGGGTCCCTCACTTTTAGGGATGATAATCCAGTTCTACAATTAAGTACGGTGGGGAGTGAATGAAAATTCTTCTTCTACTTGGCTTGCCCTTCTGACATGGAACCTTGACCATATAAGAACATTAGGACAGAAGCCCACAGTATTCTCAGCTTGCTATAGCTGCTTACTTGAAAGTAAGTTTGTACAATATGTATGTGGCTGGGGGACAGAGAATGAATAGTGCATACTGCTTGTCTTTCCCAGGGTTGAACTGTAGCTCCATACTGGAAGTAGGCAAAGAGAGAGCTTGTCTTCTTGACGGCACACACACCCAGAGTAGTGTTGTAGAGTTGCTGGGAGTTGAAGAGTACAGCTGTATATGAAACTCAGTGTGTAATCTTTCAGACCCAACTACAGGCAATGCAAAGCCTTTGCTTGGCAGACCACAAGGGAGGAAAGCTACCCTCTCCACCTGAGATGTGGTGCACTGTCAACAGATTACAGTGTAGAGACAGTTTCAATCAAGGACTAAGGTAACCCCTGGGTCAGCCATGCTCATATACATATATGCCTTCCTAGCTACCGTGCCTCCATTCAGAGACTTTCATATCTGGGGACCTCCAATGAGGCTCTTTTCAGGCACTTCTGCTAAGACCTCCTTGTAAGGCTTCTTTGACTTAGATATTTTTTCCCTTCACTGACCCAGTACTTTTGACATCTGACTCATTTCTAGACTTTCCCCTTCTTCTGAGCCATAGTTCTCAAGGTCCATAAAGTAAAAGAATGTTTGGTTCAGGGCTCTTTGGAAGAGAAATGATTCCCATCATTCCCATTACTTGCACTGCATGCCATCTAACTGATGCTCACCCTGTGTACTTCCCTGGGGAAAAAATGGAATATCAGGGAAGCAGCACATTTTTCCTTTATCTCTTGTCTGCACTACTACAGTAAGTGAATAAATGATTGATTATTACTTTCAGTTTGACTCTTTGTCCTAATAGACCACCTAAACACCTGGTAGGTGGTGAGTAATGGAGCAGAAGGTCATGGCTCAAATGTCAGAGTTTCATGTTTTTTTCTTACTGAGATTTAGTAAATTTTCTCACAAGAAAGTTTTCCATTTTCTATATGCCCTTAGGGCAGTTTCCATAGATTTTAAATGAATGTTTTCTATAATTTTTACCAAATAGGTTGCAGTTTTGCTGGAGAGAGAGTCTAACTCCATCACTCCAGAAGTTATATTTAAATTCCTGAGCTATATTCTTGCTAAGGTGATAATTATGTTACTGCTGCACATGCAAATTGTTCTCTTAAAAAAAAGTGACTTAATGTCAAAGATAAAGCAAAATGGAATTGTTTGAGCTTGTTAAAATTAGAGACCAGACCTGGAAATTTCCTTAGCAGATAAAACCATTTAAGCCACATGAGCAAAACTAAAGGTAACCTGTTTCATGAATATAAGTGAAACTTAGGCAGGGAACTTAAGTCATCTTTCTAAAAATGGTATAAGATATTGATTTTTCCATGGTCAGAATACTGGAGTGTGCACCCTTTCCCTTCCCCAGGGAATCTTCTCAACCCAAGGATTGAACCCAGGTCTCCTGTATTGCAGGTAGATTCTTTTCCAGCTGAACCACAAAGGAAGGCCAAAAATACTGGAGTGGGTAACCTATTCCTTCTCCAGCGGATCTTCCCCACACAGGAATTGAACCAGGGTCTCCTGCACTGCAGGTGGATTCTTTTTATTATTATTATTATTTTTTTTTTATTTTACAATATTGTATTGGTTTTGCCATACATCAACATGCATCTGCCATGGGTGTACAAGTGTTCCCCATCCTGAACCCCGCTCCCACCTCCCTCCCCATACCATCCTTCTGGGTCATCCCAGTGCACCAGCTCCAAGCATCCTGTATCCTGCATCGAACCTGCAGGTGGATTCTTTAACTGAGCTATGAAGGAAGCCTGAATTTTCAAAAATCATTTATTTATTTGGCTGCACTGGGTCTTAGTTGCAGCAAACAGGATCTTTGATCTCTGTTGCAGCATGCAGGATCTTTACTTAGGGTATGCAAACTCTTCCCTGGTGGGTCAGACTGTAAAGAATCTGCAAGCAATGTGTGATACCTGAGTTCAATCCCTGGGTTGAGAAGATCCCCTGGAGAAGGAAATGGCAACCCACGCAGGTATTCTTGCCTGGAAAGTCCCAAGGACAGAAGAGCCTGGTGGGCTACAGTCCATGGGGTTGCAAAGAGTCAGACATGATTGAGTGGCTAATAATACACACACACACACACACACATGCAAATTTTAGTTGTAGCATGTGGGATCTGGTTCCCTGATGAGGGATGGAACCCAAGCTTTCTGCATTGGTGCAGGGAGTCTTAGCCACTGGACCACAAGGAAAGTCCCAAGATGATGATTTTTAACCAATTCCCTACTGTCTGGAAACCCTCGCTGTAACAACCAATCATAGTAAAGGTTAAACAACTTCCTCATTTTCACTTCATAAGTCATCCTGTAACATCATTCTCCTGAGCTTCATATCAGTTTTAAATTTGAATGCTACTGGTTGGTGAACTGTTCTTATATGCACACTAAACTCTTACTATTTATTGGTTTGGTGGTTTTAATTTTGTATTTCTGGATTTCTGACAGGCTAATATATACATTTATGTGTTGTTGCCCTGAGGTAGTAAGAGGGCAAAGGACAGTGGTATTCCATGAAACTATTGCTACATATGAGAATATACATGATCCAAAGTGTAGGTAACACTAATATGCATGCAGTGCGTTAAAATAGATTCTCCTTACATAGTCCAAAAATGCTTTCAACACCTTCAAGAGTCATTTTTAATGACACATTTGAAGTTGTTTGCCAGTACACCAAAGGGAAGTGACACTCCTTCCCACAAATAAAAACACATTAGACCTTCTTCCAGAGCTACTGAGATTGAATGTCATTTGCCAACTCCACTGCATTGTGATGTTTTTGATGAAATAAGGAGACTATGTTTTTATCCATCCAAAATTTTCTGGACGAATCAGTTTATGTATACACTTACTCACTGAAGGACATCTTGATTATTTTCAGGTTTTGGGAATTACAAATAAAGCTTCTGTCAGAATCCAAGTGAAGATTTTTGTGTGGACATATGTTTACAGCTAATTTGGTAAATAGCAAGGAGTGAAATTGCTGGATCATATGGTAAGTGCCCAGCTGACTTCCAAAGTAGCTATGTCGTCCCATAAGAAATCAATGAGAGTTCCTATAGTTCCACATCCTCACCTGCATTTGTGGCTGACAGTGTTCTGGATATTTTGCCATTCTAATAGCTATATAGTGGAGAAGGAAATGTCAAACCACTCCAGTATTCTTGCCTGGAGAATCCCATGGACAGAGGATCCTGGTTGTCTGCTGTCCATGGGGTTGCACGGAGTTGGACATGACTGTAGTGATGTAGCAGCAGCAGCAGCAGTAGCAGCAGCTATATAGTGGCATCTCATTGTTGTTTTAACTTTCAATTCCTTAATGACATCTCATGTGGAGCCTATTTTGTAAAGTTATTTTCCCCCTGTCTCTGGTCTTTCCTTCATTTTTTTTCCCTGCAAATTTTGTCACTTAGTTTATCCCACTCATATTAAAAACATCTATATTTTACATGTACATACTACAATCTTCTGATGATTGTTAACTTCTGATTCTTAACTGTATAATTAGGCCTTTAGTGTCTGCAAAACTCCTCATTATGTACTTGGGAACACCAGTTTCCTAGCAGTGCTGGCTCCATTCCTCTAAAAAGTAGAAAAGTCCCATATTCATGATATTTTTTAGCTTTCTCAAATTATAAAATTGTGTGTTATTGGAGGCCAACATGGATGACTCTTCAGCGTTTTTAACTTAATTCTATTTGATCATGAAATTTAAGATATACATCTTAAATTTTGTTTTCAAAGAGGATAATAAATTAATACAAACTATTGAAGTTTTTGTGGAATATTAAAGTTGAATAGTCACAAGACTATTGAAGTTTATTTTTTAATCACCCAGCATAGGCTCTTTTTCTTCCCCTCTTCAACAATGGGCTCCTAAGATTCAATCTTCAACATTTTCATGCATATAAGTTTCCCATCTCCATTTCTGAGCAGTCTCATGTTTCTTGGGAAGAATAAATAGAAATGCAAGAATTATGCTGCCAAAATTGTTCTAAGTAATCATGGATAGTGCTTCAGTAAATGTTTGTTGACATAATCCTTTTCAGGTATCTAGAAATAAAAGATGGAAAAAATGCAGTCACCAGCAGGTTTGGACGATGAGTGAGAAATCACTATAGATGAGCTCTATACATTCATCAGCAATTTCCAGCAGTTTCTGCAATGAACAGCACTAAAATAAGTATCCTTATATCAACTGCTAGCTTGATATCTCTCTTGGTAGTTTTACGTGATTTCAGCAGCTATGCAGTGCTGGCGCAGCAAGTGGCAGCTGCGCAGTGCTTGAGTGGTGAGTGGCGGAGAGGAGATACCCCACGTCCAAGGTCAGGAGCAGTGGCTGCACTTCTCTGGACCAGCTGTGTGGAGATACACCATGTCCAAGGTCAGAGAAACCCCAGTAAGACGGATGGCACTGAGACAGCTGTGAGGAGATACCCCAGTTCAAAGGGCAAAGGAGAAGTCCCAGAGAGAAAGTAGGAGGGGCAAATTCATGTTGAGAATCAAACCCCATTACCACCAGAGACACTGAGAGAGCTCAAATAAACCTTGTGCACACCAGGACCCAGGGATTCCACAGCGACTGAGACAGAACTATGTTTGCGCATCTCCTGTGGAGGCACTGGTTGGCAGTGGTCTGCCGCAGGGACAGGGTCTCTGGGCTTGGATATGACATACGTCTTCTTGGAGGAGGTTGCCATTAACCCCACAATAGAGCTGACAGAACTTACATAGTAATGGGAAATAAATTGTTGGAGGGAACAACAGAGCCTTGTGAACCAGGAAACAGGAGAAAGGAACAATGACCACACAGGAGACTTACCTGTGGGTGTCTGGGAATCTCCAGTGAAGAAGTGGGTTGGTGGTGGCCTGCTGTAGGGTTGGGGGCATGGACTGTTTCATTAAATGCTTGGGATCTTTTGAAGGAGGTCACCATTATCTTCATTACCTCCACAATAGTTTCAGTTCAGTTCACTCGCTCAGTCGTGTCCAACTCTTTGCGACCCAATGAATTGCAGCGCTGCAGGCCTCCTTGTCCATCACCAACTCTTGGAATTCACTGACTCACATCCATCGAGTCGGTGGTGCCATCCAGCCATCTCATCCTCTGTCGTCCCCTTCTCCTCCTGTCCCCAGTCCCTATCAGCATCAGAGTCTTTTCCAATGAGTCAACTCTTTGCATGAGGTGGCCAAAGTACTGGAGTTTCAGCTTTAGCATCATTCCTTCCAAAGAAATCCCAGGGCTGATCTCCTTTAGAATGGACTGGGTGGATCTCCTTGCAGTCCAAGGGACTCTCAAGAGTCTTCTCCAACACCACAGTTCAAAAGCACCAATTCAGTGCTCAGCTTTCTTCACAGTCCAACTCTCACATCCATACACGACTACTGGAAAAACCATAGGCTTGACTAGACGGACCTTTGTTGGCAAAGTAATGTCTCTGCTTTTGAATATGCTACCTAGGTTGGTCATAACTTTCCTTCCAAGGAGTAAGCGTTTTTTAATTTCATGGCTGCAGTCACCATCTGCAGTGATTTTGGAGCCCAGAAAAATAAATTCTGACACTGTTTCCTCATGTATTTACCATTAAGTGATGGGAACAGATACCATGACCTTCGTTTTCTGAATGTTGAGCTGTAAGCCACTTTTTCACTCTCCTCTTTCACTTTCATCAAGAGGTTTTTTAGTTTCTCTTCACTTTCTGCCAAAAGGGTGGTGTCATCTGCATATCTGAGGTTATTGACATTTCTCCTGGCAATCTTGATTCCAGCTTCTGCTTCTTCCAGCCCAGCATTTCTCATAATTTATTCTGCATATAAGTTAAATAAGTAGGTTGACAATATACAGCCTTGACGTACTCCTTTTCCTATTTGGAACCAGTCTGTTGTTCCATGTCCTGTTCTAACTGTTGCTTCCTGACCTGCATATAGGTTTCTCAAAAGGCAGGTCAGGTGGTCTGGTATTCCCATCTCTTTCAGAATTTTCCACAGTTTATTGTGATCCACACCATAGTTTGGCCCCAGGTAAATAGTAGGGACGGAACACAGCTCAACCAATCAAAAGAAAATTGGATTAAAGATTTACTGAGCATGACCCTGCCCCTTAAAACAAGAACCAGTTTCCACCTCTGTCTGTCTCTCCCATCAGGAAGCTTTCATAAGCCTCTTATCCTTTTCCATCAGAGGGCAGACAGAAAATCTGCCTTCAGATTTTTTTCACAGATTATGAAAATCACAATCACAGAAAACTAACCAATCTAATCACATGGACCACAGCCTTGTCTAACTCAATGAAACTAGGAGCCATGCCGTGTAGGGCCACCCAAGAAGGATGGGTCATGGTGGAGAGTTCTGACAAAACGTGGTCACTAGAAAAGGGAATGGCAAACCACTTCAGTATTCCTCCACTGAGAACCCCATGAACAGTATGAAAAGGCGAAAAGATAGGGCACTGAAAGATGAACTCCCCAGGTCAGTAGGTACCAAATATGCTGCTGGAGATCAGTGGGGAACTAATTCCAGAAAGAATGAAGAGACAGAGCCAAAGCAAAAACAACACTCAGTTGTGGGTGTGAGTGGTGATAGAAGCAAGGTCCAATGCTGTAAAGAGTAATATTGCATAGCAACCTGGAATGTTAGGTCCATGAATCAAGACAAATTGGAAGTTATCAAACAGGAGATGGCAAGAGTGAACGTCGAGATTTTAGGAATCAGTGAACTAGAATGGACTGGAATGGGTGAATTTATCTCAGATGATCATTATATCTACTACTGTGGGCAAGAATCCCTTAGAAGAAATGGAGTAGCCATCAGACTCAACAAAAGAGTCAGAAATGCAGTACTTGGATGCAGTCTCAAAAGTGACAGAACGATTTCTGTTCATTCCCAAGGCAAACCATTCAATATCACGATATTCCAAGTCTATGCCCAGACCAGTAACACTGAAGAAGCTGAAGTTGAACAGTTTTATGAAGATAAAGAAGATATCTTAGAATTATCCCCCACCAAAGATGTACTTTTCATTATAGGGGAGTGGAATGCAAAAGTAGGAAGTCAAGAAACACCTGGAGTAACAGGCAAATTTATTCTTGGAGTAATGAATGAAGCAGGACAAAGGCTAATAGAGTTCTGCCAAGAGAATGCACTGGTCATAGCAAACACCCTCTTCCAACAACACGAGAGAAGACTCTACACATGGACATCACCAGATGGTCAACACTGAAATCAGATTGATTATATTCTTCGCAGCCAAAGATGGAAAAGCTCTATACAGTAAGCAAAAACAAGAAAGAGAGCTGACTGTGTCTCAGATCATGAACTCCTTATTGCCAAATTCAAACTTAAATTGAAGAAAGTAGGGAAACCACTAGACCATTCAGGAATGACTTAAATTGGATCCCTTTCAATTATACAACGGAAGTGATACAGGATTAGATGTGATAGACAGAGTGCCTGAAAACTATGGAGGGAGGTTCCTGACATTGTATCGGAGGCAGTGATCCAGACCATTCCAAGAAAAGCAAAAAGGCAAAATGGTTGTCTGAGGAGGCCTTACAAATAGCTGTGAAAGGAAGAGAAGGGAAAGGCAAAGTGGAAAAGGAAAAATATACCCATTTGAATGCAGAGCTTCAAAGAATAGCCAAGAGATAAGAAAGACTTCCTCGGAGATCAATGCAAAGAAATAGAAGAAAGCAATAGAATGGGAAAGACTGGAGATTTCTTCAAGAAAATTAGAGATACCAAGGGAACAATTCATGCAAAGATGGGCTCAATAAAGGACAGAAATGGTAGGGACCTAACAGAAGCAGAAGATATTAAGAAGATGTGGCAAGAATACACAGAAGATGGGCTCAATAAAGAACAGAAATGGTAGGGACCTAACAGAAGCAGAAGATATTAAGAAGATGTGGCAAGAATACACAGAAGAACTGTATAAAAAAGATCTTCATGACCCAGATAATCAAGATGGTGTGATCACTCACCTAGAGCCAGGCATCCTGGAATGTGAAGTCAAATGGGCCTTAGGAAGCATCACTACAAACAAAGCTAGTGGAAGTGATAGAATTCCAGTTGAGCTATTCCAAATCCTTAAAAAAGATGCTGTGAAAGTGCTGCACTCAATGTGCCAGCAAATTGGAAAACTCAGCAGTGGGCACAGGACTGGAAACTGTCAGTTTTCATTCCAATTCCAAAGAAAGGCAATGCCAAAGAATGCTTAAAGTACCCCACAGTTGCACTCATCTCAGATGCTAGTAAAGTAATTCTCAAAATTCTCCAAGCCAGGCTTCAGCAATACATGAACCATGACCTTCCAGATGTTCAAGCTGGTTTTAGAAAAGGCAGAGGAACCAGAGATCAAATTGCCAGCATTCGCTGGATCATCAAAAAAGAAAGATAGTTCCAAAAAAACATCTATTTCTGCTTTATTGACTATGCCAAAGCCTTTGACTGTGTGGATCACTATAAACTGTGGAAAATATTGAAAGAGATTGGAATACCAGACCACCTGACCTGCCTCTTGAGAAACCTGTATGCAGGACAGGAAGCAACAGTTAGAACTGGACATGGAACAACAGCCTGGTTCCAAATAGGAAAAGGAGTACATCAAGACTATATTGTCACCCTGCTTATTTAACTTATATGCAGAGTACATCATGAGAAACGCTGGACTGGAAGAAGCACAAGCTGGAATCAAGATTGCCGGGAGAAATATGCACATATTTCTCAGATATGCACATGACACCACCCTTTTGGCAGAAAGTGAAGAAAAACTAAAGAGCTTCTTGATGAAAGTGAAAGAGGAGAGTAAAAAGGTTGGCTCAAAGCTCAACATTCATAAAACAGAGATCTGGTACCATCACTTCATGGCAAATAGATGGGGAAATAGTGGAAACCATGGCAGACTATTTTTTTGAACTCCAAAATCACTGCAGATGGTGACTGAAGCCATGAAATTAAAAGACCCTTGCTCCTTTGAAGAAAAGTCATGACCAACCTTGGCAGCATATTAAAAATCAGAGACATTACTTTGCCAACAAAGGTTCATCTAGTCAAGTCCAAGGTTTTCCAAGTTGTCATGTATGGATGTGAGAGATGGACTGTAAAGAAATCGAGATGCCAGTCCAGGTTTGATGCACGATACTGGATGCTTGGGGCTAGTGCACTGGGACGACCCAGAGGGATGGTATGGGGAGGGAGGAGGGAGGAGGGTTCAGGATGGGGAACACGTGTATACCTGTGGTGGATTCATTTTGATATTTGGCAAAACTAATACAATTATGTAAAGTTTAAAAATTAAATAAAAATTAAAAAAAAGAAATCTGAGCACAGAATAATTAAAGCTTTTGAACTGTGGTGTTGGAGAAGACCCTTGAGAGTCCCTTGGACTGCAAGGAGATCCACCCAGTCCTTTCTAAAGGAGATCAGTCCTGGGTGTTCATTGGGAGGACTGATGTTGAAGCTGAAACTTCAATACTTGGGCCACCTGATGCAAAGAGCTGACTCATTTGAAGAAAAAAAAAAAAAACCCTGATGCTGCGAAAGGACGACGGAGGATGAGATAGTTGGATGGCATCACCGACACATTGGACACGAATTTGGGTAAACTCTGCAAGTTCGTGATGGACATGGAGGCCTGGCTTGCTGCATTCCATGGGGTCACAAAGAGTCAGACAAGACTGAGCGTCTGAACTGAACTGAGAACATGATATGTACTCATCATTTGGACTTATATCTATCCTGTGATTGAAGAATATCTTCAAGAACTAGTTTTAAACTTAGTTGACCTAAATTCTCATTGAAAAACGTATCACACATGTCAAGCAGTGTACATATACATATGTAAAAAAAATACCAAAAATTTCTTACACTTGCTATGAACAAGGCACTCTGATATATTTTAGTCTATTCAATTTCCTTTGAAAAAAATGTTGATCCTTGCCGGGAGCCGGCATATTACATATTGAGTGCATATTGCATATTGAGTGCAGCACTTTTCAGGATCTGGAATAGCTCAACTGGAATTCTATCACTGCCGGTAGCCAGCGTGAGGAACTCCACCCATGACAAAGGTCATGAGGAAGGAGGCTCGGCATACGCAAAGGCGGGATCGAGCTTCAGGAATCCCCCTGGAAATTTTCCAGCATATACCCCCAAAACCAGAGTCTGCCTACTTTCTGCTTTCACCTACACCTCTGACTTTACTGGGGGCTGTCCCCCACTACCTCTCTGAAAAAAGAGTTAGCTTGCAGCTCCAGTTAATAATTCCTGGGTGTGACAGTGTTTCAACCTACAAACTCCTTTGGAAATCCTCTAGCCTGCCTGAATAGGTTTTTCCGGCCACATGTAATTGTTCAGAGCCTCCCAGCTGTGAGAGGCATGAGATGTTCTAAACTGTCTAAACACAGATTCTTTTGAGTAGCTAAAAGATTGATTAGAAATTGTATTGGTGAAGGGATTTTCACTTGTTGGGCCAATGTTTGCTGCTAACTTTCCATATCCCTTATCTGCTGTGTCCCTGGCAGTGTATTGATTAATATAATTGGTGTAAGTTGTAGCTTTAATGTTTGTAACCTGGGACCCTTGAATTAATTCTTTTTCTTGTTATAGCCCACCACGCCTTTGCTCTGTAGGAATGCAACTTTATCTAATGCTTTTTGGAGGCTGGCGCCTGACTTTAGAATAATCACCTTTAGAGAAAAAGGCCTCCAGGCCAGAAGATGATGCAAATCACCTAAGCTTTTGCATATGATAAGTTTGCAGGAAGAAAGCCTGGCTTGCTGCAAGACTCTACCCCTTCCCCCATTATCCTCTATGCATAACTTAAGGTATAAAAACTACTTTGGAAAATAAAGTGTGGGCCTTGTTCACCGAAACTTGGTCTCACCATGTTGTTCTTTCTCTTACCTTCTGGCTGAATTATTTAGCCTCTTTTCTGCACTAAATTTCCTCACTGAGCTATCCTTATTTCAGCCTCTTTTCTCCACTGAATTTCCTCACTGAGCTATCCTCATTCTATTACTCTTTATATCCTTAATTAACATTTAATTAAGCAATTGTTTCCTGATCTTCGCCTACGCCGTCTCTCCTTCAAATACCCTGGATCAGCCGGGGCTGGTCCCCGGCAGATCCTGACAAACTCAATTCTTTTGATTACTCACCATTGGGTTTCCAATAGTGATTTTGTATTTTAAGAGATTCTTAAGAATACATATATGGGAGAATATCAACATAAAAAAAATTGCAATTCTTCTATGGATGATATATCTTTTCTCTTTCATTTGTTAATACTATTTTAAAAAATTTGGCCTTTCTTATTAGTATTTCATTGTATCTCATTGTGATTTTATGTGCATTTTCCTAGTGGGTGATGATATTTACCATCTTTTAATGGAGATCCAAACAGTCCATTCTAAAGGAGATCAGTCCTGGGTGTTCTTTGGAAGGAATGATGCTAAAGCTGAAACTCCAGTACTTTGGCTGCCTCATGCGAAGAGTTGACTCACTGGAAAAGACTCTGATGCTGGGAGGGATTGGGGGCAGGAGGAAAAGGGGATGACAGAGGATGAGATGGCTGGATGGCATCACTGACTCGATGGACGTGAGTTTGAGTGACCTCCGGGAGTTGGTGATGGACAGGGAGGCCTGGTGTGCTGTGATTCATGGGGTCACAAAGAGTCGGACATGACTGAGCAACTGAACTGAACTGAACTGAACGTGTTTCTTTGCAATCATTATATCTACTTAGAAGAAATGTCAGTTTTTAATTTTTATGAGATACAGTTTATAATTATTTTTCTTTTTGTAGGTTGTGTTTTGGTGTCCATTCTAAGAATTCCTCATTACCCCTAGATCCTGAAGATGTTTTGCATAGTTCTTTTCCTAAAATATTTATAGTTTTATATTTTTTATTTGAGTTCATGATCCATTTTTAAAAATTTCATCTTGTATAAAATGTGAAGTTTAGATACATGATCATTTTTTCTTAGTGATGTCCAGTTTCTATGTACTATCTGTTGACAAGGCTACCCTTATTCCATTGAAGTGCTCTTGCAACTTTTTTTTTTTTAAAGATGATTGGATTGAGCATATTTGTGTGGATCTACTTCTGGATATTCCATTATCTTCTGTTGATCTATGAATCTGTCCCTTTGTTATATCACACTATTTTAAATATTGTAGCTATATAATAGAATTTAATATCAAGTTAAATGCTTTTACCCACTTTCTTCTTCCTTGTCAATATAATTTTAGCAATTTCCCATACAAATATAATAATAAGGTAGTGTATAACTATAAAAAATTTCTTATTGTGATAGGAAATGCATAAATGCAGAGATAGATATGGGTAGAATTGGCATCTTTACAATGTTAAAGTTTCCAATACATGTCTCTCAATTAATTTAGGCCTTCTTTGATTTTTTTTCATCTATATCTATCATTTTCAGTATTTCAGTGTGTATTATATGATACTTCTTTAAATGTTTGATATAATTCCCCAATGAAATCATCTCAACTTAAAAATTTCTTTTTTGAGAAAATTTAAATTATAATTTCAATTTTATTAATGGTTAAAAGCTGTTTATGTTGACTACTTTATCTTTGTGAAATTTGTAATTTTGTGGTTTTTGAGAAATTCAATGTCAAATTTATGAAAATGATATTGCTTGTGGCATTCTGTATTTATTTTTTTCCATTAAACTATGTTACCTGTTTAATCAGAAATTAGGTAGAGTGATAATGAAAAGAAAATGAGTAAAGAGGTGCAATACATCTTTTAAAAATTGAACTATAGCAGATTGTCAAAGAATAGTCAACCTACCACACAATTGCACTCATCTCACAAGGTAGTAAAGTAATGCTCAAAATTCTCCAAGCCAGGTTTCAACAATAAGTGAACCATGAACTTCCTGATGTTCAAGCTGGTTTTAGAAAAGGCAAAGGATCCAGAGATCAAATTGCCAACATCTGCTGGATTATCGAAAAAGCAAGAAAGTTCCAGAAAAACATCTATTTCTGCTTTATTGACTATTCCAAATCCTTTGACTGTGTGGATCACAATAAACTGTGGAAAATTTTGAAAGAGATGGGCATACCAGACCACCTGACCTAATTCTTGAGAAACCTGTATGCAGGTCAGGAAGCAACAGCTAGAACTGGACATGGAAGAGACTGGTTCCAAATAGGAAAAGGACTATGTCAAAGCTGTATATTGTCACCCGGCTTATTTAACTTCTATGCAGAGTACATCATGAGAAACACTGGGCTGGAAGAAGCAGAAGCTGGAATCAAGATTGCCAGGAGAAATATCAATAACGTCAGATATGCAGATGACACCACCCTTATGGCAGAAAGTGAAGAGGAACTAAAAAGCCTCTTGATGAAAGTGAAAGTGGAGAGTGAAAAAGTTGGCTTAAAACTCAACATTCAGAAAACGAAGTTCATGGCATCTGGTCCCATCATTTCATGGCAAATAGATGGGGAAACAGTGGAAACATTGTCAGACTTTATATTTTGGGGCTCCGAAATCACTGCAGATGGTGATTGGAGCCATGAAATTAAAAGACACTTACTTCTTGGAAGGAAAGTTATGACGAACCTAGATAGCATATTAAAAAGCAGAGATATTGCTTTGCCAACAAAGGTCTGTCTGGTCAAGGCTATGGTTCTTCCAGTAGTCATGTATGGATGTGAGAGTTGGACTGTGAAGAAAGCTGAGCACCAAAGAATTGATGCTTTTGAACTGTGGTGTTGGAGAAGACTCTTGAGAGTCCCTTGGATTGCAAGGAGATCCATCCAGTCCATCCTAAAGGAAATCAGTCCTGGGTGTTCATTGGAAGGAGTGATGTTGAAGCTGAAACTCCCATACTTTGGCCACCTCACCTGAAGAGTTGACTCTTTGGAAAAGTCCTTGATGCTGGGAGGGATTGGGGGCAGGAAGAGAAGGAGACGACAGAGGATGAGATGGCTGGATGAAATAATCGACTCGATTTGGTTTGGGTAAACTTCTGGAGTTTGTGATGGACAGGAAGGCCTGGCATGCTGCGGTTCATGGGGTTGCAGAGTCGGACATAACTGAGCGACTGAACTGAACTGAATATTGTGTTAGTTTCAGGTATAAAGCAAAGTGATTCAGTTATATTTGTTCATATTGTATTCCATTATAGGTCATTACAAGATACTGAATATTATTCCCTCTGCTATACAGTAAACAATATTTGTTATCTGTTATATGTATCGTACTATGTTAATCCTATACTCCTAATACGTCCCTCTTTTCCTCCCTATCCCCATTGATAAGAATGTTTGTTTTCTACATCTATTAGTGAGTCTGTTTCTGGTTTGTGTATATAGATTTATTTGCATTAATTGTTAAATACCACATAAAGTAATATCACATCTGTAGTGCTTTATTGTGGACATATTTTTAATGATAAGTTAGGGAAAAGTTTGGTGAAATTTTTATTGAGATATAATTTATATGTTGTTCAGTCATTAAGTCGAGTCTGACTTTTTGTGACCCTGTGAACTGCAGCACACCAGTCTCCTCTATCTTCCACTATCTCTCAGAATTTCCTCAATTTTATGTCCATTTCGGATGCTATCTAACCATTAAATTCTCTATGACTCCTTTCTCCTTTTTCCTTCAATCTTTCCCAGTATCCAGGTCTTTTCCAATAAGTTGACTCTTGGCATCAGGTGGCCAAAGCATTAGAGATTTAACCTCAGCATCAGTCCTTCCAATGAATATTTAGGGTTGATTTCCTTTAGGATTGACTGGTTTGATCTCCTTGATGTTCAAGAGATGCTCAAGAGCCTTCTCCAGCACCATAGTCCTAAAGCACCCATTCTTCAGTGCTCAGTGTTTTTTATGGTTCAAGTCTCATATCCATACATGACTATTGGATAACCCATAGCTTTGACTATACAGACCTTTGTTGTCAAAATGATGTCTCTTCTTTTTAATACACTGTGTAGGTTTGTTAAAGTTTTCATTCCAAGGAGCAAGCATCTTTTCATTTACTGGCTGAAGTCATCATCAGAAGTGATTTTGGAGCCTGAGAAAATAAAATCTGGCACTGTTTCCACTTTTTCCCCTTCTATTTGCCATGAAATGATGGGACAGGATGCCATGATCTTAGTTGGTTTAGTGTTGAGTTTATAATTGATATACAACACTGTAATATTTACAGATATACAACATAATGATTCAACCAATATTTGTATATATTGCACCACAATAAGTCGAGTTAACATCTATTACTGTGCATAATTACAGAATTTTTTCTTGTACTGACAATTTTAAGATTTATTCTTAGAGAAACTTTCAAATAGACAATACAGTATTACTAACTATAGTTGCCATCCTGTGCCATGCATCACCATGATTTACTTATTTTATAACCGGAAATTTGTACTTTTTACCCCCTTTAACCATTTTGGCCGTCCACCTATCCTCTCACTTCTGACAACCACCAGTTTGTTTTCCTTAAATATGAGCTTATTGTTCTGTTTTGTTTTGATTCCACATGTAGTTGAGATCCTATGATTCTTGTTTTGACTTATTTCACTTAGTGTAACACTCTCAAGGCCCTTCTAAGTTGTTGCAAGTGGCAAGATTTAATTCTTTTTAAAAGCTGAATAATATTCCTCTGTGCATGTGTATGTATGTATGTGTATCACATTTTCTTCATCCATTCATCTATCAGTGGCTGTTGTAAATAATGCTGCGTTGAATTTGGGATTGCATATTTCTGTTCAAGTTTGTATTCTTGTTATTTTCATATATATACCCAGCAATGAAATTGCCAGAGCATACAGTAGCTCTATTTTAATTTTTTTGAGGCACCTCCATATTGTTTTCCATAATGGCTGTACTAATTACCTTTGCATCAAGAGTGTACAAGGGTTTCCTTTTTTCTATATCTACATCAACACATTATTCTCTGTCCTTTTGATAATCACTATTCTGACAAGTATAAGGTTATATCTCATTGTGATTTTGATTTGCATCTCCTTGATGATTAGAGATTGTTGAGTATCTTTTCATGTACCACTTGTTGTTAGAGGTTTGTCAATTTTTTGTTGCATTGATTTCCTCTACTATTTTCCTGTTTTTATTTTCACTGATATCTCCTGTTGTCTCTATTGTTTCTTTAATTCTTCAAGAATTTTCCAACATATATTTAGGAAATACAGTGTATTTCCACGTACTGTTTAGGATTATGTTGTTTTTGTAAAATTTCCTTTTTTTCCTGCTTTTGATTTCTAGTTTGATACCATTATGGACTAAGAAATAATATACAAATGTGTATTCTGCTGTTGTTGAGTAGACTGTTCTTTAAACATCAATAAGATTCTATTATTTGATGTGTTTCTGGGTCATTTTATATTTTTGTTGATTTTTCTCTTTAGTAGTTCTATTAATTGCAGAGAATGTGGTGTTGAAGTCATCATCTACAACTGTGAATGTCTATTTCTGCTTTCAGTTCTATCAGTTTTTACTGATCTATTTTGAACCTTCATTGTTTGTTGCACAGACATTTAAGATCATTGTACCTCTCTCTGGTATGGTATATTGATCATTTTTATCATTATGTAATGTTCTTCTTTGACTGTAATTATTTTTGTTGTTGCTCTAATGTCTACTTTATCTGATACTAATATAGCCATTCCTGCTTTATTTTGATTAATGTTTACGTGGTACAGGCATACCTCATTTTACTGTACTTCTTTTTATTGAACTTCACAGATATCATGGTTTTTACAAATTGAAGACTTGTGGCAAGCCTGCATTAAACAATCCTATCGATACCATTTTTCTAACAAGATTTATTCACTTTGTATCTCTGTGTCACATTGTGGTAATTTTTGCAACATATACATTTATTATTATCATATTTTAATGGTATTTTATGATCAGTGATCTTTGATGTTACTATTTTAATTACTTTAGGGTGTCAGAAAGTGTGCCCACATAAGATAGCTAACTTAATAAATGTGTGTGTTCTGACTACTCCACCAACTATCTATTCTCCCATCTCTCTCATTTTCCTCGGCCTCCATATTCCCTGAAACACAGAAATATTGAAAATAGACCAATTAATAGCACAATGTTGTTGCTGTTCAGTCACTAAGTCATGCCCAACTCTTTGCAATCCAATAGACTATAGCACTTCAGGCTTTGCTGTCCTTCACTAACTCCCTGAGTTTGCTCAGATTAATATCCATTGAGTTGATGATGCCATCCAACTATCTCACCCCCTGTTACCTTTGAACCCTCCTACCCCCAATCCTTCCCAGCATCAGGGCCTTTTTTAATGAGTCAGTTTTTCGCATCAGGTGGCCAAATTATTGGAGCTTTAGCTTCAGCATCAGTCTTTCCAATGAATATTCAGTGTTGATATTCTTTAGGATTGACTGGTTTGATCTCCTTGCAATCCAAGGGACTCTCAAGAGTCTTTTCCAACACAACAGTTCAAAAGCATAAATTCTATGGTGTTCAGCTTTGTTTATAGTCCAACTTTCACATCCGTACCTGACTACTGGAAAAACCATACCTTTGGCTAGACAGACCTTTGTTGGCAAAGTGATGTCTCTGCTTTTTAATACACTATCTAGGTTTGTCATAGCCTTTCTTCCAAGGAGCAAGGGGTTTTTAATTTCATAGCTTAAGTCACCATCCACAGTTATTTTGGGGCCCAAGAAAATAAAATATGCCATTGTTTTCACATTTTCCCCATCTACTTGCCATGAAGTGATGAGCCCAGATGCCATGATCTTAGTTTTCTGAATGCTGAATTTTAAACCAGCTTTTTCAATCCTGTCTTTTGCCCTCATCAAAAGGCTCTTCAGTCCCTCTTCACTTTCTGCCATTAGAGTGGTATCATCTGCATATTTGAGATTGTTATTTCTCCCAGCTATATTAATTCCAGCGTCAGAATTATCCATCCTGTCAGCATTTCCCATGATGTACTCTACATATAGGGGTCTCCCAGGTGGCTCGGTAGGTAAAGAATCCACCTGCAATGCAGGAGTTCCAGAGGATGCAGGTTTGATCCCTGGGTCTGGAAGATTCCCTAGAGGAGGACATGGCAACCCACTCCAGTATTCTTGCCTGTAGAATCCCATGGATAGAGGAACCTGGCGGGCTACAGTCAATAGGGTTGCAAAGAGTCAGACACAACTGAGGCGACTGAGCACACATGCACTCTACAAATAGGTTATATAAGCAGAGTTGCAATATACAAACTTGCTGTACTCTTTTTCCAATTTTGAACCAATCTATTGTTTCATGTCTGGTTCTAGCTGTTGCTTCTTGATCTGCATACAGGTTTCTCAATAGAAATGTAAGGTGGTCTGGTATTCTCATCTCTAAGAATTTTTCACGGTTTGCTGTGATCCACGGTCAACAGCCTTCATGTAGTCAATGAAGTAGAAGTAGATTTTTTGGAATTCACTTGTTTTTTTCTATGACCCAATTGACGTTGGCAATTTGATCTCTGGTTCCTTTTCTAAACCCAGCTTGCACAACTGGAAGTTCTTGGGTCACATACTCTTGAAACCTAGCTTGAAGATTTTTGAGTATTACCTTGATAGCATGTGAAATGACCACAATTGTCTGGTATTTTGAACATTCTTTGGCATTACCATTTCTTTGAAATTGTAAGCAAAACTTGACCTTTTCCAGTCCTGTAACTATCACTGAGTTTTCCAAATTTGCTGGTATATTGAATGCAGCACTTTAACAATGTCATATTTTGGGACTTGAAATTGTTTAGTTGGCATTCTATCACCTGCACCAGCTTTGTTGGTAGTAATGCTTCCTAAAACCCACTTGATTTCACCTTCCAGGATGTCTGGCTCTAGGTGAGTGATCACACTATTGTGGTTATCTGGGTCATTAAGACATTTTTGTACAGTTTTTCTGTGTATTCTTGCCACTTCCTCTTAATCTCTTATCCTTCTGTTAAGTCTTTGCCACTTTTGTCTTTATTTTGTCTGTTTCTGAATGTAATATTCTATTGATATCTCCAATTTTCTTGAAGAGATCTCTAGTCTTTCCCATTCTATTGTTTCCATCTATTTTTTTTTTTTTTTTGCATTGCTCACTTAAAAAGGCTTTCTTAGCTCTCCTTGCTATTCTCTACAGCTCTGCATTCAGTTGGGTATATATTTCACTTTCTTCTTTGCCTTTCACTTTTCTTTTCTCAGTTATTTGTAAGACTTTCTTAGGCAACCATTTTGCCTTATCATATTTCTTTTTCTTTGGGATAGTTTTGTTCACCACCTTCTTTACAACGTTACAAACTGTCCATAGTTCTTCAAGCACACTATCTATTAGATGTAGCTCCTTGAATCTATTTGTCACCCCTACTGTATAATCCTAAGGGATTTAATTTAGGTCATACCTGAATGGTCTAGTGTTTACCCATACTTTCTTCAATTTAAGCCTGAATTTTGCAGTAAAGATCTCATGATCTGAGCCACAATCAGCTTGAGGTCTTATTTTTGCTGACTCTATAGAGCTTCTCAATGACCTCAAAATATTCACAATAAAAAGAAGAGTTGTACAGCTCTCACTTTAAATCAAGAACTAGAAATATGCTTGGTGAAGAAGGCATGTAAAAAGCCAGGATAGGTTGAAACCTAAACCTCTTGAACCAAACATCTAGCTAGTTCAGCTAGTTGTGAATGCAAAGAAAAGTTCTTGAAGCTAACTAAAAATGACATTCCAGTGAATACATGAAGGATAAGAAAGCAGAATATCCTTATTCTTGACATGGAGAAAGTTTTGTGAATGCAAAGAAAAGTTCTTGAAGCTAACTAAAAATGACATTCCAGTGAATACATGAAGGATAAGAAAGCAGAATATCCTTATTCTTGACATGGAGAAAGTTTTAGTAGTCTCGTTAGAAGAACAAACCAGTCACAACATTCCCTTGAGCCAAAGTCTAATCCTAAGCAAGCACCTAACTCTATTCCACAAAGAGGTTCAAATGTCTACATTCAAGGGAATTTGGAAATTGATTCTAACCCTCATGGATGACTTTGAGGGGTTCAAGACATCAGTGGAGGAGGTAATGGCAGATGTGGTGGAGAGCAAGAAAACTACTGTGAATAAGTGATAGTCACTCACTCATGTTCGACTCTTTGTGTTCCCATGAACTGTAGCCTACCAGGCTCCTCTCTCCATGGAATTCTCCAGGCAAGAATCCTGGAGTGATGCCAAAAATAATTCCAAGTCATAGAATTGAAGGAAGTCATCTTCTGTCTTCAGACAGTCTCGAGAATTGTATGAATAGGAGGAAGATAGCATTTGCTACAGTCTTACCCTTACACCACTCATATACACTCATGTCTCACTTAATGTACACTCTGTCTTATCACAGATCCTTTACAGTAGTTTCCAGTTGTAATTTCTTAACAAAAAAAGCTTCTGCACAACAAAGGAAACTATTAGTAAGGTGAAAAGACAGCCTTCAGAATGGGAGAAAATAATAGCAAATGAAGTAACTGACAAACAACTAATCTCAAAAATATACAAGCAACTCCTACAGCTCAACTCCAGAAAAATAAATGACCCAATCAAAAAATGCGCCAAAGAACTAAATAGACATTTCTCCAAAGAAGACATACAGATGGCTAACAAACACATGAAAAGATGCTTAACATCACTCATTATCAGAGAAATGCAAATCAAAACCACTATGGGGTACCATTTCATGCCAGTCAGAATGGCTGCGATCCATAAGTCTACAAGCAATAAATGCTGGAGAGGGTGTGGAGAAAAGGGAACTCTCTTACACGGTTGGTGGGAATGCAAACTAGTACAGCCACTATGGAGAACAGTGTGGAGATTCCTTAAAAAACTGGAAATAGAACTGCCTTATGATCCAGCAATCCCACTGCTGGGCATACACACTGAGGAAACCAGAAGGGAAAGAGACACGTGTACCCCAATGTTCATCGCAGCACTGTTTATAATAGCCAGGACATGGAAGCAACCTAGATGTCCATCGGCAGATGAATGGATAAGAAAGCTGTGGTACATATACACAATGGAGTATTACTCAGCCATTGAAAAGAATACATTTGAATCAGTTCTAATGAGATGGATGAAACTGGAACCTATTATACAGAGTAAAGTAAGCCAGAAAGAAAAACACCAATACAGTATACTAACGCATATATATGGAATTTAGAAAGATGGTAACAACAACCCCGTGTACGAGACAGCAAAAGAGACACCGATGTATAGATCAGTCTTATGGTTTCTGTGGGAGAGGGAGAGGGTGGGGAGATTTGGGAGAATGGCATCGAAACATGTATAATATCATGTATGAAACGAGTCGCCAGTCCAGGTTCGATGCACGATACTGGATGCTTGGGGCTGGTGCACTGGGACGACCCAGAGGGAGGGTATGGGGAGGGAGGAGGGAGGAGGGATCAGGATGGGGAACACAGGTATACCTGTGGCGGATTCATTTCGATATTTGGCAAGACTAATACAATATTGTAAAGTTTAAAAATAAAATAAAATTAAAAAAAAAAAAAGGAATACAACAGAAGGGTAAATGGGATAACCATTAGTACCTGATGCTATAATTTTCCTGATGTTATTCTTTTGCTTTACCATAAATTCTAGATTTTCTTTCCCTATCTTCAGAATACAATCCTGATCTGAATTGTCTGCCAAGTTGAGAGACCTAGACCTTCATCTCTACAAGATTTAAGCCTTCTGGATACCTTGTTCTTATCAGTCTGTCATTGCTACAATTTTTCTCTTCCTATTAATATCCAGTATGGAAGCACAAAATGGAATCTCAATGACTATCCCCATTTTGGTGCAGTAATCATAGCTCTTTGTGAAATAACTTTCAATTACCACTACTGGTATGTAAGACTTTCTTTTGCTACTGTTCTACTTGTAGAAGAAACCCAAAAAGACCCATTTCAGCCATAGATTTTGATTTTATAGGCCTCTTCTTGTGTTCACTAATGGAAGCTCCTTCTGTGGGAAGCAGGGACCATGGAACCTAAAGTTGCTGGAAAAGGAATAATAAATTCCTCAATGCTGGCGAGTGTACCATTTCTACTCCTACCACTTTGTTCCTAAATCATGTGTTCTATCTTTAGGGGAACAGCATGATAAAATTTACATTAGCTTAAGGGATAAATTGTATCCTTAAGAAGAGTATAACATCTGAGATTATTTCCAAGCCAGTACCTTAGTCGCACCATCAAGAGATTGTTTTAATGTTCCATAAGGCTGGAAGCTTCTGGGTGATATAATATATGGTATAAGCGATGAATTCTTTGATCATGTGCTAATTGCGGCAGCATTTTTGCTAAAAACAAATAAACAAGCAAACAACAGCAAAACTGGCCCCTTGTTCCAAGGTTGTATTATGTGGAGCTCAGGGTGGGTAAAATTGACACTCTGTGCGTCCCTGAGTAGTAATGCTAACAGAAACAGTATGAACATCCATACTAAGAATTCATGTCACTCTTAGTAAGGACCATCCTCTCTTGTGGAAAGAGTTGTATGTAATCAACTTCCCACCATGTGTCTGGTTGTTGTTCTCTTAGAAGGGCTTGCTATATTAAGAGCCCAGTCTCAGTCTTTGCTGTTTACGGATCAGATATTTAGCAGTGGAAATAGGTAAATTAGCCTTGATGAGATTGAGTCCATGCTTTTGAGCCTGTGCATAAATGCCACTTTTGTTACCATGTGTCATGGTTGTATAGCAACCCCTCCCTCAAAATATATGTCCACATCAGAGTCCTAGAACCTGTAAATGTTACATTATTTGGAAAAATTATCTTTGCCTATGCAATTAAGATAAGGAACTTGAGATCAGTGTGAATTATCGGTGTGGGCTCTGAATTCACTAACAAGTGTGTTATGAGATACACAGTAGAGACATAGACAGGGGAGGAGGAGGCAATGTGAAGGAGGCAGAGATGGAAGTAATGCAGCAACACACCAATGAAAGCCAAAGATTGCCAGCAGTCACCAAAGGCCATGAAAGAGGTACAAAATCAATTCTTATCCAAAGCTTTGGGAGAGAGGACAACCTGGTTGATATCTTGATTTTGGACAGCTGATCTCCTTAATTGTGAGAAAATAAATTTCCACTGTTTTTAGCCACCAAATTCGAGGTGATTTTTTAAGGCTGGCCTAAAAAACCTATACTATGATTACTGTATTCATAATTTTATTCTCTAAGCCATTGGGTGGGAGAGAAGACAAACTAGAAGAAATCCACTAAAACAGTCATTCAATCCACTCGGTTGCTCAATGCCTCCTCTACAGTGGTGTCAGGTGAGCACTGACTTGAGACAATGATCTGCACACTTTGTTCCTACTCCTGTAGTCTCAGTCACATTTATCTCTCTCTGACTTCATGATCTTCAATCTTCAAATCTTGCTCATTCCAGACTTCCAGTAATCAGTCAAATGATTCCTCCCTACTTTGGTGGAGAGAGTGCCCTCTGGAGCCTGCTGAGGAAGATGTTCAGATGATAAGTTTTATGGTCTCCCATAGTTAATCCCTTCTAGCATGTCCATCATTTTTTGGCTTCTAACTCCTTCACTGATGTCTTAGCAAGGCAGTTCAGACATATATACCTCATTTTCAGTGGAGAATCTTTTCTTTATTCACATTGATCATAATCCACATAATTTATAAATGTGATATGACTGCTGCCCCCTGAATGGCTCCCGTGGTTAGAAAACACCTCAAACAGAGTTACAGGAAGACCTTAATGTGTCTAGAAATTATTTTCAAGGATTTGGGTCAGGGCACTAGCAGCACCTGCTACAAATGTCAAAGATTAAATTATAAGTAATAGGTTCAAATACATCTTGATTAGAATCCTGACTTTATTTGTTGTTTTCTGTTGTTGTGGTCATTGTTGTTTGTCCATTTGTTTTTCAGCCATGCTGTGGCTTGTGTGATCTTAATTCCTGACCAGGACAAGGACTGAGTCTAGTCGTTCAGCAGTGAAAGCACAAAGTCTTAACAACTGGAAAGTCAGGGAATGCCCCTGGCTTTACTTGTTAACAGCTTGGTGATCTTGGGCCACTCTTTTATTCACCTGAGCCTTTATTTCCACATTGAACATAAGTAATTTAAAATAATTTGCTTTATAATTTGATAGGAAAATTAGGGTAAAGTAAATGAATTGCTTAACACAATGCCCAGCACAAAGCTAAAAACCTTTGCAAATGAAACCAAAAAATCCTAAATTATTTGACTCCAAGGCCTATTTTTTGAAGAGGGTTAACAGAAGTCATGTTATACAGCATCATGCTTCCATATTCTGTTATTCCAAGATAAACTTGTAGGATTTTAGTTCTCTGACCAGGGATTGAACCCTGGCCTCAGAAATGAAAGCATAGAGTCCTAATTACTGGACGGCAAAGGAATTGTCAGGTTAAAGTCAGCTTAAATGTAACACTGAAACTTGGTAATAATTTCTGATGGATTAATACACAAACAGCATTCAGTTCCTGAAAAACTATATATTCCCTCAAGTATTTAGAAATGGGATTTCTATAAGTTCCTTGCTGAAAACTTCTTTCAAGTGTCCTAACAAATATTTAATTGATTACACTTAGACATCATCTGATTAATATGCTATGCTTTGCACTTAAAAATACATATGAAGAAGTGACTATTTGCAATTCTTAATTCTGAATTCCACAATATCTTTCTAATTGACATATCTTATGTCCTACATTAACTTAAATAGTTCAAAGGACTGTTTATGTTGCAAGAGATTTAGAAATGCTTTACATGGTTTTCTGTCACTTTAAGTTAGGAAGCAATTAACAAATGACCTCTATTATGTTGTTTTATTTCTCTTCCAGGCAGTTCACATTAGAATTCACTACTGGATTGCAGATGACTCTTGTCACCTTGGGAAACTATTAAACCAATCAATTTCCTCCCCAAGGTTGGCATTAACTACTGACATTTTAAGTGCCCAACAGTATTGACGATCCTTGTAATGCTTAAAAATTTTGTCTAAAGCCATTCATGGCCTGCTTTTGTGTGTTTAGAATGGGATTAGATGAAGTTTTCTCACCAGTGGTGTTATTCTCTTCCACATCTTGCTGATTTGGGGCATACTTTTATAAAATGCTGCTTCTTCTTACGTACCTCTCATGTCTTGGGAAAAAAATAAGGGTAAATATAGGATCCCAAAAGCTTGATTACTGGGAAAAAAATAAGGGTAAATATAGGATCCCAAAAGCTTGATTACTGCATTACCTGTAGCAAGTTACTCAAGCTCTCTGAGCTGCAATTTCATTTTTTTTAAGTAGATATAATCATGAGCTTACGTGAAGACTAAATTAAATAGCATATGTGAAGAAACAACAAAATGTGCATTTAATCAAAAACCAAATTGAAACATTGGCTACACTCTTCCAGGGGGTCTGTTGACCAGAAATAGCATAAGATTTAATGCTGATAGTCTCTGCAGTCTAATCCCTGACAGTAGCACATGAAATAATTAGTCTGACTTTTTAAACTCCTTCTTTTAGGCAAATAGTTTAGTATTAACTGTATCCCTTTCTGTTGGACAAGATGAAGACTTGAAAATATGAGGTCAAAATTGCTAGGAGGCTCAATGTACTTTTCTACTCACTTCCCTGACCTCTTCCTAAAGAAACAAACATATAGGATTCCTAATATACCAAAGAAATTGCAATTATCACATGGACTGGGAAAAAAATTTTTCCTGTAACGGCCAGGGCTTGAAATTCCAATTGTTGTTCAGTTGCCAAGTTGTGTCCAACTCTCCATGATCCCATGGACCACAGCATGCCAGGCTTCCCTGTCCCTCATCATGTCCTAGAGTATGCCCTTGTTCATGTCCATTGCATCAGTGATGTCATCCAACCACATCATACTCTGTCACCTCTTTTCCTTCTGCCTTCAATCTTTCCCAGCATCAGGGTCTTTTCCAGTGAGTCAGCTGTTCACATCAGGTGGCCAAAGTATTGGAGTTTCAGCTTCAGCGTCAGTTCTTCCAGTCAGTATTCAGGGTTGATTTCCTTTAGGATTGACTGGTTTAAAATTTCAATAGGGGCCATCTATTAGGGTTTTATTTAAATAAGACAGACAAACTATATTTGACACAAAAAAAATGCATATTATATGTCTGTATATAACTTTTCTTCCTGTAGAATTCTTTAGATCTTAAAGAGTGTGCAAGTCTTTGTACATATATTAATTTGCACATAAAATATTAAGATTCACAACCAACACATACATTAATTAAGAGTGTTTTGCACTCTTTGTGTGCTCAGTGCCATACCAGAGCTTTGGAGTATGCAAAAGAAATATAACATAGTTTTCTACCAAAGAGAATGAAAACTGGTTGCAGAGATCAGACTAGCATACACAAAGAAATCAACACATAAAAATGTAAACTAGCTCATAATCATGTGCTTAATCATGCACAGAGCAGATTATAAAGTCTTGACAAAAGGGATATGATTTAAAGTGTGGCTAGTTAGGAACTGTTACATGGAAGATATGTGTCTTAAGGTCAAAACTTTGGGAGACATTTACTTTAGACCTTGGTTACATCTTTAGAAATATAGGGGTGGAGTTCTCTTCAATGATTGTTTAATATTATTCTTTCCACAGACAACCCTTATGTCCCAAAACATCCAAAGAAATTTAAATCACATGGAACAAGTTATTTCTGGAAACTTCATGGGTACCGTAATGATTGTATGTATAAAAATATTTTTTAAAATACTACTGATTCATTTTAATCTGTTTGTTGAAGACATACTCTGTGTTTTTCAGCATATATGAAAAATATCTACATACTAAAATATTTTTCACTGTATCAGCATAAATTTTGGATTTAAGCTCATAAACCATTTATAAAAAATATGTGTATTTTGAAGTAAGTATTGTTTTTGAACTTTGAATTGGGTTCCTGAAAAAGGTGATGAAATGATATCAGTCTAAAATTCTTTCATAGGGAGGAAAAATACTATAATGAAGGGCCACATCCCCAACCACGGGTTCTCATTCATTCAATCATTCAGTCATTTACTTATTAAACAATCTCTTCCATGTCAGTGCCATGCTAAGTGCTAACCATACAGTAATGAATGAAACAGACCTTATTCCTGCCCACATGGGGCTTAGTCTAATGGGGCAGGCAGACATTAAGCAAACAAATAAATGTAGAATTGTCAATTGCTATTTGTTATTTAACAAAAAGAGCTGAAAGAGACAATGGAGAAAAGCTAGACTGTCCCAGAGAAGGCTTCTTATAGGAGATGATTTCTAAAAGAAATTAACCATATTAAAAGCCTGTGAATGAACATTCCATCCAGAAGGACCAACATGTACATATTCAAGAAGCAGAAAAACTGCTGTGGTTCAGGCACATAAAACTAAAAAAAGAGAGTGACATCAGATGAGGTTGAAAAGGCAGCAGTGGCTAAAAGCTTAGGGGAGTTCCTGTAAGCCACTAGACTTTATTCTAAGTGCATTAAATGATGTGTTGAGTTTGAAGAGGATGAATGATATAATTTTATTTACATGGTATAAAGATTATTTTTGCTTATTTGTAGAGAAAAATTAGAGGTGTGTGAGGAAGAAAATGCATAAGTCCAGTATTTGTTTGCATATTAAATAAACTAAAAATGATGTGCCTTTATTCCACATGAAATAAAACTTTCACAATTATGTATGTTATGTATAATATCATATATGAAACGAGTCGCCAGTCCAGTTTTGATGCGCAATACTGGAAGCCTGGGGCTCATGCACTCGGATGACCCAGAGGGATGGTATGGGGAGGGATGAAGGAGGAGGGTTCAGGATGGGGAATACATATATACCTGTGGCAGATTCATTTTGATATATGGCAAAACCAATACAATATTGTAAAGTTAAATAAAATTAAATTTAAAAAAATGGGACAGGACAGTGATAATTGGAATGTAAAGCTGATAAAAGCAGAGACTTCATTTATCTTATCTTTAATAAGTAGTACTTAGTACTAAGTATATAGTAATTGGTAAAAAATATTGACTAATTCTTGGATTAATGAATAAAATAATTTTTGTTTACTGTGGCTTATATAACTGATTTCTGAAAGAATGACTATTACTTGGAGAAGAACTGGGGCTTCTCAGTACAGGAGAATTTAATAAAATACCATGCCAGAGTCTGAGATCCAGTAATAACTACACAATTAACTCTTCTCTAAATGGAAGAAGATAGTATATAATACTGCAATGAATAATATAATTTGCATGCTGCTTGTTAAAAACAAAATAAATAGTAAAATGAGTATAATAGGCAAAGTATTATGAACAGTGTATTATTATGAGGTGGATTATGACTCTGAAATGAAAACTGATTGTAATGAGATCAGAAGATTACAGCAACGAAAAAATTAAAAGCATAAGAGTTTCCTTCAGTACAATTCAGTTCAGTCACTCAGTCGTGTCTGACTCTTTGCAACCCCATGAATCGCAGCACGCCAGGCCTCCCTGTCCATCACCAACTCCCAAAGTTCAATCAGACTCACGTCTATCGAGTCAGTGATGCCATCCAGCCATCTCATCCTGTCGTCCCCTTCACCTCCTGCCCCCAATCACTCCCAGCATCAGAGTCTTTTCCAATGAGTCAACTCTTTGCATGAGGTGGCCAAAGTTATGGAGTTTCAGCTTTAGCATCAGTCCTTCCAAAAAAATCCCAGGGCAGATCTCCTTCAGAATGGACTGGTTGGATCTCCTTGCAGTCCAAGGGAATCACAAGAGTCTTCTCCAACACCACAGTTCAAAAGCATCAATTCTTTGGCACTCAGCTTTATTTATAGTCCAACTCGCACACCCATACATAACCACTGGAAAAACCATAGCCTTGACTAGACGGAACTTTGTTGACAAAGTAATGTCTCTGCTTTTTAATATGCTGTCTAGGTTGGTCATAACTTGTGGGGAGCGAGCTCCGCCCCTGGCAAAGGACATGAGGAAGGAGGCTTGGCATACGCAAAGGTGGGATCAAGCCTCAGGAGTCTCCCTGGAAATTCTCGAGCAATCTACCCCCCAAACCAGAGTCTGCCTACTTTCTGCTTTGTGCTTTCACCTACACCTCTGACTTTACGGGGGGCTGTCCCCCACTACCTCTCTGAAAAAAGAGTTAGCTTACAGCTCCAGTTAATAATTCCTGGGTGTGACAGTGTTTCAACCTACAAACTCCCTTGGAAGTCCTCTAGCCTGCCTGAATAGGTTTTTCTGGCCACATGTGATTGCTCAGAGCCTCCAAACTGTGAAAGGCATGAGATGTTCTAAACTGTCTAAATACAGATTCCTTTGAGCAGTTAAAAGATTGATAGAAATTGTATTGGTGAAGGGATTTTCACTTGTTGGGCCAATGTTTGCTGCTAAGACTCCATATCCCTTATCTGCTGTGTCCCTGGCAGTGTATTGATTAATATAATTGGTGTAAATAGTAGCTTTAATGTTTGTAACCTGGGACCCTTGAATTAATTCTTTTTCTTGTTATAGCCCACCACACCTTTGCTCTGTAGGAATGCAACTTTATCTAATGCTTTTTGGAGGCTGGCGCCTGACTTTAGAATAATCACCTTTAGAGAAAAAGGCCTCTGGGCCAGAAGATGATGCAAATCACCTAAGCTTTTGCATATGATAAGTTTGCAGGAAGAAAGCCTGGCTTACTGCATGACTCTACCCCTTCCCCCATTATCCTCTATGCATAACTTAAGGTATAAAAACTACTTTGGAAAATAAAGTGTGGGCCGTGTTCACCGAAACTTGGTCTCACCATGTCGTTCTTTCTCTTACCTTCTGGCTGAATTATTCAGCCTCTTTTCTCCACTGAATTTCCTCACTGAGCTATCCTTATTTCAGCCTCTTTTCTCCACTGAGTTTCCTCACTGAGCTATCCTCATTCTATTACTCTTTATATCCTTAATTAACATTTAATTAAGCAATTGTTTCCTGATCCTCGCTGACGCCATCCCAGCTTCGAATTCCCTGGATCCACCGGGGCTGGACCCCGGCAATAACTTTCCTTCCAAGGAGTAAGTCTTTTAATTTCATGGCTGCAATCACCATCTGCAGTGATTTTGGATCCCAGAAAATAAATTCAGCCACTGTTTCCACTGTTTCCCCATCTATTTGCCATGAAGTGATGGGACCAGATGCCATGCTCTTAGTTTTCTGAACGTTGAGCTTTAAGCCAACTTTTTCACTCTTCTCTTTCACTTTCATCAAGGGGTTCTTTAGTTCTTCACTTACTGCCATCAGGGTGGTGTCATCTGCCTATCTGAGGTTATTGGTATTTCTCCCGGCAATCTTGATTCCAGTGTGTGCTTCCTCTAGCCCAGCGTTTCTCATGATGTACTCTGCATATAAGTTAAATAAGCAGGGTGACAATATAGAGTCTTGATGTACTCCTTTCCTAGTTTGGAACCAGTCCATTGTTCCATGGCCGGTTCTAACTTTTGCTTCTTGACCTGCATACAGATTGCTCAGGAGACAGGAAAGCGGTCTGGTATTTCCATCTCATGAAGAATTTTCCACCGTTTCTTGTGATCCACACAAACAATAGCGTTGAAAGCAAGTGAAAGTGAAAGTCGCTCAGTTGTGTCTGACTGTTTGCAACCCCATACAGTCCATGGATTTCTCCAGGGAAGAATACTGGAGTGGGTAGTGTTTCCCTTCTCCAGGGGATCTTCCCAACTCAGGATCAAACCCAGGTCTCCCACATTGCAGGTGGATTCTTTACAGCTAAGTCGCTTCAGTTGTCTCTGACTGTGCAACCCCATAGACAGCAGCCCACCAGGCTCCGCTGTCCCTGGGATTCTCCAGACAAGAACACTGGAGTGGGTTGCCATTTCCTTCTCCAATGCATGAAAGTGAAAAGTGAAACTGAAGGCACTCAGTCGTGTCCAACTCTTAGCGACCCAATGGACTGCAGCCTACCAGGCTCCTTGGTCCATGGGATTTGCCAGTCAAGAGAACTGGAGTGGGTTGCCATTGCCTTCTCCAGATTCTTTACTAGCTAAGCCAAAAGAGGAAGTCCAAGAATATTGGAGTGGGCAGCCTATCCCTCATCCAGCAGATCTTCCCGACCCAGGAATCTAGCCAGGATGTCCTGCACTGAGGGCTGGTTCTTTACCAACTGAGCTATCTGGCATTGTCAGTAAAGCAGAAGCATATGTTTTTTTTGGAACTCTCTTGATTTTTCCATGATCCAACAGATGTTGGCAATTTAATCTCTGGTTCCTCTGCCTTTTCTAAAACCAGTCTGAACATTTGGAGGTTTTCGGTTCATATACTGTTGAAGACTCACCTGGACAATTTTGAGCACTACTTAGTTAGTGTGTGAGATGAATGCAGTGGTTTGAACATAGTTTGGCATGGCCTTTCTTTGAGGTTGGAATGAAAACTAACCTTTTCCTGTCCTGTGGCCACTGCTGAGTTTTCCAAATTTGCTGGCATATCTACTACAATAGTTTAATGGCATCATCTTTCAGGACTCAAAATAACTCAGCTGTAATTCCATCACCTCTGCTAACTTTGTCTCTAGTCATCCTTCCTAGAGTCCATTTGACTTCAGACTCAAGCATGTCTGGCTCTAGGTGAATGATCATACAATTGTAGTTATCTGGGTCATTAAGATCGTTTTTGTATAGTTCTTCTGTGTATTCTTGCCACCTTTTAAAAATATCTTATGCTTATGACCCAGCAATCCCACTGCTGGGCATACACACCGAGGAAACCAGAATTGAAAGAGATACGTGTACCCCAGTGTTCATTACAAGCACTATTTATAATAACCAGGACACGGAGGCATCCTAGATGTCCATCAGCAGACGAATGGATAAGAAAGCTGTGGTACATATACACAATGGAGTATTACTCAGCCATTAAAAAGAATACATTTGAATCAGTTCTAATGAGGTGGATGAAACTGAAGCCTATTATACAGAGTGAAGTAAGCCAGAAAGAAAAACACCAATACAGTATACTAACGCATATATATGGAATTTAGTAAGATGGTAAGGATAACCCTGTATGTGAGACAGCAAAAGAGACACAGATGTGTAGAACAGTCTTTTGGACTCTGTGGGAGAGGTAGAGGGTGGGATGATTTGGGAGAATGGCATTGATGCATGTTTAATATCATATAAGAAAGGAATTGCCAGTCCAGGTTCGATGCAGGATACAGGATACTTGGGGCTGGTGACTGGGATGACCCAGAGGGATGGTATGGGGAGGGAGGTGTGAGGGGGGTTCAGGATTGGGAACACATGTACACCCGTGATGCATTCATGATGATGTATGGCAAAACCAATACAATATTGTAAAGTAATTAGCCTCCAATAAAAATAAATAAATTATAAAAATAAAAATATCTTCTGCTTCTGTTAGGTCCTTGCTATTTCTGTCCTTTATTGTGCCCATCTTTGCATGAAATATTCCCTTGGTATCTCTAGTTTCTTTGAAGAGATCTGTAGTCTTTCCCATTTATTGTTTTCCTCTATCTCTTTGCATTGATCACTGAGGAAGGCTTTCTCGTCTCTCCTTACTATTCTTTGGAACTCTGCATCCAGATGGGTATATCTTTTCTTTTCTCCTTTGCCTTAACTTCTCTTCTTTTCTCAGCTATTTGTAAGGCCTACTCAGATAACCATTTTGCCTTTTTGCATTTGTTTTTCTTTTTTTTTTAATTTAAATTTATTTATTTTAGTTAGATGCTAATTACTTTACAATATTGTACTGGTTTTGCCATACATCAACATGAATCCACCATGGGTGTACACGTGTTCCCAATCCTTAACCCCCCTCCCACTTCCCTCCACATACCATCCATCTGGATTATCCCAGTGCACCAGCCCCAAGCTGACTGTATCCTGCATTGAACCTGGACTGGCGATTCGTTTCTCATATGATATACATGTTTCAATGCCATTCTCCCAAATCACCCCGCCTCCCTCTCCCACAGAGTCCAAAAGACTGTTTTTCTTTGGAATGACATTGATCACTGCCATCTTGTTCTGTGCCCATCATTAAACACAAAACTCACAAAAAATCTCCATTTTAAAGGTAGGAAATAAAAATATTCCAAGACTTTTATGGTTCACTCTTAGAGCTAATGCAAGCAGTTAGTATGGTCCCTGGCATTAATCTATCAGTATCATTGTTCCCACCACTCAAAAATGAGATTCTACAGTTTGATGGGTCTATCCTCCAAACGGAAATGTGCAATATTAAAGCCCAGAAATTGGGGTCACATTCATAGCATCAGTGATCTATGAACTTATGCTTACATCTACTACACAGTATTGGGTCATGTTCTAATTTCTTTGCTCTAACTTGCCTCTGTTTCTCTAAACTATCTTCAGCAGTGAAAGATGTTAAAATTTACATTGTTTAAATGTTTATAAAGAAACAAACACTCATTTTACAGTATCCCCTACTCTAAATAGAGTTCTGACCACAATATAATTCTTTGCCTGGAAAAGCAACATCTTCAGGCTTTGATCAGATCCGTTTTTAATATCTGGAAATTTTTATGAATTATAATAAACTGATAATGACATATGCCTTGTGTTTATCTACTCACAGAATAAGTCTCCTTACTTGTTTTCAATAAGTCTTATTCCCATATTGCCTTACCTTTAGCAACTTTTCCATACAATGCCCAGGTAAGAAGGTATTTGGAAAAACTCTCCTCAGAACTATGTTTATATATACCAAATTCTTTTCAGTATTTTATATTAAGGATTCTCTCTTATAACATATTTCAGCAAAAATTGTTGGAATGACTTTTGGGGAATAAGAATAAATAATTAAGATGCAGCTTCACTTTTAGTAAATTTCATCATATACATATGATTTAGTTGTATAATGGTTTATATCCTATTTGTGTATTGGAGGCTAAACTTCACAAAAGTCATGGGGTGTGTAATTTTATATTTTTAAATACAGTAATTATAAAATTGTTTAAATAAAATTACGTGTGCTATTTGCATTCTAAAACAGAATGATCTTGGTTACAACCAAAAAATAAATTGTTCAAATGACTCAGCTGAAAATGAGTTAAAATTCACTAAAAAGCTAGATTTGTGTTTTAAATTTATGTAAAATCAACAATGAAATAAAACTAAAGATGCAAGTTAGCGATTATTTTGTGTGTGTGTGTGTGTGTGTTTTCTTTGGGCCATGCAGCATGTGGGATCTTAGATCCATTACCAGAAATTGAAACCATGCCCCTAAGTGGAAGCACAGAGTCTTAACTACTGGACCATGAGAGAAGTCACTTTTTTGTGTGTTTTTGAAGAGACTAAAGAACCTAACTTTTAAGCATTGCTTTTTTAGAGTCAAGAATAAAAGAAGAATTATTAGTGCAGAATCTAGATACAAATGGAGCATCAGTGGGTCAAAAGCCAAGAAAATTAGTTAAATAAGTAGATATATTAAAAAGTAAGCAGTGCGACTAAGAAACCCAAATGTAGAAGCTGAATACCTTAAACAAAGTCTTGTAAGACGACAGTTGGTCAACAAATTGGTTCAATTCAGTCTTGAACATACAAAATCACGATAGAGTTAAGGACAAAACTAATTAGAAATGTAATTAACTTAGAAGATCAAGTTAGTGAGGATAAGCTAAAAGGATACATAACAAGAGTTACATATAAAACTGAAAAATACTGAAGGTGAGGATGAAAGAATATCATGCTTAGTCACTCAGTTTTGTCTGAGTCTTTGCAACCCCATGGACTGTAGCCCTCAAGGCTGCTCTATCCATGGGATTATCATGGCAAGAATACTGGAGTGGGTTGCCATTTCTTCCTCCAGGGTATCTTCCCAACCCAGGAATCAACCTGAGTCTTCTGCATTGCAGGTGGATTCTTTACCACTGAGCCATCTGGGAAGGTCATTGACTGCAAGGTAACCTATCACAAATAAAAATTAAAAATGGATTATATTTTTCTGTGTACAATAAAGATTGAGTTATGAAGAATAAATTATTAGAAAGGAATAAATCATTTCCAAAACCTAGCAAATGCTTTTGTAAAGTCACCACACTTTTGCTGGTAGAATACTTTTTAGCCTCTCCATCCATATAGCTCAGTGTTACATAAAGGATGGAATATGGAAAGCATGTTAAATCTCTTGATTTAAAATTTCTTGGTAAGGGTCCAGGAATATACATTCCAATAATTCTCAAGATTCTGACACATACTAAAGTTTAAGAAACAACACTTACCTATATTTCCTTAATATACTTAATTTAGATTTCAATAGTGATGACCATCGATCAACAAGGTTTGAGCAGAGGAATGACATAATAAGGTTTATGGTCTCCATGTTGAAAATAGTCTGTAGGAGCAAGTGTAGAAGCAAAGAGACCAATGTGAAACCTACTGTAGCAATCAAAGTGAGAAATGATGGTGGATCGGACAAAGGACACGACAGTAATGGTATTGTCCTTCTTGGTTTCAAGTCAAACTGTCATCCAATTCAATTTGCTAAGATAAACGCACCCAATGGTGATAGCCAGTGATCTCTTGGTTACACATTGCAAATCTGTAAGAGAAACAAAAAGTAATTCATTGGCTCATGCAACTGAGAAGTCAAAGAATAAAATTTTAAGGTATAAAACCATGCTGTCAACTGTCTCAGTCTACCACTTGCTCATTTTTTATTTCTACCTCATAGCTCTACATTTTGTGTTAACCCACTTCTTTTATTAAAACAAGGTTTCTCTGTGTGGTAATGGAAGTTGGGAGATAATATATCTGCACATAGATCTGGGATTATGTGTTTCTAGCCTGCAATCCCAGATAAAGTAGAAAATATTATTTTCCTGTATTTACATAAAACTTTGAGGAAAATACTTGATTGTTCTGGGTGCCTTTCTTTGGGAAAATTATTGAGACCAAGGAAATAGGTTATTATAAATTATCAGGACAAAGTCAGATGGTCATCATTATCATCAAGATATTAGGTTCTATTTTGTCAACACAGTTGAAACCACAGCATGGGTAAGGGCTAGTTACCCACAGAATGAAGTTGAGGTTACTAGAAAAAGTGGAAGAAATGCTGAACAGATTAAAAATTATGAGACATTCACTATAACTTGTTTTAAAATTGAGAATTATGCTTGTGTATTAACAAAATTATCCTTCAGTTTCCTTTGTAGAAGACATTTTCCACTTTAGAAAATTGTTACACTGATAATAAAAACTTTATTATTATTATTTTAATAGAAGAAATAAGTCACAACTGTAATACTATATCCAAAAATGATACTAGTAATTAAAAAAATCATAAAAATTACTGCAGTCATGTAAATGATCATAGAAACAGCATTTGGCTGCTTAATTAACACTTATGTTACTTCTTTTTTATAATTAATTCATTAGTCATTCTACTGGAGCAGTTAAAGAAACTAATTACTTTAAATTTTCATGCCTACAAATGAATGAATTGCATTGTGGCTATTATTGACATTTATTTTCCTTACAATAATGCAAATAGTATGCCACTTCATTTTCTTTGAAATGAGAAAGAAAACAAAATATGATTATTAAAAATAACAAACAGATAATCTGTTTAGAAATCTATTTATAATGAAAGAGCAAGACTCTGAGAGAAAATGTTGATCACAATCCTTCTTCAGATTAAACATGCAAATCCTAAGTATAACATAAACTATAATTTAATTCAATGAATCAAATATTTATAAAATCCATTTACTGATTTCAAACAAGATAAGAGAAAATAGTGGGTTCACAGTAAAGAGATTTTGGTTCTAGTTTTAGCTCTAGATAGGCAGGGTTCTAAAATGGCCTGATTTTACCTCTCTCTAATCCCTGAAGCACTTTGATATTATGAGAGCTCAACCTTGTTATTATTTTGCTATATGGCACAGCTGCTTTTTCCAGGTGGTGCTAATGGTAATAGTAGCTGCCTGCCAGTGAAGGAGACATAAGAGATATGGTTTCATTTCCTGTATCAGGAAGATCCCCTGGAGGAGGGCACAGCCACCCACTCCAGTATTCTTGCTTGGAGAATCACATGGACAGAGGAGCCTGGTGGGCTATAGTCTATAGGGTCACAAAGAGTCAGACATGACTAAAGCAACTTAACAGGCATGAACTCATGGCACAGTTGACCTGAAGATAGGCGGAATATCTTTAATTGTTTAGGTAGGCCCAATGTAATCACATGCATCCTTTAAAACAGTTTTCTCTAACAGAAGAAGAGGTTGAAAAAACAGAACTTGATGTTCTGCTTCTGCTTTGAAGATGGTGAAGATGTTAGAAAGAAGGTGTGTAGCCTGTTGAGTGGAGAGCCAGTCTCAGTTGGCAGTCAGGAAGGAAACAAGGACCTCAGTTCTACAGTCACAGAGAATGAATTTTATTATTGACCTGAATAAACTTGGAAGCATATTTCCCCCCTAAGGCTTTAGATAGGAGACTAGACCTGCCTGCATATTGATTTTAGTCTTGTAAGACCCTAAGGAGAGACTCCAATTGAACCCACCTGGATTTCTGATATACAGAAACTGTGATATAATAAATGCGTGCTATTTTAAGCTTATACATGTGTTACAGCTACAGAAGAAATCTAATATAGCTGCTGAGAGGTGAAGTGAGTTAAGGTCTGTGGATCTCCATTTCCACTCCTGTTAGGTGAACTACTTGGACTGCATTTTTAACAGCTAATCAGGTGTTTCATGAAATAATATTCTGGGAGATGTTAATGACTCAAATTTGAAAATGTATATGTTTGTGCATGTGTGCTCAGTCACTTCAGTCATGTCCTTTGTGACTCTATGGACTTTGTCTGCCAGGCTCCTCTGTCCATGAGATTCTCCAGGCAAGAATACCAGAGTGGGTTGCTGTGTCCTCCTGTACGGGATCTACATGACCCAGGGATCAAACCAGCATCTCTTATATCTCCTGAATTGTAGACATGTTCTTTACCACTGACTCACAAAGGTAGACCCATATGTGTCTAATGGTCAAATAAATTTAGCAACTCTATCATAACAACGGAGAAGGCGATGGCACCCCATTCCAGTACTCTTGCCTGAATTCCATGGATGGAGGAGCCTGGTAGGCTGCTGTCCATTGGGTCGCTAAGAGTCAGACACGACTGAGTGACTTCACTTTCCCTTTTCACTTTCATGCATTGGAGAAGGAAGTGGCAACCCACTCCAGTGTTCTTGCCTGGAGAATCCCACGGACGGGAGAGCCTGGTGGGCTGCTGTCTATGGGGTCGCACAGAGTCAGACACTACTGAAGTGACTTAGCAGCAGCAGCAGCTATCATAACAAAAGATTCTGAACAGTCCTTCGTTTTTTAAAACAACTTCATTTTTATCCATGAGTATTTTAATATCTTTAGCACACATATAAACCAATATGAATTCAATGTGGAGATATTCAGGACAAGAAAATTGCATTTTCTCTTTCTATAATTATTTTCCATTATAAAAATGGATGAGTATTGTATAGGAATATGTATAGTAAATATTTTAAAACTTTTTCTGAAAAAACTAAGTCCCAGTTTCAAATAATTTCTCTTGCTTCCAGTAAATGTTATTTCATATAATTTTTTAGTCAAAAAGGCATGTTGACCAATGATGATACTTTACAAATATTCATCAGTTGACACATTATATTACATTCTGCTTGAAGAGAAAGAGCATATTATTAGATAATGTATATTAAGATTTATATTTGTAGCCATATTGCACTATTTGTATTCATTTTCTATTTGAAGCTTATCAAGAAGTTTCCTAAAACTATATCCTCTATCTTTGCTAATTATTTTTCTTTATTTTTTGCCAATATATATCCTTCTTGTCATTAAAAACTCAATACAAATAGTACTCTTAAAGAAATAATCTGACTGTCTAGAGTAACATACCCACACTTTTAACCAACCTGTTTTAATTCTATGTATACACAAAGAAAATGGATCTTAGCTATTTTGATAACTACTTCTGAGTAATTTAGTCACAAGAGTATCTTCTTTTGCAAATCTGACCTTAGACATGATATTTTCTTCTACTTTACTAGGCAGTAGCTAATCTTATTTGGAAACTATGAATGCCTAGATTTTTAAATCAATATATGTTTTTAAATTGCAGAGATAATGTGAAGATAAATGATTTTAAAGGTGTGGATTCCTTTTAAAGTTTTTCAAAACTCAAGTTCTATATACCTTCTTCACCTGACCAACTTTGACAGTTTAATCAGAAAGCTGCCAGCACATATTACAAAATGCTACTAATTTTTTTTTCAAAAATGCTTTCTAACAAATAACTTGTCAAAAGAACATCCAGATAATTTTTTGATACTGTCTCAGAGTTTCAGTGTTGAGTTCCACAAACCTTATTATGAGTTAAATGTTGACAATCCATTTGTATAAAATAACTTTTTAAATTTTATAATTGATTTTTAACATTAGCTGTGAAATATGGTTCGTTAAACAAACTTGCCTTCCTCATGTAAAACAGCTTGATGGACAGCACTCAGATGGAAATATTAAATCTAATTCTTGCCAAATAATCCATTGTGAGATTTGACTAAATCAGTACACTTTTCTGGGTCTTGGTTTCTCATGTAATAATGACCTCTAAGTGCCTTTCAATGCCTAATTTTCTAGAAATATGAATATTATTGTTTGAAATGACAACATGCTTGAATTTCTATAGTCAAAAATATTTGTTGCTCTTATCTAGCATTTCACTACTGAGATCAAGCATTATTTTATACTTTTTACCCACAGAGATATATAAAAGTATTATAGATAATGTAAAATGTTTAAAACATATATGTAGCAACTAAATAGGAAAAAATAATTTGCAAGAGTGTTAATTGTATCTCCAGTTTGAAATATATTTTTATTGTTTTATTAAGAATATTTATATTGCTTACAAGTAGCATTATTAGTCCCTGCTGATATCAGTCAGAACTAGTTAATTTCAATCAGAACTGATTTTTCTTTCCACCATACTCCAATGGCATTTTATATCTCTATTGTTGTATTCATTTTAACCTTTCATGACTTAGAGATATTTCTGTATAAAAAGCCTCTTACTGAAGGTGAAAGAGGAGAGTGTAAAAGTTGGCTCAGCTTTTTAAAACTCATGGTTTCCAATTCCATCACTTCATGGGAAATAGTTTGGGAAACAATGCAGACAGTGACAGATTTTATTTTCTTGGGTTTCAAAATCACTGCAGATGGTGACTGCAGCCATGGAAGAAAAGCTATGACAAACCTAGACACCATATTAAAAAGCAGAGGCATTACTGACAAATGTCCGTCTAGTCAAAGCTATGGTTTTTCCAATTGTCATGTATGGATGAGAGAGTTGGAGCATAAAGAAGGCTAAGCACCAAAGGATTGATGCTTTTGAACTGTGATGTTGGAGAAGACTCTTGAGAGTCCCTTGGACTGCAAGGAGATCAAACCAGTCAATCCTTAAGGAAATCAGTTGTGAATATTCGTTGAAGGACGGATGCTGAAGCAGAAGCTCCAGTATTTTGGTCACCTAATGCGAAGAGCTGACTCATTAGAAAAGACCCCAATGCTGGCAAATATTGACATCAGGAGGAGAAGGGGATGATGGAGGATGAGATGGTTGGATGGCACCAATAACTCAAAAGACATGAGTCTGAGCAAGCTCCGGGAGATGGTGGACAGGTTAGCCTGATGTGCGGCTGTCTGCTAAGATTAATGTTTCCACTTTTTCACAAAAGAAAAATAAAGCACAGTGGTTATGTTACTTACAAGATCATGTAACTGATTAATATGAGAAGTTTAATGAAGCAATGTGAGAATTTTAAAATATGTATTCTTTTAAAGAGTTATACATCCCTTTGGGCAGATTTGATAATATAGACAAACCAAATGAACAGTCACTAACGATGATAGCAAGAAAGCATGAAGAATTGGAGAGCTAGGTTTTGCACCTGTATGATTTTAAAAGCCATCACCAAAGGAAAAAAAATATATATGTATATATATACATATATATATATGTATATATATATTTATGATTCAGCATTAAAGCAGGCACAAAAATAGAGCAGTAGGGAGTAAATTGACATTAGTGAAGTGATTTTCTTTTTTCCAGTGGGATAATACACTTTAACATTTTTTTAAAAACCCTATAGATAAAGTTGTGTGACATTTTGTATCCAAGATTCCTATTAAAAGCCAGGCCAGCAACTGAAAGGAGAAGAAAATGTCAATCCCTTAGGAAAAAAAAAAAAAAGGCATTCAAAGCCAAGGCTGGTATGCAAGACCACGATTCACTATTCACTATTCATTTTGTACATGTGTGCAACCTGACTTACCTTTCTTTGAAAATAACTAGAGTAGATGAAATACACTTATAAAAAAAACCTAAAATCATCCATAAGCTGATAAGAAACTAGGAATTTTCGAATTCTAGAAAATAATTAAAATAATAGAAATAAGCCTGCTATCAGGATATTTGCTATACCAGAAGAACTTGTACTTCTATTTTTACTGACTTATAAGGGAAAAAGCATACAGGAATAAAGCCTAGAACCACCAGAACTTGGAGTCTGACACAGTAATTATTCCCACTCTAAATAAATTGAGTTTCCCAAATGTTCCATCCTTAGTATAAAATATATACTAGAAATAAACCTCTACTTTCCAGGGAATACAAAGGAAACTTGCATGTCTTGAACCAGCATGCTAACTGAAATGAAAAATTATGCTTCTTCTAATGATTTATAACAGCAAGCCCATCATCATGTGGCCTTGTAACCTAAATTTTGAACTACCTGGGTGGTTCAAAAAATAAAATTTGGAATTTAATTTTTTTTTTTTTTCTGACTGGGTAATGTTTTCATTCTGGTGCTTGGCAGAATCAAGTCCAAATCTTCTTTGGAAGAATGAGAGGCTAAAAGACACAAATATTATTACCAAAATGTCAGAGTTTTAGAAGCTGAGAAAAGAGAGGATGTGGCAAAGGAAATACTTAAAGGGAATATGACTGATACATCCACTAAACTGATGAAAGAAAATCATCTACAGATTCAGACAGCCTAATGAGTCCCAAAGATGATAATTAAAGGAAATATACAATTCAGGCTATTAAAAAAAATGTAAGTACAAAGAACCTGGTTAATTCAACAAGCGAATTGTAGGGAAAAGGATACAAGGAACTACATATTAAAATGGACTTAAGAAACACTATCAACCAGCTATATATATGGTTGTTGTTTGATGCTGATTCAAATTGTTTAAGAGAAGAAAAACACATTTCAAAGACAACCTGAGAAACTCCAAGCTCTTGCACTCACTGAGAAATTACTGAGAAAATATTATTAAAATTTGCATCTGTGAAAAAGTTACTATGATTTTATAAAAGAGCACTTACCTACATATGCTAACTTTATTTTATAAAACGATAATTTGAACTTGCTTCAAAATAATAGTGTTGAATGGTGATGGTGGTTGTTACAGGTCTAGCTGAAGCAAGATTAGACAATAATAGTTGAGATATATTGACGGGGGATGATGTTTATACATAAAGGTTAATTAAACCATTTTCTCTGCTTTTCATATGTTAGGAAATTATGCAAAATAAAAAAAATTAAGCATAATTGTAAAACTGGACATAGGAGAATGAAACTGAAGAAAAACCACCTCTCCCACACTTAAAGGCAGCCATAAAAAACATAGAATATCATCTTTTTTTAAAAGAAAGGATGTATAGCTGACTTCTCAAGAGCAAATATGAAAGCCAGAATATTGAAGAATAATATCAAAATTCTGAGAGAATATACTTATAAATTAAATTTACATGTTAAGTGAAAGTCTTTCAGAAGCAAGGGGTAAATTGAATATATTTACAGAAGGTTTTTTCAAAAAAGAGGCTCTATTGGAAACTCTGCTGCTGCTGTTCCTGCTAAGTCGCTTCAGTCGTGTCTGACTCTGTGCGACCCCATAGACGGCAGCCCACCAGGCTCCCTTGTCCCTGGGATTCTCTAGGCAAGAATACTGGAGTGGGTTTCCATTTCCTTCTCCAGTGCATGAAGGTGAAAAGTGAAAGTGAAGTCGCTCAGTCGTGTCCAACTCTGAGTGTCCCCATGGACTGCAGCCTGCCAGGCTCCTCCATCCATGGGATTTTCCAGGCAAGAGTACTGGAGTGGGGTTCCATCGCCTTCTCCGATTGAAAACTCTAAGTGATTCAATTAGGCAAAAAAAGGAATGATCCCAAATACAATATGACAAATATGAAGATAATCTATGTGAATATGAAAACTGATGGCATAAAATGAAAATATCATCTATGATTTTTTTAAATTTTATTTTCTAACTTTACAATATTGTATTGGTTTTGCCATATATCGAAATGAATCCGCCACAGGTATATGAGAAGGGAGAACAATGTATAATTTACGTACAAGAGATCAAATCATATAAATTAGGGTATTATCACAATTAAAGTTCTCTAAGATTCTAGTACTGACATGGAGGAAACTTTTAAAATGAAATATTTTTCGCAGGCCCAACTAAGTCTGTGCCTTGGTGAAGTAACCGAGAACCTGAACCTGAGTGGCATAGATCTTGAAAGTGCACGCAACCCAGGGCCCACCTTAGACAATTCTCCAGCATACCAACCTGGAGCCTGAGCAATGTAGACCAAGAAAGCACACACACCATGAGTGGGAGAAACCCAGTGTGGCCCAGACAGTGAGCACTTCCCAGACTCACCAGTGATATTTGTTTGCAGTGTTCATCCCTCCTCGCAGCACAATTGAACAAGTGAGCCTAAATAAATGATCACCTTCACCGCCTTGTGTCAAGGCGAATGTTAGATACTGAAGAGACTTGCAAAAAGAGGAAGCCAAAATAAACAAAGAGGGAATGGCTTTGGAAGTGACAGGTGCAACACATTAAAACCCTGTAGTTAGCAATGGCTACACTGGAATTGACCTACAGAACTTGAGAAGAAGTATAAGGTGGAACAAGGAATTATCTGAAACTGAATTGACCACACACTTTCCTCAACAGCTCCACAGAAATTCTTAGATATACTAATACAATTATGTAAAGTTTAAAAATAAAATAAAAAGAAATTCTTAGATATACTTTACTATTATAATTTTTTAATTTTAAGAATACTTTATTACTTCAATTTAATTTTTCAAACATACTGTTTCCTTGAAAAAAGACACTCTTTTTAAAGAAAATTTCATTTTTTTCATATAATTTTTGCAATTTTTTTTGGTTTTTTTTTAATGTTGAATTTTTGAGAGTATAACCTCTACTCTAGATTATTAATCTTTGCTTTTTGGTATTTTTATCAATTTGGTACCTTTAAGAATCCAATCTTTGGTATCCATTTTTACTTAGGGAGTGTGATTACTGGCTTGATTGCTCTCGTCCCTTTTGATTCCCCCCCTTCTCCACCTGGCCACCTCTATCTCCCTCCTCCCTCTTCTCTTTTTCATGTAACTCTGTGAACCTCTCTGGGTGTCGCTTACTGTGGAGAGTCTTTTCACCATTAACCTAGATGTTTTATCATTGGTGTTGTATGGATGGAGAAGTATTGAGGATACTGTATGAATAAGACTGAAAGCCAGAGGCAGGAGGCTTAAATCCAAAACTTGAGAACACCAGAAAACTCCTGACTCCAGGAACCATTAATCAAAAAAAGTTCATCCAAAAGCCTCCATACCTACACTGAAACCAAGCTCCATCCAAGGGCCAAAATGTTTAAGAACAAGACACATCAACCTAATTCTACAACAACGCAGGAACAAAGCCCTGAGCACAAAAATACAGGCAGGCCAAAGTCACACCAAATCCATAGACACCTCAAAACTCACTAATGGACACTTCGTTGCACTCCAGAGAGAAGAGATACAGCTCCACCCACCAGAATATTGATGCTAGCTTCTCTAACCAGGAAACCTTGACAAGGCACTTGTCCAACCCTACCCACAAGGAGGAACCTCCACCATAAAGAGGAACAAAAAACTTACAGCATACAGAAAGACCACCCCAAACACAGCAACATAAAAAAGGTGAAAAGACAGAGAAATATTCAGCACGTAAAGAGGAGAGTGAAAAAGTTGGCTTAAAGCTCAACATTCAGAAAACTAAGATCATGGCCTCTGATCCCATCACTTTATGGGAAATAGATGGGGAAACAGTGTCAGACTTTACTTTGGGGGGCTCCAAAATCACTGTATATGGTGACTGCAGCCAGGGAATTAAAAGATGCTTACTCTTTGGAGGGAAATTTATGATCAACCTAGACAGCATATTAAAAAACAGAGACATTACTTTGCCAACAAAGGTTCATCTAGTCAAGGCTATGGTTTTCCCAGTGGTCCTGTATGGATGTGAGAGTTGGACTGTGAAGAAAGCTGAGCACTGAAGAATTGATGCTTTCGAACTGTGGTGTTGGAGAAGATTCTTGAGAGTCCCTTGGACTGAAAGGAGATCCAACCAGACCATTCTGAAGGAGATCAGCCCTGGGTGTTCATTGGAAGGACTGATGTTGAAGCTGAAGCTCCAATACTTTGTTATGCGAAGAGTTGACTTATTGGAAAAGACCCTGATGCTGGGAGGGATTGGGGGTAGGAGGAGAAGGGGACGACAGAGGATGAAATGGTTGGATGGCATCACTGACTCGATGGACATGAGTTTGGGTAAACTCCGGGAGTTGGTGATGGACAGAGAGGCCTGGGGTGCTGTGATTCATGGGGTCGCAAAGACTTGGACATGACTGTGTGACTGAACTGAAAGGAACATGATAGTACACCAAATCAAACAAGAGGAGGAGATAGGGAGTCTACCTGAAAAAGAATTCAGAATAATGATAGAAAAATGATCCAAATTTTTGAAAATAAAATGGAGTTACACATAGTCTGGAGACAAGGATTGAGAAGATGCAAGAAAAGTTTAAACAGGACCTAGAAGAAACAAAGAATAGTAAAGCAATAATGAATAGTGCAATAATTGAGAACAAAAACACTCTGGAGGGAAGCAAAAGTAGAATAACTAAGGTAGAAGACAGAATAAGTGAGGAGGAAGAGAGAATTGTGGAAATGAATGAAACAAAGAGAAAAAAAGAATTAAAAGAAATGAGGACAACCTCAGAGGCCTCTGAGACAATGTTAAATGCCACAACATTCTAGTCATAGGAGTCCCAGAAGAAGACAAAAAGAAAGGCCATGAGAAAATTTTTTTTTTTAATTGTTAAGGGTTATTTTTTTATAATTTTATTTTATTTTTAAACTTTACAATATTGTATTGGTTTTGTTAATATCGAATCCGCACAGGTATACATGTGTTCCCCATCCTGAAACTTCCTCCCTCCTCCCTCCCCGTACCATCCCTCTAGGTCGTCCCAGTGCACCAGCCCCAAGCATCCAGTATCATGCATCGAACCTGGACTGGCGACTCGTTTCATACATGGTATTATAGATGTTTCAATGCCATTCTCCCAAATCATCCCACCCTCTCCCTCTCCCACAGAGTCCAAAAGACTGTTCTATACATTAGTGTCTCTTTTGCTGTCTTGTACACAGGGTTATTGTTACCATCTTTTTAAATTCCATATATATGCTTTAGTATACTGTATTGGTATTTTTCTTTCTGGCTTACTTCACTCTGTATAATAGGCTCCAGTTTCATCCACCTCATTAGAACTGATTCAAATGTATTCTTTTTAATGGCTGAGTAATACTCCACTGTGTATATGTACCACTGCTTTATTATCCATTCATCTGTTGATGGACATCTAGGTTGCTTCCATGTCCTGGCTATTATAAACAGTGCTGCGATGAACATTGGGGTACACGTATCTCTTTCAGTGCTGGTTTCCTCAGTATGTATGCCCAGCAGTGGGATTGCTGGATCATAAGGCAGTTCTATTTCCAGTTTTTTAAGGAATCTCCACACTGTTCTCCATAGTGGCTGTACTAGTTTGCATTCCCACCAACAGTGTAAGAGGGTTCCCTTTTCTCCACACCCTCTCCAGAATTTATTGCTTGTAGACTTTTGGATCACAGCCATTCTGACTGGCGTGAAATGGTACCTCATAGTGGTTTTGATTTGCATTTCTCTGATAATGAGTGATGTTGAGCATATTTTAATGTGTTTGTTAGCCATCTGTAAGTCTTCTTTGGAGAAATGTCTATTGAGTTCTTTGGCCCATTTTTTGATTGGGTCATTTATTTTTCTGGAATTGAGCTGTAGAAGTTGCTAATATATTTTTGAGATTAGTTGTTTGTCAGTTGCTTCATTTGCTATTATTTTCTCCCATTCTGAAGGCTGTCTTTTCACCTTGCTTATAGTTTCCTTTGTTGTGCAGAAGCTTTTAAGTTTAATTAGGTCCCATTTGTTTATTTTTGCTTTTATTTCCAGTATTCTGGGAGGTGGGTCATAGAGGATCCTGCTGTGATGTATGTCGGAGAGTGTTTTGCCTATGTTCTCCTCTAGGAGTTGTATACTTTCTGGTCTTACATTTAGATCTTTAATCCATTTTGAGTTTATTTTTGTGTATGGTGTTAGAAAGTGCTCTAGTTTCATTCTTTTACAAGTGGTTGACCAGTTTTCCCAGCACCACTTGTTAAAGAGATTGTCTTTAATCCATTGTATATTCTTGCCTCCTTTGTCAAAGATAAGGTGTCCATAGGAGTGTGGATTAATATCCTGGCTGTCTATTTTGTTCCATTGATCCACATTTCTGTCTTTGTGCCAGTACCATACTGTCTTGATGACTGTGGCTTTGTAGTAGAGCCTGAAGTCGGGTAGGTTGATTCCTCCAGTTCCATTCTTCTTTCTCCAGATAGCTTTGGCTATTTGAGTTTTTTTTGTATTTCCATACAAATTGTGAAGTTATTTGTTTTAGCTCTGTGAAGAATACCATTGGTAGCTTGATAGGGATTGCATTGAATCTATAGATTGCTTTAGGTAGTATGCTCATTTTCACAATATTGATTCTTCCAATCCATGAACATGATATATTTCTCCATCTACTAGTGTCCTCTTTGATTTCTTTCACCAGTGTTATAGTTTTCTATATATAGGTCTTTAGTTTCTTTAGGTAGATATATTCCTAAGTATTTTATTTTTTCCGTTGCAATGGTGAATGGAATTGTTTCCTTAATTTCTCTTTCCGTTTCCTCATTATTAGTGTATAGGAATGCAAGGGATTTTTGTGTGTTGATTTTATATCCTGCAACTTTACTATAATCTTTGATTAGTTCTAGTAATTTTCTGGTGGAGACTTTAGGGTTTTCTATGTAGAGGATCATGTCATCTGCAGTGAGAGTTTTACTTCTTCTTTTCCAATTTGGATTCCTTTTATACTTGAGGAGATAATAGTTGAAAACTTCCCTAAAATGGGGAAGGAAATAGCCACTCAAGTTCAAGAAACTCAGAGAGTTCCAAGAGGCTTAAACCCAAGGTGAAACACCCAAAACACATATTAATCAAATTAGCAAAGATCAATCACAAAGAATAAATATTAAAAGCAGCAAGGGAAAAACAACAAACAACACACAAGGGGATCCCCATAATGGTAACAGCTGATCTTTCAGTAGAAACTCTTCAAGCCAGAAGGGAATGGCAGGACATACTTAAAGTGATGAAAGAGAAAAACCTTCAACCCATATTACTGTATCCAGCAAGGATCACATTCAAATATGAAGGGGAAATCAAATCTATGCAGACAAGCAAAAGCTGAGAGAATTCAGCATCACCAAACCAGCTCTCCAACAAATGATAAAGGATCTTCTCTAGACAGGAAACACAGAAAAGGTTTATAAATTTGAACGCAAAACAACAAAGCAAATGGCAACAGGATCATACTTATCAATAATTACCTTAAATGTAAATGGGTTGAATGCCCCAACCAAAATACAAATACTAGCTGAATGAATACAAAAACAGGACCCCTATATATGTTGTCCACAAGAGACCCTCGTCAAAACTAGGGACACATACAGACTGAAAGTGAAGGGCTGGAAAAAGATATTTTATGCAAATGGAGCCCAAAAGATAGCAGGAGGGGCAATACTCATATAAGGTAAAATAGACTTTGAAATAAAGGCCGTGAAAAGAGACAAAGAAGGACACTACATATTGATCAAAGGATTAATCCAAGAAGATATAACAACTATAAATATATATGCACTCATCATAGGAGCACTGTGATATGTAAGGCAAATGCTTACAAATATGAAAGGGGAAATTAACAATAACACAATAATAGTGGGAGACTTTAATACCCAACTCTCACCTATGGATAGATCAACTAAATAGAAAATTAGCAAGGAAACACAAACTTTAAAAGATACAATGGACCAGTTAGACCTAATTGATAGCTATAGGACATATCACCTCAAAGAAATGAATTTTACCTTTTTCTCAAGTGCACATGGAACCTTCTCCAGGACAGATCACACCCTGTGGCATAAATCTAGCCTTGATAAATTCAAAAAAATTGAAATCATCTTGAGTATCTTTTCTGATCACAATGAGGTAAGATTAGAAGTAAACTACAGGAAAAAATATTAATATAAAAGTATATGGAAGCTAAACAACTCACTCCTGAATAACCAACAAATCACAGAAAAAATAAAAAAATAAATCAAAATATGCGTAGAAATGAATGAAAATGAAAACACAACAACCAAAACCTATGGGATTCAGTAAAAGCAGTGCTAAGGGGAAGGGTCGTAACAGTAGAAGGTTAGCTCAAGAAACGGGAGATAAATCAAATAAATAACCTAACTCTACACCTACAGCAACTAAAAAAGGAAGAAATGGAGAACCCCAGGGTGAATAGAAGGCAAGAAATAACAAAAATTAGGGCAGAAATAAGTGAAAAAGAAAGAAAAGAGACCATAGCAAAAATCAACAAAGTTGAAAGCTGGTTCTTCAAGAAGATAACTAAATACACAAACCATTAGCCATACTCATCAAGAAACAAAGGAAGAACAATCAAATCAACAAAATTAGAAATGAAAATGGAGAAATTGCAAGAGACAACACAGAAATACAAAGGATCATAAGAGACTACTATCAGCAACGATATTCCAATAAAATGGACAACTTGGAAGAAATGGACAATTTTTTAGAAAAGTATAACTTTCAAAAACTGAACCAGGAAGAAATAGAAAATCTTAACAGACTCATCACAAGCACAGAAATCAAAACCATAATCAGAATTCTTCCAACAAACAAAAGCTCAGAACTAGATGGCTGCACAGCTGAATTCTACCAAAAATTTAGAGAAGAGTTAACACCTATCCTACTCAAACTCTTCCAGAAAATTGCACAGGAAGGTAAAGTTCCAAATTCATTCTACGAGGCCGCCATCACCCTAATACCAAAACCAGACAGAGATGCCACAAAGAAAGAAAACCACAGGCCAAAATCACTGAAAAACATAGATGCAAAAATCCTTAACAAAATGCTAGCAAACAAAATCCAACAATATGTTAAAAAGACCAAACATCATGACCAAGTGGGCTTTATACCAGGGATGCAAGTATTCTTCAACATTCTTAAATCAATCAATGTGATACACCGCATTAACCAATTGAAAGATAAAACCCACATTATTGTCTCAGTAGATGCAGAGAAAGCCTTTGACAAAATTCAACATCCATTTATGATTAAAAAAAAAAAAAAAAAAAACTCCAGAAAGCAAGCATAGAAGGAACATACCTCAACATAATAAAAGTTATATATAATAAACCAACAGCAAACATTATCCTCAATGGTGAAAAATTTAAAGCATTTGCCCTAAAATCAGGAACAAGACAAGGACGCCGACTCTCAACACTGCTATTCAACTTAGTTTTGAAAGTTTTGGCCACAGCAATCAGAACAGAAAAAGAAAGAAAAATAATCCAGACTGGAAAAGAAGAAGTAAAATTCTCATTGTTTGGAGATGACATGATCCTTTACATAGAAAACCCTAATAACTCCACCAGTAAATTACTACAGCTAATCAATGACTATAATAAACTTGCAGGATATAATATTAACACACAGAAATCCCTTACATTCCTATACACTAACAATGAGAAAACAAAATGAGAAATTAAGGAAACAATTTCATTCACCATCGTGAGAGAAAAAAAAAAAACTTAGGAATAAATCTACCTAAAGAAATATCAGGCCTATATATAGAAAATTATAAAACACTGGTGAAAGAAATCAAAGAGGACACTAATATATGGAGAAATATACCATGCTCATGGATCGAAAGAATCAATATAGTGAAAATGAGTATACTACCCAAAGCAATCTATAGATTCAATGCCATCCCTATCAAGCTACCAACGGTATTTTTCAGAGAATTGAAACAAATAATTTCACAATTTGTATGGAATTACAAAAAAAAAAAAAAAAAACCCTCAAATACCCAAAGCAATCTTGAGAAAGAAGAGTGGAACTGGAGGAATCAACCTGCCTGACTTCAGGCTATAGTGTAAAGCAACAGTCATCAAGACAGTATGGTACTAGCACAAAGACAGAAACACAGATCAGTGGAACAAAATAGAAAGCACAGAAATAAATCCAAGCACCTATTGACACCTTATCTTTGACAAAGGAGGCAAGAATATACAACGGAGAAAAGACAATCTCTTTACCAAGTGTCCTGGGAAAACCGGTCAACTACTTGTAAAAGAATGAAACTAGAACACTATCTAACACCATACACAAAAATAAACTCAAAATGGATTGAACATCTAAATGTAAGACCAGAAACTATAAAACCCCTAGAGGAAAACATAGGCAAAACACTCTCTGACATAAATCACAGCAGGATTCTCTAGACCACCCTCCCAGAGTAATGGGTATAAATAAAAAATTAAGAAATGGGACCTAATTAAACTTAAAAGCTTTTGCACAATAAAAGAAACTATAAGCAAGGTGAAAAGACAGCCTTCAGAATGGGAGAAAAAATAGCAAATGAAAGAAAGAAGGAAAAAAAGTGATTTCTTTCAGTTGTGTCTGACTCTTTGCAACCCCGTGAACTATAGCCTACCAGGCTCTTCTGTCCATGGGATTCTCCAGGAAAGAATACTGGAGTGGGCAACTGACAAAGAATTAATCTCAAAATTATACAAGAAACTCCTGAAGCTCAATTCAAGAAAAATACACAACCCAATACAAAAATGGGCTAAGGAACTAACAGACATTTCTCTAAAGAAGATATACAAATGGCTAACAAACTCATGGGAAAAAATGCTCAACATCACTCATTATTAGAGAAATGCAAATCAAAACTACAATTAGGTATCAGCTCATGCCTGTCAGAATGGCTGCTATCACAAAGTCTACAAACAATAAATTCTGGAGAAGGTGTGGAGAAAAAAGTATCTTCTTACACTGTTGGTTGGAATGCAAACTAGTACAGCCACCATGGAGAACAGTATGGAGATTCCTTAAAAATCTGGAAATAGAACTTCCATACGACCTAGCAATCCCACTGCTGTGCATACACACAAAGGAAACGAGAACTGAAGGAGACACATGTACCCCAATGTTCATCCCAGCCATGTTTACAATAGCCAGGACATGGAAGCAACCTGGATGTCCATTGGCAGATAAATGGATAAGAAAGCCATGGTACATACATACAATGGAATATTACTTGGCTATTAAAAGGAATGCATTTGAATCAGTTTTAATGAGGTGGATGAAATTGGGGCCTATTATAGTGGGTGAATTAAGTCAGAAAGAAAAACATCAATACATATATTAATTCATATATTTGAAATTTAGAAAGATAGTAATGATGACCATTCCAGGAGGAGCAACCCCACCTCCAAGGAACACTGGCTGCGCGGGCACAGGAGGGCCTAGAGGAGCTATTCCACGTTCAAGGTCAGAAGGGGTGGTGGTAAGGAGATACCTCTCGTCCAAGGTAAGGAGCAGCAGCTACGCTTTGCTGGAGCAGCCATGAAGAGATATCCCACGTGCAAGGTAAGAGAAACCCAAGTAAGACAGTAGGTATTGTAAGAGGTCATCAGAGAGCAAACACACTGAAACCATAATCACACAAAACTAGTCAATCTAATCACATTAGGACCACAGCCTTGTCTAAATCAATGAAACTAAGCCATGCCCATTGGGGACACCCAAGATGGGCGGGTAATGGTGGACAGGTCTGACAGAATGTGCTCCACTGGAGAAGGGAATGGCAAACCACTTCAGTATTCTTGCCTTGAGAACCCCATGAACATTATGAAAAAGCAAAATGATGGAATACTGAAAGAGGAACTTCCCAGATCAGTAGGTGCCCAGTAGGAGATCAAAGGAGAAATAACTCCAGAAAGAATGAAGGGATGGAGCCAAAGCAAAACAATACCCAGTTGTGGATGTGACTGGTGATAGAAGCAAGGTCTGATGCTGTAAAGAGCAATATTGCATAGGAACTTGGAATGTCAGGTCCATGAATCAAGGCAAATTGGAAGTGGTCAAACAAGATATGGCAAGAGTGAACGTCGACATTCTAGGAATCAGCGAACTAAAATGGACCAGAATTGGTGCATTTAACTCAGATGACCATTATATCTACTACGGTGGGCAGGAATCCCTCAGAAGAAATGGAGTAGCCATCATGGTCAACAAAAGAGTTTGAAATGCAGTACTTGGATGAAATCTCAAAAACGACAGAGTGATCTCTGTTCCTTTCCAAGGCAAACAATTCAATATCACAATAATCCAAGTCTACGCCCCAACCAGTAACGCTGAAGAAGCTGAAGTTGAATGGTTCTATGAAGACCTACAAGACCTTTTAGAACTAACACCCAAAAAAGATGTCCTTTTCATTATAGGGGACTGGAATGCAAAAGTAGGAAGTCAAGAAACACCTGGAGTAACAGGCAAATTTGGCCTTGGAATACAGAATGAAGCAGGGCAAAGACTAATAGAGTTTTGCCAAGAAAATGCACTGGTCATAGCAAACACCCTCTTCCAACAACACAAGAGAACACTCTATACATGGGCATCACTAGATGGTCAACACTGAAATAACATATATTCTTTGCAGCCAAAGATGGAGAATCTCTGTACAGTCAACAAAAACAAGACAAGGAGGGGACTGTGGCTCAGATCATGAACTCCTTATTGCCAAATTCAGACTTAAATTGAAGAAAGTAGGGAAAACCAGTAGACCATTCAGGTATGACCTAAATCAAATCCCTATGATTATACAGTGGAAGTGAGAAATAGATTTAAGGGATTAGATCTGATGATAGAGTGCTTGAAGAACTATGGACTGAGGTTTGTGACATTGTACAGGAGACAAGGATCAAGACCATCCCCATAGAAAAGAAATGCAAAAAAGCAAAATGGCTGTCTGGGGAAGCCTTACAAATAGCTGTGAAAAGAAGAGAAGTGAAAAGCAAAGGAGAAAAGGAAAGATATAAGCATCTGAGTGCAGAGTTCCAAAGAATAGCAAGAAGAGATAAGAAAGCCTTCCTCAGTGATCAATGCAAAGAAATAGAGGAAAACAACAGAAGGGGAAAGACTAAAGATCTCTTCAAGAAAATTAGAGATAGCAAGGGAACATTTCATGCAAAGATGGGCTCGATAAAAGACAGAAATGGTATGGACCTAAGAGAAACAGAAGATATTAAGAAGACGTGGCAAGAATACACAGAAGAACTATACAAAAAAGATCTTCAAAACCCACATCATCACGATGGTGTGGTCACTCATCTAGAGCCAGACATCCTGGAATGTGAAGTCAAGTGGGCCTTAGAAAGCAAAACTACCTTTCTAAATTCCATATATATGCGTTAGTATACTGTACTGGTGTTTTTCTTTCTGGCTTACTTCACTCTTTATATAGGCTCCAGTTTCATCCACCTCATTAGAACTGAGAAAGATGGTAAAAAATAACCCTGTAAAGAGACAGGAAAAGATACATTGAAGTATAGAACAGTCTTTTGGACTCTGTGGGAGAGGGAGAAGGTGGGATGATTTGAAAGAATGGCATAGAAACATGTAAAATATCATATATGAAACTAGTCACCAGTCCAGGCTTGATACACGATACTGGATGCTTGGGGCTGGTGCACTGGGACGACCCCGAGAGATGGTAAGGGGAGGGAGGAGGGAGGAGGGTTCAGGATGGGGAACACGTGTATAACTGTGGCAGATTCATGTTGATATATGGCAAAACCAATATAATATTGTAAAGGTAAAAAGTAAAATAAATACAACTAAAAAAAAAAAACAAAGCGTCACTACAAACAAAGCTAGTGAAGGTGATGAAATTCCAGTTGAGCTATTTCAAATCCTGAAAGATGATGCTGGGAAAGTGCTGCACTCAATATGCCAGCAAATTTGGAAAACTCAGCAGTGGCCACAGGACTGGAAAAGGTCAGTTTTCATTCCAATCCCAAAGAAAGGCAATGCCAAAGAATGCTAACTACCACACAATTGAACTCATCTCACATGCTAGTAAAGTAATACTCAAAATTCTCCAAGCCAGGCTTCAGCAGTACGGGAACCATGAACTTCCAGATGTTCAAGCTGGTTTTAGAAAAGCCAGAGGAACCAGAGACCAAATTGCCAACATCCGCTGGATCATCGAAAAAGCAAGATAGTTCAACAAAAACATATATTGCTGCTTTATTGACTATGCCAAGGCCTTTGACTGTGGATCACAATAAACGGTGTAAAATTCTGAAAGAGATGGGCATACCAGACCACCTGAACTCTCTCTTGAGAAACCTATATGCAGGTCAGGAAGCAACAGTTAGAACTGGACATGGAACAACAGACTGGTTCCAAATAGGAAAAGGAGTACATCAAGGCTGTATGTTGTCACCCTGTTTATTTAACTTATATGCAGAGTACATCATGAGAAATGCTGGACTGGAAGAAACACAAGCTGGAATCAAGATTGCCGGGGGAAATATCCATAACCTCAGATATACAGTTGACACCACCCTTATGGCAGAAAGTGAACAGGAACTAAAAAGCCTCTTGATGAAGGTGAAAGAGGAGAGTGAAAAAGTTGGCTTAAAACTCAACATTCATAAAACTAAGATCATGGCTTCCGGTCCCATCACTTCATGGGAAATAGATGGGGAAATAGTGGAAAGAGTGTCAGACTTTATTTTTGGGGGCTCCAAAATCACTGCAGATGGCGACTGCAGCCATGAAATTAAAAGCCACTTACTCCTTGGAAGGAAAGTTATGAGCAACCTAGATAGCATATTCAAAAGCAGAGACATTACTTTGCCAACAAAGGTCCATCTAGTCAAGGATATGGTTTTTCCAGTTGTCATGTATACATGTGACAGTTGGACCTTGAAGAAAGCTGAGCGCTGAAGAACTGATGATTTTGAACTGTGCTGTTGGAGAAGACTCTTGAGAGTCCCTTGGACTGCAAGGAAATCCAACCAGTCCATTCTAAAGGATATCAGCCCTGGGATTTCTTTGAAAGGAATGATGCTAAAGCTGAAACTCTAGTACTCTGGCCACCTCATGCGAAGAATTGACTCATTGGAAAAGACTGATGCTAGGAGGGATTGGGGGCAGGAGGAGATGGGTACGACAGAGGATGAGATGGCTGGATGGCATCACTGACTCGATGGACATGAGTCTGAGTGAACTCTGTGATTTGGTGATGGACAGGGAGGCCTGGCATGCTGCGATTCATGGGGTCGCAAAGAGTCGGACATGACTGAGCGACTGAACTGAACTGAACTGAACTGAATGATGACCCTATATGCAGACATCAAAAAAGACAGATGGAAAGAACAGACTATTGGACTCTGTGGGAAAAGGCGGGTTGGGATGATTTGAAAGTATAGCATTGAAACATATCGCCAGTCCAGATTTGATGCATGTGGCTGGGTTGTCATGGCTGTTGCTCTGGGATGACCCTAACAGATTGGATGGGGAGGGAGACTGAGGGGGTTCAGGATGGGGAACACATGTACTGTCATGGATTATTCATGTGAAAGTATGGCAAAACTACCAGAACATTGTAAAGTAATTAGCCTCCAATAAAAATAAAAATAAATAAATAAAAGGGATAGAGGGGCAGTCCTAAGATGGCGGAGGAATAGGCCGGGAAGACCACTTTCTCCTCTACGAATTCATCAAGAGAACATTTGAAGACTAACTAAATTCTACAAAAAAAAAAAAAAAAAAAAAACTTCTGAATGCCAGCAGATGACATCAGGCACCTAGAAAAGCAGCCCATTGTCTTCGAAAGGAGAAGCAGAAATCTTGAGGCTATTGTAAAAATAAGACTGAAAACCAGAAGCAGGAGGCTTAGGTTGAAATTCTGAGAACACCAGAGAACTCCTGACTCCAGGGAACATTAATTGACAGGAGCTCATCAAATGCCTCCATACGTACACTGAAACAAAGCACCACCCAAGGGCGAACAAGTTCCAGAGCATGATATACCACACAAATTCTCCAGCAACACAGGAACATAACCCTGAGCTTCAATATACAGGCTGCCCAAAGTCACTCCAAACCCAGTGACATCTCATAACTCATTACTGGACACTTCATTGCATTTTAGAGAGAAGAAATCCAGCTCTACCCACCAGAACACCGACACAAGCTTCCCTAAACAGGAAACCTTGACAAGCCTCGCATAGAACCCCACCCACACCTACGAAACATCACAATAAAGATAACTCCACAAACTGCCAGAATACAGAAAGGCCAACCCAAAAACAGCAATATAAACAAGATGAAGAGACAGAGGAATACCCAGCAGGTGAATGAACAGGATAAATGCCCACCAAACCAAACAAAAGAGGAAGAGATAGGGAATCTACCTGATAAAGAATTCCGAATAATGATAGTAAAAATGATCCATTTTATTGAAATCTTGAAAACAATATGGAATCACAGATAAATAGCCTGGAGACAAGGATTGAGAAGATGCAAGAATGGTTTAATAAGGACCTAGCAGAAATATAAAAGAGTCGATATATAATGAATAATGCAATAAATGAGATTAAAAACACTCTGGAGGGAACCAACAGTAGGATAGCTGAGGGAGAAGATAGGGTTAGTGAGGTAGAAGATAGAATGGTAGAAATAAATGAATCAGAGGGGAAAAAAGAAAAACGAATCAAAGAAATGAGGACAATCTCAGAGACCTCTGGGGCAATGTTAAACACCCCAATGTTCAAATCATAGGAGTCCCAGAAGAAGACAAAAAGAAAGACCATGAGAAAATACTTGAGGAGATAATAGTTGAAAACTTCCCTAAAATGGGGAAGGAAATAATCACCCATGTCCAAGAAACCCAGAGAGTCCCAAACAGGATAAACCCAAGGCAAAACACCCCAAGACACATATTAATCAAGTTAACAAAGATCAAACACAAAGAACAAATATTAAAATCAGCAGGGGAAAAACAACAAATAACCCACAAGGGGATTCCCATAAGGATAACAGCTGATCTTTCAGTGGAAACTGTTCAAGCCAGGAGGGAATGGCAGGACACACTTAAAGTGAAGAAATAAAATAATCTACAGCCCAGATTGCTGTACCCAGCAAGGATCTCATTCAAATATGAAGGAGAAATCAAAAGCTTTACAGACAAGCAAAAGATGAGAGAATTCAGCACCACCAAACCAGCTCCCCAACAACTGCTAAAGGATCTTCTCTAGAAAGGAAACACAAGAAGGGTGTATAAACTCGAACCCAAAACAATAAAGTAAATGGCAACGGGATCATACTTATCAATAATTACCTTAAAGGTAAATGGGTTGAATGCCTCAATCAAAAGACAATACTGGCTGAATGGATACAAAAACAAGACCCCCATATGTGTTATCTACAAGAGACCCACCTCAAAACAAGGACACATATAGACTGAAAGTGAAGGGCTGTAAAAAGATATTCCATGCAAACAGAGACCAAAAGAAAGCAGGAGTAGCAATACTCATATCAGATAAAATAGACTTAAAAACAAAGGATGTGAAAAGAGACAAAGAAGGACACTACATAATGTCAAAGGATCAATCCAAGAAGAAGATATAACAATTATAAATATATATGCACCCAACAGAGGAGCACCACAATATGTAAGACAAATGCTAACAAGTATGAAAGAGGAAATTAACAATAACACAATAATAGTGGGAGACTTTAATACCCAACTTGCACCTATGAATGAAAGAAAGTGAAAGTGAAGTCACTCAGTCATGTCCAACTCTTTGCGACCCCATGGACTGTAGCCTACCAGGCTTCTCCGTACATGGGATTCTCGAGGCAAGAATAGTGGAGTGGGTTACCATTTCCTTCTCCAGGGGATCTCCCCGACCCAGGGATCAAACCCACGTCTCCCACATTGGAGGCAGATGCTTTAACCTCTGAGCCACCAGGGAAGCTCTACACCTATGAATAGTTCTACTAAATAGAAAATTAACAAGCAAAAACAAACTTTAAATGATACAATAGACCAGTTAGACGTAATTGATATCTATAGGACATTTCACCCCAAAACAATGAATTTCACCTTTTTCTCAAGCACACACACAACCTTCTCCAAGATAGATCACATCCTGGGCCATAAATGTACCCAACATAAGAGCACCACAGTATGTAAGACAAATGCTAGCCTTGGTAAATTCAAAAAAATTGAAATCATTCCAAGCGTCTTTTCTGACCACAATGCAGTAAGATTAGATCTCAATTACAGGAGAAAAACTATTAAAAATTCCAACATATGGAGGCTGAACAACATGCTGTTGAATAACCAACAAATCATAGAAGAAACCAAAATAGAAATCAAAATATGCATATAAATGAATGAAAATGAAAACACAACAACCCAAAACCTGTGGGACACTGTAAGAGCAGTGCTAAGGGGAAGGTTCATAGCAATACAGGTATACCTCAAGAGACAAGAAAAAAAGTAAAATAAATATTCTAACTCTACACCTAAAGCAACTAGGAAAAAAAAACCAACAACAACAACAACAAATGAAGAACCCCAGGGTTAGTAGAAGGAAATAAATCTTAAAAATTAGGGCAGGAATAAATGCAAAAGAAACAAAAGAGACCATAGCAAAAATCAACAAAGCCAAAAGCTGGTTCTTTGAGAGGACAAATAAAATTGACAAACCATTAGCCAGACTCATCAAGAAACAAAGGGAGAAAAATCAAATCAATAAAATTAGAAATGAAAATGGAGAGATCACAACAGACAACATAAAAATACAAAGGATCATAAGAGACTACTATCAGCAATTATATGCCAATAAAATGGACAACTTGGAAGAAATGGTCAAATTCTTAGCAAAGTACAACTTTCCAAAACTGAATGAAGAAGAAATAGAAAATCTTAACAGACCCATCACAAGCACAGAAATTGAAACTGTAATCAGAAATTTTCCAGCAAACAAAAGCCCAGGTCCATATGGCTTCACCAGAGATGGCAATGGCACCCTACTCCAGTACTCTTGCCTGGAAAATCCCACAGATGGAAGAACCTGGTAGGTTGCAGTCCATGGGGTCACTTAGAGTCAAGCACGACTGAGCGACTTCACTTTCACTTTCATGCATTGGAGAAGGCAACGGCAACCCACTCCATTTTTCTTGCCTGGAGAATCCCAGGGAAGGGGGAACCTGGTGGGCTGCCATCTATGGGGTCGAACAGAGTCAGACATGACTGAAGTGACTTAGCAGCAGCAGCAGACGGCTTCACAGCTGAATTCTACCAAAAATGTAGAGAAGGGCTAACACCTATCCTACTCAAACTCTTCCAGAAAATTGCAGAGGAAAGTAAACTTCCAAACTCATTCTATGAGGCCACCATCACCCTAATACCAAAACCTAATAAAGATGCCAAAAAAAAAGAAATGCAAAAATCCTTAACAAAATTCTAACAATCAGAATCCAACAACACATTAAAAAGATCATACATCATGACCAAGTGGGCTTTATCCCAGGGATGCAAGGATTCTTCAATATCCACAAATCAATCAATGTAATACACCACATTAACAAATTGAAAAATAAAAGCCATATGATTATCTCAATAGATGCAGAGAAAGCCTTTGACAAAATTCAACATCCGTTTATGATAAAAAAATCTCCAGAAAGCAGAAATAGAAGAAACATACTGCAACATAATAAAAGCTATATATGACAAACCCACTGCAAACATTATCCTCAATGGTGAAAAATTGAAAGCTTTTCCTCTAAATTCAGGAACAAGACAAGGGTGCCCACTCTCACCACTACTATTCAACATAGCTTTGGAAGTTTTGGCCACAGCAATCAGAGCAGAAAAAGAAATAAAACAATCCAAATTGGAAAAGAAGTAGTACAACTCTCACTGTTTGCAGATGACATGATCCTCTACTAGAAAACCCTAAGACTTCACCAGAAAATTACAAGAGCTAATCAATGAATATAGTAAATTTGCAGGATATATAATCAACACACAGAAATCCCTTGCACTCCTATACACTAATAATGAGAAAATAGAAAGAGAAATTAAGGAAACAAATCCATTCATCATTGCAATGAAAGAATAAAACACTTAGGAATATATCTACCTAAAGACACTAAATACCTACATATAGAAAACTATAAAACACAGGTGAAAGAAATCAAAGAGGACACTAATATATGGAGAAATATACTGTGTTCCTGGATTGGAATAATCAATATAGTGAAAATGACTATACTACCCAAAGCAATCTATAGATTCAATGCAATCCCTATCAAGCTACCAACAGTATTCTTCACAGAGCTAGAACAAATAATTTTACAATTTTTATGGAAATACAAAAAACCTCGAATAGTCAAAGCAATCTTGAGAAAGAAGAATGGAACTGGAGGAATCCACCTCCCTGACTTCAGGCTCTACTACAAAGCCACAGTCATCAAGACAGTATGGTATTGGTACAAAGACAGAAATATAGATCAATGGAACAAAATAGAAAGCCCAGAGATAAATACACGGACCTATGGACACCTTATGTTTGACAAAGGAGGCAAAAATATAGAATGGAGAAAAACAATCTATTTAACAAGTGGTGCTGAGAAAACTGGTCAACCACTTGTAAAAGAATGAAACTAGAACATTTTCTAACACCATACACAAAAATAAACTCAAAATAGATTAAAGATCTAAACATAAGACCAGAAACTATAAAACTCCTAGAGGAGAACATAGGCAAAATACTCTCCAACACACATCACAGCAGGATCCTCTATGGCCCACCTCCCCGAATATTGGAAATAAAAGCAAAAATAAACAAATGGGATGTAATTAAAATTAAAAGCTTCTGCACAACGAAGGAAACTATAAACAAGGTGACAAGACAGCCTTCAGAATGGGAGAAAATAATAGCAAATGAAGCAACTGACAAAGGATTCATCTCAAAAATACACAAGCAACACCTGCAGCTCAATTCCAGAAAATTAAATGACCCCCCCCCCAAAAAAAGGGCCAAAGACCTAAACAGACATTTCTCCAAAGAAGACATACAGATGGCTAACAAACACATGAAAAGATGCTCAACATCCCTCAATATCAGAGAAATGCAAATCAAGACTACAATGAGGTACCATTTCACGCCAGTCAGAATGGCTGCTATCCAAAAGTCTACAAGCAATAAATGCTGGAGACGGTGTGGAGAAAAGGGAACCTTCTTACACTGTTGGTGGGAATGCAAACTAGCCACTACGGAGAACAATGTGGATACTCCTTAAAACCTGGAAATAGAACTGCCATACGACCCAGCAATCCCACTGCTGGGCATACACACTGAGGAAACCAGAATTGAAAGAGACATGTGTGCCCCAATGTTCATCACAGCACTGTTTATAATAGCCAGGGAATGGAAGCAACCTATTAAATGTCCATCAGCAGATGAATGGATAAGAAAGCTTTGGTACATATACACAATGGAGTATTAGCCATAAAAATGAATACATTTGAATCAGTTCTAATGAGGTGGATGAAACTGGAGCCTATTATACAGAGTGAAGTAAGCCAGAAAGAAAAACACCAATACAGTATACTAATGCATATATATAGAATTTAGAAATATGGTAACAATAACCCTGTATATGAGACAGCAAAAGAGACACAGATGTATAGAACAGTCTTTTGGACTCTGTGGGAGAGGGCGAGGGTGGGATGATTTGGGAGAATGGCATTGAAACATGTATAATATCATATGTGATACGACTCACCAGTCCAGGTTTGATGCATGACACAGGGGGCTTGGGGCTGGTGCACTGGGATGACCCAGTGGGATGGTATGGGGAGGGAGGTGGGAGGGAGGTTCAGGATGGGGAACATGTGTACACCTGTTCGGATTCATGTTGATGTATGGCAAAACCACTACAATATTGTACAGTAATTAGACTGCAATTAAAATAAATAAATAAAAATAAAAAGAATAAAAGGAAATATTTTTATATTAATAATTTATATATTACTGATAATCCTAGGGTATTTATTAAAGAATAGAATTAGTAAAATTTTCAAACTAAAAGGAGGAAAACAGAAATATGATAAAAAAATTTAAAAACTGTAAAGAAGAGAAAATAAACATAAAATATAGTGGTAGATATAAATCTAAATATGTATGTCATTATAAAAACTAAAAAGAATATTTAGCTAGAAAAGAAATATTCAGATCAGAATATATATTCAATTTACACAGGACACTTCTAAAACACGGATTTTGAAAGTTTTCAAGTAAATTTAGGAAGAAAACATTAATCTAGAAGAAAGTGAATCAAGACAGCAGAGTAAAAGGATGTTGAATCCACCTCTTCCCATGAACACATGAAAAATACATCCACACGTGCAACAATGCTCACTGAAAACTAACTCTTCACTGGCAGAAAGACTCTTGGACAACGAAGGCTGTAAGAAAGTTCAGTTTAGTTCAGTCACTCAGTGGTGTCCAACTCTTTGAGATTCCAAGGACTATACCAATCGAGGCTTCCCTGTCCATCACCAACTCCTGGAGCTTGCTCAAATTCATGTCCATCAAGTCGGTGACACTGTCCAATCATCTCATCTCCTGTCCTCCCCTTCTCCTCCTGCCTTCAATCTTGCCCAGTTTCAGGGTCTTTTCCAAGAGTCAGTTCTTTGCATCAGGTAGCCAAAGTACTGAAGCTTCAGTTTCAGTATCAGTCCTTCCAGGAAATATTCAGGACTGATTTCCTTCAGGATTGATTGGTTTGATCTCCTTGCTGTCCAAGGGACTCTCAAGAGGCTTCTCCAACACCACAGTTCAAAAGCATCAATTCTTTCATTCTTAGCCTTCTTTAAGGTCCAACTTTCACATCCATACATGACTACTGGAAAAATCATAGCTTTGACTAGACAGACCTTTGTCAGCAAAATAATGTCTCCACTTTTTAATATGGTGTCTAGGTTTGTTATACCTTTTCTTCCCAGGAGCAAGCATCTCTTAATTTCATGGCTGCAGTTACCATTTTCAGTGATTTTGGAGCCCAAGAAAATAAAGTCTGTCACAGTTTGCTTTGTTTTCCCATCTATTTACATGAAGTGACGGGACTGGATGCCATGATCTTAGTTTTCTCAATGTTGAATTTTAAGCCAGCTTTTTCACTCTCCTCTCACTTTCATCAAGAGGTTCTGTGAAATAGGATACCTAAACTAAGAAGGCAGAAAATAACAATTGTCAACAAGTATGTGGAGAATTTTGAAACAACATATCCTTCTTGTAGTAATGTAAAATGATGCAGCTGCTTTGGAAAACAGATATTATATGTATATATATACATATATGTGTGTGTGTTTGTATAACCTTATAATATATTACCTTATAACACATATATGTGTATACACACACACACATTACCTTATAACTCAACAATTCCACTCCTAGATATATACCCAACAAAATTGAAAACACATGATGACACGAAACATAAATGGATGACCATTATAACATTACTCAAAATAACCACCCCCACAGTGGAAACAAACCGAATGGCCATCAGCTGCTGAAAGGGTAACCAAAATATGGTATATACATAAAATAGGATATTTTTCAGCCTTCAAAGTAAATAATAAATAATAATAAGTTAAAGAAGCTGGACACAAGTTAATGAATAATTCTATTCATATGAAATATCCAGATTAGGTTAAGCAAATTTATAGATGCAGAATCTGTTTATAGTGGTTTCAAGGGGCAGAGGAATTTGGAATGACTGCTAATGTGTATGAGATTTTTTTGTGGGGAGTGATGCCTTTATTTTATTTTTATTTTTTTAATTTACATTTATTGGTTTTAATTAGAGGCTAATTACTTTACAATATTGTATTGGTTTTGCCACACATCAACATGAATCCACCACGGGTGTACACGTGTTCCCTATCCTGAACCTCCCCCCACCTCCCTCCCCATACCATGCCTCTGGGTCATCCCAGTGCACCAGCCACAAGCACCCTGTGTCATGCATCACACCTGGACTGGTGATTCGTTTCACATATGATATTATACATGTTTCAATGCCATTCTCCCAAATCATCCCACCCTCGCCCTCTCCCACAGAGTCCAAAAGACTGTTCTATACATCTGTGTCTCTTTTGCTGTCTCGCATACAGGGTTATCGTTACCATCTTTCTAAATTCCATATATATGCATTAGTATACTGTATTGGTGTTTGTCTTTCTGGCTTACTTCACTCTGTATAATAGGCTCCAGTTTCATCCACCTCATTAGAACTGATTCAAATGTAGTCTTTTTAATGGCTGAGTAATACTCCATTGTGTATATGCACCAAAATTAGAGAATAGTTTTATTCTATTGTGTGATGGTTACATGATTTTGTGAATATACTACTGAAATCACTTTATTGCATACTTTGAAATGAAATTTTAGAATACATAGATTATGTTTCAATCAAGAAAAAAAGAGAATTGCAAGCATGAAGTAAACTTTTGAATCTGAAATATGTTTAATTTTCCGACTAATAAAACATGAAGCTCATTTTGTTTCACTAATGAAATCTGTAAAACATTGAAGAACAAATGAATGCAGTGTTTTGCAAGTTCTGGCAAGGTGTAGGAACAGAAGGAACAATCTCCAATTCATTTTATAAAGCTAGAATTACATAGATAAAAAACATGAAAATGACAGTATTAAGAAACTATTGTCCAATCTCACTTATGAAAACAGAAAATGTTATGGAAAAATCATACACAGGAATTCTCTAGTGGTCCAGTGGTTAGGATTCAGAAATTTCACTGCCATAACCTGGGTTCTATCCCTGGTCAGGGAACTAAGATCCTCCAAGCTGCATTGTGTGAACAAAAATAAAAATATTTGTGTGTGTGTGTGTGTGTATGAATTCTATAGTCCATAAAAAAGAGAATATATCATTATAGCTTAACCCCAGAATTCAAGCTTTAATATATTCAAAAATAATATAATTAACCATATTATCAAGCAAAAGGGAAAAGATCACATGATCAGTTCAATAGTTGAAGAAACATAATTTAATAAAATTAGATATTCAACAGTACAAACAGTAAAATAATAATTGAAAATTAAAAATCATTTAGGAGATCAGGGAATTCCAGTGTGGAATGTAGTGTTTTATAAAACAATCTATACCCACACACATGGAATTCCTTGGCCACCCAGTTGTTACGACTCCATGTTTCCACTACTAGAGGCCTGGGTTCAATTCCTGGTCAGGGAAATAAGACCTCGCAAGTTGTGTGACACAGACAAAACACACAAACACATACACACACACACCCTACAATCAAATAATTTTGGCAGGAATATAAAATAGACACAAGGTCAGTCTCTTTAACAAGTGATGTGGGAAGGTTGGACAGCTGTATATAAACTAATGAAATTAGAACACACCCTCACATCACACACAAAAATAAACTCAAAATGGCTTAAAGACTTAAATATAAGACATGACACCACAAAACACCTAGAATAAAGAACAGATAAAACATTATCTGACATAAATCATGACATTGTTTTTTTAGGTCAGTGTCCTGAGGCAAAAAGAGAGAGAGATAAATAGAGAAAATAAGCAAATGTGACCTAATCAAATTTACAGACTTCTGTAAGAAGTCTGTATAGAAAAGAAAACCATAAAAGCTACAAAAAGACAAGCTACAGACTGGAAGAAAATATTTGTAAATGATGCAACTGACAAAGGCTTAATTTCCAAAATATATGAACAAACTTATACAACTCAGCAACAACAACAGCAATAAAAGAATGCACAGAAAACCTACACAGACATTTCTCCAAAGAGATGGTCAGCACTCAAATGGAATGATGCTTAACATCACTAACTATTAGAGAAATGCAAATAAAAACTGCAATGAGGTACCAGCTCACACCTATCAGAATAGCCATCATTAAAAAGTAAAATACTGGAGAGGGTTTGAAGAAAAGAGAACCCTGCTATGCTATTGGTGGAGATGCAAGTTGGTGCAGCTTCAAGGGAAACCAATATGGGGGTTTCTCAGGAAACTAAAAATAGACTTAACACATGATCCAGCAACCCCACTCCTGGGCATACATCTGGACAAAAATATAATTTAAAAAGGTACATGCACCACTATATTAATAGCAACACTATTCACAATACCCAAGACATGCTGCTACTGCTGCTGCTAAGGCGCTGCAGTTGTTTCTGACTCCTTGCGACCCCATAGATGGCAGCTCACCAGGCTCCCCCATCCCTGGGATTCTCCAGGCAAGAACACTGGAGTGGGCTGCCATTGCCTTCTCCAAAGCATGAAAGTGAAATGTGAAAGTGAAGTCGCTCATTCGTGTCTGACTCTAGCGACCCCATGGACTGCAGCCTACCAGGCTTCTCCATCCATGGAACATCCTAAATATTCATCAAAAGATGAATGGATAAAAAATATGTGAGATATATATATATATATGTGTGTGTGTGTGTATAAATATATACAATGAAATAATATATAGTATATACATTATACATATTTTATATATATATATATATATATATATTTTTATATATATATATTGTTTGCAGAGCAGCAATGAAGACCCATAGAGAACAGACTTATGAACAAGGGTTGGGGAGAAGAAGGTGATGGTGAGATAAATGAAGAGGGTAGCATGGATGCATACACACCAACAAATGTAAATAGATGGGAAACAGGAATTTGATGTATGACTCAGGGAAATCGTACTGGGGCTCTGTAATAACCTAGAGGGGTGACGATGGGTGGGAGATGGAATGGAGATCAAGAGGGAGGGGACATATGTACACCAACGCTTAATTCAAGTTGATGTGTGACAGAAATCAAATCAATATTGTAAACCAATCATCAATTAAAAATAAATCAATAAATATTTTTAAAAATATGGTATATATATATATATATACAATGGAATATTATTCAGCCATAAAGAAGAAAGAAATAATGCTGTTTGCAGCAATATGGATGGACTTAGAGATCATTATCTGAGAAGGCAATGGCAACCCACTCCAGTACTCTTGCCTGGAAAATCCCATGGATGGAGGAGCATGGTAGGTTGCAGTCCATGGGGTCTCTAAGAGTCGGACATGACTGAGCGACTTCACATTCACTTTTCACTTTCATGCATTGGAGAAGGAAAATGACAACCCACTCCAGTGTTCTTGCCTGGAGAATCCCATGGATGGTGGAACCTAGTGGGCTGCTGTCTATGTGGTCACACACAGCTGGACACGACTGAAGTGACTTAGCAGCAGCAGCAGAGATCATTACACTAAGTGAAGTAAAAGATAAATACTATATGATATCACTTATGTGTGGAATCTAAAATATGACATAAATAAACATATATATTATGCAAAATTAAAACAGACTCATAGACATACAGAACAGACCTGTGGTTGCCATGGGGGAGAGGGTGTGGAGGAATGATGGTCTGAGAGTTTAGGACTAGCAAATGAAAATTGCTATATATAGAATGGATAAATAGCAAAATCCTACTGTATAGCACAGGGAGCTATATTCAATATTCTGTGATAATACATAATGGAACAGAATATTTTAAAAATTATACATATATATACTAGAATCACTTTGCTGTTCAGAAGGAAACTAACACAGCATTGTAAATTAATTATACATCAATAAACAGAAAATATTAAAAAAACAAAAACATTTTGCCAACAAAAGCATGAAATAACCTCATTGAAGCAAGTGTGTGTGTGGGGGGGGGGGTAGTTTTAACCTAACTTTGGGAATGAGTGGATTCTGAAAAACTAAAGATAAAAGAACTGAATATTAGCACCATGAAGGCAATGGCACCCCACTCCAGTACTCTTGTCTGGAAAATCCCATGGACAGAGGAGCCTGGTAGGCTGCAGTCCATGAGGTCGCTAAGAGTTGGACACGACTGAGCAACTTCACTTTCACTTTTCACTTTCATGCATTGGAGAAGGCAATGACAACCCACTCCAGTGTTCTTGCCTGGAGAATCCCAGGGATGGGGGAGCCTGGTGGGCTGCCGTCTACGGGGTCGCACAAGACTGAAGTGACTTAGCATTAGCATTAGCATGTAGATAATGTTGTTTCCCACTAAAGAATGGGTTATCAATTCTGATATTGATATACCTGTGTACTGGAATTGAACAAGTACATAATTGCAATGCAAATGCCAGGAGCCATGTTTCTCACTATTGGAGTGAAAGTTTACAAATAAGCAAAAGAAAGGAAAAGGCTACAATTTTCTATGTGGTAATGAATTAGATTTTGAAGCATAAGTTATGAACTCATAAGTTTAATGTAGCTATGTATGGTTAGATACAAAAGTATATATATATTACTATGTACACACAAATTTCCTTGCTCTGTCAAGTGAGACAGCCAGGAAGTAGTAGTACTATCATAGTAACACCTAATGCCACATCTTGGTTTCTAATACAATTCTCCAAGAACATTTGTATGAATATTTAATTAGTGTCCTTTGTGGAATATGCATTCTATGAAAGCAAGAATTGTGTTTTGCATATCATTATATCTTTACCAACTAGTGTAGTCTGACCCTTAATAAGCATTTGAAAATATTTATTGAATGTATGAATCAAAGAAATGTTTATAGAAATTTTAACTATCCTAAAGCATGACCAAAGTATGTTTTTTAAGAGCAGGAATAATGTGTTTTTCTGTATGTATAAACCCTTTGGTTTGAATTTTGTTTGGTATATATGACTACTTGGGAAATACTTGCTGTTTTTAGAAAAATTAGTCCATTGCCTATCTCATAAGAACTCTGAATTCTGGTAAGTCATTAAATAGAAAATAAAGATTAAGAAGAATTGAGAAGAAAGAAGAGAGTATTAGCAAAGAAGGAAGTATCAGTTAATTCACAGAGCATACAACAGTAATGTAGAAGGCAGAGATATTACTTACAGGACCCAGATTTCTATAGAGGAGAACATAGAATATGCTTTATACACATGGAAATTATTTTCTCAAAATCTACAAAAACATATCCTCATAAGTGTCAACTGGAAAAAGAAATGCACAACCTATAAGTTGAGAAGTATATTTTATCTGATGGAGTTTCTGAGGACTTAAGCCCAGAAGGCAGCCTCTCAGCTATGAGGGACTCTTCCAAAGAGGTAGGAGAGGAGCCGATACATAAGAGTTTTACAACAAAAATCAGGTAGTTGGAACATGAAAGATTACCGTTAAAGGGAGCTGGACATCTCAAGCTAATGAATTTAACACTTTTCTAAATATGTGAAGATGCAAGAGTCTGGGCTCATTGAAATCATTCCTTTGACAGCCACCTCAGCTATCTGGGACCAGTATTCTGTGTTTTCTCATCTTGAATCCATAAGGTTGCCCCATGGGGTGAGCTGTGGTGACTGAGGGCTTCGTGGCTACAATATCATTTGTTTATTGACATGGCAGGTGACATTCTTCGTCCACATAAGCATCACAGATGGTTCCTGTAATGTAATAGTTAAAAGAGATCAATTGATAATTATTTTTGATTCCAAAGAAGCACCCCTAAAAACTGCTGCATACCCTCTCAATGCCCAATCACATACTTATCATTAATGTGCACACCAGGCAGATTTCTAACAACTAGAAACTGTGACTCACTGCTGAGGGTTTTCTCTGGCTTCTCCAAATCACTTTCTTAAAATGTAGAGTAAGAAATAAATTTGAAAGAGTTATCAATAAAAGCCCCCACATGTAGTTCTCAACCAATGACTGGCTTATGAATAAAACCCTACCTTCCTCTCTCTTTGGATAGAGTAATCCTGAAATTCTACACTGACTCTCAGAGATCTAATTGTGATCATTGATCATGTTGAATGAAAATTTAAAAAAGCACAACCTAAAAGTTGAGAGTTGTATTTTATTCAGGGGACAAAAATGAGGGGTAAGCTTGGGACACAGTGTTCCAAAGAGGCAAGAGAAGGAGCCAGGATACTCAAGAATTTTTGCAACAAAGACCAGGTAGTCTAGAACATCAAAAGATTACTGTTAATTAAAGAAAATTAGATATCTCAAGTTAAGGAATTTAGCATTTTTCTATGTATGGGAAGATGCAATAGTCTTGATAATTGAAATCATTCCTTTGATATCACTTCAGCTATCTGGTGGCAGTAACCCATCTCTTCTCATCCTGAATCCCCTCAGGGAGAACCAGTGGGTTGGCTGCAGCAGCTGACTGCTAGATGAGGAAGGGTGAGATCCTCCATCCTGAGTTCCCTCAGGGCTCACCAAAAGGATGGCTGTAATGCAATGGTTTGATGGGTGCAACATTCTGTGTTTATTGAGACATGTAATATTTTTCCATCCAAAATAACTTGCTTGAAAATGCAACATCTTAATGACTTCTTTCATTCATTTTATTTTCTCTGTCTCATTTATTTGCTTCCTTACCAGAATTTATGAAGATCACCAACAAAATAAACTACTTGCCCTTGAATACTTGTCTCAGGTCTTCTTTTGGAAGAACTGAAACTAAGACATTCTACTTGAAGCTATGATAGAAATTTTATGTTTGAATAGAGTTTTGTTAACTGGATGGGATTTCACCAGGTGAATCAGATTTGGCAAAGTTATTCCATGCAGAGGGAACAGCATGACAAAAAAACACAAATGTAAAACAGTGTATGTTTGATAAACATTTTTAAAGCTAAATAAATATAGAGTTCTGTTAGATAATAGCAGGAATTAAGTGGTGAAGTATTCTGATGCTTAAAGTGAAAGTCGATCAGTCATATCAGACTGTTTGCGACCCCATGGACTATACAGTCCATGGAATTCTCCAGGCTAGAATACTGGAGACGGTAGACTTTCCCTTCTCCAGGGGGTCTTCCCAACCTTGGTCTTTTGCATTGCAGGTGGATTTTTTTTTTTTTTTTTTTTTTTACCAGCTGAGCCACAAGGAAAGCCCAATACTGGAGTGGGTAGCTTATCCCTTCTTCAGCAGATTTTCATTACCCAGGAATTGAACCGGGGTCTCCTACATTGCAGGTGGATTCTTTACAAACTGAGCTATCAAGGAAGCCTTACCGACTAAGTAAATCAGATTTTAGCCTATAGATAATGAAAGCATTATCATACTCAGACAGGCACTATCTTCAGATTTTCTCATCTCATGGGGGAGATATTGTAACACTCAGAACCAGATTTTCTCATCTCATGGGGGAGATATTGTAACACTCAGAACTACAATTTTTCTTGAGAATATTTCTGAGCTTTATAGTTTCAGCATGTGACTCTTTTTTTCCACTAAAATAATTTCCGAAAGTTAATAGAGAGTATTTAGCCAAGCAATTAATGTAAACCACATATAAGATTGGTTTAAACAGGATTCATCATTTTTAAAATGACATAAATGTGATGTGAATGACAAAGAAGTCTGTTTCATCGTGTAAAAGTGATAGGGTAATCTATATTAAAATAACTGATTAAATTACACATGAAACCAATTACAACTGCCTGTGACATATAAGCCATCAGACACCAGTGTTAGCAATATTTTAGCAAGTTTTTTCTTAATGACCTTGAAGGATATTGACATTCCTGTTTCATTGTAACACAAGTAGCGTCTTTCAGGTCAATGACCCCCAAAACCCTCTAGTTGGTGATATTTCAGTCTACCTCAGGAGGTGTTAATTCAATAATAAACCAGTTATTTGCACATATTTTTTTAAAGAAAAGGGTTAAAAGTATAGCAGGGTCAGAAAGAAGGCAGGGGGACAGTAACTGCATTTGTTGTCCAGTGTTCTTTGCAGGGAAGCTTGACAACAGCTATCTCATGGGCAACAGAGAGGTCATTGCCTGTAGGGTTGACAGACTGGAAGGCAGTCCTTCTATTGTTTACCCTAGTACAGGAGCCTATATAATAAACCATATGCCTAAGGCTTTCAGAATACAAGGTTTTTTATAGCAGAGATGGACTATTTCCTTGGGGCCCCAATTTCTGAATTCAAAACCAAAGAAATTATATATTAACCCTAAAGTTTAATAGACACTTGGTTTTTAAAATCTTTATGTCATGGAAATCACTGACTAATTTTCTTCCCTCTAAAACAAAATAAAAATAGTAGATATAATGCAAATTGATAAAAAAAAGTAATCCATATTTTTAAATAATGGTTTTGTTGTTGTTGTTGATGTGAGGATTAGAGAGTTTAGAGTTTCATTAGCTAAGCCAATAGAAATACTAATGAGTAAAATATCTCTTCAAGGAATGGAATTGTTCAATAAGGTGACTATCATTCAACAATGTAAAATAGTGATTTTTAAATCTCTTCCACAGCTTTAAAAAGACTAATACATGACAAGCCTCTGTCAATATTAACATGTAAACATATTTTTCTCTGAACAGTGCCACCCCATATTTTTCTTTTACTCTGCTTTGAGTTTGGTCATAAACAAATCTATATTTATTAATGGTAGAAAAATGTGCAACAATTACTAGCTGCAACTGGCATTAAATGCATATTTAGGGGGAGAATATAAACAGTTCTGTTAGTATTTATCCATGGAACGAAAACTAAAAAGAACTTCAAATGAAGGCAGGTCAATCAAACTAGAAATTAGAACAAAGCTATTATGACTATATAAAAATAATGAATAAATTATTTTTGAAAGCTAAAGATTCTATGCAAACATTCTTTAAGATAGAACATTCAAATGCAGATAAAAGAAAAGAAATAGTGAGATAATAATGGTAAAAAGGAGAAAACAGAATGAAAAGATGGGAAAAGAGAAGCTGAAAAGGCCTAACAAATTTCCTTTTCTAGAACTTTCTGCCTGATTTGCATCACACTTACCTTCTACTCAAGCAGAAAGATGACCCAACCTGCCCTTCAATTTAATAGTATAGTCAGCCCTCTGTATCTAAGGTTTCTGCATACAAGGATTTAGCTTACCACTGATTAAAAATATATTTTATTTTTCAATCCAGAAAGTTCCAGAAAACAAACTTTGAATTTGCTGCAGGCCAGGAGCTATTTATACAGTGTTTACATTTTATTATATAAGTAATCTGGAGATGTTTAAAAGTATATAGAGGGTATGTTTAGGTTATATGCAAATACTACAATATTATTTATAAGTCACGTGAGCATCCAGAAATTTTTGTATTCAAGGGCAGTGGTGGAGTGGTGATGTCCTAGAACCAAATCCCTATTGAGAAAAGAGATAGCTGGGCTCCAGGCTAGGCATTTACAACTGGCCTCGTGTTCATACCTTCTGGGATGAGAAGAAGATGCACTCCAGGCTGGACATTCATCACCAGCTCCATATTTACATTTCTTGAAGCAAGAGGAAAATGGGCTCCAAGACTACATATTTATGGCTGAACTCCTATCTATATTTTGATATCTACACTTCCATATCAAAACCATCTACAGGAAAAGGGTAAATAACTGGACTTTGGGCTAAATTTTTATGGCAGGGACAGAGTGGGGTTAACCTGTTAAAAGATTAGGTCACTCACTCCACATCCTTGGGAGTATGTGACTATACATGTGATTGCACATGCACAAAAGCCTACATGGGCCCAAAAAGGCAGGAAATGCCAGGACCATAGTACTTTGCCACTCCCTCCCATAAACCTTTCCTGTGGGATCCATCTTAACTGAGCAGTGTTTGCACACCCAGGGGAGTGTCCAGAGTCAAAATAGCCATGGAGTCAAAACAATATGATTGGTCAAAAAGAAGACAAAGACCCAGAAGACGGCCCCCATTATAAAGGATTTAAACTTCCCAAAGCCATAACTCTTTCTATGAGTATGCCCGTGTGTTTTTCCACAAGTAACTTTTCTTTTCCAATAAAATTTTTATTTTTCTCTTTACTGTCTACCTCCTCCCCTGAATTCTTTCTTGACAAGACAGACAAGAGCTTGGGACTTAGGACCTAACAGGTGGCCCCTGCTGGCTAGGACTCCCAGTCCAGGAACTAAAATCATGCTTCCAACTACTGCTTATTGCTGTTTGCTGCAAGCTGCCGCTTACTGTTGTCTCTGTCCAAAATCACTATGGATACAAAGTGATGACTGTACCTGAAATATGAACACAGAGTGTGGATAGGAGCTCTTAACAGGGAGTATGACTTTGAGTCTGGAATTATTTGGGACACAGAATCAATTATTTTTTAACCTTATTTATTTTACCCTTGACTTTCTCTGAAATAAATAATAATGAAGTGAAGTCATAGATGACCAATTGATTTTTCACTAAGCAAGACTAAAGGGAGGTGGTCATTAGTATTTTCCATGTAACAGGAGAGAGATTAAAGTATTTTTTAAAGTAATATGTGGAAAGAAGAAAAGATTCTATTTTTCCAGAAATGGCACATTATTATCTTGCTTTTCAAAATTAATGAAATATTTTTTCTTGAATACTAGGATTTTTAATTTAATGAAATGAGCATTGTCTTATCATTTTAAATAGACACTTTAAAAGGAAGGCATTTTGTAACATAAATATACTCAAAAAGTATTTAGATGAAAAAAAGTTTAGTCTTCCATAACACTCATATAGCTTTGCTAAATTGAAGTAAAACAAGAATGGTTTTAAAAATTATACTTATGTGATATTGCTTAATTCATTTGTTGCAAATACACTTTGAAAGAAAAGTATTCTAATTTATGTTTTTAAAGTATTCAGGTTGTGACCAAATTAAATACAAATACAAATTAATCTAAAATTCCCAGTAAATAAATGCTGAGGTTATTATATGAAATCAACTGTCATATACATGGGGTAATGTCTCCATAAAGTTATTTATCATCTTTCAGCAATAACAACTCGTTCCACGTAATTGCTAAGTAACAGTCACATAGCTATTTGTTAGTGGTGAACACATTGACATAGACATTCAGTTAAATCATCCTACTAACAGAAATATCATTCAGAGAGACAAATGTTATTGGGTTTTACATTGTTTTGTTTACTTTCTATAATTCATCATATTGTAATTCTTTATAATATAACAATTTGAAATGTTATTTACATGCATATTTATAAGATAGAATTATGGAATAAGGAGGGTTAAGTGTTTGACACTGATAGCTATGTTTCTCTATCTTGAGAGAATAATCATATGTGTTTCAAAAGCTGCTAAGCTGTCTCATTAGTGGAAATATTATTCCAAAATGGAGCTTTGAAAAAATAGCCTAATTTCACAAAAAGAGATGTTTCACAGAAAATGACATCTTCTGTGATTGGCATCAATATTGATGTTCTCATATTACAGAATAGGAATTTCATTCCTTCATTTAACCAAAACATTTGGAATGCCTACTATGTGCCAGGCACTGGACTAAACACTAAGAATACAGTAATAAGGAATTCATGGTCCTTGCCTTTGCTTTTTAAAGCAAGAAATATATTCAATAATTAATTACACTAATGACAATTGTTATGGATGTTTTGAATGACAATGAAGAATGCAAACAGAGCATCATGAGAGGGTATCTGACCTAGACTGAAAAGAGGGTTCAAATGCTTTGTTAAAGAAATGACATTTAAATTGGTATTGGAAAGGTAAATTGTAGAATGAATTGGTTAGTTAATGGATGAGGTGAAATGTTCCAGAAAAAGAGAATACACTAGAATGAAGTGATATGAGATGTACCATAGTGGAACTACAAGAAGGACTTAACAGCTTGAATAGAATCAGATCACTTTCAGTGAGAGTGTTAGAGATGATGATATATTTAACAGCCAGATTCCATAGATCTTTACAGGCCTAGATACATATGGTAAAGACAGTTTATATATAAGAAATATACTTTTTACATGTGAAAACAGAAGGCATTAAAAAGAAGGGGAAATACACAACCAGATTTTTGTTTTAAAAGTTACTATAGAGTTTGAATCTCTAAAAGATGGCACACTAGGAGCTTCCAGGCCTTAAGTTCCCCATGGAAACAGAGGAAGAAGAAGAAGAAGAAGAAGAAGAAGAAGAAGAAGAAGAAGAAGAAGAAGAAGAAGAAGGAGAAGGAGAAGGAGAAGGAGAAGGAGAAGGAGAAGGAGAAGGAGAAGGAGAAAGAGGAGAAGGAGGAGAAGGAAGAGAAGAAGAAGAAGGAGAAGGAGAAGGAGAAGGAGAAAGAGGAGAAGGAGGAGAAGGAAGAGAAGAAGAAGAAGGAGAAGGAGAAGGAGAAGGAGAAAGAGGAGAAGGAGGAGAAGGAAGAGAAGAAGAAGAAGGAGAAGGAGAAGGAGAAAGAGGAGAAGGAGGAGAAAGAAGAGAAGAAGAAGAAGAAGAAGAAGGAGAAGGAGAAGGAGAAGGAGAAAGAGGAGAAGGAGGAGAAGGAAGAGAAGAAGAAGAAGAAGAAGAAGAAGAAGGAGAAGGAGAAGGAGAAAGAGGAGAAGGAGGAGAAGGAAGAGAAGAAGAAGAAGAAGAAGGAGAAGGAGAAGGAGAAAGAGGAGAAGGAGGAGAAGGAAGAGAAGAAGAAGAAGAAGAAGAAGAAGAAGAAGGAGAAGGAGAAGGAGAAAGAGGAGAAGGAGGAGAAGGAAGAGAAGAAGAAGAAGAAGAAGAAGAAGAAGAAGGAGAAGGAGAAGGAGAAAGAGGAGAAGGAAGAGAAGGAGAAGAAGAAGAAGTAGAAGAAGAAGAAGAAGAAGAAGAAGGAGAAGGAGAAGGAGAAAGAGGAGAAGGAGGAGAAGGAAGAGAAGGAGAAGGAGAGGAAGAGGAAGAGGAAGGAGAAGGAGAGGAAGAGGAAGAGGAAGAGGAAGAAGAGGAGGAAGAGGAAGAGGAGGAAGAAGAGGAAGAAGAGGAGGAAGAGGAAGAGGAGGAAGAAGAGGAGGAAGAGGAAGAAGAGGAGGAAGAGGAAGAAGAAGAAGAGGAAGAGGAGGAAGAAGAGGAAGAGGAAGAAGAGGAGGAAGAGAAAGAAGAAGAAGAGGAAGAGGAGGAAGAAGAGGAAGAGGAAGAAGAGGAAGAGGAAGAAGAGGAAGAGGAAGAAGAAGAGAAGAAAGGAAGGAAGAAAATAAAAAGACTGGCTAAACAATAGCTTGATAGCAATTGTCAAAAGTGATGAAAGGTGTACAGCACCTCAAATAAACACTCAGTAAAGAAAAAGCCAAAATGAAAATAGTAGAAAACTTCATGGTACTTTTATTTACCCTTGCCACATCATGTCCCCAGCATAGTACAGTGTAGTCTCAGGGAAGTGACAGTCTAGTTTCCAGTTCCCTCCACTGAATCACGAGGAGTATGTTTGACCTTATTCATGATATTCTTTTCTGTCTGGAAGGCTTCCTCATGGATAGGACTCTATTTTACATAACTCAGATCTCACAAAAGGATGGGCTTTAAAGCTTGAATCTCATGCTAGTAAAAACTGCAGGAAGCAGCAACCATTACAAATGGAACCTGTAGCAAGTTGATAGGTCTATAGACATCTGTACCTTTTGCTGTGACCTCACATGGTGGAAGGAGTGAAGTTCTCAGGTCTCTTTCATAAGGGCAAGAAACTGATTCCTAAAGGCTCAGCCTCAATGACCTAATCATCTTCTAAAGTTTTCATCTTCTAATATCATCAGATTGGATATTAGAACTTCAGCATATAAATTTGAAGGTAGGGAGCACACAAATATTCATAACATAGCAACTTCCATACCCCACTTTCAACAGCTGGTAGAGCATAAAAAGAGGCTCATAAGGAACCAGAGGACTTGGAGAGTATAGGATAGCATAATATGTATTTTTTTTAAAAGCACAACACATAAAACATTGTCCAGGATAGATCATATGTTAGTCCACAAAACAAGTCTTGATGAATTTTAAAAAATTGAAATGATACCACATATCTTTTCTGATCACAGTAGAATTAATCTAGAAATCAGTAACAGAAAGGAAAGAGGAAAATCCACAAACACGTGAAAATGAAACAACATATATACCCTATTTCCCTTGTAAATTTTACAGGGGAAGTTATAAAATATCTTGAGACAAATTACAATGAAAACATAAAGTACCAAAATTTATGAGAGACAGTAAAAAAATACGGTTTCAAGGAAATTATTTTTGAAGGGAATATCTTTGTTTTCAGATGGCATAAGCTTTTATATAGAAACCCTTAAAGTTTCCACACATAAAACTATTAAGACTAACAAATACAGTGAAGTTGCAGGACAGAAAATCAAATGCAAAAATTAGTTTTGTGTCTATGTAATGATAATGATTATTCTGAATAAGGAATTAAAAAAACAATTCTATTTACAATAGAATTAAAAGGAGTGAAATACTTAAGAATAAACTTAAGTAAGGAGGCAAAAGACTTGAAAACTAAAAACTAGAATATGTACTGAAAATTATTAAACCAGATAAATAAATGGAAAGATATCTCAAATTTATAAATTGGAAGACTTGGGAAGATATCAATATCACTCACAGCAATCTACAGATTCATTAAAATACCTATCAAATCCCAACAATGTTATCAGCAGAAATAGAAAATTTTATCCTAAGTTTTATATGGAATTTCAAAAGATCTTCCAAATCAAAATAATCTTGAAAGTGAAAGTAAGGTTGGAGCTCTCACATTTCTAATTTCAACTTTTCTACAAAAATACAGTGTGGTACTGGCATAAAGAGAGACATATAAACCAGTGGAATAGAATATAGACCCAGAAATAATCCCCCAACATACATGTTCAAATGATTTTCAACAAAAGTGCCAAGACCATTAAAAACAGAAAGAACAATCCTTTCAAAAAACTGTTTTGGGAAAAGTGGCTACCCACTGAAAAGGACTCTTACTTTATACAAAAATTAACTCAACATTGAAGCTATCATTGATATATTTAATGTCATAAAGTTTCCCCTTATTTTTTAAGTGTTTTTAACTTTAATTCATATTTAATCTAAACTCAACATAGAGAAAAGATTAAATATGAGTTAAAGTTAAAAAACTCTTAAAAGAAAAAAATAAGGGGAAACTTTATGACATTAAATATATCAATGATAGCTTCGATGTAAGAACAAAATACAGGCAAAAAATTCAAAAAATAGATATATTGGACTTCATTGAAATTAGATTTGAACAACAAAGGACATTATTAACAGAGTACAAAGTCACTCATGAAATAGAGGAAAACTATGTGAAAATTGTATATTCAATAATAGTTTACTTTCCAGAATATACCAAGAATCTCCACATCTCAACAACAAGTATACAACCAAATTTAAAAATGGGTAAAGATTTTTAATAGACATTTCACCAAAGAAAATATACAAATTTCCAGTAAGCACATGAAAAGATGCTCAAAGTCACTAATGATTAATGAGACGCAAATAAAAAAATGACAATGAGATATCACTTCACACATTTTAGGATAATTATCATAGGAAAAAATTAAGAAGAAAATAAGTGTTAGTGATGATGTCAAGAAACTGAAACCCTTCTGCATTTTTAATGGGAATTTAAAATCATACACTCTCTGTTGAAACAGTATGGCATTTCCTTGAAAATTAAATGCAGTATTATATGATCTAGCAATTCTACTTCTAGGTATATATTCAACATAATTGAAAGCAGAGAGTTGAAAACACATTTGTACACCAATGTTCATAGCAATATTATAATAGCAAAAAGATGGAATCAACCCAAATGTCCATCAGTGAAAGAAAAAAAATGAACAAAATGTGGTATATACATACAATGCAATAATTTTAAACCTAAGAAAATAATGAAATTTTGACACTTACTACAACATGGATAAATCTTTAGGAAATAAGCCAGATACACAAGGACAAATATTGCACAATTCCAATTATATGAGGTCCCTCAGTTCGGTTCAGTTCAGTTCACTCGCTCAGTTATGTCCAACTCTTTTCAACCCCATGGACTGCAGCATGCCAGGCTTCCCTGTCCATCATTAATTCCTGGAGCTTTCTCAAACTCATGTTCATAGAGTCAGTGATGCCATCTAACCATCTCATCCTCTGTTGTCTCCTTCTCCTCCCACCTTCAATCTTTCCCAGCATCAGGGTTTTTTCCAATGAGTCAATACTTTGCATCAGGTGGCCAAAGTATTGGAGTTTCAGCTTCAGCAACAGTCCTTCCAATGAGTATTCAAAACTAATTTCCTTTAGGATTGACTTGTTTTGATCTCCTTGCAGTCCATCAAGAGTCTTCTTCAATACTGCAGTTCAAAAGCATCAATTCTTCTGTGCTCAGATTTCATTATAGTCCAATTCTCACATCCATACATAACTACTGGAAAAACCATAGCTTTGACTAGATGGACTTTGTTGGCAGAGTAATGTCTCTGCTTTTTAATATGCTGTCTAGGTTGATCACAGCTTTTCTTCCAAGAAGCAAGTGTCTTTTAATTTCATGGCTATAGTCACCATCTGCAGTGACTTTGGAGCTCGAAAAATAAAGTCTTTCACTATTTCCATTGTTTCCCTATCTATTTTCCATCAAGTGGTAGGACGAGATGCCATGATGTTAGTTTTCTGAATGTTGAGTTTTAAGCCAATTTTTTCACTCTCATGTTTCACTTTTATCAAGAGGCTCTTTTCTAGAGCTCCCTAGGACAGGCAATTAATAGAGGCACAAAGTGGAATAGTAACTGTCATGGGCTGGGAGTTATAGGTATAGAGTTTCAGTTTCAGGAAGATGAAAAATTTCTGGTAACGGATGGTGGTTATGCAACAAGGTGAATGCACTTAAGGCCAACAAACCATATACTTAAAAATCGTTAAAATGGTAATTTTTTGTATTATGTATATTTTACCACAGTAAAGTGAAAGTGGAAGTTGCTCATTCGTGTCTGACTCTTTGAGACCCCGTGGACTATACAGTCCATGAAATACTCTAGGCTAGAATACTGGAGTGTGTAACCTTTCCCTTCTCCAGGGGATCTTCTCAACCCAGGGATTGAACCCAGGTCTCCTGCATTGCAGGCAGATTCTTTACCAGCTGAGCCACAAGGGAAGCCACCATAAAAGAACCCAAAAAAAATTACTGTGGCTGCAAACATGGAAAATTGATTTGAAGAAATAAAGGAATATTTAGACACCATTTCTAAGTCTATTTACTGGAGTCTCGTGAACTTTTAGTTTGTAGTAGGGGATAATTAAAATGGCTATTTCTGTAGAAAGTTTGCCAAAATTGTTATTTAGTACCAGTGGAAACACAGACCCCGTACAGAGGAAGGTTACCAAGGGCATTAACTTCATTGCGAAATGCAAAATTTTCACAAGAGGATAAAGATCAATGACCATTTTAAGAGGAATAAAATTGGATATGTAACTTAAAGCAAAGATCCCATAGAATGAATGCCTGTCAAATTAAAAAAAAAAAAAATAGGAGGAATATTTATTGATGAAGGAGCACAAGCCAAGGGCCTTATGCCTCACAAAAGGGCACCTACACTTGTGACATGTATTAGGTGTTTTTAGTTTAATGAGAAGTGTGTCCAGTCAACATTTTCTAAGTAGGGGAGAGAGAAAAGGGGACTAATTATATGTTTCTGCACATTCTGGACAACAGCATTTTGATTTTATTTCATTTTCATGGTAGTTTCACATGCCTAGAGGAATTCTTTATATATCACAAGGTATTTCTCCAATATTCAGGAGTCCTCAAGACCATCCTTACTTCTGGCACCAACTGAAAGTTTGGGGATTGTCATGACTACCCTCAATTCAATTATTCCCTAGAAAAAGTGAAAGTGAAAATTGCTCATTCGTGTCTGACTCTGAGACCCCATGGACTATACAGTCCATGGAATTTTTCCAGGCCAGAATACTGGAGTGGGTAGACTTTCCTTTCTCCAGGGGATCTTCCCAACCCAGGGATCGAACCCAAGTCTCCCTCTAGAATGACTCATACAACTTGGAAAAGTTAATATGATCATGGTTATATGTAGTCTATTATAGTGAAAAATTATTGATTAAAATCAACAATAAGTAAAGACACATAGGACAAGGTACAGGAGAATTCCAGGGATGGGTTTCCCTTTGTCCTCTCCAGTGGAGTCCTGTGGGCACTGCTAAATTCTCCTAGCATTGACGTGTGGCAATATATATTGAGTATTGTCAATCACAGAAGCTCACCTAAGCCTTGATATTCAGACAATTTAGTAGTACCCTGGTTGACATTGTTGACTGCTTGCATGGATGACCTTAGTCTTCATACCTTCCAGAGGTTGAGTTGATAGCACATGGCTTAAGCACCTACCACCGCCAAAATCATATTACTAGCATAAACTATCTGGTATGGCCTAAGGCTCTCAGATAAGCAAGGACACTCTTATCAGGCAGGACATTCTAAAGACTTAGCCAATACTTTCAAGAGCAAAGTCCAAACCTCTCTTTGTGCAAACCTCCTTTTGTACAAATTTCCCTTTGTCCATGGTTAATCATTTATGGAATATCTACATGAAAGAAAAGAAAACATAGAGTAACAGATTTGGCAATTGATTGGCAATAGATTAAGATACATATCCTTAGGCCACTGGTTCATTTCCGTCTCCAAAGAGGTGCTTAAACTTGGCTTCCCTGATACCTAAGTTGGTAAAGAATCTGCCTGCAATGCAGGAGACTCTGGTTAGATTTCTGGGTCGGGAAGATCCTCTGGAAAAGGGATAGGCTACCCACTCCAGTATTCTTGGGTTTCTCTTGTGTCTCAGTTGGTAAAGAATCCGCCTGCAGTGAGGGGAAACCTAGGTTCAATCCCTGGGTGGGGAAGATCCCCTGGAGAAGGGAAAGGTTACCCACCCTAGTATTCTGGCCTGGAGAATTCCATGGACTGTATAGTTCATGGAGTCGCAGAGAGTCAGACAGGACTGAGCGACTGTCACTTTCACATCTTCTCCAGAAGAGGGCAGTATCAGATTTAAAAAGCATTCATCTAATTTTGCCTGGAGAAGGAAATTGCCACCCACTCCAGTATTCTTGCCTGGAGAATTCCATGGACAGAGGAGCCTGGCAGGCTACAGTCCATGGGGTGGCAAAGAGTCGGACACGACTGAGCCACTAACATGGAATATATCAAATTTAAAAGTTCCATGGATTTAATAGAAGCAGGAAAGAAATAACAAAACCAAATTAAACAAATTGAAAAATACACTTACACCAAATACTCAGATAAAATGTGAGTATTCTTAATATATAAAAAACTTGTTTCAAATAAGGAAAAGATAAATAACCTAATAACATTAACAATAATAAAAATTCTAATATTCAACAAACTATATAATACTCACTGGTTTTGGTGTTTCACATAAAATGTTTAATCTTCACAAAATACTATGAGGTAGTTACTGTTATTATCTTTTTCTTATGTATGAGAAATGGGAGGGAGAGCTGAGTGCTATTAAATTATTTTCTCAGCAATAAACAGTAAATTTCTAAAAGAAATAAATCAGAGGAGGAGCCAAGATGGCGGAGGAGTAGGACGGGGAGAACACTTTCTCCCCCACAAATTCATCAAAAGAGCATTTAAACGTCGAGTAAATTCCACAAAACAACTTCTGAATGCCGGCAGAGGACATCAGGCACCCAGAAAAGCAACCCAACTCTTCGAAAGGAGAGAGAAGAAATACAGCTCCACCCACCAGAATATCGACACAAGCTTCCCTAACCAGGAAACCTTGACAAGCCACCTGTACAAACCCACACACAGCGAGGAAACACCACAATAAAGAGAACTCCACAAACTGCCAGAATACAGAAAGGACACCCCAAACTCAGCAATTTAAACAAGATGAAGAGACAGAGGAATACTCAGCAGATAAAGGAACAGGATAAATGCCCACCAAACCAAACAAAAGAGGAAGAGATAGGGAATCTACCTGATAAAGAATTCTGAATAATGATAGTGAAATTGATCCAAAATCTTGAAACTAAAATGGAATCACAGATAAATAGCCTGGAGACAAGGATTGAGAAGATGCAAGAAAGGTTTAACAAGGACCTAGAAGAAATAAAAAAGAGTCAATATATAATGAATAATGCAATAAGTGAAATTAAAAACACTCTGGAGGCAACAAATAGTAGAATAACAGAGGCAGAAGACAGGATTAGTGAATTAGAAGATAGAATGGTAGAAATAAATGAATCAGAGAGGATAAAAGAAAAACGAATTAAAAGAAATGAGGACAATCTCAGAGACCTCCAGGACAATATTAAACGCTACAACATTCGAATCATAGGGGTTCCAGAAGAAGAAGACAAAAAGAAAGACCATGAGAAAATACTTGAGGAGATAATAGTGGAAAATTTCCCTAAAATGGGGAAGGAAATAATCACCCAAGTCCAAGAAACCCAGAGAGTACCAAACAGGATAAACCCAAGGAGAAACACTCCAAGACACATATTAATCAAATTAACAAAGATCAAACACAAAGAACAAATATTAAAAGCAGCAAGGGAAAAACAACAAATAACACACAAGGGAATTCCCATAAGGATAACAGCTGATCTTTCAATAGAAACTCTTCAAGCCAGGAGGGAATGGCAAGACATACTTAAAATGATGAAAGAAAACAACCTACAGCCCAGATTATTGTACCCAGCAAGGATCTCATTCAAGTATGAAGGAGAAATCAAAAGCTTTTCAGACAAGCAAAAGCTGAGAGAATTCTGCACCACCAAACCAGCTCTCCAACAAATACTAAAGGATATTCTCTAGACAGGAAACACAAAAACGGTGTATAAACTCGAACCCAAAACAATAAAGTAAATGGCAACGGGAACATACTTATCAGTAATTACCTTAAACGTAAATGGGTTGAATGCCCCAACCAAAAGACAAAGACTGGCTGAATGGATACAAAAACAAGACCCCTACATATGTTGTCTACAAGAGACCTACCTCAAAACAGGGGACACATACAGACTGAAAGTGAAGGGCTGGAAAAAGATTTTTCATGCAAATAGGGACCAAAAGAAAGCAGGAGTAGCAATACTCATATCAGATAAAATAGACTTTAAAACAAAGGCTGTGAAAAGAGACAAAGAAGGTCACTACATAATGATCAAAGGATCAATCCAAGAAGAAGATATAACAATTATAAATATATATGCACCCAACACGGGAGCACCACAGTACGTAAGACAAATGCTAACAAGTATGAAAGGAGAAATTAACAATAACACAATAATAGTGGGAGACTTTAATACCCCACTTACACCTATGGATAGATCAACTAAACAGAAAATTAACAAGGAAACACAAACTTTAAACGATACAATAGACCAGTTAGACCTAATTGATATCTATAGGTCATTTCATCCCAAAACAATGAATTTCACCTTTTTCTCAAGCGCACATGGAACCTTCTCCAGGATAGATCACATCCTGGGCCATAAAGCTAGCCTTGGTAAATTCAAAAAGATAGAAATCATTCCAAGCATTTTTTCTGACCACAATGCAGTAAGATTAGATCTCAATTACAGGAGAAAAACTATTAAAAATTCCAACATATGGAGGCTGAACAACACGCTGCTGAATAACCAACAAATCACAGAAGAAATCAAAAAAGAAATCAAAATTTGCATAGAAACGAATGAAAATGAAAACACAACAACCCAAAACCTGTGGGACACGGTAAAAGCAGTCCTAAGGGGAAAGTTCATAGCAATACAGGCACACCTCAAGAAACAAGAAAAAAGTCAAATAAATAACCTAACTCTACACCTAAAGCAACTAGAAAAGGAAGAAATGAAGAACCCCAGGGTTAGTAGAAGGAAAGAAATCTTAAAAATTAGAGCAGAAATAAATGCAAAAGAAACAAAAGAGACCATAGCAAAAATCAACAAAACCAAAAGCTGGTTCTTTGAAAGGATAAATAAAATTGACAAACCATTAGCCAGACTCATCAAGAAACAAAGGGAGAAAAATCAAATCAACAAAATTAGAAACGAAAATGGAGAGATCACAACAGACAACACAGAAATACAAAGGATCATAAGAGACTACTATCAACAATTATATGCCAATAAAATGGACAACGTGGAAGAAATGGACAAATTCTTAGAAAAGTACAACTTTCCAAAACTCAACCAGGAAGAAATAGAAAATCTTAACAGACCCATCACAAGCATGGAAATTGAAACTGTAATCAAAAATCTTCCAGCAAACAAAAGCCCCGGTCCAGACGGCTTCACAGCTGAATTCTACCAAAAATTTAGAGAAGAGCTAACACCTATCCTGCTCAAACTCTTCCAGAAAATTGCAGAGGAAGGTAAACTTCCAAACTCATTCTATGAGGCCACCATCACCCTAATACCAAAACCTGACAAAGATGCCACAAAAAAAGAAAACTACAGGCCAATATCACTGATGAACATAGATGCAAAAATCCTTAACAAAATTCTAGCAATCAGAATCCAACAACACATTAAAAAGATCATACACCATGATCAAGCGGGCTTTATCCCAGGGATGCAAGGATTCTTCAATATCCACAAATCAATCAATGTAATACACCACATTAACAAATTGAAAAATAAAAACCATATGATTATCTCAATAGATGCAGAGAAAGCCTTTGACAAAATTCAACATCCATTTATGATAAAAACTCTCCAGAAAGCAGGAATAGAAGGAACATACCTCAACATAATAAAAGCTATATATGACAAACCCACTGCAAACATTATCCTCAATGGTGAAAAATTGAAAGCATTTCCTCTAAAGTCAGGAACAAGACAAGGGTGCCCACTTTCACCATTACTATTCAACATAGTTTTGGAAGTTTTGGCCACAGCAATCAGAGCAGAAAAAGAAATAAAAGGAATCCAAATTGGAAAAGAAGAAGTAAAACTCTCACTATTTGCAGATGACATGATCCTCTACATAGAAAACCCTAAAGATTCCACCAGAAAATTACTAGAAATAATCAATGACTACAGTAAAGTTGCAGGATATAAAATCAACACACAGAAATCCCTTGCATTCCTATACACTAATAATGAGAAAACAGAAAGAGAAATTAAGGAAACAATTCCATTCACCATTGCAACAGAAAGAATAAAATACTTAGGAATATATCTACCTAAAGAAACTAAAGACCTATATATAGAAAACTATAAAACACTGGTGAAAGAAATCAAAGAGGACACTAATAGATGGAGAAATATACCATGTTCATGGATTGGAAGAATCAATATAGTGAAAATGAGTATACTACCCAAAGCAATTTATAGATTCAACGCAATCCCTATCAAGCTACCAACAGTATTCTTCACAGAGCTAGAACAAATAATTTCACAATTTGTATGGAAATACAAAAAACCTCGAATAGCCAAAGCGATCTTGAGAAAGAAGAATGGAACTGGAGGAATCAACCTACCTGACTTCAGGCTCTACTACAAAGCCACAGTTATCAAGACAGTATGGTACTGGCACAAAGACAGAAATATTGATCAATGGAATAAAATAGAAAGCCCAGAGATAAATCCACGCACATATGGACACCTTATCTTTGACAAAGGAGGCAAGAATATACAATGGATTAAAGACAATCTCTTTAACAAGTGGTGCTGGGAAATCTGGTCAACCACTTGTAAAAGAATGAAACTGGACCACTTTCTAACACCATACACAAAAATAAACTCAAAATGGATTAAAGATCTAAACGTAAGACCAGAAACTATAAAACTCCTAGAGGAGAACATAGGCAAAACACTCTCCGACATACATCACAGCAGGATCCTCTATGACCCACCTCCCAGAATATTGGAAATAAAAGCAAAAATAAACAAATGGGACCTAATTAACCTTAAAAGCTTCTGCACATCAAAGGAAACTATTAGCAAGGTGAAAAGACAGCCTTCAGAATGGGAGAAAATAATAGCAAATGAAGCAACCGACAAACAACTAATCTCAAAAATATACAAGCAACTCCTACAGCTCAACTCCAGAAAAATAAATGACCCAATCAAAAAATGGGCCAAAGAACTAAATAGACATTTCTCCAAAAAAGACATACAGATGGCTAACAAACACATGAAAAGATGCTCAACATCACTCATTATCAGAGAAATGCAAATCAAAACCACTATGAGGTACCATTTCACACCAGTCAGAATGGCTGCGATCCAAAAGTCTACAAATAATAAATGCTGGAGAGGGTGTGGAGAAAAGGGAACCCTCTTACACTGTTGGTGGGAATGCAAACTAGTACAGCCACTATGGAGAACAGTGTGGAGATTCCTTAAAAAACTGGAAATAGAACTGCCATATAACCCATCAATCCCACTGCTGGGCATACACACTGAGGAAACCAGAAGGGAAAGAGACACGTGTACCCCAATGTTCATCGCAGCACTGTTTATAATAGCCAAGACATGGAAGCAACCTAGATGTCCATCAGCAGATGAATGGATAAGAAAGCTGTGGTACATATACACAATGGAGTATTACTCAGCCATTAAAAAGAATACATTTGAATCAGTTCTAATGAGGTGGATGAAACTGGAGCCTATTATACAGAGTGAAGTAAGCCAGAAGGAAAAACATAAATACAGTATTCTAACGCATATATATGGAGTTTAGAAAGATGGCAACAATAACCCTGTGTACGAGACAGCAAAAGAGACAGTGATGTATAGAACAGTCTTATGGACTCTGTGGGAGAGGGAGAGGGTGGGAAGATTTGGGAGAATGACATTGTAACATGTAAAATATCATGTAAGAAACGAGTTGCCAGTCCAGCTTCGATGCATGATACTGGATGCTTGGGGCTAGTGCACTGGGACGACCCAGAGGGATGGTATGGGGAGGGAGGAGGGAGGAGGGTTCAGGATGGGGAACACATGTATACCTGTGGTGGATTCACTTAGATGTTTGGCAAAACTAATACAATTATGTAAAGTTTAAAAATAAAATAAAATTTAAAAAAAAATAAAAGAAATAAATCAAATGGTTACTAAAAATGACAAACTGTCCAAAGAAATACAAAATAAAATTATAATTAGAAAATCTTATTTTCCAATTAGATACATGATGAAAACATTGATAATGCTTAAACTTAGTAAGAATTTGATGAAGTAGGCCTTGTATAAACTGCTAAGTGGAATATAGTGATAGTACTATTAGAGTGCAATTTCACAAAAGCATCGTTCCCTGATGCTGCGAAAGATTGAGTGCAGGAGGAGAAGAAGGCAACAGAGGATGTGATGGTTGGATGGCACCACCAACTCAACTGACATGAGTTTGAGCAAACTCTGGGAGATAGTGAAGGACAGGGAAAGCAGTCATGCTGCAGTTCATGAGGTCACAAAGAGACAGACACAACATAGTGACTGAACAACAACAACAATCTTACAAGTGTTATACATGAATATATCCATATTCCTAGCAATTTCACTTATTAAGCCTAAAGAATTAATCAGAAATGAAAATATTTGTTTACAAGGATATTCATTAAGGAAACTTGGAAAATATTGAAAAGCTGTATAGAATCTAGTTGGTCAGCCATAGGAGCCATTTGATTTAGCCATATTCTGGAAAACTATAGCCATTAATCATGTATTAATCCCTGAAAAGACCCAACATACAATATTTAGTGATAAACAGCAGGATACAAAACAGTATACACTTATACAAACATATACACATATATGCAAATATACATCTTATGCATAGATTAGACTGGATACAGATGTGGTAAGTACTAACAATGTCATCCCCTGATGGTAGACTTACAGGTGATATTCTGTACTTTTCTGTTTTCTCCAAAATTTCTCAAATGAGAAAAATATGCTATGAAAAATTTTAAAGAAAAATAACAATTGCAAACTGGTAATTTCTTGGATTCAACTATTTGAAGTCAAAAGAATAGTCTGTTTCTGGTAAAATGACATAAGCTTGGTGTCTAGAAAAGATACAATTCAGCAATAAATGGAATAAAAGAAAACCCATAATGCCATCTCTGTGAATAAAGGAAGTATGATTAAGAGTAGTATCTCTTATGGCTTTCCACTCTCTTTTTTAGGTGCAATCACAAGAGTTTTACTGTTAAACATCACTAGCATATTGCTATATTTCATTCCAGCCTTTATATTTTCAAATGCAAATTAATTTTAAGGAATTTTAATACAAAACTAATTTTTCTAATTTTATTTAATTGTATCTAATTTTATAATTTTATCAAAATTAGAATGTTACTCAATATACTTTCATAGACTGAATTTATATATAGGTCTTTCCTTTAGCTCAAATGGTAAAGAATCTGCCTGCAATGCAGGAAACCCAGGTTCAATCCCTGAGTAGGGAGAAATTTATATATACAATATTATTATTTTCCCATGACTTGAAATATCTGAAAAATGATTAATTTATCATGACTGCATAGTATTTATATCACTGAATTTAAATATTTAGGTGGTTTTGTTAAATGTGTCTTGAAACCTAAACTGCCTTTTATTTTTCTTTAGATTATAACTAAAAATGATTAATATGCATTTTGAGATATGACAGAAATGTAAGGGAATGATGTCAAAACTCTTTTCCATTAACAGTCATATGTTTTCTCATATAATAAGACATAAAAGGAAACCTAGCCCATAAATTTCTCTCCAATCAGATTTCATCTTTTTAAGGTCCTTTTAAAAACACATATGCCCTTATATACTGAGTCACTAAATTTTCACACAAATAATTTAAGCATATGATTTTCTCCAAGACAGATTAACCTGGAATACCTTTTGAACTTGGGTAGGAAAATGGAAACAGAAGAAAGAGTGACCCAGGGAGGCTGTCAGGCAAACTATTTACTTTATACATTTTACCAAGATTGACCCTCTTCATTAGCCTTCTACAAATAATTTGGTTCCTTTTGGAGTCAAGTAGGGCCGTGTGGGAAAGCTAAAGAGAGAAGGGGGATACTCTGCACTATTAGTCTTAATATTTGCCTAATGCCAGCAGTGAAAGACCCTACACATTTTCATCTTTCTTTTCTTATACCTTTATTATGACACTTCTCTTGTTGCTTTTTGAGACTAATAGGGGTGAAACTAAAACTAAATAAATTCACTTCTATATTCTACTCCCCAATTAAAAAAAAAATCAGAATCCCACTATAGAAATGTCATCTGATAGATTGATTGTAGTCTGATTTTGAACTTCATGTAATTTTACAGCCCTCATTGCTGGAAATTACTTTTTTTTGTGCATCATTACTTTAATATGACACAAGAATGAAGTATTATAAAGCTTAACCATTGTTGATTTATCTGAAATGAGTTAAACTCCTCTCTCCCTTTTATCAAAAAGTTGTATGTGCATTCTTTCAAAGAAATTATCTTATAGGTGTTCAGCATGGTAACTATTCTTGTTGCTACCATCTTGTATGCATGTATGTTGAAAGCACTTCAGAAATAAAATTGCAGCGTTTTCCTATATAAAGATCAAATAATAACAATTCTCTTTACAATGGTTTGACTTTGGAAATAAATCCACTTTGTTTGCTGCTTAACAACTTGAAATCCTCTAGGTGTTTGTACATTGATTTTTTAAATCAATTGTTCAAGAATCTTTCTAAGTGAAAGATTGATAGCTAAGTTTAGTACCTATTTAAATCACTCTTCTAACACAGAACACATAATCATTTTCTTGCCTCTTGAAATCCAAGTAGTCCTCTAATAGTCTTTATCACATAAAGTCAAAAGACTTTAAAACAAGTTGCATTTGTGCACTTTGAGTTCATATAACTTGATTTATTGCTTGTACTAAGTCCAATATTAGTGGTTGAATTCAATTTAGATTTGATTATATCTGTTTGCTGCCTCTGCATTTTATTCAGACGCTGCAGATCAGGTTTTTATGGTAATAAATGATCATTGTCTTGAAGGTCTGTTCGTTCCTTGTGTAATTGTGGTATGCTAGTATTCTTGAAGTAGCAATACTATATAATTGTTTTCCTCTCTCTAATTCTGCTGCTTCTTAGGTGGGGAATGTTATTGTCATTGCCTCTGGGAAGGGAGAGTTACAGCAAGAATGAAGAAAGAGAGAAAGAAGAAATATTCAATTTTTTAGAATTTTAAAATCTTGGACTCTTATAAAACTCGAGTCACAGAAGTTTGGTTGCTAATCTATTATTTTTCTTTCCATATCAGAAAAGACATTGGGAAATGGGGTAAAGATCAGAGGGAAAAACACTAGGTGGTTCTGGGAATGAAGCTTTGTTTTTGTTATTTCCCAGACTAATTTTGGATCAGGATGGGAAGTAAGTGATCAATGTAGATTTGTGGTGATCAAGAGCAGAAGCAATATATGCAACTCTATTCAGTTAAATTTTGAAAAGGAAACAAGACCCCAAGGTTTTGTATCATTTACACTGTATGACAGTAGTAATGTACATCAGCACTATGAGTTTGGACCTGTGTTCACAAAATCAGATGTATACAGTGATATGCTAGATAACAAAAATATGTAAGGTGAGCTTGTCTAAGACACTAAAGTGTGTTAAAGCTATGCTAAATTTAAAGCATATGTTCTATATAAAGTAGAAGTAGCTACCCAAATTCAGTCAGCTGTTGTCAGATAAGAATATATACTCAGTTTTGCCTGCTGTTGCAATTTTGTAAAAGAAGACAAATCTGATTTCTTATGTCAAATATCTCAATTTTTAAAACACAATGTAAGCCAAACAAATATATCCATGGGTGAGACGTGACTCATAATCCACTCTATTTCAGGAATAATAGCACAAATTGGTCTTAAAATATCTGGTAGCAATATGTGACAAGAAACAACCCTGAAAACTGCACAGACATGGTACAGAGAGCTAACAAATGTGAAGAATCCTTGTGGGGAGGTAGTTTAGACAATGAAGCTGTGATCTACATGTTCTGATAGTGATACTGAATGTCTCAACATATGCCAACATAGAAAGATGATGCCAAAGACTTTTCTCCACATATATTGTCAAAATATAAGCCCCATAGAACTTGCACATAACTGGGAAAAAAAGTGGGGAGAATTTTAAAATTTGACATTATATTATGATCATCCAGAAATACAGAACTTTAAAAATGCAGTATGTTTAATCACAGAAAAATAAAGGTATGTTTCTCACCTGAGTTTGAAGACAGTGATTAATATTGTCTGTACAAAGAAAAAATATCTATGTTGAATATGAGGTATTATCAAAAAGCAAATGGACAGTTGGAAACATCCAGTTTCAGGATGACAAATTGGGGCATACTAAAATCTGTTGTCTCTCTCCCACTTGAAAATCAAATAAAATATAAGGTATCATAAAAATTAAATTAAAAAACTTTCCACACTTTGAAACAAAAAGTAAAGTTTCTGTGGAGTAGACATTGTATGTCCTCCCTAACAGAAGAAAAAATAAAGGGTGCTATAATGTATATGTATCATCACTACAATTAATATGGGAAACAAACATAGTTGCTAAAAGACAAATGTAGCCTAGAACATGTACAAGAGGATTATGTTACAGAAAAAGGAATCCAGAATTTAACAACAAAGATCTAAGCAAAACTGATTGTTTGAAATGGACTCACTAAACTCAACAAATGGAAAACTAAACCTGAGGATATATATGTGTGTGTGTGTGTATATGTATATATACATATACACTATATATATATAGTGAACTTAATATTAGTAAATTTAATATCCTCACAAATTGGAGTAAATATTCGATATAAAAACAAATGGATATGAAACACAAACAATTAAAGAACTTGTAAAATTGAATTAAAACATCACCAGATGCCCTAAATAAACATGAAATATCTAAAGGACAAAAAAATAAAATTTAGGAGCAATATCATATTGAAGAATTCTGTTGTAATTTGGCAGAAAGAAATGGAGAGATTGAAAATATGTAATAAAAACAAAGAGACACGAAGACCAACTCCATAAGTTTTAATATTTATATAAAAGGAAAAATGGGAGGGAAAGAGATGGTTGGATAGCATCATCAACTCAATGGACATGAGTTTGAGCAAACTCAGGGAGACAGTGAAGTATAGGGAAGCCTGGTGTGCTGCAGTCCATGGGGTGGCAAAGAGTCAGACACGACTGTGACTGAACAGCAATAGGAGGGGAGAATACCAAGAATGGAAATGACTCACCATTGAAGAAATAATGGTCAGTGATTTTCCAGGGGTTTCCAGAATTTAACTGAGAATATTTGCATATATTTATTTTTTGGAGAACTATGCTTTATTGGAGGTATTACTGAGATTTAAAATCAATCCCATACCTATACATACTTTTTAAATGAACTTCACTGTTAAACATGATAACAGTTGTTGATGATAATGAAACAAACTTGGATATCAAAAGCAAAAAGTTAGTAAAAATGCTATTCATCGATAAATTACACACACATGCATATGCACACACATACACATCTAAAGAATTAAAGAGTTAATAAATCTTGAAGGAAATAACAATATAGTTGAAAGTGAATGAAAAATCATATCTAAACTTAAAGGTCACAGTTAAATTTTTAATATTCTTATTAATAGTTGCTTTTTAATTATTTGTTAACATTTTCTAGCTTATTGTACTGCAAGAATTCACTTTTACCATTTTCTTCTCATCATAAATTTAAGGCTATACATGAACAAATAGAAGCTGGGTATAAAGATAGGGAAGGAAAGGACTAAACTGTCACTATTTGTAGACAATCTGATCATTTACCTAAAAAGTTCAAGAACGTTAACATCTATTATAATTAATAAGAGAGTTCAGCATTTTTGCCAGATACATGACTCCTGTACAAAAATCCTTAACTTTCTGTTTTCTTTTCAGAAACAAAGGGAAGTTCAATAGAAAATAAAAGATCACAATCTCAAACAGGACCCCACAGCATATAAATATGAACTTAGCCAAAGTGAAGTATAAAAAAAGAACTGGAGGAAACTCTAGAATATTGAATATCAGCGGACAGGTATATCTATCATTGAAATTACAGATTGCAATAGCTTAACTTTACATAATTTTTAAAAAATATTAAAGACCAGTAGATTTCACTTTAAGATCAAGTTGCAAGATCAATACTTCAGTATATGTGCCTGTCTTGCCAATTATTTGTTTTGTAAAGGATGATCTACAAACCAGAAGTTGACAATTTTTTTTTTCCTGTAAAGGGCCAGAAGATAGATTTTTTAGACTTTGAGGGTCACAGCCTCAGTTACAACTAATTACTTCTGCTGTTGAGGTACCAAAGCAGCGATAGATGATACAAAACATATGACCACAGCTGTACTCCAATAAAAGTTTATTTTAAAAAAACAGTGGGCTGGATTTAGCACATAAGACATAGTTTGTCAATCCTTGCTATAATGCCTTTGAACATTTTGCTTGCTTCTAAAAAAAGCAAAAACAAAAACAGTAGTTCCTCCATGCATACAACATCACATCCAAACTCCTGACAATGATATTTAAGTCCCAGCACATTCTGCTTCCAAATGCCTTTACAATCTTGTTCCCTTCTCTCCAATCTTGTCTACTCATATGTATTATATTCAGTATACTTCAACTCCTGAATTTTTGTCTTGCTATAAATAGCCCTTGAATTTTCCTTTGATTTAGTTATTCTGTCATGCATTTGGAAAATATTTACTTAATGCTTGTTATGTCCCATGTACTTTGCTAGAATGCTGAGAATAAAGTGTGGAAAAAAGTGACACTATCTCTAGTTTCAAAAAGCTACATTTGAGTGTGATTTACAGATAAGTAAGCAACTGAAGAATCATATGATATATTATATCATAAGACAATAAAAGATGTTAGGTGAACAAAGAAGTAAAGATATAAAAGGTTTGATTTTATCATTTTTCAATTGAGTTGATGTTTAGACCATTTGTTTTAAAAATGCGTAGTTTGATTTCAAAGTTTATAAATCTTACAATTTTAATAAAACATACCCACATGCCTGAACTTTCAATAGAAAAGCAATTTCAAGAATAAACTTTAGCCATGTTAAGACCTTGATACATTGTCTATATACTGCAATTAAACTGTGTACAATATCAGCCTTTGTTGGTGGTATTCAGCTTTGATTTCTACCGAGTTTAATTTTTCATTAATTAAATTTGATTTTTTCATTAAAAATTTTTATTTTTAATTTCATGGATCAATGCTTGAAATCTAATTTAGTTCATACTCAATAATACATTTTATTATGCAAAACTAACTATTTTAGCTTTTGTCAATTTTTTATATTGATTAATGGTCACAGTCATAATCATTATATTTATTGATTACATTTCTTAAGGTTAAGACATTAAACAGTGGCATCCAAATATCCATAGGACCAGATGATAGGACCAAATCTTCCCAAGAGTATTCTAAATTGAGACCTGAGGATGAGCAAGAGTTTACCAGGTAAAGGTAAAAATGGGGTTGGGGGTGGGGCATGTAAAGAGACTTCCAATCAAAGACCCAGAGGTGAATAAAAGAATGATGTGTCATGAATTTTGGTACTGGAATTTTGCTTGTAATTTTTCTCTCACCTATTATTTTCTTCTTCTTCCCTATCTGTTAACATCATTAGCCTGTTATAAAACAAATTCAATTTATATTTGAAAGACATGACAACTATTATTTTTATTTGTCTAATGCATATATTGCATAAAAATGGATGTTCATGATTACTCCATAAGCTAAAGTAGATATTTGAAATATGCTAGAGATAGATAAGATTAAGTGGAGAGCATAAGGTAGATGATCAGCCATGATTCTGGTAGGTTGTTATTAAGTAAACATAAAGAGGAGAAAGCCACATCATATTCAACATTTAATTTGCATGTGTCCTCTGCTCTAAATAAATATAATTAAACTTAAGTCTTCAATTTTGTGCATGGACTTTGATTTAAATGATCGTTGTTATACTATTCTCTTTTCTTATTAAAATGAAGATGAATAAATACAGAACTCTTATCCTATGGTTAATGATTACTTTGGTGATCTCAATTAAATATCTTCTTTAAACAAGAATATAAGCACTACTACTCCAGTTCAATCTGAAGCTAAACTCGTATTTTGCTGAATGTGGCACTGTTAATAGAATTTTAATACATATCAATGAATATCAAAGTATATTCAAATTCATTATTGTTCAAAGCCTATTATGATTGATGCTTACTTGTAAGTGAACTAAACGGAAGATTCTATGTCTAAAATTTTGTGACAAGACAGGAGGGTTAGATAAAAAATTAAGTGAAATTTTATCATGTACTCAAATAGAATCAAACATTCTTTTTCATAGTTATCTTTTTTTAAGCCAAAACAGGCTATAAGTCCATATACAGGAAGGCTATGTTTGAATAAAGCAATGATCCTTTTTTTGTTATGCCCTCAAACTAGATGGAGTTCAGACACGCTATTTTGCTTTGACAGCCTGTAAACCTGAAAGAGGAGAGGGAAAAAGTTGGCTTAAAGCTCAACATTCAGAAAATGAAGATCATGGCATCTGCTCCCATCACTTCATGGGAAATAGAAGGGGAAACAGTGGAAACAGTGTCAGACTTTATTTTGGGGTCTCCAAAATCTATGCATATGGTGATTGCAGCCATGAAATTAAAACACACTTACTCCTTGGAAGGAAAGTTATGACCAACCTAGATAGCATATTAAAAAGCAGTTTGTTAACAAAGGTCCATCTAGTCAAGGCTATGGTTTTTCCAGTGGTCATGTATGGATGTTGGAGTTGGACTGTGAAGAAAGCTGAGCGCTGAAGAATTGATGCTTTTGAACTGTGGTGTTGAAGACTCTTGAGAGTCCCTTGGACTGCAAGGAACTCCAACTAGTCCATCCTAAAGGAGATCAGCCCTGGGATTTCTTTGGAAGGTATGATGCTAAAGCTGAAACTCCAGTACTTTGGCCACCTCATGCAAAGAGTTGACTCATTGGAAAAGACTCTGATGTTGGGAGGGATTGGGGGCAGGAGCAGAAGGGGACGACATAGCATGGGATGGCGGAATGGCATCACTGACTCGATGGACGTGAGTGTGTGTGAACTCCATGGGTTGGTGATGGACAGGGAGCCCTGGAGTGCTGCGTTTAATGGGGTGGCAAAGAGTCGGACACGACTGAACGACTGAACTGAACTGAACTGAAGTTTTAGGTTAGAATTGCTAGGGAAATGACAGATCTGTGAACTAAAAAGGAAAGGAAAGAAGAAAGCTAGAGGGGAGGCTTTGAAGATGAATATTGAAGGAGTAATTCCTGTTTTCAACAAGTACTGTGCTTACATCTAACTGTTTGGGTTATAACATCAAAAGAAAAAATAATATTACCAAGGACTTTAGGAGACTGTGTTTTAGGAGACTTTAGGTATCTCTCACTGTCACCTTTATATTTCTTCACTTAATAGAGCAGGAAACTTAACTAAATATACCTTGGTGTTATCTATATTAAAACAAAACAAAACAAAAACAAACAAAAACAGTGCTGTATTTGGAAGCTGTAGCTTCTTCAATCTAGAAGAGCTAGTTGCTATTAATCAACATGAACACTGGATGGCAGTCCTCACTAATAATACAAATAAATGCTCTTGATAAACTTAGAAAGACAGATTTCAAATAATACCCTAGGCAGTTGCCAATTTTAACAGCTAAGAAGTTCACAAAGAAGAACTTAGAACAAAGATAATGACAGAATCAGAATGTCAAAAATAGCGAGATTGTTTGGTATCATCATGAATATGTGAACATGTTTCAGTTGATTTGACAATATTGTACACCAAAACCAGCTTTGTAAGTTTTACTCCAGTTACTACTAAATGCTCATTCTTAGACCACAAATTAGATTCACCTCCTTTATTGTCATCTGAAACCCAGTCCTGGCTGAAGCTATAGCTAGTGTGATTATAGTCTGAGGTGAATTTGCCTAAAGGAGAACTTTTTTTTTTTGTCCTTCATATATTTTATTTATGGTATTTTTATGCTGTGTTACTTTCTTAAATCACAATGAATGCATTCTGTTGTAGGACCCAGTGTCCTGGCAATTGTGTTTTTCTTTCTTTCTTTTTAATTTAAATTTATTTATTTTAATTGGAAGCTAATTACTTTACAATATTGTATTGGTTCTGCCACACATCAACGTGAATCTGCCACAGGCATACATGTGTTCCCATCCTGAACCACCCTCCCACCTCTTTCCCATACCATCCCTCTGGGTCATCCCAGTACACCAGACCCAAGGATCCTGTATCGAACCTGGACTGGCGATTCGTTTCTTATATGATATCATACATGTTTCCATGAAATTCCCCTAAATCATCCCACCCTCTCCCTCTCCCACAGAATCCTAAAGACTGTTCTATACTCAAGGAGAACTTTTAAGTTTGCTTGATCTCATCCTCAAAAAGTAACTCTGGTGTTTTCTTTCCTGTTTGTTTAATCATCTTCTAATTTTATAACCAAGGTTCCTCCAAATTACAAATGATACATTTGTATATTTGATTTTCATGTCTGGAAGGAACACTTAATATTAGGATGTTTTAGATAGTTTTATGTTTGTACACTGTATAAGCTTGGATCAATGAAATAAAATTGTTTTGAATTTGAATCCCAACACTGCCACTAACAAGCTGGGTAAAGATGGCAAGTCAATTTTCTAAACTATAAAATGGATGGATCCATGAAATGATACGCTTTCATAGATTTGATGTAAGTTTTAAATAAAAATATTTGTGTATAGTGCTTCAGATGATATTAGACACATTGAATGCAGTCAGTGAAATTAGTTATTTTTATTATTACCATTATCAATTTCTGTAATATCATATATTCCTTTTTCCTGAACATTTTATTAGATAAACAGCTAACCAAAAATATGTGTTACTGGTTTAAATTCTTAATTAACTTGTATCAGATTGCAGGGCAGTATCTTCAATTTAGAGGCAGTAACTAAGAAAACAAAACAATGACAATAAGGAAGAAATCATATTTTTCTATCCTTCATAAATTGTTAACTGAATGCTCTGAGCCTGCCTATCTGTTGTAAAAAGATGAAATACTGCTATTTCTGAAAACACATTCTTTCTTTAAATTAGGTCAGTTGCAGCTACTTTTTCTAACTTTCTTGCTATTTGGGGAGGCAATAAGATGAAATTCATTTTCTGAATTGTTTACCAGTGGGGCCTTTAGCTTGCAGAATAGAAGTATAATAATTTCTCACATATGGATTCACTTAATATCTAATCCAACTTAAAGTTATATAGAAACAAACAATCAAAAATCTTAAGGTTTCTTTGGTCCATGCTTCTCAATATTAGGAAGAGCCACCATAGTGCTTTTTCTGCTTAGAGATGATATTAAGGTTACAAGATTTGTATAAAGGCATCAAAAATGCTCCTCCTTTCTGATTCAAAATTCTCATTGTCTCTGTAATGAGAGAGACTATTTGCGTAGTACTATGAAATCTTCTGTGGAAATAAGTGAATTTAGATGATAATGTTATAATCCTGGAGGAAAATGGGCTAAGTAAGGAGTCCAGATGTGAATTTTTCTGTCCTAAAATGCAGAACTTTATGAGGAATACATACATAGGGAGTGTATTTCCTCAGGGCAAACACACAGTATGTTAAAACAAGCATATAGATGTATGTGGCAATTATATGACTAAATTATACAAAAATGAAAATGTCCTGGTTTAAATTTTATTAAAGCTCTGAAAAGATTATTTTTTATGCAGTTGAGGTAAGTGAGGGGTTAACCTAGATTCCAATATCAAAACAAAACAAAACTACATCCTTGAAATCTATGCTTACTACCCCAAGTCAGTTTTCAATTTCTGCCTTGCATAAGGTGAAGCTGAATCAGTGCTTGTCTAGGAATAATTTATTTTTGAAAAAGAAAAGCTCTAAAATAATTAGTAAATGCTAAATTTAAATATGAAAAACTCCATGTAAGACTCCACATAAGGAAATTGAATGCTTCCTTTTTCCTCAGTGACACCTCCTCCAATTCAGTAGCATGCAGGCAATAAAGCAAATAAAGGGTTAAAATATGTTCCTTCTGATAATCTGTGATATATGTGAAAGTAGTTCTTTCCATGGTAAATACTTATAATTGTTAACTTTGTTAGGTTTGAAGGAAGGGTTCCAGATTCTCAATTTTGTTAGACTGTAATCCTGTTACCACACGTGCTAATTTCTCAGGATAGTCCTGGTTTATAACCATTCTCCTAGAAACACCAATAGGTCAACTTTAACCCTCAAATGTCCTGGTTTGTGTAATAAATTATATGATCATAGGGTGTGTATTAGTCCCTCAGTTGTGTCTGACTCTTTTTGACCCCATAGACTGTAACCTACCAGGTTCCTCTGTCCATAGAATTCTCCAAGCAAGAATACTGGAGTGGGTTGCCATTCCCTTTTCCAGGGGATCTTCCTGACCCAGTGATCAAACCCAGGTCTCCCACATTTTAGGCAGATTCTTCACTGACTGAGCTACCAGGGAAGAAATGAACATCATCCAAAACAAAGTTTCTCAGCAGTGTTAATTGTTTCAAGAGCAAAATAGACATATCATTTATTTTCCTATCTTACAGCACTGAGAAGTTAGTATTGGTGGTGGGCATTATGAAGATACTACATAGAACTCAATTAGGACTTCTGTGTGGGAAAAGATTTAGTGTACTGGAGCCTTAAACAAATATGGAGAGAACCCAAGGATCCTTTCATTTTCCATTTCAGAAAGCTGTCAGACAATTCCTCAAAAAGAATCAAGTATAGAATTAGCATATGGCCTATAAATTCCACTCAAGGATATAAACTCAAAAGAATTGTAAGCAGGTATTTAAACAAATATCCACACATAATGTTTATAATAACACTGTTCCTAGTAGTCAAAATCCAAATGTACTTCAACTAATTAATGAATAAACAAAATGTGGCATATATATCCAATGAGATATTGTTTGTCAATAAAAAAGAAAAAAGTAATGATGCATGCTACAGCATGGATAAATCTTCAAACACTATGTGAGGTGAAATAAAGTTACGTTTTTCTAATACCACTCATATGAAATAGCTTGGAAAGGCAAATTCATAGAGACAGAATGTAGATTAGTAGTTGGCAGGGGCTGAGAGAAGGTGAGGGAAGTTAGAGAGCTACTGCTAATATGTATGGTCTTTCTTTGGGGAGAGTTAGAAAAATGTTTCAGAATTAGAGAGTAGTGATATTTACTTAACTGTGGATATACAAAACACCACTGAACTGTACATTTTAAAAGAGTGAATGTTAGCCATCTGTATGTCTTCTTTGGAGAAATGTCTACTTATTTCTTTGGCCCATTTTTTGATTGGGTCGTTTATTTTTCTGGAGTTGAGCTGCAGGAGTTGCTTGTATATTTTTGAGATTATTTCTCTGTCAGTTGCTTCATTTGTTATTATTTTCTCCCATTCTGAAAGCTGTCTTTTCACCTGCTTATAGTTTCCTTTGTTGTGCAGAAGGTTTTAACTTTAAATAGGCCCCATTTGTTTATTTTTGCTTTTATTTCCAATATTCTGGGAGGTGCGTTATAGAGGGCCCTGCTGTGATTTATGTCAGAGAGTATTTTGCCTATGTTCTCCTCTAGGAGTTTTATAGTTTCTGGTCTTACGTTTAGATCTTTAATCCATTTTGAGTTTATTTTTGTGTATAGTGTTAGAAAGTGTTCTAGTTTCATTCTTTTACAAGTGGTTGACCAGTTTTCCCAGCACCACTTGTTAAAGAGATTATCTTTTCTGCACTGTATATTCTTGTCTCCTTTGTCAAAGATAAGGTGTCCATGGGTGCATGGATTTATCTCTGGGCTTTCTATTTTGTTTCAATGATCTATATTTCTGTCTTTGTGCCAGTGCCAAACTCTCTTGATGACTGTGTCTTTGTAGTAGAGCCTGAAGTCAGGCAGGTTGATTCTTCCAGTTCTTATTTCTCAAGATTGCTTAGGCTATTCAAGGTTTTTTTTTTGTTTGTTTTTTTGTTTTTTTTGTATTTCCATACAAATTGTGAAATTATTTGTTCTAGCTCTGTGAAAAAATATCATTTGTAGTTTGATAAGGACTGCATTGAATCTATAGATTGCTTTGGGTAGTATACTCATTTTCACTATATTGATTCTTCTGATCCATGAATATGTTATATTTCTCCATCTATTAGTGTCCTCTTTGATTTATTTCACCAGTCTTTTATAGTTTTCTATATACAGGTCTTTTGTCTCTTTAGGTAGATATATTCCTAAGTATTTTATTCTTTTCATTGCAATGGTGAATGGAATTGTTTCCTTAAATTCTCTTCCAATTTTCTCATTATTAGTGTATAGGAATGCAAGGGATTTCTGTGTGTTGATTTTATATCCTACAACTTCACTATATTCATTGATTAGCTCTAGTAATTTTCTGGTGGAGTCTTTAGTGTTTTTTATGTACAGGATCATGTCATCTGCAAACAGTGAGAGTTTTACTTCTTCTTTTCCAATTTGAATTCCTTTTTATTTCTTTTTCTGCTCTGATTGCTGTGGCCAAAACTTCCAAAACTATGTTGAATAGTAATGGTGAGAGTGGGCACCCTTCTCTTGTTCCTGACTTTAGAGGGAATGCTTTCAATTTTTCACCATTGAGGATAATGTTTTCTGTGGGTTTGTCATATATAGTTTTTATTATGTTGAGGTATGTTCGTTCTATGCCTGCTTTCTGTAGATTTTTTATCATGAATAGATGTTGAATTTTGTCAAAGGTTTTGTTTGCATCTATTGAGATAATCATATGCCTTTTATTTTCCAATTTGTTAATATGATGTATTACATTGATTGATTTGCAGATATTAAAGAATTCTTACATCCTTGGGATAAAGCCCACTTGGTCATGATGTATGATCTTTTTAATGTGTTGTTGGATTCTGATTGCTAAAATTTTGTTAAGGATTTTTGCATCTATGTTCATCAGTGATATTGGCCTGTAGTTTTCTTTTTTTGTTGCATCTTTGTCAGGTTTTGGATTAGGGTGATGGTGACCTCATAGAATGAGTTTGGAAGTTTACCTTTCTCTGCAATTTTCTGGAAAATTTTGAGAAGGATAGGTGTTAGCTCTTCTCTAAATTTTTGGTAGAATTCAGCTGTGATGCTGTCTGGACCTGGGCTTTTATTTGCTGGAAGGTTTCTGATTACAGTTTCAATTTCTATGCTTGTGATGGGTCTGTTATGATTTTCTATTTCTTCCTGGTTCAGTTTTGGAAAGTTGTACTTTTCTAAGAATTTGTCCATTTCTTCCAAGTTGTCTATTTTATTGGCATATAATTGCTGATAGTAGTCTTTGATGATCCTTTGTATTTTGTTGTTGTCTGTTGTGATCTCTCCATTTTCATTTCCATTTTATTGATTTGATTTTTCTCCCTTTGTTTCTTGATGAGTTTGGCTGATGGTGTGTCAATTTTATTTATCTTCTCAAAGAACCAGCCTTTGGCTTTGTTGATTTTTGCTATGGTCTCTTTTATTTCTTTTGCATTTATTTCTGCCCTAATTTTTAAGATTTTTTTCCTTCTAATAACCCTGGGATTCTTCATTTGTTTCTTTTCTAGTTGCTTTAGGTGTAGAGTTAGGTTATTTATTTGACTTTTTTTCTTGTTTCTTGACGTAGGCCTGTATTGTTATGAACCTTCTCCTTAGAACTGCTTTTACAGTGTACCACAGGTTTTGGGTTGTTGTGTTTTAATTTTCATTCAATTCTATGCATATTTTTAATTACTTTTTTAATTCTTCTGTGATTTGTTGGTTATTCAGCAGCGTGTTGTTCAGCCTCCATATGTTGGAATTTTAAAAAGTTTTTCTCCTGTAATTGACATCTAATGTTACTGCCTTGTGGTCAGAAAAGATGCTTGGAATGATTTCAATTTTTTGACTTTACCAAGGCTAGATTTACCAAGGCCCAGGATACGATCTATCCTGGAGAAGGTTCCGTGTGTGCTTGAGAAAAAGGTGAAACTCATTGGGGGTGAAATGTCCTATAGATATAAATTAGGTCTAACTGGTTATTGTATCATTTAACATTTGTGTTTCCTTGTTAATTTTCTGTTTAGTTGATCTATCCATAGGTGTGAGTAGGGTATTAAAGTCTCCGACTATTATTGTGTTATTGTTAATTTCTCCTTTCATACTTATTAGCATTTGTCTTCCATAATGCAGTGTTCCTATCTTGGGTGAATATATATTTATAATTGTTATATCCTCTTCTTGGATTGATCTTTTGATCATTATGTAGTGTTCATCTTGTAGTCTCTATTCACAGCCTTTGTTTTAAAGTCTATTTTATCTGATATGAGTATTGCTACTCCTGTTTTCTTTTGGTCTCTCTTTGTATGGAATATCATTTTCCAGCCCTTCACTTTCAGTCTGTATGTGTCCCTTGTTTTGAGGTGGGTCTCTTGTAGACAACATATATAGGGGTCTTGTTTTTGTATCCATTCAGCAAGTCTTTGTCTTTTGTTGGGGCATTCAACCCATTTTACATCTAAGGTAATTATTGATAAGTATGATCCCATTGCTATTTACTTCATTGTTTTGGGTTAGAGTTTATACCCCCTTTCTGTGTTTCTTGTCTAGAGAAGATCCTTTAGCATTTGCTGGAGAGCTGGTTTGGTGGTGTTGAATTCTCTCATCTTTTGCTTGTCTGTAAAGCTTTTGATTTCTCCTTCATATTGAATGAGATCCTTGCTGGGTACAGTAATCAGGGCTGTAGGTTATTTTCTTTCATCACTTTACATATGTCCTGCCATTCTCTCCTGGCCTGAAGAGTTTCTACTGAACGATCAGCTGTTATCTTCATGGGAATCCCCTTGTGTGTTATTTGTTGTTTTTCCCTTGCTGCTTTTAATATTTGTTCTTTGTGTTTGATCTTTGTTAATTTGATTAATATGTGTCTTGGGGTGTTTCACCTTGGGTTCATCCTGTTTGGCACTCTCTGGATCTCTCAGACTTGGGTGATTATTTCCTTCCCCATTTTAGGGAAGTTTTCAACTATTATCTCCTCAAGTATTTTCTCATGGTCTTTCTTTTTGTCTTTTTCTTCTGTGACTCCTGTGATTCGAATGTTGGGGTGTTTAAAATTTTCCCAGAGGTCTCTGAGATTGTCCTCATTTCTTTTAATTAGTTTTTCATTTTTCCTCTCTAATTCATTTATTTCTATCATTCTATCTTGTACCTCACTAATCCTATCTTCTTCCTCCATTATTCTATTTTTTCTTCCCTCCAGAGTGTTTTTGATCTAATTTATTGCATTATTCATTATATATTGACTCTTTTTTATTTCTTTTAGGTCCTTGTCAAGCCTTTCTTGCATCTTCTCTATCCTTGTCTCCAAGCTATTTATCTCTGAATCCATTTTGATTTCAAGATTTTGAATCATTTTCACTATTATTATTTGGAATTCTTTATCAAGTAGATTCCCTATTTCTTCATCATTGGTTTTGTTTGGTGGGCATTTATCCTGTTCCTTTACCTGCTGAGTATTTCTGTGTCTCTTCATCTTGTTTATATTGCTTTTGTTGGGGTAGCCTTTCTGTATTCTAGCAGTTTGTAGAGTTCTCTTTATTGTGCAGTTTCCTCACTGTGAGTGGCGTTGTATGGGTGGCTGGTCAAGGTTTCCTGGTTAGGGAAGCTTGTATCGGTGTTCTGATTGTTGGGGCTGGATTTCTTCTCTCTGAAGTGCAATGCGGTGTCCAGTAATGAGTTTTGAGATGTCAATGGATTTGGAGTGACTTTGGGCAGCCTCTAATATTACAACTCAGGGCTGTGTTCTTGTGTTGCTGGAGAATTTGTGTTGTATGTCTTGCTCTGGAACTTGTTGGCCATTGGGAGGTGCTTGGTTTCAGTATAGGTATGGAGGCGTTTGATGAGCTCCTGTCAATTAATGTTCCCTGGAGTCAGGCATTCTCTGGTGTTCTCAGAATTTGGAGTTAAGCCTCCTGCTTCTGGTTTTCAGTCTTATTTTTACAGTAGCCTCAAGACTTCTGCTTCTCCTTTTGAAGAAAATGGACTGCTTTTCTGGGTGCCTGATGTCCTCTGCTGGCATTCAGAAGTTGTTTTGTCGAATTTACTCAGTGTTCAAATGTTCTTTTGATGAATTTGTTGGGGGAGAAAGTGGTCTTCCCGTCCTATTCCTCCGCTATCTTAGGACCGCCTCCAATGTCATTTATTTTCATTCACTGCTCTATCTACCAACCTTGTGAAGAAAATTACATTGCCGTTACAGCATCATTTGACATTTTCTCAGAAAAGGAAGAATTACCACTTATTAGTATTTCATGGTAGAAGTGAGTAATGTCCTCAACACTATGCAATATCATATTCTGCAGAGAGTACTAGAAAGAATTTTTGGAAAGAGACAAATATTTCTAAGTACTGCAAATGCCTGGATTTATAGAAATATCTGAAATAGGTAATTAGTTAACAAAGGCTCTGTTTGAACCTTCATATACTAAAAATTCAGAGTAAAAGTGTGAGATTTGCACAGTGGCAGTATCCTAGCCAATTATGTTTATCCGAGGTGGGATTATTGCTAATTGAAACTTTTCTCAAAGTAAAAGTGTGTCTGAAATAAAGAGTATCTGCAAACACTGCCCTTTCCCTATATACATACTTGAGTAAAAAGGTGCTTAATCATTATAAAAGTAGCCTGTACTTTTTTTTTTTAATGCAAGCTAACATAATTGCCTTTTACTTAAATTGATTGTTTAGTGTATTTAGCCAATTTAACTTGTTAAATGTTTTAAATGTCTTACCAGAATTTCCAAATGTAGCTTCTTTGTTTCTATTTTCTTCTCTACCTTGAGAGGAATCCTTTCTTTATTATCCATTTCTTACTAGGAAGAACAAGCTTCTTTGAGGAGAAAATATATCCACAGTTCCTTTTAGTAACAGTTTGTGTAGAACAATAACCAATATAAAGATGAGGCAGGCAGATCTTTTAGGCCTGCTGCCACCTGCTGTTTGTTTTATGCATGAGAGATTTCTGATTTTTTCTGAATATAAACTTGTTATCATGACCACTCATGGAAATATTTAAAAAAAAATTATTTCCCCCTTTTTCACGGGGTTATAATGTTCATATGCAGTAAGATACAAAAATTAATAATAGTATATTAACTATAGTAAAGTAATATTAATATAATGAAAAGTAATATTAATACTTAATACTATACAGGTTGAAGATTTAGGAAAAATGACCATGCCCATATAATGCTCACTCAGATCAAGATACAGAGTATTTTCAAAACCACAGATGGCTCCTTCATCCCCCTTACCTCTCAACTTCTCAGAGTTAACGACTATTCTGACATCTATCACTACAAGATAGTTTTTCCTATTCTTGATAACAGAAATTAAATTATATAATATTTACTCCTTTGTGCCTGACTTCTTTCAGGACACATAATATCTGTGAGATTCATTCATGTCATTGCATTTGCTAGTAGTTCATTTCTCTTGATTATTTAGTATTCCATTGTGTGGATAAGCCTGAATATGTTTATTCACCCCCTAGTTCATGGGCATTTCAGTTGTTTTGTTTTTTGCTATTTTGAATAAATTCATGTAGATACACTTATAAATGTCTTTTGGTAGACTTATTCATTTTTCTTTGGTATATACCTGTAAATGGAACTGCTCATTCATCAGTTCAGTTCAGTTCAGTTGCTCAGTTGTGTTCGACTCTTTGCGACCTCATGAATTGCAGCAAACCAGGCTTACGTGTCTATCACCAACTCCCGGAGTTCACCCAGACTCACGTCCATCTAGTCAGTGATGACATCCAGCCATCTCATCCTCTGCCGTCCCCTCTCCTCCTGCCCCCAAACCCTCCCCGTATCAGAGTCTTTTCCAGTGATTCAACTCTTCGCATGAGGTGTCCAAAGTACTGGAATTTCAGCTATTGCATCATTTCTTCCAAAGTAATCCCAGGCTGATCTCCTTCAGAATGGGCTGGTTGGACCTCCTTGCAGTCCAAGGGACTTTTAAGAGTCTTCTCCAACACCACAATTCAAAAGCATCAATTCTTCAGTGCTCAGGCTTCTTCGCAGTCCAACTCTCACATCCATACATGACCACTGGAAAAAACATAGCCTTGACTAGACGAATTTTGGTGACAAAGTAATGTCCTTGCTTTTGAATATGCAATCGAGGTTGGTCATAACTTTCCTTCCAAGGAGCAAGCATCTTTTAATTTCATGGCTGCAGTCACCATCTGCAGTGATTTTGGAGCCCCCCCCCAAAAAGCGACACTGTCCCCATGGTTTCCCCATCTATTTCCCATGAAGTGATGGGACCAGAGGCCATGATCTTCGTTTTCAGAATGTTGAGCTTTAAGTCAACTTTTTCACTCTACACTTTCACTTTCGTCAAGAGGCTTTTGAGTTCCTCTTCACTTTCTGCCATAAGGGTTGTGTCATCTTCATATCTAAGGTTATTGATGTTTCTCCTGGCAATCTTGATTCCAGCTTGTGCTTCTTCCAGCCCAGCATTTCTCATGATGTACTCTGCATAGAAGTTAAATAATCAGGGTGACAATATACAGCCTGGACCTACTCCTTTTCCTACTTGAAAGCAGTCTGTTGTTCCATGTCCAGTTCTAACTGTTGCTTCCTGACCTGCATACAAATTTCTCAAGAGGCAGATCAGGTGGTCTGGTGTTCCCATCACTTTCAGAATTTTCCACAGTTTATTGTGATCCACACAGTCAAAGGCTTTGACATAGTCAGGAAAGCAGAAATAGATGTCTTTTTGGAACTCTCTTGCTTTTTCCATGATCCATCGGATGTTGGCAATTTGATCTCTTTTTCCTCTGCCTTTTCTAAAACTAGCTTGAACATCAGGAAGTTCACGGTTTACATATTGCTGAAGCCTGGCTTGGAGAATTTTGAGCATTACTTTACTAGCGTGTGAGATGAGTGCAATTGCACAGCAGTTTGAGCGTTTTTTGGCATTGCCTTTCTTTGGGATTGGAATGAAAACTGACTTTTTCCAGTCCTGTGGCCACTGCTGAATTTTCCAAATTTGCTGGCATATTGAGTGCAGCACTTTCACAGCATCATCTTTCAGGATTTGAAATAGCTCAACTGGAATTGCATCACCTCCGCTAGCTTTGTTCGTAGTGATGCTTTGTAAGGCCTGAGCCCAGGGGTGGCGGCAGGGAGGACCAACCCCATGTCCAAGGAGCCGTGGCTACGGGGGCTCAGGAGGGCCTAGAGGAGCTATCCCATGTTGAAGCTTAGGAAGGGCAGTGGTGAGGAGATACCCCTAGTCCAAGGTAAGGAGCAGCGGCTGCGCTTTGCTGGAGCAGCCATGAAGAGATACCCCACCCCCAAGGTAAGAGAAATCCAAGTAAGACCATAGGTGTTGCAGTGTGTCTGCCCTCTGATGCCCTCTTACAACACCTATGGTCAACAAGAGTCCGAAATGCAGTACTTGGATGAAATCTCAAAAACGACAGAATGATCTCTTTTCGTTTCCAAGGCAAACCATTCAATTTCACAGTAATCCAAGTCTATGCCCCAACCAGTAACACTGAAGAAGATGAATGGTTCTATGAAGACCTACAAGACGTTTTAGAACTAACACCCAAAAAAGATGTCCTTTTCATTATAGGGGACTGGAATGCAAAAGTAGGAAGTCAAGAAAACCTGGAGTAACAGGCAAATTTGCCCTTGGAATACAGAATGAAGCAGGCCAAAGACTAATAGAGTTTTGCCAAGAAAATGCACTGATCATAACAAACACCCTCTTCCAACAACACAAGAGAAGACTCTATACATGGACATCACCAGATGGTCAACACCAAAATCAGATTGATTATATTCTTTGCAGCCAAAGATGGAGAAGTTCTATACAATCAGCAAAAACAAGACCAGGAGCTGACTGTGGTTCAGATCATGAACTCCTTATTGCAAAATTCAGACTTAAATTGAAGAAAGTAGGGAAAACAACTAGATCATTCAGGTATGACCTAAATCAAATCCCTTATGATTATACATTGGAAGTGAGAAATAGATTTTAGGGCCTAGATCTGATAAGTGTCTGATGAACTATGGATCGAGGTTCGTGACATTGTACAGCAGACAGGAATCAGGACCATCCCCATGGAAAAGAAATGCAAAAAACAAAATGGCTGTCTGCGGAGGCCTTACAAAAAGCTGTGAAAAGAAGAGAAGTGAAAAACAAAGGAGAAAAGGAAAGATATAAGCATCTGAATGCAGAGTTCCAAAGAATAGCATGAAGAGATAAGAAAGCCTTCCTCAGTGATCAGTGCAAAGAAATAGAGGAAAACAACAGAATGGGAAAGACTAGAGATCTCTTCAAGAAAATTAGAGATACCAAGGGAACATTTCATGTAAAGATGGGCTCGATATAGGACAGAAATTGTATGGACCTAACAGAAGCAGAAGATATTAAGAAGAGATATCGAGAATACACAGAAGAACTGTACAAAAAAGATCTTTATGACCCAGATAATCATGATGGTATGATCACTGACCTAGAGCCAGACATCCTGTAATGTGAATTCAAGTGGGCTTTAGAAAGCATAGTGTGCTGGTCACAGCCACGTCCGAGGTCAGGGGTGGCGGCCAGGAGGAGCTACCCCATGCTCATCCATAGGAGAGGCATATGGTTAAATTCAGTATACATTGTCCAGTAGTTTTCCAAAGTGTTTGTATCATTTTACCCTCCCACCAACAACTTGTGAAGATTATAGTCTCTATACATCTTTGCCAAAACTGACCTTGTCAATATTTAATTATAATCATTCTAGAGGGTGTGAAGACTGTGGCTTCATTTTGAAGCTCCCTGATGAGGAATTATATGACCTTTTCATGTATTAGCCATGTGGATATCCTTGAAATATCTGTTCTAGTTTCTCGTCCATTATTAACTAGTTTGTCTTTTTCCTTATTGCTTTGTATGAATTCTTTGTAAATTCTGTATACAAGGTTTTTCTTGCCATGTGTACCTGTGTGTGGGTGGTGTGTGTCTGTGGAGACATTTTCCCAGTCTGTGGCTCACATATTTGCATTTTAACTTCATGTGTTTGTGAAAATAATCTTTCATGAATTTTGAAGAACTTCTATTAAGTCTCTGTTTCCTAAGCCACAGAAATTTATATGCTATGAAAGATGCTTGCTTTTATTTTTCCCAGAAACATTTGCTTTCTACATAGCATGAGGGTTAGATCTGTAGACATTTTTGTTTCTATAATGGTAAACCTAATTGCTAATCCCCAAGAGCTAACTGATTACAATCCTAGGTGGGAACCTGAATTAACAGAAAGGGTGATTACATAAACCAGATGCTTCTAAAGGAATTTATAACATTGTCTTAAGGTTTTACATTTCAGGAAGAACTAATCATCCCCCAGAGGCTGATTTATGTATCAAATGGTTAAAGTAAGAGCATAGGGTGCTTCTTATTATTTTTACAAGGAGACTCAAAAAGAGGGGAGGGATAATTGCTTCTATTTCACTTTTTAAATGGGTAAAAGTATTATTTCTGCATCCTTTTCCAACAGTAATGCCACCACTTTTGGAAGATGTTATAATCAGGCTTTCATCATATCACCTTTTAGGGTGCTAGTTGAGGGGAACTGATGCTGCAGTGTTTCTCTGCTTGTTTATTTCATTATGAGTGAAGGACCTACTACTGTACAGCACATGGAGCTTTGCTCAATATTATGTAAATATCTAAATGGGAAAATTATTTGAAAAAGAATAGATACATGTATATAGATAGATAGCTGAATCACTTTGCTGTACATGTGAAACAAACACAGCACTGTTTATCAACTATGGTGGTGGTGGTTTAGTCACTAAGTCATGTCTGACTCTTGTGGCCTCATGGACTGTAGCCTGCCAGGCTCCTCTGTTCATGGAATTTTCCAGGCAAGAATACTGGAGTGGGTTGCTATTTCCTTCTCCAGGGAACCCAGGGATCGAACACACATCTCCTACATTACAAGCGATCTCCTGTGGAGATCTCCTGTGGAGCGATCTCCTGTGGAGATCGCTCAAGTGGATTCTTTACCACTGAATCACCTATATTTCAATATAAAATAAAAAGTTAAAAAAATGCCAAACTCTGATTCAGATGCTTGGTGTCTATTCAAGTATATAAAAATACATAACTGTGCACTTAAGATAATATTTAAATTTGTCCACAGTTTCTGACTTTATTACTTTTTCGATATATTTTTCAATATGAATTTTGTGGTTGCCCTAGAAACTGCAGTTGTGGTGATGGTGGTAGTTTAGTTGCTAAGTTGTCTCTGACTCTGTGAAGCTGTGGACTGTAGCCCGCCTTGGGTTCTGATCATGGGCTGTCCCAGGCAAGAATACTGGAGGGGGTGGCAATTCCCTTCTCCAGGGGGTCTTCCCAACCCAGGGATAGAACCCTAGTCTCCTGCATTGCAGGCAGATTCTTTACTGATTGAGCAGTTTAATTAGTATTTTACCACATCACAAACAAGACAAAAGCTTGACAATATACTTACCTCCCTAACTTTTTGCCTGTTGTCATATATTTTATACCTACATATTTTATAAACTGCACAAGACATTTTAATTATTGTTTAAGGATTCAAGAGTCTTTTATGTTTAACTGTTTAAGTATTCCATCTACAAATCCATTTCATCCATCATTTGCTCTCTTTTGCTATCTTAATTTTAGGTATTTTAAAATCCCTATATGGATCGTCTCTGTGACTGCTATTATCTCCTGATTATCAATCACTTTCCTTCTTGTTCGCATGACAGAGATTATCTTATTGTGTGCCATGCATCATGTATAGGATAATTTTCAAGTTCTGGATTATGTGTTCCTCTAGGGAGTGTTAAATTTTGTCCTGGAAAATTAAATTATTGAACGATCACTTTGATTCTACTGAGGTTTGGTTTTAGAATTTATTTTTAGGAAAGAGATCAACTTATTTCATATTTCCTTTACACTAGGGCTTAGAGTGTGATTCTTTCACTAAGATGTGGCTTTTCAGGAGTCTCATTGGAATGCCTTAAAGCATGCACCATCACTTTTGCATTCTGGCTAGGGGTGACTCTAACACTTTCCCAGCAATGTCTATCTCACCTTTGAAAATTCTGTACAACTCTTCAGTGTCCTCAGCAGTTATTTTCTGCTAGACTTCCTAGGGTTTCACCCTTAAATATACAGCTTAAGAACTGCTGGACCCAAGGGTAATTTTAAAACAGATTTTTAGGACTCCTTCCCAGAAGCTCTGTATTCCCAGGTACCCTGCTGCCAAGTCCCAACCACCTTACACACTATGAATATTTATCTCTGTTTCCTCTATCTAGTGAAACTTTCATTTTCTGCTTCGACTTAATATCCCTAAGCTGTTCTTTGTAAAGTGTCATTTTGAAAATAACAGAGAAAGGTAGGGTAAAAGTGAGGTTTACCTCATATACTGCCCTTCTCTTATGGATCATGGTTGTCCATTTACAAATGTCAGTTATGCCTAAACAGTTTTGTTAGTTTTTCAGCTGAAAAAAAATTGTTATGGTATGAGAGTATGTCTCATACCAAATCTCAAAGGTTAATATGATTTTAAAATACAACAGTCTTTGAGTAACTTACAAACCTCTGAGTAACTAGTGAATGTTCCTTGAAGGAAAAATGTTTTTTCAGCTCATAACGCTATGATGGAGTTTATGCAGTTTTAAAACATGAATTCAAGCAATACCTGTCTATATCCATTCTCAGTAATAGGGTTCCACCTAAGTTCATATAGTGTGGTTGAAATTCATACACCACAATCATGGGTAAGGGGAATTTCTTTTACAACTTTATTGATAAATATTTCATATAATTCACTAATTTAAAGTTTAAAATTCAGTGTTATTATTATATTCACCAAGTTGTGCAGCCATCCCTACAATTTAATGTTAGAGGATTTTCACTATCACCAAAAGAAACACCATATCTAATAGCAGTCTAACCCCATTTTTATTTTCGTCTACTTCCAGACCTCAGTATCCACTAACTGATTTTTTGTCTCTATGAGTTTGCTTATTCTGGACATTTCACATAAACAGAATCATATAATATATGAATCTTTTGTGACTGGCTTCTTTTAGTTTGCCTAATGTTCTCAACAGCTAAGGCTTTTCACAATTAGTTTATCTCCTATGTTTACATTTTATTAAGTTATAGATATATGGAGAGACATACATATAATTTATGTTAACAAAACCTTCCATTTTAAAGTGTATAATTCCATGAATTTTAGTATATTCACAATATTGTGCAACCATTACCACAATCTAATTCCAAAATATTACCATCATCCCACAAAGTAGACCCAGACTTGTTAGCAATTATTTCCAAATCCACTATTTCCCCATCCCCTGAAAAACAGTCATTTATCCTCTCTATACAGTCATTTGCTTATTATAGATATTTTGTAAAGTAGTGTGATATAATATTTGGTCTACTGTTTGTGACTGCTTTCACTTAGCATAGTGTTTTCAAATTTCATCCACAGTATAGCACATATCATTAACTCACTTTTTAAAATTAAATAACACACCCTTGTATGGATGTACCACATTGTGTTTATTTTATTTTTTAATTAATTAATGGAATCTATTCATTTTAATTGAAGGCTAATTACTTTACAATATTGTAGTGGTTTCTGCCATACATTGACATGAATCAGACATGGGTGTACATGTGTTCCCTATCCAGAACCCCCCTCCCACCTTCCTCCCCATCCCATCCCTCTGGGTCATCCCAGTGCCTGAGCACCCTGTCCCATGCATAGAACCTGGACCGACGATCTGTTTCACATATGATAATATATATGTTTCAGTGCTATTCTCTCAGATCACCCCACCCTCTCCTTTTCCCACAGAGTCCAAAAGACTGTTCTATACATCTGTGTCTCTTTTGCTGTCTCGCATATAGGGTTATCCTTACCATCTTTCTAAATTCCATATATATGCGTTAGTATACTGTATTGGTGTTTTTCTTTCTGGCTTACTTCACTCTGTATAGGCTCCAGTTTCATCCACCTCATTAGAACTGATTCAAATGCATTCTTTTTAATGGATGGTAATATTCCATTGTGTTTATAAATTTATCAGGTAATGGATATCTGTGCTCTTTCCACTTTTTGACTATAATGAATAATATTGCTATGATCATTCCTGCAGAAGTTTGTGTTTTCCATTCTCTTGGGTCTATACTTATGAGTGACAATTGCTAGTTCATGTGATAATTTTATGTTTAGTATTTTGACTAACTGCCAAACTTTTTTCCAAAGAGGCTGTACAATTTACAATCCCACAAGTAATGTGTGAGTGTTTCTGTTTCTATGCCTCTTCACTAACACTTGTTATAGTTTACCTTTTTTTTAAATTTATAAATCATGTCATTTATCTGAAGACTCTTTTCTTACCATATACTCAAAAAAATTAGTACTGAGATCTTATATTATTCTAAGTTGTTCCCACCTTGATTTCCCTGAGGCAGTAAATATGGTTTAGCATTAATGGCTAAATGATTACAGAAAAATAATCTACCTTACCAATAGGAAAACATAAAACAAAAATCATTTTAAAAAATCCATTTTATGCATTGTTATTGTCTGTTGCTATAGGAAGAACTTCATACATTTAAAGTTTCCTTGTTAGATACATGAGTTATTCAAATTGGTGTACTTAAGACTGAGAAAAGGGCTTGGGTTTTCAGGGACCAAAACATCAAACTTAAAAATTCTGATTGGATCCAATCCCTATGCATGCTTTAAAATGTCATAGATAAGTTTGATTTGCTGTCAGTATAGGAAAACACTGATGAACATTGTGGTGATATGGGGGCCAGAGGAAATAGCTAAGTATATTTCCAAAAAAGTGCTTCTTATTTGAAGACATGGGAAATCTTTAGAAAACATTACCTTTCACAATAACGTAAAGCAGGTTTACAGATGTTGCCAGTTTGCTGTCACTACAAAAGAAAGAAAGAAAAATCTTAAATACTATTAGCACCTGATATTCTTCTCTATTGACCATGGAATACAGAATACTCTTAGAACATTGTTTGTAAACCAAACTGCCTAGTTAATTCTTAGTTCTGCCACTTATTAGCTGTATATGTACTTTGAGAAAGTTACCACACTTGGGTCACATTTATTTGTTTGTCTTTTGTAAATTAGAGTAAAATTAAAATAATTATATATACTTCATGAAATTGCTGTTGTGGTTGTTTAGTCTCTAAGTCATGACTGGCTCGTGTGACCCAGTGGACTGTCCTGCGAGGTTCCTCTGTCCATGGAATTTTTCAGCCAACCATACGGCAGTGGGGTGCCATTTCCTTCTCCAGGGGATCTTCCCAACCCAGGAATCAAACTTGGGAATCCTGCATTGGCAGGCAGATTCTTCACTGCTGAGCCACCAGGGATTCCTTGTAGGGATTAGTTAATATATGTGAATGCTTAGTGCAGTATCTGACACTTACCTGCTAAATAAATGACTATTTTTCCTCTTGGAATAAAATATCTTACTCAATTCACATTGGATTGTAGATTCTCACAGATAAATCATTTGCAGAGTTGGAAATATGCATTCAATATTAATATTTTTTAAGAAATTTCTTGATGCACTTGAAACATGCCATATTGTTTCTTTGATAATTATAAGTTGAATCAATAGAAAGTTTTCATATGTTGAGAAGATATAGATGTTTATGTTATAAATATTGAATCTTAACAAAGATGCTGGAAGGAAAACATCACAAGCATTTGTGAAAAAACATGACCCTTAACATGATATTTATTTTGAATGTTTCAATTTCAAAAAAAAAAAAAAAAGAGAAACATTAAATTTGGTTTCTCTAATCTTTTTCTTATTTAAGTATAGTTGATTTAAAATATTTTGTTACTTTCAGGTGTACAGTGTAATGATTCAATATTTTAACAGATCTTACTCCATTATAGGTAATGGGCAATGGGTATATTTCCTGTGCTATATAGTATATCCTTTCACTCATTTATTTTATATATCACTTCAGTTCAGTTCAGTTGCACAGTCATGTCCAACTATTTGTGATCCCATGGACTGCAGCACGCCAGGCTTCCTGGTCCATTACCAATTCTCAAACATTGGCTAAACTCATGTCCTTTGGGTTGCTGATGCCATCCAACCATCTCATCCTTTGTCATACCCTTCTCTTCTGGCCTTTAGTCTTTCTCAACATCAGGGTCTTTTCTAATAAGTCAGTGATTCGCATCAGGTGGCCAAAGTATTGGAGCTTCAGCTACAGCATCTGTTCTTCCAATGAATATTCAGGACTGATTTCTCTTAGGATTGACTGCTTTGATATCCTTGCAGTCCAAGGGACTCTCAAGAGTCTTGTCCAACACTACAGTTCAAAAGTATCAGTTCTTCAGCTCTCAGCTTTAGTTATGGTCCAACTCTCACATCCATAAATGACTACTGGAAAAACCATAGCTTTGACTAGCTGGACCTTGGTCACCAAAGTAACGTCTCTACTTTTGAATATGATGTCTACATTTCTCATAACTTTTCTTCCAAAGAACAAGCACCTTTTAATTTCATGGCCGCAGTCACCATCTGCAGTGATTTTGGAGCCCCCAAAATAATGTGTGTCACTGTTTCTATTGTTTTCCCATCTATTGGCCATGAAATGATGGGACTGAATGTCATGATCTTAGTTTTCTGAATGTTGTGTTTTAAGCCAGCTTTTAAACTCTCCTCTTTCACTTTCAAGAGGTTCTTTAGTTCTTCTTTGCTTTCTGTCATAAGAGTAGTGTCATCTGCCTATCTGAGGTTATTGATATTTCTCCCAGCAGTCTTGATTCCAGCTTGTGCTTCATCCAGCCAGCATTTTGCATGATGTCCTCTGCTTAGAAGTTTAATAAGTTATTGACCCTTGACGTACTCTTTTCCTGATTTGGAACCAGTGTGTTGTTCCATGTCCAGTTTTAGCTGTTGCTTATTGACTTACACACATATTTCTCAGGAGGTAGGTAAGGCGGTCTCTTATTCCCATCTTTTGAAGCTCTTCCCACAGTTTGTTGTGATTCATACAGCAAGGCTTTGAGATAGTCAATAAGGCAGAAGTAGATGTTTTCCTGGTAGTCGCTTGCTTTTTGGATGAATCTGTGGATGTTGGCAATTTAATCTCTGGTTTCTCTGCCTTTTCTAAATCCAGCTTGAACATCTGGAAGTTCACAGTTCATGGACTGTTGAAACCTGGACTGAAGTATTTTGAGCATTAATTTGCTAACGTGTGAGATGAATGCATTTTGTGGTAGTTGGAAGATTCCTTATTATTGCCTTTCCTTGGGATTGGAATGAAAACTGACTTTTTCCAGTCCTGTGGCCACTGCTGAGTTTTCCAAATTTGCTGGCATATTGAGTGCAGCACTTTCACAGCATCATTTTTAGGATTTGAAACAGCTCAACTGGAATTCCATCACCTCCAAGAGCTTTGTTAATAGTGATGCATCCTAGGACCAATTTGACTTCACATTCCAGGTTGTCTGGCTCTAGGTGAGTGATCACACTATCGTGGTTATCTGGGTCATGAAAATCCTTTTTGTATAGCTCTTCTGTGCATTCTAGCCACCATTTCTTAATATCTTTTGCTTCTGTTAGGTCCATACCATTACTGTCCTTTATTGTGCCCGTCTCTGCATGAACTGTTCCCTTGGTATCTCTAATTTTCTTGAAGAGATCTCTAGTCTTTACCATTCTATTGCTTTCCTCTATTTCTTTGCACTGATCACTGAAGAAGGCTTTCTTATCTCTCCTTGCTATTCTTTGGAACTCTGCATTCAAATGGATATATGTTTCCTTTTCTCCTTTGCCTTTTTCTTCTCTTCTTTTCACAGCTGTTTGTAAGGCCTCCTCAGGCAACCATTTTGCCTTTTTGCATTTTTTTTTCCTTGGGGATGGTCTTGATCACTGCCTCCTGTAGAATGTTATGAACCTCCATCCATAGTTCTTCAGGCACTCTGACTATCAGATCTAGTCCCTTAAATCTACTTGTCACTTTCACTGTATAATCATAAGGGATATGATTTAGGTCATACCTGAATGGACTAGGGGTTTTCCACAGTTTCTTCAATTGAAGTCTGAATTTAGCAGTAAGGAGCTCATGAAGGAAGGAGCAGGAAGTCAGCTCCTGGTCTTGTTTTTGCTAACTGTATAGAGCTTCTCCATCTTCAGCTACAAAGAATATAATCAAATCTAATTTTGGTATTGACCATCTGGTGATGTCCATGTGTAGAGTTGTCTCTTGTTTCATTGGAAGAGTGTATTTGCTATGACAGGAACGTTTTCTTGGCATAACTGTTAGCCTTTCCCCTACTTCATTTTGTAATCCAAGGCTAAACTTGTCTGTTACGCCAGGTATCTCTTGACTTCCTTCTTTTGCATTCCAGTCCCCTATGATGAAAATGACAGTTTTTGTTTGTTTGTTTTGGTGTTAGTTCTACAAGGCCTTGTAGATCTTCATAGAACTGTTCAACTTCAGCATTACTGGTTGGGGCATAGACTTGGATTACTGTACTATTGAGTGATTTGCCTTGAAAATGAACCAAGTTTATTCTGTTGTTTTTGAGATTGCAACAAAATAATGCATTTTGGACTCTGGTTGACTGTGAGGGCAACTCCAGTCTGTAATTCAAACAACTCACTCACCAGGGCCAGTGTCCACCCATACAACTTCTTTTTTCCTTTTAATCACCTCCTAGGGACATAGGTTTCTATATGATGTTTTTCTTCCCTTGCTACCCAATTACATGTGTATATTTCCTTACAGACTTTGATATATAGGAGTCCTTCTGCCAGTTTTAAGTTAGTTTCTCATGGAAATTTTTCCACATATAGATGTATTAATTATTTGTGTGTTCATAGGGGAAAATGAGTGCCACATCTTCCTACTCAGCCATCTTGGTATATCTTCCTCCTATGCAATACTTTTTGAATATATTAAGCTCATTTCTCTAGCAAATTTGTAGTTTATTTCAAGGAATCACAATTCAATGTAGTTTTATAGAACAAAAGTGCTATGACTTCTTTCTTGTGGTAGAAAAATATATCCCAGGAAAAGAGATGATTGTTGACTTTCATAGAGAACTTTGTATCTATCAGTCTAATTTTAGGATATTTTTTTGCAAAGATAGTATCTATCAGTCTAACTTTAGGATATTTTTTTGCAAAGATAATGAAGTACTTGGCCTTTATTTTTATTTCCCCCAATTTACAGTCTTAAACAAAACTTCATTGACAAAATGACATTAATTTATGTATATGTTGAGTGTCCGTATACAGCTTGAGAAATATAATGACATTTACTTTTCTTGGTATAATACACAAAATATGAAAAAGAAAAATAATAGTGCAAATTTGCGGGGAGCCGGTGAGGCATTCCACTCGTGAGGAAGGAGGCTCGGCATACGCAAAGGAGTCCCCCCGGATATTCTCGAGCATTTTCCCCCAAAAAACCAAAGTCTGCCTACTTTATTGCTTTGTGCTCTCACCTCTGACTTTACTGGGGGCTGTCCCCTACCACCATCTCTCTCTCTCTGTGTCAAAGAGTTAACTTACAGCTCCAATTAATAAAGTTCCTGGGCAATTAGGAGTGTTTAAATCCAAACCCCTCTGATGGCTCTCTAACTCGCCTGACAAGTTTACCCGGACTCCTGCAGCTATGCATACGATTGTTTACAGTCTCCCAGGAGAGGCATGGGAAGCTTAAGATATTCAAATAGCTTAGAGCCTCTCAGAGAGTTAAAAACTGTCAGAATAAACTAGTAAAGGATTTCATTGATGAGTCAATGCTTGTTGCCAAGTTTTCACATCCCCTGAATTGTATCCTTGAATATGTATCAATTAATAGTGGGTATGTAGAAAAAATAAGTAGTGGCCTTGGTGTTAGTAACTTTAGACCCTTAAGGTAATAAATTCTTTCTTTGTTGTAAACCCATTACACATCCGCCCTATAGGAATGCAATTTTATCTTTGGAAGATGGTGCCAAACCTTGAAATAATTACTCTTAGAGAAAGTAAGTCTTTGTTGATAAGTCCTTGTCAAGAGTCATAAAATGTTAGTAGGCCTTCTGGCCAGAAGATGATGTAAATCACCTAAACCATTTGTATACGATACATTTGCAGGAAAGAAACCTTGGTTTTTGATAAGAACCAAAGACTGCTGACTTTGCATCCCCTATTATCCTCTATGTGTAACTTAGGGTATAAAAGCCCCTGTTAAAAATAAAGCTACGGGCCTTGTTTACCAGCGCTTGGTCTCCCCATGTCATTCTTTCTTTTAACTTCCAGCTGAGTCTCCATCTGGAGCGCGGAACCCACCACGCTTACCAATCATGCCTGGGCTTCTAAGACCCACTCGAGAAGGAGTCTAGGGTGAGACACCTTCCGCTATTCGAGAGGGCGCCTGCGGCCTACGTAAGTGGTGCAAACTTCTTGTCTTGAAGTTTTATTGGTCTCCCGCGTAAACCAAGCTACTCAGCTTCTTTTCTCCACTGAATTTTCCTACTGAGCTATCCTCATTCTATTGTTCTCTATATCTCTAATTAGCATATAAATAGTCGCCTAGGCCGTCTCTCCTTCGAATACCCTGGATCAGCTGGGGCTGGTCCCCAGCACAAATTAAAACTGAATTTATGATGGAGGATGATATTTGAGATGAATACCACAGGTAAAGAGGAACAAAGAAAAATACTTTAAAGTGTTCACATAGAAAAAGACAGATAAGGAAAATGGAAAATCATACATGCAGATAAGTGCTGTACAGAAATAAAAAAACAAAAACATGGAAAAGAAAACTCAACTATAAAAATGAATGCATTTGAGTCAGTTCTAATAAGGTGAATGAAACTAGAGCCTAATATACAGAGTGAAGTAAGTGACAAAGAGAAAAAGAAAGACAAATACTGTACCAGTTCAGTTCAGTCACTCAGTCGTGTCCGACTCCTTGAGATCCTGTGAACTGCAGCACGCCAGGCCTCCCTGTCCATCACCAACTCCCAGAGTTCACTCAAACTCACATCTATTGAGTAGGTGATGCCATGCAGCCATCTCATCCGCTGTTGTCACCTTTTCCTCCTGCACCCAATCCCTCCCAGAATCAGAGTCTTTTCCAATCAGTCAACACTTCACATGAGGTGGCCTAAGTTCTGGAGTTTCAGCTTTAGCATCATTCCTTCCAAAGAACACCCAGGGCTGATCTCCTTTAGAATGGAAGTTTAAAAAAAATAAAATTAAAAAAATAAAAAAATAAATAGAATGGACTGGATGGATCTCCTTGCAGTCTGAGGGACTCTCGAGAGTCTTCTCCAACACGACAGTTCAAAAGCATCAATTCTTCAGTGCTCAGCTTTCTTCACAGTCCAACTCTCACATCCATGCATGACCACTGGAAAAACCGCAGCATTGGGCTAGACGGACTTTTGTTGGCAAAGTAATGCCTCCACTTTTCAATATGCCATCTTGGTTGGTAATAACTTTTCTTCCAAGGAGTAAGCGTCTTTTAATTTCATGGCTGCAGTCACCATTCGCAGTGATTTTGGAGATCTCTTCAAGAAATTAGAGATACCAAGGGAATATTTCATGCAAAGATGGGCTCGATAAAGGACAGAAATGATATGGACCTAAGAGAAGCAGAAGATATTAAGAAGAAGTGGTAAGAATACACAGAAGGACTGTACAAAAAAGGTCTTCATGACCAAGATAATCACGATGGTATGATCACTCACCTAGAGCCAGACATCCTGGAATGTGAAGTCAAGTGGGCCTTAGAAAGCATCACTATGAACAAAGCTAGTGGAGGTGATGGCATTCCAGTTGAGCTATTTCAAATCCTGAAAGAGGATGCTGTGAAAGTGCTTCACTCAATATGCCAGCAAATTTGGAAAACACAGCAGTGGCCACAGGACTGAAAAGGTCAGTTTTCATTCCAATCCCAAAGAAAGGCAATGCCAAAGAATGCTCAAAGTACTGCACGATTGCACTAATCTCACATGCTAGTAAATTAATGCTCAAAATTCTCCAAACCAGGCTTCAGCAATACATGGACCGTGAACTTCCAGATGTTCAAGCTGGATTTAGAAAAAGCAGAGGAAGTGAAGATCAAATTGCCAACATCTGCTGAATCATCGAAAAAGCAAGAGAGTACCAGAAAAACATCTATTTCTGCTTTATTGACTATGCCAAAGCCTTTGACTGTGTGGATCACAATAAACTGTGGAAAATTCTGAAAGCGATGGGAATACCAGACCACCTGGCCCACCTCTTGAGAAACCTATATGCAGATCAGGAAGCAACAGTTAGAACTGGACATGGAACAACAGACTGGTTCCAAATAGGAAAAGCAGTATGTCAAGGCTGTATATTGTCACCCTGCTTATTTAACTTCTATGCAGAGTACATCATGAGAAACGCTGGTCTTGAAGAAGCACAAGCTGGAATCAAGATTGCCGGGAGAAATATCAATAACCTCAGATGTGCAGATGACACCACCCTTATGGCAGAAAGTGAAGAGGAACTAAAAAGCCTCTTGATGAAAGTGAAAGTGGAGAGTGAAAAAGTTGGCTTAAAGCTCAACATTCTGAAAACGATGATCAAGGCATCTTGTCCCATCACTTCATGGGAAATAGATGGGGAAACAGAGGAAATACTGTATATTAACACATATATATGGAATCCAGTACTTTGGCCACCTCATGCAAAGAGTTGACTCATTGGAAAAGACTCTGATGTTGGGAGGGATTGGGAGCAGGAGGAAACGAGGACGACAGAGGATGAGATGGCTGGATGGTATCACCAACTCAATGGACATGAGTTTGGGTGAACTCCTGGAAAGTGTGATGAACAGGGAGGTCTGGCGTGCTGCAATTCATGCGGTTGCAAAGAGTCGTGCAAGACTGAGTGACTGAACTGAACTGATGTAATCGAGAAAGACTGGTAATCGTGATCCTACATGCATGACAACAAAAGAGACACAGATGTAAAGAACAGACTTTTGGATTCAGTGGGAGAATGCGAGGATGGGATGATTGGAGAAAATAGCATTGAAACACGTATATGTAAAACAGATGTTCAGTGCAAGTTCAATACATGAAGCATGGGACCCAAAGCCAGTGCTCTAGGACAATCCAATGGGATGGGGAGGGGAAGGAAATGGATAGGAGTTTTAGGATGGGGGAACACAGGTGTATATATGATGATTCATGTTGATATATGGCAAAACCTACCACAATATTGTAAAATATTTATCCTCCAATTAAAATAAATTTTAAAAAGTTGTAATAAAGTGGTCTTTAAAATAAAGATGAAGCTAATATAATATCCAGTCCCGTCACTTCATGGCAAAGAAATGGGGAAACAATGGAAACAGTGATAGACTTTATTTTCTTGTGCTGCAAAATCACTGCAGATGGTGACTCCAGCCATGAAATTTAAAGATGCTTGCTTCTTGGAAGAAAACCTGTGACAAACCTAGACAGCATATTAAAAAGCTACTTTGCTGACAAAGGTCCATCTAGTCAAAGCTATGGTTTTTACAGTAGCCATGTATGAATGTGAGAATTGGACCATAAACAAACCTGAGTTCTGAAGAATTGATGCTTTTGAACTGTGGTGTTGGAGACAACTCTTGAGAGTCCTTTGGACTGCAAGGAGATACAACCAGTCCATCTTAAAGGAAATCAGTCCTGAAACTTCAATACTTTGGCCACCTCATGTGAAGAGCTGACTCATTGGAAAAGACCCTGATGCTGGGAGGGATTGGGGGCAGGAGGAAAAGGGGACGACAGAGGATGAGATGGCTGGATGACATCACCGACTCGATGGACGTGAGTTTGAGTGAACTCCTGGAAATGGTGATGGACAGGGAGGCCTGGCGTGCTGCGATTCATGGGGTTGCAAAGAGTCGGACACGACTGAGCGACTGAACTGAATATTAAGAAAACTGTCAAAATAATTAGCCATATTAATAAATAAAAGGAGAGTAAAATAGTAATAGAAAAATTCATTGATATCATAAGGGAATCATTATGTTTAATGGTGAAACATGAGAGGCATTACCATTAAAGTCAAAAGAAGAAGCAACTGCACAATTGTATTTAACATTGTTTTCTAAGCAATCACTTACACAATTAAACAAGATAAATAAGCCTAAAGACTAACTATCTTGAAAAAAAAAGACTCATTAAGATTCAGGTTATCTAAGTAATATATAAATATTACTAATTTTCGTATATGACAATAGCCAATTGGAATAGGCAATGCAAGAAAATATACCATTTATAATAGCAGCAGGTCAAGAATAAACTTAACAATCATATTGAATCTATTTGAAGAAAATCTTAAAACTTTACTGGAGTGAAGTGAAATGAAGTGAAGTTGCTCAGTCGTGTCTGACTTTTTGCGACCCCATGGACTGTATAGGCCATGGAATTCCCCAGGCCAGAATACTGGAGTGGGTAGCCATTCCCTCCAGGGGATCTTTCCAACTGGAGTGATGGCAGGCAAATAAATGCTTCTCTGGGGGCTGTTCTTCTCAATTTCCTTCACAGCAATTTTTTTTATAGGATTGTATGTGGAGACTATTAATTAATATCTCATCATGTTCTCTCTCTGTTGAGGTAAAATTTTCATAAAGCAAAACACATAAATCTCAAGTGTACAAGTTTGACAATGCAACAAAATCACCACCAATTCAAGAAATTGAAGATTTCTATCATCCTTGTAAATTCCCCTTCCAGTCATCCCCTCTCACTCATACACAATGACATTTCTTATTTCTTATTTATTTAAATGCATTTTCCAATTATTGAAGTTTACAGAAATGGAACCCTTTATTATATACATGCAGTAGATTGAATGTCTTTAGCAACATCCCCACCAAATTCATATTCTGAAACTTAATTCTCAATATATGATATTAAATATCAGGTTATATATTCAAGTCTTTAATCTTGAGTTAACTTTTGTATATGGTGTAAGATAATGGTCCAGTTTCATTCCTCCAAACCCAGAGGTGATTGGCTGAACTCTGTTTCAAAACAATACAGCTATGTAATAGTGGTTTTAAATTTCCGGAACAAGTACTCATAAAATGTACTAAGATAGCTCTGAAATTATGGAGCATACATAGAACAAGGTCTACCTTACATTTTTCCAATACCCAAGCATATTAAGCCTGTGTTTGCACCTTAAGATAGTGAAAAATTACTGAAATCAGTAGAGAGATGGATGCTTCCAATGTGGCTAAATTTGAAGAACATTAAGTTATCCCTCCCTCACTTCAACATTCCTCTCCTCGTCTCTTACCAAGGATGCCATACACATTTCATTTTTCTCCTCCTCCCTTCATTCTCCCCCTACTACAGTTCCGCTTTTTTATGTTCATTTCTCTCTCCCTTCTCCTCTTCTTTTTTTTATCTTCTCATCATCTCCCTAGAAGAATGTTTTCAATTTTTCCACTGACTTAATTTTGCCCTAAAGGAGTATGTTATTGCTAGCACAAGGAAATATAAACAGCACCAAGATGCAATAAGTCCATTGCTTTCTACATGCATTTCCTAAGTAACTTTAAAAGTGGTTGAAAATCCTGTGGAAATTATATCCTAATAGAAACCTGCCTGTGGCTCTAATGTCACTTTGCCACATTATAATAATGGCACAATGTTTGTAATTGCTTTGTTATATAGGACTAAAATACTTATCATTAAAAGCATTCTTATAGTATTATTTGGAATTTGGCATTTTGTCTAGATAAAAAATATTCATGTGGACTAAAAGGATATTTTAAGAAATATAAATAAATTTTAGAATTGCCTTTCTTTATGCAGCAATACTATGGAGAAGGCAATGGCAACCCATTCCAGTGTTCTTGCCTGGACAATCCCAGGGACGGCAGAGCCTGGTGGGCTGCCATCTATGGGGTTGCACAGAGTTGGACACGACTGAAGCGACTTAGCAGCAGCAGCAGCAGTATGCAGCAATACTTATTCTGACTTGTAACTCTGTAATATACAGCAAAGCATTTTCTACTGCCACTTCAGTGTTTTAAAAAGTTTTCCCCTGATCTCTCAAAGAAAAGGAATGTTATCACTATAATTGGATAGTCTGTGACAATATGTTATAATTTCTTTATTAATCATGATCCTTAATGTAGAGAAAATGAAACCTCAGTGTGTTTGAATTCAGTTGCCTTGCCAAAGTTAATTGCTCCTCAAGAGATGCCGACCTTGGGATGTGCTGGGAGTGTAAAAAAGAACAACTGCTGACTTTAGTATCTTATTTTCCAGTGAGTTGACATTTTTCATGTAAATAGTCCCAGTGTTCCTCTTAGATTAACAGATCAACAAATAATATGTTATGTTGTAAAAGAAGCAAGCAACAGGACAGTGGGAACATAACAGAAGAATATTTAAAGGACATAGACTCATTATAATAAACACATTTAAATGACAGCATCAGCTGTCACTTGCCACATTATAATAATGTGGCAAATACACCAGAGTGTATTTACCTTTTTCTATACTATCCAAAATGAGTAGAGCATCGAGCTTAACATACAGTAGTTTTCAATTTAAGTACCTTGTATGGTTTATTAATAAGAGGCCATTTTGTATTATTTTTCAGAATATATTTTAGGCATAATGTACCCTCACATAATAAAAATCATTTTAGTACAACTAAAATTTCCAGAGAATCAGTATCTAGTTCCAATAAAAGTGTGCTTAAGACAACTGATACTCTAGAAGATTAGATGTTGTAAGGCACTTTCAAAATAATTTTTCCTCTAGCCTGTCTCCTCTAAAAAACCCTATTATTAAGTAAATCACAAAAGATTTACATACCTGAACTCTAATGCTATAATCCCCATAGAAATTATTATATTGATTTGCAATTTAGTATTATTACCATAGTTTTTTTTTTTTTTACTCACAGTCAGTATAAGATGTGTTTATTTAACATGCCTTTCTAATAGTTTTGTGTAAACTTCATGGATTCCACTATTATGTTACTCAAAGCTCTCATGATGTACTCATGCAATAAATATGTTTTTAATGTCAGTTCCAAAAAACAAGTTCTTATTCTAGTGTTATGCTTCATGTAACATGTTAATAAGAGGCATGAACCTGACACATGCTGTAATCTATGGAGTCGCAAAGAGTCAGACATGACTGAGTGACTGAACAACAATGAAAAAAACCTGACACATTTCAAAGTTTGGACGTGAGCACACTAAATTAAATAATAATAACAAAAGTATATATTCATGATATGAAACATTATATATTAAATATCTTAGTATGAAGCAAATTTATATGTGATGATTTTAATTCATTTTTAGATTTGGGGAAAAGAGAATGAGGGTTGGGGTGAAAGTTAAATAACAATTTTCAGATAATTAAATTGCTAGTTGAAAGAGACAGATCAAGCTCATCATTTTCAGTCTTCTTAATTACTTCAGTCTTCTTAATGAGACTTAAATCTACCAGTTGTTCATCTTGTTATTTCTGTGATAACTGAACTCTATATAGCACCCATTCTACCCCTACAACTCTGTAATATCTCCTTCACCTCTTAAAAACATGTTTCACAAAACAGAACTGGCTTCATAGATTTTCTGTCAGAAACTATAGAGACACTCAAAGAATCACAGAACTGAGAGAGAGTTCAAAATTTGGTTCATCTCTAAGCAGTGGTATGTTGGTAAATGTTTATCAAGAATGATTTTCTCAAAATATAAAGTCTTGATTTTTAGAGTTCTTTGATTTCTGTAGTGCAAATACTCACTCTGTGTCTAATTTTAAGCTATCAGTAAACAGTTGTCAATGAACTCAGCTGGGAAAAGATGGGTGCAATCGGAAATCAACTGCCTATTTTCTAGCTTCAGCATATCACTAGACCAAAGGGATCATCATTTAATCCAGGTACTCCTAGAATGATGACAGCCAGCAGATAGTGGTTACTTGGCAGCTTATTAAGTTGTTAATCATCTCTACTATTGTGTTCTTTCCATTTAACCTAGCTCCTGTTACAACCTATGTAAATTTCACTTTCTGTTATTTGGAGATGAAATTTGACTCAGTTCAGTTCAGTTCAGTTCAGTCGCTCAGTCATGTCTGACTATTTACGACCCCATGGACGGCAGCCCTCCAGGCCTCCCTGTCCATCGCCAACTCCCAGAGTTTACTCAAACTCATGTCCATTGAGTCAGTGATGCCATCCAGCCATCTCATCTTCTGTTGCCCCCTTCTCCCCCTGCCTTCAATCTTTCTCGGCATCAAGGTCTTTTCAAATGAGTCAGCTCTTCACATTCAGCTTCAGCATCAGTCCCAATGAATATTCAGGACTGATTTCCTTTAGGATGGACTGGTTGGATCTCCTTGCAGTCTAAGGCACTCTTTGAGTGTCTCCTGTGTTCGAGTGTCTCCTGTGGAGGTATGGGTCAGCAGTGGACTGTCACGGGGGCAGGGGCTTTCCCACCAAAGAGTTGCCAGAACTTACACAGGACTGGGAAACAAACTCTTGGTGGGCACAAACAGAACCTTGTGCACACCAGGACCCAGGAGGAAGGAGCAGTGACCCCACAATAAACTGACCCAGACTTGCCTCTAAGTGTCCAGGAGTCTCTGGCAAAGGCATGGGTCAGCAGTGGCCTGCTGCAAGGCTGGGGGCACTGAGTGTAGCAGAGCATGCATGGGACCTTTTGAAGGAGGTCACCATTATCTTCATTAATCTACCATAGTTTGAAGTGAAGTGAAAGTCGCTCAGTCATGTCTGACTCTTTGTGACCCCATGGACTGTATAGTCCATGGAATTCTCCAGGCTAGAATACTGGAGTGGGTAGCCTTTCCCTTCTCCAGGGTATCTTCCCAACCAAAGGATTGAACCCAGGTCTCCTGCATTGCAGGCAGATACTTTACCAGCTGAGCCACAAGGGAAGCCCACCATAGTTTGGCCCCAGGTAAATAACAGGAAGGGAACACAGCTCCACCCATCAACAGAAAATTGGATTAAAGATTTACTGAGAATGGCCCTGTCCATCAGAACAAGATCCAATTTCCCCCTCAGTCAGTCTCTCCCATCAGGAAGCTTCCATAGGCCTCTTACCCTTCTCCATCAGAGGGAAGACAGACTGAAATCCACAATCACAGGAAACTAACCAATCTGATCACATGGACCACAGCCTTGTTTAACTCGATGAAACTATGAGCCATGCAGTGTAGGGCCACTGAAGATGGATGGGTCATGGTGGAGGGTGGTGGTCATGGGACCACATGGATAAAATGTGGTCCACTGGAGAAGGGAATGGCAAACCACTTCAGTATTCTTGCCTTGAGAACCCCATGAACAGTATGAAAAGAAATTTGACTGGTTCATAGTAATTTTTTTAAGTTCAGACTTTCTGTCTTTGAAGGTCTTTAAGTGACCTTTTAGCATTCCCTTCTAAAATGCTCACCTGAACTTGCTTTTATTATCCTTTAAAGCCTACGTAGAGCTTTTTGTCTGATGACCAGCGAATCATGTTTGCTGGTCCATTTGCATTTCACCCTTAAACAGCAGGGATTTGAACTGTGAGGCATCCACTTATAAGCAGATTTTTTTTTCAATTAATACATACTGTGTTTGTGATCTAAGCTTGGTTGAATCCATTGATGCAGAATCCATAGGTATGAAAGGCCCACTATGAGTCTTAGCATCAGAGGATTTTGGTATCTGTGGCAAGTCCTAGAACCAATCCTCAGCAAATGCCAAGGAATGACTATAGTTTAGCTTGATTTAGGAAGTTTGTTCAAGTTGTACTGGCTCTCACATTATTCACTGGCACTTTTATCAACTGCATGAGTAGAAAGCAATTATTTTCAGTTTATTTAAACTTTCTTATTAATACTTGGCCACATTTTGGTACATCCTATATATTTGGTCCTCTTCTTTGGACTCTCCAGTTTTCTTCCTTTCCTTTTCTTCTTTTCACTGTTCTTTACCTTCATTTCATTTATAAGGACCTACCTCTATTACTGTGGGAGAGAGAGGGGGGATGATTTGGGAGAATGGCACTGAAATGTGTATAATATCATATAAGAAACAAATTGCCAGTCCAGGTTCGATGCAGGATAGAGGATGTTTGGGGCTGGTGCAGTAGGATGACCCAGAGGGATGGTATGGGCAGAGAGGTGAGAGGGGGGTTCAGGATTGGGAACACATGTACACCCATGGAAGATTCATGTTGATGTATGGCAAAACCAATACAATATTATAAAGTAATTAGCCTCTAATTAAAATAAATAACTTTAAATTAAAAAAAGAAACTGACTACACTTTTTCTGATAATACTTGACACCTCTACTTCACACACAAAGATTACACTATTGACCCACTACTATAGCATTGGTGAATATGATAGAAGTCAAGGTAAGAGGGGCCTGAGTTTAAATATCACATTAGCAATGGAGCTTTGGGTTGATTGCTTAAACTCTTTGAGCCTTATTTCCCTTTTTTTGTAAAATACAAATAATATCTGCATTATGAGTTTGTTGTTAGAATGAAACAGTGTGTGTATCTTTCTTGGCCTGATGTAAGAGCTGAATAAATGATAGCAGGGATAGTATTGTAGTAATACAATAAATTATACCTTAATATTAGAAATAAATGTACATTACATAAGCTTTTAAAATATGTCACATTACTCTTTTTCAGTTATTTATATGAACTTTGGGGACCTGTTTGCTAGGACACTGGCAAGAGATCAAAGTATATTTTCTATGAAATCCCATCAGCAAAAATGTTTAAAATTAATGAATTATAGAGGATCTTCAAAATCATTTTTGAGACAAAATGAACACTTTTCAATCCTTTGATATGGTACATGTTTGCCCCCAGCAAGTTGTTGTTGTTCAGTAGCTTAGTCATGTCTGATTCTTTGGGACTCCATGGACTACAGCATACCAGGATTCCCTGTCTTTCACTATCTCCCTGAGTTTGCTCAAATTCTTGTCCATTGAGTCTGTGATGCCATCCAACCATCTCATCCTCTGTTGCCCACTTCTCCTCCTTCCCTCAATGCACCCTCAAATGCATCAGGGTCTTTTCAAATGTGTTGGCTACACATATCAGGTAGCCAAAGTATTGGAGCTTCAGCTTCAGAAACAGTCCTACCAGTGATTCAGTTCAGTTCACTTCATTCACTCAGTAGTGTCCGACTCTTTGAGACCCCATGAATCACAGCAGACCACGCCTCCCAGTCCATCACCTACTCACGGAGTTCACTCAGACTCTCGTCCATCGAGTCAGTGATGCCATCCAGCCATCTCAACGTCTACCGTTCACTTTTCCTCCTGCCCTCAATCCTTCCCAGCATCAAAGTCTGTTACAATGAGTTAAGTCTTCACATGAGGTGGCCAAAGTACTGGAGTTTCAGCTTTAGCATCATTCCTTCCAAAGAAATCCCAGGGCTGATCTCCTTCAGAATAGACTGGTTGTATCTCCTTGCAGTCCAAGGGACTCTCAAGAGCCTTATCCAACACCACAGTTCAAAAGCATCATATTCAGTCCTCAGCTTTCTTCACAGTCCAACTCTCACATCCATACATGACCACTGGAAAAACCATAGCCTTGACTAGACGGACCTTTGTTGGCAAAGAAATGTCTCTGCTTTTCAATATGCTATCTAGGTTGGTCATAACTTTCCTTGAAGGGAGTAAGTGCCTTTTAATTTCATGGCTGCAGTCACCATCTGCAGTGATTTGGGAGCCCAAAAAAATAAAATCTGGCAATGCTTCGAATGTTTCCCTGCCGAGGACCAGCCCCGGCTGATCCAGGGTATTCGAAGGGGAGACGGCGTCGGCGACTATTTATATGCTAATTAGAGATATAGAGAACAATAGAATGAGGATAGCTCAGTAGGAAAATTCAGTGGAGAAAAGAAGCTGAGTAGCTTGGTTTACGCGGGAGACCAATAAAACTTCAAGACAAGAAGTTTGCACCACTTACGTAGGCCGCAGGCGCCCTCTCGAATAGCGGAAGGTGTCTCACCCTAGACACCTTCTCGAGTGGGTCTTAGAAGCCCAGGCATGATTAGTAAGCATGGTGGGTTCCGCGCTCCAGATGGAGACTCAGCTGGAAGTTAAAAGAAAGAATGACATGGGGAGACCAAGCGTTGGTGAGCAAGGCCCATAGCTTTATTTTTAAAAGGGGCTTTTATACCCTAAGTTACACATAGAGGATAATAGGGGATGCAAAGTCAGCAGTCTTTGATTCTTATCAAAAACCAAGGTTTCTTTCCTGCAAATTTATCGTATACAAATGGTTTAGGTGATTTACATCATCTTCTGGCCAGAAGGCCTACTAACATTTTATGACTCTTGACAAGGACTTATCAACAAAGACTTACTTTCTCTAAGAGTAATTATTTTAAGGTTTGGCACCATCTTCCAAAGATAAAATTGCATTCCTATAGGGCGGATGTGTAATGGGTTTACAACAAAGGAAAGAATTTATTACCTTAAGGGTCTAAAGTTACTAACACCAAGGCCACTACTTATTTTTTCTACATACCCACTATTACATATTCAAGGATACAATTCAGGGGATGTGAAAACTTGGCAATAAACATTGACTCATCAATGAAATCCTTTACTAGTTTATTCTGACAGTTTCTAACTCTCTGAGAGGCTCTAAGCTATTTGAATATCTTAAGCTTCCCATGCCTCTCGAGGCTGGGAGACTGTAAACAATCGTATGCATAGCTGCAGGAGTCCGGGTAAACTTGTCAGGTGAGTTAGAGAGCCATCAGAGGGGTTTGGATTTAAACACTCCTAATTGCCCAGGAACTTTATTAATTGGAGTTGTAAGTTAACTCTTTGACAGACAGAGAGCGAGATGGTGGTAGGGGACAGCCCCCAGTAAAGTCAGAGGTGAGAGCACAAAGCAATAAAGTAGGCAGACTCTGGTTTTTTGGGGGAAAATGCTCGAGAATATCGGGGGCGACTCCTGAGGCTCGATCCCGCCTTTGCGTATGCCGAGCCTCCTTCCTCATGACCTTTGTCACGAGTGGAATGCCTCACCGGCTCCCCGCATCTCCCCATCTATTTCTCATGAAGGGATGGGGCCAGATGCCATGATCTTCGTTTTCTGAATGTTGAGCTTTAAGCCAACTTTTTCACTCTCCACTTTCACTTTCATCAAGAGGCTTTTTAGTTCCTCCTCACTTTCTGCCATAAGGGTGGTGTCATCTGCATATCTTAAGTTATTGATGTTCCTTCCGGCAATCTTGATTTCAGCTTGTGCTTCATCCAGCCCAGCTTTTCTCATGATGTACTCTGCAGAGAAGCTAAATAAGCACGGTGACAATATACAGCTTTGACATACTCCTTTTCCTATTTGGAACCAGTCTGTTGTTCCATGTCCAGTTCTAACTGTTGCTTCCTGATCTGCATATAGGTTTCTCAAGAGGTGGGCCAGGTGGTCCGGTATTCCCATGTCTTTCAGAATTTTCCACAGTTTATTGTGATCCACACAGTCAAAGGCTTTGGCATAGTCAATAAAGCAGAAGTAGATGTTTTTCTGGAACTCTCTTGCTTTTTCAATGATCCAGCGGATGTTGGCAATTTGATCTCCAGTTCCTCTGCCTTTTCTAAAACTAGCTTGATCATTTGGAAGTTCATGGTTCACGTATTGCTGAAGCCTGGCTTTGAGAATTTTGAGCATTACTTTACTAGCATGTGAGATGAGTGCAATTGTGCGGTACTTTGAGCATTCTTTGGCATTGCCTTTCTTTGGGATTGGAATGAAAACTGACCTTTTCCAGTCCTGTGGCCACTGCTGAGTTTTCCAAATTTGCTGGCATATTGAGTGCAGCACTTTCACAGCATCATCTTCCAAAATTTGAAATAGCTCAATTGGAATGCCATCACCTCCACTAGCTTTGTTCATAGTGATGCTTTCTAAGGCCCACTTGACTTCACATTCCAGGATGTCTGGCTCTAGGTGAGTGATCCTACCATCGTGATTATCTTGGTCGTGAAGATCTTTTTGGTACACTTCTTCTGTGTATTTTTGCCATCTCTTCTTAATATCTTCTGCTTCCATTAGTCCATACCATTTCTGTCCTTTATCAAGCCCATTTTTGCACGAAATGCTCCCTTGGTATCTCTAATTTCCTTGAAGAGGTCTCTAGAGTTTCCCATTCTGTTGTTTTCCTCTATTTCTTTGCACTGATCGCTGAGGAAGTCTTTCTTATCTCTTCTTGCTATTCTTTGGAACTCTGCATTCAGACGTTTATATTTTTCCTTTTCTCCTTTGCTTTTCACTTCTCTTCTTTTCACAGCTATTTGTAAGGCCTCCTGAGACAGCCATTTTGCTTTTTTGCATTTCTTTTCCATGGGGATGGTCTTGATCCCTGTCTCCTGTACAATATCACGAACCTCCATCCATAGTTAATCAGAAACTCTATCTATCAGATCTAGGCCCTTAAATCTATTTCTCACTTCCACTGTATAAGCATAAGGGATTTGATTTAGGTCATACCTGAATGGTCTAGTGGTTTTCCCTACTTTCTTCAATTCAAGTCTGAATTTGGCAATAAGGAGTTCATGATCTGAGCCGCAGTCAGCTCCTGATCTTGTTTTTTGTTGACTGTATAGAGCTTCTCCCTCTTTGGCTGCAAAGAATATAATCAATCTGATTTTGGTATTGACCATCTGGTGATGTCCATGTGTAGAGTCTTCTCTTGTGTAGTTGGAATAGGGTGTTTGCTATGACCAGTGCTTTTTCTTGGCAAAACTCTATTAGTCTTTGCCCTGCTTCACTCCGTATTCCAAGTCCAAATTTGCCTGTTACTCCAGGTGTTTCTTGACTTCCTGCTTTTGCATTCCAGTCACCTATAATGAAAAGGACATTTTTTGGGAGGTGTTAGTTCTTAAAGGTCTTGTAGCTCTTTATAGAACCGTTCTACTTCAGCTTCTTCAGCATTACTGGTTGGGGCATAGACTTGAATTACTGTGATATTGATTGGTTCGCCTTGGAAATGAAAAGAGATCATTCTGTCGTTTTTGAGATTGCATCCAAGTACTGCATTTCACACTCTTTTGTTGACCATGATGGCTACTCCATTTCTTCTAAGGGATTCCTGCCCACAGTGTAGATATAATGTTCATCTGTGTTAAATTCACCCATTCCAGTCCATTTTAGTTTGCTGATTCCTAGAATGTCGGTGTTCACTCTTGCCGTCTCCTGTTTGACCACCTTCAATTTGCCTTGATTCACGGACCTGACATTCCAGGTTCCTATGCAATATTGCTCTTTACAGCATCGGACCTTGCTTCTATCACCAGTCACATCCACGGCTGGGTATTGTTTTTGCTTTGGCTCCATCTCTTCATTCTTTCTGGAGTTATTTCTCCACTGATCTCCAGTAACATATTGGCCACCTCCTGACCTGGGGAGTTCCTCTTTCAGTATCATCATTTTGCCTTTTCATACTGTTCTTGGGGTTCTCAAGGCAAGAATACTGAAGGTGTTTGCCATTCCCTTCTCCAGTGGACCAAATTCTGTCAGACCTCTCCACCATGAACTGCCCGTCTTGGGTGGCCCCATGGGCATGGCTTAGTTTTGGTGAGTTAGACAAGGCTGTGGTCCTAGTGTGATTAGATTGACTAGTTTTCTGTGATTATGGTTTCAGTGTGTCATTCCTGTGATGCCTTCTTGCAACACCTATGGTCTTACTTGAGTTTCTCTTACCTTGAACATGGGGTGTCTCTTCATGGCTGCTGCAGTAAAGTTCAGCCACTGCTCCTTACCTTGGTCGAGGGATATCTCCTCACGGGCACCCCTCCTGACCTTGAACGTTTGGAATAGCTCCTCTAGGACCTCCTGCACCTGCACAGCCACCACTCCTTGGATGTCGGGTGGCTCCTCCCAGCTGCTGCCCCTGACTTTGGATGTGGCATAGCTCCTCTGGGCTGCTCCTGTGCTGTCACAGCCTGACATTCACTACACTATCTCTCTAGCTTTAAACACACCAAAATGCACTGACTCTTTCACTTCTTCTACCAACATGTGTATAGTTGTGGCCTCTCCAGTATATATTTCTGTAGATTGGCTTTGGTATTTGCACGTGCCCCAGTGGTGCTATACTAAATTAAGCAGGTCCTTTTGGACACTATTTTTTTTTTTAACCTTGAAAATTGATTCAAGGGCCTACGCATATTAGAATCACTTGTAAACTTTTTGTTTATAGATAATTAATAACACTTGAAATGTTGGCTCTCATTGAGCCCCAAATCACTTGGCCATTCTATTGTTTCTACTGGGGAGGAGGAAATTTTCCTCTACCCTTCTAGGTCCTAGGAATTAAATTGACATGAGACAGATTTGTAGGCTGAAATAAAATTAAAGTTTAATAACATGTATACATCAGAGAAGGCTTCCCAGGTGGTAGTAGTGTTAAAAACCCCAACCCACCCCCTGCCAATGCAGGAGACATAATAGAGATGGGTTTGATCCCTTGATAGGGAAGATCCACCAGAAGAGGGCATGGCAACACACTTCAGTATTCTTGTCTGGAGAATCCCATGGACAGAAGAGCCTGGCAGGGTATAGATCATAGGGTCACAATAAGTTGGATATGAGAAGTGACAGAATACATACACCCATACATAAGAGAGACCCAGGAGAGCTGAGCAACACATAAAAATGGTTGAAACATTCACCTTGAATGCTGTCTTAAGCTAAAAACAAAAGAGAATGTTGAAGGGAGTGGTTTGGTACTTCAAAGGAGATAAACACAAATCAGGCAGAGATGGCAAAGCAAATGTGTGGCTTAAAAAATGCTTGCTGGGTCATTCCAGACATACAGGACACAGAGTGGTCTTGATCTTTAAGAATTTCTCCACACTATATCTAGCCCATATTCTTTGCAGGTATTCCAAGTGATAACTCTATTCTTGTAATAAGCCATCTGTCTAAATTCTTCAGGCATTTAACAGTTCAGTTCAGTTCAGTCGCTCAGTCGTGTCCGACTCTTTGCGACCCCATGAATCACAGCATGCCAGGCCTCCCTGTCCATCACCAACTCCCAGAGTTCACCCAGACTCACGTCCACTGAGTCAGTAATGCCATCCAGCCATCTTATCCTCTGTCGCCCCCTTCTCCTCCTGCCCCCAATCCCTCCCAAAATCAGAGTCTTTTCCAATGAGTCAACTCTTCACATGAGGTGGCCAAAGTACTGGAGTTTCAGCTTTCCCATCATTCCTTCCAAAGAAATCCCAGGGCTGATCTCCTTCAGAATGGACTGGTTGGATCTCCTTGCAGTCCAAGGGACTCTCAAGAGTCTTCTCCAACACCACACTTCAAAAGCATCAATTCTTCGGCACTCAGCCTTCTTCACAGTTCAACTCTCACATCCATACATGACCACAGGAAAAACCATAGCCTTGACTAGACGAACCTTTGTTGGCAAAGTAATATTTCTGCTTTTGAATATGCTATCTAGGTAGGTCATAATTTTCCTTCCAAGGAGTAAGCGTCTTTTAATTTTATAGCTTCAGTCACCATCTGCACTGATTTTGGAGCCCCCCCAAAAATAAAGTCTGACACTGTTTCCACTGTTTCCCCATCTATTTCCCATGAAGTGATGGGACTGGATACCGTGATCTTCGTTTTCTGAATGTTGAGCTTTAAGCCAACTTTTTCACTCTCCACTTTCACTTTCATCAAGAGGCTTTTTAGTTCCTCTTCACTTTCTGCCATAAGGGTGGTGTCATCTGCATATCTTAAGATATTGATGATTTCTCCCGGTAATCTTGATTCCAGCTTGTGGGTCAAAGTTTCTTCTGGAGTCTTATCTCTGGGCCTCAGTTGTTTTCAGCTCAAAATAATCTGCACACCAGAAATATTTTATCTTGGTAAATTCTGTCCCCCTACATTTCTTAAGAAATGGTTCAGAAACCCATGGCATTAATAAAATAATGGTGGTGGTGGTTTAGTCGCTAAGTTGTGAACAACTCTTGTGACATCATGGACTATAGGCTACCAGGCTCCTCTGGAATTTCCCAGGCAAGAATAATGGAGTGGGTTGCCATGCCCTCCTTCAGGGAATCTTCCCGACCCTCCTCCAGGGATCGAATTCATGTCTGCTGCATCACAAGCAGTCTTTTAGCATTGCTGGCAGATTCCTTACGGCTGAGCCACCAGGAATTCCCAATAAAGTAATAGTACCCTGGAAGACCTGATTTTTCAGCTCAGGAATTGCTACAGGTCTGGCCTGGTCTCTCAACCCTTTTTTCCTGATCCCAAACATTTCTTAACAGTCCTCTTTACTGTCCAACCAATCACTACATCTGTAACAAGATTATATTTTGCTCAAATAGTTTCTAGTCAGTAACCTTGAATTTAGTCACTCAAATTGTGGACCTGCTGTTTGAATTATTTTGTTTCAATGTCCTACTTAAATTGGAGTACTTGGTGACTTAAATTTAGAAATGTTCCCAAGATCAGCTCCCACTAACCTTATTCTTGACCTGTGGTCTTATCATTAACACATAACGGATTTGAAATAGTCATATAGAACTTTTGGGGAAAGGGTATAAAGCAAACTACTTAATGGTAAAAAGTATACCTGGCTACTTTTCCAAATAAAATTTGTAAGGAATGTATTAAGCATAGCTTTACTAAAATTTCAAAAAAAAAAAAAACTCTGTTTTAGCCATAAGGTGAATATTTTAGCCCAGTATTAATATAATTATGGAAAATTTTTGTAATTAACACAGACTACCTGAAATTATGAAATCCTAAATATCTGTTATGTTGGATTAACATGAAAAATTATTTGGATGAATAAAGCATGACTTACATTTGGAAATACTTATCAGCAATTATCATATTTAACATATCTCTTATTAAGGAATAGTCAAATGCAAAGTAATTTGTAACAGATGGAGGGTGTACTCAAAAAAGAAGCATTTATTTAAGAACATGTGTTTTTAATATTCTTTCCCAATGAACTTTCAGGTCCAATAAATATAAATATTCATATTTTAATAAACTTCCCTGAAAGACCACTTTAATGAACAAAATCTTTTCACAGAACATACTATTATTATATGCTGATAAATTCCTCATTGATTTAGATTACAGGGTAGGCTTGGAAGAGTTGGCAAAAAAAAAATGCAGGGAGATTAGTTGTTTTTTAGGTTTGGAAGGTTTACAAAGTAATTCACTTCCCTCATTTGCTTCTCTGTGAAGAGTTTTTACAACATTCACAGAAGCTCAGCTACTCAAGAATATATAATATTTGCTTGATTGATGACTGACTGAGAAAAGGTAACTAATTTCAGGCATATAACAGTCTGTTTAAAGCTATGGAGACCTAAAATATTAAGAAAATTTCTCTGAAATGATACAAATAACATGTGCATAGAATTTTTCCTCATTGTTTTATTTTCTATTTCCATTTGCTAAAGCAATTTTCTACTCTTTTCCTTAGTTACATATTTTATGCTACTCACTCAGTGCAAATAGATGGCAAAATGATCACTCTGAAAGCATTTAGCAGATTCAGCATTACCTCTTTTTTTTTTTTTTTTTTCATTTTAGCCTTCAGTTCAGTTCAGTCACTTTGTCATGTCCGACTCTTTGCGACCCCATGAATCGCAGCACGCCAGGCTTCCCTGTCCATCACCAACTCCCAGAGTTCACCCAGACTCACGTCCATTGAGTCAGTGATGCCATCCAGCCATCTCATCCTCTGTCGTTCCCTTCTTTTCCTGCCCCCAATCCCTCCCAGAATCAGAGTCTTTTCCAATGAGTCAACTCTTCACATAAGGTGGCCAAAGTATTGGAGTTTCAGCTTTAGCATCATTCCTTCCAAAGAAATCCCAGGGCTGATCTCCTTCAGAATGGACTGGTTGGATCTCCTTGCAGTCCAAGGGACTCTCAAGAGTCTTCTCCAACACCACACTTCAAAAGCATCAATTCTTCGGCACTCAGCCTTCTTCACAGTTCAACTCTCACATCCATACATGACCCCTGGATTGAACCAGGATCTCCCGTATATAGTCTTGACTAGATGGACCTTTGTTGACAAAGTAATGTCTCTGCTTTTTAATATGCTGTCTACGTTGGTCGTAACTTTACTTCCAAGGAGCAGGCGTATTTCATGGCTGCAGTCACCATCTGCATTGATTTTGGAGCCCAGAAAAATAAAGTCAGCCACTGTTTCAGCATCTATTTGCCATGAAGTAATGGGACTGGATTCCATGACCTTAGTTTTCTGAATGTTGAGTTTTAAGCCAACGTTTTCACTCTCCTCTTTCACTTTCATCAAGTGGCTCTTTAGTTCTTCTTTACTTTCTGCCATAAGGGTGGTGTCATCTGCACATCTGAGGTTATTGATATTTCTCCCAGCAATCTTGATTTCAGCTCGTGCTTCCTCCAGCCCAATGTTTCTCATGATGTACTCTGCATATAAGTTAAATAAGCAGGGTGACAATTTATAGCCATGATGTACTTCTTTCCTATTTGGAACCAGTCTTTTGTTCCATGTCCAGTTCCAACTGTTGCTTTCTGACCTGCACACAGGTTTCTCAAGAAACCTGTTTTTTTGTTGTCTGGTATTCCCATCTCTTTCAGAATTTTCCACAGTTTGTAGTGATCTGCCCAGTCAAAGGCTTTGGCATAGTCAATAACGCAGCAATAGATGTTTTTCTGGAACTCTCTTGCTTTTTCGATGATCCAGCAGATGTTGGCAATTTGATCTCTGGTTCCTCTGCTTTTTCTAAAACCAGCTGGAACTTCTGGAGGTCCATGGTTTATGTATTGCTGAAGACTGGTTTGGAGAATTTTGAGCATTACTTTACTAGCGTGTGAGATGAGTGCAATTGTGCAGTAGTTTGAGCATTCTTTGGCATTGCCTTTCTTTGGGATTGGAATGAAAACTGATCTTTTCCAGTACTGTGGCCTGGAAAACTGCTGACTTTTCCAAATTGATGGCATATTGAGTGCAGCTGTCGGGAGCCGCGTTAGGCGTTACTGACAAAATGGAGGCACAGCCCCAACCCCCTCTCCTCATATAGCAGGCCCGACCCCGGGATGAAGGAGTTAGGCCTTGTGATTCTGACTTGTTCTTTCCTTTTTTCACTTGAGCTGGCTGGAAAGAATGTTAAAGTGATTAAGAGAAGCATGAAAAAACACAAAACCTTCTGCAGTTGTGCCAGAAAATAAAATAATCATTGACATTTGTTCAAGGATCTTTACAAAGAGTGTTCCAGGATGAGCACGTAGGCTGAAGCTTGAGGCCATGGGAAGGATTGTTTTCTGAGACCTGTTTGTGAGGGAAATATTTATGGCAAAAGGAGTTTGCTAAGTTTAGGGTTTAGGAATAATTAAGAATATTTAGAAGCCTTTTAAGGAGATAGTGATCTTAAGATGCTAGGGGCAAACAGGATTTAGAAAGATAAGAAACAAACTGAGGAATGGGTCATTAATTACAATGTAATCACAAGTTAAGTATAGTTCATTTAAGAGAAAGTAGATAATAGACAGTAAAGCCGATACTGAGAGAATCACTGAAGCAGGAACTCTGTTTGAAGGACAACAGTGATTTCTGGAGACAATAAATCTGGGTGGGGAAAACTTAAAATATCAAACCTCTGACCTAATGCTTTTGTCAAAGTATAAAAGAAAACCTGAAGCTTGAAATAAACATGTAGTTCTGTACTGTGAGTCAGAGGCTACATCATTGTCTGCTGACAACGCTCACCCCTTCAGGCTGACTCCCTGGCTGCTGGAGCTGAGCTCTGGCAAACACTTTCACAGCATCCTCTTTCAGGATTTGAAATAGCTCAACTGGAATGCCATCACCTCCACTAGCTTTGTTCATAGTGATGCTTCTTAAGGACCACTTGACTTCACATTCCAGGATGTCTGGCTCTAGGTGAGTGATCTCACCGTTGTGATTATCTGGTTCACAAAGATTTTTTTTTGTAGTTATTCTGTGTATTCTTGCCAACTCTTCTTAATATCTTCTGCTACTGTTAGGTCCCTACAATTTCTATCCTTTATTGAGCCCATCTTTGAATGAAATCTTCCCATTGTATCTCTAATTTTCTTGAAGAGATCTCTAGTCTTTCCCTTTTTATTATTTTCCTCTATTCCTTTGCATTGCTCACGTGGGAAAGCTTTCTTATCTCTCCTTGCTATTCTTCGGAACTGTACATTCAAATGGGTATATCTTTCCTTTTTTCCTTTGCTTTTCCCTTCCCTTGTTTTCACAGCTATTTGTAAGGCTTCCTCAGACAGCTATTTTGCCTTTTTTTTTTCTTGGATATGGTCTTGATCCCTGTCTTCTGCACAATGTCATGAACCTCCATCCATAGTTCATCAGGCACTCTATCAGATCTAGTCCCTTAAATCTATTTCTCACTTCTACTGCATAGTCATAAGGGATTTGATTTAGGTCATACCTGAAAGGTCTAGTGGTTTTCTCCACTTTCTTCAATTTCAATCTGAATTCAGTAATAAGGAGATCATGATCTGAGCCACAGTCAGCTCCCGATCTTGTTTTATCTGACTGTATAGAGCGTCTCCATCTTTGGCTGCAAAGAATATAATCAATCTGAATTTGGTGTCAGCCATTCTCTTGTGTTGTTGAAAGAAGTTGTTTGCTATGACTAGTGCGTTCTTTTGACAGAACTCTGTTAATCTTTGCCCTGCTTCATTCTGCACTCCAAGGCCAAATTTGCATGTTACTCCAGATGTTTCTTGACTTCCTACTTTTGCATTGAAATCCCCTATAATGAAAAGGACATCTTTTTTGGGTGTTAGTTCTAGAAGGTTTTGTATGTCTTCTTAGAACTGTTCAACGTTATTCTGCTTCTTCAGTATTACTGGTCAGGGCATAGACTTGGATTACCATGATATTGAATGGTTTGCCCTTGAAACAAACAGAGATCATTCTGTCGTTTTTGAGATTGCATCCAAGGACTGCATTTTGGTCTTTTGTTGACTCTAATGGCTACTCCATTTCTTCTAAGGGATTCCTCCCCACAGCAGTAGATATAATGTTCATCTGAGTTAAATTCACCCATTCCAATCCATCTTAGTTCAGTGATTCATAGAATGTCAATGTTAACTCTTGCCATCTCCTGTTTGACCACTTGCAATTTGCCTTGATTCATAGACCTAACATTCCAGTTTCCTTTGCAATATTGCTCTTTACAGCATTTAGCCTTGCTTTTATCACCAGTCCCATCCACAACAGGGTATTGTTTTTGCTTTGGTTCTGTCCATTCATTCTTTCTGGAGTTATTTCTTCACTGATCTCCAGTAACATCGGGCACCTACTGACCTGGGGAGTTCCTCTTTCAGCATCCCATCTTTTTGCCTTTTCATACTGTTCATAGGGTTCTCCAGGCAAGAATACTGATGTGGATTGCTGTTTCCTTCTCCAATGGACCACATTTTGTCAGACCTCTCCCCCATTACCTGTCTGTCTTGGGTGGCCCCACACTGCATGGCTTAGTTTCATTGAGTAGAAAAGGCCGTGGTCTGTGTGATCAGATTGGCTGGTTGTCTGTGATTGTGGTTTCAGTCTGTCTGCCCTCTGATGCCCTCTCTCAGTGCCTACCATCTTACTTAGGTTTCTTTTACCTTGGACCTGTGGTAGCTCTTCACGGCTGCTCCAGTAAAGCACAGCTGCTGCTCCTTACCTTGGACATGGGGTAGCTCCTCTCGGCCACTGCCCCTGACATTGAATGTGGGGTAACTCCTCTCGGCCACCGCCCTGACCTTCGACATAGGGTAGCTCCTCTAAGCCACACTTCTGCACAATTACAGCTGCTACGCCCTACTTCCTATTATTCTGCTTCCCCCTTCTCTTTTCCCACTGGTAATCACTAGCTTGTTCTCCATATCTGTGACTCTGCTTCTGTTTTGTTATATTTATTTTTTTGTTTTATTTTATAGATTTTTATGCATATAAGTGACAAAATACAGTATTTTTCTTTATCTGATTTACATACTTTGTATTTTTTAAAAGACCACTGTGTCCATATAGATATAATGTGACTTAATCACCAAATATCTGTAGACATGAGTTTGAGTGACAAAGTCAAAGGAAAGAAAGTGAATGTGTTAATCATTTAGTTTTGTCCAACTCTTGGTCTTTGTGATCCCATAGACTCTGCCAGGCTCCTCTGTCCATAGAATTCTCCAAGCAAGAATACTGGTGTGGGTAGTCCTTCCCTTCTCCAGGGGATCCTCCTGAACCAGGGATTGAACCAGGATCTCCTGTATCACAGACAGATTCTTTACCATTTGAGCAAGAATACTGGTGTGGGTAGTCCTTCCCTTCTCCAGGGGATCCTCCTGAACCAGGGATTGAACCAGGATCTCCTGTATCACAGACAGATTCTTTACCATTTGAGCAAGAATACTGGTGTGGGTAGTCCTTCCCTTCTCCAGGGGATCCTCCTGAACCAGGGATTGAACCAGGATCTCCTGTATCACAGACAGATTCTTTACCATTTGAGCAAGAATACTGGTGTGGGTAGTCCTTCCCTTCTCCAGGGGATCCTCCTGAACCAGGGATTGAACCAGGATCTCCTGTATCACAGACAGATTCTTTACCATTTGAGCAAGAATACTGGTGTGGGTAGTCCTTCCCTTCTCCAGGGGATCCTTCTGAACCAGGGATTGAACCAGGATCTCCTGTATCACAGACAGATTCTTTACCATTTGAGCCACCAGGGAAGGTGCTTTAATACAGTAATGACAAATGCAATCAGAAAAGTTAGACCCTAAATACAACTTCAACCTTACTAAAGAAGGCTGCAAACACTGATTGCTGTCAAATATAAATTATAGCCTTGAGAGGTTTCCAATAAATTTTAAACAACCAGAACAGTAACTCAGTAACTAGAATGAGATTTGTTTTGTGACTTTTTAAAATCACCTAAAATATTATTTGCACTATGAAGAAATAGTTCATTTGTCCTTACTCAAAACAGATTTGTTGACCAAAATATACTTTCTTTTGAAAAATGATTTCTACTGTGTCCTTTGTTTGATTAAATATTTGTTTATTTGGCCCATTTAAGATGGCATCTGTGAGCATTATGTTCCTTACTCAAATATTGAAATTATTTCTCTGTTTCAGGTATTACAGATATCATGATTAAAAAGAAAGGAGATATACATTTCATATTACTATGGCCTAGGCAAAGATAAAATATTTTCTACTTGGTTTCTATTACCTTAATGATAAGTATGGGTAGTTATTATTAGCATTGTCTAAATCATAGTGAAAATGTAACTTCTCTGTGTGGAACTTTATTCATCTAGAACATAGAAATCATTGACATATTTTTGAAACATATAGTTTATTGTAGAGTTCTATCAATGATTAAATATGTCTTATTGATATGCACATTAATTATAAAATGAATCAGCTAAAGAAAAGTATATGTAAGTGCCATTTAACTGAAAAAAGTTTTATTAATGAAAATGAGTCAAATTTCCATATAAAAGCTTCTCTTTTCTCAGGTAGATCTTCACTGACCTACTAATGTAATTACATAAGTCGAACTTAATTTTATGTGTTAATTTGATTAGATTAGTTGTTAGATTAGCAGGTAAGATGATGAGCTGTTTATAAGTCTTAAATCTATTTATAAATTTCCAAAGATTGATACAACAGTGAAGAATATATTACCTTATGTGCATTATTTACCAGTATAAGGTTTGTGATGAAACACAGGTATATTCTATGGTATCAAAAAGACAAAATTAGGCTTCAAATTGGCAACAATATGAACTGTTTGCAGTGGATTTTCTTATTTTATATGTTAATATTTGTTAACTACCAAAGTTTTAAGAAATTTTTCTGATATATATTATGATTGTCTTAAAGAAAGATAACTGGTGACAGTGGAGTGATTTTGGAACTGTTATCTAAACAAGGATCACTCCAGCATGTCAAAGACAAAAGTCATTGAAGTCCTACCTCTGAATACCTAGAAGTTATCATAACACAGATATCAAGTCACTAGTATACTGATAAGTTCAATTCAATTCAACAAATATCTATTATGCAACTACTACGTACCAGGTAGGCTTCACAGGTAGCTCAGTGGTAAATAATCTGCCTGAAATGCAGGAGCCATAAGAGAGGGGGATTTGATCCCTGGGTCAGGAAGATTCTCTGGAGGAGGGCTTGGCAACCCACTTCAGTATTCTTGCCTGGAGAATCCCATGGAGAGAAAAGCCTGGTGGGCTACAGTCCATAGGGTCACAAAGAGTCAGACAGAACTGAAGTGGCTTAGTGTGCAGGCACACATGTACCAGCAACTTTTCTGGGTATTAAGCATACAATGATAAACAAACTCGTTCATTTCCTCAAGGAAACTATGTCTAATGGGAGAAAGAGAATCTTATCCAACACAAACTTCATCATTATCATTAGCTGGTGATGGCTTTAGAGCTTGGAGATGGAAGACTGCTGAAGAGATTTGTTATTAGCTGCACTGGTAGTAGAATCTAAGCCATGCTACTTGGCAACTGGTGGAGACCTTGCATGTCTTTATAAATTACTTACACATAAAAATGTTACATTGTGTACTTAAAGAGACTATATACCTTTTACTTTTTGATGATTTTTCTTGAGTATTCAAAAGTGCTTTGTAAAAACTATCCTTTATTGATTTCAATAATACTGCCCTTCCTTTTTCCAACTTAAAAAAAAAAAGAAAAAGCTAAAAATAGGCAGTTAATCCATAAGAATTATGGAGAAGAAACTGAATTGACTGAAACATTGTTACATTTGGATACGAATATGTCCAAATGTCCTACTTACACAGGTAGTGAATGTTTAAAACAAACACAGAAATTATATAAATTATGACTGTAGTCAAAGACAATTTTAAATATTTCTGCTGCTACTGCTGCTAAGTCGCATCAGTTGTGTCCGACTCTGTGCGACCCCATAGACAGCAGCCCACCAGGCTCCCCCGTCCCTGGGATTCTCCAGGCAAGAACACTGGAGTGGGTTGCCATTTCCTTCTCCAATGCATGAAAAGTGAAAAGTTAAAGTGAAGTTGCTCAGTCGAGTCCGACTCCTAGTGACCCCAGGGACTGCAGCCTACCAGGCTCCTCCATCCATGGGATTTTCCAGGCAAGAGTACTGGAGTGGGGTGCCATTCTAGCCATGCTATAATAATAAGTAATAACTTCCTTATCTCAACATAAAAGACAAAAACTTCCATTAGGTTTCTCTACCTAGGCATTATGGATATATTGAGCCAGGTAAGTCTTTGTGTTGAGATGCGTGGCTATTTAGTGCATTATAAGTTGCCAATCCATGTTCCTGACATTTACCCACTATATACCAGTAGCTCCTCCTCAGTTTTGATAATCACTGACTTTCCAGATATTGCCAGATATCCCTCAGTGAAGAGAGAGATATTATGTCCCTGTGAAAGCCACTGTGTTTCAGGGCACCATGTATATTTACAGTGGACTAGAAGCATTCCCCCTAAGATCAGGAACAAGACAGTTATTCACACAATTTCAATACTGGACCAGAGATCTAGTCAGTGCAGTCAGATAGGAAAAATAAATAAAAGTTATCCAGACAGGAAATAAGTAAAAGCTGTCTTTACTTGCAGATGACATTGTCATCTAAGTAGTAAATCAGATGAAATGTAGAAGAACACTACTAGAACAAATAAGTTAATTTAGAAAAGATACCAATCAGTGCACAAAGTTCAATTGCGGGAATCTCTTGGTGGTCCAGTGGTTAGGACTTTTCACTTTCACTGCTGTTGACACTGATTCAATCCCTGGTCAAAGAACTAAGATTCTGTAAGCCACTGGGCATGGTCAAAAAACAATTGATTGTATTTCTATACAGTAGCAGTTAATATAAATATGAAATTAAGAAATTATTTCTGATTCTGGTCCAAGATGGAGGTTTTGGAAAACTCTGAATGTACCTCCTCCTATGGATTTATTAAATTAACACTTACATATAGATTCTGCTCCAGCCAGCCTGTTTAAGATTCCTGGGACAGGCAGTCTATACAGGGGAAGTTCCTATACAAGACCACACCTTTAAGATAAGGAGAGGTAGCTATTTTAGCTAATTCATAAGATCAGAGCCAGAATATCAAACAAAATGAGGAGACAGAAAAACATGTTCCAGGCAAAAGGACAAGATAAAACCCCAGAAAAACTCCAAAGAAAGAGAGATAACCAATTTACCCAATAAAGTGTTAAAAGTCATGATTATAAATGTGCTCAGTGAATTAGGAAGAGGAATGCAAGGACAGAGTGAGAGCTTCAAAAACGTGTAAGAAAATAGAAGAAAGAACTTATCAGACCTGAAGATTACAATAAGCAAATGAAAAGTACACTAGAGGAAATCAACAGCAAATTATATGATACAGGAAAGTGGATCAGTGATAGAATAGTGGAAATCACCTAGTCAAATCAGCAAAAAGAAGGAATCATTAAAATAATCAGAATGGTTTGAGACATCTGACATTAAACATATTCACTCCACGTTATAGAGGTCCCAGAAGGAAGACAGAGAAAATGGTAGAAAACTTACTTGAAAAAAATATGACTGAAAATTTCTCTAACTTAGAGAAGGAAGCAGATATCCATGTCCATGAAGCACAGAGAATCCCAAACAAGATGAACCCAAAGAGGTCCACAAAAAGACATTATAATTAAAATGTCAAATATTAAAGATAAAAATAGAATTTTAAAGGCAGCAAGAGAAAAACAATGCATCTCTATAAGAATGTCAGCTGTTTTTTCAAAAGAAATATAGTGGGCCAGGATGGACTGGCATAATATGCTTTAAGTGCTGAAAGGAAAAAGTGTTATAACCAGTAATAGTTACTCAGAAATGTTATTAATATCACTAAGAATTGAAGGAGATATAATTTCCAGATAAGCAAAATATGAAGGAGTACATCATCACTATAATAGCCTTACAAAAATATTAGAGTCTTCATTAAGCAGAAAAGACCAAAACTAGAAAAAAGAAAAAAATCTCAGTGATTAAGGCAAATATGGCATCACAGACTCAATGGACATGAGTTTGAACAAGCTCTGGGAGATGGTGGACAGGGAAGCATGGCATGTCTCAGACCATGGGGTTGCAAAGAGTTGGACAATACTGAGTGATTGAACAAACAAATAAAATAGAAAAAGCAATGGATAAGCCACTTAAAAATCTAGTATAAAGGTTAAAAGATAAAAGTAGTAAAACCAACTATAGCTGTATTAAGCAATTAAAGGAAATACTAAATGAGATGGAAAATATGATGTCAAAAATAAACTGAGAGGTAATAAAAAGGTAGAATTTTTAAAATGCATTCAAACTTAAATGACTATCAGCTTAAAATATACTGCTATGCATATGTAGGCCAATATTTATGAACCTCCTTGTAATCACAAACCAAGAGCACATAATAAATACACAAAAATGCAGAGAAAAGAACCTAAATGTAGCATTAAAGAAAATAATCAAACAACAAAGAGACCAGAGAAAAGAAAGAGAAGAAACAAAAAAGAAAGAAAGAAAACAATGAAACATGGCAATAAGTACATACCTATCAATAATCACTTTATAAGTAAATGTACTGAATACTTTCATGAAAAGACACAGAAAGGTTGACTGGATACAAGAACAAGACTCATATATATGCTGCATATTAGAGACTCACTTCAAATTTAAAGTCGCACACAGACTGAAAGTGAAGATTAAAAACAAGTGTTCAATTCAAATGGAAACAAACAGAAAGGGTAGTACCACTTATATTACACAAAATACACTTTAAAACAAAGAGTATAACAAGAACTAAAGAACTGATCAAGGTTGAATTCAAGAAGAAGATATAGCAATTGCAAATGTATTAATATATGCTCCCAACATGGGATCATATATGTTTACAACATGCTCCCACAGAAAGCAAGTATTAACAGATAAAGGGAGAAATTGATAGTAACACAATAAAAGAAGAGGACTTAAACATCCCACTTATATCAATGGACATATCATCCAGACATAAAATCAATACAGAAAAAATGACTTTAAATGACATTTAGATTAGATGGAATATATTATATATATATATATATATATATATATATATATATATATATATATAATCTCTAACTGTGGAACATTCTTAAAGAGATGGGAATACCAGACCATCTTACCTGTCTCCTGAGAAATCTGTATGCAGGTCAAGAAGCAACAATTAGAACCAGACATGATAGTCAAAAGCAGAGACATTACTTTGTCAACAAAGGTCCGTCTAGTCAAGGCTATGGTTTTTACAGTAGTCATGTATGGATGTGAGAGTTGGACTGTGAAGAAAGCTGAGTGCTGAAGAATTGATGCCTTTGAACTGTGGTGTTGGAGAAGACTCTTGAGAGTCCGTTGGACTGCAAGGAGATCCACCCAGTCTATTCTAAGGGACATCAGTCCTGGATGTTCTTTGGAAGGAATGATGCTAAAGCTGAAACTCCAGTACTTTGGCCACCTCATGTGAAGAGTTTACTCACTGGAAAAGACTCTGATGCTGGGAGGGATTGGGGGCAGGAAGAAAAGGGGACGACAGAGGATGAGATGATTGGATGGCATCACCGACTCGATGGATGTGAGATTGAGTGAATGCCAGGAGTTGGTGATGGACAGGGAGGCCTGATGTGCTGCAGTCCATGGGGTCACAAAGAATTGGACAGGACTGAGCGATTGAACTGAACTGATGGAACAACAGACTGGTCCCATATGGGCCAAGGAGTATGTCAAGGCTGTATATTGTCACTCTGCTTATTTAACTTCTATACAGAGTACATCATGAGAAATGCTGGGCTGGATGAAGCACAAGCTGGAATCAAGACTGCCAGGAGACATCAATAACCTCAGATACGCAGATGATACCAACCTCATGGCAGAAAGTGAAGAAGAACTAAAGAGCCTCTTGACGAAAGTGAAAGAGGAGAGTGAAAAAACTGGCTTAAAGGTCAACATTCAGAAAACTAAGATCATGCCATCTAGTCCCACCACTTCATGGCAAACAGATGGGGAAACAGTGAAAACAGTGTCAGTCTTTATTTTCTTGGGCTCCAAAATCACTGTAGATGGTCAGTGCAGCCATGAAATCAAAAGACGTTTGCTCCTTGGAAGAAAGGTTATTACCAACCTAGACAGCATATTAAAAAGCAGAGACATTGCTTTGCCAAGAAAGGTCCATCTATTCAAAGCTATGATTGTTCCAGTAGTCATGTATGGATGTGAGAGTTGGATCATAAAGAAAGCTGAGCACCAGAGAATTGATGCTTTTGAACTTTGGTGTTGGAGAAGACTTTTGAGAGTCCCCTGGACTCCTAAAGGAAATCAGTCCTGAATATTCATTAGAAGGACTGAGGCTGAAGCTGAGACTCCAGTATTTTGGCCACCTGATGCGAAGAACAGACATTGGAAAAGATCCTGATGCTGGGAAAGATTGAAGGCATAAGAAGGGAACCACAGAGGATGAGATGGTTGGATGGCATCACCGACTTGATAAACATGAGTTTGAGCAAGCTCCAGGTTTTGGTGATGGACAGGGAAGCCTGGCGTGCTGCAGTCCATGGGGTCATAAAGAGTCAGACAGGACTGAGTAATTGAACTTAAACCTGAATATGGCTCCGTCCCAAAGCAGCAGAATACAGATTCTTTTCAACTGAAATAGCATAGAAACATGGCTGCAATAAAATAGGCACTATCAAGTACTGGTATGTATGTGAAATAACTAAATCTCTCATACAACCCTCATGTAACACTATGTTAAATGGTACAACTACTGCCAAAAAAATTTAGTGATTTCCTACAATGTTAAACTCACTATATGATCAAGCCATACCACTCATAGGTATTTACCTAAAATCAAAGAAATAAATATTCACTGAATGATTTTTACATGAATACATATAGCAGCTTTACTTTTAAGAACCAAAAAGTGGAAATAAGCCAAGTATTCATCAACAGGTGAAAGAATGAACAAACTAGCATATCCATGCAATTAAATGTTAATTAGCAATAAAAAGGAAGAGAATGTTTGTACAGGCAACTGCATGAATAAATCTTAATTATGATGAGTGAAAGAAAATAAGAAAAAGTGGTATATGCAATTATATCATTTACATGAAACTCTGGAGTAACAAAGGTCAATAAAGTTATTATATATTAAACATATTTAATACATAGGCAGATTTATACAGGTATAATTAACACACAATAACCTGAAATAATTTAATATTTTATTTAGATTTTTAATTACATACGTGTATATATACATACATATATGATATGTTAATATTGCCTGAGTTTCCAAAGTATAGCAATATGGATCAACATTCCCTATTATTATCATTACAGAGAAACTCAAACTATATGGAGTTAATTAAGCAGAGACTATTTGCTGAGTATAGGGTAGTGTTGTTATATTTTTTTTCTGTTGAAAGTGGTACAATGCTGCTGCTGCTGCTGCTGATGCTACAGTTTGTGAAAAGTTGATGCAAAGAACTGCTATTAATTAAACATAGACATAATTTATTTTAAAATTTCATGGTAGGTTGAATTCCATTGGCTTTACTCATAAGAGGCAATAATAGAGATTACTGGTGTACTATTAAATGTATTTTCAGGGAATTGGGTGCAATCTTGAAGCCCTGAAGGCATTTCCTATGCATTATAAATTATATGGTAATGTTATCAATTATTTGTAAAAATTACTCAGTTTTCCACTGAAGCAAAAAATAAGCAATCAATTCACACAATTGGATTCATAAATGATATTTTCTTTAAAATTGACATTTGAAATATTTCTACTTCATTGATAATCAGTTATATACTGTTTTAACTAGTGAAATGTGAAGTTTAAGATTGGAGCAATAAATTTACTCCCAGATTTTATGATCAACCCATTGAAGGACTTTTTCTTTCTCAATGCAGCTATTTCTAATTATGATTGCTGGAGTATTATTGGATTTAGAAAATATGAATAAATAATGAATAAACCTAATAATAAAAGCTGGGCACAAAACAAAATGCATCTTTGCTGTGATCTATTATTGCAGAAGGAAAAGGTCAGGCAGCATCCAATCTGAAGACTTCTTCCTTTTTTCCCCTCTTACATAGTGAGTTCTCCCTTCACAATTCTCTCAATTACTACTTATAAACCCACACATAAAGATGTACATACATGCAACATGCACACTTGCATACATACTTACTGAAGAACATACTGTTACACACGGATGTTAAAAACTATTTTAAAGTTTGTTCACTGAACAAGAATCCTGTAATCAAGCAGAAAGAGCATCTGAAAATCAAACTGCTTAGTTCACTTAACACTGTGCTCTGGTTAAGGATTGCATCTGCTCTAGGCAAGATGTGGCTTTTTATATTTCTGCACAGAAGCCCAAGTGGGCTAGCAGCAGCTCTGATGGACATGACAGACTTACAGTCATCATGGTTAGAAAGAAAGAAAATAACTCTAAAGAGTTATTCATAGTAAACTGACCCCAGTGATGAGATTTACCCTTTGAAAATACACAAACCAAAATTAATGGAGATTTATTGGTAAGACTATGGATACATGTGTGGAAGAGTAGGAAATCACCGTAACAATCACTATGGAAAGCTGGAGATACATAAAGAACCCTTAACTAAGTTATACTGTAATTCATTGCTCCAAGTTCCAATGTTTCTCTAAAGATGTGGTGTTTTTATATATTAATCCTGTTTTGGTTTTGCTGAGCTTATAGCACATGTGTGTTACCCTGTTTTGATAAAAATTTTCAAATTTTTCATTCAATATTTCCTGAAATATTTCTGACCCCATTTAAACTTTCCTCTCCTTTTGGGATTTCAATTACATATATGTTAGGCTGACTGATACTAAACATAACTGAAGCTCTGTCAACTTTATATTTCTATCTTTTTTATTCCTTTTATCTGTGTCAATAGTTACTATTGTTCTATCTTTAAGTTCACTCATTCTTTATCTTGACTAATCAAAATTTAACCTCGTCCAATAAATTTTGTTTCAGAGAGTATTTTTTTTAGTTCAATGATCTCTATTTCTTTTTACAGTTTCTATATCTATCCTGAAATTTTGCACCATTTTACCCACTAAACCAACTTTTTTTTTTTTACTTTACAATATTGTATTGGTTTTGCCACACATCAACATGAATCTAAACCAACTTTTAACATATTTATCATAGTTATATTAAAGTCCTTGTTTGCTAAATCTAAGATGCCTGAGGTTCTATTTCTATTAACTGTTTTTCTCTTGACCATGGCTCACATTTTCCAGCTTCTTTGCCTGACTACCAATGTTTACTGTGTACAGACATTGCAGATGATATATTACAGAGACTCTAGATTCTGTAATGTTTCTCTGAAGTGTATTGAATTGTAATTTAATGAATCAACTTGGCCTTATGGAGGCATGGATTTAGGTTTTGTTAGGAGAATCCCAGGGACAGGGGAGCCTGGTGGGTTGCTGTCTATGGGGTCACAAAGAGTCAGACACAACTAAAGTGACTTAGCAGCAACAGCAGGGTGGACTTATTTTGGCTTTATACTCTTTAGGATATACGTTATACTCTCTGAACATTGTCTATATTTCTTAAATATATCCTTCTGGATTTTCAATGGAAAACCAAAGATTTTTACCAAGCCTCTTTAACTCATTGTATTTTGAATTCCAAACTTTGATTTTCAAATTAAAACAGATGCTAAAATCTCTTTTCAGTTCTTGCAGATGTCATCTGTTCTTTTCCACTACTTTATTTGAAGTCTTATTTTTTGCATGCAAGTTTAAGTTTCAGCAAAAGATTTGAAGGGAATTTAATTGGGAATTTTGAAGGCTCCACTTCTGTCTCCTTTCTTTCTAGAATATCTTCTTTGTTTCCACACGAAGTCTGTTCTTTCACCCCATTAGAACCCCATCTCCCAAGTATGTGAGAACTGGGGATTCATCTAAAGGGAAAAGCTTTTAGTGAGATGTGGATCTCACTTAACTGGCTTCACTGGTTTAAGAGTTGAATTTTCTTCAGTCTCTGTCTGTTCTTGGTTATTTTTCAATATTTTCAAGCTACTGTTGTTATTGTTTTCATTTTGCTGTAAGTCTACAGTTATTATTGCTATGGAGAAATAAGATACTAGAAGTTGGGAATCTGTTTTATGTCCCATCAAATTTAAAGATGAACTCATTATTCTGACAAAAAAGAATTCTTAACTGGAGTACTATCAACTCTGACACCATCTCTTCTTCAGTTCACTTCAGTCTCAGAGTCATATCTGACTCTTTGAGACCCCATGTATCTCAGCACGCCAGGCCTCCCTGTCCATCACCAGTTCCTAGAATTTACTCAAACTCGTGTCCGTTGAATCTGTGATGCCATCCAACCATCTCATCCTCTGTTGGCCCCCTCTCCTACCGCCTTCAATCTTTCTCAGCGTCAGGGTATTTACAGATGAGTCAGCTCTTTATGTCAGGTGACCAAATTATTGGAGTTTTTGTCTCAGCATCAGTTCTTACAATGAATATTCAGGACTGTTCCCTTTAGGATGGACTGGTTGGAACTCCTTGCAGTCCAAGGGACTCTCAAGAGTCCTCTCCAACACCACAGTTCAAAAGCATCAGTTCTTTGGTGCTCAGCTTTCACATTCATACATGACTACTGGAAAAAACATAGCCTTGACTAGATGGACCTTTGTTGTCAAAGTAATATCGATACTTTTTGATATGCTATCTAGGTTGATCAAAACTTTCTTTCCTAGGAGTAAGCGTCTTTTAATTTCATGACTGCATTCACCATCTGCAGTGATTTTGGAGCCCCCCAAAAATGAAGTGTGCCACTGTTTCCCCATCTATTTGCCATGAAGTGATGGAACCAGATGCCAAGATCTTAGTTTTCTGAATGCTGAGCTTTAAGTCAACTTTTTCACTCTCCTCTTTCACTTTCATCAAGAGGCTCTTTAGTTCTTCTTTGCTTTCTTCCATAATGGTAGTGTCATCTGCATATCTGAGGTTACTGATATTTCTCCTGGCAATCTTGATTTCAGCTTGTGCTTCATCCAACCCAACGTTTCTCATGATGTGCTCCTCATATATGTTAAATAAGCAGGGTGACAATATATAGCCTTGACATACTCCTTTCCCTAATTGGAACCAGTCTGCTTTTCTATGTCCAGTTCTAACTGTTGCTTCCTGACCTGCATACAAATTTCTCAAGAGGCAGGTCAGGTGGTCTGGTACTCCAATCTCTTGAAGAATTTTCTAGAGTTGATTGTGATAAACAGAGTCAAAAGCTTTGAGATATTCAGTAAAGCAGAAATATATGTTTTTCTGAAACTCTTTTGCTTTTCAATGGTCCAGCAGATGTTGGCAATTTGATCACTGGTTCCTCTGCCTGTTCTAAAACCAGCTTGAACATCTGGTAGTTCATAGTTCAGATATTGTTGATGCCTCACTTGGAGAACTTTGAGCATTAGTTTACTAGTGTGTGAGATGGGTGAAGTTGTGTGATAGTTTGAACATTCTTTGGCATGGGCCTTTCTTTGGGATTGGAATGAAAACTGACCTTTTCAGTCCTGTGGCCACTGCTGAGTTTTCCAAATTTGATGGCATATTGAGTGCAGCACTTTCACACCATCTTCTAGGATTTGAAATAGCTCAACTGGAATTCCATCACTCCCACTAGTTTTGTTCTTAGTGATGCTTCCTAAGGCCCACTTAACTTCACATTCCTGGATGTCTGGTTCTAGGTGAGTGATCACAGGATCATGATTATCTGGGTTGTGAAGATATTTTTTGTACAATTCTTTTTTGTATTCTTGCCACCTCTTCTTAATATCTTCTACTTCTGTTAGGTCCATACCATTTCTGTCCTTTATCGAGCCCATCTTTGCATGAAATGTTCCCTTGGTATCTCTACTTTTCTTGAAGAGATCTCTAGTCTTTCACATTCTACTGTTTTCTTCTATTTCTTTGCACTGATCACTGAGGAAGGTTTCTTATCTCTCCTTCTATTCTTTGGAATTTTGCATTCAAATGGATATATCTTTCCTTTCCTTTTCTCCTTTGCTTATCCCTTCTCTTACTTTCACAGCTATTTGTAAGGCCTCCTCAGACAGCCATTTGCTTTTTTGCATTTCTTTTTCTTGAGGGTGATCTTGATCTCTGTCTTCTGTACAATGTCTCGAACCTCCATCCATAGTTCATCAGGCATTCAGACTATCAGATCTAGTCCCTTAAAACTATTTCTCACTTCCACTGCATAATCGTAAGGGATTTGAATTAGGCCATACCTGAATGGTCTAGTGATTTTCCCTACTTTCTTCAATTTAACTCTGAATTTGGTAATAAGGAGTTAATGATCTGAGCCACAGTCAGTTCCTGGTCTTGTTTTTGCTGACCGTATAGTGCTTCTCTATCTATAGCTGCAAAGAACATAAATCAATCTGATTTAAGTGTTGACCATCTGGTGATGTTCATGTGTAGAGTCTTCTCTTGTGTTATTGAAAGAGGGTGTTTGCTATGACCAGTGCACTCTCTTGGGAAAACTCTATTAGCTTTTGCCGTGTTTCATTCTGTACCCCAAGGCCAAATTTGCCTGTTACTCCAGGTTTTTTTTTTCTCCCACTTCCTACTTTTGCATTCCAGTCCCCTATAATGAAAAAGACATCTTTTGGGGCGTGTTAGTTCTAAAAGGTCTTGTAGGTCTTCATAGAACCGTTCAACTTCAGCTTGTTCAGCATTACTATTTGGAGCATAAACTTGGATTACCGTGATATTGAATGGTTCACCTTGGAAACAGAGATTATTCTGTCATTTTTGGGATTGCATCCAAGTACTGCATTTTGGACTCTTTTGTTGGCTCTGATGGCTACTCCATTTCTTCTAAGGGATTCTTGCCCACAGTAGTAGATATAATGGTCATCTGAGTTAAATTCACCCATTCCAGTCCATTTTAGTTCACTGATTCCTAAAATGTTGACTTTCGTTTTTGCCATCACTTGTTTGACAGCTTCCAATTTGCCTTGATTCATGGACCTAACATTCTAAGTTCCTATCCAATATTGCTCTTTACAGCATTGGACCTTGATTTCATCACCAGTCACATCCACAACTGGGTGTTGTTTTTGCTTTGACTCTGTATCTTCGTTCTTTCCGGAGTTATTTCTCCACTGATCTCTAGTAGCAATTTGGGCACCTACTGACCTGGGGAGTTGATCTTTCAGTGTCCTATCTTTTTGCCTTTTCATACTGTTCATGGGGTTCTCAATGGAGGAATACTGAAGTTGTGTGTCATTCCCTTCTCCAGTGGACCACGTTTTGTCAGAGCTCTCCACTATGACTTGTCCTTCTTGGGTGGCCCTACACAGAATGGCTCATTGTTTCATTAAGTTATACAAGGCTGTGGTCCATGTGATTAGATTGGTTAGTTTTTTGTGATTGCAGATTTTCAGTCTGTCTGCCCTCTGATGGAGAAGGATAAGAGGCTTATGGAAGCCTCCTGATGGGAGAAACAGATTAAGAGGGAAACTGGATATTGTTTTGATGGGCAGGGCCATGCTCAGTAAATATTTAATCCAATTTTCTGTTGATGGGTGGACCTGTGTTCCTTCCCTGCATGGCCCTGGAGCAGCAAGTGGCTGAAAGGACATACCTCATGTCTAAGGTCAGGAGCAGCATCTGTGCTTTGCTGGGCCAGCCATGAGGAGATAACATATGTCCAAGTCAGAGGAACACCAGTAAGAGAGTAGGTGCTGAAGTGGCTGTGAGGAGATACCCCATGTCCAAGGGCAAAGGAAAAACCCCAGCAAGATGGTAGGAGGGGTGAATTCACATTTTAAATCAAACCCCATTCCCACCAGAGATGCTCAGAGGGCTCAAACAAACCTTGTGTGCACCAGAACCCAGGGACCCCATAGAGAGTGAGACAGAACTGTGTTTGAGTGTCTCCTGTAGATGTATGGGTCAGCAGTGCACTGCCACAGAGACAGGGGCTCTGGGTGCAGCAGACCTGGGTATGACATAAGCCCTCTTGGAGGAGGTCACCATTAACCCCACATACAGCTGGCAGAACTTACACAGGGCTGGGAAATAGACTCTTGGAGGGGACAAACAGAACCTTGTGCACCAGGACCTAGGAGAAGGAGCAGTGACCCCACAAGAGACTGACCAAGTCTTGCCTGTGAGTGTCCAGGATTCTCCAGTGGAGGTGTGGGTTTGTGGTGGCCTGCTGCAGTATTGGGGGCATTGAGTGTAGCAGTACATACATGGGATCTTTTGAAGGAGGTCACTATTATCTTCATCTCTTCTTACACTCCATTTAATTTTTTCAAGTCCAGGAACACTGGTTCCTGCCAGTTCCTTGAATAGAATAAAACTTGAGCTTGCCTCTAAGTTGCATTCAGCACTCAATCATTGGACACTGGCATGATTAACACCTTTCTTCCTTCAGACTTTACTCAAGTGCATCCTCTTCAGTAGGACTTTCCTTAATCACACTAAATAAATGTCAGCTCTCACATGAACTTTTTATCTTCCTTCTCTGCTTCTTTTTATCTTTACCTTTATCAATATCTATATCTAACATGTTTGTACATTATACAGCCACAAAATACATTTCTTAAATTTACAGTAAGTTCCCTAAAGATTAGCCTTTAAGTTGCAAACTTTCAAAGATGAAAACATGCTACTACCCAGACATCACTGGATCATTTTTTTTAAGAGGGTAGATTGAACCGAATCCAGCAAGGAACCAAAACCTGTGGCATCACATCAAGCATGTATGAAATTGCAGCTTGCCCTCCGTCTTCTTTTGCTAATGATCCTTCAATTCTACCATCTCATAAACTTCCCTCTCACCTCCAGTCAGTAACTCATCTTACCTGTTCACTTGATGCCAGCCCATGTATGCCAGCTGTTGTACTGTACTACTGCAATTTTCAAGGTACTAAAGAAAAGAAAGAAAGAAAGTCACTCAGTCGTGTCCGACTCTTTGTGAGCCCATGGACTGTAGCTGACCAGGCTCTTCTATCCATGGATTTTCCATGCAAGAATACTGGAGTGGGTTGCCATTTCTTTCTCCAGGGGATCTTCCAGACCCAGGAATTGAACCCGGGTCTCCTGCATTGTAGGCAGATGCTTTACCATCTGAGCCACCAAGGTACTATACTATAAGATTAAAGATGCTTTCTTTTTTTGTTTTTTTAATACAGTATTTGTGTGAAAAGCATTATAAAACTTATTGCAGTACAGTATTATATAGCTGATTGTGTCAGTTGGGTACCTAGGCTAACTTTGTTGGACTTACAAACAAAGTGGAGTTACAAACATGCTCTCAGAATGGAACTTGTTCATATGCAGGGGATTTATTTATTTATTCATTTATTGTCCCTCTTATATAAAATAAATCCTCTGATCGCAAGGATTTGTTCTTATGTTTTAGTTTACTGCTATGTCTCCAATAGAATTCCCTGGTGGCTCAGACAGTAAAGAATCTGCCTGCAATGTGAGAGAACTGAGTTCAATCCCTGGGTTGGGAAGATACCCTGGAGAAAGGAATGGCAACCCACTCCAGTATTCTTGCCTGGAGAAATCCATGGACAGAAAAGCCTGGAGGGCTACAGTCCATGGGGTCACAAAGACATGACTGAGTGACCATCACTTTCACTTTCTTTCCTCAGTACCTTCTGTATTCCCAGTGTTAAGAAAAGTTTATGAAACATAGAAGTTACTAAAAAATATTTTAACTGAGTTAATTAATTAATGAACAACACTATTTTCATTATCTGTTACTGCATTAGCATGTTTTCAAAAGTTAACCTGTTAGGAGGGGACCAGTATTTTCTACTATATTCCTTGCTTAAAGCCACACATTTGCAGGCAATATAATACAGAAAGTTAAGGCCTGAATTTGACAGAATATATTATTCTGGTATACTTTCCAAATTTATAAGAAATTTCTTCTTTCATTTAACTAAATAAATTTCCATCTTTATTATTACTGAAAATGTGAGAGGTAATAAAACTAAGCATGTAAACACATATATCTGTACATGTGTTTAATGTGTTTGATTAAATGTTTATACAGAGTCTAGAAAATAGCATATTAAGTGAGCCAGATAATACAGCTACTATTTTCCCATTACAATATAAAGTTAACATTGACTCTCATTAGATAATCTGCTCATGTAATTTGCACAGCTCAAAGGATTCTAACTTTAGAAAAGATATATCTACCACCTTACTTTTCTTTACAGTTTTTTTTTTTTTCCCAACAAATGTAAACAATACTTTTTTAAATGAATAGAATTTTTCTTCAAGACATCTAGACTGAAAAGTGACCACTTGGGGTAAGTAGAATAATAAAGTGGCATCAAGTTTTCATTTTAAAAGATTCAGTATTCAGTGTCTTTGGAAGAAAATACTCTCCTTTTCAATCACGTTGGTACTTCAGATGTGATTGACAGTTTTCTTTTAGAGGCTATATAGCACAGAATACATAAAGTAGACTAGACCAACATGCTACTATTATTTTTGACTGGAAAAAGCACATCTAGCAACAAATAACAATTGATTGTCCTTTATGTACATGAAACATGATAGATGACCCTGTGGAATATACATTCCAAATGATCACTGGTGATTTAATTTTGACACATAATTTATTTTGATTATGTTTATAACTCTTGGGAAATGTGTTTCTACTTCTTACACTATTGAATAACTTGCTGGTAATTGATAAGAAAATCTAAACCCCATTTTAGGAAAGAAGGAAATAAAATGCAGCTGATACACTATTTTGCTTCTTATAAAATTATGAAAACTTTATTTTCTTTGTTTTAAATCAGAGGGCTTATTTATAAAGTTTATAATTATAGATATAAGTATGACGTTTTCTTTCTTTCTTTCTTCTGACTGTTTTCATACCTGAAGATTGACAAAAATATTGTTCATGACAATTTTAATATGGGGGCTAAATTATTATAGAAGTCTGTGAATGAATAGGCTTGAATTATCAGTGCAGGAACACAGAGAGAAAGTTTTAGCATATGCATTGTAAGATTGAACCAATTGCAATGAGTAAAAGAAAAACCAATATTATTTGAAGACATTGCAAAAAAACTCTGCAAGGTAAACTTGCCTCTAACTAGAAATTGAAATGATTTACTTTTATATCTCTAATTTAATTACTTCTTGTCCCTGCTTGTTTTAAGTTTTAACATTTTTCTATACATTTATAATCCAACTTATTAGTTAATTTTACATGTTAGGAATCAAAGAAAAAAGGTAAAATCCAAGGGGAGAAAGAAGGGAATAAAATAAGAACTGATAAATTAAAAAGCTTACCTTTAGTTAGTCATTGCTATCTACAAGGTAGATTACTGAAAGCTTTACATGAAATATTTCATTTAATACTGACAAAATCACTATGAAGTAGGTGATACCACTACTTTCATCTAGAAGAGAAAACTTGGAGAGGTTAGATATCTTACCAAAACTGTATAACTACCAAGCAGAACAACTTGAATCCTGGACTGACTTTTCTGTGTGCACTGTGAGTGTGTTTATGCATGTACACATAAGTGTGTGTGTGTGTTTTTAAATAAAATATCACATATAGAAGTCATATGCCACTTGAAGTTACCTTTTGAAGTTATCTTTTGAAACCTTTTGAAAAAGTTACCTTTTGAAGTTATCTTTTGAAACCCATCTTTACATTTTAATAGGTTGCCATTTATTGGCTTTCACCTTTCCAAAGTGGAATTCAAAACTCTTAGTTTCTTGATCTCCCTTTAAACTAGGCTGCACTTAAATGATTTTGCAGATACACGAACTTGAGAGCCTAATTCCTATTCAAGCAGCATGACAAAAGATTCTGAGTTGGCCAGTCTCTGAGGAGGCCATGTATTGCTATGGCCTAAGTCATGAAAGACTCATCCAGTTTTGTACATCAGTTATAGTGGTTGCAATAGATTTGAGAACCCAGAAACTGGAATATGGACAAGAACACTGCTGGCAACAGCAGAAGTTTCTTCATCAGTCCAGTTATTCAGTGTGATTCTTAATATTGTGACTGGAAGTTTACCTTCAAGTCTACTTTTCTGGCACTACTAAAATTCTATGAACTTTGTTCAGTTCAGTTCAGTCACTCAGTTGTGTCCGACTCATTGCGACCCCATGAATCGCAGCATGCCAGGCCTCCCTGTCCATCACCAACTCCCGGAGTTCACTCAGACTCACATCCATCAAGTCAGTGATGCCATCCAATCATCTCATCCTCTGTTGTCCCCTTCTCCTCTTGCCCCCAATCCCTCCCAGCATCAGAGTCTTTTTCAATGAGTCAACGCTTCGCATGAGGTGGCCAAAGTACTGGAGTTTCAGCTTTAGCATCATTCCTTCCAAAGAACACCCAGGGCTGATCTCCTTTAGAATGGACTGGTTGGATCTCCTTGCAGTCCATGGAACTCTCAAGAGTCTTCTCCAACACCACAGTTCAAATGCATCAATTCTTCGGCGCTCAGCCCTCTTCACAGTCCAACTCTCACATCCATACATGAACACTGGAAAAACCATAGCCTTAACTAGATTGACCTTTGTTGGCAAAGCAATGTCTCTGCTTTTCAATATGCTATCTAGGTTGGTCATACCTTTCCTTCAAAAGAGTAAGCATCTTTTAACTTCATGGCTGCAATGACCATCTGCAGTGATTTTGGAGCCCCCAAAAATAAAGTCAGCTACTTTTCCCACTGTTTCCCCATCTATTTGCCATGAAGTGATGGGAAAAGATGTCATGATCTTCGTTTTCTGAATGTTGAGCTTTAAGCCAACTTTTTCACTCTTCTCTTTCACTTTCATCAAGAGGCTCTTTAGTCCTTCTTCACTTTCTGTCGTAAGGGTGTTGTTATCTGCATATCTGAGTCACATTGGGAGTCATCAAAAGGTGTACAAATAATAAATGCTGACAAGGATGTGGAGAACGGGGAACCCTAGTGCACTGTTGGTGGGAATATATATTGGTGCAACCATTTTGAAAGCAGTATGGAGGTTTCTCAAAATACTAAAAATAGCACTATAATTTGATCCAAAAATTCCACTTCAGGGTACATACTTAAAGAAATGAAAACACTAATTTGAAAAGATAAGTGCACTTCAGTAATCATGGCAGCATTATTTACAATAGCCAAATATGGAAGCAACTTAAGTGTCCATCAAAATATGAATGGATAAAGAAAATATGTTTTATATATATATATACATATATATATAATGTATATATTTATATAGACACAATGAAACAGCCATATAAAAATAATAAAATTTTGACATTGCAACAACTTGGAAGGACGTGGAGAGTATTATGTTTAGTGAAGTTAGAGAAAGACAAATGTTTTTACATTGCCACTTATATGTAGAATCTAAAAAAAAAAAAGAGAGAATAAATATAACAAAAATGGAAACTGACTCACAGAGAACAAACTAGTGGTTACTAATGGAGAAAGAAAAAGAAATAATTGTATCTCATGGTTAAGGGATATATTTTTATTCTTTTTTTTTAAATATAAATTCATTTATTTTAATTGGAGGACAGTTACTTTTAAACTTCAATGAACCAGAATGAGTACTGATCATTTAACTTAAGCTGTTCTTTAATAAAGTGTTGAAAAGTGAAAGTGAAAGTGAAGTCACTCAGTCATGTCCGACTCTTTGCTACCTCATGGACTGTAGACTACTAAGCTCCTCCATCCATGGAATTTTCAAAGCAAGAGAACTGGAGTGGGTTGTTATTTCCTTCTCCAAGGGATCTATCAGACCCGCCCCCCCACTGAACCCGTGTCTCTGCATTGCAAGCAGACGTTTTACTATCTGAGCCACCAGGAAAGCTAAATGTTATAGTTACTTAATTTTAATATTTATCATTGCCATTATGAACTGCTGTATTTTCCAGCAGTTCATAATGGCAATGATAAAACTGCTGTATTTTCCAGCAGTTCATAATGGCAATGATAAATATTAAAATTAAGTATTAATTTTGATGCCCTATGAAGTTTGAAGTCTATTATATTACAGTGTGCCTTAAATTTACAATACACGACAATAACATATATACAGAATAGTGAAAAATAAAACATACATTAGCAGTCTCTAAAAGAAGTTTCTTAAAGTAGATGTAAAGCTTATATTGTCTTTTATGTACATAATCATTCTAATTCCAAAAAATATTTCTCTTAGAATTTTGTTCTGGAAATAAAGTACTATAAATCAATCAGATAAGACAATAAAATATGATATGGAAGGCTTCCAAAGATATCAGTTCAAAGAGATAGAGGAAAACAGTAGAATAAGAAAGACTAGAGATCTCTTCAAGAAAATCCAACAACACATTAAAAAGATCATACACCATGACCAAGTGGGCTTTATCCCAGGAATGCAAGAATTCTTCAATATCCACAAATCAATCAATGTAATACACCACATTAACAAATTGAAAAATAAAAGCCATATGATTACCTCAATAAATGCAGAGAAAGCCTTTGATAAAATTCAACATCCATTTATGATGAAAACCCTCCAGAAGGCAGGAATAGAAGGAACATACCTCAACATAATAAAAGTTATATATGAAAACCCCACAGCAAACAGTATCCTCAATGGTGAAAAATTAAAAGCATTTCCCCCAAAGTCAGGAACAGGACAAGGGTGCTCATGCTCACCACTACTACTCAACATAGCTTTGGAACTTTTGGTGACATCAATCAGAGCAGAAAAAGAAATAAAAGGAATCCAAAATGGAAAATAAGAAGTAAAACTCTCACTATTTGCAGATGACATGATCCTCTACATAGAAAACCCTAAAGACTCCACCAGGAAATTACAAGAGCTAATCAATGAATATAGTAAAGTGGAAGGATATAAAATCAACACACAGAAATCCCTTGCATTCCTATACACTAATAATGAGAAAATAGAAAGAGAAATTAAGGAAAAAATTCCATTCACCATTGCAACAAAAAGAAAAAAATATTTAGGAATATATCTACCTAAAGAAACTAGAGACCTATATATAGAAAACTATAAAACACTGCTGAAAGAAATCAAAGAGGACACTAATAGATGGAGAAATATACCATGTTCAGGGATCGGAAGAATCAATATAGTGAAAATGAGTATACTACCCAAAGCAATTTATAGATTCAATGCAATCCCTATCAAGCTACCAATGGTATTTTTCACAGAGCTAAAACAAATAATTTCACAATTTGTATGGAAATACAAAAAAGCTCGAATAGCCAAAGCAATCTTGAGAAAGAAGAATGGAACTGGAGGAATCAACCTGCCTGACTTCAGGCTCTACCAGAAAGCCACAGTCATCAAGACAGTATGGTACTGGCACAAAGACAGAAATATAGATCAATGGAACAAAATAGAAAGCCCAGAGATAAACCCATGCACCTAAGGACACCTTATCTTTGACAAAGGAGGCAAAAATATACAATAGAGAAAAGACAATCTCTTTTAATAAGTGGTGCTGGGAAAACTGGTCAACCACTTGTAAAAGAATGAAACTAGAACACTTTCTAACACCATACACAAAAATAAACTCAAAATGGATTAAAGATCTAAATATAAGACCAGAAACTATAAAACTCTTAGAGGAGAAAATAGGCAAAACACCCTCCAACATCCATCACAGCAGGACCGTCTATGACCCACCTCCCAGAATATTGGAAATAAAAGCAAAAATAAACAAATGGGATCTAATCAAAATTAAAAGCTTCTGCACAACAAAAGAAACTATATGCAAGGTGAAAGGACAACCTTCAGAATGGAGAAAATAATAGCAAATGAAGCAACTGACAAACAACTAATCTCAAAAATATACAAGCAAATCCTGCAGCTCAATTCCAGAAAAATAAAGGACCCAATCAAAAAATGGGACAAAGAAATAAATAGACATTTCTCTAAAGAAGACATACAGGTGGCTAACAAACACATGAAAAGATGCTCAACATCACTAGTCATCAGAGAAATGCAAATCAAAACCACAATGAGGTACCTTTCACACCAGTCAGAATGGCTGTGATCCAAAAGTCTACAAGCAATAAATGCTGGAGAGCATGTGAAGAAAAAGGAACCCTCTTACACTGTTGGTGGGAATGCAAACTAGTACAGCCACTATGGAGAACAGTGTGGAGATTCCTTAAAAAAACTGGAAATAGAACTGCCTTATGACCCAGCAATCCCACTGCTGGGCATACACACTGAGGAAACCAGAAGGGAAAGAGACACGTGTACCCCAATATTCATCACAGCACTGTTTATAATAGCCAGGACATGGAAGCAACCTAGATGTCCATCAGCAGATGAATGGATAAGAAAGCAGTGGTACATATACACAATGGAGTATTACTCAGCCATTAAAAAGAATACATTTGAATCAGTCCTAATGACGTGGATGAAACTGGAGCTTATTACGCAGAGTGAAGTAAGCCAGAAAGAAAAACACCAATACAGTATACTAATGCATATACATGGAATTTAAAAGATGGTAACAACAACCCTGTATGCGAGACAGCAAAAGAGACACAGATGTTTAGAATAGTCTTCCATGGGAGAGGGCTGGGTGGGAGGGATGATTTGGGAGAATGGCATTAAAACATGTATAATATCATATAAGAAACGAATCACCAGTCCAGGTTTGATGCAGGATACAGGAAGCTTGGAGCTGGTGCACTGGGATGACACAGAGGGATGGTATGGGGAGGGAGGTGGGAGGGGGGTTCAGGATGGGCAACACATGTACACCTGTGGCAGATGCATGTTGATGTATGGCAAAACCAATACAATATTATAAAGTAAAATAATAATAATAATAATTTAAAAAGACAAAAAAAGAAAGTACATTTCTAAAACAAAACAAAAAATAAAATAAAATAAATGACGAGTTCTCCAAAAAAAGAAAATCAGAGACACCAAGGAACATTTCATGCAAAGATGGGCATAATACATGACAGAAACAGAGAAACAGTATGGACCTAACAGAAACAGAAGATATTAAGACAAGGTGTAAAGAATACACAGAACTATATAAGAAAGATCTTAATGAGCCAGGTAGTCACGATGGTGTGATCACTCACCTAGAGCCAGACATCTTGGAGTGTGAAGTCAAGTGGGCCTTAGGAAGCATCTCTATGAACAAAGATAGTGGAGGTGATTGAATTCCAGTTGAACTATTTCAAATCCTAAAAGATGATGCTGTGAAAGTGTTGCACTCAATATGCCAGCAAATTTGGAAAACTTAACAGTGGCCACAAGACTGGAAAAAAATCAGTTTTCATTCCAATCACAAAGAAAGGCAATGCCAAAGAATGTTCAAATTACTACACAATTACATTCATTTCACATGCTAGGAAAGTAATGCTCAAAATTATCCAAGCCAGGCTTCAACAGTATGTGAACTGAGAACTTCCAGATGTTCCAGCTGGATTTAGAAAAGGCAAAGAAATGAGTGATCAAATTGCCAGCATCTGTTGGATCATAGGAAAAACAAGAGAATTCCAGGAAAACATTTACTACTGCTTCATTTACTGCACTAAAGTATTTGACTGTATGGGTCACAACAAACTGGAAAATTCTTCAAAAGTTGGGGATACCAGACCACCTTACCTGTCACCTGAGAAACCTGTATGCAAGTCAAAAAGCCACAGTCAGAACTGGACATGAAACAATGACTGGCTACAAATTGGAGTACATCAAGGCTGTATCTTGTCACTCTGCTTATTTAACTTCTATGCAAAGTACATCATGCAAAATGCCTGGCTGGATGAAGCAGAAAATGTAATCAAGATTGCTGGGAGATATATCAAATAACCTTAGATATGCAGATGACACCACTCTTGTGACAGAAAGCGAAGAGGAAATAAAAATCCTCTTGATGAAGGTGAAAGAGGAGACTGAAAAAGCTGGCTTAAAAGTCAACATTCAAAAAACGAAGATCATGGCATTCAGTCTCATCACTTCATGGCAAATATATAGGGAAAGAATAGAAATAGTGACAGACTTTATTTTCTTGGGTTCCAAAATCACTGCAGATGCTGACTGCAGGCATGAAATTAAAAGACGCTTGCTCCTTGGAAGAAAAGTTATGACCAACCTAGATAGCATATTAAAAAGTAGAGAAATTACTTTGCTGACAAAGGTCTGTCTAGTCAAAGCTTTGGCTTTTCCACCAGTCATATATGGATGTGAGAATTGGACCACAAAGAAGGATGAGCACAAAAGAATACATGCTTTTGAACTGTGCTGTTGGAGAAGACTGTTGAGAGTTTCTTGGGCTGCAGGGAGATAAAAGCAATCTATCCTAAAGGAAATCAGCCCGAAATATTCATTGGAAGGACAGATGCTGAAGCTGAAACTCTAATACTTTGGCCACCTGATGTGACGAGCCAACTCATTAGAAAAGACTCTGTTGCTAGGAAAATTCAAGGCAAGAGAAGGGGACAACAGAGGATGAGATGGTTGAATGGCATCACTGACTCAATAGACATGAGTTTGACCAAAATCCAGGAGATGGTGAAGGACAGGAAAGCCTGGTATGCTGAAGTCCATGGGGATCTCAAAGAATCAGACATGACTGAGCAACTGAAGAATAACAGCAATAATGGAAGCATTGGGAAAAGGTAAAAGTAAAATTATCATTTTATGCAGATGCTATGATTGTATTAAGGAAACCTTAGAAAATCTATTTCAGAAACAATTTGAAGCAATACAAATCTTTAGAAAGCCATTCATAAATTTAATATACACAAAGTGATAGTTATTTTATAAACTAGCAGTAGTCATTTAAACATAAAATAAAACATGATAATATGAAAAACAAAACATAAAATATTTAGCGATGTATTCAAGAGGAAATGTTTAGGACCAATTTGAATAAAACTTTGAAACTTACTTATGCCTGCTAAAAAAAGAAGAAAAAAAAAAAACTTAACTGCAGAGATATATATCCTTCCTTAGATAAAATGGACATTAAGTGTATCAATTCTCTTTAGTTAATCAACAATTCCAATGCAATCCCAAACAAAATCCTAATTATGATTTTAAATATCCTGAGGAAATTAAACTAAAGTTTATCTGAAAGAAGAAAATATCAAGAAAATTCTGAAAAAATAGGTTTCGCCCTACGCTCCTTTCTGTATAAACCTTCCATTTGTACAAATCCTCAGATTATCTTCCTATTTGCCTAATGGATCAGCGCCTGATTCATGAATCACTTAATAAAGTCAATAAGATCTTTAAATTAACTTGGATAAATATTTCAGATCAGATCAGATCAGTCGCTCAGTCGTGTCCGACTCTTAGTGACCCCATGAATCACAGCACGCCAGGCCTTCCTGTCCATCACCAACTCCCGGAGTTCACCCAGACTCACGTCCATCGAGTCAGTAATGCCATCCAGTCATCTCATCCTCTGTCGTCCCCTTCTCCTCTTGCCCCCAATCCCTCCAAGCATCAGAGTCTTTTCCAATGAGTCAACTCTTCACATGAGGTGGCCAAAGTACTGGAGATTCAGCTTTAGCATCAATCCTTCCAAAGAAATCCCAGGGCAAACCTCCTTCAGAATGGACTGGTTGGATCTCCTTGCAGTCCATGGAACTCTCAAGAGTCTTCTCCAACACCACAGTTCAAAAGCATCAATTCTTCGGCGCTCAGCCTTCTTCACAGTCCAACTGTCACATCCATACATGACCACAGGAAACACCATAGCCTTGACTAGACGGACCTTTGTTGGCAAAGTAATGTCTCTGCTTTTGAATATGATATCTAGGTTGGTCATAACTTTCCTTCCAAGAGGTAAGTGTCTTTTAATTTCAAGGCTGCAGTCACCATCTGCAGTGATTTTGGAGACCAGAAAAATAAAGTCTGACACTGTTTCCACTGTTTCCCCATCTATTTCCCATGAAGTGATGGGACCGGATGCCATAATCTTCATTTTCTGAATGTTGAGCTTTAAGCCAAATTTTTCACTCTCCTCTTTCACGTTTATCAAGAGAATTTTGAGTTCCTCTTCACTTTCTGCCATAGGGGTGGTGTTATCTGCATATCTGAAGTTATTGATATTTCTCGCACCAATCTTGATTCCAGCTTGTGTTTCTTCCAGTCCAGCGTTTCTCATGACGTACTCTGCATATACGTTAAATAAAGAGGGTGACAATATACAACCCTGACATACTCCTTTTCCTACTTGGAACCAGTCTGTTGTTCCAGTTCTAACTGTTGCTTCCTGACCTGCATACAAATTTCTCAAGAGGTAGATCAGGTAGTCTGGTATTCCCATCACTTTCAGAATTTTCCACAGTTAATTGTGATCCACACAGTCAAAGGCTTAGGCATAGTCAATAAAGCAGACATAGACGTTTTTCTGGAACTCTCTTGCTTTTTCCATGATCCAGCGAATGTTGGCAATTTGATCTCTGGTTCCTCTGCATTTTCTAAAACCATCTTGAACATCAGGAAGTTCACGGTTCACATATTGCTGAAGCCTGGCTTGGAGAATCTTGAGTATTACTTTACTAGCGTGTGAGATGAGTGCAATTGTGCAGTAGTTTGAGCATTCTCTGGCATTACCTTTCTTTGGGATTGGAATGAAAACTGACCTTTTCCAGTCCTGTGGCCACTGCTTAGTTTTCCAAATTTGCTGGCATATTGAGTGCAGCACTTTCACAGCATCATCTTTCAGGATTTGAAATAGATCAACTGGAATTCTATCACCTCCACTAGCTTTGTTCATAGTGATGCTTTCTAAGGCCCACTTGACTTCACATTCCAGGATGTCTGGTTCTAGGTGAGTGATCACACCATCGTGATTATCTGGGTTGTGAAGATCCTTTTTGTACAATTCTTCTGTGTATTCTTGCCATCTCTTCTTAATATCTTCTGCTTCTGTTAGGTCCATACCATTTCTGTCCTTTATTGAGTCCATCTTTGCATGAAATGTACTTTTGGTATCTCTGTTTTTGTTGAAGAGATCTCTAGTCTTTCCCATTCTGTTGTTTTTCTCTATTTCTTTGCATTGATCGCTGAGGAAGGCTTTCTTATCTCTTCTTGCTATTCTTTGGAACTCTGCATTCAGATGTTTATATCTTTCCTTTTCTCCTTTGCTATTCACTTCTCTTCTTTTCACAGCTATTTGTAAGGCCTCCCCAGACAGCCATTTTGCTTTTTTGCATTTCTTTTCCATGGGGATGGTCTTGATCCCTGTCTCCTGTACAATGTCGTGAATCTCATTCCATAGTTCATCAGGCACTCTATCTATCAGATCTAGGCCCTTAAATCTATTTCTCACTTCCACTATATAGTCATAAGGGACTTGATTTAGGTCATACCTGAATGGTCTAGTGGTTTTCCCTACTTTCTTCAATTTAAGTCTGAATTTGGCAATAAGGAGTTCATGGTCTGAGCCACAGTCAGCTCCTGGTTTTGTTTTTGCTGACTGTATAGAGCTTCTCCATCTTTGGCTCTGAAGAATATAATCAATCTGATTTTGGTGTTGACCATCTGGTGATGTCCATGTATGGAATCTTCTCTTGTATTGTTGGAAGAGTGTGTTTGTTATGACCAGTGCATTTTCTTGGCAAAACTCTTAGTCTTTGCCCTGCTTCATTCCGTATTCCAAGGCCAAATTTGCCTGTTACTCCAGGTGTTTCTTGACTTCCTACTTTTGAATTCCAGTCCCCTATAATGAAAAGGACATCTTTTTTGGGTGTTAGTTTTAAAAGATCTTGTAGGTCTTCATAGAACTGTTCAACTTCAGGTTCTTTAGCATTACTGTTTGGGTCATAGACTTGGATTACTGTGGTATTGAATGGTTCCCCTTGGAAATGAAGAATTTCCATTACTTGCAACTAAAACCTTTCTGACTGATGCACATATATTATCTATTTTAATGTGTTGCATCATAACAACATTTCCCACTTTGTTCCTTGGGCAAAACTAAATTCCAGTTGAAGCTAACATTTACTTCCAAAAAAGAAATCATAATATGTTATTAGAAAATATGGACATGAGATACCTTTACAAATTTAGTGCTAGATGCATGTAAGGAATTGAAGTTATTCCAAACAGTAGAATTTCAGAATCAGTACAAAAATTAATTGTCCTTCATATTTTGAATGGGTCATCAATGAGCTACAGAAATGGAGGTCTCTGCTCTTGAATAGGGATTTTTGTCAGTTTGATTAGATGTTTTAGTCCTATCCAATTTCTCTGAGATGATGCACTATGAATGGTGTATGATATACACCATGCTCCCACATCCCACAAAGAGGTACTCTTTGGGGGGTTTGAATTGTAATAATATGCAATTAAAAATAATGTTGTTATAAGTTTTACTAAATGCTCTTTGAATGCAAAACACAAATCTTTTACTACAAATGTTGTTACAACCCTAGTTCTTATATTTCTTACTAATGATAAATTATAGATGAGAAATAAGGAGGATTAACCAGATACAGTCATTAGATACTTAGCAACCTAAAACATTTCATTAATGATTTCAGAGACTAGTAGTATTTGCTACTGTTCTCTTGTGAATTTAGCTTTATGTTTTATTTTACAACATTCAACATATATTCCATTTCTTCAAAAGAGCCTTTTCTTGAAATTGCCTCATCATGAAACTATTGAAATTTGCAAAGGTGTGTATCCAACTTGAATTGTAAACAGAAAAGAACTGAAATCTTTGTGCAAAATAAGAGGTTATAGTTTAATAGAAATACTTACTGGAAAGGACAACTTTCTTAATCTAATATATGAAAATACTGAAGAAAGAATTATTAGACATGAAATTAAGAGAGTATATCTCACTTGGCAAATAATACATTTAAATTCCTTCATCCATTCTAAATATATTTATTAAATATATATGTAGTGATATTCAATGAACCAACCAATTAAGACATTGCCTCTGCCCTTAGAGAAACAAAAAGATAATGGAAAGTTCATACATTAACCAAATAAAACAACTACATAATATAATTACAAGAATCAATATCTTGTTTGCAAAAACACAAAAACAAAAATATAAACAAATCTAGAAGTAAATCTAAGCATCATACAAACGTGTTTCTCCATAAGTTATTAAGTATAATCAGAGAATGTTATAGCCAGAATAGAATTATAAACTCAACTTGTCTGTGTTCTTTTACTAAGGTGAAAACTGGCATAAGAAAATTAAACAATTTGTTTCAAGGTTGCCTAGCACTAGCAGAGATAAGACTATATAACTAGGTTGTTTGAATCCTAGTCTAATATTCTTTCTGTTATATTATGCTGCCATAATGGACATTTAGATGAATATTGGTAAGTCCCTTTTTCATGTTCAGGAAATATATATTATTAGGAAGATAAAGTCTAATATTTTATTAATGTTTCCATCTTCTTATATGGGGTTTATGCAAAAGAAGAACAGAACATTTAACAAAATCCTGGACTGTAAATTTTTACTTCCTTCAAGGTTTTATTTCAATTGCAAGGGGCCTATATAGGGATAAGCATGCATCTATTTATACTGAAGGATTTCCTTGTAGGCTAATTAATTCTTGCAAGGATTTTTTTTTTTTTTTTTTTAACCAGAATAGACTCTCAATGAAAAAAATAAGCTCATTGAAAGGCTAATGTCTTTTCAGGAATCAACTTAGATTTTTAATCAACAGGTTAGAGCTAATCTTTCCTGAACCACCTCAAGGTTATCAGTTGTCAATGGATTCAAAAAATTTTTAAGTATCTGTGCTGATGGAAAAAACCTTGGACACAAATCATATCGAAATCACTTGTGCTCAGATGTGGAATGTGCTATGAGAACGCAGAGCTGCTGTTAATCTGTCTCACTGGTAAGAGGTACAGCCTGAATGGAACATTATACAAATAAATTCTGACTCAGATATATACAGGAACTGTAATCAAGCTAAAAATAAATTATTGCTTTATAAAATGTTAGATTCGGTGTGTTCATTACAAGTAAATAATTGAAACCCTCTGAAGAACTTCAAAGTTTTATATGAGTCAGGGTTCTCAAGAGACACAGAATCAATAAGATTAAATAGATCCAGTAGGCTATTAATTTATTTAGAGGTATACCAGACCACCTGGCATGCCTCTTGAGAAACCTATACACAGGTCAAAAAGCAACACTTAGAACTGGACATGGAACAACAAAATGGTTCCAAATAGGGAAAGGAGTATGTAAAGGCTGTATATTGTCACCCTGCTTATTTAACTTATATGCAGAGTATCTCATGAGAAACGCTGGGCTGGAATAAGCACAAACTAGAATGAAGATTGCCGGGAGAAATATCAATAACCTCAGATATGCAGATGACACCACGCTTATGGCAGAAAGTGAAGAGGAACTAAAAAGCCTCTTGATGAAAGTGAAAAAGTTGGCTTAAAGTGCAACATTCAGAAAACTAAGATCATGGCATCTGGTCCCATCACTTCCTGGGAAATAGATGGGGAAACAGTGGAAACAGTGTCAGACTTTATTTTGGGGGGCCCCAAAATCACTGTAGATGATGATTTCAGCCATTAAATTAAAAGACGTTTACTCCTTGGAAGGAAAATTATGGCCAACCTAGATAGTATATTGAAAAGCAGAGATATTACTTTTCCAACAAAGGTCCATCTAGGCAAGGCTATGGTTTTCCAGTAGTCATGTATGGATGTGAGAGTCAGACTGTGAAGAAAGCTGAGTGCCGAAGAATTGATGCTTTTGAACTGTGGTGTTGGTGAAGACTCTTGAGAATCCTTTGGACTGCAGGGAGATCCAACCAGTACATCCTAAAGGAGATCAGTCCTGGGTGTTCTTTGGAAGGAATGATCCTGAAGCTGAAACTGCAACAATTTGGCCACCTCATGCGAAGTTTTGACTTATTGGAAAAAACTCCGATGCTCGGAGGGATTGGCGGCAGGAGGAGAAGGGCACAACAGAGAATGAGATGGCTGGATGGCATCACCGACTAGATGGACATGAGTTTGACTGAACTCCGGGAGTTGGTGATGGACATGGAGGCCTGGTGTGCTGTTATTCATGGGGTCGCAAAGAGTTGGACACGACTGAGAGACTGAACTGAACTGAACTAGGTGATTTACATTTTCAAGAGACGGTTGTTGTTGTGCTAAGGGCAACTACAAAGGGAAAAAAAAGCTACACACCAAACATTATAAAACATAAGAGTTTTGTAAGACATTTCTGAATAGAAAGCTGAGGAGAGGAAGTATCTTAGGACTTTATAACTCTGTGCCTTTTATATCAGACCAGAGACTTTGATGACTGATGTTCAGGGTGAGGCATTAGTAGGACAAATAGAGAAATAGTATAATCCTCTCAGACACAGCCAGAGCATCTCTCTGTGATGATAAAGCCTTCCCTTTGTTTCTCCCCCTGCTGACCAACATGGCATTATTTAATTTAAAATTCCCTCTGCCTGCCTAGCTTTGTAGCCTGGGCACAGCTGTCAAAGTGTGAAAGCAAGGTTGTGGTTCGTTATGTTGCCACTGCTCTATGATTTCTTTCCTTCCCTCCCTCACCAATTTTAACTCCTGAGTCAATACAGTATTTTTAAATATTACTCATATCATAATTCTTAGTGATTTATTGAAGGTTTTGGTTTCTGTGTTTCTGAGCTTCCTCTCCTCTAATGATCTTGGTCCACCAACTCTGAGACATTCCCTTCCAACACTCTAAGGCCACACCCACAGGTGAACATAGTGGAAAATAAAAGCACACATCTATGTTGATTAGTTTCACTTTAAATTCATGACCACTAACCTCAAATGTTGCCCTTTAATCTCTCTCTAGTATCTTCATTTATTGCATTCCCTATTCCATTCTACTAGATGGCCATTATAGTTTCTTGTTTTCACACCCCCAAAACTTTTTTCATGCTCCTCAATCCAATGTAATGACAGTTCCTTGATCACCGAGAAAATCAGAACAATAAGAAAAGCAGTTTCTCATGTCTCTCCAACACCTGTCTGTATGTATTTGTGCACATATATTCTACCTAGAAAGGCTATTACTATAGATTAACTGATCATGATCTTATTTAAGTGCAGCTCCTCTACTTGGAATTTTCATTCCTTTTCACACGTTTAGCATCATTTCACTAATTCTCAATTCTCTCTCACATTATTAATTTTTCCCTCTATTGGATCATGTTCATCAGCATATAAGTGTGCTGCATTTACTCTCTGCTTTAAAAAAGTGCATCTTAACTCTTCAGCATCTTTCTGTGCTTGCATGTGTGCTCAGTCTCTTCAGTTTGTCTGACTCTTTGTGACCCCATGGATTGTAGCCCACCAGGCTCCTCTATTTATGGAATTCCCCAGGCAAGAATACTAGAGTGGGTTACCATGCCCTTCTCCAGGGGATCTTCTGGACCCATAACTGAACCAATGTCTCCTGAATTGCAGGCAGATTCTTTACCATCTGAGCCACCAGGGAAGCCCCTCAGCGTCTTTCTACTCCCTTTTAAAGTAAAACTTTTCATGAGTTGTCTGTACCTTCCATCTCCTAAATTCTCTTCACCCATTTTCTGTGTTTTCCAATCAGACAATTGCTTCTAATCACTGTACTGAAAATAGCTTTCATCGAGGGCCCCAATAGCTCCATATTACTAAATGTAATATTCATCTTTCTTAATCTACCAGTAGAAATTCCTTTTTTTCTCTTTGTTTCCATGACATCACACAATACTTGTTTTCCTCCTCCAAACTCAATTTTGCTTCTTGGTCTCCTTTTTTATCCCTCCACATTTACCTATATGACCCAAGATCCACACTTTAAACTTCAATTCAATCTATTGTCATTACAGTGATCTCCTCTGGTATCATGCCTTTAAAGACCACCTTAAGACTAGATCTATAAAATAGAAGTCTTGTGATCCTTATCTATGAATTCCTGACATATATATCCTAATTCTTTCCTGATGTTTCCTTTTAATGTCTACTGTGCATCTCAATCCTAACATAGCTAAGATTAAACTTCTTAATTCCACTCTAGATTTATTCAACACATAATGTTCTTGATCTCAGTAATAGAAACTCCTTCCTGTGCAAATCAAAATTTTTAGAGCTGTCTTTAATGTTTCATTTACTTTTTTTCCTCTTACATTCCATATCAGATCACCAACAATCCTCTTGATGCTGTCTTCAATTTGTATCCAGAATCTGATCACTTCTCACCATCTTCACTGCTGTTCACCTTATCCAAGCCCTGTCATCCATCATCTGGTCAATTGTAGTATTCTTATTTTAGAGCTTCCTGGTTCTGTGCTTTAGCCCTTCAGTTTATCTCAACATAATAGCCTGGATATATCTAACTAAAATCCAAGTCAAACCATGTTACAACATTGTTCATTGCTGTACATGATTTGACTCTCAAATTCCTCTATGAACTTCTCACCATACTGGCCTCCTCACTGTTCACTGAAAATGCCAAGTAGACCTCAAGGATATCATATATGCTGTGCCTTCTGCCTGAAATGCTCTTTCCCGGATAAAACATAGTTCTCTCTCTCACTTTCTTCAAATATCTATTCAAATGTTCCCAAACTACAGATGATTTCCCTCATCACCATATATAAAATAGCAATGTCATCCACATCTAATCATACATCTCTGCTCTTTGCTCTGTTTTTCTCTGTAGCACTTATCATCATTTAGCATGTTTTATATTTACTTGCTTATTTGTTTACTCCTCTCCATCACCATTTGAATGCAAATTTCATTAGGGCTGAGCCTTGATTTTGTTAACTGCTTTATGCTCACTGTGTACCACTTCAGTGGCTCTGTTGTTCAAAGACTTTACAGTTGACCCTTGAACAATATGGATTTGAATGGTTTAGGTCCACTTATACACAGTTTTTTTTAAAGTAGTTCATGACCCGAAGTTTGCTGTTTCCACAGATGCAGAACAGAGAATATGGAAGAGCTGTATACACAAAGGGCTGGCTGTAAATTATAAGTGGATTTTCCACTATGCATCAGTTTGATGCCTCTAATTACTGCTTTTTTTTCCAAGGGTGAACTGAATATTCACTATCTTTTTTGGAAATGTTTTTTGATGTTTAACATTTTTTAAAATCGTTAGATGGTATTGCCTTTTTCCAGCTGTGGGATTGGTCCTAGAGGTGTTATTTACTCTTGTGAATACCGTGCATGTAATATCTTTTACTTTTGTATTCCAACATGAATGAAATGAAGAAATTCAACTCAAATGTCTTTTCCCCGTAGTTAGTTCACAAAACAATCGGCCTATCTTTTTCTTTTCTTTATTCCTCTATATACCGTGCATGTAATATCTTTTACTTTTGTATTCCAACATGAATGAAATGAAGAAATTCAACTCAAATGTCTTTTCCCCGTAGTTAGTTCACAAAACAATCGGCCTATCTTTTTCTTTTCTTTATTCCTCTATAAAAACTGAAAATGATTTTTTTCTTCAAGTAAAACACATGATCTTTTTTGTGTATATTCATTTTTAAGTCCTTTGAGAAAATATAATCATCTCCACATTGTTCTTTACATTAAGAAGACTTTTTAAAAGGTAATTTTCCACTCAGAGGCTAAATTTTAGGAGTGAGAATGTTTCCAGGTTCTTGAGTGTCCTAGGTTATCAAAGCACATACATAAAGATACACACATATACTGTATCTCTCTCTCTCTCTCTCTCTCTCTCTCTCTCTCACACACACACACACACACACACATCACACATATCACAAATACTAAGATTACACTTGGAATGGCTAACTGCCATACCTTCCTCCTCCCACACTGGTGTTGCTTGGTCTGGCTGGAGGGAACCAATCTGAGTCTCCTGGGAATAATTACTGTGGGAAACTGCTGATCACATGAACTTTACCTTTTTCTAATTTTTTATCTTTCTGGTGAGTTTCAGAGATTGTTTTAAGGTGGAAAGAAATTCAATTCCAAAGTTATTTTGAATTACTAGCTTAAAAATATCTTTGCTTCAACTGTACCAGTTCTAGGTAGCATCATAGTAATCAGGCTGTGTGGTGCTAAAGTGGTGGCTGCACAGTGCTCGAGTGGCTGTAAGGCGATACCCCACATCCAAGGGCAAAGGAGAAGCCCCAGTAAGATGACTGGGAAGTTTCTACTCAGCTGTCTTCAAGATCACTCCTTCCTTCCTTGACTGTGCTGAAATCATCAAGGGCAGGAGATATTCCATGTCTGCTGTTAGGCACTGGAGTGGTGGCTGCATGGTGCTGGAGTGACTTTGAGGAGATACCTCATGTATAAAGGCAAAGGAGAAGCCCCAGCAAGATGGTAGGAAGGACAAAATCACGTTTAGAATCAAACCCCATACACGCCAGAGATGCTCAGAGGGCTCAAACATACCTCGTGTGCACCAGGACCCAGAAACCCCACAGAGACTAAGACAGAACTGTGTTTGAATGTCTCCTGAACAGGGACATGTCATCAGTGGACTGTTGTGGGGACAGGTGCTCTGGGTGATGTAGACCTGGGTAAGGCATAAGCCCTCTAGGAGGAGGTCACCATTAACCCACAATAAAGCTGTCAAAACTTACACAAGACTGGGGAAATAGACTCTTGCAAGGCATAAATGGCACCCCACTCCAGTACTCTTGCCTGGGAAATCCCATGGATGGAGGAGCCTGGTAGGCTGCAGTCCATGGGGTCGCTAAGAGTCGGACACGACTGAGCAACTTCACTTTCACTTTTCACTTTCGTGCATTGGAGAAGGAAATGGCAACCCACTTCAGTGTTCTTGCCTGGAGAACCCCAGGGATGGGGGAGCCTGGTGGGCTGCCATCTATGGGGTCGCACAGAGTTGGACATGACTGAAGTGACTTAGCAGCAGGGCACAAACAGAACCTTGTGTGCACTAGGACCAAGGAGAAAGGAACAGTGGATCAGCAAGAGACTGATCCAGACTGGCCCGTGAGTGTCCAGGAGTCTCTGGCAGAGGCATGGGTGACAGTGACCTCCTGCAGGGTTTGGGGCACAGAGTGTAGCAGTGATGGGACATTTTGAAGGAGGTCACCACTATCTTCATTACTTCCACCATAGTTTGGCCTCAGGTCAAATAAGAGGGAGGGAACACAGCCCCACCCTTCAAAAGAAAATTGGATTAAAGATTTACTGAGCATGGCCCTACCCATCAGAATAAGACCCAACTTTTCCCCTCAGTCAAGCCCCTTATCCTTGTCCACCTGAGGACAGACAGACTGAAAAGCATAATCACAGAAAACTAATCAATCTGATCACATGGATCACAGCTTTGTCAAACTCAGTGAAACAATGATCCATGCCACATAGGGCTACCCAAAAGAGATGGGTCATGGTGAAGAGTTCTGACAAAATGTGGTCCACTGGAGAAGGGAAAGGCAAACTACTTCAGTATTTTTGCCTTGAAAACCCCATGAACAGTATGAAAAGGCAAAAAAAAAAAAAAAAAAGACACTGAAAGAAGAACTCCAGAGGTCTGTAGGTGCCCAATATGCTACTGGAGATCAGTGGAGAAATAACTTCAGAAAGAATTAAAAGATGGAGCCAAGCAAAAACAACACCCAGTTGTGGATGTAATTGGTGATGCTGTAAAAAGCAATATTGCATAGGAACCTGGAACGTTAGGTCCATAAATCAAGGCAAATTTGGAAGTGGTCAAATAGGAGATGGCAAAAGTCAACATCAACATCTTAGGAATCAGTGAACTAAAATGGACTGAAATGGGTGAATATAACTCAGATGACCATTATATGTACTACTGTATGCAAGAATCCCTTAGAAAAAATGGAGTAGCCATCAGAGTCAACAAAAGATTCTGAAATGCAGTACTTGGATGCAATCTCAAAAATGACAGAATGACCTCTGTTTGTTTCCAAGCCAAATCATTCAATATCATAATTATCCAAATCTATGCCCTAAGCAATAATAATGAAGAAGCTGAAGTTGAACGGTTCTATGAAGACCTACAGGACCTTCTAGAACTCACACCCCAAAAAGATACCCTTTTCATTATAGGGGACTGGAATGAAAAAGTAGGAAGTCAAGAATTACCTGGAGTAACAGGCAAATATGGCCTTGGAGTACGGAATGAAGCAGGGCAAAGGCTAATAGAGTTTTGCCAAGAGAATGCATTGGTCATAGCAAATACACTGTTCCAACAAACCAAGAGAAGACTCTACACATGGACATAACCAGATGATCAAAACCAAAATTAGATTGATTATATTCTTTGTAGGCAAAGATGGAGAAGCTCTATACAGTAAGCAAAAACAAGACCAGAAGCTAACTGTGGCTCCAATTAAGACTTAAATTGAAGAAAGTAGGGAAAACCACTAAACCATTCAGTTCAGTTCAATTCAGTCTCTCAGTCGTGTCCGACACTTTGCGATCCCTTTAATTACAGCATGCCAGGCCTCCATGTCCATCACCAACTCCTGGAGTTCACTCAAACTCACGTCCATCGAGTCGGTGATGCTATCCAGCCATCTCATACTCTATTGTCCGCTTCTCCTCCTGCCCCCAATCCCTCCCAGCATCAGTCTTTTCCAATGAGTCACCTCTTCGCATGAGGTGGCCAAAGTACTGGAGTTTCATCATTCCTTCTAAAGAACACCAAGGACTGATCTCCTTTAGAATGGACTGGTTGGATCTCCTTGCAGCCCAAGGGACTCCCAAGAGTCTTCTCCAACACTGCAGTTCAAAAGCATCAATTCTTGGGTGCTCAGCTTGCTTTATAGTCCAAATTTTACATCCATACATGACTACTGGAAAAAGCATAGCCTTGACTAGATGGACCTTTGTTGGCAAATGTCTCTGCTTTACAATATGCTATCTAGGTTGGTCATAAGTTTCCTTCCAAGGAGTAAGTGTCTTTTAATTTCATGGCTGCAGTTACCATCTGCAGTGATTTTGGAGCCCAGAAAAATAAAGTCTGACACTGTTTCCACTGTTTCTCCATCCATTTCCCATGAAGAGATGGGCCTGGATGCCATGATCTTCGTTTTCTGAATGTTGACCTTTAAGCCAACTTTTTCAGTCTCCTCTTTCAATTTCATCAAGAAGCTTTTTAATTCCCCTTCACTTTCTGCTATAAGGGTTGTGCCATCTGCATATCTGAGGTTATTGATACTTCTGGCAATCTTGATTCCAGCTTGTGCTTCTTCCAGCCCAGGGTTTCTCATGATGTACTCTGCATATAAGTTAAATATGCAGGGTGACAATATACAGCCTTGATGCACTCCTTTTCATATGACCTAAATCAAATCCCTTAAAACTACACAGTGGAAGTGAGAAATAGATTTAATCAATAAGATCTGATAGAGTTCCTGAAGAACTATGGACTGAGGTTCGTGAACTTGTACAGGAGGCATAAATCAAGACCATCCCCAAGAAAAAGAAATTCAAAAAGGCCTCTGAGGAGGCCTTACAAATAGCTATGAAACGAATAGAATCTAAAGGCAAAGGAGAAAAGGAAAGATATACCTATTTGAATGCAGAATTCCAAAGAATAGCAAGGAGAGATAGTAAAGGCTTCTTCAGTGACTAATGCAAATAAATTGAGGAAAAATTAGAATGGGAAAGACTAGAGATCTCTTACAGGAAATGAGAGATACCAAGGGAATATTTCCTGTAAAGATGGTCACAGTTAAGGACAGAAATTGTATGAACCTAACAGAAGCAGAAGATAGTAAGAAGAGATGGCACACAGAAGAATTATACAAAAAGATCTTCACAACCCAGATAAACATGACTGTGTGATGACTCACCTAGAGCCAGACATCCTGGAATGTGAAGTCAAGTGGGCCTTAGGAAGCATCACTTGAGCAAAGCTAGTGGAGGTGATGGAATTCCTGTTGATCTATTTCAAATCCTGAAAGATGATGCTGTGAAAGTGCTGCACTCAGTATGCCAGCATATTTGGAAAACTCAGCAGTGGCCACAGGATTTGAAAAAGTCAGTCTTCATTCCACTCTCAAAGAAAGGCAATGCCAAAGTATGATCAAACTAGTGCACAGTTGCCCTTATCTCACATTCTAGCAAAGAAATGTTCAAAATTCTCTAAGCCAAGCTTCGGTAGTACGTGAACCATGAAATTCCACATGTTCAAGGTGGATTTAGAAAAAGCAGAGGAAACAGAGATCAAATTGCCAACATCAGTTGGATCGTTGAAAAAGCAAGAGAGTTCCTGAAAAACATCTACTTCTGCTTTATTGACTATGCCAAAGCCTTTGACTGTGTGGATCACAAAAAACTTTGGAAAATTCTGAAAGAGATGGGAATAACAGTCCACCTGATCTCCCTTCTGAGAAATCTGTATGCAGGTTTAAAAGCAACAGATAGAACTGGACATGGAACAACAGACTGGTTCCAAATCGGGAAAGGAGTACAACAAGCCTGTATATTGTCACTTTGCTTATTTAACTTATATGCAGAGTACACCATGAGGATAGCTGGGCTGGAAGTAGCACAAGCTGAAATCAAGATTGCTAGGAGAGATATCAATAACCTCAGATATGCCGATGACACCACCCTTATGGCAGAAAGTGAAGAGGAACTAAAAAGCCTCTTGATGAAAGTGAAAGAAGAGAGTGAAAAAGTTGTCTTAAAGCTCAGCATTCAGAAAACGAAGATAATGGCATCTTGTTCCATCACTTCATGACAAATAGATGGGGAAACACTACAAACAGTGACAAACTTTATATTTTGGGGCTCCAAAATCACTGCAGATGGTGACTGCAACCATGAAATTAAAAGACGCTTGCTCCTTGGAAGAAAAGCTATGACCTACCTAGACAGCTTATTAAAAAGCAGAGACTTTACTTTGCCAACAATGTTCCATCTAGTCAGAGCTATGGATTTCTGAGTAGTCATGTGTGGATGTGAAATTTGGACTATAAATCAAGCTGAGTGCTGAGTAATTGATGCTCTTGAACTGTGACGCTCGAGAAGATTCTTGAGAGTCCCTTGGACTGCAAAGAGATCCAACCAGTCCATCTTAAAGGAAATCAGTCCTGAATATTCATTGGAAGGACAGGTGTGAAGCTGAAACTCCAATACTTTGGCCACCTGATGAGAAGAACTGACTCATTTGAAATGTCTGTGATGCTTGGAAAGATTGAAGGGGAGTAGGGGTAGGGCAGTAGGGGATGACGATGAGATGGTTGGATGGCATCACTTACTCAATGGACAAGAGTTTGAGTAAATTCTGGGAGTTGGTGATGAACAGGGAGACCGGGCGTTCTGCAATCCATGGAGTTGTAAGGAGTCAGACATGACTGAGATACTGAACTGAACTGAACTCAACCAGGGATTAGAGAAAAGCCTGATACTTCTTGCTTTCTCTCCTCCAATAATCATTTCTCAAGTTTTCAGCTCTTTGCTACTTTTTCCTCTCTAAATAATGCTTAGAAAGCATACCTATCTCATATAAGGTTTTGCTGCACAGATGTTCTATTATTAGATTGAGCTTGCTAAGTACAGATCTAAATGAATCATTGTCAGTAACACCCTCAATTTTCCATGTAGAAGAATTGTCCTTCTATGTCTATAAATTAGCATCAACATTTACTCACTTTTTCAGATTGGAAATGTTGAAGTCTTTCTTTCCTTTTAACTAATATTTATTGAGCATTTATTATTGCAAGACACCGTGAAAAGACCTGGGAAATTTTGTTTACTTAGACCTGTTCTTTTTTTAAAAAAATGTCCCCTATATTTGTTTGACCTCCCCAGTGTTCATCAGTCTTTCATTCCCAAATTAGTCTCAATCTGTCTAATATAGTGCTTCATAAGCGTTTATTGGTTGTGTTTTGGATAAAACTTTCAATTCCCCTTCACTGGCAGTTTGATAAATCCCCACCCCAATCTTTTCCCTTATCTATATTTTTGAGATTAATCCCTTGTCAATTGCTTCATTTGCAAATGTTTTCTCCCATGCTGAGGATATTCTTTTCATTTTGTTTATGGTTTCCTTTGCTTTTAAGTTTAATTAGGTCCCATTTGCTCATTATAATTTTTATTTTTATTACTCTGGGTGAATTACCTACCAAAGGAGTCAAAAGACCTGTACAAGATACTGATGAAAGAAATCAAAGATGACCCAAAAATATGGGAGACATACCATGTTCTCTGGTTGAAAGAATCAATATTGTGAAAATGACTATACCACCCAATGCAATATCCAGATTCAGTGCAATTCCTATGAAATTGCCAGTGGCATTTTTCACAGAATTAGAACAAAAGTTTTTATAATTTGTGTGGAAACATAAAAGACTGCAAATAGCCAAAGCAATTTGAGAAAGAAAACCAGAGCTGGAGGAATCAGGCTTCCTGACTTCAGACTATCCTACAAAGCTAGTCATCAAAACAGTATGAAACTGACACAAAAACATAAATACAGATGAATGGAACAGGATAGAAAGTTTGGAGATAAACCCATGCACCTAAAAGTTATTTAATCTGGACAAAGGAGGCAAGAATAAACAATGGAAAAAAAAATCTCCTCAATAAGTGGTACTGTGAAAATTGGACAGCTAAATGTAACAAAAATGAAATTAGATCACCCCCTAACATCATACATAAAAATAAACTCAAAATGGATTAGAGATCTGAAATGTGAGTCAGATACTATAAAATTCTTAAAGGAAAATGTAGGCAGAACAGTGAGAAACCTTTCTAAACTCAAGCGGCTGGATTGGCCCTCTCATCCAAAATTTAATTCACAGACTCCTTAAGGATTTAATCAAGGATAAATACAAATTTTAAAAGTCTTTTCCAAAAGTAGCAAGGCCTTAGTTATCTGAGAAAATGAATTTAATTTATTCATTTAATTGTACTGTTATTTATACACTAGTAAGTTTATATTGTAATAATTGATTCATAACTACGCTTTGAAGTGAAGCTATGAGATCTCTAGTTACATCTGTTTATAAGCCTGTGTGCACATTATGCACATGTTTCTACATTTATATGGTATTATTGAAATTAAATTTATAAAAGATCTCTATTTCATTGACTTAAAAGTAAGTAATTACAAACGAATTAGCTTCTCTGGTGGCTCAGATGGTAAAACGTCTGCCTGCAATGTGGGAGACCCGGGGTCGTTTCCTGGGTTGGAAAGATGCCCTGGAGAAGGAAATGGCAATCCACTCCAGCACTCTTGCCTGGAAAATCCCATGGATGGAGGAGCCTGATCGGCTACAGTCCATGGGGTTGCAAAGAGTAGGACACGACTGATCAACTTCACTTTCTTTCTTTCTTTCAGAATGAATTTCAAGTTCACGTGATTTAAGAAATATTTGCTGCTACTGCTAAGTCGCTTCAGTCGTGTCCGACTCTGTGCAACCCCATAGATGGCAGCCCAGCAGGCTCCCTCGTCCCTGGGATTCTCCAGGCAAGAACACTGGAGTGGGTTGCCATTTCCTTCTCCAATGCATGAAAGTGAAAAGTGAAAGTGAAGTCGCTCAGTCGTGCCTGACTGTTAGCGACCCCATGGACTGCAGCCTACCAGGCTCCTCTGTCCATGGGACTTTCCAGGCAAGAGTACTGGAGTGGGGTGCCATTGCCTTCTTCCAAGAAATATTTAGTATTAATTTAATAGCTGGTGTTAAAGTTAGTTTAATCTTGTTGGTTTAATTGGTACAGACATCTCTGTGGAAACATTGACATTGAATATTGTAGTTTTTTTGTACTTTGATTTACTATTTATTAATAGTTTCATTTTATTTATTTTGCAGACTTAGCAAGAAAAATTAAATTGGTAAGATGATATTTTCATGAGTTATAAAATAGAAATAAATGAGATAAGAATTTTTGGTGAACTATTTAAGAATAATTATGTTTGAAGTATGTATGTCAAATAATTTCTCCAGAATTTTTTATTAATTTGAAACTTTTGATTTTTTCTACTTTAATTTAAATGATGGGAATCAACTGAGCATCTAGACCATTTCAAATAAGTAAAATACTGGAACATTAATTGATAAATTCCTGAATTTACCTACTTTTGTCTTCTTATGAGAGAAAAACTAAAGATATTTGGGTTTATTATGCACACATTTTGTACCACATGGAGAAAAAAAATTATACTACAGAAAATATATGGTTCTCCGGATGATGAAATATGTTCATAAGTTTGCCAAATCAGGAAATGGTGGTGTTACAAATAGTTCACAATTAATTGCTTCTTGGTTTTAATTTCTTTCTTCTTTGGGTTAAAATTGTAATATATGTAATTAAAACTATAGGGATAATAAGGGAAACATTTCAGGAAGCAAGGAAATTAGAATGTGTACTTTCAATAAAAGAAAAGGGTATAAGAAATAGAACTTCATTTTGTTAAGCAAAAATAAATTAATTTTGTCCTGGAGAGAAAGGAAGAAAGAAAACAAGTAGGACAATTCTGAATGTGAAAAGAAGGTTTGTGGTAAAGGAAACCAAGAAAAGTTTTGTACATGGTGAAGATTGATTAAGATTAAAATAAACTTAATGGAGTAAGCAAATTTTAATATTAAAAGTAAGCTGGCACAAAACTAGAATTTGTTTTTTCCCTCTGTGTTAAAAGTTTCTTGGAATATTGATCTACTTTTAGATTGTAAAGTTTCCCTACCTCCTTTTGAGTAGTCTGTTGAAAGTGAGTGAAGTCGCTCAGTCCTGTCCAACTCTTTGCGACCCCATGGACTGTAGCCTATCAGGTTCCTCCGTCCATGGGATTTTCCAGACAAGAGTACTGGAGTGGGTGAAGATACCTTCACCAGGGTATCTTCCCAACCCAGGGATCAAAACCAGGTCTTCTGCATTGTAGACAGACGCTTTACTGTCTGAGCCACCAGTCTTTTCAAAATGATCCACATAAAGATAAAAGTATTTTATTGTCACTTTGGTTGACTGAGTAAACATTGTTTTACAGTGACCTACGACTGCAGATGGTGATTGAAGCCGTGAAATTAAAAGACACTTACTCCTTGGAAGGAAAGTTATGAACAACCTAGATGACATATTTAAAACAAGAGACATTACTTTGTCAACAAAGGCCTGTCCATTCAAGGCTATGGTTTTTCCAGTGGTCATGTACGGATGTGAGAGTTGGAGTGTGAAGAAAGCTGAGCGCCAAAGAATTGATGATTTTGAACTGCGGTGTTGGAGAAGACTCTTGAGAGTCCCTTGGACTGCAAGGAGATCCAACCAGTCCATTCTAAAAGAGATCAGCCCTGGGTGTTCTTTGGAAGGAATGATGCTAAAGCTGAAACTCCAGGACTTTGGCCACCTCATGTGAAGAGTTGACTCATTGGAAAAGACTCTGATGCTGGGAGGGATTGGGGGCAGCAGGAGAGGGGGACGACAGAGGATGAGATGGCTGCATGGCATCACCGACTCAAAAGATGTGAGTTTGAGTGAACTCTGGGAGTTGGTGATGGACAGGGAGGCCTAGCGTGCTGCAATTCATGGGTTCGCAAAGAGTCAGACACAACTGAGCGATTGAACTAAACTGAACTTATGATCCTGTTTGACCAAATGTTTTAAAACCTTTTGATATCTTTGGCAAACTTTACCACATCAAATTCTAAATTAAATTCTTTTGACCTCTCTCTGATTTTGGGATGTTTCAATGGGCCCCTGAAATGTTCCAAAGAGCGATATTAAACTAATTAAGTTTATTTGGGATTTGGTTAAATTACACAGGATACATTGTCTAATAAATGATGATAAAACCTTCTTAAGTCATATTGTATAGGCAAATGCCATTAATATAAGTATTCCTGAAAGTTTTATGCAATTCATAAAAATCTTGTATGCCTTGCTAAAATGTTATTAGTCATAATTCTAGTTTTATCTTAAAATGTTATATGTCACAGAGATAACCAAGTTGTCAACTGCCTTATAACCAGACCTTTAACTGTACCATTTTAAGCATTTTGTCATTTATAGACAGTGATTATTTTACACTGATGCTTTTATAAAAGCATCAAGAAGATTCATAAAAAGGAAATATTGACAAATACAAGTTTATAATGACTTTTAGATGGTACCACTGAACTGGGTAAAAAAAAAATCATAAAATTCTAATGAAAAGCCTGATGATTTTAGATCAACAGGAATTAATTACATGAGAGAATAAACTGATAAATGTGATTTATAATTTTAGGACATTTTATCTGAAATATTACTGGCATTTTATGTTTGCTTTTCAGTAAGTGTTTCCTCTTACACTAACTATGACCTACAACAAGTTGACAATGTATATCTTCATAAGCAAAGATGAAATATTATTTTTCTCTCTCTACTTGAGCCTTCTAGAATTTGGCATCACCAGTTGACTCCCCTCTGGACTTGATGGCTTACTGCAACTAGATTACAACTAGTTATAGTAATCACTGTTTTAATTTGTTCTCTTTATTTGTTTTCAAATTGTTTATGATTTGTGTCTCTCTCTGCTCTACTATGATCTTGTAAATGTTACTATATTTCTTATATCCTATCTATTTTATAAGATTGTTGTCTCTTGCATTGCTCAATGTGTAACCAAGCCTCTGACAAAATTAATGATCACCAAACATCTTCATACAATTGATCATATATATGAAATTCTATATAGAATTATTATAAAAGTACAGTTCTAGATATAGGAAGAAGCAACAAGGGAAAATATTTCCTGGACCATAAAGCTAGTAAGACAAACTATCCAGAGAATTTTAGACTATGAATAAGGCCTAATCCAAAAAAATAGCACATTGATCTATCAACAAAATCCTTGTCTGATATAAGAATGAGAATTCCTAGTGCTCTGGAACAAATTGGTCATGAATTGCCTCCCAAACCTTGACTGACTATATGACCAAGAGGGAGCACTGTGGACAAATATGTTACCTGCCTTTTCAATAATAAAAAAATGGGCCCCTCGGGTAGTTCAGTGGTAAAGGTACCTCCACCTTTACCAATGCAGGAGCCACAGGAGACTTGGGTTTTATCCCTGGGTAGGGGAGATCCTCTTGAAGGGGAAATGGCAACCAATTCCAGTATTCTTGTCTGGAAAATTCCATGGACAGAGGAGCCTGGTGGGCTACAGTCCTTGGGGTCCCAAAGAGTCAGACACAACTGAGCGACTGCAAGTTATCAAGCTATCAACCATTGCAGATACCCCAATGGAGAAAAACATGATACTGGCTCTAGATAGTTAAGATGCATATTGAAGGTATAATTTCAATGAACCCAGAATTTTGCACCTTCACACACACAGAAAAGTACTAAAATCGTTAATTTGAGACATCTGGTTTTTATGCTTAGCAGTAATCTTTTGATATTTGACTGCCTGTTTTGTTTGTTTGTTTGTTTTTAAGCAAAACACCCTATATATCCTGTCTCCTCCTTTGGAAGAGTTCCTCAGCACTGTCTGAAAGGTGATCTCCCAAGATATAATCCTCAGTAAGTTCCCCAAATAAAACATAACTTGCAACTTTTAGGTTGTGCATTTTCCTTCAGTTGACATTCCCCTGCTATTATTCTATGTGTTAGTTGATTTTAATAAATACTTTCAAGTCTTCAATTGAAAGTCAACACTATCAATTTTCTTAAACTTTCAGACTATCTAATTAGGAAATATCAAACAGATCATCCTGATACAAAAATTACTTTCTTAGTTCCTCTTTTACTTAGTTAAGAGTTAAAACTGTTAAGAGACATAGCACTATGTTATGTCTCTAGTGGGAAAACCTAAGTTGACACCTTTAAAAATCAAGAGGCAAGCCACATATTTATTTATATTGAAAAACTGTTTATGAACAAGCTTATTTTGCTTAATTATAACTGGTTAGGAAGGAAAAGGCCCAAAAAAGGGATTGGGAGTGGGGGAGGACAGAATTGGAGCAATGTGCTTGAAACAGTCTAATACCAACAAGTCTATATCTCATTAAAAAGTTCAGAATCAATACAGACTAGTCAGCTCCATCAGTCAGCTCAGTTTTTTCAGTGTGTTGGTTGTTGTGGAAAAGGGGGATTCACAGGGACAGCAATGTTGCCCTCAGATGTCCCAACTTGTTATACATAGGCAATGAGTCAATTGGCTGATTTCACAAAGAAAACCTAAGCAGGTGTTCAAGCTGAATCTTCAGGCTGTTACCTTATTCATCATTGTCATATAGAACACAGCTAGTTAATCACAAGACATTCCGGCCAGACATCCTTCACCACCACCTCAAATCACTGCCTCTCCCAAAATACTGAAGTGCAGGCCCTTAAAAAGATGAGAGGAAACAGAAAAATTGTTAGAACCAGTATTTTTTACCTCCCAAAATATACAAAGTACATCTGGAATGTTACTTTTTCAAGAAAAAAATAATTATACCTTATAAAGATTACATAGATGGCTTCATTAAAATGAGTTTTTGAAAATGAAGGTCCAAGGTTTTCTTCCATTAATATGAAGATTTTCATAGACAGAAGGGGACACTATAATATGTAATTAGCCATTGTGAAAAATAAAATGGTGATTAGTAATTAAAGATGAATGTAAAGTAGCCATGATATCCATTTCTTATTCAGATGGCAGATACATATTGCATTTTGCAAAGTTCATTTTTTTAAAATATTATGTAAAAACATACAAACTCTTGTTTCATTGACATGTAGCTCTTTGGCACACTATAATGAAAACTAAATGTTAAGACTAAATGACATAAACCATTAAAAATGGATTAATCAAATTACTTTTTCTGTTGTTTGGATCTTTATATTTGCCCTAATAATATTCCAAGTATTTACTTTATACTTAATGAAATGCAATGATATCAGAGTATTATTTTTTTTATTTTTTATTTTTTAAATTTTATTTTATTTTTAAACTTTACAATATTGTATTAGTTTTGCCAAATATCGAAATGAATCCACCACAGGTATACCTGCGTTCCCCATCCTGAACCCTCCTCCCTCCTCCCTCCCCTACCCTCCCTCTGGTATTATTGATTTTGTGCTTGAAAGTTTGGCCTCAGTGTAATTTTTATGCATAACAGTTATAGAGAAAGCAAATTGTTCATTATATTTCATTATATTCTACTAGAAAATCAATGCCTTATGCATGTTGCAGAATATTTTTTTCATAGTTCAACTACTTTATGAAGTTGTCTTTGACTTATAAAAAATTCTTGACTAAATGAAAAATGTGCATTGTCATTTGCTTTTATAAATAGTACTTTTAAATTTCTGGAACATCTAGTTATATTTAAAGGAAGTTTTCAGCCACTGCTCCTACACATTGAGGTCAGAGTGGGAATAATTGTGGTTTTTATTTTGAAATAGAACTTCAACCAAATTTATTAAAATCTTAGGCAATTAACTGAATTATTCAACAAATTTGACTATGGAGATGAGAAGACAGAGTAATTTACTTATGCTAGTAAGCCAAAATTGTTTTGCCTGTCCCTACCTACATTACACTTCTGTCATAGGGCTGTGTCTTTTGGGATATACATCCAGGTCACAGGTCTTTTGGGGTATACATCCAGGTCACAGGTCTTTTGGGGTATACATCCAGGTCACAGGTCTTTTGGGGTATACATCCAGGTCACAGAAAGGTAGTGAAAGTGAAAGAAAGTGAAGTCGCTCAGTTGTGTCCTACTCACAGAAAGGTAGTTGCCTAAAAAACACTATTTGATTGACAGTAAAATGATATTTTTGTCTCTAAGTAAAAATTGTCTGTCTTTCTACCTGGTAAATTTAAGTTTTATCCCTTGAGTAAAATATTTATTTCCAACTTATAATGTTTAAAATGGTGCTTTTTAGGTAGCTCAGTGGTAAAGAATCCACCTGCCAATGCAGGAGACTTGGGTTTGATCCCTGAGTCAAGAAGATTCCCTGGAGAAAGAAATGGCTGCCCAGTCCAGTATCCTTGCCTGGGAAATCCCATGTCATAGCTTGAGTAATCTTAATTAGTTTTGTATGATGAAATTTATATGATTTATTTAGGTTATAAAATGCTTTCTTCTGTGATGTAAAAAGATCAAAGTTCTATAGAAACTAGACTGTTGACTGTAACTTGAACAGTTCAGATTTCTTGTCTAATTCTTCATGACACAAGACTACAGCATATTTCCCTATATCTTTCAAGTAACCTTCATCATTGAAGACAATCTCATGTGTCTTTCTACTGTGCAACCTTTAGAATCCTGGAAGAAATGAACTTTTCACATAATTGAAGCTACAACTTTATTCTACAGTTTTCTCTACTGTTTAAGTCATTTGGGGTGGGAATCTTGAGTGAATGACATAATTTTCTGTCTCCTTTTAAACACAAGATACTGAAACTAAATTCAGTCCCCTGCTGCTGCTGCTGCTGCTGCTAAGTCACCTCAGTCATGTCCGACTCTGTTCGATCCCATAGATGGCAGCCCAGCAGGCTCCGCTGTCCCTGGGATTCTCCAGGCAAGAACACTGGAGTGGGTTGCCATTGCCTTCTCCTATGCATGAAAGTGAAAAGTGAAAGTGAAGTTGCTCAGTCGTGTCTGACTCTTAGCGACCCCATGGACTGCAGCCTACCAGGCTCCTCCATCTATGGGACTTTCAAGGCAAGAGTACTGGAGTGGGGTGCCATTGCCTTCTCCGAAATTCAGTCCCCTACCACCTATTAATTTCTATAATCAATTTAAAAAAGTACTTTAGTAAGTTTTCTCAGGTTTTAACAAAATAGATCAAAGTTCAAACAAACCACAGAATAACGCCTACCTCCAAACCAGAAAGCCAGGTGTGAACTATCACTGACTGAAAACTTTCTTTGTATATAGTTATGTCAGGAAAGTGTGTAATTCCCTTGGTTCTGTATTGCTGCAGCAAAGATTTGAAATGGTGGACCAGTGTTACAGATTGGTTACAGCTCAGAGTTATATTTGGCAAAAGATAGTACACCCTCGAGGAGTGAGGGCAGGCTGACTGCTAAGGAGAGGACTCAGTCTGGTTTGGCTTCCTCCCCTACTTGTCTCCTTCCCCGCTTGTCTGCCCTATGCAAATTGGGATGGCCAAGAAGGGGGCATGTTTTTTTCATCTGAAGTTCTCACTCCTGTCTGTGGATTTTCTTTTGTTCCATTTTCATGGGTTTTTCCCTTTCTTTATCTTTTAGCCACCACCATTTTGGGCTCCACAATCTCCTATTCTAACTATCTAACAGTTATGAGACAGTTAATTCTTAGCTAGGTTGATAAGAAGTCTGAGGTCCCCAAAAAGGAGAAAGGGGTCTGGGAGTCTCAGGATAAGAAAAGGACAAATCTTAGTCACATAAGTCACATTCTTCTTTAAGCCCAGAGTACACAACAAAACAACTCATCTTGTTCAAGGATAAGTTTTTATTAAACTTAGTACAGATGATTATATAACAACAATTCATACTGTTGTAGGATGTTTCTCTTTCTTTTTTTTTTCCTGTGGTTCTTTTTTTATTTGTTTTGTTTTCAGTTTGATTTATTTATTTATTTTATTTTACAATATTGTATTGGTTTTGCCATACATTGACATGAATCCACCATGGCTGTACATGTGTTCCCCATCCTGAACCCCTCTCCCACTTCCCTCCCCATCCCATCCCTCTGGGTCATCCCAGTGCACCAGCTCCGAGCACCCTGTATCATTCATCGAACCTGGACTGGCGATTAGTTTCACATGTGATAATTTACACGTTTCAATGCCATTCTCCCCTATCATCCTGCCCTCAACCTCTCCCACGGAGTCCAAAAGACTAAGAACCTTCTGACTAATCCTATCATCTTACAGTGTACGTTGTGGGAGTGGGTTTGGTAAGATATTTCTATTGTTTGTTAGAATCTTATTATCTTAAAATGTAAATTGTCTCCTTTATAACATGGAGACATTCTTTTGATTTACTGTAATGACCAACTGAAAAGTGTATATCTCCTTTGCTAAGACTAGCGAGGGGGTACTCTCTGGCCCTCATTCTGATGTCAGTGTCAGAAGCTTTCTCTGTTATTTTTCACTGTAATAAAACTTCTGCCACACAAAAGCTCTTGAGTGATCAAGCCTTGTCCCAGGTCCCAGAGTTAAATTTTCGTTGGAGAACATGAATCTGACAACATTCACGGTAAGCTATCAGTTAGTTATTGCTAATGGTGTAAAATTGCCATTTTTAAGATCACTTAATTTTTGTAAATACATTCATAGCATATTAAGATATATTGATTCTTATATATGCACTATCTACTGCCCCAGTGAATCCTGCTTACTTTTTTGTTGTGATTGTTCTTTTATCAGAGAAGGCAATGGCACCCCACTCCAGTACTCTTGCCTGGAAAATCCCATGGATGGAGGAGCCTGGTAGGCTACAGTCCATGGGGTTGCTCAGAGTCAAACACGACTGAATGACTTCACTTTCACTTTTTCACTTACATGCATTGGAGAAGGAAATGGCAGCCCACTCCAGCGTTCTTGCCTGGAGAATCCCAGGGGCAGGAAAGCCTGGTGGGCTAACGTCTATGAAGCCACAGAGAGTCGGACACAAGTGAAATGACTTAGCAGTAGCAGTTTTTGATTGTTAAGCATATGCTTATTAAGAACCTACAGACCACAAGGAAGAGCAGACAAATTAAACAAGGTCCATTTACTCAGTAAACTTGCAAAAAATTGGAGTTTCCTATTTTTCTTTTTTTTCTAATTTTATTTTATTTTAAAAATTTACATAATTGTATTAGTTTTGCCAAATATCAAAATGAATCCGCCACAGGTATACATGTGTTCCCCATCCTGAACCCTCCTCCCTCTTCCCTCCCCATACCATCCCTCTGGGTCATCCCAGTGCACTAGCCCCAAGCATCCAGTATCGTGCATCGAACCTGGACTGGCAACTCGTTTCTTACATGATATTTTACATGTTTCAATGCCATTCTCCCAAATCTTCCCACCCTCTCCCTCTCCCACAGAGTCCATAAGACTGTTCTATACATCAGTGTCTCTTTTGCTGTCTCGTACACCGGGTTATTGTTACCATCTTTCTAAATTCCATATATGTTGGTGGGAATGCAAACTAGTACAGCCACTACGGAGAACATTGTGGAGATTCCTTAAAAAACTGGAAATAGAACTGCCTTATGATCCAGCAATCCCACTGCTGGACATACACACTGAGGAAACCAGAAGGGAAAGAGACACGTGTACCCCAATGTTCATCGCAGCACTGTTTATAATAGCCAGGACATGGAAGCAACCTAGATGTCCATCAGCAGATGAATGGATAAGAAAGCTGTGGTACATATACACAATGGAGTATTACTCAGCCATTAAAAAGAATACATTTGAATCAGTTCTAATGAGGTGGATGAAACTGGAGCCTATTATACAGAGTGAAGTAAGCCAGAAGGAAAAACATAAATACAGTATATTTTTCATTTCTTTCTATCAATCTTTCCTATATCCTATAGATAGATACTCAAAAATGTGCTCAGAGAAAATTCTTTGTTGAATTCTGAATTACACAGGGTAGCAAAGGAGGAAAAGTTTCAGTTCAATTCAGTTAAGTCACTCAGTTGTGTCTGACTTGTGGCGACCCCATGAACCGCAGCAAGCCAGGCCTCCCTGTCCATCACCAACTCCTGGAGTCCACCCAAACCCATGTCCATTGAGTCAGTGATGCCATCCCGCCATTTTCTCCTGCCCTCAATCTTTCCCAGCATCAGGGTCTTTTCAAATGAGTCAGCTCTTTGAGTCAGGTGGCCAAAGTATTGGAATTTCAGCCTCAGCATCAGTCCTCCCAATGAACACCCAGGACTGATCTCTTTTAGGATGGACTGATTGGATATCCCTGAAGTCCAAGGGACTCTCAAGAGTCTTCTCCAACACCACAGTTCAAAAGCATCAATTATTTGGTACTCAGCTTTCTTCACTGTCCAACTCTCACATCCATTCATTATCACTGGAAAAACCATAGTCTTGACTAGACAGACCTTTGTTGGCAAAGTAATGTCTGTGCTTTTTAATATGTTGTCTAGGTTGATCATAACTTTCCTTCCAAGGAGTAAGCATCTTTTAATTTCATGGCTGCAATTACCATCTGCAGTGATTTTGGAGCCCAGAAAAATATAGTCAGCCACTGTTTCCAGTTTCCCCATCTATTTGCCATGAATTGATGGGGCCAGATGCCATGACCTTAGTTTTCTGAATAAGCAGTAAAAAATATTATTAGTACCTGTGATCAGATTCAATTTTAAAAAAATGAAGCAATATATCTGGATGACAAAACTATATTAAGTAACTAATGTCCTGCTGATTACAAAAAGGATTTGATGTCTCTGTCAATTCAATTCATATTCTCTTTAAAAGGCTGAAAAATCAATCAAAGCACACAAGGTTGACTTTACCATTTCCATTATCTTTATAATCCAATTGAATCAGATACTCACCAAATTATTAGTCAACGTCGAACTTTCATGGTATCTGATTAAATGAATTTGGATGCAATGGTCATCCAGATTTACTATAAACAGAGCACTCCATTAAGTGTGTTATCATTGATATGGTGTCTAGGGCAGTAATATATATCCTGATCTTATTAGCTTCCACCTGTAAAGAACAATATTGGATAGGAACCTGGAATGTTAGGTCCATGAATCAAGGTAAACTGGACGTAGTTAAGCAGGAGATGGCAAGAGTGAACATTGACATCTCAGGAATCAATGAACCAAAGTGAACAGGAATGGTCAAATTTAACTCACATGACAATTATATCTACTAATGAGTGCAAAAACCCCTTAGAAGAAATGAAGTAGTCCTCACAGCCAACAAAAGAGTCTGAAATGCAGTACTTGAGTGCAATCTGTTAAACGACAGAATGATCTTGGTTCGTTTTTAAGACAAATAATTCAATATCATAGTAAACCAAGTCTATGCCCCAACCACTAATGCCAAAGAAACTGAAGTTGAACGATTCTGTGAAGACCTACCAGACCTTCTAGAACTAACACCAAAAAAGATATCCTTTTCAATATAGGGGGATGGAATTCAAAGTAAGAAGCCAAGAGATTCCTGGAGTAACAGACAAGTTTTGCCTTGGAGTACAAAATGAAGCAGGGCAAAGGCTAACAGAGTTTTGTCAAGAGAATGCACTGATCATAGCAAATGCCCTCTTCAAACAACACAGGAGACAAATTTACACATGGATATCACCAGATGGCTGATACCAAAATCAGATTAATCTTTGGACAAAGCCGGAGAAACTCTATACAGTCAACAAAAACAAGACCTGGAGCTGACTGTGGCCCTAGTCATCAGCTCCATATTGTAAAATTCAGACTGGAATTTAAGAAAGTAAGGAAGACCACTAGACCATTTTAGCATGACTTAAATCATGACCTTTATGATTTTTCAGTGGAGATGAATAAAATTTAAATTGATAAGATCTGGTAGACAGAGTGCCTGAAGAACTATAGACAGAGGTTCATAATACTGTACAAGAATCATTGACCAAAATCATCCTCAAGAAACACAAATGTAAGATGGCAAAGTGATTGTCTGAGAAGACCTTGCATACAGTTGAAAAAAAGAAGAGAAGCAAAAGACAAAGAAGACAGGGAAATATGTACCAAACTGAATGCAGAGTACCAGAGAATAGCAAGGAGAGATAAGAAAGCCTTCCTAAGTGAAAAATGCAAAGAAATAGAAGAAAACAAAAGAATGGGAAAGACTAGAGATCTCTTTTAAAAAAATTAGAGATCCCAAGGGAACATTACAAACTCCTAGATACAGAGATCAGATTGAGAGTGAGTCAGTGAGTGAAGTCGCTCAGTCGTGTCTGACTCTTTGCAACCCCCTGGACTGTAGCACATTGCAGGCAGTCACTTTAACCTCTGAGCCACCAGAGAAGCAGCACTGGGCTTCCCTGGTGGCTCAGATAGTAAAGCGTCTGCCTGCAATGTGGGAGACCCAGGTTTGATCCCTGGGTCGGGAAGACATCCTGGAGAAGGAAATGGCAATCCACTCCAGCACTCTTGCCTGGAAAATCCCATGGATGGAGGCGCCTGGTGGGCTACAGTCCATGGGGTTGCAAAGAGTTGGACATGACTGAGCGACTTCACTTTCACTAAGGGAACATTTCATGCAACGATGGGCAAAATAAATGACAGAAATATTAAGGACCTAACATAAGAAGAAAGAGATTAAGAAGTGGTAAGAATACACTGAAGAACTATACAAAAATGGTCTTAATGACCCGGGTAACCATGATGTCTGGCTCTAAGTGAGTGATCACACTATCATGGTTATCTGGGTCATTAAAGTCTTTTCTGTATAGTTCTATGTATTCTTGCCACCTTTTCTTAATATCTCCTGCTTCTGTTAAGTCCATATCCTTTCTGTCCTTTGTCATGCCCATCTTTGCATGAAATGTTCCCTTGGTATCTCTAATTTTATTGAAGAGATCTCTAGTCTCCCATTCTATTGTTTTCCTCTATTTCTTTGCATTGTTCACTTAGGAAGGCTTTCTTATCTCTCCGTGCTATTCTTTGGAACTCTGCGTTCAGATGGGTGTATCTTTCCTTTTCTCTTTTGCCTTTCACTTGTCTTCTTTTCTCAGCTATTTTCAAGACTTCCTCAGACAACCATTTTGTCTTTTTGCATTTCTTCATCGAGGGGATGGTTATGATCACTGCCTCATGTACAATGCTATGAACCTCCATCCATAGGTCTTCTGGAACTCTATCAGATCTAATTCCTTTAATCTATTTGTCACTTCCACTGTATAGTCGTAAGGGATTTGATTTAGGTCACACTTGAGAGGCTTTCCCTCCTCTCTTCAATTTAACTCTGAATTTTGCAATAAGGAGTCATGATCTGAGCCATAGTCAGCTCCTGATCTTGTTTTTGCTGTCTATATAGAGCTTCTCCATCCAGAATATAATCAATCTGATTTTGGTGTTGACCATCTGGTGATGTCCATGTGTAGAGTTGTCTCTTGTGTTGTTGGAAGAAGGTGTTTGCTATGGCCAGTGTGTTCTCTTGGCAAGACTCTGTTAGCCTTTGTCCTGCTTCATTTTGTACCCCAAGACCAAACTTGCCTGTTTCTCCAGGTATCTCTTGACTACTTACTTTTGCATTCTAGTCCCCTATGATGGAAAAGTTATCTCTTTTTTTGGTGTTAGCTTTAGAAGGTCTTGTAGATCTTCAGAAAACCATTTGCTTCAGTTTCTCTGGCATTAGTGATTGGGGCATAAACTTGGATTACTGTGATATTGAATGGTTTGCCTTGGAAACGAACCGAGATCATTTTGTTGTTTTTGAGACTGCACCCAAGTACTGCATTTCTGACTCTTCTGTAGACTATGAGGGGTACTCCACTTCTTCTAAGGGATTCTTGCCTGCAGTAGTAGTTATAATGGTTATCTGAATTAAATTTGCACACTTCGGCCCATTTTAGCTCACTGGAGCAGAGATGCAAAAATTTTGAGGCAAAATGCAGTGTGTATACCTTTGCTTGGCAAAGCAATAAAGCTATCCTTTTCTATTTCACCCAAAATTTTGTCTCCAGTATTTGATTCAGCACCAGTGTACAGAAAGGCCAACTTTTCAGTAACAATGTCTCCTTTAGTGAAAGAGAAACTGATAGGTAAGAATTGGATTTATTTAAAGAGGAACATTCCATAGACAGAGTGTGGGCCCTCTTAGAAGGCAAGAGGCCCCAAAATAAGGGGTGGTCAATTTTTATGGGCTAAGTAATTTCACAGGCTAATGAGTGGAGGAATTATTCCAACTATTTCAGGGAAGGGACAAGGATTTCCAGGAACTGGGCCACCATACACTTTTTTACCCTTTGTGGTTTGCCTCAGAGCTGCCATAGCACTGGTGGGTGTGTCATTCAACTAATGTATTACAATGAGCTTATAATGAGGCTCTGGGCCTACTGGAAGTCAAGTCTTCTGCCATCCTGGACCTAGTTGGTTCTAACCAGTTTTTGTTGGCTCAGCTGGTAAAGAATAAGCCTGAAATGCAGGAGACCTGGATTCGATCCCTGGGTTGGGAAGATCCCCTGGAGAAGGGAAAGGCTAGCCAGTCCAGTATTCTGGCCTGGAAAATTCCATGGACTGTATAGTCTATGGGGTCGCAACGAGTCGGACATGACTGAGCGACTTTCACTTTCACTTTCATGTTTATGTCAGGGATGGCCTGATGGTTCAGTGGTTAAGAATCTGCTACCAGTGCAGGAGATATAAAGTTTGATATCTGGAAATGGCATGAACAGAGGAGCTTGGTGGGCTACGTCCATAGGGTGGCAAAGAGTTGGACATGACTAAGCGACTAAACAACAACATGACTATGTCATTCCTTTTAGTTTGTGTCCTGCCCCCTTCCCTCCTGTTTCATAGTGCATGATGAGGGCTCAGTTGCTCGTTTGTATCTAACTCTTTGTGACCCCATGGACTGTAGCCCATCAGGCTCCTCTGTCCAAGGAATTTTTCAGGCAAGAATGCTAGAGTAGGGTGCCATTTCCTGCTCCAGGGGATCTTTCTGACACAGGGATCGAACCCATGTATCCTGCATTGGCAGGAGGATTCTTTACAACTGTGACACCTGAGAAGCTGTTTCATAATGATGTACCACCAAAAAAAAATTTAATTATCTATCAGCCGATAACTTGATTATATCCAACCTCAGTTTCATTAAAAGCAGAAAATTAAAATCCATTTGATTTGCAAAACAATTTACTTCATAGTCTTTAGTGTCATTTACTTTCCCAATCGCAATATTGAAAATGGTTATTGGCTGCCCCACATGCTTTATACTCTGAGGCTCTGTCCCAAAGCAAGATCCCTGGTAAAAGAGGACTATGTCTTTCTTCTATATGTAGAAGGGGAGATACAATAATGACAGTGAGAGAGTAAAGCCTCTGTGACATTTTCCTTTTGGATACAACAATTTTAACAAATAATATTTGTTACTTGAAATCCAGAATTTGATTATTTTGAAACTATTAGAGTGTCTTTATATAACTCCAAGGGCACATGTACCCCAATTTGAAGACTGTTGATGTGTGGAATGCTGAATCCTAAAGCTTTTGATAAAGTCCCTTAGTAATGTGAATATCTGTAGATAAGCTTGTGACTTCAAAAGAACCCAATTTCCATTTGTTCACGTATGAAATTTGAAACAAGGTAAATCTACTCCCCCTGTGGATTGTTTTGTTTTGATGATTAGTAAAGTCAAGAATAGAAAAGGAGATGCCATTTTTTTTCTCTCCAAATGGTGTCTTTCATTTCTCACAGCATGCCACATGCATTCTAAAGCAGCTTTAAATGATAACATGCAAGACCAACAAGAGAAATTATTGAAAGTACAGAATGAAATTCTTGAGAAAAATTGAGAGAAAAGAAGGTGCATGGGATAGTTACTATATTTTTTATATTCATTCATTTGTGCATTCATTCAGCAAATATTTATTGAGCATCTTCTATACATAATGTACCTTTCTAAGAACTTGGAACACTGCATTGTACAAAAGGACAGAGATCTCTCCTTTCATGCACCTTATGTTCTAGTGAAGAGAGGCAGACAATAATCAATAAGCATAGTAAAAGTCTACTTTATAGTGAGCTAGAAGAGAATAATTGTGTTACAGCTAAAAACGTAACGGCTTTAAGGGGGATTGCAACTGGGAAGTAAGGGAGTTCTGAGAGTGGAAGGAGCAAACAGTGAAGGGCTTTGTAAGACACTGTGAGGGACTCCTAACTTTATTTTGGCTAAATAGGGAGACATTATACATTTTCATTTGTTTTATATTTTATCCTTTGTATTCCCTGGTAGCTCAGCTGGTAAAGAATCCACCTACAATTCAGGAGACCCCAGTTCGATTCCTGGGTCAGGAAGATCCACTGAGGAAGGGATACGCTGCCCACTCCAGTATTCCTGGGCTTCCCTTGTGGCTGAGCTGGTAAAGAATCCACCTGAAATGCAGGAGGCCTGGGTTCGATCCCTGGGTTGGGAAGATCCACTGGAGAAGGGACTGCCTATCCACTCCAGTATTCTGGCCTGGAGAATTCCATGGACTACAGTCCATGGGTTCACAAAGAGTTGGACACTTTCATATTTTGTTCTTAGCACTGAAGTGGCATGTTTATATCATGACATGACATGATCTAAAATGGTCGTTCTGGCATTCCTAATTTGTTTCCTTTTTAAGAAATTGAAAAATCCGAATCAATGATATTTATGCAAATAAAGGAATACTGAGAATGAGTTATTTTCAGTTCTATCCTCTAACCTTTCAAAGAACATTCATTGAGAAGTGTTGATTGAAAACCACTATATGTCAGACACTGTAGCAAATACCAGTGGTCAGTATCAACAAAAAATGCACAAACGTATCTGTGCTTAGTCATTCAGTTTTGTCCAACTCTTTGCGATCCCATGGATTGTAGCCCACCAGACTCCCCTGTCTGTGGGGATTTTCCAGGAAAGAATACTGGAGTGGGTTGCCATGTTCTCCAGGGGATCTTCCCAACCCAAGGATCAAACCCAGGTCTCTCACATTGTGAGCTGTTTCTTTACTGTCTGAGCCACAGGAGAAGCCCTCTAACTAGAGACAAATGTCTCTAGTTATGTTTTATTTGGGGACTTTATGGAGGACTATAGCCTGTAGGACTTCCCTGATGACTCAGAAGGTAAAGCATCTGTCTGCAATGCAGGAGACCCGGGTTCGATCCCTGAGTCAGGAAGATCCCCTGGAGAAGGAAATGGCAACCCACTCCAGTACTGTTGCCTAGAAAATCCCATGGATGGAGGAGCCTGGTAGGCTACAGTCCATGGGGTCACAAAGAGTCGGACATGACTGAGTGACTTCACTTCACTTCTTCATAGCCTGGGAGATAGCGTCTCAAATAGGGCTGAGGGATTTTTCCAAAGAGTTGATGGAAGAGCCATGATATACAGTGGTTTCACTGACAAAAAAAAAAAATGTAGTCAAATATCAAAAGAATACTGCTAAAGACAAAAACCAAACATCTCAAGTTGATGATTTTACTGCTTTTCTATTTATGAGAAGTTGCAAAAGTCTGGGCTCATTGAAATCATTCCTTAGATATGCATCTTAACTATCTAAGGCCAGTATCCTAGTTTTCTCCATTCTGAATTTCCCTCAGGGTTTACCATCAGGGCATCTGCCACGTCTGATGGTTTGATAGCCAATAACATTTTTTGTTTACTGTAGTGACAGGCAACGTTTTTTTTTTTTTTTTTTGGTCCCAAAAAAGAAAAGACATGGGATTCTTTCCCTGAAGGAATTTATAGTCTAGTGGGGGAAACAGATGTAAACACACATGAACCAAATTATTTAGAGGAGCTTTCATGAAGAAGGAATTCAAGGATTCTCCAACTTTGAGTGATGCCTTGAAAATAGACCCACAAAGTATTTATTTGAGGAAAATATTTTATTTATTTTGGCAATACAGAGATACTTAGGTGTGTGTGACTCATAGTCTTTACTGTGGCATAGAAAAGTATAGGAGCAAATATACTAACATTTTCTTGATTTGGACTTATCAATACTTGTTAAAATATCTATAACGTTGCAGGTATTTAAAGTATACTCATTTTCCCCAAAATTGGAATCACATAGAACACTATTCTAAAACGTATTGATTGTACTGTGATCAAAAAGTTTGGGATATGCTATTTTCTATATCTCTTTCTCTTAGAAAGGCAGTGTTCACTACTAAATTAAGGTCTTCCAGGTATCTGACAATAAGGAAATTTGTTTAAAAGTGTTTATCTGAGTGCTTCCTAAACTTATGGAAACTTGACACAACTCTTTCTACAGAACAGTATTTGGCAGTACACAAGTCTGGAAATTTTTGAGGTTGATAAAATATTTTCTGTCCTAACTACCTATCCTAGGCTCACTGTGCAATTGTGTGTGTGTGTGTGTGTGAATGAAAAATGAGAGAGATAGAGCTGGTATGTATAATCTAAAATCCATTAGATAAGTCGCACTAAAGGTCAGGGACTACTAATTACAAAAATAGCTTGACTCCAATTTTAGGACATCCTAGGATGCTATTATATTGTTTTAGAAAAAAATCTTAAAATAATATATAATTTTTAAAGATCGTGATTTCTTTACTGACTTGCCAGGTGGCTCAGTGGTAAAGAATCCGCCTGCCAATGTAGAAGATGCAGATTTGATTCCTGGGTTGGGAAGATTCCTTGGAGGATGAAATGATAATCCACTTTAGTATTCTTGCCTTGAAAATCCTGTGGACAGAGGAGACTGGTGGGCTATAGTGCATCAAGTCACAAAGAGTCCAACATGACTTAGGAACTTGAGAATGCATGTACACACCATTTATTTACAAGAAAAAAAATCCCTTATGTCCTAGATGGCTGTATCAGTTATTTTTTAAATCAACTGTCCATAGGGGCTAAAATATACCAGCCAGACAGCCTTGTGCCTATGCCAGGATATAAAAAATATTGAGTTCTAAAATGGATTTATTCAACTCTTTGTTGGTATCTTGGGTGCATTCCTTCAGGAAAATTATCACTATTATCTTTCCTAACAGACATCCTGGAATGTGAAGTCAAGTGGGCCTTAGAAAGCATCACTACAAAGCTAGTGGAGGTGATGGAATTCCAGTAGAGCTATTTCAAATTCTGAAAGATGGTGCTGTGAAAGTGCTGCACTCAATATGCCAGCAAATTTGCAAAACGCAGCAGTGGCCACAGGACTGGAAAAGGTCAGTTTTCATTCCAATCCCATAGAAAAGCAATGCCAAAGAATGCTCAAACTACCACATAACTGCACTCATCTCACGTGCTAGTAAAGAAATGCTCAAAGTTCTCCAAGCCAGGTTTCAGCAATACGTGAACCATGAACTTCCTGATGTTCAAGCTGGTTTTAGAAAAGGCAAAGGCCCAGAGATCAAATTGCCAACATCCGCTGGATCATCAAAAAAGCAAGAGAGTTCCAGAAATACATCTATTTCTGCTTTATTGACTATGTCAAAGCCTTTGACAATGTGGATCACAATAAACTGTGGAAAATTCTGAAAGAGATGGGAATACCAAACCACTTGACCTGCCTCTTGAGAAATCTGTATGCAGGTCAGGAAGCAACAGTTAGAACTGGACATGGAACCACAGACTGGTTCCAAATAGGGAAACGAGTATGTCAAGGCTGTATATTGTCACCTTGCTTATTTAACTTATATGCAGAGTGCATCATGAGAAATACTGGGCTGGAGGAAGCACAAGCTGGAGTCAAGATTTCCAGGAGAAATATCGATAACCTCAGATATGCAGATGACACCACTCTTATGGCAGAAAGCGAAGAGGAACTATAAAGCCTCTTGATTAAAGTGAAAGTGGAGAGTGAAAACTTGGCCTAAAGCTCAATATTCAGAAAATGAAGATCATGGCATGTGGTCCCACCACTTCATGGCAAATAGATGGGGAAACAGTGGAAACAGTGTCAGACTTTATTTTTGGGAGCTCCAAAATCACTGCAGATTGTGATTCCAGCCATGAAATTAAAAGACGCTTACTCCTTGGAAGGAAAGTTATGACCAACCTAGATAGTATATTGAAAAGCAGAGATATTACTTTGCCAGCAAAGGTCCATCTAGTCAAGGCTGTGGTTTTACAAGTGGTCATGTATGAATGTGAGAGTTGGACTGTGAAGAAGGCTGAGTACTGAAGAATTGATGCTTTTGAACTGTGGTGTTGGAGAAGACTCTTGAGAGTCCCTTGGACTGAAAGGAGATCCAACCAGTCCAACCTAAAGGAGACCAATCCTGGGTGTTCATTGGAAGGACTTATGCTGAGGCTGAAACTCCAATACTTTGGCCTCCTCATGCGAAGAGTTGACTCATTGGAAAAGACCCTGATGCTGGGAAAGTTTGAGGGCAGGAAGAGAAGGGGACAAGAGAAGATGAGATGGTTGGATGGCATCACTGACTTATGCACATGAGTTTGGGTGAACTCCAGGAGTTGCTGATGTACAGGGAGGCCTGGCATGCTGTGGTTCATGTGGTCACAAAAAGTCAGACACCACTGAGCTACTGAACTGAACTGAACAGTAAATAAATTTGACATTTAAAAAAGAGTTTAGTGTAGTTGATTAATTTTTACATCAATATATTGACTTTTGTCTGGCATAACTATCATTAAACTACTCAAAAGCCTTTCTTTAAGAAAAATAATATCTTTTGAAGTCAGTTTTTAGAAGTCATATCTCTGTCTCCATCCTTGCTTCTCTTCAATCCATTGTCTGCCCCTCAACCTGACTGGAGCCTTCTAAAATTTTAGCTCTGTAAATGCATCTTCTTAAAACATTTCAATACCCTTCCCTTTATCCACAGAATTATACAAACTTCCAACATAATTTACAGGAATCCTGCAGAGCAGGGACCTATCTACCTCATTAGCTCTATCTCTTATCACTCCCCACTTTTTACCTTTCCTTTGGCCACCCTGAAGTGTATGGAGTTCCTTCTATATTCTACAAACTCTCACTTTTGACTAAGCTATTCCTTCTATTTCGTATACTTTAAAAAAAAATAAGTCTTTATTGAGTTTGTTACATTGTTTCTGTTTATGTTTTGATTGTTTGTCTCGAAGCAAGTGGGTCTTAGCTCCCCAACTCAGGATCAAACCCATGCCTGCTGCATCAGAAAGTGAAGTCTTAACCACTGGACCACCAGGGAAGTACATTTTGTACACTTTTTTTTACTATCTCCTCTTCATCTTTTTAGCCCACACATACTCAATGTTCTCTTCTAAGATGTCACTTCTTCAGGGTATCTTTCTATAACCTCTAAGACCAAGTAAGCTAAATGTTTTTCAAAAGTACTCCCATAGCATTTTTTTTGCAGCCCCCCTATTTTGTAGCTATCACATCCTACTGAAATAGTCTATAACTAATACAAACTTAATAATTATTTGAGAGACTAAAATAAGAACCACAATGTATGTTTCAACTAAATAAGACAAAAAGGATAATATTCTATTTCTTAAACTTAAAGCACTTCTTTTAAGTGGTTATTTACATTTCACACACATTGTTGCTTAATTGAATTTAGCCTCCTGATAATTTTTTCCAATACCGTTAAGACAGAATACTGATTTATACATAGACTTCTTAAGGGGAATGCATACACTAATTATTTTGCTTCCTTTTTGGAAAGAGGCTGAACCTCAAAGGAAGAAATATAGAGTAGAATTTTGAGGATTTGGCCAATAGCACATTATTCTACTCCAATGAATGAACTATTGATCAGATTGCTAAGAATTTTAGCATGTTTAAGGCTGGCAGAGAAAGAATTAGGATACGATTGTACAGAATCTTGATGTTTACCCATAAACTTTATACTTTTCTCACAGGGGCATAACATGACTGAATAAAAACTCAACACTGGTATTTCACTAGAGCAACATATGTGTGTATTCAATCATCAATTAAATCCATCGTTTTCATTTTCATCCAAATCTGTTCTTCTTCCTGTCTTCCTTATTCTGTTTAATAATATCATCATTTAAGCTATATAAACCTCCACATTAGACTTATTTTTCTCTCATTGCTAACATTCACTTGCTTTGTAAAGTCCTGTCAATTATACTTATAAAGCAACCAATTTTCTTTCATCCTTATAATTACTGTCATATTTCAGACCATTATCTTCTCTTCAATGATTTTCTAATTGACTATCCTACCTGAAGACTCACCCCATCAAACTCATCCTTCATAACATAACTGTAAAGGGAGTGTTCTCTGGAACCATAGTGTCAGAGTTTATTACCCTGTTTCTGTCACTGCAGAGCAGATCAGATCAGATCAGTCGCTCAGTCGTGTCCGACTCTTTGCGACCCCATGAATCGCAGCATGCCAGGCCTCCCTGTCCATCACCACCTCCCGGAGTTCACCCAGACTCACGTCCATCGAGTCAGTGATGCCATCGAGCCATCTGATACTCTGTCGTCCCCTTATCCTCTTGCCCTCAATCCCTCCCAGCATCAGAGTCTTTTCCAATGAGTCAACTCTTCTCATGAGGTGGCTAAAGTACTGGAGTTTCAGCTTTAGTATCATTCCTTCCAAAGAAATCCCAGGGCTGATCTCCTTCAGAATGGACTGACTGGATCTCCTTGCAGTCGAAGGGACTCTCAAGAGTCATCTTCAACACCACAGTTCAAAAGCATCAATTCTTCAGCGCTCAGCCTTCTTCACAGTCTAACTCTCACAACCATACATGGCAACAGGAAAAAACATAGCCTTGACTAGATGAACCTTTGTTGGCAAAGTAATGTCTCTGCTTTTGAATATGCTATCTAGGTTGGTCATAACTTTCCTTCCAAGGAGTGTCTTTTAATTTCATGGCTGCAGTCACCATCTACTGTTTCCCCATCTATTTCCCATGAAATGATGGGATCAGATGCCATGATCTTCGTTTTCTGAATGTTGAGCTTTAAGCCAACTTTTTCACTCTCCACTTTCATTTTCGTCAAGAGGCTTTTTAGTTCCTCTTCACTTTCTGCCATAAGGGTGGTGTCATCTGCATATCTGAGGTTATTGATATTTCTCTCGCTAATCTTGATTCCAGCTTGTGTTTCTTCCAGTCCAGCGTTTCTCATGATGTACTCTGCATATAAGTTGAATAAACAGGGTGACAATATACAGCCTTGACGTACTCCTTTTCCTATTTGGAAATAGTCTGTTGTTCCATGTCCAGTTCTAACTGTTGCTTCCTGACCTGCATACAGATTTCTCAAGAGGCAGGTCAGGTGGCCTGGTATTCCCATCTCTTTCAGAATTTTCCACAGTTTATTGTGATCCACATAGTCAAAAGCTTTGAAATAGTCAGGAAAGCAGAAATAGATGCTTTTCTGGAACTCTCTTGCTTTTTCAATGATCCAGCAGATGTTGGCAATTTGATCTCTGGTTCCTCTGCCTTTTCTAAAACCAGCTTGAACATCAGGAAGTTCATGGTTCACATATTGCTGAAGCCTGGCTTGGAGAATTTTGAGCATTACTTTACTAGCGTGTGAGATGAGTGCAATCGTGTGGCAGTTTGAGCATTCTTTGGCATTGCCTTTCTTTGGGATTGCAATGAAAACTGACCTTTTGCATTCCTGTGGCCACTGCTGAGTTGGACAAGTTATTTAAACTCTTTGCACCTCATTATCCTTATCTGAAAGATAGGAATCACAGTAATGTGTATTTCACTGGTTTATTCTAAGTACAAAAATACATAGCACATAGAATTGTGCCTGGCACACAGCAAAAGTTGCATATGCATGAGCTAGTGACAGTAGTAATAGTAATAAAACCTTTGTGACCCTATTAGTCCCCTGCTTAATTATTCTTGCTATTTGTTCATTGCCTAGGTCCACTTTCCTTATCATGGTACATAAGGCTTTTCACAAACTAAAACCAGCTGATGGATTCCATCTCTATTTCTAGCTACCAAAGAGCCTATATTCTAGCCACACGGAACCACTTAACATTGTCTGAACTAAACAGACAATTGGCAGAACTCTACATTTCTAGAATGTCATCTGGAAAATACTTATCTTTCCTTAAATATTCTCCTCTAGCATTGCCTACTATCTATAAACTTAGCTTACTTTGAAACAAAATATATTGGGTTTTTTTTTGTTTTGTTTTTGCATCCTCCACAATGCTACTTTATATATTCTTCTAACATTTCCATGGGGTTACAAACAGTTGGACATGACTCAGTTTGCATGCACACACAATATTTATTTAACAGATTATTTAACAAATATTTCAGTTCAGTTCAGGAAATTAATTATCCTGCAGGAACTAAGGCCCCTATCCAAGAGGGGGATGGTAACTACATGCTAAGACCCTACAGCGGTCAGAACTAGACGGCTGATGATTGAGATTTCAGGAACACCACCCTGTTACCTCACTCAGTTCAGTTCACTCAGTCATGTCCAATTCTGTGATCCCATGGATTGCAGCATGCCAGGCTTCTCCATTCATCACCAACTCCTGGAGCTTGCTCAAACTCATGTCCATTGAGTCAGTGATGCCATCCAACCATCTCATCCTCAGTTGTCCCCTTCTCCTCCTGCCTTTAATCTTTCCCAGCAACAGAGTCTTTTCATATGAGTCAGTTCTTTACACCAGGTGGCCAAAGTATTGGAGTTTCAGCTTCAGCATCAGTCCTTCCAATGAATATTCAGGACTGATTTCCTTTAGGATGGACTGGTTGGATCTCCTTGCAGTCCAAGGGACTCTCAAGAGTCTTCTCCAACATCACAGTTAAAAAGCATCAATTCTTTGGTGCTCAGCTTTCTTTAGAGTCCAACTCTCACATCCATACATGACTACTGGAAAAACAATAGCTTTGATAGACAGACTTTTGTTGGTAATGTCTCTGCTTTTTAATATGCTATCTAGCTTAGTCATAGTTTTCTTCCAAGGAGCAAGTGTGTTTTAATTTCATGGCTTGCAGTCACCATCTGCAGTGATTTTGGAGCCAAAGAAAATAAAGTCACTGTTTCCATTGTTTCCCCATCTATTTGCTGTGAAGTGATGGGACCAGATGCCGTGATTTTAGATTTTTGAATATTGAGTTTTAAGCCAGCTTTTTCACTCACCTCTTTCACCTTCATCAAGATGCTCTTTAGTTCCTCTTCGCTTTCTGCCATAAGAGTGGTGTCATCTGCATATCTGAGGTTATTGATATTTCCCAGCAATCTTGATTCCAGCCTGTGCTTCATCCAGCCTGGAATTTTGTATGAAAAACACTACATAAGCAGGATGACAATATATAGGTTAGATATACTCCCTTCCCAATTTGAAACCAGTCTTTTTTTTTCATCTCCAGTTCTAGCAGTTGCAACTTGACCTGCATACAAATTTCTCAAGAGGCACGTCTGGTATTTCCATCTCTTTCAGAATTTTCCACAGTTTATTGTGATCCACACAGTCAAAGGCTTTGGCATAGTCAATAAAGCAGAAATAGATGTTTTTCTGTAACTCTCTTGCTTTTTTGATAATCCAGTGGATGTTGGCAATTTGATATCTGGTTCCTCCACCTTTTCTAAAACCAGCTTGAACGTCTGGAAGTTCACGGTTCATGTATTGCTGAAGCCTGGCTTGGAGAATTTTTAAGCATTACTTTACTAGCATGTGAGATGAATGCAATTGTATGGTAGTTTGAAAATTTTTTGGCATTGCTTTTACTTGGGATTGGAATGAAAACTGACCTTCTCCAGTCCTGTGGCCACTGCTGAGGTTGCCAAATTTGCTAGCCTATTGAGTGCAGCCCTTTCACAGCATCATCTTTCAGGATTTGAAGTAGCTTAACTGGAATGCCATCACCTCCACTAGCTTTGTTCATAGTGATGCTTCCTAAGGCCCACTTGACTTCACAGTCCAGGATGTCTGGCTCTAGGTGAGTGATCACACCATCGTGATTATCTTGGTCGTGAAGATCTTTTTTGTACAGTTTTTCTGTATATTCTTGCCACCTCTGCTTAATATCCTCTGCTTCTGTTAGGTCCCTATCATTTCTGTCCTTTATTGAGCCCGTTTTTGCATGAAATCTTCCCTTGGTATGTCTAATTTTCTTGAAGAGATCTCTAGTCTTTCCCATTCTGTTGTTTTCCTCTATTTCTTTGCATCAATCACTGAGGAAAGCTTTCTTATCGCTCCTTGCTATTCTTTGGAACTCTGCCTTCAGGTGCTTATATCTTTCCTTTTCTCCTTTGCTTTTTGCTTCTCTTCCTTTCACAGCTATTTTTAAGGCCTCCCCAGGCAGCCATTTTGCTTTCTTGCATTTCTTTTCCATGGGGATGATCTTGATCCCTGTTTCCTGTGCAATGTCATGAACCTCCGTCCATAGTTCATCAGGCACTGTATCTATCAGATCTAGGCCCGTAAATCTATTTCTCACTTCCACTGTATAATCATAAGGGATTTAATTTTTGTCATACCAAAATGGTCTAGTGGTTTTCCAGTTTCTTCAGTTTAAGTCTCAATTTGGCAATAAGGAGTTCGTGATCTGAACCACAGTCAGTTCCTGGTCTTGTTTTTGCTGACTGTATAGAGCTTCTCCATCTTTGGCTGCAATGAAGATAATCAATCTGATTTTGGTATTGACCACCTGTTGATGTCCATGTGTAGAGTCTTCTCTTGTATTGTTGGAAGAGGGTGTTTGCTACGAACAGTGCGTTCTCTTGGCAAAACTCTATTAGCCTTTTCCCTGCTTCATTCCATATTCCAAGGGCAAATTTGCCTGTTACCCCAGGTGTTTCTTGACTTCCTACTTTTGCATTCCAGTCCCCTATAATGAAAAGGACATCTTTTTTGGTTGTTATTTCTAAAAGGTCTTGTAGGTCTTCATAGAACCTTTCAACTTCAGCTTCTTCAGCATTACTGGTTGGGGCATAGACTTGGATTACTGTGATATTGAATGGTTTGCCTTGGAAATGAACAGAGATCATTCTATCATTTTTGAGATTGCATCCAAGCACAGCATTTCAGACTCTTTTGTTGACCATGATGGCTACTCCATTTCTTCTAAGGGATCCTTGCCCACGGTAGTAGATATAATGCTCATCTGAATTAAATTCACCCGTTCCAGTACATTTTATTTCGCTGATTCCTAGAATGTTGACGTTCAGTCTTGACATCTCCTGTTTAACCACTTCCAATTTGCCTTGATTCATGGACCTGACATTTCAGGTTCCTATGCAATATTGCTCTTTACAGCATCGGACTTGCTTCTATCACCAGTCACATCCACAAGGGGTATTATTTATGCTCTGGCTCCATCCCTTCATTCTTTCTGGAGTTTGTTCTCCACTGATCTCCTGTAGCATGTTGGGCACCTACTGACCTGGGGAGTTCCTCTTTCAGTATCCTGTAATTTTGCCTTTTCATACTGTTCATGGGGTTCTCAAGGCAAGAATATTGAAGTGGTTTGCCATTCCCTTCTGCAGTAACATTCTGTCAGACATTTCCACCATGACCCGTATATCTTGGATGGCCCTACATAACATGGCTTAATTTCATTGAGTTAGACAAGGCTGTGGTGCGTGTGATCAGATTGACTAGTTTTCTGTGATTATGGTTTCAGTGTGTCTGCCCTCTGATGCTCTCTCACAACAACTACCTTCTTACTTGGGTTTCTCTTACCTTGGACGTGGGGTATCTATTCACTGCTGCTTCAGCAAAATGCAGCCACTGCTCCTTACCTTGGACGAGGGGCATCTCCTCATGGCCGCCCCTCCTGACCTTCAACGTGGAGTAGCTCCTCTCCACCCTCCTGCACCCGCACAGCCACCTCTCCTTGAATGTAGCGTTGCTCCTCTTGGCCGCCTCCCCTGGCCTCAGGCTTGGGGTAGTTCTTCCTGGCCGCCACCCCTGACCTTGGACCTGGGGTAGCTCCTCTCGGCCACCGTCCCGACCTTGGGCAAGGGGTAGCTCACCAAGGCCACACTTCTGCGTGGTCCATCACAGCTGGCTGTCCTTAGTTAGGACAACAACACAGAGCATCCTATGGTATATAATGCTCCTAGAGGTAGATACACTATCAGATGCATCTGAGGCTCCAGGGAAAACAAAGGTCAAATCTTTCATTATTCCCCTCTGCTATAATCTATATGTGCTTAATAATAGCTTAAGACATTTGTCTTCAGTTCAGTTCAGTTCAGTTGTTCAATCTTGTCCAACTCTTTGAGACCCCATGAATCGCAGCACGCCAGGCCTCCTTGTCCACCATCAACTCCCAGAGTTCACTCAGATTCATGTCCGTTGAGTCAATGATGCCATCCAGCCATCTCATCCTCTGTCGTCCGCTTCTCCTCCTGCCCCCAATCCCTCCCAGCATCAGAATCTTTTCCAATGAGTCAACACTTTGCATGAGGTGGCCAAAGTACTGGAATTTCAGCTTCAGCATCATTCCCTCCAAAGAAATCCCATTTGTCTTACAGTTTGATTATTATTGAGATGGGCATAATAAGAAGTCTCTCTCAGATGAAATATTATTATTCAAAAAATTTAATCTTATATATAAAATCGTATTTATTCTGTTCATCCTATCGTGCTATTAAACTGTGGTTCAAAAATAACATCGTAGAAGTCAGGAAATGTCTATGCAACGTGCATTTTTGACAAGTGGTATATTTACAAGTATATTTGTCAGGCTTGTAACACTACTTAAAAGTCATATTTTTCATTTGTCTTAAAAGACAAATCCTCATATCAGTGTAAAAGTTACTTTGTACCTATTAATAAACACTGGCTTATAGAACATAAGCTACACTTTTGAAATGTAAACCCACACAAAACCTCATGAGTTCTACAGAATTTGAATAAGTACATTTCAATAAATTTAAGCCTAACATATCAATTTAATGTTCAGCTCTGTCTTCCTAACACAGAAATTATGAATAATCCTTTGGAAGGTTAGTTAACTTGTTTTTGTCACTGTCTGGAGGAATCCAGGTAATTGTTGAATAAAATGTGTGACTGGAAGGCAACATATATTAGTCACTTTTGAAAATTTAACCATAAAGACAATATTCTTTCTATCTAGGATGTAATAACTACCAAGATGGGCTTCCCAGGTTGGTAAAAAATCCGCCTGTCAGTGCAGGAAACACAAAAGACAAGGGTTCAATCCTGGGTCTGGTCGATCCCCTGGAGGAGGAAATTACAACTCACTCCACTATTCTTGCCTGGAAAATTCCATGGACAGAGGATCCTGGAGGGCTACAGTCCATGGGGTAGCAAAGAGTTGGATACATACCACTGAGCACAGCTGACTCACAACAACCTATTATTGAATATTTACTATGTGCCAGGCACAATACTAGGCATTTTTCACACCTTATTTTTAGATAAGAAATAAGAAAAACTTTATAAAATGGATATTATTATCCCAGGAAAGATATAAACATCTGAATGCAGAGGTCCAAAGAATTGCAAGAAGAGATAAGAAAGCCTTCTTCAGCAATCAATGCAAAGAAATAGAGGAAAACAACAGAAGGGGAAAGACTAGAGATCTCTTCAAGAAAATCAGAGATATCAAAGGAACATTTCATGTAAAGATGGTCTTGATAAAGGACAAAAATGGTATGGACATAACAGAAGCAGAAGATCTTAAGAAGAGATGGCAAGAATACACAGAAGAACTGTACAAAAAGGATCTTCACGACCCAGATAATCATGATGGTGTGATCACTGACCTAGAGCCAGACATCCTGGAATGTGAAGTCAAGTGGGCCTTAGAAAGCATCACTACGAACAAAGCTAGTGGAGGTGATGGCAGGAATGTGAAGTCAAGTGGGCCTTAGAAAGCATCACTACGAACAAAGCTAGTGGAGGTGATGGCATTACAGTTCAGCTATTCCAAATCCTGAAAGATGATGCTGTGAAAGTGCTGCACTGAATATGCCAGCAAATTTGGAAACCTCAGCAGTGGCCACAGGACTGGAAAAGGTCAGTTTTCATTCCAATCCCAAAGAAAGGCAATGCCAAAGAATGCTTAAACTACTGCATAATTGCACTCATCTCACACACTAGTAAAGTAATGCTCAAAATTCTCCAAGCCAGGCTTCAGCAATATGTGAACCATGTACTTCCTGATGTTCAAGCTGGTTTTAGAAGAGGCAGAGGAACCAGAGATCAAATTGCCAACATTCGCTGGATCATGGAAAAAGCAAGAGAGTTCCAGAAAAACATCTATTTCTGCTTTATTGACTATGCCAAAGCCTTTGACTGTGTGGATCACAGTTAACTGTGGAAAATTCTGAAGGAGATGGGAATACCAGACCACCTGAACTGCCTCTTGAGGAACCTATATGCAGGTCAAGAAGCAACAGTTAGAATGGGACATGGAACAACAGACTAGTTCCAAATAGGAAACGGAGTATGTCAACGCTGTATATTGTCACCCTGTTTACTCAACTTATATGCAGAGTACATCATGAGAAACGCTGGACTGGAAGAAACACAAGCTGGAATTAAGACTGTCGGGAGAAATATCAATAACCTCAGATATGCAGATGACACCACCCTTATGGCAGAAAGTGAAGAGGAACTAAAAAGCCTCTTGATGAAAGTGAAAGTGGAGAGTGAAAAAGTTGGCTTAAAGCTCAACATTCAGAAAACGAAGATCATGGCATCCAGTCCCATCTCTTCATGGGAAATAGATGGAGAAACAGTGGAAACAGTTTCAGGCTTTATTTTTCTGGTCTCCAAAATCACTGCAGTTGGTGACTGCAGCCATGAAATTAAAAGATGCTTACTCCTTGGAAGGAAAGTTATGACCAACCTAGATAGCATATTGAAAAGCAGAGACATTACTTTGCCAACAAATGTTCATCTAGTCAAGGCTATATTTTTTTCCTCTGGTCATGTATGGATGTGAGAGATGGACTGTGAAGAAGGCTGAGCACTGAAGAATTGATGCTTTTAAAGTGTGGTGTTGGAGAAGACTCCTGAGAATCCCTTGGACTTCAAGGAGATCCAACCAGTCCATTCTGAAGGAGATCAGCCCTGGGATTTCTTTGGAAATAATGATGCTAAAGCTGAAACTCCAGTACTTTGGCCACCTCATGCAAAGAGTTGACTCATTGGAAGACTCTGATGCTCGGAGGGATTGTGGGCAAGAGGAGAAAGGGACGACAGAGGATGAGATGGCTGGATGGCATCACTGACTCGATGGACGTGAATCTGGGTGAACTCCGGTAGTTGGTGATGGACAGGGAGGCCTGACGTGCTGCGATTCATCGCGTCGCAAAGAGTCGGACACGACTGAGTGACTGATCTGATCTGATTTAACAATGCTAATTGACAGAACAAGGATATGAATCCAGGTTTAGACACAGTGCCTACATTATCAGAATTCTACAATAAGCATAATCTAAATCAAAGAAATCTCCAACCAGTGATAATACATGTTTAACTTGATAGAACATGTTTATTTACAGGATGGTTGCAAAATGATGTAGCCAGTGCTACAGCACTGTTTGAAAGCACAGATCTATTGGTTACATAAAATCTTTTGATATACCCAGAAACTTCTGAGCCTGATTTTTATGTCTATTAGAAGACACCTAAATGCAGAGTTGAGCAAAATGAGTAAATAAAAGATTAAGTTTCATATAAATTATGAAATTATTGATACAAGATGAACCTAAGAAGTCCAGCACACCAGCTGGAACTAGTGTTGATAGATAGGTGTGTGATAAAATAGGCACTGGGCTTCCTCTAGAGATGCTGTATGGATGATTCTTCTAAAGCAGTTGTTCCTAACCTTTTTTTTTTTTTTTTCCCCTTATGGAATCTTTTGAGAATCTAAGAGCTATGGACTCTTTCCACTGGGGAAAATAAGCAAATATACAGAATTTTAAATAACATTACAAGGAGTGCATTTCCTTCCCAGGTGGCTCAGTGGTAAAGAATCTGCCTGCCCATGCAGGAGCCACAGGGGACACAGGTTCAATCCCTGGAGGAAGAAATGGTAACCCACTCCAGTATTCTTGCTTGAGAAATTCCACAGATAGAGGAATCCAGCAGTATACCATCCATCAGGTCCAAAAAGAATCAGACAAGAATGAGCGACTGAACAAGAACATGAGCCCACAAGGTGTTCATAGCCCTTCTGAATCCCATTTATGCCCTGGCAATATAGACTTAAGAATTCTTACTGTAGAAACCTCTCTGGTGGTCCAGTTGTTAAGGCTCTATACTTCCACTGCAGGGAGCATGGGTTCAATCCCTGGTCAGGGAACTAAGATCCCTATATGACAAAGCCAAAATAAAACCTCTTATTGTATAGCTCTTTTCTTCAGACACTTTCTTTGCAACAAGGATACTTGGACTTATTTGAAATAATAATAATTAACAATAATTAGAGCCGTTGCCTATCAATCTAATTAACAGAAAGATATTTTTACTTTATTATCATTATTATTTCTGAAAGGCATAGCTATCACAACACAAAGTTAAAACTGTATGTTGTGTAAGCCTAAGAAACCAGTTTAGGATAGTTCCTAAGTCGTCTTCTTGTCTCTGATAATGATTTCCCTCATTTTACTTGTAAGTATATTGTCATCTCCTAATCTCAGCTAGTTTAATATACGTAAAAGAGAAAGTATTCTATTCTACCTTCAAAAATATTTTGCAATCAACACATTTTCTTTAATCCAAAACATCGATTTTAGTTTCTACTTAGCTTTCAGTCATTTCAGTCGCTCAGTTTTTTCCTACTCTTTGCAACCCCATAGACAGCAACATGCCTGGCTTCCCTGTCCATCCCCAACTTCCAGAACTTGCTCAAACTCATGTCCGTTAAGTCTGATGACATCCAACCATCTCCTCTGTATTTAGTTTTAAATATGGACAAATTAGTCTGGTTAAATAGAAAAAATGCAAAAAATTAAAAACTAAAACCAATTTAATATAATGTGAATAGTATGCTCTATGAATTGTCCACCTCATGAGCCATGAATGTGAGCTCTAGCTAAGATTCAAGGGTTAAGAAATTCACACGATGGGATAGAGACATTTGTAAAGAGTTTGACAGCTATGTGTGAGATAAAAGATACAGCTGCTTTAGTTTTGCTCAAGAACATAAACATGTCTATGAAATAACACTATAGGGGGACTCCAAGTAGATGCAGTCTATCTAGGTGTTAAAGGTCAAATGCTCAGAAGAGCAATTTTCCACTAAAAGTGTCTTAGTTTGATTGAGACACCCAGAACTTTGGTGAGACAGTGGTACAAGTTTTCTCCATGTTCTCATTAGATATATGGAGTCAGAATGAGAATCAAGGTGAAAAACGTGATTCTTGAACAAAATTCAGTATTAAGATGCTCATTTCAACATTATGATTCAGACTATTTTAGGCAAGTTATTTTCCCAAATGTTCTAGACACAGGAATAAAAGCCCACCATCTGCAGATAGTTTTGTTTAGCTTGTACAATATGCTTTGATGAACTTGAATGTCCTTCAATGTGCATTCACTCTCAATTTATCTCAGGCCCCACCACCATCTTATCACTGTATTCTCTCTCCTTCACCTTTTATGGTTATTTTCTTGGGTGTTGAAAGCATTTGATTTTGAGACCCTATAGCTAGAGTGGAAAAATAATTATTAACACTTTCCTGATATAAGAATTCTTATTTATATAAGGATACTTATTTATTTTGTAACTAAAATACTTTACCTAAATATGAAATTGTGAATTAGAGCTGAAGGTGGGTACAACTCAAACGCTGATGAGATGATCAGTCAGACAACAAATATTTGTTTAGTGAATGACCATTATTTGCTAGGCAACCCCAGGCATGGGGATAACATGCATCAAAGAGATATGCATGGTTCCTGTCCTCATGGAGTATCCAGTGTGGCAGCGAAGCTTTCAATGTAGAATCACTGAAATGATTAGAGAAAGCCTTAATAAGAAATCCAAAGTACATTTATAAAAAAAAAATGAAAAAACGTACTGAGATATAGAAGCTTATGGTCTGATTCAAGAGGAATGAATATTGGAAAAATATGACTTCTTCTCAAATTAATTGCAGCTGTAATACAATCCCAATCAAAATTTAAATAAGATTTTTATGTATTTTGACAAAATGATTCTAAACTCCACATAGTAGAGTGAACAGATAATATAAAATAAAAATTTAAAAAGTGACAGCATTATCAAAACATATTATAAAACTACAGTGAAACAGAGTAATAAAAACTCTTTTTATAATATTCAATTCTTGATAAATGAGGCATCACAAATTTTAGGGTAAATAAAGAATCATTTCAGAACAGTACTGTGATGATTGGTTAACTGTAAAGACAAATGATGTTACATTTTCTTCTCATAAGATATATCACAATGAAAATCCAGATGGTCTAAATAGTTGAATGTAAATCATCTAAATATAACTGGAAAATATAAAATATATAGAAAAACAAGTCATAAAAGAAAGAAACTGAACATTAATCCACCATCTGAATAGTAAGAGCACTATTTTTCTAAGATTAAAAACAAGGCAAGAAAGGAAAATGAATAGATTGGACTATACAGAAATTAAATTTCTGATTCTTAGAGAAGATGATTTATTAAGATGAAAAAAAAACTGTTAAAACAAAAATGTTATAATAAAATTATATTAAAACAAAGAATGAAAATCTTAGCTTATATATGTATATAAATTCATGTATATATATATATATATAAGCACTGAAGGCCTCAATAGACAAATGAGCAAGAACATAAATTGATAGAATGTAAAATGTGAATGGGTAAATAAGATAAGAAAACACTTTCAACTTCATTATCAGAGAATTACTAATTGGATGTACTTGTTTATTAATTTAACAATATTTTTCTGGTGAAAATATTCAAGCATGGATTTAATAAAAGAAGATACACATTTTTGCTATATTCATTGGAAGGACTGATGTTGAAGCTCCAATACTTTGGCCACCTAATGCAAATAGCAGACTCATTGGAAAAGACCTTGATGCTGGAAAAGGTTGAGGGCAGGAAGAGAAGAGGGTGACAGAAGATGAGATGGTTTGATGGCATTACCAACTCAATGGACATAAGTTTCAGGAAACTCAGGGAGATAATGAAGGACAGGGAAATCTGGCATGCTGAAGTCCATGTGTTCACAAAGAGTTGGACTTGACTGAATGACTGAATGACAACAAATAAACTGGAACAATTTTTCCATAAGGCAGTTTGTCAATATGCATTAAGAATGATAAAAAGGTTCATATGTTTGACATTTTGCATCATGATATAGAAGCCTACAAAAAAAAAGATCCGTTGGCTCAAAGAAAAAGCAAGAGAATTCCAGAAAAGCATCTAAATCTGCTTTACTGATTACTCCAAAGCCTTTGACTGTGTAGATCACAACAAACTGGAAAATTCTTCAAGAGATGGGAATACCAGATCACCTTACCTGCCTCCTGAGAAATCTGTATGCAGGTCAAGAAGCAACAGTTAGAACTGGACATGGAACAACAGACTGGTTCCAATTTGGGAAAGGAGTATGTCAAGACTCTATATTGTCACCCTGCTTATTTAGCTTATGTGCAGAGTACATCATACGAAATGCCAGCCTGGATGAAGCACAAGCTGGAATTAAGATGCAAGGAGAAATACCAATAACCTCAGATATGCACATGACACCACTCTTATGGCAGAAACTGAAGAGGAAGTAAAGAGCCTCTTGATGAAAGTGAAAGAGGAGAGTGAAAAAGCTGGCTTAAAACTCAATATTTGAAAAACTAAGATCATGCCATCTGGTTCCATCACTTCACAGCAAATAGATGGAGAAGCAATGGAAACAGTGAGAGACTATTTTCTTGGGCTCCAAAATCAACGCAGATGGTGACTGCAGCCATGAAATTAGAAGACACTTGCTCCTTTGAAGAAAAGCTATGACCAGTCTACACAGCATATTAAAAAGCAGAGAGATTACTTTGCCAACAAAGGTCCGTTTATTCAACGCTATGGTTTTTCCAGTAGTCACATATGAATGTGAGAGGTGGACCATAAAGAAAACTGAGTGCTTAAGAATTGATGCTTTTGAATTGTGGTGTTGGGGAAGTCTCTTGTGAGTTCCTTGGATGGCAAGGAGATCAAACCAGTCAACACTAAAAGGAAATCAATCCTGAAAATTCATTGGAAGGACTGATGCTGAAGCTGAAACTCCAATAATTTAGCCACGTGATGTGAAGAGCCAACTCAGTAGAAAAGACCCCAATAACTGCAAAAGATTGAAGGCAGGAGGAGAAGGGGACAACCGAGGATTAGATGGTTGGATGGCATCACAGACTCAATGGACATGAGTTTGAGCAAGCTCCAGGAGTTGGTGATGGACAGACAGGGAAGCCTGGTGTGGTGCAGTCCATAGGTCCACAAAGGGTCAGACACGACTGAGTGACTGAACTGATAGAAGCCTACTGGGGCTTCCCAGGTGGTGCTAGTGTTAAAGGACACACCTTCCAAGAGATGTGTGTTTGATCACTGGGTTGATAAGATCCCCTGGAGGAGGGCATGGCAACCCACTCTGGTACTCTTGCCTGGAGAATCCCCATGGACAGAGGAGCCTGGTGGGCTGCAGTCCATAGGGTCTCACAGAGTCAGACATGACTGAAGCAACTTAGCATGCATAGAAGCCTATATTAAGGAACTAAACAGAAACAAAGGAAATCATCAGAGATGCTAGGATTAATTTCTCAAAGATGTTCTTTGATCCACTGTATATAATAGGAACACACTGGAAAGAGCAAAAATATTCAGTGAAAAGAAAATTCAGGTAAGTTATAGAACATTATATAATTATTAAAGTATTTTGCAAAGAGTTTTTAGTAACTTGGAAATAATGGCTAAAGTAATACCTAATAGTAACTATTGCATGCTGATGATGTTCCAGGCATTTTACTATGGGCTTAAAATACATTATTTCATTAAAGAAAAAATAATTTAATGGAGTTGGGGGAGTTGAGGACGGGAGTTGAATACAAAGTCAATATGGTATAACTTCAACAATATTACATACATAGAGAAAAAAAAAAGATTGAAAGAATATATGCACAAATACATTCCCAACATTTCTGGTTTATTTTTTATTTTTTTGTACTTAATTACAGTTAGAATTTTCTTAAAGAAATACTTATATATTAACATAATCAGAAACAAACATAGAGATAATGACCATATAAATGTGATACCTCAGTAAAGAGACCTGCTTGACTCTGTTTCTTACCCTCTCTTATGCTCTGATACTTTCATCCTTAATTCATGTCCAACTACATCTATGCAGCAGAATTGAAGAGGTCAAATGTTATGCTTGTCTTCACACAATGTAGAGATTTATATTATATCATTTATTTTTGAATGTAATATAAACTGAATTAGTTAATATCTTATATGTGCTGTGCTGTGCTGGCTCTTCAGTCGTGTTTGACTCTTTGTGACCCTACCAACTGTAGCCTGCCAGGCTCCTTTGTCACTGGGATTCTCCAGGCAAGAATACTAGAGTGGGTTGCCATTCCCTTTTCCAGGGGATCTTCCTGACCCAGGGATAGAATGCTCATCTCTTAGATTTCCTGCATTGGCAGGCAGGTTCTTTACCCCTAGTAGCACCTGAGAAGCCCCAGTTAGTTTACATATGTAAGTAATAAAAAAAAGTCAAGTAAATGAATTCAATTCCGGATATTCTATCAACAAATTAAAATTAAGTATATATAATCCAGTTGCATTCATAGATGCAGAAACAGTGGAAACAGTGACAGACTTTATTTTGGGGGGCTCCAAAATCACTGCAGATGGTAACTGCAGCCATGAAATTAAAAGACCCTTGCTCTTGGAAGAAAAGTTATGACCAACCTAGACAGCATATTAAAAAGCAGAGATATTCCTTTGGTCCATCTAGTCAAAGCTATGGTTTTTCTAGTAGTCATGTATGGATGTGAGAGTTTGACTACAAAGAACACTGAGCACCAAAGAATTGATGCTTTTTTAACTGTAGTGCTCATGCTGTTTGCCGGGGACCAGCTCCGGCTGATCCAGGGTATTGGAAGGAGAGAAGGCGTAGGCGAAGATCAGGAAATAATTGCTTAATTAAATGTTAATTAAGGATATAAAGAGTAATAGAATGAGGATAGCTCAGTAAAATTCAGTGAAGAAAAGAGGCTGAAATAAGGATAGCTCAGTGAGGAAATTCAGTGGAGAAAAGAGGCTGAATAATTCAGCCAGAAGGTAAGAGAAAGAACGACATGGTGAGACCAAGTTTCGGTGAACAAGGCCCGCACTTTATTTTCCAAAGTAGTTTTTATACCTTAAGTTATGCATAGAGGATAATGGGGCAAGGGGTAGAGTCAGGCAGCAAGCCATGCTTTCTTCCTGCAAACTTATCATATGCAAAAGCTTAGGTGATTTGCATCATCTTCTGGCCCGGAGGCCTGTTAACATTTTAAGACCCTTTCTTCAGAAAACTTATTTTTCTCTGAAGGTGATAAGTCAAGCGCCACCCTCCAAGAGCATTAGATAAAGTTGCATTCCTACAGAGCAAAGGTGTGGTGGGCTATAACAAGAAAAAGAATTAACTCAAGGGTCCCAGGTTACAAACATTAAAGCTACTACTTACACCAATTATATTAATCAATACACTGCCAGGGACACAGCAGGTAAGGGATATGGAAACTTAGCAGCAAACATTGGCCCAACAAGTGAAAATCCCTTCACCAATACAATTTCTAATCAATCTTTTAACTACTCAAAAGAATCTGTGTTTAGACAGTTTAGAACATCTCCTGCCTCTCACAGTTGGGAGGCTCTGAACAATCACATGTGGCCGGAAAAACCTATTCAGGCAGGCTAGAGGATTTCCAAAAGAGTTTGTAGGTTAAACACTGTCACACCCAGGAATTATTAACTGGAACTGTAAGCTAACTTTTTTTCAGAGAGAGGTAGTGGGGGACAGCCCCCTGTAAAGTCAGAGGTGTAGGTGAAAGCACAAAGCAGAAAGTAGGCAGACTCTGGTTTTGGGGGTATATGCTCGAGAATTTCCAGGGGGACTCCTGAAGCTCGATCCCGCCTTTGTGTATGCCGAGGCTCCTTCCTCATGACCTTTGTCATGGGCAGAGTTCCTCACTGGCTCCCAGAAGTGATAGAATTCCAGTTGAGCTATTCCAGATCCTGAAAGATGATGCTATGGAAAGTGCTGCACTCAATATGCAATATGCCGGCTCCCGGCAGCTGTTCATTGGGTTCTCAAGGCAAGAATACTTAAGAGGTTTGCCATTCCCTTCTCCAGTGTAGAATCCAGGTAGCTCAAACTACTGCAGAATTGCACTCATCTCACATGTTAGTAAAGTATTGTTCAAAATTCTCCAAGCCAGGCTTCAGCAATATGTGAACCATGAACTTCCAGATGTCCAAGCTGTTTTTAGAAAAGACAGAAGAACCAGAGATCAAATTGCCAGCATCTGCTGGATCATCAAAAAAGCATGAGCATTCCAGAAAAACATCTATTTCTGCTTTATTGAGTATGCCGAAGCCTCTGACTATGTGGATCACAAAAAACTTTGTAAAATTCTTCAAGAGATGGGAATAACAGTCCACTTGACCTGCCTCTCTAGAAACCTGTATGTAGGTCAGGAAGCAGCAGTTAGAATTGAACAAGGAACAACAGACTGGTTCCAAATAGAGAAAGGAGTACATCAAGGCTGTCTACTGTCACCCTGCTTATTTAACTTATATGCAGAGTACATCATGAGAAACACTGGGCTGGAGGAAGCACAAGCTGGAATCAAGATTGCTGGAATCAAGATTGCTGGAAGAAATATCAATAACCTCAGATATGCAGATGACACCACCTTTATGGCAGAAAGTGAAGAGGAACTAAAAAGCCTCTTGATGAAAGTGAAAGTGGAGAGTGAAAAAGTTGGCTTAAAGTTCAACATTCAGAAAATGAAGATCATGGCATCTGGTCCCATCACTTCATGGGAAATAGTTGAGGAAACAGTGGAAACAGTGAGCTTTAAGCCAACTTTTTCACTCTCCACATCAGGGGCGGAGGCCGGGAGGAGCTACTCCATTCCCCCGTGCCCGAGGCCAGGGGCAGCGGCCAGGAGGAGCCACCCCATGTACGAGGCCAGAGGTGTCGGCCGGGAGAACCAACCCCATGCCCAAGGCCAGGGGCAGCGGCTGGGAGGAACAACCTCAGGTCCAAGCAGCCGTGGCTGCATGGGTGCAAGAGGGCGTAGAGAAGCTATCCCATGTTGAAAGTCAGGAAGGGTGGTGGTGAGGAGATACCCCTCATCCAAGGTAAGGAGCAGCAGCTGCACTTTGCTGGAGCAGCCGTGAAGAGATACCCCACACCCAAGGTAAGAGAAGCCCTAGTAAGATGGTAGGTATTGCAAGAGGGCATCAGAGGGCAGACACACTGAAACCATGCTCACAGAAAACTAGTCAATCTAATCACACTAGGACCACAGCCTTGTCTAACTCAAAGAAATTAAGCCATGCCTGTGGGGCAACCCAAGAAGGGCAGGTCATGGTGGAGAGATCTGACAGAATGTGGTCCACTGGAGAAGGGAATGGCAAACCACTTCAGTGTTCTTGCCTTGAGAACCCCATGAATAGTATGAAAAGGCAAAATGATAGGATACTGAAAGAGGAACTCCCCAGGTCGGTAGGTGCCCAATATGCTACTGGAGATCAGTGCAGAAATAACTCCAGAAAGAATGAAAGGATGGAGCCAAAGCAAAAAGAATACCCAGCTGTGGATGTGACTGGTGATAGAAGCAAGGCCCAATGCTGTAAAGAGCAATATTGCATAGGAACCTGGAATGTCAGGTCCATGAATCAAGGCAAATTGGAAGTGGTCAAACAAGAGATGGCAAGAGTGAATGTCGACATTCTAGGAATCAGCGAACTAAAATGTACTGAAATGGGTGAATTTAACTTAGATGACCATTATATCTACCGCTGCAGGCAGGAATCCCTCAGAAGAAATGGAATAGCCATCATGGTCAAGAAAAGAGTCTAAAATGCAGTACTTGGATGCAATCTCAAAAACGACAGAATGATCTCTGAATACAGAATGAAGCAGCGCAAAGACTAATAGAGTTTTTCCAAGAAAATGCACTGGTTCCAACAACACAAGAGAAGACTCTACACATGGACATCACCAGATGGTCAACATAGAAATCAGATTGATTATATTCTTTGCAGCCAAAGATGGAGAAGCTCTATACAGTCAACAAAAACAAGACCAGGAACTGACTGGCTCAGATCATGAACTCCTGATTATCAAATTCAGACTGAAATTGAAGAAAGTAGGGAAAACCACTAGACCATTCAGGTATAACATAAATCAAATCCCTTATGACTATACAGTGGAAGTGAGAAATAGATTTAAGGGTCTAGATCTGATAGATAGAATGCCTGATGAACTATGGAATGAGGTTCGTGACATTGTCCAGGAGACAGGGATCACGACCATCCCCATTGAAAAGAAATGCAAAAAAGCAAAATGGCTGCCTGGGGAGGCCTTACAAGTAGCTGTGAAAAGAAGAGAAGTGAAAAGCAATGGAGAAAAGGAAAGATATAAGCATCTGAATGCAGAGTTCCAAAGAATAGCAAGAAGGGATAAGAAAGCCTTCCTCAACTATCAATGCAAAGAAATAGAGGAAAACAACAGAATGGAAAAGACTGGAGATCTCTTCAAGAAAATTATAGATACCAAGGGAACATTTCATGCAAAGATGGGCTCGATAAAGGACAGAAATGGTATGGACCTAACAGAAGCAGAAGATATTAAGAAGAGGTGTCATGAATACACAAAATAACTGTACAAAAAAGATCTTCACGACCAAGATAATCATGATGGTGTGATCACTGACCTAGAGACAGACATCCTGGAATGTGAAGTCAAGTGGGCCTTAGAGAGCATCACTATGAACAAAGCTAGTGGAGGTGATGGAATTCCAGTTGAGTTCTTTCAAATCCTGAAAGATGATGCTGTGAAAGTGCTGGGGTCCAGCCCCGGCTGATCCAGGGAGTTTGAAGCGTGGACAGCATCAGCGAGGATCAGGATACAATAGCTTCAATTAGATATTAATTAGAGATGTAAAGAGTAATAGAATAGCTCAGTAGGAAAATTCAGTGGAAAAAAGAGGCTGAGTAGCTTGGTTTATGCGGGAGACCAATAAAACTTCAAGACAAGAAGTTTGCAGCACTTACGTAGGCTGCAGGCGTCCTTCCTTTCTCCTGAAGGAGAGGAGACACTGAGGCCTCCCTGGTCAGATCTTAGAAGCCCAGGCAAAATTAGTAAGCTTGGTGGGTTCCACGCTCCAGATGGAGACTCAGCCAGAGTTTGAGAGAGAGAGCAACATGGGGAGACCAGTATTTCGAGAAACTGATCCCAGTTCTTTATTTTCCATGGTCTAGGTTTATACACTGAGATGTTATGCAAAAGTCAAGCGGGGTCAGCAGTCCTGACTTTTATCAAAGTCAGGTGCTTCATACAAATGTATACAGAGGTCTTAGGGGTGTTACATCATCTTCTGGCCAGGGGGCCTGCTGACAATTTATAACCGTCTCCTTGTGACAGCGGTCAGTCAACCAGGACACTTATTTCTCCAAGGGTGATTATTCTTAAAAAAGAATCCACCTTCTGAAAGTACCAGATAAAATTACATTCCTATAGAGTGAGGGTGTAGTGGGTTTCAATTAAGGAAATGATTTAATTAGCCTAAAGTCTAACGTGATTTATATCAAAGGTTAATACTCTTTCTTCTATATATTCATTAATGTGTGTAAGGGCAGGAGATGTGGAGACTTAGCAACAAACATTGGCTCAACAAATGAAAAACCCTTCACCAATACAATTTCTAATCAGCCCACTATACTTATACTAATGGTTTTTTAACTGTTCTAAGGAACCTGTTTTTAGAAGGTTTAAAGCATGGCATGCCTCTCATGGTTGGGAAGCTGTGAGCAATCACATGTGGTCGGACAAGCCTGTCAGGCAGGCTAGAGAACCTTCAGAGGAGTTTGTAGGTTAAAACACTCTTGTCATGCCCAGGAGTTTTTATTAACTGAAGCTCTAAGTTAACTCCTTCTCCAAAAGAAGTGTTGGGGAACAGCCCCCCATAAAGTCAGAGGTGTAGGTGAGAGCACAAAGTAGTAAAGTAGGCAGGCTCTGGTTTGCGGGGTAGATGCTCAGGGATTTCCAGGGGGACTCCTGAGGCTTGATCCCGCCTTTGTGTATGTCGAGCCTCCTTCCTCATGACCTTTGTCGTGGGTGGAGGTCCTCCTGGCGGCTCCCCGCATGACAGTGCTGCACTCAATATGCCAGAAAATTTGGAAAACTCAGCAGTGGCCACAGGACTGGAAAAGGTCCGTTTTCATTCTAATCCCAAAGAAAGGCAATGCCAAAGAATGCTCAAACTACTGCACTCATTTGCACTCATCTCACACGCTAGTAAAGTAATGCTCAAAATTCTCCAAGCCAGGCTTCAGCAATACATGAACCGTGAACTTCCTAATGTTCAAGCTGGTTTTAGAAAAGGCAGAGGAATCAGAGATCAAATTGCCAACATCCACTGGATCATGGAAAAAGCAATAGAGTTCCAGAGAAACATCTATTTCTGCTTTATTGACTATGCCAAAGCCTTTGACTCTGTGGATCACAATAAACTGTGGAAAATTCTTCAAGAGATGGGAATATCAGACCACCTGACCTGCCTCTTGATAAACCTGTATGCAGGTCAGGAAGCAACAGTTAAAACTGGACATGGAACAACAGACTGGTTCCAAACAGGAAAAGGAGTACATCAAGGCTGTATATTATCACTCTGCCTATTTAACTTATATGCAGAGTACATCAAGAGAAACGCTGGACTGAAAGAAGCACAAGCTGGAATCAAGATTGCCAGAAGAAATATCAATAACCTCAGATAAGCAGATGACACCACCCTTATGGCAGAAAATGAAGAGGAACTAAAAAGCCTCTTGACGAAAGTGAAAGTGGAGAGTGAAAAAGTTGGCTTAAAGTTCAACATTCAGAAAATGAAGATCATGGCATCCGGTCCCATCACTTCATGGGAACTAGTTGAGGAAACAGTGGAAACAGTGACAGACTTTATTATTTTGGGCTCCAAAATCACTGCAGATAGTGACTGCAGCCATGAGATTAAAAGACGCTTACTCCTTGGAAGGAAAGTTATAACGAACCCAGACAGCATATTAAAAAGCAGAAACATTACCTTGCCCACAAAGTCTTTCTAGTCAAGGCTATGGTTTGTCCAATAGTTATGTATGGATGCGAGAGTTGGACTATAAAGAAAGCTGAATGCTGAAGAATTGATGCTTTTGAAGTGTGGTGTCAGAGAAGACTCTTGAGAGTTCCTTGGACTGCAAGGAGATCCAACCAGTCCTTCCTAAAGGAGGTCAGTCCTGGGTGTTCATTGGAAGGACTGACATTGAAGCTGAAACTCCAATACTTTGGCCACCTGATGTGAAGAGCTGACTCATTGGAAAAGACCCTGTTGCTGAGAAAGATTGAGGGCAGGAGGAGAAGGGGACTACAAGGGATAAGATGGTTGGATGGCATCACCACCTCAATGGACTTGGGTTTGGGTGGACTCTGGGAGTTGGTGATGGGCAGGGAGGCCTGGCGTGCGGGGATTCATGGGGTCACAAAGAGTTGGACACGACTGAGCAACTGAACTGAACTGAACTGAACTGTGGTGTTGGAAAAAACTCTTGAGAGACCATTGGACAGTAAGGAAATCAAGCCAGTCTGTTATAAAGGAAATCAGTCCTGAATATTCATTGGAAGGACTGATGCTGAAGCTGAAATTTCAACACTTTGGCCACCTGATGTGAAGAACTGTGTCATTTGAAAAGACCCTGATGCTGGGAAAGATTGAAGGTAGGAGAAGAAGGGGACGAGAGAAGATGAGATAGTTAGATGGCATCACCGATTCAATAGACATGAGTTTGAGTAAACTCTGGGAGTTGGTGGTGAACAGGGAGGCCTGGCATACTGCAGTCCATAGGGTCACAAAGAGTCAGATATGACTGAGTGGCTGAACTGAACTGAACTGAACTGAGTCCTGTTACATTCATATTAGGAATATGCATATATATCTCATACATATTCAATACTAATAAGATAAAATTCAGTTATATTCATGAGAAACAAGTTCCCAATAATTTGTGATAGTTAATCTACATGGAACAGCTTCTCAGCTGCCCACTTATTTTATTAAATTTAAACTGCAGTGAAGTTTCCTTAAGGATAGCAAATTGCATCTGCTTTTTGATGTCTTCTTTTTGATCTGCTCTAAATAATAATCCCTACAATATATCTTATTATTGAATACACTGATACCAGTCTGTCATGAGAGTCTTTCAAGATTAAAATCTGTGTTTTCCACAATTTCATCTATAACACCACTTTCAATGTCCTAAAAAAAAAAATTATGGACACAAAAAACTGTTTTCCAAAATTCTTACATTCAAGATTTTTCTTTAAACTTTATTATATAATAGATTCAGTAACTTCCCCACTTTGTCTATGAATTTTAATAGATAGTTGTTGTTTACTTGCTACAAGTATACGCAACTTATTTCTATATCTATAGATATGATACCTAAAAAGAAAAATCTTGGTACACCCAAATCAGATAATCCAAGTGTACATGATAAAAAGATATATCTATCTTTCTTAACTCTGTTCCCAGTATTCTAGAATCTCTGTTTGACTGACTTCTTGATGTGAATGTGTAGAACCTACCTGCTTGCATCTTTCCAGTCATTGGAGAAGTGTAGCTTCTAGACATTGAATTTTAGCACTTCAGTGCACATGGCCAGCATACTGATTCATCTTGATATATAGTCATTAGTAACTTCTTTTTCAAGAACATTTTGCTCTCTGATAAAATCTGGAGAAAAAAGATATTACTATTAAATTCACATTTTTTTTTAATTTAAAATCGTTTTCATCCTTGAAACATTGCACATAAGTTAAGAAATATATCTTCCATCCATTAATCCATTTTTTCTAGATCTTTTTAATTCATTTTTCTATCTGTCATGGTTCATTTTGAAATAAAACAACAACAAGTAAGTAATGACATGGCATCAGTATTGTGCAGGGGAAATCTGGCTAAAACTGGGCAGGCTGTGCATTGCTGCACCATATTCTAGAATCTGAAGCTCTCTTTACAGTCTTTATTTACTCTTATTGGTGTTCAGATATATTTAGGAGGACCTGAAATCCTGACTCAAGTTAGTCACATACACAAAAGACCTGCTAAACAACAAAATTCCAAATTATTAATTACCAATGATGAAATAATGACACAGGAAATAAGTATATAAATAAACGCTATATTAATTCATTACCCCCAAATGTCCCTGTATTCTGTACATTTTTTCTCCAGTAGGTCGCCAAACATTGGAAGTTAAATCATATTAGGTTATTATCTGAGTATAGAATCAGACAAAAGGAGTTAGATAAATCAATATTAAATGATAGGAGTTCAATATAATTTAATATATTCTTGCAAATGGAAGCAGAAATTCTCAAAGTCTAATGACTAAGATTCTCTTTTTCTTTGTTGTTCAGTTGCTCAGTCATGTCTGACTCTTTGCGACCCCATGGACTGCAGCACACCAGGCTTCCTTGACCTTCACTGTCTCCCAGAGTTTGTTCAGACTCATATCCATTGAGTCAGTGAAGGCATTCAACCATCCAGATTGGACCAGTGTTAGCCCCTATGGCTCACCATTTTATACAGTTATAATTTCCATATCCATAAGTGTTGATCTTAGGGTTGAAGATCAGTAGTTAAATAGAGTGGGAGCGCACTCACTATAACATATATTTCCTTGCTACTGTGCATATTTCCTGTTGTCATCAGCATTATCAGTCAGTGTCTGGTCAGGGAAATATAAATCACCATAGTATCAATGAAAAATTAATCCGTTGATCTAAGAAAGAACTGGAAAATTTTATTCAAACTAAATTTGAGGATTATAACTTAGGAAGAGCATCCCAGAAAGTTCTGAGCTCTGTTCCATGCATTAAAAGTCAAGACAAAGCTATAAGCTTTTTGAGATAGAGGGCTATACACTAATATCATTGACAGTTTACACAACCCAGATCTAAGTGTCATCATGGTGGGTCATGTGACTTCTTACAAGATTCAGAAGAAATGTGGTCTTTTAATAAGTTGTTAACACTGGGAGAATTCTGCTCTTTATGACTGAGCAGGTATTTCTGCCAATGGGGGAAATGTGGTTGATGCATAATGCAGATACACAAAGTACAGTGAGGGGAGAGAGGAGGCCAAAAGGCAGAGAAAACTTTTGTGTTTAAATCTTTCTTGTTTTTCCCTAAAATATGAAGTTTATTTCACAATAGCTTTTTCAAACAATGGAAATTCAATTTAGAGACCTGACACCAAGTGTTAAAAGAACTGAAAACCACAAAGGGCTCTAGGTAACACCATTTTGCTTCTCTAGTGTGTTAGTCACTCAGTCATGTCCGACTCTTTGCAACCCCCATAGATTGTAACCCACCAGTTTCCTTTGTCCATGGAATTTTCCAGGCAAGAATACCAGAGTGGGTTGCCATTCCCTTCTCCAGTGTATCATCCTGATGCAGGGATCGAACCCGGGTCTCCTGTATTGCAAGCAGATTTTCTACCTCTGAGCCACCAGGGGAGCCTAGGGATAAATTGGTTCTTCTAACCTTGGATTATTAGTGTGGGATGGAGGAATGTGTTTTTACAGTTGAAATGTCTCTGCTGATTTTTCTCTTGGCATATATATCCAGTTATTACAATATATTTTGTAATATGACAGCCACCTATTATCAAGGTATGAACTGAAATACTTTCCAATTAAAATCAATTTGAAAACGATTATCAATTTCCAAAGGTAATATTCATTGTCTAGCTGCTAAGTTGGTAGTTAAAAGTTTGGGAATATAATATTAGCTATAAAGAAGATCCTTTATCACGTAAAAGAAAAACTCACATAACCTTTGGTCTTTATGACTTCATTACATGAAGATCATTTATTGGAAGATGGGCATTTTATAATGGATAGCAAGGCTCAATAACTGAGCAATAGGCTTGAAAATTCTGGTAGGTAGCTTTAAGCTTTTATTTTGGCTAAATACTGACAATCCACCCTTGTTTTCTTGCCTGGAAAATCCCATGGTCAGAGGAGCCTGGTGGGCTACAGTTCATGGATTCTCAAAGAATCAGACAAGACTGAGAAACTGAGCACACAAATACTTTACTAAGTGACATTACCAGTTATTTTTAAATGTGCATTAAGCTAGATGAGGATGTTGGAAAAATATATATATTTTTGTTTAAATATGAAGTCTATAATTATTTCTACCTTTCATTCTCCTACTCACAAATACTTTGGACAAAATTAGAAAATGTCTCAGGAGACAATTTGGTTTCTGACATAGTTTTTTTTTTTTTTTTCCATTTATAAATGATTATGTATAATTTCAAAATAAAGTCTAAAACATTTGGAGCTTTGCCTTTAATTGTTTTGTAAGTAGCCTAATTAATCTTGCAAGGCATGAATTTGATACCTTACAGTTTACCAATCTCAAAGCTTAAGGACACCTTATGGCAGGGATTGGAAACTCAAGTGCCTAAAGGAGTGAAACAAATATACTGAGTTAATAAAGCTATCAAGCACAGCTTTGTGTTTTTGTCCATAGGTGCAGATCTGCCAATTGTCCATGAGAAGTCAAAAATCCAAATACATATATAAAATCTCATGGTTTTTAAATGATAAAAAAGTCTAAAGTATTTTTTAAGCAGTATAATAAATAAAATATATTTGGTGGTTTTGATTTGGCCCACCGGCCACCAGTCACTAACTGTTGATAATGTACAGGAATAGGGATGCAGTAAGTAAACCAATAGCTCATGTCCCCAGGTGTCCTCCCTGAGGGACCATTATTTTGAGGGGGCAATAAGCCTCTTGCATTACATGAAACTAATACTCACTACATAGCAGATATTATGCTAGGTATTTCATGTGCATTATCTTATTTAATACACGCTTCTTACTCATTAGTAGTTATTGTCTCTGAAGAAACTTAAAAGACTATACAATTTGTCTTGTGCAAGTAATAAAATAGCAGAAAAAAAGACTCAAGCTGGATTTGACTGATTCCAAAGATTACATCTTAATGACTCACTCTACCATACTAGCTTTTAAGAACCCCAGGGTTATGATACACAAAAGCCTTACAGATTAGGGTAAAAATATTCTAGAGCTGGCTGGAAGGAAGGTGAATGATGAGAAAATGGTTGTAAGGAAGAAGAGTAAACAGAAGGAGGAGTAAACAGAAGGAGAAATAAACAGAAGTGTGATTTCAACATCATCACCTATAATCTTTATTTTCCACTCACCCAATTTTATCAGAGACCTAGAGACTCTATCAGCTACCACTCTCCTCCTTGTATCTTTGACTTCTTTCTCTATAATCTCCATCAACATTCAATGCCTACTCTCTCTTATTAAATGAAGAATGATAGTAACAATAACACCTTTGACTCTTCTCCTTCAACTACAGCTCTATCTCCTGTCCTTCATAGCCAAACTTGTAGAATTATCTATTTGTGTTCTTTGTTTCCATTTCCTCACCTATTATACATGATTTAACCCATTTAGTTGATTTTTGTTCCCATTTTTCCACCAAAATTTCTCATACTAAATTTACCAATGACATTTATATCACTATATTCAATCTAGTTGCTCCAGTTTTGACCTCTAACCATTTGACAGCATTTGATATAACACTGTCTTCACAAGACATTCTCTTCCCTTGACTTCTATTTCCTGAACTTCCTCTTACTTCTTTGTATGTCCTTCTCAGTGCCTTTTGCCAGTTCATCCTCTTCTTTTAGATATGACCCTTAATTGGTAAAGTACCTCAAGACTCTATGTTAGGCTTTATTTTCTTCATACACTTACCATTATTCCTTGGCCATCTCATCTACTCTCATGGCTTTATACACCATCTATATGTTGATATATCTCAATATCATACCCCAAGTTCACCTTCCTTGATTAGTATGCATAACTGCCTACTTAACATTCCTACTTGGATAATTCATGTAGATCTCAAACAGACAAAACCAAAATTTAACAGTTCATCTCTTTCATGTTATTTTCCTCCTAAATCTTTCCCAACTACAGAAATACATCATTATTCATCAAATTTGCTTGAACCAGAAAGCTGAAAGTCATCCCTGATATCACCTCCTATTGTCATACTCTTTACAACAAATTACTCAACCAAGTGCTATTGATTCTATTTCTGAATTATTTCTGAACACTGTCCATTTATCTTAGCCCACACTAATAGCAGTCTAGTCTAACCACTTATCCCCCACCTATTCAATAGGCCTCAATTCGTATCCCTGCATCCATATGCTCTTTGCTTATTGTTATGTTATTTATGTTTTCATGATTGATAAGATCAACCTCATAAGATTATGGATACCTGAACACTTATACAAAGATAAGTAACAAAGGTAGCATTAAACTAACCATTTCCAATTAGACTTCTTGCCTTCCAATTAGACTTCTGTCTCCTAATTTTTAAAAAGACACAGAGAACTAAGTCATCTAGTAGGAGAAGTGAAGTAGTGTATGTCTGTGGATCTCTACGTTAAAGGCAAGAGCTTCAAGGTATCACTCTGTCAAGTCTCCATTATATTGGCCTCAGAAACCTTAGTGGGAGAAAGAACAAGCAATAGAGTTAACTAACATGTAAGGCCACCAAAACTGTAATTCATAGAGACTTGGGAGGCCATGTTTCAGGAGTTAAGAGTATATGATTCTGAAAGTGATAAGGAAGCCTGACACAGCCTACAGGAATAGGGGAGAGTACAATGGCAGCGGCGAAACTGAATCATACATCTCAGGATACAATTTCTTTAGGATAAATCTTTATAATTGGAATTTATGGGTCAAGTGTATGTGATTTATAAGGTTTTTGTTAATATTCCTAGATTTCCATCAAAAAAGTCTGTGGTAATTTATAATCTCACCTGGAGAAGGCAGTGGCACCCCACTCCAGTATTTTGCCTGGAAAATCCCATGGATGGAGGAGCCTGGTAGGCTGCAGTCCATGGGGTCACTAAGAGTCGGACACGAATGAGTGACTTCGCTTTCACTTTTCACTTTCATGCGCTGGAGAAGGAAATGGCAACCCACTCCAGTGTTCTTGCCTGGAGAATCCCAGGGACAGGGGAGCCTGGTGGCTGCCATCTATGGGGTCACACAGAGTCGGACACGACTGAAGTGACTTAGCATAGCATAGCATAATCTCACCAGTAGTATATAAGAATATCCATTTCACATACAATATTTGAAATTAAGCAACTGAGTAAAAATAAATTCTTGCCTTTTGCTCATGGCTATGGTTTCACTGACTATATTATTTTATCTCCAGCTATTCTTAAAAAATCCTGTTATTTTTTGCTTAGCTATAGTCTTACAATCATTTCCATATAAAGTAATGGAGAAATAAAAGCTGTCATTTTTGAATGATCACAATATTCCATGTACTATTGTGAAGTATTTCATTAACTTAAAGAATTCTCAAAATAGCCTGGGAAGAAGAAATAAAGCTATTTGTCCACAATCTCTGATAGTAACTGGTAGAGCAAGAATATCAACTTGGATAATCAGACTCCAAATCCTGTGCTGTGGAGCACTGTGCTATTACTATCAGTTTCTCTCTTTCATTATGAAAGATATAACTATAGGATCAATGGGAAAGTCTATCTATATTCAAATATTTATTATTAAATTGTTTCAGTCCTTGGGCCTATTATAAATTAAATTTGCTCTATAGTAGATGTTCATAGTAACTAATACAAATCAAGAAATGCTGAATGGTCACACTATTTCTAAACAAATTCATCTTCAGTTTTACATATAATTTCCATATAGTTCCTATTTTAAGATATTATTTATTGCATGTGGCAGTTATTTATATCATTTGATAATTCTAAATTGTCCCAATTATAATTATGAAAATCACATAGACAAATATTTGGATATAATTATAATGGGGATGGAGAAAGTAGTCTCATCAATATTACCATACACTACTAAATTACTTTCAACAATTAATTTTAAGACTTTATCCAGTCTCAAGCATTATTGTCCTTATATTGCTAATATATGCTAGAGCTTTTTGGTTTTAAACTGACAATAGGGGAGGAGCCAAGATGGCGGAGGAGTAGGATGGGGAGAACACTTTCTCCCCCACAAATTCATCAAAAGAGCATTTAAACGTCGAGTAAATTCCACAAAACAACTTCTGAATGCCAGCAGAGGACATCAGGCACCCAGAAAAGCAACCCAACTCTTCGAAAGGAGGTAGGAAAAAATATTAAAGACAAAAAAAAGAGACAAAAGAGGGAGGGACGGAGTTCCGTCCCGGGAAGGGAATCTTAAAAAGAGAGAAGTTTCCAAACACCAGGAAACCTTCTCACTGCCGAATCTGTGCCGAGCTTTGGAAGCACAGAAGGCAACATAACAGGGAGAAAAAATAAATAAACAATTAAAACTCGCAGATTGCGAGCCCTACGGTAACTCCCCGAGCGGAGGATCGGAGAAGCAGTGCAGACGCCTGCATCCGCCATTAGCAAGCGGGGGCTGGGCAGGGAGGCGCGGCGCGGGCTACATCGCTGAGATTAAGAATCTGGCCTGAATACCCTGAGAGCTATCTGAGTGAAATAATTTGGGCTAGCAAACCAGACTGTGGGATATCTACCACGCAAAAAGCCAGCCCTAACCTAAGACCGCCAGGCCCACACACAGAACAAAGGACTGAACAGAGATAGCCGGCTGCAGACCTTCCCCCTCCGGTGACAGGCAGCCAGAGCCGGAAGGGGGCAGCCCCAGAGAGACATTATCTATAAAACTGTAAGCAGGCTTCTTTGTTAACTAAAACTTCTTGGGGGTCTGGACGGTCAACATCTGCCTGAGAAGGTGCGCCGGTTTTACACCCAGATAACCGAGTGGCAGGGAGGCGATAAGTTGCAGCATTGGCACTCGCCAAACACCTCATCACCTGAGCTGCCCGGACCTAGGAAGAGCACAAAACGCAGGCCCAACTGAGTCTGCACCTCTGAGGACTACCCGAGTGCCTGAACCTGAGCGGCTTGGACCTGGGAGGTGCATGCAACCCAGGGCCGGCCTCAGATTGTTCCCGGCGGAACAACCTAGAGCCCGAGCAGTGTGGGCAGGGTGGCTACATGCGCCGTGAGCGGGGGCAGACCCAGGGTGGCTGAGGCACTGCGAGCACACGCCAGTGTTATTTGTTTGCAGCATCCCTCCCTCCCTCCCCACAGCGCAACTGAACAAGTAAGCCTAAAAAAAAAAAAAAAAAATTGTCCTCCACCATCCCCTTTGTGTCAGGGCGGAAACCAGATACTGAAGAGACTAGCAATCAGAAGAAGATATAACAGGGAAACGCCTTGGAAGCTACAGGCAATAGATCAAAACCCTGTGGTTACTATGGACTACACAGGAAGGGGCCTATAGATCTTGAGAAATATAAGTCTGACCAAGGAACTAGCCAAAAATGAACTGAACCCACAACACCCACAACAAAACCAAGAAAGTCCTAGATATATTTTTATTATTTTTACGATCATTCTTTCTTTTTATTAATTAAAAAAATTTAAGTCCTCTATTGTTCCTTTAATTTTCACTTTTATAACCTATTACTTTGCAAAAAAAAAAAGACCCTATTTTTTTCTTCTTCAGCAAACTTCATATATATATATTTTATAATTTTTTGACCTTGTTTTTTTTTTTTTCTTTTTTTCTTCTTTTCTTTAACATTGTATATCTGAAATTCCAAACTCTACTCTAGATTTGTAATTTATGCTTTTTGGTATTTGATATCAATTTTGTACCTGTATTTTCTTTATAATTTTTGTGACATTGTTTGTTTTCTCTCTTTATTTTTCTTCTTTTTTTATTTAACATTGTATTTTTGAAATTCCAAACTCTACTCTAGATTTTTAATTTTTGCTTTTATGTATTTGTTACCAATTTTGTACATTTAAGAACCCAATCTTCAGGACCCATTTTCCACTAGGGAGCGAAATTACTGGCTTGACTGCTCTCTCTCCCTTTGGACTCTCCTTTTTCTCCACCAGATCGCCTGTGTCTCCTCCCTAACCCCTCTCTACTCTACCCAACTCTGTGAATTTCTGTGTGTTCCAGACAGTGGAGAACACTTAGGGAACTGATTACTGGCTGGATCTGTCTCCCTCCTTTTCATTGCCCCTTTTATCCTTCTGGCCACCTCTGTCACCTTCCTCCTTCTTCTCTTCTGTATAACTCCGTGAACATCTCTGAGTGGTCCAGTTGTGGAGTGCACATAAGGAAGTGACTACTGGCTAGCCCACTCTCTCCACTATTGATTCACCTCATCTCATCTGGGTCACCTCTAACTCCGTCCTCCCTCTTCTCTTCTCCATGTAACCCTGTGAACCTCTCTGAGTGACCCTCACAGTACAGAAACTTTTCATCTTTAATGTAGATGTTTTATCAATGGTGCTGTATGGAAGGAGAAGTTTTGAAACTACTGTAAAATTAAGACTGATAACCGGAAGCAGGAGACTTAAGTCCAAACCCTGACTCCAGGGAACTCCTGACTCCAAGGAACATTAATTGACAGGAGCTCATCAACTGCTTCCATACCGACGATGAAACCAAGCACCACACAAGGACCAATAAGTTCCAGGGCAAGACATACCAAGCAAATTCTCCAGCAACAAAGGAACACAGCCCTGAGCTTCAAGATACAGGCTGCCCAAAGTCACCCCAAAACTATAGACATTTCATAACTCATTACTGGACATTTCATTGCACTTCAGAGAGAAGAAATACAGCTCCACCGACCAGAACACCGACACAAGCTTCCCTAAACAGGAAACCTTGACAAGCCACCTGTACAAACCCACACACAGTGAGGAAATGCCACAATAAAGAGAACTCCACAAACTGCCAGAATACAGAAAGGACACCCCAAACTCAGCAATTTAAACAAGATGAAGAGACAGAGGAATAGCCAACAGATAAAGGAACAGGATAAATGCCCACCAAACCAAACAAAAGAGGAAGAGATAGGGAATCTACCTGATAAAGAATTCTGAATAATGATAGTGAAATTGATCCAAAATCTTGAAACTATAATGGAATCACAGATAAATATCCTGGAGACAAGGACTGAGAAGATGCAAGAAAGGTTTAACAAGGACCTAGAAGAAATAAAAAAGAGTCAATATATAATGAATAATGCAATAAATGCAATCAAAAACACTCTGGAGGCAAAAATAGTAGAATAACAGAGGCAGAAGATAGGATTAGTGAATTAGAAGATAGAATGGTAGAAATAAATGAATCAGAGAGGATAAAAGAAAAACGAATTAAAAGAAATGAGGACAATCTCAGAGACCTCCAGGACAATATTAAACGCTACAACATTCGAATCATAGGGGTTCCAGAAGAAGAAGACAAAAAGAAAGACCATGAGAAAATACTTGAGGAGATAATAGTGGAAAACTTCCCTAAAATGGGGAAGGAAATAATCACCCAAGTCCAAGAAACCCAGAGAATCCCAAAGAGGATAAACCCAAGGAGAAACACCCCAAGACACATATTAATCAAATTAACAAAGATCAAACACAAAGAACAAATATTAAAAGCAGCAAGGGAAAAACAACAAATAACACACAAGGGAATTCCCATAAGGATAACAGCTGATCTTTCAATAGAAACTCTTCAAGCCAGGAGGGAATGGCAAGACATACTTAAAATGATGAAAGAAAATAACCTACAGCCCAGATTATTGTACCCAGCAAGGATCTCATTCAAGTATGAAGGAGAAATCAAAAGCTTTTCAGACAAGCAAAAGCTGAGAGAATTCTACTCCACCAAACCAGCTCTCCAACAAATACTAAAGGATATTCTCTAGACAGGAAACACAAAAATAGTGTATAAACTCGAACCCAAAACAATAAAGTAAATGGCAACAGGATCATACTTATCAGTAATTACCTTAAATGTAAATGGGTTGAATGCCCCAACCAAAAGACAAAGACTGGCTGAATGGATACAAAAACAAGACCCCTACATATGTTGTCTACAAGAGACCCACCTCAAAACAGGGGACACATACAGACTGAAAGTGAAGGGCTGGAGAAAGATTTTCCATGCAAATAGGGACCAAAAGAAAGCAGGAGTAGCAATACTCATCTCAGATAAAATAGACTTTAAAACAAAGGCTGTGAAAAGAGACAAAGAAGGTCACTACATAATGATCAAAGGATCAATCCAAGAAGAAGATATAACAATTATAAATATATATGCACCCAACACGGGAGCACCACAGTATGTAAGACAAATGCTAACAAGTATGAAAGGAGAAATTAACAATAACACAATAATAGTGGGAGACTTTAATACCCCACTCACACCTATGGATAGATCAACTAAACAGAAAATTAACAAGGAAACACAAACTTTAAATGATACAATAGACCAGTTAGACCTAATTGATATCTATAGGACATTTCATCCCAAAACAATGAATTTCACCTTTTTCTCAAGTGCACATGGAAGCTTCTCCAGGATAGATCACATCCTGAGCCATAAAGCTAGCCTTGGTAAATTCCAAGAAATAGAAATCATTCCAAGCATTTTTTCTGACCACAATGCAGTAAGATTAGATCTCAATTAGAGGAGAAAAACTATTAAAAATTCCAACATATGGAGGCTGAACAACACGCTGCTGAATAACCAACAAATCACAGAAGAAATCAAAATTTGCATAGAAACGAATGAAAATGAAAACACAACAACCCAAAACCTGTGGGACACGGTAAAAGCAGTCCTAAGGGGAAAGTCCATAGCAATACAGGCACACCTCAAGAAACAAGAAAAAAGTCAAATAAATAACCTAACTCTACACCTAAAGCAACTAGAAAAGGAAGAAATGAAGAACCCCAGGGTTAGTAGAAGGAAAGAAATCTTAAAAATTAGAGCAGAAATAAATGCAAAAGAAACAAGAGACCATAGCAAAAATCAACAAAGCCAAAAGCTGGTTCTTTGAAAGGATAAATAAAATGGACAAACCATTAGCCAGACTCATCAAGAAACAAAGGGAGAAAAATCCAATCAACAAAATTAGAAACGAAAATGGAGAGATCACAACACACAACACAGAAATACAAAGGATCATAAGAGACTACTATCAACAATTATATGCCAATAAAATGGACAACGTGGAAGAAATGGACAAATTCTTAGAAAAGTACAACTTTCCAAAACTCGACCAGGAAGAAATAGAAAATCTTAACAGACCCATCACAAGCACGGAAATTGAAACTGTAATCAAAAATCTTCCAGAAAACAAAAGCCCAGGTCCAGATGGCTTCGCAGCTGAATTCTACCAAAAATTTAGAGAAGAGCTAACACCTATCCTGCTCAAACTCTTCCAAAAAATTGCAGAGGAAGGTAAACTTCCAAACTCATTCTATGAGCCCACCATCACCCTAATACCAAAACCTGACAAAGATCCCACAAAAAAAGAAAACTACAGTCCAATATCACTGATGAACATAGATGCAAAAATCCTTAACAAAATTCTAGCAATCAGAATCCAACAACACATTAAAAAGATCATACACCATGATCAAGTGGGCTTTATCCCAGGGATGCAAGGATTCTTCAATATCCGCAAAACAATCAATGTAATACACCACATTAACAAATTGAAAAATAAAAACCATATGATTATCTCAATAGATGCAGAGAAAGCCTTTGACAAAATTCAACATCCATTTATGATAAAAACTCTCCAGAAAGCAGGAATAGAAGGAACATACCTCAACATAATAAAAGCTATATATGACAAACCACAGCAAACATCCTCAATGGTGAAAAATTGAAAGCATTTCCTCTAAAGTCAGGAACAAGACGAGGGTGCCCACTCTCACCATTACTATTCAACATAGTTTTGGAAGTTTTGGCCACAGCAATCAGAGCAGAAAACGAAATAAAAGGAATCCAAATTGGAAAAGAAGAAGTAAAACTCTCACTATTTGCAGATGACATGATCCTCTACATAGAAAACCCTAAAGATTCCACCAGAAAATTACTAGAAATAATCAATGACTATAGTAAAGTTGCAGGATATAAAATCAACACACAGAAATCCCTTGCATTCCTATACACTAATAATGAGAAAACAGAAAGAGAAATTAAGGAAACAATTCCATTCACCATTGCAACGGAAAGAATAAAATACTTAGGAATATACCTAAAGAAACTAAAGACCTATATATAGAAAACTGTAAAACACTGGTGAAAGAAATCAAAGAGGCCACTAATAGGTGGAGAAATATACCATGTTCATGGATTGGAAGAATCAATATAGTGAAAATGAGTATACTACCCAAAGCAATTTATAGATTCAATGCAATCCCTATCAAGCTACCAATAGTATTCTTCACAGAGCTAGAACAAATAATTTCACAATTTGTATGGAAATACAAAAAACCTCGAATAGCCAAAGCGATCTTGAGAAAGAAGAATGGAACTGGAGGAATCAACCTACCTGACTTCAGGCTCTACTACAAAGACACAGTTATCAAGACAGTATGGTACTGGCACAAAGACAGAAATATAGATCAATGGAACAAAATAGAAAGCCCAGAGATAAATCCACGCACATATGGACACCTTATCATTGACAAAGGGGGCAAGAATATACAATGGATTAAAGACAATCTCTTTAACAAGTGGTGCTGGGAAATCTGGTCAACCACTTGTAAAAGAATGAAACTAGAACACTTTCTAACACCATACACAAAAATAAACTCAAAATGGATTAAAGATCTAAACGTAAGACCAGAAACTATAAAACTCCTAGAGGAGAACATAGGCAAAACACTCTCCGACATACATCACAGCAGGATCCTCTATGACCCACCTCCCAGAATATTGGAAATAAAAGCAAAAATAAACAAATGGGACCTAATTAACCTTAAGAGCTTCTGCACATCAAAGGAAACTATTAGCAGCACATCAAAGGAAACTATTAGCAAGGTGAAAAGACAGCCTTCAGAATGGGAGAAAATAATAGCAAATGAAGCAACCGACAAACAACTAATCTCAAAAATATACAAGCAACTCCTACAGCTCAACTCCAGAAAAATAAACGAGCCAATCAAAAAATGGGCCAAAGAACTAAATAGACATTTCTCCAAAGAAGACATACAGATGGCTAACAAACACATGAAAAGATGCTCAACATCACTCCTTATCAGAGAAATGCAAATCAAAACCACTATGAGGTACCATTTCACACCAGTCAGAATGGCTATGATCCAAAAGTCTACAAATAATAAATGCTGGAGAGGGTGTGGAGAAAAGGGAACCCTGTTACACTGTTGGTGGGAATGCAAACAGCCACTATGGAGAACAGTGTGGAGATTCCTTAAAAAACTGGAAATAGAACTGTCTTATGATCCAGCAATCCCACTGCTGGGCATACACACTGAGGAAACCAGAAGGGAAAGAGACACGTGTACCCCAATGTTCATCGCAGCACTGTTTATAATAGCCAGGACATGGAAGCAACCTAGTTGTCCATCAGCAGACGAATGGATAAGAAAGCAGTGGTACATATACACAATGGAGTATTACTCAGCCATTAAAAAGAATACATTTGAATCAGTTCTAATGAGATGGATGAAACTGGAGCCTATTATACAGAGTGAAGTAAGCCAGAAGGAAAAACATAAATACAGTATACTAACGCATATATATGGAATTTAGAAAGATGCTAACAATAACCCAGTGTACGAGACAGCAAAAGAGACACTGATGTATAGAACAGTCTTATGGACTCTGTGGGAGAGGGAGAGGTTGGGAAGATTTTGGAGAATGACATTGAAACGTGTAAAATATCATGTAAGAAACGAGTTGCCAGTCCAGGTTTGATGCACGATACTGGATGCTTGGGGCTAGTGCACTGGGACGACCCAGAGGGATGGTATGGGGAGGGAGGAGGGAGGAGGGTTTAGGATGGGGAACACCTGTGGCGGATTCATTTTGATATTTGGCAAAACTAATACAATTATGTAAAGTTTAAAAATAAAATAAAATTAAAAAAAATAAACTGACAATAGTGATGACTAGCATACCTATAATATTTCCCCAAACACTGTTTTGCTCTCCATACTAGCCCCCTGAGGTATGTCTATTATTGTTATTATCTTAATCATTATAGACAAGTGATTCCTTAGGCGATGCAGCTAATGAAGTGATAAAACCAAGGTTTAAATTCAGTGTTTCAAAGCCCAAGCTCTTTCTTCAACAAATATCTGCTTTTCCTCAACATTTTAAGGAGCTGGCCACCTCACGTGAAGAGTTGACTCATTGGAAAAGACCCTGATGCTGGGAGGGATTGGGGGCAGGAGGAGCAGGGGACGACAGAGGATGAGATGGTTGGATGGCATCACAGACTCGATGCACATGAGTTTGGGTGAGCTAGGGGAGTTGGTGATGGACAGGGAGGCCTGGCGTGCTGTGATTCTTGGGGTCGCAAAGAGTCGGACATGACTAAGAGACAGAACTGAACTGAACTGAACAAGCAACAAAATAATCAAATATGAAGCAAAAGAGCTGACTAATGATGAATCAGTAAATCAAATTTCAAACACTAAGTAATCCTCATATGACCTCAGACATGGTGGCATGGTAGATTATGAGAGTTTTACTTGAGGACATGCTGTGTTCCTTCTCCAACAAGAACACCTACCTCATTGTGTGATTCAATTGGAAATGAGGAGAGCAGCCAGTATTAATCAAGCTGTAGAGAATTTTTTTTCAGCTTGCTTTTTCTTCAAAGTAGAGCAATTTCCTTGGTCATTTCTTTGTTCTTTTTTCTGCATTATATGATTGCCTTTGGGGCGCTACATACTGAAGAATTGTTATTGAATTGGGCATAAGCTCTTAGTGCAACGTTTTCAAACCAACAGACCATTACAGATTAGTATTTGTTTCAGATTTAGTGATCAAAGAATGACACTGAACATTTAATACATTTTCTTTGGTTGACTGTTCCTAATACCTATACTTCCATAAGTGGTTGGCTGTAGGCTGCCTGGATAAAAAGAACTTTAGAACTGGACAAGAGCTTAGGGAGTACCCAATACTTCATATCTGCAACATTATTCCTCATATCTAATATTTGATTTTGTCTTTTAACTGTCGTTTGAGATAAAGTTTTGGAAATTTTCTACTTCATCAAAAATAACTATAAGAAATATGTACAGAACTGAATAAAACACTCAGGACAGTGGTTATAAACATTTATTACAGTAATAAATTTTACTTTTTTTTTGTGATTTTGATTTAATCAAATTTTGCTAAAACAAAATATATAAACTCTTTTTATAAAGTGCATTCTATTTTGAATATGCACACAAAATAAGTATAGTACTAAAAAAAGACCTTGAAATCATCTAGTTGAAGAGTTTTCAAACCTTTTTTCCTATCTCAATGTTTTTGGCAGTGATTCTCAAAAACTACTACACTTCTCCACAGTGCTAATCATAGGGAAATGCAAGTCAAAACCACAAGGAGAAATCAACTCACATTTGTTAGAATGGTTATTGTCCAAATAAAAGAAATAATTTCTGGAAAGGATGTGGAATAAAAGAAAGCCCCACCCATCAACAGAAAAATGGATTAAATATTTACTAAGCCTAGCTCCACTCATTAGAGCAAGACCCAGATTCCACCACAGTCAGTCCCTCCCATCAGGAAGCTTCCAAAAGCTTTTTATCCTTATCCGTCAGAGGGCAAACAGAGTGAAAACCAAAATCACAGAAATATAACCAAACTGATCACATGGATCATAGCCTTGTCTACTCAAAGAAACTATGAACCATGCCATGTACGGCCACCCAAGATGGATGGGTCATGTTGGAGAGTTCTGACAAAACATGGTCCACTGGAGAAGGGAATGACAAACTACTTCAGTATTCCTCCCTCCCATGAACCATATGAAAAGGCAAAAAGATAAGATAGTCTTCCTAGGTGATCATGCAAAGAAATAGAGGAAAACAATACAATCAAAAAGACCAGAGATCTTTTCAAGAAAATTAGATATACCAAGTAAATATTTCATGCAAAGATGGGCAGAATAAAGGACATAAATGGTATGGACCTAACAGAAGCAGAAGATATTAAGAAGAGGTGGCAAGAATATACAGAAGAACTGTACAAAAAAGACCTTCATGACCCAGATAACCACGATGGTGTGATCACTCACCTAGAACCAGACATCCTGGAGCCCGAAGTCAAGTTGGCCTTAGGGAAGCATCACTATGAACAAAGCTAGTGGAGGTGATGGAATTTCAGCTGAGTTATTTCAAATCTTAAAACATGATGCCGTGAAAGTACTGCATTCAATATGCCAGGAAATTTGGAAAACTCAACAGTGGCCACAGGACTGGAAAAGGTCAGTTTTCATTCCAATCCCAAAGAAAGGCAATTCCAAAGAATGACCAAATTACCACATGCTTGCACTCATCTGACACACTGGCAAAGTAATGCTGAAAATTTTCCAAGCTAATTTTCCAAGCTAGGCTTTAACAGTACCTGAACCATGAACTTCCAGATGTTCAATCTAGATTTGCAAAAGGCAAAGGAACCAGAGATCAAATTGCCAACATCTGTTGTATCATAGAAAACGCAAGACAATTCCAGAAAAACATCTACTTCTGTTTCATTGACTAAACTAAAAACTTTGACTGTGTGGATCACAACAAACTGTAGACAATTCTTCAGTTCAGTTCAGTCGCTCAGTCATGTCCGACTCTTTGCGACCCCTTGAATCACAGCACGCCGGGCCTCCCTGTCCATCACCAACTCCCGGAGTTCACCCAGACTCACGTCCATCGAGTCAGTGATGTCATCCAGTCATCTCATTCTCTGTCATCCCCTTCTCCTCCTGCCCCTAATCCCTCCCAGCATCAATGTCTTTTCCTATGAGTCAACTCTTCACATGAGGTGGCCAAAGTACTGGAGTTTCAGCTTTAGCATCATTCCCTCCAAAGTAATCCCAGGGCTGATCTCCTTCAGAATGCACTGGTTGGATCTCCTTCCGGTCCAAGGGACTCTCAAGAGTCTTCTCCAACACCACACTTCAAAAGCATCAATTCTTCGGTGCTCAGCTTTCCTCACAGTCCAACTCTCACATCCATACACGACCAGAGGAAAAACCATAGCCTTGACTAGACGGACCTTTGTTGGCAAAGTAATGTCTCTGCTTTTCAATATGCTATCTATGTTGGTCATAACTTTCCTTCCAAGGAGTAATTGTCTTTTAATTTCATGGCTGCAGTCACCATCTGCAGTGATTTTGGAGCCCAGAAAAATAAAGTCTGACACTGTTTCCACTGTTTCCCCATCTATTTCCCATGAAGTGATGGGACAAGATGCCATGATCTTTGTTTTCTGAATGTTGAGCTTTAAGCCAACTTTTTCACTCTCCACTTTCACTCTCATCAAGAGGCTTTTGAGTTCCTCTTCACTTTCTGCCATAAGGGTGGTGTCATCTGCATATCTGAGGTTATTGATATTTCTCACGCTAATCTTGATTCCAGCTTGTGTTTCTTCCAGTCCAGCATTTCTCATGATGTACTCTGCATATAAGTTAAATAAGCAGGGTGATAATATACAGCCTTGACGTACTCCTTTTCCTATTTGGAACCAGTCTGTTGTTCCATGTCCAGTTCTAACTGTTGCTTCCTGATCTGCATACCGATTTCTCAAGAGGCAGGTCAGGTGGTCTGGTATTCCTACCTCTTTCAGAATTTTCCACAGTTTATTGTGATTGAGATGGGAATATGAGACCACCTTACCTCCCTCTTGAGAAACCTGTGTGCAGATAAAGAAGCAACAGTTAGAACCGGACATGGAACAAGGGACTGGTTCCAAATTGGGGATGTAGTACGTCAAGTCTGTATACTGTCACCCTGCTTATTTAACTTTTAGTGCTTCCCTGAAAGCTCAGTTGGTAAAGAATCCACCTGCAATGCAGGAGATCCCAGTTCAATTCTTTCTTTAGGAAGATCCACTGGAGAAGGGATAGGCTACCCACTCCAGTGTTCTTGTGCTTCCCTTGTGGCTCAGCTGGTAAAGAATCTGCCTGCATTGTGGGAGACCTGGGTTTGATCCCTGTGTTGGGAAGATCCCTTGAAGAAGGGAATTGGCTGAGCCACTTTCACCTTCACTTATTTAACTTCTATTCCCAGTACATCATGTGAAATGCAGGGCTATATAAAGCACAAGCTGGAATCAAGATTCCCGGGAGAAATATTGATTACCACAGACATGCAGATGGCACCATCCTTATGGCAGAAAGTGAAGAGTAACTAAAGAGCCTCTTGATGAAAGTGCAACAGGAGAGTGAAAAAGCAGGCTTAAAACTCACCATTCAAAATACTAAGATTATGGTATTCGATCCCATCACTTCATGACAACTAGATGGGGAAACAATGGAAACAGTGAGAGACTTGATTTTCTTGGGCTCCAAAATCACTGCAGATGGTGACTCCAGCCACGAAATTAAAAAAAAAAAAAAAAAAAAAGCTTGCTCCTTGGAAGAAAAGCGTATGGCCAACCTAGACAACATATTCAAAAGCAGAGACATTAATTTGCCAAAAGATCTGTCTATTCAAAGCTATGGTTTTTCCAATAGTCATGTATGGTTGTGAGAGCTGGACTATAAACAAAGCTGAACACCTAAGGACGGATGCTTTTGAACTTTAGTGTTGAAGAAGACTTTTGAGAGTCCCTTGGACAGCAAGGAGATCAAACCAGTTAATCCTTGCCGAGGACCAGCCCCGGCTGATCCAGGGTATTCGAAGGGGAGACGGCGTCGGCGACTATTTATTTATTTATCAAAGATATAAAGAGTAATAGAATGAGGATAGCTCAGTAGGAAAATTCAGTGGAGAAAAGAAGCTGAGTAGCTTGGTTTACGCGGGAGACCAATAAAACTTCAAGACAAGAAGTTTGCACCACTGACGTAGGCCGCAGGCGCCCTCTCGAATAGCGGAAGGTGCCTCACCCTAGACACCTTCTCGAGTGGGTCTTAGAAGCCCAGGCATAATTAGTAAGCGTGGTGGGTTCCGCGCTCCAGATGGAGACTCAGCTGGAAGTTAAAAGAAAGAATGACATGGGGAGACCAAGCGTTGGTGAGCAAGGCCCATAGCTTTATTTTTAACAGGGGCTTTTATACCCTAAGTTACACATAGAGGATAATAGGGGATGCAAAGTCAGCAGTCTTTGATTCTTATCAAAAACCAAGGTTTCTTTCCTGCAAATTTATCGTATACAAATGGTTTAGGTGATTTACATCATCTTCTGGCCAGAAGGCCTACTAACATTTTATGACTCTTGACAAGGACTTATCAACAAAGACTTATTTTCTCTAAGAGTAATTATTTTAAGGTTTGGCACCATCTTCCAAAGATAAAATTGCATTCCTATAGGGCGGATGTGTAATGGGCTTACAACAAAGAAAGAATTTATTACCTTAAGGGTCTAAAGTTACTAACACCAAGGCCACTACTTATTTTTTACTATATACCAACTATTAATTAATACACATTCAAGGATACAATTCAGGGGATGTAAAAACTTGGCAACAAGCATTGACTCATCAATGAAATCCTTTACTAGTTTATTCTGACAGTTTTTAACTCTCTGAGAGGCTCTAAGCTATTTGAATATCTTAAGCTTCCCGTGCCTCTGGAGGCTAGGAGACTGTAAACAATCGTATGCACAGCTGCAGGAGTCCGGGTAAACTTGTCAGGCGAGTTAGAGAGCCATCTGAGGGGTTTGGATTTAAACACTCCTAATTGCCCAGGAACTTTATTAATTGGAGCTGTAAGTTAACTCTTTGACAGAGAGAGAGCGAGATGGTGGTAGGGGACAGCCCCCAGTAAAGTCAGAGGTGAGAGCACAAAGCAATAAAGTAGGCAGACTCTGGTTTTTTTGGGGAAAATGCTCGAGAATATCCGGGGGGACTCCTGAGGCTCGATCCCGCCTTTGCGTATGCCGAGCCTCCTTCCTCATGACCTTTGTCACGAGTGGAATGCCTCACCGGCTCCCCACAAATCCTAAATGGAATCAGCCCTGAATATTCATTGGAAGGGCTGATGCTGAAGCTGAAGCTCCAATATTTTGGCCACCTGATGTAAAGAACTGAATCATTGGAAAAGACCCTGATGCTGGGTAGATTGAAGGCAGGAGGAGAAGGAGACAACAGAGGGTGAGATGGTTGGATGACATCACCAACTCAATGGACATGAGTTTGAGCAAGCTCTTGGAATTGGTGATGGACAGGGAAGCCTGACATGCCTCAGTCCATGGGGTCGCAAAGAGTTGGACATGACTGAGGGACTAACACAGTAGAGAAACAAATGGAAAAGTGGTGTTACCTATAGACTTTGTGGTTTTCAGTTCTTTCAACACTTGCTATCAAGTCTCTAAATTTAATTTCCACTGTTTAAAAAAGCTATTGTGAAATAAAATTCATATTTTAGGGCAACACAAGACAGGTGGCTGGATGGCATCCTGACTCAATGAACATAAGTGTGAGCAAGCTCCAGGAGTTGGTGATGGACAGGGAAGCCTGACATGCTGCAGTCCATGGGTTTGGAAAGAGTCCGAAATGAATGAGCAACTGAACTGAACTGTACACCTTTGGTGGGAATGTGAATGGTACTACCATTATGAACCACAATATAGAGTTTTCTCAAAAACTGAAAACTAGAGCTACCATATGATTCAGCAATTTTACTTCCAAATATGTATCCAAAGGAGATTAAACTACTATCCTGAATAAATATCTGCACCCACATGTTCATTGCAATATTATTTACAATAGTCAAGACATGGAAACAATTTTTGTCCATTGATGAATGAGTGTTTCTTATTTTAAAGTATACACACAGAGAGGAATACTATTTAGCTCATAAAAATAAGGAAATTCTGTCATTTGCAACAATATGTATGGACTTTAAGGGCCTTATTCTAAGTAAAATAAATCAGACAGAGAAAAACAAATACTTTTGATATCATTTATATGAGGAATCAAAAAAAAAAAAAAAAAAAGAACTGAACAGATTGGTAGTTGCCAGAGACAAGAACTGGAGTGAGGATGAAATGAGTAAAGGTGGTTGAAATATACAAACTTCCATTTATAAGATTAATGATTCTGGGGATATAATGTCCAGCATGGTGACTACAATTAAAAATACTGTTTTGTAAAAGCTCCCATCACAAGGTAAAAATATTTCTAACTATGTGACATGATGAATATTAACTATATTTATTGTAGTAATCTTTTCACAATATGTACATACATAAAATCCTTATTAAGTACACCTTAAACCAATACAATATTATATGCTAATTACATGTCTAGAAAACTGGGAAAATAATAGACTGTCAAAAAGTTAAACTCACATGCAACAGCCTAGTAAACATGACACTGATTTCTTAAAACAGTCTGAGAATCTTTAATGATTACTCCCTGTCTGCTTGTTCAGGCAAGTAACACTCACTGATGGCCCAAATGCTAAATCTGTATTTATCTACCTCTCTTCGCCTTGTCATTTTTTTCTCTGTGGTGTAAACTGCCTAAACAATTGGATTTTAAGAGATACTTAGCCAACTTATAATTTAAAATACATATATTAAAATAGCTAAAGAACCCATATTTTTCGTGAGAAAGTATCAGAAGCCATGATTATGAGCGGCAATGCCATTTAGGTATGTATTTTGAAAAACCTCAGGGTACTTCTGATACATCCCCTGAAGTGTTATAGCCAGTTTCCACATAAGAATCAAAGATTTAGTTTAACTTCCTTAATTTTTTGAACTAGAAACTGAGGTTCAGAGAGATGAAATGATTTACTCAAACAGCTGTTTTTGAAAATCAGAGTTAAGCCCTTTTCAATATACCATATTGAAACTCCCTATTCAGATATTCATGACTCACAAAAGCTATTTCCTATCCTCCCCAATCTTGCATATTCTTTAGTAACCACTATGGTTTGGGTCAGATTCTGGTATATCACGTGTATTAGAAGAGGATACACTGTCTCCCCAGACCAGAAGACTAATCTTTATCAGCCTAAGTCAATTACTGTTATTTGATTCCCTTTAATCATTCATTTGGAGAAGGCAATGGCACCCCACTCCAGTACTCTTGCCTGGAAAATCCCATTGGTGGAGGAGCCTGGTAGGCTGCAGTCCATGGGGTAGCTAAGAGTTGGACACAACTGAGTGACTTCACTTTCACTTTTCACTTTCATGCATTGGAGAAGGAAATGGCAACCCACTCCAGTGTTCTTGTCTGGAGAATCCCAGAGATGGGGGAGCCTGGTGGGCTTCTGTCTACCAGGGGTCTCACAGAGTTGGACACGACTGAAGTGACTTAGCAGCAGCAATAGCAATCATTTATTGGGAAAGTCACAGTCAATGAGCCAGATGGAAAATTGTACACAGGTAGCTTTTGGGAAAGTTGTTCTCACTCTTAACAGGGATCATAAGGAAGTTTGAGGATATATTAATATCTGCAGTTGCAGCAGCCATTCTGTATTTCAAATACAACAAGCCTAAAGACAAAAGCCAATAAGGTTAAAAAAAATTGAAGATCATAAAAATATTGAAGAATATGGATTTTTTTTTGCAGACATTGTAGAGTCACTGAACTAACCAATCTTGAAACCACAATATTTCCAGAATTCTTGTTTAGTGAATTAATAAATCTCTATATGATTTACACATTATTTGACATAAGTCTTCTGTGCTTTACTATTTAAAGCATCTTGAATTGGTTTTTTTAGTACTTGGAGTCAAAATAGTTTTGAATACACAAGCTCCAATACTTTGGCCACCTGATGTGAAGAACTGACTCATTGGAAAAGACCCTTATGCTGGGAAAGATTGAGGACAGGAGGAGAAGGGGCGACAGAGAATGATATGGTTTGATTGCATCACCAACACAGTGGACGTGAATTCGAGCAAACTCCGGGAAAAAGTGAAGGACTGGTAAGTGTGGCATGCTGCCATTCATAGGGTTACAAAGAGTTGGACACGACTGAGCAACTGAACAACAACAAATTAGAGGGTTAGAACGTTTATTTATACTTAAAAAAAAGAAAACAATTCTGCAATGCAATATGGTGGAGGGAGAGGACAGTTAATATTAAAGACTAATTAATAAAGACCTTGTTGACTCCAGTTTGGGGTCGGGATGACTTGGGAGAATGACATTGAAACATGTATAATATCATATAAGAAACAAATCTCCAGTCCAGGTTCGATGCAGGATACAGGAAGCTTGGGGCTGGTGCACTGGAATGACCCAGAAGGATGGTATTGGGAGGGAGGTGGGAGGGGCGTTCAGGACTGAGAACACATTTACACCCGTGGCAGATTCACGTTGATGTATGGCAAAACCAATACAATATTGTAAAGTAATTAGCCTCTAATTAAATAAATATATAAAACAAAAAATCATTTTTTTCAATCAAAACAGTGGAGCAATCAGAAATGAAAGTAACTGGAAACCACCATCACAATATCAATTATCTATTGCTTATATTTCCAAATGCCCTGCATTTCTGTAGGTCTTGGACTTACTAACATCACGCTGGATTAATTAAAACAAGATATCTTGAAAGAAAAAAGACCTTGTAATTTAATATGTGTTCCTTTTGAGAGAACATGAGAACTCCAAGAAACAGCTCCTTTAATATAATTTTAATGCTAACAGCAAAGAATATCAATGAGATCTGCAAAGGTTATACTTTTAGGTTTAGTAGTGTTGCTTATCATTATTAAAGTAAAATGAATCTCTATAAAATTTTAATTTTATGCTTAATTGGCATTTTGAAATTTTAAAATTTATCTTCATTACCTTGTATTGCTATGCATCCTTATCCTCACATCTGGCTAAAATAGCCTTGAAATTTGTATACTTCTGTATTTTGTCTTGTTAGTTCTATGCTTGAATAGATATGCAAATATATAATCTGAGATCTGTGAAACTCTTTGCTTCTTCTGTTCTTCCAAGTTGCACTTGAATTATCCAAGACCATAGAGAAAACATCTGAGAAAGATCACAAAACCTTTTCAAATCCTTGAGCTACACAGGGAATCTCAAGACTCATATGCACCAACGTAATATCCAGAGCCTCCAAATTTTCTCTCTTGTAAATATGAACTCTTCTAAATTATAAGATATTGTATAGAAGTGGCTACAAAAAGTGAGCATACCTACCCTGGAGTATAGACTCTACATTGATAGTGTGATTGAAATGTGTCAGAAAGAGTCTCCAACCACCCTAATATCTCTCTATTTGCTGCCATAGGATCTAAAACATCACTGTTACAATAGTTATTGCTCATAACTATTCTCTTTCTTAAAGCCAAAAATTATAAATTAACAATATAGACATTAGTTGATCAGTGGCTAAAATAAAGAATAAATGAGATAAAAAGAATGTGCATCTGTCTATATATGTGTACACACATTTATATTACATATATAACTGAATCACTTTTCTATACACTAGAAATTAACACATAACTGTAAATCAACTACCAGTTCAGTTCAGCTCAGTTCAGCCGCTCAATCGCGTCCAACTCTTTGCGACTCCATGAATTGCAGCACGCCAGGCCTCCCTGTCCATCACCAACTCCCAGAGTTCACTCAACCTCACATCCATTGGGTCAGTGATGCCATCCAGCTATCTCATCCTCTGTCACCCGTTCTCCTCCTGCCCCCAATCCCTCCGAGCATCAGAGTCCTTTCCAATGAGTCAACTCTTTGCATGAGGTGGCCAAAGTACTGGAGTTTCAGCTTTAGCATCATTCCTTCCAAAGAACACCTAAGACTGATCTCCTTCAGAAAGGACTGATTGGATCTTCTTGCAGTCCAAGGGACTTCCAAGAGTCTTCTCCAAGAATACAGTTCAAAAGCATCAATTCTTGGGCACTCAGCTTACTTTATACTACAAATTTTACATCCGTACATGACTACTGGAAAAACCATAGCCTTGACTAGATGGATCTTTGTTGGCAAATGTCTCTGCTTCTCAATATGCTATCTAGGTTGGTCATAACCTTCCTTCCAAGGAGTGAGTGTCTTTTACTTTCATGGCTGCAATCACCATCAACAGTGATTTTGGAGCCCCCCAAAATAAAGTCTGACACTGTTTCCACTGTTTCCCCATCTATTTCCCATGAAGTGATGGGACCAGATGTCATGATCTTCGTTTTTTGAATATTGAGCTTTAAGCCAACTTTTTCACTCTCTTCTTTCACTTTCATCAAGAGGCTTTTTAGTTCCTCTTCACTTCTGCCATAAGGGTGGTGTCATCTGCATATCTGAGGTTATTGATATTTCTCACAGCAATCTTGATTCCAGCTTGTGCTTCTTCCAGCCCAGCATTTCTCATGATGTACTCTGCAGAGAAGTGAAATAAGCAAAGTGATAATATACAGCCTTGACATACTCCGTTTCCTATTTGGAACTAGTCTGTTGTTCCATGTCCCATTCTAACTGTTGCTTCCTGACCTGCATATAGGTTCCTCAAGAGGCAGTTCAGGTGGTCTGGTATTCCCATCTCCTTCAGAATTTTCCACAGTTAACTGTGATCCACACAGTCAAAGGCTTTGGCATAGTCAATAAAGCAGAAATAGATGTTTTTCTGGAACTCTCTTGCTTTTTCCATGATCCAGTGGCTGTTGGCAATTTGATCTCTGGTTCCTCTGCCTTTTCTAAAACCAGCTTGAACGTCTGGAATTTCACAGTTCACTTATTGCTGAAGCTTAGCTTGGAAAATTTTGAGCATTACTTTACTAGCGTGTGAGATGAGTGCAATTGTGCTGTAGTTTGAGCATTCTTTGGCATTGCCTTTCTTTGGGATTGGAATGAAAACTGACCTTTTCCAGTCCTGTGGCCACTGCTGAGTTTTCCAAATTTGCTTGCATATTGAGTGCAGCACTTTCACAACATCATCTTTCAGGGTTTGAAGTAGCTCCACTGGAATTCCACCACCTCTACTAGCTTTGTTCATAGTGATGCTTTCTAAGACCCACTTGACTTCACATTCCAGGATGTCTGGCTCTATGTGAGTGATCACACCATCATGATTATCTTGATCCTGAAAATTTTTTTGTACAGTTCTTCTGTGTGTTCTTGCCACCTCTTCTTAATATCTTTTGCTTTTGTTAGGTCTGTACCATTTCAATCCTTTATCAAGCCCATCTTTGCATGAAATTTTCCCTTGGTATCTCTAATTTTCTTGAAGCGATCTCTAGTCTTTCCCTTTCTTTTGTTTTCCTCTATTTCTTTGCATTGATCACTGAGGAAGGCTTTCTTTTCTCTCCTTGCTATTCTTCAGAATTTTGCATTCAGATGCTTATATCTTGCCTTTTCTCTTTTGCTTTTTGCTTCTCTTATTTTCACAGCTATTTGTGAGCCCTCCCTAGACAGCCATTTTGCTTTTTTTTCCATTTCTTTTCCATGAGGATGGTCTTGATCCCTGTTTCCTGTACAATGTCACAAACCTTCATCCATAGTTCATCAAGCACTCTATCTATCAGATCTAGGCCCTTAAATCTATTTCTCATTTCCACTGTGTAATCATAAGGGAATTAATTTAGGTCATATCTGAACGGTCTAGTGATTTTCCTTATTCTCTTCAATTTAAGTCTGAATTTGGCAATAAGCAGTTCATGATCTGAGCCACAGTCAGCTCCCGGTCTTGTTTTTGCTGACTGTATCTAGCTTCTCCATCTTTGGTTGCAAAAAATATAATCAATCTGTTCTATACATCTCTGTGGGAGAGGGAGAGGGTGGGTTGATTTGGGAGAATGACACTGAAACATGTATAATATCCTTTATGAAACAAATGGACAGTCCAGGTTTGATGCATGATACAAGATGCTTGGGGCTGGTGCACTGGGATGACCCAGAGGAATGGTATGGGGAGGGAGGTGGGAGTGGGGTTCAGGATGGGGAACACGTGTATACCTGTGGTGGATTCATGTTGTTGTATGCCAAAACCAATACAGTATTGTAAAGTAATTAAAAATAAATAAATAAATAAAAGAATAGAATCAATCTGATTTCAATGTTGACAATCTGGTGATGGCCATGTGTAAAGTCTTCTCTTGTATTGTTGGAAGAAGGTGTTTGCTATGACCAATGCGTTCTCTTGGCAAAACTCTATTAGCCATTGCCCTGCTTCATTCTGTATTCCAAGGCCAAATTTGCCTGTTACTCCAGGTGTTTCTTGACTTCCTACTTTTGTATTTCAGTCCCCTATAATGAAAAGGACATATTTTGGGGGTGTTAGTTCTAAAAGGTCTTGTAGGTCTTCATAGAAGCATTCAACTTCAGCTTCTTCAGCATTACTGGTTGGGGCATAGACTTGGATTACTGTGATATTGAATGGTTTGCCTTGGAAACGAACAGAGATCATTCTGTCGTTTTTGAGGTTGCATCCAAGTACTACATTTCAGACTCTTTTGTTGACCATGATGGCTATTCCATTTCTTCTAATGGATTCTTGCCCACAGTAGTAGATATAATGGTCATCTGAGTTGAATTCACCCATTCCAGTCCATTTTAGTTCAGTGATTCCTAGAATGTTGGCATTCAGTCTTACCATCTCCTGTTTGACCACTTCCAGTTTGCCTTTATTCATGGACCCGACATTCCAGGTTCCTGTGCAATATTGCTCTTTACAGCATCAAACCTTGTTTCTATCACCAGTCACATCCACAACTGAGTACTGTTTTTGCTTTGGCTCCATCCCTTCATTCTTTCTGGAGTTATTTCTCCACTGATCTCCAGTAGCATATTGGGCACCTACTGACCTGGGGAGTTCCTCTTTCAGTATCCTATCATTTTGCCTTTTCATACAGTTCATGGGGTTCTCAAGGCAAGAATACTGAAGTGTTTTGCCATTCCCTTCTCCAGTGGACCACATTCTGTCAGATCTCTCCACCATGACCTGCCCATCTTGGGTTGCCCCATGGGCATGGCTTAGTTTCATTGAGTTAGACAAGGCTGTGGTCCTAGTGTGATTAGATTGACTAGGTTCCTGTGAGCATGGTTTCAGTGTGTCTGCACTCTGATGCACTCTTGCAGCACCTACCATCTTACTTGGGTTTCTCTTACCTTGGGTGTGGGGTATCTCTTCAGGGCTGCTCCAGCAAAGCACAGCTACTGCTCCTTACCTTGGAAAAGGGGTATGTCCTCACCGCTACCTTTTCTGACCTTCAACATGGAATAGCTCTTTTAGGCCTTCCTACTCCCATGCAGCCACTGCTCCTTGGACGTGGCAGTTGTGACCGGCACACTTAAACACGGGCGGCTGCAATCGGCACACTGAAGCACGGGTGGCTGCGACCATTACTCAGTCATTAAAAAAAGACATTCGAATCTGTTCTAATGAGATGGATGAAACTGGAGCCTATTGTACAGAGTGAAGTAAGCAAGAGAGAAAAACACCAATACAGTATACTAACGCATATATATGGAATTTAGAAAGATAGTAATGACAACCCTGTATGCAAGACAGCAAAAGAGACACAGACGTATAGAACAGTCTTTTGGATTCTGTGTTCGGGGAGATGATTTGGGAGAATGGCATTAAGACATGTATAATATATAAGAAACGAATCACCAGTCCAGGTTCGATGCAGGATACAGGAAGCTTGGGGCTGGTGCACTGGGATGACCCAGAGGGATGGTATGGGGAGGGAGGTGGGAGGGGGGGTTCAGGATGGGGAACATGTGTACACCTGTGGCAGATGCATGTTGATGTATGGCAAAACCAATACAATATTGTAAAGTAAAAATAAATAAATAAATACATATTAAAAAATAAATAAAACTAGCTTGAACATTTGGAAGTTCACGGTTCACGTATTGCTGAAGCCTGGCTTGGATAATTTTGAGCATTACTTTACTAGTGTGTGAGATGAGTTCACCTGTGCGGTAGTTTGAGCATTCTTTGGCTTTGCCTTTATTTGGAATTGAAATGAAAACTGACCTTTTCCAGCCTTGTGGCCACTGCTGAGTTCTCCAGATTTGATGGCATGTTGAATGCAGCACTTTCACAGCATCATCTTCCAGAATTTGAAATAGCTCAACTGGAATTCCATCATGTTCATTAGCTTTGTTCATAGTGATACTTTCTAAGGCCCACTTGACTTAGTTTTCTGAATATTGAGCTTTAAGCCAACTTTTTCACTCTCCTCTTTGTTGTACATCAACGGTAGCTACATCAATTTACATTTCCACCAACAGTACACATGTTCCTTTTTCTTCACATCCTTACAAACACTTACTTGTCTTTTTGATGTGAGTCTCTTTTAGGCAGTATATATATATATATGGGGTCTCTTTTTTGTATCCATTCAACCATTCTATGTCTTTTGATTGGAGGATTTAGTCCATCTACATTTACAATGATTATTGATACACATGTACTTTGGCCATTTTGTTAATTATTTTGGTGTTGTTTTTGTAATTCTTTTTTGTTCCCTGACCTTGGAGAAGTGGGCTTACTCAGAAGACGTTCTATATTCCTAACAGTGTACTTCCTTCTGGTCACCAGAGCTGTATGCTCTCGTTGTACCCCTTATATGTGTTGCATGGGCCCTTCTTTTGTGGCAGGTTGACTACTGTGGTCAGTCTATTAGGAATTTCTGGCCCCTGGTCCTGAGTTGTGTAGAGACTGTTAGCTATTGGCGAGTAGGAACCGGGTCTCAGGTAGGTGGTTGTGGATGTGGGGCCCTAGATATAGTGTAGGCCTCCTGCTGGGAGTAGCTGGTTCCTGACACAGCTGGTTACAGGGCCTGGGGTATCCCAAAACTGCTGTCATCCCATTGGTGCATGGGACTGTGGCCCAGGGAGTCTCTGGGCTAGTGTCTAGCACCAGCTCACTGGTAGGTGGGAGCTGGTTTCTGGGGAAGCTTTGAATTCTGGGGGTCCTAAGGCAGATGGTGGGTGGGGCTGTTTTGCTGCCCAGCTAGCTGATTGGCCTGAAGTGTTCTGGTGACGGTGCTGGGAAAGTGAGATTCTTTCGCTAAAATCTAGAGGGAAGGTTCCAAAATGGAGTTTGTTACCACCAGTATCCCATTGTAGAACTATCTCCCCAGAATGGTTGCCACAAGTGTCTATGTTACCAGGGTGAGTTCTGGTTGACTGTTGCCTCCTTGGGAGCCTCTCAAAGAGACCCAGAGTCCTTTCAAATTACTGCTATTTTCTAAGTCAGAGTATGTGAGATTCTGTGTGCACTCTATAAGAATGGAGTTTCTATTTGCTACAGTTCCCTACCTCTCTTGAAAGGAAGCCCCATTAACCTTCAAGCCAAGGTATTCTGAAGGTTCACCTTCCAGGTTCAGGCCCCCTAAGCTGGAGACTCCATTGTAGGATTTGGATCCTTCACTCCTTGGGGGGACCTCTGCAATTATAACTATTATTCCACTTGTGGGTCACCCACCCAGTGGTTTGTGTCTTGACCCTACCATGACTCTGCTCCTCCTACCCATCTCATTGTGGTTCCTTCTTTATGTCTTTAGTTGTAGACCTTCTTTGCCAATATTCAAGTCTTTCTCATCAATACAGCAAGTCCCCCACATATGAACAAGGTCCATTCCAAGAGTGTCTTTGTAAGTCCAATTTGTTCTTAAGTCCAACAAAGTTAGCCTAGGTATCCAACTAACACAATTGACTATATAACACTGTGCTGTAATAGGTCTATAATACTTTTCATACAAATAATACATAAAAAAGAACACAAAAAATAAAGCATTTTTAATCTTACAGTACAGTACCTTGAAAAGTACAGCATTATATTACAGCAGCTGGCATGTGGAGCTGGCATCAAGTACTGGAGAAGGGAGATGTTAGATCTGAAACATTGTCAGAAACAGGAAATGGGTCGCAAACTGCAATTTAACTCACACCTGATGTTGATGGAATGTGTGTCCTCATCTTTGAAATCTTGCAGCTTAAAGGTTCAAGTGTAGGAGACTTACTATTGTGATTTGTAAATAGTTGCAATTTTGTGTGCCTGTGGGAGGAGGTGAGCTCAGGGTCTTCCTACTCCACCATCTTGGCCATTCCTTAGTATCTCAATAGATTTTTTTTTAATTGACAAAATCAACATCTATTCATTATAAAATATGTCAAGTAGTAACAGAAGGAAATTACTTCAATATACTAAAGGCCATATAGGAAAATATCACAATTAACATCATTCTCAAAGGTCAAAACCTGAAAGTTTTTCCCCTCAACATCAGGAAACAGACAGTGGTGCCCACTCTAAGCATTTCCATTGAATATAGTACTAGAAGTCTTAGCCAAATAAATTAGAAGTCTTAGCCAAGAAAGGAAGAAGTATAATTACCTGTTTTTAGATGACCTGATCTTTTAAGTAGAAAACCCTAACAACTCAAAATAATATGTTAGAAATAATTTAAAAAATAAAAAATTTTGAAGGACATAAAATCAACATTTAAAGGCTAGTTGAGCTACTGTACACTAACAAGTAAATATCTAAAAAGGAAATAAGAAAAAAATAATCCCATTTACAATAGCATCAAAAAGAGTAAAACATTTAGAACTAAATAACCACAGAAGTGAGAAACTTGTATAGTGAAAATTATAAAATGCTGGTAAAAATTATTTTAAAGATAAAAATATATAGAAATACACCTATGTTCATGGATTTTGAATATTAACATTGTTAAAATGTCCATACTACATAAAGCAATCTACATTTTCAATGTATCTGTACCATCACCCCAATGGCATTTTTACAAAAATATAAATATATATATATATATATAATTCATATAGAAGCATAAAGGATCCTGAATAATTAAAACAATCTTGAGAAAGAAGGGTAAAGTTTGAATCATCTTCTGATTTTGAAATAAATTATGAAGATACAATAATTTAAACAATATATTACTAACATGAAGACAGACAGATAGACCAATTGAACAGAAGAGAGACTCCAGAAATAAGCCCATGCATACACAGTCAACTGATATTTAGCAAGAGAGCCAAGAAAATACAGTAAGAAATGACAGTCTCTTCAACAAATGGTGCTAAGAACACTGGATCAGATCAGATCAGATCAGATCAGTCGCTCAGTCCTGTCCAACTCTTTGCGACCCCATGAATCGCAGCACACCAGGCCTCCCTGTCCATCACCAACACCTGGAGTTCACGCAGACTCATGCCCATCGAGTCAGTGACACCATCCAATCATCTCATCCTCTGTCGGTCCCTCCTGCCCCCAATCCCTCCCAGCATCAGAGACTTTTCCAATGAGTCAACTCTTTGCATGAATTGGCTAAAGTACTGGAGTTTCAGCTTTAGCATCATTCCTTCCAAAGTAATCCCAGGGCAGATCTCCTTCAGAATGGACTGGTTGGATCTCCTTGCATTCCAAGGGACTCTCAAGAGTCTTCCCAACACCACAGTTCAAAAGCATCAATTCTTCAGTGCTCAGCCTTCTTCACAGTCCAACTCTCACATCCATACATGACCACTGGAAAAACCATAGCCTTGACTAGACGGACCTTTGTTGGCAAAGTAATGTCTCTAGTTTTGAATATGCTATCTAGGTTGGTCATAACTTTCCTTCCAAGGAGTAAGTGCTTTTAATTTCATGGCTGCAGTCACCATCTGCAGTGATTTTGGAGCCAAGAAAAATAAAGTCAGCCACTGTTTCCACTGTTTCCCCATCTATTTCCCATGAAGTGATGGGACCGGGTGCCATGATCTTCATTTTCTGAATGTTGAGCTTTAAGTTAACTTCTTCACTCTCCACTTTCACCTTCATCAAGATCCTCTTCACTTTTAGTTCCTCTTCACTTTCTGCCATAAGGGTGGTGTCATCTGCATATCTGAGGTTATTGATGTTTCTCCCAGCAATCTTGATTCCAGCTTGTGTTTCTTCCAGTCCAGCGTTTCTCATGATGTACTCTGCATATAAGTTAAATAAGCAGGGTGACAATATACAGCCTTGACGTACTCCTTTTCCTATTTGGAACCAGTCTGTTGTTCCATGTCCAGTTCTAACTGTTGCTTCCTGACCTGCATACAGATTTCTCAAGAGGCAGGTCAGGTGGTCTGGTATTCCCATCTCTTGAAGAGTTTTCCACAGTTTATTGTGATCCACACAGTCAAAGGCTTTGACATAGTCAAGAAAGCAGAAATAGATGTTTTTCTGGAACTCTCTTGCTTTTTCCATGATCCAGCGAATGTTGGCAATTTGATCTCTGGTTCCTCTGCCTTTTCTAAAACCAGCTTGAACATCTGGAAGTTCACGGTTCACATATAGCTGAAGCCTGGCTTGGAGAATTTTGAGCATTACTTTACTAGCATGTGAGATGAGTTCAATTGTGCGGTAGTTTGAGCATTCTTTGGCATTGCCTTTCTTTGGGATTAGAATGAAAACTGACCTTTTCCAGTCCTGTGGCCACTGCTGAGTTTTCCAAATTTGCTGGCATATTGAGTGCAGCACTTTCACAGCATCATCTTTCAGGATTTGAAATAGCTCATCTGGAATTCTATCACCTCCACTAGCTTTGTTTGTAGTGATGCTTTCTAAGGCCCACTTGACTTCACATTCCAGGATGTCTGGCTCTAGGTCAGTGATCACACCATCGTGATTATCTGGGTCATGAAGATCTTTTTTGTACAGTTCTTCTGTGTATTCTTGCCATCTCTTCCTAATATCTTCTTCTTCTGTTAGGTCCATACCATTTCTGTCCTTTATCGAGCCTAGGCCTTACACATAGCTGTGCAAAGAAGAGAAGTGAAAAGCAAAGAAGAAAAGGAATGATATAAACATCTGAATGCAGAGTTCCAAAGAATAGCAAGAAGAGATAAGAAAGCCTTCTTCAGCGATCAATGCAAAGAAATAGAGGAAAACAACAGAATGGGAAAGACTAGAGATCTCTTCAAGAATACTGGATATCCACATGCAAAAGAATGGATTCAAACTTTATCCTACAATATGTAGAGATCAAATCAAAATGAATGAAGGACTTAAAATAAGACCTGAAACTGTAAAACTCCTAGAGAAAAAATTGGAGAAAACTTCTTGAAGTTGGCCTCTCAATGATTTTTTGAATACAACATCAAAAGCATGAGAAACAAAAGCAAAGCTAATCATTAAACGAATACTATTTCTAACTAAAACGCTTCTCTAGAGTAAAGGAAATTATCAGTTTGTAATGCAAACCTACAGTATGGGAGAAAATATTTGCAAATCATATATATCTTATAATGAGTTAATACCCAAAATATATAAGGAATTCATACAAAGTCAATAGCAACAACAACAAAAATAAAACCAAGAACAACCACAAAAAATAAAATTAAAAAGGCAAAGGACCTGAATTGACATTTCTGCAAAGAAGACATACAAATGGCCAACCGGTATGTGTAAGTGTGTTCAACATCATTAATCATTAGGGAAGTGAAAATGAAAATCACAGATACTACCTGACACTGTTAAAATGGTGATTACGTGAAACAAATGAACAAATAAAATGATATAAAAATTGTTGCTGAGGATGTACAGAAACTGGAATCCTTGTGCCCTGTTACTGGGAATGTAAAATGGTACAGCCATTGTAAAAATAGTATATTTTTTACACAAAAAATTAAAAATAGTACTACCATATGATGTAATAATTCCACTTCTAGGTATATTTACAAGAAATGAAATCAAGATCTGAAGAGATATCTGTACTCCCATGTATTTTGCAGAGCTATCCACAATAATCAACATATGGAAACAACACAAGTGTCTATTTAGATGAGTGGATAAAGAAAATGTGATATACGCATACAATGGAATATTATTTAGCCTTCAAAAGAAGGAAATTCTGTCATACAAAAAACATAGATTAATCTCAAAGATATTATGGTAAGTGCAATAATCCAGAAGCACATGAACAAATATTATGTGAGGAATTCAAAATAGACTCATCAAAGCAGAAAGAATAATTGTCTTTCTGGGAGCTGAAGAGAGGGGCAAATAGGGAGTTGCTCTTCAATAGGTATAAAGTTTCAATTATATAATTGAGTTCTACCAATCTTCAAAAAATAGTTTAACAGTATGCCTATAGTTTAACAATATGTATTGCACACTTAAAATTTTGTTAGGAGGGTAGGTATTATTTTAAGTTATACTTACCACAATAAGGTAAAAAGAAAAAAAAATCCTCAGTTGAATGCAAAGTGAGTTGTAAAATACAATTTGACAAATTTTGGCCACTAAATCAGGAATAAAGTAATGGTGTCATTTCTCATCATTCCTATTCAGCATTATAATGGAAGCCCTAGCTAATATAATACAGAAAAAGTAAAGAAAAATTATACAGACTGTTAGGAAGAAATAAAAATGTTTCTCTGCAGATGATATGATTATCTGTGTAAAGAATCACATGAATCAACAAAAAATGTCTTGGAACTAATTAACATTTAAGAATTACAACAAGGTTGCAGAATACAGGATTAACATACTAAAGTCAATCATTTTTCTGTATACCATGAACAAATTGAAATTTGAAATTAAAAATAGGATACCAAAATCAACCCTGAAAGTTCACTGAAGAACTGACATTGAAATTGAAGCTCCAGTACTTTGGCCATCTAATGTGAAGTGCCAACTCATTGGAAAACATCCTGATGCTGGGAAAGATTGAATGCAAAAGGAGAAGGGGGGTGACAGAGAATGAGATGGTTGGATAGCTAGCATCACTGACTCAATGGATGTGAGTTTGAGCAAACTTCAAGAGATAGTGAAGGACAGGAAAGCCTGGCCCACTGCAGCCCATGAGGTCATAAAGAGTCAGACATGACTTAGCAACTGAACAACAACAACAACAGTAGCACACAAAACATTGAAATAACTTGGTATAAATCTAACAAAATATATACAAGATCTACATGAGAAAAACTATAAAACAAGTGAAAAAATTTAAAGATCTAAGTAAATGAAGAGATATTCCATGTTCATGGAGGGAAAGGCTCAATATTGCTAAGATTCCAGTTCTTTCCAAATTGATTCTTAGATTCAACACAATGTAATCAGTCTCATTAAGTTGTTTTGTGGATATGCATATTGACAATTTGACTCTGAAGTTTATATAGAAAGGCAAAAGACCCTGATTACCAACACAGTGTTGAAGGAGAACAATCAAAGAGTGCTATGGTCTGAAATATTTGTCTCCTCAAAATTCACATGCTGAAATCCTAATTCCAAATATGATTGTGTTAGAAAGTGGGGCCTTTGGGAGATGATTAGATCATGAGGATGGAGCCCTCTTGAATAAGGTTAATGCTGTTATAAAAGAGATTTCCTAGCGCTCCATAGCCCCTTCCACTATGCTACGAGGAAACGAAATGTCTATAACCTGGAGAGGGTGCTCACTACAACCTGATTATGCTGGGGCCTTGATCTTGGACTTCTAGCTTCCAGAACAGTGAGAAATAAAAGTCTGTTTATAAACTACCCAGTCTATAGTATTCTGTTATAGAAGCTCAAACAGACTAAGAGAGAAGGCTAACACTACTTAACTTCAACACTTTAAAAGCTACAATAATGAACACAGTGTAGTATTGATGGTGGTGGTGGTGGTGGTGGTGTGTGTGTATTCAGTCAGTCAGCTGTGTCTGACTCTTTGGGACACCATGGTATTGGTGGAAGAGTAGACAAATAGATCAGTGCAACAGAAAGACACACACACACACACACACACACATATATATATATACATATTACACTGAAATGTGGCCAATTGATCTTTGAAAAATGAGCAAGTAAATTCAGTGGATAAAGGGAAGTCTTTTAAAATAAATGATGTCAGAACACTTGGGAATACTTAGGTTAAAAAAAAAAAGTATCTAGACACAGACCTTACACATTCCATGAAAATTAACTCAGATTGTATCATAACTGTAAAATGAAAAACTAGCAAATAACATTGGAGAAAACCTAGATTTCCTTGGGTTTGGTGATGACTTTTTAGATATGACACCATACCATGAAAGAAAATACTGGATAAATTGAATTTTACCCTATGAAAGACACCATTAAGAAAATAAAAATACAAGCCACAGACTGGAAGACAGTATTTGCCAAATAAATATCTGATAAAGATCTTGTATCCAAAATATACAAAGAATTCTTAAAATTCAACAGTAAGAAAACTCAGTTCTTATGGTAAATAATATAGAAAAATGCTCAACATTTTGTCTCTTCAGGGAATTGCAAATTACAGTAGCAATTAGATACCACTACATACCTATTATAATGGGTAAAATCAAAAATTCTACCAACACTAAATACTGGCAAGACTGTGATGCCACGGGAATTTAGTCATAGCTTGTAAGAGCACAAAATTATACAAGCCACTTAGGAAACAATTTGGCAGTTTCTTGAAATATTAAATATACTCTTACCATATGATCCAGCAGTCACTGTCCTTGATATGCACTCACTCAATAAGTTGAATACATGACCACAAAGAAACTTCCACACAGATGTCTATAGAAACTTTATTAAAAATTCCCCAAACTTGTAAACAAAGATGCCCTTCAATAGATGAATTGATAAGCAATCTGTGCTATAGTCACAATAAAAAGAAATGAGCTATCAAGCCACACACAAAAAAAAAAAAAAAAAGACATGGGGAAAATCTGAATGCATATTGTTGAATGAAAGAAGTTAATCTGAAAGTTTTCATATTGTATGATTCCAACCATATGGCATTTCGGAAAGGCAAAACTATGAATACGGTAGAAAAAGCCATGGTTATCAGGGGTTTGTTGAAAAGGGAAGGATGCATAGATAGAGCACTGGGGATTTTTAAGGAAGTGAAAATATTCTGTATGATACTATAAAGGTGGATATATGACATCATACTTTTGTCCAAATCGATTCAATGTACAAGAAGAGTGAACCTTAATGTAAACTATGAACTTTAGTAATACTATATCAATATTGGTTCATCAATTGTAATAAATGTAGCACATGAATGAAAGATGTTAATAATAGAGAAAACGGGGAGTCGGAGGCGGGGGGCCGGGCAGATGGAGTAGCATACAGGTGCTCTCTGTAGATTATGCTCGTTTTTTAGTAAGCCTAAAACTCCTCTAAAAAATAACTTATCTATTAATCTATCTATGGGCTTCCCCAGGGACTCAACGGTAAAAAATCCGCCTGTCAATGCAAGAGACGCAGGAGGCCTGGGTTCGATCCTTGGGTAGGGAAGATCCCCTGGAGGAGGGGATGGCAACCCACTCCAGTAGTCTTATCTGGAGAATCCCATGGACAGAGAAGCCTGGCAGGCTACAATCTATGGGGTCACAAAAAGTCAGGCACAACTGAAGCAACTGAGCATGAATGTGTATGTGTGTGTATATATATATATATATGTGTGTGTGTGTGTGTGTGTGTGTGCTCAGACGGTAAAGCGTCTGTGTGCAACGCAGGAGACCCAAGTTCGATCCCTGGGTTGGGAAGATCCCCTGGAGAAGAAAATGGCAGCCCACTCCAGTATTCTTGCCTGGAAAATCCCATGGGCGGAGGAGCCTTGTAGGCTACCGTCCATGGGGTCGCAAAGAGTCGGACACAACTGAGCGACTTCACTTTCACTTTCATACACTGTGTGTGTGTGTGTGTGTGTGTGTGTGTGTGTGTGTGTATTGCAATATGTATATTGCATCTTTGGCTTCTTTAGATGATTAGCTATGATTTATCCTAAAATTTAGAGAGCAGTTTTTCCCTATTTCTTCTGGTTTTAAGACCATAAACCATTTTAATCAAGATGTTTTTATACATCATCAGTCTCTTGGTTTAGTTGTTTATAGTCTTCTATAGGCCAATATGACAAATTTGGCGATCTTGAAATCTAAGCAAAAGGTTTATAATAATCAGTACTATATTTCCCTGTGTTTATTTTGCTCTGTTTGCATATTATAAATGTGGCTATACTACTACTCTTTCGACGTTTAGCTTTGTATTTCATGTCATTCAATATCAACTACAATGATCAAAAAGGAAAATAATCAGTGTATCTTTTCAATTTTCCTTTCTCAATTTATTCATTTTGTCTCACATAATCATTAGTTAATATTTAAAACCTTTATAGGATTCACTTGATTATGACTCATTTTTTTCCTTTCAATTAACAAGACCATGATGAAAAATGACATGCTTTGGACTATGGCATTGAATTTGAAAGGCTTTGTTTCTAGTCTTGGTCTTTATGCAAATGATCTTATTAACCTTGAACAAGAAATTTTATTCTGTTTCTAACCTTCTGGGAAATACAAATGTCATGTACCTGGTAATTAGTGTCTACTTCATAGCTTTTCTATCCATAATGCTTCTCAAAATAAAGCCTATAGAGATATGAATAGTCTTAAGTAACCTGTAATCTTGCTGCAGTCAGTTTTACTGTGTTTTGTGCATTATAGATAGGTCTTTATATTATCCTAACTACATGCTTGTGTCTCATATATTTATTTTTTCCCTGCTGCTTTCCAAAATCAATTTGATATGTGGACAGGTACTGTTGTGAGTTTATCTTACTTTGATCAGACTCGAGAGGAGATCATTGTGCACTTACACAAAAGATGCTATTGCTTGTGCTTAATTTTTTTTAATGTTATCCTAGGATTAACTCAATAAGGAAAGGGGGGGGGATGTACTTTTAAAATAAGATTGCCTAACATGCTCTAGAGCAAGAGTCAAACTCATACCTACAGAGATCATCAAGGTTTCAGCTATCCAGATATGTAACAATTTTGAGTAGTGGGACTGTGACAAATTGAGTCACAAGCCCCATGTAAAGGTGGTATGCACTACTCTATCCAAGTTGATTGCTTCCATGAATGTCAATATTATTGCATGTTCTCATTTTTTCAAAACAAGCTGAAAATGCAATTTTAAAATTTAAAATAATAATATTTTTAATTTTAAGATAAATTTTACATATATTTGAGTCAAACCAAACAAACCAGTGAGCCAGACTCAAGTCATAAGCTAATTTCAGATTTTAATCTACTTTCACAATATTTTTTTAAGTTTGAAACACACGTTTTCTGCTTTGAAGTATGAATATAATTGAGGCCTGTATAGTCACATAAATTGCTAGGATGTAGCTACAGTGGAATGAGGACTGATTTCTCTGTCTTACCATATCTTTGTACTGGAAGAATTTCATAAAGAATAAAAAGAGCCTGAACTTAAAAATAATGGATTTTTAACATAAACAAATATCTAAAAGAAATTACATGCTCCTGATGAAATATCAGATCAGATCAGTTGCTCAGTCGTGTCAGACTCTTTGCGACCCCATGAATCGCAGCACGCCGGGCCTCCCTGTCCATCACCAACTCCCGGAATTCACCCAGACTCACGTCCATCGAGTCAGTGATGCCATCCAGCCATCTCATCCTCTGTCGTCCCCTTCTCTTCTTGCCCCCAATCCCTCCCAGCATCACAGTCTTTTCCAATGAGTCAACGCTTCGCATGAGGTGGCCAAAGTACTGGAGTTTCAGCTTTAGCATCATTCCTTCCAAAGAAATCCCAGGGCTGATCTCCTTTAGAATGGACTGCTTGGATCTCCTTGCAGTCCAAGGGACTCTCAAGAGTCTTCTCCAACACCACACTTCAAAAGCATCAATTCTTCAGCACTCAGCCTTCTTCACAGTCCAACTCTCACATCCATACATGACCACAGGAAACACCATAGCCTTGACTAGACGGACCTTTGTTGGCAAAGTAATGTCTCTGCTTTTGAATATGATATCTAGGTTGGTCATAACTTTCCTTCCAAGGAGTAAGCATCTTTTAATTTCATGGCTGCAATCACCATCTGTAGTGATTTTGGAGCCCAGAAAAATAAAGTCTGACAGTGTTTCCACTGTTTCCCCATCTGTTTCCCATGAAGTGATGGGACCAGATGCCGTGATCTTCGTTTTCTGAATGTTGAGCTTTAAGCCAACTTTTTCACTCTCCACTTTCACTTTCATCAAGAGGCTTTTTAGTTCCTCTTCACTTTCTGCCATAAGGGTGGTGTCATCTGCATGTCTGAGGTTATTGATATTTCTCCTGGCAATCTTGATTCCAGCTTTTGTTTCTTCCAGTCCAGCGTTTCTTATGATGTACTCTGCATATAAGTTAAATAAAAAGAGTGAGAATATACAGCCTTGACAAACTCCTTTCCCTATTTGGAACCAATCTTTTGTTCCATGTCAAGTTCTAACTGTTGCTTTGTTTTAATATAATTGATCCTAAATATGCAAGAATAGAAATGAAAAGATTTTCTCTCCCTGAGCCTCTATTCCTACTTCCCAGAAGTATCCATTATCAAGTCTCTTACAGATCCTTTCACAGATTTTATTTTTACAAATAGATTCCTATAATGCATTCTGCTTTGCAACTTAATTTCTCTTAATATCAATATTTATTGGCCACGTTCCATATCATATAATATACATTTACTTTCACTCGTTTTAATGGTATGCAACTGTATGCTTGTAACCATAAATTTACTAAATCAGTCCTCTGTTGATAGACATTATTTTTTATTAGTTTTTTTTCTTAATGATTACAAGTACAAAAATGCTATGCTGAAAATCATTTTATGTATATGCTGGCAGACTTTTGCCTGCATATATATAAGATAAATTCCTTACAGAAGGAGAGTATGCATTTTTAAAAAGATGCATGTTGCCAGATTGGGATTCAGAATAGGCTACAGAAATTTATATTCTTGGCACAGGTAGATGAGTGGTATTTCTTCACTCTCATGCCAATATTTCAGAGTAATCTATCGGCCATGAACATTGTGTATGCCAGGGGCATCAATCAGTATGTCTTACATAGGGAATGAAGAAAATTATCTAATCCAGTGAGTTGTTCAAATGAGGTCAGTTAAAATAGCTTCAAGTATTTAATCCTCTTTATGTCATGTGTTGATAGTTTTTCCCCACTGAACTCTGAATCAAGTAGAATAATCTTAGATAATCTCAATGGAAGTCACACGTATAAACTTTCACAGACCTTTGCATGTCCGAATTAAATGCCTTTTGAATAAAATTAAAATTCAGAGGGAAACTGTAGGAATATCTTCTTCATAAAGGCAAAGAACATATGTAATTGTCATATGAAGATGTCTTAACAGCACTCTAATAAAATAGGCAAAGGACATAAAAGGAGAATTTCCGAAAGAAAAAATACAGCTGACAAGAAATATAAGAAATTATATTCACTCAAGTTAATAACTACAGCTACTCAAATCTACCATGTTTTACTTATAAAATTCTTAAAGGTGAAAATAATTGCTATTTCTCAGTGCTCATGACAATGTAGTGAGAAGATATCATAAATTGGTACAGCAAGCTGTAAAACTTCAAGCCTTTTCAGTATCCAGATTTAACCTGAATTTCCCTAGGCTTCAAAGCCAACTGGAATAAGCAAGTCACAGTAGCATCATGACTCAAATTTTCTTGCCTTTAGGTTCTTACTTATTCAGATTTTTACTCCAGTTCACTGCATAATCTGTCTGTCCTCCACAAGCACTTCTGAGAGTTCCCAGGCAGTGTTTCTTATGCATTCAAAAATGAGAACATATGCTATATACATTTCCTCTTCTATCAGATTTCCACTGGAATTCCACCATATCCAATCAGTGTAGGAGGTAAATAACCACCATCTTCAAAGAATGTTCTGTTTTGTTTTCCTCCTTCTGACTTATTTCACTCTGTATAATAGGTTCCAGGTTCAATGTATGGCAGAAACCAAAGCAATATCGTAAAGCAATTCTTCTTCAATTAAAAATAAATAAAATTTTAAAAAAGGAAGAAAAAGAATGCTCTGCTTTGGAGAGTGCTGCATATACTTTCAAGAAACAGACTCCAGAACTCAGCAATAAAAATGACGACCCAGAGGGAGGGTAGGGGAGGGAGGAGGGAGGAGGGCTCAGGATGGGGAACGCGGGTATACCTGTGGCGGATTCATTTCAATATTTGGCAAAACTAATACAATATTGTAAAGTTTAAAAATAAAATAAAAATAAAAATTATTATTTATAAAACTATTAGAAAATCATCCCATACTATGGATCCCCTCATCCTGCTATTATACCTTCTTATGATAAGGAGATGATGTTGAAAAGGGATTACTACAAAGAAGGCGAAGTATTTATTATGTGATACAGATTTTGACCCTGGGAGTCAAGGACAGTTTTCCAAGAAGTACATTTGAGCATCCTAGTTTGGTTTTATGCACACATATCTAATTATAATTTTAAACTGGTTTAATTTTTCTGTTGCTAACAGTAGACTCTGATGTAACTAGGTTTATGTAAAAAATGAATCATGTTTAGGTCAAAATTAACAGCTTATATCTTCTTTTCATAGGAATATCAGAGAAAGGGTTTACTCCTTAATGCAATTTCGGAAAAAAAAAAATTGGCAAGATGAGTACTGAGGAAAACAGTGAGAAGATCAAATATAGAATTTAATGTATGGAAATACCTACAATAAATTGTCAGATACAGAAAAAATACATTTAGATATGAAATTCATAGGTTTCTAAGATTTTCTGTTTGGTTAGTGACAACTCTTCTTTTTTGTTATATCATAGTAGATAATGATGGTATTTCCATCAGTGAAACTAAACTAAAATGTATACTTGATAAATGTCTTGGCTCTAAAATTGAATGATCCAATAATTTTCAGGCCTAAGAAAAGTAACTCTAATCTTGAGTGATTTCTATCCCTTCCCCAAACCCCCAAATCTGCTTGTAACTAAAATATTTGGGCCAAAACTGTTTGCAACTAGAATTAAAATTAAAATATAGGAATGTTAGAACCATTAAACTATTTTAATTTTTATATTCTTAAGCATTTTCTTATCCTTTCTGGGCCAGGTGGAATTATCCTCGAAGAAAAATATGCAAAGGAAAGAAATCTTAAGAAGTAATTCTTTTTTGTAAACTACATGTAAGCTACCTTAGAAGATTATCTGGAATTCAATAGTTCCAATATTTTCTTACAATTAGATAGAATGCTTTAAAGGCAATAATTACAGTCCAGATGATTGCTTGTTAAGTCTTGCTAGTGCCAATTTCCAGAAATATTAACAAGAACCAAAAATGTCATGTACTTAAGAGTGTAAAACTGTAGAAAAGCAACTTATTTATATAAATTTGTACATTACAAGAGGGAAGGTAATGCTTATCTTACTATTGTTGTTAAAGTAACAACTGAAATCTAACCAATTACATTACTAATGGGTGGAAAAGTACAATGTGTAATTTGATAGAAGAAAGCCCTAATCATCTTGCTCCACGCTTAGCAAAAGTAGAGACTTGTACATCACCAAAAGGAACTGACAAAAGAAAAGGTCTAAATATTTGGTGGAAGCCACAATTCAGCGGCATGCTTTGATTTTCTACAAATGAACTATATAAACCAGAAGAGCAATATCTAAGTTTGAGATCCCCCCCCCCCCCCCGCCAACTTTCTGATACCTGTGTTTAAAATAGGGGATCAAAATCTTACCATTTTGCTGGGTTACCAGATATATTGAATAGGGCCTAGATAGGCTCAGTTTTATTATTAAAATAGTTCTTTTTTATGTATATGCATCCTTTATACCAAAGCCATTTTACACTTTATCTGCATTCCTATATACTGCATAAGTTAATGAATAGAGGGTATATCAGTCATACAAAGTTGCTTCTTTATTCTTATCCTGATATTTTTACTAGGTATCTTCTAAATCAAAATGGTAGGACATGACCACTCTATATAGCCTACAAACTACAAAATAGGAAGGGAAACAGATCCACATTAATGTCCCTTAGTTAATACTTCTCTGGATGGGTGATGTTGCACAGCAAACTGACATGTGTGCTGTGCTTAGTCACTCAGTTGTGTCTGACTCTTTGAGACCCTGTGGATTATAGCCCACCAGGCTCCCCTGTCTGTGAGGTTTCTCAGGCAAGAATACTGGAGTGGGTTGCCATATCCTCCTCAGAGGATTTTCCCAACCCATGGATCAAACCCGTGTCTCATGTCTCCTGCATTGGCAGGCGAACCCGTGTCTCATGTCTCCTGCATTGGCAGGCGGGTTCATTTGCCACTAGTGCTACCTGGGAAGCCCAATCACACTGCAAAATTAAAGACAGCTTTTGTCAGGGCCTTCATGTGGAAATAACTTCCCACCAAAGGAATTTAGCAAAGAAACATTTTTATGTCTAAAACATAAGTCAGAACACAAAGCCAGCAAAGAGAATGAACACAAGGAAGGCAAGAAGCTAAATAAAGCTGGGAGACAACAAACAGCAAATCCATATAAGGCCTGCATTTCACATATTTAAGGATACCATCTATGTTTAAAAGGCTTTTCCCTACTCTGGTACAACAAGCATTCCACTGTGTGGATAAGGCACTTGGGACACAGATGAGTGTGGTATGGTGTGTGCCTCAAGGATTTTACAGTCAAATCAGAAAAGATGATCAAAATCACATGGGATCAATAAAGAAGAATGCTGCCAACTATATGGTCCTTAGGAACACACAAAAAAGAGACATTTTTCCCCTGATTTGGCAGTCCAGGGAAAGCTTTCTAGAGTAGGTGGTATCTTAGTGGAATCTTGAAAGATGAGCAAGCGTTATCCAGAAAGCAATTTAAAGATAGATAGGGAGATGACAGGCTTCCCAGGTGGTGCTAGTGGTAAAGAACCTGTCTGCCAATGCACAAGACATAAGGGACGTGGGTTCGATCCTTGGGTCAGAAGAGCGCCTGGAGAAGGAAATAGCAACCCACTCCAGTGTTCTTACCTGAAGAATCCCATGGACAGAGGAGCCTGGCAGGCTACAGTCCATGAGATCACAAAGGGTCAAACACAACTGAAGCGACTAAGCATGTAGGGAGATGAAGAAGTATGAGCAAAAAACAAAGATGAGAAAATCATAACATGTTTGAAAACCATAAGAAGTTTGAAATTAGATCATCAAAGATGAGACAGGGAAGGGTGAGATATAAGATTGGAGAAATATGGAAACAGATTTTTAACAACCTGGAATAGCAAGCGAAGAATGTGAGGTTTTATTTTGTAAGCAGTGAAAAACCCCAGAATTATCCTAAACACAGAGTAGTATGATCAGTTTTGTATTTACCTATATTCGTATGATGATATGTTATTGTGGGAGGAGTTTGTAATTTCCTGAGTTCTGTCTCGTCACAATAAAAATTCGAAGCAACGGATGGACCAGCATTATAGCTCTTGGATGGCCCAGTGTCACAGCTCCATATTACGGCTCAGTTTTATTCAGAAAGTAAAGGAAAATACATCCCCGAGGCGTGAGGAAATGCCAACCCAAAAGACGTGAAGAGAAGAGAGGCACCCAGCTCAATGTTGGCTCCTTTTCTTTTGTTTTTTTTCTCCTCCCCCTGGACCAGCCCTATGTAAACTGGGCTAGCCAAGTGTACTCTTTCTTTTACCTGAGGTCCTCACTCCAGTCCTTGGACCTTTCTTTGTTCTATTTTTGCAGGTTTTTCTCTTCCTTCTCTTTTAGCCACCACCATTGTGGATTTCTTTTTCCTATTCCAAATACTTAACATTCCCCCCTCAAGAGACAGGAAGCCCAATTCTTTGGGAATAGGGGCATCCATGTATTTCTGGCTACTTTCTGCTGCAATGGGATGGCGAGGGGCATTGGGCCACCCCCTCTTGCTAGTCTCAAGCCTGAGAGTCCAATAAGTCCTATAAGTGTCCATCTAAGGGTGAGTGATATTTTCTATGGTCAACTATAGTTTTATATATCTTTGTTGAATTGGCACTGCATGTTGTAGGTTGTTGACCTGGGCAGAAACAAAAAGGGTTAGACAATTGACAATACATGGGGCAATCCTAAGAAGCATCAATATGGTGATAACAATGACTAGGAGGATCATTCAGTTCAGTTCAGTTTAGTTCAGTTGCTCAGTCGTGTCCTACTCTTTGTGACCCCATGAATAGCAGCATGCCAGGCCTCCCTGTCTATCACCAACTCCAGGAGTTCACCCAGACTCACGTCCATCGAGTCAGAGATGCCATCCAGCCATCTCATTCTATGTCGTCCCCTTTTCCTCCTGCCCCCAACCCCTCCCAGCATCAGAGTCTTTTCCAATGAGTCAACTCTTCGCATGAGGCAGCCAAAGTACTGGAGTTTCAGCTTTAGCATCATTCCTTCCAAAGAAATCCCAGGGATGAACTCCTTCAGAATGGACTGGTTGGATCTCTTTGCAGTCCAAGGGACTCTCAAGAGTCTTCTCCAACACCACACTTCAAAAGCATCAATTCTTTGGCACTCAGCCTTCTTCACAGTCCAACTCTCACATCCATACATGACCATTGGAAAAACCATAGCCTTGACTAGACGGACCTTTGTTGGCAAAGTAATGTCTCTGCTTTTGAATATGCTATCTAGGTTAGTCATAACTTTCCTTCCAAGGAGTAAGCATCTTTTAATTTCATGGCTGCAATCACCACCTGTAGTGATTTTGGAGCCCCCCAAAAATCAAAGTCTGACACTGTTTCCACTGTTTCCCCATCTATTTCCCAAGAAGTGATGGGATCAGATGCCATGATCTTCATTTTCTGAATGTTGAGCTTTAAGCCAACTTTTCACTCTCCACATTCACTTTCATCAAGAGGCTTTTTAGTTCCTCTTCACTTTCTGCCATAAGGATGGCGTCATATGCATATCTGAGGTTATTGATATTTCCCCCAGCAATCTTGATTCCAGCTTCTGTTTCTTCCAGCCCAGCGTTTCTCATGATGTACTCTGCATATAATTTAAATAAGCAGGATGACAATATACAGCCTTGACTTACTTTTTTTCCTATTTGGAACCAGTCTGTTGTTCCATGTCCAGTTCTAACTGTTGCTTCCTGACCTGCATACAGATTTCTCAAGAGGCAGGTCAGGTCAGGGTCATTAGCCAACTCCAAATTCCCCCTCACCAGGAGGAAGATCTCCCAAAAAGAGACTGTTGCCATCCCAAGAACTCTCCAGCTTGTTCTTTGAGATTCTGTAGGGTATGAATTTTTTTTGAGGACTGTGAGACTTTCTTTAACTTAGCTGGAGGGATTCAGCCAGAAACAACACATCTCATTCAAGATGGCTCAAGTCTCTCCTTGTTCAGGGAACAGGAGATCTATCTCTTGTCTGTTTTGGAATACAATACCTGCCAATCTGTGTTGGCTCTTTAGAGCTGTCCTGAGAAATTTTGTCATTAGAAACTTAATTTTGGGGATGTTCATTAGAATGACACTCATTTGCAGTCCTCAGTAGGTAGCTGAGATCTCCCAGGAGCTCACAGGTGTATTGAGTGTCCTCTTCTGTTTTCTTCCATGGCTCGACTTGTAAGTAATGAATCCAGGAGTCATGTCCTGGTACCTTGACTGATGTGGGGGTAGAAAGTATTACAGGGTAGAGGCCCTTCCATGTGGGCTGGAGATGAGCCTTTGGGGGCCCATCTTTCTAGACTTTAATTAGAACTTGAGTTCCTGGAGCATATAGTGGTGACTCCTTACAATCTTTTGGGTCCTGGTTGACACACCATAAGCGTATATCCTTTTGGAATTGCCCAATGGTTATGGTATAATATCAGAAGGTCTGGGTCTCTGGATCTAGGAAGAGGTCATTGACATAAACGAAAGGTCTCCCACACAGCATCTCACAAACACTAAGACCAACCTGTTCCTTAGGGGCAATACAGGTGCAGAGGAGATCTATTTGTAGAGCCTCCTTCCATCCCAGAGATGTCTCCTGGGTTATTTTTTTTATTGCTAATTTTAAGAATTGGCTGGCTCTTTCTACTTTTCCTGAAGACTGAGGCCTCCAGGAACAATGGAAATAATAAGTAATGCCCAATGCTTTAGAGACCCTTTGGGTGACCTTAGAAGTAAATGATGTCCAATTGTCACTTTGTAATGACCTGGGCAGAACAAATCTTGGAATGATTTCATGAAGCAGGTTTTTTCCCACCTCCTCAGCCTTCTCAGTCAGGGTGGGAAAGCGTTCAATCCATCCTGTGAATGTATTTATCATGACTAATAGGTATTTATACCCTTGAGAAATTGGCATCTGCGTGAAGTCCATCTGCCAGTCCTCTCCTTGGTAAGTCCCAAGTCTTGGACAGGTTGGGCCAGCTGTGGTCTTTGAGCTCCTTGAGGGTTGTTTAATGGGCAAGTGGGACAAGAGGAGACCACTTGCCTTACAGTTGTTTGGAGGCCTGTTCCTCTGAAGAATCTTTCTAGCAATCTTTAGAGGGCCTTTTCACCTAAATGAGTGGTGGCATGTAAGGAGTTAACCAACTTCCATTGGAAGTTTCCAAGAAAAAAAAGGTTCCTTTTGGAACCACCCCATATGATCTACTTGAAAGCCCTCAGTCTTAGTCTCACCTTCAGTATATGAAGGTGTTTCTGGCAAATTAGTCTGTGGAACTAAGCTAGCAACCCCTATTAGGTCGTTGTTCTATAACACTGCTCTCTTAGCTGCCTGATCAGCTGCTTGGTTCCCTCATGCCACTTTCGTGCTCCCTTTTTGGTATCCTTTACAATGGGAGACTGAAACCTCAGTGGGCAGATGAACTACCTCCAAGAGCCTAAGGATTTGATCATCATATTTGATTGGGGACCCTCAGGTGGTCAAGTGGCCTCTTTCTTTTCAAATGGCAGCATGTGCATGTAGCACCAGAAAGACATACTTGGAGTCGTGCAAATGGTTGCTCTTTTTCGTTTTCTCAGCTCTAAAGTTCAAGTCAGGGCTATAAGCTCAGCTAATTGGACTGAAGCACCTGGTGGCAAAGGTTTAGACTCTATGTTCCCCAAATTAGAAACTACTGCATATCTGGGTCTTATTTTCCATCCAAGACAAAGCTACTTCCATCAGTGTACCAGATTTCCTCAGGATTTGTCAGAGGATCTTCTGACAATCCCTCTCAGGGCTTTGTCCAGTGGTCCAAGGTTTCTAGGCAAGAGTGAAAGGGGATAGATCCCTTGGGGGTAGTCAGAAGGGTGGCAGGTTTAAGATCCTCAGAAGGGGACACAGTCAGGCCTAGATTTTCCACCAGTACTACTTGATATCTGAGGATTCTTTGATCAGACATCCATAAATGGTGTCTCCCATTCTAGAGTTGTTTCACTTGGTGCCTGGTAAAAATAGCTAGTTTGCCCCCAAGAGAGAGTTTTAAAGCATCTTCTATCTTGAGATCAGTGGAGAAATAACTCTAGAAATAATGAAGAGATGGAGCCAAAGCAAAAAGAACACCCAGTTGTGGGTGTGACTGGTGATAGAAGCAAGGTCAGATGTTGTAAAGAGTAATATTGCATAGGAACCTGGAATGTTAGGTACATAAGTCAAGGCAAATTGGAAGTGGTCAAACTGGAAATGGCAAGAGTGAATGTTGAAATTTTAGTAATCAGCAAAATAAAATGGACTGGAATGGGTGAATTTAACTCAAATGACCATTATATCTACTACTGTGGAAAAGAATCTCTTAGAAGAAAAGGAGTAGCCATCAGAGTCAACACAGGAGTCCCAAATGCAGTACTTGGATACAATCTCAAAAACGACAGAATGATCTGTTCCTTTTCAAGGCAAACCATTCAATATCATGGTTGCTGCTACTGCTGCTGTTAAGTTGCTTCAGTCGTGTCCAACTGTGTGCAACCCCACAGATGGCAGCCCACCAGGCTCCCCAGTCCCTGGGATTCTCCAGGCAAGAACACTGGAGTGGGTTGCCAATTCCTTCTCCAATGCATGAAAGTGAAAAGTGAAAGTGAAGTCGCTCAGTCATGTCCAACTCTTCACGACCCCATGGACTGCAGCCTACCAGGCTCCTCCGCCCATTGGATTTTCCAGGCAAAAGTACTGGAGTGGGGTGCCACTGCCTTCTCCGAATATCATGGTAATCCAAGTCTATTCCCCAAACAGCAATGTTGAAGAAGCTGAAGTTGAACAGTTTTATGAAGATATACAAGATGTCTTAGAACTAACACCCCAAAAATATGTCCTTTTCATTATAGGAGATTGGAATGCAAAAACATGAAGTCAAGAAACACCTGAAGTAACAGGCAAATTTGGCCTTGGAGTACAGAATGAAGCAGGGCAAAGGCTAATAGAGTTTTGCCAAGACAGCACATTGGTCATAGCAAACACCCTCTTCCAACAACACAAGAGAAGATGCTACACATGGACATCACCATGTAGCCAACAATGAAATCAGCCAAAGAGGGAGACGGTCTATACAGTCAGCAAAAACAAGGCTGGGAGCTGACTGTGGCTCAGATCATGAACTCATTATTGCCAAATTCAGAGTTAAAATGAAGAAAGTAGGAAAAACTACTAAAGCATTCAGATCAGATCAGATCAGATCAGTCACTCAGTCATGTCCGACTCTTTGCGACCCCATGAATCGCAGCACGCCAGGCCTCCCTGTCCATCACCAACTCCCGGAGTTCACTCAGACTCATGTCCATCGAGTCAGTGATGCCATCCAGCCATCTCATCCTCTGTCATCCCCTTCTCCTCTTACCCTCAATCCCTCCCAGCATCAGAGTCTTTTCCAATGAGTCAATTCTTTGCATGAGGTGGCCAAAGTACTGAAGATTCAGCTTTAGCATCATTCCTTCCAAAGAAATCCCAGGGCTGATCTCCTTTAGAATGGACTGCTTGGATCTCCTTGCAGTCCAAGGCACTCTCAAGAGTCTTCTCCAACACCACACTTCAAAAGTATCAATTCTTCAGCACTCAGCCTTCTTCACAGTCCAACTCTCACATCCATACATGACCACAGGAAAAACTATAGCCTTGACTAGACAAACCTTTGTTGGCAAAGTAATGTCTCTGCTTTTGAATATGCTATCTAGGTTGGTCATAACTTTCCTTCCAAGGAGTAAGCGTCTTTTAATTTCATGGCTGCAGTCACCATCTGCAGTGATTTTGGAGCCCAGAAAAATAAAGTCTGACACTGTTTCCACTGTTTCCCCATCTATTTCCCATGAAGTGATGGGACCGGATGCCATGATCTTCATTTTCTGAATGTTGAGCTTTAAGTTAACTTCTTCACTCTCCACTTTCACCTTCATCAAGAGGCTTTTTAGTTCCTCTTCACTTTCTGCCATAAGGGTGGTGTCATCTGCATATCTGAGGTTATTGATATTTCTCCTGGCAATCTTGATTCCAGCTTTTGTTTCTTCCAGTCCAGCGTTTCTCATGGTGTACTCTGCATATAAGTTAAATAAACAGGTGACAAAATACAGCCTTGACGAAATTTTTTCCTATTTGGAACCAGTCTGTTGTTCCATGTCCAGTTCTAACTGTTGCTTCCTGACCTGCATACGAATTTCTCAAGAGGCAGGTCACTTGGTCTGGTATTCCCAACACTTTCAGAATTTTCCACAGTTTATTGTGATCCACACAGTCAAAAGCATTCAGGTATGACCTAAATCAAATCCCTTACAATTATAGAGTGGAAGTGAGAAATAGATTTAAGGGACTAGATCTGATAGAGTGCCTGATCAACTGTGGATGGAGGTTCGTGACATTGTACAGGAGACAGGAAACAAGACAATCCCCCCAAAAAAGCAACACAAAAAAGAAAAATGGTTGTCTAAGGAGGCCTTAAAAATCGCTATGAAAAGAAGATAAGGGAAAGCAAAAGAGAAAAGGAAAGATATAACCATTTGAATGCAGAGTTCCAAAGAATAGCAAGGAGAGATAAGAAATCCTACCTCACTGATCAATGCAAAGAAATAGAGGAAAACAGTAGAATTTTAAAGGAAAGACTAGAGATTTCTTCAAGAAAATTAGAATACCAGGGGAACATTTCATGCAATGATGGGCTCAATAAAGGACAGAAGCTGAAGATTTTAAGAAGTGGCAAGAATACACAGAAGAACTGTACAAAAAGGATCTTCATGAACCAGATAATCAAGATGGTGTGATCACTCACCTAGAGTCAGACATCCTGGAATGTGAAGTCAAGTGGGCCTTAGGAAACATCACTATGAACAAAGCTAGTGGAGGTGGTGGCATTCCAGTTGAGCTATTTCAAAACCTGAAAGATGGTGCTGTGAAAGTGCTGCACTCAACATGCCAGCAAATTTGGAAAACTCAGCAGTTTTCCAGGCCACAGGACTGGAAAAGGTCAGTTTTCATTCCAATCCCAAAGAAAGGCAATGCCAAAGAATGCTCAAAGTACTACACAATTGCACTCATCTCACACACTAGTAACGTAATGCTTAAAATTCTCCAAGTCAGGCTTCAGCAATACGTGAACTGTGAACTTCCAGATATTCAAACTGCTTTTAGAAAAGGCAGAAGAACCACAGATCAAATTGCCAACATCTGCTGGATCATCGAAAAAGCATGATAATTCCAGAAAAATATCTATTTATGCTTTACTGACTATGCCAAAGCCTTTGACTGTGTGGATCACAATAAACTGTGGAAAATTCTGAAAGAAATGGGAATACCAGTCCACCTGACCTGCCACTGGAGAAATCTGTATGCAGGTCAGGAAGCAACAGTTAGAATTGGTCATGGAACAACAGACTGGTTCCACATAGGAAAAGGAGTACGTCAAGGCTGTATATTTTCACCCTGCTTATTTAACTTATATGCAGAGTACATCATGAGAAACGCTGGCCTGGATGAAGCACAAGCTGGAATCAAGATTGCCGGGAGAAATATCAATAACCTCAGATATGCAGATGACACCACCCTTATGGCAGAAAATTAGGAAGAAGTAAAGAGCCTGTTGATGATAGTGAAAGAGGAGAGTGAAAAAGGTGGCTTAAAGCTCAACATTCAGAAAACTATGATCATGGCATCTGGTCCTATCATTTCATGGCAAATAGATGGGGAAACAGTGTCAGACTTTATTTTTTGGGGGTTCCAAAATAGCTGCAGATGGTGACTGAAGCCATGAAATTAAAAGCATATTAGACAGCATATTAAAAAATAGAGACATTACTTTGCCAACAAAGGTCCATCTAGTCAAGGCTATGGTTTTTGCAGTAGTCATGTATGGATGTGAGAGTTGGACTACAAAGAAAGTGGAGCACCAAAAAATTGATGCTTTTGAACTGTGTTGTTGGAGAAGACTCTTGAGAGTCCCTTGGACTGCAAGGAGATCCAACCAGTCCATCCTAAAGGAGATCAGTCCTGGGTGTTCATTGGAAGGACTGATGTTGAAGCTGAAACTCCAATACTTTGGCCCCCTGATATGAAGACCTGACTCATTTGAAAAGACCCTGATGCTGGGAAAGATTGAAGTCAGGAGGAGAAGTGGATGACACAGGATGAGATGGTTGGATGGCATCATCGACTCAATGGAGATGAGTTTGCATAACCTTTGAGAGTTAATGACGGACAGAGATGCCTGGCATGCTGCAGTCCATGGGATCATGAATAGTTGGGCATGAGTGAGCGACTGAACTTATCTGCCTTGATCAGGATTGCAATAGCTGCAAGATTTCAAAGGCAGGGAAACATCTCTTCCCAATAAGGGAGGAGGACACTTAGGAAGCACCTGGGAAACTGGTTGGAAAATATTTGTCCATCCCAGTAACAAAGAAGTACTTGGGTGAATCTTTTAGTAATTGTTTTTTCTGTAGCACCCAAAATGATATAGGTTTGAGAGAAATCTCCGGAGTAGGAGGTCAGGGCAGTGTAGGTAGCACCTGGGTCAACCAATAAATTCTCAGACCTACCTGCCACATCCAGTTGCACCCTTGGCTCTAGCCCCATGATGGTTATCTGTGACAGGCAGGCTGACTGGAGTGGGCTGCTTCAGTCCTGTTGAACCATTGTGAGGGAAGGCTTGACACTTGACCTTAAGGCTCTTAGGTCCCGAGAACAGAGTACCACCCAATGTCTCAATTGTTGGCATTTTAGCAAGCTGTTTTAGGAGACCTGTCACAGTTTGGACACTCATTGGACAGGCCCAATGCCCCGCCTGTATACAGATTAGGCCTTTGCCTCCTGCTTTGTCCTTCAAAGATTCAGGGTTTGCCATAGGGCTTCCCTGGAGGGCAGCCAGCATCTAGGCATGCCTTCTCTCTCTTTTTTCTCCCTTTCCTGAGCCTCAGCCTCCCTCTCCTGTTCTCTGTTATAAAAGGTATTGGTGGCTGTCTGGACCATCTCATCTAAAGAAGAAGCAGGGTCCTCCTGCTGTAGGTGTTGTAACTTAATTCTGATATCTGATGCACATTGGAACAGGAATTTGTCCTTTAAAATCACCTGTCCCTGATAAGAGTCTAAGTCCAGATTGGTAAACTTTTTGAGGACATCTTTTAGCCTTTCCAGAAAGGTGATGTGGTTCTCGTTGGGCTCCTGAGTTATTGCTGAGAACCGGGCATAGCTGATTACTTTTTGCTGGGATGCTTTCAGTCCTGGTTTCACACAGATTAGAAAATGATCCCTACCCAGACGTGCTTAGGGTCATTATAATTCCAATTAGGATCTGAGGAGGGGTCTGCAGTTTCCCTTACTGGGTATTTATTGCTTGATATGTGAAGCCCCACAGCATATCTTCAGGCTTCCTTTAAGACCTTAGCATGCTCAAGGTCAGATAATGTTTGACTACATATGATCATGATGTCCTTCCATGTCAAGTCAAAGGCCAAGGTAATGTGTTGGAATGTATCTATATATTTGCCTGGGTCATCTGTATAGCTTCCCATGTCTTGTTTATCTGTCTTAGTTCTAAGAGGGAGAAGGACTTATGGGCCCAGATTGGTCCGAATTTTCCTCCAGTTTCAACTAAGGGAAATACTTGAGTTGTCTTTTGTGGAGGGAGTGCTCCCAGATATGGGGGCACGTTTGGATACAAGGAAGGAGCACCAGGCACCTCGGGAGCCATGGGAGGTGACCCTTCATGGTGGGGTTCTTTCTCTTGGTTGTCTGTGCCTAACACCATTTGCCTAGTAGGCTCACTTTTAGGGCATACAACAATCCCATACTTAAGACAGAGTTTCTTCACATCTCTTAGTTGGAAGAAAATTTGAACGTAGGGGATCTCTGTCCATTTCCCTTGTCTTTTGCAGAATAAGTCTTTAGGATGGTATTGTAACATAAACTCCCATCTTCAGGCCAGTGTTCTTGTCCCCCAGAGGAGACCATGTCCATGCAGTGGCACAAAGTAATTTTAAGCAACTTCTCCTTAGAGTTAGAGGATCAAACAGTTTCCAATTATCAAGGATGCATCTCAAGTGCATCTGTTGGGAAGTGGATTGGTTATTTCCCATTGGAAAGACAGTGATGACAGGGAGGAAAAGAAAAAGAAAAAAGAAAATACCAATAGGCCTCCTTCAATTTCCATGGGTGGACTTCCTTAGGGGTGAGTCATTTTGAAGCTTATCCTACCCAGTACTGTTGCAACCTGCAGATCCCCAGGCAAGCTGAGGCATGACAGCCTCAGGGAGATTGAATCTCCAGGCAGGTCGAGGCAGATCGGCCTCCTGGGACCCCTGGACTAGCAGATCCCTGAGCAGGTTGAGGCATGACAACCTTTCGAGGGCCAGGTCCTAGGCAAGTCAAGGCAGGTCAAGCTCCTGGGACTCCCAGACTGGAGTTGGGCATCCCCAAGGTCTCCAGCATGACCAGTGTTGGGTAGGATTAAGGGGTTGTAATTTTAACTCATTACCAGTTTATTCACCACAGATGGGAATAGATATCATGATGTAAAGCAATCCAGGCCTGGGCCATGAGACTGGGAACTTAGTGAAGCAGCCATAAACCTTATCCTTTTATTGCTCTAAGGGAATGAAAGTTACTGATTTCCTCCCCAAGTCCTCCATAAGAGCAATTTAGGGTGTTTCCAATAGTAAACATTTCATTGTCATAGAACCACTTTAGGTAATAACAGAATTAGTGACAAAGGAGTGGATAATCTGGCCCTGTTAGAGGCATTAAGAGTATTTTAATAACAAGCTGGGTGGAGCTATGTTGCCTACAGGGGGCAGGGTGTTGGTTGTAGGAGTTAGTAAGTGACTTAAGAACAAACTGATAAGAAGCAACAGACCAGATATTCCATAAAAGTGGAGTGGAGATTTGATCTGGGAGTATGTTTGTAACTTTAGAAGGGTGATAAGGGTTTGGGCCCAAACGGCCTGCAGGGCTAACTCCAAAAGTGGCAAACATTATCCCTGGAAGCCCAAATGCCCTTGAAGGAATGCCACCAACAGATGGACTTCTAGCAGGCATTGTGTGCCTGTCACCTGCCCTTGCGGGTTCACTGAAGGATGCTGTTGTTGCACATGTTGTAGGAAACATGGAAGATGAAGGCCTAACTATCTAGAGGGATTGAATATTATATTGTATTTCCATCCCAAGGGCCAGCTATTTTCTGATTGTCCCTCCAGAAGATTGTAGAGGCAACATTGTAGGCATGCATGGGGCTCAGGAAAAGAGCATGAAACAGGAGGGAAGGGGGTGGGGCACAACTTTTGAAAGAATGATATAGCCCAAGGGCATAACATGAACTGATTAAAATCAAATGGGTCCGAGATGACAAGTCAAATTCAACTAAACCTTGATCCCCAATCTGTAAGCTAAATGTCACACTCAGAGGTGGCAAGAACTGTGGTAAGGCACCGTCAAAAGACAGAAGAGTATGTTGTTCCCCAATGGTTGGGATGATCTTCCCACTCGTTAGCATATGAATTCACCCAGCTTTTGAAAACTAGCCACGCCACATTCCATGGCCACAGCACTTGCTCTCTGTGATGGCCCACACCCTGTGGAGTGTGCTCCTCTCTAAATCCAAACAATCCACCTCTTACCTATCATTGTGTCTCTCACTGAATATTTGCAATGAGACATCAGAGCCTAAATGCCATTAGGTCCTGAAGCCAGGCACCATGGGTTTTGGCTGGGCTCAAGTCCCAGGAGAGAGAAGCTGAAGGACAGGAGGAAAAAACAGTGATAAAAAATATGCGGAGGAATCCCCTTCATAACCTGCTGGAAAATCTGCTAAATACCTGACCTCTGCTCAAAGTTTTCATTAGCCTGATCCTTGGCACAAAGAAGATTAAGGACAGAAGAACCCCCACCAACTTGGGCAACAACTACTGGGGCCCAGCAGATAGTGGAGCCTTTGGGACACAAAAAGTCCCTCAATTGCACCCACTGCCACTCGCCTATTTGCCTTCATTCTGTTAGGCATATGTCCTTCCACCATAGGAGCGAGGACCTCCTACCTTAACCGGAGGTCTTCTGGAATTTAAAACTGAGCCAAGCGAGCTTTCTGCTGAGTTTGTTTTTTGCTGTCCCAGTTTCCAGTATGCTGGGCTTTTTGTCACTTTCCCTGTGCTGGGTTTTCATCATGTTCATCTTCCACCACAGGAGCTTTTGCTGAGATGGGCTCCTGTTGTGCTTGGCCTCCTCCTTGTGGGGACTGAGCGAGGTTGTTTTAGCCAGGTTAAATCTGAGAAATGGCACCATAGATGTGGGGGAAGTTTGTAATTTCCTTGGTTCTATCTTGTCGCAACAAAAATTTGAAGCAACAGAGGGACCAGCATTACAGCCCTTGGATGTGTTAGGTAGTTAGAATAGGAAACAGGAGTCCAGAATGGCAGTGGCTAAAAGGCAAGGAAGGGAAAAGCCTGTGAAAATAGAACAAAGGAAGGTCCGAAGACCTGAGTGAAGACCTCAGGTAGAACAAACAGCATTTCTGGCTAGCCCAATTTACATAGGGCAGGCCCAGAGGGAGGGGAAAAAAAACATATAAAAAGGGGAGCCAAAGTTCTCTCTCTCTGTTTCTCCCTCTCTCCCTCGCGTTGGCGCACTTTTCTCTTTGTGTCTTTGTGTCGACATGCCCTTATGCCTCAAAGATGGATTTTCCTGCTATTTTATAAATAAAATAGAGATATAACATGGAGCTGTAACACTGATTTGTCTAGGAGCTATAACACTGTCTGTCCAAGACCTGAGAGCTGTGATGTGCCAAGGGCTTTAATGTCCGTCACTCCAAATCTTTGTTGTGATGAGACAAAACCCAGGAGCATACACTCACCTGACATCTATGGTGTCATGACTCGGGTTTAACCTGACTGAAACAACTTCGGCATGGCCCCCGCAAGGAGGAGGCCAAGCACAGCAGGAGCCCAACTCAGCTAAGCTCCCGTGGTAGAAGCAGAACACGAAGAAAACCCAGCTCAGGAGAAGTGACAAGAGGCCCATCATGCTAGAAACTGGGACAGCGAAAAACAAACTCAGCAGAAAGTTCATGTGGCTCAGTCTCAGATTCCACAAGACCTCCGGTTAAGGTAGGAAGTCCTCACTCCTATGGCTGGAGGGACATATGCCTAACAAAATCTTAATTCCTTTACAATCTCTTGTTTCTTGTTTGCTTGAACCCCCCGTGAACAGGAGGGCATCAGTGGGCGCAATTGAGGGTTTCTGGAGAGGCTACTCTTTGGTATGTCCTAAAGGCACTATCTGCTGAGCCCCAGTAGCTGTTACCCAAGCCAGTGGGGGTTCTTCTGTCCTTACTCTTCTTTGTGCCAAGGAACAGGCAAATGAAAACTGGGAGCACAAGTCAGATATTTAGCATATTTTCTGGAAGGCTATGAAGGGGATCCTTTGGCATGTTTTTCCCACTGCTTTTTCCTCCTGTCCTTCAGCTCTCTCCCAGTACTGGAGCCTGGCCAAAACCCATGGTGCCTGGCTTCAGGACCTAATGACATTCAGGCTCTGATGTCTCATTGCAAAAATTAAGTGAGAGACAAAGTGATAAGTAAGAGGTGGATTTGTTAGGATTCAGAGAGAAGCTACACTCTTCAGGATGTGGGCCATTGCTGAGGGCAAGGGCTCGGGCCATGGAATGATCCCTGGCTAGGTTTTGCTAGGGAGGTGAATTCATATGCTAATGAGGGGGAGGATCATCCAAACCATTGGGGAACCACCTCCTCCTCTGTCTTTTGACAGTGCCTTAGCACAGTTCCTGCCACCTTTGGGTGTGTCATTTAGCTTACAGATTGGGGATCAAGGTTTAGTTGAATTTGACTTGTCATCTTGGACCCAGCTGATTTTAATTGGTTTATGTTATACCTTTGTGCTATGTCACTCTTTCAAAGGTTATGCTCTGCCCCCTTCCCTTCTGTTTCATGCTCTTTTCCTGAGCCCCATGCAGGCCCACAATGTCACCTCTACAATCTTCTAGAGGGACAACCAGAAAATAGCTGGCCCTTGGGAGGGAAATACTGTATAATATCCAACCCCTCTAGATATTCAGCTCTTCATCTTCCATGTTTCCTACAACATGTACAACAGCAGCATCTCTCAGTGAACCTGCTAGTGTAGGTGACAGACACACAATGCCGGCTAGAAGTCCATCAGTTAGCATCCCTTCAAAGGCAATTGGGCTTCCAGGGATAATGTTTGCCACTTTGGGAGTTAGCCCTGCAGGCCGTTTGGGCCCAAACCCTTATCACCCTTCTCCTAAAGTTACAAATATACCCCTGGATCAAATCTCCACTCCACTTTTATGGAACATCCGGTGTGTTGCCTCTTAACAAATGTGTTCTTAAGCCAATTACTAACTCCTACAATCAGGACCCTGCCCCCGTGTAGACAACATTGCTCCACCCAGCCTACTATTAAAATACCTTAATGTCCCTAACAGGGCCAGATAACCCACTCCTTTGTCACTACTTCTGTTATTACCTAAAGTGGGTCTATGACAACAAAATGTTTATCACTGGAGACACCCTAACCTGCTCTTATGGAGGACTAGGGAAAGAAATCAGTGACTTACAATCCCTTAGAACAGTAAGAGAATAAGACTCATGACTGTTACACTGTTTCCCAGTCTCAGGGCACAGGCTCATATTGCTTTACATCATAACTATTCCCATCCATGGAGAACAAACCAGCAATAAGTTAAGATTACAACCCCTTAATCCTACCTAGCCCTGGTCATGCTGGAGACCTTAGGGACACCCAACTCCAGTCTGGGGGTCCCAGAAGGTCAACCTGCCTTGACCTGCCTAGGGATCTGGTCCTTGAAAGGTTGTCATGCCTCAACCTGCTCGGGGATCCTCCAGTCCAGGGGTCCCAGGAGATCGTCACGCCTCAACCTGCCTGGGGACCCAATTCTCGGGAGGCCGTCACGTCTTGACCTGCCCGGGGATTCGGTCTCCAGGAGGCTGTCACACCTCAGCTTGCCTGGGGATCTGCATCCTGATCCGGGGATGCCTGGCTCTCAGGTTGCAACAGTACTGGGTAGGATAAGCTTCAAAAAGACTCACCCCTAAAAAAAAAAAAAAAAAGACTCACCCCTAAGGAAGTCCACCCATGGAAATAGGAGGCCTATTCGTTTTTTTTCTTTTTATTTTCCTCCTTGTCATGACTGTCTTTCAGATGGGAAATAACCAATCCACTTCCCGGCAGACACCCTTGAGATGCATCCTTGATAACTGAAAGCTGTTCGATCCTCTAACTCTAAGGAGAAGTTGCTTTAAATTCTTTTGTGCCACTGTGTGGCCACAGTATCCACTAGGGGACAAGGAACACTGGCCTGAGGATGGGAGTTTAAATTACAATACCATCCTGCAATTAGAATCATTCTGCAAAAGACAAGGGAAATGGTCAGAGATCCCCTATGTCCTAATTTTCTTCTGACTAAGAGATATGAATGAACTCTGTCTTAAGTATGGGATTGTTGTATGCCCTAAAAGTGAGTCCACTAGGCAAATGGTGTTAGGCACAGGCAACCAAGAGAAGGAACCCCCCCATAAAGGCTCACCTCCCATTCCCCCAAAGAGACTGGAGCCTTCCACAGCTCCTGAGATGCTTGGTGCTCCTTCCTTGTATTCAAACGTGCCTTCATATCCAAAAGCACCTCCTTCACAAAAGCCAGCTCAAGTATGTCCCTTAGTTGAAACTGGAGGAGAATTCAGACCAACCCGGGTCCATAAGCCCTTCTTCTTAGAACCAAGACAGATAAACAAGATGGAAGCTATACAGTTGACCCAGGCAAATATATAGATACATTCCAACATATTATCTTGGCCTTTGACTTGACATAGAAGGACATCATGGTCATATTTAGTCAAACTTTATCTGACCCTTAACATTCTAGGGTCTTAAAGGAAGCCCGGAGGTATGCAACAGGGCTTCACATGTCAAGTGATAAATACCCAGTAGGGGAAACTGCAGTCTCCTCCTCAGATCCTAATTGAAATTATAATGACCCTAAGCACATCTAGGAAAGGGATCACTTTCTAATCTGTGTGAAGGCAGGACTGAAAGCAGCCCAACAAAAAGTAATCAGCTATGCCCCGTCCTCAGCAATAACTCAGCCCAATGAGAACACCATTGCCTTTCTGGAAGGGCTAAAAGAGGCCCTCAAAAAATTTACCATTCTGGACTTAGACTCTTACCAGGGACAGGTGCTTTTAAAGGACAAATTCCTGTCCCAATGTGCATCAGATATAAGAATTAAGTTACAACAGCTACAGCAGCAGGATCCTGCTTCCTCTTTAGATGAGATAGTCCAGACAGCCACCAATACCTTTTATAACAGAGAACAGGAGAAGGAGGCCAAGGCCCAGGAGAGGGAGAGAAGGAAAGAGACAAGGCATGCCTAGATGCTGGCTGCCCTCCAGGGAAGCCCTATGACAAACCCCAAGTCCTTGAAGGACAAGGCACAAGACAAATGTCTAATTTGTAGACAGTCGGGGCATTGAGCCAAAGAGTGTCCAAACTGTGACAAGTCTCCTAAAACTGCTTGCTACAAATGCCATCAACTGGGACATTGGGCAGCACTCTGCCCTTGGGACCCAAAAGCCTCAAGGTCAAGAACCAAGCCTTCCCTCACGATGGCTCAAGGGGACTGAAGAGGCCTGCTCCAGCCAGCCTGCCTGTCACAGATAACCATCACGGTGCTGGAGCCAAGGGTGCAATTGGATGTGGCAGGTAGGTCCGAGAATTTCTTGGTTGACATGGGGGCTACCTACTCTGTCTTGATCTCCTACTCCAGAGCCTTCTTCTCCCAAACCTGTACCATTTTGGGTGCTATAGGAAAAACAACTACTAAAAGATTCACCCAAGTGCTTCTTTGTTGCTGGAATGGACAAATATTTTCCCACCGGTTTCTGGTGGTCCCTGAGTGTCCTATTCCCTTAATGGGAAGAGACATACTCACTAAACTGGGGACCACCCTTGTGATGGGAAGTGTTTCAGCCCCTGGAACCCTACAGCTCCTGGTTACTACTGAAGAATTAATTGCACATTCTCCAATAGAGAGGGACCAAAAACTATGGAAGGACAAACTTAAACCCCAGGTGTGGGACCAGGGGATTCCTGGATGAGCCAACCAGGCTGAACCGGTCATCATTGTCCTCCAAGATGCCACCCGGTTTCCTAACTGGAAACAATATCCCCTCAAAAGAGAGGCTCAGGAGGGACTACAGCATTGAATAAATAAATTCCTTGCTTGTGGGCTATTGGTCCCCACCAATTTGCCATGTAACACCCCAATCGTCTCAGTAAAGAAAACGGACGGACCCTGGTGAATGGTTCAAGATCTCTGGATCATAAATGAAGCTGTAGTCTCCCTCCATTCCACAGTACCCAATCCCTATGTAATCTTGGGGGTAAATCCCATCCAGTGCCAAGTGGTTTACAGTCTTGGATCTCAAAGATGCATTTTTTTGCATACCACTGGCTAAAGAATCCCAATGTCTTTTTGCATTTGAGTGGGAGGCCCCAGGAGAAAAACACCAACAGATGACTTGGACAGTATTACCTCAGGGGTTCAGAGATAGTCCCCACTTGTTTGCACAGGCCCTTACCTAGGATCTCCTAAACCTGGACCTGGGACCTAATGGGAAAATATTACAATATGTAGATGACCTACTAATCTGCTCTCCAGATGAGAAAAGTGCCCAACAACATGCAATTCAGGTTCTAATTTTTTTGACAGAAAGGGTATATAAAGTCTCCCTTGCTAAGGCACAGATGGTCGGGACAAAGGTCACTTACCTGGGAGTTCAGATTGCACACGGGTGCAGGAGGCTGTCTTCTGATCGGGTACAAGGAATCTTCCAGTTGCCCTCCCCCACAACTCGAAAACAATTGTGAGCTTTCCTGGTGCTAACTGGGAATTATAGAATCTGGATACTCAACTATGGTCTAATTGTCCAGTCTTTATATGAAAGCTTAAAGGGACGGGATGATTCAATCCCACTAATGTAGGGAACTCCTCAAAAGAAGGCAGAGGTTACACTAAAACAGGCCTTAACTCAGGTACCTGCCTTGAGGTTGCCAGACACAGAAAAAGCATTCCACCTTTATGTCCATGAAAGAGAGAAAATAGCCTTGGGAGTGTCAACTCAAAGGTTGGGATCTGAGCCCCAGCCTGTAGCTTACTTATCCAAGAGGCTAGATCCAACAGCCTGAGGCTGGCCCCCCTGCCTTCGGAATCTTGCAGCTATTGCAACCATGATAGAAGATGCTTTAAAACTCTCTCTTGGGGGCAAACTAACTATTTTTACCAGCCACCAAGTAAAACAACTCCTAAATGGGAGAGGCCATTTATGGATGTCCGATCAAAGAATCCTCAGATATCAAGTAATGCTGATGGAAAATCCAGACCTCACTATACCTCCTTGTGAGGTTTTTAACCCAGCCACTCTGCTGCCTAACCCAAGGGCTCTCTCTCCTTTCACTCCTGTCTAGAAACTTTGGACCACTGGACAAAATCCCAATAGGGATTGGCGGAAAATCCTCTGACCAATCCTGAGGAAATCTGGTACACTGATGGAAGCAGCTTTGTCTTAGACGGAAAGAAGAGCTGGATATGCGGTAGTCTAAAACTTTGAGACTCTCAAGCGTCTTCTCCAACAGCATAGTTCAAAAGCATCAATTCTTCGGCGCTCAGCCTTCTTCACAGTCCAACTCTCACATCCAGACATGACCACTGGAAAAACCATAGCCTTGACTAGACAGATATTTGTTGGCAAAGTAATGTCTCTGCTTTTGAATATGCTATCTAGGTTGGTCACAACTTTTCTTCCAAGGAGTAAGCTTCTTTTAATTTCATGGATGCAGTCACCATCTGCAGTGCTTTTGGAGTCAAAACAAATAAAGTCCGACACTATTTCCACTGTTTCCCCATCTATTTCCCATGAAGTGATGGGGCCAGATGCCATGATCTTCGTTTTCTGAATGTTAAGCTTTAAGCCAACTTTTTCACTCTCTTCTTTTACTTTCATCAAGAGGCTTTTTAGTTCCTCTTCACTTTCTGCCATAAGGGTGGTATCATGTACATATCTGAGGTTATTGATATTTCTCCCGGCAATCTTGATTCAAGCTTCTGCTTCTTCCAGCCAAGGGTTTCTCATCATGTACTCTGCATGTAAGTTAAATAAGCAGGGTGACAATATACAGCCTTGAGGTCCTCCTTTTCCTATTTGGAACCAGTCTGTTGTTCCATGTCCAGTTGTAACTCTTGCTTCCTGACCTGCACATAGGTTTCTTATGAGGCAGGTCAGGTGGTATGGTATTCCCATTTCTTTCAGAATTTGCCACAGTTTATTGTGACCCACACAGTCAAAGGCTTTGGCATAGTCAATAAAGCAGAAATAGATGTTCTTCTGGAACACTCTTGTTTTTTCGATGATTAAGTGGATGTTCGCAATTTGATCTCTGGTTCTTCTGCATTTTCTAAAACCAGCTTGAACACCTGGAAGTTCATGGTTCATGTATTGCTGAGGCCTGTCTTGGAGAATTTTGAGGATTATTTTACGAGAGTGTGAGATGAGTGCAATTGTGCATTAGTTTGAGCATTCTTTGGCATTGCCTTTCTTTGGGATTGGAATGAAAACTGATCTTTTCCAGTCCTGTGGCCACTGCTGAGGTTTCCAAATTTGCTGGCATATTGAGTGCAGCACTTTCACAGCATCATCTTTTAGGATTTGAAAGAGCTCAACTGGAATTCCATCACCTCCACTAGCTTTGTTCATAGTGATGCTTTCTAAGACCCACTTGACTTCACATTCAGTATGTCTGGCTCTAGGTGAGTGATCACACCATCATGATTATCTGGGTCATGAAGACCTTTTTTCTACAGTTCTTCTGTGTATTCCTGCTACCTCTTCTTAATATCTTCTGCTTCTGTTAGGTCCTTACCATTTCTGTCCTTTATCGAACCCATCTTTGTATGAAATGTTCCCTTGGTATCTCTAATTTTCTTGAAGAGATCTCTAGTTTTTCTCATTCTGTTTTTTCCTCTATTTCTTTGCATTGATTGCTGAGGAAGGCTTTCTTATCTCTTCTTGCTATTCTTTGGAACTCTGCATTCAGATGTTTATATCTTTCCTTTTCTCCTTTGCTTTTCACTTCTCTTCTTTTCACAGCTATTTGTAAGGCCTCCCCAGACAGCCATTTTGCTTTTTTTTACATTTCTTTTCCATAGGGATGGTCTTTGTCCTTGTCTCCTGTAAAATGTCATGAACCTCCGTCCATAGTTCATCAGGCACTCTATCAGATCTAGTCCCTTAAATCTATTTCTCACTTCCACTGTATAACCATAAGGGATTTGATTTAGGTCATACCTGCATGGTCTGGTAGTTTTCCATACTTTCTTCAATTTATGTCTGAATCTGGCAATAAGGAGTTCATGATCTGAGCCACAGTCAGCTCCCGGTCTTGTTTTAGTTGATTGTTTAGAGCTTCTCCATATTTGGCTGCAAAGAATATAATCAATCTGATTTCGATGTTGACCATCTGGTGATGTCCATGTATAGAGTCTTCTCTTGTGTTGTTGGAAGAGGGTGTTTGCTATGACCAGTGCATTCTCTTGGCAAAACTTTATTAGTCTTTGCCCTGCTTCATTCCGTATTCCAAGGCCAAGTTTGACTGTTACTCCAGGTATTTCTTGACTTCCTAGTTTTGCATTCCAGTTTCCTATAATGAAAAGGACATCTTTTTTGGATGTTAGTTCTAAAAGGTCTTGTAGGTCTTCATAGAAAAGTTCAACTTCAGCTTCTTCAGCATTACTGGTTGGGGCATAGACTTGGATTACTGTGATATTGAATGGTTTGCCTTGGAAATGAACAGAGATCATTCTGTCGTTTTTTAGTTTGCATCCAAGTACTACATTTCAGACTCTTTTGCTGACCATGATGGCTACTCCATTTCTTCTGAAGGATTCCTGCCAGCAGTAGTAGATATAATGGTCATCTGAGTTAAATTCATCCATTCCAGTCCATTTTAGTTTGGTGATTCCTAGAATGTTGACATTCACTCTTGCCATCTCCTGTTTGACCACTTCCAATTTGCCTTGATTCATGGGCCTGACATTCCAGGTTCCTATGCAGTATTGCTCTTTACAGCATCAGACCTTGTTTCTATCACCAGTCACATCCACAACTGGGTACTGTTTTTGCTTTGGCTCCATCCCTTCATTCTTTCTGGAGTTATTTCTCCACTGATCTCCAGTAGCATATTGGGCACGTACTGACCTGGGGAGTTCCTCTTTCAGTATACTACCATTTTGCCTTTTCATACTGTTCATGGGGTTCTCAAGGCAAGAATACTAAAGTGATTTGCCATTCCTTTTTCCAGTGGACCACATTCTGTCATCCCTCTCCACCATGACCCACCCATCTTGGGTGGCCCCATGGGCATGGCTTAGTTTCATTGAGGTAGAGAAGGCTGTGGTCCTAGTGTGATTAGATTTACTTGTTTTCTGTGATCATGGTTTCAGTGTGTCTGCCCTCTGATGCCCTCTTGTAACACCTACCATCTTACTTGGGTTTCTCTTACCTTGGATGTGGGGTATCTCTTCACAGCTGCTCCAACAAAGCGCAGCCCCAGCTCCTTACCTTGGACGAGGGGTATCTCCTCACTGCCACCCCTCCTCATCTTGAGCGTGAAATAGCTCCTCTAGGCCTTCCTGCACCTGTGCAGCCACCACTCCTTGGACTTGGGGTAGCTACTCCTGGGCATCGCCCCTGGCCTTGGGCAGTGGGTAGCACCTCCTGTCTGCCGCCCCTGACCTCGGACATGGGTTAGCTCCTCTCAGATGCTCCTGTGCTGTCGCAGCCTGGCACTTTCGGCCACTGCCTCTGACCTCGGATGTGGGGTAGCTCCTCCCGGCCACTGCCCCTGACCTCTCCCAGTGTAAAGGACACCAAAAAGGGAGCACAGAAGTGGCACGAGGGAACCAAGCAGGTGATCAAGCAGCTAAGAGAGCAGCATTGCAGAACAATGACCTAATAGTGGTTGCCACCCTAGTTCCACAGACTAATTTGCCAGAAACTCCTTCATATACTGAAGGTGAGACTCTTAAAGCTAAGAGTGAGAGCTTTCAGGATCATATGGGGTGGTTCCAAAAGGAGGGACTCTTTTTTCAGCCTGGGAACGTCCAATGAAAGTTGGTTATTTCCTTACATGTCACCAGTCATTTAGGGGAAAAGGCCCTCCAAAGATTACTAGAAATATCCTTCAGAGGAACAGGCCTCCAAGCAAATATAAGGCAAGTGGTCTCCTCTTGTCCCACTTGCCAATTAAACAACTCACCAGGAGCTCAAAGACCCCAGTTGGCCCAGCCTGTCCAACGACTTGGGGCCTACCCAGGAGCGGACTGGCAGATGGACTTCACCCAGATGCCAGTTTCTCAAGGGTATAAATACCTATTAGTCATGATAGAGACATTCATAGGATGGATTGAAGGCTTTCCCACCTGAACCTAGAAGGCTGAGGAGGTGGTAAATAAAAACTGCTCCATGAAATTAGTCCAAGATTTGGTCTGCCCAGGTCATTACAAAGTGACAATTGGATGTCGTTTACTTCTAAGGTCACCCAAGGGGTTTCTAAAGCATTGGGCATTACTTATTATTTCCATTGTGCCTGGAGGCCTCAGTCTTCAGGAAAAGTAGAAAAAGTCAACCAATTCCTAAAATCAGTGATAAAAAAGATAACCCAGGAGACCTCCCTGGGATGGAAGGAGGCTTTACCAGTAGCTCTCCTCCACACCCGTATTGCCCCTAAGGGACAGGTTGGTCTTAGTCCTTATGAGATGATATATGGGAGACCTTTTGTTTATGTCAATGATCTCTTCCTAGATCCAGAGGTTCAGACCCTCCAGTCTTATACCATGGCCACTGGGCAATTCCAACAGGATATACCATTGTGGGGTATGAACCAGGACCCACAAGATTTCTAAGGAGTCACCATTGTATGCTCCAGGGTCTCAAGTCCTAATTAAAGTCTGGAAACATGGGTCCCCAAAGACTCATCTCCAGCCCACATGGAAGGGCCCCTACCCTGTAATACTTTCTACCCCCATGGCAATCAAGGTACCAGGACATGATGCCTGGGTTCACTACTCACATATCAATCCATGGAAGAAAACAGAAGAGGATACTCAATACACCTGTGATTCCCTGGGAGATCTTAGATACCTATTCAGAACTACAAATGAGTGCCATACTAGTGAACACCCCCAAAATCTGGTTTCTGGGGATAAGATTTCTCAGGATAGCTCTAAAGAGCCAACACAGCTTGACAGAGATTGTACTCCAAAACAGACAGGAGATAAATCTTCTGATCCCTGAACAAGGAGGGACTTGAGCCATCCTGGTGATGGGAATTTGGAGTTGGCTAATGCACCTACTAGTGCTTGTTGTGCCATATTGATGCTGCTTATGATTGCTCCATGTATTATCAATGGTCTAATCTGTTTTGTCTCTGCCCTGGTCAACAAGCTACAACAAGCAATGCCAGTTCAATAAAGATATTAAACTACAGCCGGCCATGGAAAATATCACTCACCCTTAGATACCCCTATAAAAATTCTGAGGCCTGAGACTAGCAAGAGGGGGAGGCCCAATGCCCCTTGCCACCCCAGTTGAGCAGGAAGTAGCCAGAAAAGATCTCGATGCCCCTATTGCCAAAGAATTGGGCCTCCCATCTCTTGAGGGGGTAATGTTAGGTAGTTAGAATAATAAACAGGAGTCCAGAATGGCGGTGGCTAAAAGTCAAGGAAGGGAAAAGTCTGAGAAAATAGAACAAAGGAAGGTCAAAGGAAGGTCTGAGTACCTGAATGAGGACCTCAGGTAGAACAAACAGCACTCCTGGCTAGCCCAATTTACATAAGGCAGGCCCAGGTGGAGGGAAAAAAACAAACAGACATATAAAAAGAGGAGCCAAAGTGCTCTCTCTCTCTCTCTCCCATGCGCTGGTGTGCTCTTCTCTTTGAGTCTGTGGGTCGACATGCTTTCACACCTCAAAGATGGATTTTCCTGCTATTTTATAAATAAAATAGAGCTATAACATGGAGCTGTAACACTGATTTATCTAGGAACCATAACACCGTCTTTCCAAGACCCGAGAGTTGTGACGTGCTGAGGGCTTTAATGTCTGTCACTACAAATCTTTGTTGTGATGAGACAGAACCGAGGAGCATACACTCGCCTGACAGACAGACCTGTGTCACAGCCCTTGAATGGACCAGTGTTACAGTTCCATGCTACAGCTCAGTTTTATTCTGAAAGTAAAAGAAAATACATCCTCAAGGAGTGAGGGAGTGCCAACCCAAAAAACGTGAAGAGAAGAGAGGTCCCTGGCCCAAATGTGGCTCCTCTTTTTATATGTTTTATTCTTCTCCCCCTGGGCCTGCCCTATGTAAATTGGCTAGCCAGGAGTGCTGTCTGTTTTACCTCAGGTCCTCACTCTAGTCCTTGGACCTTCCTTTGTTTTATTTTCATGGGCTTTTCCCTTCCTTGTCTTTTAGCAACTGCCATTCTGGACTCCTTTTTCCTATTCAAACTACCTAACATTATGATGGATGGATTAGAGAGGAAGTGGGAAAAGTAGTTAGTATGTTCTTACAATACTCCATAAAAGAAGCAGCTGAATTTTGCTAATGGAAGTAAAGGTGAAGAGGATGAGAAGAGTCTGAAATACACAGAAATAAAATCAAATACAGTAGATATTGATTGGATGTCAAGAGAAAGACTAGAATGAACCCAGGGTTTCTTATGTTAGTAATTAGATGGGTAGGGAAGCCATTTACCGTGGTCTAGAATGCAGAAGCAAGAATAGTTTTAAGTAATGATGTGAGAATTTCAGATTTGAATATTTGGAATCTGAAGAACCCATAACTTATATTGAAGTGCATACCATCAATAGGTTGGTTATATATATATATATTTGAGCTCAAGAAGGAGATTAACATTGGAGATAAAGATTTTAAGAATTATCCATTCACATTCTTTTTAAAACTGTGGAAATAAATAAGATTTGTCAACTACAAATTGGGACTTGCCAAGATCATTGCTGATGACTAAACAACAAAGGCATTTGCCATCTGCTTCCGTGGAGACTGAACCCTGCACTGTTGCAGCTGTTGACCTTCAACACCCTCTGAGGGAGTTCAGGGTGGAGTAAGGCACTCTGTGTTTCAGGCAATCTGGTGGTACAGGTCTTTAGATAAATGTTTTAGGAACAGATTTTATGATCTCAGTTCTTGCATCTCCTCATATCTAGAAAAACAATAAATCCCTTCTTGGTGACATCAGATCCCAGTGACTAGCAGAAAACTTTTTCTAAAATGAATGCTTAATGCTAATGACTCCCCCCCTTCACCAAATCCTATATACTGACCTTCCCCTACTACCCCTTTGAAGCAGTCTCTCAGAGTTATCTGATGTGCTGCCTCCAAGACTGCAGTTCTCATTTTGCCCCAAATAAAGTTAACTCACAACTCTCAAGTTGTACATCTTTTTAGTCAACAGATTGAAAGAGAAAAGCATTTTTATATAGGGAGCCCTGGGCAATCCCCATGGTTAAAAGGAGAGAAACCCATGAAGGTGAACAAGAAGAAACTACTAGAAAAGTAGAATAAACTGGGAAATGAAGAGTTAATGAGAATAGGGGAGGAAAATACAAAATGCAAGAGAATTCTAGCAAGACAATGGAAAATGTCCCCTTAGATAACATAGCAATCACTTGAAACCCTTTCAAGAGTAATTGTTGGTAGCGTTGTTGTTAGTGGAAGTTAGATTGTTGTGGCTGAGAAGTAATGGAACTTAAGGATTAAAAGATGATGTGAAAACTACAATTTGAAAAGTCTGACTAAGAAGAGAAGGAGCAATAGGACAATGGCTAGAGTAAAATATATCATCATGAGATGGTTATTTGTAAAAATATCTTTGAGGAACATGAAATTCACCAATTTAAATGAGCAATCAAGTGGCATTTAATACATTTACAATGTTGTGCAACCACCATCTAGATACAGATGTATCTAGTTTCAAAACATTTCCATCATTGCAAAGAAAAATCCCTTAACCATGAAGCTGTTTTGCCCCATTCCTCTATCTGCTAACCCTTGAGAAACACCAGTTTGTATTCTCCCACTATTGGTTTATCTATTTTTTTCATTTAATATAAATTCAGTCATATAATATGTAACCTTTTGTGCATTATTTCTTTCACTTAACATTTGTGAGGTTTATCTGCATTGTAGCATGTATCAGTACTTTATTCTCATGGCTAAATAATATAAAAATTGGAGGTATATACTATAAATTGTTTATCCATTCAAATAGTAATAGACATGTAGGCCACATACACCTTTTGACTATTGTGAATGGGGCTGCCATGAACATGTTTGTCATATATTTGTTTAATTACTTATTTTTAATTTCTTAGGATATGTACCTAGGAGTGGAAATCCAGGGTCATATGGTAATTCAATGCTTGACTTGTTTGAGGAACTGCAAATTGTTTTCCAAATTGGAAAGGAAGAATTAAATTACTTCTGTTCATAAATAACATGGCATTTTATCTAGAAAACCATAATAACAGCACAAAAAAGTGTTAGAATTAATAAACAAATATAGTAAATTTTCAGGATAGAATATCAATATACAAAATCAGTTGCATCTCAATACAACTCTAAATGGATTAATGATTTAAATGTAAAACTTGAAACTTTAAATTCCTAGAAGAAAACATAGAGACAAACCTTTTTAACATTGCTCTTGGCCATACTTTCCTCATATGATATCAAGAGTTTACGAACATAGACAAGTGGGAGAAAATAAACTAAAAGTCTCCTACACAACAAAGGAAACAAAATTCCAATCTTTGTAATAAAAGAAAATATTTGAAAACCATGTATTTAATATGGGACTTAATATCCAAAATGCATAGGGAAATCATACAATTCAATAGCATTAATGCAAATAGCTCAATTTTATAAATGGGCAAATAAATTGAATAGATATTTATTCACAGAAGATGTACCAATTGTCAACACATAAGTGAAAGGTGTTCAAATCAAGGAAATGCAAATTAAAAGGACAATAAGATATCACCTCAGACTTATTAAGATAGTGATTATCCTTAATAATAATAATAATGATAATATACCTATTTTAAAAGATAAGAAGAAAAGATATCTCTTTTAAACTGTTGGTAAGAATGTAAACCGGTGTTGTCATAATGACAAATAGCATGGAATTGCCTTCAAAATTTTAAAATATAATTACCGTATGACCTAACAATCACACTTCTGGGTGTATATACAAAAGAACTCGAATCAGTATCCAAGAGATATCTGAACTCTCATGTTCAGTGTAGAATTATTTACAATAGCCAAGAGGTAGAAACTAAATAACCATCAGCAGATGAATGACTCAAGAATATATGACATATATGTTCAGTTCAGTTCAGTCCTTCAATCATGTCTGACTTTTTGTGACCCCATGGACTTCAGCACGCCAGGCTTCACTGTCCATCACCAACTCATGGAGCTTGGTCAAACTCATGTCCATAGAGTTCGTGATGCCATCCAACCATCATAAACTCCATTGTTCCTTTCTCCTCCTGCCTATAATCCTTCCCAGCATCAGGGTCTTTTCCAATGAGTCAGTTCTTCACATCAGACGGCCAAAGTGTTGGAGTTTCAGCTTCAGCATCAGTCCTTCCAATGAATACTCAGGACTGATTTCCTGTAGAATTGAATGCTTTGATTTCCTTGTAGTCCAAGGGACTCTCAAGAGTCTTCTCCAATACCACAGTTCAAAAGCATCAATTCTTTGGTGCTCAGCTTTCCTTATGTTCCAATTCTCACATCCATACATGACTATTGAAAAAGCCATACCTTTGACCAGACGGACCTTTGTTGGCAAAGTAATGTCTCTGCTTATCAATATGCTGTCAAGGTTGGTCATAGCTTTTCTTCCAAGGAGCAATTTAATTTCATGGCTGTAGTCACCATCTGTGGTGATTTTGGAGTCCCCCAAAATAAAGTCCCTCACTATTTCCACTGTTTCCCAATCTACTTGGCATGAAGTGTGGGGACCAGATGCCATGATCTTAGTGTTTTCAATGTTGAGCTTTTAAGCCAACTTTTTCACTCTCCTCTTTCACTTTCATCAAGAGGCTCCTTAGATCTTCACTTGCTGCCATAAGGGTGGTGTCATCTGCATATCTGAGGTTATTGATATTTCTCCTAGCAATCTTGATTACAGCTTGTGCTTGATCCAGTCCATCATTTCTCATGGGGTACTCTAAATATAGGTTAAATAAGCAGGATGACAATATACAGCCTTGATGTACTCGTTCCCCAATTTGGAACCAGTCTGTTGTTCTGTGTCCAGTTGTAACTGTTGCTTCTTGACCTGCATACAGGTTTCTCAGGAGGAAGGTAAGGTGCTCTGATATTCCCATCTCTTGAAGAATTTTCCAGTTTGTTGTGATCCACACAGTCAAAGACTTTAGCATAGTCAATGAAGCAGAATTAGATGAACTTCTGGAATTACCTTGCTTTTTCTATGAACAAACAGATGTTGGCAGTTTGATCTCTGATTCCACGGCCTTTTCTCAATCCAGCTTGAACATCCGAAGTTCTCTGTTCATGTACTGTTGAAGCCAAGCTTGGAGAATTTTAAGCACTACTTTACCAGCATGTGAGATGAGTGCAATTTTGCAGTAGTTTGAGCATTCGTCTTTCTTTGGGATTGGAATGAAAGCTGACCTTTTCCAATCCTGTTGCCCCTGCTGAGTTTTCCAAATTTGATGGCAAAATGAGTGAAGTACTTTCACAGCATCATGTTTTAGAATTTTAAATAGCTCAAATGGAATTCCATCACCTCCATTAGCTTTGTTTGTGGTGATGCTTCCTAAGGCCCACTTTACTTCACATTTCAGGATGTCTGGCTCTAGGTGAGTGATCATACCATAGTGGCTATCTGGGTCATGAGGATCTTTTTTTGTATAGTTCTGTGTATTCTTGTCACCTCTTCTTAATATCTTCTGCTTCTTTTAGGTCCATATCATTTCTGTCCTTTATTGTGCTCATCTTTGCATGAAATTTTCCCTTGGTATCTCTAATTTTCTTGAGGAGATCTCTAGTTTTTCCTATTCTATTGTTTTCCTCTATTTCTTTGCATTGATCACTGATGGAGGAAGATCACAAAATGAAGAAGGGCAAAGGCTCACAGTGTTTTGCCAAGAGAATGCACTCATCATAGCAAACACAGTCTTCCAACAAGAGAAGACTCTACATATGGACGTTACCAGATGGTCAATACTGAAATCAGATTGATTATATTCTTTGCTGCCAAATATGGAGAAGCTTTATACAATCAGCAAAAACAAGACCTAGAGCTGACTGGCTCAGATCATGAACTCCTTATTGCAAAATTCAGGCTTAAATTGAATAAAGTAGAGAAAACCACTAGACCATTCAGGTATGATCTAAACCAAATCCCTTTCGATTATACAGTGGAAGTGACAAATAGTTTCAAGGGATTAGGTCTGATAGGGTGCCTGAAGACTATGCACAGAGGTTCATGACATTGTATAGGAGGCAGTGATCAAGACCATCCCCCAGAAAAAATAAATGCAAAAAGGCAAAATGGTTGTCTGAGGAGGCCTTACAAATAGCTGAGAAAAGAAGAGAAGCTAAAGGCAAAGTTGAAAAGGAAAGATATGCCCATTTGAATGCAGAGTTCCAAAGAATAGTAAGGAGGGACATATGTACAATGGAATATTATTCAGCCTTCCAAAAAGGAAATCCTCCCTGTTGTGACAACATAGATGAACATGGAGGACATTATGTTAAGTGAAATAAGCCCGATACAAAAGCACAAAAACTACATTGTATCACTTTTATGAAGAATTTAAAATAGTCAAGGTCCTAGAAGCAGAGAGTAAAATGGTGGTTTCCAGGAGCTGGGAGAGGGGGAAATGGTAAGTCAAAAAATACTAACTTTCAGTTTATATGAGATGAAGAAGAAATGGAAATCTACTGTACAACACAGTTCCTATACTTAAGAGTACTGTATTATATACATAAAAGTTTCTTAACAGGGTAGATTTCATTTGTGTTCTTATAATAACAGTAATAGGAACAACAATAATAAATCAGTTGGCTAGGCTGTTTATCAGTCTGCTCTAGCCTTCTTTTCCTGCTTGAATTGATACCAGATATCAGATACAGATAAAAATTCGGAGTCATCTCAGGTCTTTTCTGAACTTGTGTCCTGCATTGGACATATTTGTGACTTTTTAAATTCCAAAACTTTTAGAATATAATAATTTCCTGAATAACCTCTCTCCCTAGCTTTTATTTTTCCCCAGCGAGTACATTATGGAGTTCATTGTCTCAATGGTCACCTTTGCCCCAAGTAAACACTGACTTTTATTTTAACTTACAATATTTTTGAACAAAGCACTTAATTGTAAATTTTGCCTTTTCTCAACCCTGAAGGCATTCAAAGTTAGGCAAAACATAGACCAAGTGCCTAGTGCCATTTCAGGTAGCCTCCTGACTGGTTAGAACAAACAAATAAGAACTTGTGTATAAGAAATGCACTTTTCTTTGGAACCAGGGACTGGGGTTCTACACTTGGAATTGTGACTGGATGTCTTCAAGACCATCTCTAACCTAAGGGCAGGGTAAGGAAAAATCAAGTAAAATGCCTCAAAACTTTCTTAAGACTTTAAGTTGCCTATTCATTGATACAGCATTCACTTGGTTGCTATAAACCTCTGATTGCTTTCCAGAGTTCTGACAAAGTTGGGTTTGACTGTTTCTACTTTTTTTTTTCCTGTGGAGCGACTGGAGTTTGGAGCTGCCTATTCTGCAATTTTACTTATGCCACTCCCCATGAGAAACTTTACTTTGAAATGGAAGAAACCTGAGACTATTTTAAAGCTCAATGAGAGAATCAATGGAGAGGTAAATATTGAATATAGAAAAGAGGAGGTGATAATTGATGAAGAAAGTTACCAGAAAAGCTGAGAGCTAAAGTGTGAAAAACTATAAGGCATAAAGAATTGCAGCTCTTTTGATTGATATGTGATCTTAAACAATTTTATTTTAATAAAGGAATTAGATGGAGGTATGAAGAAGTTGAAAGCATTGCTGACCATATATTATTAATAATTTTAAAGAATTCTCAAGGGAAAGGTTAAAGATTTGTAGGGGTGGAGAGTTCACTAAATGATATTTCTGAAGAGATAAGAGTTTACTAAAAATTAAATTAACAATATGTTGTACATAAAAAATTTAAAGTTTATTGAAATTTCATTTTTCCTTGAAAGAATAACAAAATATAACCACAGAATGTGTTGCATTCAGGTTGGGGAGAGTATAGAATAGAAAGTATACTCATAAACCCTTTGTGGGGTATAAATATTTAGAAGCAATCCAGTTTTGATCCTAATTTAAAATGTGTTCTCCCTTTGACTCAGCAATTATATTGTAGGAATCTCTATTCTTGCAAGCTTACACAAGAATATGTGTATAAGGATATTCACTTCAGCCTTTGTGTAAGGCAACAATTTTAAGACTACATAACTATCCAGAAATATTGAAGAGGAAAAGTTGAAATTTTACATAACCTCCTGCCTGTTCTTCCCCTGTAACTCAGCTTGCTCCTTGCAAAGTCTGGATCACGTAGGTCATGTAGTCTCAGAAAGTGGGGAGTTGCAATACTAGCAACTGGAGCTTATCTCACTCAGCCGTGTCCTTCTCTTTGCAATTGTCCAGCCGTGTTAACCTGCTTAATCATGCCTTCCCGTGTAAAGGTCAGGCATCCCCCTCCCCATCTTGACTGCTGTTCCTGTGCACAAAACCCCTTAGTTTAAACCAGCCTTTTAGAGGGGGAGGTCCTAAGATGGCAGAGGAATAGTATGGGGAGACAACTTTCTCCCCCACAAATTCATCAAAGGAACATTTGAACGCTGAACAAATTCCACGAAACAACTTCTGAATGTTGGCAGAGGACATCAGGCACCCAGAAAGGCATCCCATTGTCTTTGAAAGGAGATAGGACAAAATAAAAAAGATAAAAAGAGAGACAAAAGAGATAAGGACAGAGAGGCATCCTGGGAAGGGAGTCTTAAAAAGAGAGAAGTTTCCAAACACCAGGAAACACTCTTACTGGCGGGCCTGTGGCAAGTCTCGGAATCACAGAGGGCAACATAAATGGGAGGAAAAATAAATAAATAATTAATCAGAGCCACAGATTATGTGCCTAATGGCAACCTCCAGCAGAGAAGCAGCCCAGACAGCAGCATCCACCACTTTAGGGTAAGGACCAGGTCTGAATGCCCCGAGGGCAATCTGAAGGAATTGGCATGAGATAGCAATCCAGACTGTGGGATAGCCAGGGAGAGAGAGGAAAAAGAAAAGAAGAGAGAGAGAGAGAGAGGACAATCCTGTGAAAAGCCTTAAGCTAAGACACTGCCAGGCCTGCTCACAGAAAAAAGGACTGAGCAGAGCTAGCTGGCTGAAGACCGGCCCATCCCCAGCCAGAGACAGGCATGTGGGGGCAGCCAGAGCCAGAAAGGGGCAATCATGGTCCCAGAGAGGCATCCTCTACCAAACTGCAAGTAGGCTTCATTGCTAACCAAGACTTCTTGGGATTCTGGATGGTTGACATCCACCAGGAGGGTTATAGCCAGAGATCAGCTCCCCAAAAGAGACACGTGGCACACCTGAGAAGGCACGCCCATTGTACACCAAGAAAACTGAGTGGCTGGGATGGGGGAGGAAATAAGATGCAACCCTCACCTGGGGGTGACTGTGCTCGCCAAGCACCTGATCACCTGAGCTGCTCAGACCTGGGAAGGGCACAAAGCGCAGGCCCAACCGAGTCTGCACCTTTGTGAAGTACCCAAGAACCTGAACCTGAGCAACTTAAACCTGGGAAATGGATGGAACCCAGGGCCCATCTCAGACAGTTCCCGGCAGAGCAATCTAGAGCCTGAGAAGTGTAGACCATGAAAGCACACATGCTGTGAATGGGTGCAAACCCAGTACGGCTGAAAGACTGAGAGCACTTCCCACACACACCAGTAATATTTGTTTGCAGTGTTTTTCCCTCCCTACAGCATGACTGAACAAGTGAGCCAAAAAACGTGACCACCATCGCCCCCTTGTGTCAGTGCAGAAATTAGACACTGAAGAGACCAGCAAACAGAAGAAGGTAAAAAAATAATAAAATAAACAGAGGGAACAACTTTGGAAGTGACAGGTGAAACAGATTAAAACTCTAGTTAGCATCAATTACACTGGAAGGGGCCTATACATCTTGAGAAGTATAAGCTGGATCAAGGAACTATCTAAAAATGAACTGACCCCACACTGTCCACAACAGTTCCAGAGAAATTCCTAAATATATTTCTACTATTATCATTTTTAATTATTATTTTTTTAAATTTTAAGTCCTCTATTACCCCTTTAATTTTCATTTTTATAACCTATTATCTTGTAAAAAATACCATTTTTTAAAGCAAGCTTCATATATATTTTTTATAATTTTTGTGACTTTTTTTTTAATATTGTATTTTTGAGAATCTAACTTCTACTCTAGATTTTTAATCTTTGCTTTTTGGTATTTGTTATCAATTATGTACCTTTAAGAACCCAATCTTCAGTAATCATTTTTACTTGAGAGTGAGATTATTGCCTTGATTGCTCTTTCTTCTTTTGACTCTCCTTTTTCTCCACCAGGTCACCTCTATTTCTTCCCTCCCTCTTCTCTTCTCTACCCAGCTCTGTTAATCTCTTTGTGTGTTCTTGGCTGTGGAGAGCACTTAGGGAACTGGTTACTGGCTAGATCTGTCTCTCTCCTTTTGATTCTCCCTTTTCTCCTCCTGGACACCTGTGTCTCCTTCCTCCCTCTTCTTTTCTCTGTGTAACTCCATGAACATCTCTGGAGGGTCCAGACTGGAGAGAACATAGGAAAGTGATTACTGGCTGGTTTGCTCTCTCCCTTTTGATTCTCCCACTTCTCCTCCTGGTCACCTCTATCTCTCTCCTCCAACTTCTCCATGTAACTCTGTGTACCTCTCTGGGTGTCCCTCACTGTGAAGAAACTTTTCATCATTAAGCTACATGTTTTTATCATCATGCTGTATATAAGGAGAAGTCTTGAAGCTACTGTAAGAATAAGACTGAGAACCAGAGGCAGGAGGCTTAAGTCCAAATCCCAGAACACCAGAGAACTCCTGACTCCAGGGAACATTAATTGATAAGAGCTCATCAAAAGCCTCCATACCTACACTGAAACCAAGCACCACCCAAGAGCCAACAAGTTCCAGAGCAAGACATACCAAGCAAATTCTCCAACAACACAAAAACATAGCCCTGAGCTTCAATATACAGGCTTCCCAAAGTCACACAAAACCCATGGATATCTCAAAACTCACTACTGTACACTTCATTGAACTGCAGAGAGAAGAAATCCAGCTCCACCCACCAGAACACTGACACAAGCTTCCCTAACCACGAAACCTTGACAAGCCACCCGCCCAACCCCACCCACAGTGAGGAACCTCCACAAGAAAGAGGAACCACAAACTGCCAGAATATGGAAAGGCCATGCCAAGTACAGCAATATAAACAAGAGGAAAAGGCATAGAGATATTCAGCAGGTAAAGGAACAGGGTAAATGCCCACCAAACCAAAAAAAAGAGGAAGAGTTAGGGAATCTACCTGATAAAGAATTCCAAATAATGAAAGTGAAAATGATCCAAAATCTTGAAAACAAAATGGAGTCACAGAGAAAGAGCCTGGAGACAAGGATTGAGAAGATGCAAGAAATGTTTAACAAGGGCCTATAAGAAATAAAAAGGAGTCAATATATAATGAATAATGCAATAAATTAGATCAAAAACACTCTGGAGGTAACCAACAGTAGAATAATGGAGGCAGAAGATAGGATAAGTGAGGTAGAAGAAAGAATAGTAGAAATAAATGAAGCAGAGAGGAAAAAAGAAAAAAAAATAATTAAAGGAAATGAGGACAACATCAGAGACCTCTGGGACAATGTTAAACGCCTCAACATTCGAATCATAGGTGTTCCAGAAGAAGAAGACAAAAAGAAAGACCATGAGAAAATACTTGAGGAGATAATAGTTGAAAATTTCCCTAAAATGGGGAAGGAAATAGTCACCCAAGTACAAGAAACCCTGAGAGTCCTAAACAGGATAAAATCAAGGCAAAACACCCCAAAACACATATTAATCAAATTAACAAAGATTAAACATAAAGAACAAATATTAAAAGCAGCAAGGGAAAACAACAAAGAACACACAAGGGGATTCCAATAAGGATAACAGCTGATCTTTAAATAGAAACTCTTCAGGCCAAGAGGGAATGGCAGGACATACTTACAGTGATGAAAGAGAAAAACTTACAGCCCAGATTACTGTACATAGCAAGGATCTCATTCAAATATGAAGGAGAAATCAAAAGCTTCACAGACAAGCAAAAGATGAGAGAATTCAGCACCACCAAACCAGCTCTCCAACAAATGCTAAAGGATCTTCTCTAGACAGGAAACACAGAAAGGGTGTATAAACTCGAACACAAAACAACAAAAAAAGGCAACAGGGTCATACTTATCGATGATTAGCTTAAATGTAAATGGGTTGAATGCCCTGACCAAAGACAAAGACTGACTGAATGGATACAAAAAAAAGACTCCTATATATGTTGTCTACAAGAGACCACCTCAAAACAAGAGACACATACAGACTGAAAGTGAATGGCTGGAAAAAGATATTCCACAGAAATAGAGACCAAATGAAAGCAGAGGTAGCAATACTCATATCAGATAAAATGACCTTAAAGTAAAGGCTGTGAAAAGAGACAAAGAAGGACACTACATAATGATCAAATGATCAATCCAAGAAGAAGATATAACAATTATAAGTATGTATGCACCCAACATAGGAGCACTGCAATATGTAAGGAAAATGCTAGCAAGTATGAAAGGGGAAATTAATAATAACACAGTAATAGTGGGAGGCTTTAATACCCCACTCACACCTATTGATAGATCAACTAAACAGAAATTTAACAAGGAAACACAAACTTTAAATGACACAATACACCATGTAGACCTAATTGATATGTATAGGACATTTCATCCCAAAACAATTAATTTCACTTTTTTCTCAAGTGCACATGGAACCTTCTCCAAGAGAGATCACATCCTGGGCCATAAATCTAGCCTTGGTAAAAAAACTGAAATCTTTCCAAGCATCTTTTCTGACCACAATGCAGTAAGATTAGATGTTAATTACAGGAGAAATACTATTAAAAATTGCACCATATAGAGGCTGAACAACATGCTGCTGAATAACCAAAAAACCGCAGAAGAAAAAAAAAAAACAAATTAAAATATGCATTAAAATGAATGAAAATGAAAAATCAAAACCCCAAAACCTATGTGACATGGTAAAAGCAGTGCTAAAGGGAAGGTTCATAGCAATACAGGGTTACCTCAAGCAACAAGAAAAAAGTCAAATAAATAACCTAACTTTACACCCAAAGCAACTAGAAAAGGAAAAAATGAAGAACCCCAGGGTTAGTAGAAGGAAAGAAATCTTAAAAATTAAGGCAGAAATAAATGTATAAGAAACAAAAGACACCATAGCAAAAATCACCAAAGCTAAAAGCTGGTTCTTTAAGAAGATAAATAAAATTGACAAAGCATTAGCCAGAATCAACAAAAAACAAAGAGAGAAAAATCAAATCAACAAAATTAGAAATGAAAATGGAGAAATCACAAAAGACAACACAGAAATACAAAGGATCATAACAGACTACTATCAGCAAATATATGCCAATAAAATGGACAGATTTGAGGAAATGGACAAATTCTCAGAAAAGTAAAACTTTCCAAAACATAATCATGAAGAAATACAAAATCTTAACAGACCCATCACAAGCACGGAAATTGAAACTGTAATCAGAAATCTTCCAGCAAACAAAAGCCCAGGACCAGATGACTTCATAGCTGAGTTCTGCCAAAAGTTTAGAGAAGAGCTAACATCTATCCTACTCAAACTCTTCCAGAAAATTGCAGAGGAAGGTAAATGTCCAAACTCATTCTATTATCATCACATAATACAAACACCAGACAAAGATGCCACAAAAAAAGAAAACTACAGGCCAATATCATTGATGAGCATAGATGCAAAAATCTTTAACAAAATTCTAGCAAACACAATCAAACAACATATTAAAAATATCATACATCATGACCAAGAGGGCTTTATCCCAGGGATTCAAGGATTCTTCAATATCCACAAATCAATGTAACACACCACATTAACAAATTGAAAGATAAAAACAAAATGATTATCTCAATACATGCAGAGAAAGCCTTTGACAAAATTCAACATAGATTTATGATAAAAACCCTCGAGAAAGCAGGAATTGAAGGAACATCAGTTCAGTTCAGTCCCTCAGTCTTGTCCGACTGTGACCCCATGAATTGCAGCATGCCAGGCCTCCCTGTCCATCACGAACTCCCGGAGTTCACTCAAACTCATGTCCATCGAGTCGGTGATGCTATCCAGCCATTTCATCCGCTGTCGTCCCCTTTTCCTCTTGCCCCCAATCCCTCCCAGCATTGGGCACCTACTGACCTGGAGAGTTCCTCTTTCAGTGTCCTATCATTTTGCCTTTTCATACTGTTCATGGGTGCTGGGGTCCAGCCCCGGTGGATCCAGGGAATTCGAAGCAGGGACGGCGTCGGCGAGGATCAGGAAACAACTGCTTAATTAAACTTTAATTAAGGATATAAAGAGTAATAGAATAAGGATAGCTCAATGAGGAAATTCAGTGGAGAAAAGAGGCTGAATAATTCAGCCAGAAGGTAAGAGAAAGAACTACATGGTGAGACCAAGTTTTGGTGAACAAGGCCCACACTTTATTTTCCAAAGTAGTTTTTATACCTTAAGTTATGCATAGAGGATAATGGGGGAAGGGGTAGAGTCAGGCAGCAAGCCATGCTTTCTTCCTGCAAACTTATCATATGCAAAAGCTTAGGTGATTTGCATCATCTTCTGGCCCGGAGGCCTGTTAACATTTTAAAACCCTTTCTTCAGAAAACTTATTTTTCTCTAAAGGTGATAAGTCAAGCGCCACCCTCCAAAAGCATTAGATAAAGTTGCATTCCTACAGAGCAAAAGTGTGGTGGGCTATAACAAGAAAAAGTATTAACTCAAGGGTCCCAGGTTACAAACATTAAAGCTACTATTTACACCAATTATATTAATCAATACACTGCCAGGGACACAGCAGGTAAGGGATATGGAAACTTAGCAGCAAACATTGGCCCAAAAAGTGAAAATCCTTCACCAATACAATTTCTAATCAATCTTTTAACTGCTCAAAGGAATCTGTGTTTAGACAGTTTAGAACATCTCATGCCTCTCACAGTTGGGAGGCTCTGAACAGTCACATGTGGCTGGAAAAACCTATTCAGGCAGGCTAGAGGATTTCCAAAGGAGTTTGTAGGTTGAAACACTGTCACACCCAGGAATTAACTGGAACTGTAAGCTAACTCTTGTTTCAGAGAGAGGTAGTGGGGGACAGCCCCCGTAAAGTCTGAGGGTATAGGTGAAAGCACAAAGCAGAAAGTAGGCAGACTCTGGTTTTGGGGGTAGATGCTCAAGAATTTCCAGGGAGACTCCTGAGGCTTGATCCCGCCTTTGCGTATGCCAAGCCTCCTTCCTCAAGACCTTGGCCAGGGGCGGAGCTCGCTCCCCGCACATGGGGTTCTCAAGGCAAGAATACTGAAGTGGTTTGCCATTCCTTTCTCCAGTGGACCGCCTTCTGTCAGACCTCTCCACCATGACCCTCCTGTCTTCGGTGGCCTCACAGGGCATGGCTTAGTTTCATTGAGTTAGACAAGGCTGTGGTCCTAGTGTGTTAGATTGACTAGTTTTCTGTGGTTATGGTTTCAATGTGTCTGCCCTCTGATGTCCTCTCGCAACCTACCATCTTATTTGGGTTTCTCTTACCTTGAACGTGGGTTATCTCTTCAGGACTGCTCCAGCAAAGCGCAGCACCAGCTCCTTACCTTGGATGAGGCGTATCTCCTCACTGCTACCTCTCGTGACCTTGAACCAGGAGTAGCTCCTCTAGGCCCTCCTGCATCCATGCAGCCACCTCTCTTGGCCACTGCCCTTGACCTCGGACGTGGAGTAGCTCCTCCCGGCCAGCATCCCTGGGCTCGGAGGTGGGGTAGCTCCTCTTGGCCACGCTTGTGTGCCGTTGCAGCCACCTGCGCTTGTGTGCCGTCGCAGCCGCCCGCACAATGGAACATACCTCAACATAATACAAGCTATATATGACAAACCCACAGCAAACATTATCCTCAATGGTGAAAAATTGAAAGTGTTTCCCCTAAAGTCAGGAACAAGACAAGGGTGCCCAGTCTCACCACTACTGTTCAACATAGTTTTGAAGTTTTTGCCACAGCAATCAGAGATGAAAGAGAAATAGAAGGAATCCAGATTGGAAAAGAAGAAGTAAAACTCTCACTGTTTGCAGATGACATGATTCTCTACACAGAATACCCTAGAGACTCCACCAGAAAATTACTAGAGCTAATCAATGAATATAATAAAGTTGCAGGATATAAAATTAACACACACACATCCCTTGTATGCCTATACACTAACAATGGGAAAACAGAGAAATTAAGGAAACAATTCTACCACCATTGGAACGAAAATAAGAAAATACTTAGGAATATATCTACCTAAAGAAACAAAATATCTATACATATAAAACTATAAAACACTGATGAAAGAAATCAAAGAGGACACAAATAGATGGAGAAATATACCATGTTCATGGATCAGAAGAATCAATATAGTGAAAATGAGTATACTACACAAAGCAATCTATAGATTCAATGAAAATCCTATCAAGCTACTGACAGTAGTTTTCAGAGAACTAGAACAAAAAATTTAACAATTTGTATGGAAATACAAAAAAAATCCTTGAATAGCCAAAGCAATCTTGAGAAAGAAGAATGGAACTGGAGAAATCAACCTGCCTGACTTCAGGCTCTACTACAAAGCTTCAGTCATCAAGACAGTATGGTAATGGCAAAAAAACAGAAATATAGATCAATGGAACAAAATAGAAATCCCAGAGATAAATCCAGGCATGTATGAACACCTTATCTTTGACAAAGGAGGCAAGGATATACAATGGAGAAAAGACAATCTCTTTAACAAGTGGTGCTGGGAAAACTGGTCAACCACTTGTAAAAGAATGAAACTAGAACACTTTTTAACACTATACACAAAAATAAACTCAAAATGGATTAAAGATCTAAATGTAAGACCAGAAACTATAAAACTCCTAGAGGAGAACAAAACAAAACACTCTCTGACATAAATCATAGCAGGATCCTCTATGACTCACCTCCCAGAATATTGGAAATAAAAGCAAAAATAAACAAATGGGACCTAATTAAAATTAAGTCTTTGCACAACAAAGGAAGCAATAAGCAGGGTTAAAAGACAGCCTTCAGAATGGGAGAAAATAATAGCAAAAGAAGCAATGGACTAAGAATTAATCTCAAAAATATACAAGCAACTCCTGCAGCTCAATTCCAGAAAAAATAAATGACCCAATTAAAAAAATGGGCCAAAGAACTAAACAGACATTTCTCCAATGAAGACATACAGATGGCTAACAAACACATGAAAAGATGCTCAACATCACTCATTACAGATAAATGCAAATAAAAACCACAATGAGGTACCATTTCACGCCAGTCAAAATGGTTGCTGTCCAATAGTCTACAAGCAATAAATGCTGGAGAGGGTGTGGAGAAAAGGGAACCCTCTTACACTGTTGGTGGAAGTGCAAACTAGTACAGCCACTATGGAGAACAGTATGGAGATTCCTTAAAAAACTGGAAATAGAACTGCCTTATGACCCAGCAATCCCACTGTTGGGCATACACACCGAGGAAACCAGAATTGAAAGAGACACAGGTAGCCCAATGTTCATCGTAGCACTGTTTATAATAGCCAGGACATTGAAGCAACCTAGATGTCCATCAGCAGACGAATGGGTAAGAAAGCTGTTGTACATACACATAATGGAATACTACTCAGCCATTAAAAAGAATACATTTGAATCAGTTCTAGTGATGTAGATGAACCTGGGGCCTATTATACAGAATGAAGTAAGCCAGAAAGAAAAACACCAATACAGTATACTAACACACATACATGGAATTTAGAAAGATGATAATGATAACCCTATATGCGAGACAGCAAAAGAGACACAGATGTATAAAACAGTCTTTTGGACTCTGTAGGAGAGGGCGAGGGTGGGATGATTTGGGAGAATGGCATTGAAGCATGTATATTACCATATATGAAATAGATCACCAGTTCAGGTTTGATGCATGAGACCGAGTGCTCGGGGCTATGCACTGGGATGACCCAGAGAAATGGGATGGGGAGCAAGGTGAGAGGGTGGTTCAGGATGTGGAACACATGTACACCCATGACAGATCTATGTCAATGTATGGCAAAACCACTACAATATTTTAAAGCAATTAGTTTCCAATTAGAATAAATAAATTTATATTAAAAATAATAATAAAAATTTAAAAAACAGCCTTTTAGCAGCTAGTTTTTCCAACTATAGTCTGTCTATAAAAACTCTGTAACCCCTGTGCTGGGGCTCAGAGGTTGGAGTGTTAACTCCTCTGGGCCCATTAGCATTATAAACCTGAATTCTCCAACACTCCGAGTATGGTGCTTGGTTTCTCAATTACTAGTTTCTGCAACAATATAAGTAAAAAATTACCCACAAACCTGATGTGTATGTAGTTGGATCCTACATACTGTAGTGTGTATGCCTCTGTGTACATGTTGCTTTAAGCCCAGATGACTGAAAAGATCCATGCCAAAACTTTGTCATTCATCCTAGGGTTTTAAAATGGGGAAGGATTATTTTCACTGCTTACTTTATTTGTATTTACATACTTTTATTTTCACAATGACCATGGCTTACTTTTCAATTAAAAAATGATACTTTATATTGCAAATAAAATTCACAATGCACAGCACAGTATCTTTATGTTACATCAACCCCAAAGGGATACATGAATTGTCAAGCCTTCTGATGAGAAGTATAATATGGCAAGATGACTGACCCAAGCTTACATTCTATGAAGAAATACTAGACTTTAAGAAAAGCTTCCATTTGTTGAGAAGTAAGCTTTTCTTTTATTTCCCTGTTTCTTTTTTCATGTCCAAACAGAATGAAAGGATTAAGCTTATTTGGTATGTATAAAGTTCTTTATTCAAAATACAGTTCTTTTTCAAAAAACAGTGGTATTTTCTTACCACTGCATAATAGTTTTCCAATTTCTTAAATAAATATTCTATGTGCCTAGCATGTCATTTTCCTTCAGCTGTGTTAACACGTGATTTTTAACACTGAGTTTACAGAATATGGCATTTTCTGTTTCTGGTCATTTTCGCATATATACTGTGGGAGTGCATGCATTCTTTAAGAAATAAAATATATAATTCAGGACTCATGTATATATGTATTACGTTGCTCCCTGTATTCGGATTCAAAACCACTCCTACATGTTCTAGAAATCATTGATTTCTGCAAGTAGATAATTCCCTGAGCATTTTGTGGGGTAACATTTTACTGATGATGTCATCCTATACCCACATAATCGGTTTTTCTGAAGCAGTTCTGCTGAACAGACGGGGCTTATATCACTGTCTGCAGCAATGGAAGAGATTTTTTTTTTTTTAACTTCTCTGAATTTTTTTTAGGTATGATTTGGAGATCAAATTATCTCTCTTCCCCAGCTTTCTTGTTACCATCTGCAGTCAGTATACATTATGCACAGCACAAATCATCCCCAGTTCCCATTTCATTTGTGCACTTTCTCATAATGAAGGACAAAATTGATTTCAGAGTCATTGAGAGGGGCAGCTTTAGAAATTGATATTAGTTGAAGATTTGAGTGTGCTTTGTTCCCAAGAGTGGAAATTAGTTATCAATTTTGATTAAAATCTGTAATAGTTGCAATAAAAATGAAGCAAATTTACTTAAAAAGATAAATTGATTGTCTCTGTCCAAGAAACTGCCCAAATAAACAGAACCTATTTTACTTAAATATTTTCATGTTAATGTATTTGTACACATAAATCTTATACTTACAGGTAATTTCAGAAGCACATTATATGTATAGATAAAAAAGCACTTATTCCAGAAACTATGTACAATTTATGTGCACACAGGAAATTACTACACAATATTCACTTCAGGAATCTGTATTTTGAAAGAAGACAATGTCATAGATGAATGCCCTGCAAATTATTCTATAGTAAACCTGGAGAAAGTCAAAATGAAAATATGATATCAGATGTTATAAAAATAACCATGAAATCCCTACAAATGCTACAGCACACCTATATTTCTTTGATGTCAGCATTCATGAATTATAATTTGTATATAAGCATGGACTTATTCTTGTCAGAGCTCAAATATTATTAGATCATTCCAATCCGACTTTTGCCATGCAAATTGCTAATGCAATATCATAGCTAAAAGTTACATAAAGCCACCAGAGTACTACTATTATAAAACTGTAAAAATGCAGAGTTACTCAAATCAGAAGCCATTTATAACTCTGCTATTTCAGCTAAAATACATTACAAATTTTCCTTTTTTGACCAAGTTGAGGAAATATATATGTACTATGAAGATGACACCTTTTACAAGGAATAAACTTTTAATATTTAGGAATTAGATTCCTGTATAAGGATTATTAATGATGGTAAGGTAATCAGTCCTTGATCTGTCATCTCCCAAGTTCCCTTATGCTACTCAATAAAAGACAAAACTAGCAAAAGTATTGAAAACAAAAGATTTGGAACAATTCAGTTGCTTGCCAGGGTATGGGGTGATCTCCAACTAGCTTTCACACCAGGGGAGCTAGGCAGACAAACGTATATATTGGTTGTCTAAATTAGTCCACCACTGAAGAAAAACAGCACAGAGAGCAAAGGTGTAGTCTTTTACTTTGCCCTCCCCAGCCCACGCCTGTCTTACTTACCCATAGGTTTGTAGCAGTCATCTGTTCAGACAGTTCCTAAAACAGCCAGAACTGCTTCATTCTCACAAGCCCAAAGGTTACTTTCTCTCTGCATCGATTTAGAAAGAATAATATATATATACAGCACATATATAAGGGCCATAGAAGCAGAACACACTGTTAATTAATTACAGCTTTTCTACATATAGTAAAAGAAGAATGACATACAATCTAGTGTATAAATTGCTCCCCTCATAAGAAAAAAAAAAACAAATAAATGAATAAAACTCTGCAGTGAATATACTGCAATGTTTCCCTCAGTTCAATAGAGCTGTGTCTTTTGGTAGCCTACTGCCCTGCCACTCACTAGCTATATGGCATTGATCAAGCTGTTTAACCCTTCTGAGCATCAGTTTCATCTTTAAAACGAATATAAAATGACTCTCAGTTGTATGTGAACATAGAGAAATATATATTTAAGTGCCTAACATAGAATTTGGTTTATAAGTGCCCAATAAATATTATTCTCCCTTCTTGTGACATAAACTAATAATATTTGCAAGATTGTTGGGTGTATAGTTTATGTTGGACATGAACTGTGATCCAATAATCTCACTTTGCAGAATCTAGCTTAAGGAAATAATCAGATTTTTAAAACTCTTATCTCATATAGATGCTTCCTGCAACATGATTCAGAATAGTACAATGTAAATATTCTAAATAGCAAAAATAGACAAATATGATGAAATATAGAAAGGCCATTAAAAATATGATTGTGAGAAGTTTTCAGTAGCATGAAAAAATGTTAAATTTGTAATGTTGAAAAGTAATATAAATATTTTATACAAGGAAAAATGCATTACAAATAACAGAAAATAAAATAGTAAAATGTTAATGTTTGCTTTCAGTGGTAGGAAATAGGGTTATTGTATTCAGATAAATACTTTCCTGTTATATTCAAATTTTCTAGAATAAAGATATATATTTTACTTTTACAATTAAAATTCTATTTAAATAAATGCAGGAGAATAGAAATTATTTGTCTCAGAGTATGATTTTACCTGCATTTTACTCTAAACACCTGTATTAGTCTACTAAGACTGCCATAACAAAGTACTACAGATTGGGTGGCTTAGTCCTGGAGGCTATAAGTCCAAGATCAAGGTGTTGGGAGGGTTGGTTTCTTCTGAGGTCTCTCATATTGACTTGTATACGGCTGTGTCCTAATTTCTTCTTATTATATGGACACTGTTCATATTGCATTAGATTCATATTAGATTAAGGCTAACCCTAATGATCTCATGTTAACAATGATTTATTTAAAGACTATCTCCAAATCCAGTCACATTCTAAGATACTGGAATTTAGGACTTCAAAATAATGTATTTGGAGGAACATATTCAGTCCATAATAACACTTATTAGATAATTTACCTGACCTAATTTTTTATTTCATAAAGAAGTCAATTATAAGAGACAAAGTATAGATAACATGATTTACTGAAGTCAACAGATTTGCTTTTTTATCCCAACTCTGTCACTTGGTAACTATAAGACTTTGGTCACGATAGTCAAGCACTCTGAGTCTCAGCTTCCTGACCTGAAAAATGGGGGTTATAACATGTCTTATAGGTTTCTTGTGAATATTAAAATACTTTACATAAGGCAAATATCAAAATATCTAATAAAAGCAAATATTAAACAAATTTGACTTCCTTTTCCTTTTCTCCCTTTAGTGAGGACTGCTTCAATATCATCTCAACTGGAGACATTTTTCAAATTCATCCTTTTTTTCCTGACCTTTTTCTCAGAGACAAAACCCTCTATCCATGTTCTCAGTTCCACTAACTCCAGTCCCCATTGTTGCTTGACTCCATAAAAATAAATTTGAATTCATATATCAGGTCTTTCACTCACTGCCTGTGTGATCTTGGGATAGTCAGTTAACTTCTCTGAGTTCATTCCTCATATGTAGAATGAGGGTAATGATACCTATCTCATAGGTTTGTTGTGCCTGGAATTGTTATCCAGCTTCTGTAAATATTTTGCTAAAATAATATTGATAATAAAAACATTTGTTGAGCATTTATGTATTATATAGTGTGCCAAATATTTTACATATTTTGTTTGATGGAATTTTAACAAGAACTGTACCACATGGCTTAATACATTATTTTTTATTTTGTGTAACTTACAGTAACATGGCCTTTTCTAGCCTTTAGCCAAATAAATTTTATTAATGAAAGAGTAAAAAATTGACATTAAAATATCCAGAAAATAAAGTGCAAGCATTCTTGATATATATATTTCATTCCCACATTTAATACAATGTTATAGAAATATTTTCTTGTAAGAATGAAGAATAACATTTCTATATTCCCTGATGTCCTCACTTCTAATGAAAGAACAAAAGGCAGCCTGGGTCATGAGAGATCAGCATCACAAGAGTGGAAAGTTAGAAAAAGTGCTAAGGATATAAACCATTCTTTGTTTATCTAAAAATTAGTTATATTCAGATACATATATACACACAGAAGCAAAAGGTGTTCTTTCATTGATGTTGGACATTTTAATTTTTTCTGCATTTTTTTCAGCTTCTATTTTTCTTCCATCAAAATATCCTTCTGGGGTCCATTCTCAATAATGAATATTTATTATGAGGATAGTAGACAAAATAAAATTTAAACTTTAATCTGTCATTCTAAATAACAGAGGTGTAGCTCATATATTGTTTTCAGTTCAGTTCAGTTCAGTCACTAAGTTGTGTCTGACTCTTTGCTACCGGACTGTAGCAGTCCAGGCTTCCCTGTCCATCACCAACTCCCAGAGCTTACTCAAACTCATGTCCATAGAGTAGGTGATGCCATCTGACTATCTCATCCTGTGTCATTCCCTTCTCCTCCTGCCTTCAATCTTTCTCAGCATCAGGGTCTTTTCCAATGAGTCAGTTTTTCGAATAAGGTGGACAAAGTTTTGGAGTTTCAGCTTCAGCATCAGTCCTTCCAATGAATATTCAGGACTGATTTCCTTTAGGATGGACTGATTGGATCTCCTTGCAGTCCAAGGGACTCTAAAAGTCTTTTCCAGTCTGTTCAAAAGCAGTTAATAAGACAATGGCACCTGCCATTTTGGATATTATGTACCACCCAAATGACATTGTGTTGAAAAGGAAATATGCAAACTGTGCATCTTTCTGCACAGTGCAAATATTTGAAGACTAATACTGACCACAAGAACATCTTAAGGAAAACTAAGTTGCTTTTTCAGTTCATCTTCTGTCTTCACTTTGAGCTCATAGTAAAAGCCTTAGTAACACACTTCTTCAGCAGTGACTAATTTCTTTTACCTCTTAAATATCTTTTATATATATTCTCTACTCTATTCACACCATCCTCCATGATTCAACCACCATGACATTTCTAAAATTCAAAGCATGTGCCTACCACATTTAAAACTTATTAATCACCCTTCTCACCACCATTACCTTTAGTATAAATTTCAAATTCTTCAGCTGGCAAGGAAGGCCCTTCATGTTCTCACTCCTGCAAATCTCACTTGCCTTTCCTTTGTCTCACCATGCTGTTTTCACAAAAACTCTTTGCCTCAGCTCTTTTGAACATGTTGCAATGCTGTCCTTCAGATGTCAGAATGGCTTGTATCCTCAAATACTTTTCTAGTCAAATACTTTGTTCCAGGGCTCAGGACAGGGTGAGTCAAACAAGGCATCCAGGACACAAAATTTAAGGAAATGCTCACTTTCAAGCTTGTATAATTGCAAGATTAACAACTGAGAGTGAGTGCCTCCTTAAACTGTATGCTTTAAGTGACTCCCATTCCTCAACTTAGTACCAGCCTTCTCAGTTACACCCCTTAACCACTCCATGGCTCAACTGTTACCAAACACAAGTTCATGTACCTGGTGTACTATGAGGCCAAACAAATTTAAAGGTCAGAGTGAGAAAGTTTTGTTGCAGGACCAAGCAATGAGAACAGATGGCTCATGTTCAAAACAACAACAACAAAACCCTAACTCCTCAACAGTTTTCAGAAAAGCTTTTTTAAAAGGCCAAGTAAGGGAAGGGTGTCCCAAGGTATGTGATCAGCTTGTGTACAATTCTCTGATTGACAGTAATCAATCCTTAGGCACCATAAGGTCTGGGGGCTACTGCTAATGATCAAGTATTTCCTTTCTTCCACTTGGTGGTGGTTTTAGCACCTGAAAAACTCAGGAAAGAGGCATCATGTGTTGTTATCTATGTAGTTCAGAGAGGAGCTAAAATAGAGGATATGGGGGAGAGGTCTGTCCCAGAAAGGGCTCACAGGGTCCTTCTCAGTTACACAACATATCTTCCCCACCTTTTTTTTAATTTCCTCATGGAATTAATCAACTTGTGACATATATATTTACTTACAAATTTGTCAGTTTTTTCTGCCTCCAATACAATATAAGCTCTATGAGAACAAGACTTTTAAGTTTTATAGTGCTGTGTATCTAGTGCATAGGATACTGTCTAGAACATAGTAAGTACTCAATACATATTTGTCAAATGAAGGTAGTGCAAATCTACTTGTAATTTCCACAATCCCTTCTCTACCACTTAAATATGCTGTTCTATCTGATCTCATTTCTTCACAGCAAATAGGAGGAGAAAAAATGAAAATAGTGACAGGTTTTATTTTCTTGGGCTCCCAAATCACTCTAGATGGTGACTGCAGTCATGAAATTAAAATTTGCTTTCTCCTCAGAAGGAAACCTATCACAAACCTAGACAGGATATTAAAAAGCAGAGACATTACCTTACCAGCAAAGGTCTGTAGAGTCAAAGCTATGGTTTTTCCAGTAGTCATGTGCATATGTCAGAGTTGGACCCGAAAGAAGGCTGAACACTGAAGAATTGATACCTTTGAACTGTGTTGTTGGAGGAGACTCTTGAGAGTCCCTTGGATTGCAAGGAGATCAAACCAGTCAATCCTGAATACTCATTGAAAGGAATAATCCTGAAGCGTCAATATTTTGACTACCTGATGTGAACAGCTGACTCATTGGAAAAGACCCTGATGGTAGGAAAGATTGAAGGCAGGAAGAGAAGGAGATGGACGACATAGGATGAGATGGTTGGATGGCGTCATCAACTCAGTGGACATGAGTCTGAGCAAACTCTGGGAGATAGTGAAGGACAGGGAAGCCTGGCGTGCTACAGTCCATAGGGTCTCAAAGACCCACACGCAATTTAGTGACTGAACAACAATAACAACTTCCAGAAATGCCTTCCCTACCTCAATATGTCAGGTTAACTCCTACAAGCTCTTGTGAATTGACTCAAGTCACTTTCTCTTGGAAGCCTTCCCTAACTTTCATTAAGCTTAATTAAGTTCCCTTTCAGCAACACTTAATACTGTCACAATGTATGATGACTGTGTGTCTTGTCCATAGTCCCAACTAGACTGTGATTTCCTTGAAGGCAGTGAATCCCTGACCAGGTCAGCTTGGTATAATATAGTGTCTGAAGACACTGAGACAGAAGCTTGCATTCTGACTTAGCTACTTGTTCAGTGGACAAATCACTTAATCTCAGTGCACATCAGTCTCCTTATCTGAAAAAATGAGGACAATTATGCAAGCCTTATATAGAGGTTGTGAAGGTAAAATGAAGATGTGTACATAAAAAAGCTTAGCATTTTGCCCAACATATAATACTCATTTAAAAATGGTAAATATTATTTTCTCAACCACCCCTCACAAGCACTTAAAAGAATCCCAGTTATAGGGTAGGTGCTCATATGTGTTTAAATCAAGGAATAGCTTCTTCACACTGTATTTACAGGTTGTTGTAATTGTTCAGTCACTCAGTTGTGTCTGACTCCTTGTGACCCCATGGAATGCAGCATGCCAGGCTTCCCTGTCCTTCACCATCTTCTGGAGCTTGCTCAAACTTGTGTCCATTGAATCAGTGATGCCATCCAAACATTTCATCCTCTGTCATCCCCTCCTCTTCCTGCCTTCAATACTTCCCAGCATCAAGGTCTTTTCTAATGAGTCAGGTCTTCTCATGAGGTGGCCAAAGTATTGGAACTTCAACTTCAGTATCAGTCCTTCCAATGATTATTCTGCACATGTCCTCACAATTTAACATTGTAGATCTTCCTTTGCATGGTATTCTAGAGTCAGCTCATCCCAGCTTACAAGAGCTTGAATGTGTGCATCTCTTCTCAATTCTGTGTTTAATATTGTCTTATTATTAGCTTGAAGTCAACAATGATGGGAGAATTTACACAATGTAAATCATTAAATGTTATAAATTAGGGCTTCCCCTTTCCCCTCCCAAATCAGTGTATTGGTCCACCTTTGGTCAGCAATATAAGAAGGAATAGTGAAGATAGTACAGATGATAATGAGTGGAATTTATATAAATTGTGGCAAAGTCTACTAGACTACTACATGTCCAAGTCTAGGTAAGATAATAAGATCATCTAGGTAAAAAACATTGGCTTTTTATAATTCAAATATATTGTAACAAAAAGCATGTTTAACAAAGAAGCAAAGTGAATCATGCTAGACATATTAATTATATGGCGTCTGAAAAGGAGTAAAATTTGTTTAAAGGTAAAATAGCATGATGTGATGAGTTTATAAAATCTCCCTAGGAGATATCTGTGTGATCTAGAGCTAGAGAAGAATATGGCATTTGGGTTTCAGGTAATACAGAAATACTGTCTCTCTTGATTAAAATCAATTATCCAGGTCTGATGAGTTTGAAGGCCTTTCTAGAAGCATAGTATAATGGACACTATAGTAGCCATATCACTCTCTAATCTCAAGCCTATCACTTGACTTAAACCTATCACTATCAAAATAGATCACAAATAAAATGGGATAAGATTTTATGTCTTGGTGAGACAATTGTGAGGATCAAATGCAATGGTGTTTTGAAAAATTTTTGATGAATCTTAACATGCTAATTTAAATTATTAATATGATGATGAGGCTGTGACTGATTTTATGGTCTTTGTTTCATTTTACTATCAGATTAATTGTCTGGTGAATTAATTTCTGCCTCACTAGGAGGCAAGCTGGTAAAATTGGTAATGACTAATGAACTCTGTTAAGAAAGCTGAGCACCGAAGAATTGATGCTTTTGAACTGTGATGTTGGAGAAGACTCTTGAGAGTCCCTTGGACTGCAAGGATATCCAACCAGTCCATTCTAAAGGATATCAGCCCTGGGTGTTCTTTGGAAGGAATGATGCTAAAGCTGAAGCTCCAGTACTTTGGCCACCTCATGTGAAGAATTGACTCATTGGAAAAGACTGTGATGCTGGGAGGGATTTGGGGCAGGAGGAAAAGGGGACGACAGAGGATGAAATGGCTGGATGGCATCACTGACTCGATGGACGTGAGTTTGAGTGAACTCCGGGAGATGGTGATGGACAGGGAGGCCTGGCGTGCTGTGATTCTTGGTATCACAAAGAGTCGGACGTGACTGAGTGACTGAACTGAACTGAACTGAATGAACTCTGACAATAAATATTGGCATTATAAAAATAAAATATACTCAATCTACATCAATTTTATTTTTTAATCATAGTGACCAACAGAGACCTCAGAAGTTCTCTCTTTATAGCCGTTGGTTGAGAGAAATTATTCTTCTATCATGATATCTCTAATACCCGCTTCGAATAGTAGTTCTGAAAAGGGAAGTGGAAAGAAAATTACTTGTTGGAAGAAAGCCTCATTGCTCCCTTATACTGCAATGTTTTTAGCCATATTTATTGTAGATTTTGTCAGATTATAAAAGAATTGTAGATTTATTGGAGAGCTGACTTTAATTCCACTTGTCTTTGTTGCAAAAATAGTCCCTACCTTCTCATAGTTTCCCATCTAAAGCAGGCATCAGTGATTTAGAATAGCTATACAAACACTAAACCTGATCATAAAGGAAGGGAATGTAGTTGGTGTGTTATTATACAGAGAAACAGGATAAGCAACAGAACCAACAAAAGAAAAAAGAATTTCTCATTTAGATTTTGCATTACCTAGGAGCCTGACTTCTGGTTCAATACTCAGCTCTGTTACTGGCACAATACACTGCCTTGGGCAAATCACTTAATCCCCTGTGTGCTTGACTCTGTGAAGAGAGTGAAGAAAAGACACAGCTTAAAGTTTATGCAACACTTAAGATTCCTGAAAGCAGAATGTGACAGCACATTCACACACACACACACACACACACACACACACACATATATATATATATAATGCAGTGGCTTAAAATATTGATTAAAATGCAACAGCATTTGTCTAATGTCTTCTGAATTATGTCAAAATTCAGATACCTTCAAAATCTCTGGCATAGTAATTATCTTTGATAATTATTCCCCATCCAGTCTCCAGTCGTTTTTTTTTTTTTTTTTTTAATCAAAGAAGCTTTAAAAATCAAGGACAGATCAATTGATCGAGATTCATAAAGTCTTCCAAGTGAGGTAAAGATAATTCTTGCTTTGTAAATGGAAAATGATTAAGATCAGAGTATTAATAGAAGGCTACAAAACAATATGAATTTCTGTCAAAATTCTCATGCATATTTTCTGCAAAGATTTAGAAAAAATAGAATCCCATGGATGAGTAATATTAGTATATACAATGTTATTTGGAATTATTGTTAAATTGTTCAGATCACTAAGGTACTTTTCAGTAAATTACAACCATTTTGCCAGTATAGTAGAATCCTGACACTGAATGCTTCTCAGAGCATTCAGTTTGTGTAGGACAAACCACCATGAGTTTCCTACTATATTTTAATGTTTTCAGAAAATATTCATATGTCATGTGTTAACATATATGATTTTAACTTTTACATACCATGGCTTATAAGACCATTTATAGTGGGTAGGCATCTAGTTTCACTGCTACTTACGAGTTGTACCGGTGTAAAATGCCTTACTCTTTTGGTGAAACATAATCCTAATTATTCTCTAAACTATAATATTTAATCCCTTTTAAAAGTATTCTTTCAAAATTCACAAAAAAAGCAGTATGTAAAAATAAGATACAAAATAGTTATTTTAGCTGCCTTAAGGCAGCATCATACTCTCACAATCCCAGAAAGACAGTGCTTAATCCTTGCCATCAGAATCTCCAGAGAAGAAGAAATTACAACTTTTCTTTAAATTACGTACAACTGATCAAGTTTCCACTCTATAGTCTTTGGAGCTGAATGCAGGGAGACTAAGTATGGCAGTTTGAAATTTCTAGCCATATTCAAACCCAAACTAATAAGTCTAGAACTTGACAATAAAATAACATGTGTCCCCAGTGACAAGATGAATTTGTTTCATGAATTCCGATATAATATCCTTACACATAAAATGGCAAAATCTTGTTTTGGTAAATCTGGTTCATTTAGTAGAAACAAGGAAGCTATAAGACACATACCAGAAAAGCCTAATTTAGAGGATTATCCTAATGGTGTAAAGCAAAGAAAAATCACAACTGGTTTTCCAAGATGCAGTACAAATAACAGTTCTCCAAATGCTTCAAAGTTTCCTTTTTATCCACAGAACAAAGAATAACAGTGAGTAAATGACACATGCATGTCAAGATTCAGATTTCATCAATATGATTGATGCTTATTTGCTTTAGTCTAAACCAAGGATTCTTAAAAAAAAATTCTCCTTTAGGCATGAATGCTAGATTGGCTTAACTGATAACTTGGGAGTAGTTTCATGTACAAAATGTATTCACTGCTTCTTGTATTTATTCATTCATTTGAAACAGTTTTGAGGCAGTCTCGACATTTATTACACTTAGAATTTTACATAACTGTCATGTTTATAATTTCTTCTTTTCCATTCCATCTATATTTCTTTATCCTTCCACCAGTTCAGTTCAGTCACTCAGTCGTGTCCGACTCTTTGAGACCCCAAGAATCGCAGCACGCCAGGCCTCCCTGTCCATCACCAAATCCCGGAGTTCATACAGACTCACGTCCATCGACTCAGTGATGCCATCCAGCCATCTCATCCTCTGTCGTCCCTTTCTCCTCCTGCCCCCAATCCCTCCCAGCATCACAGTCTTTTCCAATGAGTCAACTCTTCACATGAGGTGGCCAAAGTACTGGAGTTTCAGCTGTAGCATCATTCCTTTCAAAGAAATCCCAGGGCTGATCTCCTTTAGAATGGACTGGTTGGATCTCCTTGCAGTCCAAGGGACTCTCAAGAGTCTTCTCCAACACCACAGTTCAAAAGCATCAATTCTTCAGTGCTCAGCCTTCTTCACAGTCAAACTCACACATCCATACATGACCACAGGAAAAACCATAGCCTTGACTGGACGGACCTTTGTTGGCAAAGTAATGTCTCTGCTTTTGAATATGCTATCTAGGTTGGTCATAACTTTCCTTCCAAGGAGTAAGCGTCTTTTAATTTCATGGCTGCAGTCATCATCTGCAGTGATTTTGGAGCCCCCCAAAATAAAGTCTGACACTGTTTCCACTGTTTCCCCATCTATTTCCATGAAGTGATGGGACCAGATGCCATGATCTTCGTTTTCTGAATGTTGAGCTTTAAGTCAACTTTTTCACTCTCCACTTTCACTTTCATCATGAGGCTTTTTAGTTCCTCTTCACTTTCTGCCATAAGGGTGGTGTCATCTGCATATCTGAAGTTATTGATATTTCTCCTGGCAATTTGATTCCAACTTGTGTTTCTTTCAGTCCAGCGTTTCTCATTATGTACTTTGCATATAAGTTAAACAAGCAGGGTGACAATATACAGCCTTGATGAACTCCTTTTCCTATTAGGAACCAGTCTGTTGTTCCATGTTCAGTTCTAACCATTGCTTCCTGACCTGCATACAAATTTCTCAAAAGGCAGATCAGGTGGTCTGGTATTCCCATCTCTTTCAGAATTTTCCAAAGTTTATTGTGATCCACACAGTCAAAGGCTTTGGCATAGTCAATAAAGCAGAAATAGATGTTTTTCTGGAACACTCTTGCTTTTTCCATGATCCAGTGGATGTTGGCAATTTGATCTCTGGTTCCTCTGCCTTTTCTAAAACCAGCTTGAACATCAGGAAGTTCATGGTTCACATATTGCTGAAGCCTGACTTGGAGAATTTTAAGCATTACTTTACTAGCATGTGAGATGAGTTCAATTGTGCAGTAGTTTGAACATTCTTTGGCATTGCCTTTCTTTGGGATTGGAATGACAACGGACCTTTTCCAGTCCTGTGGCCACTGCTGAGGTTTACATATTTGCTGGCATATTGAGTGCAGCCTTTCACAGCACCATCTTTCAGGATTTGAAATAGCTCAACTGGAATTCCATCACCTCCACTAGCTTTGTTTGTAGTGATGCTTTCTAAGGCCCACTTGACTTCACATTCCAGGATGTCTGGCTCTAGGTCAGTGATCACACCATCGTGATTATCTGAGTCATGAAGATATGTTTGTACAGTTCTGTGTATTCTTGTCACCTCTTCTTAATATCTCCTGCTTCTGTTAGGTCCATACCATTTCTGTCCTTTATCGAGCCCATCTTTGCATGAAATGTTGCTTTGGTATCTCTGATTTTCTTGAAGAGATCTCTAGTCTTTACCATTCTGTTGTTTTCCTCTATTTCTTTGCATTGATTGCTGAAGAAGGCTTTCTTATCTCTTCTTGCTATTCTTTGGAACTCTGCATTCAGATGCTTATATCCTTCCTTTTCTCCTTTGCTTTTTGCTTCTCTTCTTTTCACAGCTATTTGTAAGGCCTCCCCAGACAGCCAGTTTGTTTTTTTGCATTTCTTTTCCATGGGAATAGTCTTGATCCCTGTCTCCTGGACAATGTCACGAACCTCAGTCCATAGTTCATCAGGCACTCTATCTATCAGATCTAGGCCCTTAAATATATTTCTCACTTCCACTGCACTTTGATGGAGCAGCAGTGAAGAGATACCCCACGCCCAAGGTAAGAGAAACCCATGTAAGATGGTTGGTGTTGCAAGAGGGCATCAGAGGGCAGACACACTGAAACCATACTCACATACTCATACTCACTAGTCAATCTAATCACAGTAGGACCACAGCCTTTTCTAACTCAATGAAACTAAGCCATGCCCATGGGGCAACCCAAGATGGGCAGGTCATGGCGGAGAGATTTGACAGAATGTGGTCCACTGGAGAAGGGAATGGCAAACTACTTCACTATTCTTGCCTTGAGAACCCCATGAACTGTATGAAAAGGCCAAATGATAGGATACTGAAAGAGGAACTCCCCAGGTCAGTACGTGCTCAATATGCTACTGGAGGTCAGTGGAGAAATAACTCCAGAAAGAATGAAGGGATGGAGCCAAAGCAAAAACAATACCCAGCTTTAGATATGACTGGTGATAGAAGCGATGCTCAATGCTGTAAAGAGCAATATTGCATAGGAACCTGGAATATCAAGTCCCTGAATCAAGGCAAACTGGAAGTGGTCAAACAAGAGATGGCAAGAGTGAATATCAACATTCTAGGGATCAACGAATAAAAATGGTCTGGAATGGGTGAATTTAACTCAAATGACCATTATATCTACTGCTGCAGGCAGGAATCCCTCAGAAGAAATGGAGTAGCCATCATGGTCAACAAAAGAGTCCAAAATGCAGTACTTGGATGCAATCTCAAAAACGACAGAATGATCTCTGTTCGTTTCCAAGGCAAACCATTCAATACCACAGTAATCCAAGTCTATGCCCCACTGAGTAATCCTGAAGAAGCTGAAGTTGAACTGTTCTATGAAGACCTACAAGACCTTTTAGAACTAACACCCAAAAAAGATGTCCTTTTCATTATAGGGGACTGGAATGCAAAAGTAGGAAGTAAAGAAACACCTGGAGTAAAAGGCAAATTTGGCCTTGGAATAGGGAATGAAGCAGGGCAAAGACTACTAGAGTTTTGCCAAGAAAATGCACTGGTCATAACAAACACCCTCTTCCAACAACACAAGAGAAGACTCTATTCATGGACATCACCAGATGGTCAACACCGAAATCAGATTGATTATGTTCTTTGCAGCCAAAGATGGAGAAGCTCTATACAGTCAGCAAAAACAAGACCAGGAGCTAACTGTGGCTCAGATCATGAATTCCTTATTGCCAAATTCAGACTTAAATTGAAGAAAGTAGGGAAAACCACTAGACCATTCAGGTATGACCTAAATCAAATCCTTCCCCCAATATACTGTTATTTTCATCCCACTCTTTGTCTAAACCTTTAATCAGTCACTTTATACTCAGTAAGGGAATCATCCAAATAATCATCTCAACTATTTTAATTCTATTGCTTATGTTACATATCACCCACTCAAGACATCATCATAAAGCAGTTTTTAACCATACATCTTAATTTCCTAGGAAGTATAAAAAGCTTCCCGTTACTCCTACATACACACAACTATTCTCATTCCCATTCATTCTCTCTGTCTCTACTTCTCTCTCTGCCTTCCACCCTTCCTGCCTCTCACCATCTTTTTATCTCTCCCCAAGAAGTTCTCTTATAAGTTGTGTTGGGAAAGATTATTTTCCAGAGGTACTAATAGAAAATCGGACAAATAATGTCTTAAATATGTAAGAGTCTATTTTTCTCACTTAAAAAGTTATCAATAAGTAAACAGTCCAAGGTTGGTAATGTGGCCTCACTATGCCAAGCTGCCTCCCTTTCTCTGCATTGTTAACTACAGGCAGATGGATAAGGGAAAAATACTCACTGCAGGTGAGTCTCTCTCTCTCTCTCTCTCTCTCTCTCTCTCTATATATATATATATATATATATATATATAATAAACAGATATATCATATCTATATATGATATATACATATATATATATCAGATAAACAGTAGCTCTCTTGGAAGACAGCTTGGGTAAAATTCTGCATATATCTCACTAGCCAGAACAAGGTTACAATGGCATGCCTAATGGTAAGGGGGTCTGGTAAATGTATTAATAGCTTTCCTTCCTGAAAATGAAAAACACACTATGTCAGTACCCCCCCCCCAATATAGCCCTATTAGCAAGGAAGAAAAGAAGAATTTTTAAAAGAATTGATATTAGATAGGCAATTAGCAACAGTTCTTACAAAGATAAGAGAAAAAAATAGCTTAGTCCTCCAAAACATACAAGAGGTTCAGTTAAGAATGAAATATAGTTTTTACTGGGAAAAGAACTTGTCAACGGACTGAGCAAGGGATGTTTTCCTCTCTTAGTTCTCTATTTTTTTTTTAATAGATTAGAAAATGTGAGATTGAGATTAGAAGTCCTAAAAATTGGCCTATGCTGCTCTTGGTGTATAATACCTCCTCTAAGCTACTATTAACATAACAGAGGGAAATGGAAGACAGATCACCTACTTCTTCGTATATTTTTCTAGTTATTATGTTGCTTCTTTCAAGTTATGGACAATTTGTAAATATATGAACATTTAAAAAATATTCTCTAATTTGGCCATGACTGATTATAATCAGCATGAAAGATGAGAACCTAACACTGAACCTCAAAGATAAACAGGACCATGATATGAAGAGAAGAGGCTACTCCAAGTATAGGAAACAGGTTTATAAAGGGCTCACACTTACACAAGACCTTGAATTTTCTGATTTAACATTTGTACATGTCTGATTTCATCCACAAGCTTCAATCAAAGAATGATGTGATACAGAAGAAAGAAAATAGAAATGTCATACACCAATCCAGAATCCAAAGCATCATTACTCACTGGCAGCAGGCAGCATTCATAGCTCCAGTGCTACCTGGGGCAGTCCAAAAATCTGTAGGCACTGCATGAAATAAAAAGAGGTCACATCCCTGCTATTTTCTGTTCCCATTAAAGTAACTGAAGACAAATTTTTTCTTGCTAACTAGTACTCTCTGCTTATCAGAATTTATGGTCCATTATTAATTGAATAGTTTTATAGAATGGATGTGTTATATTAGAACACTGAAAAGGTCAATGTTTTAGTTGTTGATATTTTCTACAGAATATAATTCTCACCTATTTTAATGAGTGATAGAACATTTAGTGTGACTAATGCCTAATACCTAATAATAATGATTATGACCACTGTGTTAAAATATGAACAGTTCATTTCTCTGACAACAAAGCACTAAGAACATACCAAAGGCATAATGCAAAACAATGACACGGGTGCTCTTAATGGTATCTTAATGGCCTCCAGCATTGCATACATGCAGGGGGAAAGCAAGGTTATATGGCAGATTTATAGAATACTAAGATTTGAGCAAACACTTTTTTTTTTTTTTTTATCAAACCACTCCAAATTCTACAAAGTAAAAATGACAATATGGCAGACTTCAGCACTTTGACAAATTTCATTGTAGAATAACCTGTCAGTAAGATGAATTCACTAATTTATTAAACAAACATTTCAGTGTTTATTATAAATAGAATATTGTACTCATGAATTTGGGATAATGAGTATGAGGTGGTGTTTATATCCCAAGAGAGTGGATGAGGATAAGAGTGAAGTAGTAGATGGCTACATGCAGAGGTTTATTAATGGTAATACACAGAATATGTTGTGGCATGATTCAGATCCCATTGAGCATAAATATCCTCAGTCTTTCAGGCTAAAAGTGTTTAAAATACTCATCATGTTACCAATTCAGATCTGGGCCAAATATGCCAGGGTCAACTTGTGTGTGGTTACTGGGCCGACTCAGTAAAGCCAATCTACTGACACAAGGCTGTGGTGAAGGAAAGTTCAGAATTTATTTTAAGGCACCATACAAGAAGTCCAGTACAGCTGGTGCTCAAAAACCTGGAACTCCCTAATGAGTTTCAGGAGAGCATTTTTAAAGGCCAGGTGAGGGAGTGGGGTATGTGATCAGCTCATGCACAATTCTCTGATTGGTTGATGGTGAGGTAACAGGGTAGTGTCACAGGAATTAACATTATCAGTCCTCAGGATCCAGTAGGTCTGGAGGCTAAGTGTTCTTGGTCATCAGGTAGTTAATTTCTTTCATTTGGTTGGGGTTTTCACATCTGTAAAACAACTCAGGAAATGTGCATCAGACGCTGTTATCTAGGTATAACAGTAAGGCGAGGAGCTAAAGCAGAGGGCATGAGGAATGGCCTATTCCAGAAAGGATCTTATTCTGCTACACTCCTATCACCATGGTACCAAAATACTGATGAAATACAGAACTTAGACACAATACAAAGTGCTCAAATAGACAGCCAAAGTAAAATTAACATTCTTAGGTGAATGGTACAAAAAATGGTATTGGGTGCAACACGCTTGATGGAAACAGAACCTCTGAGGTAATTGGATAAATTAGAAGTAATTGAATAAAGATGTGGTCTAAAGTAAGGTTTATGCAAATTCATAAGTAAAAACTGAGATTAAAGATCTTGGACTTATCAATCCCAATGTGACAAGAAGGGCATGCAACTCAGTAAAAAGTATCTGTTCCTTGAAAAAGAACCTAGGCACAACCAGATTAGAAGGTATTATATTCATCACATGGTTGACATCTCACAAAGTACTTTGTATGATCGTTGTGGTGAAAGTGAAATTTGTTCAGTCGTGTCCGACTCCTGGCGACCCCATGGACTGTATAGTCCTTGGAATTCTCTAGGTCAGAATACTGGAATGAGTAGCAGTTCCCTTCTCCAGGGTATCTTCCCAACCCAGGGATCAAACCCAGGTCTCCCACATTGCAGGCAGACTCTTTATTATCTGTCATAAAGAACAGACTTTTGGACTCAGTGGGAGGAGAGGGTGGGATGATTTAAGAGAATAACACTGAAACATATACATTACCATATGTAAAACAGATACCTAGTGGGATGTATAATGCATTGTACCCAAAGCTCTGTGACAACCTGAAGGGATTAGGTGAGGAGGGAGGTAAGGGGGGTAGTTCAGGATGCAGGGGGGGAACACATGTATACCTGTGGCCAATTCATGTTGATGTATGGCAAAACCATCACAATATTGTAAAGAAATTATTATCCAATTAAAATAAATAAATAAATTTAAAAAATACTTAGTGTGGAGAACTATATAATACGCACAGGGACAGTCAAACTCAGTTTAACAACGCTTTTGTCTTCAAAAAAACAAAAACCCACATAAGTATTACTGATAGAGATAAAGAAAGACTACATAGTATTCATATAAACAGCCAAACTCAACAAAACCATTATTTTTTTTTAATTGCATGTTTTTGGTGGATATGGAGTCCTAGGCTGGATTAACACTTCTATTACAGACAAGGTTCTGGTTTCCAGGACTAGCCAAATAAAGTAAGAATAATCTTTTACAGATTTTGTCACCAAGGTTAATTTTTGTTTGTATATGCTAATATTAGACTATGTTTTACGGAAAAATTCTTTTCAATTTTTTGTGTCTACCTTTTGGTCCAGAAGTATACTTCTAGGAATCTGTTCCACTGAAAAGCCTACACATGTGCACAATTATATATACATACAGATTTGTGCATTTTTTACACCATTTGTAATAGGGACAGCATGGGAGCAATCTGAATGCATATCAATGACGACAATGAAAGAGGAGAGTGAAAAAGTTGGCTTAAAGCTCAACATTCAGAAAACTAAGATCTTTGCAACTGGTCCCAACACTTCATGGCAAATAGATGGGGAAACAGTGGAAACAGTGGCTGACTTTATTTTTCTGGGCTCCAAAAACACTGCAGATGGTGATTGCAACCATGAAATTTAAAGACGCTTACTCCTTGGAAGGAAAGTTATATATAAATTTGTATACTGTACAAATTTAAGAAATTATTCAGTAGATCTATATGTACTAAAGAATGCTCAAACTACTGCACAATTGCACTCATCTCACATGCTAGTAAAGTACTGCCCAAAATTCTCGAAGCCAGGCTTCAGCTATATGTGAACCATGAACTTCCTGATGATCAAGCTGGTTTTAGAATAGGCAGTGGAACCAGAGATCAAATTGCCAACATCCACTGGATCATGAAAAAAGCAAGAGAGTTCCAGAAAAACATCTATCTCTCCTTTATTGACTATGCCAAAGCCTTTGACCGTGTGGATCACAATAAACTTTGGAAAATTCTTCAAGAGATGGGAATACCAGACCACCTGACCTGCCTCTTGAGAAATCTGTATGCAGGTCAGGAAGCAATGGTTAGAACTGGACATGGAACAACAGACTGGTTCCAAATAGGAAAAGGAGTACATCAAGGCTGTATATTGTCACCCTGCTTGTTCAACTTATATGCAGAGTACATCATGAGAAACGCTGGGCTGAAAGAAACACAAGCTGGAATCAAGATTGGCACAAGAAATATCAATAACCTCAGATATGCAGATGACACCACCCTTATGGCAGAAAGTGAAGAGGAACTAAAAAGCCTCTTGATGAAATTGAAAGTGGAGAGTGAAAAAGTTGGCTTAAAGCTCAACATTCAGAAAACGAAGATCATGGCATCTGGTCCCATCACTTCATGGGAAATAGATGGGGAAACAGTGGAAACATTTTCAGACTTTATTTTTTTTAGGCTCCAAAATCACTGCAGATGGTGACTGCAGCCATGAAATTAAAAGACGCTTACTCCTTAGAAGGAAAGTTATGACCAACCTAGATAGCATATTCAAAAGCAGAGACATTACTTTGCCAACAAAGGTCCGTCTAGTCAAGGCTATGGTTTTTCCTGTGGCCATGTGTGGATGTGAGAGTTGGACTGTAAAGAAGGCTGAGCGCCGAAAAATTGATGCTTTTGAACTGTGGTGTTGGAGAAGATTCTTGAGAGTCCCTTGGACTGCAAGAAGATCCAACCAGTCCATTCTAAAGGAGATCAGCCCTGGGATTTCTTTGGAAGGAATGATGCTAAAGCTGAAACTCCAGTACTTTGGCCACCTCATGCGAAGAGTTGACTCATTGGAAAAGACTCTGACGCTGGGAGGGATTGGGGGCAGGAGGAGAAAGGGACGACAGAGGATGAGATGGCTGGATGGCATCACTGACTCGATGGACGTGAGTCTGAGTGAACTCCGGGAGTTGGTGATGGACAGGGAGGCCTGGCGTGCTGCGATTCATGGGGTCGCAAAGAGTCGGACACGACTGAGCGACTGAACTGAACTGATATGTACTAAAATAATAACATAACCGAGGTAAAGTACTAAGTGAAAATAGCCAAACTTCAAGTAGCAAAAGAAATACTTCCTTTCTTTGTCTCTCTCACGCACATACACACAAATACACATCTCAAATCTGATACATATGTGTGTGAGAGAAAGGGGAGACAGAGAGATCTGAGTGGTAAGTGACAAATTACTTTGCATATTTCTTATTTCATGAATTTGTGGTTTGACTTATTTTAAAAGAAACATTTATTATTTCTGTAACTAAAATTATTTAACTGACACAAGTTATTTTGCAAATATCCCAATAAATGATTCCTTTTTATATAGTTTTTCATTGGTCTCTAAGGAGTATATGTCCACATGGGTGCAGTTTCACATGAGTTTACATACACGTATGTTTTACATATAGCCTAAGCTCAATAAACATATGAAAGTATGAGTAAATACACAAAAGAAATGCTCAGGGATAGAACTAAGGAAAGAATAAAATGTTCAGAATTATTGTTTTTATTTAATGAGTTAAAACAGAGTATCCATTATTTTATTTTCTGAAATAGTGTAACTTCCTTTACTTGAATATTCTATCAGACCAAAAAAAAAAAATCAAAAACAAAAAAGACCCTTTTTTGGTTCAGGGGGTATTTTCTTGAATTTTAAATGAAGCAGTTGAAATTATTGACGAAGATATGATTATATACTTATTTTACTTCTGAATCTTATAAAGTCTATTATTCCTTTAAGCAAAATAGCACAGGAAAATTATTTTTATCATAGATGTTTTATCCTCTTTACAGAAAAACATATTTCTCACTGTTCCTATTGTCTCACATAGTTATAAATCCTTTGAACAAATGACTTTGGGATTTCTGGTTCTCTTCCAGGTTGTGGATATAGTACACAGTGTAATATTAATGATTCTAACTGAGATTAAGTTGAGTCATTTGCCTAGCACATTTCATCATTAGTCCAGTAGCATTCTTAGCCATTCTCTGCAGTTCTATCATCAGACACTAATTAAAATATTCTAAGGATAGGTAAGACTTCATTTTTCCTCAAAGTTTCTGCTTCAGAAACTTATTTAAATATATTACTCAAATTCATAGTTTTAAAATACCATCACTTTTAACCCACTCTTATTCAAAGATTTCTAATCACCTGTTTTGATATTTTCATATTTCCCTTGTACCACAAAGTTGCTGCTGTTTTGGTTATGGGATAAAATTGAAAGTGAAAGTGAAAGTGTGTCCTCAGTTGTGTCCTACTCGTTGCGAAACCATAGACTATACAGTCCATGAACTTCTCCAGGTCAGAATATTAGAGTGGGTAGCCGTTCTCTTCTCCAGGGGATCTTTCCAACCCAGGAATTGAACCCAGATCTACCACAGTGCAGGCGGATTCTTTAACAGCTGCGTCACTAGGAAAGTCCCATTATACATAAAAATAAAGGCATATATATATACATATATATATATATATATAAATGAAGGAAATACTGGTTTGTGGGACAAAAATATTCAACTTATATATCTTGCAGTATAGAAACAGTTGTTGTCACTCAAGTATACAGAGCATTGCTATTTTTTTCCTCTTTCTTCCTTTAAGGGTAAAATAGAAATAGAAATAAAATATGACAGTGCAATTCTGAACAAAATTATTGTCTACCAATTGGTTTACCTGCATGTGAATATTTTATCATCACATTTTCTTAGTACAATCACACCACAAACACAGGGAAAATTTACAGCTGTGAATTGCTAGAATATTTTCTAAACTATTATGTGAAAGATGCTTATAACAGTACAGTAGGAGGGACAGTATGTCTGCTCTGAAAGCCATTTGCCTACAGATGGTTTCATTTTACTCAGTGGCTTTAAAACAGGGATAATGATGTGGAAGATGATGCATTTTTCTAGTTACATTTACACATTTATTGGAAGTAGTTCAGATTTTCCAATTTATATAGGGTTTCTATAGTATTTTTATTCCTGAGAGAGATGTTCATAGGAAAAATTTTTACTTAAGCAATTTACTTGTTGAGAGGAAAGTTTCAGAAAAGGGAAGGGACTAGAAAGGCAAAGCATGTCTTTAATTATAAATCACAACGTTGAAAAGAGGTGAGCTGGGGGAGGAATAGCAAAAGTGGGGTAAGGGCATCTTGTTTGTGTGTCAAATACAAAACCCCAGGAGGGAATGATGACGCCATCAGAAATGCACCTTGCTGCTGGCTCTCTGACCTCTCATTTTCTCTGGAGCATATTCAGTATCCCCATAACACACAAAGCAAATTTTCTTATCTTGTTCATGGTAAAAATACAAGCAAGCAGAGTATAAGAAGAGAAGGACATGAGCACAAAGACCAATTTGTGAAGAGAGCAATCATGCCCTTCACTTAATATGCCAAGTACAAAAGGCCTGTTGTTTTCCTTTGTTTTATTCTCACTCCTTCTGCAACAATAGATAGATTTTTTTAAGTATGAATTGTCTGTTAGTATGGATGGTTAGTTTGTACACATATGTTCATAGATTATGTATATGTATTTTAGAGCAATGAAATTTTTGAAAGAATAATATATTTATATTTTTTCTACTGTTTATTTGCTAGAACTTTTTCTTGCTTTAAAATGGATGCCAGGACCATCAACAACATTCTGAATATGCAGAAATTCCCTACACACATAAAACTGTACTTGTGGTAGTTCTTCTTTTTAATAACTTAAACATGTATGTGATTGGAAAGGAGACTCTAGGTAGTGCCCTGGATAACTCCTAGAAGTCCATTCAATTCTCTTGAAGGTTTATTTTACCTTTATCATTAGAAGGCAGTTTACAGATTTCTTAAAGAGCCAACAGACGGCAGCCAAGACTTTCAGATTAGCACAGAAATTTTATTTGCACAATTATCCCCAAGCAGCAATTACATGTCTAAAGACAGAGCTGTCATTTTTAAGCCCAGCAACCTTAAAACTGTTAAAGTATTTTTTTCAGGCAAAAATAATAATTAAAAAAAGTCTCTTTGCTTTTAAAGGATCAAGCCCAGCTTCAGTTTCATAGTTAAAATTTCCTTCTTGTGCGTTTATGTAAGATTTACTAAAAATGATAAACATACCCATATAACATATTTTTTTATTTGCCAATTGAAACAAGAACCAAAATGCACAAGATTTCAGTAAGCCTCACATTTCCATTTAACATAAAACTTCGAGGAGTGCTGCAGTTATGGGAGTTAGTTTTCAGTCCATTTTCCTAAAACTTAAAGAGTGCTGCATTTGCCAAGAGGTTTACATTAGACTGTAATATTAGAAAAATCTGACTTCTGGCACAAAATGATTATTAATATTTTTAATATACTCAGATGAACTCCTTAGAATAAAAATTATTGAGAAAATTAATTTCTATCATCCATTTAAAATGTTCACATCAGTTTATTATGCTCAATGAGTCTCAGCTGAAATACATTTGCAAGGGGAAAAAAAATCACCTGCCAAAGACCATAATACATTTCAAGTTGGCTTTGAGAGGGGGAACTTTTCTATTAGTCTCCAGTATTACTTCATGTCAAAAATATATTACAGGCAATTCTCAATTATTCAGAAATGTATTATCCAGGCCTTTTGTCTGGATTTCTTTATCATCCTACTACCTAACAAATGAATATTTTAATTTATTTAGCTATTAAAATATCTGAAAGTACTTGGGTCTCAACCACTTCCTCATAGTCATTCACTACTTTCCCTGAGCTACCTCTAAAACTTGTAGTTCTATTATGCCTCTCAACAAGTTGATTGAACTTGTTTACATATCTGTCTCACCATCATCAAAACTGTGAGTTCCAGGAAAAATTATGTCATCCATTTCTATATTGCCATTGCTAAGCAAGTAGTTGAAATTCAGAAATAAAGTGAAACTGACTCAAACAACGTGACTTCTTTTCAACACTAGTACTAAATGTTCATTATATTCCGAGCACTTTATTAGGAGATTTAGGAAGATGCAAAAGAAATGGAAAACTTTCTCTGCCCTAGAGATGATAATCATCTTTTAAAATACAGGCTTGCTTAAGAAAAGGTACAAAAATCATTATTTTTTAAAATATAAATTTATTTATTTTAATTGGAGGCTAATTATTTTATAATATTGTATTGGTTTTGCCATACATTGACATGAATCCACCACTGGTGTACACGTGTTCCCCAGTGTGAACCACCCCCCCCCACCTCCCTCCCCATACCATCACTCTGGGTCATCCCAGTGCACCAGCCCCGAGCATCCTGTATCATGCATAGAACCTGGACTAGTGGCTCATTTCACATATTATATTATACATGTTTCAGTGCCATTCTCCCAAATCATCCCACCCTCACCCTCTCCCACAGAGTCCAAAAGACTGTTCTATACATCTGTGTCTCTTTTTGCTGTCTCGCATACAGGGTTATCATTACCATCTTTCTAAATTCCATATATATGCATTAGTATACCGTATTGGTGTTTTTCTTTCTGGCTTGCTTCATTCTGTATAATAGGCTCCAGTTTCATCTACCTCATTAGAACTGATTCAAATGTATTCTTTTTAATGCCTGAGTAATACTCCATTGTGTATATGTACCACAGCTTTCTTATCCATTCATCTGCTGATGGACATCTAGGCTGCTTCCATGTCCTGTCTATTATAAACAGTGCTGCTATGATCATTGGGGTACACCTGTCTCTTTCAGTTCTGGCTTCCTCGGTGTGTACGCCCAGCAGTGGGATTGCTGGGTCGTATGGCAATTCTAGTTCCAGTTTTTTAAGGAATCTCCACACTGTTCTCCATAGTGGCTGTACTAGTTTGCATTCCCACCAACAGTGTAAGAGGGTTCCCTTTTCCCCATACCCTCTCCAGCATTTATTGCTTGTAGACTATTGGATAGCATCCATTCTGACTGGCATAAAATGGTACCTCATTTTGGTTTTGATTTGCATTTATCTGTAATGAGTGATGTTGAGCATCTTTTCATGTGTTTGTTAGCTATCTGTATATCTTCTTTGGAGAAATGTCTATTTAGGTTTTTGGCCCATTTTTTTGATTCAGTCATTTATTTTTCTGGAATTGAGCTGCAGGAGTTGCTTGTATATTTTTGAGATTAATTCTTTGTCAGTTGCCTCATTTAGTATTATTTTCCCCCATTCTGAAGGCTGTCTTTTCACCTTGCTTATAGTTTCCCTTGTTGTGCAGAAGTATTTTTTAAATTTTAATTAGGTCCTATTTGTTCATTTTTGCTTTTATTTCCAATATTCTGGGAGGTGGGTAAAAAAAAATTTCTAAACACAAATTATTGTGATGCAAATAAATATGCAATTTTAAAGAGCTACAAAGTTTGGGCCAGCTATCTGGAACAAGAGTCAACAATCAAGGCCAAAGTTCAGATTTTGGTTGTCAGGTGGTAGTTTAAACCTTTTTGAGGGATGAAATCTCTGAACTGTTAAAAGATCAAAGATTATACCTTGAAGGGCATCCAGAATTAGAGAGCAGAAGAAATAAATGGGCTAGCAGACATCAAGAATACAACAGACTGAGAAATATAAAAACAAGATAGCAACATCCTAGAAGCAAGTGATGGCAAGAAGTTTTAAAGAAGGCATGGTAATAGAGAGATCAAGAACAGCTGACACTAACTGTAAAGAAAAAGAGGGATTAAGCACGATTGCCTAGGATGAAATCCCTAGCGGATGAACTTAGAACAGCTTTTGGTGATTTGTGAAGAGAAGATAACCACTTAGCAGAGAACTGATGCAAGTTTTTTTTTTTGTTGTTTTTGTTTGCTATTTTTTTCTGTTTCTGTTTATGGGTGTATTTCGTTTGCTTCTTTTCTTCTCTCTTTTTTGGGTTGTTTCAGAGAATTTTACCTAGATAAATAAACACAATTAGATATCCTGAAGTGGTGTACAATGAAAGAGAAATCAAACCAGCTTATTGTGTATCATCTATGGCCTTCTTTACAACTAAAGCAAATAAAAAGGGCTTTCTGTTTTAATGTAAAAGTCAGAAAAATGTGATAATTTTTTTTTGGTCTCTTTAATATCACACACAGCTACAAGATTTCTAATTACAATAAGAAAAAATTGATATTGGTTTACACATATCCACTTATAAACATAGTGAAAGTGTTAGTCACGTCCAACTCTTTGTGACTCCATAGACTGTAGCCCACCAGGCTCCTCTGTCCATGGAATTCTCCAGGCAAATACCTGGGGTGAGTTGCCATTCCCTTATCCAGGGGATCTTCCTTATCCAGGGATCATACCAAGTTCTCCTGTATTGGAAGTGGATTCTTTACCATCTGAGCCACTCAGGCCATTGTAATAAAAAAGCATAACAATTCCACCTAAGTTCTTAATACTTTTTAGTTTTCACTTATAGACAACGCTGAAGTTGTTCCACTGTACACAATTATTTGTGTGTGTGTGTCTTGTTTTACATTTGTTGAAATTTAAGTTTGTGGTTAAAATGAGTCAGTAAATCTATTAACATTGTTTATCCATAATAAAAATTTGGTCTCTACAAATTAACTTAAATATCTACATGACTATTAACATACCTTTTATAAGAAACAGAAAAGGAACACAGAAAAAGTCATTATCTTTTTTTGTTTTTGCAAGACCTAGTAAGAGTAACAATGTCTATTCTGGTCCTCATCTCCATCTTTTGTGAAAGCTCTAGATTTTAAAGGTTCCTCCCAGCTAAATCTGAGTTATCAGAGGTTATATCATGTGTATTAATAAAATAGTTTTCTTATCTACCAATTATCACTACCCATTTCCTTTCTGTCTTCTATAGTTGCCCTCCAGTGCTACAACTACAGTCACTGCAGTATAACCTACTTCTCTGGTTTAGCTCCCTACTCAGGCTAATGCACCTACCCCTTTCCTCCAAGGGCAGTCATCACAAAATAGTGCTCTACACTTAGCTCCCACTTGTGTTTCCCTCAGTGTTGACTATAGCATATGTTCTCAACTCCTATAATGATCTGAGTAAAGCAAGTCCTTTAGAATTGATTCACTTTTTATAGCCCACTCTCTGTGATAACTGGGCATGAATTTGTGGGAACTGTGCTGTAGAACAATCTGGGTGCAGGTGCCATGCTTCACTCAAAATCCTCTTCTTTCTTCAAAGTGGGCAATTCTTTTAGAGTTTATGGTTCAGTTCTCAAGGCTTTGTTTCCAGGGAGAAGGGTTATTTCTTAAGAAGTCTCTTTCCTCATCCCTCACACAAACAAGAACCTAGTGGTCATAACATTAGCTTTGGAGGTATATCTTTTTTCCTGAACTGAAGGCTACTTATCTATCAATCTAGAATAACTATTACAATGTAAAGTACACTTAGTAGCCCTCAATTTCATTACTCTAATCTCTCTTCCCTTGATTTTCAGTGGAATTTGAATATGCAAACAACATCCAAAGAAAGGTGCAGAGATTTGCAGAGCAGGGAAAAAAAATAGAATTTTGCTGATGCAACTGAGCATATGCCCTTTAGAAAATTCTATGTAAGTAAATGTCATTACATATTAGCAAAATTGCCAAAGTAGGGAATTTCAGTAGTAAAACCAGGATTTGCTTGCTGGAACAAAATAGAAATTCTTCTAAACATTGCTGTATATTTTGTGAAATATTAAAAAAAAATTCTAAAATATATTTTAAAGGAAACTGTTTTATTAAACGTAGAAAAATGCTGAATAAACTAGAGCTTGCCCTTACATTTAAGAACTCTACAAATGGTCAAAGAAATGAGAACAGAAAACATGTTAAGCCCTTCTTTGCATCTAGCTACTTTATATTTCCTCTAGCTACTCAATAAACATGAATGGATGAACGAATGTAGAAATGAATAAATGAATGATTTTAAAAGTATGCTAACAAAATAGTGGTTGAAATACTTGATACTGAAGTGTATAATGAATATCTTTTCACTTTTTTGATACTTATTCTGTTTCTGAGGCAGGAAATGCTCTTCTTCCATCCTTTGATTTTCTGGTGGGTGTGCAGATAATTTTGCCTTTTCATACTGTTCATGGGATTCTCAAGGCAAGAATACTGAAGTGCTCCCTTCTCCAGTGGACCACATTTTGTCAGAACCCTCCACAATGACCTGTCCATCTTGGGTGGCCCTAAATGGTATGGCTCATAGCTGCATTGAGTTAGACAAGGCTCAGAAGGGCCTAGAGGAGCTATCCCACAGTGAAGGTCAGAGGGGCAGTTGTGAGGAGATAGCCTTCATCCAAGGTAAGGAGCAACGGCTGTGCCTTGCTGGAGCAGCCGTGAAGAGATACCCCACGCCCAAGGTAAGAGAAACCCAAGTAAGATGGTAGCTGTTGCAAGAGGGCATCAGAGGGCAAACACATTGAGACCATACACACAGAAAACTAGACAATCTAATCACACTAGGACCACAGCCTTGTTTAACTCAATGAAAGTAAGCCTTGCCCGTGGGGCAACCCAAGATGGGCGGGTAATGGTGGAAAGGTCTGACAGAATGTGGTCCACTGGAGAAGGAAATGGCAAAATACTGCACTATTCTTGCCTTGAGAACCCCATGAACAGTATGAAAAGGCAAAATGATAGGAAACTGAAAGAGAAACTTCCCAGGTCAGTAGGTGCCCAATAGGCTACTGGAGATCAGTGGAGAAATAACTCCAGAAAGAATGAAGGGATGGAGCCAAAGCAAAAAGAATACCCAGCTGTGGATGTGACTGGTGATAGAAGCAAGGTCTGATGCTGTAAAGAGCAATATTGCATAGGAACCTGGAATGTCAGGTCCATGAATCAAGGCAAATCGGAAGTGGCCAAACAGGAGATGGCAAGAGTGAATGTCGAAATTCTAGGAATCAGCAAACTGAAATGGACTGGAATGGGTGAATTTAACTCTGATGACCATTATATCTACTACTGTGGGCAGGAATCCCTCAGAAGAAATGGAGTGGCCATCATGGTCAAGAAAAGAGTCCGAAATGCAGTACTTGGATGCAATCTCAAAAATGACAGAATGATCTCTGTTCGTTTCCAAGACAAACCATTCAATATCACAGTAATCCAAGTCTATGCTCCAACCAGTAGCACTGAAGAAGCTGAAGTTAAACGGTTCTATGAAGACCTACAAGACCTTTTAGAACTAACACCCAAAAAAGATGTCCTTTTCATTATAGGGGACTAGAATGCAAATGTAGGAAGTCAAGAAACACCTGGAATAACAGGCAAATTTGGCCTTAGAATATGGAATGAAGCAGGGCAAAGACTACTAGAGTTTTGCCAAGAAAATGCACTGGTCATAACAAACACCCTCTTCCAACAACACAAGAGAAGACTCTATTCATGGACATCACCAGATGGTCAACACCGAAATCAGATTGATTATGTTCTTTGCAGCCAAAGATGAAGAAGCTCTATACAGTCAGCAAAAACAAGACCAGGAGCTGACTGTGGCTCAGAACATGAACTCTTTATTGCCAAATTCAGACTTAAATTGAAGAAAGTAGGGAAACCCACTAGACCATTCAGGTATAACCTAAATCAAATCCCTTATGATTATACAGTGGAAGTGAGAAATCGATTTAAGGGCCTAGATCTGATAGATAGAGTGCCTGGTGAACTATGGAATGAAGTTCTTGGCATTGTACAGGAGACATGGATCAAGACCATTCCCATAGAAAAGAAATGCAAAAAAGCAAAATGACTGTCTGGGGAGGCCTTACAAATAGCTGTGAAAAAAAGAGAAGTGAAAAGCAAAGGAGAAAAGGAAAGATATAAGCATCTGAATGCAGAGTTCCAAAGAATAGCAAGAAGAGATAAGAAAGCCTTCCTCAGTGATCAATGCAAAGAAATAGAGGAAAACAACAGAACGGGAAAGACTAGGGATCTCTTCAAGAAAATCAGAGATACCAAAGGAACATTTCATGCAAAGATGAGCTTGATAAAGGACAAAAATGGTATGGACCTAACAGAAGCAGAAGATATTAAGAAGAGATGGCAGGAATACACAGAAGAACTGTACAAAAAATATCTTCACGACCCAGATAATCACGATGGTGTGATCACTGACCTAGAGCCAGACATCCTGGAATGTGAAGTCAAGTGGGCCTTAGAAAGCATCACTACGAACAAAGATAGTGGAGGTGATGGAATTCCAGTTGATTTATTCCAAATCCTGAAAGATGATGCTGTGAAAGTGCTTCATTCAATATGCCAGAAAATTTGGAAAACTCAGCAGTGGCCACAGGACTAGAAAAGGTCAGTTTTCATTCCAATTCCAAAGAAAGGCAATGGCAAAAATTGCTCAAACTACCACACAATTGCAGTCATCTCACACGCTAGTAAAGTAATGCTCCAAAATCTCCAAACCAGGCTTCAGTAATATGTGAAATGTGAAATTTCTGATGTTCAAGCTGGTTTTAGAAAAGGCAGAGGAACCAGAGATCAAATTGCCAACATCTGCTGGATCATGGAAAAAGCAAGAGAGTGCCAGAAAAACATCTATTTCTGCTTTATTGACTATGCCAAAGCCTTTGACTGTGTGGATCACAATAAACTGTGGGAAATTCTGAAAGAGATGGGAATAGCAGACCACCTGATCTGCCTTTTGAGAAATTTGTATGCAGGTCAGGAAGCAACAGTTAGAACTGGACATGGAACAACAGACTGGTTCCAAATAGGAAAAGGAGTATGTCAAGGCTGTATATTGTCACCCTGTTTATTTAACTTGTATGCAGAGTACATCATGAGAAACGCTGGACTGGAAGAAACACAAGCTGGAATCAAGATTGCTGGGAGAAATATCAATAACCTCAGATATGCAGATGACACCACCCTTATGGCAGAAAGTGAAGAGGAACTAAAAAGCCTCTTGATGAAAGTGAAAGTGGAGAGTGAAAATGTTGGCTTAAAGCTCAACATTCAGAAAACGAATATCATGGCATCTGGTCCCATCACTTCATGGGAAATAGATGAGGAAACAGTGGAAACAGTTTCAGGCTTTATTTTTCTTGGCTCCAAAATCACTTCAGATGGTGACTGCAGCCATGAAATTAAAAGACGCTTACTCCTTTGAAGACAAGTTATGACCAACCTAGATAGCATATTGAAAAGCAAAGACATTACTTTGCCAACAAAGGTCCGTCTAGTCAAGGCTATGGTTTTTCCTGTGGTCGTGTATGGATGTGAGAGTTGGACTGTGAAGAAGGCTGAGTGCCAAAGAATTGATGCTTTTGAAGTGTGGTGTTGGAGAAGACTCTTGAGAGTCCCTTCGGCTGCAAGGAGATCCAACCAGTCCATTCTAAAGGAGATCAGCCCTGGGATTTCTTTGGAAGAAATGATGCTACAGCTGAAACTCCAGTACTTTGGCCACCTCATGCGAAGAGTTGACTCATTGGAAAAGACTCTGATGCTGGGCGGGATTGGGGTCAGGAGGGGAAGGGGATGACAGAGGATGAAATGGCTAGATGGCATCACTGACTCGATGGACGTGAGTCTGACTGAACACCGGGAGTTGGTGATGGACAGGGAGGCCTGGCGTGCTGCAATTCATGGGGTCGCAAAGAGTTGGAAATTACCGAGCGACTGATATGATCTGATCTGATCTGTAGTCCATGTGATCATTTTGATTAGTTTCCTGTAATTGTGGTTTTCATTCTGTCTGCCCTCTGAGGGATAAAGATAAGAGGCTTATGGAACCTTCTTGATGGGAAAGACTAACTGTGGGGGAAATTGGATCTTGTTATTATGGGTGGGGCCAATCTCAGTGAATCTTTAATTTTCTGTTAATGGGCATTTCTGAGTTCCCTCCCTGTTGTTTTACCTGAGACCCAAATATGGTGGAGGTAATGAAGATAATGTTGCTCTCATTCAAAAGGCCCCGTGCATACACTACCCCACTCAGCTCCCTCGACCCTGAAACAGGCCACTACCAACTCATACCTCTGCCAGAGAATCCTGGACCCTCATAGGCAAATCTATGTCAGTCTCTTGTGGGGTCACTGCTGCTTTCTCTTCAGTCGTGGTGCACACAAGATTTTGTTTGTACCCTCCAAGAGTTTGTTTCTCCAGCCTCGTGCACGTTCTGGCAGCTCTATATGGGGTCAATGGCAACCTCCTCCATGAGGGTTTATGCCACACCCAGGTCTGCCTCACCCAGAGCCCCTGCCCCTGTAGCAGGCCACTGCTGAGCCGTACCTCTGCAGGAGACACTCAAATACTCAAAGGCAGGTCTGGCCCAGTCTCTGTGGGATCTACAATTAGCACATGAAATTACCTAGCCCATAAAAAACTAACCATGCCACATTCCATGGCTGCCACACTCACCCTCTGCGATGGCCCAAACCCTTGGAGTGTGCATTTCTCTGAATCCAAACAAATCTACCTCTTACTTATTGCTGTGTCTCTCATTGAATTATTTTTGCAATGAGCTTCTGAGCTTCATTAGGTCCTGAAGCCAGGCACAGTGGGTTTTGGCTTGGCTCAAGTCCCGGTAGGATACAACCAATTGACTAAGCATAGCACAATCCATGGCATGTAGGTTTGAGTCCCAATCTTTGGTAAACAGATTCAAACACAACTTTCAGAAATGGAATGAAGATGACCTGCACAATACTTTGTAAGTGGTGGAAGAGATGGAGAGGAGCTGAAGGATGGGAGGGAAAAGCAGTGGTGAAAACAGGTCAAGGAATCGCCTTCATAACCTGTCAGAAAATCTGCTAAATATCTGACCTGTGCTCAGAGTTTTCAATGACCTGATCTTTGACACAAAGAAGATTAAGGACAAAAGAACACTCACCACTTGGGCAACAGCTATTAGGGCGCAGCAGATACTGGAGCCCTCAGGACACATGGAGGAGTAGCCTCTGTCAGAGAATGAGATGACTGGATGGCATCACCAACTCAATGGACATGAGTTTGAACAAGGTCCAGGAGTTGGTGGTGGACAGGGAAGTCTGGCATGCTCCAGTCCATGGGGTCACAAAGAGTTAGACATGACTGAGAGACTGAATGGAACTGTGCAGATAATTAACCCACCCTCTTAGACTGAAAATTGAGCAAAGTGACAAAGGGTGGTAAGAGTAGGACATACATGAATCTGGAGCTCAGGAAAAAAGCTTGTCAGAAGACATTCATCACTGCACAACTGGTAGATGAAACCATGGATATGGAGGTCATTGCCTAGGCAAAATGTGTGAGAGAAATGAAAAAAAAAATGAAGTACAAAAGGTTAGTATTTTAAAAGTGTGATTACAAATCCTGCTGAAAATAGAATTTTCCTGCATACTCTCATATGGCAATGAATATTGAGAATAAAAACAAGTCACTCAAGTATATTTATAACATTTAAAAATATTGTTGAGGGGGGCTACCCTGAGATGGTGGAGGAATAGGACAGGGAGACCACTTTATTCCCCACAAATTCATCAAAAGATTATTTGAATGCTGAGCAAATTCCACAAAACAACTTCTGAACGCTGGCAGAGGACACCAGGCACACAGAAAGGCAGCCCATTCTCTTTTAAAGGAGGTAGGACAAAATATGGAGAAGGCAATAGCACCCCACTCCAGTACTCTTGCCTGGCAAATCCCATGGATGGAGGAGCCTGATGGGCTGCAGTCCATGGGGTCTCTAAGAATCAGACACGACTGAGCGATTTCACTTTCAATTTTCACTTTCATTCATTGGAGAAGGAAATGGCAACCCACTCCAGTGTCCTTGCCTGGAGAATCCCAGGGATGGAGGAGCCTGGTGGGCTGCCATCTATGGGGTAGCACAGAGTCAGACACGACTGAAGCGACTTAGCAGCAGCAGCAGCAAGACAAAATATAAAAGACAAAAAGAGAGACATAAGAGTTAGGGATGGAGACCTGTCCCAGGGAGGGAGTTGTGAAAGTGGAGAGGTTTCCAAACATCAAGAAACCCTCTCACCAGCGGGTCTGTGGGGTTTTGGAATCTCAGAGGGCAACATAAGCGGGAAGGGGAAAAAAAAAAAAAACTACAGAATACTCGCCTAACCACAACTCCCGGTGGAGAAGTAGCCCAGATGCTTGCGTTGGCCACCAGCAAGCAGGGGCTGAACAGGGAGGTGCAGGTTGCATGCTTAGGGTAAGGACCGGGCCTGAATGCCCTGAGAACAATCTGAGGGAGCTAACGTGAGATAGCAATCCAAACTGTGGTTTAATCAGAGAGAGAAAAAAGAAAAAAGAGAGAGAGAGAGAACTTTCCAGTGAAAAGCTCTAACCTAAGACAGAGACTGGTCTGCTCATAGAACAAAGGATTGAGCACATACCAGAGGAGAGCTATCCAGCTGCAGAACCGGCCCATCCCCTTGTCAAAAGCAGTGAGGCAGGCGGTAACAGCCAGAGCTGGAACGCAAGGGGCAATCTCGGCCCCAGAGACATATCCTCCACCAAATTGTGAGCAGGCTCCCAGTTGCTAACCAAGTCTTCCTGGGATCCTGGACTGTTGACATGCACCAGGAGGGTCGCAGCTTGAAATCAGCTCCCCAGAGGAGATACATGGCACACCTGAAATGGCACTTTCACTGCAAACACAGGAAACGGAGCAGCTAGGAACGGGGAGGTGATAAGACACACCACACATCGGGGACAGTGTGCTCTCCAAGCATCTGGTCACCTGAGATGCTCAGACCTGGGAAGGGCACAAAACACAGGGCCAACTGAGTCTGTGCCTTTGTGGGATGCCCAAGAACCTGAACCTGGCTTAGACCTGGGAAGTGCACACAACCTGAACCTGGCTTAGACCTGGGAAGTGCACACAACCCAGGGCCCACTTTAGACAGTTCCCCTACAGAGCAACATGGAGCCTAAGCAGTGTAGATTGGGAATGCACACACGCCATGACTGGGGGCAAACCCAGTGTGGCCCAGATACTGGAGCACTCCCAGCACATGCCAGTGTATTTGTTTGCAGTGTTCCTGCCTCCCCACAGCACAACTGAATGAGTGAGCCTAAATAAAGTGACCACTTTCGCCCCATTGTGTCAGGGCAGAAATTAGACACTGAAGAGACTTGCAAACAGAGCAAGCAAAAACAAAAAAAGAAGAGGGAACCGCTTTGGAAGTGACAGGTTCAAGAGATTAAAACCCTGTAGTTACCATTGACTACATTGAAAGGAGCCTATAGAACTTGAGAAGTATAAGCTGGAACAAAGAACTATCTGAGCATGAACTGCCCTCAACACCTCCAGAGAAATTTCTAGATATATTTTATAATTATTTTAATTTAATCTTTTTTATTTTAAGTTCTTTATTAGTCTTTAATTTTCGTTTTATAACCTACTGTTACCTTGCAAAAAAAACCTATTTTTAAAGTAAGTTTCATATATATATATATATATATATATATACATACATATATATATATATATGCCAGAGTCCAGCTCCAGCAGCCAGGGATTCAACCTGAAGAGATGGACGTTGTCAGTGATGATGATGTAGCCTCTGACTCATAGTATGGGACTACATGCATATTTCAAGCTTCAGGTTTTCTTTTATACTTTGACAAAAGCATTAGGTCAGAGGTTTGACATTTTTAGTTTCCTCCACCCAGATGTACTGTACTTAACTTGTGATTACATTGTAACTCATGCTACATTCCTCAGTTTATTTCTTATCTTTCTAAATCCTGTTTGCCCCTAGCATCTTAAGATCATTATCTACTAAAAATTCTTCTAGCTATTCTTAATTAATCCTAAGCCTTAAACTCAGCAAACTTCTTTTGCCATAAACATTCCCCTCACAAACAGTTCTCAGATAATAATCCTTCCTGTGGCCTCAAGCTGCTCATCCTGGAACAGTCTTTGTAAAGATCCTTGCACAAATGTCAATGGTTATTTTATAGATATTTTCGGGCACAACTGTAGAAGGCTTTGTCCTTTCTCATGCTTCTCTCAAGCACCTTAACATTCTTTCCAGCCAACTCAACCAAAGAAAGGAAAGAACAAGTCAGAATCACAAGGCCTAACTCCTTCATCCCAAGACTGTGCCTGCAAGATGAGGAGAGGGGGTTGGGGCCATGCCTCCATTTTGTCATTAATGCCTAATGCAGCTCCTGACATCTCCCCCTTTCTTATTTTTTAGAGCGTAAGTATGAAACTCAGTAGATAAAGCAGAGACACTTTGGTTAAGTATTCTGAAAAGGCACGGGGCTATTACACAACTCAGAATCATAGGCATAAGCACATGGCCACATGAATCATTATTATAACAAAGGATCCATGGGAAAGATATCCCTCCAGATTTTCAAAGAGGGAATTAGAAAGCCATTGAGAGGAAAAGTCAGACTCCACCTGCTTCATATTCTGAATATCCTGATGTAACTTATAAATATTAATACTAAAATCTGAATGATTCCAGACGCCTAAAATATGATTCCTAATGTGTTCTCAAGAATGTACAGAATCATTCACTTGTAGAGGGGGAACACACATCTATTTAATTTCAGCATGGCACCTTAAAGACAACTTAATTTTTAAATTCGTAATTTCTTGCCCTATAAGCAGGACTGCTACTTTTAAAGCATTGACCTTATTTTCTATTTTCCTGTCTATAATTTCCTGTGTAGTAAGAGCTACGGAGACATTTCTGGACAGCTGATCGACAAACGAGGCAGTATATATTTCTCTTGACAGGGCAACAGCAGAAACTGTAACTTAAGCAATTATGGCAATCAAGGCAATTATTCCCACAATCAGAGCTGCAATGAATCTCTTAGGTGGAGAAATTAAGCCATTAAATTCATACAAAACTTTCAATGCATAATCATCAAACCATTGTCCCTCTAATTTTACAGGAACCATCAAATATGGTGGTTGCTTTACAATCATCACAGCCTTATAATTACTATAATCATTCCCATCAACACAATTTGATATAAAACAATCCACACCTTCAACATTATAAACAGTTTCTCCTTCAAAACTCTCCTTCAAAACTTCTCAACTCATTCTGATTTCTGGCCAACAAAAATGCATAGGGAGAATGTGTGCAGGCCCATACAATATATCTTTGTTCATTTAAAGGTCTATGTAAAATCACAAGTGCCATAGCAGCCAATGCTCTCCATAGTTCAGGCTGCATGGGACCTGTTCCATTGAAACTCACTAAAGGAGGAACCCATCCATTAACTTGCTACCTAGTAATTGCTAAAGGATAAGGAATGAATGAATCATTCCATAGGGATCTATGAGGTTCTTAAAAAATCAAGTTCAATTGTTGATCCGAAAGATAGGGGCACCCCGATTCAGTCAGAAAATGTCTGGTGGCAACAGTGGGAATAGATAACTTTATGGCATACATGCATTCTTTCCAACAAGGAAAGCCAGAAATTCTGCTTATGCTTTCCCAGGCCTATAGTCCTTGTTCATCAGAATCTGGAGGAGGGAGTGCACAGCTCAGAAAGTCCTTTAAATGAGGGGCTGCCTGTTTTATGGCATCATATAGTCTTCCCTGCGCCCCTGGCATCAGCAGCTGTAAGGACCAAAAGTCTCTCTTGCCATCACTTCTTGGAGAATCAGTAAGCATGCCTTTTAAGGAAGTGCTAACACATCCATTCAACACCAGAGCTGATCCTTGTAAGGAGGAAGGTATAGCAAAGCAAATAGGTGGATAAACGGACACGCCTGAAAAATTGAAGGGAGTGCTGACCACTGTTTTAGCATTATTAGGATAGATAGACCTCTGCCCAAAAGAAGAGTATCATTAACAAAAACACAAATGGGCTCATTCATCCAATCAACAGGCTGGAAAGAAGGTGGATTAGGCAAATAGGCCCAATGAACCTTTTCTGCACTGGAAGGCCTCGGCTGACAAGCCAACACAGCAAGCATAGCCACAAACATTACCATAGGAGTGGCCTCATGTCTCCCCCTTTCTATTAATTCTTCAGCCTGTTGAGCGAGATGTTTCAGCTGGCCCCTAGTTGGCACCATGCTGGAGGTAGTTGCTTGAGTATGATGATGGTGATGAGATGGAGCAGAATACGGTTGGACTTGATTAGCATGTCTCTCCTGAAGCGCCAGGTGCCTGAAGTGATGTACTAGCGGTAAAGCCTCAGGTGAAGGGTCACTCACCCTTGGGCTTCTCCTTGGCTCCCTCAGGTCCAGACTCAACGAGCTTCTGATCTCCCCATCTTTCCTCGGTCCCAGGCTCCAGGACCCCAGAGATCTCAGTGACCTCAGGGGTCTTTGTGATCCTGGAGGTCTCATGGGACCAGACACGTTGAATTAGTCTTTCAGGAATCCAAACAGGAGAAGTGGAATCCTGTGGAAACACACAAGCATACCCTCTCCCACAAGTTAGTAACGCATCTGGCCCTCTCCATTCTCCTGTAAGGAGTTCTTTCTACTTGACCAAAGGCAGAGTCATAGCCCCTTCAGGAATCCAGTGTCTCATCATTGCAGTCTGCCCCTGTGTGTCCATGTTTAAATGATTAATTAGAAACAAAGCATGGTGTAAAACATGATGTGAAAAGGAATACTTAAATTCTTCCTGCCTTAGTTTAACTATCTGATTTTTTAAAGTCTGGTGTGCCCTTTCCACTATGGCTTGGCCTTGGGAATTAACTCCTAAAGGTGGAGATGGATTAAATGTTGGGCAATTTGGACACAACTATTTGTCTGGCTGCTTCCCTAGGGATATGAAACTCATACCTTAAATGAGCTGCATTTTGATGGTGAATTTTGTGAAAATTTTTGGCCTTGTCAATCTTTTCATGTAAGTTTAAAGCAATTACTTTAGTTAATGCATCTGCCAAAGCATTTCCTTCATGCAAATGGCCGGGCAAGCTGGAATGGGCTCTAATATGTCACAAAAAAATATTTTTTTCTCTATGTTTAATCTCCTCCTGTAAATCAGATAACAAGGAAAAAATGGTAGTTTAGTTTTCTGGAATATTAGCAGTCTCAATATGGGGAAACAACCCTACAATATATCAGGAGTCAGTCAGAAGATTGAAGGTACAGTCTCTTAAATGTTGAAAAGCCCAAATAACCACCCTCAACTCAGCTCTCTGGACCAATGTCTCTTCAGTTACCTGAACATGGGATTTTCCATCAATAATTGTGACTGCTTTACCGTTAGAGGAACCATCTGTGAAAACTAAAATTGCCCCTTCCAAAGGTTGAATAGAAAATTTCTTCAGAAAAATCAGTGGATGTGCTTTCAAAAAGTGCAAAAGGGGGCTTGAGGGCAAATGAAACAAAATTTGACCCCTGAAATCTATCAGGGCAACTTGCCAATCATCACTATTTTGTAAAAGAAATTGCAGTTGATCATTATTGAATGGAATCACTATATTTGCTACTTCCATTCCAAAAAGTTCCACACTTCTTTTTCTACCTTTTATAATTAATTGTGCCACCAAACTGGGATAAGACAAAACTATTTTTCTTGGCATCAGTGGTAGATGGAGCCATTCCAATGGGCCTTCTTGCCACAAACATTTGGTAGGTGTATGTTCCGTGGTGAGAATAATTAAATCCCATTCTCTGGTAATATTATTCCTAATTAACTGATCATTTAAAGCCTCATCCACTTTAACAAGAGCCGATTCGGTCTTACTAGTCAATTCTCTCTTAGAACTGGGATTAGGATCGCCTTTTTTTTTTTTTTTTAATTTTATTTTATTTTTAAACTTTACATAATTGTATTAGTTTTGCCTTTTAAGAAATCAAACAGAGGATTTAAATCTGCAGTGGTCAGTTTTAAATGTGGGTGTATCCAATTAATATCCCCTGGAAATCATTTAAAGTTAGTAAACAATCTCTCCACAGCTGCAAAGGGGCATGACTCACAGTATGGGTACTTAATACCCTCCCTAAATAAGAGAAAGGAGGATTTACTTGTATCTTACCTGGAGCTATCTTTAAACCCCAGTTTTCCAAGGCCTCAATAAATTCAGATAAGATTTCTTGCAACAAAGCTCTGTCCTTATGAGCTGCCAAAATATCATCCATATAATGTATCAAATACAGATCTTTATACTTTCCTCTAACATTTTGCACAGCTTGGTCTACAAATTTCTGACACAAGGTGGGTATATTTTTCATTCCCTGAGACAAAACCTTCCATTGAAATCTTCTATAGGGCTGTTTAAAATTAGCTGAAGGGAGACTGAAGGCAAACAGCCAGGGGGATGGTAAAGAAACAATCCTGTAGATCTATGACTATCACATTATATTGAAAAGGCACAGCTACTGGGGAAGGGAGGCCCGACTGGAGGGCCCCCATGTCTTCCATAGTTGCATTTATAGCTCTCAAATCTTGTAACAATCTCCATTTTCCTGATTTATTCTTAATGACAAAACTGGAAGTATTCCAGGGGCTATTAGAAGGCTCTATATGGCCCGCTGCCAGTTGTTCCATAATAAATCCTCAGCTGCCTGCAGCTTTTCAGCTGTTAAGGGCCATTGCTCCACCCATACCGGATCATCAGATTTCCAGGTAATAGGGTCAGCAGCAAAAAAACAGCCTCTAGGATAAATTTGAATATCCCAGATATTCTCTATTCGTGTTAGGAACTGCCTCTAATGGAGAAGCAATTCCCTGATGATCTTTACCAAGCCTCTTATCAGGATTATACCTCATTTGCAGCATTTGATTAGTAACCTTTCCATCTGGGCTGTTTAAAAGCATTCCCATCTGAAATAATATATCTCTCCCCAATAAAGAAAAAGGTAGTGAAGGAGTCACATATGGACAAAAGGTGCCTTGTGCCCCCTTTTCATCTGACCATGTCAAAATTTGTGAGCTCTTAGCAACAGAGGATACTGACCCTATTCCTACCAATCCAGCATTGGTCAGATGTGTCAGCCAGGATGAGGGCCCATCTTTTCCAGCAATGCAAGAGACGTCTGCTCCAGTATCTAACAGCCATGACATTTTATTTTCTTGAATTAAAAGATCTTTCAAAGGCTTAGAAGCTGTAATTTCCTGCACCCCAAAAGCTAGATCAATGGATCTGAATCCTCTGGGGTCCCTAGCTTGAGAAATCAAGGTTTTTCTTGTCTGATAATAAGGTAAAAACAAAAGCTGTGCTATTCCTTTACCTTTATTAATTTGCACAGTTCTGGCAGGTGGCAAGATCAAAACTTTATTTTCCCCAGTATAATCATAATTTACTACACCAGTTCAGTTCAGTTCAGTCACTCAGTGGTGTCCGACTCTTTGCGATCCCATAAATCGCAGCACGCCAGGCCTCCCTGTCCATCACCAACTCCCGGAGTTCACCCAGACTCACATCCATCAAGTCAGTGATGCCATCCAGCCATCTTATCCTCTGTCGTCCCCTTTTCCTCCTGCCCCCAATCCCTCCCAGCATCACAGTCTTTTCCAATGAGTCAACTCTTCGCATGAGGTGGCCAAAGTACTGGAGTTTCAGCTTTAGCATCAGTCCTTCCAAAGAAATCCCAGGGCTGATCTCCTTCAGAATGGACTGGTTGGATCTCCTTGCAGTCCAGGGGACTCTCAAGAGTCTTCTCCAACACCACAGTTCAAAAGCATCAATTCTTTGGCACTCAGCCTTCTTCACAGTCCAACTCTCACATCCATACATGACCACAGGAAAAACCATAGCCTTGACTAGACGGACCTTTGTTGGCAAAGTAATGTCTTTGCTTTTCAATATGCTATCTAGGTTGGTCATAACTTTCCTTCCAAGGAGTAAGCATCTTTTAATTTCATGGCTGCAATCACCATCTGCAGTGATTTTGGAACCCCCCAAAATAAAGTCTGACACTGTTTCCCCATCTATTTCCCATGAAATGATGGGACCGGATGCCATGATTTTCAGGCACTACCAAAATTCCTTGAAGAGAGAGAGAGCGCTACACCCTAGCACAAGCCCTACAATGCCCTCAGGCAGGGGGCCAGCCACTCCTGTTGGAATCAGACTAACCAATACATCAGGGTTGGTTAATATTGTTGCCATGGTGGAACTGAGGTCCAGTCCTGCACTACCTGAGGTTGCTCTAAGGAGTTCCGAGATGGAACAAAGGGAACAAAGGGATTCAACGCAACTGCCCTTATGGTTGTCTGGGGCCGTGGCTGCCCCTTCTGCCCATTTCCCTGAAACAGGGAAAAGTTACTTTCTTGTACTTGGAGGGTGAGCGTAGTCCCATTCTTATGAAATTTAGATCTACAGTCTTTTGCCCAGTATTTCTGGCACTGGGGGCAAAGTGCCTTTGGGGGGTTGGTATTAGTCTGTATTGTCAAGGCTTGTTTTCCCTGCTTGGCAGGACATTTCCAGCAAAAAAGCCCCATTTGGCCACAAGAAAAACATTTTTTATTTGTAGAATCATTTCCATTAGGATTAATCTTTTTTTTTTTTTTCTTTAGCCTGGGTGAGGCCCCTCGAGGGGGTTTTCTCCAAGGAGCAGGCTCTGTATATTGTGCATGCTTCTGCTTTAAAAGCTCCATTGTTTTTTTTTTTTTTAAACTCTTTAATCTTTCTGAGCCTTAGGCAATGCTCTGGGAGGCTTTGGGGGCAAAGTGGGGAACTCCTAGGCCCTGGGAGGCACAAGCGGAGGTGGTGGTGATTGTCTTGAACCAGAAAGTAGTGAATAAATTTTTAAAGGTTTGCGTAGAGGGGGAGGGGGCTCGCCAGTGCACCTGGCCGCAGCGTCCTGTAAGCCCTCTCCTTCTTCGGGAAGAAGTCTCGAGGGAGGAGCACAGTCTCCCTCCTTTTCTTCATCAATGGCAGAAAATATGATCTGCGCAGAAGGTGGAGACCCACCATCGACCACTATAGCTTCCCCCATAAGCTATCTAACAGCCTCATGATGGGAGTCCAGGATGTTTCTAATCATATTACACAGAGCAAAAGAATCTACAGGAACCTTTTCTGGCCCATGCAAAGTATAAAACAAACGTAGAAATTTAGACAGCCGTCCTGTGCTTACTTTAACGCCTCTGCCTCTATGGGCTAACATATGAAGTAATATTTCAATAAACATTTGTCTATTCTTAGATGCAGAGAAACCCATTCTTCTAGAGAATATTCTTATTCATTCTGTACCCTCCTCACCCTGCCTAAACTGCAGAGGGGTGCCAGTCCCCCACAGGTACAATCCTAAGTGTCCTGCGTTACAATCACAAATTACTTACTATTCAGTGTCCCCTGTTTGGGTGCCACTTGCCGGAGTCCAGCTCCAGCAGCCAGGGATTCAACCTGAAGACACGGATGGTGTTGGTGACAATGACATAGTCTCTGACTCATAGTATGGGACTACCTGCTTATTTCAAGCTTCAGGTTCTCTTTTATACTTTGACAAAAGCATTAGGTCAGAGATTCGACATTTTTAGTTTCCCCCACCCAAATTTACTGTGCTTAACTTGTGATTACATTGTAACTCATGCTACATTCCTCAGTTTATTTCTTATCTTTCTAAATCCTGTTTGCCCCTAGCATCTTAAGATCATTATCTCCTAAAATGGCTTCTAGTTATTCTTAATTAATCCTAAACCTTAAACTCAGCAAATTTCTTTTGCCAGAAACATTTCCCTCAAAACAGGTCTCAGATAATAATCCTTCCCATGGCCTCAAGCTGTGGCCTATGTGCTCATCCTGGGGCATTCTTCATAAAGATCTTTGCACAAATGTCAATGGTTACTTTATAGATTATTTTCTGGGCACAACTGTAGAAGGCTTTGTCCTTTCTCATGCTTCTCTCAAGCACTTTAACATTCCTTCCAGCCAACTCAACCAAAGAAAGGAAAGAACAAGTCAGAATCACAAGGTTTAACTCCTTCATCCCGGGACTCTGCCTGCAAGATGAGGAGAGGGGGTTGGGGCCATGCCTCCATTTTGTCAGTAAAGCTTAATGCGGTTTCTGACATATACACACACACACACACACACACACACACACACACACACACACACACACACACACACATATATACATACACATTTTTTAGTTTTTCTGATTTTGTTTTGTTCCTTTTAAATATTGTATTTTTGAGAGTCTACCCTCTATTCTAGATTTGTAATCTTTGATGTTTAGTATTTGTTATCAATTTTGTACCTTGAAGAATGTAACCTTCAGTATCCATTTTTACTTAGGAGTGCAATTACTGCCTTGATGGCTCTCTCCACTTTTGACTCTCCTTTTTCTCCTGCAGGTCACATCTATCTCTTCCTGCCCCCTCTCTTCTCTATCTAACTCTGTGATTCTCTTTGTGTGTTCTGGGCTGTGGAGAACACTTAGGAAACTCATTGCTGGCTAGATTTGTCTCTCTCCTTTTGACTCCCCCTCTTCTCCTCCTAGTCACCTCTATTTCCTTCCTCCCTCTTCTCTTCTTTATGTAACTCTCTGAACCTTTCTGGGTGTCCCTCACAGTGAAGAATCTTTTCACTATTAACCTAGATGTTTTTACCATCTGTGCTGTATGGATCGAGAAGTCTTGAGGCAACTGTAAGAATAAGACTGAAAGCCAGAGGCAGGAGGCTTAAATTCAAAACTTGAGAATACCAGAAAACTCCTGACTGCAGGGACCATTAACTGACAAGAGATCATCCAAAAGCCTCCATACCTACACTGAAACCAAGCTTTACCCAAGAGCCAACAAGTTTCAGACCAAGACATACCACACTAATTGTCCAAGAATGCAGGAGCATAACCTGGAGCATTAAATTACAGGCTGTCAAAAGTCACATCAAGCACATAGACACCTCAAACATCAATACTGGATACTTCAGAGAGAAGAGATCCAGGTCCAACTACCAGAACACTGAAGCAAGCTTCCCTAAAAATCTAGAGTAGAGGTTAAACTCTCAAAAATACAATATTAAACAAAAGGGGGGGTAGTCCTAAGATGGCGGAGGAATAGGATGGGGAGATCACTTTTTCCCCCACAAATTCATCGAAAGAACATTTGAACACTGAGCAAATTCCACAAAACAACTTCTGAATGCTGGCAGAGGACATCAGGCACCCAGAAAGACAGACCATTGTCTTTGAAAGGAGGTAGGAAAAAAAATATAAAAGATAAAATGAGAGACAAAAGAGGGAGGGACAGAGATCCATCCTGAGATGGAGTCTTAAAAAAAAAAAGTTTCCAAACACCCAGAAAAACTCTCAGTGGAGAATCTGTGGTGAGCCTTGGAATCTCAGAGGGCAACATAACTGGGACAAAAAATAAATAAATAATTAAAACCCACAGATTACATACCTAAGGCAACTCCCAGCAGAGAAGCAGCACAGACACTTGCATCTGCCACTAGCAAGTGGGGGCTGGGCAGGGAGTCGTGGGCTGCATCACGTAGAGTAAGGACTGGGCCTGAACGCCCCAAGGGCAATCTGAGGGAACAAACTTGAGATAGCAAAACAGACTGTGGGATAGCTATACCACAAAAAGCCCTAACCTAAAACACTGTCAGGCCTGCTCACAGAACAAAGGACTGAGCCAAGTTAGCTGGCTGTGGACCAGTCCATTCCCCCCCGGGAGACAGGCAAGCGAGGGCAGCCAGACCCAGAAGGGGGCAATCACAGCCCCAGAGAGGCATCATCTACCAAACGGCAAGCAGGCTTCATTGTTAATCAAGACTCCTTGGGATTCTGGGCGGTCGACATCTGCTGGGAGGGTCACAGCCAGAGATCAGATCCCCAGAGGAGACACAGGGCACACCTGAGAAGGCGCGCCCATTGTAACCCAGAAAACCAAGCGGCTGGGACGGGGAAGGAGATAAGTCACAGCTCGCCAAGTACCTGGTCACCCGAGCTGCTGTGATCGGGGAAGAGCGCAAAACACAGGCCTAATCAAGTCTGAGCCTTTATGGAGTACCCAAGAACCTGAACCTGAGTGACTTTGACCTGGGAAGTGCACTCAACCCAGGACCGGCCTCAGACAGTTCCTGGCACAACAATCTAGAACCTGAGAAATATAGACTGGGAAAGCACAGACGCCGTGAGTGGGGGCAAACCCAGTGTGGCCGAGACACTGGGAGCACTCCCCACAGATGCCAGTGATATTTGTTTGCAGTCTTCCTCCCTTGCCACAGCATGACTGAACAAGTAAGCCTAAAAAAAATGACCACCACCGCCCCCTTGTATCAGGGTGGAAATTAGCCACTGAAAAGGACAGCAAACAGAAGCTAAAATAGAGGGAACCACTTCAGAAGTGACAGTTGCAATAGATTAAAACCCTGCAGTTAGCACCAACTACATAGGAATGGGCCTATAGATCTTGAGAACTGTAAGCCGGATCAAGGAACTATCTGAAAATGAACTGACCCCACACTGTCCACAACAATAACAAGAGAGAAAGTCCTAGATATATTTTTACTATTATATATATATATATATATTTAATTTTTTAAAAATTTAAGTCTTCTATTACTCCTTTAATTTTAATTATATATATAATTTTTGTGACTGTTTTTTTTTTCTTTAATATTGTATTTTTGAGAATTTAAACTTTACTCTAGATTTGTAATCTTTGTTTTTTGGTATTTGTTATCAATTTTGTACCTTTAAGAACCCAATCTTCAGTACCCATTTTTACTTGGGAGTGAGATTACAGGCTGGATTGCTCTCTCTGCCTTTGGACTCTCCTTTTTCTCTACCAGGTTGCCTCTATCTCTTCCCTCCCCCTTCTCTTCTCTACCCAGCCCTGTGAATCTCTTTGCATGTTCCAAGCTGTGGAGAACACTTAGGGAACTGATTACTGGCTGGATCTGTCTCTCTCCTTTTGATTCCCCCTTTTATCCTCCTGGCCACCTCTATCTCCTTTCTCACTCTTCTCTCCACTGTGTAACTCCGTGAACATCTCTGAGGGGTGCAGACTGGGCAGAACACATAGGGAAGTGATTACTGGCTAGCTTGCTCTCTCCTTTTTTGATTCCCCCTCTTTTCCTCTTGGTCACCACTATCTCCCTCCTCCCTCTTCTCTTCTCCATGCAACTCTGTGTACCTCCCCAGGTGTCCCTCACTGTGAAGAAACTTTTCATCATTAACCTAGATATTTTATCATTGGTGCTGTATAGATGGAGAAGTCTTGAGGTTACTGTAAGAATACGACTGAAAACCAGGGGCAGGAGGCTTCAGTCCAAATCTTGAGAACACCATAGAAATCCTCATTCCAGGGAACATTAATTGATAGGAGCTCATCTGACGCCTCCATACCTACACTGAAACCAAGCACCAACCAAGGTCCAAAAAGTTCCAGAGAAAGACATACCACACAAATTCTCCAGCAACACAGGGACATAGCCCTGAGCTTCAATATACAGGCTGTCCAAAGTCACACCAAACCCACTGACATCTCAAAACTCATTACTGGACACTTCAGTGCACTCCTGAGAAGCGAAATCCAGCTCCACCCAACAGAACATCAACACAAGCTTCCCTAACCAAGAAACCTTGACAAACCACACATCCAACCCCACCCACAGTGAGGAAACTCCACAATAAAGAGAACTCCACAAACTGCCAGAATACAGAAAGGCCACCCCAAACACAGCAATATAAACAAGATGAAAAGGCAGAGAAATACCCAGCAAGTAAAAGAACAGGATAAATGCCCACCAAACCAAACAGAAGAGGAAAAGATAGGGAATCTACCTGATAAAGAATTCCAATTAATGATAGGGAAAATGATCCAAAATCTTGAAAAAAAAAAAATAGAGTTACTGATAAATAGCCTTGAGACAAAGATCGAGAAGATGCAAAAAATCTTTAACAAGGACCTAGAAGAAATAAAAAAGAGTCGGTCAATAATGAATAATGCAATAAATGAGATGAAAAACACTCTGGAGGGAACTAAGAGTAGAATAATGGAGGCAGAAAACAGGATTAGTGAGGTAGAAGATAGAATGGTAGAAATAAATGAAACAGAGAGGGAAAAAGAAAGAATTACAAGAAATGAGGACAACCTCAGAGACCTCTAGAACAATGTTAAATGCCCCAACAATCGAATCATAAGAGTCCCAGAAGAAGAAGACAAAAAGAAAGGCCATGAGAAAATACTTTAGGAGATAATAGTTGAAAATTTCCCTAAAATGCAGAAGAAAATAGTCACCCAAGCTCAAGAAACCCAGAGAGTACCAAAAAGGATAAACCCAAGGCAAAACACCCAAAGACACATATTAATCAAATTAACAAAGATCAAACACAAGGAACAAATATTAAAAGCAGCACAGGAAAAACAACAAATAACACACAAGGGAATTCCCATAAGGATAACAGCTGATCTTTCAATAGAAACTCTTCAAGCCAGGAGGGAATGGCAAGACATACTTAAAGTGATGAAAGAAAAGAACCTACAGCCCAGATTACTGTACCCAGCAAGGATCTCATTCAAATATGAAAGAGAAATCAAAAGCTTTACAGACAAGCAAAAGCTGAGAGAATTCACCACCCAACCAGCTATCCAACAAATGCTAAAGGGTCTTCTCTAGACAAGAAACACAGAAAGGGTATATAAACTCGAACCCAAAGCAATAAAGTAAAATGCAATGGGATCATACTTATCAATAATTACCTTAAATGTAAATGGGTTGAATGCCCCAACCAAAAGACAAAGACTGGATGAATGGATACAAAAGCAAGACCCCTATATATGTTGCCTACAAGAGACCCACCTCAAAACAGGGACACATAGAGACTGAAAGTGAAGGGCTGGAAAAAGATATTCCACACAAAGAGAGACCAAAAGAAAGCAGGAGTAGCAATACTCATATCAGATAAAATATACTTTAAAACAAAGGTTGTGAAAAGAGACAAAAAAGGACACTACATAATGATCAAAGAAACAATTCAAGAGGAGATATAGCAATTATAAATACATATGCCACCAACATAGGAGTAGTGCAATATGTTAGACAAATGGTAACAAGTATGAAAGGGTAAATTAATAATAACACAATAATAGTGGGAGACTTTACTACCCCACTCAAACCTATGGATATATCAACTAAACAGAAAATTAACAAGGAAACACAAACTTTAAACTATACAATAGACCAGTTAGACTTAATCGATATCTATAGGACATTTCACATAAAAACAATGAATTTCAACTTTTTCTCAAGTGCACATGGAAACTTCTCCAGGAGAGATCACATCCTGGGCCATGAATCTGGCCTTGGTAAATTCAAAAATTTGAAATCATTCCAAGCATCTTTTCTGACAACAATGCAGGAAGATTAGATGTCAATTAGAGAAGAAAAAATTTTAAAAATTCCAACATATGGAGGCTGAAGAACATGCTGCTGAATAACCAACAAATCACAGAATAAATTTTAAAAGAAATCAAAATATGCATTAAAACGAATGAAAATGAAAACACAACACCCCAAAACCTATATGACATGGTAAAAGCAGTGCTAACAGGAAGCTTTATAGCAATACAGGAAACAGGAAAAAAAAAAGTCAAACAAATAACCTAACTCTACACCTAAACCAACTAGAAAAGGAAAATAGAAGAACCCCAGGGTTAGTAGAAGGAAAGAAATCATAAAAATTAGGGCAGAAATAAATGCAAAAGAGACAAAAGAGATCATAGCAAAAACGAACAAAAGCTGGTTTTTTGAGAAGTTAAATAAAATTGACAAACCATTAGCCAGATTCATCAAGAAACAAAGGGAGAAAAATCAAATCAATAAAACTAGAAATGAAAATGGAGAGATCACAACAGACAACACAGAAATACAAAGAATCATAATAGACTATTATCAGCAATTATATGCCAATAAAATGGGCAACTTGGAAGAAATGGGAAAAAAAAAATTCTTACAAAAGTAAAACTTTCCAAAACTGAACCAGGATGAAATGGAAAATATTAACAGACCCACCACAAGCATGGAAATTGAAACTGTAATCAGAAATCTTCCAGCAAACAAAAGCCCAGGACCAGACGGCTTCACGGCTCAATTCTACCAAAAATTTAGAGAAGAGCTAACACCCATCCTACTCAAACTCTTCCAGAAAATTGCAGAGAAAGGTAAATTTTCAAACTCATTCTATGAGGCCACCATCACTGTAATGCCAAAACCTGACAAAGATGCCACAAAAAGAAGAAAACTGCAGGCCAATATCACTGATGAACATAGATGCAAAAATTCTTAACAAAATTCTAGCAATCAAAATCAAACAACATATTAAAAAGATTATACATCATGACCAAGTGAGATTTATCCCAAGTGAGATTTATCCCAGTGATGCAAGGATTCTTAAATATTTGCAAATCAATCAATGTGATATACCACATTAACAAATTGAAAAATAAAAACCATATGATTATCTCAACAGATGCAGAGAAATCCTTTGACAAAATTCAACATCCATTTATGATTAAAAACCCTCCAGAATTCAGGAATAGAAGGAACATAGCTCAACATAATAAAATCTATATCTGACAAACACACAGCAAACATTATCCTCAATGGTGAAAAATTGAAATCATCTCCCCTAAAGTCAGGAACAAGACAAGGGTGCCCACTCTCACCACTACTATTCAACATAGTTTTGGACGTTTTGGCCATAGCAATCAGAGCAGTAAAAGAAATAAAAGGAATCCACATTGGAAAAGAAGAAGTAAAACTCTCACTGTTTGCAGATGACATAATCCTCTAAATCGAAAACCCTAAGGATTCAATAAGAAAATTACTAGAGCTAATTAATGAATATAGTAAAGTTTCAGGATATAAAATCAACACACAGAAGTCCCTTGCATTCCTATACACTAATAATGAGAAAATAGAAATAAAAATTAAGGAAACAATGCATTCACCATTGCAATGAAAAGAATAAATTACTTAGGAATACATCTACCTAAAGAAACAAAAGACCTATATATAGAAAACTATAAAACACTGGTGAAATAAATCAAAGAGGACACTAAGAGTTGGAGAAATATACTGTGTTCATGGATCAGAAGAGTCAATATAGTGAAAATGAATATACTACCCAAAGCAATCTATAGATTCAATGCAATCCTTATCAAACTACCAATGGTATTTTTCACAGAACTAGATCAAATAATTTAACAATTAGTATGGAAATACAAAAAACCTCGAATAGCCAAAACAATCTTGAGAAAGAAGAATGGAGCTGGAGGAATCAATCTGCCTGACTTCAGGCTCTACTACAAAGCCTCAGTCATCAATACAATACGATACTGGCACAGAGACTGAAATATACATCAACAGAACAAAATAGAAAGCCCAGAGATAAATCCACACACCTATTGACACCTATTCTTCAACAAAGGAGGCAAGAATATACAATGGAGAAAAGACAATCTCTTTAACAATTGGTGCTGGGAAAACTGGTCAACGACCTGTAAAAAAATGAAACTAGAACACTTTTTAAGACCATACAAAAAAAAAAAAATAAATTCTAAATGGACTAAAGATCTAAACGTAAGGCCAGAAACTATAAATCTCCTAGAGGAAAACATAGACAAAACTCTCTTCGACATAAATCACAGCAGCATCCTCCATGACCCACCTCCCAGAATATTGGAAATAAAAGCAAAAATAAACAAATGAGAACTAATTAAAATTAAAAGCTTTTGCACAACAAAAGAAACAATAAGCAAGATGAAAAGACAGCCTTCAGAATGGGAGAAAATAATAGCAAAAGAAGCCACAGACTAAGAATTAATCTAAAAAATATACAAGCAACTCCTGCAGCTCAATTACAGAAAAATAAGTGACCAATCAAAAAATGGGCCAAAGAACTAAACAGACATTTCTCCAAAGAAGACACACAGATGGTTAACAAACACATGAAAAGATGCTCAACATCACTCATTACAGAGAAATGCAAATCAAAACCACAATGAGGTATCATTTCACGCCAGTCAGAATGGCTGCTATCCAAAAGTCTACAAGCAGTAAATGCTGGAGAGGGTGTGGAGAAAAGGGAACCCTCTTACACTGTTGGTGGGAATGAAAACTAGTACAGCCACTATGGAGAACAGTGTGTAGATTCCTTAAAAAACTGGAAATAGAACTGCCATATAACCCATCAATCCCACTGCTGGGCATACACACTGAGGAAACCAGAATTAAAAGCGACATGTGTACCTCAATGTTCATCGCAGCACTGTTTATAATAGACAGGACATGGAAGCAACCTAGATGTCCATCAGCAGACGAATGGATAAGAAAGCTGTGGTACATATACACAATGGAATATTACTCAGGCATTAAAAAGAATACATTTGAATCAGTTCTAATGAGGTGGATGAAACTGGAGCCTATTATGCAGAGTGAAGTAAACCAGAAAGAAAGACACCAATACAGTATACTAATGCATATATATGGAATTTAGAATGATGGTTATGATAACCCTGTATGCGAGACAGCAAAAGAGACACTGATGTATAGAACAATCTTTTGGATTCTGTGGGAGAGAGCAAGGGTGGGATGGTTTGCGGGAATGGCTTTGAAACGTGTGTATTATCATATGTGAAATGGATCACCAGTCTAGGTTTGATGCATAATACAGGGTGCTCGGGGCTTGTGCACTGGGATGATGCAGAGGGATGGGATGGGGACGCAGGTGGGAGGAGGGTTCAGGATCAGGAACACATATATACCAGTGGCAGATTCATGTTAATATATGGCAAAACCAATACAATATTTTAACATAATTAGCCTCCAAAAAATAAATTAATTAATTAAAAATTAAATAGAGTAAAAACAAAATCACAAATGTTATAAAATATATATGATATTTACCTTAAAAACAGGGTCTTTTTTTGCAAGGCAATATTAGGTTATAAAAATGAAAGTTAAAGGAGTAATGAAAGACTAAAATTTTAAAAAAATTAAAAATTTATAAAATGATAATAGTAAAGTCTATCTAAGGATTGCTCTGGAGCTGTTGAGTGCACTGTGGGTTCAGTTCAGTTTCAGATAGTTTCTTGTTCCAGCTTATACTTCTTCTCAAGGTGTATAGGCCCCTTCCAATGTATTTGGTGCTAACTACAGGGTTTTAATCTGTTACACTTGTCACTTCCAATGCGGTTCCCTCTGTTTATTTTGACTTCTTCTGTTTTCAAGTCTCTTCAGTGTCTAATTTCTGCCCTGACACAAGAGGGCAAAAGTGGTCACTTATTTAGGTTCACTTGTTCAGTTGTGCTTTGGGGAGGGAGAAAAACTGCAAAGAAATATCACTGGCATGTTGAGGAGTGTTCACAGTGTCTGGGCCACACTGGGTTTACCCCTGCTCATGGCGTGCATGCTTTCCCTGTCTACACTGCTCAGGCTCCAGGTTGCTCTGCAGGGGAACTTTCTAAAGTGGGCCCTGGGTTGTGTGCACTTCCCAGGTCTAAGCCACACACATTCAAGTTCTGGGGTACTCCACAAAGGCACAGACTCGTTTGGGCCTGCACTTTTTGCCCTTCCCATGTCCGAGCACCTCAGGCAACCAGGTGCTTTGAAAGCACACTCTTCCCAGGTGTGGCGGTGAGTCTTATCACCTCCCCCATCCCAGCCGCTCGGTTTCCTGGGTGTGCAATGGGAGCTCTGTCTCAGGTGTGCTGTGTGTCTCCTCTGGGGAGCTGATCTCTGGCTGCCACCCTCCTGGTGGATGTCAACCGTCCAGGATCCCAGGAAGACTTGGTTAGCAACTAGGGGCCTGCTCACAGTTTGGGAGGATGCCATCTCTGGTGCGGAGATTGCCCCTCTCCCTCTGGCTCTGGCACTTGCTTGCCTGCCTCTCTGCCTCTGGTGGTGGGTGGGCCAGTCCGCAGCGGGCTAGCTCTCCTCTGGTATTCTCTCAGTCCTTTGTTCTGTGTGCAGACCCGGCAGTGCCTTAGGTTAGAGCTTTTAGCAGGAAACTTCTCTCTCTCTCTCTCTCTCTTTTTTTTTTTCCTCTCTGGCGAACCCAAACTGCCGGGGACCAGCCCCGGCTGAACCAGGGTATTCGAAGGAGAGACGGCGTAGGCGAAGATCAGGAAACAATTGCTTAATTAAACGTTAATTAAGGATATAAAGAGTAATAGAATGAGGATAGCTCAGTAAAATTCAGTGAAGAAAAGAGGCTGAAATAAGGATAGCTCAGTAGGAAAATTCACTGAAGAAAAGAGACTGAATAAAATTCCAAAGCAGGGAATTAATGTCACCTACGAAGGCCGCAGGCGTCCTCCCGTTCTCCCGAAGGAGAGGAGACACTAAGGCCTCCCCGGTCGGATCTTAGAAGCCCAGGCAAAATTAGTAGGCTTGACAAGCTTCCCTGCCTCAGAGGAAAAATTCAGCTAGAAGGTGAAAGAAAGAACGACATGGGGACACCAAATTCCGGTGAACAAAAGGAGATACTTTATTTTCCAAAGCAGTTTTATACCTTAAGTTGTGCATAGAGGATAATGGGGGAAGGGGTAGAGGCATGCAAAGACAGCAGTTCCTGATCCTTATCGAAGTCAGGCTTTCAAACTTATCATATGCAAAAGTTTAGGTGATTTACATCATCTTCTGGCCAGGAAGCCTGTTAACATTTTAAGAAACTTATTTTTCTCTAAAGGTGATTATTTTAAAGTCAGGCGCCAGCCTCCAAAAAGCATTGGAGAAAGTTGCATTCCTATAGGGCAAAGGTGAGGTGGGCTCAATCAAGAAAAGAATTAACTCAAGGGTCCAAGATTACAAACATTGAGGCGACTGCTTACATTTCTATACACCCATTATATCAATCAATACACCGCCAAGGACACAGTAGGTAAGGGATATGGAGACTTAGCAGCAAACATTGGCCCAACAAGTGAAAAACCCTTCACCAATACAATTTCTAATCAATCTTTTAACTACTCAAAGGAATCTGTGTTTAGACAGTTTAGAACATCTCCTGCCTCTCACAGTTGGGAGGCTCTGAACAATCACATGTTGCCGGAAAAAACCTATTCAGGCAGGCTAGAGGACTTCCAAAGGAGTTTGTAGGTTGAAACACTGTCACACCCAAGAATTATTAACTGGAGCTGTAAGCTAACTCTTTTTTCAGAGAGAGGTAGTGGGGGACAGCCCCCCGTAAAGTCAGAGGTGTAGGTGACAGCACAAAGCAGAAAGTAGGCAGACTCTGGTTTTGGGGGTAGATTGCTCGAGAATTTCCAGGGAGACTCCTGAGGCTTGATCCCGCCTTTGCGTATGCCGAGCCTCCTTCCTCATGACCTTTGTCATGGGCGGAGTTCCTCACGCTGGCTACCGGCAGTGATAGAATTCCAGTTGAGCTATTCCAGATCCTGAAAAGTGCTGCACTCAATATGCAATATGCACTCAATATGCAATATGCCGGCTCCCGGCACCAAACCATAGTTTGGGTTCCTATCTCACCGTAGTTCCCTCAGATTCCCCTCAGGGCATTCAGGCCTGGTCCTTAACTTAAGCAATGCAGCCCATGCCTCCCTTTTCAGTCATCACTTGCTGGTTGCTGATATGAGAGTCTGGGCTACTTCTCTGCTGTGAGTTGCCATTAGGCATGTAATCTGTGGATTTCACTTATTTATTTATTTTTCCTCCCCATTATGTTGCCTTCTGGCAGTCCAAAACTCCCCACAGACCCGCCAGTGAGAGGGTTTTCTGGTGTTTGGAAACTTCTCCTCTTTTAAGACTCCCTTCACAGGATGGGTCTCCATCCCTAACTCTTTTGCCTGTCTTTATATCTTTTCTATTTTGTCCTACCTCCTGTGGAAGACAATGAGCTGCCTTTCTGGGTGCCTGATGCCCTCTGAGAAGTTGTTTTGTGGAATTTGCTCAGCGTTCAAATGTCCTTTAGATGAATTTTTGGGGAGAAAGTGGTCTCCCTGTCCTATTCCTCTGTCATCATAGGACTTCCACCACTGCTGGAGCCTTTAATACCCCCACTCACACCTATGGATAGTTCAACTAAGCAGGAAATTAGCCAGGAAACACAATTTTAAATGATTCATTTGACCAACTAGACCTAATTGATATCTATAGGACTTTTCACCCCAAAACAATGAATTTCACCTTTTTCTCAAGTGCATGTTGAACCTTCTCCAAGATTGATCACATCCTAGGCGATAAATCTAGCCTTGGTAAATTCAAAAAATTTCAAATCACTCCAAGCATCTTTTCTGATCACAATGTGGTAAGATTAAATGTCAACTAGAGGGGGAAAAAAAAACCCTATTAAAATATAAACATATGGAGGCTGGATAACCAACATATCACAGAAGAAATCAAAAAGGAAATCACAGTATGCATATAAATGAAATAAAATAAAAAAATAATACCCAAAACATATGGGATTCAGTAAAGGCAGTGCTAAGGGGAAGGTTGATAGCAATGCAAGCTTACTTCAAAAAACAAGAGTGAAATCAAATAAATAACCTAACTCTACACCCAAAGCAACTAGGAAAAGAAGAAATGAAGAACCCCAGGCTTAGAACAAGGAAAGAAATCATAAAATTTAGGGAGGAAATACATGAAAAAGAAACAAAGGAGACTATAGCAAAAATCAACAAAACTAAAAGCTGGCTCTTTGAGAAGATAAATAAAATAGACAAACCATTAGCCAGACTCATCAAGAAACAAAGGGAGAAGAATCAAATCAATATAATTAGAAATGAAAATGGAGAAATCACAACAGAAAACACAAATACAAAGGATCATAAGAGACTACAATCAGCAACTATATACACAAAAAAATGGACAACTTTGAAGAAATTAACAAATGCTTACAAAAGTATAACTTTCCAAAACTGAATCAAGAAGAAATAGAAAATCTTAACAGACCAATCACAAGCACAGAAATCGAAACTGCAATAAAAAATCTTCCAACAAACAAAATTCCAGGACCAGACGTCTTCACAGGTGAATTCTGCCAAAAATTTAGAGGAGATCTAACACCTCTCCTATTCAAACTCTTCCAGAAATTTGTAGAGGAAGGTAAACTGCCAAACTCATTTGATAAGGCCACCATCACCCTGATACCAAAACCAGACAAAGATGCTGCAATAAAAGAAACTACAGGCCACTATCACAGATGAACACAGATGCAAAAATCCTCAACAGAATTCTAACAAACAGAATCCAACAACATATTAAAAAGATCATACATCATGAGAAATGGTCTTTATCCCAGGGTTGCAAATATTCTTCCATATTCACAAATCAAACAATGTGATACAGCACATTAACCAACTGAGAGATAAAAACAATATGACTATCTTAATAGATGCAGAGGAAGCCTTTGACAAAATCAAAATCCATTTATGACATAAAAAAAAAAAAACCTCCAGAAAGCAGGCATAGAAGGAACATGCTGCTGCTGCTGCTAAGTTGCATCAGTCGTGTCCGATTCTGTGCGACCACACTGACGGCAACCCACCAGGCTCCACCATCCCTGGGATTCTCCAGGCAAGAACACTGAAGTGGGTTGCCATTTCCTTCTCCAAGAAGGAACATATCCCAACATAATAAAAGCCATATATGATAAACCCGCAGCAAACATTATTCTCAATGGTGAAAAATTGAAAGCATTTCCCCTAAAGTCAGAAACAAGACAATGGTGCCCCCTCTCACCTCTATTATTCCACATACTTTGGAAGTTTTAGCCACAGCAATCAGAGAAGCGAAAGAAATAAAAGAAATCCACATTGGAAAAGAAGAAGTGTAACTCTAACTGTTTGAAGATGACATGATTCTCTACATGGAAAACCCTAAAGACTCCACCAGAAAATTACTAGAGCTAATCAATGAATATACTAAAGTTTCAGGATATAAAATTAACACACAAAAATCCCTTGGATTCATGTACACTAACAATGAGAAAACAGAAAGAGAAATTAAGGAAACAATTCCATTCACCATTTCTAGAAAAAAAATAAAATACTTAGGAATAAATCTCCCTAAAGTAACAAAAGACCTATATATAGAAAACTATAAAACACTGATGAAAAAATCAAAGAGTACACAAATAGATGGAGAAATATACCATGGTCATGGATCAGAATAATCAATCTAATTAACAGAATATACTACCCAAAGTAATCTACAGATTCAGTGCAATCCCTATCAATCTAACAATGGTATTTTTCACAGAACTAGAACAAAAATTTCACAATTTGTTTGGAAATGCAAAAAACCTCGAATAGCCAAAGCAATCTAGAAAAAGGAGAATGGACTGGAGGAATCAATCTGCCTGACTTCAGACTATACTACAAGACACAGTCATCAAGAAAGTATGGTCCTGGCACAAAGTCAGAAATATATATCAATGGAACAAAATAGAAAGCCTAGAAATAAATCCATGCACCCAGTGGAGGTGATGGAATTAAAGTTGAGCTATTTCAAATCCTGAAAGATGATTCTGTGAAAGTGCTGCACTCAATATGCCAGCAAATTTGGAAAAGTCAGCAGTGGCCACAGGCCTGGAAAAGGTCAGTTTTCATTCCAATCTCAAAGAAAGGCAATGCCAAAGATGCTCAAACTACTGCACAATTGCACTCATCTCACACACCAGTAAATTAATGCTCAAAATTCTCCAAGCCAAGCTTCAAAAATAAGTGAACCGTGAACTTCCAGATGTTCAAGCTGGTTTTAGAAAAGGGAGAGGAACCAGAGATCAAATTGCCAACATCTGCTGGATCATCAAAAAAGCAAGAGAATTTCAGGAAAAAAAAAAAAAACACATTAATTTCTGCTTTATTGACTATGCCAAAGCCTTTGACGGTGTGGATCACAATAAACTGCGGAAAATTCTGAAAGAGATGGGAATACCAGACCACCTGACCTGCCTCTTGAGAAACCTATATGCAGGTCAGGAAGCAACAGTTAGAACTGGGCATGGTACAACAGAATGGTTCCAAATAGGAAAATGAGTACTTCAAGGCTGTATATTGTCACACTGCTTAGTTAACTTCTATGCAGAGTACATCATGAGAAACACTGGGCTGGAAGAACCACAAGTTGGAATCAAGATTGCCGGGAGAAATATCAATAACTTAAGATATGCAGATGACACCACCCTTATGGCAGAAAGTGAAGAGGAACTAAAAAGCCTCTTGATGAAAGTGAAGGAGGAGTTTGAAAAAGTTGGCTTAAAGCTCAACATTCAGAAAACTAAGATCATGGCATCTGGTCCCATCACTTCATGGGAAATAGATGGGGAAACAGTGGAAACAGTGTCAGATTTTATTTTCTGGGGCTCCAAAATCACTGCAGATGGTGACTGCAGCCATGAAATTAAAAGACGCTTACTCCTTGGAAGGAATGTTATGACCAACCTAGATAGCATATTCAAAAGCAGAGACATTACTTTGCCAACAAAAATCTGTCTAGTCAAGGCTATGGTTTTTCCTGTGGTCATGAATGGATGTGAGAGTTGGACTGTGAGGAAATCTGAGCTCCGAAGAATTGATTCTTTTGAACTGTGGTGTTGGGGAAGACTCTTGAGAGCCCCTTGGACTGCAAGAAGATATAACCAGTCCATTCTAAAGGATATCAGTCCTGGGTGTTCTTTGGAAGGAATGATGCTAAAGTTGAAACTCCAGTACTTTGGCCACTTCATGCGAAGAGTTGACTCATCGGAAAAGACTCTGATGCTGGGAGAGATTGGGGGCAGGAGGAGAAGTGGACAACAGAGGATGAGATGGCTTTATGGCATCACCGACTCGATGGATGTGAGTTTGAGTCAGCTCCGGGAGATGGTGATTGGCAGGGAGGCCTGGTGTGCTGCAATTCATGGGGTCACAAAAAGTCAAACACAACTGAACAACTGAACTGTACTGAACTGATGGACACCTTATCATTGACAAAGGAGGCAATAATATACAATGGAGAAAAGACAATTTCTTTAACAAGTGTTGCTGGGAAAACTTGTCAGCCACTTATAAAAGAATGAAACTAGAACACTTTCTAACACCATACAAAAAAAAAAAAAACAAAAACAAAACTCAAAATGGATTGAAAATCTAAATGTAAAAGCAGATATATAAAACTCCTAGAGAAAAACATAGGCAAAACAGTCTCTGCCAAAAATCATAGTAGAATCCTGTATGACCCACCTCCCAGATTAATGGAAATAAAAGCAAAAATAAACAAATAGGACCTAATTAAACTTAAAAGATTTTGGACAAGGAAGGAAACTTTAAGCAAGGTGAAAAGACAGGCTTCAGAATGGGAGAAAATAATAGCAAATGAAGTACCTTACAAAGAATTAATCTCAAAATATATAAGCATCTCATGGAGTTCAATTCAGGAAAAATAAGTGATCCAATAAAAAAAATGGGCCAAAGAACTTGACAAACATTTCTCCAAAGAAGATATTACAGATGGCTAAAAAACACATGACCAGTGCATTCTCTTGGCAAAACTCTATTAGCCTTTGCCCTGTTTCATTCCGTATTTCAAGGCCAAATTTGCCTGTTATTCCAGGTGTTTCTTGACTTCCTACTTTTGCATTCCAGTCCCCTATAATGAAAAGGACATCTTGTTTGGGTGTTAGCTCTAAAAAGTCTTGTACGTCTTCATAGAACCATTTAATTTCAGCTTCTTCAGCGTTACTGGTTGGGGCATAGAATTGGATTACTGTGATATTGAATGGTTTGTCTTGGAAATGAACAGAGATCATTCTGTCATCTTTGAGATTGCATCCAAGTACTGCATTTCGGACTCTTTTCTTGACCATGATGGCTATTCCATTTCTACTGAGGGATTCCTGCCCACAGTAGTAGATATAATGCTCATCTGAGTTAAATTCACCCCTTCCAGTCCATTTTAGTTCGCTGATTCCTAGAATGTCAATGTTCACTCTTCCCGTCTCCTGTTTCACCACTTCCAATTTGCCTTGATTCATGGATTTGACATTCCATGTTCCTATGCAATATTGCTCTTTACAGCATAGGACCTTGCTTCTATCACCAGTCACATCCACAACTGGGTACTGTTTTTGCTTTGGCTCCATCCCTTCATTCTTTCTGAAGTAACTTCTCCAGTGGTCTTCAGTAGCATATTGGACACCTACCGACCTGGAGAGTCCCTCTTTCAGTATCCTATCATTTTGTCTTTTCATAGTGTTCATGGCGTTCTGAAGGCAAGAATACTGAAGTGGTTTGCCATTCCCTTCTCCAGTGGATCACATTCTGTGAGACCTCTCCATCATGACCAGTCCGTCTTGGATGGCCCCACAGGGCATGGCTTAGTTTCATTGACTTAGACCAGGCTGTGGTCCGTGTGATTAGGTTGACAAGTTTTCTGTGATTATGGTTTCAGTGTGTCTGCTCTCTGATGCCCTCTCACAACACTTACCATCTTACTTGGGTTTCTCTTACCTTGAATATGAGGCACCCTTCATGGCTGCTCTAGCAAAGGGCAGCCACTGCTCCTTACCTTGGACGAGGGGTATCTCCTCACCATCGCCCCTCCTGACCTTCAACGTGGAGTAGCTCCTCTCCACCCTCCTGCACCCATGCAGCCACTGCTCCTTGGACATGGAGTTGCAAAGATGATGCTGTGAAAGTGCTGCACTCAGTATGCCAGCAAATTTGGAAAACTCAGCAGAGGCCAAAGGACTGAAAAAGGTCAGTTTTCATTCCAATCCCAAAGAAAGGCATTGCCAAAGAATGCTCAAACTACCACACAATTGCACTCATCTCACACGCTGGTAAAATAATGCTCAAAATTCTCCAAGCCAGGCTTCAGCCGTATATGAACCATGAACTTCCAGATGTTCAAGCTGGTTTTAGAAAAAGAAGAGGAAGCAGAGATCACATTGCCACCATCCGCTGGCTCATGGAAAAAGCAAGAGAGTTCCAGAAAAACATCTATTTCTGCTTTATTGACTATGCCAAAGCCTTTGACTGTGTGGATCACAATAAACTTCGGAAAATTCTGAAAGAGATGGGAATACCAGACCACCTGACCTGCCTCTTGAGAAACCTATAAGTCAGGAAGCAACAGTTAGAACTGGACATGGAACAACAGTCTGGTACCAAATAGGAAAAGAAGTACGTCAAGGCTGTATATTGTCACCCTGCTTATTTAACTTATATGCAGAGTACACCATGAGAAACGCTGGACTGGAAGAAACAAAAGCTGGAATCAAGATTCGCGTGAGAAATATCAGTAACCACAGATATGCAGATGACACCACCCTTATGGCAGAAATTGAAAAGGAGCTAAAGAGCCTCTTGATGAAATTGAAAGAGGACAGTGGAAAAGTTGGCTTAAAGCTCAACATTCAGAAAACGAATATCATGGCATCTGGTCCCATCAATTCATGGGAAATAGATGGAGAAACATTGGAAACAGTGTTGGATTTTATTTTTCGGAGCTCCAAAATCTCTGCAAATGGTGATTGCAGCCATGAAATTAAAAGATGCTTACTCCTTGGAAGGAAAGTTATGACCAACCTAGATAGCATATTCAAAAGCAGAGACATTACTTTCCCAACAAAGGTCCGTCTAGTCAAGGCTATGTTTTTCCCAGTGGTCATGTACGGATGTGAGAGTTGGACTGAGAAGAAAGCTGAGCACCGAAAAATTGATGGTTTTGAACTGTGGTGTTGGAGAAGACTCTTGAGAGTCCCTTGGACTGCAAGAAGATCCAACCAGTCCATTCTAAGTGAGATCAACCCTGGGTGTTCTTTGGACGGAATAATACTAAAGTTGAAACTCCAGTACTTTGGCCACCTCATGCAAAGAGTTGACTCATTGAAAAAGACTCTGATGCTGGGAGGGATTAGGGGCAGGAGGATAAGGGGACAACAGAGGATGAGATGCCTAGATGGCATCACCGACTCAATGGACGTGAGTTTGAGTGAACTCTGGGAGTTGGTGATGGGCAAGGAGGAGTGGTGTGCTGCAATTCATGGAGTCACAAAGAGTCGGACATGACTGAGTGACTGAACTGAACTGAACAAACACATGAAAAAATGCTCAACATCACTCATTATCAGAGAAATGCAAATCAAAACCACATTGAGGTACCATCTCATGCAGTCAGAATGGCTGCTATCAAAAAGTCTAAAAACAATCAGTGCTGGAGAGGGTGCAGAGAAAATGGAACCCTTTACACTGTTGGTGGGAATGCAACATAGTACAGCCACTATGGAGAACAGTTTGGAGATTCTTTAAAAAACTGGAAAGAGAAATGTCATAATACCCAGCAATCCCACTGCTGGGCATACACGCTAAAGAAACCAGAATTGAAAGAGGCACATGTACACGAATGTCCATCCCAGCACTGTTTACATTAGCCTGGTCATGGAAGCAACCTAGATGTCCATCAGAAGACGAATGAATAAGAAAACTGTAGTACATATACACAATGGAATATTATTTAGCTATTAAAAATGCATTTGAATCCGTTCTAATGAGGCAGATGAAACTGGATCTTATTATCCAGAGTGAATTAAGTCAGAAAGTAAAACACCAATACAGTATATTAATACATCTATATAGAATTTATAAAGATGGTAACGATGACTCTATATGTGAGACAGCAAGAGAGACACCTATGTAAAGACCAGATTTTGGACTCTGTGGGAGAAGGCAAGCATGGGATGATTTGAGAGAATAGCATTGAAACATGTATATTACCTTATGTGAAATAAATCACCAGTCCAGGTTCAATGCATGAGGTAAGGCACTTAAGGCCAGTGCACTGGGATAACCCTGAGGGATAGAATGGGAGGGATGTAGGAAGGGGGTTCAGGATGGGGGACACATGTACACCCATGGCTGATTCACACCAAATTGTGGCATATACCACTACAATACTATAAAGTTAAAAAAAAAAAAAAGAAAGAAAAAATAACTTTATGATATATCTATTCTGTGGAACATTGTGCAGCTGTGAGAAAGGATAATATAACGTTATGCTATGGACTGGCCTCTAAAGCAAAATATAAAATAATGCTCATCAACTGCTTCCATTTGTATGCAAAAATAATGAAAAGGATATTTTCATTAATATAACAAAATGGAATATAGTGGGCTGGCCATAAATTTCCTTCAGGGATTTTTCTAAGATGGTATCAGTTCAGTTTGGTCACTCTGTTGTTTCTGACTCTTTTTGACTCCATAGACTGCAGCACGCCAGACTTCCCTGTCCATCACCAACTCCCAGAGCTTGCTTAAACTAATGCCCATGGAGTAGGTGATGCCATCCAACCATCCTATCCTTTGTTGTCCCATCTCCTCCTGGCTTCAATCTTTCCCATCATCAGGGTCTTTTCCAATGAATAAGTTCTTTGCATTAGGTGGCCAAAGCATTGGAGTTTCAGCTTCATCATCAGTCCTTCCAATGAAGATGGTATGGAAAAATTAAGATAGTAAGATGGTATGGAAAAGTCCAAATGAACTTTTTGGCCAACCCAATGCTATATGTCAGGCATCACACTAAAGATTAATCTCAGTTAATCTTTAAACAAATAATAAATTCACATGGCATTTCTGTCTCCATTTTACAGATGAGGAACCTAAGGCTAAGAGGTCAGGAAACCTCCCCAAATTCATCAAATATTTATTGAGCACTTAGTATATTCCAGACATTCTCCTAGGAGCTGAGGATGTATCAGTGAACATACAAGGATGTTTGCCTTATGGTGCTTATGTCCTAGTGAGGAGAGATGGGCAATAAAAACAAACATAATAAATAAGTTAATCATTAACATTAGAATATGATATGTGTTATGAAAAAAATGGAGCAGGGCAAGGGGAATTGGAAAGGAATATAGGGTTGGCAGATTTCTATTTTTAATAAAATAACCAGAGTAGGTCTCAATGAGAAGGTGGCATTTGACTTTAGGCCTAGAAGGAGGTAAGGCAGCGAGCCATGCTGATATCTGAATGAAGAATATTTCAAGCAGAAAGGACAGCCAATCCTAAGGCCCTGAGACAAGAGTGTTAGAACAGCCAATGTTGCTGGAACCAAGTGGACCAATGAAATAATATCTAATCCAGGAATCAACAAAGTTGTTTTTTTTTTTTTTTTTTTTCCTGTAAAGGACAAAGTAGTAAATATTTTAGATTCATGACCATATAGTCTATGTCGCTACTCAACTCTGCCTGTGGCATGAAAGCAGCCATAGACTATATGGAAATGAATGAGAGTAGTTGTGTTCCAATGAAGCTATTTATGGACACTGAAATTTGATCTTTATATAACTTCACATGTAACTAAACATTGTGTTTGATTTTTTTCAAATATTTAAAAATATAAAAAAAAAAAATTCTTGGGTTGTATAAGAACAGACCACAGACTGGATTTGGCCTAAAGACAATATGTTGCTAACCTAGATCCAGGAGATGAGCTCAGAGATATAATAGCATAGAGGGAAGGAAATAATGGTTTAATGGCTCTCCGAGCTTCTTCTAGTTTTTTTTTTTTTTTTTCTCTCATTTTCCTCTCACAGATACTCATGTTAATAAAACGTATTTCATAAGCAATCCTGTTTTTGTGTTTTGGCATTTACTTCTCAAACGACCCAAACTGGCAAAAGTGGGGCCAGGAGTGGTCCAAGAAAGCAAATAGTAAGGTATGGATTTGGAACAGTCTTATCTAGCATCTGGGAGCAAAGAGAACAACTAGTTAGTAGGTAATCACATATAGTCACTGGGACAAGATGGTGACTCAATCACTAAATATTTTACCATGGTTGTCTTAAGAAAATGTCCCAATCTCCATTGGGACAATGGAGAATATAATGATGTAAACATGGAAAAGTCTTAGTCCATTTATGCTGCTATAGCAAAGTACCACAGGCGGAATAGCATTTAAACAACAGAAATTTAGTTCTCACAATTCTGGAAGCTGTAAGCTCAAAATCAGTGTGTCGGCATGGTAGAGTGAGAGTCTTGTTCCAGGTTGGAGATTTCTTACTGAACCTCACATGGAAAAGGGGACAAAGTAGTTCTCCTGGGCTTCTTTCATCAGAGCACTAATTTTATTCTTGAGGGCTTTACCCTGATAAACTAATCACCTCCCAAAGACCACAACTCTATAGCACCGGGCATTTGGATTTCAACATGCATTTTGGGGGAACACAAATATTTAGACTAGAGCAAATGCCTACAAGAATAGCAGAGCTGGCTGGTTAATAGTAAGTCATATTGACACTTTGTAAAAGGATAAAAAGAGACTAAGGACCATTAACAAGTAATTAATACTTAAGTATTACAGCCATAGGCCTCTGGTCATTTTCAAGTACTTAGCTCTTAGGTAGAAGGGGAGACAAAAATGAGTGGCAGGATGAATATCTAATTATTATGTTTACATAACTTTTATTGAAGGCAAGTCAGTTATGGAAAAGTCAAGGCCTTGATAGAAAAAAAAAAAAACCCTGAAATCTCTGAACCTTTAAATGAGCGTATCTGGATATATGCCTTTAATGCTGTTGGGTCTACAGTTGGTGGACCCCAAAAAATTCTGTGGCCCTGAAGACATGGCCTAGCTTTCTTCTGTAAAATCTAGCACTTCCCCTGTGCTAGAGGACAATGATAAGAACTATTTTTCACAAAGCAACCAGTGAATATTCTCAGAAACTGCCCACATCTCCTGTCCTGATTATCAGGATGATAACAGATTGAATCCAAGAATAATGCAGCTGAGAACATGTTGGGCCTTCAAAGAAAGAGAAAAGGTCATAAAGAGTTACAGAAAGTACCTATGTTCTGCAAGATCCAGTGAGTACTCCTCAGATAGGACTTGGAGAGTGTTTTATCTAAAGAGGCTGGAATGTAAGACTGGATATGCAAGAATTAGTTATCCTGTGAGCAATTCTTTGGGAAATGGGCTTTAATATCCTAGCAAGTATCCCAGGGAATGAAGGACCTCTTTTCTGATGGTGATTCTTAGAAACATAGAGAAAACAATGTCCCATGATGAAGAAGTGGAGATGACTAAGGCTCTCTCACATAAAATAGAGGAAGAAATACAAAGTCTCAGGGAGGTGAGCAGAATGAAAAGACTATATTCCAATATGCCAAAGGACCCAGCTGAGGATGATATGAATGACCCAGAGGATAGACCATTCCACCAATGTCACAGGAATATACTGGAGAGAGGGGCACCAACCACACTAAAAAGTATAGTGATGGGTCTCCTGTGCAGAGTAGGGATGATGATAGGAAAAGTGGTCACAGAACTGGGCTGGTTAGTATCCATGGGGATGATAAGGTCCTGAAATAACAGAGTAGGGCATGGCTTAACTGCCAAATGCCACAGCAAACAACAATATTACAATGGCAACTAGGAAAGCTTTACTCATAGTGAGTTTTGAATTTAGTTAATAGAGGCAGGTAGATGAACATAAGAGTGGAAACACAGTGTATAAAATTTTTTGAATCACACAGTAATGCTCACCAGAAAATGCTGGGGTCCAGCCCCGGCTGATCCAGGGTATTAGAAGGGGAGATGGCATCAGCGACTTATTTAAATATTCAACAAAGATATAAAGAGTAATAGAATGAGGATAGCTCAGTAGGAAAATTCAGTGGAGAAAAGAGGCTGAGTAGCTTGGTTTACGTGGAAAATCAATATAACCTATGACACCAGGTTAGCTCTAACCACGGAGGCCACAGGCGCCCTCTTGAATAGCAGAAGATGCCCCACCTTAGACACCTTCTGGAGTGGGTCTTAGAAGCCCAGGCAAATAAATGGTCACAGAGGACCTCTGCGCTCCAGGTGGAGACTCAGCCAGAATGTGAAAAGAAAGAATGACATGGAGAGACCTAGCTTGGGTGAGCAAGGCCCGTAGCTTTATTTTCAACAGGGGCTTTTATACCCTAAGTTACACATAGAGGATAATAGGGGATGTGAAATCATGCAAAGTCAGCAGTCTTTGATCCTTATCCAAAACCAGGGTTTCTTTCCTGCAAATTTATCCTATACAAATGGTTTAGGTGATTTACATCATCTTCTGGCCAGAAGGCCTATTAACATTTTATGACTCTTGACAAAGGTTTATCAACCTTAAGACTTATTTTCTCTAAGAGTAATTATTTTAAGGTTTGGCGCCATCTTCCAAAGGTGTTAGAAAAGTTGCATTCCTATAGGGCAGAGGTGCAGTGGGTTTACAACAAAGGAAAGAATTTATTACCTTAAGGGTCTAAAGTTGCTAACACCAAGGCCACTACTTATTTTTTCTACATACCAACTATATTAATTAATACACATTCAAGGATACAATACAGGGGATGTGGAAACTTGGCAGCAAGCATTGGCTCATCAATGAAATCTTTTACTAGTTTTATTTTGACAGTTTCTAAATCTCTGAGAGGCTCTAAGCTATTTGAATATCTTAAGCTTCCCGTGCCTCTTGAGGCTGAGAGACTGTAAACAATCGTATGCATAGCTGTAGGAGTCCAGGTAAACTTGTCAGGCGAGTTAGAGAGCTATCTGAGGGGTTTAGATTTAAACACTCCTAATGCCCAGGAACTTATTAACTGGAGCTGTAAGTTAACTCTTTGTCAGAGAGCGAGATGGTGGTGGGGGACAGCCCCCAGTAAAGTCAGAGGTGAGAGCACAAAGCAGTAAAGTAGGCAGACTCTGGTTTTTGAGGGTAGATGCTCGAGAATATCCAGGGAGACTCCTGAGGCTCGATCCCACCTTTGTGTATGCCAAGCCTCCTTCCTCATGACCTTTGTCATGAGTGGAGTGCCTCTCACCAGCTCCCGGCAAGAAAACATCCACCACAGAGAGGCACTGAACAGCCAAGTACTCAAAATGAGTACAGTAGTAATGTTAACCACTCAGTGGTGTCCAACTCTTTATGACCCCCCAGACTGTAGCCCACCGGGCTCCTCTGTCTTTGGAATTCTCCAGGAAAGAATTCTGGAGTGGATAACCATTCCCTTCTCTAGGGGATCTTCTTTACCCAGGGATCGAACCCAGGTCTCCCATATTGCAGATATATTCTTTACCATCTAAAGAATATGGTAAGGGAAGCTCACAATGACTGTACCAGTTGATATTAATTAGCCTTTATCATCAGCCAGCTCACACTTAAACAATGGACACATGGATATCCACTTCCCAAAACTAATCTAACATGGCCTCTGAATGTCCAAACATTGAGCAGTAGGAACCAAATCTGAAACCCCTGTATGGCACTATTTACTAAGGAAATCAAATTGAATATATTTGACTCCTTTCATCTTGGAAGGACCAGCAGTTTATCTTCACAGGAATAGATAGCTATTCTGGGTATAGGTCTTCTTTTCTTGCTCTCAGAGCCTCAGCCTGCACTACTACTTATAGGTTGGCAGAATACCTGCTCATGGCAAAAATTCCATATACCATAGCATCTGACCAGATGACTCACTTCACAATGAAAAAGGTGCAGTAGCATGATCAATATACCTCACTATCCATAAGTAGCTGAACTCAGAATTATGGACTTGGTTTATGAAGGTGTAACTGAAGCATGAAATCTAAGGCAAAACTTTCAAAGAATGGAGTGCCATACTTCCAGATGCAGTGTATTCATTAAATCAGATACCCCTATATGGTTTTATGTACCCAGTAGTAAGAATACTTCCCAGGTGGCACTAGTGGTAAAGAACCCATTTGCCAAGGCAGGAGATGTAAGAGACTTGGGTTCAGTCCCTGGGTTGGGAAGATCACCTGGAGGAAGGCATTGCAACCCATCCCCGTATTTTTACCTGGAGAATACCATGGAAAGAGGAGTCTGGTGTGTCCATAGGTTCACAGAGTCGGAGATGACTGAAGCAATTTAGCATGCACCCATGCACAGGAAGAATACATGGGTCCTAGGACCAAAAGATAGAATCAAAAGTGGGTTCACTTACCATCACTTCCAATGACCCATTATGGGATTTTGTGATTCTTGCCCCCATAACGCTGGACTCTGCAAGTTTAGAGTCGGGTCACCAAAGAAGGTATTTTGCCAGGGGACACAATAAAAGTTCCACTGAACTACAGATTGCAGCTGCTACCAGGACACACTTACTTGCACCTAGGAAAAAGGAGGCAAGAAGAGGAGTCACATATCTTGGCAAGTATCATTGAGCTTAAACAGCAGAGCTTCTTTTATGAAATGGATAACAGGAGGAATGTATGGAGAAATCAATTGATCCATGAATTGGTCAATTGGAAGGTCCCTCCCTTCACTTCCTTGATCCATCAAAACTCTGAGCAGACAAGTACAGAAGTTGAAGACCGAGGAGACCATTATCATCAATGGTCCAGACTCCTTGAGAATGAAGGTTTGAACCCCACCATTAAGACCTGCAAAAGTAATTCAGGAGGGTGAAGGGAATTTAGAGTAGAAGAGGAATAGGATGCGTTTCAGATGTGGCCCAAAGATCAATTGCAGAGTCTGATGGTGAAGTTCATCCCACTAACCTCTGTATTCTAAGTTTCCTCTCAGATAGAGAGCATAGGAACTATAGATGAGCTTCTTCTCATACATGTGTGGAAGAGTAGAGGTGTGGGCCCAGAGGTTGACTGTGGTAACCAAGAGAATGCATCTTCTAGATCTCTACTACAGGGTGCATTGTTGATCAAGAGGCCCATCTACTCTGTCTGGAAATACATGACAATGTTTAGGCCAAGGCCCATAGTTTCCAAGGGCTTATCCCAGCCAGTGATTGAGTACAGCTGAGAAACTAAAGCAGGCCTGTCTCTAGGAGATGTGGGCCTCTTATAATGGGCTACTTTGGATTCAAGATTTCTTGACAGCTTTGTGAAACTTTCCTTGAACTGCATTACAGTTGAAAATGCTTCCACCTGACCTCCTTCCCTTCCTTCCCTCTTTTCTTAACTGGGAGTCAGACTTCCATAGTCTGTCAGTGTCCTTATGGACTATCAGTTTTTCCAGTCACTACCATCTCCCTCCCTGCTTTTTCTAAGGGACGTTTCCTTTGATAAATTTCTTATATGGTTGAATCCATCTTGGTGTCAGTTTTCTTGGAGGACCAGCTGTAATACACTGTGTAACCAATAGGATACTGCAGAAATAACAGAGTGTGACATCTGACACTAGGATCAAAACAAGTATTATGACTTCTACCTTGCTGTCTCTTGGATCATTAATTCTAAGTAATGCAGTTAATTATATCATGGGGATACCCTAGCAGTCTTAAAAACAGAGCAAGTAAGGAAAAGTTATAGACTTTCATTCACAGGTAGCACTGATTTGTCTGCCATATGAGAAAGCCATATTGGAAGAGGATCCTCCAGTTTTAGTCAAGCTTTCAATAGACTACAACCCCAGCAGACATATTTACCACAGCTTCATGAGAGATCTTGAGCCAGAAAGACACAGTTAAACCCCTCCCAAATCACATTCACCATTGCAACGAAAAGAATAAAATACTTAGGAATATATCTACCTAAAGAAACTAAAGACCTATATATAGAAAACTATAAAACACTGATGAAAGAAATCAAAGAGGACACTAATAGATGGAGAAATATACCATGTTCATGGATTGGAAGACTCAATATAGTGAAAATGAATATACTACCCAAAGCAATCTATAGATTCAATGCAATCCCTATCAAGCTACCAACGGTATTCTTCACAGAGCTAGAACAAATAATTTCACAATTTGCATGGAAATACAAAAAACCTCTAATAGCCAAAGCAATCTTGAGAAAGAAGAATGGAACTGGAGGAATCAACCTGCCTGACTTCAGGCTGTACTACAAAGCCACAGTCATCAAGACAGTATGGTACTGGCACAAAGATAGAAATATAGATCAATGGAATAAAATAGAAAGCCCAGAGATAAATCCACGCACCTATGGACACCTTATCTTTGACAAAGGAAGCAAGAATACACAATGGATTAAAGACAAACTCTTTAACAAGTGGTGCTGGGGAAACTGGTCAACCACTTGTAAAAGAATGAAACTAGAACACTTTCTAACACCATACACAAAAATAAACTCAAAATGGATTAAAGATCTAAACACAAGACCAGAAACTATAAAACTCCTAGAGGAGAACATAGGCAAAACACTCTCTGACATAAATCACAACAGGATCCTCTATGACCCACCTCCCAGAATATTGGGAATAAAAGCAAAAATAAACAGATGGGACCTAATTAAAGTTAAAAGCTTCTGCACAACAAAGGAAACTCTAAGCAAGGTGAAAAGACAGCCTTCAGAATGGGAGAAAAAAATAGCAAATGAAGAAAATGACAGAGAATTAATCTCAAAAATATACAAGAAACTCCTGCAGCTCAATTACAGAAAAATAAACGACCCAATCAAAAAATAGGCCAAAGAACTAAATAGACATTTCTCCAAAGAAGACATACAGATGGCTAACAAACACATGAAAAGATGCTCAACATCACTCATTATCAGAGAAATGCAAATCAAAACCACTATGAGGTACCATTTCATGCCAGTCAGAACGGCTGCGATCCAAAAGTCTGAAGCAATAAATGCTGGAGAGGGTGTGCAGAAAGGGAACCCTCTTACACTGTTGGTGGGAATGAAAACTAGTACAGCCACTATGGAGAACATTGTGGATATTCCTTAAAAAACTGGGAATAGAACTGCCATACGACCCAGCAATCCAACTGCTGGGCATACACACCGAGGAAATCAGAATTGAAAGTGACACGTGTACCCCAATGTTCACTGCAGCATGGTTTATAATAGCCAGGACATGGAAGCAACCTAGATGTCCATCAGCTGATGAATGTATAAGAAAGCTGTGGTACATATACACAATGGCATATTACACAGTCATTAAAAAGAATAGTTTGAATCAGTTCTAATGAGGTGGATGAAACTGGAGCCTATTATACAGAGTGAAGTAAGCCAGGAAGAAAAACACCAATACAGTATACTAACGCATATATATTGAATTTGGAAAGTTGATAATGATAACCCTGTATGTGAGATAGCAAAAGAGACACAGATGTATAGAACAGTCTTTTGGACTCTGTGGGAGAGGGAGAGGGTGGGATGATTTGGGAGAATGGCATTGAAACATGCATAATATCATATATGAAATGAATCGCCAGTCCAAGTTCGATGCATGATACTGGTTGCTTGGGGCTGGTGCACTGGGACAACCCAGAGGGATGGTATGGGGAGGGAGGAGGGCGGGTTCTGAATGGGGAACCCGTGTATACCTGTGGCGGATTCATGCTGATGTATGGTAAAACCAATACAATATTGTTAAGTAATTAGCCTCCAATTAAAATAAATAAATTTATATTAAAAAAAACTGTGTGCAACAGCAAATACTTTTAATTACTTTAAGCTGCTAAATTTAGGGGCAATATGTTGTGTGTTCAATAGACAATATACCTTGAAGTGATATACTCTTTTTTTAAGTGATGTAGATTCAGAAACAAATGACCATAAATATATTCTCTTGTTCATAACTAAGGAGGTGAGAAGATGATTTCTATATAAGTTAAAATCCATAGGCTAATTCAAAATTCAGTACACCTTTAATGAGTGAATTCTTTGAGTGCTGTTACAATGGTCTCAGATAAAATTTTTATATTAGAACTGTGAATTTAAAAAAATCTTATTTAAGAATAATAAACATTTCTATATGTAATTTCCCATCAAGCTTAAGGTCTTGTTAGCCTACAATTATTCAAGGAATACACTCTGGATTTCCCATAATGATCATGTATTGATTTTTCAAGAACCAATGCCCAATCAGTAAAACATGCCAATAGGAAATGGTAGCTTAAAGAAAAAGGCATATTATATAGTCTTAGGATGAAAGAGCGAGAGAGAGAGTGAAACTAATGACTTCTTTGTATTCCTCAGACAGCCAGAGAGGTAGGCTGGAAAATGGATTTCAGCAGTCTTCACCACTAATCTTCAGTTGGCATGCTTTAGTGCCATTCCCGTCTATCACACAAAACCCTTTATATGTCCATGGGGAAAAAAGTCACATTTCACACTCAGAATTGATTGCTGCTATCCAGAAAGAGCAATGAAAGTGTAAGCAACACTGCATAACTTCTAAATTAAAAAAATCTCATTTTAGTATAATTGATATATAAATGACTGACATTTAAACAAATGTTTCAAAATAGTTCTGAATAATTAGAAGCCATTACCAATTTATGGAAGCTCTGCTATTTTTATTCTTATGTTAGCCTTTTCATCTTTAGCAGGGTTCTCAGTGGGGAGGAAGATTTTGCCCCCTGGAGACATTTGTCTATATATAGAGATAGGTTTTGGTTGTCGGAGCTGGGGAGAGGGTACGACTGACATCTAGTAGGTAGAAGTCAAGAATGCCAATAAACATCCTACAATGCACAAGATAGCCCCCAAACGCAAAGAATGGTCTGTTCCAAAGTGTCAACAGTCCCCAGGTTATTAAATCCTTAATTAAAGAGTCTGTGGTACGGTGTGATTCAGGCCCGGTCCTGTCCAACTCTTTGTGACCCCATGGGCTGTATCCTGCCAGGCTCCTCTGTCCATGAACTTTCCCAGGCAAGTAGAGTGGAGTGGGTTGTTTTTTCCTTCTCTGAAGAGTCTAAATATTCTCTTTAAGTTGTTTTTGAAGGCAAGCACAAAAGTTAAAGCTTACTCTCAATTGAGCTTTAGTAATTTAGCTGACAAGTGTTCTATAGATTAAAAGGGTAAACAAAAGTTACCACTATGAAGTCTATTAGATAAAAATGTTCAACTTTCTGGAAAAAGTTGAAAGGTATGCTAAACAGATGAAGGACTAAAATGAAAAAAAAATATCAGCTGATTGTGGTTGTTTTCACAACCTATTAATCACAAAGTTGATTTTTTAAAATTTATTTATTTTTAATTGAAAGATAACCACTTTACATTAATGCATTTGTTTCTACCAAACATCAACATGAAACAGCCATAGTTTTACCTATGCCCCCTCCCACCTGAATCTCTCCCACCTTCCTCCCCATCCCACCCCTCTAGATTGTTACCTACCAAGCCCTGGTTTGAGTTCCCTGAGTCATACAGAAAATCCCCATTGGTTATCTGTTTTAAATATAGCAATGTGTGTTTCCATGTTACTTTCTCCATTCCTCCCACCCACTCTTTCTTCCCCTCCCCAGCTATGTCCATTAAGTCTGTTCTCAATGTCTGCATCTCTATTCCTATTCTGCAAAAGTTCATGATTTAAAACCATACAAATTTATTTCTCACAATTTCGTAGGTTGGAAGTCTGACCCAAGTCTCACTGTGACAAAATGAAGGGGTTGGCAGGGCTGTATTTCTTTCTGGAGGCTCTAGAGGAAAACCCTTGCCTTTTCCCGCTTGTAGAGACCACCAGTGTTCTTTGGTTCATGGCCCTTTTCCTCCATTTTCAAAGCCAGCAAAGGCAGGGCAAGTCATTCTCCCATAGCATCATTCTGAACCCTTCCTTTGCCTTCCTCTTCCACATGTGATTACATTGGTGCCACCCAGATGATCCTTAACTCCTCTCTGTCATGTAATGTCACATATTTATAGATCCAGGGGAGTTAAGACATGAACATCTTTGGAAGGGACATTATTCTACTTAACACAATATCTAAAGAAACCTGAAATATTAGATGGTTCAGCATTTACCAATGAGTATAATAAGAAGGTAGTTTGTGTTCAACAAACTCTCAGTTAATTAGCTGTTTTGATATTATACTTAAAAACCAATATGCCAACCTTGATCTGATTAACTCCTTGGTTGTAAGTCCAAACAACTTTTTCTTACAGAGAGAAACACACTCTAACTTATTAAGTTCCAATGAGTGAATAGTGCAAATATAATCTCTATATAACTGAAGGAGGGCATGGCAATCCACTCCAGTATTATTGCCTGGAGAATCCCCATGGATAGAGGAGCCTGGCAGACTCCATGAGGTCACAAAGAGTCAGACACGACTGAGTGACTAAGAACAGCACAGTCTCTATATCATATTGAAATCAGAAACTATCTTCAACTTTTGAACTTTGTCCTCTATTTTGCTGTAAAATTTGTTAATGCTGTCATAATTGTTTCTCTATCTCTTTCATATCAGCTTCTCTAAGTTCATCTTATTAGGGAGGTTGATACCAGAGGAAAAATCCCTCCAGACTGCTTTATATTTCTAGAAATAATCCATGTAACATCTCTTTCTGTTATATTGGTCTCTGTGGACCTAAAAATATTACAAAGATGTTTTTACTAAGGGGAAAAAAGTCATGTGTTAATGACTGACATCTGCAATCATAATAAAAAATATCAAAGAGGCAAAGAAATATCTGTGTTGTAAAAGACTGTAATTTTTCCAGGTTCCAGGTCTATATGCAATTTCCTCCTTCTTACACATCAGATAATCCAACATGAAATGCCTCAGGATGGTCATTATTGGTAAGTTATTGTGTGATCTCAGTTCAAAAATTACCAGACTAGAAACAAATTGTCTAGGTCCAGGAGAAAAATAATAATAAATAGCTCTTAGGTGTTAATTTCTCTGTTACTCAGAGCCACTGAAAAATGGATGAAATGACAGTTCTTACAATTTGTCTATCTGAAATTATGATTCAGACTTTCAAGGATGACTTCTTGACTTTAAATATCATAAGAAAATAATTAGAAAGTGTTTTCATGTGTTCTTCTATATACCATTTTGAGTCTTTTGGAATAAAAGTACTTGTCCAAAAAACAAACAGATGCTATCATAAACTCAACCCCACATAAAGTTACATATCAGCAGAGACATAGACAAACTCACATCTATGGTATTAGTGTCAGAAATTCATTTGGTGTGCACCATCACAAATCTATCAACTCACTCATATTAGTAAAGAGATATATTGCTCATAAATGTTTATGACATGATGTACATTTCTATATAGGGCAGTTGGTGGCTAGGCTCTTTTTTTAAAGAACAGAGAACAGTCAACAGGACATAAATGACAGTGCTGATAGATACTTTTACAGCATCTACCTCTGTGTGCTGCTGATGCTAAGTCACATCAGTTGTGTCCAACTCTGTGTGACCCCATAGACAGCAGCCCACCAGGCTCCTCCGACCCTTGGATTCTGCAGGCAAGAACACTGGAGTGGGTTGCCATTTCCTTCTTCAGTGCATGAAAGTGAAAGTGAGGTCACTCAGTTGTGTCCGACTCTTTGCGACCCCATGGACTGTAGCCCACCAGGCTCCTGCATCCATGGAATTCTCCAAGCAAGAGTACTGGAGTGGGTTGTCATTGCCTTCTCCACTGACTCTGTGTACATATACTGAATTTAGTGATTAGAAACACATTGGAAGAAAACATGCACACTTCATTATCTGGTATAATTGGTATTGGACATACTATCTAAGCTAGCTTTTATCATACTGTCAGAACCAATGAATATCAAAGACAGTTTCAAACTGAAATAAATGCACTTCAGCAATAACTGCTTCAGGAGACAGTGACTTTACGTAATTCAATATTCCTATCTTGGAACAATTATGTTAGCAGCAAGTTGTTCTTACCTTGGCTAGACAGCATGACATTGGTGTCATCCATTCTGTCAGAGCGACCTTCTAGAGATGTTAGTAGGTTTGTCATGGCCATTTGTGTGATCAACTTTTGACCTCTCTGAAAGAACTCTTCACGGAACCAAATCATTTCTGTAATCATTGGTGTTAGCTAAGAGAAAGGTTTAAGACTAAGGGCCAAAAATTTGTGAGATAGCCTCCATTTTAGGAAATAAATCTGTAACTCCCACATGGTGTTGCCTGCCAACATACTTCAATAGCAATTGGCCAATTACCAATTATTAGGACTTTTTTAAAAAGACAGAACAAACGACTGATACCACAACCTGAATAGGTCTGATCTTGACACAGTTTCTATGTGATATCTCCATTTAAAAAATGACTTCATACTCTATTTTCTCCTTGTTCAATATTTGCTATTTTATCAAAAAGCTAAACTATACTGGGAAAAAAATCATGATATCTCTATAATCAAATGGTTTCCATTTAGTCATTTGTCACTTCTCCAATAAATATTTGGATTTAGTTGCTTTTCCCATTTAACTACAGATACGTGATAAGATTGTATTAGAAAATTAGATAAGTATTTAAATATCCATGTATTTCTAAAGACAGACTTTGAAAGATTCAGATCAGGACAAAATATTGACTTTTTAAAATTTTACTATTATATAGTTAGTAATATATTAGTTATATTACTAACTATTCTATCTTGACCCATAGGCCAGTATCCATGTACATCTCATATTGGTATTAATCAATATTTATTTCAACTCTTTCCATTACATTGTCTATTTTGTTCATTAAAATGTAAAACATAAACATAGGTAGTACCCACTATAGTGCCTGACACATAGTAGGTGATGAACAAACTTTACCTATTTTCATTTTTACACATCTATATACAACTGTTGACTAAAAAAAATGCACAACTTAAAAGTTGAGGATTATGTTTTAATTGGAAGCCGTGCTGAGGACTTAAGCCTAGAAAACAACCTCACATATAGCTCTGAGGGACTGCTCCAAAGAGGTAAGGGAGGAGCCAGGATACATAGGAGATTTTGCAACAAAAATCAGGCAGTCAGAACATGCAAAGATACTGTAAGTTGGAGAAAACCAGACATCTCAATGTAGTGCTTTTCTATGTATGGGAAGATGCAAGAGTCTGGGCTCATTAAAATCATTGTTTCCGTATGCACCTTACCTATCCACAACAGGCTTCCCTGGTAGCTCAGCTGGTAAAGAATCTGCCTGCAATGCAGGAGAACACAGTCCAATTCCTGGGCCAAGAAGATTCCCTGGAGAAGACACAGGCTACCCACGCCAGTATTATTCTTGGGCTTCCCTGGTGGCTCAGACAGTAATGAATCTGTGTGCAATGCAGGAGACATGGGTTAGATTCTACTCTTCTCCATCCTGAATCCCCTCTGGGGGCACAGTTGGGGCTGCTACAGTGGCTGATGGCTTGATAGCTACAACATGCTTTGTTTGCTGCCATGGCAGGCAAAAGTTTTCTCCACACAGCCTTAAGTTAGACATATGTCTTATCAGATGACTCACTTAGACAGCAAATGTCATGCAACATTACTACAGTATTCATCCTTGACCACGCCATCCACATCATTTCCCAAGATATATATATATATGTGTGTGTGTGTGTGTGTGTGTGTGTGTGTGTGTGTGTGTACAGTGGTTTGAATTGGAGTAGGAAAACAATGAAGCACTACTAGTTTAGTTAACTTTGTCAAGCATCATGGTAAGCCCTTCACATACTGCTATAGGTTAAATGTTTGTATCCCAACCAGAATTTATATCTTCAAAACCTAATTACTGATACAGGACACCCAGGTGTGACCCCTGAGTTGGGAAGATCCCCTAGAGAAGGGAATGGCTACTCACTCCAGTATTCTTGCCTGGAGAATTCCGTGGTCAGAGGAGCCTGGAAGGCTATAATCCATAGGGTCGCAAAGAGTCAGACAGGACTGAGTGACTAACACACACATACACACACACACACACACACACACACACACACACACACACTTGTACTAGGAAGAGGCATAGGCAGATGTAAAATCTCCTAAAATGGGGGTGGGGATGGGACCTTTGGGAAGTAATTGGAACACATGCATATAACCCTTAAGATTGGATTAGTGTCCTTATAAGAAGAGACAGAAGAGAATTTGCTTTCTCTCTCTCTCTACTCTCCATCCTGTAAGTGTGATACAGGATGTCCTGGCACTTCAATCTGGTGTTTCAGAATGGCAAAAAATAAATGTTTGTTTAAGCCACTCAGACTACAGTGATTCTGTTATAGCAGCTCAAACTAAGACACATACATTATGACATTTAATACTCACAAAAAACCTCAATGAGTTTGGTCATATAATTAATGTCATTCTACAGATAAAGAAACTGAAGCACAGAAAACATCAACAGCATGCCCATGATCACATAATTTGATCAGCAGGTTGAGTATGTGACATGAGCTTCTGCCCATAGGACCTGTAAATCAAGCCAAGTCAAAGAGAAAGTCTAACAACTATAGCCACCTTTTTCAAATCATGTCTGATAAATTGTTATAATGTGAAGTGACAACTACTCCCAACTTCTCCACGACATTAGGATAACATTAAAGTTGTAATAAAAAGACAAGTCAAAGCATGTCTTCTATTTTTTATATGCCCTGGTTGTCTGCGGTGGGATGTTTTTACACAGAAGAGTTTCAACAAGTTCATGTGCCTTAATATCTTTGAGGGCAGAAGTAGGTTCTATCGGATAGACAAAACAATGTATTGAGTACCTACTCTATTCATAGTCCTATACTTAACCTTGTGGGAAGGAATAAAAAAGTATAGACACAGTTTGTATCAGTTTGTATAAATTCAACAATTTGATTGAATGAAAACTGATAGAAACATTTGCAAATATGTTTCCTTTTGAGGCACTAAAATTGTATTATCTTTCATGTCAGCCACATGAAACATTTGACTATTAAAGACATAAACATGTGGCTAATGCCACAGCTGACATATACTATTTTGCTTCTATTGGGTTCAGTTCAGTTCAGTCACTCAGATGTGTCCGACTACTTGTGACCCCATGAATCGCAGCACACCAGACCTCCCTGTCCATCACCATCTCCCAGAGTTCACTCAAATTCATGTCCATCAAGTCAGTGATGCCATCCAGCCATCTCATCCTCGGTCATCCACTTCTCCTTCTGTGCCCAGTCCCTCCCAGTATCAGAGTATTTTCCAATGAGTCAACTCTTTGCATGAGGTGCCCAAAGTACTGAAGTTTCAGCTTTAGCATCATTCCTTCCAAAGAACACCCAGGGATGATCTCCTTTTGAATGGACTGGGTTGGATCTCCTTGCAGTCCAAGGGACTCTCAAGAGTCTTCTCTAACACCACAGTTCAAAAGCATCAATTCTTCAGTGCTCAGCTTTCTTCATCAGTTCAGTCACTCAGTCGTGTCCGACTCTTTGTGACCGAATGAATCGCAGCACGCCAGGCCTCCCTGTCCATCACCAACTCCCAGAGTTCACCCAGACTCACTTCCATCAAGTCAGTGATGCCATCCAGCCATCTCATCCCCTGTCGTCCCCTTCTCCTCTTGCCCCCAATCCCTCCCAGCATCAGAGTCTTTTCCAGTGAGTCAACTCTTCACATGAGGTGCCCAAAATACTGGAGTTTCAGCTTTAACATCATTCCTTCCAAAGAAATCCCAGGGCTGATCTCCTTCAGAATGGACTGGTTGGATCTCCTTGCAGTCCAAGGGACTCTCAACAGTCTTCTCCAACACCATTGTTCAAAAGCATCAGTTCTTCAGTGCTCAGCCTTCTTTACAGTCAAACTCTCACATCCATACATGACCACAGGAAAAACCATAGCCTTGACTGGATGAACTTTTGTTGGCAAAGTAATGTCTCTGCTTTTGAATATGCTGCCTAGGTTGGTCATAACTTTCCTTCCAAGGAGTAAGCGTCTTTTAATTTCATGGCTGCAGTCATCATCTGCAGTGATTTTGGAGCCCCCAAAAATAAAGTCTGACACTGTTTCCACTGTTTCCCCATCTATTTCCCATGAAGTGATGGGACCAGATGCCATGATCTTCGCTTTCTGAATGTTGAGCTTTAAGCCAACTTTTTCACTCTCCACTTTCACTTTCATCAAGAGGCTTTTGAGTTCCTCTTCACTTTCTGCCATAAGGGTGGTATCATCTGCATATCTGAGGTTATTGATATTTCTCCCAGCAATCTTGATTCTAGCTTGTGTTTCTTCCAGTCCAGCGTTTCTCATGGTGTACTCTGCATATAAGTTAAATAAGCAGGGTGACAGTATACAGCCTTGATGTACTCCTTTTCCTATTTGGAAGCAGTCTGTTGTTCCATGTCCAGTTCTAACTGTTGCTTCCTGACCTGCATACAAATTTCCCAAGAGGCAGATCAGGTGGTCTGGTATTCCCATCTCTTTCAGAATTTTCCACAGTTTATTGTGATCCACACAGTCAAAGGCTTTGGCATAGTCAATAAAGCAGAAATAGATGTTTTTCTGGCACTCTCTTGCTTTTTCCATGATCCAGCGGATGTTGGCAATTTGATCTCTGGTTCCTCTGCCTTTTCTAAAACCAGCTTGAACATCAGGAAATTCATGGTTCACATATTGCTGAAGCCTGGCTTGAAGAATTTCGAGCATTACTTTACTAGCACGTGAGACGAGTGCAATTCTGCGGTAGTTTGAGCATTCTTTGGCATTGCCTTTCTTTGAGATTGGAGTGAAAACTGAGCTTTCTTCATAAACAGATGTTATTCTTAAAATTAATTTCACTAGTTTCTTTTTATGTTTTTTTAATGTGGTAAATACTAGACAATGTAAAATTACATATGTAACTCATGTTCAATTTCTATTGGAATGTATTAAGACTGAAACATGATATAAAACACACAGAACTGTATTTTGGTGTTGGTATGATAGTAATTTCATGACCAGTTCTTTCATTTGTTTTGTTTTGTTTGTTGCTCACTTGGAACCTGTGTGTGCATGATTGGATGGTATTCATTAGTACCCCTTATGTATTTTGTAATAACTTTATACTCTTCATCATGTGCTCCTTTCCAGAGGATTAGGCTTTTCTTATATTTATGGAAGACTCAGTTACCACAAATCAGGGAAAGCAAGGCAGGAAAACAAATGTCTTAACTACCTTAATCAGTTACTGTAGGTTTTTAACAGGAGGATGGAATCTTGTGTTCATTTCATTACAGAACAGTCCTGATCCATAATCCAGTCATGATTTTTCTAGTTTATTACAGAGAATTAATTGTTCTTTAAGTTATGCTGTGATCGGGCCGTGCTGTTTTGCCTAATTCCAAATAGAACACAGTCATTATGAAAGTGAGAGGGCAGTTGTTTTGAATTGAATCCATACTCTGTTGCTTACTCAGTGGGGATATAACATATAACATAACTGAATAGTTTATTCTCTTTCATATTATGTTTATTTCTATTAGTTTCAAAACAATAGTCAATTATATTCATTACATTGAAGGATATAACTTAGTTTAATGGAAGTCTGAAGATAACAGGGCTTCATATCATATCATCACACACAGTATTTATTGAGAAATCTAAATGTGCCAAGAGCAAACAACAAAAATAAACACAACAGAATGTTTGAAGTTTGCAGTGTATGGTTGTGTAAATTCAGTAAAGATAGAAATCTGTGTAGAAACTTTAATAAAATACACAACTGCATGACAGATTATGGGGTAGTGGCTAGGAGCATGGACTTCAGAATCAAAATATTTGAGTTTTAGTGCTGGCTCCATGACCTCCTAACTGTCTGAACTTTGGCAAGTTATATATCTATAAAACGTGTCTTAAAGTTCCTTATTTGTCAGATCATGTGTATAATAGGACCTAATTATAGGACTTATTGTAGAGATTGAGGCAATGCATCTAATAGGGTATACAAAGCATAGCACCTGGCCAAAATGTATTCCTTACTCAGTGTTAGCTATCATATCATTAAGTGAAAGGGAACATTGATATAATACATTTCAAGCTATATATAACATGATCAGATCAGGACTGCAACTGGTTAATAGGAAGTAGCTTCATTTTGAAATAAATATATCTAAAACAATTATATGAATTCCTATACTTTATAGACCCTGAACCATACAACTCAAGACCTGATTACTACTGACTTATATTATTTTCTCCTTGTTTAATTTATGTATGGCTCTTTTCTGGCTTATAAGAAGCATCTTAGGAAATATGTCAGGCACACCATAATAGAGGCAACACAACCAGGTATTGGTATACTTCGGTAACCTTCTGAATTTGATTAGAAAATGTAAAACTTTCAGCTCAACTTTTTCCCTCTTAAACGAATCTTTTCTAGTCCTTCAACATACTTACTTATGTTGTACAACCATCTTACTGCAAACATGGCCAGTGTGAGGGTTCTAACAACCTATTTATAAACATACATGTTCCTTCCACATTTGTGCTTCCTGCCAGTCAAGATGATCTTGCTGTTTTGTTTAAAATCTATACTTGAAAAGAGAAATGTGTCATTAATCATCTTTCTTTCCATCCAAATATTTCTGATCTTTTCCTTACACCTTTTCTTCTGTTGTTTTTAAATACATGTTAACTACTTTTTTATGATCTTCTGTTACCTAATACTGCTTATTGACTTTCAATCATTTTACATTTATTTTTAACAAAGTCAAGTTATTTTTGAAAACTATGTTATATTTGAATTTTTGGCTACTGTGCATACCTGACAGCAGCTATACACTTAATAAGTATTTCTTCTGCTTTTCTTCTTCTACTTATAAATTTTAGACTAGATCCTCATGAATGCATAAACATAAAGTACTAAAGTAGCAGTCTCATGTTTTAGTGTGCATGTAAGCTAAGTGGACGTCTTGTTAAAATACAGACTCATGGTACCAATCCCCAAGGATTTTGACTCAACTTTAGGCTCAGCCCCAGAAATTTCCACCTTAATAGGCAGACCCCAACTGATTTTAATACAAGGAAGCAATTTATACAAGGAAGACACTTTAAAAACCATACTTTAAAAAGCATGTATGGTTTAAAAAGCAAGGTATGTTTTATCTCCTAAAACATACCAAGTTGAAGAAAGCAAAAATATAGACACATATCAGTCTCATAAGCCTTTCTTTCTCATTTTCATATATACTATTTTCACATATACTATTCTCCCCTGGACTTTACTAGCAACTACTGTAATGTAATAAGCTATACATATTCCTCCATCACTCTGATTTTTCAAAAAAAGCTGAGAAGAAATGAGGAAGGATATTGACTGATTTTTGTGTTGTTTATCAGTTTGAGGTTTTTGTTTTTGTCTATTTGGTTAACATTTAATGATTGCTTACTATTTGCAAGCCATCATGATAGATCATTGCCTAGACCTACTATCACATTTAATATTCACAGTGATCTAGTGAAATATGTGGTATTATAAGCTCTGTTTTATGGATGACAACTAAGTTTAAGTTTGCCTTACCCTATCTGAACATTCCAAAATCCCAGATTGCAAAATTATCTAAAAATGTGTTCTTTAGCACAAACATCATGATATTCACTATCTCTCAGTTTTAAATTGATGGGAGTAAATTTCTGGTACATTCCAGAATTTTAGTGCAGGAAGGAAAGAGTAAAATAAAGAATTGAGACAAAATAGCTGTAACATAGAATATTTGTTAAATTTGGTGTGCAAAAACTCCATTTGAGAACAATTGTAGATATATCAAAAGGAAGTTTATTTATTTTGGATTCTAAAACAACAAACTGGGAGAAAATTGATCACAAATCAAATTATTGAAATGATTTAAAATTTTTCTTCTCTATGCACAGGTCAAATCCATGTATAACAACTTTGATAATTCAAATCTTACCACTTATTATAATTTTATGGCATTGAACATAGTTTGCAACAAGCAGGCTAATTAATGTTTTCACATAATGTGCAAAATTTGTACTTTGTAGTTATTTCTGTGAAGACTGAATTCCAGCTTTGCTCTGGGCATGGTGACATGTAGGGATGTCCTCACATAAGGCTAAGGGATTTTCCTGAAAGGGGAGACCCGTTTTACAAAAGACCTGTGTGATGGAGAGGGAGGTGGGAGGAAGGTTCAGGATAGAGGGACACATGTGCACCCATGGCTAATTAACGTAGATATATGGCAAAAACCATCACAATATGCAAAGTAATTATCCTCAATTAAAATAAATTAATAAATAAAAATAAAAAACTAATAATTTTTGTAGACTTAAAAAAAAAAAAAAAAAGAAAGACCTGTTTCCAGGAAGAGTTGGGTGGAATTCAGCGTGCAAATCCACATGCCCTTTAAAGAAGACAAAGTCAACCCTTCCTAGTGCATCTTTACCCTGTGGACTGATCCATTTGGGAAGTCTGTGTATGTAAGAGTTTGCTGAAAGCAAGGCAGAGACTGAAACAAATCACTGTAGGCACCTGCATGTAGCTGTGATCAGATGCGCACACAATCTGTGTTGTGTGAATTCTATAGGATGAGTCATAAGTGAGGCTGGTAATTACAATATAAATATACATACCAGTGTTTTTTTCTTCCCTTGTAAAAGATGAATGAGCATGACCTCCTCTCAAAACTTCATTAAATAAGGATTAGGTCATCAGGGAAAGCAGTAGTTTGTTTCTTTTTCCAAAGTCTGCAAGTTAGAACTGGTTTCTAAACAATTCAGGCCAGTGTAGCTGGAGGAGGTTGGCAGGGAGGGGCTGAAATGGCTACAGTGAAGACTAAGGAAGGTGGGAGCAAAGTAAAAACATGGGAAAAGAGAGAGAAGGCAAGAGCAGGTGATATGGGACCCAGGGAGGCCCCAAAGAGCCTTGTTCCTCAAGCAGAGGAACTCCAAAGGTGCAGGGAAAGCTGGGGTTTCTTCCTAGGCCCCCCCAGGCCCAGTCCTTAATCTCAAGCTGATGCTTGTAAATAAATGGAAATATTAGCCTCTGGAGATGCTGCTGGGCCCTGCCTTAGGCTCTGGGTGGCCATGTTAGTTAATTCTGGAAATAACAGAGGCAAGAGAGAGCAGGCTGCAATTCTGGTGAGGATTTCAGCCTCGGGGAGCTGACTTTGGTTCTCTTCTCCTTCCCCATTTCCTTCCCCTGCACAATGGTCCATGACAAAGACTGGAATTCCTGGACCTGTGCAGTCTGAATGGGCTTAAGAGAAGCAAGACCCTCAGGATGCCCAAGCCCTGACCTGGGACAGGTCCACTGGGTGACTTGCCTGGACAGGGAGGCAGCCACTGACAAGAGCTGCCCACAGCAACTGCAGAGCAGTTGGGGCTTGTGCAAGCATGTATAAATGCCTCCATGACACACAAATGATGTGCTGAGAGCCACAGTCACAGATACAGCAGAAGATAAACATTTAGGAACAGTCCACAGCAGGGGCTGGAGTCTCTGGTCCCAAGCAGGTGGGAGCACTGGGAAAGTATTCAGGAAGGTCTTCGGGGAGGCTCAGTGGTTTCCCTTGGCCAGAATCTCATCAGGAAGCATGACATTTCATTTTCCCGATTTGGAAGTAGGCTTGGCTCCCAGATCATGGACCAGTGTAGGGGCCACCCAAAGTAAAGAAAATGCCCACATAACTTGTTGGAGATTGAGTCTGAGCCCAGGTAGGGTATTTGAAATCTGAGGTCCCCTCTCTGGGAAGGAGAAATCTAGATAAGGCTGTGACCAGAAGAAACCAAGTCTGGACAGTGCCCAGGAAGTACAGCGGAACTGTGGGCCAACCCTGAGCATCCTGCTTAACGCCCAGAGTCCTGCTAGCATCCTACTTGGAGAGAGAGTTTCCTCTGATGCCAGGTCAGGTGAACAGGAACCAGGGTTTGGGGAATATAAGACATTCCCTTATAAGGTAAGGAACATAAGACAGAGGCTGTCCCTATCACTCTGCACCTGATGTGTTCCCAGTGACCTTTGACCCCAGTGTGGTCAGAAAAAGCAGCTGGTCCAGGTAGGGAATGAGGGTGAGGGATGGAAGGCAGGGGCACTGGGTGTGTAGACATCGAACGGGGAAGCCTCTCTGGGACTCGGCACCAGCTGGGGCTGAGAATGCAAAACTCCTACAAATAACTGCTCTCTTCACCTCTCCAGTTGGACTTCTTAAGGGTGAAGCAGCAGAGGACTGGGGAGGGATCATTTTCTACAGGATGCTATGCACGTGCTATATAATCCAACACACACACACATATACTCATAATCCAGCAGCCCGCATCTCTCATCGTGGTGGACAAACTTAGCTAGTGCCAGAGGAGAGGGAATGGAAAAGGATGTCCTAGAACTTTCTCCTCCCAGAGCCCCCAGTTCTCAGGGCTCAGACCAGAGTGTATCACGAGTGGAGGCCAGCTGTAAGGAGCCCCCAGAAGTCATCTTGGTCAGGGAGCTTTCTGAATGGCTGAGTGGAGGTGTGGGAGGTAGGCAGTGAGGAAAAAGAAATGAGGTGGTCACATAACAGAAGGCGGCAGAAATGGACAAGCAAGCATGCCCCAGAGAGGCCCAGAGTGCAAATGCCATGCATTTCCAAGCAATGTGCATGTGCTGTGCTAAGTTGCTTCAGTCGTGTCCAACTCTTTTTGACCCTATGGACTGTAGCACATCTGGCTCCTCTGTCCATGCAGATTATCCAGGCAAGAATATGGGAGTGGGTTGCCATGCCCTCCTCCATGGGATCTTCCCGACCCAGGGATTGAATCACATTTTTTATATCTCCTGATTGGCAGGCAGGTTCTTTACCACTAGGGCCACCTGGGAGCAATATGCAAAAGTGCCCAAACTTCGACAGTCTTGGGGTGGGGCCTCTGAGAATAGATGTTTGCAAAGGAACAGCTGAACCCCTCGGCCAGATCTCAGGACCACCACCCTTCAACTGTTCCCTCCACTAAGCTGGCACTCAGCTCTGCATCACTGCCCCATCTTTTGCTGTAACCTACCATGCAGACATCTAAAGAGCCCAGGACTGCTGCTTGTCAAGGAGAATTGAGAGCAGATGGTGTCAGGCACATAGACAAGCACACACAGACTGGTCCCATGAGCCTGCCAGCATGAACCTTTTGCCCTAGTCTCCACAGCCCAGGGGCTCCACATTCAGTGTAATTTTCCTGTCTCTACCATCCCCTAGGCCCCACTGATCAACTCTACGTCTTCCTGGAGGGTCCCCTGGGTTTGCAGCCTTGAGGGAGTGAACAGGCATAAGTCTAGGCTGCGGGGAAGTCACTGGGCTTAGGGATCGAATGCTCCTCTCGTGCATTAGCAGGTGGGTTCTTTACCACTGAGCCACCAGGGAAGCTCTCTTAAGGTTAGTTGCTGCTGCTGCTGCTGCTGCTAAGTCGCTTCAGTCATGTCCAACTCTGTGTGACCCCAGAGATAGCAGCCCACCAGGCTCCCCCATTCCTGGGATTGTCCAGGCAAGAACACTGGAGTGGGTTGCCATTTCCTTCTCCAATGCATGAAAGTGAAAAGTGAAAGTGAAGTCACTCAGTCGTGTCCGATTCTTAGTTACCCCATCGACTGTGGCCCACCAGGCTCCTCCATCCATGGGATTTTCCAGGCAAGAGTACTGGAGTGGGGTGCCATTGCCTTCTCCGCTTAAGGTTAGTGGTACCTGCTAATTGTCAGAAGAAGGAGGGCATAAAATGCCATTGCCTTCTCTGCTTAAGGTTAGTGGTACCTGCTAATTGTCAGAAGAAGGAGGGCATAGCAACCCACTCCAGTATTCTTGCCTGGAGAATCCCCATGGACAGAGGAGCCTGGCAGGCTACAGTTCATGGGGTCACAAAGAATCGGACAGGACTGGGTGACTAAGAACAGAACAGCACAGCACACATTTGTCAAAAAACAGTGGCTTATTTTCCTTCCTCATTCAACTTGGCCTCTCTGCTGACTTTAACACTGCTAATTCTCTTTCCATTCAAGAAATAAACTAGTGCAGTGCTACCAGGCCAGCTAGGCAACCTTACCCTCTAATGGTACGTCTCTGGCCTCCTAAGCTGGTAGAGGTCAGAGTAGGGGAGGAGAAGTGGCTTGGGAGCTGAGGCAGCTGAAAGCTGTTCCCTTGTCCAATGGTCACAGCTCTGTAGACCTCCAGAAATGTCCAAGGTGAGACAGACAGTGGTTTTGACTTGGCAGTTTCTCCAGTATGTCTACTGTGAGCTTGGTGAAGCTTCCCCCACTGATTTAAATTGCTATCCAAACTTTAATATATTCTCTAAGTCTGAATGAATATGGCACTGTAAATAAGGAGAGAAAGCAAAGGTCAGATTTGGGTGATATTTGACGTAGAAAACTCAGGAATTGATAATGAGAGTAGGATGAAAGAAAGCAAAGTTATGTGAGGTTTGTACCTTGTGAGACTGAATGAATGGGTGACATTCTTAATCAAGTCTGATAGTATAGGAAGAAGGTTATGTTTAGGATAGAAGATAATTTTCTTCTGTTTCAGTATGTCACTATGTCTTTTGGAATATTAAGTTGGAGATGTGAAATAGGCAGTTAGTTATATGAATCTAGAACTTAGTATAGGATGTGAGCTGGTATTTGGATAACCATCAGCTTGTTGATAGTAAATGAAGCCATTGGAACAATTTGGATAACCTAGGTTGAGTGTATGTATAAATATAGATATAGATATAGATATAGACATAGATAGATCCGTAGATAGATAGTCAGAGATAACCCAGTAATGATTCCTGGGAAATTCCAAAATTTGAGGAATTTGCAATGAGAAGTAACAAACTTAATTGAAAAGTATGGTCAGAGTGGTAAAAAGAAAATCCAAAATAGTACCATATATGAAAACAAAGGGAATAATTTCTTGAATGGAAAAGGAATTAGCAGTGTTACATTCAGCAGAGAGGCCAAGTTGAAAGAGGAATGAAAATAAGCCACTATTTTTGACAATTAGCTGGTACCAATAACCTTAAGGGGATTTCTCTGGTGACTCAGTGGTAAAGAACCTGCCTGCTAATTCAGAAGATGCAAGTTCGACCCCTGCATCAGGAAGATCCCCTGGAGAAGGAAATGGTAACCTACTCCAATATTCTTGCCTGGGAAATCCCATGGACAGAGAAACCTGATGGGCTACAGTCCATTGGGCCACAAAAGAGTCAGATATGACTAAGGAACTAAACAACAGCAACAATAACCCTAAGAAGAATTTACATATAGTAGCTGAGGAAGAAGCAATATTCTAATCTTTTGATACTAATATTAATATCATTGTCTTATATATCATATGCCTCATGTCTTCACCCTTAAATATTTATTCCTAACAGATTCATGAGTTATATTACTAATAGCACTTTATGATATTCAGCCTCAGAGAGGTGAAAACAATTGCACAAGAGGTCATTCAGTTAGTGAATGCTGGGGTCAAACCAATTTCTTTATTGAAAAAGCCTTACTCGAATTCACAAACATCAGTTTCTTTTCTATCCTCCTGAAAGAAATATGAAAATAAACTCATTTTTTTCTTTTTTAATCTTTTTTTCTGACTTCAAATATTATGTTCTTTCCATTTTACCACATTGTGTTTCTGATATACTGCTTTTGGAAGATGTTTTGTCCTGGTGCTGGGATGGGAATGGTAGTACTTAAAAAAAAAATGTAGTCTCATGGGAGAGTTTAAGATGAAGGAGATTTAAGCACACTGATAAATTGGAGTGACAGAAGCAATGGATACAACTGAATACAGAGGAATAAGGAGATTATTGGGCTTCCCAGGTGGTGCTAGTGGTCAAGAACTTGCCTGCCAATGCAGGAGATTTAAAAAGATGTGGGTTCAATCCCTTGGTTGGGAAGATCCCCTGGAGGAGGACATGGCAACCCACTCCAGTATTCTTGCCTGCATAATTTCCATGGACAGAGCAGCCAGATGTGCTATAGTCTATAGAGTCGCAAAGAGTCAGACATGACTGAGCACAGCACAAGGAGATTATTAATGGAGGATGCAGGAAGCTTTGGGATAGACAGCACAAGCAACTTAATTTCAGACAAAATGTTACATTCTTTTTATTCTGAGACAAGAGGGTATGACTACATTTTCATCATACCCTCTACCGTAGAGGGAAGTTGGTGTTCCCAGCTTTATTTTCTCTGTGACTAAGGGACATTTTTGCCTTATATTGTGGGTGACAGACGTAGAGGCTAAAGGAGAATGATAAAACTCTGAACCAGCTGCCATGGGAAGTGTGATCAGGAGCTGCCTAAGAATTACCAAAAACATTATTAAGCAGTAGGGGAAAACTAATTGAGAAACCACCTATTCATAGTGCTTCCAAGTTTCAGTTATGTGGCTAATTGCAAAAGTGGCCCCAAACTTCCACTCCTATCTATACCCACTTCCCTTGCAATGTGACATTGCAGCCCTTACTATCAAAAAATGGAATATATTTCTCCACTTTTTGAATCTTGTCTGGCCTTGTGATTTATTTTAGCAAATAGGATGTGGTATAAATGACATCATATCAGTTCTGAGTTTAGATTTCAAGAGACCCGGCAGACTCCAACTCTCCCTCCTGGAACTCTTCTGTCACCATGTGAACAAGACCACTGTATCTGATAGATGATGAGAGACATGATGTCTGGTTGCCCTCCATTACCCGAGGTGAGAACCAGCCAACACCTAGAAGCAGGGGCATCTTGCTGACACTTGAGGAAACACAGTCAAGGTCAGAAGAAGCTCACATATGGACCTGAGCTAAATTGCCAACGCAGAATCATGAACTAAATGAAAGACTGTTGTCATAAATCATTGAGTTTGCAGGTGCTTTTTAATACAATAATCACCCAATGATACGAGTATGTGATTTCTCACCCTCCAAACACCTAGAAGTCTTGCTGTAGGATTGGTGAATAAGTAGTTGAATTTATTCAGTCAGCATCTTGGACTCTTGCAGAGGTGGGCAATAGGACAAAGGGACAAGAGAATTATGTTTCAGAACTTGTTTGTAAAGTGATCAAACACAAGGTCCAGACAGGCAAGGGATGTAAATGAAGCCATGGATTCACTAACAGGATAGACTAAACTTGGGGGAGAGGGAAGGCGTTAAGGGATCAGCATCACAAACATATGCCTTGACTTTTAAGACATGTCCTTAGTACAAAGGCAAAGACATTTATATTGTATGTCTTTATGGGGAAAGACAGCAGATAAGCAAACTTTCCTTCTAAATCTAAACTGCTCATTACCTATTAACTATCACTTTAATTGCAAACAAATGGCTAATGTATGTGTCTGAACACTGTAACAAGAATTCCAAAAACAAATATATTTTTTTAAGATGCATTATACTTTAAGAATTAGTGACATAACAAATGCATTCAAGTTAACATAATATGATGAAAATGTCATTCATTTTAAAGCAATTCACAGGGAGCATATTAATCAGTCCTAGGTTGCCTTGAAAAGAATACATTACATTTTTTTTTTAAGGAACACATTATTTCCACTGTGTGAAAATAGGGAAAAAATAAAAAAAAAAGCATGTCATTTGATGAAATCCTTTGGTCTGAACATGAGAAAGAAGTCAAAAGGATTTGTAATTTGCTCTCTATAATCTTCAGAAATGGCTGCCTGGGTAGCTCAGCTGGTAAAGAAACCGCCTGCAACACAGGAGACACTGGTTCCATTCCTGGGTCAGAAAGTTCCCCTGGGGAAAGGAAAGGCTACCCACTCCAGTATTCGTGGGCTTCCTTGGTAGCTCAGACAGTAAAGCATCCCCCTGCAATTCAGGTGACCTGGGTTCAGTCCCTGCATTGGGAAGATCCCCTGGAGGAGGGCATAGCAATCCACTGCAGTATTCTTGTCTAGAGAATCCCATGGGCAGAGGAGCCTGGAGGGCTAATAGTCCATGGGGTTGCAAACAGTCGAACATGACTGAGTGGCTAAGCATAGCACAGCACAGCACAGCACAGCAAATTTCTGAAAACCCTACAACTTCTGAAACAAATTGAATTCAACAGACCATACCTAACCACAGTTAGCTGTCAATAAGCACATGTGTATGCTTATTTACTGCGTAAGAAGACCACTTTGTCCAGAATTACTGAAAATCATGTACTGTACTTCCAAAATCGACTTCCAAAAATGGAAAGAAATGTAACTTCCAGTGAATTCCCCAAAGGACTCTTTCTGTTAACTACCAGTTGTGTCATCTCTCTGAGCCACTTGGCATGGCCTGAATATTGCAATGAGGATAAGGAAAGGTCCCTGGTGACTTAACCACCAATACACAAACCTCCATTTTGTATGCACAATAGAAAATTAGTTTGGCAGCCACAAAATTTGTCTCCTAAGAACTGGCTGGTTTTCATGTTATGAATGAGCAAGATTCATTTTTTTATTGAGGAAGTCCTCATTATATCTGTAAGTACCCATCTAATTCTATTTCTTCTAGAAATAGACTAGGGGCACTTTCTGTGTCTCTAGTTACCTCAAACTCTACCTTTATCTCTTTTTCTTTATCTCCAGATCAGTCTCTTGCTACCTCAATCTCCCTCTTGTCCAATTGCTACACACACACACACACACACACACACACACACTGGTTTGTAGTACTAAAGGTAATTATCAAATGTGGCTCACAAATATTTGTCAGTTTGAACAAGAAAGTCCCCTTAGATCATGTGTTAATCTAAGGAGTTTGATAACACATACAGATTCCTTGGCCCCACCCTCAGAGATATAATTTCTATACATCTAGAATTAGATGCCAGTAGTCATATCTTTTAAGTTTTTTACATGATTTTCATGGTCAATCAGGCTTGAGATTCACTTCCTTGTAGGTATAAAGAGGCCACTCCTATTCTTTGCTGCACTTTCAAAATATCATCTCCCTCAGATAATTTCTCTTTATGTCTGGATACCTACCCAAAGAAATGTTCAAAAAAGTAGAGGCTCAATATTCCCTACTCTTTAGGAAAACCTATCTTTGGGGGAAAATATCCTCCCACAGACATATGCTTGCAAAAGGAAAAGAGGGCCTGCTTCACTACACAGGTTCAAACACTTGTCTATCTACCCTATCCCTTCAATAGCAAATAGGATAAGGAAAGGGGAAGAGGAGATAATATTTGCTAAAGCACCAAAATATTTGCCAAAATATGAGCTAGAAGGTTTTGCATAATCTCATTTGATTTTTCTAACAAGTGTACAAATTAGTATGAGCAAACCCAACTTATGGATCAGGAAACTGATGCTCAAAGAGAACGAATCTACTCATAATGGCATAACTAACATGGAGTAGAACAGAGATTCAAAGCATGTTGTCATTGACCTATATTTAGGAAACCACCCTGATAGTCACAGCCTCCATACACGCTAAACATATATTTCATTTTTCAGCCTAAAAGGCATACAGTGTACTGGAATGAACAGTGTGTTAGAATGAAATAAGAGTACCGAACTCTGGTTTCCAGCCACAGTTCTTCCCCTAATTAGCTTTTGTGACCTTTGTGAACATTCTTACATTTTTGGGGCCTCATATTTCTCATCTATTAAATAAAGATGGGGTAGGATGTAATTTCAAATTTGTCACCCTTAAATATCTTTGCCTCCTCTACTCTTCTCTATCCTTGAATGTCCAGTACAGACTATATTGCATGCATTACCTGGCATTTTTAGAACATGTCCTTCCTAAACACAGAATAAGTCTGAGGCAGTGAATGTTCATCTCCCCTTATATATTTGAAATGTTTTGTATTACGTCCTATTGTCCCTCATACATGATTCAGTACTGGTCAATAACTGTCAAACTCACCACCCCTAAAATATCTCAGTTCATTCATCTGTTTCAGGATGCATTCCAATTCTGATGTCTGTTGCTTACTTTGTGTTTGTAATGCATATAAGTAGAGGTTATTGTAGGGTTTCTAATTATAGAACTACTCTTTGGAGAAATATTTTTGTTCTTTTGCAAAACTGACTATGCTTCAGAGCAGTGCATTAGGAGAGAGCCTCCTCCACATCAAAAGGTATATCCTAAGCAGAAGTATTAGCACCTGGAAAGAAAATACTATCATGAACACACAAGTGAAATACACAGACATGTTTAACTAGAAAGAATACTGCAAAAATTGTGAAGGGACCTGAACCTGAGTTCAAGTTCAGCTACTACTAGATGTTTAACCTTGGATAAGGCATTTGGCTTTCCAAGATTCACCTCTGTAAATGATTCTCCAAAGGCAATGAAATATTTGAGCACAAAATAGGTGAGCTTGAAGATCTCTGCAATCCTCTAGGTTTCCCCCAGACAATTCATTATCCCTTTCTCCTCTCTACTCAAATCTCTAACACCTTCTTTTTATTTCCTATTTCACTAAGGAAACAACAATGAGAAGAAAACATCCACAAGCTTCCAACACAATGTCTTCATCTGCCTGCATCTGTGCTCATATACTCTGACTTCTTTGCTGTTACAGTGAAAGACAAATATCCAAAATAAGACCAACACTCCATTTGTGCACTGAATCCTGAGCCCCTGGTCCTTACTCAAGGCCTCTGATCCTGCAACTTCTCTCCTGTGTCACATATTTCTCCCTTCTCCTAGATCATTCTCATCAACTAACTTGTTCTCATATTCTAGGATCTCTTTTTAAATTAAAAAAAAAAAAAAACTTTTGAAAACACTTTGAGCCTCATGTCCTTCTCTAGGTACCTCCAAATTATCTTTACAGCAAGACTTCTCTAAAGAGCGGTCTATATTTTCTTCCAAGTCCTCTCAACTGACTCAAAGATCACTTTTTTGTTCTTTATTTCACGTCTTAACAGGATTTGACAGAGTGAGCCACTCCATTCTTCCCTTGGCTTTCAGACATCACACTGTCCTGACTTCTCTCCTGTTTCAATAGTTACTCCATTTCAGAGCTCAATACTCTATATATCGAACTCTAGTTTCATGATGCAAAACATCATCAGTGTGCTGTGCATGCTCAGTCACTTTGGTTTTGTCTCTTTTTGAAAATATGGATTGTAGCCCTCCAGGCTCCTTTGTCCATGGGATTCTCCAGGCAAGAACACTGGAGTGGGTTGCCATGCCCTCCTCCAGGGGATCTTCCCAACCCAGGGATTGGACTGGTGTCTCCTGAGCCACTGAGCCACCTGGGAAGCCCCATAAGTGTGCTAACAGCCCTCCAATTTATATCTCCATATAACACTTCTTTAATGAATGCCATATTCATATATCCACTTGCTTACTCAATAACTGGAAAGGCATTAGCATTTACTGCTGTAGAATATGGGCTTCCTAGGCAACCCCATGACCTGTGTAGGACCCCTCCATGAGTAGTCTTTGTATTAGAGCTCCCCGGTGGGGCTAGTTGAGACTTTCTCAGGGTTGTACTCAGTGTGAGGCAACTTCCTACCGAAGGTATCCTAAGCTCAAACCTGGCAGCCAAATGTACTCTAATAGCAAGTTATTTCTTGAAGGGAGATTTGATTGAACACTTTCAGGGCTCCCACAAAAGCTACATCTTTGAGCTCAGAGTCACCAGCACTGGCAGTGAAGTACCTCTTCCTCAGAGGTCTGAGTTTCAGCTGGGGGAGGATCCCCCTCTAAGCTTTGAATGTATAATCATTCAACCTCTTTCCTTTTGTTCCAGTCTTAGGGGTGATAGCTCTTTCCCTTATTTGCTACTTGCATGATACCTCAGAATTCTCTTTTGACTCTTTCAGTTGCCTAGTTAAAATGACTAGTTAAATACTTAGTTTAAAAATTGTTTAAAATTCTCTCCATTCAAATAAGTGGTGTTTTTATTTCCTGTTTGGACTTTACTTGATGCCAGCATTATCTAATGACTTTCTCTTGCAGTTAATGAAGATTCAACTGTCTTTCCCAAACCTTGACCCATATTCGCTAAACCTAAGCATATTTCTCATTCCCCAATCTTAGTTACATTCTATCACTGTTATATCATAAATCAGTTCAATGTTTAAACTATTTGACTATGCTAAAAGCTAGTCTCAATTCAACCTCATACCTGACCAGAGAGCTTTGGGTTTTGTTTGAGCTAATGATTGTCTTGATTTCTATATATGATACCTTTCTTAATCTCAACCAGCACTCTTCCTTGATTATATAAATGTTCTCCAATATGTTCAAACATATTTTATTATTATTACTCTCTTGAAGACCTCTATCAGAGCCTTCTATATTTGGGAATTCTGATTGTTCCCTAGGCCAGCTATATAACTGTTGTCTCGGGAATTCCTGTCACCAGTTCCTATCACCCTGGAGCTTTTTTGGAGCCACCCTTTAGTGTGTTGGATCTTCTGTTTACACCTATTTTTAATCAGACCCTTCTTTAATACACAAGACAGCAGCTGATTGACAGTGCCTATCAATATCATAAATTTTAAAGCTAAAAGAAATGAAGATGAAATGTATAAAATTTCAGTTGAAGTAATGGAAAGTCAAGGCAGGAAATATTTACTAACAACGTGAGAGATTGTAATATGACTTTTGGACTCTTATGCATATTTCATCTTCTTCAATGTCTGATCTACAAAGAGCCTGAATAACAAGAGGAATTTGTCAGATGCTCACTCACTACAAAACTAATTTCAAAGAAACTAAAATGTCCACTTCGATTATGTGCTCAAATTATATTCAGAGCAGTAATGCCACCACCATTAAATAATTTCTAATTGCCTCATTAGCTAGAATTTGCAGAAAATGCAGTGGACCAGAAATCTGCACTTGTATGTATCTGTTTTTCTTTGTAAGTTAAGATATTGGCCATGAGCATGTGACAAAAGTAACTGAAACAGGAAACAGTTACTATTTTAATAACAACTAACTTGGCTCAATTGACTTTGAAATTCGTTTGCAAAGAGGCTCCCATAGAAATAAATTCCATAGCCAAAGTAAAAAGAAAACAAAACAAGCCAAAAGGGGTTGGAAGTGGGGAAAGGATAGGCACAAATGCCAAGGAGAAAGGTCTAATATCAAGTTCAGTCCACAAAAATATGATGTCATGTCATGCACAACAAAGACAAACTAATTGTTTCAGATTGATTTCAACAAAAGTGTGATTGGTTTCATTCTTGAGGAAGAAAGAGAAGGAAAGAACTATCAATTGTTTTGACCAGGAGAGAAACATTATATTTTAAACCATTGGCCTGAATTTGTGTTATAACAAAGATAAAATTACAATAAATCTTAATAGTAATGCCAAATAGAAAGTCTTATTAGGACTTAGAAGCCAGTCTTTTAAAACTAAACATTCTCCAAAAGATGTTTTCAACTAGCTGCACCCTTTTTGTTGTTACTTTAAAAGCTACCACAAGAGGGCAATAGCTCTAGGCCTCACTGCAGCTTCCTTCCCTTTCAAACTACAGAGGGTCAGGTTTTTTCAGATAACAGCCTGGAGATGGCTCACATTTTTCCACAGTGCAAGTGTGTCTGCAAGGTCTTACAGCTCACAGTTAGGCAGCATCCACTGAAGTCCAAAACTTATATAACACTGTATTGTGCTATTGCAGTAGTTCTCTTCTCTGACTCTGCATTAGTGCCATCTGGGGTGCTTTAAACACACACACACACACACACACACATACACACACACACAAATGATGCCTGAAGAATGTCTCATTCAGTATTGAAATACTTAAAAAATTTCCTCAGTAAGGCTGTCACAGATAAGAACAATGTGAAACCCAGCCTCAGGATATTAGAAAACAGTATTAAGGAATTTGAGGATTTCACATTCGTGTGAGTACCCTTTCCTTATTTTATCTGCAGTCATTTCAGGGGATCTTATAATGAAGGAAAAGCTTGAATCATCTTTCTGACTATTTATTTTATTCAGCCCAATAGTTTAGATTAGGCTGCCTGTATCAGTCTACCTTTTATAATAAAAGGTTTATGCTCACCTGGAAACTTAAATACTTTTTAAAGGGGGCAACAACATTTTATTATTATCTCTAATAAATTATTGCTAGGAAATCTTTAGCAGAATTCATGTTGCAGACTGTCAATCCAGCTCAATGCCACAGACATCACCTTAATGTAAGAAGGAGCAGAGATGCAAATCCTTATGTGAACAATGATCAAATTAATAAGGGATATTTGTTCTAATTAACACAGATCTCATTCCAATTTTAACTTCATGGACATCACAGAAATAAAATGTTTTGGAACTCAGAGTGAGTCTAAAGTCTTCGTGAATAATTAAAGATTTGTTTTCAAAGCCATTAAAAACAAAATTCAAAAACCAGATTCAACAGCTAAAAAAAGGAGAGACATACCAAAGATTCTATTGCTATAGTTTGAGCAAAGATGACAGGCTGATTTATCTAGATTATCTATTGTACTACTAGTATATAACAAATGGTAGAAAGAGGTTTTGTGTCAGACAAATGTTTTTAAAATCCTGATTTATAAATTTCTTAACTATGCATCATAGGTAAAATACTTAACCTCTCTGTTTTTTCTTGTGTAATAATGGGACTAATTACTACATCACACCATTGTGTCAATGAAATGGGGCAATCAATGCAGAGAAAATGCCAATAGGTAACTTAGTACATGGCAGATGGTATTAGATACTGTTCTAGTAACTGACTTTTCAAAGTCTGGAATGTTCTATAGTTGCTGCAACTGCTGTTCATTGCTTGATCCTTAGGTAAGGCCCAGGATGATTAATGTCTGATCACAAGCTTTATGCTCACAATATGGTGTTTCCCATTCAGCTGCTGCTATTCACAGCTCACTGCACCCCCCTCCCCCACAAAAACCACCCTTCACCAGGGCTTAATCATGATGCATCAGTGAAACTACAACCAGATGACTGACCAAACAACAACAACAACAACAAAACAGTGAAACAAAGTCACGTTGAAATGTTAATGGGGACAAGTTCTGCATTTGCCCATCTCTTGGAAGCAAATGGATTTTCAATTAACATTTCACTGTCAGATTGGGATAGGTCTGTCTTATCGTATCTTTGTGACCCTTTCTCCTCCAGAAGTGAATAGAGCAGCAGCATAAAATAGGAAGTATAAGTTATATTCTATTGAAAGTGTATATTTACTTTAACATTTACTAACATGTGTCCAAGTTATCTGAGCAAGCTCCTCAGAAGCAGAAACTATGTCTATTCATCTCTGCATTCTGTTCAAGCTCAAGAACTGGTACTAAAGATATGCAAATTAAAATAAGACTATCCATCCATCTAGTTTGCAAAACCTGAAAAGTATGAAAATATCCATTTCTGGCAATAATCCAAACCTTTTTGGAATCAGTGATATGTTTAACAAGCCTTAAAAATACCCTTGCCCTTTGATATGGCAATCACAGTAATCAAGCCTAAATGGAGATTTAGAGAATGTTGAAAGTTAGAGTTTCAATGTTCACACAGTGTTGCTTATAATACAAAAATAAACTAAGACTACTGGTGGGAGACTAGTTAAATATAGTGCATCTATAAGATTAAATACTATATAATTATCAAAAATGATGTCAAGGGAACTATTTCCTGGCTTTGAAAAGATATGTTCATAATATACTAAGTGATAGAAGCATACCACAAATAGTACAATCACATTTTTGTCTAAAATAAAATAATATTATATATACTTGAAACTATTCTGGGAGCCTGGGAGTATATACTCTAAAATATAAACAATCATAACTTTAAATGATGAAATGACAAGGGACTGTTTACTTATTTATACATTTCTGCATTAATTTCTATAGCAAGTATGTATTAGTTTCTATTCAATTGAAGTTTAGATATTTGGAAATATTCAGATAGATAGAAAAATACAAAGAGTAATGAAACAATTACCCTTGTAAGCTTTATTCAGAATAGATATTAACATTTTGGCAAATCTGTTTCATCTCTCTCAATAAAAATAAAAATGTGATACAGCTATTCCTTTCTGCTTCACAGAGGTAAACATTACTCTCAAAGTTTATGTGCATCTTTCCTGTGAATATATATTTTTCTATGTATTTATAGATAAATTATTATTTTGTTTTAATTTTCAAACAAATAATGCTATTGTCATTATTATCATAACCATCATCATCACTTTAGTTAAGCTTTATCAAGCAGCTTTACCAGTATAAACTCATTACATTATGCTGTACTGCCTCACTATACAAATTTACTTGGATAAATTTTATATGTTTTTGTGTTGAAGTGGTATGTACTGCTACCCCAAAGTGAATCTAATTTGCACTTTATTTAATTTCTCTTGAGGCAAAGGTTTTCTGTTTTGTTTAATTTATTATTTTGCTTTGTATTTGTGAATTCTCTTTTCATTTCTTTGATAGATTCAATATATTGAACATAATATTATTTATGTATTCAATCTTATATCAGCAAAATAGCTAGATAATTAACACCCTTTTCTTTATTCTTTAGAATATGTAGCATTATGTAGATAGAGACTTCAGGTGCCTCAGGTCAGTACTTTTGTTCAGGGGGGAAAATTTCTATTGATGTTTGAGATTGAAATATTCATACAAAAGAAAGATCTTATTTGGCAGTGATATAATTCATCTTAAGTCAAGACACATTTCATTATTTCAGTTGAGAAGCTATATTTTATTTATAATGGCTTTCCAATGCTAAATGGCAAAAATCTATTTTATAAACTAATAACAAAATAAAAATGAGAATTGCCCTTATCCTTCCATTTTCAATTTGAACCTAATCTCATCCTCATTCTTAGTAAAGTTTCAAGGCCCAATGTCACAATTCTTGTTGAATTTCTTATCCTTTTTGTTCCTTTCACATATGACATAACCTTTCAACCACACCTGGTATTTATGCGGCTCCTCAGATTTGGTCAACATGTGCCACTTAAAGCCTTAAAAGAGGAGGATGGGTATCAGTGAGTTGAAAAAAAATGAAAGATAATGGAAGAAGTATTGATCCATTTGACCATTTTCACAGATGTAGCCTGGAGGATTGCTGGTTCTATTTCAAATAATAACTTTCAAAAGCTTCCATAAGATGTGAAGCTGTATACACAAGAGACTATTCATTCCTTATTGACCTAATTTAAAGAAACCATACTTTACCCTCACAAAAATAGAGAAAAAAACAATTTTTTAACCCTAACCTGAAGCACCTTAGGATTTAACAGCCTTTCCATTCTTTTTAGAGTTTTTAAGGAAGACAGACAAGGAATCTAATGTGGGAATTTGCCTTTAGACTCTATCAACTATGATGCTATGTTCTAGTCATAATTGACTAGGTAATCCTATAAAGAAATAAAATTTGGATGTCTGCTCTTAGCCTAAAGTAGAAACATGTTTAATCCTATTTAGACATCAACTATCATGTTAGATAATTTGTAACGATGAGGTATCTATTACTTGCTGTTATGTAGCAAGATTAACATTTATACCTGTGAGGCCTAAAAATCTTGTGTGCTAAAATAATTCATTTTGTGGAAAGGGATAGTTAAAGACTTTTATCCCACAAACTTTTCATTGTTCCAAGGAGCATTATAAGCTATATTCTCAATGTGTCTATTTCATATATTTTTTATTTTAAGAGATACTTCTATATAACAGTTAGCAGACATCTGAACTTTGAAAATGTGATTTCCCATTCCCAACTCTTGGGTACACTTTTACAGCTTAGTGAATCTCAAATTATGAAATCTATGCTTTTTCAGTTGACTGGACTCATTATCTTACAAAGGTTAAGAGAGCAAGCCTTGAAGTTAGCTCACCAGGGACTGAATCACTGATCCGTCTCTTCATTGTGTGACTCTGGAGAAGTTATTTAACCTCTCCTTGCCTCAGTATACTCATCTGTAAAGTGGAATCAATAACAATACCTATTTCTAGGGTTGTAAAATGAAGATTAAATGAATTAATAAGCATAAAGTATTGTGAACAGAATGTGGCATGGAATAAATGCTACATAAGTATTAGTATTCTGTACATTCTTCACATTATGATCTTGGTTTCTGACATTTCTTCATAGAAATTCTCAATTTGCAAGTTTGAAAGTATCTAGATCAGAATCATTTTAGGTACAGATTATCTATGTTTTTGTTTTTGCATTTTTACATTTTTTTCTTGGTTTGTTTTGTTTCATTATTTGACTTTTGTAGATAAGAATGATCAAGAAAATCTGGAACAGCAAAAAAAAGTTTGCTGTTCGCTCCATTTTAATTTGAGGAGTAAAACATGCATCAATTTTCTCCTGTGAGAACAGTATTATTAGTTGAATTTGTTAGCAAGAATGCTACTCACTAAATTACCATTTACATTGTTTATTTGCTCTTGCAGGTTTCTGGATCATTTCTATTGCTATGCTTGTTTTGTTAGCCATGAATTTGCCTTCTTTTTCTTTCTTTTTTTTTTAAATTTATGCTAATTTTATTTTAAATTTAATTTTATTTTTTAACTTTACAATATTGTATTGGTTTTGCCATATATCAAAATGAATCCGCCACAGGTATACATGTGTTCCCCATTCTGAACCCTCCTCCCTCCTCCCTCCCCATACCATCCCTCTGGGTCGTCCCAGTGCACCAGCCCCAAGCATCCAGTATTGTGCATCGAACCTGGACTGGCAACTCGTTTCATATGTGATATTATATATGTTTCAATGCCATTCTCCCAAATCATCCCACCCTCTCCCTCTCCCACAGAGTCCAAAAGACTGTTCTATACATCAATGTCTCTTTTGCTGTGTCATATACAGGGTTACTGTTACCATCTTTCTAAATTCCATATATATGCGTTAGTATACTGTATTGGTGTTTTTCTTTCTGGCTTACTTCATTCTGTATAATAGGCTCCAGTTTCATCCACCTCATTAGAACTGATTAAAATGTATTCTTTTTAATGGCTGAGTAATATTCCATTGTGTATATGTACCACAGCTTTCTTATCCATTCATCTGCTGATGGACATCTAGGTTGCTTCCATGTCCTGGCTATTATAAAGTGCTGCAATGAACATTGGGGTACAGGTGTCTCTTTCAATTCTGGTTTCCTCAGTGTGTATGCTCAGCAGTGGGATTGCTGGATCATAAGACAGTTCTATTTCCAGTTTTTAAAGGAATCTTCACACCTGTGATTTTGTCCTGGCATTAGTTCTGGGATCTACTCATTGATAGCTGTCAAAATTTAATTTTACTGTCAAAAACATAATGAAAATTTAATCTGTATTGCAGAATGTTCAGACATATGCGATGTTCAGGAAGAGTAGAGAAGTTCTTAACAAGTCTTCTTAACATATCTAAGCTTGGTGCTCTTCTACTTAGACTGTGAAAGTCCACTTAAAGTGGAGGGCAGGGTAAAAACAATTTGCCTACAAATATTAGAAACACCTACAAAATTTGATTTTTCATTTACCTCTTACTTGATGATGACCACTTTTCCTATTACTTATTAAATCTTGAAATACTGAGAAAAATTTGGAGAAATAAGAAAAGTCCCTTTTACTTGACATCTTTTGATCCCTGAATATTTTACTAAAATCCTAATAATATTATTGGCTGTTTATTTATGCACATACAAGAAGGCAAGCACTGCTATATAGATAATTTGAATAGTTTAAATATTTTATTCTTATTTTACAGAGGTCAAAATTGAGACTCTAGAGGTTAAAAAACTTGCCTAAAGTTATGTACCCTGGTAAGTAACAAAACTACAATTGTTGTGCTCTTTCTATTTCACTTAGTAATGGTGAGATAGAGAAATTTGGAAAATATGACCTAGATCTCGGAGTATTGCATGCCCATTGACATTTTTGTCACTCCTATTACACACACAAAGACACATGCCTCAAATGAGTTTACTACTACTATTTTCCTACAGAAATAGCTGTCTTCATCTATCAAAATTTTAAATTTAAGCTTCAATCCATAACATATAGTTTTCAAAATATAGTAATACTACAGTAAGACAGGCTATAATAGAGACTGTGTGTGTGTGTGTGTGTGTGTGTGTGTGCGTGCTTCTCCCACACCTCCACTCCTGGCCTTCCTCCAGAAGACAGAATACTAAACACTTCATTTTTGCCCTAGACAGCAAATTTGAGTTTTTCTATTTGTTTTGATTTGAGAAAACTGAGTAAAAAAAGATTATAGAACTTTTCAAAAGCCAGACAATGATGAAACTAAATCTAAGAATCTTAATGCTGATAAGTCCAATATCAAACCTATATACAAACCCTTACATCCTCCAATTTTTTGGCTGTAAGCATATGATGCACTTTTTTCTTTTTCACGTTAACTAAGAACAATGTCTATAGTATAGTTAAAATATAATAAAAATGATAATATAGGTTTGAACAAATGTAAAATTACATATATCCATCATTATGATATGAAACAATATTTTCACTGCCCTAAAAATCCTCTGGGCTCTGCCACTTTATCTCTCCTCCCTTCTCACCCCTGACAACCACTGATTTTTTTATTGTCCTCATACTTTTACCTTTTCCAGAATGTCATAGTTTTGGAATCATATAGGACATAGCCTTTTAAGATTGGCTTATTTCACTAGGTAATATGCTTAGAGTAAACCCTAAGACAGACTATGAACTTTGGGTGATTATAAAGTGTCAATATAGGTTCATCCTTGGTGAAAAAAAAAATACCATTCTGATGACCGATGTTGATAATAGGCTTTCTGATAGGGCTTCCGTGGTAGCTCAATTGGTAAAGAATCTGCCTGCAATGCAGGAGATTCCAGTTCAATTCCTGGGAAGGGAAGATCCCCTGGAGAAGGGATAGGCTACCCACTCCAGTATTCTTGAGCTTCCCTTGTGGCTCAGCTGGTAAAGAATCTGTCTGCAATGTGGAAGACATGGATTAGATCTCAGTGCTGGGGAGATCCCTTGGAGAAGGGAAAGACTACCCACTTCAGTACTCTGGCCTAGAGAATTCCATGGCCTGTATAGTCCATGGGGTTGCAAAGAGTCAGACGCAGACTGAACAACTTTCACTTTCATACATGTGTGAGAGCAGGAAATATATGGGGGTTTCTCTTATATGTCTGTTATGTCCCTCTCAATTTTGTTGCAAACACAAAAAAAGCTTTACAAAATAACAAAATAAATAACAAAATAAAGTTGTTTAAAAAAGGTAATGTCTTTGGGAAAGTAGATATACAAATAAATTAATCTTGAACAGGAAAATGATTTAAGATATAAATAGCTACATAAAATAAGATCTCTAGAATATAATAACAGGTTGATTTTAAAGAAGCAAAAGTAATATCAAGATGTGAAAAAATGGACAGAGGAAATTTAATGTATTTTTAAATTTTTATGTTTTATTTTTTATTGTAGGATAATTACAGTATTGTGATTTAAACAGAAAATGTTAAATCTCTGAAACCAAAATGAGATTTATTTAATAACTAGTCAAGAAAGTGAAGTTGTTCAGTCATGTCTGAAGCCTACCAGGCTCCACCGTCCATGGGATTTCCCAGGCAAGAATAATGGAGTGGGTTGCCATTTCCTTCTCCAAGGGATGTTCCCGACCTAGGGATCAAACCCAGGTCTCCCACATTGCAGGCAAACTCTTTACCATCTGAGCCACCAGGGAATCTCAACTAGTCAAGGTGTCACATAAATCATTACAACTAGCAAATGGGATAACTTTCAATTAGTATGTATACATGTATAATGATAGAGCAAAAGAGAGAGAGAGAGAGACCATGCTTATTCTGTCTGTTACAAGGACAGGGGAGCAGGAAAGAAGAGCTCGAGGAGAAATCATTCCAGTAATCAGTGAGCAATTTCAGACACCCATGTACACATCTGGCAAGATAAGCAGATCCATAAACTCTGCCCAGCAGATCTCATTAGTGATTTTGAAAGGGATTAGATATCAATCATCACCTCTATATGCTTCCTGCATAACAGTCTGCTTGATACAATATGCATGACTCATAAGGCTAGTAGAGTCTTAGGTAAAATATGAATGAAAACATATTTATGTATAGAAGTTAAGCTCTCTTCAAAGCATATAGAAGGGCATTCAGTTTATGTCTCTCATTATCATCACCAAAGGGATTTACTGTGAACACTTCCATTGATTGTCAAATGACATAACAATATATCATGTGTTCTGATTTAAGAAAAATAGGGCTTAAATGTTATTACAAATGAGATTTAATTTGAAACAATAAATCCTGTAATTGGATAGATTTTAACAAAATGAAAACCAAAGACACTTGCTCCTTGGAAGAAAAGCTATGTCTTACCTAGACAGCATATTAAAAAGCAGAGATGCTACTTTGCCAACAAGGGTCCATCTAGTCAAAGTTGTAGTTTTTCCAGTAGTCATGTATGGATGTGAGAGCTGGACCATAAAGAAAGCTGAGCGCCAAAGAATTGATGTTTTTGAACTGTGATGTTGGAGAAGACTCTTGAGAGTCCCTTGGACCACAAGAAGGTCCAACTAGTCAATCCTAAAGTAAATCAGTCCTGAATATTCATTGGAAGGACTGATGCTAAAGCTGAAACTTTAATACTCTGGCCATTTGATGCAAAGAACTGACTCATCGGAAAAGACCCTGATGCTGGGAAAGATTGAAGGTGGGAAGAGAAGGGGACGGCAGAGGATGAGATGGTTTAATGGCATCACTGACTCTATGGACATGAGTTTGAGTAAGCTCCGGGAGTTGGTAATGGACAGGGAAGCCTGTCATGCTGCAATCCATGGGTTGCAAAGAACCAGACATGACTGAGCGACTGAACCGAAGACAAATTTTCTGAGAAACTGATGTTTCCAATGACAGGCTATAAGCGGTTTATAACTTTGGTCCAGTCTGCACATTATTTATTTTACTGTAAGGAATATGGGGCTACATCTAAAGTAATCCCCACTCCTCAGTAGGCGACCAAAGCTGCATATACTTCTCACCATGCAGGGCTTATTTTCAGCACAGGAAAAGACTGAACCAACAACCCAGGCTGTCAGAAAAACAGCAGGGGCAGAACCATGATGGAAACATGTTTAAAATAGTAAACACCCCCTACTCACTACACATTTGACAATAAACTGTGCCCTGCAGGGAACAAAATTATTTGAAGTGTAGTCCTCCAAAAAATGGTTAGAAACCATTCCCAGTTGTACTTTTAGTGTTCTAAAATTGATTGCAGCTGCCTAGTTATTGCATAGAGACTGAACTTTGCAGTTGCAATCAAGGATGTCAAACATCTTATAGAATATTAAATATAAAAATGTGAGTCATGAATTTTAAAACCAAGGAGAGAAAGGAAGGAAGGATAAAGGGAGGAAGGAAAGGAGGGAGGGAGATAAAGAAAGAGGGAAGAAGGAAGGAAGCAAGGAATGAAACCAGTCAGGGATATATGAGCTGTTTTTTGCTTTATGTAATAAAGACAAGCTATTCAAATACTGTCAAAAGAAGAGGAATTGATAAAAAAAAAAAACTTAAAAATGGTAAATACACAATTTATCAGCCAAATCAATTCTGTATTACTTGTACAATAAGAAACAAATGAGTAAAAACTAAGGGATATAAAAGGAGGATGGAAAGGCATAATGGGAGACTCTCTTGGAGTTGCTTTTGACAGTAAACACTCTCTTTATGTATATTGTAAGTTTAATGTTGACCACTGACACCTAGGAGAAAAGGAAAGATATATCCACCTGAATGCAAAGTTCCAAAGAATATCAAGGAAATATAAGAATGCCTTCTTCTGTGACCAATGCAAAAAAAAAAAAAAAAATAGAGTAAAACAGGAGAATAGAAAAGTCTTGAGATCTCTTTAAGAACATAGAGATACCAAGGGAACTATTCATGCAAAAATGGGCACAATAAAAGACAGAAATGGTATGGACCTAACAGAAGAGGCATAAGATATAAAGAAGAGGTGGCAAGAATACACAAAAAAAACTATACAAAAAAAGATCTTAATGATCCAGATAACCAGAATGGTGTAGTCACTCACATAGAGCCAGACATCCTGGAGTGCAAGGTCAAGTGGGCCTTAGGAAGCATCACTATAAAGAAAGGTAGTGGAGATGATGGAATTCCAGCTGAACTATTTCAAATCCTAAAAGATGATGCTTTTAAAGTGTTGCACTCAATATACCAGCAAACTTGGAAAACTAAGCAATGGTCATAGGACTAAAAAAGGTCAGTTTTCATTCCAATCTGAAAGAAGGGAAATGTTAAATAATGTTCAAACTACAGCACAAATGCCCTCATCTCTTGCACTATCAAAGTAATGCTCAAAATTTTCAAGCTAGGCTTCAACATGATGTGAACCAAGAACTTCTGGATGGTCAAGCTGGATTTAGAAAAGGCAGAAGACCCAGTGATCAAATTGTCAACATACACTGGATCATAGAAAAAGTGGGAGAATTCCAGGAAAACACCTACTTCTCCTTCACTGACTACACTAAGTCTTTGACTATGTGGATCAAAACAAACTGTGGAAAGTTCTTAAATAGATGGGAATACCAGAAAACCTCACCTCCCCCTGAGAAATCTGTATGCAGGTCAAGAACCACCAGTTAGAATGACATGTGGGCTCTGTTTTGGGGTTGTCCTAAGATGGCAGAGGAATAGGACAGGGAGACCACTTTCTCCCCCACAAAGTCATCGAAAGATCATTTGAACACTGAGCAAATTCCACAAAACAACTTCTTAACACTGGTGGAGGACACCAGACACTCAGAAAGGCAGTCCATTGTCTTTGAAAGGACGTAGGGTTGCATAGAGTCAGACACGACTGAAGTGACTTAGCAGCAGCAGGACAAAATATAAAAGATAAAAAGAGAGTCAAAAGAGTTAGGGACAGAGACCTTTCCCGGGGAGGGAGTTACAAAGAGAAGTTTCCAAACCCCAGGAAACCCTCTCATGGGTGGGTCCGTAGGGAGCTTTGAAATCACAGAGGGCAACATAACTGGGAGGAAAAAATAAATAAAACCCACAGATTACACGTCTAACCACAACTTCCAGCAGAGAAGTAGCCCAGACACTCGTGTCCAGCACCAGCAAGTAGGGGCTGAACAGGGAGGCGTGGGCTTCACTGCTACGGGTAAAGACCAGTCCTGAATGCTCTGAGGGCAATCTGAGGGAGCTAATGTGAGATGAAACCCAAACTGTGGTTTGAGTTTGCCAGAGAGGAAAAAAAAAAAAAAGACAGAGAGAGCGAACTTTCCTGCGAAAAGCTCTAACCTAAGGCCTGCACACAGGTCTGCACACAGAACGAAGGACTGAGAGAATACCAGAGGAGAGCTAGCCTGCTGCGGACTGGCCCATCCACCACTGGAGGCAGAGAGGAAGGCAAGCAACAGCCTGGGCCAGAGGGAGAGGGGCAATTTTGGCACCAGAGACAGCATCCTCCACCAAACTCTGAGCAGACCCCAAGTTGCCAACCAAGTCTTCCTGGGATCCTGGACGGTTGACATCCACCAGGAGTGTTGCAGCCAGAGATCAGCTCCCCAGAGGAGACACACAGCACACCTGAGACAGTGCTCCTGCTGCACACCCAGGAAACCAAGCGGCTGGAATGGGGGAGGTGATAAGATGCACTGCCACACCTGGGAAGAGTGTGCTCACCAGAGGTGCTCGGACCTGGGAAGGGCACAAAATGCAGGCCCAACCGAGTCTGTGCCTTTGTGAAGTACTCCAGAACCTAAATGTGTGTGGCTTAGACCTGGGAAGTGCACGCAACCCAAGGCCCGCTTTAGACAGTTACCCTGCAGAGCAACCTGGAGCCTGAGAAGTGTAGACTGGGAAAGCGCACACGCTGTGAGCGGGGGTAAACCCAGTGTGGCCCAGACACTGCAAGCACTCCTCATACATGCCAGTGATATTTGTTTGCAGTTTTCCTCCCTCTGCAAAGCACAACTGAACAAGTGAGCCTAAATAAGTGACCATCTCCACCCCCTTGTGTCAGGGGCGGAAATTAGAGACTGAAGAGACTTGCAAACAGAAGAAGTCAAAATAAACAGAGGGAAGTGCTTTGGAAGTGACAGGTGCAACAGATTAAAACACTGTGCTGCTGCTGCTGCTAAGTTGCTTCAGTCATGTCCGACCCTGTGCAACCCCATAGATGGCAGCCTACCAGGATCTCCCGTCCCTGAGATTCTCCAGGCAAAAACACTGCAATGGATTGCCATTTCCTTCTCCAATGCATGAAAGTGAAAAGTGAAAATGAAGTTGCTCAGTTGTGTCTGACCCTCAGCGACCCCATGGACTGCAGCCTTCCAGGCTCCTCTGTCCATGGGATTTTCCAGGCAAGAGTACTGGAGTAGGGTGCCATTGTCTTCTCCTAAAACCCTGTAGTTAGCACCAAATACATTGATAGGGGCCTATAGACCTTGAGAAGAAGTATAAGCTGGAACAAAAAACTATCTGAAACTGAACTGACCCCACAGTGCACTCAACAGCTCCAGAAAAATTCCTAGATAGATTTACTGTTATCATTTTATAAATTTATAAAATTTATATTTAAAATTTTTAAGTCCTTTGTTACTCTTTAAACTTTCATGTTTTTTAATTTAAATTTATTTATTTTAATTACAGGCTAATTACTTTACAATATTGTATTGGTTTTTCCATACATCAACATGAATCTGCCACGCGTATACTTATAACCTACTATTGCCTTGCAAAAAAAGTCCCTATTTTTAAAGTAAATTACATATATATATATATATATATATATATATTTTAATAATTTTTGTGATTTTTTTTAATATTGTAATTTTGAGACTCTAACCTCTACTCTAGACATTTAATCTTTGATTTTTGGTATTATGAATTTTTTACCTTTAAGAATCCAATCTTCAGTACCCATTTTTACTTAGGAGTGTGATTACTGAATTGATTGCCCTCTCTCCCTTTTGACTCTCCTTTGTCTCTCCCAGGTAACCTCTATCTCCTCCCTCTCCCTTCTCCTCTCTACCCAACTCTGTGAATCTCTTTGGGTATTCTGGCCTGTGGAGAACACTTAGGAACTGATTATTGGCTAGATCTGTCTCTCTCCTTTTGACTCCCCCTCTTCTCCTCCTGGTCACCTCTATCTCCTTCCTCCCTCTTCTATTCTATTGTAACTCTGTGAACCTCTCTGAGTGTTTCAGGCTGTGTAGAGCACATAATAAATTGATTACTGGCTAGTTTGCTCTCTTCCCTTTTGATCCCCTCCCTTCTCCTCCTGGTCACATCTATATCCCTCCTCCCTCTTCTCTTCTCCATGTAACTCTGTGAACCTCTCTGAGTGTCCCCCATTGTGGAGAATCTTTTCTCCATTAATCTAGATGTTTTATCATCGATGCAGTATGGATGGAGAAGTCTTGAGGCTACTGTAAGAATAAGACTGAAAAGCAGAAGCAGGAGGCTTAAATCCAAAACATGAGTAGACCCCAAAACTCCTGACTCCAGGGAATATTAGTCAACAAGAGCTCATCCTAAAACCTCCATACATGAACCAAGCTTCACCCAACAAATTTCAGAGCAAGACATACCACATTAATTCTCCAGCAACACAGAAACATAGCCCTGAGCATTAAACATACAGGCTGCCCAAAGTCACACCGTATCCATAGACACCTCAGAACTCACTACTGGACACTTGATTGCACTCCAGAGAGAAGAGATCCAGCTCTACCCACCAGAACACTGATGTAAGCTTCCCTAATCAGGAAACCTCGACAAGCAACTCATCCAACCCCACTCACAGAGGGTAACCTCCACAATAAAGAAGAACCACAAACTCCCAGCATACAGAAAAGCCACCACAAACACAGGAATCTAAACAAGATGAAAAGGGAGATAAGTATTCAGCAGGTTAAGGAACATGATAAATGCGCACCAAATCAACCCAAAGAGGAGGATATATGGAATCTACCTGAAACAGAATTCAGAATAATAATAGTAAAAATGATCCAAAATCTTGAAAACAAAATGGAGTTACAGATAAATAGCCTGGAGACAAGGATGGGGAAGATACAAGAAATGTTTAACAAGGACCTAGAAGAAATAAAAAAGAGTCAGTCAATAATGAATAATGCAATAACTGAGATAAAAAACACTCTGGAGGGAACCAACAGTAGACTAACTGAGTCAGAAGATAGGATAAGTGAGGTGGAAGATAAAATGGTGGAAATAAATGAAGCAGAGAGGAAAAAAGAATTAAAAGAAATGAGGACAACCTCAGAGACCTCTGGGACAATGTCAAACGCCACAACATTCAAATCATAAGAGTGCCATAAGAAGAAGACAAAAAGAAAAGACATATGAAAATACTTGAGGAGATAATAGTTGAAAACTTCCATAAAATGGGGAAGGAAATACCCACCCATGTCCAAGAAACCCAGAGAGTCCTAAACAAGATAAACTCAAGGCAAAACACCCCGACACATTTTAATCAAATTAACAAAGATCAAACACAAAGAACAAATATTAAAGCAGCAAGGGAAAAACAACAAATAACACACAAGGGGATTCCAATAAAAATAACAGCTGATCTTTCAACAGAAATTCTTCAGGCCACAAAGTAATGGCAGGACATACTTAGAGTGATGAAAGAGAAAAACCTACAACCCAGATTACTGTGCCCAGCAAGGATCTCATTCAAATATGAAGGAGAGATCAAAAGCTTTACAGACAAGCAAAAGCTGAGAGAATTCAGCACCACCAAACCAGCTGTTCAACAAACACTAAAGGATCTTCTCTAGACAGGAAACAAAGAAAATGTGTATAAACGCCAAACTAAAACAACAAAGTGAATGACAACGGGATAATACTTATAAATAATTACCTTAAATGTAAATGGGCTGAATGCCCCAACTAAAAGACAAATACTTGCTGAATGGATACAAAAACAAGACCCTTATATATATTGCCTACAAGAGACCCACCTCAAAACAAGGGACGCATACAGACTGAAATTGAAGGGCTGGAAAAAGGTATTTCATGCAAATGTAGTCCAAAAGAAAGCAGGAATAGCAATACTCATATCAGATAGAATAGACTTTGAAATAAAGGCAGTGAAAAGAGACAAAGAAGAACACTACATAATGATGAAAGGATCAATCCAAGAAGAAGATATAGCAATATTAAATATATATGCACACAGCATAGGAGCGCCACAATATGTAAGGCAAATGCTAACAAGTATGTAAGGGGAAATTAACAATAACACAATAATAGTGGGAGACTTTAATATCCCACTGACACTTATGGATAGATCAACTAAACAGAAAATTAGCGAGGAAACACAAAATTTAAATGATGCAATGGAGCAGTTGGACCTAATTGATATCTATAGGACATTTGACCCCAAAACAATTAATTTCACCTTTTTCTCAAGTGCACACAGAACGTTCTTGAGGATAGATCATATACTGGGGCATAAGTCTATCCTTGGTAAATTCAAAAAATTCACGTCATTCCAAGCATGTTTCTCGATCACAATGCATAAGAAGACTAGATGTCAAATACAGGGGAAACAAAACAAAACAAAACTATTAAAAATACAAACATATGGAGGCTAAAAAACACACTTCTGAATAACCAACAAATTCAAAGAAGAGATCAAAAAAAATCAAAATATGCATAAAAATGAATGAAAATGCAAACACAACAGCCCCAAACCTATGGGATTCAGTAAAAGCAGTGCTAAGGAGAAGGTTCATAGCAATACAGGCTTACCTTAAGTAAGAAGCGAAAAGTCAAATAAATAACCTAACTCTACACCCAAAGCAACTAGAAAAGGAAGAAATGAAGAACCCCAGGGTTAGTAGAAGGAAAGAAATCTTAAAAATCTGGGCAGAAATAAATGAAAAAGAAACAAAGGAGACCATAGCAAAAATCAACAAAGCTAAAAGCTGATTCTTTGAGAAGACAAATAAAATAGATAAACCATTACCCAGACTCATCAATAAACAAAGGGAGAAGAATCAAATCAACAAAATTAGAAATGAAAATGGAGAAATCACAACTAACAACACAGAAATACAAAGGATCATAAGAAACTACTATCAGCAACCATATGCCAATAAAATGGACAACTTGAAAGAAATGCCTGAATTCTTAGAAAAGTATAATTTTCCAAAACTTAACCAGGAAGAAATAAATAATCTTAGCAGACCCATCACAAGCACAGAAATTGAAACTATAATGAGAAATCTTTTAGCAAACAAAATCCCAGGATGAGATGGCTTCACAGCTGAATTCTACCAAAAATTTAAAGAAGAGGTAACATGTATCCTACTCAAACTCTTCTAGAAAAATGCAGTAGAAGGTAAACTTCCAAACTCATTCTATGATGCCACCCTAATACCAAAACCAAACAAAGATGCCACAAAAAAAGAAAACTACAGGCCAATATCATTGATGAACATAGATGCAAAAATCCTTAACAAAATTCTAGCAAACAGAATCCAACAGCATATTAAAAAGATCATACACCATGACCAAGTGGGCTTTATCCCAAGGATGCAAGGATTCTTTAATATCCACAAATCAATCAATGTGATACACCACACTAACCAATTGAAAGATAAAAAACATATGATTATCTCAATAGATGCAGAGAAAGCCTTTGAAAAGATTCAACATCCATTTATGATAAACACTCTCTAGAAAGAAGGAATAGAAGGAACATACCTCAATATAATAAAAGCCATATATTATACACCCACAGCAAACAATATCATCAATGGTGAAATACTGAAAGCATTTCCCCTACATTCAGGAACAAGACAAGGGTGTCCACTCTCATCACTACTATTCAACATAGCTTTGGAAGTTTTAGCCACAGCAATTGGAGCAGAAAAGAAATAAAAGGAATACAGATTGGAAAAGAAGAAGTAAAATTCTCACTGTTTTCAGATGACATGATCCTTACCTAGAAAACCCTAAAGACTCCACTGGAAAATTACTAGAGCTAATCAATGAATATAGTAAAGTTATAGGCTATAAAATTAACACACAGAAATCCCTTGCATTCCTATGCACTAACAATGAGAAAACAGAAAGAAATTAAGGAAGCAATTCCATTCACCATTGCAATGAAAAGAATACAATACTTAGGAATAAATCCACCTAAAGAAACAAAATATCTCTCTATATAAAACTATAAAACACTGATGAAAGAAATCAAAGAGGACACAAGTAGATTGAGAAATATACCATGTTCATGGCTCAGAAAAATCAATATAGTGAAAATGAGTACACTACCCAAAGCAATAAATAGATTCAGTGCAATCCCTATCAAGTTACCAACAGTATTTTTCAGAGAACTAGAAGAAATATTTTCACAATTTGTACGGAAACACAAAAAATTTCGAATAGCCAAAGCAGTCGTAAGAAGAATGGAACTGGAGGAATCAACCTGCCTGACTTCAGACTCTATTACAAAGCCACAGTCATCAAGACAGTATGGTACTGGCACAAAGACAGAAATATAGATCAATGGAACAAAATAGAAAACCCAGAAATAAATCCATGCACCTATGGACACCTTATCTTTGACAAAGGAGGCAAGAATATACAATGGAGAAATACAATCTCTTTAACAAGTGTTGCTGGGAAAATTGGTCAACCACTTGTAAAAGAATGAAATTAGAACACTTTCTAACACCATACAAAAATAAATAAATAAATAAATAAACTCAAAATGGATTAAAGATCTAAAGTAAGACCAGAAACTATAAAACTCCTAGAGGAAAACGTAGGCAAAACACTCTCTGACATAAATCACAGCAGGATCCTCTATGACCCACCTCCAAGAGTAATGGAAATAAAAGCAAAAATAAACAAATGTGACCTAATTAAGCTTAAAAACTTTTGCACAACAAAGAAAACTATAAGCAAAGTGGAAATACAGCATTAAGAATGGAAGAAAATAATAGCAAATGAAGTAACTGACAGATAATTAATCTCAAAAAAATATAAGCAACTCCTGAAGCTCAATTCAAGAAAAATAAATAACCCAATCAAAAAATCGACCAAAGCAGTAAACAGACATTTCTCTAAAGAAGACATACAGAAGGCTAACAAAGGAAGACATGAAAAGATGCTCAATATCACTCATTATCAGAGAAATCCCAATCAAAACCACAATGAGGTACCATCTCATGCCAGTCAGAATGGCTGCAGTCAAAAATTCTACAAATATAAACGCTGAGAGGTTGCAGAGAAAAAGGAACCCTTGTATACTCTTGTTGGGAATGCAAACTAGTACAGCCACTATGGAGAACAGTGTGGAGATTCCTTTAAAAACTGGAAATAGAACTTCCATAAGACCCAGCAATCACACTGCTGGGCATACACACTGAGGAAACCAGAATTGAAAGAGACATGTGAACCACAATGTTCATCACAGCACTGTTTACAATAGCTAGGACATGAAAGCAACCAGATGTCCATCGGCAGAGAAATGGATAAGAAAGATGTGGTACATATACACAATGGAATATTACTCAGCCTTTAAAAAGAATGCAATTGTATCAGTTCTAATGAGGTGGATGAAACTGGAGCCTATTATCCAGAGTGAAGTAAGTCAGAAAGAAAAACACCAATACAGTATATTAATGCATATATATGGAATTTAGAAAGATGGCAAGGATGACTCTATATGTGAGACAGCAAAAGAGACACAGATGTAAAGAACAGTCTTTTGGACTTTGTGGAAGAAGGCGAGTGTGGAATGGTTTGAAAGGGTAGCGTTGAAACGTGTATACTATCATATGTGAAGCAGATTGCCTGTCCAGGTTCAATGCATGAGACAGGGTTCTCCGGGTTGATGCACCAGAATGACCCTTGGGGATGGATGGGAAGGGAGGTGGGAGGGTGGTTCTGGGTGGAGAACACATGTACACTTGAGGTTAATTCATGCTGATGTTTGTCAAAAACCACTACAATATTTTAAGGTAATTAGTCTCCAATTAAAATAAATAATTTTTTTAAAAGGAAATAAGTACCACACGTGGAACAATGGACTGGTTCTAAATTGGGAAAGGAGTACATCAATGCTATATATTGTTACCCTACTTATTTAACGTATATGAAGAATATATCATGTGAAATACTGGGCTGGATAAAGTACAAGCTGGAATCAAGATTGCCAGGAGAAATATTAATAATCTAAGATATGCAGATGACACTACCCTTATGGCAGAAAGCAAAGAGGAACTGAAGAGCCTCTTGATGAAAGTAAAAGAGTGAGTGAAAAAGCAGGCTTGAAACTCAGCATTCAAAAAACTAAGATCATAGCATCTGGTCCCATCACTGTGTGTCAAATAGATGGGGAGTCAATGGAAACAGTGACAGACTATTTTCTTGAGCTTCAAAATCACTGCAAATATTGACTGCAGGCATGGAATTAAAAGTCACTTACTCTTTGCAAGAAAAGTTATGACCAACACAGACAGCGTATTAAAAGCAGAGACATTACTTTGATGACAGCTATGGTTTTACCAGTAGTCATATATGGATGTGAGAGTTGGACTACAAAGAAGGCTGAGCAGCAAAGAATTCATGCTTTTGAACTGTGGAGTTGGAAAAGAGTCTTGAGAGTCCCTTGGACTGCAAGGAGATCAGACCAGTCAATCTAAAGGAAATCAGTTCTGAATATTCATTGGAAGCCCTGATGTTGAAGATGAAGCTCCAATATTTTGACCACATCATGTGAATAACTGACTCACTAGAAAATACCCTGATGCTGGGAAAGATTGAAGGCAGGAGAAATGGATGGCAGAGGATGAGATGGTTGGATGGCATCACTGACTCAATGGAGATGAGTTTGAGCAAGCTCCGGCATTTGGTGATGGACAAGAAAGCCGTGTGTGCTGCAGTCCACATGGCTGGAAAGTGTCAGACATGACTAAGCAACTGAACTGAACTGCTATCTGATTCTATATTAAGGATCAATAAAAAAAATAAGAAAGATTTGAAAAGATAATTTTACTGGACTCAACATATCTTTGAAAAAATAGCTCTACTCATTTTCAAAGATAACCCCAAGGGAGAGCTGGGGAGGATTGTGTTAGCAAAAGTCTTTTCTAATACTATCTTTGAAAAAAGAACAGACTTGAAGGAAACTAATAGTCAAGTGACACTTACTGCTATAATTTTGCTGTCCTTTCAATCCAGGTTTGCTTTATTGATTTAATAGTATGGATATTTCTTAAGCTAAGATAATAATTACATATAAATACTATATAAAATGTACTGTGTACATATAGTCAGTTCTGCTACAATGCTATAACATAGAGTATGTGTTCAGAATATCACTGTACCATACAAATTGTGCAGTAAAATATACGGGGTTCATGGGAAAATGGGGTTAGGATGAAGTCTTTAAGTTTTGTGTGCCTATTCTTCTTTTTCCATGATCCTTATCATTTTTACTGTGCAGTACTGTACAGTGATTTCTAGGAATACTTATGTATTGGAATAAAATCATACTTTCAAAACAAGCATTATAGCAAAATCTCTTGGATACGTATAGCATATATCCAACCCAGGAAAAAAGCCCTCCTTTCCTCACCCCAGGGTTTCAAACTTAACATGATTGTTCACCCATTAATCTCTTGTATTGAAATAATTATCATCACAGTTTTGAGTGAATCTAAGTTCACTCTCTTCGTTTAAGTGAAGTACCCAGATGGCTGGTAAATAGACTGCATCTTTAAATTAGAATGACCCAAACATTTCTTTTCTGATTTACTATCAAGTAACTGATATTCTATTGACAAAGAACTATTATATACCTTAATCCAAATTGCTGCATAAGGACTCTGAATAGTAAGAAAATAAAAAGATTTCGAAAAATGTGAGTTGTGAATGATCAGTTCTTATTTCATATGCTGCTGCTGCTGCTAAGTCACTTCAGTTGTGTCTGACTCTGTCCGACCCCATAGACGGCCTCCTACCAGGTTCCTCTGTCCCTGGGATTCTCCAGGCAAGAACACTGGAGTGGGTTGCCATTTCTTTCTTCAATGCATGAAAGTGAAAAGTGAAAGTGAAGTTTCTCAGTCGTGTCCGACTCTTAGTGTCCTCATGGACTGCAGCCTACCAGGCTCCTCTGTCCATGGGATTTTCCAGACAAGAGTATTGGAGTGGGGTGCCATTGCCTTCTCATATGCAGGTTTTTCTTAATATATATTTTTATTCCATCAGCTGGGCTTAAAATTTTACATGGATATTGCATTATTCTATTTATAGCAGCATATTTAGAATAAAATTAGCTTAAGTCTATACTCTGATTTTAGAATATTATAGGGGGAAGGCCAGGAGGAGCTACCCGATGCCCCCACACCCGAGACCATGGGTGGCGGCCAGGAAGAACAACCCCACGTCCAAGGAGCAGTGGCTGCGTGGGCGGAGGAAGGGCTAGAGGAGCTATCCCACACTGAAGGTCAGGAAGGGCAGCAGTGAGGAGATACCCCTCATCCAAGGTAAGGAGCAGCAGCTGCGCTTTGCTGGAGCAGCCCTGAAGAGATACCCCATGCCCAAGGTAAGACAAACCCAAGTAAGATGGTAGGTGTTGCAAGAAAGCATCAGAGGGCAGACACACTGAAACCATACTCACAGAAAACTAGTCAATCTAATCACACTAGGACCACAGCCTTGTCTAACTCAATGAAACTAAGCCATGCCAGTGGGGCAACACAAGATGGGAGGGACATGGTGGAGAGATCTGACAGAATGTGGTCCACTGGAGAAGGGAATGGCAAACCACTTCAGTATTCTTGCCTTGAGAACCCCATGAACAGTATGAAAAGGCCAAATGATAGGATACTGAAAGAAACTTCCCAGGTCAGTAGGGGCCCAATATGCTACTGGAGATCAGTGGAGAAATAACTCCAGAAAGAATGAAGGGATGGAGCCAAAGCAAAAACAATACCCAGCTGTGGATGTGCCTGGTGATAGAAGCAAGGTCTGATGCTGTAAAGAGCAATATTGCATAGGAACCTGGAATGCCAGGTCCATGAATCAAGTCAAATTGGAAGTGGTCAAACAAGAGATGACAAGAGTGAATGTAGACATTCTAGGAATCAGCAAACTATAATGGAATGGAATGGGTGAATTTAACTCAGATGACCATTATATCTACTACTGCAGGCAGGAATCCCTCAGAAGAAATGGGGTAGCCATCATGGTCAACAAAAGAGTCCGAAATTCAGTATTTGGATGCAATCTCAAAAACAACAGAATGATCTCTGTTCATTACCAAGGCAAACCATTCAATGTCACAGTAATCCAAGTCTATGCCCCATCCAGTAACGCTGAAGAAGCTGAAGTTGAACGATTCTATGAAGACCTACAAGAACTTTTAGAACACCCAAAAAAGATGTCCTTTTCATTATACGGGACTGGAATGCAAAAGTAGGAAGTCAAGAAACACCTGGAGTAACAGGCAAATTTGGCCTTGGAATACGGAATGAAGCAGGGCAAAGACTAATAAAGTTTTGCCAAGAAAATGCACTGGTCATAACAAACACACTCTTCCAATAATACAAGAGAAGACTCTATACATGGACATCACCAGATGGTCAACACCAAAATCAGATTGATTATATTCTTCAGAGCCAAAGATGGAGAAGCTCTATACAGTCAACAAAAACAAGACCAGGAGCTGACTGTGGCTCAGATCATGAACTCCTTATTACCAAATTCAGACTTAAACTGAAGAAAGTAGGGAAAACCACTAGACCATTCAGGTATAACCTAAATCAAATCCCTTATGATTATACAGTGGAAGTGAGAAATAGATTTAAGGGCCTAGATCTGATAGATAGAGTGCCTGGTGAACTATGGAATGAGGTTTGTGACATTGTACAGGAGACAGGGATCAAGACCATCCCCATGGAAAAGAAATGCAAAAAAGCAAAATGTCTGTCTGGGGAGGCCTTACAAATAGCTGTGAAAAGAAGAGAAGCGAAAAGCAAAGGAGAAAAGGAAAGATTTAAGCATCTGAATGCAGAGTTCCAAAGAATAGCAAGAAGAGATAAGAAAGCCTTCCTCAACTATCAGTGCAAAGAAATAGACGAAAACAACAGAATGGGAAAGACTAGAGATCTCTTCAAGAAAATCAGAGATACCAAGGGGATATTTGATGCAGAGATGGGCTCGATAAAGGTCAGAAATGGTATGGACCTAACAAGCAGAAGATGTTAAGAAGAGGTGGCAAGAATACACAGAAGAACTATACAAAAAAAGTCTTCACGACCCAGATAATCATGATGATGTGATCACTGACCTAGAGCCAGACATCCTGGAATGTGAAGTCAAGTGGGCCTTAGAAAGCATCACTACAAACAAAGCTAGTGGAGGTGATGGAATTCCAGTTGAGCTATTTCAAATCCTGAAAGATGATACTGTGAAAGTGCTACACTCAATATGCCAGCAAATTTGGAAAACTCAGCAGTGGCCACAGGACTGGAAAAGGTCAGTTTTCATTCCAATCCCAAAGAAAGGCAATGCCAAAGAATGTTCAAACTACTGCACAATTGAACTCATCTCACATGCTAGTAAAGTAATGCTTAAAATTCTCCAAGTCAGGCTTCAGCAATATGTGAACCGTGAACTTCCTGATGTTCAAGCTGGTTTTAGAAAAGGCAGAGGAACCAGAGATCAAATTGCCAACATCCACTGGATCATGGAAAAAGCAAGAGAGTTCCAGAAGAACATTTATTTCTGCTTTATTGACTATGCCAAAGCCTTTGACTGTGTGAATCACAATAAACTGTGGAAAATTCTGAAAGAGATGGGAATACCAGACCACCTGACATGCCTCTTGAGAAATCTGTATGCAGGTCATGAAGCAACAGTTAGAACTGGACTTGGAACAACAGACTGGTTCCAAATAGGAAAAGGAGTACGTCAAGGCTGTATATTGTCACCCTGCTTATTTAACTTGTATGCAGAGTACATCATGAGAAACGCTGGACTGGAAGAAACAAAAGCTGGAATCAAGATTCGCGTGAGAAATATCAGTAACCTCAGATATGCAGATGACACCACCCTTATGACAGAAAGTGAAGAGGAACTAAAAAGCCTCTTGATGAAAGTGAAAGTGGAGAGTGAAAAACTTGGCTTAAAGCTCAAAATTCAGAAGACAAAGATTATGGCATCCGGTCCCATCACTTCATGGGAATTAGATGGGAAACAGTGGAAACAGTGTCAGACTTTATTTTTGGGGGCTCCAAAATCACTGCAGATGGTGACTGCAACCATGAAATTAAAAGAGGGTTACTCCTTGGAAGACAAGTTATGACCAACCTAGATAGCATATTCAAAACTAGAGACATTACTTTGCCAACAAAGGTCCGTCTAGTCAAGGCTATGGTTTTTCCTGTGGTCATGTATGGATGTGAGAGTTGGACTGTGAAGAAGGCTGAGTGCCGAAGAATTGATGCTTTTGAAGTGTGCTGTTGGAGAAGACTCTTGAGAGTCCCTTGGACCGCAAGGAGATTCAACCAGTCCATTCTGAAGGAGATCAGCCCTGGGATTTCTTTGGAGGGAATGATGTTGAAGCTGAAACTCCAGTACTTTGGCCACCTCATGCGAAGTGTTGACTCTTTTGAAAAGACTCTGATGCTGGAAGGGATTGGGGGCAGGAGGAGAAGGCGATGACAGAGGATGAGATGGCTGGATGGCATCACTGACTCAGTGGACATGAGTCTGAGTGAACTCTGGGAGTTGGTGATGGACAGGGAGGCCTGGCATGCTGCGATTCATGGGGTCGCAAAGAGTCGGACATGACTGAGCGACTGAACTGAACTAAGGGGGAAGGAGAATGAAAGAGCTGAGAGGTGTTAATACACAAAATATAACCAAAATATAACATTAATTTTTAAAATTTAAATTACAAAGGGCAAGAGGGAAAAAAAAAATCAACCCATATGGGCTTTCATAGTTTAAATAACAGGAGTTACCATAGTTTGTTCAGTTATACCTTTGCAGCTGTTTTCCGTAAAAGGAAAGATAGTTTCTTAGAAAAATCTCTATGTTAATCAATGCTAAGAGGTAACATAACAGGAACCATCATCTATTGCTAGTAGATGTGCACAATGATACAATTACTTTGGAAAACTGACAGTTTATATACAAACTTAAACATATATCTACCTTATGAACCAGAAATTCCACTCTTAGGTTTGCATCCAGGAAAAGGGAAAATATCTGTCTGCAAAAAAAAAAAAAAAAGTTTTGTATAAGAATGTTTATGGGAATTCCCAGGTGCTCCAGTGATTAGGACTCCCACTTTCACTGTCGTGGCCCAGGTTCGGTCCCTAGTCTGGGGACTAATATTTTACAAACTGTGTGGCACAACCAAAAAAAAAAAAAAAAAACAGAAAAAAAGTATTATAAAAGAATATTTGTAGCAGCTTTATTTGTAATAGCTAAAAAATAAACATAATCCAAACATCATTATATGGGAAAATGGGAAAAACCTGTGATATATTCATGCTGCAGATTACTCTTCAGCACTAACATGAAATGAACAACACAAAGAAAAAAGGTCAATCTTGTAGATATTACTTTGAGCAAAATAAGGCAGACACAAGATCACACATCATATGACTACATGGATATGGACTGAAGAATATGTAAAACTAATCTACCTTGGTAGAAATTACAATAGTGGTTACTGTTGCTACATGATAATAAATTACTGTGACCTATAAATCCATTAGACAGTGTAAGTATGTGATGTATGTGATGTGAGATCAAGAAAGGAATCTACTGATTCATGAGAAATTGAAGGCCTGAAAAGTGGTCAGAAGTGATCAATGCAACAAGAACTCAAGCAGTGTGGTAGGGGAGAGTCTGAATCTAAAGGAGAAAAGAAAATGGTGATCTTGAGATGAAGTAGTTAAAACAAATTCTTTTCCTCATCAAAGAATAATAGTCTCTGGGTGCTCTATACTTAATTTCTGGGTTTCAGGATAATTAAGGGAGGCCTTTGAATAACCTGTTTGTCTCAGCAGTCTGAGAAAAGCAAGATAGAGATAACTCATGAGGTTTAAAAAATGAATGACTGAATATCAGGAGCCCACGTTCAAGAGATAATGCAATTCTTTTGGAACAACACCTCTTGCTTTTAGCCTTTGTAAGTGAGATGAACGGCATTTAAAAGACAGACATCTGGCAAGCTAGTATAGAGGTCTTGCCAGCTTCATATACTAGCTACAAACTTATGATAAGGTCTTTATAAAGAAGTGATTAAATTAAAATGAGCCTATTAAAGTGGGGCTTAATCCAAATATGGCTGGGATTTTTATTTAAAAAAAAAAAAGAGACACCATGGACGTATGTGTACAGTGGAACTATCATGTGAAGAGGCATCAAAAGGGAAGTCATCTGTAAGCCAAGGAGAGGATTCAGAGGAAACCAACCATCCTGCTACCTTTATCTTTTATTTCCAGCCTCCATACATGTTAGAAAATAAACCTCTTGGTTTATGCCTTCCAGTCTATGGCATTTTGTTATGGCAGCCCTAGAAAACTAATGCAGATACTACACACACACAACATACAAATAATGATTGAATACAGCTCACCTTTTGAGATTGGAGAAAAAATTAGTATAGCCACTATGGAGAACAATATGGAGGTTCCTCAAAAAGCTAAAAATAGAGCTACCATATAACTCTGCAATCCCTTTCTTGGGCATATATTCATATAAAAACATGATCTGAAACAATACATGTATCCCAAAGTTCATTGCAGCACTGTTTAAAGTAGCCAAGACATGGAAGCAACCTAAATTTCCATCAACAGATAAATGGATAAAGAAGATGTGATATATATGTACAATGGATTATTATTCAGCCATAAAAAATAATGGGGCAATACCATTTGCAGCAACATGTATGGACCTAGAGATTGTCATACTAAGTGAAGTCAGTCAAGCAGAAAAGTGGTATCATGATATCACTTATGTGTAGAATCTTTAAAAAAAGTGGTGCAAATGAATTTATTTACAGAACACGAGTAGAGTCACAGACATAGAAAACAAAATTATGGTTACCAAGGGGGAAAGGGGGGAAGATATAAATTGGAGATTGGGATTGACAAATACACACTAGTATATCCCTGTTAGCTCAGCTGGTAAATGAGCCTGTCTGCCAATGCAGGAGAAGTGTGAGGTTTTGGTTTGATTCCTAGGTCAGGAAGATCCCCTGAAGGAGGAAATGGCAATCCACTCCAGTATTTTTACCTGGAGAATCCCATGGAACAGGAGCCTGGCACCCTGCAGGCCATGAGGTTACAAAGAGTTGGACATAAATTTGTAACTGAGCATGCCCACACATGTATAAAATAGATAATAAGAACCTACTGTATAGCACAGGGAACTCAAAACTCTGTAATGACCTATATGGGAAAATAATATAAAAAAGAGTGTATGTATGTATGTATATATATATATATATGTATATATATGTATATGTATATATATATATATATATATATATAACTGAATCACCTTGCTGTACAGATGAAACTAACATAACATTGTAAATCAGCTATATTCCAATAAAAGGTAACTGAAAATAAATAAGTTATTTTTTTTTAATTAGCCAAACTAAAACTAACTAAATAAAAGATCCTTCAGTTGGGAGATGAAATCAGAGGCCTTGTGAAAAGTAGAATATTGTTTCTTCTGAGAGAATATTGTTTCTTCTTTCTTTCAGAAGAAACCAGCTAAAAGAGCACTTAAAAATATTGTATAATTTCAAATATAGAGATTCCATTTCTTTCACAATATTGGTTATGCAGACACCATCTCTTACAAATTGATAAATAGCAAGTTTACAAATAAAACAAACAATTCTGTAAATGATTATATTTGAAACAAATAGCAATTCTAACCAAAGTGTTGAGCCCCTTACTTAGACAAATAAGAAAATCTACTTTGGAACAAATAGCTAATAAACTTTTAAAATCAATACAAAGTTGCTATGCCTAACTCTTCAAGGATCATTTTAAAATAAAAATCATTAGATTGGGAAGAGAGAGAAAATATGTTAAAGTGAGGAATTATTTACAACATCCTCAGAAGTACTATGTATGTCTAGAAACCCAGTAGGCTAACTGAATATTAGAAGTCCCGGAGAGAATTTTAAACTGTGCATGTTCACTATAAATCCAGACACATTTTGGTTATTTTTAGCTGAGGAGTCAACCTGACATGGTTCTTTCTTTGCAGGAGGGGCTAACCATGAGCTTCATGGGAGGTAGAAAAGCAGGGCATATTGAAGCAGAAAGCCAGTCCCTCAAAATTGTGATCCTTAAAGTCTTGGGGAAAAAAATGTCTCTGGCCATCCATCTGTCCTTCTCCGGGAATCTGGTTAAAAATGAACTGTCCCTGAGTTAAAAGAGTATTAGGGTACATGAAATTTATCCAAAACAATGATTTTTGGAAAGTGAGGAAGTATAATTGTGCTTAAGAGTTTATGTTCTCCAGTTTACAGGGGCTTGCTGCTAGAGATTAGGAGATGTGAAGAGAGATTTTAAGAAGTAAAGAAAAAAATTGATCATGTGTGACTTAATAATATAGAAAACTCTCCAATTAACAGTATGCATTTACTGAGCACCTACTGTACACCAGCTATCTTGAAAGGTGCTGGATATACTAAGACCAAGATGGCATAGTTTCTGAGTTTATTCCTTGAAACAGATCTAGCATGATTTTCCTCAAGAGAAATTGAATAAAGACAGCCATGGACTACTGACTCCCTTATAATGTTTATCTATTGTCCTCCCTCTGAGCACTTCAAGAAAAATTCAAATCAGTAAAGGAAATATGAATCCTATGAAGTTACAGAGATCTCTTAATATATACTCTTAATATATATGAATACATCCAAATTATACTGGTAACTACATTCTTTATTTCATACCCTGTTAATACAAGCCACCTTTTGCATTCATTTATTCACTTACTAATCACCTACTGAGATTCAACTGTGTGATGGGGCACTGGGCTGGACACTGAGGATATGATTAAGAACTTAATGGAGCTCAGAGTCAAGGTTAAAATAAAAAGTTGATAACAACATGCCAACCGAGATATCATTTATATGTATATATAAATTAGTAACCCTTGACCATTATAACTTTAAATTCCAACTTACAAATCTTATTATATTCTCTAAGCAGATTTCATTTGAGCTGTATTATATGGAAATGGATGATTCCTTTAAAAATAAATTACTTTTAGTAGCTAAAATCAGAACTGCTAATTGAACCAGCTGTTAAATAATCAAATTGCTTACAATTATTCATTTCCTTTACTGTAACAGAATAATGCGCTCCCATGCTCACCATGTCATTTGTAAGACCTACTTTTAGGTGAAGTACACTTCCCTATCCATTTAACAGGGGTGACCATATGACATGCTTTGGTCAATAGAATGCAGATAGACATGATAGACTCCATGTCCTATAAGAGGCATTCAATTGGATTATATACCCTTTTTGCTATGTTCTGAGAATTAGAAACAAATGCTGACCTACAGTCTACATATAACATGAAGAAAAAAAATAAGCCCTTGCAATTTTGAGACTGTTTATTACAGTAAACCTTACTAATACCTGACTTTTACTTGGATTTCAATTGACATAATCCAGAGTAGTTTCACAAGTTAATATGCTAACGTAGGTATAAAGAGGGGAGAAGGCTCATCCTTCTTTGAAAGGTACCAGCAGACCAAAAAATTGAAATTTAAAATGGCTATGTGATCCATGCTAATCAAAACCTTTGAGTAATATTATTAATGGGAATAAGTAAATAGCTAATGATTTTTTGGCTTTCAAAATTATACCAACTCATCTGTTATCTTTCAATGATTAGTATTTAGATATTTTGTAACAAATGATGGAAATTCAGTTTTAAATGTCTAATTTTCCTAATTTAAAATTTAATGTAGCTTTCTAAACAAAATTAGTTTTATATCCATTATAGAGAGTCCCTAAGTATTATACATTGATTGCAGTAGTGTTTCTCAGTGTGTGGTTGAAAGAACATCTAAATGCATAGTAATCACTGGAGATGCTTGTTAAAATGCAATTTCACATCCAACCCTACCTCAAACTTCTTGAATCAGAATCTAGCAGTGAATGAACAGAAAGTCCTTAAAACATTTTAAAGAAGCTCTCCAATATTTCCGATGCAAACTTGAGTTTGAAAATTATCTGTTTTAACTTTCCTGTTATTGTTCATATCAGTGTTAGTGAATTCAACTATCCCCTGTCTTCAACCTAAGTGCAGTTTCAATTGTTTTAGCTAGAAAGCATCTTGAGTTGAATAAACAAATATAACGTTGTAAAACAGTAAGCTTTGCTTATAGATAAAAAAAAAAAAAAAGTGGTGCTTGTAATTGTTATCAATAATCATGCCAAGGTGGAGAACGGGAAGAGTTCTCAGAAGATTGTCTTGAATTGTTTGTGGAATAGTGGAACCGTTTAAGTTACTTATATATCCACAGAAAGTCTTGTTTTAATTACCCAGCAAAAGTACACTATGAGCTCTGCCAAACAAAGTCCTCATTTTCTGAAAGTACCTTCTCATGGATTCAGGAGATATTTTCATTACTCCTTTAATGATCAAATATAATTCATTCCTCAAAAGCACTGCCCTCCTAAATTATAATCATGGGCCTAGGTTTGCAGAATTTTGAAATTAGAAGGGACTTTAGAGATTATCTAGCTCAATGATATCATCTAGTAGATGAATAAAGTAAGATTTGCAAAGACATGAGATAGCTTAACTGCAGGCCTGCTAACTAATTATTATATTTTATAGCCAGACACTGGAAATAACAGTCCAGGATCTGTAGACCATGGAATTCTAAAAAGGTTTATTCCTTGGTGTTGGGAGCCACATTAGGCATTACTGACAAAATGGAGGCATGGCCCCAACCGCCTCTCTTTGTCCCACAGGCACTGACCCAGGATGAAGGAGTTAGGCCTTGTGATTCTGACTTATTGTTTCCTCTCCTCAGCTGAGTTGACTGGAAAGGAATATTAAGGTGCTTATTGTTCCTGAGAGGAGCATGAGAAGGCACAAAGCCTTCTGCAGCTGTGCTCAGAGAATAATTCATAAAGTTAATCATTGACATTTGTTCAAGGACTTTAACAAAAGAGTGTTCCAGGATGAGCACATTGGCCGCAGCTTGAGGCCATGGGAGGGATTGCTATCTGAAGCCTATTTGTGAGGAAAATGTTTATGGCAGAGGAGTTTATTGAATTTAGGGCTTAGAGACAATTAAAATAGTTAGAAGTTAAAGATTTAAGGATTGTTGCAATGTTAGCATATTTTACTATAGCTTATAGAGGTTAGGAATTTTAGAGATACTAATAGCTAGAAGCCTTTTTAAGAGAGTGAGCTCAGGATGTTAGGGGCAAACAGGATTTAGAAAGATAAGAAATAAACTGAGGAATGTAGCATGAATTACAATGTAGTCACAAGTTAACTATAGGACACATAAGAGAAAGTAGATAATAGATGGTAAAGCTGACTCCGAGAGAATCACTGAAGCAGGAACTCTGAAGGGCAACAATGATTTATGGAGATAATAAATCTGGGTGAGGGGGAACTGAAAATGTCAAACCTCTGACCTAATGCTTTTGTAAAAGTATAAAAGAAAATCTTAAACTTGAAATAAACGCACAGTCAAAGAAAATTGAGAGGCTGTGTCGTTACCCACCGACACCGTCCCTCCCTTCAGGTTGAATCCCTGGCTGCTGGAGCTGGACTCCAGCACCTTGGGATAAAACAAGGAATATAAATTCATCCAACAAACAAGTATTAAGCTTCTACTCTGTGATGGGGGCTTTGTTAAACCCTTAGCAGGCAAGGATAAATAAAAGATAATCCCTGTTCTGAGAATTCATAATTGGTTAGAGAATAATGGTTATTCCTCAGTGCATGACAGAGACTGTTATTCGGTTTATAGATGGAGAAACTGAAGCACAGAGAGATTATGCAAACTGCCTGAAACCTCATAGCTAGCCTACCAAGGGACTGTACTAGTTTGCTAGCATTGCCGTAACAAAGTATGACAAACTGAGTGGCTTAGAACAACAAAATTGCATTGTCTCACAGTTCTGGAAGTTAGATGTTGATATCAAAGCAGCAATAGGGTTGGTACCTTGCGACAATTGTGGGAAAGAAATTGGTTCCATGCCTCTTTTCTGGTATCTCATCATTTCATAATATCTGGGCCTTTCCTGACTTCTGCTGCAGCACCCCAATTTCTGTCTTCATCTTCACATGGTGTTCTCTTTGTGTGTACATCTATGTCCAAATTTTTCCCTTTTTTTAAATTTTATTTTTTATTATAAATTTATTTATTTTAATTGGAGGCTAATTAATTTACAATATTGCATTGGTTTTGCTATATATCAACATGAATCCACCAAAGGTATACACGTGTTCCCCATCCTGAACCCCCGTCCCACCTCCCTCCCCGTACCATTCGTCTGGGTCATCCCAGTGCACCAGTCCCAAGCTTCCTGTATCCTGCATCGAACCTTGACTGGCGATTGGTTTCACATATGATATTATACATGTTTCAATGCCATTCTCCCAAATCATCCCACCCTCGCCCTCTCCCAAAGAGTCCAAAAGAGTGTTCTATACATCTGCGTCTCATATATATGCATTATTATGCTGTATTGGTGTTTTTCTTTCTGGCTTACTTCACTCTGTATAATAGGCTCCAGTTGCATCCACATCATTAGAACTGACTCAAATGTATTCTTTTTAATGGCTGAGTAATACTCCATTGTGTATATGTACCACAGCTTTCTTATCCATTCGTCTGCTGATGGACATCTAGGTTGCTTCCATGTGCTGGCTATTATAAACAGTGCAGCGATGAATGTTTGGGTACACATGTCTCTTTCAATTCTGGTTTCCTTGGTGTGTATGCCCAGCAGTGGGATTGATGGGTCATATGGCAGTTCTATTTTCAGTTTTTTTAAGGCATCTCCACACTGTTCTCCATAGTGGCTGTACTAGTTTGCATTCCCACCAACAGTGTAAGAGGGTTCCCTTTTCTCCACACCCTCTCCAGCATTTATTGCTTGTAGACTTTTGGGTAGCAGCCATTCTGACTGGCGTGAAATGGTACCTCATTGTGGTTTTGATTTGCATTTCTCTGATAATGAGTGATGTTGAGCATCTTTTCATGTGTTTGTTAGCCATCTGTATGTCTTTGGAGAAATGTCTGTTTAGTTCTTTGGCCAATTTTTTGATTGGGTCATTTATTTTTCTGGAATTGAGCTGCAAGTGTTGCTTGTATATTTTTGAGATTAATTCTTTGTCAGTTGCTTCATTTGCTATTATTTTCTCCCATTCTGAAGGCTGTCTTTTCACCTTGCTTAGAGTTTCCTTCCTTGTCCAAAATCTTTTAAGTTTAATTAGGTCCTTTTTAAAAAATTTTTGCTTCCATTTCCAATATTCTGGAAAGTGGGTCATTGAGGATCCATCCTGCTGTAATTTATGTCGGAGAGTGTTTTGCCTAAGTTCTCCTCTAAGAGTTTTATAGTTTCTGATCTTACATTTAGATCTTTAATCCATTTTGAGTTTATTTTTGTGTATGGTGTTAGAAAGTGTTCTAGTTTCACTCTTTTACAAGTGGTTGACCAGTTTTCCCAGCACCACTTGTTAAAGAGATTGTCTTTTCTCCATTGTGTATTCTTGCCTACTTTGTCGAAGATAATGTGTCCATAGGTGCGTGGATTTATCTCTGGGCTTTCTATTTTGTTCCATTGATCTATATTTCTATCTTTTTGCCATACTGTCTTGATGACTGTGGCTTTGTAGTAGAGCCTGAAGCCAGGCAGTTTGATTCCTCCAGTTCCATTCTTCTTTCTCAAGATTGTTTTGGCTATTCTAGTTTTTTTGTATTTCCATACAAATTTTGAAATTATTTTTTCTAGCTCTGTGAAGAATACCGTTGGTAGCTTGATAGGGATTGCATTGAATCTATAAATTGCTTTGGGTAGTATACTCATTTTCACTATATTGATTCTTCCGATCCATGAACATGATGTATTTCTCCATCTGTTAGTGTCCTCTTTGATTTCTTTCACCAGTGTTTTATAGTTTTCTATATATAGGTCTTTAGTTTCTTTAGGTAGATATATTCCTAAGTATTTTATTCTTTCCGTTGCAATGGTGAATGGAATTGTTTCCTTAATTTCTCTTTCTGTTTTCTCATTATTAGTGTATAGGAATGCAAGGGATTTCTGTGTGTTGATTTTATATCCTGCAACTTTACTATAATCATTGATTAGTTCTAGTAATTTTCTGGTGGAGTCTTTAGGGTTTTCTATGTAGAGGATCATGTCATCTGCAAATAGTGAGAGTTTTACTTCTTCTTTTCCAATTTGGATTCCTTTTATTTCTTTTTCTGCTCTGATTGCTGTGGCCAAAACTTCCAAAACTATGTTGAATAGTAGTGGTGAAAGTGGGCACCCTTGTCTTGTTCCTGACTTTAGGGGAAATGCTTTCAATTTTTCACCATTGAGGATACTGTTTGCTGTGGGTTTGTCATATATAGCTTTTATTATGTTGAGGTATGTTCCTTGTATTCCGGCTTTCTGGAGGGTTTTTTTTTTTTTTATCATAAATGGATGTTGAATTTTGTCAAAGGCTTTCTCTGCATCTATTGAGATAATCATATGGCTTTTATTTTTCAATTTGTTAATGTGGTGTATTACATTGTTTGATTTGTGGATATTGAAAAATCCTTGCATCTCTGGGATAAAGCCCACTTGGTCATGGTGTATGATCTTTTTAATGTGTTGTTAGATTCTGACTGCTAGAATTTTGTTAAGGATTTTTGCATCTATGTTCATCAGTGATATTGGCCTGTAGTTTTGTTTTTTGGTGAAATGTTCGTCACGTTTTGGTATTAGGGTGATGGTGGCCTCAAAGAATGTGTTTGGAAGTTTAGCTTCCTCTGCAACTTTCTGGACGAATTTGAGTAGGATCGGTGTTAGCTCTTCTTGAAGTTTTTAGTAGAATTCAGCTGTGCAGCCATCTGGACCTGGGCTTTTGTTTGCTGGAAGATTTCTGACTACAGTTTCAATTTCTGTGATTGTGGTGTTTCTGCTAAGATTTTCTATTTCTTCCTGGTTCAATTTTGGAAAGCTGTACTTTTGTAAGAATTTGTCCATTTCTTTCACGTTGTCCATTTTATTGGCATATAATTGCTGATAGTATTCTCTTATGATCCTTTGTATTTTTGTGTTGTCTATTGTGATCTCTCCATTTTAATTTCTAATTTTATTGATTTGATTTTTCTCCCTTTGTTTAACTAATCTGGCTAATGGTTTGTCAATTTTATTTATCCTTTTAAAGAACCAGCTTTTGGCTTTGTTGATTTTTGCTATGGTCTCTTTTGTTCATTTTGCATTTGTTTATTCCCTCATTTTTAAGATTTCTTTCCTTCTCCTAACCCTGGGGTTCTTCATTTCTTCCTTTTCTAATTGCTGTAGGTGTAGAGTTAGATTATTTATTTGACTTTTCTCTTGTTTCTTGAGGTATGCCTGTATTGGTATGAACCTTCTCCTTAGCACTGCTTTTACAGTGTCCCACAGGTTTTGGGTTGTTGTGTTTTCATTTTCAATTGTTTCTATGAGTATTTTGATTTCTTTTTTGATTTCTTCTGTGATTTGTTGGTTATTCAGCAACGTGTTGTTCAGCCTCCATATGTTGTAATTTTTAATAGTTTTTCTCCTGTAATTGAGATCTAATCTTACTGCATTGTGGCCAGGAAAGATGCTTGGAGTGATTTCTATTTTTTTGAATTTACCAAGGCTAGTTTTATGGCCCAGGATGTGATCTATCCTGGAGAAGGTTCCATGTGCACTTGAGAAAAAGGTGAAATTCATTGTGTTGGGGTGAAATGTTCTATAGATATCAATTAGGTCTAACTGGTCTATTGTATCATTTAAAGTTTGTGTTTCCTTGTTAATTTTCCATTTAGTTGACCTATCTATAGGTGTGAGTGGGGTATTAAAGTCTCCCACTATTATTGTTTTATTGTTAATTTCCCCTTTCATACTTGTTAGCTTTTGTCTTACATATTGTGGTGCCCCTATGTTGGATGCATATATATTTATAATTGTTATATCTTCTTCTTGGATTGACCCTTTGATCATTATGCAGTGTCCTTCTTTGTCTCTTTTCACAGCCTTTGTCTTTAAGTTTATTTTATCTGATATGATTATTGCTATTCCTGCTTTCTTTTGGTCTCTATTTGTGTGGAATAGCCTTTTATAGCTATGTGTATGTGTCCCCTGTTTTGAGATGGTCTCTTGTAGACAATATATATAGGGGTCTTGTTTTTGTTCCATTCAGCCAGTCTTTGTCTTTCCGTTGGGGCATTCAACCCATTTATGTTTAAACTAATTATTGATAAGTATGATCCCATTGCCACTTACTTTATAGTTTTGGGTTCGAGTTTATACACCTTTTCTGTGTTTCCTGTCTAGAGAAGATACTTTAGCATTTGTTGGAGAGCTGGTTTGGTGGTGCCGAATTCTCTCAGCTGTTGCTTTTATGTAAAGCCTTTGATTTCTCCTTCATATTTGAATGAGATCCTTGCTGGGCACAGTAATCTGGGTTGTAGGTTTTTCTCTTTCATCACTCTTAGTATGTCCTGCCATTACTTTCTGGCCTGAAGAATTTCTATTGGAAGATCAGCTGTTATCCTTATGGGAATCCCCTTGTGTGTTATTTGTTGTTTTTCCCTTGCTGCTTTTAATATTTGTTCTTTGTGTTTGATCTTCGTTAATTTGATTAAAATGTGTCTTGGGAGGTTTTGCCTTGGGTTTATCCTGTTTAGGACTCTCTGGATTTCTTGGACATGGGTGGGTATTTCCTTCCCCATTTTAGGGAAGTTTTCAACTATTATCTTCTCAAGTATTTTCATATGTCCTTTCTTTTTGTCTTCTTCTTATGGCACTCCTATGATTTGAATGTTGTGGCGTCTGACATTGTCCCAGAGGTCTCTGAGATTGTCTTTGTTTCTTTTAGTTCTTTTTCCCTCTCTGCTTCATTTATTTCCACCATTTTATCTTTCACCTCACTTATCCTATCTTCTGACTCAGTTAGTCTACTGTTGGTTCCCTCCAGAGTGTTTTTTATCTCAGTTATTGCATTATTCATTATTGACTGACTCTTTTTTATTTCCTCTAGGTCCTTGTTAAACATTTCTTGCATCTTCTCCATCCTTGTCTGCAGGCTATTTATCTGTGATTCCACTTTGATTTCAAGATTTTGGATCATTTTCACTATTATTATTCGAAATTCTTTTTTTTAATTTTATTTTATTTTTAAACTTTACATAATTGTATTAGTTTTGCCAAATATCAAAATGAATCCATCCCAGGTATACATGTGCTCCCCATCCTGAACCGTCCTCCCTCCTCCCCCCCCCATACCATCCCTTTGGGTCGTCCCAGTGCACTAGCCCCAAGCATCCAGTATCATGCATTGAACCTGGACTGGCATCTCGTTTCGAAATTCTTTATCAGGTAGATTCTCTACCTGTTCCTCTTTTGTTTGGTTTGGTGGGCATTTATCCTGTTCCTTTACCTGCTCTATATTCCTCTGTCTCTTCATCCTGTTTATATTGCTGTGTTTGGGGTGGCCTTTCTGTATTCTGGCAGTTTGTGAAGTTCTCTTTATTGTGGAGTTTCCTCACTGTGGCTGGGGTTGTACAGGTGGCTTGTCAAGTTTTCCTGGTTAGGGAAGCTTGTGTCGGTGTTCTGGTGGGTGGAGCTGGATTTCTTCTCTCTGGAGTGCAATGAAATGTCCAATAATAAGTTATGAGATGTCAGTGGGTTTGGAGTGACTTTGAGCAGCCTGTATATTGAAGATCAGGACTGTGTTCCTGCATTGCTGGAGAATTTGCTTGGTATGTCTTGCTCTGGAACTTGTTTACCCTTGGCTGGTGCTTGGTTTCAGTGTATGTATGGAGGCATTTGATGAGCTCGATTAATGTTCCCTGGAGTCAGGAGTTCTATGGTGTTCTCAGGAATTGGACTTAAGCCTCCTGCTTCTGGTTTTCAATCTTATTTTTACAGTAGCCTCAAGACTTCTCCATCTATACAACAATGTTGATAAAAAACATCTCCTTTTGAAGACAATGGGCTGCTTTTCTGGGTGCCTAAGTCATCTGCTGGCATTCAGAAGTTGTTTTGTGGAATTTACTCAACGTTTAAACGTTCTTTTGATGAATTCGTGGGGGAGGAAGTGGTCTCCCGTCCTATTCCTCTGCCTTCTTAGGACCGCCCCAAATGTCTCCCTTTTTATAGACATACCAGTCATGTTGGATTAGGGATTGTTTGTTTGCAACCTTAGGAGTTCTTGTGTTAAATATGAAACTGGGCCACATACTTGGAGGACAACGAGAGACTGAAGAAAGAATTAGACCACCCCAGATTGGTAGATGGCAGTTTTAATAAGCAAAGGAACTTAAATATGAGGTTTGTCCTGGGTGGCCACAAGACAAGTAGATCTCTGCACTTATCAGCCAGAATCTTACAAGTTTATAGGTAGACCTTGATGGGGTTGTCATTTACCTAGTCCAAATGATGTCAACAATACATTGTTATCTCAAGGATGCATTCTTGAAATATCTCCTAGCATAAGAATGGTGGGCAGAACATACATTCCAAGGACAGAGGAGGAAGTGAGGAGCCTCCAATCACCCAGGTCCAACTCCTGGGTCAACAAGCAGTCACCTCTTCTTGATGACCTCCTTATATAGCACCCTCCAACTTCAGTATGACCTCACCTTAACTAATTCTATCTGCAATAACTCTATTACAAATTAAAGCCATATTCTCAGGCACTAGGGTTTAGGACTTCAACACAGGAATTTAGGGGACACAATTTAACTCATAATAATCCATCCTCTAGCCCTCAAACATGCATAGCCTTCTCATATGCAAAATGCATTCACCATCTTACTACATCCTCAAAAGTGTTAATCCATCCTATCCAGTATCAACCAGACGTTGAAAAACTCATTCACATATTATCTACATCAGGTATAGGTGAGACTTGGGGTAAGATGCATCCTGGGGCAAAATCCCTCTCCATCTGTGAACCTGGAAAACCAGATAAAAAATTTTGTGTTTCAAAAATACAGTGGTAGGAAAGGTACAGGATAGACCTTCCCATTCCAAAAGGGAGAAATCAGAAGAAAAAGGGGGTCACAAGCCCCTAGCAAGTCCAAAAGCTAGTAGGTAAATTTCTTTAGCTTTTACTGTTTAAGAATAATAATCTTTGACTTGAAGCTCTGTCCTCTACACCAACTAGAGTTACAGCCATATCTCCTCAGGTCTGGATACAGACCTTGTATCCTCAGCCCTAAGTGGCAGCCTTGCCTCATGGAACAAGGCTAGCCACTGAAACACTTTTGGGGTCATTTTGCTGAAAGGTAACTCGGTTTTCAGCCAAATATCTTTATAGATGTATTTTCTTCATATATAATCTCAGGAATCTAGCAACCTTCCTTCGTTTCCTCCCCTCTGTCTCCTTCAGTCCAAGGTGGCAACATTTCTCCTGAGATGGTGATTGGATACAAAAGGCACACACATAATCTCTTTAGCAAATTGTTGTCCAGTCACAACCTTAATGTTCTTTTCACAGCATACTTTTTTTTACATTTTCGGTAATAGGGACAGGTTTAGAATTTTTCAAACCTTCAAGTTATGGGTTTTTTAAACTTTTTTTTAATATTGGAATATATTTGATTAACAGTGCTGTGTTCGTTTCAGGTGTACAACAAAGAGATTCAGTTATACAAATACAAATATCTACTTTTTTCAGATTATTTTCCTATATGGGTTATTACAGAATATTTAATAGAGTTCCCTGTATTGTACTGTTATTCAGTAGGTCCTTGTTGTTTAATATTTTTTTTTCAATCTGTCTCTTTCCTTTCACATTATGTGTGGCAAGAAGAAATCAGGCAACATCTTCAACACTTTGCTTAGACGTCTCATCAGCTAAGTATCTAAGTTCATCCCTTATAAGTTCTACTTTTCTTTCAATAAAACAAAATTTAGCCAGGTTCTCTGCAGCTTTATAATAAGGGTTGACTTTACTCCAGTTTCCAATAACGTTTTCTTCATTTTTACCTAAGATTTCAGCAGAAGTATCTTTAATGTTAATTTTTCTTACAGCATTCTTGTCATGATGATATATGCATTCTCTGACAATAAGAGCTTTCTCTACAAATCACTTTTCATTCTGAATCCTCATCAGAATCTCCTTTAACATCCATATTTCTATCATCAGTCTCCTCAAGGTAATCTAGTCTTCTTCTATCAAGAGCCTCAAAGCTCTTCTATCCTCTACCTTTCCTTACCCAGTTGGAATGTTCGAAGTCACTTCCACATTTTTAGATATTTGTTACAGAAGGGTTCTGCTGATGAACCAAAATCTGTTAGTTCACTAGGATTGCAGAAACAAAGTACTACAAAGTGATCACTCAGACAACAGAAATTTATTGTCTTGCAGTTCTGGTGGCTAGAAGATGAGATAAAGATGTTGGTAGGGCTGATTCTTTTTCATGGCTTTGAGAAAGAAATCCATTCGATGCTACTCTTCTAGCTTTTGTTGGTTTGCTGGCATTATTTGGCATTCCTTGGCTTATAGAAGCATCACCCCCATCTCACATTCATCTTTGTATGATGTTATTGTTTGAACATGTCATTGTCCAAATTTACCCTTTTTCTTAAAGTCAGCTGTCATATTGGATTAGGAGTCCACCCCATTGCAGTATGACTTCATCTTAAGTAATTATTTCTACAATGACATTATTCCCAAATAACGTCATGATATGAGGCACTGGGGGATTGGATCTTAACATATGAATTTTCAGTTCAGTTCAGTCATTCAGCCATATACAACTCCTTATGACCACATGAATCGCAGCACACTAGGCCTCCCTGTCCATCATCAACTCCCGGAGTTTACCCAAACTCATGATCATCGATTCGGCAATGCTATCCAGCCATCTCATCTTCTGTCATCCCCTTCTTCTCCTTCTCCCAATCCCTCCCAACATCAGGGTCTTTTTCAGTGAGTCAACTCTTTGCATGAGGTGGCCAAATTACTGGAGTTTCAGCTTCAGCATCAGTCCTTCCAATGAACACCCAGAACTGATCTGCTTTAGGATGGGCTGGTTGGATCTCCTTCAGCCCAAGGGACTCTCAAGAGTCTTCTCCGATACCACACTTCAAAAGCATCCATTAATTTAGCTCTCAGCCTTCTTCACAGTCCAACTCTCACATCCATACATGACCACTGGAAAAACCATAGCCTTGACTAGACGGACCTTTGTTGACAAAGTAATGTCTCTCGTTTTTAATATACTATCTAGGTTAATCATAATTTTCCTTCCAAGGAGTAAGCATCTTTTAATTTCATGGCTGCAATCACCATCTGCAGTGATTTTGGAGCCCCCCAAAATAAAGTCTGACACCGATTCCACTGTTTCCTTATCTATTTGCCATGAAATGATGGAACCAGATACCATGATCTTTGTTTTCTGAATGTTGAGCTTTAAGCCAACCTTTTCACTCTCCACTTTCACTTTCGCCAAGAGGCTTTTTAGTTCCTCTTCACTTTCTGCCATAAGGATGGTGTCATCTGCATATCTGAGGTTATTGATATTTCTCCCGGCAATCTTGATTTCAGCTTGTGCTTCTTCCAACGCAGCGTTTCTCATGATGTACTCTGCATATAAGTTAAATAAGCAGGGTGACAATATGCAGCCTTGACATACTCCTTTTCCTATTTGGAACCAGTCTGTTGTTCCATGTGCAGTTCTAAATATGAATTTTAAGGTCATACAAGTCAACTCACAATAAAGGTAAAGGCAGGATCTCATTTCAAACAACCTAATTCCGGGGTTTGTACATGGAAACACTCTGTTAAATATGTGCTATAGTAAAAGTACTAATCTCTATATGAACCCAGATGAATAAGCAGTTACTTATATCTAGTGAACAGTGACTGGAGATTGGAGGATACTTTCCAAAGAGGTAATGATTGAGCTGAATTATGAATCAGAGTTCACAACACAGAAAGAAATGCATGAGTAAGGGCACAAAAGTGAAAAGGTAATTAGTACACCACCATGACTCCCTCATACTACTGCAATAGCCCACTAATTGGTTTCTTTGTTTCAGTTCCTGCCCCAGTATGGTCAATTATGTATCAGCAGCCGGAGTAATCTTTTTCACAAAGGCAAGTTATATCATGTAATTTCCCTGCTCTCAACTCTCCAATAATTTCTCATCACAGTTGGATGAGTTAGAGTATTCACCAGACCCACAGGAGCGATATGATCTGACCTGTACCTAGCTTTCAAACATCAATTCCTGCCACTCTTGACCTAGCTTTTTATGACATAGTTAAACTGCTCTGTCCCCTGGCTGTTTCCAATTTCAGAATATTTTTCTCCCAGATTTTCACGTGATGAATTTCTTCTCATCATTCAGGGTTCAACTCAAACGTCAATTTCTCAAAGAGGCCTTCTCTGATCAGTCAGGCTAAGTAACCCTCTCTCAGTCATTCTTTATCTCATCTTACACTATTTTTTTCCATTGTGGCACTGGGCTGTGTCACACAAATAAATCATTGTGTATTTACTTGTTTCTTTATTGTCTGTCTTCCTTCTCCAGAATGTCAGCTCAATGAAATCAGGGACTTTGTCTTATTCATGGTTCTATCTCTTACATACCTGACACTTTATAAATGCTAAATAAATGCCACTATTCAAGAACATTTTGACAGAGTTATACTGGCAGAAACCACAATAGAATAGGAAGAAGGGTAAATAAGGGTAAAAAGTAGAGCAGTGAGCACAGATACCTTTTTAAAGGAATCTGTGTGTTGAAGAAGAGAAACTGGTTTACAGCTAATATGATTAGTGAGGATTAGGGGAGATTTTTATTTTTGGTTCTTGGTTGTAATTGTCATCACAGATTACCACATACAGAAACTAATTAGGAGAAAATGAAGAGGTGGTGGAAGGAAAAGGAAGAGGAAAGGGAGGAAAGGAAGATATAAAAAAAAAGGAGAGAAAAGAGAGAGGGAGAAAAGGAGAGAGAGAGAGAGGTTAGCTATATAGGAAAAAGAGGATAATAGATTAAATAAAGTCCTGGTGGAAATGGATGGTATGAGTTCAAGAGCACCAAGAATAGGTTATCTTTAGAAGAGAACAGAAGCACATCTTCCTCTGAGACAAAATTCAGTGAGACAGACAGATGTGAAAGTACAGGCATATTTGAAAGCTAAGGGATGTTGAAGAATATCACTGAGTTAGGCTGCTAAACCCTTTGTTAAAATGAAGTGTAGAAAGGGCAGGGATCTTAATCAAATTGGTAAGGTTTAGAACAGCTATTGTGGGGTACAGAAAAGGGAACCAAGTAGGACTGTGTAGAAAACTTCTTAGCTGTCTTGACAGCTGAAGTTGAGGATCATAAATTTGTATTGGATCTAATCTAAAAGGATACATGCTTTTCCTCCAGGATAACTCTATAGCCCTGAAGCACAAGAGGGAAAAATTGAATGTTGCAGAGATGGTGATTACCAGGACAAGGTGAACAGAATATTCAGAGAGCTGGAAAGAATATAGTTGAAGTATTTAGCCATTTTAACCAATTAGTGAAAGAAGTAGAGCTAGAAGGAAAGCAACAATCAGGAGACCTATAAGATGTATACTGGAAGCAAGGAATTGTAAAGACACTGTGTTGTGACCAGAGAGTTGGAGGCAAAAATTTGAAGAAAAAAGAAACAAATATGAACTGAAGGAAGGATGAATGTCAAGGAGATAGCAAGAATTTGGGGGAAAAACTGTTCTCCATCTTGATTGTGATATTGGTTTTTTGGCTATATACAGCTATCAAAACATATCAGTTTGTACATTTTAAATGAATGTGCTTTATTGTATATGAGTTATTCCTCAATCTAGCTTATATGAGAAAAGTATTTTTTTAGTGAAAAAAAGTAAGTAACAGCAATTTCAGGTTGAAGTCATGTTGCTATAATATAATATTGATGAAAGTCACTAAAATAGAAACTTAGAAATTGCAAAGCCAGGTATTGGCAGTTGCCAAAGATTAGTAGGGGTACTGAGTAAGTCAGATTCACAGTCCCCAATGCCCATCTAGTAATCTGGGTGCAGGGTTTTTGAAGGAAGAAGTTTATCTGCTTTTCTTTGCTTTTATCCTTCCAGTTTTATTGAGATACAAATGACAAGCAGCACTGTATAAGTTTAATGTACAGTGTAATAATTTGACTTATATACATCAAGAAATGATTATATAAGTTTAGTGAACATCCATCATTTCATGTAGATGTAACATTAAAAAATAGAAAAAAAATTCCTTGTGATGTGAGCTCTTAGAATTTACTCTGTTAACAACTTTCATACAATGAATATTTTATCATGTTGTTTATTACATCCTTAGTACTTATTTATCTTATAACTGGAAGTTTGTACATTTTGACTACCTTCATCCAATTCTCCCTCCCTCTCTTTTTTTTTAAATTTTATTTTATTTTTAAACTTTACAATATTGTATTAGTTTTGCCAAATATCGAAATGAATCCGCCACAGGTATACCCGCGTTCCCCATCCTGAACCCTCCTCCCTCCTCCCTCCCTTACCCTCCCTCTGGGTCGTCCCAGTGCACCAGCCCCAAGCATCCAGTACCGTGCATCGAACCTGGACTGGCGACTCGTTTCATACATGATATTATACATGTTTCAATGCTATTGTAGAAAGATGGTAACAATAACCCTGTGTATGAGACTGCAAAAGAGACACCGATGTATAGATCAGTCTTATGGACTCCCTCCCTCTCTTTCCCCACCTCTGGTAACCACAAATCTGATCTCTTTTTATAAGAGTTTGTTTGTATGTATGTTTTGGGCATATAATTGACCTACAACACTTTGTTACTTCCTGATACACAACATATTGGTTTGATATTTCTGTACATTTCAATATGATCATTATGATGTTGCCATTTGTTACCATGCAAGGATATCACAAAATTATTGACTATATTCTTCACACTGTGCACTTCATGTCCATGACTCATTTATTTCGTAATTGACTTTGTACCTCTAAACTCCCTCATCTATTTTTCTCCTCCAACCATTACCCTCCCTGTGGCAACAATGTTTGTTCTTTGTATCTATAACTCTGTGTTTAGTTGGGTTTGTTCATTTGTTTACATTTTTAGATTCCACATATAAGTAAAATCATAAAGTATTTATTTCTCTTTTTTGGAGTTGGTGTTGCCCCACAGATGAGCAGGGGTGGGGTGGGGTGGTCTTGGGGTCACTGGGGGCTCAGGGAGCCTAAGACAGCTAGAATGCTAGTGGGTGGTGCTGTGTCCCTGCCCAGGGAGCTGCTTGGCATGTAGCATCCCAGGACTGGTGCTGACAAATAGTGGGCCAGGTCCCACCACTAATAAAGTAGAGGGAGGATACCAAAATGGCATTTGCCAACACCAGTGTCCTCATGGAGGCATAAGCTTTAAAAAATATCTGCTGCCAGCATCTATGTCAAGACAGTGAGTCCCAGTTGCTGCCTGCCTCTCTGGGAGAATCTTCCAGATCAGCAGGTGAGTCTGACCCAGGCTCCTTTCAAATGACTGCTTCTGCCTTTGATGAGTACATAAGATTCTGTGTGCTCTCTTTAAGAGTGGAGTCTCTATTTCCCACAGTCCTCTGGCGCTCCTGAAATTAAGTCCCACTAACCTTTAAAGCCAAAAATGATGAGGGCTCATCCTCCTGGTGCAAGACCCTTGGGCTTGGAATATTGATGTGTAGCTTGGATCCTTGGATCCTTTGGGATAACCTTTGCAATTATAATTATCCTCCCATTTGTGGGTTACCTACCCAGTGGTATGGGTCTTGGCTGTATTGTATCTCTGCCCCTTCTACCCATCTACTTGTGGTTCTTTCTTTGTATCTTTAGCTGTAGATTTTTTCTGCCATTCTTCTATTTTCATTGATATTTGCTCTGTACATTGTTGTAACTTTGATGTGCCTATGGGAGACATGAACTCAGGGTCTTCCTACTCTGCCATCCTGGCCACTCCATTCACTGAAGTTTTGAAGGAAGCATTTTAATTGTCCAGTTATTATATCATTTGTTTGGGGTCAGTTTAGTTCCAATTGACAAGTCCAGATTATATAGGTGCAATACTGTCAAAATTATTTATAAGAAATGCAAATATAGTCAATAAAAGCTCAAAGGAAAGGTGAAGTATTAAAATCAGGATTATTACCCTGTATTGAAGAAACCAAAACCACTATATGAATCAACACAAAATACCATTTACATGACTATGTTTCTTGTAATGAAAGTTCTCTTTCTTTGGGATGTTGCTTTTTCTAATCAGGTTGCTGTTTTAAGTCTTATCTTTTATTACCCATTTTCCTACCTAAACAAATATAAAAATCTCATTCTTTTTCAGGACACTAGGTTTCCTCAATTCATTCTCATAATGAAATATTATGAAATATAGAATACAGAAAAAATAAGTAAATTAGTTTCCAAAATTAGAATTTGTCTTAAAAAAAAACTGTAAGCATATTTCTGGCCAGAATATAACAGATTTTTCATGCAATCATTAAGATATCTGTCTTATAACTGTCAATTTATTTGAAAAAAAATAGCATTTCCACTGAAGGAGTAACAATCTAAAAGTTGCATTCCAGATATAAAAATAAAATGACTTCATTTTCATTCAAATGTACATATACATAAATACATACAAATTCTACAATCAGATATAGTATAATAAGGAAAATAAATTGATCATTTAGTAATCATTATAAAAAAATTTTCAGAAGAATCTCACTCCACTGTCCATTTTATTGTGTATCACAAGGTTTGAATAATTACCTGCATGATTTTTCCCCTCTTCCTAAAAATACACACACACACACACACACACAGACACACACACAGAGTTTGTTGGTTTGTTTGTTTGTTTTTTCCCACCAAACGAAATTCAAAATACAGTAAACTCTCAGTGTATGTGCAGCCTGGATGGAAAGCAAGTTTGAGAGCGAATAGATACATGCATATGGCTGAGTCCCTTCACTGTGCCCCAGAAACTGCCACAACATTGTTAATCAGCTGTACCCCAACATAAAATTAAAAGTTAAAAAAATACAGTAATGACAAGTCAAGAAAAGAAACAATTGCAGTAAAATGTGATATGAAAAAAATTGTGAAGATTTCACATACTTTGAAAATTCTTGATTATCTCTAAGGCAAAAAAGAAGGACCAACATTAATTAATCTTGAACATGGTATTCTGATTTTAAAATTAATTTTTTTTAAAAAAGAAACAGTGATGAAACATCAACTATAGTACCACAATCCAGAGATAATCAATGCTACATTGTGTATATATAAACTTTCTATCATTCAATGGGTATATGCACATATCCAAGTATACCATATACAATCTATATATGTTTGTATATAAGTGTTGTAAAATTTGCATTACACTGTACATGATTTCTACAATTTTCTTTTAAAATTATTTGTACACTATAAATATTTTATTAAATGTTTTATAAAAACATTTCTTTAAATGGCTTCATAGGACAATATGCATATATTATAAGCTATTTGCTGTCGTTTTTTTTTTTTTCGTTGTTGTTGTTGTTGCTGTTCAGTTGCTCAAACCTGTCAGACTGCGATCCCAAAGACTGCAGCACTCCAAGCTTCCCTGTTCTTCATCTCCCAGAGCTTGCTCCAATTCATGTCCATAGAGTTGGTGATGCCATCCAACCATCTTGTCCTCTGTCATCCCCTTCTCCTCTTGCCTTCAATATTTTCCAGCAACAGTCTTTTCTAATGAGTTGGCTCTTCCCATCGGCTGTCCAAAGTACTGGAGTTTCAGCTTCAGCATCAGTCCTGCCAATGAATATTCAGGATTGATTTCCTTTAGGATTGACTGATTTGATTTCCTTGCAGTCCAAGAGTCTCTCAAGAGTCTTACCCAACACCACAGCTCAAAAGCATCAATTCTTCAATGCTCAGCCTTCTTTATGGTCCAAATCTCACATCCATACATGACTGCTGGAAAAACCAGAGCTTTGGTTAGACAGACGTTTGTTGGCAAAGTAATGGCTCTGTTTTTTAATATGCTGTCTAGGTTGGTCATAGCTTTTCTTCCAAGGAGTATGCACCTTTTAATTTCATGGCTACACTCACCATCTGCTGTGATTTTGTATCGTTAAGAAAATAAAGCCTGTCACTGTTTCCATTTTTCCCCCATCTATTTGCCATGAAGTGATGGGACTGGATGCCATGATCTTAGTTTTTCAATGTTGGGTTTTAAGCCAGCTTTTTCACTCTCTTCTTTCACTTTCATCAAGAGGCTCTTTAGCTTCTGTACACTTTTTGCCATAAGGGTTGTGTTATCTGCATATCTGAAGTTGTTATTTCTCCCAGCAATCTTGATTCCACCTTGTGCTATGTCCAGCCTGACATTTCACATGATGTACTCTGCATATAAGTTAAATAAACATGGTGACAATATACAACCTTGACATACTGCTTTCCCAATTTGGAACCAGACCATTGTTCCATACCCTGTTCTAACTGTTGCTTCTTGACCTGCCTACAGGTTTCTCAGGAGGGAGGTAAGGCGGTCTGGTATTCCCGTCTCTTTAAGAATTTCCCAGTTTGTTGTGACCACACAGTCAAAGGCTTTTAGTGTAGTCAATGAAGCAAAAGTAGATGTTTTTCTAGAATTATCTTGCAGATGTTGGCAACTTGATCTCTGGTTCTGCTGCCTTTTCTAAATCTGGCTTGAACATCTGAAAGTTCTCAGTTCATGTATTGTTGAAGCCTAGCTTGGAGAATTTTGAGCATTACTAAGCTATTTAGGCATTCCCAGTTCATGTATTGTTGAAGCCTAGCTTGGAGAATTTTGAGCATTACTAAGCTATTTAGCCATTCCATGTGTTAGGTATGTAGGTTCTTTCCAGTTTTCTCTTAGCATAAATAAGACTTAGAGAAAGATTCACCTATATCCTTGTGCATAGTTCTGACTATTCACAATAATTTTCTAGAAGCACAATTTAGGGGGCAAGGCAATAGGACTGATTTTATTTCATTTTTCATATTGAAATATAGTTGATTTACAATATTAGTTTCAGGTACGCAAAATTGTGATTCAATATTTTTATAGAATATATTCCATTTAAAATGATTAAAAATAGTTTATTTCCCTGTACTGCATAATATATGCTTGTTGCTTATTTATTTTATACATAGTAGCTTCTGTTTCTTAATCCCTCCTATCTCTCCCCTCACCCTTTCCCTCTCTGCACTGGTAACCATTAGTATATTATCAATAGCTGCTTCTGTTTTGTATACACACACACACACACACACATATAGATTCCACATATAAGTGATTACATACAGTATTTGCCTTTCTCTGTCTGATTTATTTCACTAAGCTTAATACTCTCTTGATCCATCCATATTTGTAAATGGCAGAATATAATTGATTTTATGGCTGAGTCATATTTCACTATCATATATATACTTACACATCTTTACATATTCATCTGTTTTTGATGGGCACTTAAATTGCTAACATTGGAGAAGGCAATGGCATCCCACTCCAGTACTCTTGCCTGGAGAATCCCATGGACGGAGGAGCCTGGTAGGCTGCAGTCCATGGGGTCGCTAAGAGTAGGACATGACTGAGCGACTTCCCTTTCACTTTTCACTTTCATGCATTGTAGATGGAAATGGCAACCCACTCTAGTGTTCTTGCCTGGAGAATCCCAGGGATGGGGGGGCCTGGTGGGCTTCCATCTATGGGGTTGCACAGAGTTGGACATGACTGAAGTGACTTAGCAGTAGCAGTAGCAGTATGTTGCTAACATATCTTGGCTATTGTAAGTAATGATGCTGGAACATTGGGGTACATGTATGTTGTCATTTTCATGTATTTTTTTTTTTTTGGATACCTACCCAGTAGTGGAATTGCTGGATTATATGGTTATTCTATTTTTTAGTTTTTTGAGGGACCTCCATGTTGTTTTTCATAGTGGCTTCACCATTTTAAAATCCCAACAACAATGTACTATTATTCCCTTTTCTCCACATCCTCACCAACATTTGTTACTTGTAGACCTTTAAGTGAACCCATTTTGATAGATGTGATGTGATGTCTCTTTGCAGTTTTATTTGAATTTCTCCCAGGACTAGCTGTTTTCAGCACTTTTCTTTCTTGTGTCTGTTGGCTATCTGTATATCTTCTTTGGAGAAATGTCTGTCCATTGAGGTCTTCTGCTTTTTTTCAATCAATTTTTTTTTTAATGCTGAGTTGTATGAATGCTTTATATATGTTGGATATTAATTCCTTATAGGTCATATACTTTGCAAATATTTTTTTTCCAATTCAGTGGATTATCTTTTCTTTTTATCTCTTTTAATCCTCACAATTATTTCAGTTAGATAATGATATTATTTTTACCAAAGATAAACCTAGCATGACCAGCTGTCTTTGTTTCCTCATGACTTTTCCAATTTTGGCACTTAAAATACAGAATCCCTGGATACCTTTTAGTCACCCACAAATTGGAATGATTGGTCACACTAGAATTGAAGGTTGAGGCACTTACATGGTTCACTCAAAGTAGCCCAACATGTATGTAATTGATGGAGCTGAGGTTTAAATCCAGTTCAGACTCCAAAGCCCATATTTTAACATTTGTATACATTCATATGATCAATGTGGTATTATAAATCATTACAGAAAAACTTGCTGGAACAGCTAGCTGACCAGAGACAAAAAATTAGATCAATACTTAATCCCTTACACTAGAATAAATTATTGATGAATAAACAATTTAAATGCAAGCTCTGGATGAAAACATGAATGAATACATGTGCAATCTTGGAGTAAATACAGAACTCTAAACATTGCACAAAAGCTAGAAACCAGAAATGAAAGAACAAATAAATAGTATTTCACTAAAACACTTATCAGTAGGGGCTTCTCTGTTGGTCCAGTGGCTAAAGCTCCATGCTCTAATGCAGGGGACCTGGTTTTGATCACTGGTCAAGGAATTAGATCCCACATGCCATAATTAGGAGTTCACATGCTGCAACTAAAAATTCACACATGCCACAGCAAAGATCAAAGATCTTACATGCCACATCTAAGACCTGGCACAGCAAAAAATAAATAAATAAATACTTTAATAACTTAAATAAAAAACACATTTATAACTTAGAACATGACAACAACTTTTTTAAAAGGATAATAGGGAAAATACTTGCAACATAGATGATAAATGATTAATGACTTGAATATATAAAAACCCTAAAAAATTAACAGGAAATAGCTAAATTCTATTACAGAAGAGTGGACAAAGGACATTAATAATCACTTCAAAAAAGAAGTATGAATGACTAAAAACACATGAGTAAAATGTTACAATTTTAGTAGTGACAAAATTATACAAAAATTACAAAATGCTGTTTTTCCTAAAGCAGATTAACAAAGATTTAAAAGAATGAATAACACCTAGTGCTGATGATTGTATGGGTAAAATGGGTCCACTCATACAAACACGGTGCAAGTATAAAAACAGTAAAACATGCAAATGCATTTTGATAATATAAATCAGAAGCCTTAAAATGCATATTTTTAATCCAAAAATATCCCCTTTCAAGATGCTACCTTAAGGAAATAATCTGACAAATTTACAAATATATATATATACACACACACACATACATATATATATATATATATATATATATACACACACACACATATATGTATATACACACAAAAAAAATGTTCATTCTATCACTGTTTATAATATCATATAACCTAAAACAACTTAATATCTATCCATTTGGATTAGCTTCATAGATTATGGCACATTCTTGCAATGCAATTGCTGTTCAGTCCCTCAGTTGTGTCCAACTGTTTATGACCCCATAGACTGCAGCACATCAGGCTTCCTCATTCTTCACCATCTCTCAGAGCTTGCTCAAACTCATGCTGATTGAGTCAATGATACCATCCAACCATCTCATCCTCTGTTGTCCCCTTCTTTTCCTGCCTTCAATCTTTCCCAGCATCAGGGTTTTTCTAATGAGTTGGCTCTTCACATCAGTGGCCAAAGTATTGCAGTTTCAACTTCCGCATCAGTCCTTCCATTGACTATTCAGGACTTATTTCCATTAGGATTGACTGGTTTGAACTTGCAGTCCCAGGGACTCTATAAAGAGTCTTTTCCAACACCTCAGTTCAAAAGCATCGATTCTTCAGTGCTCAGCCTTCTTTATGGTTCAACTCACATCCATACAGGACTACTGGAAAAACCATAGTTTTGACTAGACAGATCTTTGTTGGCAAAGTAATGTCTCTGCCTTTTAACATGCCGTCTAGGTTTGTCATAGCTTTTCTTTCAAGAAATAAGTGTCTTTTAATTTCATGACTGCAGTCACCATGTGCAGTGATTTTGGAGCCCAAGAAAATAAAGCCTGTCACAGTTTTCATTGTGTCCCTATTTGCAATGAAGTGATGGGACCAGATGCCATGATCTTAGTTTTCTGAATGTTGAGTTTTAAGCCAACTTTTTCACTCTCTTCTTTCACTTTCATCAAGAGGGTCTTTAGTTCCTCTTCGCTTTCTGCCATAAGTGTGGTATCCTCTGCATATCTGAGGTTATTGCTATTTCTCCCAGTAATCTTGATTCCAGCTTGTGCTTCATCCAGCCCAGCATTTTGCATGATGTACTCTGCATATAAGTTAAATTAGCAGGGTGACAATATACTGCCTTGATGTATTCCTTTCTGAATTTGGAACCAGTCCATTGTTCCATACCTAATTCTAACTGTTGCTTATTGACCTGCATACAGATTTCTCAGGAGGCAGGTAAGGTAGTTTGGTATTCCCATCTGTTTAAGAATTTTCCACAGTTTGATATGATCCACACAAGGCCTTTAGCATAGTCAGTGAAGCAGAACTAGATATTTTTTGGAATTATCTTACTTTTTCTACAATCCAACAAATGTTGGTAATTTGGTCACTGATTCCTCTGCCTTATTTAAGTCCAGCTTGTACATCTGGATCCTCAGTTCACATACTATTGAAGCCTAACTTGAAGGATGTAAGCATTGCCTTGCTAGTATGTGAAATGAGTGCAATTGTGTGGTAGTTTGAACACTCTTTGGCATTGCCCTTCTTTGGGACTTGAATGAAAACTGACCTTGATGGAAATAAATAAGAGGCTGAGAGAGGTTAGCAGAAGGACTTAGATCCATATTTATTTATATGCAGGGCTTAACTTCCTCTGAGTAGACACATGTCAAGGATTCAACTACATGGAGTAATCAAATTTGTTTCAAGACATGCTTAATATGTGCTATAATCAATCAAACCCCTTATGATCTGAGAGTCTAGAGAGCAGAGCACACATGACAGTTAAAAAGTCTTTACAAAAGGGTGGTGAATTCTGTCTGTATCCTATAATCAACAGAGATATCACCACCAAACTGCCTGAATATTCAATACATGTGAATTCTGCTCCAGTACAGCTTTTTCTGGACTGTGACATTGATCACCTGCTCAGACTCTTCAATTTGTCTCCTTCTATATTGATCTCTGACTATTTTCAGGTCATCCCCTTCAAGTATATTAAAATATAAGAAATTGCCAATATTTATCCATTTTGTACCAACTGAAAAGACAATTCCACATGTTCAAACTTCCTATTTGAAAGCAAAACAAAACAATTCCTCCATGTCAACATTCTGAAATACTTTTTTTTGCACTCACTGAGGCAAATGTCTTGCTCCTCTGCTGCCTGCATTGCAGATACTACAAATGAGCTGTAAGTTGCTGCTGTTGGCAATGTGAATGAAGAAGGTATTCATCAAACTTATTGTACAAATTTTAATATTTATAGAGATTTCAGTAAAGCTAGTCACTATTGCTACAAGTCTGACAAGTTCACATCCATGAACAAATTTTCAAGTTATTGTTCTCATCTTAAAGCAGGGATAAGAATGGAACCTGCCTCATATGATTATTGTTGTTTAGCTGTTCAGTCATATCTAAATTTTTGTGAAACCATGGACTATAGCCTGCCAGCCTCCTCTGTCTATGGGATTTCCCAGGCAACAATATTGCCATTTCTTTCTACAGGGGAATCTTCCTGAGCTAGGAATCATGCCTGCATCTTTTGCGTTGCAGGCTGATTCTTTACTGCTGAGCCACCAGAGAAGCCTAGGATATTTACATGAGATAATACATGTGAAACATATTTAATACAGGCAGACACATAACAAATGCTCAACTAAGAGCTTTCTAGCCTCTTAAAAAAAACATTTTTTATTATTTAGCATAATCTTTAATCATGAGATAGAGTCTAGACACCAGAATTGCAAAATAGGCAGCCCTTTGCAATTTGCAGTGGGAAAAAGGCAGAGGAAATGCTTTGCTCTAAAGTCTCCATGAAAGGGCCCAGCTATTCAGCATCTGACCAGCCATTCTACTCGCCTTTCAATCCCAGTGAAAGTGAATTATACAGTCATTTGAAGTACAGACCGAATTACAGGGCAAAAGAGAGCTCCCCTTTCTACAATTACATCTAGGGAATATTATTTTGTCTATGCAAAGAAGAAACATTATTCTTAGAGAATTATTTACCACAGTTTATAAACTGACCTTGTAAGATTTTAAAAAATGCAATCCTCAATTAGGCCTTGAAAATATAAAGTGGATATAGCTACAGTTGAAGGCACTTCATTTGGGTTTACAACAGCTCAAGTAACTTTTCCTGGCCAGCAGCTAAAACAGCTGATGAATGTCAGTGGCCAGAGATTCAGGCTTGGGGCATCCTCAGCTAAGGTGAAACAGATGCCTGGCAGCTTTCTAAAACAGCTTAGCAGCCAAATGAGGGTAAACCACTATAGCAAACAAAGGACAAAACTTGAAGTTTTCTATGTAAGATTCCAAGATGTCAGTCTCTAAGCCAGGTCAGAAAACCTTCTGAAGTCTGGAAAATTTTTTCTTTGAAATGACTCTCAAGTATTTGTTCCAAAGTTTAAAGGGAAAGCATAGCCAGTGGCACCTGCAATTGACAAGAATGCAAGGTGTGCCAAAGGCCTACTCTGACTACTTTGGGCACCAGAATGTTAACTGCAATCACCATTTTAAAAAACCTCTTTCTTAATACTGGATTGAATTCTTCATAAAAGCAAAATATATATATATATATATATATATATATATATATATATATATATATATATATATATATATATATAAAATTGCCAAATTCTAGACCCTGTCAAATTTCTACTATTCTTTCCTCAACTAATTCTGAAATTATTCCCCCAGGCAGACAGTAAATAAATTAGGTCCAGTAGAAAAGATCCTAAGCTTCACACACCAGATCTAAATTCAACATTTATAAGGCATAAGACATTGAGCAAGTTGCCTTGGTTTAAAAATCTGTAAACAATTAAAAAAAAACTGTAAAAATTATTAAAAACATACTTATTTCACAGGATTATTGTGACAATTAATATGCAACTTGACAAAGTGCTTGGCCTATAAACTCTGCTTAATAAATATCGGTTCTTTTATTATTTTTAAATTATGTTTTACTTGATCTTAACCAGATCGCCTCTTCTGTTAATCATCATTCCTTCTTTTTTGGCTGAATCCTACTGCAGTCTGTATTGGTTACAATCAGCAGAGAGCTCTATCTTTATGCACGATTGCTCAAAACATGGGGTGTTCATTAACTCTTTCTACCACTCTGGCCATTTATGTCCTCATTAGCTAGTGCACAGATTCATATATAGCCAGAATTTAAGGCTCTCTTCCAATCAGCACTCTGAAAAAAAAAAAAAAAGCCTGCTGCTGTCCAGGAAAAAAAAAAAAAAAAAACCTTTTCTCTCTTTCACCTCCAGGCTAAATGGAAAGAGGAGTTTTATAGTTTGCCCAGTATTTGGCTGCACACCACCCAAAAGCATTCAACCATTACTAAATTAAAAATGACTTTGTGGTGTTCACTTCAGCAGCATATATGCTATAATTGGAATGATTCAGAAAAGATTAACATGGCCTCTGAACAAGAATTACATACCAATTCATGAAGCATCTCATAATTTAAAACAGGCACTTTCATATATTGTGCTGAAAGTGAAAATGATTAACAGTGAATCCAACAATATCTTCCCAAATTGCAAATGTACTTACCTCTTGATCCAGCAATCCCAAGTCTAGAAATTTATCCTTTACATATACTGTTCACACGTATGAAACGATGTATTTAAAATGCAAACAGAAAAAACGAGGGCGTTCTCTATATATTGATACAGAAAAATATTAAAAATATGTAATAAAATACTGTTTCAAGATATGAAAAGTAGTATGTCTTAGATTAATATAAGAAAGGGGCATGAGAATATATATTCACATTTGCTTGCATTTTCATAAAAAAGAATAAACTAATAAAAATGATTGCCTATAGCAAGGATAGAAAATTATAGCCAGCAGACCTGGTGCCTATTTTTATAAATAAAGTTTTGTTGGAACACAGCCATGCCATTTGTTCTATATTGTCTATGGTTGCTTTTGCACTGCAATGGCAGAATTGAATAATTGCAACAATGTCCAGAAGGCTTGCAAGCCTAAAATATTTATTACTTGGGCCTTAACAGAAAGTTTTCCAACTCCTGACAATGCAGTAGGGGGAATGGATAGGAACAGGGATGGAAGCAAGGCTTTTCAATGTACACACTCTTTTATATGGCTTTGGTTTTTGAACTTTTGAGTGACTGTATTGTCTTTTTGTAAGGAAATCTTCTTTGAATCTTCTAAATAGGAGAGAGAAGGCAATAAACCTGAAGCAGAGGTTTGTGTTTGGGGCCTAAGTAGCCCAGATAAATTTCTTAACAAATATTTGTGAAATTAAAAAATAATCAACTTAGAAAATGTTCATTTAAAATGAAAAGGAATAACATTATGGTCACTCTCTGTGTTGCACTCTCAAAAATTACACACATATACAGTAGTCTAAAGCGTTCATCTTTGACTATGTCATACACATATATAAAGCATACTAAGACCCAAGCACTGTGCTAGACAGGTAATGAGAATTATATTTGTTGATATTATGATTAGACACTTTTAATATAGTGTATAAAACTAGTTCTTATTATGTGTTACATGCCACTTTCAGTGCTGTATATACATTGCCTCATTTAATTCTCACAAAATCCCAAATTTATAACTTCAACCCAGTCTTCCTTCCTGAACTCCAGACTCATATAGTTACCTGTCTACTCAACTTCTCCACTTAAATGTCTAAAAGACATTTCAGACTCAATTCTGCCAAAGGTGAACTGTTGATAATTCTCCCCACACATACACCTGCTCCATCCACAGCTTTCTTTATCTTGTTAGACAGCAATTCTATCCTAGTTGCTCAAGCTGAAACACTAAGAGCCTTTCTTTAACTCATCTCTTCCTCTCACATGATATGTCTTATCATTTATAAAATTATCCAGAATCTGACAATATCTCATTGTATCCACTACTACCACCCTGTTCTGATGTTCTGGGCCATCATCATCTCACATCTAGCTTTGCCACTGATTTGTCTGTTTCTCTTCTTTTTTTTAAATTTTTATTTATTATTATTATTATTATTATTTTTACTTTACAATATTGTATTGGTTTTGCCATACATTGACATGAATCCAGCATGGGTGTACATGTATTCCCCATCCTGAACCCCCCTCCCACTTCCCTCACCATCCCATCCCTCTGGGTCATCCCAGTGCACCAGCCCCAAACATCCTGTATCATGCATCAAACCTGGACTGGTGATTCGTTTCACATATGATAATTTATGTGTTTCAATGTCATTCTCCCAAATCATCCCACTTTCACTCTCTCCCACAAAGTCCATAAGACTGTTCCATACATCTGTGTCTCTTTTGCTGTCTCGCATGCAGGATTATCAGTACCATCTTTCTATATTTCATATATATGCATTATTATGCTGTATTGGTGTTTTTCTTTCTGGCTTACTTCATTCTGTATAATAGGCTCCAGTTTCATCCACCTCATTAGAACTGATTCAAATGTATTCTTTTTAATGGCTGAGTAATATTCCATTGCGTATATGTACCACAGCTTTCTTATCCATTCGTCTGCTGATGGACATCTAAGTTGCTTCCATGTGCTGGCTATTATAAACAGTGCTGCGATGAATATTGGGGTACACATGTCTCTTTCAATTCTGGTTTCCTTGGTGTGTATGCCCAGCAGTGGGATTGATGGGTCATATGGCAGTTCTATTTTCAGTTTTTTAAGGCATCTCCACACTGTTCTCCATAGTGGCTGTACTAGTTTGCATTCCCACCAACAGTGTAAGAGGGTTCCCTTTTCTCCACACCCTCTCCAGCATTTATTGCTTGTAGACTTTTGGATAGCAGCCATTCTGACTGGCATGAAATGGTACCTCATTGTGGTTTTGATTTGCATTTCTCTGATAATGAGTGATGTTGAGCATCTTTTCATGTTTGTTAGCCACTTGTATGTCTTCTTTGGAGAAATGTCTATTTAGTTATTTGGCCCATTTTTTGATTGGGTCATTCATTTTTCTGGAATTGAGCTTCAGGAGTTTCTTGTATATTTTTGAGATTTATTCTTTGTCAGTTGCTTCATTTGCTATTATTTTCTCCCATTCTGAAGGTTGTCTTTTCACCTTGTTTATTATTTTCTTTGTTGTGCAAAGACTTTTACGCTTAATTAGGTCCCATTTGTTTATTTTTGCTTTTATTTCCAGTATTTGGGGAGGTGGGTCATAGAGGATCTTGCTGTGATTTATGACGGAGAATGTTTGCCTATGTTCTCCTCTAAGAGTTTTACAGTTTCCGGTCTCACATTTAGATCTTTAATCCATTTTGAGTTTATTTTTGTGTATGGTGTTAGAAAGTATTCTAGTTTTATTCTTTTACAAGTGGTTGACCAGTTTTCCCAGCACCACTTATTAAAGAGATTGTCTTTTCTCCACTGTATATTCTTGCCTCCTTTGTCAAAGATAAGGTGTCCATAGGTTCGTGGGTTTATCTCTGGACTTTCTATTTTGTTCAATTGATCTATGTTTCTGTCTTTGTGTCAGTACCATACTGTCTTGATGATTGCGGCTTTGTAGTACAGCCTGAAGTCAGGCAGGTTGATTCCTTCAGTTCCATTCTTCTTTCTCAAGATTGCTTTGGCTATTCGAGGTTTTTTTGTATTTCCATGCAAATTGTGAAATTATTTGTTCTAGCTCTGTGAAGAATACCGTTGGTAGCTTGATAGGGATTGCATTGAATCCATAGATTGCTTTGGATAGTATACTCATTTTCACTATATTGATTCTTCCGATCCATGAACATGGTATATTTCTCCATCTATTAGTGTCCTCTTTGATTTCTTTCACCAGTGTTTTATAGTTTTCTGCCGGGAGCCAGCACGGGAGTCCCCACCCATGACAAGGTCATGTGGGAGAGTTCTGGTGGGCAAGGCAAGCCAGAACTCGAGGGGTGCCCCTCTGGACCTGCCTGAGCATCTACCCCAAAACCAGAGTCTGTTTTACTGCTTCATGACTTTCACCAACTCCTCTGACAGTAATGGGGGGCTATCCCCGACCACCTTTTCTCTGAAGGAAATCAACTTAAAGCTGTAGTTAATAAGCCTCCTGGACATAATAGGAGTGTTTAAATCCAAACCCCTCAGGCGGCTAACTTGCCTGACAGGTTTACCTGGACTCCTACAGCTATGTATACAATTGTTTACAGTCTCCCAACTGCGAGAGGCATGGGAAGCTTAAGATATTCAAATAGTATAGAGCCTCTCGGGGAGTTATAAACTGTCAGAATAGAACTAGTAGAAGATTTCATTGTTGAGCCAATGCTTGCTGCCAAGTTTCCACATCCCCTGTATTGTATCCTTGAATGTGTATTAATTAATATAGTTGGTATGTAGAAACAAAAATAGTGGCCTTGGTGTTAACAACTTTAGACCCTTAAGGTAATAAATTCTTTACTTTGTTGTAAACCCACTGCACCTCTGCCCTATAAGAATGCAACTTTATATAACACATTCGGAGGATGGTGCCAAACTTTAAAATAATTACTCTTAGAGAAAATAAGTCTTATGTTTGACAAACCTTTATCAGAGTCATTAAATGTTAACAGGCCTTCTGGCCAGAAGATGATGTAAATCACCTAAACCATTTGTATACGATAAGTTTGCAGAATACAAAGCCTGGTCTCGATAAGGATCAAAGACTGCTGACTTTGCATGATTTCACACCCTCTATTATCCTCCATGCACAACTTAAGGTATATAAGCTCCCTTTGAAAATAAAGCTACAGGCCTTGCTCAAAGCTTGGTCTCCCCATGTCGTTCTTTCTTGTTTCCTTTTCCTCCTTTTCTTTTCTGTTCTTCCTTCAGGACATTTAATTGGAGTGTGGGGGTCCTCTGGGACCACTTACTTGCCTGGGCTTCTAAGACCCACTCGAGAAGGTGCCTAAGGTGGGGCACCATCAGCGATTCAAGAGGGCTCCTGCAGCCTCCATGGTCAGAGCTAACCTGGTGTTACAGGTTATATTGAATTTCCATGTAAACCAGTTATAATGAGCCTGTAAAATCTCTCAGGCTTTACTATTCTAATCGCCAATGCTGTCCTCCTGAGGGAATCCCTGGATCCAACTGGGGCTGGACCCTGGGAGTTTTCTATATATAGCTCTTTTGTTTCTTTAGGTTGATATATTCCTAAGTATTTTATTCTTTTCATTGCAATGGTGAATGGAATTGTTTCCTTAATTTCTCTTTCTATTTTCTAATTATTAGCATATAGGAATGCAAGGGATTTTTTGGTGTTGATTTTATATCCTTCAAATTTACTATCATTCAAGCACCTTTTCTGGCCACAATACAGTAAGATTAGATCTCAATTAGAGGAGAAAAACTATTAAAAATTACAACATATGGAGGCTGAACAACATGCTGCTGAATAACCAACCAATCATAGAAGAAATCAAAAAAGAAATTAAAATATGCATAGAAACAAATGAAAATGAAAACACAACAACCCAAAACCTCTGGGACACTGTAAATGCAGTGCTAAGGGGAAGGTTCATAGCAATACAGGCATACCTCAAGAAACAAGAAAAAAGTCAAATAAACAACCTAACTCTACACCTAAAGCAACTAGAAAAGGAAGAAATGAAGAACCCTAAGGTTAGTAGAAGGAAAAAAACTTAAAAATGAGGGCAGAAATAAATGCAAAAGAAACAAAAGAGACCATAGCAAAAATCAACAAAGCCAAAAGCTGGGGTTTTTTAGAGGATAAATAAAACTGATAAACCACTATCCAGACTCATCAATAAACAAAGGGAGAAAAATCAAATCAATGAAATTAGAAATGAAAATGGAGAGATCGCAAGAGACAACACAGAAATACAAAGGATCATAAGAGACTACTATCAGCAATTATATGCCAATAAAATGGACAACTTGGAAGAAATGGACAAATTCTTAGAAAATTACCACTTTCCAAAACTGAACCAGGAAGAAATAGAAAATTGTTACAGACCCATCACAAGGACAGAAATTGAAACTGTAATCAGAAATCTTCCAGCAAACAAAAGCCCGGGTCCAGACAGCTTCACAGCTGAATTTTACCAAAAATTTAGAGAAGAGCTAACACCTATCCTACTCAAATTCTTCCAGAAAATTTTAGAGGAAGGTAAACTTCCAAACTCATTCTCTGAGTACCATCACCCTAATATCAAAATCTGACAAAGAAGCCACAAAAAAAGAAACTACAGGCCAATAACAGTGATGAATAGATGCAAAAATCCTTAACAAAATTCTAGCAATCAGAATCCAACAACACATTGAAAAGATCATACATCAGGACCAACTGGGCTTTATCCCAGGGATGCAAGGATTCTTCAATATCTGCAAATCAATGTGATGTACCACATTAACAAATTGAAAAATAAAAGCCGTATGATCATCTCAATAGATGCAGAGAAAGCCTTTGACAAGATTCAATACCCATTTTTGATAAAAAAAAAAAAAAACCTTCAGAAAGCAGAAATAGAAGGAACATACCTCAACATAATAAAAGCTATATATGACAAACCCACAGCAAACATTATCCTCAATGGTAAAAAATTGAAAGCATCTCCCCTAAAGTCAGGAGGAATAAGACAAGGGTGCCCACTCTCACCACTACTGTTCAACATAGTTTTGAGAGTTTTGGCCACAGTACTCAGAGCAGAAAAAGAAATAAAAGGAATCCAGATTGGAAAAGAAAAAGTAAAACTCTCACTGTTTGCAGATGACATGATCCTCTACATAGAAAACCCTAAAGACTCCACCAGAAAATTACTAGAGCTAATCAATGAATATAGTGAAGTTGCAGGATATAAAATCAACACACAGAATCCAGTTTTTTAAGAAACAAAGGTTCATTTAGTAAAGGCTATGGTTTTTCCTGTGGCCATGTATGGATGTGAGAGTTGGACTGTGAAGAAGGCTGAGCGCCCAAGAATTGATGCTTTTGACCTGTGGTGTTGGAGAAGACTCTTGAGAGTCCCTTGGACTGCAAGGAGACCCAACCAGTCCATTCTAAAGGAAATCAGCCCTGGGATTTCTTTGGAAGGAATGATGCTAAAGCTGAAACTCCAGTACTTTGGCCACCTCATGCGAAAAGTTAACTCATTGGAAAAGACTCTGATGCTGGAAGGGATTGGGGGCAAGAGGAGAAGGGGACGACAGAGGATGAGATGGCTGGATGGCATCACTGACTCGATGGACGTGAGTCTGAGTGAACTTCGGGAGTTGGTGATGGACAGGGAGGCCTGGCGTGCTGTGATTCATGGGGTCTCAAAGAGTTGGACATGACTGAGCGACTGATCTGATCTGATCTGATCTGACAGTGTTCTCCATAGTGGTTGTACTAGTTTGCCTTCCAACCAAGAGTGTAAGAGGGTTCCCTATTCTCCACACCCTCTCCAGTATTTATTGCTTGTAGACTTTTGGATAGCAGCCACTCTGACTGGCATGAAATGGTACCTCATTGTGGTTTTGATTTGCATTTCTCTGATAATGAGTGGTATTGAGCATCTTTTCATGTGTTTGTTAGCCATCTGTATGTCTTCTTTGGAGAAATGTCTGTTTAGTTCTTTGGACCATTTTTTTGATTGGGTCATTTATTTTTCTGGAATTGAGCTTCAGGAGTTGCTCATATATTTTTGAGATTAATTCTTTGTCAGTTGCTTCATTTGATATTATTTTCTCCTATTCTGTGGAGAAGGCAATGGCACCCCACTCCAGTACTCTTTCCTGGAAAATCCCATGGATGGAGGAGCCTGGTGGTCTGCATTCTGAAGGTTGTCTTTGTTTCTCTTCTTGCACCTTTACCTTCTGTCTCCTACACAGCAGCCAGACTTAGCCCTTTAAATGCAATGTTGCTCATATCACTTCCTTTCTCAGTACCCAACAGTATCTTCCTTTTTCATTCCAAGCGGAGATCATTATCCTTTTTTCATCTGAGGCCTACTCTGACCATACGGATTAAAAAAATTCTGTCTACTCAACTTCTACCACAGCATTACTCATCCGTTTTACCCTTTCTATAATTTATTTTTACATATAATTGTCATCTTTTCACCTTGTGTCATTTCCTTATGTATGCTTTTTTTTTGGTCTGTGTGATAAAAAGTAGACTTTCAAATATTTGTTGAATTAACAATCAGTTTCTTGTGATGTGCAGATTATTTCTTCCCCCCTTGTACAGAAGAGGAAAAAAAAAGGTTCAGACAGGTTAATTCATTTGCTCAGAAAATTAATCAGGGACAGGGCAAGGAATTAAGCTCAGGTACTCTAAAGTTCATAGTCTTAACAGCTCAGCAACTTCCTACAATTTATTGAGGCCATACCCACCTGTGTGTATATTTCCCAGGCACAAGGGTAGCTGTGAAGCAGGATCGGCAGTTGTCATGGAACTTGAATATAGCTCTCCAGAGAATAAAGCAAGAAAGTGTGAAAAACACATGCGTGATAAATTAGTGCCATTCATGCTGACATTTTCTGATATCACCTTACCTGGATAATTGGGAAAAGGCATACTTGAAGGGTTTTACCATTAACCTACATTTTCTTCTTCATTTACTCTTCACAGTCGTGTTAATGATACTTAGGCCAAGTCAAATAAAACATTTCTAACTGCCTGAGTTACAGAGTCATTTCATAAGTAAATATCCATTCAAGTTTCGTGCCATGGCATGGTAGGAGTGTTTAGATAGAGTTCTTTGTGTGAAAGAGCCCCAGGAAGTAGAAACCTTTGTTAAAATGTGAACTGAGACTAAGCCTTCGGTATCTCCACTTCAGGTGGGTTCCAACTTGTAACACAGCCTAAGGGGCAGAGAGTGTACTGAAAGAATAGTTTCCACAGAGTTACTGTGACCTAGTAATTCTGCTCTCTTACAAATGCTTACTAAAAGATTTATTTTCCTAGTAATTCTGCTCTCTTACAAATGCCTACTAAAAGATTTATTTTGCTTAGTGAAAGCATTTAGAGGATCATGGCATGGAGAATATGCTTATAGTGCAGCTCCTCCTGGGATAGGGGGCTGGTGGGCTCTGGTGGAATTTGCCCTTCCCAGTTCCATGTGATTTGCCAGTGTCTACTCAATGCCCAGGGAGAGTAAACCAGGCCACAGCCTTTTAAACTGGGTCCTGGGGCTCTAACTGCTGCTGCTGCTAAGTCACTTCAGTTGTGTCTGACTCTGTGTGACCCCATATATGGCAGCCCACCAGGCTCTACCGCCCCTGGGATTCTCCAGACAAGAATACTGGAGTGGATTGCCATTTCCTTCTCCAATGCATGAAAGTGAAAGTGAAGTCACTCAGTCGTGTCCAACTCTTTGCGACCCCATGGACTGCAGCCTACCAGGCTCCTCCATCCATGGGATTTTCCAGGCAAGAGTACTGGAGTGGGTTTCCATTGCCTTCTCCCCTGGGGCTCTAAAGGGCTTACTAAATTTTGCATAATACTTTACAGGTGAACTTCACAGATCCTTTTGTAAAAGTGCTAAATTTTTAAAAATAACTTTTTGTGATTGCTGATTCTGTTTCCAGTCGTTCTTTCATCTCAAAATTACAGTATTTTTCTTTTCTCTTGTAGTGTAAGCAAAAGAAAACAGTGACTTAGAAAACTGATTCTAGAGCCAGAATGTCAAGATTCAAATGATGATTCAGTCATTCACTGAGTTCTTGGGGTTTTTGGGTAACCTCATCAATCTGTTCACTCACTGGTAAAATGGGATATTTTGAGAAATCTGTGGCATCAAATTTCCATCTAATGTTGTAATGTATGCAAGTACTTAATATAGTACTATATATAATCCTGATATATAATACTCTTATTCTAATACACTCACAAGTATGAGACCCTATAATGGACTTGGAGTCAGCAAGGCCCGTTCTGGAATCCCAGCTTTCCCATGGACAACTATGCAACTTTAAGTTAAGCAACTTTATTTCCTCCCACCAATTTTTTTCATTATGAAATGAAAGTATCAAATTAACTAGCCTTAATTTTTTTCCAGTTCTAACATTAAATAATGGCCCCTAAAATTCTATAATAAAGATAAATCTAGAAAAAGTTATAATATAGCTTTCAATTCTAAGTCTAAAATATTTTGCTTCATTGCCGGGAGCCGGCATATTGCATATTGAGGACATATTGCATATTGAGTGCATATTGCATATTGAGTGCAGCACTTTTCAGGATCTGGAATAGCTCAACTGGAATTCTATCACTGCCGGTAGCCAGCGTGAGGAACTCCGCCCATGACAAAGGTCATGAGGAAGGAGGCTTGGCATACGCAAAGGCGGGATCAAGCCTCAGGAGTCTCCCTGGAAATTCTCGAGCAATCTACCCCCCAAACCAGAGTCTGCCTACTTTCTGCTTTGTGCTTTCACCTACACCTCTGACTTTACGGGGGGCTGTCCCCCACTACCTCTCTGAAAAAAGAGTTAGCTTACAGCTCCAGTTAATAATTCCTGGGTGTGACAGTGTTTAACCTACAAACTCCTTTGGAAATCCTCTAGCCTGCCTGAATAGGTTTTTCTGGCCTCATGTGATTATTCAGAGCCTCCCAACTGTGAGAGGCAGGAGATGTTCTAAACTGTCTAAACACAGATTCTTTTGAGTAGTTAAAAGATTGATTAGAAATTGTATTGGTGAAGGGATTTTCACTTGTTGGGCCAATGTTTGCTGCTAAGTTTCCATATCCCTTACCTGCTGTGTCCCTGGCAGTGTATTGATTAATATAATTGGTGTAAATAGTAGCTTTAATGTTTGTAACCTGGGACCCTTGAGTTAATTCTTTTTCTTGTTGTAGCCCACCACACCTTTGCGCTGTAGGAATGCAACTTTATCTAATGCTTTTGGAGGGTGGCTCCTGACCAATCACCTTTAGAGAAAAATACCTTTTCTGAAGAAAAGGTCTTAAAATGTTAACAGGCCTCCGGGCCAGAAGATGATGCAAATCACCTAAGCTTTTGCATATGATAAGTTTGCAGGAAGAAAGCCTGGTTTGCTGCAAGACTCTACCCCTTCCCCCATTATCCTCTATGCATAACTTAAGGTATAAAAACTACTTTGGAAAATAAAGTACGGGCCTTGTTCACAGAAACTTGGTCTCACCATGTCGTTCTTTCTCTTACCTTCTGGCTGAATTATTCAGCCTCTTTTCTCCACTGAATTTTCCTACTGAGCTATCCTCATTCTATTACTCTTTATATCCTTAATTAACGTTTAATTAAGCAATTGTTTCCTGATCTTCGCCTACGCCGTCTCTCCTTCGAATACCCTGGTTCAGCCGGGGCTGGTCCCCGGCACTTCATAAGTAATACTGTGAAAAGAAAAATTTCATAGTAAAACAAAAAAGGTCTATTCTTAATTTTACTCCCTTGATATTTGCCTTCTTATTGCAGATTACACCCTCCCTCACCTTGAAATCGGAGAAGGCAATGGCAACCCACTCCAGTACTTTTGCCTGGAAAATCCCATGGATGGAGGAGCCTGGTAGGCTGCAGTCCATGGGGTCGCTAAGAGTCGGACACGACTGAGAGACTTCACTCTCACTTTCATGCACTGGAGAAGGAAATGGCAATCCACTCCAGTGTTCTTGCCTGGAGAATCCCAGGGGCGGTGGAGCCTGGTGGGCTGCCATCTATGGAGTCGCACAGAGTCAGACACGACTGAAGCGGCTTAGCAGCAGCACCAGCAGCACCTTGAAACGTCTCATTTTTTGCAAACCAGAATGTATTTCATTTCACAGTAATTTGATTTGTATTACAGAGGTTGTATTATCAAACTACCACTCATGGTTCAACAAATTTTCTTCTTCAATATAAAGATTATTTCACTTCAGGAAAGTACAAATCTTTGTATTAGAAAGAAAATGAATGATGTCTTCTATTGTCTCATGGGAATAAAGACTTTCCCATATTTTGAGTTCTTGGGAAGAAACCAAAGGTGGGTTGAGGCAGTGCTCATTTTACTACGTGAAAGTAATCTGATCTCTGATCCAACTAAAGGTAGAAATAAAGAGAAGACTGTCCTCCTATGTAAATCTAAATGCCCAAACAATTCAGAAATGGTCAACTTTAAGGATGAAAAGCTCTATATTATTTAGCTTGGCTGTGATAAAAATGATCCAACATTGTAAAGCAATTTTTCTTCAATTAAAACATAAATTAAAAAATATATATATGACTCAAGAATCTCAGTAGTTTATAAAGACAAAAGTTTATTTTTCATTTGTATTACTTGTTAGTTACAGGTTGGCAGTCATAGCTCCCTGTGACTGCTTCCTGAATACAGACTGAAGAGCAGCCCCTGAGCTGGATCTACTACTTTCATGGTAGGGTGAAGGCAAGAAAGCTTATAAAACCACCTGATGGCTCTTGGAAATTTTCCTTAGGACTGGTATACTGTCTGCTGTGATCATATTTGTTTAGCCAAAACAAATCATACGGCCAAACTTGATGTCAACAGAAAAGGTATTGCAAGTCACATGGAAGGGAACAAGGATACATACTCTTCTTATAAGGGAAGAGCCAGCGACCAATTAGGAATAATGACACTATCACCATCTGCTTTCTGAGTCAGAAATGTTTCTTTCTTCCACATGCAAAATAGACTCATAAGCCTGGTTCATATCTTCTCTTTGCTAGCTTGGTAAACTCTGAGGAGAAGGCCATATCTGTCTTACTAATGTATCCTCAGCCTTGTGTTTGAAACGATTCAAAAATCTTAATTAGTTAATAAGTGAAGGAATAAAGAAAAATAGCCTGAATGAATAGCATATTTCCTTTTTGTTCAGAAAGGAATAGAGAAAGTACACGTGAATTGGTGACAGACTCCATAAAGTTGAAGCAGGACTCAGAAGTGAATGTTAATGATCTGGGTCTATGAAAGGCACTAGGTTTTCCTTTGAATCAATTTGATTAAAATGAAGCTTGTGGTTTGTAGTCCTATTTGGAGCTGATTAATGATGAACTCTCCTCATTAGAAATGTGATACCCCAAAGTTCTTTCCTGTATTTCAAATAAGTTTCCAAGTAACTTACTGACATCTTTTCAACAAACCCAGAAGGCAGAAAGCTTTCTCAGCCAATGTCCCCCTCATTAAACTTCAGTACCCACACACTCACAAATAAACCTTTGAAATTAGTACATGAGAGTTTTATATTTTGATGGCTTGATGCTATTTTGGAGAAAAATAGGATTTTATCCACAAGATGAAAACATCCTGCCATTATTTCAAGAGTAACACTGTGTTTGTAATACTTTGACTATTAAGGCATTTCCCTCCCACTTTTTTTCAAGCTTTTCAGTATGCATGAATCATCAGTATATCCAGGGAGGTAGGAATCACTATTTCCTTTGTAACAATGATAACACCAAGGGAGACAAAATGACTTGCTGACAGCAGAGTGAGTCAGCAAGTCCACAGATGAGTCAGAAGCCCTGGTCTCCTAATTAGCACACTCACAGTCTTACTGCCCAGGCTTCTGGCTTCATCTCATGTCCTCTGGCACTGTTAGGGCAGCTTGGTTAGGTGATATTATAATTTGGTATCGTTGCAGCTCCAGAGCGTCCCTTCTGCCTCAATGTATTTGCTGACGATAATTACACATTAGTAATCCTGAAAACTAGCAAAAGAGAGGGTTGGAATGAAGTCATGCAGATGCATATTCATATAATCATTTGCCATGTCATTATAGCCCCTTCAAGTACACAAGTTCTGATGGCAGCACATAGCCAGAGCACATACATTGCAAATGCCATGTAGCTTGAAAAGCCAGTGTGTGAGGGCAAGAGAAACAGAGGGCTCCAAAATGTTAGTTTATTTCCTTCCCAGTGTTTTTTTTTTTTTTTTTTTTAACTTTTCTTTCTCTTTATACATGAGGACAGTTGAAGCAGAAAGTTTGCTGCTGGTCATTTTGACCAAGCCAGAAATGCCCTTCTCCTATTAGGATGTTATAATAATCAGTTCATTCCAACTATACCCCTTGGCTCTTCAATCCTGAATGAAGGAAAGGAAATTTGTAGTGGAAAATAAGAGGCTTTTTCTGCATTTTTACTACAGTGCAAAAAAATGAGTCATGTTTCTTCCATCTTCATTGTCTTTCCCTCTACTGGCTTTTTCCTGCCATTAATTAAGCATGAGTTGTTTCAAAGGAAGAAAGGAAGGGAGAAGAGAGGAAGAGAAGGAAAGAAGAAATGATAAATATTTCATTTGACACTATGGTAAGCTGCTGCTGCTGCTAAGTCGCTTCAGTCATGTCCAACTCTGTGCGACTCCATAGACGGCAGCCCACTAGGCTCCACCATCCCTGGGATTCTCCAGGCAAGAACACTGGAGTGGGTTGCCATTTCCTTCTCCAATGCATGAAAGTGAAAAGTGAAAAAAAGTGAAGTCGCTCAGTCATGTCTGACTCTTCAGGACCCCAGGGACTGCAGCCTACGAGACTCCTCCACCCATGGGAGTTTCCAGGCAAGAGTACTGGAGTGGGTTGTCATTGCAATCCTAAATTTCATAACTGATTTTTTGAAATTTCAACAATAAAATCCTTCATTTAATGGAAGGAATGAAAAAGTCATGGATGTATGTAAGGAGGGGAGTGATTTCAGCCATTTTTGCAAATAATTTAAAACTGTAGTCTACCTAGGGAAGAACAGAAATTCTGTCCAGAGAGTTTTCTGAAATAGAAACAGGTGCCCAACTCAGTTTCAGCCCAAAAGAAGAATCAGTCTCTTAGTATTCATGAGTCTTTCAAAAAGATCAATATTTCTGTTAGTCTATCTTTCACTTTTTATGTCATTTACAACTTAGGATCAATATTGTGAAAAAACATAATAGAATAGAATTAGAATAGTGATTTTTAACACTGAGTATTCCATTTTTAGATTCATCTGTTTCTGTACACATTAATGTGGGAGACAATTCTCCATCGGTCTCTCATGATTCTACAAGTCTTCTGAGCACTATCAGTTTTTGTTCTGGACCATCTTTTCAAATACATTTATATAGTAAACGGCTTGGAAGATAAAGATACTTACTCCTTCCAGAGCAAAGAGCAGGTTTGTTTACTCTCCTGTGTAATAAATACATTCTCTCCTTCTAGGGCAAAGTTCAGTCAGGTTTGTTTACAACCCACTGTAAAAGATTCTGGCTCCCTGAACTCAGTGTTCTTTAGCTGTGACATAAACCCACTACATGTGAAGAATTCACCTAAGACCACTCCATATTGCTCCCATGGAACATGAGGGCAAGAGGAACTGATGTGAGCATCAAGATCATACTGGCTACTGTATGCTGTTAAAAATGAAATTCTTTGAATCTGATCCAGTAGTATTTTTGTTTTCTGCCAGTATCCATGAAATGTAGCAAGCTAACTGGTTAACTAGCAAGTATGATTAAAAAAAAAAAAATCCCAGAACTTTTGCTGTTCTTAATTTTTAAAAATAATGTGTATTCTTTAAGTTATTATATATTTAAATCATATGGACAGACACCAGGTTGTTTACAAATATAGTGAACATTAAAAAAATCATTTTTCTTTGAATCTCTATAGTATAATATATTATGATTTAGCTACTTGTGGGAACAAATATTGTACATGAAAGTGAACTGTTTTAGATTTTTCTTCAGGTAATTTACTCTTCAAAATAATGTGCACTTTTTGAAATCACAAAGTTGCACAAAAGTGAAACTTCATGTTTAAGAAAATGCCATTTTCAATTCAGCAGTACACATACTAAAGTTAAAATGATATAAAGATTAGCAAGGTCTGGACTCAAGGATAATATGAAAATTTATGAAATGTTTCATATTTGAACAAAGTAAAGGGACAAAAGAATGCCTTGAAAACAAAGTAATATAAAATAATAAATACATAATATATAAAAGAAAGAACAAAAAGAAAAAAGAAGATTAAACAGTTGGGTTAAATATAAAAATAATAAGATGGTTGATAAAAGCTAAATATATCAACAATCATTTTAAATGCAACTGATGTCTTAATTAAAAGACTGAAATTCTCAAAGTGGATTAAAATCATAAGTTCTTTAAATGGAAATAAAGATACACTTATACTAAATAAAAAACACAGATGTTTACAGTTTAAAAAGATGGTGAAAATCATTACGAATCTAATCTATTAGAATCTGTAAGGTTAGAATTTGCAGATAAAATACAGGATGTTGAGTTTCATTTAAATTTCATATCAATAACAAATATTTTTTAGTATCTGTTTCATGCAACATTTGATTTTTCTATTAATGTACCCAATTCAATATTTCAAAAAAGCATATTTTAAGATATGTGTTATCCATGAAACATTTTATAAATTGAAAATAATTTAATATAAAGATACACATATTCTTATATATGAGAATGAACTCCCATGCATAAACTTGGAAAAAAAAAGATGGTGAAAGATGTACTATGCAGAGCCAAGATGGCGGAGGAGTAGGACGGGGAGAGCACTTTCTCCCCCACAAATTCATCAAAAGAGCATTTAAACGTCGAGTAAATTCCAACAAAACAACTTCTGAATGCCGGCAGAGGACATCAGGCACCCAGAAAAGCAATCCAACTCTTCGAAAGGAGCACGACTGAACAAAGAGAAGAAATACAGTTCCACCCATCAGAACACCGACACAAGCTTCCCTAACCAGGAAACCTTGACAAGCCACCTGTACAAACCCACACACAGCGAGGAAAAGCCACAATAAAGAGAACTCCACAAACTGCCAGGATACAGAAAGGACACCCCAAACTCAGCAATTTAAACAAGATGAAGAGACAGAGGAATAGCCAGCAGATAAAGGAACAGGATAAATGCCCACCAAACCAAACAAAAGAGGAAGACATAGGGAATCTACCTGATAAAGAATTCCGAATAATGATAGTGAAATTGATCCAAAATCTTGAAATTAAAATGGAATCACAGATAAATAGCGTGGAGACAAGGATTGAGAAGATGCAAGAAAGGTTTAACAAGGACCTAGAAGAAATAAAAAAGTCAATATATAATGAATAATGCAATAAATGAAATTAAAAACACTCTGGAGGCAACAAATAGTAGAATAACAGAGGCAGAAGATAGGATTAGTGAATTAGAAGATAGAATGGTAGAAATAAATGAATCAGAGAGAATAAAAGAAAAACGAATTTTAAAAAATGAGGACAATCTCAGAGACCTCCAGGACAATATTAAACGCTACAACATTCAAATCATAGGGGTCCCAGAAGAAGAAGACAAAAAGAAAGACCATGAGAAAATACTTGAAGAGATAATAGTTGAAAACTTCCCTAAAATGGGGAAGGAAATAATCACCCAAGTCCAAGAAACCCAGAGACTCCCAAACAGGATAAACCCAAGGTGAAACACCCCAAGACACATATTAATCAAATTAACAAAGATCAAACACAAAGAACAAATATTAAAAGCACCAAGGGAAAAACAACAAATAACACTCAAGGGAATTCCCATAAGGATAACAGCTGATCTTTCAATAGAAACTCTTCAAGCCAGGAGGGAATGGCAAGACATACTTAAAATGATGAAAGAAAATAACCTACAGCCCAGATTATTGTACCCAGCAAGGATCTCATTCAAGTATGAAGGAGAAATCAAAAGCTTCTCAGACAAGCAAAAGCTGAGAGATTTCTGCACCACCAAACCAGCTCTCCAACAAATACTAAAGGATATTCTCTAGACAGGAAACACAAAAATGGTGTATAAATTCGAACCCAAAACAATACAGTAAATGGCAACGGGATCATACTTATCAGTAATTACCTTAAATGTAAATGGGTTGAATGCCCCAACCAAAAGACAAAGACTGGCTGAATGGATACAAAAACAAGACCCCTACATATGTTGTCTACAGGAGACCCACCTCAAAACAGGGGACACATACAGACTGAAAGTGAAGGGCTGGAAAAAGATTTTCCATGCAAATAGGGACCCAAAGAAAGCAGGAGTAGCAATACTCATATCAGATAAAATAGACTTTAAAACAAAGGCTGTGAAAAGAGACAAAGAAGGTCACTACATAATGATCAAAGGATCGATCCAAGAAGAAGATATAACAATTATAAATATATATGCACCCAACACAGGAGCACCGCAGTATGTAAGACAAATGCTAACAAGTATGAAAGGAGAAATTAACACTAACACAATAATAGTGGGAGACTTTAATACCCCACTCACACCTATGGATAGATCAACTAAACAGAAAATTAACAAGGAAACACAAACTTTAAATGATACAATAGACCAGTTAGACCTAATTGATATCTATAGGACATTTCATCCCAAAACAATGAATTTCACCTTTTTCTCAAGCGCACATGGAACCTTCTCCAGGATAGATCACATCCTGGGCCATAAAGCTAGCCTTGGTAAATTCAAAAAAATAGAAATCATTCCAAGCATCTTTTCTGACCATAATGCAGTAAGATTAGATCTCAATTACAGGAGAAAAACTATTAAAAATTCCAACATATGGAGGCTGAACAACACGCTGCTGAATAACCAACAAATCACAGAAGAAATCAAAAAAGAAATCAAAATTTGCATAGAAACGAATGAAAATGAAAACACAACAACCCAAAACCTGTGGGACACAGTAAAAGCAGTCCTAAGGGGAAAGTTCATAGCAATACAGGCACACCTCAAGAAACAAGAAAAAAGTCAAATAAATAACCTAACTCTACACCTAAAGCAACTAGAAAAGGAAGAAATGAAGAACCCCAGGGTTAGTAGAAGGAAAGAAATCTTAAAAATTAGAGCAGAAATAAATGCAAAAGAAACAAAAGAGACCATAGCAAAAATCAACAAAGCCAAAAGCTGGTTCTTTGAAAGGATACATAAAATTGACAAACCATTAGCCAGACTCATCAAGAAACAAAGGGAGAAAAATCAAATCAATAAAATTAGAAATGAAAATGGAGATCACAACAGACAACACAGAAATACAAAGGATCATAAGAGACTACTATCAACAATTATATGCCAATAAAATGGACAACGAAGAAGAAATGGACAAATTCTTAGAAAAGTACAACTTTCCAAAACTCGACCAGGAAGAAATAGAAAACCTTAACAGACCCATCACAAGCACAGAAATTGAAACTGTAATCAAAAATCTTCCAGCAAACAAAAGCCCAGGTCCAGACGGCTTCACAGCTGAACTCTACCAAAAATTTAGAGAAGAGCTAACACCTATCCTGCTCAAACTCTTCCAGAAAATTGCAGACGAAGGTAAACTTCCAAACTCATTCTATGAGGCCACCATCACCCTAATACCAAAACCTGACAAAGATCCCACAAACAAAGAAAACTACAGGCCAATATCACTGATGAACATAGATGCAAAAATCCTAAACAAAATTCTAGCAATCAGAATCCAACAACACATTAAAAAGATCATACACCATGACCAAGTGGGCTTTATCCCAGGGATGCAAGGATTCTTCAATATCCGTAAGTCAATCAAAGTAATACACCACATTAACAAATTGAAAAATAAAAACCATATGATTATCTCAATAGATGCAGAGAAAGCCTTTGACAAAATTCAACACCCATTTATGATAAAAACTCTCCAGAAAGCAGGAATAGAAGGAACATACCTCAACATAATAAAAGCTATATATGACAAACCCACAGCAAACATTATCCTCAATGGTGAAAAATTGAAAGCATTTCCTCTAAAGTCAGGAACAAGACAAGGGTGCCCACTTTCACCATTACTATTCAACATAGTTTTGGAAGTTTTGGCCACAGCAATCAGAGCAGAAAAAGAAATAAAAGGAATCCAAATTGGAAAAGAAGAAGTAAAACTCTCACTATTTGCAGATGACATGATCCTCTACACAGAAAACCCTAAAGACTCCACCAGAAAATTACTAGAACTAATCAATGATTATAGTAAAGTTGCAGGATATAAAATCAACACACAGAAATCCCTTGCATTCCTATACACTAATAATGAGAAAACAGAAAGAGAAATTAAGGAAACAATTCCATTCACCATTGCAACGAAAAGAATAAAATACTTAGGAATATATCTACCTAAAGAAACTAAAGACCTATATATAGAAAACTATAAAACACTGGTGAAAGAAATCAAAGAGGACACTAATAGATGGAGAAATATACCATGTTCATGGATTGGAAGAATCAATATAGTGAAAATGAGTATACTACCCAAAGCAATGTATAGATTCAATGCAATCCCTATCAAGCTACCAACAGTATTCTTCACAGAGCTAGAACAAATAATTTCACAATTTGTATGGAAATAAAAAAAACCTCGAATAGCCAAAGCGATCTTGAGAAAGAAGAATGGAACTGGAGGAATCAACCTACCTGACTTCAGGCTCTACTACAAAGCCACAGTTATCAAGACAGTATGGTACTGGCACAAAGACAGAAATATAGATCAATGGAACAAAATAGAAAGCCCAGAGATAAATCCACACACATATGGACACCTTATCTTTGACAAAGGAGGCAAGAATATACAATGGATTAAAGACAATCTCTTTAACAAGTGGTGCTGGGAAATCTGGTCAACCACCTGTAAAAGAATGAAACTAGAACACTTTCTAACACCATATACAAAAATAAACTCAAAATGGATTAAAGATCTCAACGTAAGACCAGAAACTATAAAATTCCTGGAGGAGAACATAGGCAAGACACTCTCTGACATACATCACAGCAGGATCCTCTATGACCCACCTCCCAGAATATTGGAAATAAAAGCAAAAATAAACAAATGGGACCTAATTAAACTTAAAAGCTTCTGCACATCAAAGGAAACTATTAGCAAGGTGAAAAGACAGCCTTCAGAATGGGAGAAAATAATAGCAAATGAAGCAACTGACAAACAACTAATCTCAAAAATATACAAGCAACTCCTACAGCTCAACTCCAGAAAAATAAATGACCCAATCAAAAAATGGGCCAAAGATCTAAATAGACATTTCTCCAAAGAAGACATACAGATGGCTAACAAACACATGAAAAGATGCTCAACATCACTCTTTATCAGAGAAATGCAAATCAAAACCACTATGAGGTACCATTTCACACCAGTCAGAATGGCTGCAATCCAAAAGTCTACAAATAATAAATGCTGGAGAGGGTGTGGAGAAAAGGGAACCCTGTTACACTGTTGGTGGGAATGCAAACTAGTACAGCCACTATGGAGAACAGTGTGGAGATTCCTTCAAAAACTGGAAATAGAACTGCCTTATGATCCAGCAATCCCACTGCTGGGCATACACACTGAGGAAACCAGAAGGGAAAGAGACACGTGTACCCCAATGTTCATCGCAGCACTGTTTATAATAGCCAGGACATGGAAGCAACCTAGATGTCCATCAGCAGATGAATGGATAAGAAAGCAGTGGTACATATACACAATGGAGTATTACTCAGCCATTAAAAAGAATACATTTGAATCAGTTCTAATGAGGTGGATGAAACTGGAGCCTATTATACAGAGTGAAGTAAGCCAGAAGGAAAAACACCAATACAGTATACTAACGCACATATATGGAATTTAGAAAGATGGTAATGATAACCCTGTATATGAGACAGCAAAAGAGACACTGACGTATAGAACAGTCTTATGGACTCTGTGGGAGAGGGAGAGGGTGGGAAGATTTGGGAGAATGGCATTGAAACATGTAAAATATCATGTATGAAACGAGATGCCAGTCCAGGTTCAATGCACGATACTGGATGCTTGGGGCTGGTGCACTGGGACGACCCAGAGGGAGGGTAGGGGGAGGGAGGAGGGAGGAGGGTTCAGGATGGGGAACACATGTATGCCTGTGGCGGATTCATTTTGATATTTGGCAAAACTAATACAATTATGTAAAGTTTAAAAATAAAATAAAATTAATTAAAAAAAAAGTATTAGCTATAGGAAAAAAATAAAAAAAAATAAATAAAATCACAAAAAAAAAGATGTACTATGCAAGTAGATTTCAAAAGAAAATTGATATAGCTAAAATAATATCATGAATATGCTATTATATAGCATATTAATATAATATAATATCATGAAGATGCTATGGTAAGAAATATTACTGGAGAAATATATGGGCATCATATATTTGAAAATAAAAAGCCAGTCAAAAATCTCACTTGAGGGACATTCTGCAAATATCTGACCAGTACTCCTCAGAACTGTCAAGTTCATAAAAAAACAAGAAAAGTCTGACTAACTGTGATAGCCAAAAGGAGTCTAAGGAGATGTGATAAGCAAATGTAATGTGATAATCTGGATGGGATACTGGAATATAAAAGGTACCTCCAGAGGAAAACCAATGAAATATGAATAAAGCACAGAGTCTAGTCAATAATAATGAATCAATACATGTTCACAAGTGTACCATTCTAAGACTTTAATAAGATGATATCTTAGATGGGGGGTCAACTCTCTGTATTATTCTCCCAATTTTTCTATTAATTTAAAATTATTCTAAAATGAAAATTTCATTGAAAAATAGATAACATAAATAACTCATATCTAGTATTTTTAAAACTCCTAAAAATACATAGAAAAGCAGATAGTCCAAAAGAGAAATGAGAAAATACTTGAATATATACTCACAAACAAAATATCCAAGTGGGGAAAAAGTCTGAACTATATTCTCTAAAAGTCTAACTATATTCTCCCTATCTCATTGGCCCGTCTGGTTATGTAAATAAAAATCACAATATAATACCACTATCAACCCATGAGAATGATTAAAATGAAAAAGACAACACAGATACCACAATGTTCACTGTAACACTATTTACAATAGGCAGGACGTGGAAGCAACCTTGATTTCCATCAACAGATGAATGGATAAAGAAGTCATGGTACATACATATATACAATGGGATGTTATTCAGCCATAAAAAGGAATGAATTTGAGTCAGTTCTAAAGTGGTGAATGAAACTAGAGTCTGTTATACAAAGTGAAATAAGTCTATATAATAGAAAGATAAAAACAAACATTGTATATTAATGCATATATACTATATCTAGAAAAATGGTATCAATGAACCTATTTGAAGGGAAGGAATGGAGATGCAGATATAGAGAAGGGACTTGTGGACACATTAGGGGAAGGAGAGGGTGGGACAAATTGAGACAGTAGCATTGACATATATACACTATCATGTATAAAATGGATAGCCGGTAGGAAGTTACGGTATAAGTCAGGGATCTCAGCCTGGCCCTCTGTGACTACCTAGAAGGTGGGCTGGGGAGGATATGGGAGGGAGTTGAAGAGGGAGGGGATATATGTATACTTATGGCTGATTCATGTTGCTGTACTGCAGAAACCAGCACACTTTCTAAAGCAATTATACTCCAATTAAGAAAACAATGAAAAAACAAAAGCAACTAGTTGTTCCCAAGGGTTAGAACAATTGGCACTTTCATACCTTGCTGCAGGCAGGAGTGTAAATTGGCACAACACTTGAAAAAGTGTTTACTAAAACTGAATGTACACATACTGTATGATGTAGTAATTTCACTCTTCCAATATATACCATCAAAAATACTTGCACATGGGAATGTTCATATCAATACAAAGTCACTTTCGTAGTGTCTGACTCTTTTGGCCCAATGGACCATAGCCCACCAGGTTCCTCTGTCCATGGGATTCTTCAGGCAAGAATACTGGATTGGGTCACCATGCCCTACTCCAGGGGATCTTCCCAACACAAGGACTGAACCCGTGTCTCATGTCTCCTGCAATGGCAGGCAGGTTCTTTACCACTAGCACCACCTAGGAAACCCTTTCATATCAGTACTACTTGTAATAACCCCAAGTGGAAGCAACCTTTTGATTCTGATCTTCAGATCACCCAACATTGATTAGAGAATTATTTTGGTCTGACTCTTTTCGGTCCTGATATTACTTCTGGTTTGCAGTCTCTGTTTGACCCTGGATTTTCATTAAAATGTCTCTGAAACCAGTCTAAGAACTTTCCCTTAACTCAAATGAATAGTTCTTCAAAGGATAGTCAGGGGATTCCTTTGAGTTAAATCAGAGGAATCAGAGGAGTTAGCTTGAAGTACTGCTAAAAGAAATACATTCATGAGAGTTCTTCAGATAAGTAAAAAACAAGCACCATGAATGACATCTGAAGTAAAGACAAAACAAATAGAAATCTTGTTTGCTTTAGAGAACCTTTGTGCAAGACTAGGAACATAAGCTGATTATTTGCTTTCACACTTTAGTCACTGTTTCAAGAAAAGCAACAATAAAAAAATTAATACCACATAATAAAATAATATAATGTTATGTGTTCACTTCATATACACTTGACTATAATTCCCTTGAGTTACATTTAAATGCAAATAAATCATTTAAATTTATAATGAAGTGGCAAACAGTAAAGAGCACATTTATGCTCATAGTCTGTGGGACTTAACATTAAAACATTCAATATTATATATATATTTAATAATACATATTTATTACATAATAAATAAATATAAAACATTAAAGAATGAATAGAGGAAAAAGTTCTCCAGTGCATACTATAGTATCTGGCAAAGAGTAGAAAAACATACTACTCACAGTGAATGATGGTTAGTCTCTGCAAAGTGCATTCTTTTGGATAGATATAAACAAAATATTTATAAAATGACATCTTTCTTATTCTCTCTAAAGGATGATTAAAAAAAACCTCCTTTTCAAGGTGTAATTATATATAATTGACAAAACTTTTGCAATATTCATAATTTATGATTCATATTTAAACTTTAATGGTAAACTGGTGGAAGTTTCTATTTAAAATAATAGCAAAAAGTTTATTAGGGCTTTGAATGAATTTCTCCCTCCCTAGAAAATATGTCATTGGTAAAAGGTCAAATTTAATATTGATCAGTAAATTGGCTTCTTTTGCTTTTAAAGACTATAACAATGGATTTAACTGAAAATATAGATTGAGGATATGTTAGCTACATCTTTTTGAGATCCATAGAATACTTTGGAAGTGAAAGTGAAAGTTGCTCAGTTGTGTCCAACTCTTTGTAACCCCATGGACTGACTGACTATACAGTCCATGAAATTCTCCAGGCCAGAATACCTGCAGTAGGTAGCCGTTCCCTTCTCCAGGGGAACTTTCCAACCCAGGGATTGAACCCAGGTCTCTCGCATTGCAGGCAGATTCTTTACCAGCTGAGCCACCAGGGAAGCCCACGAACAATTTTAGGGGAAATTTATTCATTTTCTTCTTGCTAATATTAACAGATTAATTAATCATCTGAAAAATCAGTATGTTTATTTGTTGCTGTGGTTGACCATATTCACTAGAAATATCCATGCCAAAAAGAATTTTCTCTGAAAGCATATTTATATTGGACTCAGTGATACAATGTTTAGCTGTTGGTTTTATTTTATGTATGTATTATTCTTTAACTACAGCTCAAATGTGCATTATGCCCAATGTCAATAGGTAGCAATTTCTTGTCTGCCAAGTTTATTGTAGAAGCATCTAAAATGCAAAAGAGATTAAATCATAAATTTATTTGTTTCCCTAGAACCAAGTGATGGAGAAGGCAATGGCACCCCACTCAAGTACTCTTGCCTGGAAAATTCCATGGATGGAGGAGCCTGGTGGGCTGCAGTCCATGGGGTCGCTAAGTGTCGGACATGACTGAGTGACTTCACTTTCACTTTTCACTTTCATGCATTGGAGAAGGAAATGGCAATCCACTCCAGTGTTCTTACCTGGAGAATCCCAGGGACAGGGTGAGCCTGGTGGGCTGCCGTCTATGGGGTCACACAGAGTCAGACACGATTGAAGTGACTTAGCAGCAGCAGCAGCAACAGAACCAAGTGAACCATAAAAATATTGCTAAGACTGTTAAAAGTCTGCCAGACATCAACATTTAGAATTAAGCTCAACATTTCTGTCCTTTACTCATTAAATTTCTGGCCATGCATTTTATGTGGTGTATACAGTGAGTCATTGTGAAGCATCAAGCCAAATATAAAATGTGTAATAGTCTTCTGAAGTGAAGAAAATTCAATCTCCCATGGAAAAGAATAAAATAGGATGCCCCAAAAACAGTTAAAGAAAAAGAGCCCACAATACGTATTATAAATAATTTGGAGCTCTGCCAAGTTCAGTGAAGGAATTAATAGGAAAATATAAAAAATCCTAAAGTAAAAGTAACTATATATTAAATTGAGTTTATTCTAAAAGATATGTCAAATAATTTAACTTCAAAAGAAAAAAAATGTATGGATTAAGGTTTCAAATTGTGGTTTTATCTTCTATCATTAACTCTTTTTTGTGGAATAAATAATAATTTAGAATGAAAGGTATACTATTGGAATTTAATATTCACATTAAGAAAGTTTTTATATAAAAACTATATTATTTATTAATTTTTCTATATTGATATGGGATTGTCCCCCTCAAAATCCAGGTTTACTTGGTTGTAGTAGGATCATTAATGATCAAAAAAGTAAGTGTGCTGGAGATAATGCTATAGGAATGATCCTCGACATTCTCCATGCTTGCTACAAGTAATAAATACTTCTTTCTTCTGCTTAAAAAAAAAGAAAAAAATAAAGTAAATATCTTTAATTATTGAATATGTTGGAAGGCACTTTTTTTTCCCTAGATTGGAAGCTATTGCTGATGTAATTCAGTGTCATAAATCAAACTAATGTCAAGACATTTGACAATCCTGTGAGGAAAATAAGCTTAATTTTGAATCAAACTTTCCTCTGGCAAAGTGAATGTTCTTTCATATGAGGTAAGAGTTAAAAAAAAATAAATGTGAGTTTATTTCCTTTCCCTTTGCCTAAAATAGTATCAACTACCATAACCATCATTGTTACAGAAATAAGAAAGGTAAGCAGAGGTTAATCCTTCTATTGTGGCTAAGGTTGGTATTATGTACTTATTTACACATTTCCTAGATTTGGAAGATTGTCTCCCTGTAGGTACACACACAAAGGGTTTGGGAAGTCCCTCCAGTAAACCACTATGAAAGTGCATATGGAATTTTAATTTCCCTAGCTTAAGTATAAGCTTTAGTGAAGTTATGCAAAATGAAAATGTCTAGTGAAGGAAGTTTCTCCTTTGGCAAATTATGTCACCCAGTGACAAGGAGCAAGGTAAATTTGCTACACAAAAAACAAAGAAGAAGAAGAAAATAGTATAATGTCTAAGATTTGCAGCAACTTTTAGACTTCTGTTGTTAAATTAATGAAGTCTATCTTATATTTTAAAGTTCCATCTGTGGCAAATAATGAAAGATACAGAATGAAGGAGAGCAGTGATTTTGACCTGTAGAATCAATACATGACTAGTAAATCAATACAGTCATCTTTTTTCTTCATGTATCATCTTAAATTGAACACTAAATCATAGCAGCTGACCTATGATCCAACTCAGATGGTCAGACAGTCCAAAACACCATATCAACAGATTCCTGAACCAGTATTATTCATCATATAAACATAGTCATTAGACCAATGAGACATGAAGCTTGTATTTACAGAATGAAAAAAGTTCCAAATGAAAGCTGTAAGAATTCAACCTGACTCACAGATGTTTTGCTTATTTGACACACATCTGGATATTTGAAAACATGCAAATGATTAACTATATTCTTTAGTTTCTTTGCTATTCTTCTGTGTCACATAAACAGTCTTCAGGCCTTCCTTAAGTTCATAAACCCCCTATAATTCACAAATATGCGTACATATAATACAGCAAAACAAGGAGCAGTATCTTCCAAGGGGAAATTTGGCAATGTCTGAAGATATTTTAGTTGTCGTATTTGAAGGATGTTATTGGCTTTGAGTGCTAGAGGCAAGGGATGCTGCTAAATATCCTACAATGCACAGGACAGCTCCCCACAGCAAAGAATATTAGCTGAGAAGCTAGTTATTTCAAATTAATTGGTCATTCTATATACAGAAGTTTTCAGATTATAAATCAAAGTGCAAACAATAAAGAGCAAACTGTATTGCAGATTGCTGTTTGATAGCCATAGTATTAAACTAAACAGTTATAAAAAAAAACAGCTGAACCAAAGGTCAAGTTGTACCTGGACTAAAATTAGTAATGAGCTGGAGTCAACTGATATTGGCTTGTAGTGTTAAATATTCAGGAATTTTGCAAGCCAATTGATATCACATTGATATCTTGAAATTGTCTCTCCATGTTGAGAGTATTTACATGGGGGAAATCAGCAAACACTACAACCAGGATTTTGTTCACACCCCCCAGGGAAGCAGTTGTCAATCATTTGCCAGCACACCAACAGTTTTGGATACAGAGCATGATTGATGCTGTAATATTATCCACCATCTAGTTAACTGTATGAAAAATCACTTTTTACAAGGCCAATTTAAAATATTATTTATCAGTATTTTTAGAATAATCTCTTCTACTCATGCTTTATATTTACATATAAAATATCAGTGTATTCCATTTGGCAATGCCAACCTCCCATTATAACATAAATACTAACAGAAGCTTTAATTGACCACTTTTTGCAAAATAAGTCTAATGAAATTATTCTGCTTATTAGCCAAAGGCTACTTGTATAAATGCATACCATTAACTGACATGATCCGAGTCTTGGAAAAGTGAAGATACATTTTAGTTAAGAAAATGATTACTATTAAAAAGCTAAAAGTTGACATATTCAAGAGATAAATGAGGCTTTGATGTAGCTAAATTAATTTTCTCCCTAAAGGAAAGGTCAGAAGCATTAGAATGACAAATTTACTCAAGAAATTAAAGCTATAGTTTTCTGGTTGGGGGATTAATAGAGTAAAATTATAATTTCTCTCCTAATTTGTCTTATTATCTTCTTTTGTTTCAGGCAAATATTAATTTCCAAATTTCGTAACACATCTGTGAAATAGCAAGGTATCATTATTTAAAGAGATTTTGTTAGTTTCAGATAACTTTTTGAGAACTTGCTTCAGAGTAGTCACTTGATCATATAGCACATTTTAAAGAGTCAGACACGACTGAGTGACTGAACTGAGCCTAAAATATTTTTTGTTTTATGATTAACTTGGCACTTTGAGATAGAACAATTGTGTAGTCATCTTAATTATTCTAAGATAATGTGAAATAAAAAAAGATTACCCTCATCAGCCTAACTTTTCACTCCTAGTGATTAAAAGTGAACCAAAAAAATCTTATTTTAAAATAAATTTCAAAATGCTAGTTGAAATAATTAAGGTGCTACATAACTTATGAGCTGTATAATTTTAACCTTCACCACTACCCACAAAACATAGAACAACTCACTGACCCACTTGTGTATATCAGTCCTTGAAACGATAAACCACTACATAAATCATCAACAACTTCTGACAACCTTAGTGACAACATAGCAAATCATTTATTCTGTGGATTTACTTCTATTAGCTCTAATAATCAATCTCAATGTAGCTAAGAGATCTCTTGGATCCTACATTGAATTCTATGTACAAAAAGTCAAAGATTGATCCAATTATATCACTGAGACCAGAGATGCTCAATTGGGAATCCTGAGAAGGTAGGCAGAGACGTTAAGAATTTCTGCATTTCTGTACAACTGAAGTTCCACTGTAGTTAATTTCATTTTCTATCATAAAGGAAGAGTAACTGATATCAAAATTAGAAATCAAGCAAGAATATGGTCAACAATATAGTATAGTGGTTATCAGTTTGAATTTCCACATTATATCTTTATGATTTTGAATATTATCTTTAGCCCTATCTAAGATGCTGCCCCAGAGAAGACGATGGCACCCCACTCCAGTACTCTTGCCTGGAAAATCCCATGGACAGAGGAGCCTGGTAGGCTGCAGTCCATGTGGTGGCGAAGAGTTGGACATGACTGAGCGATTTCACTTTCACTTTTTACTTTCATGCATTGGAGAAGGAAATGGCAACCCACTCCAGAGTTCTTGCCTGGAGAATCCCAGGGATGGGGGGAGCCTGGTGGACTGCCGTCTATGGGGTCACACAGAGTCGGACACGACTGAAGCAACTTAGCAGCAGCAGCAGCAAGAAAGAAAGAAAGAAAATAGACAAGCATACTTGTTGGAAGCCAAAGACTTTAAAGATATACCCAAATTTCAGAGATGTTAAAATGTGTTTTTAAAATGGGGAAATTGACTAAGATGGTGGAGTAGAAAGTCATGGAAATCGCTTCCTCTCATAAATACATTTAAAAAAATACTTCTACTGGTACATGTGGAAAAATTCTCACTGAAAACTAACTGGTAACTGACTCCTGTATGACCAAATCTGACACATTAATTGGGTAGGAAAAGAAGAAAAGCAGTTGGGTTAAGGACCTGTGCCCCTCCTTGAACTAATCGCCTATGCCCTAATCTTACAATAGTTAAAAGGACACTTACAATACTGAAGCAAAAGCCATCATGCCAGAAGTAGACCTCTAGCCAAATTCAGAGTATGGAGACATTCCACAGATACTTGGGCCAATTATTGACATTTCTAAGGTCATTCACTCCCAAGTGGCTCAGTGGAAAGAATCCACCTGCCAATGCAGGAGACACAGGTTCAATCCCTGGGTGAGGAAGATCCCTGGGTGAGGAAGATCCCCTGGAGAAGGAAATGGAAACCCACTCCAGTATTATTGCCTAGAGAATCCCATGGACAGAGGTGCCACATGGGCTACAGTCCATGGGGTCACAAGACTTGGGGACAACTGAGCAACTGAGCACACAGCACAAGGTCTTTCACTGTTTCAATCTTACAAAACTGATTTTCCACTACCACTGGAAAACTGCCTATTGCACCATTTCCCTTGTGGAACTGCTATACTTCTGTAAGCTGCACATATTTTCAGATCTCTAGGTTATCAAGTAGCTCATTTTTTTTGTTGTTGTTTTATGTTGTTAAAATAATCTGTTTTAGTGTGTTTTAGATTTCTTACATTCAATGTGTTTTGTATGAAAATATGGACCTTTAGATGAAGAACCTTGGATTAGGTATTTTAAGAAATCTATTTTCATATAAACATTTTAAAAGACATTTTCATTTCATATTATTAATAGGTCAGGTTTAAAAATATCCTCCAACTTTATCTTTCAATCTAGGTATAGGATTATAAGTTAGCTAGTGACTATGATTATTTCAGTTGGCATTAAACAATTGATAGATATTTGCCCAAATCCAAGACTACCACTTGGTCAAATGCAACTGCAGATATACATTATTTTCATTTATTGGTTGATTAGTTATTATAATTGGAGTTTTTAATAGAAATTCTTGTATTTAAATTTCCATATGAAAGTTGTTCATTATAACATTATTTGTAATAGCAAAAGATTGTAAATAACTCAAGTATTTTTAAACCAAGTAGGGATTAAAGAAACTATGCTAAACCACACATGGCAGCACTATGAAGCTGCAAAAAGTGGTGAAGGATATATCAATATACACTTAAGGAGCAGTCTCCAGGATATAATGTTGTATTTTTATCTTATTTATTTATTTTAATTGAGTATAGTTGATTTACAACATTGTGTTAATTTCTGTTGTACAGCAAAGTGATTCAGTTATACAGACACACACATGTACATTCTTTCTCAAATTCTTTTCCATTATAGATTATTACAAGATATTGAATGTGTTATTCAGCCAGTCCATGCTGTTTATCTATGTTATATATAACAGTGTATATCTGTTAATCCAAAACTCCTAATTTACCCCCTTCCCCTTTAGTGACCATAAATTTGTTTTCTATGCCTTTGAACCTGCTTCTGTTTTGTAAATAATTTAAATTCATTTTTTTAGATTCCTCATATAAGTGATATCATATAATATTAACATTTGTCTTTGATTTACTTCAGTTAGTATGATAATCTCTAGGTCCATCCATGTTGCTGGAAAAGGTAATTTCATTCTTGTTTATGGCCAAGTATTATAGTATTCATATATATATATATACACACACACACACACACCACATCTTGATCTATTCCTTTGTTGATGGACACTTCGGTTGCTTCCATGTCTTGGCTTTTGTAAGTAGTGCTGCTATGAACATTGTGGTGAATATACCTTTTTGAACCAGAGTTTTTGTCTTTTCCTAATACATGCCCAGGAGTGGGATTATAGGATCATATGGTAACTTTATTTTTTAAAATTTTTATGGAATTTTCCTAAATTTACATTCCAACCAACCATGTAGGAGGGCTCTTTTTTCTCCAGAGCCTCTCTAGCATTTCCCATTTGTAGACTTTTTGGTACTAGCCATTCTGAATGGTGTGAAGTAATATACTCATTGTAGTTTTTATTTACATTTTTAATTAGCAATGTTTAACATCTTTCCATGTGCCTGTTGGGCATCTGTATTTCTTCTTTAGAGCAGTGTCTACCTAGGTCTTCTGCCCATCTAGGTGGCTCTAGTGGTAAATAACTCACCTGCCAATGCAGGAGACATAAGAGATGATGCTGTTTTGGTCCCTGGGTTCAGAAGATCTCCCAGAGGGAGGCATGGCCACCCACTCCAATATTCTTGCCTGGAGAATCCTATGGAAAGAGGAGCCTAGTGGGCTACCATCATAGGGTCACAAAGAATCGGACACTACTGAAGGGAATTAGCATGCCCATCTTTTGATTGGGTTGTTTGTTTTCTGATATTTTCTGAACTGTATGAACTATGTGTACGTTTTGGAGATTAATCATTTGTCAGTCATATCATTTGCTAATATTTTCTCTCAGTCTGTAAGTTGTGTTTTTGCTTTGCTTATAATTTCTTTCACTATGCAAAAGCTTATAAGATTAATTAGGTCCCATTTGTTTATTTTGGTCTCTATTTTTTTTTTTTTTTGCATTGGGAGAGTGATTTTAAAAATATTGCTATGATTTACATCAGAACTATTTTGCCTATGTTCTTTTCTAAGAGTTTTATGATGTAATATATTATGGGCTTCCCAGATGGTGCTAGTGGTAAAGAACCTGCCTGCTAATGCAGGAGATGTAAAGGATATGGGTTTGATCCCTGGGTCAGGAAGATCCCCTGGAGGAGGGAATGGCTCTTCACTCTAGTATTCTTGCCTGGAGAATTGACAGAGGAGCCTGGTGGGCTACAGTTCATGGGGTCACAAAGAGTTGGACATGACTGAGCAACTGAGCACACAATATGGTAATTAATACTTGCTCTTGATTTTATATAATGTATTAATATATATATATAATGAGGAAGAGACAGAAAGAGAGAACAAGCAAAGAGATAACCCTAAAACAGCATCTTAACATAATTTCACTTAAAAAAGAAACAAAACTGTGTTGAACATGGCTGCATACCAGATACTGTTCTATATACTTGGGATATAATGATGATAAATAAAAATACAAATTTTCATGGTGGTAGGGGTTTTGGTCTGTTTTATCCCCTGATGTATTCCTAGTACCTACAATAGTACACAGGACATGGTAGTCACTCAGTATAAATTTGTTCAAAATATAAGCATAGTTCTTGCCTTCAAAGAGCTAGAAATAACTGCAGAGACAGAGAGGCAAACATATAATCACACTGTATGATAATTAAAAGATGCTTGCTCCTTGGAAGAAAAGCTATAACCAACCTAGGCAGCATATTAAAAAGCACAGGCATTACTTTGCTGACAAAGGTCTGTCTAGTCAAAGCTGTGGCTTTTCCAGTAATCATGTATGGATGTGAGGGTTGGACCATAAAGAAAGCTGAGTGCCTAAGGATGGATGCTTTTGAACTGTGGTATTGGAGAAGACTCTTGAGAGCCCCTTGGACTGCAAGGAGAGCAAACTAGTCAATCCTAAAGGAAATCAGCCCTGAATATTCATTGGAAGGACTGATGCTGAAGCTGAAGCTCCAATACTTTGGCCACCTGATGCGAAGAGCTGACTCACTGGAAAAGACCCTGATGCTGGGAAAGATTGAAGGCAGGAGGAGAAGGGGTTGATTGAGCATGAGATGATTGCATGGCATCACTTACTCAATGGACATGAGTTTGAGCAAGCTCCGGGAGTTGGTGATGGACAGGGAAGCCTAGCGTGCTGCAGTCCATGGTGTCTCAGAGTCGGTCAAGACTGAGCAACTGAACTGAACTGACTGAAAGGAATTGTCTGTCTTCCAATCAGAATAGAGATCCATGTGGGTTAGAAACTACCTATCTCATTTTTCTAAGTGGGTCTTTATTCCTTGAGGTTCTTTAAAAAGAGCCTTTGTTGATGAGGTAACACATGTGTTAGCTGATAACCTTTCCTATTAGCTTAAGATTTCATCAAAAGAAATAGACTTTATATATATGAGAAATATATATGACTTAGGTGGCTCTTTCTTAAAGTATACTTTAGGACACTATAAATGACCAAGAATAAAATACATGCAGTTGAGTTGTACATCACCAGAAATGAAAATAAGCATACAGAATATAAGTAATTTGTTTTAATGCTGGGATATAACTTAAAACTAAGTTTTGTACCACCTGCCCTTGCATAATTCACTCTCCACCACCAAGCTTATGAATCGAATCTTGAATTTGTTCTTTCTCTTTTAAAGTGAAAAGACCTCCCCACCCCAAGCAGGGCTAGCATGCCTAGCCAATATGTAAATGTAAGTCAAACAGATAAGAAACAAGAAAATGCATCCTTTACCTTCACAATGTAATTTCTACAAATACACTGGTAAGAAAGACTTTCATGTCATAAGGGAGACCCATAATTACTAATAATTTCTCAAGTCACTTATGAATTTTGGAATTATTTTAATTAAAATCATTATACCAAACAACAAAAGTGTAATTCAACAGATCATCCTAGATATTTAAAGAAAGTTTAAAACAAAACCTACAGATATGTGATAATTTACTGTTTTGTTAGAAAAACAGAAGACACACTTTCTTTTCAGTTTTAATCTGGGCTGGCATGTTTTGGAGATGGCAAGCTTTATTGTCTTTCCATGTGTTTGGAGGGAGGTGTGGGGCTGGGGAACAGCAAAGTTTGGAGAATAAAAGAAAATCCGCACTCTTTACCCATACAACATAAGTAAAATGACCCAGTATTTGAGCATAGAATTTCTTTCAACATTTTCAGCAGGGTTTGGTAGGAAGGCATGCTATATAATAAATGTTTTCATAATAGAGACAGTAATTACCAACTCATAACTTTATTAGCTTATTAAATGTCACTTTTCATTTTAACCATCCTTCTACTCACAAGGCACACCACCATGTACAACACCACCTGCAGAGTCAGATGCTGCTTTGGTTATTTATTTTTCTCAAGTCCTTTAAATTTATATTTTTATACATTTACTCACTTTTTATCTAAGATAAATGATATTTATGTTTGCCCACACAGAAACTTGTACATGAATATTCATACCATCATCATGCACAATAGGCAGTTTTGGAAATGACCAAAATGTCCATCAACTGATGAATGGGTAAGCAGAATACATACATACGATATGTTGTGAGGCAATAAAAATGAAGTAAACACATATATGCTTACAACATGCATTTATGGTGGATTCATTTTGATATTTGGCAAAACTAATACAATTATGTAAAGTTTAAAAATAAAATTAAAAAAAAAGCCAAACACAAGAGGCCACATTTATAAAAAATACATCTCAAATAGAGAAATCTGTAGGGACAGTGAGTATATTAGTGGCTATCTGGAGGCTGGAGGGCACGAGGAGTTGGAGAAATGATGGTTAAAGGGTACTCAATTTCTTTTTAAAATGATGAAATATTCTAAAAGTGATTTTGGTCAGGGCAGTAAAAATCAGTGAATGAATTAAAAGTCATTAAATTGTATACTTTAAATGAGTGAATTGTATTATATGTAAATATGTCTCAATAAAACTTGTTACATGTATATATATATTTTTTTTTCTGATTAAATCCAGGAAAACTATGAATGACATGTTTTAAAGTTCAAGACAACATCACTGCACAAATATTTTTCAGCCTATAAAACTCCTTTTGGGATTTACCTCTTTAGTCTGTTGCTGCTACTGCTGCTAAGTCACTTCAATCATATCCGACTCTGTGTGACCCCATAGACGGCAGCCCACCAGACTCCCCCGTCCCTGGGATTCTCCAGGCAAGAACACTGGAGTGGGTTGCCATTTCCTTCTCCAATGCATGAAAGTGAAAAGTGAAAGGGAAGTCGCTCAGTCGTGTCCGGCTCTTCTCGACCCCATGGACTACAGCCTACCAGGCTTCTCCATCCATGGGATTTTCCAGGCAAGAGTACTGGAGTGGGGTGCCATTGCCTTCTCTGACGTCTTTAGTCTACCAGGCACAAAGGCCAAGACAGTTGATCGGTTGGTTGTAGAATGGTCTCTTTAAACAGCTGATTAGCCTGCTTAAGCCAAATTTCTATATTAGGTATGATATAATTTTTGAAATTTGGGAAAACATGTTTTGTTTCTAAAGGCTAAACCCAGTGCACTCCCTCAGGGAAATAAGGTGCGCTCTTGTGGAGAATACAAGTCAAAGAGATAGTGAATGTTCTATTTTCTGTGCTCCAGAACAGTAATTACCCAGAACATAAGGAAGCAATATGGAAGGTTTTCAGTCAAGATCACATGAAACTATTTCCAAAGGTCAAACAGAGATCCAGAGTATGACTGGTATGTAGCTATTTGCTTTTCATCAGTTTTATGTGAAATATATTAGTCTTTTTGTAATCTCTAAAAAATGTATGGCGCATAATCCATCAAATGATTGTCAAATGAATTTCCACTTTTCAACAGCAAGTTCTTTGATCATCACAGTGTATTTATTTATGCTTTATTTCATTATAGTAAGGACTTGAAGTAGCTTACTAGGTGAAGTCGTAGAATAAAATAATGGTAAAATGTAAATATGAATAAGTAAAAAGTCAAAGCACTACATTACACCAATAAATGTAACAATCAGCTGTCAGTCCTATCATAATGAACTGTTCAGCAGCTTTATTCCCTTTAATTTTTCTTTCTTGGGACATTTTCTTCACTTGGCTTTTAGGACACTACTTTACTTCACTAGCCACTGTTGCCCTAGCCATTATTACTCAGGTCACATTGATGGTTTCTTTTACTCCCAATGGGAAAGATTTGAAATCTCTTCAAGAAAATTGGAGAGATCAAGGGAGCATTTCATGCAAGTATGGGCATGATAAAGGACAGAAACAGTAAGGACTTAACATAAACAGAAGTGATTAAGAAGTGGCAAGAATACACAGAAGAAGAATACAATGATAATAATAATAAGTCTTAATGAACATGATAACCATGATGGTGTGGTCATTCACCAAGAGCTAGACATTCTGGAATGTGAAGTCAAGTGGGTCTTAGGAAGCATTACTATGAACAAAGCTAGTGGAGGTGACAGAATTCCAGCTGAGCTACTTAAAATCCTAGAAGGTGATGCTAAGGTGCTCCACTCAATTTGTCAGCAAATTTGAAATACTCAGCAATGGCCAAAGGACTGGGAAAAGTCAGTTTTAATTTCAATACCAAAGAAGGACAATTCCAAAGAATGTTCAAGCTACTTTACAATTGTGCTTATTTCACAAGCTAGCAAGTTTATGCTCAAAATTCTTCAAGATAGGCTTCAGCAGTATGTGAACCCAGAACTTCCAGATGTACAAGCTGGGTTTAGAAAAGGCAGAAGAACCAGAGATTAAACTGAGAACATTCATTGGACCATAGAGAAAGCAAGAGAATTCCAGAAAAAAAAATCTACTTCTGCTTCATTGACCATGAGAAAGCTTCTTTTGATTGTGTGGATAACCACAAACTATGAAAAATTCTTAAAGAGATGGGAGTACCAGACCACCTTACTTGTCTCCTGAGAAACCTGTATGTGGGTCAAGAACCAACAGTTAGAACTGGACATGGGACAATGGACTGGTTCAAAATTGGGAAAGGAGTACAAAAAGGTATTATATTTCACCCTTCTTATTTAACTAGCATGCAGAGTACATGATATGAAAGGCCAGGCTCAATGAATCACAAGCTGAAATCAAGATTGCAAGGAGAAATATTAACAGTCTCAGAAATGCAGACACCACTCTAATGGTAGAAAGTGAAGAGGGACTATAGAGCCTCTTGATGAGAGTATAAGAGGAGAGTGAAAAAGCTGTCCTGAAACTCAATATTAAAGAAACTAAGATCATGGCATCTGGTTTCATCACTTCATGCAAATTGACAGGAAAAAGGTAGAAGTAGTGATATTTTATTTTCTTGGACTCCAATATCACTATGGATGGTGATTACAGCCCTGAAATTCCATCTTGCTCCTTGGAAGAAAGCTATGTCAAACCTAGACAGTGTATTATTAATAAAAAGCAGAGACATCACTTTGCCAGCAAAGGTTAGAGTCAAAGTTATGGTTTTACCAGTAGTCATGTATGGATGTGAGAGTTGGCCCATAAAAAAGGCTGAGCACTGAAGAATTGATGTTTTCAAATTATGGTGCTGGAGAAGATTCTTGAGAGTCCCTTGGACTGCAAAGAGATCAAGCTAATGAATCTTAAAAGAAATCAACTCTGAATATTCATTGAAAGGACTGATGCTGAAGCTGAAGCTTCAGTACTTTGGCCACATGATGCAAAGAGCTAACTCATTGTAAAAGACCCTGATGCTGGGAAAGACTGAAGGCAAAAGGAGAAGGGCGTGGCAGAGAATGAGATTGTTAGACAGCATCACGGGCTCAATGTATATGAATTTGAGCAAACTCCGAGAAATAGTGAAGGACAAGGAAGTCTGGTGTGCTGCACTCCATGGGGTCACAAAGAGTCAGACACGAATTAGCTACTGAAGAACAACAACTTATTTCCAAACTAAAAATAATGAAGTCCCTCATGGCTCAGTACTGGACCTCTTCTTTTCTTTACTCTGAGTACACTCCTTTCTAGATGACCTCACTGAAACCTGTTGCTTTAAATATGGTGTGAATGCTGGTAACGCAGATGTGGGTTTGCAGCCCAGAATGAACTCCAGACTTGTATTAATATAACCAATTGTTTAAACAGTATTAATACTTGAAACAAAATCTCCAAAGTTAAACTTTTAATTTCTGCCCTCTGCACTTCCAGTCAAAACCTGATTCTCGTCCAATCTTCCCTCTCTTAGTAAATAACACCACCATTTTCTCAGTTTGTTGTTGTTCAATTGCTAGGTTGTGTCTGACTCTGAAACCCCATGGACAGTGCATGCCAGGCTCCTTTGCCCTTCACTATCTCCTGGAGTTTGCTGAAATTCATGTCCACTGAGGCCCTGATGCTATCTGACCATCTCATCTTATGCTGCCCCCTTCTCCTTTTGCCTTCAGTCTTTCCCAGCATCAGGGAGTTGGTGATGCCATACTAAAGTGATGCTATACTAAAGTCTTGACCGTAAAGACTTTAGTAAACTCAACTTTACCAATGAGTTGGCTCTTTGCATCAGGCAGCCAAAGTATTGCAGCTTCAGCTTCAGCATCAATACTTCCAATGAATATTCAGGACTGATTTCCTTTAGGATTGACTGATTTGATCTCCTTGCAGTCCAAAGGATTCTCAAGAGTCTTCTCCAGCATCACAGTTCAAAAGTGTTGATTATTCAGTCCTCAGCTTTCTTTTTTGTTTTAAATTTTATTTTATTTTTAAACTTTACATAATTGTATTAGTTTTGCCAAATATCAAAATGAATCCACCACAGGTATACATGTGTTCCCCATCCTGATCCCTCCTCCCTCCTCCCTCCCAATACCATCCCTCTGGGTCGTCCCAGTGCACCAGCCCCAAGCATCCAGTATCCTGCATCGAACCTGGACTGGCAACTCGTTTCATACATGATATTATACATGTTTCAATGCCATTCTCCCAAATCTTCCCACCCTCTCCCTCTGCAACAGAGTCCATAAGACTATTCTATACATCAGTGTCTCTTTTGCTGTCTCGTACACAGGGTTATTGTTAACATCTTTCTAAATTCCATATATATGCATTAGTATATTATATTGGTGTTTTTCTTTCTGGCTTACTTCACTCTGTATAATAGGCTCCAGTTTCATCCACCTCATTAGAACTGATTCAAAAGTATTCTTTTTAATGGCTGAGTAATACTCCATTGTGTATATGTACCAAATTGGAGGCTAATTTTATGGTCCAACTCTCACATCTGTACATGACTACTGGAAAAAGCCATAGCTTGGACTATAGAGACCTTTGTAGGCAATGTGCTCTATTATTTATTAATTTATTTATTTCTCTGCTATTTATTAATAATACAGTCTAGGTTTGTCAGAGCTTTCCTTCCAAGGAGAAAGGGTCTTTTAGTTTCATGACTGCAGTTACCATTCACAGTGTTTTTGGAGCCCAGGAAAATAAAACCTGTCACTATTTCCACTTTTTCCCCTTCTATTGGCCCAGAGACATGGGACCGGATGCCATGATTTTAGTTTCTTTAATGTTGAGTTTCAAACCAGCTTTTCCATTCTGCTTTTCAACCTCATCAGAGTCTCTTTGGTTCCTCTTCACTGTTTGCCATTAGAGTGGTGTTGTCTGGATATCTGAGGTTGTTGATATTTCTCCCAGCAATCTTGATTCCATCTCGTGATTCATCCTGCCCAGCCTTTCACATAATATGTTCTTCATTTAAGTTAAATTAATAGGGTGATAATATACTACCTTGCAGTACTCCTTTCCCAATTTTGAATCAGCCCATTGTTCCATGTCCAGTTCTAATTGTTGCTTCTTGACCCACATGCACGCTTCTCAGGAGATAGGTAAGGTGGCCTGGTACTTCCATCTCTTAAGGAATTTTACAGTTTGTTGTGATCCACACAGTCAAGACTTTAGTATAGTCAATGAAGCAAAAGCAAATGTCTTTTCTGGAGCTCCCTTGTTTTCTCCACCCGGGAAGCCTATGGTTGGATGGCATCACCAACTCAATGGACATGCATTTGAGCAAACTCTGGGAGACAGTAAAAGACAGGGAAGCCTGGTATGCTTCAGTCCATGGGATCACAAAGAGTCAGACATGACTGAGCAACTAAGGACTAACAACTTGCTTTCTCCATGATCCAAAGAATGTTAACATTTTGATCTCTGGTTCCTCTGCCTTTTCTAAAGCTAGTTTGTACATCTGGAAGTTTTGGGTTCATGTACTGTTGAAGTGTAGCTTGAAGGATGAATTTCTTTGGTTTATCAGGCCTAAATCCTTAAAAGTATTCCTTGATTTATTTCTCTCCCATCCACACTTATTAGTACTTCCTGCTGACTCTACCCTCAAACTTTGTCTTAAATCTGAACACTACTCAACGTCTTCACTATTAATACCCTGGCCTCAGTCACTATCAGCTCTTGCATATATTTAAGCAATATCTCTGTTTCTACCATTATTTCTTATTATTTGTTTTCTTTACAGTAGCTAGAGTAGCCACAGAAGCTAAAGCCTCAGTTAGACATGTCACTTCTTGCATTAAAACATCCAAAGATTTATTGTCACATATAAAGTGACAACCTGGGTTCTTGTCATGGCCATCAAGTCCCTGGATACCTACTTCTCTGACCTCAGTTTAGTCTTCCCCACTGCTCACCCACTCAACTGTACTTATTTGCTTTGTTGCTCCTGTAACATGCACACAAGATCCTCCTTTAGTGTCTTTGTACTTGTCCTTCTCTATGTTTGGAAAACTCTATCCCAAAAGACCCTTGGCTAGTTCCCTTAATTCATTTAAGCCTCTTCTCAAATATCGCCTCCTCAAAGAGGACTTGGCTGACTATTCTATCTAAAATAGCACTCCTGTCCCTCTCTTTCCCTCTACCTTACTTCATATCCCATCATAGCACTTGTTATTTACATTATATCATATATTTGCTTATTGTTTACTCTCCACCAGAAATAAGTTCAGTGAAGACAGAGAGTTTATCTGTTATGGTCACTGCTATGACTCCATTGCCTACAATAGTACTTAGCACATAGTATGTACTCCAAAATATTTTTGAAAAAATCGTTAGGATACTGTAAACAGTTTGCTAGTTTTTAGTAGCAGAGAATGTATTGATTATAAATAAAATACTGTCCCTATCATTTTCTTAATAATTAATTTTAGTAACTTATGACAAAATCCTGACATTTAACTTGTGTCCATTACTTATTCCTTCTTTCTTTGTAGCATTCTGCATTTCAAAAAGAAAGTTACAGGCAGATAATTTCAGGGACACCAGACCCAGTTGCTGAGTTGCCTGATGCCAGTTGTGGCGATTTCAAAATTTTGCAAAAGAATAAAAATGCAAGACCTTGATTAGGATATAAAACCTCTTCCTATTCCACAAGAGATTGGGAAACAGTTCTTGAAGTATTGGCTTACTGTGTTTCCCCTTTGTCTAGCAAAGAATAAAGCTACTCTTTTCTACTTCTTCCAAACTCTGTCCCTGTGTTTCTGTTTGGCATCAGTGGACAGGGAGTGAAGATTTTGGCATCACTTTCAATGTTAACATGAAGAAAACAAGATTTCAGAACTTTGCACTCATCATACTGTTGGTACTACCTTAACTGTGCAGGAATATTAGGCTGGTGATAACAAAAACTATTAAAATTGGAACTGATAAATAGAATCTTAGGAAACTTTTTGAGCAAATGATGTCTGATCCTAATGCTGATTACCACCAGCTGTATGACTTAGTGGACTACTAGATCTAAAATTTCTAAAGAGAATATATGATTGTGATTTAGATAACCATCATCTAGATGTTCTATGTAAATATAGCTGAATGAATATTTCCTTGTCAGTTTCAATCCTGATAAATGAGGAAACAAATTTGAGTATTATGTTTCAAGTGACTCATTACAGCTCTACTGGTGACCTGAAATTATATTTATATATATATATATATATATATACACATACACACACACACCTTCTAAGTCACTTCAGTTGTGTCCAGCTTTGTGACACACTATGGGCTGTAGCCCACCAGGCCCCTCTGTCCATGGGATTCTCCAGACAAGAATACTGGAGTGGGTTGCCATACCATCCTCCAGGGGATCTTCCCTCACCTAGAGGTCAAACCCGCATCTCTTACGTCTCCAGCATTGGCAGATGGGTTCTTTGCCACTAGTGCCACCTGGGAAGTCTATATATATATATATATATATATATATATATAGTCCATATGCAAAACAACAATAAAAAAGTCAGATACTGTCAAGCATTGGCAAAAATGTGGAGGATAGGAGTCTTCATGCGCTGATGGTAGGTATATGAACTAATGTAGTCATTTTGGGGAGCAATCTGTAAATTTAGGGAAATTAGGCTTTCACATAACATTCCTGGGTATATCTACAAGAGAAACTCTTATGTAAAGATACGTAGAGAGGGTCATCAGTGAGGATGTTCACCATAGAACTGTTTGCAACAAAATGCTAGCAACAACTAAATTATTAAATAACAACTAATAATTGTTAAAATACCGTGCTGCTTATTTCTTGCAAACAATCCTGAGTAATAGCCTCTTTACCTTCTTGACTCTCTTCTTCCTATATAGTACTTTCAAGAGCAACCTCTCACCTGTCTATCCATGTCTTGGATGAAAATCTTCAATAAAAATTTGTCAGACCCACAACCCTAGTATGTCCTGCAAGACTGTTATATTTCAAACTGAAAAAGACACTCCATTATATAGGCATAGAAATATGCTTATGCTATGTTCTAGAAGTGCTTTGCAAAAGCATAACTCTGTGTTAATACATAACTACCACTCTTTACTAAATCAACAGAAATGGCAGACAGACTTGCTGAAAAAGACTATTCTTTGCTTAATTGCTTTTGTGTTTGTTTGGCATGTTGATGACTCAAATTATTGTTGAAAAGGAGCCAAAACATCTGTAGAGACACCACCGCAATTGGGATGCTTAACAAACCACCCCCGAACTCAGAATTTTAAAACAAATATAAATTTATTCCCATGGATCCAAAGCATCTTAGGGAATAGGATTTTGCTTCAAGCTGTAATGGCCAAGACAGTATTGCTGACCTTAGCTGAGCTCTCCCATATATATGAATCAATTGGAAATTAGCAGATCTAGACTGTGATTGACTGGGATCAGCAAGATGGCTCTTCTTTAAGCTGCAGTTCACCAGGTCCATTCTACAACTCTTTACCATGTATCCTTCAATTTCCTTGAATCACTAGGTTAGGTGGGCAAGTTATCTTCATGGTGCTGAGGAAATATACCAACATATACTAAATCATGCAAACACGTTCCAAATGCATTCTTGCATCATGCATCTAACATCAAAGCAAGTCACAAGGCCAAACCCAAAGTCAAGGAATAGGGAAACACACAGTAAAGTCATCACCGAGATGTAGATGCAGGGGACAGGTGAAGAACTGGGCCCAACAATTCAATCTGTTAATATCACAGCAACCTATATATGTCAAGTCATAAGGTGATTTAAAAACTGGAATAATATATAATGGCGACCAGTTCTGGAATAACATATAACTGAGCACATTACAAAAATGATTTAATTTAATGCATACAAGGAACCTGCAAGGTAAACAATACCATATTCATTCCATGTTGGGGTTTGAATCCAGGTCTATCTGACACCAAAACCCATGCATATTTTTCACTCTACCATACTGTCTTTAAATAAGCAAAACTGTAATAGAACCCAAAACATGAATCCAATTGTTTGGAAGTGTTAGGAGGTACAGGGAGCACCAGTACTGCAGGATATTTATTTATTTTTTAATTTTATTTTATTTTTAAACTTTACAATATTGTATTAGTTTTGCCAAATATCGAAATGAATCCACCACAGGTATACCTGTGTTTCCCATCCTGAACCCTTGTCCCTCCTCCCTCCCCATACCCTCCCTCTGGGTCGTCCCAGTGCACCAGCCCCAAGCATCCAGTATCCTGCATTGAACCTGGACTGGTGACTTGTTTCATACATGATATTATACATGTTTCAATGCCATTCTCCCAAATCTCCCCACCCTCTCCCTCTCCCACAGAGTCCATAAGACTGATCTATACATCAGTGTCTCTTTTGCTGTCTCGTACACAGGGTTATTGTTACTATCTTTCTAAATTCCATATATATGCGTTAGTATACTGTATTTATGTTTTTCTTTCTGGCTTACTTCACTCTGTATAATAGTTTCCAGTTTCATCCATCTCATTAGAACTGATTCAAATGTATTCTTTTTAATGGCTGAGTAATACTCCATTGTGTATATGTACCACAGCTTTCTTATCCATTCATCTGATGATGGGTATCTAGGTTGCTTCCATGTCCTGGCTATTATAAACAGTGCTGCGATGAACATTGGGGTACACGTGTCTCTTTCCCTTCTGGTTTCCTCAGTGTGTATACCCAGCAGTGGGATTGCTGGATCATAAGGCAGTTCTATTTCCAGTTTTTGAAGGAATCTCCACACTGTTCTCCATAGTGGCTGTACTAGTTTGCATTCCCACCAACAGTGTAAGAGAGTTCCCTTTTCTCCACACCCTCTCCAGCATTTATTGCTAGTAGACTTTTGGATCGCAGCCATTCTGACTATCATGAAATGATACCTCATAGTGGTTTTGATTTGCATTTCTCTGATAATGAGTGATGTTGAGCATCTTTTCATGTGTTTGTTAGCCATCTGCATGTCTTCTTTGGAGAAATGTCTATTTAGTTCTTTGGCCCATTTTTTGATTGGGTCATTTATTTTTCTGGAGTTGAGCTGTAGGAGTTACTTGTATATTTTTGAGATTAGTTGTTTGTCCATTGCTTCATTGGCTATTATTTTCTCCCATTCTGAAGGCTGTCTTTTCACCTTGCTTGTAGTTTCCTTTGTTGTGCACAAGCTTTTAAGTTTAATTAGGTCCCATTTGTTTATTTTTGCTTTTATTTCCAATACTCTGGGAGGTGGGTCATAGAGGATCCTGCTGTGATGTATGTTGGAGAGTGTTTTGCCTATGTTCTTCTCTAGGAGTTTTATAGTTTCTGGTCTTATGTTGAGATCTTTAATCCATTTTGAGTTTATTTTTGTGTATGGTGTTAGAAAGTGTTCTAGTTTCATACTTTTACAAGTGTTTGACCAGTTTTCCCAGCACCACTTGTTAAAGAGATTGTCTTTAATCCATTGTATATTCTTGCCTCCTTTGTCAAAGATAAGGTGTCCATATGTGCGTGGATTTATCTCTGGGCTTTCTATTTTGTTCCATTGATCAATATTTCTGTCTTTGTGCCAGTACCATACTGTCTTGATAACTGTGGCTTTGTAATAGAGCCTGAAGTCAGGTAGGTTGATTCCTCCAGTTCCATTCTTCTTTCTCAAGATCGCTTTGGCTATCCGAGGTTTTTTGTATTTCCATACAAATTGTGAAATTATTTGTTCTAGCTCTGTGAAGAATACCGTTGGTAGCTTGATAGGGATTGCATTGAATCGATAAATTGCTTTGGGTAGTATACTCATTTTCACTATATTGATTCTTCCAATCCATGAACATGGTATATTTCTCCATCTATTAGTGTCCTCTTTGATTTCTTTCACCAGTGTTTTATAGTTTTCTATATATAGGTCTTTAGTTTCTTTAGGTAGATATATTCCTAAGTATTTTATTCTTTCCATTGCAATGGTGAATGGAATTGTTTCCTTAATTTCTCTTTCATTGTTTTCATTATTAGTGTATAGGAATGCAAAGGATTTCTGTGTGTTGATTTTATATCCTGCAACTTTACTATAATCATTGATTAGTTCTAGTAATTTTCTGGTGGAATCTTTAGGGTTTTCTATGTAGAGGATCATGTCATCTGCAAATAGTGAGAGTTTTACTTCTTCTTTTCCCATTTGGATTCCTTTTATTTCTTTTTCTGTTCTGATTGCTGTGGCCAAAACTTCCAAAACTATGTTGAATAGTAACAGTGAAAGTGGGCACCCTTGTCTTGTTCCTGACTTTAGAGGAAACGCTTTCAATTTTTCACCATTGAGGATAATGTTTGCTGTGGGTTTGTCATATACAGCTTTTATTATGTTGAGGTATGTTCCTTCTATTCCTGCTTTCTGGAGAGTTCTTATCATAAATGGATGTTGAATTTTGTCAAAGGCTTTCTCTGCATCTATTGAGATAATCATATGGTTTTTATTGTTCAATTTGTTAATGTGGTGTATTACACTGATTGATTTGCAGATGTTGAAGAATCCTTGCATCCCTGGGATAAAGCCCACTTGGTCATGGTGTATGATCTTTTTAATGTGTTGTTGGATTCTGATTGCTAGAATTTTGTTAAGGATTTTTGCATCTATGTTCATCAGTGATATTGGCCTGTAGTTTTCTTTTTTTGTGGCATCTTTGTCAGGTTTTGGTATTAGGGTGATGGTGGCCTCATAGAATGAGTTTGGAAGTTTACCTTCGTCTGCAATTTTCTGGAAGAGTTTGAGCAGGATAGGTGTTAGCTCTTCTCTAAATTTTTGGTAGAGTTCAGCTGTGAAGCCGTCTGGACCTGGGCTTTTGTTTGCTGGAAGATTTTTGATTACAGTTTCAATTTCCGTGCTTGTGATGGGTCTGTTAAGATTTTCTATTTCTTCCTGGTTGAGTTTTGGAAAGTTGTACTTTTCTAAGAATTTGTCCATTTCTTCCACGTTGTCCATTTTATTGGCATATAATTGTTGATAGTAGTCTCTTATGATCCTTTGTATTTCTGTGTTGTCTGTTGTGATCTCTCCATTTTCATTTCTAATTTTATTGATTTGATTTTTCTCCCTTTGTTTCTTGATGAGGCTGGCTAATGGTTTGTCAATTTTATGTATCCTTTCAAAGAACCAGCTTTTGGCTTTGTTGATTTTTGCTATGGTCTCTTTTGTTTCTTTTGCATTTGTTTCTGCCCTAATTTTTAAGATTTCTTTCCTTATACTAACCCTGGGGTTCTTCATTTCTTCCTTTTCTTGTTGCTTTAGGTGTAGGGTTAGATTATTTATTTGACTTTTTTCTTGTTTCTTGAGGTATGCCTGTATTGCTATGAACTTTCCCCTTAGGACTGCTTTTAAAGTGTCCCACAGGTTTTGGGTTGTTGTGTTTTCATTTTCATTCGTTTCTATGCAAATTTTGATTTCTTTTTTGATTTCTTCTGTGATTTGTTGGTTATTCAGCAGCGTGTTGTTCAGCCTCCATATGTTGGAATTTTTAATAGTTTTTCTCCTGTAATTGAGATCTAATCTTACTGCATTGTGGTCAGAAAAGATGCTTGGAATGGTTTTTATTTTTTTGAATTTACCAAGGCTAGATTTATGGCCCAGGATGTGATCTATCCTGGAGAAGGTTCCATGTGTGCTTGAGAAAAAGGTGAAATTCATTGTTTTGGGATGAAATGTCCTATAGATATCAATTAGGTCTAAGTGGTCTATTGTATCATTTAACGTTTGTGTTTCCTTGTTAATTTTCTGTTTAGTTGATCTATCCATAGGTGTGAGTGGGGTATTAAAGTCTCCCACTATTATTGTGTTATTGTTAATTTCTCCTTTCATACTTGTTAGCATATTTCTTACATATTGCAGTGCTCCCGTGTTGGGTGCATATATATTTATAATTGTTATATCTTCTTCTTGGATTGATCCTTTGATCATTATGTAGTGACCATCTTTGTCTCTTTTCACAGCCTTTGTTTTAAAGTCTATTTTATCTGATGTAAGTTTTGCTACTCCTGCTTTCTTTTGGTCCCTATTTGCATGGAAAATCTTTTTCCAGCCCTTCACTTTCAGTCAGTATGTGTCCCCTGTTTTGAGGTGGGTCTCTTGTAGACAACTTATGTAGGGGTCTTGTTTTTGTATCCATTCAGCCAGTCTTTGTCTTTTGGTTGGGGCATTCAACCCATTTACGTTTAAGTAATTACTGATAAGTATGATCCCGTTGCCATTTACTTTATTGTTTTGGGTTCGAGTTTATACACCATTTTTGTGTTTCCTGTCTAGAGAATATCCTTTAGTATTTGTTGGAGAGCTGGTTTGGTGGTGCTGAATTCTCTCAGCTTTTGCTTGTCTGAGAAGCTTTTGATTTCTCCTTCATATTTGAATGAGATCCTTGCTGGGTACGATAATCTGGGCCGTAGGTTATTTTCTTTCATCACTTTAAGTATGTTTTGCCATTCCCTCCTGGCTTGAAGAGTTTCTATTGAAAGATCAGCTGTTATCCTTATGGGAATTCCCTTGTGTGTTATTTGTTGTTTTTCCCTTGCTGCTTTTAATCTTTGTTCTTTGTGTTTGATCTTTGTTAATTTGATTAATATGTGTCTTGGGGTGTTTCACCTTGGGTTTATCCTGTTTGGGAGTCTCTGGGTTTCTTGGACTTGGGTGATTATTTCCTTCCCCATTTTAGGGAAGTTTTCAACTATTATCTCTTCAAGTATTTTCTCATGGTCTTTCTTTTTGTCTTCTTCTTCTGGGACCCCTATGATTCGAATGTTGTAGCGTTTAATATTGTCCTGGAGGTCTCTGAGATTGTCCTCATTTCTTTTAATTCATTTTTCTTTTATCCTCTCTGATTCATTTATTTCTACCATTCTATCTTCTAATTCACTAATCCTATCTTCTGCCTCTGTTATTCTACTATTTGTTGCCTCCAGAGTGTTTTTAATTTCATTTATTGCATTATTCATTTTATATTGACTCTCTTTTATTTCTTCTAGGTCCTTGTTAAACCTTTCTTGCATCTTCTCAATCTTTGTCTCCAAGCTATTTATCTGTGATTCCATTTTGATTTCAAGATTTTGGATCAATTTCACTATCATTATTCAGAATTCTTTATCAGGTAGATTCCCTATCTCTTCCTCTTTTGTTTGGTTTGGTGGGCATTTATCCTGTTCCTTTATCTGATGGGTATTGCTCTGTCTCTTCATCTTGTTTAAATTGCTGAGTTTGGGGTGTCCTTTCTGTATTCTGGCAGTTTGTGGAGTTCTCTTTATTGTGGCATTTCCTCACTCTGTGTGGGTTTGTACAGGTGGCTTGTCAAGGTTTCTTGGTTAGGGAAGCTTGTGTCGGTGTTCTGGTGGGTGGAGCTGTATTTCTTCTCTCTCCTTTCAAAGACTTGTGTTGCTTTTCTGGGTGCCTGATGTCCTCTGCCGGCATTCAGAAGTGGTTTTGTGGAATTTACTTGGCATTTAAATGTTCTTTTGTTGAATTTGTGGGGGAGAAAGTGTTCTCCCCGTCCTACTCCTCCGCCATCTTACCTCCTCCTCCAGATGCATTTATCTGGGCTGAATGAAGACAATTGATTCGCAAACCTTGCTATGCCTCAAAATTACCTGGAATGGTATTTTTCTTTCTCATTCCTTATTTTAAAACAGCATCCTGACCCCACTGCAGACATACTGAATTAAAATATCTAAGGTTGGAGCCAGGAATGTATTTATAACAAGCTTCAGTTTTTTTTTTTTTTCATGCAGACCTCTCAGCACTGCTATTTGAGAACAGCTGTAATTGCATTTTAAAATCAGAATTATGTAAACAATGTTCATGTGTACATCTATACTGCTTCCACTCCAGACCAAGAAGTAACCCCAAACAAGAAGCTAAATATTAGAGATACTCAGGCAGATAATTTCTCAAAAAAATTTCCAGGGAATCAGGTGGGAAAGATATATTAAAGATTTAGGACTTGATCATCAGATGAGAGAGAGGCCAAGGCCTAAGTAGCAATCCAAAATAAATAATCAAATATGAAGAGACAAAATGGAATGTTGGACAGAGTGATACTTTGGGTAAGGAGGAAAAATGATGAGAATTATAGAAAAATAAATAAATACCACAAAAAATAATATCACCTACTATTGTATTGGGCTTCCTTGGTGGCTCAGTGGTAAAGAATCTGCCTGCCAATGTAGAAGACGTGGGTTTAGTCCCTAGGTCGGGAAGATCCCCTGGAGAAGGACATATCAATCCATTCTAGTATTCTTATCTGGGAAATCCCATGGACAGTGGAGCCTGGTGGGCTACAGTCCATGGGGTCACACAAGAGTCAGACATGACTTAGTGACTAAACAACAAAAAGCAAGTATTAAGTGTTTCTCATGTGTGCATGCAATATCTCATTTTATTTCTTATAACAATCTTAGATTGCTAATTTTATCTTTAAAGAAACAGAGACTCATAAAGTTTCTGTAACAAGATCACACAACTAGCAAAAGCTGGGATTTGAAATAAGGTCTTTCTGTCTCTAAAGTATGTGTTCTTTAACCAGTGGTTAAGGTCACTTAAAGGAAAAATAAAAGGATGCAAATATTCAGGAGATGAGAGAGAAATAAGCAGCATTACTTCAAGTAGCTGTTTCACTCAAATGTGATGGAATTTTTTTTTTTCATATCTGTATGACTCATGCAAACATTAACTTTGTACTGGTGTACTTCATAGTTATATTGAAATATAAATATTACCTTTGGCTCACTTCAAGACTATCTCATATGCTTAAATGTTTTCCTGAAGAATCATTTCTGAAAATAGTACTTCAGTCTCTCTTATGACCTTACCTGGAGTGATTTATCCATGCATGCATTCAGTTACTCGTTTATTCATGCATTCCAAAAAAGTTAAGATAAAAAAATCTATGATCACTTATTATGAACCAGACATTGGGATGCTCAATTTTTCTTAGCAATATATCAGATGGTAAAATAAAAATAGCATTGGCACCCTCTGAACTTTTCCAAACCTAGCAGTGCACACATTACTGAAATAAGGAACTTGAATGTGTTCCCTCAAAATACTGACTATGACAGGCAAGAATAAAAGATGTTATAACGCAGTGGAAACTATAATATATAGTACTGAAATAATAATATAAAATATTGATATGTACAGAATAAGATCATCAAAGTCAGAAAAAATAAGCTAGAAAAAGATAAATAGTTTGACCTACAGAGGTATTTTAACTTAATCATTTCTAAAATCTGTGTATGTTTATCTTATTTATATATATTTCTTTAAAGTTTGTCACAAAAGCCAACCTTCTTTGTTCTTCTCTTCTTATAGTAAAGTATTATCTTAAGATATTTAATGGCTTTACAGTTTTTGTTTTTAAGAAGTGTGATGAGACTATGTCTTGAACTACCTTTTCAATGCAGTCTTTTTAATTATGTGGGATAAACTATGTGGGAAATTTTTATAAGTTCTTAAGTATAAGAAAGTAAGTTTAAACCAAATTGTGAATAATAATCCCATGACTCAGATCTTAAATAAATTAAATCATGCCAGTGTGTGTGTGTGCTCTTGAAATTTAATATTTATCCATATAATGTCTTTCTCTGGTTAATGCTGAATATATAAATGTGAGCTTATTTTAGCTCAATCACATCTGATTTAAAGAATAAAACAAAACAACTTTAAACAATAGTCAGCTAAAAATATGTGTTCTAAGCCATATCTTCTGTTATCCTCTTTCAGAGTTGCTCATGCTTTTGGAGTCTTTTTCTTTGGCCATGCAAGCTGTTTCTATTGGTATGATGTAGAGTAGTTCTGTGCCTTAGATGAGTATAGAGAAATAAAATAGTTCCATCACAGTCCAGTTCAAAATACAAGATGTAAATGATAGGATAAATGGGAATGAGGTCTGTATTTTATAATCAATTTTAACTATAAACCTAAAACTGCTCCAAAATTTAAGTACATCAATTTTTAAAGGTAGAATACAGTAGAGAGAATATATGAATGAAAATTAAGATGTCTTATTCATATAATACTATCAAGCTATATGATCTTGGGCAAATAATACTCTCCATGAGTTTGTTTCATCATATCCCCCAAATAAGAGACTAATTTGGTATTTAAGTTCCCCAAAACCTAAAGTTATTAGGAGTAAGAAAATAATAAAGATCAGAGCAAAAGAAATGAAATAGAGACTGGAAAAAGAATAGTAAAAACGGTTCTTTGAAAAGATAACAAAGCTGATAAAGCTTTAGCCAGATACATTGAGAGAGACATAAAGAGAGAGAGACAGAGACAGAGAGCCCAAATAAATAAAATCAGAAATGAAAAAGGAGAACTTGCACCAAAGCTACAGAAAGAAATACAAAGAACCATAAGAGATTACTATGAACAATTATATGCCAATAAAATTGACAAACTAGAGGAAGTGGATAAGTTCCTAGAAACATACAGCTTCCCAAGACTGAATCAGGAAGAAATGTAAACTTTGAATAGACTGGTTATTAGCAATGAAATTGAATCAGTAATCAAAAAACAATCCCAAGAAACATAATTACAGGACTAAACTGCTTCACAGATAAATTCTGCCTAACATTTAAAGAATTAATACCTGTAATCCTCAAACTATTTCAAAAATTGAAGAGGGAGTATCACTCCAAATTTATTCTATGAGGCCAGCATTACCCAAAACCAAAGACATGACAAAAAAAGAAAATTATTTTCCTGATGAACATAGATATAAAAACCCTCAACAAAATACTAGTGAACTGAATTCAACAACATGTTATAAGGATCACAAACCATAATCAACTGGGATTTATCCTGGGGATCCAAGAATGGTTCAATATTTGCAACTCAATCAATATGATACACTGTGTTAACAAGACTGAAGATAAATATGACCGTTTCACTAGATGCAGAAAAATAATTTAATAAAACCCAACATCCATTTATGATAAAAAAAAATCTCTCTACAAAGTGGATATGGAGGAAACATATATCAACATAATAAAGGTCATTTATGACAACCCATTCTGAAGGAGATCAGCCCTGGGATTTCTTTGGAAGGAATGATGCTAAAGCTGAAACTCCAGTACTCTGGCCACCTCATGCGAAGAGCTGACTCACTGCAAAAGACTCTGATGCTGGGAGGGATTGGGGGCAAGAGGAGACGGTGACGACAGAGGATGAGATGGCTGGATGGCATTTCTGACTCGATGGACGTGAGTCTCAGTGAACTCTGGGAGTTGGTGTTGGACAGGGAGGCCTGGGGTGCTGCGATTCATGGGGTTGCAGAGAGTCGGACATGACTGAGCGACTGATCTGATCTGATGACAACCCATGACTAAGGTCATGCTCAACAGAGTAAAGCTGAAAACTTTTCCTCTAAAATCAGAAACAAGACAAAGATGCCCACTCCTACCACTTTTATTCAACATAGTATATGAAGATCTAGCCACAACAATCAGACTAGAGAAAGAAACAAAAAGCATACAAATTGGAAAGGAAGAAGTAAAGATATCACTATTTGCAAATATGATACTATATAAAGAAAACCTTAAAGACACCAGCAAAAAATTATTAGAAACTAATAAATTCAATAAAGTTTCAGGATACAAATTTAAACAGTCGTCTGCTGCATTTCTACACATTGATAATGAACTATCAGAAAAAAAATTAAAAACAATGCCAGTTTTAATTGAATAAAAAATAATAAAATACCTAGGAATAAATTTAACCAAGGAGGTAGAAAACCTATACTCTTAAAAACTAGAAGATGTTGATGAAAGAAACTGAAGAAGACACAAATAAACAGAAACATATATTGTGCCCATGAATTGAAAGAATTAATATTGTTAAAACAACCATACTGCCCAAAGCAACATAGAGATTCAGTGCAATCCCTAACAAAACATCAATAACATTTTTCTCACAGAATTAGAACAAATAATCCTAAAATTCATATTGAACCATGAGAGACCCTAAATAGCCAAAGCAATCTTGAGAAAAAACAAAACTGGAGATATCATGCTCTCTGATTGCAATCAATATTACAAAGCTATAGTAATCAAGACAGTATGGCAATGATACAAAAACAGACACATAGATCAATGGAACAGAATAAAGAACTCAGAACTAAGCTTTTGCTTATATGATCAATTAATCTATGACAAAATAGGTAAGAATATAAAGTGAGAAAAAGACAATCTCTTTAATAACAGGAAAACTGGACAGATATACACAAAAGAATAAATGTGGACCATTTTCTTATACAATATATAAAAATAAATTCAAAATAGGCTAAATAATTAAAATATAAGACCTGAAATCATAAAAGTCCTAGAAAAAAACATAGGCAATAAACTCTTTGACATTGGTCTTAGTAATATCTCTTTGGATCTGTTGCCTCAAGCAAGGGAAATGAAAGCCAAAATAAACAATTGTAGTATATCAAACTGAAAAGTCTTTGTATAGCAAAGGAAACCCTTAATGAAATGAAAAGGTAACTTGCTAAGTGGAAGAACATATATATAAATGATATATCTGGTAAAGGGTTAATATTCAAAATATACAAAGAACTCATGAAACTCAATTTCAAAAAAGCAAGCAATCTGATTAAAAATGGGCAGAAAACATGAATAGATATTCTTCCAAAGAAGACATACACATGGTCAAAAGACACATAAAAAGATCCTTAATATCACTAATTATCTGCTGCTGCTGCTAAGCTGCTTCAGTAGTGTCCGACTCCGTGTGACCCCATTAGACAGCAGCCCACCAGGCTCCCCCGTCCCTGGGATTCTCCAGGCAAGAACACTGGAGTGGGTTGCCATTTCCTTCTCCAATGCGTGAAAGTGAAAAATGAAAGAGAAGTCGCTCAGTCGTGTCCAATGCTCAGCGACCCCATGGACTGCAGCCTTCCAGGCTCCCCCATCCATGGGATTTTCCAGGCAAGAGGACTGCAGTGGGGTGCCATTGTCTTCTCTGCACTAATTATCAGGGAAATGCAAATTGAAACCATAATGAAATACCACCTCACACCTGTCAGAATGGTTATTATCAAAAAGACAACAAATAAGGTGTTGGTGTGCTTGTGGGGGAGAAGAACCCTCATATGTAAGTTGGTGTAGCCACTATAGAAAATGGTATGGAGTTTCCTTAAAAAATTAGAAGTAAAACTACTGTATGATCCAGCATTTCCACTCCTTGAAATCTGTCTGAAGAAAACACACACACTAATTTGAAGTGGCATTTGCATACCTATGTTCATTTCAACATTATTTACAGCATACACACACACACACACACACACACACACACACACACACATATGGCTATGGTTTTTCCAGTGGTCATGTATGGGTGTGAGAGTTGGACTGTGGAGAAAGCTGAGCACCGAAAAATTGATGCTTTTGAACTGCGGTGTTGGAGAAGACTCTTGAGAGTCCCTTGGACTGCAGGGAGATCCAACCAATCCATTCTGAAGGATATCAGCCCTGGGATTTCTTTGGAAGGAATGATGCTAAAGCTGAAACTCCAGTACTTTGGCCACCTCATGAGAAGAGTTGACTCATTGGAAAAGACTGTAATGCTGGGAGGGATTGGGAGCAGGAGGAGAAGGGGACGACAGAGGATGAGATGGCTGGATGACATCACTGACTCGATGGACGTGAGTTTGAGGTAAATCTGGGAGTTGGTGATGGACAGGGAGGCCTGGCGTGCTGCGATTCATGGGGTCACAAAGAGCTGGAAATGACTGAGTGACTGAACTGAATTGAACTGAACTGACTGACATATATATATATATATATATATAGTTGGTTGGTTGTTTAGTTGCTAAGTTGTGTCCAACTCTTGCAACCCCATGGACTGTAGCCTGAGAGGTTCCTCTGTCCATGGAATTCTCCAGGCAAGACTACTGGAGTGGGTTGCCACTTCCTTCTCCAGGAATATATATATGTATGTGTATATATACATATGTATGTGTGTGTGTGTATATATATATATATATAATGCATATAATATGTATATATATATATATATAATATTCCTTTATATATAAACACTATTCAGCCATAAAAAGAATGGAATCTTTACATTTGCCACAACATGGATGGATATAGATGGTATTATGATAAGTGAAATAATCAGACACAGAAAGTTAATTAAATACTATTTCACTTACATGTAGAATCTAAAAAGAGCAAAAGAAATTAACAAACAAAACAGAAACTGAGTCACAGATATAGAGAACAAACTGGTGGTTGCCAGAAAGGATGGTAATGGGGAAATAGAAGGGATGAAGATGTACAACGGAGAAGGCAATGGCACCCAAATCCAGTACTTTTGCCTAGAAAATTCCATGGACGGAGGAGCCTGGTAGGCTGTAGTCCATGGGGTCACTAGAGTCAGACACGACTGAGCGACTTCACTTTCACTTTTCACTTTCATGCATTGGAGAAGGAAATGGCAACCCACTCCAGTGTTTTTGCCTGGAGAATCCCAGGGACGGGAAGCCTGGTGGGCTGCCGTCTATGGGGTCGCACAGAGTCGGACACAACTGAAGTGATGCAGCAGCAGCAGCAGCAAGATGTACAAACTTCCAGTCATAGAATAAATAAATCACAGGAATGTAAGGTACAATATGGAGAATTTAGTCAGCAATATAATAATAATAACTTTTTACAATGACAGATGGTTACTAAACTTATCACAGAGACGATTTCCTGTTGTATATAAATATTAAAATACCGTGTTGTACACTCAGAATCAATATGGTATGTCAACTATGCTTCAATAAAATATAAAAAGCTCATATTTATTTTGCTATTAAAGGCAGGTTGTAATTATAATACTAGCTCAAATTTGCAATTAAAATTATTTAAAAAATTTTTTTTTTAAACTTTACAATATTGTATTAGTTTTGCCAAATATCGAAATGAATCCGCCACAGGTATACATGTGTTCCCCATCCTGAACCCTCCTCCCTCCTCCCTCCCCATACCATCCCTCTGGGTCGTCCCAGTGCACCAGCCCCAAGCATCCAGTATCGTGCATTGAACCTGGACTGGCATCTCGTTTCATACATGATATTATACATGTTTCAATGCCATTCTCCCAAATCTTCCCACCCTCTCCCTCTCCAACAAATATGCATAGTAAAAATAAGTATAAACCTACATCAAAATGCTAATATTGTCTATATCTAGACTGAAGAATTTAAAGTTATTTTTATTTTCTTCTTAATGTTTTTATTACTTGTTAATTTTAAATAATGTTCATGTAATATTTCCATAATCTGAAAATTTACACTTAGCAAAAAAGAAACAAATTTGCATGGGAACTCTGTGATCTTTTGGATGAATGCTGTTTTTCTCAATGCTTTCTGCTTTTACTTCACAAATTTTATTTTTGCCTTTTGTGTGCCCAACATCAGTATATAAACATTTAAAAGCACTTAATATACAGGCAATATTTTCCCCACTCTCCTTCATTCCCTCCCTCCTACTCTCACTTTCTTTCTTTCTTTATCTCTTTTTCCCTTTCTTCCTAGCTAATGCCAGACACTGTGCAAGGTACTAGAAGTGCAAAAGAGAATAACATTTGAAGGCTCTGTTTGCTTATAAATCACAGTTGGTAACAAACACAAATATTGACATTTATAATGCACATGATATTTTAAAGTACTGTAGAGACTGAAATTCTTCCAGTAATGATTAATGAACTCGGAGAAGAAAGCCAAGAATATGCATAAATAATTGTTGTTGTTGTTCAGTCATTAACTCATGTCTGACTCTTTGTGATCCCATGGACTGCAGCATGCCAAGGGGTTCCTTATCTCTGGGAGTTTGCTCCAGCTCATGTCCATGGAGTCTGTGATGCCATCCAACCATAGCATCCTCTGTCACTCCTCTCTCCTTCTGCCCTCAATCTTTCCAGCATAAGGGCCTTTTCCAATGAGTCAACTGTTTGTATCAAGTGGCCAAAGTACTGGAGCTTCAGCATCAGTCCTTTCAATGCATTTATAGGATTGATTTCCTAAAGAATTGACTGATTTGATTTCCTGGCTGTCCAAGGGACTCTCAAGAGTTTTCTCCAGCACCACAGTTTGAAAGCATCAATTCCTTGGCCCTCAGCCTTCTTTAGCATCCAACTCTCACATCCACACATGACTACCAGAAAAACCATAGCTTTGACTAGACGGACCTTTGTTGGCAAAGTGATGTCCCTGCTTTTTAATACGCTGTCTAGGTTTGTCATAGCTTTTCTTCTAAGGAGCAAATGTCTTAATTTTGCAGCTGCAGTCATCATCTGCAGTGATTTTGGAGCCCAAGAATATAAAGTCTGTCACAGTTTCCATTGTTTTTCCATCTATTTGCCATAAATTGATGGGACCAGATGCCATGATCCTGGTTTTTTGAATGTTGAGCTTTAAGCCAGTGTTTTCAGTCTCATCTGCCATTAGAGTGGTGTCATCTACATAACTTGATTCCAGTTTGTGATTAAACCAGCCAGGCATTTTGCATGATGTACTTTGCATGTAAGTTAAATAAGCAGAGTGACAATATACAGCCTTGATGTACTCCTTTCCCAATTTTGAACCAGTCCATTTTTCCATGTCTGGTTCTAACTGTTGCTTCTTGACCTGCATGCAGGTTTCTCAGGAGGCAGGTAAAATGATCTGGTATTTCCCATCTCTATAAGCATTTTCCACAGTTTGTTGTGATCCATACAGTCAACGGCTTTAGTGTAGTCAATGAAGCAGAAGTAGATGATTTCTGGAATCCCCTTGCATTTTCTTTGATCCGATAGATGTTGGTATTTTAATCTCTTGTTCCTCTGCCTTTTCTAAATCTAGCTTGTACACCTGGAAGTTCTTGGTTCATGTACTCTTGAGGCCTAGCTTGAAGGATTTTGAACATTACCTTGCTAGCATGTGAAATGAGTGCAATTGTGCAGTAGTTTGAACATTCTTTGGCACTGCCTTTCTTTGGGATTAGAATGAAAACTGACCTTTTCCAGTCCTGTGGCCATTGCTGAGTTTTCCATATTTGGTGGCATTTTGAGTGCAGCACTTTAACATCATGGTCATTGGGATTTTAAATAGCTCAGCTGGAATTCCATAACCTCCATTAACCATGTTTGTAGTAATGCTTCCTAAGGCTCACTTGTCTTCACACTCTAGTATGTCTGGCTCTAGGTGAGTGACCACAACATCGTGTTTATATCAGTCACTTTTTTATGCAATTCTTCTGTGTATTCTTGCCACCACTTCTTAATCTCTTCTCTGTCCGTTAGGTCCTTTTCATTTCTGTCTTTTATTGTGCCCATTATTGCATGAAATATTCCGTTGGTATCTCCAATTTTCTTGAAGAGATTCTAGTATTTCTCATTCTACTGTTTTTCTATTTTTCTTTGCATTGTTCACTTAAGAAGGCTTTCTTACCTCTCCTTTCTCTTCTCTGGAACTCTGCACTCAGTTGGGTATATCTTTCCCCTTCTCCTTTGCCTTTCACTTCTCTTCTTTTCTAACCTATTTGTAAGGCCTCCTCAGGCAACCATTTTGCCTTCTCTCATTTCTTTTTCTTTGGAATAGTTTTGGACAGTATCCTATACAATAAATAATTGAGCACACCTATTCCACACCAAGTAATGTGCTAAATGCTTTACCTGTATTTAACTGAAGCCTCAAAAACAGAACTCTCCTAGTTTTTCCCATCTCAATATGTGACACTACCATCCCCCTGATTCAAGACACTAGATTTTCTTTAATTCCTGTTTTCCTTATATTTCTCTCTTCTTGCTGCACATCAAACCACCAACAACCTCATTAACCTGACTTCTAAAATATAACCCAAATCTATCCCCTTCTATCCCCTTCTTTCACTGTCATCACTACCACTTTAGTCTAATATGCCATCATCTTTCACCTGGATAGCTATGGTATCTCCCATCTGTTCTCCTTGCACTCCTCACCCACCTCCAATTCATTCTCCATATAGTAGCCAGTCATCTCTTAAAATGAAAAGTAGATCATGTCCTTTACTGCTTGAAATCCCTCTAGTGACTTTCCATTATTCCATATGATCTGGCTTTAACCTACCTCTTCAACCTCAACTACTTCCATTCACCATTTAGTTTACACATCTTCAACCATTTTTGGCCTTCTTATTATTCCTTAGATAGTTTATTTCCACCTTAAGTCCTTTGTGGTTGCTGTTAACTTCTTCCTGAAATGTTATGACTGATGATTTTGCCACATTATGCTTCTTTCTTCTTACTAAGGTCCAGCTCAAATGTCACTCTCTTGTAAGGCCTCATCTGATCTCCAATGTAAATATAAATTACTCAATGTCACAACAGTAATTCTCTAGAATATTACCAGAATTTTTTTTCTTTATAGACCTTATTTAAATCTGAACCTATACATTTGAATGTTTATTTTGTTTCCCCACTAGAATTCCCACACTAGAATATAAATTGCTTGAGGGAACAGAAAGTTTAGATCTACTTTACCAGTTACCATATCTTCTGTACCCAAAGAAAAGTATGACACATAAGTAAGTATCTGATAAATATTTGTTAAATAAATTAATAGATAAATATCTTCATAGCAAACGTTGGAGGTGGGTACTACTGAGTGCCATTTTGCAAATGAAGAAACCAAGGTCCAGAGAAGTTAAGTCACTTGCTCAAGCTTATCAAAGTTTTGAGTGACAGAGTCAAAATATTAACTCAGATTTGTCTTTATACTAAAGTCAAAATGGTTGGAGGAATTGGAGGTTTCAAGAAAAATGGATAAATAATTCACAAAGGCAGGAAATATATTAGGAAAGAGTGGTTTAATGAAAACCTAAGAGGAGAACTAGAAGAGTTTAAAACAGGAAAGTGAATAACAGTGTGGAATGTCACAGAAAAGTGAAGAAAGGGGAAAGAACAATATTATTTAGCATTTATTGAGCCAGAAACTATGGCAAGTCCTAGGTATACATTATCATATTTAATCTTTACATAAACCTTATGAGGTTAGTCCAAATATTATCACCATTTTACAAAAATCAGATTGCCAAAAATCATAACACTAATGTATAATGGAACAGATTAAATCCAGATGTCACTTTAAAGTGAAAGTGAAGTCACTCAGTCGTGTCTGACTCTTTGCGATCCCATGGACTATAGTCTACCAGGCTTCTCTGTCCATGGGATTTTCCAGCAAGAGTACTGGAGTGGGTTGCCATTTCCTTCTCCAGGGGATCTTCCTGACCCAGGGATCGAACCCAGGTCTCCTGCATTGCAGGGAGATGCTTTACCCTCTGAGCCACCAGGGAAGCCTGAACTACCAATTAAATGACCATTGGTAAACTTATTAGCAAGAGCAATTTCATAGGGGCAAGAGCCAGACTGTAGTGGTTTAAGGCATAGATGGTAAAAAGAAAGAAAATAAGTGCTGACAGCAGATTGTATACTACTCTTCTTAGTTCACTAGTTTGAGGAAAAAGCAAAGTAACTGGAAATAGACATAAGGTCAGCGTTTTTCTTTCATATGGAAGAGTTTAGAGCATGACATGATTAAGTCTAATGTGAGATTAAATTTCTTAATTTCATATTTTTTGCTGTTAATTTCACAGTTCATAATTTGGTTTTTCATCTTCATAAGCTGTAATGAGTAGTCAGTATTTTTACATTAAAAACCCAATCTAAGGAATCTGAACCACCAAAGATTCCCCACACTAAACATTCATTGGCTTTCATATTATGTACAGTACGGGCTCTCCAAACAGGACAATGAAGAAGATCACTCCATCTGCCTTGGATGCCCATCCTATGAAAAGGTATTTTTTAAAAAAGCATTTCATTCTCTTCTTTCTTAGAGAAACACAGGCATTGCTTTAGTTTTCCCAGGAGCACCATAATATATGAAATTTAAGTAAAATCAAAACAAATTAAGCCTTTAAATTAAGTTTTAATTTAAGGAAATAATTTGTTGAAGCAAGAGATAGAGTATTACTGAAAATGCTCACCAAAATGTTACTTATTTTGGTTATCTGCCATCTGTAGAGAAAACCATCAACAAGATTTTCATACACAAAAATAAACAATCTTAGGCTCATTTATCTTCTTGCTGCCAAGGTCCATCAACTCTACCTTGTCCTAGGTTCTCAAATGACAACTTGGGAGGGCAGGAGACTGGGGATACAGCATTTGGAAGACAAAGAAAAGGATAATGAATGCAGTGTCTTTCTTTCAGTGTCCAAGAAAAAAAGAGTGGTTTGGTAGATTGCTTCAGGGAAATAGGAGATTAAGGACCTTTAAATTTTATAACCCTGATCCAAAGCCCTAGAAGAGAGAGACTATAGTCTAGACAAGGAGAAAATGCGGAGTTTTGGCAGCACTTTAGGCTTTCAGCTCAGTGGACAGAAATAAGTTTTGACATTCAGGTTTTCCTCTGAGTCATTCCAATCAGTTCACTAGGAATGTAAAGTAGGAAATGGGATTAGTTATGTTCATTCATGAATATCAAGGAAAGCACAATGAACACATTGCTCTTGATTTTTTTTCTGAAGAAATAATACACTATAGGAAGTCAATCATGAAAGTAGGGTATTACATGAATGGAGAATCTACAGAATCTTCCAGTTGTACAGCTCAGTTCAGTTCAATGTTCAGTCGTGTCCAACTCTTCACGACCCCATGAACCGCAGCACACCAGGCCTCCCTGTCTGTCACCAACACCTGGAGTCCACACAAACCCATCTCCACTGAATCGATGATGGCATCCAACAATCTCATCCTCTGTCGTCCCCTTCTCCTCCTGTCTTAATCTTTCCCAGCATCAGGGACTTTTCAAAAGAGTCCGCTCTTCGCATCAGGTGTCCAAAGTACTGGAGTTTCAGCTTACATATCAGTCTTTCCAATGAATATTCAGGACTGATCTCCTTTAGGATGGACGGTTGGATATCCTTGCAGTCCAAGGGACTCTCAAGAGCCTTCTCCAACACTACAGTTCAAAAGCATCAATTCTTCGGTGCTCAGCTTTCATTAAAGTCCAACTTTCACATCCATACATGACCACTGGAAAAACCATAGCCTTGACTAGATGGAATTTTGTTGACAAAGTATTGTCTCTGCTTTGTAATATGCTCTCTAGGTTGGTCATAACTTTCCATCCAAAGAGTAAGCATCTTTTAATTTCATGGTTACAATCACCATCTGCAGTGATTTTGGAGTCCAGAAAAATAAAGTCTGACACTGTTTCCACTGCTTCCCCATCTATTTGCCATGAAGTGATGGGACTGGATGCCATGTTCTTAGTTGTCTGAACATTGAGGTTTAAGCCAACATTTTCACACTCTTCTTTCACATTCATCAACAGGCTCTTTAGATATTCTTCAATTTCTGCGATAAGGGTGGTGTCATCTGCATATCTGAAGTTATTGATATTTCTCCCAGCAATCTTGATTCCAGCTTGTTCTTCCAGTTCAGTGTTTCTCATGATGTACTCTGCATATAATTTAATTAATCAGGGTGACAATATACAGCCTTGGCATGCTCCTTTTCCTATTTGGAACCAGTCTGTTGTTCCATGTCCAGTTCTAACTGTTGCTTCCTGACCTGCATAAAGAATTATCAGGAGGCAGGTCAGGTGGTCTGGTATTCCTATCTCTTTTGGAATTTTCCAGTTTATTGTGATCCACACAGTCAAAGGCATTGGCATAGTCAATAAAACAGAAACAGATTTTTTTCCCCTGGGATTCTCTTGCTTTCTCAATGATCCAGTAGATGTTGGCAATTTGATCTCTGGTTCCTCTGCCTTTTCTAAATTCAGACTGAACATCTGGAAGTTAACAGTACACATATTTCTGAAGCCTGGCCTGGAGATTTTAAGCAACTATGTGGTAGTTTGAGCATTCTTTGGCGTTGCCTTTCTTTGGGATTGGAGTGAAGACTGACCTTTTCCAGTCCTATGGCCATTGCTGAGTTTTCCAAATTTGATGTCATATTGATTGCAGCACTTTCACAGCATCATCTTTCAGGATTTGAAATAACTCAACTGGAATTCCATCACCTCCACTAGCTTTGTTCATAGTGATGCTTCCTAAGGCCCACTTGACTTCAAATTCCAGGATATCTGGCTCTAGGTGGGTGATCAGACCATCGTGATGATTTCGGTGGTGAAGATCTTTTTAGTACAGTTCTTCTGTGTATTCTTGCCACCTGTTCTTAATATTGCCAAAGAATAATCAAACTACCACACAATTGCACTCATCTCACATGCTAGTAAAGTAATGCCCAAATTTCTTTAAGCCAGGCTTCAGCAATAAGTGAACTATGAGCTTCTACATGTTCAAACTGGTTTTAGATAAGGCAGAGGAGCCAGAGATCAAATTGTCAACATCCTTTGGATCATTGAAAAAGCAAGAGAGTTCCAGAAAAATATCTATTTCTGGTTTATTGACTATGCCAAAGCCTTTGACTGTGTGTATTGCAATAAACTCTGGAAAATTCTTAAAGAGATGGGAATACCATACCATCTGACCTGTCTCTTGAGAAACCTGTATACAGGTCAGGAAGCAACAGTTAGAACTAGACATGGAACAACAGACTGGTTCCAAATAGGAAAAGGAGTATGGCAACGCTGTATATTGTCACCCTGATTATTTAAGTTATATGCAGAGTACATCATGAGAAATGCTGGACTGGAAGAAACACAAGCTGGAACCAAGATTGCCAGGAGAAGTATCAATAACCTCAGATATGCAGGTGACACCACCCTTATGGCAGAAAATGAAGAGGAACTAAAAAGCCTTTTGATGAAAGTGAAAGAAGAGAGTGAAAAAGTTGGCATAAAGCTCTACATTCAGAAAACTAAGATCATGGCATCCAGTCCAATCACTTCATGACAAATAAATGGGGAAACAGTGGAAACTGTGGCTGACTTTATGTTTTGGGGCTCCAAAATCACTGCAGATGGTGATTTCAGCCATGAAATTAAAAGACGCTTGCTCCTTAGAAGGAACGTTAGGAGCAACCTAGACAGCATATTCAAAAGCCGAGACATTACTTTGCCAACAAAGGTCCATTAGCCAAGGCTATGCTTTTTCCTGTAGTCATGTGTGGCTGTGAGAGTTGGACTATAAAGAAAGCTGAGCACCGAAGAATTGATGCTTTTGTACTGTGGTGTTGGAGAAGACTCTTGAGAGTCCTTTAGACTGCAAGGAGATCCAACCAGTCCATCCTAAAGGAGATCAGTCCCGGGTGTTCATTGGAAGGACTGATGTTAAGCTGAAACTCCAATATTTTTGCCACCTGATGCAGAGAGCTGACTCATTGGAAAAGACTCTGATGCTAGGAAAGATTGAGTGCAGGCGGAGAAGGGGACTACAGAAGATGAGATGGTTGGATGGGATCACCAACTCAATGGATATGGGTTTGGATAAACTCCAGGAGTTGGTGATGGACAGGGAGGCCTGGTGTACTGCAGTTCATGGAGTCACAGAGTCAGACATGATTGAACGACTGAACTGAACTTCGTAATATCTTCTGCTTCTGTTAGGTCCCTCCCATTTCTGTCCTTTATTGAGCCCATCTTTGCATGAAGTGTTCCCTGGGTATTTCTAATTTTCTTGAAGAGATCTCTAGTCTTTCCCATTCTATTGCTTTCCTCTATTTCTTTGCATTGATCACTGAGGAAGGCTTTCTTATCTCTCCTTGATATTATTTGGAACTCTGCATTCAAATGGGTATGTATTTCCTTTTCTCCTTTGCTTTTTACTTCCCTTCTTTTCACAGCTATTTTTAAGGTCTCCTGAGACAGCAATTTTGCTTTTTTGCATTTCTTTTTCTTGTGGATGGTCTTGATTCCTGTCTCCTGGACAGTGTCACGAAACCCCATCCATAGTTCATCAGGCACTCTGTCTATCAGATCTAGTGCCTTAAATCTATTTCTCACTTCCACTGTATAATCATAAGGGATTTGATTTGGGTCATACCTGAATGGTCTAGTGGTTTTCTCCACTTTCTTCAATTTAAGTGTGAATTTGGCAATAAGGAGTTCATGATCCAAGCCTCAGTCAGCTCCCAGCCTTGTTTTAGCTGACTGTATAGAGCTTCTCCATCTTCGGCTTCAAAGAATATAATCAATCTGATTTCGGTGTTGACCATCTGGTGATGTTCATGTGTAGAGTCTTCTCTTGTGTTGTTGGAAGAGCGTGTTTGCTATGACCAGTGTGTTCTCTTGGCAGAACTCTATCAGCCTTTATCCTTCTTCATTCAGTACTCCATGGCCAAATTTGCCTGTCAATCCAGGTGTTTCTTGACTTCCTACTTTTGCTTTCCAGTCCCCTATAATGAAAAGGACAACTTTATGGGTGTTAGTTCTAGAAGGTCTTGTAGGTCTTCATAGAATTGTTCAACTTCAGCTTCTTCAGCATTACTTATCGGGGCATAGACTTGAATTACCATGGTACTGAATTTTTTTCCTTGGAAACAGAGATCATTCAGTCGTTTTTGAGATTACATCCAAGTACTACATGTCAGACTTTTTTGTGACCATGATGGCTACTCCATTTCTTATAAGGGATTCCTGCCCACAGTAGTAGATATAATGGTCATATGAGTTAAATTCAGCCATTCCAATCCATTTTAGTTCGCTGATTCCTAGAATGTCATTATTCACTCTTGTCATCTCCTATTTGACCACTTCCAATTTGCTTTGATTTAGGACCTAACATTCCAGGTTATGCAATATTGCTCTTTACAGCATTCAAACTTGCTTCTATCACCAGTCACATCCACAACTGGGTGTTGTTTTTGCTTTGGCTCCATCCCTTCACTCTTTCTGGAGTTATTTCTCCACTGATCTCCAGTAGCATATTGGGCACCTACCAACCTGGGGAGTTCATCTTTCACTGTCCTATCTTTTTGCCTTTTCATACTGTTCATGGGGTTTTCAAGGCAAGAATACTGAAGTGGTTTGCCATTCCCTTCTCCAGTGGACCCCATTCTGTCAGACCACTCTACCATGACCCTCCCATCTTGGGTCGCCCCACATGGCATGGCTTAATTTCCTTGAGTTAGACAAGGCTGTGGTCTGTGTGATCAGATTGGCTAGTTGTGTGTGATTGTGGTTTCAGTCTGTCTGCCCTCTGATGCCCTCTCTCAGTGCCTATTGTCTTGTTTGGTTTTCTCTTACTGTGGACATGGGGTATCTCTTCACAGCTGCTCCAGCAAAGGACAGCCACTGTTCCTTACCTTGGAAGTGGGGTAGCTCCTCTCTGTTACCACCCCTGGCCTTGGATGTGCATCACGGGCAGCTGCAATGGTGCAGAAGCATGGCCGAGAGGAGCTACCCTTCGGTCAAGGTCAAAGGTGGCGGCCGAGAGGAGCTACCAGTTGGACAAGTTCAATTTTAATATTGCTGCTGCTGCTAAGTCGCTTCAGTTGCATCCAGCTCTGTGTGACCCCATATTAATATTGAATATTATATTAATATATAAAGAGTTGATATTTGTTTTCACAAATTATTTTCACTCTCTATTTAAGTACCAAAAAGTTATATCATTATTTGGTTAAAAAAAAAAAAAAAAGCAACTATAAACAGACATAAGGAGTCTGTGATACACTAAAAAAAGATTCTGGCTTTGAAAAAAGATGTGTAAATACATATATGATAAAAAAAAAAAAAGCAATACTATGAAATACACTCCACCACCAAAGGGCTTAAAACTTCAATTACTTTAAAATGTTATTTAAAAATAAAAATCTATAACTATCTACCTGATTCTGGAATTTATACTTCCACATTATTACAAAAATTGTACATAGTATATATAAAACATTATAAGATTCCAAATATTAATTTGAAGGTGATTTAAGCAATAACAGAAATAAAGAGCTAAATAATGTCAGCAACCTAGTTATTACTACATGTATCAGTTATTAAAGCAAATACAGGATCTGTCACACCTTACATACTCACTAAGGGTGACACATACTCATTTAAAAGTGATACCTGCACCAGAGTAAAACATGCATTGAAAAGGAATTAACAGGTAGGTATGGACGTCCCATCACTTCATGGGAAATAGATGGGGAAACAGTGGAAACAGTGTTGTGTCAGACTTTATTTTTCTTGGCTCCAAAATCACTACAGATGGTGACTGCAGCCATGAAATTAAAAGACGCTTATTCCTTGGAAGGAAAGTTATGACCAACCTAGATAGCATATTCAAAAGCAGAGACATTACTTTGCCAACAAAGGTTCATCTACTCAAGGCTATGGTTTTTCCTGTGATCATGTATGGATGTGAGAGTTGGACTGTGAAGAAGGCTGAGCACCGAAGAATTGATGCTTTTGAACTGTAGTGTTGGATAAGACTGTTGAGAGTCCCTTGGACTGCAAGGAGATCCAACCAGTCCATTCTGAAGGAGATCAGCCCTGGGATTTCTTTGGAAGGAATGATGCTAAAGCTGAAACTCCAGTACTTTGGCCACCTCATGCGCAAAGCTGACTCATTGGAAAAGACTCTGATGCTGAGAGGGATTGGGGGCAGGAGCAGAAGGGGACGACAGAGGATGAGATGGCTGGATGGCATCACTGACTCGATGGACGTGAGTCTGAGTGAACTCCGGGAGTTGGTGATGGACAGGGAGGCCTGGTGTGCTGCGATTCATGGGGTCACAAAGAGTTGGACACGACTGAGCAACTGATCTGATCTGATCTGATGGATATATGCATTGAGTTTTAACATGGAGTTTTCTTTACCAAAATAAAATATCTATTCAAAAGTTTGCTTCTTCCATGTTGAGATAGGTATGCTTCTTCTTAATTCTATTTGGCAGTAATGGTCTCACCAAATTCAGACTGTTACCTGGTCTTCTCCACATCTTCATGGCTCAAGTGTATATAGGCTAAAATGAATGAAACAGAAGGCTTAAAACTAAATATTTCAGAAATCTGTCAATGGCCAGTATCTAAAGCTGTCTGTGACCAAGTTTACAGCTCTGTCTCTGCCTCCAAGGGCTGGAAACTCAGGCTTTGACCAGAGGCACAGTGAAACTAACTAGCCCTCCTGGGGACTGAATCCTCAACTTCTACTTCATTAAAACAAAACTCAAACCAAGTGAACTAAACAACTCCTGTAAAATGTTCAGTCTCAGTGTACCAATTCATTTTACATTTGGAAAATGCTAGTAGTCGACGTTATGAAATCCATGAAAGAAAGAAAGTGAAGTTGTTCAGTTCTGATTCTTTGTGACCCCATGGACAGTAGCCTACCAGGATCCTTGACCATGGGATTTTCCAGGCAAGAGTACTGGAGTGGATTGCCATTTCTTTCTCCAGGGGGTCTTCCCTACTCAGGGATCAAACCTGGGTCTCCTGCATTGCAGGTAGACGCTTTACCATCTGAGCCACCAGAGAAGCTGAAATCCAGAGATAAGCCTAGATGAAATCCATAGATAAGCCTAAATCAAAGCTGTTCAGAATCAACAAAGAGAGAATCTCAAAGGAGTCTGAGAGGTTAGAAAAATGTTCAGGGAATAACTAAAACTTGTCCTGAACCAACATCTACAGCCAAATACTCTCAGACAGAGATAATTGGGAAACAGGAAGCTTTTGTAGAATAGCAAAATTCAGGGAGACCATGAGGAAGAGATTTTTTCAGCTACTATGTAGAGATATGGTTGGGCTTGGGGCAGGCTCTATGTCTGGCAATGAGTGTAGAGGACAGTACATTGGTCTGAGGGATTGAGAGATTAAAATTAAAGCAGATTTAACATTAAATAAAAAAAATAATACTGCACTAGTAAATACACACAAACTAAACCATCCACCCAAATTGTTACTAATAATTTTGTCATTATTTTATCAGTGTTATAAAAAGAACAATAATGAGTACTTGCTATATGACAGTCACATCAATAAATGTTTGCCTGGATTAATCTTCAAAACAATTCTGCAAGATAGGTACTATTTTACTCCCATTTTACTGATGGAACTGAAGCACAGAGAGATTAAACACAAAGAAAAAGGAGGTAATTATCTTTGATGATATAAGCAAAAGTTTACCCTTATCAGAACATTTATTCAATGTAGGTAAATTTACTCATTTAATATAAGAAATGAGTTCCTTACATTTTTGTATCTGCAAGGCCACTGAGAGTTTCTATGAATCCAGGCTTCTCTTACCCATTACTTAATGATTATACTGAAAACATCAAAGCCTCAAAGGTAACTGAAATTGTCAAAGTTATCTTAAAAACAGAGAAGAAGAAAAGCCAAATGCAGATTCAGGTAACATAGTAGGGTTATCCCACGCATGAGCATGACACTTCTTGCTATCAACAATAAAAAACTGAAACTTCTAAATGTTATTTCAAGGAATACCCTCTCCAGCTCATCCTTTGCCCATTGGACCTCCCAAGGCACCTCTAAAGAGCCCTATTCTGTCATTCGAAAAATATGATTTTGAGAAGTATTCAGCAAACTGAATAAATGAAGGAAAATACAGCCCTCAATTTTTCACTCAAACCTGTGGGCTGAATCACCATTTTATAACTTTTCCAATAATCATAATACATTCCACTAGTTTAAAATTTTTCATGTTGCTGAAATGGAACACTGATTCTAGAAAAATACTAATAAAATATGAATATTCTTTTTTAGCTAGCATACCTAGATAGTATATTGAAAAGCAGAGATATTACTTTGCCAACAAAGGTCCGTCTAGTCAAGGCTATGGTTTTTCCAGTGGTCATGTATGGATGTGAGAGTTGGACTGTGAAGAAAGCTGAGTGCCAAAGAACTGATGCTTTTGAACTGTGGTGTTGGAGAAGACTCTTGAGAGTCCCTTGGACTGCAAGGAGATCCAACCAGTCCATCCTAAAGGAGATCAGTCCTGGGTATTCATTGGAAGGACTGATGCTGAAGCTGAAACTCCAGTACTTTGGCCATCTCATGCGAAGAGTTGACTCATTGGAAAAGACTGTGATGCTGGGAGGGATTGGGGGCAGGAGGAGAAGGGGACGACAGAGGATGAGATGGCTGGATGGCATCACCAACTTGATGGACATGAGTCTGAGTGAACTCCAGGAGTTGGTGATGGACAGGGAGGCCTGGCGTGCTGTGATTCATGGGGTCGCAAAGAGTCAGACATGACTGAGTGACTGATCTGACTGACTGAACTGAAATATATATTAAAGGACAATTTTTCTGTAGGATGACAAAATTGCCAAGGATTATTTCTGTTGAAACATGTTTAATACTGACAAGACACATTTTCTATACAGGTTTACAGTATTATTTTGTTTGAATGTAATGATGTGGTATCCAGACTGTTTGACAAAATGCACGCAAAGGTTATAACTGTCAAAGTGTCTTGTTCTTCGCACAACTACATAAGTTTAAGCATTCTACTTAGTTTGGCCTTAACTCAGTTACGACCTCCTTCATGGATCACAACTTTGCCATACTGAAGGGGCCTTGTAACTCAGTGAAGCTATGAGCCATGCCACACAAGATGGACAGGACATCATGAAGAGTTCTGACAAAATGTGGCCCACTGGAGAAAGGAAATGGCAACCCACTCCAGTATTATTGCCAGGAGAACCCCATGGACTGTATGAAAAGACAGAAAGATATGATGTCAGAAGATGAGCCCCCCAGGTCAGTAGGTGTCCAGTATGTTACTGGGAAAAAGTGAAGAAATAGCTCCAGAAAGAATGGAGAGACTGGATCAAAGGAGAAACAACACCCAGCTGTGGATGTGTCTGGTGGTGAAATAAAGCCCAATGTTATAAGAACAATACTGCATACGAACCTGGTCCATGAATCAAGGCAAATTGGACGTTATCTGGCAGGAGATGGCAAGATTAAACATCGATATCTTAGGAATCAGTGAAGTAAAATGGACATGAATGGGATAATTTAATTTAGATGACCATTAAGATGACTATTATATCTTTCTTGCTTCAGGCAAGAATGGCTTAGAAGAAATGAAGTAGCCCTCATAGTCAACGAGAGTCCATAATGCAGTACTTGGGTGAAATCTCAGAAATACACAATAATATCAGTTCATTTCCAAGGCAGACCTTTCAATATCACAGTAGTCCACATCCAATCACTGATATCAAAGAAGCTAAAGTTGACCAGTACTAGGAAGACCTACAACACCTTCTAGAACTAAAACCATAAAAAGATGCCCTTTTTATCATAGGGTATTAGAATGCAAAAGTAGGAAGTCAAGAGATACCTGGTGTAACAGGCTAGTTTGGTTTTCCAGTACAAAATAAAGCAGGAAAAGTGCTAACAGAGTTTTACTAAGAAAGCACACTGGTCATAGGAAACACACTTTTCCAACAACACAAGAGATGACTCTACACATGGACACTGAAATCAAATTGATTATATCCTTTGCTGTCAAAGATGGAAAAGTTTTATATTGTTAGTAAAAATAAGATCTGGAGGTGGCAGTGATTGAGATCATGAGCTCCTTATTGAAAAATTCAGGCTTAAATTGAAGAAAGTAGGGAAAACCACTAGGACATTCAAGGATGACCTAAGTCAAACTCCTTCTGATTATACAGGGGAGGTAACAAATAGACAAACAGGCCTGGTAGACAGAGTGCCTGAAGAACTATGGATGAAGGTTCATAACATTGTATAGTAGGCAGTAGGCAAAGCCATCTTAAAGAAAAAGAAATGTAAGAAGGCAAAGTGGTTGTCTGAGGACACTTTGCAAATATTAATAGCTAAGATAAGAAAAGAAGTAAAAAGCAAGGGAGAAAGGTAAAGATATACCCATATGAACACAGAGTTCCAGAGAATAGTAAGGAGAGATAAGAAGGCCTTTTACATGAACAATGCCAAGAAACAGGGAAAACAATAGAATAGGAAAGATTACTGATATCTTCAAGAAAATTCCAGATATTAAGGGAAGGTTGTGTGAAAGCATGGGCACAATAAAAGACAGAAACAGTAAGGACCTAACAGAAGCAGAAAATATTAAAAAGAAGTGGTAAGAATACAGAAAAGAACTATACAAGAAAAGTCTTAAAAAAAAAAAAAAAGAAAAGAAAAGTCTTAATGATCCAGATAACCACAATGGTGTGGTCACTTACCTAGAGCCAGACATCCTAGAGTGTGAAGTTAAGTGGGTCTTAGGAAGCATTACTAAGAAAAAAGCCAGTGGAGGTGACAGAATTCCAGTTGAGCTATTTAAAATCCTAAAAGATGATGCTGTTAAAGTGCTGCACTCAATATGTCAGCAGATTTGGAAAACTCAGCAATGGTCACAGGATTGGAGAAGGCCAGTTTTAATTTCAGTGCCAAAGAATATTCAAACTACTGTACAATTGTCATCATTCCACATGCTAGTATGGTTATGCTCAAATCCTTCAAGCTAGGCTTCCTAATATGTGAACAAAGAAATTTCAGATGTACAAGCTGGATTTCAAAGAGACAGAGGAATCAGAGATGAAATTTTCAACATTTCTTGAATTATGGAGAAAGCAAGGAAATTCCAGAAAAAAAGTCTACTTCAGCTTCACTACACTAAAGCCTTTGACTGTGTGGATCACAACAAACTAGAAAATTCATAAACAGATGGGAGTACCAGACAACTTTATTTTTCTCCTGAGAACCCTGTATGCAGGTTAAGAAGAGACAGTTAGAACTGGAGATGGAACATTGGACTGGTTAAAAATTGGGAAAGGAAAATAAGGCTGTGTATTGCCACCTTGCTTATTTAACTTCTATGCAGAATACATCATGTGAAATGCCAGGTTGGATGAATCAAAGCTGGCATCAAGATTGATGGAAAACTATCAACAGTCTCAGATATACAGATGACACCACTCTAGTGGCAGAAAGCAAAGAGGAACTAAAGACACCACTCTGATGGCAGAAAGTGAAGAGGAACTGAAGAGCCCCTTGATGAAGGTAAAAGAGGAGAGTGAAAAAGCTGACTTGAAAGTGAACATTCAAAAAATAAGATCATGGCATTCAGTCCCATCACTTCATGGCAAATAGAAGGGGGAAAAGTGGAAGCAGTGACAGATGTTATTTTCTTAGGCTCCAAAATCACTGTGGACAATGACTGCAGTCATGAAATCAAAAGACTCTTGCTCCTTGGAAGGAAAGTTATGACAAACCTAGACAATGTATTAAAAAGCAGAGATATTACTTCTCTGGCAAAGGTCTATGTAGTCAAAGCTATGGTTTTTCCAGTAGTCATGTATGGATGTCAGAGTTGGGCCATAAAGAAAGCTGAATGCTGCAAAGTTGATGCTCTTGTATTGTGGTGCCAAAGAAAACTCTTGAGTGTTCTTTGGACTGCAAGGAGATCAAACCAGTCAATTCTAAAGGAAATCAACCCTGAATATGCCTTTTAAGGATGGATGTTGAAGCTGAAACTCCAATAATTTTGCCTCTTTATGTGCAGAGCTGACTTATTGGAAAAGATTCTGATGCTGGGAAAGAATGAGGGCAGGAAGCAAAAGGGCAACAGAGGATGAGATGGTTGGATGGCATCACAGACTCAATGGACATGAATCAGAGAAAACTCCAGGAGATAGTGGAGGAAAATGATGATGAGGAGAAATTTCAACCAAGTACTATGGAACATGACATGAAAATAGTAACCAGGATAAAAATTAGATCTGCAGTCCATGGAATAGAAAGTGATGCATGTTAGTGACCCAGACCTTGTTAACAAGAAACACTAAAAGAAATGTGCTTGGAAATTAACACAAAACCTGCTAGCCTCAAGAGATGTTGCTTATTATTCAGAAACTCATTTGCCTTGTAAAATATTTTACATCATCATTTTCAATAAGTTAATTAGTGGTCTACTACTTTTGCTTTGCATAACTGTTTCTTGACTGATTAGAGACCTTTTGGCCATACATTAATAGCAAATGATGGCTCCAAATGTCATCAGGTCTCAGAATTACTGGACCAAAATGTGAGATGTGACAAAGTGTCAGCATTCACATTAGTGACTTTTAGCTACAATAACACTTTGTCTTCTCTGTAATGCCATGGGGGAGGGGATTACAGTGGAAAATAAAAGGAAAAAAATATTTCCAATGCTTCCATAGAAAGTATTTCCCAATAACTAGAAAAAAATTTCACTTTTTAGAAGGCAATACTATCAAGAAAGGATTATCAGTGAAAATTTTACTCTTAAGAGGTACCTACAACCTCTTATGTTCCTTAAGACAAATGGTACATGTACAATAATATGCTGCAATATGTGGCCATAATTGTGAAGCCTCACATTCTTTTCAAATAAGTCATTGCATAACAAATTCCAATGACTACTGTGAGCATTATATATCTAACAGAGAAGTGCCTGGGAGCCATTTCTAAATTAAATTACAAACCACTATTCAATAAATCTGTCATTTATTTTTTGCTAGATAGCCATCCCCATTAATAACTAAACATTAAGTTATCAAAGGAGACTCAAATAAAAATTTAGCCATCTGCACTTCATTGGACTACTTATTAAAAATTTCAAATTAAAATAAAAGGAAATGTTAATAGGATCAAATAAAAATATCATTATAGTTATATTTTCTAAGCCAACATAAAAACAATGCATAAACAGAGATGAATTTAAACTTTTCCAGAGCCTCAAAACTCAAGAATTAAGGTCAACAATTAACTCTCTAAGTAGTAATTAAAATATAAGGCCACCATTCAGGTGGCTCTGTATTAACTTTTCCAATATATTTTCTCTTCGCTGGAGCGTCCATTTTGATTTATGTAATTTTCAACTTCTGTCTCATTACTAAGGAGGACAGAAAAGCTTCTTCAAGTGTCTACCAAAACTGTGCATGTATTCTCTTCTTGTGTTTATGCTAAGGATTCTATGTTTCAATTCTATACCAGAGGCTTCTGTTTCATATTTTTTTTTCATGACGTGTTAAACAGATGCATGCCTCTGATGATATTATGACATTTCTCATGCAGGGTATCTCTTAAACAAATAGGTGCACAGGAGAATCTGAATTATCTGTCTAAATATCATTCTATTATTAGCTGAATAATGTTCCATATTCCTCCCACACTTTCAGGTACTCTTTGAAGTTTTTATGGCTGGCATTTTAGCTAGGCAGAAACAATGGTTTGATTCGTCTCAACTAATAAGCTCTATTTTATATATCATCAAAATAACCCATTCTTTCTGGCCATGATTCATTTTTTTTTCCCACTAAGATAGCTTCAATGATAATCTAGTTAGTCTGGGTTCTTTTAGAGATTTATCCAGTGTGATATTGATCACTGTAATATAACTTAGATGCCATTTTAATTTTTGATACTTTCTTGCTTGTCATATAGGCAGAATGCATAACACATTTAACATTTTCTAACTTATATTAATTGCATTTGAAACCTAGTTTGGAATTGATATGTAGCTCATTAGAACACAAAAGTGTGCATGAGGAAATGGATATCACATAAAGCCAAACCAAAGAAACAAACAAAAAATCAGAATAACATGCAAATATCAAGTAAGTGCACAAGTGTAAATTAAAATCAATGGCAGACACACTTTACAGAAAGTTATGTATTTTCCCATATGTTTTAGTAAAAAATATAATATAGAACTTTATTAAATTTACCCACTTCTTCTAGATTATCCAGTTTATTGATGTATAATTGTTCATTGCAATCTCTTACATCTTTTGTGTTTCTGTGGTATTAGTTGTAATGTCTTTTGTTTCACTTACTATTTTAATTATTTCAGTCTTCTCTCTCTTTTTCTTAGGCTCACTAAGGATTTGTCGATTTTTTTCATCTTTTCTAAAAAACTCTTAGTTTTGTTGATCTTCTCTATTGCATTTCATGTCATCTATTTAATTTATTTCTGCCCTAATTTTTATTATTTTCTCCCTTCTGCTAAGTTTGAATTAGTTTGCTCTTTTTTTTTTCTTTCTAACTCTGTGAGGTGTAAAGATATTGTTTATTTGAGGTCTTTTTTTCCATTCATGTTGCTATAAACTTCCCTCTTAGAACTGCTTTTGTGCATCCCATAAGTTTTGATTTATTGCCTTCCCATTTTTCTTTGTCCTAAGATTTTTTTATTTCTTTTTTTATTTCTTCTTTGACCCTTTGGTTATTCATTGGTGTGCTGTTTAGTTTCCACCTATTTTTGAACCTTCCAACTTTCCTCCTGTTATTGACAGCCTACATGAGCCTCTAAAGATATCAGCAGGCAGGTCAACTCCGCTGGATTTGGAGAAGGCACAAAACCCTGAATACTTCAGCTACAGTCCTGAAGAGAGTAATAACCTAGGTTAAAATAAACAGGAAGCTTTCAGCATCCAGCCTGGCTTTGCAGGATTGAGAGAAGGTGCACAATCTTGCCAATCACAACAACATGGATAAGCCTGGAGGACATTAAGCTAAGTGAAATAAACCAGGCAAGAACGACAGATACTGCATGTTTCACTTATATGTGGAATCTAAAATAGTCATACTCATAGAAGCACAGGGTAGATTGGTGGTTGTCAAGGGATGAGGGGAGGGAGAAATTAGGAGCCGATGGTCAGAGGGTGCCAGGTTCCAGTTATGCAAAATAAATAAGCACTGGAGATCAAACATACAGGTTAGTGCCTATAGCTAACAATACTGTATGGTAAACTTAAAATTTGTTAAGAGAGTATATCTTATAATGTTCTTTACACACATGATAGTAATCATAAGGGTGGGGGAAAAATTTGGGAGATATATTTGTCTGTAGTCTTGTTGATGGTGATGGTTTCATGGGTATATAAATATATCCAAACTCATTAAATTTGTATATAATAAGTATGTACAGCTTGTAATATATCAACCTCACCTCAAAAAAGTGGTTTAAAAAGCTATAGCAAACTTGAAAATATTTTATTAACAAGTTTCTAATCAAAATAATAAGCTCATGGAAGAAAATGCAAATAATACATAAAGTATAAGGTTAAAAAAAAGGTTCTAGTCTTTTCTCTCCCCTTTTCCTAGAGAAAACTGCTGTAAAGGATTTGTGTGTATTTTATTGGATACTTTATGCATATCTAAAATGTAAATATGAAATATATATATATCATGAAAATATATCAATGCAAGATAGGCAGGGTGGTTATATATATTTTTCATATAATATGCTATGCTATGCTAAGTCACTTCAGTTGTGTCCAACTCTGTGTGACCCCAGAGACGGCAGCCACCAGGCTCCCCCGTCCCTGGGATTCTCCAGGCAAGAACACTGGACTGGGTTGCCATTTCCTTCTCCAATGCATGAAAGTGAAAAGTGAAAGCACAGTCGCTCAGTCGTGTCTGACTCTTAGCGACCCCATGGACTGCAGCCTACCAGGCTCCTCCATCCATGGGATTTTCCAGGCAAGAGTACTGGAGTGGGGTGCCATTGCCTTCTCCGTTCATATAATATAATATATGATGCACACATTTTTGTGCTAATGTGCATAGGTCATTCTAATTATTTTCAAAGGCTATTAGTATTCATGTTTATGGATATACTATAATTTTTGCAATCAATCACCCATTATCAGACAAATTATTTGCACTTTCATTATTACAAATAATATAACCATACTTGCACATGCATACTGATGCACAATTATGAATTTATCTCACAATGATAAAGCAAATTTTAATCGTGGGATTGATAGAATAATTTTGAATTTAAATTGACTTATGTTGGCAAATTACCTTCTTGCATTGAATCAACATGTAATTCTACAAACTATGAATGAATGCCTGTTTACATAGACCCTCACCTAAAGTAGGCACTATTTAGATTTTTATTTATAGTTTAGACAATAAAATTTGTTACTATTAGTTTTAATCTGATTTTTATTAATGACTGAGTAAAATTTTAACTATTTATTTTTTGTAACTCTCTGAAAATATACTTTCTCCCATTTTTTCTTCTGTATTATTTATATTGCTCTTTTTTGATTTATAAGAACTCTTTGCTCATTCAGGAAATTTTATTTTAATCCACAAATATTTTTCAGTTTGTCATTTGATTTTCATGTCATTTGATTTGTCATGTTAATTTTAATTAAATACTTTTTCAGGTTTTAGTAGCAAACTTTACAGTATTTTGTTTATGGCCTTTGAACCTTATGATGCCATGTTAATGACAAATTAAAAAATAAAACGCCTGTTTATTTCTAGTACTCTGTCTCTGTTTTCTTTTAACAACTTAATTGAAGGATAAGTTACCTACTGTAAAGTGCATATTTAAAGAGTGTACACCTTGAAAATTTTAAAACACACACACACACACACACACACACATATATATATGAACTTGTGAAATCATCCCCACAATCAAGATAGTGAACATATCCACTGCCTATATAAGTTTTCAGGTGTCCCTTGGCAGTCCATCCTTCTTGCCCCTCCACCTCTCATTCCCAGGAACCCAACTACATACTTCAGATTAGCTTTCACTTTCTGGAATTTCTTATAAACTAAAACATTCAACATGCACTCATCTATTGGTCTAGGTACTTTCACTCTGCACAAGTATTTTAAGATGCATCCATATTGTGTGTAGTAATAGTTAATTCCTTTGTATTGCTGAGTTGTATTCCATTGTATGGATGTAAAAAAAATGATTTATCCATTCATCTATCTATGGACATTTGGGTTGTTTCCAGATTTTGGTCATTACAGATAAAGCTGTACAAGTGTACATGTCTTTTAATGGACATACACTGTTATTTATTTTGGGTAACCACCTAAAAGTGGAATGACAGATAAATAATGAAGCTACATGTTTAACATTTCAGAAACTGCAAAAATGTTTTTGAAAGTAGTTGTGCCAAGAAAGGCATTTGTGATGGCAGAGTAAGACGATGTGGAGCTTATATCCCCTCTCCCCAGCATGAACACATCAAAGATACACCTACATTTGGAATAATTCTCACCGAAATCTAACTGGAAACTGGTAGAAGGACAACTAAGGCTGTAAGAAAGTACAACTAAGGCTGTAAGAAAGTTACATGCATAATTGTGTAGGAATGACAGAAAAGTGATCAGGAAGAGAACTGTGGCCCTGGGAGGGGACTCAGAGGAGAAACAAGATTACACAAGTGGACACCTACCTTGGGGACTGAGTGGGTGGAGCCACGGACTGAGCATCCCAATCCTGGGATTCTACATGTAGGAGATATTTCCCATGGCTAGCTGGAGGACTGCTGAGAGAGATAGGCTAGAGAAGCCTGAACAACATTCATGAGAACTGCATGCTTTAGTTGGCATGCCCCTCAGGTGGGGCAAAAGAGCAGAATGCACATCTTTTTTTCAAATGCCCATGCAACACTCTCCAGGATAGATCACATGCTAGGCCACAAAACAAGTCTCAAAAAATTTAAGAGGATAGAAATTTTATCTAGCATTTTTTCCTACTACAACAGTATCAACCTAGAAATTTATTACTTAAAGGAAAATAGGAAACTAATAAACTTGTGGAAGCTAAAGACCATACTACTAAACTAAAAGGTTGAATAAAGGTCGATGAAGAAAGCAAAGAAGAAATCAGAAAATATCTCAAGGCAAATGAAAATGGAAACATGACATTCCCAAATCTATGGGATGTATCAAAAGCAGGTCTATGAGGGAGGTCTATACTGATACATTCTTCAAGAAACAAAAATGTCAAGTACACTACCTAATATTCCATTTAGAAGAATTAGGAAAAGAAGAATAAACAATCCCCTAAGTCAGCAGAAGGAAGGAAATAATAAATATCAGAGAGCATATAAATAAAATATGTATCAAAAAATAAGAGTAAAGATCAATGGAACCCAGAACTATTTTTTAAAGATTAAAAAGTAACTGATACAAAAAAGAAAAGAGAGAGAACCCAAAACAAGAAAGAGGAGAAATAATGACCGATACACAGAGATACAAAAAATCATAAGAGAATATTATGAACAAGTATATGCCAGCAAATTGGACAACCTAGAAGAAATAGACAAATTTCTACAAACATTCAAACTTACAAGGCTGTATGAAGAAGAAACAGACAATTAGAACAAACCTTCATTAGCAGTGAATTGAATTTGTAGTTAAAAAAGAGAGAGAGAGAAAAAGAAACTCACAATAAACAAAACCCCAGAAATAGAGGGCTTCTTGAGGGAATTTTTCTATGTTACAAACATAAAGAAGAAGTAATATGTATCCTCAAATTATTCCAAAAAAATTAAAGAAAGTGGAAAACTTGTAGAATCATTCTATGAGGTAATCCTGATACTATATACTTGTCCACAGTATTCTCCATTTGTTTTTGTATCTCTGATTTACTGCAACATTTGTAGCCATTAAATTTCACTTTTTTTTTTTTTTGCCTACTCCCTTTGAGGACTGCATTAACACATTTATTTATCTGTTTAAAATTGTGCGAAAGCTCACTGATGCTGTGTTGTTTCCATCTTTTTTGTTTGTTTCTTTGTTTCATTTGTAATGGTTTCTATTGTGATGCCTTCAGATTCACTTACATTTTCTTCTGGATATCTCAGTTCAGTTCAGTCGCTCAGTCATGTCTGACTCTTTGTGACCCCATGAATCGCAGCATGCCAGGCCTCCCTGTCCATCACCAACTCCCAGAGTTCACTCAGACTTACATCCATCGAGTCAGTGATGCCATCTAGCCATTTCATCCTCTGTCGTCCCCTTCTCCTTCTGCCCCTAATCCCTCCCAGCATCAAAGTCTTTTCCAATGAGTCAACTCTTCACATGAGGTGGCCAAAGTACTGGAGTTTCAGCTTTAGCATCATTCCTTCCAAAGAAATCCCAGGGCTGATCTCCTTTAGAATGGACTAGTTGGATCTCCTTGCAGTCCAAGGGACTCTTAAGAGTCTTCTCCAACACCACAGTTCAAAAGCATCAATTCTTCGGCACTCAGCTTTCTTCACAGTCCAACTCTCACATCCATACATGACCACTGGAAAAACCATAGCCTTGTCTAGACGGACCTTTGTTGGCAAAGTAATGTCTCTGCTTTTCAATATGCTATCTAGGTTGGTCATAACTAATCTGTCATTAAACCCATCCAACATATTTTTCATTTCAGACATAATAATTTTTAGCACGAGGATGTCAATTTTAGTCTTTTTAAAAATACATATTCCATAGCTCTGTTTATCAGGAACAGTTTTTCTTCTGTGGAACACAGAAGAATACACATGGAATACAGCTATATTAAATGAATGCTCTTGTCTACTAATTTTAACATGAGTCATTTCTAGTGTGGAATTGATTTATATATCTAAATATATTTATGGGTTATATTTTTATACTTCTTTGCATAACTGATATTTTATTATATGACAGACATAATTTTTTCCTCTTCAATTTACTTTTTATTGAAGGATAATTGCTTTACAGAATTTTGCTATTTTCTGTCAAACCTCAACATGAATCAGCCATAGTTATATTCCTTTTGAAACTCCCTCCCATCTCCCTCTCCATCTCACCCCTCTAGGTTGATACAGAGCACCTGTTTGAATTTCCGAGCTATACAGCACATTCCCGTTGGCTATCTATTTTACATATGGTAATGTAAGTTTCCATGTTACTCTTTCCATACATCTCACCCTCTCCTTCCCTCTCCCCATGTCCATAAGTCTATTCTCTATGTCTGTTTCTCCGTTTCTGCCCTGTAAATAAGTTCTTCTGTACCATTCCCCTAGATTCTGTATATATGTGTTAGAATAAGATATTTTTCTTTATCTTTCTGATTCACTTCACTGTGTATAATAGGTTCTAGGTTTACCCACCTCATCAGAACTGACTCAAATGTGTTCCTTTTTATGGCTGAATAATATTCCATTGTGTATATGTACCACAACTTATTTATCCATTCATCTGTCCATGGACATCTAGGTTGCTTCCATGTTCTAGCTATTGTAAATAGTGCTGCATTGAGCAATGAGATACATGTGTCTGTTTCAATATTGGTTTCCTCAGGTATATGTCTAGGAGTGGGATTGCTGGGTCATATGGTGGCTTTATTCCTAGTTTTTTAAGGCATCTACATACCGTCTTCCATAGGGGCTGTATCAATTTCCATTCCCACCAAGAGTGCAAGAGGGTTCCCTTTTCTCCACACCCTCTCAAGCATTTATTGTTTGTAGATTTTTTGATGATGGTCATTATGACCAGTGTGAGGTAATATCTCATTGTAGTTTTTATTTGCATTTCTCTAATAATGAGTGGTATTGAGCATCTTTTCATGTGTTTGTTAGGTATCTATATGTCTTATTTGGAGAAATGTCCTTTTATGTATATTCCCCACTTTTTGATTGGGTTGTTTTTCTGGCATTGAGTTGGAAATTAATCCTTTGTCAGTTGTTTCACTTGCTATTATTTTCTCCCATTCTGAGGGCTGCCTTTTCACCTTGCTTATAGTTTCTTTTGCTGTTCAAAAGCAATGTCATTAAAAGTGCAACAGTATGGATTTTTTTAAAAATAAAAATTTCACAATACTAAAAAAAAATTATATAAATTTATTTATTTTAATTGGAAGTTAATTACTTTACAATATTATATTGGTTTTGCCATACATCAACATGAATCCTCCACAGGTGTACATGTCTTCCCCATCCTGAACCCCCATCCCACCTCCCTCCCCATGCCATCCCTCTGGGTCATCCTAGTGCACCAGCCCCAAGCATGCTATATGATGCATCGAACCTGGGCTGGTGATTCATTTCACATATGATATTATACATGTTTCCCACTTGTTTACTTTTGTTTTTATTTCCATTTCTCTAGGAGGTGGGTCATAGAGAATCTTGCTTTATGTCATTGAGTGTTCAAGCCTATGCTTTCCTCTAAAAATTTTATAGTTTCTGGTCTTACATTTAGGTCCTTAATCCATTTTGAGCTTTTATTTGTGTATGTTGTTAGGAAGTGTTCTAATTTTATTCTTTTTCATGTAGCTGTCCAGTTTTCCCAGCACCATTCATTGAAGAGGCTGTCTTTGCTCCATCGTATAGTCTTGCCTCCTTTGTCAAAAATAAGGTACCCATATGTACATGGATTTATTTCTGGGCTTTCTACCTTTTTTATTGGTCTATATTTCTGTTTGATGCCAGTACCATACTGTCTTGAAGACTGCAGCTTTGTAGTATAATCTGAAGTCAGGAACATTGATTCCCTCCAGCTCCATTCTTTCTTAAGACTGCTTTGCTCAGTCAGGGTCTTATGCATTTCCATATGAATTGTGAAATTCTTTTGCTCTAGTTCTGTGAAAAAAATGCCATTGGTAACTTGATAAGGATAAAACTGAATATGTAGATTGTGTTTGGTAGTATACTCATTTTCACAATAATTATTCTTTTTACCCAGGAACATGGAATATCTCTCCATCTGTTCATGTGATCTTTGATTTCCTTCATTAGTGTCTTAAAATTTCATGTGTACAATTCTTTTGCCTCCTTAGGTAAGTTTATTTCTAGATATTTAATTCTTTTTGTTGCAATGGTGAATGTGTTTGATTCTTTAATTTCTCTTTCTGATTTTTCATTGTTAGTATACAGATATGCAAATCATTTCTGTATATTGATTTTTTATCCTGCAACTTTGCTAAATTCACTGATTAGCTCTAGTAATTTTCTGATACTATCTTTAGGGTTTTCTATGTACACTAGCATGTCATCTGCAAACAGTGAGAGCTTTAATTCTTCTTTTCTGATCTGGATTCCTTTTATTTCTTTTTCTTCTCTGATTGCTATAGCTAGAACTTCCAAAACTATGTTGAATAATAGTGGTGAAAGTAGACACACTTTTTTGTTCCTGATCTCAGGGGAATGCTTTCAGTTTTTCACCATTAAGAATAATGTTTGCTGTAGGCTTATCATACATGGTCTTTACTATGTTGAGATAGGTTTCTTCAGTGCCCATTTTTTGAAGAGTTTTAGTCGTAAATAGGTGCTGAATTTTGTCAAAGGCCTTTTCTGCGTCTATTGAGATTATCATGTGATTTTTATCTTTCAGTTTGTTAATATGGTGTATCACATTGATTAATTTGTGTATATTGAAGACTCCTTGCAATCCTGGAATAAACCCAACTTGATCATGGTTCATGAGCTTTTTGATGTGTTGCTGAATTCTGTTTGCTAAAATTTTGTTGAGGATTTTTTAATCTATGTTCATCAGTGATATTGGCCTGCAGATTTCTTTTTTTGTGTGTGTTGTCTGTGTCTAGCTTTGGTATCAGGGTGATGGTGGTCTTATAGAATTAGATTGGAAGTGTTCTTTCCTCTTACATTTTTTGAAAGAGTTTTAGAAGGATCAGCATTAGCTCTTCCCTAAATGCTTGATAGAATTCTCCTGTGAAGTCTTCTGGTCTTGGGCTTTTGTTTTTTGGTAGATTGTTGACCACAGCTTCAATATCAGTGCTTGTAATTGGGTTGTTCATAATTTCTATTTCTTCCTGATTCAGTCTTGAAAGATTGAACTTTTCTAAGAAGCTGTCCATTTTTTTTCAGGTTATCCATTTTATTGCCATACAGTTGTTCATAATAGTCTCTTATAATCCTTTGTACTTCTGTATTGTCTATTATAACCTCTCCATTTTCATTTCTAATTGTGTAGATTTGATTCTTCTCTCTTTTTTTTTCTTGATCAGTCTGGCTAAAGGTTTGTCAATTTTGTTTATCTTCTCAAAGAACCAGTTTTTAGTTTTGTTAATTCTTCCTGTTTTTTTTTTCCCACTTCTTTTTCATGTATTTCTGCTTGGATCTTTATGAGATCCTTGCCAGGTACATTAATCTTACTTGCAGATTTTTCCCTTTCAGTACTTTAAATATATTAAAATTAAAAAATGTTTTAAAAAAAGGAAAACTTTACAGAACTGCAAAAATGCAACCTAGAGGCAGAGATTTATAACAACAATAAAAAATGTGACTGAGGGGAAAAAGACAAAAAGGTCAAAGCTTAATTAGATTTAATAGTGCCAATAAAATTGACAACTACAACAGAGAAGGGAAAAAGAAAAAAATCCAAAAGAATACACAGAGCAAGTCAAAACATAAGAAAAATAAATGTTTATCTTGAGTCACTGCTGTCAGAGTCTTCCGTTGTTGGGAGTCACAGTCCACCTCACCTCCCTAGGACACACTCCAATGCTGTGCTGGTCTCTGGACCTGTTGGGGGTCAGCTCAGATTCTAATATGGTCCAGTCCTATGTGTTCTTGCCTCTAATGTCCACAGCTATCATAACTAGTGTGCTTTCTTTTGTGGAAGCTCTCCATGACCTTTTATATATTTCATAGGGATAAAGTCTGCCTAGTTGATCATGTGGATTTAGTCTGCAGCTTGTACAGCTGGAGGGAAGGTCTTCTTCCTTAGCCAAACTGCCCCTGAGTTTCAACTGTGGTTTTATTTCCACCTCTGCATGTGGGTCATCCACTGGGGTTTGCTCCTGAGGCTGCCCTGGAGGACTTGGGTTTGCCCCTGTGAGGACCAGGTATGGAGATGGTGCAGCTGCTTGGGTTGCAAGGGTTCTGGCAGCACCAGGTACTCAGGGGAGTTGGCAGCTAAGGCAGCAGGAAATATATGCTCTAGAAGGGTATGACAACCAGTACTGGACAATACACTCCAGTATTCTTGCCTGGAGAACTTCCCTCCCTTGACAGAGAATCCTGGCAGGCTACAGTCTATAGGGTCACAAAGAGTAGGACACTACCAAAGCGATCTTACACACATATACACAAAAGTTTTTTGCCTTTGGCAGCTCTGCCCCAGTGAGAGTTGAGCATGAAGGTATTGCAGCTGTTTCACGTGCAAGATATACTGGTGGCACCAAGTGTGCAGGGACATAGACTGTCTCCACCTCAGGAGTTATGTATGGCCCTATCAGAATCTTTTTTCAAGCTTCTTTAGCTGGTGATCAGAAGGCCTCTTTGTCCAGTCTTTCTCCATAGCTGTGCCCGTTCAGGCACTTAGAGGGCTCCCTTACCTGGGGTCCTTCTCTGTTGTTAGGCATGTCAGGCACATAGAGGGCCCCCTTGGCTGGGTTCCTACTCTGTAGATCTGCACATTAGGCACTTAAAGGGCACCCTGGGTGGGATCTACTCTGTAGCTCAGTGTATCAGGCGTTTGATGGGCCAGCCTCTCTATTGTTCAGCTGCCAGTGCTGGGGAGTGAGAGGCAATGGTGATGGCTCCGTTCCCTATGCATGAGTCAGCAGTATCGTTTTGCTTCCATGGCTGCCTGGCTTTCCTCCACAGGCATTTCCCACCACAGTCTTCTCCCTCACATCCCCTCAGTCCATCTCTCCACAGTCAGCAGCAGCCCTTGCCCTGGGATTGCTCCACAATTCCTAAACTCCAGCTCCCAGCTGCTGTACCTTCCAGGGAATCTGCATCCCTGTCTGGGGTATGTATGGCTATGGCAAGGACTGTCTGATTCTCATTCCATTTAGGCTGCCACAGGTCAGCTGTTTCACTCTCAGCCTTAAATGTTTCTCCTCTGACTCAGATAATTGCCCTAACGTGAGGATTGGACCCCTGCTTCTGTTCCCCTGCTGGCTGAGGGCAGGTCCAGTCCTACTAGCACTCCTGTTCTCTGCCCGCCCCCCCACTAGTTCCTTCATCCTACTGAGTTTTGCGTGGTTCCATATATTGTTTTCCACTGGTCAGGTGCTCCTGTCCTCTCTCAGCTGGTGTTCTGCATGCACTTCTGTGTCTGAAGCTGTATTCCTGATGTAACCATGGAGAGAGATGTATTCCACATCACCTACTCCTCTGCCATCTTGTTCTCTCCAATTTTTCCTTTTAGAGTGGTACATATTTTTGTATTTCTATAAATATTCTTGAATTTCAGTTTGGGATAAATCAATTACTTGGACATAATTTGATTCTTTTGAGTCTTATTTTAAAGTTTAATCAGACACGATTGGAAGTATATTTATTTAGCCCAGGGCTATGTTTTTCCAAATACTACAAAGGTCTTTTCTTCGTATTGTAGCAATATACCATGAGTTATGAGCTTTTCCACTCTGGCTTGTAGAAACAGGAACAATATTTAACTCCGCAAGGACTGGGCACTGTTCCGTCTATTTCTTTCATGGTGTGGCTCTTTCTAAAGCCTCATATAACTGCATGAGCTCATCAGTAGTCAACTGAACACTTGATAAGGGATATCTCCAGAACATGACAGCTCGGTCTGTGCATCTCTCATCTCTCTGTATTGCAAACTGTACTTTCCTTGGCTTTTCTGGACTCACATTATTTCTTAAGCTCATGATGTATGTTTTGTTTTGCCTGTGCTTCCTTTCCTGTGCTGCAGACTGGAAACTCTCTCAAAGCACTAACCTGAGGAAATCATAGTGTTTACCTCATTTGTAGGAATCACTACCTTGCTTGCCTCATGTTAAATGTCTTTGATGTCCCTGTTTTACTTATTTTGTCCATCTTTTTAATGTTTAAGGTTTAAGTGAAGAGAGTGAATATAATCTTAATATCCTATTTTTATTGGGAGCAGAAGGTCTCTTTCTATTACTTTTAAAATTTCATTTTTAAAACTTTGATCAACATCAGTTTAGATGATGCCAGGGAGGTAAAGATACTTTTTTTCCCCCCTAAGTCCCTAGCAAGTTATACCAACACTACAGGATGATTTTCGGCATTAGAATAAAAAATCATTGTGAAAGAGATTGTGATATGAACAGAAGTGAGAAAACTTTAAAAGGATGCTCAAGACAATGATAATGGCAATTGTTAAAAATCTATCAATCATTATGCATTCATCACAGAAAACAAAGAAACAGTGATAAGCCTATTAACACTCAAGATAAATATAAGGGGCATCAGATTGAAAAGAGAATCAGGAAAGGGTGAGAGACACACAAAGAAAAATACAAGGCAATCTGATAGGATTAATTGTGGGCAAAGTTCTGTTCAGTTCAGTTCAGTTCAGTCGCTCAGTCGTGTCTGACTTTTTATGACCCCATGAATCGCAGCACACCAGGCCTCCCTGTCTATCACCAACTCCCGGAGTTCACTCAGACTCATGTCCATCGAGTCAGTGATGCCATCCAGCCATCTCATCCTCTGTCGTCCCCTTCTCCTCCTGTCCCCAATCCCTCCCAGCATCAGAGTCTTTTCCAGTGAGTCAACTCTTCACATGAGGTGGCCAAAGTACTGGAGTTTCAGCTTCAGCATCATTCCCTCCAAAGAAAGCCATAGCTGATCTCCTTTAGAATGGACTGTTTGGATCTCCTTGCAGTCCAACGGACTCTCAAGAGTCTTCTCCAACACCACAGTTCAAAAGCATCAATTCTTCAGTGCTCAGCCTTCTTCACAGTTCAACTCTCAAATCCATACATGACCACAGGAAAAACCATAGCCTTGACGAGACGGACCTTTGTTGGCAAAGTAATGTCTCTGCTTTTGAATAGGCTATCTAGGTTGGTTATAACTTCCCTTTCAAGGAATAAGCGTTTTTTAATTTCATAGCTGCAGTCACCATCTGCAGTGATTCTGGAGCCCAAAAAAATAAAGTCTGACACTGTTTCCACTGTTTCCCCTGTTTCCCCATCTATTCCCCATGAAGTGGTGGGACTGGATGCCATGATCTTCGTTTTCTGAATGTTGAGCTTTAAGCCAACTTTTTCACTCTCCATTTTGACTTTCATCAAGAGGCTTTTTAGTTGCTCTTCACTTTCTGCCATAAGGGTGATGTCATCTGCATGTCTGAGGTTATTGATATTTCTCCCAGCAATCTTGATTCCAGCTTTTGTTTCTTCCAGTCCAACATTTCTCATGATGTACTTTGCATATAAGTTAAATAAGCAGGGTGACAATATACAGCCTTGACATACTCCTTTTCCTATTTGGAACCAGTCAGTTGTTCCATGTCCAGTTCTAACTGTTGCTTCCTGGCTTGCATACAAATTTCCCAAGAGGCAGGTCAGGTGGTCTGGTATTTCCATCTCTTTCAGAATTTTCCACAGTTTATTGTGATCCACACAGTCAAAGGTCATGAAGTCAAAGATCTTCATGACCCAGATAATCACGATGGTGTGATCACTCATCTAGAGCCAGACATCCTGGAATGTGAAGTCAAGTGGGCCTTAGAAAGCATCACTATGAACAAAGCTATTGGAGGTGATGGAATTCCAGTGGAGCTATTTCAAATCCTGAAAGATGATGCTGTGAAAGTGCTGCACTCAATATGCCAGAAAATTTGGAAAACTCAGCAGTGGCCACAGGACTGGAAAAGGTCAGTTTTTCACTCCAATCCCAAAGAAAGGTAATGCCAAAGAATGCTCAACCTACCGCACAACTGCACTCAGCTCACATGCTAGTAAAGTAATGCTCAAAATTCTCCAAGCCAGGCTTCAGCAATACTTGAATCGTGAACTTCCTGATGTTCAAGCTGGTTTTAGAAAAGGCAGAGGAACCAGAGATCAAATTGCCAACATCTGCTGGATCATGGAAAAAGCAAGAGAGTTCCAGAAAAACATCTATTTCTTCTTTATGGGCTATGCCAAAGCCTTTGACTGTGTGGATCACAATAAACTGTGGAAAATTGTGGGCACAGTACCCTAATAAAGGGGAGTAAAGTCAAAATTATGCAGAAACTCCAACTAGTCAAACTATATTTTGTGATGTAATGATATGGTTAGGCACACAATAAGGAAAACACTAGCACACGGTAAGCCTGGATTCAACACCACAGATTAGAAGTGCAGGGGCTCAACTTAGCTCAGAGATGTGGTCTGCTTGTTCCAAATAAGATTTCTTTCTGAATTCCCTGGAAATGTTTTGTAATGGTTTTAACTTTTAAAGTTGAATGTATTACTTCTATTGAAAAATATAAGAACATATAACAATGAATCGAGTTTCCCACATAGTTATATTTCACTCAGTCAAGTTCAGTTCAGTTGCTCATTCATGTCTGAATCTTTGGGACCCCATGAATTGCAGCATGCCAGGCCTCCCTGTCCATCACCAATTCCTGGAGTTCACTCAAACTCATGCCCATCGAGTCAGTGATGCCATACAGCCATCTCATCCTCTCTCGTCCCCTTCTCTTCCTGCCCCCAATCCCTCCCGGCATCAGAGTCTTTTCCAATGAGTCAACTCTTCGAATGAAGTGGCCAAAGTACTGGAGTTTCATCTTTATCATCAGTCCTTCCAATGAACACCCAAGACTGATCTCCTTTAGAATGGACTGGTTGGATTTCCTTGCAGTCCAAGGGACTCTCAAGAGTCTTCTCCAACACCATAGTTCAAAAGCATCAATTCTTCGGCACTCAGCCTTCTTCACAGTCCAACTCTCACATCCATACATGACCACTGGAAACACCATAGCCTTGACTAGACGGACCTTTGTTGGCAAAGTAATTCTCTGCTTTTGAATATGCTATCTAAGCTGGTCATAACTTTCCTTCCAAGGAGTAAGTGTCTTTTAATTTCATGGCTGCAATCACCATCCACAGTGATTTTGGAGCGCCCCCTCCCCCCCAAAATAAAGTCTGACAGTGTTTCCACTGTTTTCCCATCTATTTTCCGTGAAGTGATGGGACCAGATGCCATGATCTTTGTTTTCTGAATGTTGAGCTGTAAGTCAACTTTTCCACTCTCCTCTTTCACTTTCATCAAGGGGCTTTTTAGCTCCTTTTCACTTTCTGCCATAAGGGTGGTGTCATCTGCATATCTGAGGTTATTGATATTTCTCTTAAGGATATTTCACTAAGGCACTTAATTTCAGCCTACTAACTCCTGTTAGGTTCCTGCCTTTTGTAAGCATTAGTGTCAGCACTCTTCTAGTGAGGAAAAGTGGGTCAATTATGATGGTAGTGCAGCATAGTTGGGAATAAGACTGGAAAGGCATGACTGACATTGCATAAAGGGGCATGTATGGGGCAAGGGTAGATTAGCATGTATTGTGCTGAGTGCTTATTTTGTGCCATGTGTTGTAAAATTTTATCATCCAAATAACATTATTTTTTGTTGTTCAGTTGCTCAGTTCTGTCTGACTTTTTTGTGGCCCCATGGACTGTAGCACACCAGGCTTCCTCATCCTTCCCAATCTCCTGGCATTTAATCAAACTCATGTCCATTGAGTCAGTGATGACATTCACCAATCTCATCCTCTGTTGCCCCTTCTCCCCCTGCCTTCAATCTTTCCCAATATCGGGATATTTTCCAGTGAGTCAGCTCTTCACATCAGGTGGCCAAAGTATTGGAGCTTCAGCTTCAGCATCAGTCCTTCCAATGAATATTAGGATGATTTCCTTTAGGATTTGTCAGGAGCCACATTAGGCATTACTGACAAAATGGAGGTACGGCCCTAAACCCCCTACCTTTGTTCAGTAGGCACGGACCCGGAATGAAGGAGTTAGGCTTTGTGATTCTGACTTGTTTTTTCCTTTCCTTGGCTGAGTTGACTTAAGATATTAAGGTGCTTATTATTTTTGATAGGAGCATGAGAAGGCACAAAGCATTCTGCAGCTGTGCTCAGAGAATAATTCATAAAGTTAATCACTGACATTTGTTCAAGGACTTTTACAAAAAGGTTTTCCAGGGTGAGCACACAGGCCACAACTTGAGACCATGGGAGGGATTTCTATCTGAAGCCTATTTGTGAGAAAAGTGATTATGGCAAAGGAGTTTGCTGAATATAGGGCTTAGGAATAATTAAAATAGTTAGAAGCTAAAGATTTAAGGGATGCTGTAATATTAGCATATTCTACTATAGCTTATAGAAATTAGGGACTTTAGAGATATTATTAGCTAGAAGCCCTTTCTAAGAAATAGTGAGCTTAGGATGCTAGGGGCAAACAGGACTTAGAAAGATAAGAATTAAACTGAGGAATGTGATATGCAGTCCAGACATTAGCATGAGTTACAGTGTATCCACAAGCACACATGAAAAAAAGTAGGTAAGAGAATCACTGAGGAAGGAACTCCTTTTGAGGGGCAACAATAATTTTTGGAGAAAAATAAATCTGGGTCAATGGGAACTAAAAATATCAAACCTCTGACCTAATGGTTTTTTAAAAGTATAAAAGAAAAGCATAAGCTTGAAATAAACAGGCAGTCCAAGAAAACTGAGAGGCTGCCTCAGTTTCTCGCTGACACTGCTCACCCCTTCAGGTTGAATCCCTGGCTGCTGGAGCTGGACTCTGGCAAGGATTGACTGGTTTGATCTCCTGCTGTCCAAGGGACTCTCAAGAGTCTTCTCTAGCACTACAGTTTGAAAACATCCATTCTGCAGCACTCAGCCTTCTTTATTGTCCAACTGTAACATCCACACATGACTACTGAAAAAAACATAACTTTGAGTATATGGACCTTTGTCAACAAAGTTGGATATATTCACCTCCACTTATAGACAAGAAAATGGAGGCATATGGTGGTCAGATAACTTAACAAAGGCCATTCAACAAGTTGCTAAAACAGAATTTAAATACTTGTATAACAACCCCCAAATTCTTCTCCTTTCGATGGATTCCCAAGTGTGGTTATGGCAAGAGATTCATCCATTAGACTAAAAAAGATGCTGATTTCCATGCATTGCTCCTAAGGTTTGAGTCAGTAATTTAGTAGATATTTGGAAGCACTCTTGCTAGAGTCTGCCTTTCATGGAGCTTTGTAGATGATTCTCATGAAGCTAATCTACAGACTAGCATATGGGAAACATTTGTCTACCTTTCATGAATAGATTTGATTGTGGGACATTCTTTGAACTTAAACCTGTAGGTACTAAGGAACTAAAAGCAGTTTTTGATGGAAGTGAGTGCAATGAACAAATCTTCATTTCAGAAATATCATTTTAGCAGAATCAGAATGGAGGATAAATTAAACAGCAGAGACTGGAAAGAAGCTCAGTAAGATTATTGCAGTAGTTCAAGCAAGAAATGATGAGGCTTGAATGGAAGCATTAGCAGTACATCTCATTCCACTGCTATCCTCAGGACCCATGATATGAGAAGGAAGATTGTCTTCTAGCAAGATACTTTTAATATTTCCAGTTAAAAAGATAGCAAAATAAGCAAATAAACAACTGGGAAAAAAAGAAAAGAGCCAGTAGTGTACTAGAGGTATCTCATATCAGCTCATGAGAGCTCAATTGCACACATCTTCTCAAATCGGTTTTCCAAAAAAGGATATTAGTAGTTTAAATCATCCATGGCAGGAGTATTTATATCATGGAAACAAATCAGAGCTTTCATTTTTTTGAAGATACAGTTATTAAATATTTATCAACATGTCTCTGGATTTAAACTCCCTTTCACATTGGCCAAGGTAAAGTTTTTGATACTAAATTCTCATTTATAATGATTTGTGCTCTAATGTGGCTTCAATATTCTCTTCAATAAAAGTATCTTTTAAGTTGAAAGTTCATTATACACAAAATGATTAATTTTCCTATATTTAAGATACTTTATGCATCTAATTTTATGTGCCATCATTCAAGACTGAGATTCATTCTCATTTTCCTTTAATGAAATTTTTATTTTCCCATAGATTTATAAGGCACTGGAAGCTTGTAGTTTTTAATATGACAGATAATCTTTTGTCCGAAGCAACACAGAAAATTTTTTTTAACTTTTTTTTTTCTAGGTCTGTTCGGAAAAAACATATCCAGGAATACAAATGATATTACTATACTGTAACATAACAGGGTACTCCTACATTAGAGAAGAAGGCAGGCTTTTAAATTGTTAGTGATATATAAACATTTTCAGTTGAAGGACCAAATAATGCAAATAGTAACTTTTGTAAGTAACATAACAGAGTAGTGTGGAGTTGTCATGAAATGATTGTAAAATTGGCAGATACTGCCAGTTCACTCTCAGGGAGTTAATAGCAAATTCATTTTATCAGCATCTGCACATAGATTGTTAAAAATGATGTTTACAGTTTCTTAGTTTTGATATGAAGATGTGTTTCCATTTCAAAAAAGTAAATGATGTTTAAATCTTTTTTTGTTGTTGTTCTTTTTGTTGGACAAAATTTCACTAAATTGCATGAGTTAGAAATGAATAGCTCAAGGAATTGTATATAATAGAAAATCCAACTTCCTTTCACACCAGGCTCATCTCATTTTTCCCTTTAAAATGAAGTGACTGAGAATTCTATTTGAAAGGTGTTAGATGATGGCAAAAGTTGCTGTTTTCAGCATATTTTCTATTATAAAGTATCACAATTTTTTTTTTTTATTAGTAGATCACATACCTGAAAAAGAAATCCCTTTTCCCAGGCTTTGAAATTGATACTAACTTATAGTGAATAAGAATCTCTGCTCAGCAAACAGTAAAGAAGGCTATATGTTCCCTATTTTAATGACCTATGTAGACAGGAAAACATATCATTAGCCACATTTATGGATGAGTTTGAGCAACTTTTTAGCTAGGCTATCCTAACAAAGATTACAAGAGAAAACGAGATTAGGTATAAGACAATAGGTTCTTACTTCTCTCATTAAAAATTATATTTCTAAAAAAAAAAAATCTACTTCTAACCAAGTTTCCTCTAAAGTACCCATGATAAGGTGAGATCATTCAGAACAGTTTAAGTAAATTTAACAGTTAAAAATATCTCCATTTTAAACTTTAAAATCAAATTTAATTCAACAGTGGCAGCTAAGTTTTTAAGTAGATTAATTTTCATTTTCACTGCATTCTCTCCTAATTCCTCAAATATATATCATCGTCAGCCCATATACACATATTGTTGGTATGAAATTTTAAAACAATCTAAGCCCAACTATTACATTTGCATCCCTTATGTTATAACACTATTTTTCAGTATTAATGATATGTATCTCTGTTTTAAAAAAGACAAAAAGCATACAATTTTCTTGAGAAGCATTTATAGTATAAAAGTATATTTATCAGCTTTATAATATAATATACTATGCACCAAAAAAGCAAGAGAGTTACAGAAAAAACATCTACTTCTGCTTTACTGATGACAACAAAGTCTTTGACTGTGTGGATCACAAAAAACTGTGGAAAATTCTTAAAGAGATGGGAATACCAGGCCATCTGACCTGCCTCTTGAGAAATCTGTATGCAGGTCAGGAAGCAACAGTTCGAACTGGACATGGAACAACAGACTGGTTCCAAAGAGGAAAAGGAGTACATAAAGACTTTATATTGTCACCTTGCTTATTTAACTTATATGCAGAATACATCATGCAAAATGCCAGGCTGGATGAAGCACAAACTGGAATCAAGATTACTGGGAGAAATATCAATAACCTCAGATAAGCAGATGACACCACTCTTATGGCAGAAAACAAAGAACTAAACAGCCTCTTAATGAAAGTGAAAGAGGAGAGTGAAAAAGTTGGCTTAAAGCTCAACATTCAGAAAACGAAGATCATGGCATCCGGCCCCATCACTTCATGGCAAATAGATGGGGACACAATGGAAACAGTGAGAGACATTATTTTGGGGGGACTCCAAAATCACTGCAGATGGTGACCTCAGCCGTGAAATTAAAAGACAATTCCTTCTTGGAAGAAAAGCTATGACCAACCTAGACAGCATATTAAAATGCAGAGACATTACCAACAAAGGTCTGTCTAGTCAAAGCTATGGTTTTCCTAGTAGTCATGTATGGATGTGAGAGTTGGACTGTAAAGAAAGCTGAGTGCTGAAGAATTGATGCTTTTGAACTGTCGTGTTGGAGAAGACTCATGAGAGTCCCTTGGACTGCAGGGAGATCCAACCAGTCCATCCAAAAGAAAATCAGTCCTGATTATTCATTATGACTGATGCTGAAGCTCCAATACTTTGGCCACCTGATGTGAAGAACCGATTAATTGGAAAAGACCCTGATGCTGGGAAAGATTGAAGGCGGGAGGAGAAGGGGATGACAGAGAATAAGATGGTTGAATGGCATCACCAAAGTGATGGACATGAGTTTGAGTAGGCTCTGGGAGTTGGTGATGAACAGGGAAGCCTGGCATGCTGCAGTCTATGCAGTCACAAAGAGTCAAACAAGACTGAGGGTTTGAACTGACTCACAGATAATATTCTGAATAAAATTTTTGTCATATTGCTAATACTCAATCATTCAAAATGAAAAGAATACAAAATTAGACTACATTTGTAAAGCACAGATCTAGATTTGAAGCCCATCTCTACCTAAATTTAGGGGTATTATCTTGAGCTCATTATGTTACTTCATATTTTTATCTGTAGAATAAAAATAAAAATACATATATTGCAGAACTGTTCCATTAATTAAATACAGTGTGTGTGTATATATATGTGTGTGTGTGTGTATATATATATATATAATGGTGCCTGACAGTATCTAACACTTGGTGCTTCATGAAAGGTAAACAATATTTTGATAATTTTATTATTGTTGTTTCTATAGTAGAATAGACTCTTAGGATGTCAGCTTAAACTCTCAGACTATTCTTTATGGAAAAGATTAAAAGTCTACAAATAACAAATGCTCAGAGGATGTGGAGAAAAAAGAATCCTCTTACACTGTTGGTAGGAATGTAAATTGTTGTAGCCACTATGGAGAACAGGATGGAGTTTCCTTAAAAAAACTAAAAATAGAGCTACCATATAACCCAGCAATCTCACTCCTGGATGTATATAAAAACTCACACAAAAACTCGAATTCAAAAGGCACAATCACCCTAATGTTCATAGCAGCACTATTTAGTATAGCCAGGAAAAGAGCAGAGATTAAATACTCATCAACAGATGAATGGGTAAGGAAAATGTGGTACATATATACAATGAGATATTACTCAGCCATAAAAAAGAATGAAATAATGCCATTGGATGAAGCTCAAGCTGGAATCAAGATTGCCAGGAGAAATATCAATAAACTCAGATACACAGATGACACCACCTTTATGACAAAAAGTGAAGAAGAACTAAAGAGCCTCTTGATGAAGGTGAAAGAGGAGAGAGAAAAAGTTGGCTTAAAGCTCAACATTCAGAAAGCTAAGATCATGGCATCTGCTCCCATCACTTCATGGGAAATAGATGGGGAAACATTGGAAACATTGCCAAAGAATTGATGCTTTTGAACTGTGATGTTGAATAAGACTCTTGAGAGTCCTTTGGACTTCAAGGAGATCAGACCAGTTAATCCTAAAGGAAATTAATCCTGAATATTCACTGGAAGGATGATGTTGAAGCTGAAGCTCCAATACTTTGGCCACCTGATGAGAAGAACTGACTCTCTGGAAAAGACCCTGATGCTAGGAAACATTGAAAGCAGGAGAAGGGAATGACTTGATGAGTTGGTTGGATGAGGATGAGTTGGTTGGATGGCATTACAGACTCAATGGACATGAGTTTGAGCAAGCCCCAGGAGATGGTGAAGGACAGGGAAGCCTGGCATTCTGCAGTCGATGGAGTTGCAAATAGTTGGACACAACTGAGCAACTGAACAGCAGTGCCATTCCAGCAACATGGATGGACCTAGAGATTGTCATACTAACTGAGATAAGTCAGGAAGAAAAAAGCCATTACCCTGTGATATCATTTACATGTGAAGTCTAAAATATGACACAAATGAACTTATTTATGAAACAGAAACAGACTCACAGATATAAAGAACAGACTTCTGGTTCCTAAAGTTAGGGAGGGTGCAGGAGGGATGGATTGGGAGTTTTGGATTAACAGATGCAAACTGTTACATATAGAATGGATAAACACTAAGAACCTACTGTATATCACAGGTAAGTGTATTCAATACCCTGTGATAAGCCATAATGGAAAAGAATAAAAAAATAATGTGTATACTTATATATAGGTATAAGTGAATCACTTAGCTATTCAGATATCAACAGAACATTCATGGATATGAATTTGAGCAAACTCTGGGAGATAGTAGAGGACAGAGAAGCCTGGTGTGCTGCAATCCATAGGGGCTCCCAAAGAGTTGGACATGACTTAGCAACTGAACAAAAAAAAAAAAAAAACATTGTAAATCAACTATACTTCAATAAAAAAAAATTAAACACTGTTCTCTAAATGGATGTCATATTGATTTTTATTTCTTAGTAGATGCAATTGGTAGAGGATGGAATAACTAAGTGGTTAAAAGCAAGTACTCTACAGCTAGGCTACCTTGGTTCTCCTATTTATAACTGTGACCCTTTCCTGTGCTCAGTCTCATCAGCATAATAGTTGGCAATATACCTGGCACATAGTAAGTACTCAAAAGTGTTAAAATCTTCAAAAGTTAAATGTAAATTATTTTACTTAGAATAGCTAAAGTGCATCATAAAGCTGATTAACATATACTATATGTTACAGCAGTTCCTAAAGGATATATTGATTTGAGGTAAGTAGTATTTTAGTAAATATCATTAACAGTAGATTGTAGAGTTTTTATTATCTGAATAAGTTAAACAAATTTGTCTTTTTATTTTCAGAGACCATACTTCTTTCTTCATTCCTTTAAAAGCTGCTTCTGCTCATTGGGGGCCAGATATCATACCAAAATGGCAATTCTGTCTAGGCTTTGGGAGATATTTCTAACTTAGACAAAGATCCCTCCCCTGTGAATAGGATCTAGTTTCAAAAAGTTGGTAGGAGTTGGTGGTTCAATTGGGCCCATTGTCAAGCTTAAGGGAAAAAAAAAATCCAAGACAAGTAAAGGACTAGAATTTTAGCTAATAGAATAGAACTTATAGGGCCCAAAGTAAGAGTGGATTAAAAAGTATTGATGTTTAGGGGTTATAAAAATAAGTATCGTTCCTCATGAATTCTGCATCCTAGGAACCAGTTGGCAGCAAAAACATTCAGAGGATGAAGATGGCAAACGAATGTTGGAAAGCACAGAGGGGCCCAATACTTATAATTGGAACACTAGATCCTTTGCTCTAGTCCAAGGTGGGGCTAAAGTTACTTGTACACGTTCTCCCTAGGTAGTGGCAGCAGCTAGGACCAACCAACGGACATACTTAGAGAAGAAAATAAAGATAAATAGGATAGCAATTAAAAACCTATGTCCTGTATCTCCATGGCATAAGTTTCTAGATAAACTCAAGGGGACTTATGTGATGATACTTGATATACTCAAAAGCCTCCAATATATCTCCCAAAATGATGCTATCCAACTGCTCTATCCTATAGAACTGATTTAGGGGTAAGTTATTTCCTAAACAAAAATATATTACAGACATGTCTTTCCTAGGCTTTCAATAAAAATACTGTACTGAATGAATTTAAGCAGATGGAATCATTCATTCTCACTTGTCAATGTGGATGTATCTTGTGACAAAAATTAAATTGGTTTTGTATGATTGGATTTTCACAAAGCTTGATCAGTTTTTCCATAGGTCAACAAATGGTGAAAATGAAAAATACTCATTCTTTTGCTCAATGGGTCATCACAACGCAGTGCAACAACTAAGATAAGCAAAATTCCTCATTCACATCTAATTCAGTCATAATCACAACACTGAAGACATAGTGAAGACTCATAGGTAATAAAAACTAAAAGAGAAAATAATTTAAATGTCTTTCTTAGTATTGTGATTTACATCTCAATAGTATCTAAAAATCATACTTTACTTCTTAATTAACTATATTCAATTTATAAGCATTTACTAAAGTCAAAAATATGAAAAGAATTTTAAATTATTTAATTAAAATATTTTCATTCCAATGTATTTTATTTAGGTGAATATGCATGAATAATTTATACAGATGATTATGTATATAAGAAAATATACTTAATTATGATTAAAAAATTGAGCCAATATTATGTTAGATTAAATTTAATATATTAAAATAATCTTACTGTTATTTTAACTTTCTCTCAAAACCTATTTTCTTTCTTTTTTTTTTTTGTTAATTTATTTTTTATTGAAGGATAATTCCTTTACAGAATTTTGCTGTTTTCTGTCAAGCCTCAACATGAATCAGCCATAGGTATACTTATATCCCCTCTCTTTTTAAACTCCCTCCCATCTCCCTCCCCATCCCACCCCTCTAGGTTGATACAGAGCCCCTGTTGGAGTTTCCTGAGCCATATAGCAAATTCCTGTTGGCTATCTATTTTACATATGGTAATGTAAATTTCCATGTTACTCTTTCCATACATTTCACCTTCTCCTTCCCTCTCCCCATGTCCATAAGTTTATTCTCTATGTCTGTTTCTCCATTGTTTCTCTGTAAATAAATTATTCAGTACCATTTTTGTAGATTCAGTGTATATGTGTTAGAATATGGTATTTATCTTTATCTTTCTGACTCACTTCACTCTGTATAATAGGTTCTAGATTCATCCACCTCATTAGAACTAACACAAATGCATTTCTTTTTATGGCTGAGTTATATTCCATTGTGTATATATACCACAACTTCTTAATCCATTCATCTGTCGATGGACATCTACTCAAGCATTCTATCTTTAGCCAAGAAGAAAATTAAATATAAATCAGCATTTATACATCACCCAAGATTAAGTAACAGGAAAGGAGTGGGCATACACAATTACGGAGACTGAGAAGTTCCACAATCCACTGTCTGAAAGCTGGAGATCCACAAAATCTGGTGGTACAATTCAATCTGAGTTTGAGGGCCTTTGAATTAAGGGAACTGATGGTGTAAATCCCAGTTCAAGGAAGCAGAAGATCACATAAACTGTCCCAGTTGACATAGTGAGACAGTACCAAAGGGGTCTCTTATATCTATCTTTTGTTCTTTTCAGGTCCTCAATGGATTGAATGATGCACAGCCACATAGAGCAGTGCAATCTACTTTGCTTGGTCCACTGATTCAAAAGCCAATCTCATCTAGAAACACCTTCATGGATATACCCAGAAATAATGTTTTATCTGGACACTCCATGGCCAGTCAAGAGGACACATAAAATTAACCATCACAACCTGCCATAGCAAAATAATACAGGCTAGGTGATTTAAAGAACAGAAATTTATTTTCTCACAATTATGAATGTTAAATGTTAGTTTCTCCTGAGGCCTTTCTCCCTGGGCAGGAGATGGCCACCTTCTAACTATGTCCCAATATGGTTTATCTCCTGTGGGCACAAAAGCCTCGTGTTTCTTTGTATCTCCAAATGTCGTCTTCTTATAAGGATACCAGGGCTTCCCTGGTGGCCCAATGGTAAAAGAATCCACCTGCATTGTGGGAGACACACGCAGGAGACTCAGGTTTGATCCTTGGGTCAGGAAGATCCTCTGGAGGAGGGAATGGCAACTCACTCCAGTATTCATGCCTGGAAAATTCCATGGACAGAGGAGCCTGGTGGGCTTTACTCCATAGGATCACAAAAGATGCGGACATAACTTGGCAACTAAATGTAGAAACAATAAGGATACCAGTCAGATTGGATTAAGGCCTCATTTTAACCTAAACACTCCTTTTGAGGCCTTATCTCCAAATACTGGGATTAGGGCTTCAGCATATGATTCTGGAGGAGTAATTTTGGCCTATAACAACTATAAACCCTCAGATTTAAGTTCAATTTACCATAAACAGAAAAAATGAAAACTAAATGAAGGCAAGCAATAATTATATTTCTCAAAACTAGTGGTAATGAGAAAATCTTCAAACCTCTGACTGACAAGCACATTGCTATATACAGAGGGAATAAGTAGAAGGATAATGAATAATTCATTGTTTGAAGAAATAGAAACAGAAAGACATTGGAGCAAGATCATTAAAGTACTGTAACAAAAATATAGTCAGTATGGAGTGCTATGCCCAAATAAAATAGCTTTCCAAAATGAAGGTAAAATAATGACTTTTTCAGACATGAAAAAAGTGAATGAAATCACCACCAGCAGATCAACTCTAAAGTAAAAAGAAGACCTTTGTGGAAAAAGAAAATAATACCATGAAAGTGAAAGCAAAGTCGCTCAGTCATGTCCGACTCTGCAATCCCATGGACTGTAGACTAACAGGCTCCTCCATCTATGGGATTTTCCAGGCAAGAATACTGGAGTGGTTTGCCATTTCCTTTCCCAGGAGATCTCCCCAACCCAGGAATTGAATCTGGGTCTCCCGCATTGTAGACAGACGCTTTACTGTCTGAGCCATCAGGGAAGTTCAATCATACCATGGTAAAATATAGGTCATATAAAGAACATTGAAAATAGCAAGAATTTGGGTGACTTTTTTGAGACTATTTGTATTATTTAACTATATTCAAATATACTATTAAAATAAAAATTGTGGTATTATAGTATGAGGCTTATCAGTTCAGGTCAGTTCAGTCACTCAGTCATGTCCGACTCTTTGTGACCCCATGGATTGCAGCATGCCAGGCTTCCCTGTCCATCACCAACTCCTGGAGTTTACTCAAACTCATGCCCATTGAGTAGTGATGCCATCCAACCATCTCATCCTCTGGTGTCCCCTTCTCCTCCCACCTTCAATCATTTCAAGCATCAGGGTCTTTTCAAATGAGTAAGTTCTTCGCATCAGGTGGCCAAAGTATTGGAGTTTCAGCTTTAGCATCAGTCCTTCCAATGAATATTCAGGACTGATTTCCTTTAGGATGGACTGGTTGGATCTCCTTGCAGTCCAAGGGGCTCTCAAGAGTCTTCTCCAACACGACAGTTCAAAAGCGTCAATTCTTTGGCACTCAGCTTTCATTATAGTCCAACTCTCACATCCATATATGATCACTGGAAAAATCATAGCCTTGACTAGACAGACCTTTGTTGGCAAAGTAATGTCTCTGCTTTTTAATATGCTGTCTAATTTGGTCATAACTTTTCTTTCAAGGAGTAAGCGTCTTTTAATTTCATGGCTGCAATCACCATCTGCAGTGATTTTGGAGCTCAAAAAATAAATAAATAGATTCTGCCACTGTTTACCCATCTATTTGCCATAAAGTGATGGGACTGGATGCCATAATCTTAGTTTTCTGAATGTTGAACTGAACTGATGGGACCGGATGCCATAATCTTAGTTTTCTGAATGTTGAGCTTTAAGCCAACTTTTTCACTCTCTTCTTTCACTTTCATCAAGAGGCTCTTTAGTTCTTCATCACTTTCTGCCATAAGGGTGGTGTCATCTGTGTATCTAAGTTTTTTTATATTTCTCCCAGCAATCTTGATTCCAGCTTGTGCTTCCTCCAGCCCAGCATTTCTCATGATGTAATTTGCATATAAGTTGAATAAGCAGTCTGGAAGTACCTATTTGAACCAGTCTGTTGTTCCATGTCGAGTTCTAACTGCTGCTTCCTAACCTGTATATAGATTTCCCAAGAGGCAGGACACGTGCTCTGGTATGCCCATCTTTTGAAAAAATTTCCACAGTTTATTGTGATCTACACAGTCAAAGGTTTTTGCATAGTCAATAAAGCAGAACTAGATGTTTTTCTGGAACTCTCTTACTGTTTCGATGATCCAGCGGATGTTGGCAATTTGATCTCTGGTTCTTCTGCCTTTTCTAAATAAAGATTAAACATCTGGAATTTCACAGTTCACGTACTGCTGAAGCCTGGCTTGGAGAATTTTGAGCATTATTTTACTAGTGTGTGAGATGAGTGCAATTGTGTGGTAGTTTGCGCATTCTTTGGCATTGACTTTCTTTGGGATTGGAATGAAAACTTACCTTTTGCAGTCCTATGGCCACTGCTGAGTTTTCCAAATTTGCTGGCATATTGAGTGTAGCGCTTTCACAGCATCATCTTTTAGATTTGAAATAGCTCCACTGGAATTCCATCACCTCCACTAGCTTTGTTTGTAGTCATGCTTTCCAAGGCCCACTTGACTTCAAATTCCAGGATGTCTGGCTCTAGATGAGTGATCACACCATCGTGATTATCTGGGTCGTGAAGATCTTTTTTGTACAGTTCTTCTGTGTATTCTCGCCACCTCTTCTCAATATCTTAAAATGCATGATAAAAATAGCATAGTAATAAACTTAAATAATATCACTTAAACTGTGATACGTTATATATGTATATTATAAATGCTACAGAAACTTCTAAAAAAGCAAAACAAATAATTAAATATAATAAGTGAAAATAAGTGAAAAACACAATCAAAAAAATAATCTCTGTGGTAAAATTAATCTCCAGATAAATGTCAGTCAAAGCCATGAGATTAAAAACATTAAGAGATCTAATTTCACATTCACTAGGATGGATGTAATTTTAAAAATCACATAATAGCAAGTGCTAGTGAGGGTATGGAGAAATCAGAACCTTCATGCACTGTTGGCATGGATGTAAAATGATCCAGCCACTTTGAAGAACATTCTGGCAATTCCTCAAATGGTGAATATAGAATACCATATGACCCAGCAATTCCACTCCTAGTTATATACCCAAGAGAAATTGAAACTGTCCATAAAAAACTTTGTGTGTCTATAGCAGCATTATTCATAAGAGTCAAAAGGTAGAAACAACCCAAATGTCCATCAACTGATGAGTGAATAAGAAAAATGTAGTCTGTCCATACAATAGAGTATTATTCAACCTTAAAAATAAAGTTCTAATACATGCTAAAACATAGATGAACCTGGAAAACATGCTGAATGAAGTAAATCTGTCACAAAAGACCATGTATTATGTGATTCCGATACGAAATGTTTAGAGTAAGCAAATCTTTAGACAGAGAGTAGATTAGGATTGGGCAGAATATGAGGAGACAGGGATAAAAGCTAATGTGTATTTGGTTTCTCTTAGAGATGAAAAATTTTCTAAAATGGACTCTGGTGATGGTTGCATATATCTGTGAAAAATACTAATAACAATTAAATTGCACATTTTTAAAAAATACTCAATCTGAATAGGAATCAGGAAAAAGGTGTTCATGAGCAAACAACTAGCAAGAAGGTTGAAAACAAAATCAGGAAAGGAGTTTTAAGCCTAACAATATTAATAAACCCACTAAAGATGTTCTAAACCATCCAAATAAAAGTCAGAGAATATCAGTTTGGATAAAACCCAGTGATGTGTTGTCTTCAAGAGACCCACTTTAAATAAACAAGCACAAATAGGTTAAAAGGAAATGAGTGGGAATAGAATAACCATAATAACATTAAATAAAAGAAAACTGGACTGGCTTAATTAACAACAGACAAAGCATATTTGATAAGTTTAGCTTTATAATAATCTTGAAATTAGGTAGAGTTACGATTCTTAATTTGTTGTTTGTCAAAGTTGTTCTGGCTCTTCTAGGTCATTGGCATTTTCAACTAATTTAGAATGAGCTTCTCATTTTCTACTTAAAAATAAAACTCCAAATATATTGTAAGAGACAATACATGTCATGCCAAATGATGAGAGTCAAGTCATTCAAGAACACATAATTTTAAACACTTATGTCTCTATAAAACAGCTTCAAAAGACATCAAGAAAAATTTATATAACTCAAAACAGAGTTAGAAAAACCTATACTTATAATCAGATATTTCAATATGTCTCAATAATGTGTAAAATGTTTATAGAGAAATTTGAAAAGAATCTACAGAGAAGTTACTAAAAGTAATAAATGGGTTTATCCACTGTTACAGTATACAAGAACAGTATAAACAAATCAACTCTATCTCTATATACTGGCAAAAAAATTGAGAATTAACATTAAAAATAATACGATTTTTACTAAAAATAATTGCAATTCCCTGGTGGCTCAGACAGTAAAGAATCTGCCTGCAATGCAGGTGACCTGAGTTCAATCTCTGGGTCAGGACGATCCCCTGGAGAAAGTAATGTCCACTCACTCCAATGTTCTTGCCTGGAGAATCCCATGAACAGATGAGCCTGGTGGGCTACAGTCCCTGGGGTCACAAAGAGTCAGACACAACTGAGTGACTAAAATAAAAAATAAATTAAAAATAATATTATTTCCAACAGCATCAAAAATATGAAGTGCTTATGGATTAACATGATGAAAAATTGAATTAAAGACATACAATATAAACTACAAACCATACTGAGAGAGATTGTTATTGTTCAGTCACTCAGTCATGTCCGACTCTTTGTATTCCATGGACCGCAGCACACCAGGCCTCCCTGTCCTTCACTATCTCCTGGAGTATGCTCAAACTCATGTCCATTGAATCAGTTATGTCATTCAACCATCTTATTCTGTTGTACCCTTCTCCTCCTGCATTCAATCTTTCCCAGCATCAGGGTTTTTTCCAATGAGCTAGCTCTTTGCATCAGGTGGCTAAAGCACTGAAGCTTCAGCTTCAGCATCACTTCTTCCGATGAAGATTCAGGGTTGATTTCCTTTAGGATTGACTGTTTTGACCTCCTTCCTGTCCAAGGGTGTTCTCAAGAGTGTTCTCCAGCACCACAGTTTGAAAGCATCAATTTCTTGGCACTGAGCCTCCCTTATGGTCCAACTCTCACATCCATACATGACTACTGGAAAAAAAAAATAGCTTTGACTATATATATCATTGTTGGAAAAGCAGTGTCTCTACTTTTTATTTAATATGCTGCCTAGATTTGTCACAGCTTTTCTTCCAAGAAGTAAATGTCTCTTAATTTCATGGCTGTAGTCACCGTTTGCAGTGATTTTGGAGCCCAAGAAAATTAATTTTCTCACTGTTCCTATTGTTTTCTGATCTATTTGCCATGAACTGATGGGACCAGATGCCATGATCTTAGTTTTTTTGAACGTTGAGTTTCAAGCCAGCGTTTTCATTCTCTTCTTTCACCTTCACCAGGAAGCTCTTTAGTTCCTCTTCACTTTCTGCCATAAGAGTGGTGGCATCTGCATATCTGAGGTTATTGATATTTCTCCCAGCAAACTTGATTCCAGTTTGAGCTTCATCCAGCCTGGTATTTCATATGATTTCTGCATATATGTTAAATAGGCAGAGGGAAATATACCACTTTCATGTATTCCTTTTCCAATTTTGAACCAGTGTGCTGTTCCATGTCCAATACAAACTGTTGCTTCTTGACCTGCAAATAGGTTTCACAGGAGGCTGGTAAGGTGGTCTGCTCTACCCATCTTGTAAACCACTAAGCTAAATGCTTTAGAATAGTCAATAAAGCAGATGTTTTTCTGGGACTCCCTTGTTTTTTCTATGATTCAGTCGATGTTGGCAATTTGATCTCTGGTCCCTCTGCCTTTTCTAAATCCACTTTTCACATGTTAAAATTCTTGACTCATGCACTGTTGAAGCCTATCTGGAAGGATTTTGAACATTCCCTTGCTAGCACGTTAAATGAGTGTAATTGTGCAGTAGTTTGAAAATTCTTTGGCATTGCCCTTCTTTGGGATTGGAATGAAAACTGACCTTTTCCAGTCCTTTTGGCCACTGCTGAGTTCTCCAAATTTGCAGGAATATTGAGTGCAGCACTTTCACAGCATCATCTTTTAGGATTTGAAATAGCTCAGCTGGAATTCCATCACCTCCACTAGCTTTCCCCGTAGTGATGCTTCCTAAAAGATCCACTTGACTTTGCACTCCAGGATGTCTGGTTCTAGGTGACTGATCACACCATTTGGTTATCTGGGTCATGTAGATCTTTTTTGTATACTTCTTCTGTGTATTCTTGCCACCTTTTCTTAATATCTACTGCTTCTGTTAGGTCCATACCTTTTCTGTCCTTTATTTTGCCCATTTTTGTATGAAATGTTCCCTTGGCATAACTAATTTTCCTGGAAAGCTCTCTAGTCTTTCCCATTCTATTGTTTTCCTCTATTTCTTTGCATTGATCACTTAGGAAGGCATTCTTATCTCTTCCTGCTATTCTTTTGAACTCTGCATTCAGATGAGTGTATCTTTCCTTTTCTCCTTTGCTTTTTGCTTCTCATCTTTTCTCAGCTATTTGTAAGACCTTCTCAGACAACCGTTTTGCCTTTTTGCATTTCTTTTTGGGATGATGGTTTTGATCACTGCCTCCTGTCCAATGTCATGAACTTCTGTCCATAGTTCTTCAGACACTCTATCAGAGCTATTTCTGAATCTAGTCTCCAGGTTTAAGTTATTGCAAACAAAGCTGCATAAGTACTTACAAGTATTTTTGTGGGCAAGGTGTGAGGTATCCAGTTGCTCCACAGATTCACCAACACTGACTATAGTAAGTCAGTCATTCTTTTAATGTGTGTATATGGCCTCCCAGGTGTCTTAGTAGTAAGGAATCCGCCAGCCAAGCAGAAGACATGGGTTGTATTCCTGGGTCAGGAAGATCAGCTGGAGAAAGAAGTGGCACTCCACTTCAGTATTCTTGCCTGGAGAGTTCCATGATCAGAGGAGCCTTGTGGGCTGCAGTCCACAAGCTCACAAAAGAACCAAACATGACTTACTGACTAAACAATAACAATATGTGTATACAGTATCTCATTTTGGTATTGATGTATATTTGCTTGATGATGAATGATGTTGAGTAACTTTTTATGTATTAATTTACCATCTATTTATCTTCTTTTCTAAAATGTTTGTACAAATCTTTTGCTTATTTTACCATGGGGCTGTTTATTTTCTTACATGTGAATTTTATGGGTTCTTTATATATTATAAATTCAAGTCCTTTTTAAGATATGATTTGCAAAGGTCTTCTGAAAGTCTGTAGCCTGTCTTTTCATTCACAGTGTCATTTGAAGAGTACATGTTTTTAGTTCTGATGAAGTCCAATAAGCTTTTTCTTTCTTTTATTGATTATCCTTTTGGTATAATTTTTAAGGAAGAAGTCTTCGCCTCACTAAACATCATTTTTTTTTGTTTTATCTTTTAGAAGATGTGTAGCTTTAGGTTTTTTAATTTTGTTCTACGATTCATTTTGAGTTAATTTTTATATATGCCACAAGGTATGGATTTAAATTAAGTTTTTCTAGGTATATTGAAATGTGACTGTTCCAACACCATTTAATGAAAAGACAACTATTTCTCAACTGAATACCCTTTGTACCATTGAAAAAATCAGTTTTTCATATATGTGTGCCTCTATTTCTGGACTTTACTTGGTTACACTGATCTACTTGTCTGTCTTCATTCTAAATTCAAACTGTTTTTTTTTTTTTTTTTTTTTTACCATAACTTCATATTAAATTTTGAAATTTGGTAAGATTTGTATCCTAATTTTATTATTTTTCAACACTGCTTTGTCTATTATGGGCACTATGCATTTCCATTATAGCTTTTACATTAGTTTGTCAATTTCTATGAAAATATTTTATTTTATGGTGAAATTTTGTTTGAGATTTTTCATTGAATGTATAAGTCAATTTGGGAGGATTAATATCTTGAAAAAATTATTTTTCCCACTCAAGAGGAATAATATCTTTACATTTATTCAAGTCTTCTGCAACCTCCATCCGCATTTTGATGGGTATATCTGAATACAGAGAGAGGGGAAGCCATTTGGCTATTCAGGTATGACCTAAATCAAATACCTTATGATTATTCGGTGGACGTGACAAATAGATTCAAGGGATTAGATCTGATAGACAGAGTGCCAGAAGGACTGTGGACAGAAATTTGTAACATTTTACTGGAGGCAATGATCAAAACAATTCCCCTCAAAAAAAAAAGAAAAAAGGCAAATTGTTATCTGAGCAGGCTTTACAAATAGCTGAGAAAAGAAGAGACACGAAAGGCAAAGGAGAAAAGGAAAGATACACTCATCTGAATGTAGAGTTCCAAAGAAGAGCAAGGAGAGATAAGAACCCCTTCCTAAGTGCAAGAAATAGAGGAAAACAATAGAATGGGGAAGAGTAGAGATATCTTCAAGAAAATTAGGGATGCCAAGGGAACATTTCATACAAAGATAGGCACAATAAAGGACAGAAAAGGTATGGACCTAACAGAAGCAGTAGATATTAAGAAAAGGTGGCAAGAATACACAAAAGAAGTATACAAAAAAATCATAATGACCCAGACAGGCAAATAGTGTGATCAGTCACCTAGAACCAGACATCCTGGAGTGCAAAGTCAAGTGGGCCTTAGTAAGCATCACTATGGGCAAAGCTAGTATAGGTGATGGAATTCCAGTTGAGCTATTTCAAATCCTAAAAGATGATGCTGTTAAAGTGCTGCACTAAATATTCCAGCAGATTTGGAGAACTTAGCAGTGGCCCTAAGGACTGGAAAAGATCAGTTTTCAGTCCAATCTCAAAGAAGGGCAATGTCAAAGAATGTTCAAGCTACTGCACAATTGCACTCATCTCACACATTAGAAAATTAATGCTCAAGATTCTCCAAGCCAGGCTTCAACACTACATGAACCAGGAACATTCAGATGTTCAAGCTGGATTTAATAAAGGCAGAGGAACCAGGTATAAAATTGCCAATATCCACTGGATCATAGAAAAAGTAAGAGAGTTCCAAAACTACACCTACTTCTGCTTTACTGACTATGCCATAGCATTTGACTCTGTGGATAACAACAAACTGTGGAAAAATTCCAAAAATTGGGAATAACAGACCACCTTACCTGCCTCCTGTGAAAACTGTTTGCAGGTCAAGAAGCAAGAGGTAGAACCAGACATGGGACAACAGATTGGTTCCAAATTGGGAAAGGAGTATGTCAAGGCTGTATATTGTCACCCTGCTTATTTAATCTATATGCAGAGTACAGCATGTGAAATGTGTATATGCACTGTATCCTTTGTGTATATGTACCTCAATGTCTGTACCATTCATCTGTCGATGGACTTCTAGGTTGCTTCCATGTTCTAGCTATTGTAAATAGTGCTTCACTAAACAAGGAATGCATTTGAGTCAGTTCTGATGAGGTAGATGAACCTAGGACCTATTATACTGGTGAAGTGAGTCAGAAAGAGAAAAATAAATATCATATTCTAATGCATATATACAGAATCTAGAAAAACGGTACTGAAGAATTTATTTACAGAGAAACAATGGAGAAACAGACATAGAGAAAAGACTTATGGACATGAAGAGAGCGAAGAAGAGGGTGAGATGTATGGAAAGAGTAACATGGAAACTTACATTACCTTATGTAAAATAGATAGCCAATGGGAATTTGCTGCATGGCTCAGGAAACTCAAACAAGGACTCTGTATTAATCTGGGGGGAGTGTGGCAGGAGATGGGAGGGAGTTTCAAAAGGTAGGGGATATATGTATACCTATGGCTGATTCATGTTGAGGTTTGATAGAAAACAACAAAATTTTGTAAAGCAATTATCCTTCACTAAAAAATAAAGTTTGCTGGGAGAAACATCAATAACCTCAGATGCACAGATGACACCACCCTTAAGGCAGAAAGTGAAGAGGAACTACAGAGCCTCTTGAAGAAGGTGAAAAAGGATAGTGAAAATGTTGGCTTAAAACTCAGCATTCAAAAAACTAAGATCATGGCATCTGGTACCATCACTTCATGGCAAATAGATGGGGAAACAATGGGAAAAGTGAGAGACTTTATTTTTTGAGGGGAGGGGGTTCTAAAACTACTGCAGATGGTGACTGCAGCCATGAAATTAAAAGACACTTGTTCCTTGGAAGAAAAGCTATGACCAACCTAGACAGCATATTAAAAAGCAGAGCTATTACTTTGCTGACAAAGGTCCGTCTAGTCAAAGCTGTTTTTTTTTTTTTTTCCAGTAGCCATGTATGGATGTGAGTTGGATCATAAGGAAAGCTGAGCACTGAAGAATTGATGCTTTTGAACTGTGGTGCTGGAGAAGACTCTTGAGAGTCCCTTGGACTTCAAGGAGATCAAAATAGTCAATCCTAAAGGAACTCAGTCCTGAATATTCATTGAAAGGACTGATGCTGAAGATGAAACCCCCAATACTTTGTCCACTTGATGAAAAAAGTTGACTCTGGAAAAGATCTTGATTCTGAGAAAGATTGAGGGTAGGATGAGAAGGGGATGACAGAGGATGAGATGGTGGGATGGCATCACTGACTCAGTGAACATGAGTTCATTGAGCAAGCTCTGAGAGTTGTTGATGGACAGAGAAGCCTGACGTACTGCAGTCCATGTCTTTCCAAAGAGTTAGACATGCTGAGTGAATGAACTGAGCTGAACTTAAACCTGGAGACAACCCTGGAGACAATCCACCAAGGGTGAATGGATAAACGTATTTTATGTGCATGTTAGTCAATAAGTCATGCAACTCTTAGCAACCCCATGGACTCTAGCCTGCCAGGCTCCTCTGCCCATAGAGTTTTCGGGGCAATACTACAGTGGGTTGCCATTTCCTTCTCCAAAACACATTTTGGTATATATCTATAATAGATATTACTCAGCAATAAAAGGTAACAAATAATTGATAAATAGAACAACATGAATGTATGTAAAATATTATTTTGCTGAGTGAAATAAAACAGGTAAAAATGAGTACATACTGTATAAATCTATTTATAAAAAACTGTGCAAAGCAGTCTATATGTCAGAAAGCAGTTCAGTGTTTACTGGGGCATGAGAAATGGAGGGACAGAAACGAAGGATTACCAAGGGGCACCTGGATACTTTTGGGGTAGTGATAAAATATGTTCATTATATTGATTATAGTTATGGCTTCATGAGTATAAACAGATTACAGACTTATAATATTGTACTCTTTATATATGTGTAAGTTCAGTCCAGTTCAGTCTCCCAGTTGCGTCTGACTCCTTGCAACCCCATGGACTGCAGCATGACGGGCCTCCCCGTCCATCACCAACACCTAGAGATAACTCAAACTCATGTACATCGAGTTGGTGATGCCATCCAAGCATCTCATTCTCTGTCATCCCCTTCTCCTCCTGCTCTCAATCTTTCCCAGCATCAGGGTATTTTCAAATGAGTCACTTCTTAGTATCAGGTGGCCAAAGTATTAGAGTTTCAGCTTCAACATCAGTCCTTCCAATGAATATTCAGGACTGATCTCTTTTAGGATGGACTGGCTGGGTCTCCTTGCAGTCCAAGGGACTCTCAAGAGTCTTCTCCAACACCACAGTTCAAAAACATCAGTACCTTGGTGCTCAGCTTTCTTTATAGTTCAACTCTCACATCCATACTGGACTAATGGAAAAACCATAGCCTTGACTAGATAGACCTCTGTTGGCAAAGTAATATCTCTGCTTTTTAATATGCTATCTAGGTTGGTGATAACTTTCCTTTCAAGGAGTAAGCATCTTTTAATTTCATGGCTTCAGTCACCATCTGCAGTGATTTTGGAACCCAAAAAGTGTCAGCCACTGTTTCCCCATATATTTGCCATGAAGTGATGGGACCAGATGCCATAATCTTAGTTTTCTGAATGTTGAGCCTTAAGCCAACTTTTTCACTCTCCTCTTTGACTTTCATTAAGAGGCTCTTTAGTTCTTTTTCACTTTCTGATATAAGGGTGGTGTCATCTGCATATCTGAGGTTATTGATATTTATCCCAGCAATCTTGATTCTTGCTTGTGTTTCATCCAGCCCAGTGTTTCTCACGATGTATTTTACATATAAGTTAAATAAGCAGGGTTACAATATACAGCATTGCCATACTCGTTTTCCTATCTGGAACCAGTCTGTTGTTCCATGTCCAATTCTAACTCTTGCTTCCTGATCTGCATATAGATTTCCTAAGAGACAGGTCAGGTGCTCTGGTATTCCCATATTTTGAAGAATTTTCCACAGCTTGTGGTGATCCACACAGGCAAAGGCTTTGGCACAGTCAATAAAGCAGAAATAGATGTTTTTCTGGAACTCTCTTGCTTTTTTGGTGATCCAGCAGATGTTTGCAATTTGATCTCTGGTTCCTTTGCCTTTTCTAAAACCAGCTTGAACATCTGGAAGTTCAAGGTTCACATATTGTTGAAGTTATTTTTTTTATATATATACAGTTTTAAATATTACTATGTTTTAAGAGTTAATAGCCAAAATAGAAATGTAGTATCTTGCACATCATTTCTCCTTCATATATACATCTAAGCAATGTGAAACAATGATCCAGATACATTTAAAAAATATTTAATTAAATTTCTACAATTAGTCTGTCATTTCTGGCTTTCCTTCTTTTAACGTGTATATTACTATTCAACTATGATATTTACTCAGGCATTGAACTCCAGAAAACCATTACAAGCCTGAATTCTACTAGGTTTCAAATACTTCATTCTGGTCAAGTATTATATATGAAATAATATAGTGGATATTGAACATGAATGCTATTTTATAACTATTTAAGCAATTCTGGCTCAATGAAAAGAAAGAAAAATACTCTACTCCCTGTACCAGAAAACAAACGTGAAATATTCTAGTTGGTTATCATACTGGGCTCTTTTGCTTGGCTGTCTTTTAAAAGAGATTTGTTAAAGAGGGGGGGCACAAAGACAATAATAATTCATATTCATTTATAATGAGCCCTTATGATGATCATGGTGATATGATAACATAAATTGGGATCATTAAAAACCTTCAGCTGTTTATCTAATTTTCCAAAAAATACACTTACTTGAAAATATTCACTGCCTCTTATATTATTGATTTTAAGTAACCAAAATGATTGAATACATACTCATGATGAATCCATTAGAGTCAGTTATATGTGCTTGGGTGATTTGGGTGATGCTTTGACTTGGTAGGGGAGAGTTAATAATATTTAATAAGAACAGCATGAAAACCATGATTTGCTACAGAAACCTTAAGCCTTAAGGTTTGCTACAGAAACCTTAAGTATCAGGAAGTCTGTAGCAATAATGTACAAGGATCTATCACACTGAAAAATATGTGAAAGACACTTTACCATACATTCTCAACAAGGGTGATATATTCCTAAAGAGAGCAAAAAGAGTTCTTGGGGGCCAAAATATATTTGATATCACAAAAGTTTGTGGCCCTTTAAATAGGAAAAGGAGTACGTCAAGGCTGTATATTGTCACCCTGCTTATTTAACTTATATGCAGAGTGCATCATGAGAAATGCTGGGCTGGAAGAAGCACAAGCTGGAATCCAGATTGCACAGAGAAATAACAATAACCTCAGATAGGCAGATGACACCACCCTTATGGGAGAAAGTGAAGAGGAGCTAAAAAGTCTCTTGATGAAAGTGAAAGAGGAGAGTGAAAAAGTTGGCTTAAAGCTCAACATTCAGAAAACTAAGATCATGACATCTGCTCCCAACACTTCATGGGAAATAGATGGGGAAAGAGTGGAAACAGTGTCAGACTTTTTTTTTTTTTTGGCTCCAGAATTACTGCAGATGGTGATTGAAGCCATGAAATTAAAAGATGCTTACTCCTTGAAAGGAAAGTTATGACCAACCTAGATAGCATATTCAAAATCAACACACAGAAATCCCTTGCATTCCTATACACTAATAATGAGAAAACAGAAAGAGAAATTAAGGAAACAATTCCATTCACCATTGCAATGGAAAGAATAAAATACTTAGGAATATATCTACCTAAAGAAACTAAAGACCTATATATAGAAAACTATAAAACACTGGTGAAAGAAATCAAAGAGGACACTAATAGATGGAGAAATATACCATGTTCATGGATTGGAAGAATCAATATAGTGAAAATGAGTATACTACCCAAAGCAATTTATAGATTCAACGCAATCCCTATCAAGGTACCAACAGTATTCTTCACAGAGCTAGAACAAATAATTTCACAATTTGTATGGAAATACAAAAAACCTCGAATAGCCAAAGCGATCTTGAGAAAGAAGAATGGAACTGGAGGAATCAACCTACCTGACTTCAGGCTCTACTACAAAGCCACAGTTATCAAGACAGTATGGTACTGGCACAAAGACAGAAATATAGATCAATGGAACAAAATAGAAAGCCCAGAGATAAATCCACGCACATATGGACACCTTATCTTTGACAAAGGAGGCAAGAATATACAATGGATTAAAGACAATCTCTTTAACAAGTGGTGCTGGGAAATCTGGTCAACCACTTGTAAAAGAATGAAACTAGACCACTTTCTAACACCATACACAAAAATAAACTCAAAATGGATTACAGATCTAAACGTAAGACCAGAAACTATAAAACTCCTAGAGGAGAACATAGGCAAAACACTCTCTGACATACATCACAGCAGGATCCTCTATGACCCACCTCCCAGAATATTGGAAATAAAATAAAAAATAAACAAATGGGACCTAATTAACCTTAAAAGCTTCTGCACATCAAAGGAAACTATTAGCAAGGTGAAAAGACAGCTCAGAATGGGAGAAAATAATAGCAAATGAAGCAACTGACAAACAACTAATCTCAAAAATATACAAGCAACTCCTACAGCTCAACTCCAGAAAAATAAATGACCCAATCAAAAAATGGGCCAAAGATCTAAATAGACATTTCTCCAAAGAAGACATACAGATGGCTAACAAACACATGAAAAGATGCTCAACATCACTCTTTATCAGAGAAATGCAAATCAAAACCACTATGAGGTACCATTTCACACCAGTCAGAATGGCTGCGATCCAAAAGTCTACAAATAATAAATGCTGGAGAGGGTGTGGAGAAAAGGGAACCCTGTTACACTGTTGGTGGGAATGCAAACTAGTACAGCCACTATGGAGAACAGTGTGGAGATTCCTTCAAAAACTGGAAATAGAACTGCCTTATGATCCAGCAATCCCACTGCTGGGCATACACACTGAGGAAATCAGAAGGGAAACAGACACGTGTACCCCAATGTTCATCACAGCACTGTTTATAATAGCCAGGACATGGAAGCAACCTAGATGTCCATCAGCAGATGAATGGATAAGAAAGCTGTGGTACATATACACAATGGAGTATTACTCAGCCATTAAAAAGAATACATTTGAATCAGTTCTAATGAGGTGGATGAAACTGGAGCCTATTATACAGAGTGAAGTAAGCCAGAAAGAAAAACATAAATACAGTATACTAACGCATATATATGGAATTTAGAAAGATGGTAACAATAACCCGGTGTATGAGACAGCAAAAGAGACACTGATGTATAGAACAGTCTTATGGACTCTGTGGGAGAGGGAGAGGGTGGGAAGATTTGGGAGAATGACATTGAAATATGTAAAATATCATGTATGAAACGAGTTGCCAGTCCAGGTTCGATGCACGATACTGGACGCTTGGGGCTAGTGCACTGGGACGACCCAGAGGGATGGTATGGGGAGGGAGGAGGGAGGAGGGTTCAGGATGGGGAACACATGTATACCTGTGGCAGATTCATTTCAATATTTGGCAAAACTAATACAATTATGTAAAGTTTAAAAAATAAAATAAAATTAAAAAAAATAAAGAGGATAAAAAAAATAAAGTATTTTCTGGGGGAAAAAAAAAACAAAAAACAAACAAAAGCAGAGACATTACTTTGCCAACAAAGATCCGTCTAGTCAAGGCCAAGTGTTTTCCAGTGGTCATGTATTGATGTGAGAGTTGAACTATAAAGAAAGCTGAGCACCGAAGAATTGATGCTTTTGAACTGTGGTGTTGGAGAAGACTCTCGAGAGTCCCTTGGACTGCAAGGAGATCCAACCAGTCCATCCTAAAGGAGATCAGTCCTGGGTGTTCATTGGAAGGACTGATGTTGAAGCTGAAACTCCATTACTTTGGCCACCTGATGCGAAGAGCTGACTCATTTGAAAAGACCCTGATGTTGGGAAAGTTTGAGGGCAGGAGGAGAAGGGGACGACAGAGGATGAGATGCTTGGATGGCATCACCAACTCAATGGACATGGGTTTGGGTGAACTCCCGGAGTTGGTGATGGACAGGGAGGCCTGGCATGCTGCGGTTCATGGGGTCACAAAGAGTCAGACACGACTGAGCTACTGAACTGAACAGCAAGGTCATTCTCCAAGTAGTAGCATCTTAAACTTTTTTTATGTGCTTGAAATTAAACAAGAAAGTTATAGGTGCCAGCCATTTGGATGGTTTATTAATAATCCATCCCTTATTGAAAAAGTCTTGCCATGTTGCAGCTATGGACTTGGGCTCAAGATGATTAATCCATATGAAAACTCTCCTCCTAGACCCCGTAGTTTCTGATCCTCATATTATAGTGTTTCATGGCACAAATGAGATTCAAAACATACTGAAAAAGAAATACAGTAAGACATGAAGTGAAGTGAAGTGAAAGTCACTCAGTTGTGTCTGACTCTTTGTGATCCCATGGAGTATACAGTCCATGGAATTCTCCAGGCCAGAATACTGGAATGGTTAGCCTTTCCCTTCTCAAGGGGATCTTTCCAATCCAGGGATCGAACCCAGGTCTCCCACAGTGCAGGCAGATTCTTTACCAGCTAAGCCCCCAGGGAAGCCCACAATAAGACATAGTTATTCTTTTTTTTTGGAGGGGGGGGGCACCATATATTAATGATATGCAGGTGATAGTTGCCACATGCAAATTATGCATAACAGAATAGGAGATAGCCAGGTTTTTAAGAAATGTTCTCAAATTGACAGCATTCCTGGTTAGTCCAGGGAATGGACACTGGCTGGGGAGATTGAAAATTATTTTAAAAGCATTGGAGTGCAAACTCTGATATAAATAATTACTGATAATTATACTCTAAGTGGGAAAAGTAGCTCAAACCAAACTCAGTAAATTCCTAATTATTCAGGATAGAGCTATTCAGATTGGGCTTCCCTGATAACTCAGTTGGTAAAGAATCCACCTGCAATGCAGAAGACCCCTGTTTGATTAATTCAGGATATTCAGATTAATATTTATCAATCCTCAATAATGTTCCTCCTGGTTTCTACGCGTATGGTCATTCACCTTCTTATCATTAACTACACCATAGGTTAGAAGGTAGTACAAAAAAGGTGAAATATAATTCCATTCAGTTTACTACTTAATAGCTCTTTTAAAAAGGCTAATCTAAAATGATAGCTAAAGCAGTAGCTGGGGATTTTTCTACATTTCTCTTTATTGAAAGAAAGAAGAAAGAGAAGTCTCTCAGTCATTTCTGACTCTTTGCAACCCCATGGACTGTAGCCTACCAGACTCCTCCATCCATGGGATATTCCAGGCAAGAGTACACAAAGAGTCAGACACAACTGAATGACTTTCACTTCACTTCACTTCATGTCTTTATTGTGGACATTTAAAAACCTTTCATGTATTGGGTTTTATTGGGATAAGCATATTCTGTGCTCCATGTTACTTATGATAGTAAAATGATAAAAGTAAATGTATTTCCCATCAAAATATAAACATACAGTCATCATGTTAGTAACAGCATATTTGCTAAGGATCAAAGACCGTAGAATGGTACCTTTAACAGCTGTGTATAATATCAGATTAAGATAAAGTAAGAAAGGTGTCGGAGAAGGCAATGGCACCCCACTCCAGTACTCTTGCCTGGAAAATCCCATGGATGGAGGAGCCTGGTGGGCTGCAGTCCATGTGGTCACTAAGAGTTGGACACGATTAAGCTACATCACTTTCACTTTTCATTTCCATGCATTGGAGAAGGAAATGGCAACCCACCCCAGTGCTCTTGCCTGGAGAATCCCATGGATGGGGGAGCCTGGTGGGCTGCCGTCTATGGGGTTGCACAGAGTTGGACACGACTGAAGTTACTTAGCAGCAGCAGCAAGAAAGGTTTTTCTTTTATGGGGTGGTAATATAGAACATTTATTAAGAAAATAGTATATATGTAATCTTTATGTGCACAAGAACTATGAAATTATCAAATATGATATTGATGTATCAAAATAATATTCAGTTTGAAATGTGAAATATCAGTGTGAAAAAGTCCTTAGTTTTCAATTTCACATCAATGAATTAAAATTGCACTGCCTTTGAGAAAAGTAGATTAAGGATTTTTTTTTTTACAATACAAGATCATGCCCAGGTAATAAATTATTCAAACACTGACAACTGTTCAAAAGAAACCTGGAGATGGTTTAGTAGTCTGTGGAATTCACATATAACAGTATGTCTAATTCTGTGGCACTGTCAAGCATTTAAGTTGACTTCTTCCTTATTTAATTAAAATGTAAAGTTCACATCATGGTGGAACTGTGTACTATTTCTCTCTACTGCAAAAAAAAAAAAAAAGAAATTGTCTCTAAACCTAGTGACTCAAAACAAATATTTAGTATCTCTCAGTTTCTAAGGATCAGGAATCGGTACATGACTTGGCTGGCTCCTCTGCCTCAGGGTCTCTCACAAGGCTGCAGTTCAAATTGTGGGCAAGGGATGAAGTCATCTCAAGGCTGGACTTGGGTGTGTTGAAGGGTCTGCTGCTAAATTCAGTCATGTAATTGTTGGCCAAAATCAGTTACTTCAGAGTCGCTGGAATGAGGGCTTAAATTCCTCCCTGGCAGTAGGCCAAAGGCTTCTCTCAGTTTATAGACATAAGTCTCCTCATGGAATAGTTCAAAACGTGACAGCTGGTTTCATCAGAGCAAACAGAGCAAAAAGACAACAAGTAACAAGTGTTTGGGAGGATGTGGAGAAAACAGAACCCTTGTGAAAGTGTAAATACCTATTGATTGTTACAAGTGTTGATCTCAACTGAACTTGTAGACACTCAAAAGACTTTGACTATTCTATATCAGCCCTGGGTGATACATGAGAAGGTCTTGGAAAAGCAAAGGTACATGAATTTCATTCCAGATCAAGTGAGTCATCTCCAAAAGTGAAGTTTGGATATAAATATTTTTAATCGGTGATCCTCAATGTATCTTCAAGACTACTAACCATTCCTAGATACATGTGCCAAGTTTTTATCCTTCTATTTGACCCATGCTTATATGTCCAGTTTTTTTCTGCCACAATACTTGTTACCCTCTTCTTTATGCTCTACCAATCACTAATATAGCCAATCTATTCTTGGAGGGATTGGGAGCAGGAGGAGAAGGGGACGACAGAGGATGAGATGGCTGGATGGCATCACCAACTCAATGCACATGAGTTTGGGTGAACTCTGGGAGTCGGTCATGGACAGGGAGGCCTGGCATGCTGCAATTCATGGGGTCGCAAAGAGTTGGACATGACTGAGCGACTGAACTGAACTGATAGTATGATATGGTATGATATAAAGGGTATATTAGTGACTGATAGGGCATAAACTGGTGGGCTTCCTTTTTGGCTCAGGCTTTAAAGAATTTTTGTCCTTATTTAGTCTTGATTAGAAGTGTCATGGCTTTGGCCCATGATGGGAACTTCCTATATGCATGGCTAATTTTATAGTAATGAGCATAATAAGCAACAGATTATATTCAGATGCAGAAGATTTTCTGCCTTTCCCCATTTTTCTTTGTCTGCCTTCTGGACACTTATCACTCCAAAATGTGTGAGTTCCTGTCAGTCTGAAGTTTCCTTCTTTTCTTTGTCTGCCCAAGGACCACTGTTATTAACAAGATATGCAGTTTCCTGCCATTTGGCCCATGCCCCCTTTCTCTGCTCACATCTAACTACCTGCCTGCTTTAACACCTATAATGCTATGAGCTCTAGTTCTGGTAATAATGTATCTATGAAGAAGTTTTGCAAACATGTTAACTGTAAACCACACACAGTTTAGCAGGCAATGTAAAGAAGCCCATTTATACACACTATTGCTATATTGATCTTTGAGTGATATGGATAATAATTGGCATTATATTTTTTAATTAGATAATTATTTTAATTGGAGGACAATTACTTTAGAATATTGTGATAGTTTTGCCATACATCAACATGAATCAGCTACAGATATACATGTGTCCCCCCCATCCTGAACCCCCTTGCCACCTTCCTCCCCACAGTATCGCTCTGGGTTGTCCCAGAGCACTAGTTTTGGGTGTCCTGCTTTATGCATTAAACTTGCACTGGCTATCTATTTTACCTATGGTAATGCACATGTTTCAATTCTATTCTCCCAAATCATCCCACCCTCACTTTCTCTCACTGATTCCAAAAGTCTGTTCTTTACATCTGTGTCTCCTTTTCTGCCTTTCATGTAGGATCATTGCTTCTGTCTTTCTAAGTTCCATATATATGCATTAATATACAGTATTTGTTTTTCTCTTTCTGACTTACTTCACCTTGTAAAATAGACTCCAGGTTCATCAACCTTATTAGAGCTGTCTCAAATGCATTCCTTTTTCTAACTGAGTAATATTCCATTGCATATATGTACCACACTTCCTTATCCATTCATTTGTGAATAGACATGTACATTGCTTCCATATTCTAGCTATTGTAAATAGTGATGCAATGAACATTGGGGTACATATGTCTGTTTCAATTCTGGTTTCCTCAGGGTGTATGCCCAGCAGTGGGATTTCTGGGTTGGATGGCAGTTCTAGTCCCAGATTTTTAAGGAATCTCCACACTGTTCTCCAGAGTGGCTGTACCAGTTTGCATTCCAACCAACACTGTAAGAGTGCACCCTTCTTTCCAAACTCTCACCAGCATTTATTGTTTATATGTAGGATATTTGATGATGGCCATTCTGACCACTGTGAGATGATACCTCATTGTAGTTTTGATTTGCATTTCTCTAATAATGAGTAGTGTCAGGCATCTTTTCATGTGTTTATTAGCCATTTGTATGTCTTCTTTGAGAAATATCTCTTTAGGTCCCTTGCCCAATTTTTTATTGGGTTGTTAGTTTTTCTAGTATTGAGTTGTATGAGCTACTGATATATTTTGGAGATTAATTCTTTGTCAGTTGTTTTGTTTGCTATTATTTTCTTCCATTCTGAGGGATGTCTTTTCACACTGCTTATACATTCATTCACTGTGCAAAAGCTTTTAAATTTAATTAGGTCCCATTTGTTTATTTTTGTTTTTATTTCCATTACTCTGGGAGGTGGGTCATAGAAGATCTTACTTTGATTTATGTCATCAAGTGACATAAATGTTTTCCTATGAGTTTTGTTTCCTATGTTTTCCTCTAAGGACTTTAAAGTTTCTGATCTAACATTTAGGTCTTTAATCCATTTTGAGTTTATTTTGTGTATGCTGTTAGAAAGTGTTCTAGTTTCATTCTTTTGCACATAGTTGACCAGTTTTCCCAGAACCACTTGTTGAAGAGACTGTCTTTTCTCCATTGTACATTTTTGCCTCCTTTTCCAAAGATAAGGTGTCCATGGGTGCATGGATTTATCTCTGGACTTTCTATTTTGTTCCATTGATCTATATTTCTGTCTTTGTGCCACTACAATACTGTCTTAATGACTGTAGCTTTATAGTATAGTCTAAAGACAGGAAGGTTGATTCCTCCAGTTCCATTAATCTTTCTCAAGTTCTGCTTTGACTATTTGGGGTCTTTTATGCTTACATATAAATTGTGAGATGATTTGTTCTAGTTCTGCAAAAAATATCATTGGTAACTTGATAGGGGTTGTATTGAAAAGCTGACTGTGGCTCAGACCATGAAGCCCTTATTGCCAAATTCAGACTGAAATTTAAGAAAGTGGGGAAAACCACTAGACCATTCAGGTATGACCTAAATCAAATGCCTTATGACTAAAGAGTGGAAATGACAAATAGATTCAAGGGATTAGATCTGATAGACAGAGTTCCTGAAAAACTATGGACAGAGGTTAGTGATATTGTACAGGAGGAGTGATCAAGACCATCCCCAAGAAAAAGAATGCAAAAAGGCAAAACGGTTGCCTGAGGAGGGCTTACAAACAGCTATGAAAAGAAGAGAAGTGAAAGGCAAAGGAGAAAAGGAAACATATACCCATTTGAATTCAGAGTTCCAAAGAATAGCAAGGAGAGATAAGAAAGCCTTCCTCAGTGATCAATGCAAAGAAATAGAGGAAAATAATAGAATGGGAAAGACTAGAGGTCTCTTGAAGAAAATTAGAGATACCAAGGGAACATTTCATGCAAAGATGGGCTCAAAAAAGGGCAGAAATGGTATGGACCTAACAAAAGCAGAAGATACCAAGAGGTGGCAAGAATACACAGAAGAACTGTACAAAAAAAGATGTTCATGACCCAGATAGTCACGATGGTGTGATCACTCACCTAGAGCCAGACATCTTGGAATGTGAAGTCAAGTGGGCCTTAGGAAGCATCACTACAAACAAAGCTAATGGATGTGATGGAATTCCATTTGAGCTATTTCAAATTCTAAAACATGATGCTGTGAAAGTGCTTCACTCAATATGCCACCAAATTTGGAAAACTCAGCAGTGGCCACAGGATTGGAAAATGTCAGCTTTCATTCCAATCCCAAAAAAGACAATGCCAAATAATGCTCAAACTACTGCACAATTGCACTTATCTCACATGCTAGTAAAGTAATGCTTAAAATTCTCCAAGCTTGGCTTCAACAGTACATGAACAGAGAACTTGCACATGTTCAATCTGGATTTAGAAAAGGCAGAGGAATCAGAGATCAAATTGCCAACATGTTTGTTCACAGAAAAAGCAAGGGAATTCCAGAAAATCATCTAATTCTGCTTCATTGACTATGCCAAAGCCTTTGCCTGTGTGGATCATAACAAACTGTGGAGAATTCTGAAAAAGATGAGAATACCGGACCACCTGACCTTCGTCCAGAAAAATCTGTATGTCGGTCAAGAGACAACAGTTAGAACTGGATGTAGTACAACAGATTGGTTCAAAATCGGGAAAGGAGTATGTGAAGGATGTATATTGTCACCCCGCTTATTTAACTTATATGCAAGGTACATCATGAGAAATGCTGGACTGAATGAAGTACAAGCTGATATCAAGATTGCTGGGAAAAATATCAATAACCTCAGATAAGCAGATGACACCACCCTTATGGCAGAAAGTGAAGAAGAACTAAAGAGCCTCTCAATGAAAATGAAAGAGGGGGGGGGAAGAAAATGAAAGAGGAGAGTGAAAAAAATTGGCTTAAAACTCAACATTCAAAAAACTAATATCATGGCATCTGGTCCCATTACTTCATGACAAATAGATCAGGAAACAGTGGAAACAGTGACAGACTTTGTTTTTGAGGGCTCCAAAATCACTGCAGATGGTGACTGCAGCCATGAAATTAAAAGACGTTTGTTTCTCAGAAGAAAAGTTATGACCAACCTAGACAGCTTATCACAATGCAGAGATCTTATTTTGCTAACAAATTCCATCAAATCAAAGCAGTGCTTTTTTCCAGTAGTCATGTATGGATGTGAGAGTTGAACTATAAAGAAAGCTGAATGCTGAATAATTGATGCTTTTGAACTGTGGTATTGGAGAGGACTCTTGAGAGTCTCTTGGACTGCAAGGAGATCCAACCAGTCCATTCTGAAGGAGATCAGTCCTGAATATTCATTGGAAGGACTGACGCTGAAGCTGAAGCTCCAATACTTTCACCACCTAACATGAAGAACTGACTCATTTGAAAATACCCCAATGCTGGGTAAGATTGAGGGCAGGAGGAGAAGGGGACAACAGAACATGAGATGGTTGGATGCATCACTGACCCAATGGACATGAGTTTGAGTAAACACTGGGAGTTTGTGATGGACAGGGAAGCCTGGTATGCTGCAGTCCATGGGGTCACAAGGAGCTGGACATGACTGGGCTACTGAACTGAACTGAACTGAACTTGGGGAGTATACTCATTTTCAATATATTGATTCTTCCAGTCCAATAACATGGTATATTTCTCCATCTATTTGTATCATATTTTATTTCTTTCATCAGTGTTTACTAGTTTTCTGAATACAGGTCTTTTATTTCTTTAGGTAAATTCAGTTCTAAGTATTTTATCCTTTCCATTTCAATTGTGATTCGGATTGTTTCCTTAATTTCTGATTTCTCATTGTTAGTGTATAAGAATCCAAGGGATTTGTGTGTATTAATTTTATATCCTGCAGTTCTACTATGTTCATTGATTACCTCTAGTTATTTTCTGGTGGCATCTTTAGGGTTTTCTATATAGAAGATTATGTCATGTCCAAATGGTTAGAGTTTTACTTCTTTTTTTGCAATCTGGATTCTTTTTATTTCTTTTTTCTTCTCTGATTGCTAAGGCTAGGACTTCCAAAACTATGTTGAATAGTATTGGTGAGAGTGAGCACTCTTGTCTTTTTCCTGATTTTAGAAGAAATGTATTCCATTTTTCACCATTGAGGATTATGTTTTCTGTGGGTTTGTCATATATGGCTTTTATTATGTTGAGGTATGTTCCTTCTATGCCCACTTTCTGGAGAGTTTTTGTCATAAATTTGTATTGAATTTTGTGAAAGGCTTTCTCTGCATCTATTGAAATAATCATGTGTCTTATCTTTCATTTTCTTAATATGGTGTATCACACTGATTGATTTGCAAATATTGAAGAATCCTTTTATCACTGGAATAAAGCCCACTAGTTAATGAGATATGATCTTTTTAATATGTTGTTGGATTCTGTTTACTAGAATTTAGTTGAGGATTTATGTATCTATGTTCATCAGTGAATAGGCCTATAGTTTTCTTTTTTGTGGTATCTTTGTCTGGTTTTGCTATCAGGGTGATGTCAGCCTTGTAGGACAATTTGGGGAGTTTTCATTCTGAAATTTTCTGGAAGAGTTTGCACAGCATAGCTGTTAGCTCTTTTCTAAATTTTCATCAGAATTCACTTGTGAAGCCATCTGGTCCTGGGCTTTTTTTTGTTGTTGTTCTTGGAAGACTTTTTATTACAATTTCAATTTCTATTCTTGTGATTGGTCTGTTCAGATTAGCTATTTCTTCATCAGTTTTGGAAGGTTATACTTTATTAAGAATCTGTCCATTTCTTCCAAGTTGTCCATTTTTATTGGCATATAGTTGCTCATAGTAGTCTCTTATGGTCATTGTATTTCTGTGTTCTCTGTTGCAATTTCTCCATTTCATTTCTAATTTTATTGATTTGATTCTTCTCCCTTTTTTTTTCGTGATGAGTCTGGCTAATGGTTTTTCTATTTTGTTTATCTTCTCAAAGAACCAACTTGTTGTTGTTGTTGTTTTTTATTTTTGCTATGCTGCTAAGTCATTTCAGTCGTATCCAACTCTGTGCGACCTGATTGATGGCAGCCCACCAGGCTCCCCCGTCCCTGGGATTCTCCAGGCAAGAACACTGGAGTGGGTTGCCATTTCCTTCTTCAATGCATGAAAATGAAAAGTGAAAGTGAAGTCACTCAGTCGTGTCCGACTCTTTACGACCCCATGGACTGCAGCCTACCAGGCCCCTCAGTCCATGGGATTTTCCAGGCAAGAGTACTGAAGTGGGGTGCCATTGCCTCCTCTGATCTTTGCTATAGTCACCTTCATTTGTTTTTCATTTATTTCTGTTATGATTTTTATCATTTCTTTTCTTCTACTAATCTTTGGATTTTTTTGTGTGTGTTCTTCTTTCTCTAGTTGCTTTAGGTATAAAGTTCATTTGTTTATGTAATGTTTTTCTTCTTTCTTGAGGTAGGCTTGCATTGCTATGAATTTTCCTTTTAACACTGATTTTACTGAGTTCCACAGGTTTTGGGGTTTCTTGTTTTCATTTTCATAGGTTTCCATGTGTATTTTGACTTCCATTTTTATTTCTTCAGTGATTTGTTGGTTATTCAGAAGCATATTGTTTAACTTCCTTATGTTTGTGTTTTTTATAGTTTTTATCCACTCTAGTTGATATTTAATCTTACAAACTTATGATCAGAAAAGATGCTTGAAATGATTTTATTTTTTAAAAATTTACCAAGGCTAGATTTGTAGTCCAGGATCCTATCTATCTCGGGTAATATTTCATGTGCATTTGAGAAAAAAACGTGAAATCCATTGTTTTGGGGTGAAATGACTTCTAGATAACGAAAAGTAAGTGGTCTAAAGTATCATTTAAAGATTTTGCTTCCTTGTTAATTTCCTGTTTGGATGGTCTGTCCATTGGTATGAGTGGGGGTATTAAAGTCCCCCACTACCATTGTGTTAAATTCAGTTCAGTTCAGTCACTCAGTTGTGTTCAACTCTTTGCGACCCCATGAATCGCAGCACGCCAGGCCTCCCTGTCCATAACCAACTCCTGGAGATCACTCAGACTCACGTCCATTGAGTCAGTGATGCCATCCAGCCATCTCATCCTCTGTTGTCCCATTCTCCTCCTGCCGTCAATCCCTCCCAGTATCAGAGTCTTTTCCAATGAGTCAACTTTTTGCATGAGGTGGCCAAAGTACTGGAGTTTCAGCTTTAGCATCATTCCTTCCAAAGAAATACAAGGGCTGATCTCCTTCAGAATGGACTGGTTGGACCTCCTTGCAGTCCAAGGGACTCTCAAGAGTCTTCTCCAACACCACAGTTCAAAAGCATCAATTCTTCGGCTCTCAGCCTTCTTCACAGTCCAACTCTCACATCCATATATGACCACTGGAAAAACCTTAGCCTTGACTAGACAGACCTTTGTTGGCAAACTAATGTCTCTGCTTTTCAATATGTTATCTAGGTTGTTCATAACTTGTCTTCCAAGGGGTAAGTGTCTTTTAATTTCATGGCTGCAGTCACCATCTGCAGTGATTTTTGAGCCCCCCAAAATAAAGTCTGACACTGTTTCCACTGTTTCCCCATCTATTTCCCATGAAGTGATGAGACCAGATGCCATGATCTTTGTTTTCTAAATTTTGAGTTTTAAGCCAACTTTTTCACTCTCCACTTTCACCTTCACCAAGAGGCTTTTTAGTTCCTCTTCACTTTCTGCCATAACGGTGGTGTCATCTGCATATCTGAGGATATTGATACTTCTCCCGGCAATCTTGATTCCAGCTTGTGTTTCTTCCAGCCCAGCATTTCTCATAATCTACTCTGCATATAAGTTAAATAAGCAGGGTGCCAATATGCAGCCTTGATGTACTCCTTTTCCTATTTGGAACCAGTTTGTTGTTCCATGGCCAGTTCTAACTGTTGCTTCCTGACCTGCATACAAATTTCTCAAGAGGCAGGTCAGGTAGTCTGGTATTCTCATCTCTTTCAGAATTTTCCACAGTTTATTGTGATCCACACAGTCAAAGGCTTTGGCATCGTCAATAAAGCAGAAATGGATGTGTTTTTTGGAACTCTCTTGCTTTTTTGATGATCCAGCAAGATGTTGGCAATTTGATCTCTGGTTCCTCTGCCTTTTCTAAAACCAGCTTGAACAACTGGAAGTTCACGGTTCACATATTGCTGAAGCCTGACTTGGAGAATTTTGAGCATTACTTTACTAGCATGTGAGATGAGTGCAAATGTGCGTTAGTTTGAGCATTCTTTGGCATTGCCTTTATTTGGGATTGGAATGAAAACTGACCTTTTCCAGTCTTGTGGCCACTGCTGAGGTTTCCAAATTTGCTGGCATATTGACCATAGCACTTTCACAGTGTCATCTTTAAGGATTTGAAATAGCTCAACTGGAATTCCATCACCTCCACTAACTTTGTTCATAGTGATGCTTTCTAAGGCCCACTTGACTTCACATTCCAGGATGTCCAGCTGTAAGCAAGTGATCACACCATTGTGATTATCTGGGTCCTGAAGACTTTTTTGTACAGTTCTTCTGTGTATTCTTGCCACCTCTTCTTAATATCTTCTGCTTCTGTTAGGTCCATGCCATTTCTGTCCTTTATCGAGCCCATCTTTGCATGATATGTTCCCTTGGTATCTCTAATTTCCTTGAAGAGATCTCTAGCCTTTCCCATTCTGTTGTTTTCCTCTATTTCTTTGCATTGATCACTTAGGAAGGCTTTCTTATCTCTTCTTGCTATTCTTTGGAACTCTGCATTCAGATGCTTATATCGTTCCCTTTCTCCTTTGCTTTTCACTTCTCTTCTTTTCACAGCTATTTGTAAGGCCTCCCCAGACAGCCATTTTACTTTTCTGCATTTCTTTTCCATGGGGATGGTCTTGATCCCTGTTTCCTGTACAATGTCACGAACCTCATTCCATAGTTCATCAGGCACTCTATCTATCAGATCTAGGCCCTTAAATCTATTTCTCACTTCCACCGTATAATCATAAGGGATTTGAGTTAGGTCATACCTGAATGGTCTAGTGGTTTTCCCTACTTTCTTCAATTTATGTCTGAATTTACTAATAAGGAGTTCATGATCTGAGCCACATCAGCTCCTGGTCTTGTTTTTGCTGACTGTATAGAGCTTCTCCATCTTTGGCTGCAAAGAATATAATCAATCTGACTTTGATGTTGACTATCTGGTGATGTCTATGTGTAGTCTTCTCTTGTGTTGTTGGAAGAGGGTGTTTGCTATGACCAGTGCATTTTCTTGGCAAAACTCTATTAGTCTTTGCCCTGCTCCATTCCATATTCCAAGTCCAAATTTTCCTGTAACTCCAGGTGTTATCTTGACTTCCTACCTTTGCATTCCAGTCCCCTATAATGAAAAGGACATCTTTTTTGGTGTTAGTTCTAAAAGTTCTTGTAGGTCTTCATAGAACCATTCAACTTAGCTTCTTCAATGTTACTGGTTGGGGCATATACTTGGATTACTGTGATACTGAATGGCTTGCCTTGGAAATGGACAGAGATCATTCTGTCGTTTTTGAGATTGCATCCAAGTACTGCATTTTGAACTCTTTTGTTGACCATGATGGCTATTCCATTTCTTCTGAGAGATTCTTTGCCACAGTAGTAGATATAATGGTCATCAGAGTTAAATTCACCCATTCCAGTACATTTTAGTTCACTGATTCCTGGAATGTCGACTTTCACTCTTGCCATCTCTTGTTTGACCACTTCCAATTTGCCTTGATTCATGGACCTGACATTCCAGGTTCCTATGCAATATTGCTCTTTACAGCATTGGACCTTGCTTCTATCACCAGTCACATCCACAGCTGGGTATTCTTTTTGCTTTGGCTCCATCCCTTCATTCTTTCTGGAGTTATTTCTCCACTGATCTCCAGTAGCATATTGGGCACCTACTGAACTGGGGAGTTCCTCTTTCAGTATCCTATCATTTTGCCTTTTCATACTGTTCATGGGGTTCTCAAGGCAAGAATACTGAAGTGGTTTGCCATTCCCTTCTCCAGTGGACCACATTCTGTCAGACCTCTCCACCATGACCTGCCCATCTTGGGTGGCCGCACAGGCATGGCTTAGTTTCAGTGAGTTAGACAAGGCTGTGGTTCTATTGCAATTAGATTGACTAGTTTTCTGTGAGTATGGTTTCAGTGTTTCTGCCCTCTGATGCCCTCTTGCAACACCTACCGTCTTACTTGGGTTTCTCTTACCTTGGGCATGGGGTATCTCTTCACAGCTACACCAGCAAAGCACAACCGCTGCTCCTTACCTTGGAGGAGGGGTATCTCCTCACCACCGCCCCTTCTGACCTTGAACATGGAATAGCTCCTCTAGGCCCTCCTGTGCCTGTGCAGCCACTGCTCCTTGGAGGTGGGGTTGCTCCTCCCAGCCACTGCCCAGGGCCTCGGACACAGGGTAACTCCTCTTGGCCACTTCCTTGTGTTACTGTCTCTCAGTTTCAATTTCCTCTTTCATATTTGTTAGCATTTGCCTTATGAATTGAGGTGTTCCTATGTTGGGTATTTGTATTTATAATTATTATATCTTTTTCTTCAATTGATCCTTTGATCATTATGTAGTGTCCTTATTTGTCTCTTTCTGAATTCTACCAATAATTAAGAGAGGAGCTGACACCTATCCTACTCAAACTCTTCCAGAAAATTGCAGAGGAAGGTAAACTTCCAAACTCATTCTATGAAGCCACCATCACCCTAATACCAAAACCTGACAAAGATGCCACCAAAAAAAAAAAAAAAAGAAAACTACAGGCCAATATCACTGATGAACATAGATGCAAAAATCCTTAATAAAATTATAGCAATCAGAATCCAACAACACATTAAAAAGATCATACACCATGACCAAGTGGGCTTTATCCAAGGGATGCAAGGATTTTTCAATATCCATAAATCAATCAATGTGATACACCACATTAACAAATTGAACAATAAAAGCCATATGATTATCTCAATAGATGCAGAGAAAGCCTTTGACAAAATTCAACATCCATTTATGATAAAAACTCTCCAGAAATCAGGAATAGAAGATACATACCTCAACATATTAAAAGCTATATATGACAAACCCTCAGCAAACATTTCCTCAGTGGTGAAAAATTGAAAGCATTTCCCCTAAAGTCAGGAACAAGACAAGGGTGCCCAATCTCACCACTACTATTCAACATGGTTTTGGAAGTTTTGGCCATAGCAATCAGAGCAGAAAAAGAAATAAAAGGAATCCAAATTGGAAAAGAAGAAGTAAAACTCTCACTGTTTGCAGATGGCATGATCCTCTACATAGAAAACCCTAAAGACTCCACCAGAAAATTCCTGGAGCTAATCAATGAATATAGTAACAGTCTTTATTTTAAAGTCTATTTTATCTGATATGAATATTGCTACTCTTGCTTTCTTTTGGTCTCCATTTGCATGAAATGTCTTTTCCAGTCCTTTGCTGTCAGTTTGTATGTTTCCCTAGCTTTGAGGTGGATCTCTTGTAGACAGCACATATAGGGCTCATGTTTTTGTATCCATTTGTCCAGTCTTTGTCTTTTGGTTGGAGCATTTATCCCATTTATGTTTAAGGTAATTATGATCTTTTGGGCTCCAAAATCACTGCAGATGGTGACTGCAGCCATGAAATTAAAAGACGCTTACTCCTTGGAATACAAGTTATGACCAACCTAGATAGCATATTGAAAAGCAGAGACATTACTTTGCCAACAAATGTCCGTCTAGTCAAGGCTATGGTTTTTCCTGTGGTCATATATGGATGTGAGAATTGCACTGTGAAGAAAGCTGAGTGCTGAATAATTGATGCTTTTGAACTGTGGTGTTGGAGAAGATTCTTGAAAGTCCCTTGGACTGCAGGGAGATCCAACCAGTCCATTCTAAAGGAGATCAGTCCTGGGTGTTCTTTGGAAGGAATGATGCTAAAGCTGAAACTCCAGTACTTTGGCCACCTCATGCGAAGAGTTGACTCATTGGAAAAGACTCTAATGCTGGGAGGGATTGGGGGCAGGAGGAAAAGGGGACGACAGAGGATGAGATGGCTGGATGGCATCACCGACTCGATGGATGTGAGTTTGAATTAACTCCGGGAGTTGGTGATGGACAGGGAGGCCTTGCGTGATGTGATTCATGGGGTCGCAAAGAGTCAGACACGACTGAGCGACTGAACTGAACTGAACTGATGATCTTGTTACCATTTACTTTATTGTTTTGGGTTTGTTTTTATAAACCTTTTCTGTTTCCTGTATAGAGAAGATCCTTTAGCATTTGTTGAAGAGCTAATTTGGTGGTGCTGAATTCTTTCAGCTTTTGCTTGTCTGTAAAGCTTTTGATTTTTCTTTCAAATCTGACTGAGATCTTCACTAGGAAGAGTAATCTTGGTTGTAGGTTTTCCCTAATCATCACTTTAAGTATATCCTGTCCTTCTGGCCTGCAGAGTTTCTGTTGAAAAAATCAGCTGTTTTCCTTATGAGGATCCCTGTGTATATTATTTGTTGCTTTTCCCTTCCTGCTTTTAATATGTTCTCTTTGTGTTTAATTTTTGTTAGTTTGGCATGTTCGCCTTCAGTTTTTCCTGTATGGGACTCTCTGGGCTTCTTAGACTTGAGTGGTTATTTCCTTCTCCACTTTAGGTAAGTTTTTGATTATTACCTCCTCAGATACTTTCTCATGTCCTCTCCTTTTGTCTCCTTCTGGGATGCCTATGGTTCAAATGTTGGGGGTGCTTAACATTGTCCCAGAGGTTTCTGAGGCTGTCCTCATTGATTTTTATTCTTTTTTTTTTTTCCTGCTCTGCCTCATTTATTTCCACCATTCTATATTTCAGCTCACTTATCCTTTCTTCTGCCTCAACTACTGTACTGTTGCTTCTCTTCAGAGTATTTTTAATCTCAGTTATTACATTGCTCATTACTGATTGACTATTCTTTATTTCTTCTACGTCCTTGTTAAACATTTCTTGCATCTTCTCAATCCGTGTCGTTAGTCTATTTATCTGTAACTCCATTTTGTTTTCAAGATTTTGGATCATCTTTACTATCCTTATTCTGAATTATTTTCCAAGTAGACTCCCTATCTCCTTGTGTTTTGTTTGGTTTGGTGGGTTTTTAATCATTTTCTTTCACCTGCTGGATATATCTCTGCTTTTCATTTTGTTTAGTTTGCTGTGTTTTAAGTCTCCTTTCTGCAGGCTGGGGGGTCATCATTCCTACTAATTGTGGAGACTGTTCCCTTGTGGATGGGGTTGGACCAGTGGCTTGTGAAGGTTTCATGTTTGGGAGAACTTGTGTCTGTGTTCTTGTGGATGGAGCTGGATCTCGTCTCTCTGGAAGGCAATGCAGTGTCCAGTAGTGAGTTTTGGGGTGTCTGTGGGCTTGGTATGAATTTGGGCAGACCGTCTTTTAATGTTCAGTGTTGTGTTTCTGTTTTCCTGGATTAGCATGGGTGTATTGCATTAGAGGTAGCTGGCTCTTGGGTGGAGCTTGGTCTCAGTGTAGATATGGGGCTTTGTATGGACTCTTGTCTATTTATGTTCCCTGGGTTCAGGAGTTCTGTGATGGTCCAGAGTTCTGGAGTTGAGCCTCCTGCCTCTGGGTTTTGGTGCTCTTCTTACAGTAGCATCAAGACATCCACCCACATGGCACATAAGACACAACCCCTAGGTTAATGGTGAAACAACTCTCCACAGCCAGGAATACCCAAAGAGACTCAGAGTTATATAAAGAAGAGAAGAGGGAAGAGAGACATAGAGGTGACCAGGAAAAGAAAAGAAAAAGTCAAAAGGGAAGAGAATAATCAAGTCAGTAATAAAATACCTAAGTGAAAATGAATACTAAAAATTACACACTTAAAGGCACAAAATTAATAACAAATATCAAAAAGCAAAAATTAAAAGCATAGAATAAAGGTTAGACTCTCAAAAGTATAATATAAAAATGGAATGCAAAACTTAAAAAAATATTGAATTTATTTTAAAAATAAGTTTTTTTAGAAAAGTAATTGTAGGATATAAATAATAAAAGTTAAAGGACTAATAAAGAAACATATTAGAACAGTATGAGGGAAAAAAGAAAAAGAGGATGGGGAAGAAAGAAAAAAGAGAAAAAATAAGAATAAAAAACTAAAGGAAATTTAAAATAATATTTTTTTAATTAAAAGTAATAATAATAAAAATATATCTAGGAATTTCAGGAATTTTGCTGGAGCTGTTATGAGCAGTGTGGAGTCAGTTCAGTGTCAGATAATCTCTTGTTCCAGCTTGCTTTTTCTCAAAGTCAACAGTTGCCCCTAAAATGTAGTCTCAGCTTAACTGAAGGATTTTAAACTGCTGCACCTGCAACTTCTGAAGTGGCTCCTTTTTTTCTTTGCTTAGGTTGGCTTCTTCTGCTTACAAATGTCTTCAGTGTGTAATCTCCACCCTGACACGATGGGATGAAATTGGCCACTTATTTGGGCTCACTTGCTCAGTTATATGGAGAAGACAATGGCAATACACTCCAGTACTCTTGCCTGGAAAATCCCATGGATGGGGGAGCCTGGTAGGCTGCAGTTCATGGGGTTGCGAAAAGTCAGACACAACTGAGCAACTTCACTTTCACTTTTCCCTTTCATGCATTGGAGAAGGAAATGGCAACCCACTCCAGTGTTCTTGCCTGGAGAATCCCAGGGATGGGGAAGCCTGGTGGCCTGCCATCTATGGGGTTGCACAGAGTCGGACACGACTGAAGGGACTTAGCAGCAGCAGCAGCAGCTCAGTTCTAATGTGGAGAGGGAGGAACCCTGCAAACAAACATTGCTAGCCTGTGTGGGGAGAGCTTACAGCAAGAACTCCAGTGTGGATGGACCACACTGGATTTGCCACAGTCCAAGGCAGTGTGCACTTCCCAGGTCCAAGCTGCTCAGGCTCCTAGGTGTGCCATGAGGGCATAGTCCCAGATGGACCATGTATCTTATCTGGAGAGCTGGTCTCAGGCTGTGACACTCCTGGCTGATATGAACCATCCAAGATCCCAGAAAGATGAGGTTAGCAACTGGCAGCCTGCTCATAGCTTTGTGGGAGATGCAGTCTCTGGAGCAGACATTCCAGAGACCCCTTTTTTTCTGCCTCTGACTGTCACTGACATGCCTCTCTGCCTACGGGTACACTGTGAGTGACTGCTGGCTTGCTCTCCTTTGGTATTTGCTAAGGCATGACCCTTTGTTCTGTGAACATGCCAGGGGTCACAGTGCAGCATTAGAGCCTTCCAGTGGTAAAGGTCCTTTGTTTGTCTCTCTGGTGTTCCCATGGTTTGAATTGTTTTGTCACATTAGTGCCCTCAGAGCATTCAACTCTGGTCCTTACCCTAAGGACTGATGCAGTCCGTGCCTCCACACCCAGCCCCCACTTGTGGTGGGCAGATGTGAGTGTGTGAGCCAATTCTTGGCTGGTAATCGATGTTCAGCAAGAATTCTGTGGTGATTTATTTATTTTTTTTGTTACACTGCCCTCTGAGATTCCAAAGCTCCCCACTGACCTGACCTGTGAGAGGGTTTCCTATTGTGTGGAAACTTCCCCTCCTTCATGACTCCTTCCCCAGGATGGGTCTCTGTCTGTAAATTGTTTGTCTTTCTTTTTGTCTTTGTCTTTCATCCTGCCTCATTTTGAAGAGGTTGGTTTGCCTTTCTGGGTTTCTGGGGTCCTCCACCAGAGTTCAGAAGTTGTTTTGGGGGATTTGCTCCATATGCAGGTGATCTTTTGATGTATTTTGAGTATAGAAAGTGGCCTCCTCATCCTATTCCTTTGCAATCTTGCAACTGTACAGTATTAGGTGTTTAGGAGCATAAACTTTGGAATTAAACTTGGGCCTGAATGCTTAGATCCATCACCCAACTAGCAGTTGACCATAGGTAAGTTATACATCTTCTCTGAACCTTTGCTTCTTCATGGCGATAATTTGTATCTAAAAATGATCCTCACTATTCATAGATTCCATATTTTCAAATTCGCCTACTCATTAAAATTTATTTGTAATCCAAAAAATCAATATTAATGCCGATTTTATGGTCATTTATGGACATGCAAAGTGTGGCAAAACAGTTTAAATCACCTGATGATACATGTGTTCCCAGCCAAGTCTGAACAAGGTGATGATCTACCTTTACGTTTCAACTCTCATCATATAAGCAAGGTTCCTTTTCATGGTCTATTTAGTGCCACATTTCCCACATTTGTGTTGGTGATTTTTCTATTTAAAATGCCGTCAAGTATAATGCTGAAGGTATAGTTAGTGTTCTTAAGCACAAGAAGTCTTGAATATGTAACAATTAGTGAGAAAAAGAGTATGTTAGATAAGCCTCATTCAGACATGATTCATAATGCTGTTGGTCATGATATCAATGTTAATAAATCAGCAATATTAAATAAGTAGTCTTTAAACAGAGACACAAATAAGACAAAGTTATGTATTGATTCGTTGATGAAAAACTTTTGACCAAGAATCTAAACATGTATTTTGCATAGGAACAATAAGTCAGTACTCACTAATTCAGTTTTCACGGAGATTTTACAGAACATAACTACCATGAATAATGAAAATCAGGGGTATTTCTAAAGCTTATTTCCAGGATTAAATGAAATAATACATTCAAAAGAAAGCATATTATTATATGGTTCTGTTAATATTGTGACTATCAATACTGTGAGTATTCTTACAGACTAAACTGTTTTTACACAGTGCAGGAAGCTTTTAGGCTATTGGAAAGGCATATTCCTACTTCAATGCACTAAATGAATCCTCCTTGCTTCAGGCAATATGAGAATGCGGCTCAATAGCCCATGTATAGAAATAGCATTATACCAAGCAGTGACTTACTCAGAAAGAACTATTTCAAGTTCAGGGAAAGCCTGTTTTCCCTTGTCAAATTGTCCTAAATAATTCACCCTACAAATTCCATTGCATAGTTTCTCCTTTGGATGTACTTATTATTCTGACTTTAACTTCAGTGGTCTTTATAATCTTTTTAACTTCTCTATGGGCTTGTCTTTTCATACTGTTCATACTGTTCATGGGGTTCTCAAAGCAAGAATACTGAGGTGGTTTGCCATTCCCTTCTCCAGTGGACCACATTCTGTCAGACATCTGACCATGGCCCGTCCATCTTGGGTGGTCCCATACTACATGGCTTAGTTTCATTGAGGTAGACAAGGTTATGGCCCTTGTGATCAGATTGGCTAGTTTTCCATGATTATGGTTTCAGTGTGTCTGCCCTCTGATGCCCTCTTGCAACAGCTACCATCTCACTTGGGTTTCTCTTACCTTAGACGTGGGGTATTTCTTCACAGCTACTGTAGCAAAGCACAGTTGCTGCTCCTTATCTTGAACGAGGTCACCCCTCCTGACCTTGAATGTGGAGTAGTGCCTCTCGGCCCTCCTCTGCGTGTGCAGCCGCCGCTCCTTGGATGTGGGGTTGCTCCTCTCAGCCGCTGCCCCTGACCTCGGGCGTGGGGTAGCTCCTCTCGGCTGTGCTTCTGCATGGTTCATCACAGCTGGAATTCTGAAATAGATGGGAATACCAGACAACCTGACCTGCCTCTTGAGACACTTATATGCAGGTCAGGAAGCAACAGTTGGAACTGGACATGGAACAACAGACTGGTTCCAATTAGGAAAAGGAGTACGTCAAGGCTGTATATTGTCACCCTGCTTATTTAACTTAAATGCAGAGTATATCATGAGGATAGCTGAGCTGGGTGAAGCATAAGCTGGAATCAAGATTGCCAGGAGAAATATCAATAACCTCAGACATGCAGATGACACCACCCTTATGGCAGAAAGTGAAGAGGAACTAAAAAGCCTCTTGATGAAAGTGAAAGAGGAGAGTGAAAAAGTTGGCTTAAAGCTCAACATTCAGAAAACTAAGATCATGACATCCGGTCCCATCACTTCATGGGAAATAGATGGGGAAACAGTGGAAACAGTGTCAGACTTTATTTTTATGGGCTCCAAAATCACTGCAGATGGTGATTGCAGCCATGAAATTAAAAGATGCTTACTCCTTGGAAGTAAAGTTATGACCAACCTAGATAGCATATTCAAAAGCAGAGACATTACTTTGGCAACAAAGTTCCATCTAATCAAGGCTATGGTTTTTCCAGTGATCATGTATGCACGAGAGAGTTGGACTGCGAAGAAAACTGAGTGCCGAAGAATTGATGGTTTTGAACTGTGGTGTTGGAGAAGACTCTTGAGAGTCCCTTGGACTGCAAGAAGATCCAACTAGTCCATTCTACAGGAGATCAGTCCTGGGTGTTCTTTGGAAGGACTGATGTTGAAGCTGAAACTCCAGTACTTTGACCACCTCATGCGAAGAGTTGACTTATTGGAAAATACCCTGATGCTGGGAGGGATTGGGGGCAGGAGGAGAAGGGGACAACAAAGGACGTGAAGGCTGGATGGCATCACCAACTAGATGGACATGAGTTTGGGTGAACTCCGGGAACTGGTGATGGACAGGGAGGTCTGGTGTGCTGCAGTTCATGGGATCACAAAGAGTCAGACATGACTGAGCAACTGAACTGAACTGAACTGATGATCTTGTCTTTATACCCCAGCAATGGAAATGACACAGGCTAATTTAACAGTCATGGATGTTTATTCCTACCATCGTAACTTGAAATAATGTACTATTTATCTACCAGTTCTTCCAGACTTCAGAAATGCCTATGAAATACCAACAGAAAGTCAAAATAACTGATTAAAACAGATCTTTGTGTATAAGAGATTGAGTGTATGGGTATGTGCGCATAAAATTATTTTAGTGATTTAACTGTTATATAGAAATGCCATTTTTGAATTTTGAAAGAGATTAGTGTTCATATACATGAAGGCAATTGCACCCCACTCCGTTACTCTTGCCTGGAAAATCCCATGGACAGAGGAGCCTGGTGGGCTACAGTCCATGGGGTCACTAAGAGTCAGACATGACTGAGCAACTTCACTTTCACTTTTCACTTTCATGCATTGGAGAGGGAAATGGCAACCCACTCCAGTGTTCTTGCCTGGAGAATCCCAGGGACGTGAGAGCCTGGTGGGCTGCAGTCTATAGGGTCGCACAGAGTTGGGCATGACTGAAGTGACTTAGCAGCAGCAGCTGCCAAGTTATTTGCCAAAATGCAGCTTCAGAAATTATGTATTTTTGACAATTGAAAACTCAGAACTTACTTTTCCTGCTTTTGTATTTTGCAGCATTTTATATTGCTGACATTCATTAACTGCTTTGTTACATATTTTTAGTGCCAGAGAAAGCTTTAGAAAGCAGTGTTCTTTCCAAAGGCCATAAAATAATGACTTTTACTACAGAAAGCTAAAAGTTGCACATATTTTAGAAAAAAATGAAAGTTGAAATCTCCGTCTGAGCCTGGAAATCATGTAGACAAGCTTTTGATTTTGTGCCTCACTCCCATCCAAATTCTAAGAATTACTAGTGTATGCTGTTCTAGAGATTCTAATTGTCTTTCTCTTAGAATATTGTTTTAAATCTAGCCATGGCAACCAACTGTGAATATAAAACCCAAAAGATAGCTAGTTTATCCTTTTTACCCTTCAAACTCAAAAGTTTTAAACAATTAATGCAGATATTGAAAGTACAAAGTATTTTGCACTTAATTCTATTAAGCAGTCTAAGTCTAGGATCAATTCAATATTAGCCATAGTTTCTAAATTATTCTTGAGGAAAGTGCATTCTAGCTAACATTAAAATCAAGTCAAATTTATATTGTTTAATTCCTTTCTCTATATGTTTGAAATTATCCACCAAGTGCTGAATGTATCCTCATTTGAAACTTCACCATATGGATAAAACACTGCCTTCTCTCACAGAAGGCAGTGGGCAGAATAAAGATGAAAAGTTCGTTACACTGACAATGACAAGAGAGGAAAATATGATTTTACTTCTCAGTTCTTCCAAAGACATAATCAAGGTCACAATGATAATCTATCTGAAATATAAAACTTGTGCTCCTAAGCAATCCCACCAAACTGAATAATTACATGTCTTAAAACATGGAGGGCTGAACTCAATTATATGATTTTTTCTCTAAATGATATCTTCAATGATCACATAATTACATATGAATTTATATTTTAGTACAGAGAAAAATAAGGATAATATAGTGAGGAGAAACATAAACATTAGTGTATTTAATTCAAAGAAATGTATTTTTTACTGAAGTAATATCCTCTGCATGTTTTTGGTGTCCAAACATCCTTTATTTGTGAACTTCTTGATAGTAAATGACATTTTTAAAATATCATTACTTGCCAAAATTAAACATTGACAACTATACATGAAATATAAAAATCTGGGTGTCTCTAGTCCATGAAACAAGTTAACCAGGGGAAACACTCTCCACCCTAACAGAAAGGATTAGATCCATTTGGCTGTTTAATATCATAGAAATAAGACCAACTGGTTATTAGTGGTTTTGCCTACTTACAATGACATAAACACAATATAAGCATTCTTTAACTTCATTGAAATGTTAAAACTTTTAAGCCAAAGACATGATTTCATCAACAGATATAATGATGTTGCCCTAAAATTCACCTCTATTCTGCTCTTTGGTTATACATTTCTTGATTGAGTTAACATTGTAATGTAGGTGCTTAAAAAGAAAAGACTAATATATAGCATAAAAAAACCACTAACATAATAAAACAAAGAGTTCCATACAATAAGGCAACAAAAGAGATAAGATGGAACCTTTAAAACATTCAATTAATCCAAAATGATACAGAAAAAGAAGAAACAAAACAAAGAGCACATTAGAGAAATAAATAAATAGCAACATGATGGACTTAACCCTACACGTATCAATAATTGCTTTAAATGCAATGGCCTAAAAGTCCTAATTAAAAGTCAAAGATTGTCATATTGGATAAATAAAGCAAAATTTGACTATAGGCTCCCTAGTTAAAACTCACTGTAAATATAAATATACACATATATTAAAAGTTAATAGGATGTATGTTAGTTTGCTGAAGCTTCTACACTAAGTACTAAGATTTGGGTGACAAAACAACAGAAATTTATTATCTCATAGTTCTATAGACTAAAAGTATGTAAGTAAGGTGTTAGCAGGATTATGCTTCCTCTGAAACTCTGGGAAAAATCCTTGCATGCCTCCTCCTACTTTCTTATGGTGACTGGAAAAATTGGTATTCCTTGACTTACAGTTCCATAAGATCAATCTTTCCTTTCATCTTCATGTGGCATTCTGCTTATGCCTGTGTTCTTCACATCATCTTCCTTCAGTACATACTTATCTTTGTGTCTGATAATTTTCTTTTTATTATAAGAATATCAGTTATATTGAACCTCATTTTAACTCTGTAAAGACCCTATCTTTTGGGGAGGACACAATTCAGCCCATAAGAGATGGGGAAGGATATACGTGCTAACATTAATCAAAGCAAAAAAAAAGCTGAAGTTGTTATGTTAATGTCAGTCAAATAAAATTTCAAGCAAGTGATATTACCAAGGATTGTTGTTCAGTAGCTCAGTCCTGTCTAACTCTTTGTGACCCCGTGGACTGCCAGGCATCCCTGTTCTTCCCCATCTCCTGGAGCTTGCTCAAACTCATATCCATGCAACCATCTCATCCTCTGTCACCCCCCTTCTACTCCTGCCTTCAATGTTTCCCAGCATCAGGGTCTTTTCTAATGAAAATATAATTAGAACGGCCACATCAGGTGCCCAAAATATTGGAGCTTCAACTTCAGCATCAGTCCTTCCAATGAATATTTAGGATTGATTTTCTTTAGGATTGACTGGTTTGATCTCCTTGCAGTCCAAAGGACTCTCAAGAGTCCTCTCCAACACCGCAGTTCAAAAGTCACAATTCTTTGGTGTTCAGCCTTCTTTATTCCATGTTATTAAAGTCATCAATCCATAAAAGTACACAATGATACTAAACATTTATATAACTATTAACAGGTATGGAATACATGAAGCAGAAATAGATAGAACAGAAAGAAGAAATAAATCCATATTTATAGTGAGAAATTTCAGTACTTTTCTCTGGGTAATTGATAAAAAAAAGTAGACAGAATATCAGCATGGTTATAGTAGATAAACAACATTATCAACCAATATGATCTTAATACACTCCAACCAATAGCTGTAAAATACATATTCTTTTCAAATGCACATGGATATTGACCAAGATAGACCATATTCTGGGACATAAAACAACTTTCAATGAATTTAAAAGGATTCAAGTCATATCAAGTATGCTCTGTGACCACATGGAATAAAAATATAAATCAATAACAGAAAAATTCTCAGGAAAATCTTGAAGTATTTATAAACTCTGGGAGAGGAAACAGTTTTCTTCAACAACCTCTTAGGGTTCCTGACTGGGTCTGAATATTAACAAAAGAAAGGCATATTTTGTTGAATTTTTAAATGTACATGGGGAACATTCATGAGTGAATGAAAACCTGAAGAAACTATCAGAGTAGGAAATTTTTAATGCCTTTCAGAAAAAGAAACAATAAATTTGTGTGAAGAATGACAAGACAAAGGGCCATGAGTTAGCAAATAGTGAAGAAGTAACTTGGAAGATAAGGGTTGGTTTAATAAGAGTTGTTTATACAGATTTTTTGATCCCAAATTCCCTGTCTCTGGTGATAAGAATGTGTTTCTTCCTTCTTGTGGGAGATTTATCTACTATTTTCAAAGAAGAAAGGTGAATTGTGGGAGTGAAGTCAGAGTTTTCTTCTTGCTTCTGCTGTTATCTCAAATTCCTTTAGCTTAAGATATTAAATATCAAGGTGCTATATTTGGGGTAGCATGTCCTGAACTCTATCAAACTAAGCAGCACATTTCCAACTACCCAATGGGTGAACACTGATTTCAAGTTACATTAAGAAGGATTGCAAATTAAATGAAAATGAAATTACAACATACCAATATTTGTAGCTCAGTCAGTAAAGAATCAGCCTGCAGTGCAGGAGACCTGGGTTTGATCCCTGGGTCGGGAAGGTTCCCTGGAGAAGGAAATGGCAACCCACTCCAGAATTCTTGCCCAGAAAATCCCACGGACAGAGGAGCCTGCTGGGCTGCAGTCCATGGGGTCACAAAGGGTTGGGCATGACTGAACAACTAACACTAACCCCACTAAATCAGTACTTTGGGGGATTTACAGCATTAAATGGTTATATTAGAAAATAAGAAAGTTTTCCAATTAAGGACCTTTGTTTCCCTTTGGAAACCAGGGAAAGAAGAGCAAAGTCATTTCAAAATAAGGATAAGAATGAAAAACATTAAGATCAGCATGGAAGTAAATTCAATTAAAAAATAGAAAAACAATAGACATGAAAAAGAGAGAATTTTACCATGTTCATGACATGAATGGGATCACAGAGTCAGACACGACTTAGCAACTGAACAAAAACATGAAGTGAAACACTCAGTATTGCAAGATTGATAATGATACTTAAGATGGTTGATATTATCCATAAATGTTTCAATAAAATCAAAGTAATTCTAATTAAAATCCCAGCTATCTTTTTGTAGAAATGGGCACACTGATTATGAAATTCGTATAGAAATAAAAAGAATCCATAATAAGTTTAACAACTTTGAAAAAGAAGAAAAAGTTAGAGTACTAACACTATCTTTTTTTTTTTTTTAATTTTCACGATATGTTCCCCCACTTTATTCAGCTATAAAATATCTTACTTTAAGGCTTATACTGCAACTATAATCAAAGACAACATTCTATTAATATGAAACTAGATCCATGGAACAGAAGAGTAAATCCAGATATAAATTCACATATATGGGCAACCTAATATTGAAAAGCATGCTTTGTTAATAGAGTGGAGAAAGAAGAACCTTTTCAGTAAATGGTGCAGAAAAAGAAGCTATACATATCTTAAAAAGTTAAACATATTCCTTTAATATGGTTCAGTCATTCCACTTCTAAGTTTTACCCAAGAGTAATGAAAGTATCAGATCAGATCAGATCAGATCAGTCGCTCAGTCGTGTCTGACTCTTTGCGACCCCATGAATCGCAACACGCCAGGCCTCCCTGTCCAGCACCAACTCCCGGAGTTCACTCAGACTCACGTCCATCGAGTCAGTGATACCATCCAGCCATCTCATCCTCTGTCATCCCCTTCTCCTCTTGCCCCCAATCCCTCCCAGCATCAGAGTCTTTTCCAATGAGTCAACACTTCGCATGAGGTGGCCAAAGTACTGGAATTTCAGCTTTAGTATCATTCCTTCCAAAGAAATCCCAGGGCTGATCTCCGTCAGAATGGACTGGTTGGATCTCCTTGCAGTCCAAGGGGCTCTCAAGAGTCTTCTCCAACACCACAGTTCAAAAGCATCAATTCTTCGGCGCTCAGCCTTCTTCACAGTCCAACTTCGTATACATTTATACAAAATTTTGTAAAAAATAATCATTCAGCTTTATTTGTAATCTAAGAACTGAAAACAATTCAAATGTGTAGTGAGTGGACAAAACAGTTTTTGTTCAGTCGCTGTCATGTCCAACTCTTTTCAACTCCATGAAATGTAGCATTCTAGGATCCTCTACCCTCCACTGTTTGCCAGAGTTTGCTCAAATTCATGTCCATTGAATCAGTGATGCTATCTAACCATCTCATCCTCTGCTGCCCTCTTCTCATTTTGACTTAAATCTTTCCCAGCATCAGGGTCTTTTCTAATGAGTTGGCTCTTCACATCAAAGTATTGGAACTTCAGCTTCAGCATCAGTCCTTACAATGAATATTCATGGTTGATTTCCTTTAGGATTGACTAGTTTGATCTCTTTGCAGTTCAAAGGACTCTCAAGACTCTTCCCCAGCACCACAATGGTGCAGGGAGGGAAGTGGGAGGGGGGTTCAGGATGGGGACCATGTGTACACCTGTGCCGGATTCATGTTGATGTATGGCAAAACCAATACAATATTGTAAAGTAATTAGCCTCCAATTAAAATAAATAAATTTAAATTTAAAATAAAAAAAATAAAATATTTTAAAAAAGCACCAATTCTTCAGCACTCAACCTTCTTTATGAACCAACTTTAACATCCATACATGACTACTGGAAAAATCATAGGTCTGACTACATGGACTTTTGCCAGTGAAGTGGTGTCTGCTTTTTAATATGCTGTCTAGGTTGGTCATAGCTTTCCTTCAAAGGAGCAAGCTTCTTTTATATTCATGGCTGAATCACTGTCTGCAGTGATTTTGGAGCCTAAGAAGATAAAATCTGCCACCACTTCCAATTTTTCCCCTTCTATTTGTCATGAAGTGATGGGGCAAGATGCTATGATCTTAGTTTTTTGAATACTGAGTTTCAAGTCAGCTTTTTCTCTCTTCTTTCACCCTCATCAAGAGGTTCTTCACTTTCTGCCATTAGATTGGTGTCTTCTGCAAATCTGAGGTTGTTGATATTTCTCCTTGCAATCTTGATTCCATCTTATGATTCATCCAGCCTGGCATTTTACATGATGTATTGTGCATATAGGTTAAATAAGCAGGGTGGAAGTACACAGCCTTCATGTATACCTTTGACAGTTTTGAATCAGTCAGTTTTTCCATGTCCGGTTCTAACTGTTGCTTCTTGACCTGCATACAGGTTTCTCAGGAGACAGGTAAGGTGGTCTGATAATCCCATCTATTGAAGAATTTTCCACAGCTTGTTGTGATACACACAGTCAAAGGATTTGGTGTAGTCAATGAAGCACAAGTACATATTTTTCTGGAACCCCCTTGCTTTCTTCAGATACAACAGATGTTGGTAATTTGATCTCTGGTTCCTCTGCCTCTTTGAAACCCAGCTTGTACATCTGGAATTTCTCAGTTCACATATTGCTGAAGCCTAGCTTGAAGGATTTTAAGCATAAACTTGGTAGCATGTGAAATGACAGCAATTGTACACTAGTTTGAACAGTCTTTGGTATTGCATTTCTTTGGGATTGGAATGAATATTTACCTTTTGCAATCCTGTGGTCATTGCTGAGTTTTTTAAAATTTGCTGACATATTGAGTGCAGCACTTTAATGGCATCAGCTTTTAGGATTTGAAATAGCTCAGCTGGAATTCCATTACCTCCACTAGCTTTGTTCATAGTAATGCTTTCTTAAGGCCCACTTGACTTCACACTCCAGGATGTCCAGTTCTAGGTGAGTGACCTAAAAGTTGTGGTTATCTAGGTCCTTCAGGCTTTTCTTGTATGGTTCTTCTATGCATTCTTGTCACCTCTTCTTTAAAAAAAAATATTTTTTAACTGAAGGATAATTGCTTTACAGAGTTCTGTTGTTTTCTGTCAAACCTCAACATGAATCAGCCATAGGTATACATATATCCCCTCCCTTTTGAAACTCCCTCCAATCTCCCTCCCCATCCCACCCCTCTAGGTTGATACAGAGCACTTGTTTGAGTTTCCAGAGCCATACAGTGAATTTCCATTGGTTATCTATTTTACAGATGGTAATATAAGATTTCATGTAACTCTTTCCATATCCCTAAGTCTATTCTCTATGTCTGTTTCTCTGTTGCTGCCCTGAAAATAAATTCTTCAGTACCATTCCTCTAGATTCCACGTATATGTGTTAGAATATGATTTATCTTTCTCTTTCTGACTTACTTCACTCTGTGTAATACATTCTAGGTTTATGAATTTCATTAGAACTGACTCAAATGTATTCCTTTTTATGGGTGAGTAATGTTCCATTGTGAAGACAGCTGAGCGCTGAAGAATTGATGCTTTTGAACTGTGGTGTTAGAAAAGACTCTTGAGAGTCCCTTGGACTGCAAGGAGATCCAACCAGTCCATTCTAAAGGAGATAAGTCCTGGGTGTTCTTTGGAAGGGATGATGCTAAAGCTGAAACTCCAGTACTTTGGCCACATCATGCGAAGAGTTGACTCATTGGAAAAGACTCTGATGTTGGGAGGGATTGGGGGCAGGAGGAAAAGGGGATGACAGAGGATGAGATGGATGGATGACATCACTGACTCGATGGATGTGAGTTTGGGTGAACTCTGGGAGTTGGTGCTGGACAGGGAGGCCTGGCGTGCTGCAATTCATGGGGTCGCAAAGAGTTGGACACGACTGAGCAACTGAACTGAACTGGACTGAACTGAATGTTCCACTATGTATATGTACCACAACTTCTTTATCCATTGATCTGTCGATGGACATATGGGTTGATTCCATGTTCTAGCTATTGTAAATAGTGTTGCAATGAACAATGGAATACGTGTGTCTTCTTCAATTTTGGTTTCCTCAGTGTATATGCCTAGGACTGGGATTGCTGGGTAATATGGTAGTTTTATTACTAGTTTTTAAGGAATCTCCATACGTCTTCCATAGTTGTCACCCTTCTTAGTCTCATCTGCTTTTGTTAGATCTTTATATTCTCTATCTTTTATTGTGTCCATCCTTGAATGAAATGTTTCCTTAATACCTCCAATTTTCTTGAAGAGATCCCTAGTCTTTCTCATTCTATTCTTCTACTCTTATTTCTTTGAACTGTTCATTTAAGAAGGCCTTCTTTTTTTTAACTTTATTTTCTTTTAATTTAAATTTCTTATCTCTTCTTGGTATTCTCTAGAACTCTGCACTCAGTTGGGTATATCTTTCCCTTTCTCCCTTGTCTTTCTCTTCTCTCTCTCTCTCTCTCTCTCTCTCTTTTTTTGTAAAGCCTCATCAGACAACCACTTTGCCTTCTTTCATTTCTTCTTCTTTGGAATGCTTTTGGTCACTGCCTTCAGTACAATGTTATGAATCTCCATCCATAGCTCTTCAAGCATCTGTCTACCAGACTACTCCTTTGAATCTATTCATTATTTCCACTGTATAACCATAAGGAATTTGATTTAGATCATACCTGAATGTCGTAGTGTTTTTCCCTACTTTCTTCAATTTAAGCCTGAATTTTTCAATAAGGAGCTCATGATTTGAACCACTGCCAGCTCCAGGTCTTGTTTTTACTGGGCGTATAGAGCTTTTCTATCTTTGGCTGCAAAGAACAAAGTCAATCTCATTTCAGTATTGCCCATCTGGTGATGTTCATGTGTAGACTCATTTCTTGGGTTGTTGGAAATGGGGGTTTGCTATGACCAGCGTGCTCTTTTGACAAAAATATGTTTTCCTTTGCCCTGCTTCATTTTGAACTCCAAGGCTAAACTTGCCTGTTATTCCAGTCATGTCTTGACTTTCTACTTTTGTATTCAAATCCCTTGTAATGAAAAGGATATCTTTTTTTGGTGTTATTTCTAGAAAGTGTTGTAGGTCTTTACAGAACCAGTTAACTTCAGCTTCTTCAGCATCAGTGATTAGGGTACAGACTTGGTTTACTCTGATGTTGAATGTTTGGCCTTGGAAGTGAAGCGAGATCATTCTGTCATTTTTTAAATAGTATTTCATTTTATGTAAAATAAAATGTGGAATACATAAGATGAAATACTACTCAGCAATAAAAATTAATGAACTCTAAGTGCAGGTTATCTAGTCCCTTAAATCTATTTCTCACTTCCACTGTATAATCATAAGGGATTTGATTTATGTCATACCTGAATGGTCAAGTGGCTTTCCATACTTAGTCTGAATTTGGCAATAAGGAGTTCATGGTCTGAGCTACAGTCAGCTCCTGGTCTTGTTTTGGTTGACTGTATAGGGCTTCTCCATCTTTGGCTGCAAAGGATATAATCAATCTGATTTCGGTGTTGACCATCTGGTGATGTCCATGTGTAGAGTCTTCTCTTATGTTTTTGTAAGAGGGTATTTGCTATGATGAGTGCATTTTCTTGGCAAAACTCTATTAGTCTTTGCCCTGCTTCATTCCGTATTCCAAGGCCAAATTTGCCTGTACTCCAGGTGTCTCTTGAGTTCCTACTTTTGCATTCCAGTCCCCTATAATGAAAAGGACATCTTTTTTGGGTGTTAGTTCTAAAAGGTCTTATAAGTCTTCAAAGAACCGTTCAACTTCAGCTTCTTCAGCATTACTGGTTGGGGCATAGACTTGGATTACTGTGATATTGAATGGTTTGCCTTGGAAACGAACAGAGATCATTCTGCATGCAAGAACTGCATTTCAAACTCTTTTGTTGACCATGATGGCTACTCTATTTCTTCTAAGGGATTCCTATACACTGTACTAGATATAATGTTCATCTGAGTTAAATTCACCCATTCCAATCCATTTTAGTTCGCTGATTTACTCTTGCCATCTCTTGTTTGACCACTTCCAATTTGCCTTGATTCATGAAACTGACATTCCAGGTCCTATAGATCTATAGATCTATCTATAGATCTGATAGATGAAGTGCCTGATGAACTATGGACTAAGGTTCATGACATTGTACAGAGGACAGGGATCAAGATCATCCCCATGTAAAAGAAATGCAAAAAAGCAAAATGGCTGTCTGGGGAGGCCTTACAAATAGTTGTGAAAAGAAGAGAAGTGAAAAGCAAAGGAGAAAGGGAACGATATAAGCATCTGAATGCAGAGTTCCAAAGAATAGCAAGAAGAGATAAGAAAGCCTTCCTAAGTGATCAATGCAAAGAAATAGAGGAAAACAACAGAATGGGAAAGGCTAGAGATCTCTTCAAGGAAATTAGAGATACCAAGGGAACATATCATGCAAAGATGGGCTCAATAAAGGACAGAAATGGCATGGACCTAACAGAAGCAGAAGATATTAAGAAGAGGTGGCAAGAATACACAGAAGAACTGTACAAAAAAGATCTTCAAGCCCAAGATAATCACGATGCTGTGATCACTCACCAAGAGCCAGACATCCTGGAATGTGAAGTCAAGTGGGCCTTAGAAAGCATCATTAAGAACAAAGCTAGTGAAGGTGATGGAATTCCAGTTGAGCTATTTCAAATCCAAAAAGATGATGCTGTGAAAGTGCTGTAATCAATATGCCAGGAAATTTTGAAAACTCAGCAGTGGCCACAGGACTGGAAAAGGTCAGTTTTCATTCCAATTCCAAAGAAAGGCAATTCCAAAGAATGCTCAAACTACCACACAATTGCACTTATCTCACACACTAGTAAAGTAATGCTCAAAATTCTCCAAGCCAGGTTTCAGCAATACGTGAACCATAAACTTCCAGATATTCAAGCTGGTTTTAGAAAAGGCAGAGGAACCAGACATCAAATTGCCAACATCTGCTGGATCACCAAAAAAACAAGTGAGTTCCAGAAAAACATCTATTTCTGCTTTATTGACTATGCCAAGCCTTTGACTGTGTGGATCACAGTAAACTGTGGAAAATTCTGAAAGAGATGGGAATACCAGACCACCTGACCTGCCTCTTTAGAAACCTATATGCAGGTCAGGAAGCAACAGTTAGAACTGGACATGGAACAACAGACTGGTTCCAAATAGGAAAAGGAGTATGTTAAGGCTGTATATTGTCACCCTGCTTATTTAACTTATATGCAGAGTACATCATGAGAAACGCTGGACTGGAAGAAACACAAGCTGGAATCAAGATTGCTGGGAGAAATATCAATAACCTCAGATGTGCAGACGACACCAGCCTTATGGTAGAAAGTGAAGAGGAACTAAAAAGCCTCTTGATGCAAGTGAAAGTGGAGAGTGAAAAAGTTGGCTTAAAGCTCAACATTCAGAAAACTAAGATTATGGCATCCGGTCGATGGGGAAACAGTGGAAACAGTGTCAGACTTCATTCTTTTGGGTTCCACAATCACTGCAGATGGTGACTGCAGCCATGAAATTAAGACACTTACTCCTTGGAAGGAAAGTTATGACCAACCTAGATAGCATATTGAAAAGCAGAGACGTTAGTTTGCCAACATGGGTCCATCTAGTCAAGGCTATGGTTTTTCCTGTGGTCATGTATGGATGTGAGAGTTGGAGTGTGAAGAAGGCTGAGTGCCAAAGAACTCATGTTTTTGAGCTGTGGTGTTGGAGAAGATTCTTGAGAGTCCCTTGGACTGCAAGGAGATTCAACCAGTCCATTCTGAAGGAGATCAGCCCTGGGATTTCTTTGGCAAGAACGATGCTAAAGCTGAAACTCCAGTACTTTGGCCACCTCATGTGAAGAGTTGACTCACTGGAAAAGACTCTGATGCTGGGAGGGATTGGGGGCAGGAGGAGAAGGGGACGACAGAGGATGAGATGGCTGGGTGGCATCACTGACTCGATGGACGTGAGTCTGAGTGAACTCCAGGAGCTGGTGATGGATAGGGAGGCCTGGCATGCTGCGATTCATGGGGTCGCAAAGAGTCGGACACGACTGAGTGACTGAACTGAACTGAACTGAAGTGCAGGTTACAGCATGAATGAAGCTTTAAATAATTTTGCTTAGTGAAAGAAAACAGTAAAAGAGTAATTAATGAAAGATTCCTTTTATTTGAAAACTTAGAAGATATTTGTGGTTGCCTGTGAAGGTTGGTGGGTCAAGATTACAAAAGGGTAGTAGGAAACTTTTGAGGTTTGATATATTCATTACATTATTTTTAGTGATAGTTTCAAATTATTAATATATGCTAAGACTGTCAAAATTATATATTTTAAATATGTGCAATTTATTTTGTGTCAATTCTGCTCAATAAAGCCATTTAATGTTTTTTTGAAAGTTATAGCTCTTATTTTTAACAGGTCATCAGATGGTTCTAATATGTATGCGGGGTTGAGAACCAGAGATCTAGCTATTTCACCACAAGGTGTGAAAAAGCTGATTGTTCATATATCCCTTTTTATCTTCTTTTCTATGCATTTATTTGCTTAAAAAGACATGCTATTTTTCACTTCAGTTAGATAAAGACCTAGCTTGAAAAGAGGTATATTTGCAGCAATCTTTAATTCCTCGAACTATTCATTTAATATTGCTGTATATCATGGAATGTTAAAGGAAGAGACAAATATGTGGATCATCTTTCCTTGGTGTTTTGTTAGGTTAAGGGACAGAGTGAATTTTCACCTAGACAGGAGAAAATACTGTAATATTAGGACTAAAAAAAAATCTCTGTTAAATTTTTTTCATTGAACCAGCCATAGACCAGTAGGGGCCAGATAACTAGTAAAATATCCTAAGTTTCTTCAGGGAAAAATATAGTGTATCGAATAATGTACTGAATGATACTTGGTCAAATTATGTTAGTATTATTTCCAACTCTGAACATCCACTTTATTAAGAAAAAAATAGTTGAAGTCCAAATGGATGTTTAAAAATAAATTGAGGAATTCTCAAAGGAAGTAAGATCATTTACCATATAAAAGAGAAGACTTTGGTTGGGCAAGGAGTATGACAGGTATTAACATTTGAAAGAAGGGAAGGAGCATCTTCTATGGTGAGGATAATGACAATATCCCTGGAGAAACAATGAAAATGTGACTCCAGAGGAATTATTTTTATGTTATTATTTTTGTTTCATAATTGAATTCAGGCAGTGTGACTCTAGGTAAAGACAATTTGTACACAATCTTAGATTCTTTCACACAGTGGCTGGGATCACCATGCACTCCTCCACATCATCACAATCACACAATTGATATGTCTCTAATCTGTGCTGTGACTCTACAGTACAGCTCCTTCACAAGAAATTCCCACTAGGAAATAACTCAAGAAACACTTTGGAAAGAGTTACATGTCTTCACTCCCTAACAAAGTAAAGACCCAAGTAAATTATAGTTTTAGACAAGCCGGTCTACCTGGAACCTCCAATATATCGCTTGGCTGATTCAAGCTTATTATTTCACATTAGAAACTAGCCTCTCAGGTACAGATGTCCTATTTTAGGTGAGAAATTTGAATGGATTTTTCAATTAAAGAAAACATTCATTTTATCTAAATTACCATTGCTATTTGTGTTCATTGACTAGAGAATTCTAATTCATCAATTAGCCCCAAATCATCTTTTGTTCTGAAGGCTTATTACACAAGCCAGTTTCAAAGATATCATGTCATATCAATGATATCAAGTGATATCAATGTATTCCTTCTAGAATTAACAAATGGAACTTATAGAAAATGAGTAATGGAGTATTCTAATTAGTTAACTCTCATGTTTGAATTTCTTTAAATACCATTATATAAACATGAAAATTTTAATATCAAAGGTAATACTTATCACTAAAACTAGAATCTGCAGGCTTGTTTGTTTTACTTTAGAATGTATCTGAATATGTAAAGTATCTTTATTAACAGCAACAATTGGTCTATGTGCTTATAAACTAAATTCAGGTTATTTCATTATTTTGGATTCTGAGTAAATGGAACTTTACTATATTGGGCTCAGCATGAATCTATTATATTCTATTTGAGCTTAAGGATAACATTATTCAGGTATTCAGGGAGATTAAACACTAATATAGTAAAGTTCCATTTACTCAGAATGCAAAATAATGAAATAACCTGAATTTAGTTTACAAGCACATAGACCAATTGTTGCTGTTAATAAAGATACTTTATATACATGCACTCATATACACAAAATATACTTTATTTGCACTATTTGTAGATTTCATGGAAACAAAGGCTTTTAGAACTTCATGATTTCTTCCCATTTTTAACGATGATTGAAAATGTCTAGTTTCTGTGACTGTCATCAGTATACACATATCCAGCATCAGGCCAAAAATGTGAATCTTGACAGCTCCTGCCAAGGCAGTAACATTGCTCTCAGCTGGACTTTCAATTCCTTGCAACAGGCAGGACATCAACAATGTCAACTCATTTATCTACAGTGGTAATGGCCCTAGCTTATTATGAGAGTACATGAGAATCCAGGTTTTAGAAATACGACTAAAATACTTAAATATAGGGCTTGCCAGGTGGCGCTACTGGTAACAAACCCACCTGCCAATGCAGGAAACTTAAGAAAACACGAGTTTGATCCCTGGGTCAGGAAGATCTCATGGAGGAGGGCATGGCAACCCACTCCAATATTCTTGCCTGGAAAATCCCATGGACAGAGGAGCCTGGCAGGTTACAATCCATATGGTGGTGCAGAGTCGCACATGACCAAAGTGACTTAGCACACACACATTCCAATATAAAATTAAAAGTTAAAATAAGAAAAGGACTAATATAGAGTTAAGGGAAAAAATGCAGTCCCAAAAGCTTTCTTTCAATAATTTAAAAAGTTACCTAAGATAAGAACATATCAAAACACAGAAATGGAAACTACTCAAATAGATTTTCTAAAAAGAGGGAAGAGTTTACTATAACATTTAAGAGTATGAGCTTTGGTCACTTTATTCATCTGTTAAACAAGGTAATGATTCTTAATGCCAGTGTGTAGTAAGAACCAAATGAGGTTCACATGTTAAATGCTTAGCTCAGGGTCTGGCACATAGTCATCATTCTCTATATTAAAGCCATAATAATTTAGAACAGGGGTAGTATTATAGAGACCCAGACAAGGTGTCTTGATGTTAAGTTTTTTTCCTTTAAAGTGTTTTAAACTGTTTTATCGGACTGTAGTTTGGAGGAAAATATGAAAGTAGCACCATTCTTCATTGAACCAATTGCCCCGAATATTTATTCATACTGATTGTTTTGCAGTTGCTAAATCATGTCCAACTCTATGCCACCACATGGACACATGTGGTGTCCAACTCTGTGCACACCAGGTTGCCCTGTCCCTCACTTTCTCCTGGAGTTTGCTCAAACTTATGATGCCATCCAACCATCTCATCCTCTGTTGCCCCATTCTCCTCATGCTCTTGATCTTTCCCAGCAGCAGGGTCTTTTACAATGTTTTGGATCTTTGCATCAAAGTATTGGAGCTTCTTTTTCAGTATCAGTCTTTCCAATGAATACTCAAGGTTGATTTCTATTAGGATTGACTAGTTTGATCTCCTTGCAGTCCAAGGGACTCTCAAGAGTCTTCTCCAGCACCACAATTCAAAAACATCATTCTTTGGCACTCAGCCCTCTTTATGGTCCAACTCTCACATGATATATGACCACTGGGAAGACTTTAGCTTTGACTATATGGACCTTTGTCGGCAAAGTGATGTCTTTGCTTTTTAATATGCTGTCTAGGTTTGTCATAGCTTTTCTCCCAAGGAGCAAGTGTCTTCTAATTTCATGACTGCAGTCACCATCTGCAGTGATTTTGGAGCCCGAGAAGAGAAAATCTGTCACTGCTTCTATTTTTTTCCCTTCTATCTGCCATGAAGTGATGAGATCCTATGATGTGATCTGTTTTTATTTTATTTTTTTAATATTGAGTTTTAAGCCAGTTTTTTCACTCTCCTCATTCACCCTAATCAGGGGGCTCTTTAGTTCCTCCTCACTTTATGCCATTACAGTGGTATCATCTGTGTATGTGAAGTTACTCATACTTAATTATGCACTATTTTATTTACATAATAGGTTCTGATTATATTCATCTTATTCCTTGTCTTGCAGTATGTTTATATTTGTGTATGTATACATGTAACACTGAAATCCCTGCATAGGGAAGAGGATCTTTGTAAGTTAGTTTCTAGATGTTTCTCCCTTTTTAACACATACGATGTGATGTAACTGTGAGTACCCATACAAACACATGTGTACCCATGTGCATGTTTAAAGGCAAAAATCATATACTACTGCCAGATAAATATTTATATCAGAAACTAGAAAAATAATATGCTCAATATAACTGCGATTGCTCCAACAAGTGGTTACTACCATTAGGGTAAAAGCTACCCTGCCTTTGTGAATTGAGGCCCAAGAACCATTTTAGCTTACTGGTTTGTTTTGTTCATCAGAAAATGTACAAACAAAGCACAGTCACTCCATGTCACAAAAATAAATGGTAGGACTTTGCTCCTACTGGAAACTGGAGGAAGTTAATTCCTACAATGCCTTCATTTTCTTTTTGGTTAAAAGGAATATTTCTTGGTATAACAGGTAGGGAAATATGTCATTTAATACTCAAGTGCTGATCTATTTTTTATGATATTCACTAACTTCCACAGATACTGAATATAACTTCTCTTCATCAGTTTATCCTGCATACTTCTTTTTCACATAGAAGAATACCTCATATATCATTGATTGATCTTGTTTTATGATATTTATTCAGCACTGTGCCTCTGGGCTGCCATTTCAAACTACGTTAACAAGCCAAACACTATCTTTATAGTGGTTCTTTGCTTAGAAGACTGGATACCACCAATGTCAGTTCAATAAACATAGCATGAAGAGTCATTTTCTTCATAGACAATTGAAACAAAATGTCAAGTGGAAACATCCTGTACTGTACAACTCCAAGAAAAATTGTTCAAATTCTGAAAATGTCTGAGATGCTCATTGGCTTTGACTGAATGATGAAAATGTGTAGAGATCTATTGCCCAAGAGCAATAATTCTGATAATGAACTATGAAGATTTTCATCCATTATATTCTTAATGGTGATTCAGTAAATGTAGATAATGCCAGATGTTTAAAAGTATACAGGATAAATTGTCTTTCTCCCATTTTAGGCATTGTCTGTTACAAATTTCAGCATGACCATTGTTGTAGATTCAGTCATTCAACATTAAGGCTGTTCTCCACAGAATATAGGGGCTATTGCTTTTGTCTAACAGTTGTCAAAATTCCTTCAACACTTGTTTCCACAATCACTTACCCAAGCTATACCCTTAACAACACAGAGAGAAACACTGGCTGCTGCTGCTGCTGCTGCTGCTAAGTCGCTTCAGTTATGTCCGACTCTGTGCAACCCCATAGATGGAAGCCCACTAGGCTCCTCCGTCCCTGGGATTCTCCAGGCAAGAACACTGGAGTGGGTTGCCATTTCCTTCTCCAATGCATGAAAGTGAAAAGTGAAAGGGAGGTCGCTCTGTCATGTCTGACTCTTAGCGACCCCATGGACTACAGCCTACCAGGCTCCTCCATCCATGGGATTTTCCAGGCAAGAGTACAGGAGTGGCATGCCATTGCCTTCTCCGGAAACACTGGTTACCAAACATTTATTCTTCCACAAAGATTAGTGTTCTCATTAAGTTTGGTTGTTAAGACATGTCATTGTACATACAACTACAATGTCATTAAAGGGAAAAAGCCAACACATGTCATCACTTAACAAGCATTTACTAGGCAACAACTATATAGCAGACCCACTGCTGCAATACCACAGTGACTATAGTACTATTACTCAGGTATGCTCATGGTACTATAGTAAAACACAGAAGACATCCAACTGATAATGGTCATGGAGAACATCAGAAAAGACTCTCAGGAGAGGTGAAGTTTGAGCTTAGCCACGAAGAATGATTAGGGAGTCAGCTGACAAATTATGATAGAAAAGGATATATGGTGAAGAGTGAAAGGTGGGTTAAGAGAATAGTAATGTGTAATAAAGTCTGATGTTAAATGATGACTCCCAAGATTTTCAACCTAATAGACTGAGAAATTTGTGCAATCAACAGGTCAAGTATATTTTTAATAACTGCTACCTGGGAGAACCATGATGGTTTCCTTTTAGAGTGTTCATTTTTAGAAGCGTTGGCAAAATTCTATTAGAAAATGAAAATATACAGGAAAGAAGGTAGACAATGAGGACTAAATTTGGAATTTGTGTGAATACAATCAAGTAGAAATAACTGAGGCCTCTTTATATGTCAAATCAGACATTTCAATTCACCAAATTATTTCATTGTTTGTTGAATTCATAGTTTCTAGGTACCATACCAATGTGGCCCTTTAGTGGCAACTCTCATACAGGCTTAGCATTTCCATAATCTTCAGATTTAAAGCACTTGAAGTAAACTTTGCAATGTACAATAATATTCCTTGTCATGTGGCAAATCTGCTTCTCTGTGACCAATCTACTTCAGTTCTAATAGAGACAGATAACACAAAAATTAGTGTCTCTGCCTTTTGTGAATCTCAAGAAAACTGTCCATCAAGTATCTAATATTAGTCTAATGCTGAAATGGTTTTGTAAACAAAATGTCTGCAAGAATTAGTGAAAGTAACCACAAAACAGAGGCAAAAATGACTTTTTAAGAACTCTCAGTTATCTGCCACAATAATCACTGGAGTGCAAAAATGACATCACTGTAAGGTGTTTCATGCCTCCTGTAGCCTATACAAAAAGGTGAAATCATGGTTAGCGTTATTTTGGTTCTGTACACTCCTTTACACTCCCATTTTCTGAAAGTTAAATCCATGAAAGTTATACATTATACCATCTTATTTTCTAAAATCATACCCAAATATTCTTGATGATAGAGCATTAACCACTCATCCACTTCTTCTTTATGTCAGATTTGAATGTTAGTTGAACTGATATTTTACAAAGGCAGCAAAAACAGTCTCTTCATATACTGGGAAATGTTTATACTCTTATTATAATCCACTATTTTTGAAAAATACGTATTTGGTTGAGTTGAGAATATAAAGTGATTAGTTCTTCCTCAATTAATTGTCTTCAAAGCCCTGAATTCAAATTTTTCTTTCATTCAGTGCTTTCCTCGGAGCATTTTATTACTTCTTTCTTTTAGCTAAAATCTACCAAATTTAAATTGACCCAAAAATCTAGTACATGAATCAGTGTTTATTAGTTTTTAAAATATATATGGAAAATACAGGTCTGGATGTCATAGGAGGAAAACTGTAGGCTATTTTTAAATTTAGAAAAGGTTCCATCTCCAAGAAAGATATTAGAATTGGGAACAGAACAATATATAATATACTCAGAGTAGGTAGCATAAATGAGTTTAAGGCTAAGATGAATATATACTTAGAATCAATACAGCTGGATATACTTGCTGAATAGCAAGATGTACCTGCTGCAGGACAACTAGATTGATACTGGCTCTTTCCAACAATAAATTCCATGTTTCAGAGTAATATTTCACAGCTGGCAATTGAAACAGTGGTGGGACAGTTGGATTGATTGACAATGAATGCAAGGTTTTATTTGTCAAGAAATGTGTTTCATGATTCATCATGGACTCACTGATTGATTTTATACTGGCTGCATAGAAAAAAAATTATAAGTCTATCACAGAAGGTCTTTTGAAATACATCAACAGCACTGATTCATCAGCACAGGCACGTTCTGAAAAATGCAAGTTTTCCTGTAGTCATTGCTGTTTAGGACAGAGGGCGGATGCATGTTGATGTATGGCAAAACCAATACAATATTGCAAAGTAAAAAATAAAATAAAATAAATAAATAAATAAAAATGAAAATGGAAGTAAGATGTTAACAATCAAAAAAAAAAAAAAAGAAAGAAATTCACATGTAATAAATGCAGGGTACAATCATCTCACTGAGGGTACATCACTTTGTTCTTGAAATTAAACTCTTTTCCACCTTGCTTGTCCCTTACAACTTATTCAACCACTGATGAATACCAGAAGGCCACAGAAGGACAAATGTATCAAGTTGACCTTGGCCTTACTCTTTTTGTGGTGCATAGGAACAACTCCAGTGTGATGGGTAATAAATGCTGAATATGCAGTCAGACAAGCCCAAATTGAAAAATCTGGCTTCCTTACTATATATCTCTGCAAAGGGAATGCATTATTTAATCATTGTAAGATTCACTTTCTTAGTGGAAGTGGAAATAATAATAATCCCATATTGTAAAGTTTAAAAGAAATAATACAAGTGATCAAAAATATTAGCTATTTATTTAGCAGTTTTGTTCACACATTAGGTAGTGTGGTCCAAGGCTACTCATAGGACTTGATGCCCTAAAATGAACAGCTATCCTTAGAAGTTTGCAAACAGTATTATGCGATCCCCTGCTAATCTTTGCACCCCTCAGCCATTTCCTGACTCATTTGGGGAGGCAAATGGTCATTTCTTTACCCAAACAAGGAGGTTGCTGCTCATAAACATTGGACAAATAACTTGATTTCTTAGTCATTCATCTTCCTATTTAAAAGTCAATTGAATGATCCATCTGTGAACAACTTAGTAATAAGAAAGTTGGAAAACCTTCTGATTTTTTAGAGTGGTCTATAAAACAGATTTCCTATGAATATGTGCAACATGCATGTTTGCTTAAGGTGCTGTAGTTTGAAAATTTATACAAAACCAAATCAAACCTGAGAGGCTGGTTGCAGAACATAGAAAACATTTGCAGGTGATTGAATTGCATAAACCCAGCACCAGGGAGCAGTAATAGCCCAATGTGATACACAACTCTTTGCTCAAAATTGTGGCAGACAGGCATCTTCTGTCTTCGAAATAAGGTACAAGGATGCTTTTAGTGTGGAGGAACAAATCTTTTATTCTTTCTTGGATAATGCCTTAGCATTGAAAATTCAGTGGAGAAAACAACAAGGGGAAAAAAGTTTTATTTTTGTTGAACAATTCATATTTTATTCATAAAAAATCAACATGAATTACTAAGGTGTCAGCAATTATATATCATTATTCCAATTCTGCTGACCACTTATTTTATCACCCCTAGATCAGTCAGCCTCTTTTGAGTTCTCACAAAAGAATAGGGTTGCTCTGCTTAGCTCAACCTAGGCCAACTTTACTCTCTGCCTCCTAGTGATGCCTCCTGGTTTTAACCTCTGACTGCTCCTCATCTCTCTGTTCATTTATATTTTCTTGTTCCTGACATGATAATGAAGTCCTAGATCACAGCCTTCAGGCTGACTTGAAAAAATCTGAGGTTACCAAGAGATTTCAGATGAATACACACACACACACACACACACACACACATGGAATTAAAAATAAAACTTCTGTGTACTTTGTGTATGAATCATTCAAAAGTATAATAGCAAGTAGGGTTTCTGATGAGGCTTTCCTCATAGCTCAGTCAGTAAATCATCTGCCTGCAATGCAGGAGAGCCGGGTTCAATTCCTGGTTCAGGAAGATCCCCTGGAGAAGGAAATGGCAACCCACTCCATTGTTCTTGCCTGGAGAATCCCCGTGGACAGAGGAGCTTGACGGGCCACAGTCCATGGTGTTGTAAGAGTCGGACACGACTTATTGACTAAAACCAATCAACCAAGTAAGGGTTTCTGATAGGTCTTTCCAGGTGGTGCTAGTGGTAAAGAACCCACCTACTAATGCAGGAGGCATAGGAGATGCAGGTTCAGTCCTTGAGTTGTGAAGATCCCCTGGGGGAGGGCATGACAACCCACTCCAGTATTCTTTCCTGGAGAATCCCCATGGATGGAGGAGCCTGGTGGGCTACAGTCCATGGAGTCGCAAAGAGTTGGACACGACTGAATCAACTCAGCAGCAGCAGCAACAGCAAGGTTTCAGATAAATTATTGAGTTAATTATCTAAACTCTCGGAAGTGTTGCCAAACCCTCTACTGGCATCTGTACTGGATGGGTATCAAATTACAATCCCAGTGTAACTGAAACCCATTATAATAATAAGTTCCTATCTATTTCCATATGTTAAAAGAATATGGATTCTAAAAATCCTGCAAACATCAGTTTCCTTTTAATTTGTCACTGAGAATTGTCTAAGCCAGAGATTTTTCTACTCAGGTGGGTCCATATATCAGAATTACCCAGGGAACCTTCTCAAATTACACACTGCACAACACCCTTCATGTCTCAACCCAAATTCTAACCTCCCTCTCTTAGGATATGCTTCACTCTCTAGTTGAAAATTTCTCCTCAACCCACTGTTGCTGATGAGAGCTTGGAATAACCTTCTGGGGTGTTAAGGTGGGGAAAATGTTGAGAATCATTGAATTTTGATTTCCATTTATTTGTCCATTTAACCAACATTTTATTGAGTTTATCTTTTAAACAAAATATGAAAAAGAAAAAAGTATAGAGACTAAATGTCTACTACTCTCATATGATATTAGTAGATTTTCTTTTGTGTCCTTAATCTCCTATGTCCACTCCCAACAAGTGAAGTCAAATTTCATGAGCTCATGAAGGCCAGTCCTTAGGTAATTCACTCTTTGGCTGAAGTATACCATTTTACTTTATCCATTATGGAATATTGGGGATTTAAGAGGAACACCCTGAATATTCACATTCAGTTTTTGAATAATCATATAAAAATAAAATTGATATTCTTGACAGATTGCCAGTAAGATAATGAAATTATGGAAGTGAAAGTCACTCAGTTGTGTCCAACTCTTTGTGATCCCATGGACTATACAGTCCATGGAATTCTTCAGGCCAGAATATTGGAGTGGGTAGCCTTTCCCTTCTCCAAGGGATCTTCCCAATGCCGGAATTGACCTGGGGTCTCCTGCATTGCAGGTGGATTCTTTACCAACTGAGCTATCAGGGAAGCCCAATTATAATGGTGTTTAAAATAAAAATGTACTTCAGAAATTGAAACATTACTCCTTTTATTTACCATTTATCTTATAATAATATTGGTATTTATATTCACAATTTGTATTTAAATACCTTTTCTATACAAATAAATGAGATCAGTTTATATTAAGACAGCAAATAAATGTTATATTTGTTATTTCACACTTCATATACTACTTCAGATACTTTAATTATCTTACAAATTATTTTAAGAAACACATCAAGTATAGGATTCTTTAATCCCAGGATTCAAGTACCAAATAAATCTCTTAGTTTCTCTAAGAATTTTTGCCTTGCATACAAAACCCATGTAGGGATTCTTTAATCAGCAACAGGCTAAATTTGACCATGTAGACATCTATCACAAACCATATAGGAAGTCAACATATATTGAGGCCACATATCAGTGCCAATTTATGTAACTAAAAGGGTGAACAACATAATCACCAAATGAAAAGTCAATTTTACTATATACTTGATTGCTTAATGGTTTTTATTTTAATTAGGGTACTGGCATTTTCAAACTAATTAATTTTGCTTCCTCTGTCTTCTTTATTGGTCTATTTCTCCCACATTAACTAAGAATTGCTTACCAAGTTAAACATTCTTTCTCTCCTATTAGATAGAACATAGCTTCCAGTGATAACTGGTCTTCTTTCAAAAACTCAATTTTAACTAAAAACTAAACAAAATGTCCATTAAATCCCATAGAACATATAACCTTGAAATACCCTACTCTGTTTCTTTCTAATTTACACAGCAAGGAAATATGTGTTTCCATTTCCCTCAGAGGATGAGAGAATACTTTCAAGGGTTACAGTATGGGATATTGGGCAGATAAGAACCAAGTACAAAGGAAAAAAGGAAGTCTACCAAAAAGAGGGGGAGTTCTGTGCAATGACTTATTTTTCACATCATTGCCAAAGGCTGGCTCTGATTCTACTGTGTAAAATGCAAAGATAGTGCTCCTTCACAAAGTGACCAAAAGCACAGGGCCTTTTTTTGATAGGCCAGAGGACGTACGACAACCTCAGCTCCAAATGCTTGACTCTGAGACAATAATTCTGGATTACATTAAGACCCAGATGTGAAAAATTAAAAGTCCATATCCCTTTTGTTTGAATCCAATCCTCAACTTATTCTCAATAAATAATTCTTGAGAGACATAAATGACTGTGTATGACTAGGTTGAGAATAATACTTAGCTATTCTGTCTTGGGTTAGGGCCCTTAGTCAAAGAGCAATACTGAAGAGTTCCTAGACTAACCTGCAGCCTGTGGTAGTCAGATTAAAGGAGAAGAAGGTTTTATAAACGTATCCAGGATATAAAAAGCAGCTAGTTGTTAGTGTTGAGTGGTGAAATGACTAAATTGCAGCTTGGGAGTCACAGAATCCTTTATTAGCTGCATCTGTAAAAAATCATGCAATACTGTGTCAGACAGGAGTTCTGGGAGTACAAAAGATCATGTATGTGATACATTTTCAAGGTATAAATTGATAGAAACCTCTTAGGTTTTGCTTTTTCTTTTTAATAAAAAATAGCACTGTGTCATGTTTGCCAAGGTTTGATTATCTATGCTCTTGTTCTGACACACCCTCTCCCACACCTAAGTCAAGCTCCTACCCTCATCTTGGAAATCCTATCCACTCCCATGAATATGTCCCCCAAATATCGATGGCAAACTCCACCTCATTCCTGGATACTAGCTTTATTATGGACATTTCCCCTAAGATGTCCTGCCTGCACTATTGACTGGGCTCATCCTCTCCCCTTCCAAATCACTGTTTTCTTTTGATTTTCCTGTTTCTGTTAATGGTCAATCAGACTTAAAATCTAGGAGACATTTTTGGTTTCAACTTCTCCATCACCCCTCTGGGCAGACACTTGACAAGTAATGATAGTTCTTGACCTCTGCCACATCTGTCAACCCTATCACTTCTCTTCTATTCCCACTGTCCCTGATTACCTCATGCTTGTGCTACTCTGATAGCTTCAGAACTGATTTATCCACTTTCTGCCTTTCTACCAGCTCTACGGTATTTTCTGCACTGCTTCTTACTTAAGATTCCTAAAATGAAGTGGGACCTGGTTGTGTAGTCCCCCAACTTAAGTACCATCTATTTCATGAGAATTCTCTGGATCCTCCATTTACATGTAAACTCTTTTGCCTTCAAAACCTTCCAGTACTAATTACACTTATCTTATAGCACTTCTTATTACTTGCTGGTTGGTATCAAAAGTTCTTCTACTTGCAGAAATTGTATTATCTGACTTTACTATTTTCTACTGGTAGAAACCCCAACTTCACATTATGAAATAAGAGAAACAGAGAGATAAGAGAATTTATCATGTCCATAGGCAACAGGGACTCGGGGGAGGACTGAAAATGCAGGATACCAGGGTTATAACTCTAGATTTTACCCCAATTTAAATGGTAATCCTAAGTAAGTCACTTGACCTATCTGGAGTGTAACTGAGCAGGACCATATGGGGCCTTCCTGGGGCAAAGCCCTACCTCCATAAGTCCTTTACCTTAGCTCCTCTTTGAGGTACATAGATAACAGTATCTGATGCACATTTCCTGACTTACTTTACCCATCCTAAACCTCCACCACGGAGAAGGCAATGGCACAACACTCCAGTACTCTTTCCTGGAAAATCTCCTGGATGGAGGAGCCTGATAGGCTGCAGTCCATGGGGTCCCTAAGAGTCAGGCACAACTGAGGGACTTCACTTTCACTTTCATGAATTGGAGAAGGAAATGGCAACCCACTCCAGTATTCTTGCCTGGAGAATCTCAGGGACAGAGGAGCCTAGTGGGCTACCATCTATGGGGTCACACAGAGCTGGACATGACTGAAGCGACTTAGCAGCAACAAACCTCCACCAAACTGACCATGCTAACTACTTGATGGCTAGGAGCACTTAGCTCCAGACCTACTGGAGCCTGAGTATTAATGACATTAACCCCTGTGACACAGCCACGTTACCTCTCCAATAATCAATTAGAGAACTGTGCAGGAGCTGATCACATATCTTGTGACCCACTCCCTTTCTCACCTGGCCTTTGTTTTTTTTAATATAAATTTATTTATTTTAATTATATATAAAAAAAATAAAGGCCATGTGAGAGAGGGAGTGAAAATTCTGAAAGAGATGGGAATACCAGAACACCTGATCTGCCTCTTGAGAAATCTGTATGCAGGTCAGGAAGCAACACTTAGAACTGGACATGGAAAAACAGACTGGTTCCAAATAGGAAAAGGAGTACGTCAAGGCTGTACATTGTCACCCTGTTTATTTTACTTATATGCAGAGTACATCATGAGAAACGCTGGGCTGGAAGAAACACAAGCTGGAATCAAGATTACCAGGAGAAATATCAATAACCTCAGATATGCAGATGACATCACCCTTATGGCAGAAAGTGAAGAGGAACTAAAAATCCTCTTGATGAAGGTGAAAGTAGAGAGTGAAAAATGGCTTAAAGATCATGGCATCTGGTCCCATCACTTCATGGGAAATAGATGGGGAAACAGTGGAAACAGTGTCAGACTTTATTTTTCTGGGCTCCAAAATCAGTACAGATGGTGACTGCAGCCATGAAATTAAAAGACGCTTACTCCTTGGAAGGAAAGTATGACCAACCTAGATAGCATATTGAAAAGCAGAGACATTACTTTGCCAACATGGGTCCATCTAGTCAAGGCTATGGTTTTTCCAGTGGTCATGTATGGATGTGAGAGGTGGACTGTGAAGAAAGCTGAGCACCGAAGAATTGATGCATTCGAACTGTGGTGTTGGAGAAGACTCTTGAGAGTCCGTTGGACTGCAAGGAGGTCGAAACAGTCCATTCTGAAGGAGATCAGCCCTGGGATTGCATTAGAAGGAATGATGCTAAAGCTGAAACTCCAGTACTTTGGTCACGTCATGCGAAGTATTGACTCATTGGAAAAGACTCTGATGCTGGGAGGGGTTGGGGGCAGGAGGAGAAGGTGATGACAGAGGATGAGATGGCTGGATAGCATCACTGACTCGATGGACATGAGTCTGAGTGAACTCCGGGAGTTGGTGATGGACAGGGAGGCCTGGCGTGCTGCGATTCATGGGGTCGCAAATAGTCAGACACAACTGAGTGACTGATATGAACGGATAAGGAGTGATGTTGAGCATCTTTTCATGTGTTTGTTAGCCATCTGTATGTCTTCTTTGGACAAATATCTATTTAGTTCTTTGGCCATTTTTTTATTGGGTCAGTTATTTTTCTGGAATCGATCTGCAGGTGTTGCTTGTATATTTTTGAGATTAGTTGTTTGTCAGTTGCTTCATTTACTATTATTTTCTCCCATTCTGAAGGCTGTCTTTTCAAGTTGCTTATAGTTTCCTTTGTTGTGCAGAAGCTTTTAAGTTTAATTAAGTCCCATGTGTTTATTTTTGCTTTTATTTCCAATATTCTTGGAGGTGGGTCATAGAGGATCCTGCTGTGATTTACGTGGGAGGGTGTTTTGCCTATGTTCTCCCCTAGAAATTTTACAGTTTCTGGTCTTATGTTTAGATATTTAATCCATTTTGAGTTTATTTTTGTGTATGGTGTTAAAAAGTGTTCGTTTCATTCTTTTACAAGTGGTTGACCAGTTTTCCCAGCACCACTTGTTAAAGAGATTGTCTTTAATCCATTGTATATTCTTGCCTCTTTCTCAAAGATAAAGTGTCCATAGGTACATGGATTTATCTCTGGGCTTTCTGTTTTGTTCCATTGATCTATATTTCTGTTTTTGTGCAAGTTCCATACTGTCTTGATGACTGTGGCTTTGTAGTAGAGCCTGAAGTCAGGTAGGTTGACTCCTCCAGTTCCATTCTTCTTTGTCAAGGTTGCTCAGGCTATTTGAGGTTTTTTGTATTTCCATACAAATTGTGAAAGTATTTGTTCTAGCTCTGTGAAAAATACCATTGTTAGCTTGATAGAGATTGCTTTGAATCTATTTATTGCTTTGGGTAGTCTACTCATTTTCACTATATTGATTCTTCTAATCCATGAACATGGTATATTTCTCCATCTATTAGTCTCCTCTTTGATTTCTTTCACCAGTGTTTTATATTTTTCTATGCATAGGTCTTTAGTTTCTTTAGTTACAATTCCACTGCTGGGCATACACACTGAGGAACCAGAATTGAAAGAGACACGTGTACCCCAATGTTCATCGCAGCACTGTTTATAATAGCCAGGACATGGAAGCAACCTAGATGTCCATCAGCAGATGAATGGATAAGAAAGCTGTGGTACATATACACTATGGAATATTACTCGGCCATGAAAAAGAATACATTTGAATCAGTTCTAATGAGGTGGATGAAACTGTAGCCTATTATATAGAGTGAAGTAACCCAGAAAGAAAAACACCAATACAGCATACTAATGCATATATGGCACCCCACTCCAGTACTCTTGCCTGGAAAATCCCATGGATGGAGGAGCCTGGTAGGCTGCAGTCCATGGGGTCGCGAAGAGTCGGACACGACTGAGCGACTTCACTTTCACTTTTCACTTTTCATGCATTGAAGAAGGAAATGGCAATCCACTCCAATGTTCTTGCCTGGAGAATCCCAGGAACGGGGGAGCCTGGTGTGCTGCCATCTATGGGGTCACACCAAGGTGGACACGACTGAAGTGACTTAGCAGCAGTAGCAATGCATATATATTGAATTTAGAAAGATGGTAATGATAACCCTGTATGCGAGACAGCAAAAGAGACACAGATGTACAGAACAGTCTTTTGGACTCTGTGGGAGAGGGAGAGGTTGGGATGATTTGGAAGAATGGCATTGAAACATGTATAATATCATATATGAAACGAATTGCCTGTCCAAGTTTGATGCCTGATACTCATTGCTTGGGTCTGGTTCACTGGGATGACCCAGAGGGATGGTATGGGGAGGGAGGAGTGAGGGGGGTTCGGGATGGGGAATACGTGTATACCTGTGGCAGAATCATGTTGATGTATGGCAAAACCAACACAATATTGTAATTAACCTCCAATTAAAATAAATAAATTTATATTTAAAAAAATAAAATAAAAGGACAACATGGAACACAAGCAAAACATGCTTGTGTAAATTAAAGATAATAAAATGCCATCAGGGAAATAGTTCAATTTTGCATTTCTCAACCAGCAAAGACATTGACCCAAACCTACATGTTCTACAACCTCCTTCAATAGAGGTTACTGCTCCTGAATACTACAGGTCTCCATAATCCTCATTCTTCGCTATTTCCTCACCATAGTTCTGCAACTTCCACTTTAAAATATCTTCCCTTTTGAAATTTTAGGCCTAATTTTAAATCACTCCCGTATTTCATATTACATTCATCTCTCAGACTCTAAGATGCTGTTTCATGATCTTCAGTGATCTCAATATCTCATAATATTCACACCAATATATCCTTTTCTTACCTGGGCAGTCACAGACTTCAAGTATAAAGTGACACATTGGCTCCTCAACTTTCATGATCTCTTATGTTTTAATCAGTCACCCAATGTATAATTGTTCTCTTTGTGATTGAATGCTACCCCAGTTTCAAAATTATAAATACTGAAATGCTCCCTCTCTTATTACAAATACCGGTCACACCTCTTCCATTTTCAAGAACAAATTGGTTTCCAGATGCACAGTAACCTATTAATTGACTCCTCCTACTTTCCCACAATCACTCCAATTCACAATCAAATGATTTTGATGACATAGGTCAACTAAAATCATTTTTTATTTCTAATTATGCTGCCAATGCTAGCAAGGTAATGCTTAAAATGCTTCAAGCCGGGCTTCAGCAGTATGTGAACTGATAATTTCCAGATGTGCAAGCTGGGTTTAGAAAAGGCAGAGGAACCAGAGATCAAATTGTCAACATAAGTTGGATCATCAAAAAAGCAAGAGAGTTCCAGAAAAACATCTACTTTGCTTTATTGACTATGCTAAAGTCTTTGACTGTGTGGGTCACAACAAACCATGGAAAATTCTTAAAGAGATGGGAATACCAGAACACCTTACCTGTCTCTTGAGAAACCTTCATGCAGGTCCAGAAGCAACAGTTAGAATCTTACATGGAACAACTGACTGGTTGAAAATTTGGAAAGGAGTATGACAAGGTTGTATGTTATCACCCTGTTTATCTAACTTACATGCAGAATACATCATGCAAATTTCCAGGCTGGATGAATACCAAGCTTGAATCTAAACTGCAGGGAGAAATATCAACCTCAGGTATACAGATGATACCACTCTAATGGCAGAAAGTGAAGAGGAACTAAAGAGCTTCTTGATGAAAAATGAAAGAGGAGAGTGAAAAAGCTGGCTTAAACTCAACATTGAAAAAACTAACATCATGGCAACTCGTTCCATCACTTCTTGGCAAATAGATGGGGAAAAAGTGGAAACAGTGACAGATTTTATTTTCTTGGGCTTCAAAATCATTGTGGACAGTGACTGCAGCCATGAAATTAAAAGATATTTGCTCCTTGGAAGAAAAGCTATGACCAACCTAGACAGCATATGAAAAAGCAGAGCCATCACTTTGCTGACAAAGGTCTGTATGATCAAAGCTATGGTTTTTCCCATAGTCATGTATGGATATGAGAGTTGGACAATAAAGAAGGCTGAGCACCAAAGAATTGATGCCTTTGAATTCTGGCGCTAGAGGACTCATTAGAGTTACTTGGACAGCGAGGACATCAAACCAACCCTAAAGGGAATCAACCCTGAATATTCATTGGAAGGACTGATGCTGAAGCTGAAGCTCCAATACTTTGCGCCTCCTGATGTGAAGAGGTGACTCATTAGAAAAGACCCTGATGTTGGGAAAGATTGAAGGCAGGAGGAGAAGGGGACAACAGAGGATGAGATGGTTAGATAGCAATACCAACTCAGTGAACATGAATCTGGGCAAACTCCCTGAGATAGTGAAGGATAGGGAAGCCTGGCATGCTGCAATCCGTGGGAGTCGCAAAGAGTCGGACACAACTTAGTGACTTACCGACTGAACAACAATGCTGTTCCATTCATCCAATGGATGGAAATTCCTTAAAGTGACTTATATGTAAAAAGGAAAAAAAATTAAAAGCCTTTAGTCAAAATCTTCATAAACCTTTTTAATTAGGAAATAAACTATAGTTTCTCTAGCTTCTCTTGATTTTTGTTTAATATTTCATATACCAAATCGTTGGCCACTTTTGTGTTTTTCTGTGGTTTCTTTTCTGAAATGGAACCAGGTTCCAACATTGCTGTGTTGGTTATAAAGTAGACTTTTGAAGCCAAGTGTAGCACTTCAAAATCAGTATGTCTTCATTTCTGGAAATGGACATCAGTCCAAAAATGTCTCAGTGGATGAACTTACTTCTTGTAAAGTGTAAGATGGTGAGGTTTTTGCTCATCTTAATTAATACATTATTAGACATATTATTATTTATTTTATTTTTAAATTTTATTTTATTTTTAAACTTTACAATATTGTATTAGTTTTGCCAAATATCGAAATGAATCTGCCACAGGTATACCTGTGTTCCCCATACAGAGTGAAGTAAGCCAGAAAGAAAAACACCAATACAGTATACTAACGCATATATATGGAATTTAGAAAGATGTTAACAATAACCCTGTGTACGAGACAGCAAAAGAGACACTGATGTATAGATTAGTCTTATAGACATATTATTTTAAAAGGTGAATCCTAAAGCCCTCTATATAAAGTGCTACACTTGGCTTCAAAAGTCTACTTTATAACCAAGTTCTGGGAGCTGGTGATGGACAGGGAAGCCTGGCATTCTGCAGTCAATGGGGTCACAAAGAGTGTGACGTGACTGAGCAACTGAGCTGAACTGAGTGTTAAGAGAGATTGAACAATTGGCCTAAATTATGACTTCAGCTTAGTTCATTTTCATGTTAGACTCTAATATAATAAATACTTTGAAATGAGATTTCAACATTCCTGATGATATATCACACATAGAAGAATTATTGAATTTTAGTAGAGCTAAAGATATGTTAGGATAAATGATATGAATTTCATTCTTAATAATTGAAACAAGAACTAAAAAGAGGTCAGATTCTTACAGAGTAAGGAAATTTTCAAAGCTACTTTTGTTGAAAATTAGTATAATGTATCATGTATAATGCTCTAATGAGAACTGCGGACTTTGATTCTCCCCACATTTTGAGAGTGTGTATGTGATCCACAGGCCTATGGAGACCAAAAAAAAAAAAATGTTATTTACACTAAAATGCAATGACTTGCAGGTGCTATATCACCAAGCCTCAGGCAGTTCTATGTTGATAAAAATTTACACCTATCAGAATAAGGAGAAAAGCAGCATACTCTCCATGACACATTTTAGTTTCAAACTAATAAACCCAGTAGAACCGAAGAATTCTCATAAAGCATTTTGATAACTTTTCCTCACAAAACATTTTACCCATTTGAGAATAAGGAGCTGGTTTTTGAGTAAGTATAATAATTTATTTCTGATAGAAGGCAGGATTATTTAAATGTCTCTACTTTCAGTATGCAGAGATGAACAGCTAAGCCAAAAAATAAAGACTGTCAAACAACCTCATTTTTTTTAAAGGGAATATGTCTAAATGTGTTATCAAATTCTGAATATTTCATGAATCCAGGGTGAAGCCTTTGTAGTAATGTAACAGAACTTCTGTGTTGTAAAGAAAGTATAACAATAAAATACTTATTTCAAAACATGCACACACTGCTAGAAATATAGATACATATCTATATCAGTAGGAATGGTAGTGGTGATGGTTTAGTCTCGAAATCATGTCTGACTCTTGCGACCCCATGGACTATAACCTGCCAAACTCCTCTGTCCATGGGATTATCCTGGCAAGAATATTGGAGTTCGTTGTCCTTTCCTCCTCCAAGGAAAAATTACTGACTCAGGTGTTGAACCCGTGGCTTCTGCATTGGCAGGTAGATTCTTTACCACTGAGCCACCTGAGAAGCCTCTTCAGTAAATGGTACTTGCTCTTATTCAAATTATATGTAGTCTTTATGATAATGTGTTTTATTTGTTCTCAAGTATTTATTTCTTTCTTTCTTTTTTTTTTTTGTAAACAGAATTAACTATGTCTCTAGGTAGATACCCATTAAATCATTGCAATAAATAAGATGGAGTTTTAATTGAAATCAAATAATAAATTCATTGAATCTTTCCTTTGATTTTAACTTGTTCTAGAATCATTATAAACACATCTCTAACATAGTAAGTGTTAGAACATGTGGTAGAAGATATGCTAAATGATCTAACATGGTTGAAAAACACGTGATATAGTGCCTCATCTTATGTCCATAAGGGAGATTCTAATTTAATCACTTGAACTAAAATCATTATTCAGAACTAGCTTAGTTGCCAGTTGTTCAAGGGAAATAAACTTTTTTGAAACACAAATGCAAACCTTTCAATATGCTGAAGAGGTTCAATTTAGCAGTTATTTCTAAGCTGCAAATTGTGGACACCTTAGGATATAGCCGAGGGATGGTACAGTACTTGCTACAAAACAGAAATGTTAAACTGGCAAATAAGTAGTCCAATTGGTTTGTCTTTTCATAGGGAATAACTTTGAATCTTCACTGAAAACATTCTGAGTTATTAATTGTCCAATTCACAAGTTTCAATATTTGTTTCATTTGTAAAACTGTTTTTTTTTTTTTTTTTTTTTAAGTGTGTGTTGACATGGTAGACAATCTCCACATTTGGAAGAGAGGATGAAAAGAGAAGTGTGAGCATTAACTAGAGTTTAATTTTTTTTTCTAATTTCTTGTTGAGCACTATACTAGACATATTACATGCTTTGTTTCATTAAATCCTCATAGGAACCTTTGAAAGACTGGGTTCTGAGCCTCAGAGAGTTTAATTGAAATTCGGGAAAATCATACAGCTAGTTATACATAGAGTTGGGACAAGAAAACTGGTATACTCAAGGTGTCTAGTAAATAGTGGGTCTAGTATCTAAACCCAGAACTGTTCCTTTTAAGAACCTCACCAAGTCCAAAAGGCAGAGATTTTGGACACTTGTAGAGGAGGAATTTCCAAGTAACTTGTTAATGGCAAAACTAATTTTAGAACCCTTAAATGTGTATTTGTTATCCTAGATGGTAACAAATACAAATTTAGTTAGGAAAATAAGAGATTCTAGATGTAATGTAGGTATTTACCTTAGTTTACACTGGATGGTCAGTAACCTTGGCTTACAGCCTCAACTTGCCTACTTACTAGCTCTCCTAACTTGAGAAAGTAACTTAATTGCTCCAAATTTCAGGTACCATGTTTTTAAAAATGAAGATAGTAACTAATCAGTACACATTCTTAAGCAAATTGTTTTAAAGATCATGTTAGAAAAATGAAAACAGTTGGAAAACTATCAGTTCCAGTAAGATGTATCCATTAATTTTATTGGAGTATAATTGCTTTACAATGTTGCATTGGTTTATGCTGTACAGCAAAGTGAATCAGTTTTTGTACGTATTCATATATCCTCTCTTTTTTGGATTTCCTTTCCATTTAGGTCACCACAGAAGAGTGAATAGAGTTTGCTGTGCTATACAGTAGGTTCTCATTAGTTATCTATTTTAGTTCCAGTAAATTTAAACATAATTATCATAAAACTCAGCAATTCTAGTTCTAGTGATACACCCAAGGGATGTGAAATGTGTTCATGGATATTAATAGCAGCATTATTCATAATAGCCAAAAAGTAAAAACAAACCAAATGTCCATCAAATAATCAATGCATAAACTGTGGCTTATTCAAATAATGGAGTATTGAGCTATAACAAAAAAGAATGAAGTATTGATACATGTGATAATATGATTGAACTTTGAAAACATTATGTAAAGTGAAAGAAGCCAATCACAAAAGGCCACATAGTGTATGATTCCATCGATATAAATTGTCCAGAATAATCAAATCCATAGAGACAGAAAGTAAAGTAGTATTTGCCAAACAATGGTGAGAATGAGGACTGGGAGGTATAGACTTTTTTTTTGAGGATCATGGAAATATTCTGGAAGTAGATAGTGGTGATAGTTGCACACTCTGTGAAAATAATTAAAAAGTACTGAACTGTGGATGGCATCACTGACTTGATGGACATGAGTCTGAGTGAACTCCAGGAGTTGGTGATGGACAGGGAGGCCTGGCATGCTGTGATTCATGGGGTCGCAAAGAGTCGGACACGACTGAGTGACTGATCTGATCTGATCTGAACTGTAAACTTTAAAAGTTTACAAAGAATGTTCAAATTACTGCACAATTGCACTCACCTCACACACTAGTGAAGTAATGCTCAAAATTTTCCAAGCAAGGCTTCGTGAACCGTGAACTTCCAGATGTTCAAGCTGCATTTATAAAAGGCAGAGAAACCAGAGATCAAATTTCCAGGATCCGCTGGATCATCCAAAATGCGAGAGAGTTCCAGAAAAACATCTATTTCTGTTTTATTCACTATGCCACAGCGTTTGAAAGTGTGGAGCGCAACAAACTGTGGAAAATTCTAAAGAGATGGGAATATCAGAACACCTGACCTGTGTCCTGAGAAATCTGTATGCAGGTCAGGAAGCAACAGTTAGAACTGGACATGGAACAACAGACTGGTTTCAAATAGGAAAAGGAGTACGTCAAGGCTGTATATTGTCACTCTGCTTATTTAACTTGTATGCAGTGAACATCCTGATAAATGCTGGGCTTGAGGAAGCACAAGCTGGAATCAAGATTGCTGGGAGAAATATCAATAACATCAGATATGCAGATGACAAAACCCTTATGGCAGAAAGTGAAGAACTGAAGAAAGTGAAAGAGGAGAGTGAAAAAGTTGGCTTAAAGCTCAACATTCAGAAAAGTAAGATCATGCCATCAAGTCCCATCAGTTCAGTTCAGTTCAGTCGCTCAGTCATGTCTGACTCTGTGACCCCATGAACCACAGCACAGCAGGACTCCCTGTCCATCACCAAATGCCAGAGTCCATCCAAACTCATGTCCATTGAGTTGGTGATGCCATCCAACAATTTCATCCTTTTTCGTCCCCTTCTCCTTCCACCTTCAATCTTTTCCAGCACCAGGGTCTTTCCAGAAGAGTCAGCTCTTCGCATCAGTTGGCCAAAATATTGGAGTTTCACCTTCAACATCAGTCCTACCAATGAACACTCAGGACTCATCTCTTTTAGTATGGACTGGGTGGGTCTCCTTGCAGTCCAAGGGACTCTCAAGAGTCTTCTCCAACACCACAGTTCAAAAGCATCAATTCTTCTGTGCTCAGTTTTCTTTATAGTCCAACTCTCACATCCATACATAACCACTGGAAAAACCATAGCCTTGACTAGATGGACCTTTGTTAACAAACTAATGTCTCTACTTTTGAATATGCTATCTAGGTTGGTGATAACTTTCTTTCGAAAGAGTAAGTGTATTTTAGTTTCATGGCTACAATCACCATCTGCAGTGATTTTGGAGCCCAGAAAAATAAAGTCTGACACTGTTTCCACTGTTTCCCCATCTATTTGCCATGAAATAATGGGACTGGATGCCATGACCTTAGTTTTCTGAATGTTGAGCTTTAAGCCAACTTTTTCACTCTCCTCTTTTGCTTTCATCAAGAGGCTCTTTAGTTCTTCTTCAGTTTCTGCCATAAGAGTGGTGTCATCTGAATATCTGAGGTTATTGATATTTCTCCCAGTGATCTTGATCCCAGCTTGTGCTTCCTCCAGCTCAGCATTTCTCAGGATGTACTCTGCATATAAGTTAAAAAAGCAGAGTGACAATATACATCCTTAACCTAATCCTTTTCCTATTTTGAACCAGTCTGTTGTTCATGCCCAGTGCTAATTGTTGCTTCCTGACCTGCATACAGGTTTCCCAGGAGGCAGGTCATGTGGTCTGGTATTCCCATCTCTTTCAGAGCTTTCCACAGTTTATTGTGATCCACACAGTCAAAGCCTTCAGCATAGTCACTAAAGCAGAAATACATGTTTTTCTGGAACTCTTTTGTAGCACTTCATGGCAAATAGATGGGGAAACTGTGGAAACAGTGGCAGACTTTATTTTGAGGGGCTACAAAATCACTGAAGATGGTGACTTCAACCATGAAGTTAAAAGATGCTTACTCCTTGAAAGGAAAGCTATTTAGCTATGCTAAATCTAGACAGCATATTAAAAAGCAGAGACATTACTTTGCCAAAATTGTCCATCTAGTCAAGGCTATGCTTTTTCCAGTAGTCATGTATGGATGTGAGAGTTGGACTATAAGGAAAGCTGAGTGCCAAAGAATTGATACTTTTGAACTGTGGTGTTGGAGAAGACTCTTGAGTCCCTTGGACTGCAAGGAGATCCAACCAGTCCATCCTAAAGGAGATGAGTCCTGAGTGTTCATTGGTAGGGCTGATGTTGAAGCTGAAACTCCAATACTTTGGCCACCTGATGCAAAGAGCTGACTCTTCTGAAAAGACCCTGGTGCTGGAAAAGATTGAAGGTGGAAGGAGAAGGGGACGAAAAAGGATGAAATTGTTGGATGGCATCACCAACTCAATGGACATGAGTTTGGGTAAACTCCAGGAGTTGGTGATAGACAGGCAGGCCTGGCTGCAGTCCACAGGGTCGCAAAGAGTTGGACACGACTGAGTGACTGAACTGAACTGAAACTTTTAAAGGATACAGTGTATAGCATGTGAATTATATCTCAATAATGTTTAAAAAAAAAAGAAAAGTAGAAATCTTCTATGGACTAGAAATATCTGTAAGTTTCAACTATCATTATGACTATGATAGCAATGATAGACAGAAGGGTAGATGTTTTATAACATCAAACTGTCTCTGCTCATCTAATGGCACCTGGGTTTTAACCTACCTAATAAATGCACTGCTAAGATTAGCAATGGAAACCTAGCCTCCCTAAATACTTTTTGCTAGCTGAAGCTCATCTTGCACATCACTGCTCAGAACATATGTCTTATTTCCTATTTCCTTCTGCTCAGTAACGAAACATTGCAACAAAGCACATGGATGCCTTGTACGCATTGTTCCACTACCAAGAAGGCAAATGATTAATAGTGAATCAAAATGGTCATGTATCTAAGCAAAATCGATACATTTCAATAGATATTCAAGAACATCAATTCGATAAGATGAAAAGTTGCAAGTTATAATCAGTCTCTTAAAAATCAAGGGAAATCCGGTTGAGTGTTAATTATAGCAGTGTTTCCAGAATGTTGAATAGAGTTTGACACGTGTGTGGAGAAGAAACTTTAAAGACCATTCACTTAGCCAAGCCAAAATATTCAGGGATAGGTGAATTGTTTCTAGTGCTTTCAGTTCAAAGGACAAGAAACAGCTAGCTCACAGTTTGGACTACAGCCTCTCAGGGCTAGTAAACCATACATGCAGACTAGGACAAAAACAGCAGTGCTAATCTGTTCCTCTAGGCTGAACATAATAAAGTTCATTTTTGTAGAGCAGTTAATCAAAAAGTATTAGAGATATAATCAAGGGCTGGTATGCTTTTAATTAACCAGACTGTTTCTCAGCAGCAACATGTTCCCTCTTTACCAAATTAAAATTTTCTGACTCTTCATGTAGTCATTCTTTGCCGATTTTATTGATATTATTCCCTCATACAAAATTCACTAGCCCTTATGCTCTCAATATAAAAAGGTTTCATCTTGGAGATAAACATAAAAGACCCACAGTTGCAGTTAATGGTAACAGAGACATCAGATCAGATCAGTCGCTCAGTCGTGTCCGACTCTTTGCGACCCCATGAATTGCAGCACGCCAGGCCTCCCTGTCCATCACCAACTCCCGGAGTTCACACAGACTCACGTCCATCGAGTCAGTGATGCCATCCAGCCATCTCATCCTCTGTCGTCCCCTTCTCCTCTTGCCCCCAATCCCTCCCAGCATCAGAGACTTTTCTAATGAGTCAACTCTTCGCAGGAGGTAAGGAAAGTACTGGAGTTTCAGCTTTAGCATCATTTCAGTGTTGACTATCTGGTTATGTCCATGTACAGAGTCTTCTCTTGTGTTGCTGGAAGAGGGTGTTTGTTATGACCAGTGCATTTACTTGGCAAAACTCTATTAGTCTTTGCCTTGCTTCATTCCGTATTCCAAGGCCAAATTTGCCTGTTACTCCAGGTGTTTCTTGACTTCCTACTTTTGCATTCCAGTCCCCTATAATGAAAAGGACATCTTTTTTGGATATTAGTTCTAAAAGGTCTTGTAGGTCTTCATAGAACCATTCAACTTCAGCTTCTTCAGCGTTACTGGTTGGGGCATAGACTTGGATTATTGTGATATTGAATGGTTTGCCTTGGAAACGAACAGAGATCATTCTGTTGTTTTTGAGATTGTATCCAAGTACTGCATTTCGAACTCTTTTGTTGACCATAATGGCTACTCCATTTCTTCTGAGGGATTCCTGCCCACAGTAGTAGATATAATGGTCATCTGAGTTAAATTCACCCACTCCAATTCATTTCAGTTCACTGATTCCTAGACTGTTGACATTCACTCTTGCCATCTCTTGTTTGACCACTTCCAATTTGCCTTGATTCACGGACCTGACATTCCAGGTTCCTATGCAATATTGCTCTTTACAGCATCAGACCTTGCTTCTATCACCAGTCACATCCACAGCTGGGTATTCTTTTTGCTTTGGCTCCATCCTTTCATTCTTTCTGGAGTTATTTCTCCACTGATCTCCAGTAGCATATTGGGCACCTACTGACCTGGGGAGTTTCTCTTTCAGTATCCTATCATTTTGTCTTTTCATACTGTTCATGGGGTTTTCAAGGCAAGAATACTGAAGTGGTTTGCCATTCCCTTCTCCAGCGGACCACATTCTGTCAGATCTCTCCACCATGACCCGCCCATCTTGGGTTGCCCCACGGGCATGGCTTAGTTTCATTGAGTTAGACAAGGCTGTGGTCCTAGTGTGATTAGATTGACTAGGTTTCTGTGAGTATCTTTCAGTGTGTTTGCCCTATGATGCCCTCTTGCAACACCTACCATCTTACTTGGGTTTCTCTTACCTTGGGCCTGAGGTATCTCTTCTTGGCTGCTCCAGCAAAGCCCAGCCATTGCTCCTTAACTTGGACGAGGGGTATCTCCTCACTGCCGCCCTTCCTGACCTTCAGCATGGGAAAGTTCCTCTAGGCCCTCCTGTGCCTGTGCAGCCATGGCTCCTTGGACGTGGGGTTGGTCCTCCCGGCCACCACCCCTGGCCTCAGGCGTGGGGGCATGGGGTAGCTCCTCCTGGCCTCTGCCCATGCCCTCGGATGTGGGGTAACTCCTCTTGTCGCCGGCCCTGACCTCAGACACTGGGTATCTCCTCTCGGCCACCTCCCCGACCTCGGATGCGGGGTAGCTCCTCTCGGCTGTTCCTGCACTGTCGCAGTCTGGTACTCTCGGCCGCTGCCCCAACCTCAGACGTGGAGTAACTCCTTTTGGCCGCCGCCCTTTGGGCTTGGGGTCCTCCCGGCTTCTGCCCCTGACCTTGGACGTGGGGTGGCTCCTCTTGGCCATGCTTAGCACGCCGGTTGCAGCTGCCTGCGCTTAGTGTGCCGGTTGCAGCCAAGAAAGAAAAAACACTCAATTGAATATGAATGTTTATATTCATGAAGTCATTGAGGCAGTGTGTCCAGTTAAGCATAACCAAAATATATTATGCATTCAGGCCCTTTTATTTCTAAAAGCAGAGTAAAATTTAAAAGGGAAATTAACACCACGGTCTTCTAAAAGATTATCAAATAGCTGAAAAATTCACCTTGCTGTGACAAATAGGAAAATACAAACCAAAAATCGTCAACATAAATGTATTTTCTAAGGTCAGAGTGACAATAATAACAAAGTAACACAGAAACATTTAGTTATTTCTAAGCATCTATGTGTTATATAAAGAATTAAGAAACAAAGATCATAAATCCACAAAGCCCTTCAAAATGAAAACAACAACAACAAAAAATAACTGTTACAAATTTCAGTAGCTCAATCATTTCATTTCTTACACAAATCTTAAAAGACTATATTTTACTAAATTAAAATAACATGATAATAGTTACAATGCCCACTACATGCCAAGCATTACTTTAAATGTCTTAGATGAATTAATATAATCTTTACAACAACCTGATGAGGCAAACATCATTTTAAAAATGAGGAAATTGATGCAAAGAGAAGTTAAGTAACATACCAAAGTCACACAACCAAAGCACCATAATTCAAATCTGGACAACCTGGCTCCAGAGTCTTTATACTTGACTATTATGTTATACTGCCATTATACAGCTAGATAGTTATCTGACAGATGCTGTTTTCTATGTCTACTGCATCAGTGAGTTAAGTCTGAAATTTAAAAATGTTCCAGCACTATATGGCAATTTTTAATTCTTTATGTATGTTAGTCAAGAATGGAACCTGTACCATCAATGATTGCTGGTTAAGCTATAAATGTGATGTTTAGGTGACATATGAGACAATTCCCTAAGCCCAACTTTTCATGATTTGGTTGACTTTATTTTCTTCTTCTTAATGGAATGTTACACTATTCATATTCCATTTATATGTCTCCTAGGTTCAATAGGCTTCACTGGAAAATATAATGAAACTATGGGTCACACACCCATTGCCAACCATGCTATTTTAGATTCAATAAATCATGTGCTGTATCAAAAATACTAGAATAATTCTCTTTCTTTTCAGTATGCCCATCAGTATGGATTTTAAAAAGTCATGCTCACTAGAATATCAGCAGGTATAAGTTTATTATGCTGGCACTAAAAGTAGAGTCCAGGCAAGTTTGTTAGGATGGTGATTGAGTTGATTCTTATTTACTGTTTAACTCTATCTAAATGCTGGCTGATATCAATAATATAGTAGGGGTTCAGCAGATATTAATATTTGTTGGTGATATGAGATTTGATATATTTGATTACAATATTTTACTCTGCATAGGCTTCCCAGGTGGCACTAGTGGTAAAGAATCCACCTGCCTGTGCAGGAGACATGAGATGCAGGGATTGATTCTTGTGTTTGGAAGATTCCCTGGAGGAGGAAATGGCAACCTGTTCCAGTATTTTTGCCTGGGAAATCCCATGGACAGAGGAGCCTTCTGGGCTACAGTTCACAGGGCCACAAAGAATCAGACACGACTAAGAGACTGAGCAGGCACACACACTCTGCATAGTTTGAAACAAATAGTATGGAATTGGAAAGCACAGTTGGCTAATACAATCAAAAGCATTGGTATGCTTCTCAGACAACATATGAAAATCATTGAGGCTAGGTATATTCTATTATAACTTGATGTCTTCCCCCCTGCTTCATCATGCATATAAACATCAGTATAGTGCACTGGAAGAGCATAGTTTATGGTTTCAGCCTAACCAACTTCATATTCTGACTCTGCTACTTAACACCTCTGTGACTTGAACAAGTCACTTTACCTATTTGTATCTCCATTTCTTAAAATCTAATGACATATTATGTGTCTCATTCCTGTGGCTATTGTGAGTACTAAAACAATATCTCAAAAATTAATAGTATCTGGCACATGGTAAGGGTTCAGTTAATATTAACTACTATTATTACTATGATGTGTGTTCAAGGATGGTTTATAGGAATATGCACAAGGGTGACCTAAACTTCCTACCCATGTTAACCCATCAGGAAAGATATATCATTAAGATTCTCAAAGTTATGCCATACATGATACACTCAGGGAGATATACAGCACCAAATTTAGACATTGGTCATTAGAAATGAGGGAATACACAGAGATGCTGGTTGCTGTATTCTTGACCATCCCTAAAAAAGAAAGCATAATGCAGTGGAAAATAGCATGAGTAGACTGGTGTTAAAATCCAAGGTCTGAAACTCACAGAGCAGTATGATCAAATTGCAAATTAGTTAAGCCTCAGTTAGTGAAAGATAGAAATATCTTATTCACAAAAATACTTTTGAGAATGATATAGTATATATAAAATGCCAAGTACCGTGCTCAGAATTCATCAGCACTCAGGAAATGTTTGATCACTTTCCCTCATTTCGTAGGCAGCTCTGGTCTGACTACCAAGATGTTTTTCTCCAGCCTGCTTTCGAAGCTAAGCTTATTGATTCCATAAGAAGTATGCCTTCCCTTCTCACCTCCTTGTCAATATATTCTATCCCCCTGAACTAAAATATCCTTGAAGTAGAAACTGGAAACTCAGTGAGTAATTTCCTTACCCATCTAAGAAGTGAGAAAAGCATAACTCTAGTACATCACTAGGGCTGCCCAACTGTAACTCCAGGGTTATTTATGAATTAAAGACATTTCTTAATCGCCTACTGCTATCAATTCCCAATCTTGGTAAGCCTTCCACTCAAAGGCTAAGATAAAAGAAGGATTAAAAAAAAACATTTTTTCCCCTTTTGACCAGCAAATAACAAGGCAGCAGCATAAAAGAAATAAACTGTTCTTTCACTCTATTAAAAAAAAAAAAAAGTCATACTATGGTGGACCAAAATGTTAAATAAGATGAAACTAAACTGTAGAGTTAAACCCAAAAGGAAACTTTTCTTCTAAATTACTGCATTTCCCTCCAGCTAACAGAGACTTTTTTCATGGCCATTGCTAATGATCTGAATCAAAAAAAAGCACTTTGAAAGCACATTGGAAAGAAGTATATGTGTGAGTGTATGTGCTTATGTGTGTGTGTGTGTGTGTGTGTGTGTGTGTTTGAAATCCTGGTACATCTTAGGCATTAGATTCTAGGGGAAAAATGTTTCATGTACTACAAAGCAAATCTTTAAAGAATGTGAAAGGAGAAACATTACCTTTATGGTAGAGAAGGTTACCTTTTCATCTCAAGATAGTCAAAGACATATTTTTGTCCTTTTAAACTGATATTTAGACATTTTCACCCTTTTGGCAAAAGAGCTTATGAACTACAAGAACTTAAAGTAAAACTTAAGGTACAGACTTAAAGGAAACTGTTTGAGCGACATGGTTTGGAGTTGATATAACCATATCACGTTATGCAGGCAGCTGTGTCTGATAGCCTAGAAAAGAAGTGTTCACAGAGTTCTTTCATAAAGATTTATTTGTGGTGTTCTCCAAAATTATATGGCATCACTGACATTAAAATTCTAGAGCCAAAGAATAATGTAGCTTTTATCCTATGACACCACCCTTATGGCAGAAAGTGAAGAGGAACTAAAAAGCCTCTTGATGAAGGTGAAAGAGGAAAGTGAAAAAGCTGGTTTAAATCTCAACATTCAGAAAACGAAGATCATGGCATCTGGTCCCATCACTCCATGGGAAATAGATGGGGAAACAGTGGAAACAGTATCAGACTTTATTTTTTGGGGCTCCAAAATCAGTGCAGATGGTGACTGCAGCCATGAAATTAAAAGACGCTGCCTCCTTGGAAGAAAAGTTAAGACCAACCTAGATAGCATATTGAAAAGCAGAGACATTATTTTGCCAATAAAGGTCCATCTAGTCAAGGCTATGGTTTTTCCAGTGGTCATGTATGGATGCGAGAGTTGGACTGTGAAGAAAGCTGAGTGCCGAAGAATTGATGCTTTTGAACTGTGGTGTTGGAGAAGACTCTTGAAAGTCCCTTGGACTGTAAGGAGATCCAACCAGTCCATTCTAAAGAAGATCAGCCCTGGGTGTTCTTTGGAAGGAATGATGCTAAAGCTGAAACTCCAGTACTTTGGCCACCTCATGCAAAGAGTTGACTCATGGGAAAAGACTCTGATGCTGGGAGGGATTGCAGGCAGGAGGAGAAGGGGACGACAGAGGATGAGATGGCTGGATTGCATCACCGACTCGATGGACATGAGTTTGAGTTAACTCCGGGAGTTGGTGATGGACAGGGAGGCCTGGCGTGCTGCGATTCATGGGGTCACAAAGAGTCTGACATGACTGAGTGACTGATCTGATCTGTCCCTGGGTATACCCTCCCTTCCTCCAATTTTATGGATTCACTGTGCTTTTAGGAAATAATCTTAAAAAAAAAAAATTCACCAGAGTGAACTTAGATATCTTAGAAGAATATGGAAATATACATCCCATTCACAGGGATTACTACACTAGGTTCACCAATATGGATGGTGGTGAAGAATTAGGTTCCTAGGAGAAAGTAGGTCAAGTTTCTAGTGGCACCACATTCTAAAACCTAACTCCACAAGGATCTGGAAGAGTATTTTCACTAAACAAAAACAGACTGCTGAGGGCAAGTAGTTTCTATATAACAATTTCCTCCCCAATTATCCCTTCTTTAAAATCATGTGATGGCTTATTGCACTTGAAACCCAACCTTATGTGATCTTCCCACTGCCTCCTTTTCCAACCTTGTATCCTTTCATTCTCCCTCTTGCCCATTACACCCCAGTCACAATGATCTATTTCATGAACACATAAAGCTTATTTATGGCTCAGAGCCTTTATGCTTACTGCTCCATCTATCTGGAGTCCTCTCCATGCTTTTCATGATTCAGAACTCAGGTCAAATATCAACTTTCCCAAGAGACTGTCTAAAAACTAATCTATCTAAAATACCCCCCAGGTCCTATCCATACCCCTAGGATTCTCTGCTGCATTACCTTGTTTTGTTTTCTTCCTAATGGATTTTTAAGATGTATTCATGTAATAATAGTAATAATAATTATTATATTATAATAATTCCTCACTTCAAGTTAACTCACATAATAATTCTTCACTTCCAGGTAACTTTGTGGAGGTCTCAGACTAGTGTAGAATTGACACCAGTATAAGCAGATTCAAGAAAAGGCAGTAATTGTTATGTTCCCAAATATCAGTATATATAGTATCAAAAAGAAAAATATCCATGTCACAAGTTGAATGTTTCTTTGCTTTCATCCAATAGATATGGCAGCAAAAACTCTATCAGGATTCTTACCAAGAACTGTCTTCCTTTGGGAGTAAGAGAGGAAATGAAATTAAGCATCTTCCCTTGAGGAACACCTTACCTGTGAGATCTTTCATCTTGCTTGGCACTTACACATTGAATTACACAGAATGGACTGAGGGCATAGGATCTGCCACTAAACAGCTGGGTGAACTTGAACAAATCACTTTAGTGTTTTTATCTGTTCCATGGGAGAGAGAGTTTCTGTCAAGCTAACTCACAAGCCTGTTGTGAACTTCAAATTAAATAATGCTTATGAAAGCACTTTCTGTTATCAAGCACCATGGAAATATAAAGTAAGGTTTTTACAAAAGCTTTATATTTCCTTAAAAGGAGAACCAGGATATTTTTGCAAAATAATCAAGTATTTCTGGAAATGAATTAATTGGTTGGTTGGTTATTAATATTCAAACCCAGCTGAGATCCCACCCTCCCATATTTTTAATACATTCTCTAGATCCATACAGACTTATAAAAGAATTATTCTGCAGTAGTAAGAACAAATAGGAACTGCTTTCCATGTGTACAGTAGACCGTAAACCCCCCTGCTAAGATTGTGTTGTATTCACAAGCTCAAAGACAGGACTAGCAATGAAAGACTAAGTCGTTGAAAAGAGCCATTCATAACAGTATGACTGAGAAAGTAATGCTTACCACTACCAGAATATCACATTGCCTTAAATTTCTACTATTAAAAAAACTTTTTTCATGAATCTGAGTACATTTTAATTTGGTCAAGTCATTCATTATCTTCTTTGAATGGGACAACCCACCAGCTCATTAACACTGTAGCAGGGACTAATTTATCTGATTAATCCACCCCTATCCCCTGCCATTCATTGAAAAATTCAAATGGAGTCTCTCAGGAAACCAGAAGCAGAGGATTAGGTAAATTTTGCTTGGGTAAAGAGGCCAGAGGCATGCTGTTCTGATCTGAACATTTGAGGCTTTCAAATGGGCTCCAAGCAGCCAAGAGACAGGAAGTAGGGTATCTGAAGAAGACAGGAAAAGTCAATTAGGCCAAGCAACTGACAGAAATTCAAAAATTTCAGCCACTCAACCCAAATTACCATGTAGTTGGGATTCAACTCAACTAAGTCTAAAAAGCTTCTTAAGACTCTTCTGTTTATCAAGTTTTAGTCCTATTTACACGTGGACCTTTTTTTTTCTTTAATTATCTTAACTAGATATTTACCAAACCAAACCAAATCAAAACTTTGTCCTCAATTTTGCTTGATAGTTACAAGTATATCTTTGTTTTCCTCTAGAAAAGTATTTTTGATAATGTTTACTTCATTGAATTACAGATAATTACAATTTAATACAGAAGAAAAGTTACAGTATGAGTACAATTAATTCAAATACCTCTTAAACCATTAAAGAAATGAGCCAAACATGATTCCTTCATAAACAATCTGACTCTAATTTCATCCCAGTTACTGTTTTATCAAAAAGAATCTTATTGACCATTTTTTGTCTGTGTTTTAAAAGGAAATTTATTCCACATAAACTAACTTCTAGATGGCCTACTTATTACTAAAAAATAAATCTTCAGGGTGTAATGAGGCTGTAATTCCCCCAAACTTCATGATCTTTTGGCAAGAATATTACAAAGGGCAAAGGTCTTGGTCGGCATCTAATTTAAAAAGCTGGTACAACACTATGGAGCTTCCTTGGGTGACTATAATTTGCCTATTATTCATCAATATTTCAAATATTTTCTTCCATAAGCCATCACTACTGTTTCATTGTTGGCTTACTTGCTATAGTAATAAATATAGATGATATTTATGGATGAGCCAAGAAAGTCATTGTGTGTGCTGTGCTCAGTTTCTCAGTCATGTCTGACTCTTTGTGACCCTATGGACTATAACCAACCAGGGTCCTCTGTTTATGGGATTTTCCAGGGAGTGGGGTGCCATTTCCTTCTCCAAGGGATCTTCCTGACCCAAGGGTCAAACCCTGGTCTCCTGCATTGCAGGCATATTTTTTACCTTCTGACCCACCAGGGAAGCCCTGCAATCCAGGAGTCACAAGAGTCAGACATGACGTAGTGACTAAACCACCATCACCACCATGCAGATGAATAGTGTAGAGAGAGCACTACGGTAGAGTAAGTGAAGATAACATGAGATGCATAAAAAAAAGAAACCCAAGAATAAATCTGGGGAAACAGACTATGATGAAGATCAGTTAATTATTAGCAAATATTTATTAATAAGACATTACAATTAATTGGATACATTAAGAAATTTTTTTACTAAATTGTTTTTTTTTTAATCATAAATTCTGCCATTTATTGAACATTTATTCTGTGCCAGTTATCTTTTTCACTCAGAAAGTGAAAGTAATTTTATAAGCGCTTTTAATTCTCCCAGAGAAATCGTTCATCACCAAATAAATCAGATAATTTCCATTTAAGTTGATGTCAAAATACAAGTATCATAAAAGGTTAAAAACAAACTAGGAGAATATTTACAAATATAAGAAAAAGATTTTCTAACCTTGTACACAATAAACCACTACAGATTTATGAGGAAAGGATGGATCTCCATTAATGTCCATGTTTAAATGGCATATACAGGCAGTTCAAAAAGAGAAACCTTGGGAATTTCTTGGGACCCTGTGGTTAGGACTCCATGCTTTCACTGCTAAGGCCTAGGGTTTGATTCCTGGTCAGGAACTAAGATGCCACAAGCCATCGGTACAGCCAAAAGAGAGAGAGAGAGAGAGAGAAACGAGTGACAATAGATAAATGGAGATATTTTCTACCTCAATGAAAATCAAAAACACCAAGTCAAAAATAGTACTGATGAACCTATTTGCAGGGCAGGAATAGACACAGACACAGAGAATCTGCTTATGGACACAGTGGGAAAGGAGAGGGTGGGACAAATTGAGGCAGTAGTATTGACATATATATGCCCATCCTGGTGCTCTGTGATGACCTGGGGGTTGGGAGAGAGGCTCAGTAGGGAAGGGATATATGTATACATATGGCTGATTCACGATGTTGTACAGCAGAAACTAGCACAACATTGTAAAATAATTATAGTCCAATTAAAAAAAAATGTCAAATTGGTAAGACTGTGAGAAATTCCCCAGGGCAAACAACTTAGTTTCTTTATCAGATAAATTGTACAGAGGAGGTGGGGATATCAAGGAAGAGGAATTCATAGTTTCAAAGAAAGTCAAGAGAACATCAAGCAGATCTAATATGTATGCCATCTCTCTATCCCTCAAACAAACAACCTGTATGTATTTTGCTACTGCTAAGTCACTTCAGTCGTGTCCGACTCTCTGCGACCCCATAGATGGCAGCCCACCAGGCTCCCCCGTCCCTGGGATTCTCCAGGCAAGAACACTGGAGTGGGTTGCCATTTCCTTCTCCAATGCATGAGAGTGAAAAGTGAAAGTGAAGTCACTCAGTCGTGTCCGACCCTCAGCGACCCCATGGACTACAGCCTTCCAGGCTCCTCGGTCCATGGGATTTTCCAGGCAAGAGTACTGGAGTGGGGTGCCATTGCCTTCTCCGGTATGTATTTTAAGAGACACCTAAGAAAAATCTGGGAAAATATGAACACTGCCAAGATAGTTGATAAAATAAGGAATCACTGTTAGTTTTTTTGAACCTGTGATAATAGTGTTGCAGTTGAATACATTTCTAAGAGTTTTCACTTTTTGGAAAAAAATTTGAAGTATTTATAGATTAAATAATACAATGTTTGGGATTTGCTTTAAAATAATCCATTTGGGGCAGAGGATTGAAAGTGTGTAATGGTGAAACAAGACAGAAATGTGAAACCAGATTGCTGGTATGACCATAATTATTGCAAGGAAAGTTGCATAGGGTAAGAAGGTCTTTGTATTTTTCTGATTCCTCTTATATATGTTGAAAATTTTCTGTAATAAAAAGTGAAACTAGTCCAATCTCTGTTTACAGAGCTTTGAAAATATATACCAAAAGGCATTTATCATAAAAAATTATCCAGACAAGGGTGAAAATTATGTATGAGCCAAGATGATCTTCCAACATTGTAAAAGTGAAAAAGAGAAACTGGTAAAATAAGTTATACTATGTCCTTACAATGAAAGATTATGCATACATCAAAATTTATATATATATATAATAAATATATATATATTTATAATTATATATATATAAATAAATAAATATATATATATATATTTAAGCTGAAACTTCATGATATATTATTAGGGAAAGAAATACACATGATTATTGGAAAAATAGCCTGGTCCATGAAATAAAAGCAAGAAAATTAGTAGGTTTTTTAAAAAAGCAAGTTGGCAGTATCTGCCAAAATATAAAGGTAATTCAATAATTGAAGTCTTGCTTACAATAGAAAAAAGGAAACTGATTCTGTATAATGGAATGCTAATGCAGTTATCAAAACATCAGAGATAAGAAGGCAAATAATCCAATTAAAATAAGCAAAAGATTTAAACAGGAATTTCAAAAACAGAAAGTATATCAGTAACCAATGAGAACAGGGAAAATGTCCAAAATCACTAGTCATATTGAAATGCAAATTAAAACCCCAATGAGATATATTTACCCACTTACTAGAATGCCTACAATTAAAGACTGCAAATATCAACTTTTGGTGAAAATGTGGAGAAACTGGAATCATGCATTACTGCTGGAAATTGAAAACTCTATAACCATTATGGAAAATAGTATGGCAATACTTTATAAAATTTTGTTCTTGCTGTTCGCTCCCTGCATCTGTAATTGTATAACTGGATTTGTTTCTAGACGCATGAAAGCTTTTAAGTTACAAATGGTTGCTCAAACTCCTGCTACTGCTGTAGCTTCCTACAGCTACTATTTGGGGCCCCTGGATCATATATCCTCAATATGAGGATTAGGAGAATATGTTGCCTCACCAATTTAGGGACAACGCCCCTGGTCAGCTTGGAAGCAGTTATGGAACGAGAACGATGCCCCTTTTCCCTAGGCAACATAATTCTCCTAAAAGAAAAGGGGGGAATGAGAGAGTCATTTCCTAGGCAGGTTGATAAAGAGTCTAGGGGTCCCCAAGGAGAGAGGGGTCTGGAATTCTCAAGGAGGAAGAAAGGACAAACTTTTTTTCTTTCTCCACATTCCTTAGGATTATATAACAATAATGTATCCTGCCTAAGGACAGTCTTTGGATTCAACCTTCTGTTATCTTAAAATGTTAATTATGGGAGTAGACCTGGTCTTTACAAGGATGTATCTTGCCTGAGGACAGTGTTATCTTAAAATGTAAATTATGGGAGTAGGACTGATGAGGTCTTTACAACCTCCAGATATTCTTTGGATTATATAACTTCATTGTTAACACTAGCAAGCAGGTACCCTTTCTGCCCCCTTCTGATGCCTATGTCAGAAGCTTTCTCTATCTCCTTTATACTTTAATAAAACTTTATTACACACACACAAAAAAATTAAGCATGCATGCATGCTAAGTTGCTTCAGTTGTGTCAGACTCTGTGTGACCTATGGACTGTAGCCCTGTAGACTCATCTGTCCATGAGATTCTCCAGGTAAGAATACTGGAGAGGGTTGCCATGCCCTCCCCCAGGGGATCTCCCCCACCTAGAGATCAAATATCTCCTGCATTGGCAGGTGGATTCTTTACCACTAGTGCCACCTGGGAAGCCCATTAAGTTAAGGATATAGCCACCAATTCCGTTCCTTGGTATTTACCAAGGCAAATGAAAACTATGTCCACACCACAACACAAATGTAACTGTTCATAACAGCATTACTCATAATAGTCAAAAAGTGGAAGCTACCTAAATGACCCTCAACCAGTGAATAGAGAAACAAATTGTGGTATGTTCATACCACAGAATACTACACAGTAACAGAAAATAAAGTACAATGTCAGTAGTTGAAACAACATTCATGAATATCAAAATCAATACACAAAGTGAAAGAAGTCAAATACAAAAGACTGTTATTCCATTTATATGAAATCATATAGAGGGCAAAACTATGTGACAGAAAACTATGTGACAGAAAAGACAGTGGCTTCTTGGGGTGGGGCTAGGGGAGGATGTAGCAGAATTGGATGTAGAAGTTAAAAGAAGCAACTGGAAAGTTCTTAGGGTGAAGGGAAAATTCTATAGCCTAATCATCATGGTGCATGCATGCTAAGCTCCTTCAGTTGTGTTTGACTCTCTGGGACCCTATGGACCATAGCCCACCAGGCTCCACTGTTCATGGGATTCTCCAGACAAGAATACTAGAGTGGGTTGCAATGCCCTCCTCCAGGTGATCTTCCTGAACCAGGGTTCAAACCTGCATCTCTAATGTCTCTTTCATTGGCAGGAATTTTCTTTACCACTAGTACCATCTGGGAAGCCCAATCATCATGGTGTGCTCAAGTCGCTTAGTCATGTCCATGACCAACTCTTTGCAGCCCCGTAGACTGTAGTCCACCAGGTTTCTCTGTCCGTGGAATTTTTCAGGCAAGAATACTGGAGTTGGTTGCCATTTCCTACTCTAGATCATCTTCCTGACCAAGGGGTTGAACTTGAAACTCTTGTGTCTACTACATTGACAAGTGGATTCCTTACCACTAGAGCTATCTGGAAAGCCCACATCCCCACTCCTGGACATATATCCAGACAAACCTATAATTCAAGAAATACATGCATCCTTATATTCAGAGCAGCACTATTCACAATAGCCAAAATATGGAAACAAACTGAATGTCCATTGGCAGATGAATGGATAAAGAAGATGTGGTACCTATATAAAGTGGAATACTACTCAGTCATAAAAATGAAATAATGTAATTTTCAGCAACATGGATAGACCTAAGATTATCATATTAAGTGAAATAAATCGGAAAGAGAAACATAAATACCATATGATATCACTTATATGTGGAATCTAAAATGTGACACAAATGAATTTATCTACAAAATAGAAATAGACTCACAGACATAGAACACAGACTTTTGTTTTCCAAAGGGAAGAGAGGTGGGAGAGGGATGGATTAAGAGTTTGGGATTAGCAGATGCAAACTAGTATATATAGAATGGATAAAAAAAAAATAAGTTTTCACCACATAGCACAAAGAATTATATTTAATATTCTGTGATAAGCCATAATAAAAAAGAATATGAAAAAGAGTGCCTATATATATACACAATGTTGCATTAATTTCTTAATGCAAAACTGTGAATCAATTGATACAATAAATTAAATAAATTTAGATAAAATAAACTGAAATAAAGTAAAATTAAAAAACATTAAAAATAGTAAAAATTAAAAAAATAAATTTAGATAAAATAAATTTAGACACCTTCATCTGGAGCAGATGAGCCCTTCCGAAAAAATGTGTGTATTGCTGTTATGTGTTCAACATTTTCTCACAATCAAACCAACCAAAATATATGTGGGTACACTTTGGCAATACTTAGGCTTTAAATTCCTTTTAAGCTATTCACTGTAAACATCTACAAATGTGCAATTTTACAGCAAACTCATTTTCTCTCTCACAGACTCCAGTCACCCTTCCACAGCTCCACAGTACCCTCAGGTGATTCCTGGGGATATTCCCTTTCCTGTACCCCCTACCCTTCTTGCTCCTGCTCTTCCATGCTTGGCGATGTGAGAAGAAAATGGTCTTATCCCACGACTGACTGTGGCATGTCTTCCTCGTTGCTGATATCCAGGGTGACATGGGGACTGGCACCCTTGAGCTACCTCATTGTCCAGGAGGTCCTGAATGAGTGAATGGAGGACCTGTCAGATCTCAGTGAGGCAGGACTCCAACAGTCTCCTTGACATTGGCTGGTCCATGAGGGATCTGACTGAATTTTTTTTTGCTGTCTTATTCCATCCCCAGTGGGCAGCACCCTGCCCCCACCATACTTTAAGGCCCCACCTTTAAGGCTCCCAGGTCTGGGGGTCCCCAGCCCAGCTGTAGTTTTTAAGAACTATGATTAAAGGAGATGGCCATACACAGGGAGCTTACCTTGATGCTCCATGAAGACCTAGAGGGGTGGGATGGGGGTGGGGTTGGAAGTGGGTTGACGGGAGGATAAAAAGGTTTGGGATGTATGTATACCTATGGCTCAGCTGGTAAAGAATCCACCTGCAATGTGGGAGACCTGGGTTCGATCCCTAAGTTGAGAAGATCCCCTGGAGAAGGGAAAGGCTTCCCATTGCTGTATTCTGGCCAGGAGAATTTCATGGATTTTATAGTCCATGGGATTGCAAAGAGTTGGACACAACTGAGGGACTTGCACTTGTCATGGCTGATTCACAGTGTTGTATTGCAGAAACCAACACAACATTGTAAAGCAGTTATCTTCCAATAAAATAAGAAAAATAGGTGACCTTGATCTTTCTCTTTATCTCACCCTAAGGCCCAAGTCTCGTCTCCCTTTCCTCCCAAAACTGATTAGGCCAACAAGCTTTGTGGCTCAATATGAGATTGTCTTAGAGTCCTTATCTTGGTTCTTCCATTGTTGGTTTTAAGGCCTGGGACCCATCAAGTGACACCCCTCAAAATGGGAGGAGATGGCAAAAATTGATCTCACTTTTCATAAGAGTTCATCATCAACCCTACCTCATTACAACTTGCACAAACTGGGAGTGAAGTGATGGGGTTCAGTGGGAGAAATTGGGTGCAGTTTCTGAAGAAATGATGTTTTGCCTTTCAGAAAGTTTTTTTTTTTTTTTTTTTTTTAGTTAACAAGTAAGTCTTTAAAAGACATGTCTGTGTGTTGTGGACTCATGGGCGGAGTTGCTCTAAAAATGTGACAAGTTTCCAGTTGTGGGCTCTGAGAGTCAATTCTGGAAAAAAAGGAAGATTCCCCTGTCATGACATATTATTAAAATATAATGAAGCAGCTGCTATGCCAGGGACGTTTACAGCAGGAAGCAGGCAGGGCTACCTCTCCTTGGCAGGGATGGGAGTGGGGTTGGGGCTGAAGTTGGGCTGGTACTTGAAGAAGGAATGTTCCTGCTGGAGAGAGGGGAGGAGCTTCCCAATTGGGTAGGAATGTTAGTGACAGTCTGGCCTGAAAATCAGGGTCTGTTTAGGAAAGAGTTAGGAGTGCCTGCCTATCTGGCTTGTGGAGTGGCTGGGGTTGGGGAGGGAGATGACTCTGGAACGTGGGTTGCAGCCAGTTGTGACGGCATGAGTGCCTAGGTAAGAAGCATGGGCTTCTGTTGGCTTAATGGAACGCTATGAGAGTCTTTAAGTATGAGAGTAACATCACAGGATGTGTTTAACTTTTTCATATGTTGTCTCATTATGACCAAAACTGTTACAATGCATTATGCACTTTTAAAGCTCCCATTTCTAACATGTTTTTAAAGTCATAAGGTGCACATCAACATCCCTGATCAAAAATTCCCAAGGGGTTTTATTTATGTAACCAATAATTAAAAGTAGATCCATTCTATGGGTAGCTATTTCAACATAGCAACACAGTTTATACTTTCAATTCTCTTGAATTGTAAGTCTTATTAAATAATTGTGAAGTCTGAGAAAATCTATCAAGTCTATAAAATAATGCTTACTATTTTATTTTCATTTTCCCCTTTCCTTCTTTTTCATTTCAATTAAAAAATCATCATGGACTTGTATACAAATGTATAATCATCATGGTAGCTATACATTTGTATTACCAAAATTAATCAAATTATGCATTTAAAATTAGTGAACTATATAATAACTTCATAAACCATAAAAGAGAAAAACTCGGAAGTTAGAGGTAGCTTCCCAAATCTTGCCCTTAGTGGAGGTTAAGGAAGCAAAGGTAATCAATCTTCTAGTCCTTTTTTTCCCCTAGTATCAAAATCTTCTGGTGAAGTTGTTTGTTATTATTTGCCTAAAAGAGCTTCCCAGGTGGCACTAGTGGCAAAGAATCTGCTTGCCAATTCAGGAGACTCAAGAAATGTGGTTCAATCCCTGGGTCAGGAAGATCACCTGGAGTAGGAAATGGCACCCCACTCTCATATTCTTGCCTGGAAAATTCCATGGGCAGAGGAGTCTGGCAGTCTACAGTCCATGGTCCAGGAAAAAGTCTGACACTATACAGGGTTGTCGTTACTATCTTTCTAAATTCCATATATATGCGTAGTATACTGTATTGGGAGAAGGCAATGGCACCCCACTCCAGTTCTGTTGCCCAGAAAATCCCATGGATGGAGGAGCCTGGTAGGCTGCATTCCATGGGGTCGTTAAGAGTCAGACATGACTGAGCGACTTCACTTTCACTTTCCACTTTCATGCATTGGAGAAGGAAATGGCAACCCGCTCCAGTGTTCTTGCCTGGAGAATCCCATGGACAGAGAAGCCTGGTAGGCTGCAGTCTATGGGGTCGCAGAGAGTCGGACACAACTGAAGTGACGCAGCAGCAGCAGTATACTGTATTGGTGTTTTTCGACAACCCTGTATGCGAGACAGCAAAAGAGACACAGGTGTATAGAACAGTCTTTTGGACTTTGTGGGAGAGGGAGGGGGGGATGATTTGGGAGAATGGCATTAAAACATGTATAATATCATATAAAAAACGAATCACCAGTCCAGGTTAGATACAGGATACAGGAAGCTTGGGGCTGGTGCACTGGGATGACCCAGAGGGATGGTATGGGGAGGGAGGTGGGAGGGGGGTTCAGGATGGGGAACACGTGTTACACCCGTGGCAGATGCCTGTTGATGTGTGGCAAAACCAATACAATAAAGTAAAAAAAATTATTATAATATATATATTTTTAAATCTGACACCACACACACACACAATTTTTTAAAAGGATAATTCTTCTAAATATATGACCTTCTCTGATTTTGTAGCATCTAGGTTTGTTTCACTAAATGGAGAGAGAGAAAAAAAAAAAAGGAAAAACGTTTTAATTTGTGGAAAATAGAATAAGCCAACCTGGTGGTTCACTACAAAACTAGAGGAATTCCAAGGATATTACAGCTAAGCAGTAAGATTAACATTTTGGTTTATATGGCCTGACAGAGAAAATCAGTCACTTGATGTTAACTCTGTAAGAACAGTCTCCTGACTACTGACAACATATAAGGATGCAGATCAAAGGGATTATTTCTAGATGTGGTCCATGAAAGTAATCTTCACAGATCTATGGGATGATATCAATGGTATATTTTACCATTGGAACTGTTCAAGATAGTTAAAACATCACAGAAAGGAACCAAAAAGTGGATAAGCAAGTTCCTTAAAAAGCAGCAAGTTTGGAGATTAATGAAAGATTCTTGGTAATTTAATGAGAGTACTCTCAAAGTTTACAAAAGAAATGCCTGGGACAATCTATTGTTTGAAAGTCACAGCATCAACACCACTGAGGGCTATTAAAAATTCATATCTGCTTCAGATATGAACAAAGATTATTCAAAAGAGAATAATGTATCATCAAATCTTAGTAGTAAGACAGAACCTCTCCTCCTGGAAAATATTGAAAGAGCAACAGAGAGAAACAGTAGGATCTGAAACATACTGAAGAAAATACTTCAGGCCTGAGTAGTTCTCATTCTTTTCTGGTAGCAGGACCACAAAGGAAACTCTTTTCTGAAATGTCTAAACTATGTATGACTGGTATTTCTAGCCAGATCGCCTCTGCTCACTCTTTCACAAATATGGTTAGGGTTTCACTTTCAGCCAGGTTCTTTCCATGTTTATAAACAAAAGTATAACCAGGATCACATTTAGTGGAATAAGCCAGGGGGACACTTTCCACTCACCTACAGCAACAATTTAAAGACTGGCTTTGGAGATGTCAGCTTTATGGATGCTATTTTAGTCTCTGTTTTCATTTTAGTCATGTTCTAATGATTTACCTAAGCAAGACATTTCATGCAATAAAATCCGAGTCAATGCCCTTATCAGACTTTTGCACTCTTGCTTATTAAGAAAGGTGTCTGTAGCTCTGAAAGTAAGAAAGGTTTATTTCAGAAGGTTAAGCATATGGCTTCAGTTGATGCCAGAGATTCTCTAGTTATATGCAGAATAATGCTTAAGATTTAAAAAATTTTTATTATGGAAATTTTCAAATACACATAGAAATAGAGCCATGATTACAATGAATCAGTTCACATCCAACACCCAGGTTCAACATTTATCAACTCCTGTCCAGTCTTGTTATATCTATGCTTCCCTTTTTCAGGGGAAATTATTTAAAGCCAATCCTAGACCTTGCATCATTTATAAATACCTTGATACTCATGAGTTTTTAAACTCAGTTCTTAGAACAACTTAAGACACAAAAATAAAATTTGAAAGATTAAATCCATATCTGGTAGACAATTTATCAGATATTTCTGGTACCTGAGAATATTGATTTCACTAATTTGGAATTTGAGGTTCAGTACTATATCATATCATAGAAGGCAATGGCACCCAACTCCAGTACTCTTGCCTGGAAAATCCCATCGATGGAGGAGCCTGGTAGGCTGCAGTCCATGAGGTCACTAAGAGTCGGACACGACTGTAAAGCAAGTGGACTGACCATTTCCCAAGTAGAACAATTTAATGAGCTCTTCCCTGACATTCCCCATTGTCTCCTCAATAAATGTAAAGTCCTCTGAATCTTTTATTTGGGCAAAGAAACTAGAATTTTCCTAAAAGAAATGGATTGACAAGTGCTTTGCCATTCACTAATGTAACTGACTTTGAAGCATTCTTACTCTTCATCTAAAAAGTTACAGCTTAAATGTGGCTCTCTCTCACTTTACAGAGCTGGCCAGAAGGGCATAATTCCAAGATACTGTACCCTAACATTTCACTGCATTGAAAATATAAAGCCTCATTTTATCATTGGAAGTACACATACTTCAAGTTCTTGATCTCTGAAAGCTGCTCAGCTCATACAGTGAATACTTTGACTATTGCCCTTGTACCTAGTTAAGGAAATCTAACTTCAAATCCCAGAGTTGCATGACTTTATGGATTGATCCAAAGAGTAATAATGAGTGGCCTTTAAGCAGAGTCTATGTAAAATGTCAAACAGTGCAGCAGCAGAAAGCCTTCTGGAAAAGATTTTAATATGATCAATAGAGTCTGACAAATTCACATTAGAAAACTCAGTATTGATGGAAATGAGCAAGTATGAACATGCAACAGCTGTTTTAGAGATAAGAGAGGGACCAGACCCACTGTTTGGGCTGTAAAAACAATGATGAACCTGTTAGGCACCCAAATACAGGATTTGCAGATGCTTATTTTCAAGTAATGCCTGCAAATCCAGAACTTATGGAACTGAGGAGCCCTAAGGAGTCACTGAGCCAGATCCTGACAGTATGAATGAAATAAAAATTTGGATAAGGATAAAGTAAAAAATGGCATCAGGGAGAAGTTGACTAGCATAGGAGATATTATTAGAACAAGAGTAATGAGGGTAAGTCCTTCAGGAAGCACCTGGCTCAAAGCTCTCAGGAGTAAGAAAGAAGATGATGACCATAAAATTGGTACAGAATATGCCTACAAGTATGTTCAACAACTCTTTTTTGAGTGTTTTGTGTTCTGATGAGAACTCTGGATATTCATCATTAGATATAGTACACAAAGTCTGAAACTGAGGAACAGAAATACAGTCTGAAACTCAATGCTTTCCTTATTCCTATTAGCTTCTTTATGCAGTCAGCCATTGGTTCTTCTTCAGGTCATTACACCAGTGATGCATATAACATTTAGATACAGACATGGTTCAGTTATAATGATCAGTCGTGTCCAACTCTTCCCAACCCTTTGGACTATAGCCTGTTAGGCTCTTCTGTTCATGGGATTATGCAGCCAAAAGTACTGGACTGGGTTGCCATTTCCTTCTCCAGGGGATCTTCCCGACCCAGGGATTGAGCCCAGTTCTCCTGCATTCCCTCGTGGCTCAGACAGTAAAGCATCTGTCTACAATGTGGGAGACCCGGGTTTGATCCCTGGGTTGGGAAGCTCCCCTGAAGAAGGAAATGGCAATCCACTCCAGGACTATTGCCTGGAGAATCCCATGGACAAACGAGCCTAGTAGGCTACAGCCCATGGGGTTGCAAAGAATCGGACACTACTGAGCGACTTCACTTTCTTTCTCCTGCATTGCAGGCAGACACTTTACCGTCTGAGCCACAGGGAAGCATTATTAAGTATAGTAAAAGTAAAGTAAAAAGTCACTCAGTCGTTTCCGACTCTTTGCTTCCCCGTGGACTATAGCCTACCAGGCTCCTCCATCCATGGGATTCTCCAGGCAAGGATACACAAAGAGGAGCTTCCCAGGTGGTTCTAAGGATAAAGAACACGCCAGCCAATGCAGAAGACACAGGAGAAGCAGAGTCAACCCCTGAGTGGGGAAGATCCCCTGGAGAGGAGCATGGCAACCCACTTCAGTATTCTTGCCTGTAGGATCACAAGAATCCAATGGACAAAGGAAGCTGGGGGGCTACAGCCCATGGGATCTCAGAGTCGGACATGACTGTAGTGACTTCGTATGCATGAATGAACAGACTAAAAGCACTACAGTATGGAGAGTAAAATAAATGAAATAAGGGGAGAGTAAGATAAAGACTATTCAATAGAGAATATTTTTTAGTCACTTAAGGAGTTTAAATTATTTTTCTATGAATTTTTAAGTCTTTCTTTTCTTATTATATATAATGCAAATGAATGTATATGGCTAGTTTGTGAGGATGAGAAGTGACTAAGGAAAATACATATGTGCTGATAGGAAAGTATCTCCACAGTGATTAATAATATTATTAATTATAAAAGGATAGTACATAAGAGTAGGGTTGCCATTATCCCATTCTTGTGAATAATGTATGCATGTATGTGGGTGTATATGCTGATATATATATATATATATATATATATATATATAATATTTTAAAATATGTTTAAAATATTAATGGCTATGTCTGCAGAGTAAGCCTAGGTTGACTTCTAATTTTCATTTTCTATCTTACTGTACCATTTGAATTTTTAATCATGGGCGCAAATGACTTCTATTTTTTAACTAAAAGACCAAAACCATTTCAGAACAATATGAACAGGATGCCATTTTTGAAAAACAAAACACCTGATTGTATTTCCATGAGAAATGTATGGAAAAATGTTCTCCAATATGCAGGCAGTAGTCATCTTGTGGTAGAGGCTTTTTGTGTAATTTTAACTTAATATTTTATTATTGCTTTTTTATTTCCTATAATTTTACATTGAATATATTCTTGTGTAAAATATGGTTATAATTTTATTCATACTAGAACTACTGGATTATTCTCAAAGAACTCTCATGTTGATTTAAAATCCTAATTGTAATTCTGAATTAATATTGCTTTTATCAGGACTGCCTAAATATGGGTGAACATAAGCTACAATCTAGTTTACAGACTATCCTTCATTGGTTATAAACTTTTACCCCTAGTATTTAATGAGAAGTATGATGGGAGGACTTTGGATCTATCTTCTAAAGATCAATTGTTTTATTTTGGCTTTTGTAAAAAAAAATATATATTGCAATATAGTTGATTTACAATGTTGGACTAATAAAGATCAATTGTTTTAAATACTACATAATACAGATGAGATGGATAATGGACTAATTCAATATTAGAACATGAGAAAGACATTAAAGTTAATTATTGCTTTATGATTTATAATGTGTATAAATTGGACATTAGTAATATCTCAGTACTAAACAGTCATAACTGCTTTTTCAGTTCCAAAAGATATCTGTAATGACACCAATAATCTTCCAAATGTAAGATGAGGCATAATGACTAGAAACCCACATGAGGAAACCTGTTAATGTGTTATCAAATTGGCCGCATGACTCGCTAATTATCAATGATTAAATGATCACCTTTTTTGTACAAAAAGCAGCGCTATTTTCTTGCTTCACTTGCTTTTTTACCTTCTAAAGTACTCTAAAATAATAAGCCTAGGAGAAGAAAATTAAAAAAAATGAGATGTCAGGTTTTTTTTACTGACTTTGATAACTTTTGCTGAATATATAAGTTGAAAATAGTATTTAAAAATAAGAGTTTGAACAAGTGGTGCTGAGAAAACTGGTCAACCACTTGTTAAAAAAAAATGAAACTAGAACACTTTCTAACACCATACACAAAAATAAACCCAAAATGGATTAAAGATCTAAATGTAAGACCTGAAAATATAAAATTTCTAGAGGAAAACATAGGCAAAACACTTTCTGATATAAATCACAGCAGGATTCTTTATGACCCACCTCCAGAGTAATGGAAATAAAAGCAAAAATTAAAAAAATGGGACCTAATTAAACTTAAAAGCTTTGGCACAATGAAGGAAACTATAAGCACAGTGAAAAAACAGCTTTCAGAATGGGAGAAAATAATAGCAAATGAAGCAACGGACAAAGAATTAATCTCAAAAATATACAAGCCACTCCTGCAGCTCAATTCCAGAAAATAAGTGACCCAATCAAAAAATGGGCCAAAGAACTAAATAGACATTTTTCCAAAGAAGACATACAGATGGCTAACAAACACATGAAAAGATGCTCAACATCACTCATTATCAGAGAAATGCACATCAAAACCACAATGAGGTACCATCTCATGCCAGTCAGAATGGCTGCTATCCAAAAATCTACAAACAATAAATGCTGGAGAGGGTGTGGAGAAAAGGGAACCCTCTTACACTGTTGGTGGGAATGCAAACTAATACAGCCACTATGGAGAACAGTGTGGAGATTCCTTAAAAAAACTGGAAATAGAACTGTCATATGACCCAGCAATCCCACTGCTGGGCATACACACCGAGGAAACCAGAATTGAAAGAGACACGGGTACCCCAATATTCATTGCAGCACTATTTATAATAGCCAGGTCATGGAAGCAACCTAGATGTCCATCAGCAGATGAATAGATAAGAAAGCTGTGGTACATATACACAATGGAGTATTAGTCATTAAAAAGAATACATTTGAATCAGTTCTAATGAGGTGGATGAAACTGGAACCTATTATACAGAGTGAAGTAAGCCAGAGAGAAAAACACCAATACAGTATTCCAACACATATATATGGAATTTAGAAAGATGGCAATGATAACCCTGTATGTGAGACAGCAAAAGAGACACAGATGTACAGAACAGTCTTTTGGACTCTGTGGGAGAAGGCAAGGGTGGGATGATCTGAGAGAATAGCATTGAAACCTGTATATTATCATACGTGAAACAGATCGCCAGTCCAGGTTTGATGCATGACGCAGGGTGCTCAGGGCTGGTGCACGGGAATGACCCAGATGGATGGGAAGTGGGAGGGGGGTTCAGGATGGGGAACACATCTAAACCCATGGCTTATTCATGTCAATGTATGGCACAACCCACTACAATATTGTAAAGTAATTAGCTTACAATTAAAATAAATAAAATTAAAAAATAAAAATAAAGAAAATAAGAATTTGAATTATTCATCCATGGATTTCACTCCTGCATGTTCTCTTTTTCCATAGTATTAAACTTTGAGAAATTAAGTTAGAGCCTCAGAATGTTAATCTACTTTGAGCTTTGTATCTTTTATGGAATTTTCTGACAGCACTTATATTAGAAAACTGAAGATGGAAGAAGTAACTAGGAGTCTCTTCTATGAAATGAAAATTAAATGGCCATTTAATCTCAGATTTGCCCATATTTGATATTAATTTCAATTGCTCCCAGTGTTCCAGAGCAACCAATATGAAAGATTTACTTTGTCTTTTCATGTGAATGAGTGAATGTGAGTGTGGTGAGGGCAGTGGGGAGAAGACAGTGAGAGGAATCCAAAAAAACATCATATGTCTGAGGTTTGCTTATTGAAATACTGATTATCCTCTGGGAATATTCCAATTAGTCTTTAACAATCTTCAGCCTTTAATATGTTCTCCTTGGGGCATTCTCAGTATCCCAGGCCTGGGTCATTCCTTCCTTTCTCTTCCTCAAAAGAGCACTCACGGGTCCTTTGAGAAATTAGTGATTTAATGCAAAAAAAAAAAAAAATACAAAAATGAGTCTGAAACATCATATTGACAAAAAAGCAAGGAAAACACAAAGGACTCCTAGGGTCTTTCAAAAGCATCTTTGAAGGGGTTCTCACTAACCAAAATTGGACAAGTTGACCATTAACACTTTTCATCTTAAATTAATACACATTGAATATGTTTAAATCAATGATTTCATAATTATAAAGCTTTCATTAAGCAGACTTTATATTCTAACAAAGATTAAGGAATGGATTTATCCTCCTGCCAGAAACAACGCTGGGCTGGAGGAAGCACAAGCTGGAATCAAGATTGCTGGGAGAAATATCAATAAACTCAGATATGCAGATGACACCACCCTTATGGAAGAAAGTGAAGAAGAACCAAAGAGCCTCTGGATGAAAGTGAAAGAGGAGAGTCAAAAAGTTGGCTTAAATCTCAACATTCAGAAAACTAAGGTCATAGCATCTGGTCCCATAACTTCATGGCAAATAGATGGGGAAACAGTGGCTGACTTTATTTTCTGGATTCCAAAATCACTGCAGATGGTGATTGTAGCCATGAAATTAAAAGATGCTTACTCCTTGGAAGGAAAGTTATGACCAACATAGATGGCATATTGAAAAGCAGAGACATTACTTTGTAAACCAAGGTCTGTCTAGTCAAGGTTATGGTTTTTCCAGTGGTCATGTATTGATGTGAGAGTTGGACTGTAAAGAAAGCTGAGAGAAGAAGAATTGATGCTTTTGAACTGTGGTGTTGGAGAAGACTCTTGAGAGTCCCTTGGACTGCAAGGAGATCCAGCCAGTCCATCCTAAAGGAGATCAGTCCTGGATGTTCATTGGAAGGACTGATGCTAAAGCTGAAACTCTAATACTTTGGCCACCTGATGTGAAGAGCTGACTTATTTGAGAAGACCCTGATGCTGGGAAAGATTGGGGGCAGGAGGAGAAGGGGATGACAGGGGACGAGATGGTTGGATGGCATCACCAACTCAGTGGACATGGGTTTGGGTGGACTCTGGGAGTTGGTGATGGACAGGAAGGCCTGGCGTGCTGCAATTCATGGGGTCACAAAGAGTCGAACATGACTGAGCAACTGAACTGAACTGAAATAACAAAAAGAAAAGACTGGATATCAGGGAAGGGTAGTGATCACTGAAAGACAGAAAACAGTGATCCTTACAAATGTCCAAGCTTACTACCTTCAATGAGTTTCCAAGTTATGTGCAGTAAAGTAGAACTCAGCAGATCCCAGTGGCCTTCCTGAAACTGGGACACTAGGATGGATAATTTCCACCAAAATGTCTAAATTCTAGAGTATAAAATACAGGAGAGGAGAGAGCTTCACAAAGAACTACATACATATGTAGGGACCCCCTCTCTTGAGTATCTAGATTTATACTCATCATGCATGCCCCTAAAATTACCAAAGTCCAGGGAAGTACTACCTGATTAGAGGAAACACTGTCCAACTTTCAAACATGATGGAAAACCATTGCTGTTTCTACTAGTTCAGTTGATTTCAGTTGCTCAGTTGTGTCCGACTCTTTGTGACCCTGTGAACTGCAGCATGCCAGGTTTCCCTGTCCATAACCAACTCCTGGAGCTTACTCAAACTCATGTCCACTGAGTTGGTGATGCCATCTAACCATTTCATCTTCTGTTGTCCCCTTCTCCTCTTGCCTTCAATCTCCCAGCATCAGAGTATTTTCCAGTGAGTCAGTTCTTTGCATCAGGTGGCCAAAGTGTTGGAGCTTCAGCTTCAGCATCAGTCCTTTCAATGAATGTTTAGGACTGATTTCCTTTAGGATTGACTGGTTTAATCTACTTGTAGTCAAAGGAACTCTCAAGAGGCTTCTCCAACACCACAGTTCAAAAGCATCAATTCCTACTAGCTAGATTGCAAAAGCCTCAAGATTTAAATGCATGGGGTAGAGTATTAGATGGGACTTGCCATAGTAGTGAGGAGTAATTAGCCTAGACTAAGCACTACTCTGAGCTTCCCAGGTGGCGCTAGTGATAAAGAACCTGTCTGTCAATGTAGGAGACATAAGAGACTCGAATTCAATCCCTAGGTTGGGACAATCCCCTGGAGGAAGTTTTGGTAACCACTCCAGTATTCTTGCCTGGTGAATCCCATGGATAGAGGAGCATGGTGGCTATAGTCCATAGGGTTGCAAAGAGTTGGACATGACTGAAATGACACAACATGCATACAATCACTACTCTGGCCTGACCTAACAAATTGCAAAAGCAAAACATGAGAGGATCAAACTATTCCCAAGTAAATTAACTGTGTTCCAGACAAAGTTGAAGAATACTTGTAAGAATACTAAGTAAATAAATAAATAAAATTAAAATCTAGCACGTAACAGGGTAAACTTCAAAATGTTTGGCATTCAATCAAAAATTACCAACCATGCAAGAAGCAAAAATATATGACCCATAATGAGGATAAAAATTAATCACTTGAAACTGACCAAAAGCTGACCCACATCTTAGAAGAAAAGGGCATGAAAATAAGGAGTTATAACTGTATTCTATACTATATACTGAAGTTAGTAAAAACAAAGCAGATGTAAAAAGACCGAAAACAAATATCTAAAGTGAAAGACTACAATGTCAGATAAAAATTACACTAGATGGGTTTCACAATAGATCAGATACTGTAAAAGAAAACATGAGAGAATTTGAAGGCATAGCAATGCAAACTATCTGAAATAAAACAAAGAGAAAAGAAGAAAAGAAGTATCAGTGAGCTATGGGACAACTTCACACATTGGAGTCACCAAAGAAAGGGGTGGAAGACAGAAATAACTATTTGAAGGATAATTTGGATTAGATGAAAACTGCAAATCAGTAGATGCAGAGTCTCATTGAAATACAAATACAATAAATAGGAAGAATGACACATCATAAACACATTATTCATATACATGATGAAAAAAATATCCTTTTAAAAAAGCCAAAGGGAAAAAGAGACACATATGCACAGAGGAACAAAAATGAGGGCCAAAGTAGATTTTTCATTGCACATAATACAAGTGAGAAGACACTGGAGCAACATCTTTAAAGTACTGAAAGGAAAAAAAAGGTCAACCTACTATTCTGCATCCAGTGAAAATAGTTTTCAAAAGTTAAGGTCAAATAAAGACATTTTCAGACACAGAAAAACTGAAAAAAATGTATTACTGGCAGATATAATACTACAAGAAGTGATAAAGGAAATCCTTCAAATAGAAGGCAAGTAATACCAGAGAGAAACTACATCTACATAGAGGAATGGAAAAAAAAAAAAAAAAAGGAAACGATAATTATGTAGGTAAAAATATGAGGTTTTAAAATAATTGCCTTTTAAAAACTAATTGATCATCTTTCAATGATGCAAAAAAAAAAAAAAAAAACCACAACTAATTCATTATTATAAAAAATAGGGAGAAAAGAGAAATCAAGCATTTACCCGAGCTTTGTTTGATAAATTTTATATCAAGTAACCATATAATTGATAGGAAAATTTCAAATCAAAAGAATTTCTTAAAACATTTTTGAAATAATCCCAATTAATAAATGAAGTTATTATAAACTCAGAATATTACCAATTTGAGTTTCTTAATAATATAATGGAAAGCTGAGAGAAATCTTATAATTTAGTGATCAACAAGCAATACCTGACTTTAATGATGAATCCTAACATGACTAAAGGTGAAATAAGATATTATACACTTTCCAATGTGATACAATGGGAAGTTTAAAATATCCCCCATTAAGTTGTGTTAACAAACAAACAAAGCTAAATAATCCTGAATGTGATTCAGCTTCTAGATTAAACTCTTGATTTAGGCATTAGAGGGGATAAAGAAACAAGTTTGTTTTGTTTTTCAAATACTGCTGCTGCTGCTGCTAAGTCGCTTCAGTCGTATCCGACTCTCTGCGACCCCATGGACAGCAGCCCACCAGGCTCCTCCATCCACAGGATTCTCCAGGCAAGAATACTGGAGTAGTTTGCCATTTCCTTCTCCATTTCAAATACTAGAGAGCTGAAGTCAGTAAAATGCAGGATGTAAGGAGTTCTATGAGACTAAAAAAAAAAAAAATAAATAAACTGATTTCTTCAAAAAGTACACAACAAGGGGGAAAAATGGTGGAAAGGGAATTTTGCAGAATAAAAGACATTTAAGTGTGTATGTGTGCTAAGTTGTGTCTGATGCTTTACAACCCTATGGACTGCAGCATGCCAGGCTTCCCTGTCCATCATTATCTTATAAAGTCTGCTCAAACTCATGCCCATTGAGTCAGTGATGCCATCCAACCATCTTATCCTCTGTCACCCTCTTCTCCTCCTGCCCTAAATCTTTCCCAGTATCAGGATCATTTTGAGTGACTTAGCTCTTTGCATCAGGTGGCCAAAGCATTGGAACTTCAGTTTCAGCATCAGTCCTTCCAGTGAATATTCAGGATTGATTTCCTTTGAGATTGACTGGGTTTAAACCTTTGCTATCCAAGAGACTCTCAAGAGTCTTCTCAGTACTAGAATTTGAAAGCATCAGTTCTTTGGCTCTCAGCCTGTTTTATGGTCCAACTCTCACATCTGTACATGACTACTGGAAAAAACATAGCTCTGACTATAAGGACGTTTGTCAGCAAAGTGATGTCTCTGACTTTTAATATGCTGTCTAGGCTTGTCATAGATTTTCTTCTAAGAAGCAAACGTCTTTTAATCTCATGACTGCAGTCACCATCTGCAGTGATTTTGGAGCCAAAGAAAATTAAATCTGTCACTGTTTCCACTTTTTCCCCATGTACTGGCCATGAAATAATGGGACTGGATACCATGATCTTAGTTTTTTGAATTTGAGTTTTAAGCCAGGTTTTTTGCTCTCCTCTTTCACCCTCATCAAGAGGCCCTTTTTTCTGCCATTACGGTGATGTCATCTGCACATCTGACATTATTGATATTTCTCCTGGTAAACTTGATTTCAGCTTGTGATTCATCAAGCCTAGCATTTCACATGATGTACTCTGTATAATAAGGTAAATAAGCAGGGTGACAATATACAGCCTTGACAAACTTCTTTCCCAATTTTGAACCAGTCAGTCATTCCATGTCCTGTTCTAACTGTTGCTTCTTGTCATGCATATAGGTTTCTAAGGTAAGGTGATCTGATACTCTAGTCTCTTTAAGAATTTTCCAGTTTGTTGTCATCCACACAGTCAAAGGCTTTAGTGTAGTTAATGAAGCAGAAGTAGATTTTTTTTATTCCCTTGCATTTTCTATGATGCAATGGACCTTGGCAATTTGATCTCTGGTCCCACAGCCTTTTCTAAATCTAGCTTGTACATCTGGAATTTCTCAATTCACATACTATTGAAGCCTAGCTTGAAGGATTATGAGCATTAATTTGCTAGCATGTACAATGAGCACAATTGTACAGAAGTTTGAACATTCATTGGCATTGCCTTTCTTTGGGATTGAAATGAAAACTAACATTTTCCAGTCCTGTGGCCATTGCTGAGTTTTCCAAATTTGCTGGCATATTGAGTGCAGCCCTTTAACAGCATTATCTTTTAGGATTTGAAATAATTCAGCTGGAATTTCATCATCTTCACTAGCTGTGTTCATAGAAATGCTTCCTACGACCCACTTGACTTCACACTCCAGGGTATCTGGCTCTAGGTAAGTGACCACAACATTGTGGTTATCTGTGTCTTTAAGACTTTTTGTATAGTTATTCTGTGTATTCTTGCCACTTTTTCTTAATCTCTTCTGCTTCTGTTAGGTCCTTGCCATGTCTGCCTTTTATTGTGCCCATATTTGCATGAAATATTCCCTTGGTATCTCTAATTGAATTTGTGTTCACATTCTCCTGTTAGAACACCAAAACCACAACTAGCTGGTCAACACCCATCAACAGGACGATATTGGAACCCACCATAAAAAGACACCCCATGTTCAAGGACAAAGGAAAAGCTGCAAGGAGACAGTAGGAGGGGGACAATCATGGTAAAATCAAATCCCATACCCATTGCATATGTGACCCACAAACTGGAGGACAATAATACCAAATAAGTTCTTACACTGTTGAGTAGGTTCTAAGCCCCACATCAGACTTCCCAACCTAGGAATACAGCACAGGGACTGGGAATCCCCAGGTAATTTGACTTTGAAGGACAGTGGAATTTGATTACAGAACCTCCATAGGACTGAGGGAAACAGATTCTTGGAGGGCATAAACAAAACCGTATACACATCAAGACCCAGGGAAAGGAGAATTTACCTCACAAAAGACTGAGCCCGACCTGCCTGAATGTTTGAGGGTCTCTGGCAGAGGGGTGGGTTAGCAGTGGCATGCTTTATGGACAGGGACTCTGGCAGCAGCAGTCCTGGGAGGCATGTGTTGAGATCAATCCCTTTGAAAGTCACCAGTAGCCCTACCATAAAGCCTGTGGAAGCCAGGACTGGTTACCTCAGGCCCATCAACTAACAGGGAAGGAGTGCAGCCCTACTCATCTGCAGAAAATTGGATTAAAGATTTACTGAGCTTGACCCTCCCCACCAGAGCAGACCCAGTTTTCCCAACAGCCAGTCCCTCCCATAAGAAGCTTACACAAGTCTCTTATCTTCATCCATCATAGAGCAGACAGAAGAAACAAGAACTAAATCTCAGAGCCTCCAGAACAAAAACCAGAATTATATAAAACTAACCAACATTACCACATGGATCACACAGCCTTGTGTACTCAATGAAAGTATGAGCCATGCCATGCAGGGCCAATCAAGATGGACGGGTTGTGAGAGAGAGTTCTGACAAAACATGGATCAATTGCCTATCTGATAACAAGTAATTTACTGCTTTTGGTTCAGCTGTGATAATGGTATCGACTAGTTTTTATTTACAAAAAGAGTCCCTTTATGAAACAATGCATATTGGAAAAATTTGTGGAAAAATTGATATGATGGTTGAGATTTGCTTCAAAATAATCCAAGGAGGGGAAGAGTGGAATTCAGGTGACATATGATTGGCTAAACTTAATAATAAATGATTGGATCTGGGTAAGGTGTACATGGGCTTCCCTAGTAGTTCAGTTGGTAAAGAATCTGCCTGTAATATGGGAGACCTGATTTCAATCCCTGGGTTGGGAAGATCCCCTGGAGAAGGGAAAGGCTATTCACTCTAGTATTCTGGCCTAGAGAATTCCATGTTCTGCATAGTCCATGGGGTCACAAAGAGTCGGACATGACTGAGTGATTTTTCACTTTCAAGGTGTACACATACTTCATTATATTACACTCTACTTTTGCAAATGGTTGAAATGGTCGAAAATTTTAAAAATACCATGTCTAGTTTCAGCTCCACATTATAGGTAGTGTGCAGCACTACCTATAAGGAAATGAGCAGCAGAATTACTAGTGCCCCAATAGAAAGTTTACTTCACTTATAAACAGTAGAGAGGATAATAAGAAATTCAAGCACAATGACTTTAGAAGCTAGGTTAGCTTATTTTGCACAATTATGTGATGTATATTCTATAATGAATTAAACTTTAACACAGCAAGGCTTTGAAGATAAATGTGAGTTTACTTATATAGAAATCACTACCTTAGCTAATTCAATTCTGAAAGTCCAAAAAGTATACTTTTAACGTTTAGGAATTTCAATAGTGAGATAATGTTATTTAATCTATTAAAGTCTATGATAAAAACAAAAGGTAAGCTTCTGATCTTTTGTCACTCTATAATAAATTGGAAATCAATGAAAACTGAATTCTTTTGAGTTAAATGTGTGCCTTCTTGCTATACTGCTTTATTCCTCTTTTGTCTTAACCAATACTTTTTTTCTCTGATATTTCATTACAGATCTGGAATGTAGTGCAGAATAATGTAGGCCATGAGCACAGAAGGTAGCACAAGAAATAATACATTAGAAAATAAATCTATGGAGTAAAATATTTGTTAAATTTTAGACCACTTATCAAAGTTAATCCTTTCCAAATGTGTTTCCATTTGATTTCCCTGATGAAGGTTTGTGTTTGGTCAAACTACAAAATAGAAAAGTAGGAAATAGCTGTTAGTATATAAGCTATCTTAAATTAGGCTTAACTAGCAGTCTGGATGTACCTGTCTAGACAAGAGCACTGGGCAGATTTTTGCTTGGGGAGGAGAGCAAGGAAGAGTACTAAAGCAGATGAGGACAGTATACATTGACATGAGGACAGTATACAGTATACCTAGCCACAATGTCAAACAAACACATGAAAAAAAAATAAAAATTTCAGTTTGATCTCACAATGAAAAGCATTCAAATATATTTCAAAGTCTGCCACTTTCACTTTGCAGGAAGATATTAGGTTTACTCAGCTCTTACAATATGATTCTATAGATAAAACAAAAGGTAAGCAAAACCTTTTGTTTTAAAACAAAATGATAAGTCTATCATTTCATGCAATTTGTTTAGCTGTCATGCCATGTACCTAAGTGACAGTTTTTATCACCAAAAATGCCTTGTGCCTGTGATTCTTTTGAAAGCAGTGGAGCTTAGCAGGATTTTACAAAGAAGTAAATGGCCTCTATTTTGAAAATAGAGATCCAGAACTTGGAGCAAGAGGAAGAACACTGAAATACCAGTCAAGACACTTTAGAACTGTGTCATAATTCTGGCACTTACTAGTTGTGTGATAATGGTCAAGTCACTTCACCTTTTGACCTTAATTAATGCATTATTAAAATAAACCAGTTGAATTAGATTATCTGCATGGAAATTTCCAGCTTTAATTTGTTCCTTCAAAACATTTATTAATCGCCTACTATTAGGGTACAACATATTTGCAAATGATGTGACTGACAAGGGCTTAATTTCCAATATATGAACACTTCACAGAACCAAACAAGGACAAAAAGAAACCCCTCCCCCCCAAAAATGGGCAGAAGACCCAAATAAACATTTCTCCAAAGAAGACACACGTGTGTCCAGTAGGCACTTGTAAAGATGCTCAGCATCACTAATTATTAGAGAAATGCAAATCAAAATTACAACAAGGTATCATCGCAAACTTGTTTGAATGGCCATCATTAACAAGTCTATAGATAAAAAATGCTGAAGAGGGCTTTGAGAAAAGAGAATCCCCTTACACTGTTGGTGAGAATGTAAATTGGTACAGCTACTATGGAGAATGGTATGGGGGCTCTTCATAAAATTAACAATCAAGCTACCATATGATCCAGCAATTTCACTCCTGGACATAAATCTGGAGAAAATAATAATTTGAAAAGGTGCATTTAGTATGGTGGAGGAATAGGATGGGGAGACCACTTTATCCCCCACAAATTCATCAAAAGAACATTTGAACTCTGAGCAAATTCCAAAAAACAGCTTCTGAATACTGGCAGAGGACATCAGGCACCCAGAAAGGCAGCCCATTGTCTTCGAAAGGAAGTAGGAAAAAACATAAATGATAAAAGAGGTAGGGATGTAGCTCCGTCCTGGGAAGGGAGTATTAAAAAAGAGAGAAGTTTCCAAATACCAAGAAGCACTCTCACCGGCGAATCTGTGGCAAGTCTTGGAACCTCAAAGGGCAACATAACCTGGAGGAAAAATAAATAAATAATTAAACCCCACAGATTACATGCCTAAAGGCAACTCCCAGTAGGGAAGAAGTGCAGACACTTGCATCCGCCACTAGCAAGCGGGGGCTGGACAGGGAGGCGGAGGCTGCATTGCTTTGGGTAAGGACCGGGCCTGAATGCCCCAAGGGCAATCTGAGGGAAGTAACTAGAGATAGCAACCCAGACTATGGGATAGCTATCCTATGCAAAGCCCTAACCTAAGACACTGCCAGGCCCGCTCACACAACAAAGGACTTAGCAGAGCTAGCTGGCTGTAGACCGGCACATCCAGTGAGGGAGCCAGCGCTGGAAGGGGACAATCACGGCCCCAGAGAGGCATCATCTACCAAACTGCAAGCAGGCTTCATTGCTAACCAAGAATCCTTGGGATTCTGGATAGTCGACATTCTCAGGGAGGGTTGCAGCCAGAGACTAGCTCCCCAGAAGAGACACATGGCACACCTGAGAAGGCACGCAAGTTGTATACCCAGAAAACAGAGCGGCAGGGACAGAGGAGGCGATAAGTCACAACCCCAACTAGGGGTGACTGAGCTCACCAAGCACCTGTTCACCTGAGCTGCTCAGACTGGCGAAGGGCACAAAACGCAGGCCCAGACAAGTTTGCGCCTTTGCGGAGTACCCGAGAACCTGAACCTGAGTGGCTTACACCTGGGAAGTGAATGAAATGCAGGGCCTGCCTCAGAGAGTTCCCGGCAGACCAACCTAGAGCCTGAGCAGTGTAGACTGGGAAAGCACACACGCCATGAGCAGGGGCAAATCCAGTGTGGCCGAAACACTGGGAGCACTCCCTACAGATGCCAGTGATATTTGTTTGCAGTGTTCCTCCCTTCCCACAGCACGACTGAACAAGTGAGCCTAAAAAGAGTGACCACCACTCCCCCCTTGTGTCAGGGTGGAAATTATACACTGAAGAGGCCAGCAAACAGAAGAAGATAAAATAAGCAGAGGGAACCGTTTTGGAAGTGACAGGTGCAATAGACTAAACACTGCAGATAGCATCGACTACATAGGAATGGGCCTATATATCTTAAGAAGTGTAAGCTGGATCAAATAATTATCTGAAAATGAACTGACCCCACATTGTCCACAACAACACTGGGGAAAGTCCTAGATATATTTTTACTATTATGATTTTTTAATTTTTTTAAGTCCTCTATTACTCCTTTAATTTTCATTTTTATAACCTACTATTACTTTGGGAAAAAGACCTATTTTTAAAGCAAATTTCATATATATATATATATATATATATATATATATATATATATATATATGTTAGGGTTAGGGTTAGGGTTAGAGGTTAGGGTTATATATATATATATATATATATATATATATATATATATATATATAATTTTTGTGACTTTGGTTTTTTTCTTTAATATTGTATTTTTGAGACTCTAACCTCTACTCTAGATTTTTAATTTTTGCATTTTGGTATTTGTTATCAATTTTATACCTTTAAGAACGCAATCTTCAGTACTCATTCTTACCTGGGAGTGAGATTACTGGCTGGATTGCTCTCGCCCCCTTTGGACTCTCCTTTTCTCCACAAGGTTGCCTCTATCTGCTCCTTCCCCATTCTCTTCTCTACCCATATCTGTGAATCTCTTTGTGTGTTCTGGGCTATGGAGAACAATTAGGGAACTGATTACTGGCCGGATCTGTCTCTCTCCTTCTGATTCCTCCTTTTATCCTCCTGGTCACCTCTGTCTCCTTCCTCCCTCTTCTCTTCTCTGTGTAACTCCTTGAACATCTCTGAGGGATCCAGACTGTGGAGAGCACATAGGGAAGTGATTACTTGTTATCTTGCTCTTTCCCCTTTCGATTCCCCCTCTTCTCCTCCTGGTCACTTCTATCTCCCTCCTCCCGCTTCTCTTCTCCATGTAACTCTGTGTACCTCTGCGGGTGTCCCTCACTTTGGAGAAACTTTTCATCATTAATCTAGATGTTTTATCATCAGTGCTGTATAGATGAAGAAGTCTTCAGGCTACTGTAATAATACGAATAAAAACCAGAGGCAGGAGGCTTAAGTCCAAATCCTGAGAATACCAGAGAACTCCTGACTCCAAGGAACATTAATCAATAGGAGCTCATCAAACGCCTTCATACCTAAACTGAAACCAAGCACCACTCAAGGGCCAGAAAGCTCCAGAGCAAGACATACCACGCAAATTCTCTACCAACACAGAAACATAGTCCTGAGTTTCAATATACAGGCTGCCCAAAGTCACACCAAACACACTGACATCTCAAAACTCATTATTGGACACTTCAGTGCACTCCAGAGAGAAGAAATCCAGCTCCACCCACCAGAACACCGATACAAGCTTTTCTAAGCAGGAAATCTTGACAAGCCACCCGTCCAATCTGATCCAGAGTGAGGAAACTCCACAATAAAGAGAACTTCACAAACTGCCAGAATACAGAAAGGCCACCCCAAACACATCAATATAAACAAGATGAAGAGGCAAAGAATTACCCAACAGGTAAAGGAACAGGATAAATGCCCACCAAACCAAACCAAAGAGGAAGAGATAGGGAATCTACTGATATAGAATTCCGAATAATGATAGTGAAAATGATCCAAAATCTTGAAAACAAAATGGAGTTACAGATAAATAGCCTGGAGACAAGGATCGAGAAGATGCATGAAAGGTTTAACAAGGATCTAGAAGAAATAAAAAAGAGTCAGTATATAATGAATAATGCAATAAATGAGATCAAAAACACTCTGGAGGGAACCAACAGTAGAATAACAGAGGCAGAAGATAGGATTTGTGAGGTAGAAGATAGAATGATAGAAATAAATGAAACAGAGAGAAAAATAAATTAAAAGAAATTAGAACAACCTCAGAGACCTCTGGGACAATGTTAAATGCCCCAACATTCAAATAATAGGAGTCCCAGAAAAAGAAGACAAAAAGAAAGGCCATAAGAAAATATTTGAGATAATAGTTGAAAACTTCCCTAAAATGGGGAAGGAAATAGTCACCCAAGTCCAAGAAACCCAGAGAGTTCCAAACAGGATAAACCCAAGGCAAAAAAACCACAAGACACATATTAATCAAATTAACAAATATCAAACACAAAGAACAAATATTAAAAGCAGCAAGGGAAAAACAACAGATAACACACAAGGGGATTCCCATAAGGATAACAGCTGATCTTTCAATAGAAACTCTTCAGGCCATGAGGGAATGGCAGGACATACTTAAAGTAATTAAAGAAAATAACCTACAGCCCAGATTACTGAACCCAGCAAGGATCTCATTCAAATATGAAGGAGAATTCAAAAGCTTTACAGACAAGCAAAAGCTGAGAGAATTCTGCACCACCAAACCAGCTCTCTAACAAATGCTAAAGGATCTTCTCTAGACAGAAACACAGAAAGGATGAATAAAGTCAAACCCAAAACAATAAAGTAAATGGCAATGGGCTCATACTTATCAATAGATACCTTAAATGTAAATAGGTTGAATTCCCCAACCAAAATACAAAGACTGGCTTAATGGATACAAAAACAAGACCCCTATACATGTTGTCTACAAGAGACGAACCTCGAAACAAGGGACGCATACAGACTGAAAGTGAAGGGCTGGAAAAAGATATTCCACACAAATAGAGACCAAAAGAAAGCAGGAGAAACAATACTCATATCAGATAAAATAGATTTTAAAACAAAGTATGTGAAAAGAGACAAAGAATGACACTACATAATAATCAAAGGATCAATCCAAAAAGAAGATATAACGATTATAAATATATATGCACCCAACATAGGAGCACTGCAACATGTAAGACAAATGCTAACAAGTATGAAAGGGAAATTAACAATAAAATGATAATTGTGGGAGACTTTAATACCACACTCAAACCTATGGATAGATCAAATAAAGAGAAACTTAACAAGGAAACATAAACTTTAAATGATAAAATAGAAAAGTTTGACCTAGTTGATATCTATAGGACATTTTACCCCCAAAACAATGAATTTCAACTTTATCTCAAGTGCACACAGAACCTTCTTCAGGATAGATCACATCTTGGGCCATAAATCTAGCCTTGGAAAATTAAAAAAAAAATAATAATAATTCCAAGCATCCTTTCTGACCATGGTGCAGTAAGATTAGATCTCAATTTCAGGAGAAAAAATACTAAAAATTCCAACATATGGAGGCTGAACAACAAGCTGGTGAATAACCAACAAATCACAGAAGAAATAAAAAAGAAATCAAAATATGCAAAGAAATGAATGCAAATGAATACACAACAACACAAAACCTGTGGGACACTGTAAAAGCAGTTTTAAGGGGAAGGTTCCTAGCAATACAGGCATACCTCAAGAAAAAAGAGGAAAGTCAAATAAATAATCTAACTCTACACCTAAAGCAAATAGAAAAGGAAGAAATGAAGAACCCCAGGGTTAGTAGAAGGAAAGAAATCTTAAAAATTAGGGCAGAAAAAATGCAAAAGAAACAAAACAGACCATAGCAAAAATCAACAAAGCCAAAAGCTGATTCTTTGAAAGCATAAATAAAATTGACAAACCATTAGCCAGATATCAAGAAAGAAAGGGAGAAAAATCGAATCAATAAAATTAGAAATGAAAAATGGAGAGATCACAACAGACAACACAGAAATACAAAGGATCATAAGAGACTACTATCAGAAATTATACACAAATAAAATGGACAACATGGAAGAAATGGACAAATTCTTAGAAAAGTACAACTTTGCAAAATTGAACCAGGAAGAAACAGAAACTCTTAACAGACCAATCACAAGCATGGAAATTGAAACTCTAATCAGAAATCTTCCAGGAAACAAATGCTCAGGTCCAGACGGATTCACAGCTGAATTCTTCCAAAAATTTAAAGAAGAGCTAACAAATATCCTACTCAAACTCTTCCAGAAAATTGCAGAGGAAGATAAACTTCCAATTTCATTCTACGAGGCCACCATCACCCTAATACCAAAACCTGACAAAGATGCCACAAAAAAAGAAAACTACAGGCCAATATCACTGATGAACATAGATGCAAAAATCCTTAACAATATTCTAGCAAACAGAATCCAACAACATATTAAAAAGATCATACATCATGAGGAAGTAGGCTTTATCCCAGGGATGCAAGGATTTTTCAATATATGCAAATCAATGTAACACACCACATTAACAAATAGAAAAATAAAAACCATATGATTATCTCAATAGATTCAGAGAAAGCCTTTGACAAAATTATACATCCATTTATGATAAAAACTCTCCGGAAAGCAGGAATAGAAGGGACATACCTCAACTTAATAAAATCCATATATGACAAACCCATAGCAAACACTATCCTCAATGGTGAAAGAATGACGCATTTCCACTAAAGTCAAGAAAAAGACAGGGGTGCCCAATCTCACCACTACTATTCAACATTGTTTTGGAAGTTTTGGCCACAGCAATCAGAGCAGAAAAAGAAATAGAAGGAATCCAGACTGGAAAAGAAGAAGTAAAACTCTCAATGTTTGCAGATGACATCATCCACTACATAGAAAACCCTAAAGACTCCACCATAAAATTACTAGAGCTAATCAATGAATATAGTAAAGTTGCAGGATATAAAATCAACATGAGAAATCCCTTGCATTCCTATACACTAACAATGAGAAAACAGAAAGAGAAATTAAGGAAACAATTCCATTCAGCATTGCAACGAAAAGAATAAAATACTTAGGAATCAGATCAGATCAGTTGCTCAGTCGTGTCCGACTCTTTGTGACCCCATGAATCGCGCACACCAGGCCTCCCTGTCCATCACCAACTCCCGGAGTTCACTCAGACTCACGCCCATAGAGTCGGTGATGCCATCCAGCCATCTCATCCTCTGTCGTCCCCTTCTCCTCCTGCCCCCCATTCCTCCCAGGATCAGAGTCTTTTCCAATGAGTCAACTCTTCGCATGAGGTGGCCAAAGTACCAGAGTTTCAGCTTTAACATCAGTCCTTCCAATGAACACCCAGGATTGATCTCCTTCAGAATGGACTGGCTGGATCTCCTTGCAGTCCAAGGGACTCTCAAGAGTCTTCTCCAACACCACAGTTCAAAAGCATCAATTCTTTGGCGCTCAGCCTTCTTCACAGTCCAACTCTCACATCCATACATGACCACAGGAAAAACCATAGCCTTGACTGGACGAACCTTTGTTGGCAAAGTAATGTCTCTGCTTTTGAATATGCTATCTAGGTTGGTCATAACTTTCCTTCCAAGGAGTAAGCGTCTTTTAATTTCATGGCTGCAGTCACCATCTGCAGTGATTTTGGAGCCCAGAAAAATAAAGTCTGACACTGTTTCCACTGTTTCCCCATCTATTTCCCATGAAGTGACGGGACCAGATGCCATGATCTTCGTTTTCTGAATGTTGAGCTTTAAGCCAACTTTTTCACTCCCCACTTTCACTTTCATCAAGAGGCTTTTTAGTTCCTCTTCACTTTCTGCCATGAGGGTGGTGTCATCTACATATCTGAGGTTATTGATATTTCTCCCAGCAATCTTGATTCCAGCTTGTGTTTCTTCTAGCCCAGCGTTTCTCATGATGTACTCTGCATATAAGTTAAATAAACAGGGTGACAATATACAGCCTTGATGAACTCCTTTTCCTGTTAGGCACCAGTCTGTTTTTCCATGTCCAGTTCTAACTGTTGCTTCCTGACCTGCATACAAATTTCTCAAGAGGCAGATCAGGTGGTTTTTTATTCTACCTAAAGAAACAAAAAACCTATATATTTAAAACCATAAAACACTGGTGAAAGAAATCAAAGAGGACACAAATAGCTGGCGAAATATACCATGTTCATGGATTGGAAGAATCAATATAGTGAAAATGAGTGGAATATCCAAAGCAAACTCTAGAGTCAATGCAATCCCTATCCAGCTACCAACGGTATTTTTCATAGAACTAGAATAAATAATTTCACAATTTGTAAGGAAATACAAAAAACCTCGAATAGCCAAAGCAATCTTGAGAAAGAAGAATGGAACTGGAGGAATCAAACTGCCTGACTTCAGGCTCTAGAATAAAGCCACAGTCATCAAGACAGTATGGCACAAAGACAGAAATATAGATCAATGGAACAAAATAGAAAGCCCAGAGCTAAATCCACGCACCTATGGACACCGTATCCTTGACAAAGGAGGCAAGCATATACAATGGAGAAAAGACAATCTCCTTAACAAGTGGTGCTGGAAAACTGGTCAACCACTTGTAAAAGAATGAAACTAGAACACTTTCTAACAATATACACAAAAATAAACTCAAAATGGATTAAACATCTAAATGTAAGGCCAGAAACCATAAAACTCCTAGAGGACAGAATTAGCAAAACACTCTCTGACATAAATCACAGCAGGATCCTCTATGATCCACCTCCCAGAATATTGGAAATAAAAGCAAAAATAAACAAATGAGACCTAATTAAAATTAAAAGCTTCTGCACAACAAAGGAAACTCTAAGCAAGGTGAAAAGACAGCCTTAGAATGGGAGAAAATAATAGCAAATGAAGCAACTGACAAATAATCTCAAAAATATACAAGCAAATCCTGCAGCTCAATTCCAGAAAATAAATGACCCAATCAAAAAATGGGCCAAAGAACTAAACGGACATTTCTCCAAAGAAGACATACAGATGGCTAACAAACATATGAAAAGATGCTCAACATCACTCATTATTAGATAAATGCAAATCAAAACCACAATGAGGTACCATTTCATGCCAGTCAGAATGGCTGCTATCCAAAAGTCTACAAGCAATAAATACTGGAGGGTGTGTTGAGAAAAGGGAACCCTATTACACTGTTGGTGGAAATTCAAACTAGTAAAGCCACTGTGGGGCAGTGGAGAGATTTCTTAAAAAATTGGAAATGGAACTGCCATATGGCCCAGCAATCCCACTGCTGGGCATACAAAACAAGGAATCAAGAATTGAAAAACACACGTGTGCCCCAATGTTCATCACAGCACTGTTTATAATAGCCAGGACATGGAAGTCACCTAGATATCCACTGGCAGATGAATGGATAAGAAGGCTGTGGTACATATACACAATGGAATTTTGCTCAGCCATTAAAATAAATGCATTTGAATCACTTCTAATGAGGTGAATGAAACTGGAGCCTATTAAACACAGTGAAGTAAGCCAGAAAGAAAAAACCAATACAGTATACTAACATACATATATATATATATATATATATATATATATATATATGGAAAGTAGAAAGATGGTAATGATAACCCTGTATGCAAAAGAGCAAAATAGACACACATATACAGAAGCACTCATCTCACATGCTAGTAAAATAATGCTCAAAATTCTCCAAGCCAGGCTTTAGCAATATGTGGACTGTGAACTTCCTGATGTTCAAGCTGGTTTTAGAAAAGGAAGAGGAACCAGAGATCAAATTGCCAACATCCACTGGATCATGGAAAAAGCAAGAGAGTGCCAGAAAAACATCTATTTCTGCTTTATTGATTATGCCAAAGCCTTTGACTGTGTGGATCACAATAAACTGTGGAAAATTCTGAAAGTGATGGGAATACCAGACCACCTGACCTGCGTCTTGAGAAAAATATATGCAGGTCAGGAAGCAACAGTTAGAACTGGACATGGAACAACAGACTGGTTCCAATTAGGAAAAGGAGTATATCAAAGCTGTATACTGTCACCCTGTTTATTTAACTTATATGCAGAGTACATCATGAGAAACGCTGGACTGGAAGAAACACAAGCTGGAATCAAGATTGCTGGGAGAAATATCAATAACCTCAGATATGTAGATGACACCACCCTCATGGCAGAAAGTGAAGAGGAAGTAAAAAGCCTCTTGATGAAAGTGAAAGTGGAGAGTGAAAAAGCTGGCTTAAAGCTCAACATTCAGAAAACGAAGATCATGGCATCTGGTCCCATCACTTCATGGGATATAGATGGGGAAACAGAGGAAACAGTGTCAGACTTTATTTTCCTGGGCTCCAAAATCACTGCAGATGGTGACTGCAGCCATGAAATTAAAAGACGCTTACTCCTTGGAAGGAAAGTTATGACCAACCTAGATAGCATATTCAAGCAGAGACATTACTTTGCCAACAAAGGCCCGTCTAGTCAAGACTATGGTTTTTCCAGTGCTCATATATGGATGTGAGAGTTGGACTGTGAAGAAGGCTGAGTGCTGAAGAATTGATGCTTTTGAAGTGTGGTGTTGAATAAGACTGTTGAGACTCCCTTGGACTGCAGGAGATCCAATCAGTCCATTCTGAAGGAGATCAGCCCTGGGATTTCTTTGGAAGGAATGATGCTAAAGCTGAAACTCCAGTACTTTGGTCACCTCATGCGAAGAGTTGACTCATTGGAAAAGACTGTGATGCTGGGAGGGATTGGGGGCAGGAGGATAAGGGCATGACAGAGGATGAGATGGCTGGATGGCATTACTGACTCGATGGACGTGAGTCTGAGTGAACTCCAGGAGTTGGTGATGGACAGGGAGGCCTGGCGTGCTGCGATTCATGGGGTTGCAAAGAGTCAGACATGACTGAGTGACTTACCTGATCTGATCTGATACAGAAGCATCTTTTGTACACTGTGGGAGAGGGCGAGGGTGGAATGGTTTGGGAGAATGGCATTGAAACATGTATATTATCATATGTGAAACGGATCGCCAGTCCAGGTTCGATTCATGATACAGGGTGGTAGGGGCTTGTACATTGGATGACTCAGGTGGGAGAGGAGTTCAGGATGGGGAATACATGTACACCCATGGTGGATTCATGTTAAGGTATGGCAAAACCAGTACAATATTGTAAAGTAATTAGACTCCAAAAAAATAATAAAATTAATTAATTAATTAATTAAAAAGAAAAAAGAAAGAAAAGGTGCATTTACCCCAATATTCATTATAACACTATTTATGGCAGACAAGACATGGAAGCAACATAAATGCCCATAAACAGATGAACAGGAAAAGATGTTGTGTGTGTGTGAACTCAGTTCAGTTCAGTTCAGTTCAGTCGCTCAGTTGTGTCAGAATCTTTGCAACCCCATGAATCGCAGAACGCCAGGTCTCCCTATCCATCACGAACTCCTGGAGTTCACTTAAATTCACATCCATCGAGTCTGTGATGCCATCCAGCCATCTCATGCTCTGTCGTCCCCTTCTCCTCCTGCCCCCAATCCCTCACAGCATCAGAGTCTTTTCCAATGAGTCAACTCTTCGCAGGAGGTGAGGAAAGTACTGGAGTTTCAGCTTTAGCATCATTCCTTCCAAAGAAATCCCAGGGCTGATCTCCTTCAGAATGGAATGGTTGGATCTCCTTGCAGTCCAAGGGACTCTCAAGAGTCTTCTCCAACACCACAGCTCAAAAACATGAGTTCTTCGGCACTCAGCCTTCTTCACAGTCCAACTCTCACATCCATACATGACCACAGGAAAAACCATAGCCTTGACTAGATGGACCTTTTTGCAAAGTAATGTCTCTGCTTTTCAATATGCCTTCTAGGTTGGTCATAATTTTCCTTCCAAGGAGTAAGCGTCTTTTAATTTCATGGCTGCAGTCACCATCTGCAGTGATTTTGGAGCCCAGAAAAATAAAGTCTGACACTGTTTCCACTGTTTCCCCATCTATTTCCCATGAAGTGATGGGACCAGATGCCATGATCTTCGTTTTCTGAATGTTGAGCTTTAAGCCAACCTTTTCACTGTCCTCTTTCACTTTCATCAAGAGGCTTTTTAGTTCCTCTTCACTTTCTGTCATAAGGGTGGTGTAATCTGCACGTATGAGGTTATTGATATTTCTCCTGGCAATCTTGATTTCAGCTTGTGCTTCTTCCAGCCCAGCGTTTCTCGTGATATACTGCATATAAGTTAAATAAGCAGGGTGACAGTATACAGCCTTGACGTACTCCTTTTCTTATTTGGAACCAGTCTGGTGTTCCATGTCCAGTTCTAACTGTTGCTTCCTGACCTGCATATATTTTTCTCAAGACGCAGGTCAGGTGGTCTGGTATTCCCATCTCTTTCAGAATTTTCCTCAGTTTATTGTGATCCACACAGTAAAAGGCTTTGTCATAGTCAATAAAGCAGAAATTTTTTTTTTCTGTAACTCTCTTGCTTTTTCCATGATCCAGTGGATGTTGGCAATTTGACCTCTGGTTCCTCTGCCTTTTCTAAAACCAGCTTGAACATCTGGAAGTTCATTGTTCACATATTGCTGAAGCCTGGCTTGGAGAATTTTGAGCATTACTTTACTAGTATGTGCTACTGCTGCTGCTAAGTTGTTTCAGTCTTGTCTGACTCTGTTGGACCCCATAGATGGCAGCCCACCAGACTCCCTCATCCCTGGGATTCTCCAGACAAGAACACTGGAGTGGGTTGCCATTTCCTTCTCCAATGCATGAAATTGAAAAGTGAAAGTGAAGTCACTCAGTTGTGTCCGACTCTTTGCAACCCCATGGACTGCAGCCTACCAGGCTCCTCCATCCATGGGATTCTTCAGGCAAGAGTACTGGAGTGAGGTGCCATTGCCTTCTCCGTACTAGCGTGTGAGATGAGTGCAATTGTGTGGTAGTTTGAGCATTCTTTGGCATTGTCTTTCTTTGGGATTGGAATGAAAACTGACCTTTTTCAGTCCTGTGGCCACTGCTGAGTTTTCCAAATTTGCTGGCATATTGAGTACAGCACTTTCACAGCATCATCTTTCAGGATTTAAAATAGCTCAACTGGAATTCTATCACCTCCACTAGCTTTTTCATAGTGATTCTTTCTAAGGCCCACTTGCCTGCACATTCCAGGATATCTGGCTCTATTCATCAATAAAAAAGTAAAATAATACTATTTGCAGCAACATGGATGGACTTGGAAATTATCATACTAAGTTACTAAGTGAAGTAAGTCAGAAAGAGAAAGACAAATACCATATGATACCACTTACATGTGGAATTATAATATTTTGTGATACAAATTAACCTATTTACAAAACATACTCACAGATATAGAAAACAAATTTATGGCTACCAAAGGGGAAAACAATGGAGGATGGATATATTATTAATAATAAGAATTAGAAATTATCAGATACTAACTATTTATATGTAAAACAGATAAACAACAAGCTCCTACTGTATTGCACATGGGATAAATATTCCATATCCTGTGATAAACCAGAATGGAAAATAATATGAAGTTAAATATATATGTATAGCTAAGTCACTTTGCTATACAGCAGAAAGAAGTTTTATTAATCTATATTTCAGTAAAAATTTTAAAAAAAATCTACCATGACCTTACTTTTAGCAAAACATACCATTTTCATACTATAGAGAATTAAAATGCAGTGACTAAGTGGAAAAAGATATTTGTAGTGTATATATCTGTCCTAGGACTCATCCAGTATATATAAACAAAATAATATACAGCCCAATAGAAAAATGACCAAAAGAGTTGACCAACAATATGACCAACCTAGATAGCATATTAAAAAGCAGAGACATTACTTTGCCAACAAAGGCCCGTCTAGTCAAGGCTATGGTTTTTCCAGTGGTCATGTGAGAGTTGGACTGTGAAGAAAGCTGAGCACCAAAGAATTGATGCTTTTGAACTGTGGTGTTGGAGAAGACTCTTGAGAGTCCCTTGGGCTGCAAGGAGATCCAACCTGTCCATTCTAAAGATTAGCCCTGGGTGTTCTCTCGAAGGAATGATGCTAAAGCTGAAACTCCAGTGCTTTGGCCACCTCATGTGAAGAGTTGACTCACTGGAAAAGACTCTGATGCTAGGAGGAATTGCGGGCAGGAGGAAAAGGGGATGACAGAGGATGAGATGGCTGGATGGCATCACCAACTTGATGGACGTGAGTTTGAGTGAACTCTGGGAGATGGTGATGGACAGGGAGGCTTGGTGTGCTGCAATTCATGGGGCCGCAAAGAGTCGGACAGGACTGAGCGACTGAACCGAACTGAACTGATGCATATTTTGATTTCTTTTTTTATTTCTTCTGTGATTTGCTTATTATTCAGAAGTGTATTGTTCAGCCTCCATAGGTTTGTATTTTTTAAAGTTTTTTTTTTTTTTTTCTTCTGTAGTCGACATTTTCTTACCACATTTGATTAAGAGAGATGCTTGGAATGATTTGACTTTTTTTTTTTAATTTACCAAGTCTAGATTTATGGCCGAGGATGTGATCTATCCTGGAGAAAATTCCACGTGCACTTGAAAAAAAGGTGAAATTCATTGTTTTAGGGTGAAATGTCCTATAGATATCATTTAGGTCTAACCTGCCCATCGTATCATTTAAAGTTTGTGTTTCCTTGCTAATTTTCTGTTTAGTTGATTTATCCATAGGTGTGAGTGGGTATTAAAGTCTCCCACTATTATTGTGTATTGTTAATTTCCCCTTTCATATTTGTTAGCATTTGCCTTACATATTGAGGTGTTCCTATGTTGAGTGCATATATATTTATAATTGTTTTATCTTCTCCTTGGATTGATCCTTTGATTATTATGTAGTGTCCTTCTTTGTCTCTTTTCATTGCCTGTCTTTCAAACTCTATTTTATCTGATATGAGTATTGCTACTCCTGCTTTCTTTGGTCTACATTTGCATGAATTTTTTTTCCAACCCTTCACTTTCAGTCTGTATGTGCCCCTTGTTTTGAGGTGGGTCTCTTGTAGACAGCATATTTAGGGGTCTTGTTTTTATATCCATTCAGCCAGTGTTTCTCTTTCGGTTGGGGCATTCAACCCACTTACATTTAAGGTAATTATTGATAAGTATGATCTCATTGCCAATTACTTTGTTGTTTTGCATTCGAGTTTATAAGCCTTTTCTGTGTTTTCTGTCTAGAGAAGATCATTTATCATTTGTTGAAGAGTTGGTTTGGTGGTGCTGAATTATCTGAGCTTTTGCTTGTCTGTAAAGCTTTTGATTTCTCCTTCATATTTGAATAAGATTCTTGGTGGTTACAGTAATCTGGGTTGTAGGTTTTTCTCTTTCATCACTTTAAGTATGTCCTGCCATTCCCTTCTGGCCTGAAGAGTTTCTATTGAAAGATCAGCTGTTATCCTTATTGGGATCCCCTTGTGGGTTATTTGTTGTTTTTCCCTTGCTGTTTTTAATATTTGTTCTTTGTATTTGATCTTGTTAATTTGATTAATATGTGTCTTGGGATGTTTCACCTTGGCTTTATCCTGTTTGGGACTCTCTGGGTTTCTTGGAATTGGGTGGCTACTTCCTTGCATATTTTAGGGAAGTTTTCAACTATTATCTCCTCAAGTATTTTCTCATGGCCTTTCTTTTTGTCTTCCTCTTCTGGGACTCCTATGATTCGAATGTTGGGGTGTTTAACTTTGTTCCAGACGTCTCTGAGGTTGTCCTCATTTCTTTTAATTCTTTTTTATTTTTTCCTCTCAGTTTCATTTATTTCCACCGTTCTATCTTCCACCTCACTTATCCTATCTTCTGCCTCAGTTATTCTATTTTTGGTTCCCTGAAGAGTGCTTTTGATCTCATTTATTGCATTATTCATTTTTGATTGACTCTTTTATATTTCTTCTAGATCCTTAAACTTTTCTTGCATCTTCTCAATCCTTGTTTCCAGACTATTTATCTGTAACTCCATTTTGTTTTCAAATTTTTGGATCATTTTTGCTATCATTATTCTGATCTCTTTTTCAGTTAGACTCCCTGTCTCCTCCTCTTTTGTTTGTTTTGGTACACTTTTATCATGTTCCTTTACCTGCTGAATATTTCCCTGCCTTTTCACCTTGTTTAGGTTGCTGTGTTTGGGGTGGTTTTCTGTATGCTGGAAGTTTGTGGTTCCTCTTATTGTGCAGGTTCCTCCATAGGGTGGGTTTGGATGAGTGGTTTGTCAAGGTTTCCTGGTTAGGGAAGCTTGTGTTGGTTTTCTGGTGTGTGGAGCTGGATCTCTTCTTTCTGGAGTGCAATGAAGTGTCCAGTCTTGAGTTCTAAGGTGTCTAAGGTGTCTATGGGTTTGGTGTGACTTTTGGCCATGTGTGTTTTTGTGCTTAGGGTTATGTTCCTGCACTGTTGGGGAATTAGCTTGGCATGTCTTACTCTGAATATTGTTTGCTTTTTTGTGGAGCTTGGTTTCAGTGAATGTATGGAGGCTTTTGGATGAGTTTTTGTCAATTAATGGTCCCTGGAGACAGGAGTTTCTGATTTTCTCAAGTTTTGAATTCAGGCCTCTTGCCTCTGGCTTTCAGTCTTATTCTTATAGTAGCCTCAACACTTCTCCATCCATACAGCACCGATGATAAAACATCTAGGTTAATGGTGGAAAGATTCTCCATAGTGTGGGACACCCAGAGATGTTCACAGAGTTACATGAAGAAAAGAAGAAGGAGGAGGGAGATAGAGGTGACCAGGAGAAGACGGGAAATCAAAAGGGGAGAGAGCAGTCTAGCCAGTAACCAATTCCCTATTTGCTGTCCACAGTCTGGAACATTCAGGGAGGTTCATGGAGTTCCATAGAGCAAAGAAGAGGGAGGAAGGAGATAGAGGTTACCAGGATGAGAGGAGAGGGACTCAAAAGGAGAGAGACCAATCTAGCCTGTGATCAGTTCCCTAAGTTTTCTCCACAGCCTGGAACACCCAAAGAGATTCACAGAGTTAAGTAGATGAGGGGGAATAAGGAGATAGAGGTGATCTCAGCGAGAAAAAGGAGAGTCAAAAGGGGAAAGAGCAATCAAACTAGTAATCACACTCCCATGTAAAAATTGGTACTGAAGATTGGATTCCTAAAGGTACAGAATTGATAACAAATACCAAAAAGCAAAGATTAAAAATCTAGAGTAGAAGTTAGACTCTCAAAAACACAGTATTAAACAAACAAAAAAAAAACACAAAAGTTATATTAAAAAATATAAAATTTGCTTTAAAAATAGGGTCTTCTTTTCAAGGTAATAATTGGTTTTAAAAATGAAAATTAAAGAAGTAATAACTTAAAAATTAAACTAGTAAATATATATCTAGGAATTTCTCTGGAGCTATTGAGGGAAGTGTGTGGTCAGTTCAGTTTCAGATAGTTCCTTGTTCCACTTTGTAATTCTTCTCAAGGTCTACAGGTCCCTTTCACTATAACCAGTGCTAACTACAGGGTTTTAATCTGTTGCACATGTCACTTCCAAAGCCCTTCCCTCTTCTTTGTTTATTTCGGCTTCCTCTGTTTGCAAGTCTCTTCAGTGTACAACTTCTGCCCTGACACAAGGGGGCGAAGGTGGTCATTTATTTAGGCTCACTTGTTCAATTGTGCTGTGGGGAGGGATGAACACTGCAAACAAATATCACTGGCATGTGTGGGGAGTGCTCTCAGTGTCCGTGCCACACTGGGTTTGCCCCTGCTCACGGCGTGTGTGCTTTCCTGGTCTAGGCTGCTCAGGCTCCAGATTGCTCTGCTGGGGAACTGTCTAAAGTGGGACCTGGGTTGCGTGCACTTCCCAGATCTATGCAGCTCTGATTCAGGTTCTCGAGTACTCCACAAAGGCACTGAATTGGGCTTGCGTTTTGTGTCCTTCCCAGGTCTGAGCAGCTCAGGTGACCAGGTGCGTGGCCAGTGCAGTCCCCCCAGGTGGGGCGGTGTATCTTATCACCTCCTTGGTCCCAGCTGCTTGGTTTCCTGGGTGCACAACAGAACCGCTGTCTCAGGTGTGCTGTGTGTCTGCTCTTTAGAGATAATCTCTGGCTGGGGCCCTCCTGGCAGATGTCAACCGTCCAGGACCCCAGGAAGACTTGTAGCAACTGGAAGCCTGCTCGCAGTTTGGTAGGGGATGCCATCTCTGGGCCGAGTTTGCCCCTTTCTGGTTCTGGCTGCCACCTTCCTGCCTCCCTGTCTTCAGTGGGGGATGGGCCAGTCTGCAGCCATCTAACTCTCCTCTGGTATTCCCTCAGTCCTTTGTTCCATGAGCGGGCCTGGAAGTGCCTTCAGTCAGTCAGTTCAGTCACTCACTCATGTCCGACTCTTTGCGACCCCATGAATCGCAGCACGCCAGGCCGCCCTGTCCATCACCAGCTCCCAAAATTTACCCAAACTCATGTCCATCGAGTCGGTGATGCCATCCAGCCATCTCATCCTCTGTCATCACCTTCTCCTCCTGCCCCCAATCCCTCTCAGCATCAGGGTCTTTTCCAATTAGTCAACCCTTTGCATGAGGTGGCCAAAGTATTAGAGTTTCAGCTTTAGCATCAGTGCTTCCAATGAACACCCAGGACTGATCTCCTTTAGAACGGATTGGTTGGATCTCCTTTCAGTCCAAGGGACTCTCAAGAGTCTTCTGTAACACCACAGTTCAAAAGCATCAATTCTTCAGTGCTCAGCTTTCTTCACAGTCCAACTCTCACATCCATACATGACCTGCCTTAGCTTAGAGCTTTTCACAGGAAAGTTCTCTCTCTCTTTCCTCTTTTTTTTTTTTTTCACCCCTCTCTCTGGCTATTCCATGGTTTGGGTTCCTATCTCATGTAAGCTCCCTCAGATTTCCCTCAGGGCATTCAGGCCCGGTTCTTACCCTAAGCAATGCAGCCCATGCCTCCCTGTTCAGCCCCTGCTTGCTGGTGGTGGACGTGAGTGTCTGGGCTACTTCTCCCCTGGGAGTTGCTGTTAGGTGCATAATCTATGGGTTTTATTTATTTATTTATCCTCCCGGTTATGTTACCCTCTGAGATTCCAAAACTCCCCACAGACGCGCTGGTGAGAGGGTTTCCTGGTGTTTGGAAACTTCTCCTCTTTTAAGACTCCCTCCCCAGGATAGGTATCCATTCCTATCTCTTTTGTTTCTCTCTTTGTTTTAAATTTAAATTTATTTTAATTGGAGGGTAATTACTTTACAATATTGTATTGCTTTTGCCATACATCAATATGAATCCGCCATGGGTGTACACATATTTCCCATCTCTTTTTATCTTTTATAATTTTTCCTACCTCCTTTTGAAGAAAATGGGCTGCCTTTCTGGGTGCTGGTGTCCTCCGCCAGCATTCAGAAGTTGTTTTGTGGCATTTGCTCAGCGTTCAAATGTTCTTTAGATGAATTTTTTGAGGAGAAAGTGGTCTCGCCATCCTATTCGTCTGCCATCTTAGGACCGACCCCCCACTCCAGTATTCTTGCCTGGAAAATCCCATGGAAGGTGAAGCCTGGCGGGCTACTGTCTATAGGATCTCAAAGAGTCGGATACAACTGAGCGACTTTGCTTTCTTTCTTTATAGTCTTTGTTGTTGTTTAGCCCCCAAGTCGTGTCCCACTCTTTGTAGCCCCATGGACAGTAGCCCACCAGGCTCCACTCTTCATGGGATTTCCCAGGCAGGAATACTGGAGTGGGTTGACAATTCCTTCTGCAGAGGATTTTCCCAATCTAGGGATCAAATACATGTCTCCTGCATTGGCAGGCTAAACCACCAAGGAAGCCTGTGGATTTTTAAGTGTTTTCTATATATAGTATGATATCACTGCATATAATGACAATTTTACCTTTTTCCTTCCATATAATTATCATTTTATGGACAAACTTGCCCTTTGTAAACCACTATCTACTACCCATCCTCACTTCCAGAATGATTTGAAATAAATTCCAGATATTATATAATTTTATTCAAAGATGTTTAATATGTACCTCTAAAATGGCTCCTTTAACTCAAAGTCATTATACCTTAAAAAGTTAACAGTAATTTGTTCAGTTCATTTCAGTGACTCAGTCGTGTCCGACTCTTTGCGACCCCATGAATCACAGCACGCCAGGCCTCCCTGTCCATCACCAACTCTCGGAGTTCACTCAGACTCATGTCCATTGAGTCAGTGATGCCGTCCGGGCATCTCATCCTCTGTTGTCCCCTTCTCCTCCTGCCCCCAATCCCTCATCAAAGAATTGGCTCATATTTCTTGATTATCTCATTGTACAGGAATCATCAGGTATCTTCTTAAAAGGCAGACACTGATTTAGTAGATTTAGGGTGGAGCCTGATACTTGTTTCTGACAACCTCCCACATGATGCCAATGCTGCTGGTTATCAGACCACACTTGGATTAGCAAGGTCATAGTTTTTTTTTTTTTCCTGTCTCTAAATTTCTAATATGTGAATTTCAGTTTAGTGATGAAAGTTCCTAAAGGTGTCAGAGAAAAGCACAATACTATTTCTTATCCTTAATTTACTCCCAAAGAAATGTTGGTGTATACCTGCCATGGTGCTGGGCATTGGGAATCAGGAAGGTGAGTGGTGTATAGAACACTTTCATCTCTGTGGTCAGCTAACAGGTTAATTAAAGTATTTGTGTGTGTGTATAGGACTTCCCTGGGGTGTGTGTGTGTGTGTGTGTGTGTATATATATATATATATATATATATATATATATGATCTGTATGAGAAGATTGGTATGTTAATTTCCTGTGGCTGCTGTAACAAATTACCATACACCTGGTGGCTTAAAACAACAGAAATTTACTTTCTCACAGTTTTGGAGTCCAAAAAATTTTCATTAAATTGAAATCAAGGTGTTGGCAGGGCTGCACTTCTGCAGATTCGAGAGGAGAATCCATTTTATTTTACCTATTCCAGCTTCTGTGGGTGCAGATATTCCTTGGTATTCCTTGTCTTGCGGCCACAACATTCTAATCTCTACTTGTCATTACATGACCTTCTGTTGTGTTTTTTTCTTTTTCTCACTCTTATAAAGATTCTTGTGATTAGGGCCCATCTGGATAATCCAGAATAATATTACTATGTTGAGATAATGAAGTTCTAAAGATTAAGACCCAGTATCTTTGGGTGACTGTTATTCAGTCTGCTACATGAAAATTTATGAACTACAGAAGCGTTTCTAAGACCTCTATCTTCTCAAAGCTAAGTAAATAAATCTGCCATAATTCTCTCATTTACCCCATGGAGAATGGGGAGATCTCATCCCCACCTGAGATTGGATAAACTGGGATGGGGAGGTACACATGATTTGAGGGATGGGAGCAAGACAAGGCATGAGGAATTCAATAATTGAATACTTATATTCCAAAGAATCAGTTGTCACAAGGAGTATAATGTCACCAATAATACTGTTTTCATGAATGAATAAAATTAATAGATATAAAAAATATAAAATTATATTCATAATGAAATGGCCAACTTTTCATTTACAACACCTGACATATCAGCTGCCACCTTACTGTATTAGTTTCATTATTGCAAATCATATATGTGGTCAGTGGTCCCTCAACATTTTGTTACTTTTTAATTATGAATCTGGATTTGAAAATATCACCCTAGATTCATAAGGGAGAGCAAAGTGCAAATTCATATAATACTTGGAATTGCTGTGATTATCTATATTAAATGTGAAAGATCTGTGAGAAGAATGACATTGCTGTTTCCAATTACAATACATTGCCAAGCCATTTTAAAATAGGAAGACTCAAGTATGATACTAGGTTGTTTTACTAGCAGTCTCATCAGGAGACAGACTATTTTTTTTACCAGTAACCAGTAACACATCCATGCATTCCCTTCAAGTCATTACTCTCTCCTTCAAAGTAACTGCCAATATAGAGTTGTTTTACAGCTTTATATTTTATATAAGTGGAATCATGCAATTTTTGTTTGTGTCTTCATTTTTCCATTTAATATTATGTTTGTGGGCTCCCCTGGTGGCTCAGATGGTAAAGATTCCACCTGCAATTCAGGGACCTGGGTTCATTCCCTGGGTCAGGAAGATCCCCTGGAGAAGGGAATGGCAACTCACTCCAGTATTCCTGCCTGGAGAATCCCATGGACAGAGAATCCTAGCGGGCTATAGTCTATGAAGTCTCAGAGAGTCAGACATGACTAGTGACTAATACTTCACATTCACTTTGTGAGAATCCATATTTTGGGGTTTCATTGTGGACCACTCATTGGCATTGCTCTGTAGCCTCCCACTGTGTGAATATACTATGATTTATTTATCTATCCTACCCTTAATGGACACTCAGATTTTCAGAATTTTAACTATTCAGCATAGTGTTGATAGGCGCGTTCTAGTAGGTATCTCTTGGTAAAATTATGCCCAAATTTCTATTTCATATATACCTACAAGTGCAGTAGAAGGATCATAAAACAGGCATATGCTTAGCTTTAATAGATATTTCCAGCCAAAGTGTTTGTACAAATTTACATGCCCACAATGTATAAATGTCCAAGATTCTTCACAACTTTGTCAACTCTTGATTTTTTCTTTTTCATTTTAGCAATTCTTGTGAATGTGTAGTGGTATTGCATTGTGGTTTTAATTTATATTGTCTCAATCACTAGTGAAATTGAGCACTTGTTGTTTGATAATTGGCTATTTATAAATGCTAATGGGAAGGTTCATAGCCATACAAGCCTACCTCAAGAAACAGGAGAGAAATGAAATAAATAACCTAACTCTACACCTAAAGCAACAAGAAAAGGAAGAAATTAAGAACCCCAGGGTTAGTAGAAGAAAATAAATCACAAAAATTAGGGCAGAAATAAATGCAAAACAAACAAAAGTGACCATAGCAAAAATCAAAAAAGCTAAAAGCTGGTTCTTCAAGGAGATTAATAAAGTAAACAAACTATTAGCCACACTCATCAAGAAGCAAAGGAGAAGAATCAAATCAACAAAATTAGAAATGAAAATGGAGAAATCACAACAGACAATACAAAAATACAAAGGATCATAAGAGACTACTATCAGCAATATATGCCAATAAAATGGACAACTTGGAAGAAATGCATGAATTCTTAGAAAAGTATAACTTTCCAAAACTGAACCAGGAAGAAATAGAAAATCTTAACAGACCCATCACAAAAAAAGAAATCAAAATCATAATCAGAAATCTTTCAACAAACAAAAGTCCAGGACAAGATGGCTTCACAGCTGAATTCTACCAAAATTTTAGAGAAGAGTTAACACCTATCCTACTCAAACTCTTTCAGAAAATTGTAGAGGAAGATAAACTTCCAAATTCATTCTATGAGGCCACCATCACCCTAATACCAAAGCCAGACAAAGATGCGAACAAAGAAAAGAAAAATGCAGGCCAACATCACTGATGAACATAGATGCAAAAATCCTTAATAAAATTCTAGCAATCAGAATCCAACAATATATTAAAAAGATCATACATCATGACCAAGTGGGCTTTATACCAGGGATGCAATGATTCTTCAATATTTGCAAATCAATCAATGTGATACACCACATTAACCAATTGAAATATAAAACCATATGATTATCTCAATAGATACAGAGAAAGACTTTGACAGAATTATACATCCATTTATGATAAAAACCCTCCAGAAAGCAGGCATAGAAGGGACATACCTCAACATAATAAAACCCATATATGACAAACCCACAGTAAACATTATCCTCAATGGTGAAATATTGAAAGCATTTCCGCTAAAGTCAGGAAGAAGACAAGTATGCACAGTCTGATCACTGCTATTCAACATAGTTTTGGAAGTTTTAACCACGGCAATCAGAGCAGAAAAAGAAATAAAAGGAATACAGATTGGAAAAGAAAAAGTAAAACTCTCACTGTTTGCAGATGGCATGATCCTATACATAGAAAACCCTAAAGACTCCACCAGAAAATTACTAGAGCTAATCAATGAATACAGTAAAGTTTCATGATGTAAAATTAACCCAAAGAAATCCCTTGTATTCCTATACACTAACAATGAGAAAACAGAAAGAGAAATTAAGGAAACAATTCCATTCACCATTACAATGAAAATAATAAAATTCTTAGGAATATATCTACCTAAAGAAACAAAAGACCTATATATAGAAAACTATAAAACACTCATGAAGAAAATCAAAGAGGACACAAATAGAGAAAAATACTATGTTCATGGATCGGAAGAAACAATATAGTGAAAATGAGTATACTACCCAAAGCAATCTATAGATTCAATGCAATCCTTATGAAGCTACTAATGGTATTTTTCAGAGAACTAGAACAAATAATTTCACAATTTGTATGGAACTACAAAAAACCTCGAATAGCCAATGCAATTTTGAGAAAGAAGAATGGACTGGAGGAATCAACCTACCTGACTTCAGGCTATATTACAAAGCAACAGTCATCAAGACAGTATGGTACTGGCACAAAGACAGAAACATAGATCAGTGGAGCAAAATATAAAGCCCAGAGATAAATCCACACACCTATGGACACCTTATCTTTGACAAAGGAGGCAACAATATACAATGGAGAAAAGACAATCTCTTTAACAAGTGGTGCTGGGGAAACTGATCAACCACTTGTAAAAGAATGAAACTAGAACACTTTCTAACACCATACACAAAAATAAACTCAAAATGGATTAAATATCTAAATGTAAGACCAGAAACCATAAAATGTCTAGAGGAAAACTAGGCAAAGCACTCTCTGACATAAATCATGGCAGGATTCCCTATGACCAACCTCCCAGAGTAATGGAAATAAAAGCAAAAATAAACAAATGGGACCTAATTAAACTTAAAAGCTTTTGCACAACAAAGGAAACTATAAGCAAGGTGAAAAGACAGCCTTCAGAATGGGAGAAAATGATAGCAAATAAAGCAACTGGCAAATAATTAATCTAAAAAAATATTCAAGCAACTCCTGCAGCTCAATTCCAGAAAAATAAGCAACTCAATCAAAAAATGGGCCAAAGAACTAAACAGACATTTCCCCAAAGAAGACTTAAAAATGGCTAACAATCACATGAAAAAATGCTCAACATCACTTATTATCAGAGAAATTAAAATCAAAATCACAATGAGATACCATCTCACGCCAGTCAGAATGGCTGCTATCAAAAGGTCTACAAACAATAAATGCTGGAGATAGTGCAGAGAAAAAGGAACCCTCTTACACTGTTGATGGGAATGCAGATTAGTACAGCCACTATGGAGAACAGTGTGGAGATTCCTCAAAAAACTGGAAATAGAACTGCCATATGACCCAGCAATAGCACTGTTATTCATACACACTTGAGGAAACCAGAATTGAAAGATACACATATACCCCAATGTTCATTGCAGCACTGTTTACAATAGCCAGGACATGGAAGCAACCTAGATGTCCATCGGCAGACGAATGGACAAGAAAGTTGTGGTACATACACACAATGGAATGTTACTCAGCTATTAAAAAGAATGCATTTGAATAGTTCTAATGAGGTGGATGAAACTGGAGCTTATTATACAGAGCGAAGTAAGTCAGAAAGAAAAACACCAATACAGTATATTAATGCATATATATGGAATTTAGAAAGATGGTAATAATGACCCTATATGCGAAACAACGAAGAGACACAGATGTAAATAACAGACTGTTGAACTCTGTGGGAGAAGCCAAGGGTGGAACGATTTGAGAGAATAGCATTGAAACATGTATATTATCATATGTGAATTAGATTTCCAGTCCAGATTCGATACATGAGGCAGGGTGCTCAGGGCCGGTGTACTGGGATGACCCTGAGTGATAGGATGGGGATGGAGGTGGAAGGCAGGGTCAGGATGGGGAACACATCTACACCAATGGCTGATTCATGTGAATGTATGGCAAAAACCACCACAATATTGTGAAGTAATTAGCCTCCAATTAAAATAAAAATAAATAAATTAAAAATAAGTAAAAAAAAAGAGTATTGTAGTGGGTTGCCATTCTCTGCTCCAGGAGATCTTCCTAACTCAGAGATCAAACTCAGGTCTTCTGCATTGCAGGCAGACCCTTTACCGTCTGAGCCACCAGGAAATCCAACAAAGACTATATACAAAAACTATTAGAACTGATAAATGAATACAGCAATGTAGCAGGATACAATGTCAATTTACAGAAATCTGTTGCATTTCTTTACACTAACAACTAAATATCAGAAAGAGAAAGTAAAAAACCAAACCCTTTTAAAATCACATTAAAAAAGACAATACCTAGGAATAAACCTGTAAAGGAGGTGAAAGACTTCTGCACTGAGAACTGTAAAACATTGATAGAGGAAATTGAAGATAATCCAAATAAACGGAAAGATATTCCATGATCTTGGATTGGAAGAACTAATATTGTTAAAATGGCCATACTACCCAAAGCACTGTAGTTTTAATGTGGTCCTTATCAAATTACACATGACATTTTTCACAGAACTGAAATGAACAATAGTAAAATTTATATGGAAACACAAAAGACGAAGAATTGCCAAAAATATCCTGAGGAAAAAGAGCAAAGCTAGAGGCATAACCCTCCCAGACTTCAGATGATACTACAAAGCTATAGTAGTAAAAACAATGTGGTACTGGCACAAAAACAGACATATGGATCAACAGAACAGAATAGATAGCCCAGAAATAAACCCACGTGCCTACAGTCAATGAATGTTTGACAGATGAATCAAGAATGGCATTGAAACATGTAAAATATCATGTATGAAACGAGATGCCAGTCCAGGTTCAATGCACGATACTGGATGCTTGGGGCTGGTGCACTGGGACGACCCAGAGGGATGGTATGGGGAGGGAGGAGGGAGGAGGGTTCAGGATGGGGAACATATGTGTACCTGTGGTGGATTCATTTTGATATTTGGCAAAACTAATACAATTATGTAAAGTTTAAAAATAAAATAAAATTAATTTAAAAAAAAAGAATAGACAATGGAGAAAAAAATAGTCTCTTTAGCAAGTAGTGTTTGGGAAGTGGGATAGCCACATGTAAAGCAACAAAGTGAGAACACACTTACAATACACTATTCAAAATGGATTAAAGACTTAAACATAAGACAGGACATCATAAAATTCCTGGAACATAGTCAAAAAATTCTCTGACATAAATCATAGTACTATTCTCTTAGATCAGTCTCCCAAGGCAAAAGAAAAACAAAAATAAATAAACAGGACCTAGTCAAACTTAAGAGCTTTTGCAGACCAAAGGAAACCAGGACCTAATCAAACTTGAAAGTTTTTGCACAGTAAAGGCAATGATAAACAGAATGAAAACACAACCTATGTAATGGGAGAAAATATTTGCAAATGATGTGATGAGCTTAATTTGCAAAATATACAAGCAGCTCATCCAACTCAATAGCAAAAAAAACCCCAACTCAATCAATAAGTGGGCAGAAACTTAGACATTTCTCCAAAGAAGACATACAGAGGGCCAAAAGGCATGTGAAAACACTCAACATTGGTAATTATTAGAGAAGTGAAAATCAAAACTACAATGAGTTATCACCTCACAGCAGTCAGAATGGCAATCATCAAAAAAATCTACAAATAATGAAGGCTAGAGAAGGTGAGGAAAAAAGGGAACTTCTCACACTGCTGGTGGGACTATATACTGCTGCAGCCACTATGGAGAATAGTATGGAAATTCCTTTATAAAACTGAAAGTAGAGCTACCATATGATCCTGCAATCCCACTCTTGGGCACATTGGGCACATCTCTGGAGAAACGATTGTTCAAAAAGATACATGCACCCCAGTGTTCACTGAAGCACAATGAAACACAATATGCAATGCAATACAATATACTGCTATGCTTTGCTGGAGCAGCCATGAAGACATACCCCATGTCCAAAGTAAGACAAATCCAAGTAAGATGGCAGGTGCTGAGAGATGGCATCAGAGGACAGACAGACTGAAACCACAATCACAGACAACTAGCCAATCTGATCACACGCACCACAGCCTTATCTAACTCAATTGAACTAAGCAATGCCGTGTGGGGCCACCCAAGATGGACAGGTCATGGCGGAGAGGTTGGACATAATGTGGGTCACTGGAGAAGGGAATGGCAAACCACTTCAGTATTCTTGCCTTGAAAATTCCATGAAGAGTATGAAAAGGCATAAAGATAAAGATACGACACTGAAAGATGAACTCCCCGGGTCAGTAGGTGCCCAATATGCTATTGGAGATCAGTGGAGAAATAACTTCAGAAAGAATGAAGGAATGGAGCCAAAGCAAAAATAACACCCAGTTGTGGATGAGACTGGAGATAGAAGCAAGGTCTGATTCTGTAAAGAGCAATATTGCATAAGAACCTGGAATGTTAGATCCATGAACCAAGGCAAATTGGAAGTGGTCAGACAAGAGATAGTAAGAGTGAACATTGCCATTCTAGGAATCAGCGAATTAAGATGGACCGGAATGGGTGAATTTAACTCAGATGACCATTATATCTACCACTGTGGGCAGGAATCCCTTAGAAGAAATGCAGTAGCCATAATAGTCAACAAAAGAGTCTGAAATGCAGTACTTGGATGCAATCTCAAAAACGACAGAATGATCTCTGTTCATTTCCAAGGCAAGCCATTCAATATCATTGTAATCCAAGTCTATGCCTCGACCACTAACGCAGAAGAAGCTGAAGTTGAACAGTTCTACGAAGACCTATAAGACCTTCTGGAACTAACATCCAAAAAAGATGTACTTTTCATTATAGGGGACTGGAATGCAAAAGTAGGAAGTCAAGAAACACCTGGAGTAACAGGCAAATTTGGCCTTGGAGTACAGAATGAAGCAGGGCAAAGGCTAATAGAGTTCTGCCAAGAGAACACACTGGTCATAGCAAACACCCTCCTCCAACAACACAAGAGAAGACTCTACACATGGACATCACCAGATGGCCAACACCGAAATCAGAATGATTATATTCTTTGCAGCCAATGATGGAGAAGCTCTATACAGTCAGCAAAAACAAGACCACGAGCTGACTGTGGCTTAGATCATGAACTCCTTATTGTCAAATTCAGACTTAAATTGAAGAAAGTAGGGAAAACCACTAGACCATTCAGGTATGACCTAACTCAAATCTCTTATGATTATACAGTGGAAGTCAGAGATAGATTTAAGAGCACAGATCTGATAGGCAGAGTGACTGATTAACTATGGACAGAGGTTCATGACATTCTACAGGAGACAGGGAGCAAGAACATCCCCAAGAAAAAGAAATGCAAGAAAGCAAAATGGCTGCTGAGGAGGTCTTACAAATAGCTGTGAAATGAAAAGAGGTGAAACGCAAAGGAGAAAAAAAAGATATACCCATATGAATGCAGAGTTCCAAAGAATAGCAAAGAGAGATAAGAAAGCCTTCCTCAGCTATCAATGCAAAGAAATAGAGGAAAACAATAGAATGGGAAAGGCTAGAGATCTCTTCAAGAGAATTAGAGATACCAAGGGAACATTTCATACAAAGATGGGCTCAATAAAGGACAGATATGGTATGGACCTAACAGAAGAAGCATAAGATATTAAGAAAAGGTGGCAAGAATACACAGAAAAACTATACAAAAAAGATCTTCACGACCCAGATAATCACAAACGTGTGATCACTCACATTCACCTAGAGCTGGACATTCTGGAATGTGAAGTCAAGTGGGTCTTTGGAAGCATCACTACAAACAAAGCTAGTGGAGGTGATGGAATTCCAGATATGCTAGCATTTTGGAAAACTCAGCGGTGGCCACAGGACTGGAAAAGGTCAGTTTTCATTCCAATCCCAAAGAAAGGCAATGTCAAAGAATGCTCAAACTACTGTACAATTGCACTCATCTCACACACTAGTAAAGTAATGCTCAAAATTCTTCAACACAGGCTTCAACAATATGTGAACTGTGAAATTTCAGATATTCAAGCTGGTTTTAATTTTTTTTTATTTTATTTTATTTTTAAACTTTACAATAGTGTATTAATTTTGCCAAATATCGAAATGAATCCACCACAGGTATACCTGTGTCCCCCATCCTGAACCCTCCTCCCTTCCCCCTCCCCATACCCTCCCTCTGGGTCGTCCCAGTGCACCAGCCCCAAGCATCCAGTATCGTGCATCGAACCTGGACTGGTGACTCGTTTCATACATGATATTATACATGTTTCAATGCCATTCTCCCAAATCTTCCCACCCTCTCCCTCTCCCACAGAGTCCATAAGACTGTTCTATACATCAGTGTCTCTTTTGCTGTCTCGTACACAGGGTTATTGTTACTATCTTTCTAAATTCCATATATATGCATTAGTATACTGTATTGGTGTTTTTCTTTCTGGCTTACTTCACTCTGTATAATAGGTTCCAGTTTCATCCATCTCATTAGAACTGATTCAAATGTATTCTTTTTAATGACTGAGTAATACTCCATTTGATCCAGCAATCCCATTGCTGGGCATACACACTGAGGAAACCAGAAGGGAAAGAGACACGTGTACCCCAATGTTCATTGCAGCACTGTTTATAATAGCCAGGACATGGAAGCAACCTAGATGCCCATCAGCAGAGGAATGGATAAGGAAGCTGTGGTACATATACTCAAGCTGGTTTTAGAAAAAACAGAGGAACAAGAGATCAAATTGCCAACATCTGATGGATCATTGAAAAAGCAAGAGAGTTCCAAAAAAACAAACATCTATTTCTGCTTTATTGACTATGCCAAAGCCTTTGACTGTGTGGATCACAATAAACTGGAAAATTCTGAAAGAGATGGGAATACCAGACCACCTGATCTGCCTCTTGACAAACCTGTATGCAGGTCAGGAAACAATAGAACTGAGCATGGAACAACAGACTGGTTCCAAATACAAAAAGGAGTGCATCAAGGCTGTATATTGTCACCCTGCTTATTTAACTTATATGCAGAGTACATCATGACAAATGCTGGACTGGAAGAAGCACAAGCTGGAATCAAGATTGCTGGGAGAAATATCAATAACCTCAGATGTGAAGATGACACCACCCTTATGGCAGAAAGTGAAGAACTAAAGAGCCTCTTAATGAAAGTGAAAGAGTAGAGTGAAAAAGTTGGCTTAAAGCTCAACATTCAGAAAACGAAGATCATGGTATCTGGTCCCATCACTTCATGGCAAATAGATGGAGAAACATTGGAAACAGGGTCAGACTTTATTTTTCTGGGCTCCAAAATCACTGCAGATGGTGAGTGCAGCCATGAAATTAAAAGACACTTACTCCTTGGAAGGAAAGTTATCACCAACCTAGACAGCATATTAAAAAGCAAAGACATTAATTTGCCAAAAATGTCTGTCTAGTCAAGGTATGGTTTTTCCAGTCGTCATGTATGGATGTGAGAATTGGACTATAAGGAAAGCTGAGCGCCGAAGAACTGATACTTTTGAACTGTGGTGTTGAAGAAGACTCTTGAGAGTCCCTTGGACTTCAAGGAAATGTAACCAGTTCATCCTAAAGGAGATCAGTCCTGGGTGTTCACTGGAAGAGCTGATGTTGAAGCTGAAACTCCAATACTTTGGCCACCTGATGCAAGGAGCTGACTCATTGGAAAAGACCCTGATGCTGGCAAAGATTGAGGGCAGGTATAGAAGTGGACGACAGAGGATGAGATGGTTGGATGGCATCACTGACACAGAGGACATGGGTTTGTGTGGACTCTGGCAGTTGGTGATGGACAGGGAGGCCTGGTTTGCTGCAGTTCATGGGGTTTCAAAGAGATGGACAGGACTAAGTGACTGAACTGATACAATGGAACTCTACTCAACTATAATAAAGAATGAAATAAGGCCTTTTGAAGCAACACAAATGATGATATTATCATACTAAGTCAAGAAATCAGATAGAGAATCATACATGTCATATTATTTGTATTTGGAATCTTAAAAAAATGATACAAATGAACTTATTTACAAAATATAAATAGACTCACAGACAGAAAACAAACTTGTGGTTACCAAAGGGGAAGGGAGGATGGATAAATTAGGAGATTTGAGTTAATAGATATACACCAGTATATATAAAATGGATAAACAACATGACACTACTGCACAGCACAGGAAACTATATTCAATGCCTCTTGTAATGATCTATAATGAAAAAGAACCTGGAAAAGAACATATATATATAATCACTTTGCTGTACACTAGAAACTAACACATTGTAAATCACCTCTACTTAAATAAATTAACTAATTTTTTAAAATGATAATCATTGAGTCTGAATGATATACATAGAGGTTCATTATATTATTCCATCTACTTTTGGATGGGTTTCCATGGTGAATCAGTGGTAAAGAATTTGCCTGCCAATGCAGGAGACACAGGTTCGATGGAATAGGAAATGGCAAACCATTCCAGTATTCTTACCTGGAGAACCTGGCAGGCTACAGTCCATGGGGTCGCAAAGGAGTCAGACACAACTTAGTGACTAAATAGCAACTAGTACTTTTAGATATGGTTGAAATATTCCATAATAAAATGTTTAGATGTACAGTGAGTAATTAGTTTCTCCCTCATAGATCTTATGTCTATTCACTGACATTTTTTCCTAATAGAAACTACTCAATAATCGAACTATTATTTAGATACAGTTGATTCAGCAAAACATATACTGTAGTGATCTCATATTTCTCTCTACTCCTACAGTTTCCTGATTATCTGGAATGGAGAGTTTGGAAGCAAGGAGGGACAGATACAGATGACCTTGGAGAATGTGCTCATATATGATTCTAGAGAATTATGTAGCCTTCCTGGGCCTGGGTACAGAGCCATTTCAATGCTCTAAACACAGACAATACTCCAGAAAGTATATAAAACCAGGATACTTGACTAGGGAATGAGAACTCTAGCTATTCAATCTTTAAGGGATGGACGTTATGGCAAAAGCACAAGGAAAGGGATTTTCTGGTATGTTTTCATGGACGGTGAGTGTGGAATTAAGTAATAGCAAAAGGGAACTATTTTGCTGGCATCATTTAAGTATTATCACAGATAAGCTATTTATTTGAGTGATGAATATTGTATATCTACCATGTCATAGGCAGGAGTCTGAAAACATGCATCAGGTATCTTATTTAGCTCCATTTCCCTCTTGGGGATTTTCAACAGTGATTACTATTTATCTCTTTTACTCATCTGCCTCTGTTGCTACTTCAGGACAGAAGCCACAGCTCTTCCTGCAATGATTGGTTACTGGGTGCACTGAATTTCTATCCAGCTATGGCAACAGGTCAAGCCTCCCTTTTGCTAGGCAACAATACCATCATCATCATAACCAAAGCTTCAATTCATTTTTTCCAGTTATAACTGGAAAATTAACTCAATTAAAACAGTCTGCCTATAGAAAATCAGAAGATTTTATTCCTTTTCCCACTTAATTTTCCTGAATCCCTTAGACTTGGAGAACATTGCAAATATTACCATTATTTAAAAAGGATGCTCAGTTCTTCAGTCTGCTCAGGACTCCCTATTCTTGATAAATAACTTGGTTATATTCAAATTGGAAGCTTAAAATAACTGACTGATGGATTGAACATGATTGTGACAGAACTTATCTCCTCCATCCAACTGCTTTAGGAATTTAGGAGTGGGAGGGTTGCGAGTGAAGAAGTTGGTGGTTTCTATAAAAATATAAGTATACCATGTACATCTTTCAATTAAAATTGCATTCATTTTTTAAATCAGTGAAATTTGATTTGAAATTTTTTGAAAGTGAAATCATGTTCTCTCTTAAATGCACAAAATTTATATTCTTTGGGCTCAGCCTATAAGAACTCCAAGTTCTAAGTAGACCTTCACTATACTAGAATTTAGCTAAAGACTGAGATCAATTACTGCAGAAAGAGATCTGTGGATCCTAACACTCCAGGCAAGATCCCAGGCAGATCCTTTACTATGTGAAAGAGTCAGATTGAAGTTAAATGAAATCTCTTGGCCAGAAGTTCTAAAGAACTTATCAATTACTGACTGGTATCTAAAGGGTGCATATACTAAAAGTAATTTCAATCCTCCCTAACCCCCACAACAAAAGTGTAAAGTAGATGTCATTGTGTTAATTTTGCAGATCAGGAAACTGAAGCACAATGATCAAGTGACCCAAACAACTTTTGAAACTCCTACTCTAACCCACTCTGTTAGGTATTCCAAAAAAACTTTAGCTGTTTCTTTTTTCCCCAAAATGGAATATGTACACTTCTGATAATACCTGAAGACTCCCTAAGGAGTGGACAGGCATAGGTTATTTTTCTTAAACCTTTTTCAAAATCTCAACTTCCATATGTATTTTTTTTTTCTTTCTTAATATTGATCATTTCCTAAATCCCATTTCACTGACTCAATGAACATGAGTTTGGGCAAACTCCGGGAGATAGTGAAGGACACGGAAGCCTGACATGCTGCAGTCCAGGGGGTCACAAAGAGTCAGACACAACTGAGAGACTAAACAACAACAAATCCCTTTTCACCATCACCCTTTGATGGTGGAAAAAAACATACTGCTTTTTGGAAGAAAAAAAGCATACCTCTTACCAATCCAAAACCTGATTTATTCGTCATTGTCTTAGACTGTATGCTACAATTAGGAGGAACCTGCAAAAACATTTTGCTCAGTTAAAGAATTCTGAGACAAAGTGTCACTTATGTTATGATTAGGTTCACATAAAAGTTCCAGAAAAGGTAAATCTATACAGGCAGAAAGCAGAAGAGTGATTACTTGGGCCTGGGGTTAGGAGCAATGATGGATGGCACATAGACATGAGTGAAAATTTGGGGGATGGTGGAAATTTTCTAAAACTTATTGTGGTAATGGCTGAACAACACTATAAACTTACTAAAAAATCATTGTATTGTGTACTGATAATGGGTGACCAGGCTTCCCTGTCTTTCACTATCTCCTAGAATTTGCTCCAATTCATGTCCATTGAGTCAGTGATGCTTTCTAATCATCTCATCCTCTTCTACCTCTTCTCCTTCTACCTTCAGTCTTTCCCAGCATCAGGATCTTTTCCACTGAGTCAGTTCTTTGCATCAGGTGGCCAAAGTATTGGAACTTCAGCTTTGCCATCAGTCCTTCCAATGAGTATTCAGGATTCATTTCCTTTAGGATTGACTGATTTGATCTCCTTGCAGTTCAAAGGACTCTCAAGAGTCTTCGCCAGCACCACAAATTGAAAGCATCAGTTCTTCGGTGCTCAGCCTTCTTTATGGTCCAACTCTCACACCCATAATATGATTACTGGAAAAACCATAACTTTGACTATATGGACTTTTGTCAACAAAGTGATGTCTCTGCTTTTTAAATTATTGTCTAGGTTTGAAATAGCTTTCCTTCCAAGGAGCAAGTGTTTTTATTTTATTTTATTTTATTTATTTTTTTTTAATTTCATGTCTTTGGTCACCATTCACAGTGATTTTGGGGCCCAAGAAAATAGTTTGTTACTGCTTCCAATTCTTCCCCATCTGTTTGCTATGAAGTGGGGGGACAAGATGACATGATCTTAATTTTTTGAACGCTGAGTTTTAAGCCAACTTTTTACTCTCTTTCACCTTCATGAAGAGGCTCTTTAGTTCCTCTTTGCTTTCTGTTACTAAATTGGTATCTTCTGCATATCTAGGGTTGTGGATATTTCTCCTGGAAATCTTGATTCCAGATTGTGATTCATCCAGCCTGGCATTTTGCATGATGTACTCTGCATATATGATAACTAAACAGGGTGACAATATACCATCTTGTCATACTACTTTACCAATTGTGAGCCAGTCAGTTGTTCCTTGTAAGGTTCTAACTCTTGCTTCTTGATCTGAATACAAGTCAATTGAGCTGTTAGTGGAAAAAAAAAAAAAGCTCCAAGGAAATATACAAAGGGACAGTTAAAAAATGTTGGTATCTTTGTGTATGGTGTTAGAAAGTGGTCTAGTTTCATTCTTTTACATGTGGTTGACCAGTTTTCCCAGCACCACTTGTTAAAGAGATTGTCTTTAATCCATTGTATATTCTTGCCTCCTTTGTCAAAGATAAGGTGTCCATATGTGCGTGGATTTATCTCTGGGCTTTCTATTTTATTCCATTGATCTATATTTCTGTCTTTGTGCCAGTACCATACTCTCTTGATAACTGTGGCTTTGTAGTAGAGCCTGAAGTCAGGTAGGTTGATTCCTCCAGTTCCATTCTTCTTTCTCAAGATCGCTTTGGCTATTCGAGGTTTTCTGTATTTCCATACAAATTGTGAAATTATTTGTTCTAGCTCTGTGAAGAATACTGTTGGTAGCTTGATAGGGATTGCGTTGAATCTATAAATTGCTTTGGGTAGTATACTCATTTTCACTATATTGATTCTTCCAATCCATGAACATGGTATATTTCTCCATCTATTAGTGTCCTCTTTGATTTCTTTCACCAGTGTTTTATAGTTTTCTATATATAGGTCTTTAGTTTCTTTAGGTAGATATATTCCTAAGTATTTTATTCTTTCCGTTGCAATGGTGAATGGAATTGTTTCCTTAATTTCTCTTTCTGTTTTCTCATTATTAGTGTATAGGAATGCAAAGGATTTCTGTGTGTTGATTTTATATCCTGCAACTTTACTATAGTCATTGATTATTTCTAGTAATTTTCTGGTGGAATCTTTAGGGTTTTCTATGTAGAGGATCATGTCATCTGCAAATAGTGAGAGTTTTACTTCTTCTTTTCCAATTTGGATTCCTTTTATTTCTTTTTCTGCTCTGATTGCTGTGGCCAAAACTTCCAAAACTATGTTGAATAGTAATGGTGAAAGTGGGCACCCTTGTCTTGTTCCTGACTTTAGAGGAAATGCTTTCAATTTTTCACCATTGAGGATAATGTTTGCTGTGGGTTTGTCATATATAGCTTTTATTATGTTGAGGTATGTTCCTTCTATTCCTGCTTTCTGGCTAACAAACACATGAAAAGATGCTCAACATCACTCATTATCAGAGAAATGCAAATCAAAACCACTATGAGGTACCATTTCACACCAGTCAGAATGGCTGCGATCCAAAAGTCTACAAATAATAAATGTTGGAGAGGGTGTGGAGAAAAGGGAACCCTCTTACACTGTTGGTGGGAATGCAAACTAGTACAGCCACTACGGAGAACAGTGTGGAGATTCCTTAAAAAACTGGAAATAGAACTGCCTTATGACCCAGCAATCCCACCGCTGGGCATACACACTGAGGAAACCAGAAGGGAAAGAGACACGTGTACCCCAATGTTCATCGCAGCACTGTTTATAATAGCCAGGACATGGAAGCAACCTAGATGTCCATCACCAGATGAATGGATAAGAAAGCTGTGGTACATATACACAATGGAGTATTACTCAGCCATTAAAAAGAATACATTTGAATCAGTTCTAATGAGGTGGATGAAACTGGAGCCTATTATACAGAGTGAAGTAAGCCAGAAGGAAAAACACCAATACAGTATACTAACGCATATATATGGAATTTAGAAAGATGGTAACAATAACCCGGTGTACGAGACAGAAAAAGAGACACTGATGTATGGAACAGTCTTATGGACTCTGTGGGAGAGGGAGAGGGTGGGAAGATTTGGGAGAATGGCATTGAAACATGTAACATATCATGTAAGAAATGAGTTGCCAGTCCAGGTTCAATGCACGATACTGGATGCTTGGGGCTAGTGCACTGGGACGACCCAGAGGGATGGTATGGGGAGGGAGGAGGGAGGAGGGCTCAGGATGGGGAACACATGTATACCTGTGGCGGATTCATTTTGATATTTGGCAAAACTAATACAATTATGTAAAGTTTAAAAATAAAATAAAATTAGAAAAAAAAATGTTGGTATCTAGCTGGACCTCCAAGGAAATATACAAAGGGATAGTCAAAAAATATTGGTATCTAGCTGGACTCTGATGTTTGGGAATAAATCCATTTGTAACCCAGGTGGTTTCAAATTCTTTCCTTTCAACAAAATTTAAAAAAGTAATAAATCCAATTATCAGCTGATAGGTCATTAAAAAATAATTATTGGTGATAGATCACTGTGTTATTTTTGGAATGTGATGATGAAGGAAGTCAAGGAATTGAATGATATTGTTGTAATATATCTTGCATTCTCATCTACTGAGTAAATGTAAAGTTCTTCTGTGTATTCTTGCCACCTCTTCTTAATATCTTCTGCTTTTGTTAGGTCCATACCATTTATGTCCTTTATCAAGCCCATCTTTGCATGAAATGTTCCCTTGGTATCTCTAATTTTCTTGAAGAGATCTCTAGTCTTTTCCATTCTGTTGTTTTCCTCTATTTCTTTGCATTGATTCCCGAGGAAGGCTTTCTTATCGCTTCTTTCTATTCTTTGGAACTCTGAATTCAGATGCTCATATCTTTCCTTTTTTCCTTTTCTTTTTGCTTCTCTTCTTTTCACAGGTATTTGTAAGGCCTCCCCAGACAGCCATTTTGCTTTTTTGCATTTCTTTTCCATGGAGATAGTTTTGATCCCTGTCCCTGTACAATGTCATGAACCTCAGTCCATAGCTCATCAGGCACTCTATCTATCAGATCTAGTCCCTTAAATCTATTTCTCACTTCCACTGTATAATCATAAGTATAATAAACAGTATGAAAAGGCAAAATGATAGGATACTGAAAGAGGAAGTCCCCAGGTCAGTAGGTGCCCAATATGCTACTGGAGATCAGTGGAGAAATAACTCCAGAAAGAATGAAGAGATGGAGCCAAAGCAAAAACAATACCCAGCTGTGGATGTGACTGGTGATAGTAGCAAGGTCCGATGCTGTAAAGAGCAATATTGCATAGGAACCTGGAATGTCAGGTCCATGAATCAAGGCAAATTGGAAGTGGTCAAACAAGAGATGGCAAGAGTGAATGTCGACATTCTAGGAATCAGTGAACTAAAATGGTCTGGAATGGGTTAATTTAACTCAGATGACCATTATATCCACTACTGTGGGCAGGAATCCCTCAGAAGAAATGGAATAGCCATCATGGTCAACAAAAGAGTTCGAAATGCAGTACTTGGATGCAATCTCAAAAATGATAGAATGATCTCTGTTCGTTTCCAAGGCAAACCATTCAATATTAGAGTAATCCAAATCTATGCCCCAACCAGTAATGCTGAAGAAGCTGAAATGGAACGGTTTCATGAAGACCTACAAGAAATTTGAGAACTAACACGCAAAAAAGATGTCCTTTTCATTATATGGTACTGGAATGCAAAAGTAAGAAGTCAAGAAACGCCTGGAGTAACAGGCACATTTGGCCTTGGAATACAGAATGAAGCAGGGCAAAGTCTAATAGAGTTTTGACAAGAAAATGCACTGGTCATAGCAAACACCCTGTTTCCAACTACGCAAGTGAAGACTCTACACATGGACATCACCAGATGGTCAACACTGAAATCAGAATGATTATATTCTTTGCCGCCAATGATGGAGAAGCTCTATACAGTCAGCAAAAACAAGACTGCGAGCTGACTGTGGCTCAGATCATCAACTCCTTAATGTCAAATTCAGACTTAAATTGAAGAAAGGAGGGAAAACCACTAGACAATTCAGGTATAACCTAACTCAAATTCCTTATACAGTGGAAGTCAGAGATAGATTTAAGGGACTAAATCTGATAGACAGAGTGCCTGATGAACTATGAACTGAGGTTGGTAACATCGTACAGGTGACATGGATGAAGAACACTCCCAAGAAAAAGAAATGCAAAAAGGCAAAAAGGTTTTTCTGAGGAGGCCTTATAACTATCTGTGAGAAGAAAAGAAGTGAAAACCAAAAATGAAAAGCAAAGATATAAGTATCTGAATGCAGAGTTCCAAATAATCACAAGGGGAGATAAGAAAGCCTTCCTTAGTTACTAACACAAAGAAATAGAGGAAAACAACAGAATGGGGAAGACTAGAGATCTCTTCAAGAAAATTAGAGATACCAAGGGAACATTTCATGCAAAGATGGGCTCAATAAAGGATAGAAATGGTATGGACCTAACAGAAGCAGAAGATATTAAGAAGAGGTGGCAAGTATACACAGAAGAACTGTAAAAAAAAGACCTTCATGATCCAGATAATCATGATGGTGTGATCACTCACTAAAGCCAGACATTCTGGAATGTGAAGTCAAGTGGGCCTTAGGAATCATCATTATGAACAAAGCTAGTGGAGGTGATGGAATTCTAGTTGAGCTATTTTATATCCTAAAAGATGATGCTGTGAAAGTGCTGCACTCAATATGCCAGCAAATTTGGAAAACTCAGCACTGGCCACAGGACTGGAAAAGGTCAGTTTTTAATCTAATCCCAAGGAAAGGAATGCCAAAGAATGCTCAAACTACTGCACAATTGCACTCATCTCACATGCTAGTAAAGAAATGCTCAAATTTTTCCAAGCCAGGCTTCAATAATACATGAACCATCAACTTCCAGATGTTCAAGCTGGTTTTAGAAAGGCAGAGGAACCAGAGATCAAATTGCCAACATCCAGTGGATCACCTAAAGAGCAAGAGAGTTCCATAAAACCATCTATTTCTGCTTTATTAACTATGCCAAAGCCTTTGACTGTGTGGATCACAATAAAATGTGGAAAATTCTGAAAGAGATGGGAGTACCAGACCACCTGATCTGCCTCTTGAGAAATTTGTATGCAGGTCAGGAAGCAACAGTGAGAACTGGCCATGGAACAACAGACTGGTTCCAAATAGGAAAAGGGGTACATCAAGGCTGTATATTGTCGCCCTGCTTATTTAACTTCTATGCAGAGTACATAACTTAATTTCATGAGAAATGCTGCGCTGGAAGAAGCACAAGCTGGAATCAAGATTGCTGGGAGAAATATCAATAACCTCATATATGCAGATGACACCACCCTTACGGGAGAAAGTGAAGAGGAACTAAAGAGCCTCTTGATGAAAATGAAAGAGGAGAGTGAGAATTTTGGCTTAAAGCTCAACATTCAGAAAGCAAATATCATGGCATCTGGTCCCATCACTTCATGGCAAATAGATGGAGAAACAGTGGAAACAGGGTCAGACTTTATTTTTCTGGGCTCCGAAATCACTGCAGATGGTGATTTTAGCCATTAAATTAAAAGACACTTACTGCTTGGAGGGAAAGTTACGACCAACCGAGACAGCATATTAAAAAGCAGAGGCATTACTTTGTCAACAAAGTCTGTCTGGTCAAGGCTATGGTTTTTTCCAGTAGTCATGTATGGATGTGAGAGTTGGACTATAAAGAAAGCTGAGCACATAAGAATTGATGCTTTTGAACTATGGTGTTGGAGGAGACTCTAGAGAGTCCCTTGGACTGCAAGGAAATCCAACTGGTCCATCCTAAAGGAGATCAGCCCCGAGTGTTCATTGGGAGGACTGATGTTGAAGGTTAAACTCCAATACTTTGGCCTCCTGATGGGAAGAGCTGATTCATTTGAAAAGACCTTTATGCTCAGGAAAAGTGAGGGCAGGAGGAGAAGGGGACGACAGAGGATGAGATGTTTGGATGGCATTACCGAATCAATGGACACAGGTTTGGGTGAACTCCAGGAGTTCGTGATGGCCAGGGAGGCCTGGTGTGCTGCAGTTCATGGGGTTGCATAGAGTTGGACAGGACTGAGTGACTGAACTGAAATGAACTGATACCTTTTGTCTTGAATTTCTGGAATGTGCTCTTGGTCTGATAAATTATCAGCACTCAGATCCAGGAAGAGCAGTAATTAACTTCTTCCCATATGCCTGAGGGAAAAATGACTGGTGATCATTAATCTTTAGCCCATACATCTGGTCCATTGTAAAATGGTCAGGGGGCATGAAAAATGCTGGTGACTTAGTTCCAGGATCAAGGGAAACCATAATGAGATTAAGTTAAACTTCAGATCGGATCAGATCAGTCGCTCAGTCGTGTCCGAATCTTTGCGACCCCATGAATCGCAGCACGCCAGGCCTCCCTGTCCATCACCAACTCCCGGAGTTCACTCAGACTCATGTCCATAGAGTCAGTGATGCCATCCAGCCATCTCATCCTCTGTCGTCCCCTTCTCCTCCTGCCTCCAATCCCTCCCAGCATCACAGTCTTTACCAATGAGTCAATTCTTTGCATGAGGTGGCCAAAGTACTGAAGTTTCAGCTTTAGCATCATGCCTTCCAAAGAAATCCCAGGGCTGACCTCCTTCAGAATGGACTGATTGGATCTCCTAGCAGTCCAAGGGACTCTCAACAGTCTTCTCCAACACCACAGTTCAAAAGCATCAATTCTTCAGTGCTTAGCCTTCTTCACAGTCCAACTCGCACATCCATACATGACCGCAGGAAAAACCATAGCCTTGACTAGATGGACCTTTGTTGGCAAAGTAATGTCTCTGCTTTTTAATATGCTGTCCAAGTTGGTCATAAGTTTCCTTCCAAGGAGTAGCATCTTTTAATTTCATGGCTGCAGTCACCATCTGCAGTGATTTTGGAGCCCAGAAAAATAAAGTCTGACCCTGTTTCCAATGTTTCTCCATCTATTTGCCATGAAGTGATGGGACCAGATGCCATGATCTTCGTTTTCGGAATATTGAGCTTTAAGCCAACTTCTTCACTCTCTACTTTCACCTTCATCAAGAGGCTTTTTAGTTCCTCTTCACTTTCTGCCACAAGGGTGCTCCATCTGCATATCTGAGGTTATTGATATTTATCCCGGCAATCTTGATTCCAGCTTGTGTTTCTCCCAGTCCAGTGTTTCTCATGATGTACTCTGCATATAAGTTAAATAAACAGGGTGACAATATACAGCCTTGACGTACTCCTTTTCCTATTTGATTCCAGTCTGTTGTTCCATGTCTAGTTCTAACTGTTGCTTCCTGATCTGCATACAAATTTCTCAAGAGGCAGATCAGGTGGTCTGGTATTCCCATCTCTTTCAGAATTTTCCACAGTTTATTGTGATCCACATAGTCAAAGGCTTCGGCATAGTCAATAAAGCAGAAATAGATGTTTTTCTGGAACTCTCTCGCTTTTTCCATGATCCAGCAGATGTTGGCAATTTGATCTCTGGTTACTCTGCCTTTTCTAAAACCAGCTTGAACATCAGGAAGTTCATGGTTCACATATTGCTGAAGCCTGGCTTGGAGAATTTTAAGCATTAGTTTACTAGCGTGTGAGATGATTGCAATTGTGCGGTAGTTTGAGCATTCTTTGGCATTCCCTTTCTTATGGATTCGAATGAAAACTGACCTTTTCCAGTCCTGTGGCCACTGCTGAGTTTTCCAAATTTGCTGGCATATTGACTGTAGCACTTTCACAGCATCATCTTTCAGGATTTGGAATAGCTCAACTGGAATTCCATCACCTCCACTAGCTTTGTTCGTAGTGATGCTTTCTAAGGCCCACTTGACTTCACATTCCAAGATGTCTGGCTCTAGGTCAGTGATTACACCATCGTGATTATCTGGGTCATGAAGATCTTTTTTGTACAGTTCTTCTGTGTATTCTTACCACCTGTTCTTAATATCTTCTGCTTCTGTTAGGTCCATACCATTTCTGTCCTTTATCGAGCCCATCTTTGCATGAAATGTTCCCTTGGTATCTCTGATTTTCTTGAAGTGATCCCTAGTCTTTCCCATTCTGTTGTTGTCCTCTATTTCTTTGCATTGATCGCTGAGGAAGGCTTTCTTATCTCTACTTGCTATTCTTTGGAACTCTGCATTCAGATGCGTATATCTTTCCTTTTCTCCTTTACTTTTTGCTTCTCTTCTTTTCACAGCTATTTGTAAGGCCTCCCCAGACAGCCATTTTGCTTTTTTGCATTTCTTTTCCATGGGGATGGTCTTGATCCTTGTCTCCTGTACAATGTCATGAACCTCATTCCATAGCTCATCAGGCACAGTATCTATCAAATCTAGGCCCTTAAGTCTATTTCTCACTTCCACTGTATAATCATAAGGGATTTGAGTTAGGTCATACCTGAATGGTCTAGTGGTTTTCCCTACTTTCTTCAATTTCAGTCTGAATTTGCCAATAAGGAGTTCATGGTCTGAGCCACAGTCAGCTCCTGGTCTTGTTTTTGCTGACTGTATAGTGCTTCTCCATCTTTGGCTGCAAAGAATATAATCAATCTGATTTCAGTGTTGACCATCTTGTGATGTCCATGTATAGAGTCTTCTCTTGTGTTGTTGGAAGAGGGTGTTTGTTATGACCAGTGCATTTTCTTGGCAAAACTCTATTAGTCTTTGTCCTGCTTCATTTCTTATTCCAAGGCCAAATTTGCCCATTACTTCAGGTGTTTCTTCACTTCCTAATTTTGCATTCCAGTCTCCTATAATGAAAAGGACATATTTTTTGGGTGTTAGTTCTAAAAGGTTAAAGTTAAAGTTAAACATAGTGATCTTTAAACTGATTGGTTAGGAATGACATATTTTAAGGATAGAGATCAACCATAAATGTACAGCTCAATGCTTGCAAAATTATAAACTTCTGTAAGTCCTTCCTTTTCAGGGACACTTTTCCCTTTCTCACTGTGTATGATGAAAGCTTTTTACTTTCCTTCTCTGTAATAAATCCTATTCGTTTGCTACTGTGAGTGTTTGTGTGTTTGTAAAGTTCAGTCTTTGGCTCCACAAACAAGAACTTGGATTCCCATTTCACCAGGAGAACTACTTTGCCATGTGCCTTGCAATCTTGGTTTTATGGTAATAGTGTTAATTTTCAGGCTGTCTCTGGCCAATCAGCTTGACTTATGGTTTTTTCTTGTGGAACACATATCACTCAGCCAAGATGGATTCAAGTGAGAAGGATTCTGGGAAGTTGGTTGGACATATGGACTAGTGTCCCCTCTCTCCTTTTGGCCTTGCCTGAGTTCTTCCAGTTGATGGTAGTTTGATATTTCCTCACTCCTTACCAGGTGGCTACTATCTTCTCTGGCCTGGGCAGGCACTTTCAGCTAGTGATTCCTCTAATAGCTTCATGTTGACAACAAACAAAACAAACACTTGATGATATTATCCTTCTCACCTCCACAATCAACTAGCCTTTAGAAATGTGGTACAGTATAGTGAAAATGTGTACTATCCTGGAGTTTAAATTACCTTAATGTTACATTAGTCTGCCATTTACTGGCATTATGACTGGATAAATCTGTTAACATCTCTGCAAAATGGAGATTATATCATGTCTAGGTAGCCTCTCTCACAAGAGAAATCATGAAATAATATATGTGAAATTATTATCATGCCATATAGATGGAAACCATTAACAATTTGAATATATCTCTGTTCAACAGTGAATTTATTTTCTATTTGTCTTACTAATCTATGTGTCTTTGCCTCATGCCACTGTCTACCATTTACCTGTGTTAAAGACTATACTACCTGATGGAAGGGATTTTAATTTCTACTACATAAACTCACTATATATCCCAGTCTGGCTTTCTACAAGAACTACAGGTAATCAACTAATTGTTCTATAATATAACATTTATTAAAAAGTTAAAACATTGCAACTAATAAATATAGCAATATATTTCCCATAATATATGCAAATATTGATGCATTTATCAATATTTTATAGGATGAATTAAAGTACATTTCAGGGAATTTTCTCTGTTGTTACTGCTGCTACTGCTGCTAAGTTACTTCAGTCGTGTCCGACTCTGTGTAACCTCAGAGACAGCAGCCCACCAGGCTCCCCTGTGTCTGGGTTTCTCCAGGAAAGAACACTGGAGTGGGTTGCCATTTCCTTCTCCAATGCATGAAAGTGAAAAGTGAGTGTGAAGTCGCTCAGTCGTGTCCGACTCTTCACGACCCCATGGACTGTAGCCTACCAGGCTCCTCTATCCATGGGATTTTCCAGGCAAGAGTACTGGAGTGGGGTGCCATTGCTTTCTCCAGGCGATCCTCCAGACCCAGGGATTGAACCTGGGTCTCCCACATTGTAGGCAAACGTTTTACCATCTGAGCCACCAGGGAAGCCCTGACTTCCTTCCCACCAGAAAGTCGTTGACTGTTTACCTTTCTCCTAAAAATAAAACTAGTTTAATATTTAGATGTTCAAATGCTTAGGCACATGAAATTTTGACTAAATCCTAAATATATAAATATAATATGTAAGGTAAGGGAGTTAGAGAAGGCGAGGTTTAGAAAAAGAATGAAACAGGCACTTTTAATGAGGCGAGAAGGGGCAGCAGTCAGATTAGTGAGCTGCTGCACTAACCTAAGAAATGAGTAAGTATGTATAGGCATGTATGTCAAAAGTTACTGTCTTAAGGGGGCCTGTTCTTCTCCAAGGTTGTTCGAAGTAGTTATCTCTTAAACGGCTGGGGCAAGGAATTTTGGAGATCGGCCAGAGGCTGGACCAGCTGGGAGCTGGGTGTAATCAACCTTAATGTCCATTTTTTTCTTTGGGTGAGAGAGTTCTTTGTTTGCATAGAATGGTGGGGAGGACCTGGAGGGGAGTTTTTAACTCCAGGCTATTTTGAGCCATGTAACTTTCTTTCATTCCAAACCCTAAGGAATATATAGAAAAAGAGAAAGAGAGGTGGGTGCCGTTAATGTTCAGGGCTTCTTCATGCTGATAAATGAGGGTGAGAGATTTGTGGTCTGAGAGGAAGGAGGTCTAAGGCCCACAGTGTTGATTTTTTTATTTTAGCCATCAGGGTCTCAAGCAAAAGAACAGTCTTGACTTAGTCTCGGGAAATGGCTGAGATTCTGTCTTGGAGGAATCTCTGGAAAAGATTAAACAAACAAGGGCCAAAGGTGAGTCACAGAATGATAAAAATGAATGGTCCAAGAAGGGGTAAAAGTTATAAAAGGTTTTCTGTAGTCAGAGGGTGGAGATGTAATCTTCAATGTGTTTAAGCATGGATCTTTGAGGACTCAAGACCCAGATATCTGTTAGAAGTTGTTCCAGGAATAATTGTACCCATGAAACCAACAGGCTCATTCATTGCCAGCTGGGGCCAGTGAAAACTGTGAGAATTTTAGAGGTGTAGGGCCTATGTGAGAAACTTGATAAGTATTAGTCTGGCAAGCATTTTTATCATTTGGGCTGTATAACCTTTTTTAACCAGATGATGTGTACCCAAGGGGTGATTTCTTTTAATCTTGTAGAGGTAGGGGTCAGCAGAATTACCATGTAGGGTCTTGGCCATTTTGGGGTTAGATCTGTGTGGGATTGAACTGTCATATAGACTTTGTCTCCAAAAGGGATAGGTATGGAAAACTGGGGTGTGGTCGAGGGAGTAAGTTATCCACATGTTGCTAAAGGGCATCTTGTATCTGGGCAAGTAAAGGAAAAAGAAGGTGGGAAGGCAGTTTGGGGCTGTCCTGGGAGGGGGGAAGACCCAAAAGTATTATGGGCCTCTCATACATGGCCTCAAATGGACTGATATTTAAGGTTTTGCTGTTGTTGTTGTTGTTTGTTTGTTAAGCCCTGGACCTTTAAGAGGGCTAAAGGGAGGAGTTTAGTTCAGTCTTGATGAAGTTCAATCATTAATTTGGTCAGAGTTTCTTTTAGGACTCTTTGCCTTTTTCAACCGTACCAGAAGACCAGGTATGATAACGAATGTGAAACCTCCAAGGAACCTGAAGCCCTCATGCAATATTCTGGGTGATTTGGGATGTGAATTTGGGCCCACTGTCAGACTGGAGAGAGAAAGGCATTCCAAACCTTGGGAAGATTTCAGTAAGAATAAGCTGAGCCACAGTAGAGGCTCGTTTGTTAGTAGCCAGGAAAACTTCAATCTGTCTAGAAAATGTATCTACAAAGACTAGGAGAAATTTAACCCTTTTTACGGGTGGCATGTGGGTGAAATCAACCTGCCAGCCTTTTGTGGGAAGATGTCTGTGAATTTGTTGGGTAGGGAAAGGAGGGGGTGAATGTTAGAATTAGGATTTGTCCTTTGAGAAACGGTATAAGTTTGGGTCAGATTATTTAAATAAGTCACATCACCTTAGTTTAATAAAGTTCTGAAGGAAAGCCTTAAGTACTATTGTAGAGGGGTGGAAAAGGGAATGTAAATATGAAAGTAATGTGTGGATGTTAGGCTCACCAGTTTGGGCTATAGTAAAGACAGGACTCCTCTCGGCTGCTTTGGCACTGTTGCAGCCTGGCACTCTCGGCCACCGCCCCTGACCTTGGATGTGGGGTAGCTCCTCTCGGCCATTCCTGTGCCATCACAGCCTGGCACTCTCGGCCGCTGCCCCTGACCTCGGACGTGGGGTAGCTCCTCTTGGCCGCCACCCCTCGGGTATGGGGTCTAAGGTCAGGGGCGGTGGTCAGGAGGAGCTACCCCACATCTAAGGAGTGGTTGCTGTGTGGGCGCAAGAGGGCCTAGAGGAGCTATTCCACGTTCAAGGTCAGGAGGGGCAGCGGTAAGGAGATACCCCTCATCCAAGGTAAGGAACAGCGGCTGCACTTTGCTGGAACAGTAGTGAAGAGATACCCCATGTCCAAGGTAAGAGAAACCCAAGTAAGATGGTAGCTGTTGCAAGAGGGCATCAGAGGGCAGACACACTGAAACCATAATAACAGAAAACTAGTTAGTCTGATCACACTGGGACCACGGCCTTGTCTAATTCAAGGAAACTAAGCCATGCCCAGTGGGGCTACCCAAGATGGGCGGGTCATGGTGGAAAGGTCTGACAGAATGTGGTCCACTGGAGAAGGGAATGGCAAACCACTTCAGTATTCTTGCCTTGAGAACCCCATGAACAGTATGAAAAGACAAAATGATAGGATACTGAAAGAGGAACTCCCCAGGCCAGTAGGTGCCCAATATGCTACTGGAGATCAGTGGAGAAATAACTCCAGAAAGAATGAAGGGATGGAGCCAAAGCAAAAACAATACCCAGTTGTATATGTGACTGGAGAGAGAAGAAAGGTCCGATGCTGTAAAGAGCAATATTGCATAGGAACCTAGAATGTCAGGTCCATGAATCAAGGCAAATTGGAAGTGCTCAAACAGGAGATGCCAAGAGTGAACATTGACATTCTAGGAATCAGCGAACTAAAATGGACTGGAATGGGTGAATTTAACTAAGATGACCATTATATCTACTACTGTGGGCAGGAATCCCTCAGAAGAAATGGAGTAGTCATCATGGTCAACAAAAGAGTCCAAAATGCAGTACTTGGATGCAATCTCAAAAACGACAAAATGATCTCTGTTCATTTCCAAGGCAAACCATTCAATATCACAGTAATCCAAGTCTATGCCCCAACCAGTAATGCTGAAGAAGCTGAAGTGGAATGGTTCTAATGAAGACCTACAAGACCTTTGAGAACTAACACCCCCCCAAAATGTCCTTTTCATTATAGGGGACTGGAATGCAAAAGTAGGAAGTCAAGAAACACCTGGAGTAACAGGCACATTTGGCCTTGGAATACGGAATGAAGCAGGGCAAAGGCTAATAGAATTTTGCCAAGAGAACACACTGGTCATAGCAAACACCCTCTTCCAACAACACAAGAGAAGACTCTACACATGGATGTCACCAGGCAACACCGAAATCAGATTGATGGAGAAGCTCTATACAGTCAGCAAAAACAAGACCGGGAGCTGACTGTGGCTCAGATCATGAGATCTTTATTGCCAAATTCAAATTTAAATTGAAGAAAATAGGGAAAACGACTAGACCATTCAGGTATGACCTAAATCAAATCCCTTATCATTATACAGTGGAAGTGAGAAATAGATTTATGGGACTAGATCTGATAGATAGAGTGCCTGATGAACTATGGACTGAGGTTGGTGACATTGTACAGGAGAAAGGAATCAAGACCATCCCCATGGAAAAGAAATGCAAAAAAGCAAAATGGCTATCTGGGGAGGCCTTACAAATAGCTGTGAAAAGAAGAGAAGCAAAAAACAAAGGAGAAAAGGAAAGATATACACATCTGAATGCAGAGTTCCAAGGAAGAGCAAGAAGAGATAAGAAAGCCTTCCTCAGCGATCAATGCAAAGAAACAGAGGACAATAACAGAATGGGAAAGACTAGAGATCTCTTCAAGAAAATCAGAGATACCAAGGGAACATTTCATGCCAAGATGGGCTCAATAAAGGACAGAAATGGTATGGACCTAAGAGAAGCAGAAGATATTAAGAAGAGGTGGCAAGAATACACAGAAGAACTGTACAAAAAAGATCTTCATGACCCAGATAATCACGATGGTGTGATCACTCACCTAGAGCCAGACATCTTGGAATATGAAGTCAAGTGGGCCTTAGAAAGCATCACTACGAACAAAGCTAGTGGAGGTGATGGAATTCCAGTTGAGCTATTCCAAATCCTGAAAGATGATGCTGTGAAAGTGTTGCACTCAATTTGCCAGCAAATTTGGAAAACTCAGCAGTGGCCACAGGACTGGAAAAGGTCAGTTTTCATTCCAATCCCAAATAAAGGCAATGCCAAAGAATGCTCAAACTACCACACAATTGCACTCATCTCACACGCGAATAAAGTAATGGTTAAAATTATCCAAGCCAGGCTTCAGCAATATGCGAACTCTGAACTTCCTGATGTTCAAGCTGGTTTTAGAAAAGGCAGAGTAACCAGAGATCAAATTGCCAACATCTGCTGGATCATGGAAAAAGCAAGAGAGTTCCAGAAAAACATCTATTTCTGCTTTATTGACTATGCCGAAGCCTTTGACTGTGTGGATCACAATAAACTGTGGAAAATTCTGAAAGAGATGGGAATACCAGACCACCTGACCTGCCTCTTGAGAAACCTATATGCAGGTTAGGATGCAACAGTTAGAACTGGACATGGAACAACAGACTGATTCCAAATAGGAATAGGAGTACAATGAGGCTGTATATTGTCACCCTGCTTATTTAACTTATATGCAGAGTACACCATGAGAAACGCTGGACTGGAAGAAGCACAAGCTGGAATCAAGATTGCCGGGAGAAATATCAACAACCTCAGACATGCAGATGACACCACCCTTATGGCAGAATGTGAAGAGGAACTAAAAAGCCTCTTGATGAAAGTGAAAGAGGAGAGTGAAAAGGTTGGCTTAAAGCTCAGCATTCAGAAAATGAAGATCATGGCATCTGGTCCCATCACTTCATGGGAAATAGATGGGGAAACAGTGGAAACAGTGTCAGACTCCAGTTTTCTGGACTCCAAAATCACTGCAGATGGTGATTGTAGCCATGAAATTAAAAGACGCTTAATCCTTGGAAGAAAAGTTATGTCCAACCTAGATAGCATATTGAAAAGCAGAGACATTAGTTTGCCAACAACGTTCTGTCTAGTCAAGGCTATGGTTTCTCCAGTGGTCATGTATGGATGTGAGAGTGGGATTGTGAAGAAAGCTGAGCGCAGAAGAATTGATGCTTTTACTGTGGTGTTGGAAAAGACTCTTGAGAGTCCCTTGGCCTGAAAGGAGTTCCAACCAGTCCGTTCTAAAGGAGATCAGCCCTGGGTGTTCTTTGGAAGGAACAATGCTAAAGCTGAAACTGCACTACTTTGGCTACCTCATGTGAAGAGTTGACTCACTGGAAAAACTCTAATGCTGGGAGGGATTAGGCACTGGAAGAAAAGGGGACGACAGAGGGTGAGATGGCTGGATGGCATCACCGACTCGATGGACATGAGTTTGAGTGATCTCCGGGAGATGGTGATGGACAGGGAGGCCTGGCATGCTGCGATTCATGGGGTTGCAAAGAGTCAGACACAATTGAGCAACTGAACTGAACTGAATTGAAAGACAAGACTAACAGAGGCAGCTTGTCGTTTTGTTTCTTGATTTGTTATATTGTTATAAAAGGAGATAGGACTATGTCACTGATGTCTCCAACAATGTATTATAGCTGCTTGTTTTGGGAGCTGAGCCTCATGGAGGAGTTCAGAAATAAAAGAAGCACTGAGAGTAGGTTTGTCCTTTTGAGTGAGCAATCTCTTATTTTTCCAGGTTGTAGTGTTAGAATGTAATATGTTATAGATATATTTGGAGTCAGTGTAAATGTTTATCTTTTGGTCTTTTGCTAGGGTCAAAGCTTGTGTAAGATTTATCAGTTCAGCCTGTTGTGTGGATGTGTGAGTTGGGAGTGTGGCTGACTTGATGAGTCGAGGGAGGATAACTTTATTGGGCTGTCTCTGAACTATAGCATATCCAGCCCCAATGGGGCTTGTTTTGGGGCATTGTCATCTATGAACCAGAATGGGACTTTGGGGTCAGTAATGGGCTGATCAGTTGTATGTTTAAAGGGATTAAGTGTCATATCTAAGGTCTGAACACAGTCATGAAATAGGTGTTCTGTTTCTGGATCTGGTGTAGGGAGTAAGCTAGCAGAATTAAGAGGTTTACAAGGCATAAAAGAAAGGGCTGAGTTGATGAAGTGTGTGTGGAGGATTTGTAGTCAAACAGGAGTCAGAGAAAAGAAAACCCAATGAGAGAGTAAATCTTTGAAGGTATAAGGTAAGCATACATTTAGAGGAGCATTTGGGGTTAGTTTTTGTGCTTCAGGTATTAAAGAGGGTGGTTGCAGCTATGTAGGAGAGGGTCTGTTGTAGAAGACGTTGGTAATAAGCTGGCGGGTTTAAGGGGAGAGCAGAGGGAGAATGAGAGCTGAGGGTCGAGGAGAAAGGTATGTAGGACCTGTACCCTGAAAGGGGGAAGGGAGAGGAAAGCCCGATGTGATAGTAAGTCTTGGAAGGTGTGTGGGGCATGTCTAAAGAGTTTATTTGCTTCAGGTATGAGGGCTGCGACAGCAGCCATGGCCTGTATGTAGGGAGGCCACTCCTTGGTGACCATGTCAAGCTGTTTTGTCAGATAGATCCAGGTTTCTCTGGCCTGCCCGCTGACATAGAAGTCCCAGGGCCTGTCCTTGGTTGGAATGGGCAAAGAAAAAGAATGGTCTGGTGTGATCTGGCAGGTAGAGAGTTGGCACTCAGAGGAGGCTCTGGATGAGCTGACGAATAGGATTGGCCAGCGAGGAAGGGTTAAAGAGAGGCTCATCCAGACATCTTTTAGTTGCCTCATAGAGCAGTTTTGTAATGAGGGAGAAGTTAGGGATCCAGATATGGAAAAAGTTTAGGAGGCCAAAGATAGACAGGAGTTCTCTTTTTGTTTTTGAAAGTGTACAGTTAATTAAGGCCTGGATTTTATCTAGGGGAATAGTTCTTTGTTGGTGGGATATGGAGACCCCCAGGTGGGTGACGTTTGTCTGTACTATTTGGGCCTTGGATCAGGATACCCAATAACCCCAGGATCCCAGGGCCCCAAGGAGTTTGGCAATATGTTGGAGGCAGAGTTTGGGGGTTGGGCAACAAAAGAGAAGGTCATCTACATATTGAAGATTACTTGGGGCTAGGTCAAGTGTTTGTAGGTCCTTTTGTAAAGCCTGTCCAAAAAAGTGGGGGCTGTCTCTGAACACCTCGGGGAGAACTGTCCATGTTGGTTGTTGGGAAACATGAGATTTGGGGTCTTGTCAGGTGAAGGCGAAAAGGGGTTGGGAGAGGGGGTGGAGGGGGGATGGTGAAAAAGGCATCTTTGAGATCTAATACCGTGAAGTGGGTTACAGTAGGGGGTATGGAGGACAGAAGGGTGTAAGGGTTAGGGACTACTGGGAATGTTGGTGTAATAGCCTCATTGATTTTTCACAGATCTTGGACCAATCTCTAAGAGTTTGATCTCTTTCTTACTGCAGAATAGGGGTGTTGTGTGGTGAATGGGTATGAATTAAGATAGAGGCTTGAAGAAGATGGTCTATGATAGGCTTAAGTCCCTTGTGGGCCTCCAGGATGAGAGAGTACTGTTGTGGGGTGATTATAGTCGAGGGGTCTTTCAGGGCAATGTGGACTGGGGGATGATGTTTGGCTATGGATGGGTGATCAGTGTCCCTGACTTGGGGGTCTAAGGCGGGTAGATCCAAGGGAAGGTAGGGGTGAGGTGTAGGTGTCATCTGCATGTAGAATATAGAGACTGTATTGAGGGGAAGTATGGTAATAAAGACCCCCAATTTGGATAACAAATCTCTCTCTAGGAATGTCACTAGGCACTTAGGCATTATGAGGAATGAGTGTATGAGGGTCAATTTTTTTTTTTTTAATTGACAGAGTAATGGAGGGCTGATTTTTGGCCTTAAGGGAGTCTTGAGTTGGGCCAGAGTAGGAAGTTAAGAGAGAGAGAAAGCGGCTCCAGTGTCTACTATAAAATAGGTCTTTTTTCTGACCATTACCCCATCTACCTTAAGTTCCAAGCTCGTGTCCGGGACACTGACTGGGGGGCTGGAACCTGGGTCCCATCATTGGAACAACTCTCCTAGGGTTGGGCTGGGGTTTTGGGGAGAAGTGGGGATCTCTCCAGGGGCACCAGGGCTTCCCTGTGGACATTTCACTCTCCAGGTCTGGGAGGTGTGGACCTCCCCAGGGGTGTCAGGGCGTCTCTGGAGACAGTCCACCTTTTAGTGTCTCCACTGACCGCAGGGTGGGCATGCTTTTGTCGGGGGCCACAAGTTCGGACATGTCTTTGTCCAGTATTCTGACTGGTTGCATCGGAAATAGGGTCCGTGGAGGGGCAGGGGGGTCTTAAGTTTCAGTCTGGGATGACTTGGGCTGGGCTGATCTTAACTGCTGCAGCCAAAAAGGCATATTTAGCTTTTCTCTCACAGCCTTTTCCTCTCTTAGCTTCTTCCTCTCTATTATTGAATTTCTTGAAGGCTATTTTTAGAAGGTCTTTTTGTGGAGTTGGGGGGGTGGTGTCTCAGGGCCCTTCTCTAACTGGCATAGTTTTTGGTGAATATCAGGGGCTGACTGGCTTATGAACTGGACATGTAGGTACAGAAGTCTGACAGGGGTGGAAATATCTACATTAGTATATTTTTGGACTGCCTCAGTAAGCCATGAAAGAAATAGGGCAGGATTTTTATCTTTTTTTTTTTTTGAGTCATTTTCTAATCTTATTGTAGTTAACATGAATGTGAGAGCTTTTTAGCATTTCATTTAGTAAACAGGTGATCATATGATGCAGGTACCAGATGTTGGCATTGCCTGCTTGATATGTCCACCATGACTCAGTTAAAGGGACTGTATCATCAGTCACCAGATTAGTCTTATTTTGATTATGGAGCTGATCAGTATGAGTCCAGGCTGCCTGTCATATCCATTTTTTTTTCCATCAGGGGTTAAAGTGGCATTTAGGATGCAATAAAGATCATTCTAGGTTAAATTATATGTTTGTGTAAGGCGGAGGAATTTTTTCTATATCTAGTAGGATTTTTTGAAAAGGATCTAAATTTTTCTTCAATTTAGCTCATATCAGAAATTGAGAAAGGCACATGAACCCATGTAGGGCCCTCTGGTCTCGCTATCTCTACGAGAGGAAATGTGTTTGCTTTGGGTCCTAGCCAATGCAGGTGGGGTAGAAATCTCTTTTGGGGTTGGAGTCATCACTTTCTGTTTTGGAGGAGGAAGGGCTAGAGGATAGGGTCTCGTCTCTGGAAGCTTTTTTGGGGGGATGGTAGAGAGAAGGCTCATCTGTCTGGTCAAAATTGGGGGCTAAGGGTTTAGGGGGCCTTTTAGGGGCTTTAGATTTGGATTCTTTTGTAATGGAGGGGGAGAGAGAGCAGAGGAGGATTTGATAGGTAGAACAGTCGTTTTAAGCGGTTAGCTTTGAGTTCAGTGAGTAAGAATAGTTTGAGATTTTTGAGAATACAGTCCAGAGGGGAATCTTTTGGGACAGATTGGCCAGACCCCATAAGTGAAAGGCAAGCAGAGGCTCCTACTGGGAGCTCAAGTCGTCACCCATAGTCGCAATACGAGTAATGAGAAGTGAGCACTGTGTTGAGGTGGAGCATCTCCCACCATCGCCTACAGAGTGGCCCTAGGCCTGGCGTCTCTGGGATCCAGAGAAGACTGGGTTCTAGGGCACCTCTAGAACACTGTCTGGATCTTACCATAACCTAGGGGCTGGTTCGAGTAGAATATTGCATGTAGAGTGGTCGAATGGCAAAAGGCCTCTGTCCTGGAGTTAGTTGGTCTTGTGGAAAAGAAAGCATAGAGAAAAAAGGAAGAGAGAGAGAGAGAGAGAGAGAGAGAGAGAGAGAGAGAGGACAATATTTTTCGGGTTACGTGGAAAACCAATAAAGCCCTTACACAGGACTTGTACCTCTCACGAAGGCACAGGGCATCCTCTCGAGGGCGGGAAAGTGAGCTTGGCAGGGTTGCACACCCTGAAGAGCTGGCTGTGGAGAACAAGAAGGAACCTCAACCTCCCAGGTTTCGGCACCAAAAATATAAGGTAAGGGAGTTAGAGAAGGCGAGGTTCAGAAAAAGAATGAGACCAGCACTTTACAGGAACAGGTCACCTTTAATGAGGCGAGAAGGGGCAGAAGTCAGATTAGTGAGGTGCTGCACTAACCTAAGAAATGAGTAAGTATATACAGGCATGTATGTGGAAAGTTACTGTCTTAAGGGGGCCTGTTCTTCTCCAAGGTTGTTTGGAGTAGTTATCTCTTAAACGGCTGGGGCAAGGAATTTTGGAGATTGGCCAGAGGCTGGGCCAGCTGGGAGCTGGGCATAATTAACCTTAATGTCCATTTTTTCCTTCGGGAGAGAGAGTCCTTTGTTTTGCACAGAATGGTGGGGAGGACCTGGAGGGGAGTTTTAACTCCAGGCTATTTTGAGCCATGTAACTTTCCTTCATAATAGACATTAAAATATGACTGTAAATATATAGAAAATACAGCATGTCAAATACCCATTTAATTAATCTCCACTATTAACTACTAACTATAGAAATACTTCTCAGTTATGAAAGTATGAATTAACTGGATGTTATTAAACTGCAGACTCTGTTTCAGTCTGGGGTGGGGCCTGGGCATCTGCTTTTCTATCAAGTTCCCAAGTGATGCAGATGCTGCTCATGCCAACTGCTCTTTGATAATGGACTAAAGAGTCTACTGAGTGCTGTGAAAGCAAATATAGGCCATCATAAAAGCATATGAAGAAAATGTGACACAATTATCTGTATACTCACTGCACTGGATTTTGCATCATAGATAACACACAGATGTAGGCTTGATTCCAAGTGGATTGGATGTTTTGGTTTCATGCCATTCTTCTAGGAGACTAATAAATTGCACTAAAACAGGATGGATGAAACAAGCCCTCCCAAGAGGACACTGAGGTATAGAAAATGGGAGTTTGAGAACCGAAAAGACCCGGTTTACAGTTCTGGTTCTGTTTACTAACTAGTGGCTTAGGGCAAGCCACGTGTGTTTTCTGAACTCTGATTTTTATCTCCAAAGTGGAAATGATAATACCAGCTAACTGAGTGCTTCTGGGTTCCAGGCACAGATCTAAGTATTTTAAATGTATTACCTCATTTCATCTAAATAACTGTATGTGGTAGGTACTATTACAATGTCCATTTTATAGATTAAGAAATTTATCATTACCATCTTTCTAAATTCCATATATATGCGTTAGTATACTGTATTGGTGTTTGTCCTTCTGGCCTACTTCACTCTGTATAATAGGCTCCAGCTTCATCCACCTCACCAGAACTGATTCAAATGTATTCTTTTTAATGGCTGAGTAATACTCCATCGTGTATATGTACCACAGCTTTCTTATCCATTCATCTGCCGATGGACATCTAGGTTGCTTCCATGTCCCGGCTATTATAAACAGTGCTGCGATGAACATTGGGGTACACGTGTCTCTTTCCCTTCTGGTTTCCTCAGTGTGTATGCCCAGCAGTGGGACTGCTGGATCATAAGGCAGTTCTATTTCCAGTTTTCCAAGGAATCTCCACACTGTTCTCCATAGTGGCCGTACTAGTTTGCATTCCCACCAACAGTGCAAGAGGGCTCCCCCCTCTCCACACCCTCTCCAGCACTTACTACTTGCAGACTCTTGGATCGCAGCCATTCCGACCGGTGTGAAATGGTATCTCACAGTGGCTCCGATCTGCATCTCTCCGACAATGAGTGATGCTGAGCATCCTTTCATGTGTTTGTCAGCCATCTGCATGTCTTCCTCGGAGAAATGTCCATTCAGATCCCTGGCCCATTCTTTGATTGGGTCACCTACCTTTCTGGAGTTGAGCTGGAGGAGCTGCCCGTATATTCTTGAGATTAGCTGTTTGTCGGTTGCTTCATTTGCCACTATTTTCTCCCATTCTGAAGGCTGTCTTCTCACCTTGCTAATAGTTTCCTTTGATGTGCAGAAGCTTTTAAGTTTAATTAGGTCCCATTTGTTTATTTTTGCCCTTATTTCCAACATCCTGGGAGGTGGGTCATAGAGGATCCTGCTGTGATGTATGTCAGAGAGTGCCCTGCCTATGCTCTCCTCCAGGAGCTCTATAGTTTCTGGTCCTACACTGAGATCTTCAATCCAACAATGGAATTTAGAAATATGGTAACAATAACCCTGTATACGAGACAGCAAAAGAGACACTGATGTATAGAACAGGCTTATGGACTCTGTGGGAGAGGGAGAGGGTGGCAAGATTTGGGAGAATGGCATTGAAACATGTGAAATGTCATGTATGAAATGAGATGCCAGTCCAGGTTCAATGCACGATGCTGGATGCTTGGGAATGGTGCACTGGGACGACCCAGAGGGATGGTATGGGGAGGGAGGAGGGAGGAGGGTTCAGGATGGATTTTCTTTTAAAAATTTAGAAAAAAAAAAAAAAGAATTACAAAATATTGGTCTTTTGAGACTGTTTTCTTATACCTAGCATAATGTTTGTAACACATATTAGAATTGTGTTCCTTTTATTGTCAAATAACATTCCATTGTATGGATATAATCACTTTATTAATTCATTTATCAGTTTATGGGCATTTGGGTTGTTTCCACTTTTTGGCCACTATGAATAATGCTACTATAAACATACTTGTACAAAAAAAAAAAAAAAAAAAAACATCCTGTGATAAACCTTAATGGAAAATAATATAAAAAAGAATGCATAAATATGTATAACTGAATCACTCTGCTGTATACCAGAAATGAACACAACATTGTAAATCAGCTTACTTCAATGAAGAAAAAATAAAGAATAAAAAAATGTCAAAAAAAAAAAAAAGAAATTTAAGGACAGAGAAGTGAAGTAAAATTTAGCTCAAAATCACAATTCCTAGTATGTGGTATAAGTCCCATTCAATATAAGTCTAGCAGTTTAATTCCATGGCCCACTCCTAACGACTATGCCATGTTGCCCCTACAGGGCTGCTGGCAGCATCAGAATGAATTAATCACTGAGCCACACAAGCTCAGTTCCTTTCCCCAAACTCATCACTCATAAAAATCACTAGTGGAATTTCCTCCACATGGATGAAAGCAAAGGCGGGAAGAGAACAAATGTTCTTCTCCAAAAATAAGATCTACCTTTAATCTCTAGCTAAAATTACGTAAGTAACATTTATTATACAACTATCTTGTTTGAAAATCTCCAAAGGACCTACCATACTACTTTCTGCTACCAATTGCTGCTGCTGCTAAGTCGCTTCAGTCATGTCCGACTCTGTGCGACCCCATAGACGGCAGCCCACCAGGCTCCCCCATCCCTGGGATTCTCCAGGCAAGAATACTGGAGTGGGTTGCCATTTCCTTCTCCAATGCAAGAAAGTGAAAAGTGAAAGTGAAGTCGTTCAGTCATGTCCGACTCTTAGCGACCCCATGGACTGCAGCCCACCAGGCTCCTCCATCCATGGGATTTTCCAAGCAAGAGTACTGGAGTGGGGTGCCATTGCCTTCTCCGCTGCTACCAATTAGTCAGGCATTAATCATAAACAATCAAGAGATATAACTGATCCTGGCAGGGTACAAAATGCTAGCAGGAAAATAAATTTGTCTACTATTATACATAAAAAAATATTATATATAAATATATATATATATATATATATATATATATATATATGATATAAAAATTTAAAATTTAGAAAGGAGCATCTGTTAGTAAAATCTTTTATACAGAGGGACTATTAAAAGTGACATTTAATATTTTTAACATTATTCAGTTCAGTTCACTCAGTTGTGTCCGACTCTTTGCAACCCCATGGACTGCAGCATGCCAGGCTTCCCTGTCCATCACCAACTCCTGAAGCTTGCTCAAACTCATGTCCATCAAGTCAGTGATTCTATCCAACCATCTCATCCTCTGTCATCCCCTTGTCCTCTTGCCTTCTCTTCCAGCATCAGGGTCTTTTCCAATGAGTCAGTTCTTCATATCAGATGGCCAAAGCACTGGGGCTTCAGCTTCAGCATCAGTCCTTCCAATGAATATTAAGGACTGATTTCCTTTAGGATTGACTTATTTGATCTCCTTGCTCTCCAAAGGACTCTCAAGAGTCTTCTCCAACACCACAGTTCAAAACCATCAATTCTTCAGCGCTCAGCTTTCTTTATGGTCCAACACTCACATCCATACATGACTATTGGATAAACCATAGCTCTGCCTATATGGACCTTTGTTGGTAAAGTAATGTCTCTACATTTTAATATGCTGTCTAGGTTGGTCATAGCTTTTATTCCAAGGAGCAGGCACCTTTTAATTTCATGGCTGCAGTCACCATTTGCAGTGATTTTGGAGCCCAAGAAAACATTACTACAAAATGTTTTTTAAGTTTTTATAAATAGCTATGAATTTTTGAAAAACATTCATATTAATAGCATAATATAAATGTTTATACCAGTATAAAACAGTAAAAAAAAAAGTTGGTAAATAAGAGTCTCTAAAAAATATAACAGACTGGTTCCAAATAGGAAAAGGAGTACATCAAGGCTGTATATTGTCACCCTGCTTATTTAACTTATATGCAGAGAACATCATGAGCAACACTGGGCTGGAAGAAACACAAGCTGGAATCAAGATTGCTGGGAGAAATATCAATAACCTCAGATATGCAGATGACACTACCCTTATGGCAGAAAGTGAAGAGGAACTAAAAAGCCTCTTGATGAAAGTGAAAGTGGAGAGTGAAAAAGTTGGCTTAAAGCTCACATTCATAAAACGAAGATCATGGCATCCGGTCCCATCACTATATGGGAAATAGATGGAGAAACAGTGGAAACAGTGTCAGACTTTATTTTTTTGGGCTCCAAAATCACTGCAGATGGTGACTGCAGCCATGAAATTAAAAGACACTTACTCATTGGAAGGAAAGTTATGACCAACCTAGATAGCATATTCAAAAGCAGAGACATTACTTTGCCAACAAAGGTCCATCTAGTCAAGGCTATGGTTTTTCCTGTGGTCATGTATGGATGTGAGAGTTGGACTATGAAGAAGGCTGAGCACTGAAGAACTGATGCTTTTGAACTCTGCTGTTGGAGAAGACTCTTGAGAGTCCCTTGGACTGCAAGGAGATCCAACCAGTCCATTCTGAAGATCAGCCCTGGGATTTCTTTGGAAGGAATGATGCTAAAGCTGAAACTCCAGTACTTTGGCCACCTCATGCGAAGAGTTGACTCATTGGAAAAGACTGTGATGCTGGGAGGGATTGGGGGCAGGAGGATAAGGGGATGACAGAGGATGAGATGGCTGGATGGCATCACTGACTCGATGGATGTGAGTCTGAGTGAACTCTAGGAGTTGGTGATGGACAGGGAGGCCTGGCATGCTGCGATTCATGGGGTTGCAAAGAGTTGGACCCGACTGAGCAACCGAACTGAACTGATTGCTTTGCTAGGCAAAGGGGACCACAGTGATCTAATGCCCTCAAAACTGTGTGTCTTGACCCGGAGGGGTTAGTGAGGAGCTTTATACTAATGGTTCAGAGAGGAGGGCATGATCAGCTCATGGATATTCTTTTGATTGCTGGTGGTATGGTAATTAATAGTCAGCATTATCAACCTGGTTCCAACTGGTCTGGGGTCTGTGTTTTTGGGCAGCACACAGTTTCAGTATCTGCAAAATAGCTCAAAGATATTATTATGTGAATCCCTTCAAAGGGAACCAGGACCCTGCCCCAAGGTTGCACTATTGTTTATTTACTGCTCCTCTCTTGTTGCCCATCCCCACCCTCCCATGATTAGCAACTGTTTGAACCTACCCTTTGAGATTTAGGGAAGGTCATATAGGCTGAATGAAGCCTATTTCTTGAAAATAAGAAACGGGGGACACAGAAAGGCTTTTGTGCCCAGGAGCCAACAGCAAAAGAGCTATTATTATCAGACATTAGGCTTTAAGGTTTCTGGGACCTGAAAGAGTTAATTGCTTTCTAAACCCCTTAACACTGATTGCTCCTCTTCCCTCACTTTCAATTGCTTTCTGTAGGGAACTTGAACAAGAAAAGGCTGCTGATCCTCATTCTGCATACAAGGCAGGTTTTTCCTGAAAGAAGACTGCAGCATTTTCTCATTAGGAATTCAAGGCCACATCTCTCTGCAGCCTCACAGTTAGAACTCATCTTTTTGAGCAATCAATTTGTGAGACATCTTGAAAGGCACAAGTCCAGATATAGTTACTCATTTTGTAGGTATTGGGGTGGGGATTGTTGCACTTTTTTTTGTCTATCTGTCTGTCTTTGGGAGAAAAGTAAAGAAGGAACCAAACTGCCTTTAGGTTTAGAGAAAAGTAAAACATCTATATTAATTCAGTGTGCGGGGGTGGTATTGTCTTATGGGAAATACACACACAACACACCACCTCTCCTTTCCCTAAGCCCATTCTCTGTCCACAGCATGAGTGAATCATCCAGCATCATCGTTACTACCTGCACAATAAATAGCAATAAACTGGGTCTCCTCTGTCACTGCCAGCAACACTGGACTCAAGTGCTCTCTCGTGGCCTACCACTTGCTGAGAAGGCAGCACAGTTGAATGACCCTGACATTTGTTTTTTACCATTATTGCATGTTCCATTTCAACATCTTTTCACAGAGCTTCTTGAAAAACAGTGCACTTCAACTTGTGCTGTGCTTACATTTCAGCTTGTACTGATGAAGTAAATTAACCATGCATAGCCCTCCTTTCTCTCTCTCTTTTTGTTTTTCTTAGATGTGTGTCTTGTGTATGTGTGTGGGTGACTTAAGAATTAAAAGAGCCCTCTTTTCCCTGACGTTTTTAATCAAAAACTACTTTCCTGGCTCTAACTCATTTTTTATATATGATCATTCCCGTTTATCCCTTCCTCCATCTGTAAGCTCATATAAAACAGTTGAAGCAGTTAATTTAAAAAGATTTCTGAACTTGGACGTCATCAAGTGGGGATTAACCCTGAGGGAGCTCTGGGCCTAACAGAAGGCCTAACCAGAAGCCTGACACCACCCATCTCCACAGGCAAGGAGGTATGACCAGAGAATTCTCCTAGCAACCTCAGTTTTCACAGCACTTGCAGTCATTATGTCTCGACCTCCTCCACCTCTCACTGGGTGAGCCCATCAGATCATGTGACTCCTGTATGTATAACATATAAATAAGGGCAAGGAGGAGTTGGTTCGACATTTCGTGGATGTTGGGCGTGTGAGAGGATCCTGGAGTGCCAGGTGGAAGGGAACAAACTGGGAAAAGTTAGCTTAGGTTGTATGGATTTGTACCTCCGCATTTCTAACCTAAGATCTCTAAATGTATCATGATTCCTATCCATTGGACTGTAAAGTTTATGTAGGTAATCCTGGAAATAAAGGTAACGAGTCTGAATTGGAGCGAGCTTTTGACAATTATCGTCCACTCTGAAGGGTCTGGGTTGCTTGGAACCCTCCCAGCTTTGCTTTTGTTGAGTTTGAAGATCCCCACGATGTAGCTGATGCTGTCTGAGAACTAGATTGGGGAAAACTGTGTGGCTGCCCAGTGAAGTATAACTGTTGAATGGTGGAAAGAGGAGTCAAAATCATGGCCTACCTCCTTCTTAGGGTCACCACCTTTGAGATTATTATCAGAGGAGGAGTCCTCCACCTTGGACGCAGATCTCCAAGATGGAGAAGCTTCTCCCACTGCTGGAGCAGATCCTTTTCTAGAGATGGGATAAGAGAGAGATACAGTCATCAAGACAGTATGGTACTGGCACAAAGACAGAAATATAGATCAATGGAATAAAATAGAAAGCCCAGAGAAAAATCCACACACCTGTGGATACCTTATCTTTGACAAAGAAGGCAAGAATATACAACAGAGAAAAGACAATCTCTTTAACAAATGGTGCTGGGAAAACTGGTCAGCCACTTGTAAAAGAATGAAACTAGAACACTTTCTAACACCATACATGAAAATAAACTTAAAATGGATTAAAGATCTAAATATAATACCAGAAACCATAAAAATCCTAGAGAGGACATAGGCAAAACACTCTCTGATATAAATTACAGCAGGGTCCTCTATGATCCTCCTCCCAGAGTAATGGAAATAAAAGCAAAAATAAACAAATGGGACCTAATTAAACTTAAAAGTCTTTGCACAACAAAGGAAACTATAAGCAATGTGAAAAGACAGCCTTCAGAATAGGAGAAAATAATAGTAAGTGAAGCAACTGAAAAAAAAATTAATTTCAAAAATATGCAAGAAGCACATGCAGCTCAATTCCAGAAAAATAAATGGCCCAATCAAAAAGTGGGCCAAAGAACTAAACAGACCTTTCTCCAAAGAAGACATACAGATAGCTAACAAACACACGAAAAGATGCTCAACACCATGCGTTATCAGAGAAATGCAAATCAAAACCACAATGAAGTACCATCTCACCCCAGTCAGAATAGTTGCTATCAAAAAGTCTACACACGATAAATGCTGGAGAGGGTGCAGAGAAAAGGGAACCCTCTTACACTGTTGTTGGGAATGCAAACTAGTACAACCACTATGGAGAACAGTATAGAGATTCCTTAAAAAACTGGAAATAGAACTGCCATATGACCCAGCAATCCCACTGCTTGGCATACACACCAAGGAAATGGGAATTGAAAGAGACACGTGTACGCCAATACTCACTGCAGCACTGTTTACAATAGCTAGGACATGGAAGCAACCTAGATGTCCATCTGCAGACAAATGGATAAGAAAGCTGTGGTACACAAAAAAGAAAACTACACACCAATATCACTGATGAACATAGATGCAAAAATTCTTAATAAAATTCTAACAATCAGAATCCAACAACACATTAAAAAGATCATACACCATGACCAAGTGGGCTTTATCCCAGGGATGCAAGGATTCTTCAATATCCGTAAATCAATTAATGTGATACACTACATTAACAAATTGAAAAATAAAAGCCATATGATTATTTCAATAGATGCAGAGAAAGTCTTTGACAAAATTCAACATCTATTTATGATAAAAACTCTGCAGAAAGTAGGAATAGAAGGAACATACCTCAACATAATAAAAACTATATATGACAAACCTACAGCAAATTTTATCGTCAATGGTGAAAAAATGAAAGCATTTCCCCTAAAGTCAAGAACAAAACAAGGGTGCCCACTTTCACCACTGCTATTCAACATAGTTTTGACAACAGCAATCAGAGCAGAAAAAGAAATAAAAGGAATCCAAATTGGAAAAGAAGAAGTAAAACTCTCACTATTTGCAGATGACATGATCCTCTACATAGAAAACCCTAAAGACTCCACCAGAAGATTACTAGAGCTAATCAATGAATATAGTAAAGTTGCAGGATATAAAATCAACACACAGAAATCCCTTGCATTCCTATACACTAATAATGAGAAAATAGAAAGATAAATTAAGGAAACAATTCCATTCACCATTGCAAAGAAAAGAATAAAATACTTAGGAATATATCTACCTAAAAAAACTAAAGACCTATTTATAGAAAACTATAAAACACTGGTGAAAGAAATCAAAGAGGACATTAATAGGTGGAGAAATATACCATGTTCATGGATCAGAAGAAGTAATATAGTGGAAATGAGCATACTACCCAAAGCAATCTACAGATTCAATGCAATCCCTATCAAGATACCAATGGTATTTTTCACAGAGCTAGAACAAACAATTTCAGAATTTGTATGGAAATACAAAAAACCTTGAATAGCCAAAGCAATCTAAAGAAAGGAGAATGGAACTGGAGGAATCAACCTGCCTGACTTCAGGCTCTACTACAAAGACACAGTCATCAAGACACTATGGTACTGGCACAAAGACAGAAATATGGATCAATGGAACAAAATAGAAAGCCCAGAGATAAACCCACGCACCTATGGACACCTTATCTTTGACAAAGGAGGCAAAATATACAATGGAGAAAAGACAGTCTCTTTAACAAGTGGTGCTGGGAAAATTGGTCAACTGTTTGTAAAAGAATGAAACTAGAACACTTCCTAACACCATACACAAAAATAAACTAAAAATGGATTAAAGATCTAAATGTAACACCAGAAACTGTAAAACTCCTAGAGGAGAACATAGGCAAAACACTCCAACATAAATCACAGCAGGATCCTCTATGACGCACGTCCCAGAATATTGGAAATAAAAGCAAAAATAAACAAATGGGACTAGCTAAAATTAAAAGCTTCTACACAACAAAGGAACTATAAGCAAGGTGAAAAGACAGCCTTCAGAATGGGAGAAAATAATAGCAAATGAAGCAAAGGACAAATAATTAATCTCAAAAATATACAAGCAACTCCTGCAGCTCAATTCCAGAAAAATAAATGACCCAATCAAAAAATGGGCCAAAGAACTAAACAGACATTTCTCCAAAGACATACAGATGGCTAACAAACACATGGAAAGATGCTCAACATCACTCATTATCAGAGACATGCAAATCAAAACCACAATGAGGTACCATTTCACGGCAGTCAGAATGGCTGCTATCCAAAAGTCTACAAGAAATAAATGCTGGAGAGGGTGTGGAGAAAAGGGAAACCTCTTACCCTCTTACACTGTTGGTGGGAATGCAAACTAGTACAGCTACTACGGAGAACAGTGTGGAGATTCCTATCTGGAAATAGAACTGCCTTATGACCCAGAAATCCCACTGCTGGGCATACACACCGAGGAAACCAGAATTGAAAGAGACACGTGTACCTCAATGTTCATCGCAGCACTGTTTATAATAGCCAGGACATGGAAGCAACCTAGATGTCCATCAGCAGACGAATGGTTAAGAAAGCTGTGGTACATATACACAATGTAGTATTACTCAGCCATTAAAAAGAATACATTTGAGTCAGTTATAATGAGGTGGATGAAACTGGAGCATATTATACAGAGTGAAGTAACCCAGAAAGAAAAACACCAACACAGTATACTAACGCATATATATGGAATTTAGAAAGCTGGTAATGATAACCCTGTATGCGAGACAGCAAAAGAGACACAGATGTATATAACAGTGTTTTGGCCTCTGTGGAAGAGGGAGAGAGTGGGATGATTTGGGAGAATGGCATTGAAATATGTATAATATCATATAAAAAATGAATCACCAGTTCAGGTTCGATGCAGGATACAGGATGCTTGGGGCTGGTGCACTGGGATGACCCAGAGGGATGGTATGGGGAGGGAGGTGGGAGGGGTGTTTAGGATGGGGACCACATGTACACCCGTGGTGGATTCCTGTTGATGTATGGCAAAACCAATACAATCAGATCAGATCAGTTGCTCAGTCGTGTCCGACTCTTTGTGACCCCATGAATCACAGCATGCCAGGCCTCCCTGTCCATCACCAACTCCCGGAGTTCATTCAGACTCACGTCCATTGAGTCAGTGATGCCATCCAGCCATCTCATCCTCTGTCGTCACCTTCTCCTCCTGCCCCCAATCCCTTCCAGCATCAGAGTCTTTTCCAATGAGTCAACTTTTCGCATGAGGTGGCCAAAGTACTGCAGTATCAGCTTTAGCATCATTCCTCCCAAAGTAATCCCAGGGCTGATCTCCTTCAGAATGGACTGGTTGGATCTCCTTGCAGTCCAAGGGACTCTCAACAGTCTTCTCCAACACCACAGTTCAAAAGCATCAATTCTTTGGCGCTCAGTCTTCTTCACAGTCCAACTCTCACATCCATACATGACCACAGGAAAAACCATAGCCTTGACTAGATGCACCTTTGTTGGCAAAGTAATGTCTCTGCTTTTGAATATGCTATCTAGGTTGGTCATAACTTTCCTTCCAAGGAGTAAGTGTCTTTTAATTTCATGGCTGCACTCACCATCTGTAGTGATTTTGGAGCCCAGAAAAATAAAGTCTGACACTGTTTGTTGCAAAGTAATTAGCCTCCTAGTAAAATAAATAAATTTAAATGTGAATTTCAGATAAGGAACAAATGATTTTTTGTTAAATTTAAATTTATTTATTTTAATTAGAGGCTAATTACTTTATTTAAAATAAAAATAAATAAATAAAATGAAAAGAGAAAAAAGAATGCTGTGGTATATATACACAATGGAATTTTCTCAGCTATTAAAAAGAATGCATTTGAATCAGTTCTAATGAGGTCAATGAAACTGGAGCTTATTATCCAGAGTGAAATAAGTCAGAAAGAAAAACACCAATACAGCATGTTAATGTATATATATGGAATTTAGAAAGATGGCAACAAATACTCTATATGTGAGACAGCAAAAGAGACATAGATATAAAGAGCAGACTTTTGGACTCAGTGGGAGAAGGCAAGGATGGGATGATTTGAGAGAATAGCATTGCAACATATAATATTACCAATGTGAAATAGATCACTAGTCTAAGGTCAATGCATGAAATAGGGCACTCAAAGCTGGTGCACTGGGACAACCCTGAGGGATGGAATGTGGAGGCATGTGAGAGAGCATTCAGGATGGGGACACATGTGCACCCATGGCTGATTCATGTCAATGTTTGGCTAAAACCACTACAATATTGTAAAGTAATTAGCCTCCGATTAAAATTAATTAATTAATTAAAAAATAGAGAGATCACTGTCCCAGAAGAGAATTCATAAGCCATCCCAATCTTTCTCTAGGTCTTGTAGCCAATCTAGGTCAAATGAAAAGAGATAGAAGACCAGTTTTCAAGAGGAGTGGTGTATAGGAAATAACTTAATTTGACAGAAAATCCAACTTTTGTTTGAGACATCACAGGTTTGGTGCATTTAAAAAAAAATTAGCTGTTCACATGTGTTTGTCTGTTGGAACAGTGACACATCAAGGTATACTTCTCTATGGTTTGAAATGGATCATATGAGGCATATAATATCAAGAACTGTTATTTTACAACATATCCTTAAGCAAAATTGAATTGTCTTAGAATTTTAGCCTGGCATAAAGTGATAATAAACCTCTATCTCCAACTCAGCTAAAGTGTGATGCTTAATATTATGGAAACAAAAAGTAGCAAAAATTGTGAGACTTTTTGATAGCTGGGATATGGTATGCAGCTTCAGTGAAGCAAGCAGTCTTTAAAAGCTGCTGTGAACACAGAGCCAGCAGGTAAAAATTAAAACTGCACCCTTAAGCTAGGTTAGAGGTTGAAAAATTCTACTAGTCTTTTCACTGGATCAAAGGTTGTCCCGTTGGTGTAGAATCTAAGAAGTTTTTAGAAAGCTAGTTTGCTTTAGGTCTTAAGTTCCTTCTGTGATTGCTGTATATGAATACACAGCTCTTTGTGACATTCTTTATTTAAGCATTTGAGACTACTCAAGTTACCAAACGTCCTGCGAATTTAAAGGTATATTATAGAGCAGAACTCTGAGTTACTGTGCAATATTTTTTTCATGCTGTCATTTGTAATATGCTTTGTGAGAATTCTTGGGATTAAATTTTTGGTTACAAAAGTAAATAAAAATATTTCCTGTTCCCTTTCACAGTGCCAGACACTGTACTTGGCACTGATAATTCAAAGAAGGCAGAGATCTACTCCTTGCCTTAAAGGAGCTTATACTTTAGGAAAACGGGTTGCCATCTCTTAGCTAGCGTAATACCATGGAATCAGTGAAATTGGTTATCTTGAAGTCATTTAGAGATAGGGACATCAAGAGGAACACATCATAATGCTTACTTTTAACTCAGGAGATAAACACCAACTCTATCCAATAATATACAATTTTCAAAAATTGAATTGGCCTTGTTATAATAAGATAAGCCAGAAACAGCCAAAGTGTTGTTTGTTTGACTAGAATCTCAAACAATTCTTATTCCATGCCAGTAGTGTTTATTTTCATTTATCTCAAATAATAGAGTGAAAGAATGAAGTTATAGAACACATTTGGATGTCATTAGAAAGATTTGACCCAACTCAGTGTTTAATTGTTAGGAAGCTCATTTTCCAACTGTAATGGGAATGTGTTGCTATTCATAGGTAGATAGACAGAGATAGAGATAGAGATACAGATGTCATAGATGGTTCAGAGTATTTCCAGTTGGATGAGTGGGATGGAGGTTGGATAGAGGTACATGGATAATCTACTTGTGCCCAATTCCCCTTGTAATCAAAAACAGATATGTTTGCTTAAAGATAGCTGGTTGGTATGACTATGAGTCACAGAAAAGATCACTTGGTCATCAGGAAAATAAATTGAACAGCTCTCTAGAACTGGATCTGTATAAAAAAATAAATTATGTGATAGTGAAATTTGATAGAGCCCTTCTTGTGCATGCTCAGTCTTTTCAGTCATGTCCAACTCTTTGCAACCCTCCAGGCTCCTCTATCCATAAGATGCTCCAAGCAAGAATACAGGAGTGGGTTGCCATGCCCTCCTCCAGGTGATCTTCCTGATCTAGGGATCAAACCTGCATCTCCTGTTTACTGCATTACAGGTGGATTCTTTATGCACTGAGCCACCTGGGAAGCCATAGCCCATCTTACCATTTTAAAAATATTTGCCAGACTTTTTATTTGTCTTAGATATCAAGTGCCTTCCTGCTACACTTACTGCTCTTCTATTCCAGAAAAAGAAAGCATCAAATATATTAATAATTACCAATAAAGTTCTCTTTATCAAATATTCTTAGTAGTCTCCTCAAAAATAATTGCACTTCAAAAGAAGACTTTTGAGGGGGAATAATGTTTAACATGATGCCTTTCATATCACACCATGCAGCTGGTCATAAGTCTTTAGGTTAGTCCTTATAAGCTCATTAACTCTGAGTTTTAACCAGCAGATATTTAGGAAGTGCTGCAAAGTCTGTACTAGTCCCTAGTTATCTAAGCCCAAATAGAATACAAATGAGTTCGTGGATGTAAATTCTCCTTGCCTCATTAGCACCTCATAGAAGCACACCATATAGTTTATGGTCATGAAGAATGCAGACCTGGCCATTTCAGAATAATCTGAGACAGTCCTTGAGGAGAACTAAGGGTCCTTAACTTTTTAATGGCTAAAGTATTATTATTTTTTTCTTGCTTGACTGTTTTCCTTTCTTTCTGCATTTTCTCATTTCTCTGATTAAATTTATTCTTTGAAGTTTTTCTACATACAAAAGGCAGGCAAAGGGCATGGATGGAGGTCTATTCTGGGAAGACCTCATAGGGTCCTGCTTGGCTACATATATATATATATATACATATATATATATATATATATATATACATACATACATATGTATAAACACACAAACACATAAGCCAAAAGTACAAAATAATACTTACTACTTGAGATGTACTCTTACATCTTCAATTCTCCTTTATTCTATTTAAAAATGAAAACAAATTGCCATGATCCACTAAATTGATTAATAAGCAGTTAAGCCCATATTTGTTTAAAAAAAAAAAAAGCACACACTATTACTGATACAATGTAATTCCACCTCATACCAATTTCCTTGATCTCTTTCTTAATGGGTCTTTCTTGAAATCTACAGCAAAACCACTGCTTACCAAACATCCTAACTAGAAACTGGAGGTGAGTCCTTAACTATTTGACTACCTGACTTGTTACTAGGGGATAAGAAGAACAAAAAGCAGCATTGTTTATTATCAGGTTAATTGTCACAGGTTTACTTCACCCCACATTCTATAGCATTATTAGAGACTACAATCTGATTTTTTACTATCTTAGTAAGAAAATACACAATCCAAAGCTATTGTCTACTTTTTAATCCTTGAGGTATAATTTATTTAAAATATAATTTGCTCCTTAAAAATGCACATTTCAATGAGTTTTGACAAATGTATGCAGTCATATAATCAAAATCATAATCAAGCTATAAACTATGTCCATTATCCCAGAAAGTTTCCTTATGCTTCTTTGTAGTAAATTTCTAGGTTCTGGAAGCTACTCAGCTATTTTTTTTTGTTTGTTTCTATAATTTTGCTTTTTCTAGAATCTCATATATAGAGTCATACATTATGCAGTCATTTGTCTAGCTTGTGTCATAGCATAATTCTTTTAAGATTCATTAATATCATTGCATGTTATTGCTGACAAGTAGTATATTGTATGTATATAACTCAATTCTATTAATCCATTATCCATTACCTATTGATGGACAGCTGAGCTGTTTCTAATTTATGGCTATTATGAATAATACTGCTATGAACATTCATATAAGGTCTTGGAATAGACATATATTTTTCTCTTGTGTAATTACCTAGGAGTGCAATGGCTAGATCATATGATAGGTGTATGGCTAACAATTTAAGAAACTGCCTAAGTGTTTATTACAGTGGATGTACCATTTTTCACTCACAGTAGCAGGGAAGAAGGACTCTAATTACTACACATTCCTGCCAAAACTTGCCATTTCCAGTCTTTTTAATTTAGTCATTCTAGTTGTGCATAGTTCTATCTCATTGGAATTTTTGTCTTATTTTCATAGTAGTAGCTGAGAAAGAAAATTAATTAACTATTTATACTACAATTGTCGTGTTTAAATTATCAGAAATACTTATTCCAGTTCAAGAGATAGCCAGACGACAGAACACACTGCTAAAATGTCCTTCCAAATTGTTCTCTCCTTATGATACAAGGTTCTGAAGCCCTAAAGATACATTGATTTTCAATGCATTTTTTGAAAACTTCAATATTATATCTTAAATGTATTGTAGGAGTACAACTAAAGCCTTCAACCTGCTATTTTAGGAGGTTTGTTGTTTCTTTTAATATCTGACGAGTTTAAGCATATGAAGAAGGAATAGATCACAAACTTTAGTCTCAAGGAATTAAAACAAAGCTACAATAACAAAACAGAAAAGCAAAATTAGAACCTAATAATTCTGTTTTATGATTAAAATATTGCCTAAACTGAGAAGGTTTAGGATTGGCAGGATTGTGAAAATGAGATTGGAAGGGAAGGGAAGCAAAAGGTAAAAATGGTGCTTGATCTTAAATGGCATGCCAAGGAGCCACAATATTAAATGACTTTTGTCTGCATGTGTGTGTATGCATACTACCTCATGTGTTGCTCTCCATATATTTCTCCAATACTTCCTTTACCCATTTAATAGATACTAATTTAGTAAAATCTTCTATTGAAAATAAAGATGTGGTATATACATGTTACAGAATATTACTCAACATGAAAAAGAATGAAATAATTGGAGAAGGCAATGGCACCCCACTCCAGTACTCTTGCCTGGAAAATCCCATGGACAGAGGAGCCTGGAAGGCTGCAGTCCATGGGGTTGCTGAGGGTTGGACACGATTGAGTGACTTCAGTTTCACTTTTCACTTTCATGCATTGGAGAAGGAAATGGCAACCCACTCCAGTGTTCTTGCCTGGAGAATCCCAGGGACAGGGGAGCCTGGTGGGCTGTCTTCTGTGGGGTCGCACATACTACCTCATGTGTTGCTCTCCATATATTTCTCCATTACTTCCTTTACCCATCTAATAGATACTAATTTAGTAAAATCTTCTATTGAAAATAAATGAGATGTGGTATATATATATTACAGAATATTACTCAACATAAAAAAGAATGAAATAATACCATTTGCAGCAAGATGGAAGGACCCAGAAATTATCATAAATAAGCCAAACAGAGAAAGGCAAATATCATACGATATCACTTAAATGATAAATAAAAAAAACATACAAATGAGCTTATTACAAAACAAAAATAGACCCACAGATATAGTATACAAACTTGTGGTTACCAAAGAGGATAGATTGGGGAGGAGGGATATTAGGAGTTCAGGGCTATGTATACACTACTATATATTAAATAAACAACAAAGGCCTACTGTACAGCACAGAGAACTATACTAAATATTTTGGAATAACCTATAATGGAAGACAATCTGAAAAAGAAGATAGGTATATGTATATGTATGTATGGAACAAAAGAGTGGTTCCAAATAGAAAAAGGAGTACATCAAGGCTGTATATTATCACCCTGCTTATTTAACTTATATGCAGAGTACATCATGAGAAACACTGGACTGGAAGAAGCACAAGCTGGAATCAAGATTGCCGGGAGAAATATCAATAACCTCAGATATGCAGATGACACCACCCTTATGGCAAAAAGTGAAGAGGAACTAAAAAGCCTCTTGATGAAAGTGAAAGTGGAGAGTGAAAAAGTTGGCTTAAAGAGCAACATTCAGAAAATGAAGATCATGGCATCCAGTCCCATCACTTCATGGGAAACAGATGGGGAAACAGTGGAAACAGTGTCAGACTATTTGGGGGGCTCCAAAATCACTGCAGATGGTGACTGCAGCCATGAAATTAAAAGACGCTTACTCTTTGGAAGAAAAGTTATGACCAACCTAGATAGCATATTGAAAAGCAGAGACATTACTTGCCAAAAAAGGTCCGTCTAGTCAAAGCTATGTTTTTTCCTGTGGTCATGTATGGATGTGAGAGTTGGACTGTGAAGAAAGCTGAGCGCTGAAGAATTGATGCTTTTGAACTGTGGTGTTGGAGAAGACTGTTGAGAGTCCCTTGGACTGCAAGGAGATCCAACCACTCCATTCTGAAGGAGATCAGCCCTGGGATTTCTTTGGAAGGAATGATGCTAAAGCTGAAACTGCAGTACTTTGGCCACCTCATGTGAAGAGTTGACTCATTGGAAAAGAGTCTGATGCTGGGAGGGATTGGGGGAAGGAGGAGAGGGACGACCGAGGATGAGATGGCTGGATGGCATCACTGACTCGATGGACGTGAGTCTGAATGAACTCCGGGAGTTGGTGATGGACAGGGAGGCCTGGCGTGCTGCAATTCATGGGGTCACAAATAGTCAGACACGACTGAGCGACTGAACTGAACTGAACTGCTATCTAGCTCAAGCATTTTAACAAAACTCTTCAACATCTTTCAAAGATATGGGTAATACTGAATTATTCATCAAGTCATGTTTTCAGCATTTTGGGGTAAGATGTCAGCTGTCTTCGTATCAAACAGTGTTTCTGCATCTATATCCTATCACACTCCCTCTATTATCTGCTGCAATGTTTTAAGTATCCATGACGTATTTCAGTAATATCCTTAACTCAGTCTCAGAAAAAGAGGAGCTTGATCCAATGATTCTGTAAACCTGGCATCAGTCACCACTAGAGGCTGCAGAATACTTTCCTTAACTAAAGTTTTTCTTTATTCTATATTCATGTGTTCCCTATGTGCTATTTTAAGATGCATCTGCCATCCATTTTCTGTTTCTAAATTGATTTTATCTGTGTGTATGTCTTCCCAACTTAGAGTTAGCAGCTTGACATGAATAAATCGAAGGAAGCATCAATGCAAATGTTTTTTTCTTCCTCCTATATCTCCTTATGCCTGCATATGTGGCACACACCATACCACTGTCTAATTATGTGAACCCTCCTTGACAACTGCTCCTCTCATTTCATCAGAATCTTCCTTCATAGTGTCCCCCTTGTCCAAATGATTTCAAACTGCACAGAAACTCGACACTAAATTTAGATACATGTGCTTTTACAAAGGCAAAACAAATAAGACAGACAAACAAATAAAACTCTGAAATTTAGGTAATTAAGGAGAAATTTTAGAATATTTTTTCTTTGAAAATTTTTAAATAGTATTGCTTCCATTCTTTCAGAGAACTGATATAATAAATGGCCAGAAATAAAAATCATGACTGTAAACCTACATCAATTTCAGGTGGTAATTGATTTTAACAAATACCTTTCATAACTTGCTGCTCTTAAAGCATATTTTTATTCATGCTCACATAGCTGCAAAAAGAGCAGAACTGATTTACCTCTTTCAAATGATTAAAGTTTGATGCAGGATTTGATGTTGATGCAGAGTTAAGAAACTCTGCTTGTTATGGGGTCTCAACACTCCAGGTGGTTGCATTCTAATGTATCAATCAGAAAAATATGAAATTAGTTGGTAAGCTAAGCAGAAAACTGATAAATAACTAAAATAGGGAGGTTTGTATTTATATGGCATAGTGAGCAAAATAATTGTCTTTGCAACTGGGTATGTAAAACAAATGAAGTAAAAGCTTGAGTCCAACAGAGCAAAAGGTTTATTGTGTGTGTGTGTGTAAACAGTGTTAAAAGCAAGAAAAGAAGAAAAGAAAAACCTATAGATTGATGCTAAGAGGAAATGGTTTGAGGAGAATTATTCCATGAGGGAAGATTCAGGGAACAGAATTTGATAATCCACTAAGTCTCCTATTGTTCATCAAGATGAAAGCAATATTTGAGTAAAGGGATATGGGAGGAAAAAATCATTCAGAATGTCCCACTTCTACCTTCTCCAGGTGTAGATCTGAGGTATGTTTACATACAAAAGGTTAGATTCAGAAGCAAAGCACAATACAGTAGGAGGATAAGTAAACACATGGAATATCTTACCCAAAAGGAAAGGTATGCTTTTAGATAATGCCTTCTAGTTCTTCATCCTCATTTCAGAAATCAAGAAATAAACTCTTAAAAAACTAAAAATAGAGCTACCATATGATCCAGCAATCCTACTCCTGGGCATACAGCCAGAGAAAAAATGTAATTCACAAAGGCACATGCACCCCAAATGTTCATTGTGTAGCTGCTTACAATAGCTAAGTCATGGAAGCAACATAAATATTCACTGATATATAAATGGATAAAGAAGATATGGTACATACAGAAGCAATGGAATTATAATAGTCAGTCATAAAAAATGAAATAATGCCATTTGCAGCAACTGGATAGACCTGGAGATTATCATATTAAGGGGATATGTCAGACAAAGAAAGACAATATCATATGATATTATATATATGACATCTAAAAAAATGATACAAATGAACTTACAGTAAGTCCCCTACATACAAATGAGTTCCATTCCAAGAGCACATTCATAAATCCACTTGTTCGTAAGTCCAAGAAAGGGAGTCTAGGTACCCAACTAATACAATTGGCTATACTGTACTGTACTGTACTGTAATAGGCTTAAAATACTTTCACACAAATAACACATAAAAATGGTCACAAAAATAAAGTTTGAATCTTACAGTGCCATGAAAATTATAGTAGTACATTACAACAGCTGGCATACAGGGGCTGGCCTCAAGTTAACAGGCTAGAAGAGTTACTGACTGGAGGGGGAAGAGGAGGTAGAACATGATAGAATTGAAGAGCAATAGGAGACAAATTGCAAGCTGCAATTTCACCCGTGCCTGATGTTGATGGAGACTGACGCTGATGGAACCCATGTTTGCATCTTTGAAAGTCTGCAACTTGAAGGTTTGTAAGTAGGAAACTTACTATATTTACAGAACAGAAATGTACTCACAGACTGTGAAAACAAACTTATCATTACCAAAGAGGAAATGTGTGGGGGAGGAATAAATTAGGAGTTTAGGATTAAAATATGCACACTACTATGTATAAAATAAACAACAAGGACCTAATGTATAGTACAGGAAACTATATTTATCTTGTAATGACCTAGAACAGGGAGGAATCTGAAAAAGAATATGTACATATATAACTGAATCACTTTGCTGTATATCTGAAACATTGCAAACCAACTATGAAAGTGTAAGTTGCTCAGTCATGTCTGCCTATTTGCAACCCCATGGAATGTAGCCTGCCAGGCTCTTCTGTCCATGGAATTCTCCAGGCAAGGAAGCTTGGGGCTGGTGCACTGGGATGACCCAGAGGGTTGGTATGGGGAGGGAGGTGGGAGGGGAGTTCAGGATTGGGAACACGTGTACACCTGTGGCAGATTCACGTTGATGTATGGCAAAACCAATACAATATTGTAAAGTAAAAAAAAATTAATAAAAATAATAAAAAAAGAAAAAAAGAATACTGGAGTGGGTTGCCATTTCCTTCTCCAAGGGGCAGGGGGAAATCAACTATACTTCAACTTAAAAAAAAAAAAAAAAAACTTAATGTAAATCATTGGGCTCCCATCTCAGAACAACTGAATCAAAAATGTGATTGAAGGCCAACAATTGCTTTAACATGCCTTCTAGAAGATTCTGATCCATGCTAAAATTTGAAAGGAAAAAAAAAACAAACAAACAAACCTGCATTAGAAAAATGAAGGAAATAATTTAAGGACTGATTGCCTTGAATGGGCAGTTATCTGCTTAAAGACTTTTATTTTTCCCTTTAATTCACATTTAATTAAAACACCATTGACCTCTGCCTGTTAAAAAATGGCTACATATTAGGAAAAGTGGATGCATCTATTGGATTGGCCCAAATGTTCACCCAGGCTTTTCCAATATTTTATGGAAAAATACTAACAAACGTTTTGGCCAACTCAATAGGCTTTTCAATAGCTGGCTTGGGATCCCTAGAAGTCTGGTCATGGCCTATCTGGAATATCAAATGACAAGAAGTTTTTGAATAAAATAGGAGGTGATATGTTTTATGATGATGGGAGAAATGTAGTAATTAATCATTTTCACTTATATAAGTAAGTTGCCTTTGATGTTTGTTTACTGCAAAGTCATATAGATGACTGACACTATGTTGGGGGAGGGAGTGAAACAAAAGAAAACCACTACTTCCATAAAGTTCACTTTCTTGTGAACCTTGGTGAAAATGTATGTTTTTCCTTCTTTTTATCTCCTTCACTATCAGTCATACTTGAAATAGGACTTGACCTCATAGCTATGGCATTGAACACACTGTGAATTCATTAAATATTTTAATGTTATGTTTGCCAAGTGTCTTTGCCTTCAAGTTACCCGCAAAGCTCCAAACGGTCATGATTGAGGTGGAGGATATCTGCTGCTAGTTGCGTATCGGCTTCAAAGTGCCAAATAATATTGTTACTGACTCCAGTAACAACCAGTTCAGTTCCGTTCAGTCACTCAGCCATGTCCGACTCTTTGCAACCCCATGAATCGCAGCACGCCAGGCCTTCCTGTCCATCACCAACTCCCAGAGTTCACCCAGACTCACGTCCATCAGGTCAGTGATGCCGTCCAGCCATCTCATCCTCGGTGATCCCCTTCTCCTTCTGCCCCCAATCCCTCCCAGCATCAGAGTCTTTTCCAATGAGTCAACTCTTCGCATGAGGTGACCAAAGTACTGGAGTTTCAGCTTTAGCATCATCCCTTCCAAAGAAATCCCAGGGCTGATCTCCTTCAGAATGGAGTGATTGGCTCTCCTAGCAGTCCAAGGGACTCTCAAGAGTCTTCTCCAACACCACAGTTCAAAAGCATCAATTCTTCGGCACTCAGCCTTCTTCACAGTCCATCTCTCACATCCATACATGACCATAGGAAAAACCATAGCCTTGACTAGACGGACCTTTTTTGGCAAGTAATGTCTCTGCTTTTCAATATGCTATCTAGGTTGGTCATAATTTTCCTTCCAAGGAGTAAGTGTCTTTTAATTTCATGGCTGCAGTCACCATCTACAGTGATTTTGGAGCCCCCCAAAATAAAGTCTGACACTGTTTCCACTGTTTCCCCATCTATTTCCCATGAAGTGATGGGACCGGATGCCATGATCTTCATTTTCTGAATGTTGCTCTTTAAGCCAAATTTTTCACTCCCACTTTCACTTTCATCAAGAGGCTTTTTAGTTCCTCTTCACTTTCTGCCAATAAGGGTGGTGTCATCTGCATATCTTAGGTTATTGATATTTCTCCTGGCAATCTTGATTCCAGCTTGTGCTTCTTCCAGTCCAGCATTTCTCATGATGTACTCTGCATATAAGTTAAATAAGCAGGGTGACAATATACAGCCTTGACGTACTCCTTTTCCTATTTGGAACCAGTCTGTTGTTCCATGTCCAGTTCTAACTGTTGCTTCCTGACCTGCATACAAATTTCTCATGAGGCAGATCAGGTGGTCTGCTATTCCCATCTCTTTCAGCATTTTCCACGGTTTATTGTGATCCACACAGTCAAAGGCTTTGGCATAGTCAATAAAGCAGAAATAGATGTTTTTCTGGAACTCTCTTGCTTTTTCCATGATCCAGCGGATGTTGGCAATTTGATCTTTGGTTCCTCTGCCTTTTCTAAAACCAGCTTGAACATCAGGAAGTTCAGGGTTCACATATTGCTGAAGCCTGCCTTGGAGAATTTTGAGCATTACTTCACTAGCGTGTGAGATGAGTGCAATTGTGCGGTAGTTTGAGCATTCTTTGGCATTCCCTTTCTTTGGAACGACAACTGACCTTTTCCAGTCCTGTGGCCACTGCTGAGTTTTCCAAATTTGCTGGCATATTGAGTGCAGCACTTTCAGAGCATCATCTTTCAGGATTTGAAATAGCTCAACTGGAATTCCATCACCTCCACTAGCTTTGTTCGTAGTGATGCTTTCTAAGGCCCACTTGACTTCACATTCCAGGATGTCTAGCTCTAGGTCAGTGATCACACCATCATGATTATCTGGGTCATGAAGGTCTTTTTTGTACAGTTCTTCTGTGTATTCTTTCCATCTTTTCTTAATATCCTCTGCTTCTGTTAAGTCCATACCATTTCTGTCCTTTATTGAGCCCATCTTTGCATGAAATATTCCCTTGGTATCTATAATTTTCTTGAAGAGATCTCTAGTCTTTCCCATTCTGTTGTTGTCCTCTATTTCTTTGCATTGATCACTGAGGAAGGCTTTCTTATCTCTTCTTGCTTTTCTTTGGAACTCTGCATTCAGATGCTTATACCTTTCCTTTTCTCCTTTGCTTTTTGCTTCTCTTCTTTTCACAGCTATTTGTAAGGCCTCCCCAGACAGCCATTTTGCTTTTTTACATTTATTTTCCGTGGGGATGGTCTTGATCCCTGTCTCCTGTACAATGTCATGAACCTCAGTCCATAGTTCATCAGGCACTCTATATATCAGATCTAGGCCCTTAAATATATTTCTCACTTCCACTGTATAATCATAAGGGATTTGATTGACGTCATACCTGAATGGTCTAGTGGTTTTCCCTACTTTCTTCAATTTAAGTCTGAGTTTGCCAATAAGGAGTTCATGATCTGGGCTACAGTCAGCTCCTGGTCTTGTTTTTTCTGACTGTATAGAGCTTTTCCATCTTTGGCTGCAAAGAATATAATCAATCTGATTTCAGTGTTGACCATCTGGTGATGTCCATGTATAGCAACTAGCAAAGTATTTACTTTGCGTTAGGTACTAGTCTAAGTTTTTGCATTTATAAATTCATCTGTGTCTCTTATATGTGAAACGAACCACCAGTCCAGGTTTGATGCATGATACAGGATGCTCGGGGCTGGTGCACTGGGATAACCCAGAGGGATGGTATGGGGAGGGAGGTGGAAGGTTCAGGATGGGGAACACGTGTACACCCGTGGTGGATTCATGTTGATGTATGGCAAAACCAATACAATATTGTAAAGTAATTGGCCTGCAATTAAAATAAATAAATTTATATTAAAAAAAAAACCTCATCTGATTGTCACAGTAACCTGAGCCAGGTGCAATTATTAATGTTCCCATTCTACAAATTGGGATACAGAGGTACTTTGTAACTGCCAAAGTATTCACAGACTGCACAGAACCAGGATTCAGTTCTAGACCATCTCTCTTAAGAAACTGGGCTCTTAATCAATGTACTGGTGCTCCTTTTTTATGTCAAGGAGATCATTTCCTAAGAACTCTATACCAGATAAATCTTCCTGAAGTGCTTGTGACAAACAGTAGAAGTTTCCTCTGATGATGTTGAGAATAGAATGGGTAATTCCTTCTGTGAACTGTCAACCAAGTAACTAGCACTGTCTCCTTAACAGCACTGACTTTGCAACTAAAGCTATTACCTCAGTCTTGGAAGAATTCCTCACATGTTCACTCAACTTCTCTATTTTCTTTCCATCTCATAATATATACATGTAAAACCCCTTTTGTATGTGTACATGCTTCTTTTTTAGCTCTCATTCTCTCCCCAAAATTCACCATCAAACTTATCCAAATAACCTTTTGGAAGTGCTGAAATAAGGCTGTTTCTATAGCAGCAGCTTTCAAATAGCTGACTTTTTTTTTTTCTTTTGCAACTGGCACAGCCTTTTAAGGTCAATCAGAAAATTAAAGCAGCTATTCATGAATATGCTGATATTTCAAGAGCCGCCTTGTTCTTTTTCTGATGAAATTCTATTAATGGATTCTAGCTAGAGGAGGACAGAGTCAAAAACTTGAAGAGAAACAGTTCTTTTAAGAAGGAATATAGCTTAGACTTCTCGAATATCAGAATTTAATGAGATTTTATTCTTCATTACAAAGACTACCAGCTTCTTAAGATCAGGAACAATAACCCATCTTTTTTTTTTTTTTTTTTTTGTCTGGTATCTCACAGTGCTAAGTGCATAGAAGTTACTCAGTAAACACTTGCTTTTTTTTTTTTAACACTTGCTTTTTAATTAATTAATTAATTAAAAATCAAAGATTAGGAATTCTGCTGCCAGTCAAGATTCAGTGAGTCAACTATAGTCTCTCTTTTCCACTGACTTCAACTAAGACCTCTGGGAAAACTGTAAAAAGCAACTACCAGAGGTAAATATAAAAGTATTTTTCTTCCTGTTAATTTACTTAAAAAATTGAAGTAGTTAGAATGGCCACCAAAGATGCCCATGCACTAATCCCTGGAACCTGTAAATATGGTATGTTACAGGGGAAAAGGCACAGTGCAGATGCAATTAACGTCATGACTTATGTTGAAATTAGAAGTAAGGGAAGTCAGAGAAATTTAAAGTAAGTGAGGTCTCAATCTACCACTGCTAGAGGGAGACACATGGATAGCATGAGAAAGTATGCAAGCAGCTTCTAGAAGAAAAGATCGACCTCAGCTGACAGTCAGAAAGGAAATGGGAACTCGAGAGGTCCAGATTCAAGGAAATGTACTCGGCCAACACCTGAATTTAAAGCAGATTCTCCCTCAGACTCTTCAGTAAGGAATACAGCTCTGCTGACACCTTGACTTAGGTTTTGTGAGAACTTGTACAGAGGACCCAGCTGAATGATGTTGTGCCTTTATTTCTAACCTACAGAACTGTGGAATAATAAATGAGTGCTGTTTTAAGATTTGTGGTAATTTGTTAAGGCAGCAGTGGGAAAAGAATGCATGTCTAGGTATCAGAAATGAGGTAGTTATATTAAAAAATACAGGAAAAATAGGCAAACAGGTTTGAAATCTGAGAAACTGAGAGTGGTGGTTTGAAGAATTTGAGATTGGTGGTTTGAAGAATTTTGAAGAATGTGATAGGAAAAAAGTCTATATTGCTCAAACACCCTCTCAGTAGATATATGGATGCTGCTTGTAAAGGCTCAGAAGGAAGGGAGGAAATTTCAAAGAAATTCTAAACAATTTGGAGAAAGTCCACATCACCATGAAATATGGACTGGAGAATACTACTGGTGAAGGCTAAAAAAAAAAAAAAAAGAAAGAAAGAAAGAAACATGTTCTTAGAAACTGGAGGACAATGGACCCATGTCATGCATTGGCTGACAGTTCAGTGGAATTGTCCTGCAGTGATATGGAAAGCAGAATTTGTAAATGAAAGTCTGGAAAATTAGATGTGATTTCCAAGGAAAGTGTTGAAGATGGTTTTCTCTTGATGCTTATGGTAGAATGCAAGAAAAGAGACAAATTAAAGGAAGTACTGTGAAAGAAAAAGGAATCAAGACTTAATGATTCAGGAAATTCTTAGCATACTCAGATGCCAAAATGTCAGAATATTCAGTCAGACAAAATATTCTTTGAAAACATTGAGGCCATGATTCAGATTCCCTGGAAGAAATTAGGGAGAGTCTAGGAATTTTAAGAGTATTATCTTTTAGACATCTCAGCAGAAGCCAAAAATGGAGAAGGGATCTTCTCAGAAAGATGTGTAGGCCTAACTTCTGTTTAATGAGCTGAATTTTTGTGACATCCACAGGAGACCCATAAAGTTCTTAAAATTTCATATCAGCAGAAACACTGCCAACTTAGATTGAAAAGGATAGACAGAGTACAGAATGGAAGAAGGCTGCTGAACCTTCAAAATGCTACTGGTGGTAACCAGGCTGATAAAACTACTCAGCTGCAAACATGTGTTACTTTTCATGAAAAAGAAAAGATGACTCAGAGGGCAGAGCCAAGAGACAAGAGAGAAAAACTTAGAGGGCAAATCTGAAAGCTACAGAAAATTACTTCCAGGTATTGAACAATAAGGGAGCTTGAACAGCTGGATTTCAAAACTCATTTGGACTGGTGATTCTTTTTTACAATCCAATATACCCTTTTGGAAATGTAATATCTATAATCTGCTATCATATGCCGATGCCACAAGTGTATGTTGGGAGCAGAAACTTGTTTTTTCAGTTTCACAGGTCCCCTCATGTAACAAAACTATGCCCTAGGAGTTGAACTTAATGGGTTATAGTCACAGCCTCATCCACATCTGGTTTAGATGATGAGACTGGAATTACTGAGTTGCTGAGATTTGTATGTGAGCTTTGGATTTGGAATTGATGCTATAATAGGATGAGAACTTTGAGGACCTTTGGGTGAAGTAAATATAGTTTTCAATTGGAAGGGACATGGATCTCAGTGGGCCAGAGGTACTATGGTAGACAGAATATCTTCCAAATGGTCCACAATTCTAATACCAAGAATTTATTAATATGTTACATTATGTGACAAAAAGGAATTTACAGAAGTAATTAATGTCACTACATTAAAATATAGAGATTATCTTTGATTATCTAAGTGCCTGTGTGCTAAGTCACTTCAGTCTTTGCGACCCTATGGACTGTATGTGGGCTGACAGGCTCCTCTATCTGTAGGATTCTTCAGGCAAGAATACTGGAGTGGGTTGCCATGTCCTCCTCCAGGGGATCTTCCCAAGCCAGGATTTAATCTGAGTCTCCTATGACTCCTGCGTTGCAGGCAGATTCTTTACCGCTGAGCCACCCGAGAAGCTAGATCATCTAAGTAGACCCAATGTCAGTACATGAGCCCTTAAATGCAACAATTTTCCATTTTCATTTGAAGTCAGAGATGTGACATAAGGGAATGGCAGATTTAAAGAATGAAAGGGGCTCAACTCCCTGCTGCAGAAGGGGAAAATATGGGAAGCTTGAGAAATAGCACAGGTGTCATTTATAAGCAAAGTTCTGCCCCAGCTGTCAGTCAGCAAGGAAACAAAGATCTTGGTACCACAATAGCAATTGGATATCCTTTGCAAATTAATAAATAAGTAAACAAACTCTGATCTAACCTGGTAATAAAGTACAATAATTATCACGAAGAATGTAAGTGGACAAGATCCACCCATTAAATCATGCAGCACCTCAGAGTGAGTTAAAAATAAAACTCAGTAATATGTTAAGTAGTTAGAAAATACTAGAAACAAAGAGAAATTGAGGGAGACAAAATTGTAGCATGATATGTTCAACTTATCAATCTACAACAGATAATACAAATAAAAAATTAAATAACCTGGAAGAAATTAAATCAAATAAATAAGAGAATTAGCAAGCATACTTTGAAGCCTGTAACCCACTGAGATTATACCTTTTTTTCAAAATGTTTCTCTTTGTACATAAAAATTTATATTGTTACCAATAAAATGTAAATAAAGTCAACTGTGCAGAAATAACACAGGCTAACTTTTGATAACAAAGCTTAAAATTAGTAATATCAAAAGAGATCAAATGCATAGAAACAAAATGATGCACTCCTAAATGATTTGGTCACATGCTATATTAAATATATCTTATTATCTTAATATTTAGAAAATATGTATGTATCCCTTACTAGTGGTCTTCCATGGTAGCTTAATTGCTAAAGAATCTGCCTGCAATGTAGGAGATCCAGTTCGATTCCTGGGTTGGAAAGATCCCCTGGAGAAGGGATAGGCTACCTCCTCCAGCATTCTTGGGCTTCTCAGACGATAAAGAATCCGCCTGCAAAGTGGGAGACCTGGGTTCTTTCCCAGGGTTGGGAAGATTCCATGAAAGAGGGCATAACAACCCACTCCATTATTCTTGGCTGGAGAACCCTATGGACAGAGGGGCCTTGTGGGCTACAGTCCATGGGGTCACAAAAAGTTGGACAAGACTGAGAGAATATGCACAGCACATCCCTCACTATACATGACATTGTTTCAAGATCTTTATTAATATGCTAACCTTTGTGTACCTCTCCATGACTCTATGTGATATTTGTGTGTATAATTATTCCTATTATAACAATTCTCACTGTATAGGAAATAATACAGGCAAAAACATTCAAAAGTAAATTATCTTTAGAGGCTTCTTTTATAGTGAGGAAAAGGAAATTACTGACTTTCCAGAAACACTCATAAGGTTGAGAACTCCAAAAATTGTGTAGGGATAAAACAAGTTCACCTGAGGCATCTCAGGTTAGAAGTGCCTGTGAATATGATAATAAAGTTATCCAACAGAGGTTTTGATATATAGTTTAAGGCTTAGGAGAAGATATTATGGCTAAAATTTTAAAGCTAGGGAACATCAGCCTCTAGTTAACTGTTGGAATACTTTACCTTGCTATGTAAAATCAATCTCTTTACCTATATGTCTATTAAAACTAGACTTTGAGCTCCTTCAGGGTAAAGACTGTCATATTCATAAATAGATGTTATACTCAAGTAGAAAGTAAAGAATCAGTTCAGTTGCTCAGTCATGTCTGACTCTTTGCAACGCCATGAACTGCAGCACACCAGGTCTCCCTGTCCATCACCAACTCCTGGAGTTTACTCAAACTCATGTCCATTAAGTCCATGATGCCATCCAACCATCTCACGATCTCACCAGTCCAGGTTTGATGCATGATACAGGATGCTTGGGGCTGGTGCACTGGGATGACCCAGTGGGATGGGATGGGGAGGGAAGTGGGTGAGGGGGTTCAGTATGGGGAACACATGTACACCCGTGGTGGATTCATGTCAGTGTATAGCAAAACCAATACAATATTGTAAATTAATTAACCTCCAATTAAAATAAATTTATATATAAAAAGTGTAAGTTAGCACTATTCACAATAGTCAGTACATGAAAACAATCTAAATGTCCATCAATAGATGAATGGATAAAGATGTGGTAAGCATATACTAAGGAATATTATTCAGCCATAAAAAATAAAATATTGCCATTTGCAGCAATATGGATGGACCTAGAGATTCTCATACTAAGTGAAGTAAGTCATAAAGAGAAAGGCACATATCATATGATATTATTTACATGTGTAACCTAAAATATGACACAAATGAACCCATCTCTGAAACAGAAATAGAATCATGGACATAGAGAACAGACTGGTGGTTGCCAAGGAAGAGAGGGTTGGGGGATAGATGGAGTGGGAGATCGGGGTTAGCAGATGTAAACTTTTATGTAAAGAATGGATAAATAACAAGGTGCTACTGTATAGGACAGAGAACTATTTTCAATATCTTATGATAAACCATAATGGAAAAGAATCAAAAAATAAAGAAAAATAAGGATGTGCAAGTCTTATTAATTATGCCCAGTATATCTATGTATGGAAAGTGGTGTTTCCCTTTGTTCTAGTAAAAATTTGGTAAGATGCATTAGATTCTCTTTCATTTTATAAACCTTGAAAATATTATGCTAAGTGATAAAAGCCACATATTGTATAATTTCATTTATATGACATCTATAGAAACAGAAAGTATGTGGAGTCTCGAGGGTAATGGGGAGGATAGGATTTCTTTTTTGAAGTGATTAAAATGTCCTAATGCATTGTGGTTATGTTTGTATATATCTGTGAGTATACTAAACAAAACACTGAATTACACATTTTTAATATGGATTTTATGACACATGAATTATCTCAATAAGCCATTTACAAACTGAGTCGGGGAACAGATACATAGCAATGGTACACTGCATTTATTCAGACTCTCATTTGTCCAAGGGCTTTACCAGCTAATTCGATTTAATGAAAGTTATGAGGCACCTATCATATGCAAAATACTGTGTACCATCATTGCAATAGATAAAAGATGAAACAGCCTCTACTTTTCAGGAGACTACAATGAAGAAATAAAATGATTATATAATAATAAAATAATGGTGATGATGATGATGTTAGGAAGAGGAGGAAAGAAGAAGTAACATTCATTGAGTATTTGCTATGTCCCAAAAACTGTATTAAATGCTTTAAATGTTATTTTATCTAATTCTCATAGCAGTCACGGAGATAGATATTGTTGTTTTTCTGATTTTGTATCTGAGGAAACACACATAACAGGTGAACTAACTTACTTAGGGTCACATACCAAGAAATGGCAGGGTGAGAATTTTAAACTAGTACTTATCCAAGAACCAACCCTCTTAACAACCTGAGCCTGCAGATATGCAAAATATGTAATACAACATTTTATAGAACTAACACCAAAAAAAGATTTCCCTTTTATCACAGGGGATTGGAATGAAAAAGTAAGAAGTCAAGAGATACCTGGAAAACAGGCAAGTTTGGTTCTACAGTACAAAATGAAGCAGAGCAAAGGCTAACAGGGTTTTGTCAAGAGAACACGCTGGTCATAGCAAGCACCTGCTTCCAACAACACAGGAGATGACAACACTCAATATCGAAATCAGCTTGATTATGCTCTTTGTAGTCAAAGATGAAGAAACTCTATATAATCAGTAAAAATAAGACCAGGAGCTTATTGTGGCTCATATCATGAGCTCCTTATTGCAAAATTCAGGCTTAAATTGAAGAACATAGAGAAAACCATGAGGTCATTCAGGTATGACTTAAATCAAATCCTGTATGATTATAGAGTGGAGATGATGACTAGATTCATGGGATCAGATCTGGTAGACAGAGTCCCTAAAGAACTATGGACAGAGGTTTGTAACATTGTATAGGAGGCAGTGAACAACAACAACAAATCCCAAAGAAAAACAAATGCAAGAAGGCAAAGTGGTTGTCTGAGGAGGCTCTACAACTAGCGAAAGAAAGAAAAAAAGCAAAAGGCAAGGGAGACAGGGAAAGATATACCCAATTGAATGCAGAGTTCCATAGAATAGCAAGGAGAGACAAGAAGGCCAACTTAAATGAACAATGCAAAGAAACAGAGGAAAACAAAAGATTTGGGAAAGACTAGAGATCTCTTCAAGAAAATTGAAGATATCAAGAGAACATTTCATGCAAGGACCTAAAAGAAGAAGAGATTAAGAGTTGGCAAGAACACACAGAAGTACTATACAAAAAAGGTCTTAATGATCTGGATAACCACAATGGTATGATCACTCACTGAGAGCCAGAGATTTAGAGTGTGTAGTCAAGTGGGCCTTAGGAAACATTACTACAAACAAAGCTAGTGGAAATAATGGAATTCCAACGGATATATTTCAAATCATAAAAGATGATGTTAAACTGCTGTACTCTATATGTCTGAAAATTTGGAAAACTCAGCAGGGGTCATAAGGCTGGAAAAGATCAGTTTTCATTCCAATCCCAAAGAAGGGTAATGCCAAAAAATGTTCCAACTACCATACAATTGCACTAATTTAACATTCTAGTAAGGTTATGCTCAAAATCTTTCAACCTAGGCTTCAGCAGTATGTGAAGCCAGAAATTCCAGATGTAGAAGCTGGGTTTTAAAGAGACAGAGGCACCAGACATTAAATTACCAACATTTGTTGCATAATGAAGAAATAAAGGGAAATCCAGAAAAACACTTCCTTCTGCTTCACTGACTATACTAAACCTTTGACTGTGTGGATCACAACAAACTAGAAAATTCTTATAGAGAGGGGAATACCAGACCACCTTACCTGTCTCCTGAGAAACCTGTATGCAAGTAAAGAGGCAACAGTTAGAACCAGACATGGAACAACTGACTGGTTCAAAATTGGGAAGGGAGTAAGACAAGGCTGTATATTGTCACCCTGCTTATTTAACTTATTTGCAGAGTACATCATGTGAAATGCTGGGCTGGATGAAGCACAAGCTGGAATCAAGATTTCCGGGAGAAATATTAATAACTTCAGATATGCAGAGGATACCACCCTTATGGCAGAAAACAAAGAGGAACTGAAGAGACTCTTGATGAGAGTGAAAGAGGAGAGTGAAAAAGCTGGCTGGAAACCAACATTAAAAAAACTAAGATCATGATATCTGGTCCCACCACTTCACAGCAAATAGAAGGGGAAAAATTGGAAGCAATGACAGATTTTATTTTCTTGGGCTCCAAAATCACTGCAGACAGTGACTGCAGCAATGAAATTAAAAGACTTGCTGTTGGGAAGGAAAGCTATGACAAACCTAGATAGTATATTAAAATGCAGAGACATCACTTCGCTGACAAAGGTCTGTATAATCAAAGTAAAAGTGAAAGTCACTTAATCGTGTCCAACTCTTTGTGACCCCATGGACTATAAGTGTGAAATACAGGATATTTCACACTTATCAGCAATAATAACTGTTTAGGAAGTAAAACTACTTCATTATTCCTCTGATTATGGCCAAAACAATCTTCTAGTAAAGGTTTTTGGAAGGCAGTTTTAAAGCACTCATAGGAATCAGTGAAGAATAGGGATTCTATTTTTTATGTATAAGTATAGACGGTTAAAAAAAGTGATAAGGAAATATAAAGTGTGAAATAAGTGTGAAATTCGGTCCATGGAATTCTCCAGGCTAGAATACTGGAGTGGGTAGCCTTTCTCTTCTCCAGAGGATCTTCCCAACCCAGGTATAGGACCCAGGTCTCCCACATTGCAGGCGGATTCTTTACCAGCTGAGCCACAGGGAAGCCCAAGGACTGGGTAGCCTATCTATTCTCCAGCTGATCTTTCCAACCCAGGAATCAAACCAGGGTCTTCTGCATTTCAGGTGAGTTTTTTGCCAACTAAGTTACCAGGAAAGTTTATACATAATCAAAGGTATGGTTTTTCCAGTAGTCATATACAGATGTGAGAGTTGGACCATAAAGAAGGCTGAGTGCTGAAGAATTGATACTTTTGAATTGTGGTGCTGGAGAAGATTCTTGAGAGTCCCTTGGACTGCAAGGAGATCAAATCAACCAACTCTAAAGGAAATCAACCCTGAATATTTATTGGAAGGACTGAGGCTGAAGCTGAAGCTCCAATACTCTGGCCACGTCATGCAAAAAGCTGACTCATTGGAAAAGGCTCCAATATTGGGAATGATTGGAGGTAAAAGGAGAAGGGGGGAACAGAGGATGAGATGGCTAAATAGCATCATTGACTCAATGTACATAAATTTTAATCAATTCCAGGACATGGTGGAGGACAGAGGAGCCTAGGATGCTGTAGTCCATAAACTTGCAAAAAGTCAGTCATGACTTAGTAACTGAACAACAACAAGAAAAAGATAGATTGATGTATGTGTCATAAGAATCAAAAGTGATAGAGTCATGAAGAAAGAACACGTCTTATTTGCAGCTCAAGTAGGGTTAAGAAAACTAGTTCAGCTCTGAAGTACATAGGTATCCTTGAATGTTTGACTACAATTTTCATTAGTCATGAAATAGATTCAAACCTACATCACAAATTAAATACTTCTTTTTTTCGGTAAAATAAATATGGTCAAACAGAAAATGACCACAGAACTACAATGTCAAAGGTGAATCTTTCTCAAAATAAATTTGTAATAGCCAAATAAAGCATCACAAGATACAAAACCAGAACCCCCAATTCTATTCATTCTCCTTATCTCCAATATAATCTTTATCTTCAGTCTGAGATCTTTTAATTTTTTTCTTTTTCTGCTTGCAATTACATTCTTAATCTAGATTGTATTGGTTTCCCCCCATCTCTTGTCTACTTTCTTATTGACTTTCCCACTGCTTCCCATCCCACAAATTTACTTAAATATTTTGTCTAAAGCTATTCTTATGAATCACATAGCATACATTTACTAGTAACAATTGTAGTGCTTTTCACATAAGGGATAACTTATTCAGCTTTTAGTCTGTAGGCAACATATTAAATGTTCACCTAAATCTATTTAGTCTATTGTCTTCTACATATTTCCTTATCACTTTTTTTTAACCATCGTCTATACTTATACGTAAAAAATAGCATCCCTATTCTTCATTGATTCCTATGAGTGCTTTAAAACTGTCTTCCGAAAACCTTTACTAGAAGATTGTTTTGGCCATGATAAGAGGAATAATGAAGTAGTTTTACTTCCTAGGCAGTTATTATTGCTGATAAGTGTGAAATATCCTAGGCCACCCTCTTCTTCAGTCATTACATAAAAACCAATGCAAATAAAATAACATTTCCTTCTGTTATAGGATAACTGATTTACTTTTGAATCATTCTGCTGACTACATGAAGATGTGATAGAAATAAGTGAGTTATTTTATGTAAATAATGAAACAGACATTCTAGAGTTGTATGTTACTATTCAGAATACGATAGTTGATTGCTGCAGTAATGAAAAGGAAGACCCGAAATCCCAGTGGCTTGATGCATAACAGTTTATTTCTCACACTCAAAACATTCACCCCAAGTCCATCAGCTCTTCAGGGCAGGTCCCTTACAAACATAGATACAGGTTGCATCCATCTTGTAGGTACACTATTTGGAGCACACTGCTTTCAGGTCCACATGGCAGGTAAAGAGAGCTGGAGGGTCACACAAGACTTTTTACTGCACCAGTACTGAAACGACACATCACTTTTGTTTACAATCTCTCTGTAATCCTTCTGCTAGAAGTAATAAATGGCATTGCCTAACTACAAGGGGCTGGGAAGTGAATGCGAGCCCATAGATATTTGATAGTTGTTAATGTCTTTGCCACATTCTACAAATAATACATGCTTTTTAATATTTTAATAAAAAATAATTTTGGAAAACTCTATATGGATAAAAATTTCCCTTAAATATAATATTTTTATTGGCATATAGATATAGCTATATTTTAGGAAACAGCTACAGTTATGAAGCTTCAGTGTGACCTAACAAGGCATTACATTTATAATGTTCCAAGAATGTTACTGAGAGAATCTGGTGTATGCACTGCAAAAATTGGGGGAGTCAATATGTTATTTATGTACCAGATGTTTTCTATCTTTATAATAATTTTACTTGTGACTCAAGGGAGCTGACATAAAATCAGCTACTTAAAAAAATAGCTATCTATTCTCTCCTCATGCCAAAATACTTTGTACATATGACATTACAATTAGCACATCTTCTGTAATGGGTGTTTTTAGGCATCAATTTATAATTCATATTGCTCTTATATAAAATATGTAAAGCAAAAATAAATTTCAACTTATTTCAGCATAGTGGTAAACATGAATCAGCAACAAACATGAGGCAACAAACTCCAAATCTTAGTAAAATATGAAACAGACTATATTCTCCTAATTTAACTCTTATTTTAATTCAATATTAATGCTTAAGACAACAAATTTTTAAACAGCATACTAAGATTTTGGCAGTAGTTTTATGTAACAAGACATACAGTGTACTAGAGGTCTGGCACTCAACTTGCTTACAGTAAACCAGCTTCAATATGAAGGCATTAAATATTTTTTATAACCTTCTTTTTACATGCTAAATATTTTGGAAAGTATGCAGTCAAACACAGTAATGAAATTAATATAGTAAGATTAATAAATTAAAAGCTTGAAACTTGTACCCTAAGTGTAAATCATATTAAAAAAAGGATTATTGTTTATATAGAATGTCCCTGGATAATCAAAACTTAATAGTATGAAACATGCAAAACATTTCAGGATAAAGATTTATTAATAAAAAAAAATACCAGGGTCTATTTAAAATGATTCTCCTCCAAAGGGTATCAAAGTTAATTCAAATCATGTAACACTCTAACACTAAATATTATTCACTACTGTGGAAGTGGAGATAAGTTTTATAAAACTGGAGTTTTACATATACTGTAAATTGCTGTCTTTCTTGTTCATGTGAAGCAGCATACATTACAAAGTAAAAAGAATGGCTGCTGCACTAGCAAAAATAGGATGTGTAAGTATCAAAGGCACACTATTCAGCTCGCCAAAGTGATAGCAAACTCTTTCCCCCCCACAGCCCTTTCCCCATGTAAACAAAAGTTTATTAAGGAGGAAAAAAACCTAAATTTTAATCTTCAAATGTAAATATTTTGAGACATTAATGTTAAGTCCATGCTTCAAAAAGGTCAACTATTGTTGCCTGGATATTTCTGAATATATTTTAAAGATGTATCCAAATTAGATACTTTTGACATTAGATACATTGTTTGGTCAGAATTATTTATCATCTAAAACATTTAATTTAATTCTAAACATTTTAACCACTAGTATGACGACACGATTTTAGCTCTCATAGAAATTAGCCAGTGGAGGGAAAAACATGTAAACAAAACAAAACCCTACATTTAAGCTGCAGGCAACAATTAAGGCCCTTTCTGGCACAGTGGCATTTGACTGGCAACAAAGTCCAGGAATAATTCTACTAACACAGGGAAACTCATGCATTTTGGTAAATATGCTCTAACACTCACAGTTGAATTTTCCTATAGACCTTTCTTGATTTTTTCAACAGGTAAATCTTCCTATTTTTTTCTTGATACTATACTGATTTGTGACTTGAATCTGATTTCTTTTTCTTCTTCTTACTATGTTTTTTGTACTGTTTCTTCTTCTTCTTTTTTGCCTTTTCTGTTCCTTTTTCTTGCTCTTCACGTCTTCTCTTCTTTTTTGTTTGCATCTCTTCTTCATAATCTGATTCTGATGAGGACTCCAATGATAAAGGTTTATCCTCAGGACAAGTTTTCTTTCTTTTTTTGCTGAGATTTCTAATACACTTTTCTTTCTCTGTTTCATCCTTTGACTTCTTTTTCTTTTTTACAGATTCCTTGCTCTCTGATTCAGAATCACATGGAGAGCTTTCTGATGATTTGTATGAATGGTTCTTCTTTTTCTTTCTCTTTTTTCCTTCTTTCTTTTCCTCATCTTCAGAATCTGGGGAACTGCTTGAAGAATCAGAGCTTAATGAAGAAGAAGATGAAGACCGACAAGATTTCTTCTTTTTCTTTTTCTTTCTGTCTCTTTTTTTGGATAAACTCTCATTTCCACTTAATAATTTCTCTCTGCTTTTTTCTAGTTCCTTCTTCCAGTTCTCATTCATTTTTTCTTCAAATTCAGCTAATGCCTTGGAGCCTTTCTTTTTATTTTCTAATTGTTTCTTCACTTCTTCCCAGGTGGGCCTTGGTCGATTCAGATAATCTTGTATTGTTGGGCCTGCAGATTGAGATAGGCCCCTCCATCTGGCCATTGCTATAGGATTCATATAGGCCACCCGATTGTCCCACTTCCCCATGGTGCCTGATGGTTCCCAGAGCAGACTCTCAGTTTCTAAAGAGAATAAAGGCAGACACCCTCCTTAAATTCTTCATCTGCTGGTATACCAAGCAGGTTTCATTCTGTGAGAGAAACAGATGGAATGATTACAAAATGCCCTTAATATAAGACAAAGTAAGCACATAAGTTTAATTGTTCACTGTTTATCACATAGTATGGTAGAAAGATTTACAAAATCTTAGACTTTGAGAAAAAATAATATATACACAAAAGTTTTACATGTTTTAGACATTGTGGTATAAATATAACATGAAGTGTTTTTCATATCTCATGTAAGGTTCTGACTGTTATCTAAATTTTAAATAACTATTTCTTTTTATATTGTATGGTACTTACCTTCCTTTTTTCTTTCTTTCATTCTGCCTTATATGGTATAATGAGAGAGAAATTTCTGTGGCCAAATTCTGTACCAGGCACACCATCCCCATTTTAGTAGAGTGCAGCACAATCCATTCCACTCTTTGACAGAAACCTAGGAGTGATGCCTGAAAAATCCTTCTCCCTCAATTCACATATCCAATTCATTAATAAAACTTGCTGCTTAAACCCCCACAACAAAAGGTTTCATGTTTGTTCACTTCTCTTCAAATAGGCTGTCATCAAAATAGTGCAGGTACTGTCACCTGTCATTTGGATTATTAATCTCTATTAGATGCCAGGGACTGCTCAGTGTTGTACAGTGGATTATCTTATTCAGTCTCTAGACTAGTCTAGAGGTTAGTCATAGATCAACATCCTATGAAGTTGATCCCGTCATTATCCTATTATACAAATGAAGAAACTGAAGCTTAGAGAGTTTGAGTAACTTGCATAAAGTGAAATAATAAATGGCAAATGGTAAAACCAGGATTTAAATCAAGGCAGCATGAAGCCAAACCCTGTACACTTAACACATTATATTGCCTCTTGACATCAACTTCTTGATAGCCCTATTTTTTGCCCTTATTCTCTTCCCTCTCAGTCCCACACTGAAATCAGAAGGATTTTAAAATAGTCTAGTGGCTTTATATTTTAATGAAAATCAATCCAAATTCCTATAAAGATCCAATACAATCTGTCCTGCTTATAGCTCTTACATTTCAACAGTTTTCTCAATTCTATCTTTTCCAGTTTTCTCTTGGTTTCTGGAACATGCTAAGCTTCAAGCTTAGCCACCTTAGCCAGTTTACCTTATCTTCAGATCTAAGTTTAAAGTCAGTTCCTCAGAAAGGCAACTATTAGGTTGAACTATATAAAATCACCAATTATAATAAACAAAAATAGTCAAATACTAGCAATTTCACATGGTTCAACCTTATACTATGTTGCTTCTGTATCTATCCCTTACACTCATTATTCTGTATAACAGTTTCTTGCCTCTTATATTCATAGCACTTAGAAAACTGATGATTATTTTCTTTATCTATTTGAATGTGTATTTGTGTGTGTGTGAATGCATGTGTGTGTTCACGTGCATATGCATATGTGTATTCATTTCTAAACATAAGGCCAAGAAGGGTAAAAGTCACATTTGGCCTGTCTTCTAGCCATGATGTTCCCAGTACCTTACATGGCATCTGGTCCACACTAAGTACTCAATAAATATTTGCTCAATAATAAACAAACAAATGAGTGGATTGATGGATGGGTAACTCTGTGAGAGAGGTGCATTCAGAGAAGGCTCCTGAAGTTGGTGATGCCAGTACAAGGTTCTGAAGAATAAATAGTTCACTGAGGAAATAAGGAACTGAAAGACATTCTAGGCAGAAGAAACAATACATGGCTTCTGCACAACAAAGGAAACTCTAAGCAAGGTGAAAAGACAGCCTTCAGAATGGGAGAAAATAATAGCAAATGAAGCAAAGGACAAATAATTAATCTCAAAAATATACAAGCAACTCCTGCAGCTCAATTCCAGAAAAATAAACGACCCAATCAAAAAATGGGCCAAAGAACTAAACAGACATTTATCCAAAGAAGACATACAGATGGCTAACAAACACATGGAAAGATGCTCAACATCACTCATTATCAGAGACATGCAAATCAAAACCACAATGAGGTACCATTTCACGCCAGTCAAAATGGCTGAGATCCAAAAGTCTACAAGCAATAAATGCTGGAGAGGGTGTGGAGAAAAGGGAACCCTCTTACACTGTTGGTGGGAATGCAAACTAGTACAGCCACTATGGAGAACAGTGTGGAGATTCCTTAAAAAACTGGAAATAGAACTGCCTTATGATCCAGCAATCCCACTGCTGGGCATACACACGGAGGAAACCAGAATTGAAAGAGACATGTGTACCCCAACGTTCATCGTAGCACTGTTTATAATAGCCAGGACATGATGGATATCTAAACTAGATATCCATCAGCAGAGGGATGGATAACAAAACTGTGGGTACATATACACAATGGAGTATTACTTGGCTTTTAAAAAGAATACATTTGACTCAGTTCTAATGAGGTGGATGAAACTGGAGCCTATTATACAGAGTGAAGTAAGCCAGAAAGAAAAACACCAATACAGTATACTAATGCATATATATGGAATTTAGAAAGATGGTAATGATAACCCTGTATGCGAGACAGCAGAAGAGACACTGATGTATAGATCAGTCTTTTGGACTCTGGGAGAGGGAGAGGGTGGGATGATTTGGGAGAATGGCATTGAAACATGTATAATATATAAGAAACGAATCACCAGTTCAGGTTCGATGCAGGATACAGGATGTTTGGGGCTAGTGCACTGGGATGACCCATAGGGATGGTACGGGGAGGGAGGTGGGAGGGGAGTTCAGGATGGGGAACACGTGTACACCCGTGGCAGATTCATGTTGATGTATGGCAAAACCAATACAATATTGAAAGTAATTAGCCCTCAATTAAAATAAATAAATTTATATTAAAAATAAATAAAGTGTAAACTTGGAAAAAAATAAAAAATAAAATTTGGATTTACCTGAAAAAAAAATACGTGAAAAAAACAAAGAGACTTGAAAGATCACCGCATTTAGTGTTAATGGAGCCTAAAGCGAAAGAGGGCAGTAGCAGGAGGTGAGGCTGCATAGGAAGTAAATAGCCTGATCGTAGAGGCCTTCTTAGATCATTTTAACATCTTAGATTTTGTTCTATATTTGTTAGGAAGCCAACACAAAGTCTGAAGGGAAAGATAAGATATGTCACGGATTTTTACGTCAGTCTCCATCCTGACTTGACCCTTTAAGTCGACCTAATACACCTACCCACCATAAGCTCAATGCCACAGATTTTTACAGTTACTCTTGGTAATAGTTTCTGGATTTGATTTGTTCTGTTAACTTACTCTCCCTCCTCTTCAGTTCTCTTAAGTATTTTTGTCATTTTCCCTCTTACTGGAACCCAAAGGTCTGTCAAATATCATTGTTTCACATACTTGATCATCAAATGCCTTTAAGGATTTTAGTTCACATTCAATTGGTGGTTGTTTCCACTACTGCACACTTGAAATAGCATAATCCATTCTAATTACATTTCCTTGAAACTTAGTCTTAATATCATCTAGAAAGACAGGCAAAAACCAATTCACAAATGTTTGAATGAGATGCTGAGGTTTTAATTTATTCTATGGAACTTATAATGAAGCTAATGGGGAGACAGTGACTATTTTAAGCAGGAGAGTGATATGATCACGTTTGAGTATTTAAAACACAATTTCTTACAGCACGAAAGATGAGCTGGAGGTAGGTAAACCTGAAGACAATGAGGTTAATTCAGGTATTCATACAGATAAGGAAAGAGTCTGAAATAAAAATAGTGGTATTATGAGTGAAAAAGGGGGAAATATGAGACATACTAAGGAGATTCTACTGCAATTAACGAGCAATTAGATACAAAGCATGAGGAAGAGAAAGGAATCTAGGGAAAGGTTCTGCCTTGTTGTAGTTCAGTCACTCAGTGTCCGACCCTTTGCAACACGATGGACTGCAGGACTGCAAGCTTCCCTATCCTTCAATATCTCCCGGTGTTTGCTCAAACTCACATCCATTGAGTTGGTGATGCTATTTAATCATCGTCCTCTGTCTCTCCCTTCTCCTCCTGCCCTCAATCTTTCCCAGCACCAGTCTTTTCCAATGAGTTGCCTCTTCACATCAGGTGGCCAAAGTATTGGAGCTTCAGCTTCAGCATCAGTCCTTCCCATGAATAGTCAGCGTTGATTTCTTTTAGAATTGACTGGTATGATCTCTTTGTAATCCAAGGGACTCTCAGCATTTCAAAAGCATCACTTCCTCGGTGGTCAGCCTTCTTTATGGTCCAACTCTCACATCTGTAACATTACAACAGGAAGAAACATAGCTTTGACTATATGGACTTTTGTCATCAAAGTGATGTCTCTGGTTTTTAACATGCTGTTTAGGTTTGTCATAGCTTTCCTTCCAAGGAGCAAAATGTCTTTAATTTCATGGCTGCAGTCACTATCCACAGTGATTTTTGAGTCCAAGAAAATAAAATCTATCATTATTTACAATTTTTCCAAATCTATTTGCCATGAAGTGATGAGACTGGATGCCATGATCTTAGTTTTCTGAATGTTGAGTTTTAAGCCAGCTTTTTCACTCTCCTCTTTCACCCTCATCAAGAGGCTCTTCAGTTCCTCTTAGCTTTCTGCCATTAGAGTGGTATCATCTGAATACTTGAGGTGGTTGATATTTCTCCCGGCAATCATGAATCCAGCTTGTGATTCATCCAGCCTGGCATTTTGCATTATATACACTGCATAATACTTAAGCAGGTAACAATACACCTGCTTAAATAATCCTTTATTTATTGAATCCTTTTCAATCCAGCCTTGAAATAATCCTTTCCCAATTTTGAACCAGCCTGTTGTTCCATGTCTGGTTCTAGTTGTTGCTTCTTTACCTGCATACAGGTTTCTCAGGAGGCAGGTAGGGTGGTCTAGTATTCCAATCTCTTTAAAAAGTTTTCCACAGTTTGTTGTGATCCACACAGTTAAAGGCTGTAGCATAGTCAATGAAGTAGACTTAGATGTTTTTTTCTGGAATCCCCTTGCTTTTTCTACGATCCAACAGATGTTACCAATTTGATCTCTGGTTCCTATGCTTTTTCTGGCTTGTGAGACAAGATAAAAGGCCAATGACTGGATAATATAGGAAATTACATAGACTTTGAGTAAAGTTCTAGGTTCAATGTTAGATTTATAAAGCTTGAAACATGTGAATGAACCTACATGTAGGAAATTGGATGTATGGGTGATAAAACTGTGGAATGTGACCTGAGTTAGAGATACAGGATTGGCAGTCACTGCGTGATGGCTAAAGTCATGAGAGAAAATTAAATAACCTTGAGGGAATATTTCATATGAAAAAAAGGTTTGAGCACTGGTTCCAAATGAAAAACACACAAGGGGCTGGCAGAGAAAGTAAAACTTACAAAGAAGACATCAGAAAATTAGCCAGAGTGGTAAGAGCTACAGCAGTATCAGAAAATAAAGTAGGGTTACAGAAAGACAGTGGGGAGAGTAACATTTCAAGGTGAGGGCAATCATCCTTAAAGGTTCATAAATTTCACTTGAGGGATTTCTAAACATTAAAATTTGAGGAAAAAACCTAAATGCTCATCAAGAACAAACAGGTTGTATGAATTATAGTACACACATACAGAAAGTTCACCAATGTAACTACTGGTTATCTCTGCATATGAGAAGGCATTATTTCCTTTTATAAGTTTTCCTATACTATTTATACTTTTTACAATGAGCAGGTATTAAGTTTAACTTTAAAAAAATCCAGAAAAAAATGATGTTATGGACAACTATACTAAGTCAAATAGGTCAAATAAGATAAAATCTGAAAATGCCCATTATATTTGACTGTGAAGAAATTATTGGTAACTTTTGCTAACACAATTTCAATTAGTTAGGGCAGAGACCAGTTGACAGAGGGTTAAAGAGTAAACTGGAGGTGAGAAATTACAGACATAGGGTATGTGTTAGTTGGTCTGTCATTTCTGACTCTTTGCAACCCCATGGAGTGCAGCCTGCCAGGCTCCTCTGTCCATGGAATTCTCCAGGCAAGAATACTTGAGTGGGTAGCCATTCCCTTTTCCAGGGGGTCTTCCTGACTCAGAGATTGAACCTGTGTTTCCTGCATTGCAGGCAGATTGTTTACCAGCTGAGCCACCAGTGAAGCCCAAAGAGAGATGAAGAATTTTCAAAAAATGATTTTTTCCTCATGTTTGTTTTTATCACAGAAGAAACTTAAACATATTTAGAGGCTGATGATGTTTAAATAGAAAGACTTTAAAGAAGACAGGAAAGAGAGGCAATAATTCTTTGTGGCAAAACCATAGAAGAAACAGAGAGGAATCAAAGGCATAGTTGGAGGATCTCCCTTCTTGAAAGAGCAGAGGAAAAGAATAAAGAGTATGGGTATAGTTTTTTTTTTTTTTCTTTTGTTAGTGACAGGGAAGATGAAAGGGGGAAATTTGAAGCATTTCTCACATAAAGCCTTCATTTTCACTCAATCATACATGCCAAGATCATCTGCTACGATTGACAGGTTGAGATAGCATAGGAGTTTTGAGAACAATAGTTACAATTTGGAATAATACCAGACAAGTGTTGTGGGAGGCCTTCAGACTTGCAGAATCTGTGTGCTCTTTTCTCAGAAGATAATACTGAGAAAAAAAAAAAATAACAGCAACAAAGTCTCCTGCTCAAGTACTCTGTCTTAAAAGTACTGTGGCTTACTTTCTGTTTCTATTTTAGAAGAGAAACTTTATTTTCTTTATCTCTATTCATTTGTACGAAGTATGCTGATTTTGTATAAATAATGGATACAAACTGTAACAGCCTTTCTCATTATCTAAGTATTATAACAATTATCCGTTCATTCATTTTTATAGCAACTCCCATTTGATCATCTATTATGCACCAGATACTATGCTATATCCCATGGAGATTATGATCTAGTAAAGGTAAAAGTCATTATACAAATATCAAACAAGTGAGTATTAATTATAATCATGACTAGAATGATAAAGGAAAAGCACAGGACACTATGAATAATAGGTGAACTAACTTAGAATAGAAGGTCAACTCTGAGATACTAACATACAATTAACATGTAATCTGAGACCTGATGGATAAATTAGAGCTAGCCAGATGAAGGTGTGGAGAAGGCAATAGCACCCCACTCCAGTACTCTTGCCTGGAAAATCCCATGGACAGAGGAGCCTGGTAGGCTACAGTCCATGGAGTCTCTAAGAGTCGGACACGACTGAGCGAATTCACTTTCACTTTTCACTTTCATGCGTTGGAGAAGGAAATGGGAACCCACTACAGTGTTCTTGCCTGGAGAATCCCAGGGACAGGGGAGCCAGGTGGGCTGCCCTCTATGGGGTCACACAGAGTCAGACACAACTGAAGCAACTTAGCAGCAGCAGCAGCAGCAGCAGATGAAGGTGACTAAAGAGTAAAGGAGTAATAAAAGAGCCAAAGTTGACTGTATGTTCCAATCACAAGGAATATCAGATGCTAAGGCCCTAAGGTGAAAAGGAAAAGCCAAATGCAATGCATATATTCACATTACTACACTGTTGTAAACCAGATATCATATCCACTTCTCCATGTTAAAAGTGACCATTTTTCATTGAACATGCTCAGGTGAAAGTCAATATGAATTCAAATTAATTAAAAGCATATTTTAATGTTTCACAGTCTTAATTTCAATTGTCACTATCATTAAGGCTAGTTATTTTAAAGAGCTACTCTATTTTACAAATCATTTCATTCAATTTTTAATGATATATCAAACTGTAGGCAACATACTCTCTCTCACAGACATAGGAACTTCAGCTGAAAAATCTTTGCAAATAGTTGGCAATAGCTCTGAGACTTTACCCCACGTCCGACGTCAGGGGTGGTGGCCAAGAGGAGCTACCCCACGTCCAAGGTCAGGGGTGGCAGCTGAGAGGAGCTACCCCACGTCCCAGGTAAGGGGCGGCGGCCGTGAGGAGCTATCCCCTGCCCAAGGCCAGGGGTGGCAGGCAGGAGGGGCTGCCCCATGCCCAAGGCCAGGTGTGGCAGTTGGGAGGAACAACCCTGCCGGGAGCCGGTGAGGCATTCCGTTCATGACAAAGGTCATGAGGAAGGAGGCTCGGCATACGCAAAGGCGGGATCGAGCCTCAGGAGTCCGCCCGGATATTCTTGAGCATTTTCCCCCCAAAAAACCAGAGTCTGCCTACTTTATTGCTTTGTGCTCTCACCTCTGACTTTACTGGGGGCTGTCCCCCACCACCATCTCATTCTCTTTGTCAAAGAGTTAACTTACAGCTCCAATTAATAAAGTTCCTGGGCAATTAGGAGTGTTTAAATCCAAACCCCTCAGATGGCTCTCTAACTTGCCTGACAAGTTTACCCGGACTCCTGCAGCTATGCATACGATTGTTTACAGTCTCCCAGCCTCGAGAGGCATGGGAAGCTTAAGATATTCAAATAGCTTAGAGCCTCTCAGAGAGTTAGAAACTGTCAGAATAAGACTAGTAAAGGATTTCATTGATGAGTCAATGTTTGTTGCCAAGTTTTCACATCCCCTGAATTGTATCCTTGAATGTGTATTAATTAATATAGTTGGTATGTAGAAAAAATAAGTAGTGGCCTTGGTGTTAGTAACTTTAGACCCTTAAGGTAATAAATTATTTTCTTTGTTGTAAACCCATTACACATCCGCCCTATAGGAATGCAATTTTATCTTTGGAAGATGGCGCCAAACCTTAAAATAATAACTCTTAGAGAAAATAAGTCTTTGTTGATAAGTTCTTGTCAAGAGTCATAAAATGTTAGTAGGCCTTCTGGCCAGAAGATGATGTAAATCACCTAAACCATTTGTATACGATAAATTTGCAGGAAAGAAACCCTGGTTTTTGATAAGAATCAAAGACTGCTGACTTTGCATCCCCTATTATCCTCTATGTGTAACTTAGGGTATAAAAGCCCCTGTTAAAAATAAAGCTATGGGCCTTGCTCACCAATGCTTGGTCTCCCCATGTCATTCTTTCCTTTAACTTCCGGCTGAAGTCTCCATCTGGAGCGTGGATATCCTCTGCGACCACTTATTCGCCTGGGCTTCTAAGACCCACTCGAGAAGGTGTCTAAGGTGGGGCACCTTCCGCTATTCGAGAGGGCGCCTGCGGCCTCCGTGGTCAGAGCTAACCTGGTGTCATGGGTTATATTGATTTTCCGCGTAAACCAAGCTACTCAGCCTCTTTTCTCCACTGAATTTTCCTACTGAGCTATCCTCATTCTATTACTCTTTATATCTCTAATTACCATTTGAATAGGTCGCCGACGCCGTCTCCCCTTCGAATACCCTGGATCAGCCGGGGCTGGTCCTCGGCACAACCCCACATCCAAGGAGCCATGGCTGAATGGGAACAGGAGGGCCTAGAGGAGCCTTGACCACATTCAAGGTCAGGAGGGGCAGTGGTGAACTGATACCCCTCATCTAAGGTAAGGAGCAGTAGCTGTGCTTTGCTGGAACAGCCGTGAAGAGATACCCCAAGTCCAAAGTAAGAGAAACCCAAGTAGGATGGGAGGTGCTGCAAGAGGGCATCAGAGGCAAGACACACGGAAAACATAATCACAGAAAACTAGTCACTCTGATCACACTAGGACCACAGACTTGTCTAACTCAATGAAACGAAACCATGCTCTGTGGGGCAACCCAAGACAGGCAGGTCATGGTGGAGAGGTCTGACAGAATGTGGTCCACTGGAGAAGGGAATGGCAAACCACTTCAGTATCCTTGCCTTGAGAACCCCATGAACATTATGAAAAAGCAAAATGATGGGATACTGAAGAGGAACTCCCCAGGTCAGTAGGTGCCCAATATGCTACTGGAAATCAGTGGAGAAATAACTCCAGAAAGAATGAAGGGATGGAGCCAAAGCAAAAACAATACCCAGCTGTGGAAGTGACTGGTGATAGAAGCAAGGTCCGATGCTGTAAAGAGCAATATTGGATAGGAACCTGGAATGTTAGGTCCATGAATCAAGGCAAATTGGAAGTGGTCAAACAAGAGATGGCAAGAGTGAATGTCAACATTCTAGGAATCAGTGAACTAAAATGGACTGGAATGGGTGAATTTAACTAAGATGACCATTATATCTACTACTGTGGGCAGGAATCCCTCAGAAGAAATGGAGTAGCCATCATGGTCAACAAAAGAGTCCAAAATGCAGTACTTGGATGCAATCTCAAAAACGACAAAATGATCTCTGTTCATTTCCAAGGCAAACCATTCAATATCACAGTAATCCAAGTCTATGCCCCAGCCAGTAATGCTGAAGAAGCTGAAGTGGAACAGTTCTATGAAGACATACAAGACCTTTGAGAACTAACACCCAAAAGAGATGTCCTTTTCATTATAGGGGACTGGAATGCAAAAGTAGGAAGTCAAGAAACACCTGGAGTAACAGGCAAATTTGGCCTTGGAATACAGAATGAAGCAGGGCAAAGGCTAATAGAGTATTGCCAAGAGAATTCACTGGTCATAGCAAACACCCTCTTCCAATGACACAAGAGAAGACTCTACACATGGACATCACCAGATGGTCAACACCTAAATCAGACTGATTATATTCTTTGCAGCCAAGGATGGGGAAGCTCTATACAGTCAACAAAAACAAGACCAGGGGCTGACTGTGGCTCAGATCATGAACTCCTTATTGCCAAATTCAGATTGAAATTGAAGAATGTAGCGAAAACCATTAGACCATTCAGGTATGACCTAAATCAAATCCCTTATGATTTTACAGTGGAAGTGAGAAATAAATGTAAGGGACTAGATCTGATAGAGTGCCTGATGAACTGTGGACTGAGGTTCATGACATTGTACAGGAGACAGGGATCAAGACCATACCCATGGAAAAGTAATGCAAAAAAGCAAAATGGCTTCCTGAAGAGGCCTTACAAATAGCTTTGAAACGAAGACAAGTGAAAAGCAAAGGGGAAAAGGAAAGATACAAGCATCTGAATGCAGATTTCCAAAGAATAGCAAGAAGAGATAAGAAAGCCTTCCTCAGCAATCAGTGCAAAGAAATAGAGGAAAACAAAAGAATGGAAAAGACTAGAGATCTCTTAAAGAAAATTAAAGATATCAAGGGAACATTTCATGCAAAGATGGGCTCGACAAAGGACAGAAATGGTATGGACCTAAGAGAAGCAGAAGATATTAAGAAGAGGTGGCAATAATACACAGAAGAACTGTATAAAAAAGATTTTCATGACCAAGATAATCACGATGGTATAATCACTCACCTAGAGCCAGACATCCTGGAATGTGAAGTCAAGTGGGCCTTAGAAAGCATCACTACTAACAAAGCTCCTGAAAGATGATGCTGTGAAAGTGCTACACTCAATATGCCAGCAAATTTGGAAAACTCTGTAGAGGCCACAGGAATGGAAAAGGTCAGTTTTCATTTCAATCTCAAAGAATGGCAATGCCAAAGAATGATCAAACTACCGCACAATTGCACTCATCTCACACACTAGGAAAGTAATGCTCAAATATCTCCAAGCCAAGCTTCAGCAGTACATGAACCGTGAACTTCCAGATCTTCAGCTGGTTTCAGAAAAGGCAGAGGAACCAGAGATCAAATTTCCAACATCCGCTGGATCATTGAAAAAAGCAAGAGAGTTCCAGAAAAACATCTATTTCTGCTTTATTGACCCTGCCAAAGCCTTTGACTGTGTGGATCACAATAAACTGTGGAAAATTCTGAAAGAGATGGGAATACCAGCCACCTGACCTGCCTCTTGAGAAACCTATATGCAGGTCAGGAAGCAACAGTTAGAACTGGACATGGAACAACAGACTGGTTCCAAATAGGAAAAGGAATACATCAAGGCTGTATATTGTCACCCTGCTTATTTAACTTATATGCAGAGTACTTCATGAGAAATGCTGGGCTGGAAGAAGCACAAGCTGGAATCAAGATTGCAGGGAGAAATATCAATAACCTCAGATATGCAGATGACACCACCCTTATGGCAGAAAGTGAAGAGGAACTAAAAAGCCTCTTGATGAAAGTGAAAGAGGAGAGTGAAAAGGTTAGCTTAAAGCTCAACATTCAGAAAATGAAGACCATGGCATCTGGTCCCATCACTTCATGGGAAATAGATGGGGAAACAGTGGAAACAGTGTCAGACTTTATTTCTTGGGGCTCCAAAATCACTGCAGATGGTGACTGCAGCCATGGCACGGGTAGGGAGGAGGGAGGGGGTTCAGGATGGGTAACGCGTGTATACCTGTGGAGGAGTCATGTTGATGTATGGCAAAACCAATACAATATTGCAAACTAATTAATCTCCAATTAAAATAAATAAATTTATATTTAAAAAAATAAAATAAAAGATGCTTACTCCTTGGAAGGAACAACCTAGATAGCATATTGAAAAGCAGAGACATTACTTTGCCAACAAAGGTTCGTCTAGTCAAGGCTATGATTTTTCCAGTGGTCATGTATGGATGTGAGAGTTGGACTGTGAAGAAAGCTGAGTGCTGTAGAATTGATGATTTTGAATTATGGTGTTGGAGAAGACTCTTGAGAGTCCCTTGGACTGCAAGGATATCCAACCGGTCCATTCTAAAGGAGATCAGCCCCGGGTGTTCTTTGGAAGGAATGATGCTAAAGCTGAAACTCCAGTACTTTGGCCACCTCATGCGAATAGTTTCCTCATTGGAAAAGACTCTGATGCTGGGAGGGATTGAGGGCAGGAGGAGAAGGGACGACAGAGGATGAGATGGCTGCATGGCATCACCGACTCAATGGACGTGAGTTTGAGTGAACTCCTGGATTTGGTGATGGGACAGGGAGGCCTGGCATGCTGTGATTCATGGGGTCGAAAAGAGTCAGACACGACTGAGCCACTGAACTGAACTGAACTGAGACTTTAAAACACCCAACTCTTCTGCAAAGCTCTGGAAATTTAGATGCAGCCTCTATCAAAGAAAATTAATGTTCTTTATTACCACTAGTTAATGTAAGTTTAAATATCATGCTACTGAAATAAATGCCTCGTAAACCTACTTAAAGGCTTTAAGATTACAATGAGTCTACTATATTATAAAATAATGATAATCATATGCACATATGCTAGCAAAGTGATGCTCAAATGTATCCAAGCCAGGCTTCAACAGTACATGAACTGTGAGCTTACAGATGTTCAAGATGGATTTAGAAAAGGCAGAGGAACCAGAGATCAAGTTGCCAACATCGCTGGATCATCAAAAAAGCAAGAGAGTTCCAGAAAAACATCTACTTATCCTTTATTGACAATGCCAAAGCCTTTGATTTTGTAGATCACAACAAACTGAGGAAAATTCTTAAAGAGATGGGAACACCAGACCACCTGACCTGCCTCCTGAGAAATCTGTATGCAGGTCAAGAAGCAACAGTGAGAACTGGACATGGAACAACAGACTGCTTCCAAATCCTGAAAGGAGATGTCAAGGCTATATATTATCACTCTGCGTATTTAACGTATATGAGGAGTACATCATGAGAAATGCTGGACTGGATGAAGCACAAGCTGGAATCAAGATTGGCAGGAGAAATATCAATAACCTCAGACATGCAGATGACACCAAACTTATGAAAGAAAGCAAAGAAGAACTAAAGAGCCTCTTGAGGAAAGTGAAAGAGGAGAGTGAAAAAGTTGGCTTAAAGCTCAACATTCAGAAAACTAAGATCATGGCATCTGGTCCCATTACTTCATGGCAAATAGATGGGGAAACAGTGAAAACAGTGGCAGACTTTATTTTTGGGGCCTCCAAAATCACTGCAGATGGTGACTGCAGCCATGAAATTAAAAGACGCTTACTCCTTGGAAGGAAACTTATGAGCAACCTAGATAGCATATTAAAAAGCAGAGACACTACTTTGCCAACAAAGGTCTGTCTAGTCAAAGCTATAGTTTTTCCAGTAGTCATGTACAGATGTGAGAGTTGGACTATAAAGAAAGCTGAGTGCCGAAGAATTGATGCTTTTGAACTGTGGTGTTGGAGAAGATTCTTGCGAGTCCCTTGGACTGCAAGGAGATCCAACCAGTCCATCCTAAAGGAAATCAGTCCTGAACATTCATTGGAAGGACTGATCTTGAAGCTGAAACTCCAATACTTTGGCCACCTGATGTGAAGAACTGATTCCTTTGAAAAGACCCTGATGCTGGGAAAGATTGAGGACAGCAGGAGAAGGGGATGACAGAGGATGAGATAGTTGGATTGTATCACTGACTCAACGGACATGCGTTTGAGCAAACTCCAGGTGCTGGTGATGGACAGGGAGGCCTGGTGTGCTGCAGTCCATGGGGTTGCAAAGAGTCAGACACAACTGATAATTGAACTGACTGACATGAGATATGCACATATATACATACATATATACTACCAATACCTTTAATTATCATTATATTCTGCTATTTCATACTGACTGATAATATAGTGTATTGTCAGTTTTATGGAATTCACGGGGACGTTTAATGATATTTGACAATTTCCTGAAAATACTAGTTTTAGCAAGTATATATAAAATGATATCTTTCTTCTAAGTAAAACTCAAGCAACAACACATTCTATTCTAGTTGGCAACATGACTGTTCTGAGGGAGAAACTATCTCTTATTTTGACTGGAATCAACATGATACAAAGCTGTGCTATGTTAAAAGCCTTCACTTCAGGTGAATTCCCTCTGGCATAGCTGTGTCATGGCACTTTTGTCATTCCAGGGAAAAGGTGTAGAATCTGAAATACTGCCTCTTTTTCTGTCTACAGAATCGTCAAATGGCAAGGGATCAGTCTCTAATATCTTAACGATCATACCAGGAAGTTTAGAGCAGCAATAAAATATTGCAGATACAAGACATAAAATGGAAAAGAAAGGCTATGAGAGGATAAAGTTTTAAGTATAAATTTTAGCTAATTGTTTATTTTAAAGAAATGAGTACTTCACCATCTTACTTATCTTAATATAGTAATATATTTTGGATTTTATATTCAGAAAAACAAATCATTGTTATTATTTAGCTTTTATGATGATGAAGTAAAATGTTTTTTAAAACAAACTTTCTGTTTTAGAATATCTTTAGATTTATAATAAAGTTGCAAGTAAAGAATCTTTTGCATCTAGTTTTCTTATTGATAATATCTTACATTACTATGTACATTTGCCACAACTAATGAACCAATACTGACACATTCATATTAACTAAAGTCTATTCTTTATTCAAATTTCCTTAGTTTTTAAGTTAATATCCTTTTTCTGTTCCAGGAATCCATCCAGTATACCATATAACATTTAGTAATCATGTCTCCCAGGCTCTTCTCGACTGGCAGTTAGTCAGAATTTTCTTCGTTGAGAGGAGTATTGATCAGATGTTGATTTTTCAGGACACTCTTCAATTTGGGTTTGTCTGAGGTTTTTCTCATGTTTAGAATTAGACTGCAAGTTCTTGGAAGAAAGAACACAAGTCAAAAACCATTCTCACTGCATTACATTGAGGGTACACGTGAAGGTGACTTATCATTGATGTTAATGTTGATCACAAGACTGAGGTAGTGAATGTTTGCCAGCTTTTTCCACTGCAAGATCATACTCTGTTTCCATACTGCACTCTTTGAAAGGATGTCACTATGTGCAATCCACACTTAAGTAATGTAGATTTATGCTCTACCTCCTTGATGGGAAATAGCTACATAAAATATTTGAAGTTCTTTTGTATGGGAGATTTGATCACTGTATCAGTATAAATCATGAGTATTAAGTTTATACTTTGGGCAATATTTCAATACTACTTTACTTATTTTGTTGTTGAAATTATTTCAGCATTGGCCTTCAGGGGCTCTTTTAGTTGGCTTCTGTATCCTTTTGACACACTCTTATCATTTTGTCTCCTAAATACTTCCTTACTTTCTGATTCTACAAGACACTCTAGGATCATCTTGTATATCCTCTGCATTAGCCCCCATTGGAATATTGCTGCTTCTGGACTCTTTCAGCAGACAGAGCTAGGACATAGGAAATTATTTTAATTTATTCAGTCACATACTAAGCTTGAACTAAGTACCTGGCACTTGGATGACACATATAAATTATTTGGAGATGGAACACAAAACACTGTGATTACTATAATGTGGCATCTAGGTGACATGACTGACTCATCATCAATAGAGTCCATATCATGGTTATTTCTCAACTAGTAGGAATGGCACTCTCCTGCATATATTTCTGAAAATGTTTGAAAATTCTGAGTATAGTTAAAGAAAAGAGCAAAGGCCCTCAGAAGAACAACTTTGCCCCTTTAACATTTTGCCCTAGTCAAGAAGCCATGAACAAAATAACAGACACTCTGTAGAAAACCATTTTATATATATATATATATATATAATAAATATATATATATATTAATAATATATAATATATTTATAATATATTATTTATTATATATATAGTATATAGTATTATATAATATATAATAATATATATAATGTACATATAATATATACACACACACACACACATACACCCCCCCAAATTCAACTAAGCATTTGCCCAAAAAGTACTTATTTTGTCAGAGCACTTGATAAGTTTTGGATGCTCACTAATGACTTTCTTGAGTCTTCTTTGACAACAGATTTTGCCCTGTTGTGTGTTTAGATGTGGTAACTCATGGTTATACATACGCAACCAAAACATCCTAGGACCACTGAAAATTCAAGTTCCTCTACACAAGGGATCACCTTACATGAACCAGTGCTAACTGAATACTAGTTCCTTTCCATCTGTGTGATATTACTTCTATTAAAAATACTCCTCAAGTAAGGTTTGCCACATCTTTTCTCCCCATTGTCCCAATTTCTATTTAATAAATAAGTTTTATGTAAACCCTTGACAAGATACTTCAAGTCACAAAGCTTGTCTGTGTTTTTCAGCACTGAACATATATAATCAATTTCACTCACATCTGACCAGTCATGCAAATGGAATATAACTCATATATTAGAAGTTCAAAGTGAGATAGACTTGTGCTTTTCATTATTCCTTATAATTTTATTTACATTTTCTGTTAAAAGTGATATATTTTATATAAGAGAATCATGAGATGCTTATTGAGGCAATGCACTGTGAATCCAAACTCAGTTGTAGTTTAAAATCTGTCAACTTTTCCCTGGATCTAGTTGTGCCAGGATACACTTGTCAGCTCTTCCAACAACATATGAAAGATAAGTCCTAAGCATAGGAAGCAAACCAAGGAAACTATTATTTCACCAGGGAACACAGTTCAAAACACATTTATTTATGCACAGCTTTAAATAGCTTTAGTTGTTTTTTCAGCTATCAATGCTTCAATTACTACCTTCTGTACTCTGCCACTGTTACATGAATTTTTTAAAGTATATTTCTAAAAACAGAATAGATAATTTGATGCAATGTGTACATATGAATATACTGGCTATAAACTAAAAGTAGCATAGCTAGGTGCATTTACATGAGTCACCTCTCATCTCACAAATGACTACATATACAAATTTCCTAAAAATTCAAAGGCCAGATCATACAGACTTGTTATAATAACTAACTTATAGATGCTTATTTGAAACAATAATGAGGAATACTGAAAAGCATTGGAAAGTGTGAAAACTTGTATTAATAATAAGTTTAGTATGCTGGACTTGCCTGATTTGTAAAACCATGTGAAATAAATAACTCGGTATTCATCTCAAGGGGGAGAAAACTTAGTTTTCAATTCCAAGAAAAACACTAAGGAAGAGTTGGCTTGATGAAGGCATATAAAGTATTTTAGGAAAATTCACTAGGCAGGCTGTTTAACTTCACTGATGCAGCAATCATCATTAGAATTCAGTATCATTATAGAGGTGAAGGACCAGTTTCCCTATTAACTTACTGAGTGCTCTCAGACAAATTACATAACCTCTCTGTGTCTCAGTTTTCAATCCTGTCACCTGTTCCCAGGTTCAAATGAAATATTTTTTGGCCATAGTCTGAAAAGTATTAAAGTCTATATAAATGTAGACTTGATATTCCTATGACTACTTCCACCAATCATGTAATAATGATTACAATTATTCAGTATTCACCACGAATGGGTGTTGTTCCAAGTGGTCTACATGGATTATCTCATTGAATTCTCACTACTTCATGAAGTAGATGCTATTATTTTCCCATCTGTCAGATGAGCAAAGTCAGTCTCAGGAAGGTTAAATAATTTTTCCAATGTCTGATAGTAGTAGAGCCAATATTGGACCCCTGGAAGCCTGATTTAAAGCCTGCATTATTAAAGAATGTTATATTAATAGCATGAAAAATGGCTACAAATTCTAGCTGAGGACTCTAATGAAAATATGATGATTATTTGTAGCTATACATCTATCCCTTAAGTTCAGAAGGTCATAGGACAAATGCTCCCTTGAAAGAGCAGGAAAGTGTCTAATGTTAACAAAATTTAAATTGGTTGATAATATCAGTTTCTACAAATTGGGACAACCTGTAGCAGATGTTCTATTAATTGCCATATTAATCTAGAATTTTCAGATACATGAAGCATAAATCTTTCTTGGATGTTGGAGAATAGCTTAAACTAGTCAATGTGTTTTTATGCATAACCATGTGGTGGATACAACTAACTTTAATGATAATGAAGTAACTTGGGAAACTAGAAATGTATAGAAAACTCAAAAACACCATTTCACTCACTATTTTCATTTCTTTCTTTACCCAACCTGGTTAACAGAGTTCCTAAAATGGACTGATTTAAGTTTTCCCATCTCTCTTCACATCTGCAAGTATGGGGATGCTTAAGGAACAGTGTTAATTATAATCAGCAAAAAGCAAATGGAAACTATTCAAATCAGCCTGGATAATCTATAAATTACTAAGAGTTTCTTCCCTTTACAGTCCAGATTGTGTGTGAAAGTCGCTCAGTCATGTCACTCTTTGAGACCCCATGAACTATACGAATTCTCCAGGCCAGAATACTGGAGTGGGTAGCTTTTCCTTTCTCCAGGGGATCTTCCCAACCCAGGGATCGAACCCTGGTCTCCTGCATTGCAGGCGGATTCATTACCAGCTGAGTCACCAGAGAAGTGCACAGTCCAGATTACTTATTACCTGTCTCTGTCCCTTTGCATAGCTATTTGTGTTCCTGCCATGTATATGTAGAATGTCACTTGTAATTTCCTTTTCCCTCACTGGATTGCAGATTCCTAAAGAGTAAAGACTGTAGTACGGCCCAGATTATCATGCTCTCTATCCACTACTTTCACAGATATTCTGAGTCAAAGAATTTGCTAACCTGATATTTAACATGTCATATCAGTTATTTTTACCTATTTGTCATATCATTGCCAGCAACAGTTATCATGCAGTAGTCAAGAATATAGGAAATTTCCACACTAGAAAGTCAGCTGTTTTTACCTAGACTCCCCTGAATCTTTTTCACCCTTTGACAGACACTGAAATAATCTGCCTATATCATTGTCTGAATCAAGAACTTGAAGATCTCAGTACATTTTCTTGATTTACTTCAGACTCAGTAACTCTAGATAACTGTTTTTCTCTATTGAACAAGTCAATTCTAACCCCAAATTGCTGAACAGCACTGAATGTGAGAACACAGATTACTTATGTAATCCTTTAACTCTTCTGATAAGCAGGCCTATCAAAATTTTGTAATCTATTTGGCTGATCTACTCCAAATTGTTTTAGCATGAAATTTCTCATCTTGAAAATAAATTTGATATCCTAAAAATTAGAGAAACATCTAAAACGTGTATCTGCCTGAGAGTGCTCAGTCATGTCTGGCTCTTTGCGACTCCATGGACTGTAGCCCACTAAGCTCCTCTGTCCATGAGATTTTCCAGGCAGGAATACTGGAGTGGGTTGCCATTGCCTCCTCCAGGGAATCTTCCCAACCCAGGGATCAAACCCGAGTTTCCTGCGGCTCCTGCATTGGCAGGCAGTGGTACCACTGAGCTACCTGGGCATGCTATATGTGTACAGCATGCTGAAAAGGAAGAAAACTTGCCTTTCATCAGCTTGAATTACTGGATTATAGGTTCTATAAGGAAAAGATTTGTATGTACTGTGTTCACTACTGAAGCTCTTGAAAAACACATTAGTATAGAAACATGCTATTATATCACTTAAACCAATGAAAACCACCTTGAGGCTTTTTCACCTCAACCACTCCATGGGAACAATTTTCATTTTCTATCTTAACTTCATCAATCAGCATCAACTGACACATTGGATTACTCCCTCCCTCCTCCTTGAAACACTTACCTCAAATGGCTTCCAAGACTACAAACATTCAATTTTTCTCTCACTTTCCCAGCTGCCTTTTTCCAATCTCCTTTTCAGGTGCTTCCACTTTGACCAAAGATAAGAAATGAGATAATATTTGTTAAAGTCTTTGCATAATTTGGCAGCAAGTTTTAGGTTATAGAACTAAAACTTAAAGTAACAACAACAACAAAAAGTAACCAAATTTGAAGAGGTGTGCTGACCAGAAGAAAGGGTTCTTTTATTCAGGCAAAGTAATAACTCTCATTAAAAGGTTATGATTAGCACTTTCTCACCATTATAGTTATTTATTCAATTGCAAATATCCACTATAAACAACTCCAGATTATTTGCTGCTTTTATACTTTTCCTACCTATGTATTCCTATGTTCACCTAATGTATTCCTTCCTCATTGCCTATTGATATTCCTCTACCCTGAAGGAAATCTTTGTTCTTAATCCCAATTTCTTTAAACAAAATTCTGGCCAAACACCTGGACTCCTATTTTATATTTCTATAGTGCTTTGAAAAGTATAAAGCAAATTAATAAAAGAGAAATATTGGGATACATTTTATGAAATAATTTAACAACTCCAAACAGTCTAAGGAACAAATTAATTTTTCTACCTTCTTTAGTGTCCCTAAACTTTGATGACCAATACAGACTGAAGAACATAACCATTTCTGATAGCAATAATAGCTATTATTTTAAGACGCTAAGTTAGTGTGATGCCTGTATCCATGGGAGTCTCCAGGATCTTTTCACGTTGTCTGCAAATATGTTGTGTGAGGCTTGAGTTTTGTTTTTGTTTTTTTTTCATATACTTCAACCAAAACATTGCATCACAAAAAATTGAATGTAGACATATATATGAGAATTATTAAGTCAGCATAAAAGAGATTTGAAAAATGTTAAACTAATACAACTCTGTTCATTAGATGTTTTTAATTTTGAAGATATAATTATTTTTCACACAATGTTATCTAGTTAAAATTTAATGGTCTTATTATTGGCATTTTCAAATGGATTAATATTTTAAAATTTCTGTTTAGTTTTTAATACCATACATATCAATAGCTATTATTTATCAGATATTCTTTACCACATAAACAAATGCTCCTTGGTGTTCTCAGTAATTTCTAATAGTGTAAGGGGATCCTTAAACCAAATGGTTTGAGAACTATTCCTCTAGGAAACTTTTCTCAAAATATGTCCACTGATTATCTGCATCAGAATTATTAATATCTGTGATACTTGATAATAATATAGGTTTCTGGACTCCATATAAATCCTACTAAATCATAACTTCTGGGGTCATGAACGTATTTTTAACATGACCCTCAGGTAATTATTAAGTACATTAATGTTAGAAAAATTTAATAAAGAGGTATATCGACTTTGGAGTCTGATGGATTCAAACTCTAGTTCTGCTACTTCTTGTTTGTCATCCTAACCTATACCACTTTCTGCCAACCAATTTCTTACTCTTACTTTCCCCTCACTCCCATCTCTTGAATCCTCCTCCAATTGCACATCAATTAAATACTTCCTCATTTCCAGAGTAAGATGGAAAATTTGTATGCAAGAGGTATTTAGGGGCAGCAATCTGGCTCTGAGTGAAAGTTGCTGTTGTTGTTCAGTCACAAAGTTGTGTCCAACTCTTTGCAACCCCATGAACTGCAGCACACCAGGTTTCCCACCATCTCCTGGAGTTTGCTCAAACTCATGTCCATTGAGGCAGTGATGCCATCCAATCATCTCATCCTCTATCATCCCCTTCTCTTCCTGCCCTCAATCTTTCCCAACATCAAGGTATTTTCCAGTGAGTCAGCTCTTCTCATCAGAAAAAGTTAGGGACTTAAAAGTTGCATTTTCATAGGAAGCACATTGCTTCTACTTAAGATTGTCTCACTTGGAGATGTGGAGATGATAAGAATTTGGAAGGGGGTTATACTGCCTAGGCTGTGCCTTGGCATCAACACTTACCTATTTGCTTCTGCTCTTGAACAGGGAGGACTTCAAAGGATTCTACTTTCTTTTCCTCACTTTGGGGCACACAGTACAGTGAAGATGGCAGCCATTTTGTCTTCCCTTGGTGCTGCCCCTGTCTGTTATCCTAACAAACCTTCCATCCACTTCCTCAATCCTTGCTGTGATTTGAATACACAGTTCTGACTAGAGGTCTGAAACTGATTATGATGTCATTATAACAGAAACCCAACAGAAATCATGAATTTTGCCCAGCTGTGAAAAATCGCTTTAAGAACCCCAGGCTTATTTAAATATAGCAAATTTTTTTTTTTGGAAAACAGTGCAATTCAAGATAAAGTCCACTAATGCTCAAGCTCAGAATCATATAGGCTGTTTTTTTTTTTTTTTTTTTTTAATGCAGAGTCCTAGGCTTCATCCCAGGCTAAGTGTTATCAGAGTCTCTAAGTCCCACAAACGTGTAATTTTAATAATTTCCTCAGGTTATTATGGTAAAAAGTCCAAAAACCATTCCATGAGGAAATTTCAACAATAAAAATAAGAGAAACATAAGTGTATTTTGTATAACAACTTAGTTCCTTTGTTGATTGCAAATAGATAAATGATGTTACCCACATGCTTTTCCATACAGTCATAATATTTGCTTCAATTTATGTAAAACTTTATACTATTTTATCAGTGTGCCAGTTGTACCTGGATGAGGGAGGCTAATTCACACTAACTAAAGTCCATGATATCAATGTATAAATCAGATGCTCATGCATTAGTTTATAACTGGAAACATTGTAAACATAGGGTTGTTCAGTTTGATAACCAGCATCCTGAATCCATTAGATAAAACATGTAAAAAGTACAAAATTCAAAGTACATATGAACCTGAAAATCATTAAAAAATGACTCAGTAGATATTCTTAATGATTACTGCCTCAAGATTTAATTTGATCTATCTAGACATGGAACAACAGACTAGTTCCAAATAGGAAAAGGAGTAGGTCAAGGCGGTATATTGTCACCCTTCTTATTTAACTTATATGCAGAATACATCCTGAAAAACACTGGGCTGAAGGAAGCACAAGCTGTAATCAAGATTGCCGGGAGAAATATCACTAACCTCAGATATGCAGATGACACCACCCTTATGGCAGAAAGTGAAGAAGAACTAAAGAGCCTCTTGATGAAAGTGAAAGAGGAGAGTAAAAAGTTGGCTTAAAGCTCAACATTCAGAAAACTAAGGTCATGGCATCCAGTCCCATCATTTCATGGCAAATAGATGGGGAAACATTGGAAATAGTGGCTGATTTTATTTTTCTGGGCTCCAAAATCACTGTAGATGGTGACTGCAGCCATGAAATTAAAAGATGCTTACTCCTGGGAAGGAAAGTTATGACCAACCTAGAAACCATATAAAAAAGCAGAGACATTACTTTGTCAACAAAGGTCTGTCTAGTCACGGCTAGTTTTTCCAGTAGTCATGTATGGATGTGAGAGCTGGACTATAAAGAAAGCTGAGCACCGAAGAATTGGTGCTTTTGGACTTTGGTGTTGGAGAAGACTCCTGAGAGTCCCTTGGACTGCAAGGAGATCCACCCAGTCCATGCTAAAGGAGATCAGTCCTGGGTGTTCGTTGGAAGGACTGATGTTGAAGCTGAAACTCCAATACTTTGGCCACCTGATGCGAAGAGCTGACTCATTTGAGAAGACCCTGATGCTGGGAAAGATTGAGGGCAGGAGGAGAAGGAATGACAGAGGATGAGATGGTTGGATGGCATCACTGAGTTTATGGACATGGGTTTTGGTGGCCTCCAGGAGTTGGTGATGGACAGGGAGACCTGGTGTGCTGCAGTTCATGGGGTCACAAAGAGTCGGACACGATTGAGCGACTGAACTGAACTGAACTGAACCAATATCCACCATTAGGTGGGCAACTAAAGTATTCCAATCTGATAATCAGGGCACTCTCTTTCCTAGACATTGCTGGAAACATGCAGCTAGTTCTCTGATTTTCCCTAATGCATTCTTTTTTTTCTTTCTGATAATTCAGTCTTCCATTAATTGATTAGATTTTACCTTTTCAATTTATGTTCACATTCTATTCATGCCTCCCCGGAACTCAACCACAACTTTTAGGTGTCCAAATTAAATTATCTACTAGAAGCAGTCCTTTGGGTTACTTTTGCAGGTGGCTTATCTTACTGTGGCTTCTAATTTTTCTCAACTTCACCTTGAATTTTTGACACCATTATACTGAAAAAGGCAAAACTATTTAGACAATTAAAAAAAAAAAATCAGTGGTTTCCAGGGATGGGGCTGTGGGAGAAGGAGATGAATAGGCAGAGCACAGAGGATATGTAGAGCAGTGAAAATACTATGTATGATACTATAATGGTGTATACATGTCACCACTGTTGTTCTGTTGTTTAGTCACTGTCATATCCAACTATTTTGCAATCCCATGGACTATAGCCTGCCAGGTTTCTCTCTCCATGGGATTTCCCAGGCAAGGATACTGGAGTGGGTTGCTATTTCCTTCTCCAGGGGATCTTCCTGACCCAGGGATTGAACCCACACCTCCTACATTGGCAAGCAGATTATTTTACAATTGAGCCACTAGGGAAGCCCATATACATCACCATGCCTTTGTCCAAACCCATAGTATCTGCAATGCCAAGAGTCTACCCTAAGGTAGACTTTGGGTGATTATAATGTATCAGTGTAGGTTCATTTTTGGTAAAAACAAACGAAGAACATACAACCTGGGTCTTTTCCTGGGATGGGAAGATACCCTTGGAGAAGGAAATGGCAACCCACTCCAGTATTCTTGCCTAGAAAATTCCATGGACATAGGAGCCTGGCAGCTACAGCCCTTGGGGTTGCAAAAAGTCAGACACAACTGAGTGACTGAGCACACACACACATGAGCATGTGGAGGGCAGAGTGCAAGGAAATCTCTGTACCTTTCTCTCAATTTTATTGTAAACCTAAAACTTCTCTAAAAAATAAAGTCTTAATGTTGATGTATGGCAAAACCAATACAATATTGTAAAGTAATTAACCTCCAATTAAAATAAATAAATTTATATTAAAAAAAAAAAAACAATGTTCTCTAAAAAAACACATTCCAAATGAAATTACTATAAATGATAAGTATGCCATACCATCTTTCTCAAAAGATGTTCAGTTATACTAGTATTTCCATCTTTTAGCATCTTTAATCTTTTTTTTTTTAATCTTATCTTCACTTTCTAAGGAAATGGGATGATTCCTGTTCTACCAATACAATGCAGTTCTTCTATGAGTGCTCATTCTTACCCACAGATTTTTTTTTTAATTAAATATTTTTTAAATGTATTTTTTTACAAGCTAATAATTAACACATATTTTTTGTTAAGATTGTAATCTATGATCATTTATCTACGAAATTCTTTGTTCAGGCCTTATAGATTGTGAAAATGTTTCAAAAGAGCAACTTGAGGGAAGCTAACCTTGTTGTTATTTCAAAGTTATGAAAACTCAGTATGAAACTTTTATTTTAAAAGCATGAGTTGTAAAAGGCAGAACAGTAAAATTAGTAGTAAAATGAAAGGATGTGTACTAAATTGAGAAGGATCTTGGACTTAGAAAAGGGTTGCAATGCTAAATCTTAGCTTTACTAGTTATATAACTGTAGGCTAGTCTTTTAGCCTCTGTGAATCCAGTCTTCACATTGGTAAATAAAAAAAGTTGTCTCTAAAAAAAAAAAAAAAAAAGTTGTCTCTATTGTATGGCTTTGGGTGAAAATCAAATATAGTCTTATAAGTGAACATACTTCAAACAGTTAAATGTTACAGGCTGAAATAATTTAATATTTTTAGAGTTGTTAGTATTAAGAATTATCATGATATCATGAGGACATAAATGGAGGCCCTGTGACAAATTTTGAAATTCAGGTATATCTGAATGACATCTCTCTCTCTCTTCCTCATGCACATACACAAACAAGCACACAATGGTAAAGTTTTAGGAGGGTGCTATAAAAAATACAGACTGCTATGCAAATATTGTGCATCACATATACCCCACTTGCATACATATTATTCTTTACTCTTTTTTTTCTCTCCTGTCCCTCTTCTACCCTGCCCAATTCTAGTTACCTTTCTTTAAAGAAAATCTGATGTGGTCACTCCCTAAAATTTATTTAATTGAACTTGAATTCCTTAGTTTGGCAGAATGACCCTGATCCTGACCTGCTTCTCCAAACTCATTTCTCCTTAACTCTTCCTCTTATTTTCTTTTTTTCTTCCATGTGTCACTGAAATGCCTATGCTTCAGCAACAGAAAATACCTTACTACTTCTCAAATATATTTCCTAATTCTTTGTACAAACATTTTGTTTCCTTTGCCTAGAATACTTTTGCTTTAACCTCCAACTTTCCAGATCCTCCTAGTGGGAAACAAGTTCTTTATCCCTATGTTACTATGGCATGTTCACTAGTTACTTCAGCCAATATTTATTGAGTGTTTACTATGCACCCAGCACTGTGCTAAAAAATGCTGGTGACATTATAATATAGCCATGGTCCCTCACAGATTTTAGGAATGTTCATTTTAAATAAATAACCTACAAATAACTATATAATTATATAGTTACATATAACAAGTAGTTATAACAAATTAACTACACATACACATACGTATACACACACACACACACACACACACACACACACACACACACACACACCTATGTACAAGGGCTTTCCTGGTGGCTCAACTGGTAAAGAATCCACCTGCAATGCAAGAGACCTGGATTTGATCCCTGGGTTAGAAAGATCCCTAGGAGGAGGGCATGGAAACCCACTCCAGTATTCTTGCCTGGAGAACCACCTAGGATAGAGGAGCCTGGCAGGCTGCAGTCCATGAGGTGACAAAGAGTTGGACATGACTGAGTGATGAAGCACAGCAAAACTATATATTTATAACTGTTAGAGTGCTATAAAGAAAATAGAAGGGGTTTTATAACAGCACATAACTAGTACTTAGTCAATGGGATCAGGAAGATCTCTCTCTCTGAAAGTGGGAATTAAAATAAGACCTGAAAGAAGAATAGTCATTAATCAGATAAAGAGAATGAGGATTATTAATTCAAGGCAGAAGGAAAAAATATATGAAGGTACTGAGGCACAAATGAGCTTGGTTCTTTTAAGAAACAATAGGCCAATATGACTGGAAAGTAATGATTAACAGTGATGGTGCCATGCGATGATGCTGAGGAAATGGGCAGGAGCATGATCATGAAGCTAGTGGAGGTGATGGAATACCAGTTGAGCTATTTCAAATCCTGAAAGATGATGCTGTGAAAGTGCTGCACTCAATATGCTCCCAGCAAATTTGGAAAACTCAGCAGGGGCCACAGGACTGGAAAAGGTCAGTTTTCATTGCAATCCCAAAGAAAGGGAATGCCAAAGAATGCTCAAACCACGGCACAATTGCACTCATCTCACACACTAGTAAACTAATGCTTAAAAGTCTCCAAGCCAGACTTCAGCAATACATGAACAGTGAACTTCCAGATGTTCAAGCTGGTTTTAGAAAAGGCAGAGGAACCAGTGATCAAATTGCCAACATCTGCTGGATCATCAAAAAAGCAAGAGAGTTCCAGAAAAACATCTATTTCTCCTTTACTGACTATGCCAAAGCCTTTGACTGTGTGGATCACAATAAACTGTGGAAAATTCTGAAAGAGATGGGAATACCAGAGCACCTGACCTGCCTCTTGAGAAACCTGTATGCAGGTCAGGAAGCAACAGTTAGAACTGGACATGGAACAACAGACGGGTTCCAAATAGGAAAAGGAGTACATCAAGGCTCACCCTCCTTATTTAACTTCTATGCAGTGTGAATCATGAGAAACACTGGGCTGGAGGAAGCACAAGCTGTAATCAAGACTGCTGGGAGAAATATCAATAACCTCAGATACGCAGATGACACCACCCTTATGGCAGAAAGTGAAGAGGAACTAAAGAGCCTCTTGATGAAAGTGAAAGAGGAGAGTGAAAAAGTTGGCTTAAAGCTCAACATTCAGAAAATGAAGATCATGGCATCCAGTCCCATCATTTCATGGCAAATAGATGGGCAAACAGTGGAAACAGTGTCAGACTTTGTTTTTCTGGACTCCAAAATCACTGCAGATGGTGACTGCAGCCATGAAATTAAAAGACGCTTACTCCTTGGAAGGAAACTTATGACCAACTTGGACAGCATATTAAAAAGCAGAGACATTACTTTGCCAACAAAGGTCCATCTAGTCAAGGCTATGGTTTTTCCAGTGGTCATGTATGTGAGAGTTGGACTATAAAGAAAGCTGAGCAGCGAAAAATTGATGTTTTTGAACTGTGGTGTTGGAGAAGACTCTTGAAAGTCCCTTGGACTGCAAGGAGATCCAACCAGTCCATCCTAAAGGAGATCAGTCCTGGGTGTTCATTGGAAGGACTAATGTTGAAGCTGAAACTCCAATACTTTGGCCACCTGATGTGAAGAGTTGACTCATTTGAAAAAACCCTGATGCTGGGAAAGATTTAGTGCAGGAGGTGAAGGGGATGACAGAGGAGATGGTTAGATGGCATCACCGACTCGATGGACATGGGTTTGGATGAACTCCAGGAGTTGGTGATGAACAGGGAGGCCTGGCGTGCTGCGGTTCATGGGGTCACAAATAGTCAGATACGACTGATCGACTGAACTGAACTGATCTTGAAGAACCTTATAGGCAATATTAGAGATGAACTTTGGCATAAAACTTATGGGAAGATTTCTGAATAAAGGAGAAAAGAGACCTGCTCATATTTGTATTTTAGAAAAATATGTTTTCTATTTCTCCACTATGTTGAAAATAGAATACCTGTGTCGGATCCATCTCGATATTTGGCAAAACTAATACAATATTATAAAGTTTAAAAATAAAATTAAAAAAAAAAAAGGTAAGACTGTAAACATGTTGAAGGAACCAGTTCTTGAGAAACTAAGCAGCATACTCGGAGAGTTGCAGATCTCAGGTTTATTACTCCAGTGGGCCCAGTGGAGTTAACACTCCAAGCTCTGAGCCCCAAAGTGATTACAGAGTTTTTATAGACAGACTGTAGTGGGAAACACTAGCTGGTAATAGGCTAGCTTAAACTAAGGGGTTTTGTGTGCATGGGAACAGTGGTCAAGATGGGGAGAATGATGCCTGACCTGGAGAGGTATGGTTAAGCAGGTTTGCAGGGGCTGGGTGACTGGAAAGAGCAGGACAAGGGTGAGTGAGATAAACTTCAGTTCCTAGTATTGCAAGTCTCCACTTTCTGAGACTACGTGACCTATGTGATCTAGACCTTGCAAGGGGCAAGCTGAGTTACAGAGGCAGAAGAGAAGGAGGTTATGTAAAATTTTACCTTTTCCTCTTCAAACAGAAGGAATGTTAATCTAGGTGGGAGATCTAGGTTAGTTGGACTAGGTTGGGGCTAAATTGCCATAGCTCTTGAATAATATACTTAACTGGGCACCACATTGTATATCAATTGAGTAACCACTGAAAATTTTATGCAGGGAAGTGACATGATCAGATTTCCATTTTTCAAAGATTACTGTTAGGTAGTTAGAATAGGAAACAGGAGTCCAAAATGGCAGTGGCTAAAAGACAAGGAAGGGAAAAGCCTGTGAAAATAGAACAAAGGAAGGTCAAAGGAAGGTCCAAGGATGTGAATGAGGACCTCACGTAGAACAAACAGCACTCCTGGCTAGCCCAATTTACATAGGGCAGGCCGGGGCGGTGCGGGGTGGGGGGGGTGGGGGTGGGGGGGGCGGGGCGGGAGGAGGAAAAAACATAAAAAGAGGAGCCAAGGGGCCAGGGCTGTCTTTTCTCTTCGCGTGTTTGGATCTGCATGCCTTCACGCCTCGAGGATGTATTTTCCTGCTATTTTCTAAATAAAACTGAGCTGTAACATGGAGCTGTAACACTGAACTGTCTAAGAGCTATAACACGGGCTGTTCAAGACCTGAGAGCTACAACACAGTCTGTTCAAGAGCTGTGACACACTGAGGGCTTTAATGTCTGTCACTTCAAATTTTGTTGAGATGAGACAGAACTGAGGAGATTACACTCGCCTGACATTACTTTGCCCCACATGTGAAGAATTGATATTAGCTGTCTAGGAAGGAATGCAGGGTGATACACTAGGCAGTAGTCCAGGTATGATAGCTTGGAGGGGGTGGTGGCAGTAAATGGACATGGTTTGGACTAGGATGTTGACATTAGAGTAGGAGACAATTGAGCAGATATATATGAGATACTATTTTGGAGGTAGAAGCAATAGGACTTGTTGACTGATTGGATAGGGGGTAAGGGAGGACAAAAACAAATCAAGGATAACTATTAAGTATCTGAAACTTGGCAGAGAGAAGTACCACTTATTGAGATGGGGTCACTAAAGAAGATTAGTTTTAAAAGGTGGGTGAGCAAATTCATTTTTGTGCATGTTAATTTTGAGATGCCCATTAGACATCCAAATAGAGATTTTGAATAGGCAGTTAATTATATGAGTTTGGGGCTCCAAAGGGATTTACACTTGGCTGTCTACTTATACTTCAGACTCTGAAGACTTGTAGACGTGAAGTATACTTAAAGACTCTGACACAACATGGAAAATTTCTTTAGGGTAACACTAATGATTTATTCATCTATCAAATCCTGTGTATTATGTGTACCAAACACATAAGAAGTGCTTGATAGATCTGCTTATTTGAACTAAATTATGCAGTCAATTTTAGTCACTTTCATCACAACTCTAACACATAGTCAATGCTACACAAAAAGTTACCAGTAAGTTAAATGTTTTGTCTTTACAAGACAAGTGGCAGTTTGATATATTTTTTTAACGAATTAGCATTGCTCAGTAGATATTCTATCACTGGGATTTTGGAGTTAGAAGTATTTGGAACACAAATTCTCATAAAACACACACACATGTTGGAACTTCCAGGTATGGCTAAATGAGGAGGTCAGGAAATCTTTCCCTAAAGCATTATAAACCTGGACAAAATTAACAAAATAACCATTTCAGCACTCTGAAAACTGACCAAAACTATATACCCATCTGAGGAGTGTTTATTCCAAACATCTCTGACCTTGGGGTACAAAGAATGGGAATCTGTGGCATTAGGACCTGGAGCTGCTCCCATACCTTCCACCCCTCAGTTCATTCAGCACAGAGATTCTTCCAGGACTTATACACTAAAAACCACAAAACACTGCTGAGAAAAATTAAAGAATATTTAAATAAATAGATATTTCATGCCCTTAGATAGGAAGATTCAATATTACCAAGATAGTAATTCATCCTAAATTGATGGATAGACTAAATACAATGCCTATGAACGTCCCAGCTGGCTTCCTTGTAGAAACTGACATTGACAAGCTGATTGTAAATTTCAACTGGAAACACAAGGGACCAGAATAGCCAAAACAAACCTGAAAATGTGGAACAAAATTGGAGGACTCAGACTTGCTAATTTCAAAACTTAAGATAAAAACCACAGTTAATCAGACAATATGGTATTGACCCAAAGATAGGTACATGGATAAGTGGAACAGAATTCAAAGTTCAGAAATAAATTCTAAAATTTACAGTCAGTTGATTTCCCACAAAGGTACCAAGACAATTCAATGGGGGACAGTGTAGTCTTTTCAACAAACGGAGTAGGACAACTGATATCCATATTTGAATAAAAATAGAGGGGCAATTTCCTGATGTTCCAGTGGTTAGGTGGAGAAGGCAATGGCACCCCACTCCAGTACTCTTGCCTGGAAAATCCCATGGATGGAAGAGCCTGGAAGGCTGCAGTCCATGGGGTTGCTGAGGGTCAGACACGAGTAAGTGACTTCACTTCCACTTTTCACTTTCATGCATTGGAGAAGGAAATGACAACCCACTCCAGTATTTTTTTTTATTCTTTTTTTTTTTTATTTTTACTTTACTTGTTTATTATTCTTTTTTTTTCTTTTTTCTTTTTTTTTTTAATTTAATAATTTTAAAACATGTGTTCCCCATGTGTTTGTTGGTCTTGTGAAAGAGCTCCTTCCTGTGGGAATCCAGAAACTAGCTGTATGAGCCCTGTAGGAGGCCAAGCCTAAGGCCCCCCACCCCCTACCACTATAGACAAGGCACTCAGGCAGCAGAAAGTAGCCCCTGGACCAGCCGTGGCTGTGTATCTACAAGCTGTTTATTAGATCTGTGATTTGCAAATACTTTCTACTAGTCTGTCGCTTTTAAGTTTATTTTCTTATTGGTGACTTTTGAGGAGCAGAAGTTGATAAATTCAAATTGATCAAGTTTGTCTTCTATGGGTCACACCCTCAGTATTGTATCTCTGCCCTGCTCAAGGTCATGAAAATTTTATCTTTTTTCTTCTATAAGTTACTTATTTTAGCTCTTAAATTTGGGTCTGTGATCCATTTTGAGTTAAGTTTTTATATATGGCTTAGCATGAAGCAAGGGTCTAATTTCTTTCCCTATTTTTTTTTTTTTTTCTTTGAATGCACTACCTGGCTTGCAGGATCTTAGTTCCCCAGCCAGAGGAAGCACCAAGTCCTAACCGCTGCTGCTGCTGTTGCTGCTAAGTGGTTTCACCACTCCAGTATTCTTGCCTGGAGAATCCCAGGGATGGGGGAGACTGGTGGGCTGCCATCTATGGGGTCACACAGAGTCGGACATGACTGAAGCAACTTAGCAGCAACAGCAGCAGCAGCGGTTAGGACTTGGTGCTTTCTCTGGCTGGGGAACTAAGATCCTGCAAGCCAGGTAGTGCATTCAAAGAAAAAAAAAATAGGGAAAGAAATTAGACCCTTGCTTCATGCTAAGCCATATATAAAAACTTAACTCAAAATGGATCACAGACCCAAATTTAAGAGCTAAAATAAGTAACTTATAGAAGAAAAAAGATAAAATTTTCATGACCTTGAGCAGGGCAGAGATACAATACTGAGGGTGTGACCCATAGAAGACAAACTTGATCAATTTGAATTTATCAACTTCTGCTCCTCAAAAGTCACCAATAAGAAAATAAACTTAAAAGCGACAGACTAGTAGAAAGTATTTGCAAATCACAGATCTAATAAACAGCTTGTAGATACACAGCCACGGCTGGTCCAGGGGCTACTTTCTGCTGCCTGAGTGCCTTGTCTATAGTGGTAGGGGGTGGGGGGCCTTAGGCTTGGCCTCCTACAGGGCTCATACAGCTAGTTTCTGGATTCCCACAGGAAGGAGCTCTTTCACAAGACCAACAAACACCACTTTTTACATGGACTAGCCCTGGAAGGGATGCTCCTGTGCAGAAAGTCCCTTTAGTCAGGGTTACTGGTAGCTTTTGGAGCACCTTATTCTGCACCAGCTTTAACTACTAGGCTCTGAATGGAGACCCCAGCACCCAGAACTTTGGCCTCTGTGGGAAGGAGTATGCTATTCAGGCTGGGTTGTTTGGTTCTTTGAGCTTCTGTATGTTTAATTTCTGGGTTTTTTTTTTTTTTTTTTTTTTTGAGAATTTGAGGAGGTAGGGGATTAAAAGAGAAAGGCATATTAAAAAAATAATAATAAAATAAGCTTGTATACAGAGTATTTGAATAACAATTATGACTCAATAATTATTAGGAAGAAAAAACAAATTAAAAATAGGCAAATAATTTGATTCAACATTTTGTGAAAGAAGATATGAATGGATTAAAAGGATATGAAAAGATATGCAACATCATTAATCATTAAGTTAATTTACTCGCCAAGTCGTGTCTGACTCTTTGCATCATCAATCATTAGGGAAATGTAAATCAAAATACCAATTAGAAACTGCTACATATCCACTGCTGCTACTACTGCTGCTTGCTAAGTTGCTTCAGTCGTATTTGACTCTATGCAACCCCATAGACGGCAGCTCACCAGCCTCCCCCATCCCTGGGATTCTCCAGGCAAGAACACTGGAATAGGTTGTCATTTCCTTCTCCAATGCATGAAAGTGAAAAGTTAAAGTGAAGTCGCTCAGTCATGTCTGACTCTTTGCGACCCCATGGCCTGCAGCCTACTAGGCTCCTCCGTCCATGGGATTTTCCAGGCAAGAGTACTGGAATAGGGTGCCATCGCCTTCTCCAACATATCTACTAGAATGGCTAAAATAAAAAAGACAAACGGTATCAAGGTTTGAGGATGTAGAGAAAGCAGACCAACTATGCATTGTTGGTGGGAATATAACATGGTACAGACACTTTGGAAAACATTTTGACAGTTTTTTAATAAGTCAAACAAAATTTTCCCACATAATAGCCATTTTACTTTATGGCCTCTAATGAGAATAAATAAAAATATATGTCCACACAGAGGCATGTTGTCACTATTCATAGAAGCATTACCCATAAAAAGAAAATAAATGGAAAAAATGTAAATGTCCAGCACCAAGTAAATGAATGGGAGAAGGCAATGGCACCCCACTCCAGTACTGTTGCCCGGAAAATGGATGGAGGAGCCTGGTAGGCTGTGGTCCATGGGGTCGCTAAGAGTCAGACACGACTGAGTGACTTCACTTTCACTTTCCACTTTCATGCATTGGAGAAGGAAATGGCAACCCACTCCAGTGTTCTTGCCTGGAGAATCCCATGGACGGAGAAGCCTGGTAGGCTGCAGTCCATGGGGTTGCACAGAGTCAGACATGACCGAAGCAACTTGGCAGCAGCAGCAGCAGTAAATGAATGAAAAAAATGTGCTATATTTACACAATGGAATACTATTCATCACTTAAAAGGAACAAGTTGATACATGCTACAACATGAATACACCTTAAAAGTATGCTCAGTGTAAGAAGCTAGGCACAATGGACCATGTATTATAGTATTCCATTTATATTAAATGTACAGAAAAGGCAAATTTACACAGAAAGAAAACAGAAGAGTATTTGCTTAAGCCTGAGGATGGGAGAAGAGATTTACTGCTAATGGGTTTCACAGAATTTCTGGATGATGGAAAAATTTTAAAACTGAATTGTGATGATTGTTGCACAATTCTATTAATCTACTAAAATCATTGAATTATACACTGAAAAGAATAAATTTTATAGTATGCATTGAAATGTAGTATGAAAAAGTGAAAGTATTTTTGCCTAGAGAATTCCATGGACAGAGGAGCCTGGCAGGCTACAGTTCATGGGGTCGCAAAGAGTCAGACATGACTGAATGACTAACATTTCCACTTTTTCACTTTTTCATACTAAATTCAAAAAAATCTGTTTTAAAAAACACAGGGATGTTTTAAATGGAAGAACTTGGTGGATTTCCTTTATGGAACCTACATGACTTTTGTTAGGCTTAACTCTATGTACTAATTTTCATAATTTCTCCATTTACACTAACACTACTTACAAAAAAATGAATCACAAGCCTGTATCTCCAGCCCCAATTGCTAATACTTTTCCCAGTTCTGGTTTCATATATCCAGTTATGTTTCTGACTACTTCCTGCTAGGAAGAAAGGCAATGCTGAACAATGTACAAACTAATGCAAAAATGCACTCATTTCACACACTAGAAAAGTAATGCTCAAAATTCTCAAAGTAAGGCTTCAACAGTACACAAACTGAACTCCAGATGTTCAAGCTGGATCTAGAAAAGGCAGAAGAACAAGAGATAAAATTGCCAACATCCACTGGATCATAGAAAATGCAAGAAAACTCCAGAAAAAACATCTACTTCTGCTTCACTGACTACACTAAAGCTTTTGATTGTGTGAATCACAACAAACTGGAAAACTCTTAAAGAGATGGGAATACCAGACCACCATACCTGCCTCCTGAGAAACCTACATGCAGGTCAAGAAGCAACAGTTAGAACTGGACATGGAACAATGGGCTGTTCAAAATTGGGAAAGAATATGTCAAGGTTGTGTATTATCACCCTGCTTATTTAATTTATATGAAGTGTACATCATGCAAAATATTGAGCTGGATGAAGCACAAGCTAGAATCAAGAATGCAGGGAGAAACATCAAAAACCTGTTATGCAGACGACACCACCCTTATGGCAGAAAGCAGAGAGCAACTAAAGAGCCTCTTGATGAAAGTGAAATATGAGAATGAAAAAGCTGGCTTAAAACTCAACATTCAAAAAGCTAAGATCATGGTATCTAGTCCCACCACTTCATGGCCAGTATGGGGAAACAATGAAAATAGTGACAGACTTTATTTTCTTGGGCTCCAAAATCACTGTAGATGATGACTACAGCAATGAAATTAAAAGATGCTTGCTCCTTGGGAGAAAAGCTATGACAAACCTAGACAGCATATGAAAAATCTAATACATCACTTTGCTGACAAAGATCCATATAGTCAAAGCTATGGTTTTTCTAGTAGTCCAATAGTCATGTATGGATGCTTGAGTTGGACCATAAAGAGGGCTAAGTGCTGAAGAATTGATGCTTTTGAACTGTGGTGCCAGAGAAGACTCTTGAGAGTCCCTTGGACAGCAAGGAGATCCAACCAATCCATCCTAAAGGAAATCAGTCCTGAATATTCATTGGAAGGACTGATGCTGAGGCTGAAACTCCAATACTTTGGCCACCTGATGTGGAGTCAATCATTGGAAAATATTCTGATCCTGGGAAAGATTGAAGGCAGGAGGAGAAGGGGATGACAGAGGTTGGGATGGTTAGATGGCATCACTGACTCAATGGACAGGAGTCTGAGCAAGCTCCAAGAGATGGTGAAGGACAGGGAAGCCTGGTGTACTACAGCCTATGGAGTCGCAGAGTCGGACATGACTGAGCAACTGAATAACAAAAACTTTCTGCTAACTCCACTTCTCTACCTCAATAAGACTTCCTTCTCAAATTTTCCATAACTATGTTATTACTGCTTTTTGTATCTTCTCATACCCTTAGTACCAATATATAACATCTCATTATGATACGTTTTACTTATTAATATAATTGCACTTTTGATAATTCATGCTTTTATTTTTTGCTAGTAAATTAAACTGTGACCTACAAAGGCAACTTTCAATGTTTTTTTTTTTCCCCTACATTCTCAAAACAATCATCACAGTGCTAAGTATAGAGAAGGTGATCATTAAATGGATGTTTCAATTTAAATTAATAATTCACATTCTTGCATTCATTTATCCTAAGTTTATGAGCACCTACTATGTGTAAGGCACTGGGTTCACTGTCATCAAGGAAGCAAATAAATATATGATACATAATCTCTCTTATGAAGGCATGTATAATCCAGCTGTGCATGTGAAGATTTAGCGATACAAGACTACCATTCAGAAAAGATGTCAAGAAGCAATGCATGATTAAGAGAAATGAGGAAACAAAATCAGTGATTCTGGGATCAGAAAAAGAGCTAAACTGGGTCTTTAAAGAGATAAAATGTTTCTTTTTATTTAAAACATAGAGAGGTTGAGAATATTTCAGGCAGTAAAAATGGACTAAGTGAGAAGGAAAGAAATGAGAATTCAAGGTTTATGTAGAGGATTGGGGAGAAAATTAAGTTTAAAAAGTTGATTAAGGTCAGAAATTGAACAGCCATGGAGGTCTAATTTAGTTTTCCAGACATAATTCTTTTAAAATAGCCATTTACTGAGCACTTAATATGTGACTGGTGGTTTACATACATACATACATAGCTGGCAATTGTTGCATGTTGGATACTGGGCATCCATTTCCTCATTCTCCTAATACTCTGATTTTCTCTTGAGAAGAATCTAATGGGACTATAACTAGAAGCCTTACCCTATTGTAGTGAAAGGGCAAACAATTAAATTGACAGTGACTGAAGTTTCAGTTTATCTTATCCTAAACCATGATTAGACTACTTTGGTTATGAGGTCCTGTGTTTTTGCCTTCCTAGGTATCCAGAGATACTTCAGTTCCTGCCTGTTTCCAGACCTGACTCACCAGTCTTCAACAGATTCTGTGAGACCTCGTTATTTTCCAATGAATTAAATTTTGAGTCAAACAGCCAGAGTTGTTTTATATTGCTTGTAACTGAAAAGTCCTAAGTGACATATTATTATTAGGAATTAGTTGGGCTTTCCTCATGGCTCAGATGGTGAAGAATCCGCCTGCCAAACAGGAGACCTGGGCTCGATCCCTGGGTCAGGAAGATTCCCTGGAGAAGGGAATGGATCTCCACTCTAGTATCCTTGCCTGGAGCATTCCATGGACAGGGGAGTCTGGCGAGCTACCGTCCATGGGGTTCCAAAGAGTTGAACATGACTGAGCAACTAACATTTTAATTCACTGTTACGAATTAGTTATGTATTATTTTCCACTTTTCATTGATAAAGAGAATGTGGATTGGTGAGATTAAGTAACATTCCAAGGCCATACTAGCAACTGGTAAATATGTGTATGATTGACTCTAATCTAATTCTAAAAAATTATTTACCAAGACTCAAACCCAAGTTTGTCTGACTTCAAAACTGTTGTTTCTTTTTTTCCCTTTACCACTCTGCCTTTCAATGAAGATTCACTGCAGAGTTTCAAGAAGGGTAGAATATGATGAAAACGGCATTTTAGAAGGGTTAGCTTCACAATAGAATATAGGCTAGAAGGGAAGGAAGAGAGCTTGAGGTAGGGAGATAGATGACAAGGATGAGGTAAATGACTCAGATGGAAAATAACAGTGGTCTGAAACAATGAAATCACAGAATGCATGAGAGTACAGAAGGGAATAGTAAATAGAATACTTTATCAGTTGTCATAGCTATATCTCTAAAATGTGCATCCTATCAGTTTATACTATTGTATAATGACTTTGGTTCTGTGGTTTTAAATTTCAATACAGTAAGCATATGTCTTTTTACTGAATTAAACAGAATCTCATAGTAAGCATATTACAAACTTAGAAGCAAATTCATATCATTTGTAGTTAAACTATATATACATCACTTGTAGAAAAAAAATGCACTTTGTCTAGTAATTTTATGATCAAGCAATATTTTATGGCTTTAAATTCTTTCAAATCATCAGAAAGCCACAGGAAGGAAAGGATGTCACAAAATCCAAACAGTTATTTGTAAGTGTTGGCCTAAGTTTTCCCCACAAAGTTAAAAATAAATGGCTCAGAAGAATGGTTAGTCTACTCATGGTCTTCACTTTCCAGGCAACCTGAGCCTCTAGAAGCAAGAATCCTTTTCTGCATTAAAAATAGCTGTACATGGGGAGAAGAGAGGAGAGCGTGAAATGTATGAGAAGAGTAACATGGAAACTTACATTACAATATATAAAATAGATAACCAACAGGAATTTGTTCTATAGCTCATGAAACTCAAACAGGGGCTCTGTTTCAACCTAGAGGGGTGGGATGGGTAGGGAGATGGGAGGGAAGTTCAAAAGGGAGGGGATATATGTATACCTATGGCTGAATCATGTTGAAGTTTGACAGAAAACAACAAAATTCTGTAAAGCAATTATCCTTCAATAAAAAATAAACTAAAAAAACAGCTGTACAAGTCAATAGGATATGAGTTTTGAAATAAGTTGAATGGAAACGATTTGAATGAAAGAAATGTATACAGATCAGGCTATATGAGCGTGGCTCAAGCAAAAGCTACTTCTTATTTTGCAAAAGCAATAATTGGGACAGTACTCAAGCTCTTTGTATAAACCTTGTTTGACTAATAAAATACAATGCAAATTTCATTTAAACAATGTTATTCATTGTCACTGCAATTTTTTTTTCTTTTTAGTTATAAAAATAATATGTGCTCATTGTTTAAATTCAAGAAGGAACATACCTCAACATAATAAAAGCTATATGTGACAATCCCACAGCAAACATTATCCTCAATGGTGAAAAATTGAAAGCATTTCCCCTAAAGTCAGGAACAAGACAAGGGTTCTCACTCTCACCATTACTATTCAACATAGTTTTGGAAGTTGTGGCCATAGCAATCAGAGCAGAAAAAGAAATAAAAGGAATACAGATTTGAAAAGAAGTATAACCCTCACTGTTTGCAGACGACATGATCCTCTACATATAAAACCCTAAAGACTTCACCAGAAAATTACTAGAGCTAATCAATGAATATAGTAAAGTTTCAGGATATAAAATTAACATGCAGAAATCCTTTGTATTCCTATACACTAAAAATGAGAAAACAGAAAGAGAAATTAAGGAAACAATTTCATTCACCATTGCAATGAAAAGAATAAAACACTTAGGAATATATCTACCTAAAGAAACAAAATACCTATATACAGAAAACTATAAAACACTGATGAAAGAAACCATAGAGGACACAAATAGATGGAGAAATATATCATGTTCAAAATGGAGAAAAGACAATATCATAACAAGTGGTGCTGGGAAAACTGGTCAACCACTTGTGAACGAATGAAACTAGAACATTCTCTAACACCATACACAAAAACAAACTCAAAATCGATTAAAGATCTAAACGTAAGATCAGAGTCCATAAAACTCCTAGAGGAAAACACAGGCAAAACACTCTCTGACATAAATCAGAGCAGGATTCTCTATGACCCACCTCTCAGAGTAGTGGAAATCAAAGCAAAAATAAACACATGGGACCTAATTAAACTTAAAAACTTTTTCACAACGAGGGAAAGTATAAACAAGGTGAAAAAACAGCCTTCAGAATGGGAGAAAATAATAGCAAATGAAGCAACTCACAAAGAATTAATCTCAAAAATATACAAGCAACACCTGCACCTCAATTCCTGAAAAATAATCGACCCAATTAAAAAATGGGCCAAAGAAATAAACAGACATTCCTCCAAAGAAGACATACAGATGGCTAGTAAACACATGAAAAGATGCTCAACATCATTCATTATTAGAGAAATAGCAATCAAAACCACAATGAGGTACCATTTTACCCCAGTCAGAATGGCTGCGATCCAAAAGTCTACAAGTGATAAATGCTGGAGAGGGTGTGGAGAAAAGGGAACCCTCTTACACTGTTGGTGGGAACGCACACTAGTAAAGCCAATATGGAGAACAGTGTGGAGATTCCTTAAAAAACTTGAAATAGAACTGCCATATGACCCAGCAAACCCACTGCTGGGCATACACACCGAGCAAACCAGAATTGAAAGAGACACATGTACCCCAATGTTCATTGCAGCACTATTTATAGTAGCCAGGACATGGAAGCAACCTAGATATCCATCAGCAGAAGAATGGATAAAAAAGCTGTGGTACATATAGACAATGGAATATTACTCAGCCATTAAAAATAATACATTTGAATCAGTTCTAATGAGGTGCATGAAACTGGAGCCTATTATACAGAGTGAAGTAAGCCAGAAAGAAAAATACCAATACAGTATACTAACACATATATATGGAATTTAGAAAAATGGTAACAATAACCCTAGATGTGAGACAGCAAAAGAGACACAGATGTATAGAACAGTGTTTTGGACTCTGTGGGAGAAGGTGAGGGTGGGATGATTTGAGAGAATAGCACTGAAACATGTATATTATCATATATGAAACAGATTGCCAGTCCAGGTTCAATGCAGGAGACATGGTGCTCAGGGCTGGTGCACTGGGATGACCCAGAGGGATGGGATGGGGAGGGATATGGGAGGGGGCTACATGATGGAAATACATGTACACCCATGGTTGATTCATGTCAATGTATGACAAAACAACTACAATATAGTAAAGTAATTAGCCTCCAATTAAAATAAATAAATTTTAAAAATTAGCAAATGAACACTTTACGTATGATTGTATATCTTTTATAGTTCCTTGAACAACTCTGAGGATAGGGGTGCTGATCCTCTGTGCAGTCAAAAATCTTGTGTATAGCTTTAGTGTGTGCCATAGTATCCACAGCTTTGCATCCTGGGGTTCAACTAACTGTGGCTTGTGTAGTACTGTGATATTTATTGAAAAATATGCATGGGTCCATGCAGCTCAAAACTGTTGTTGCAGGGTCAACTGTACTTGAGTAAAATTGTTTTAAAAAGAACTAATTTTTTTACTCAGAAAAAATCTGTCTAGAAGAACTAAGAAAAAAAACCAGTAAGTCCAAAAATAAATGAATTTGCAATGCTTGGCTTCTTAAACATCTACAACAAAAGATAATGCTAGAGCAGTTTTTATTGTGTATTGTGTTTGTATGGCAGGGGTGGTGGTAGAATTGTGTATATTATCATAACAGGGAAGGTATAAACAGATGTCCAAGAGTCATGTTCAACCTGAAGTAGATTCTGTGTTAACCATCTCATGTAGAACTATGAACATTTAACCCAGCAAAAGAATATCATATAACAATGGAACAGAGATCATATTACTATACAAGTAACAACTATTTCTGTTTTATTGACTATGCCAAAGCCTTTGACTGTGTGGATCACAATAAACTGGAAAATTCTTCAAGAGATGGGAATACCAGACCACCTGATCTACCTCTTGAGAAACCTATATGCAGGTCAGGAAGCAACAGTTAGAACTGGACATGGAATAACAGACTAGTTCCAAAAAGGAAAAGGAGTACGCTAAGGCTGTATATTGTCACCCTGCTTATTTAACTTATATGCAGAGTACATCATGAGAAACGCTAGGCTGGAAGAAGCACAAGCTGGAATCAAGATTGCTGGGAGAAATATCAAAAACCTCATATATGCAGATGACACCACCCTTATGGCAGAAAGTGAAGAGGAACTAAAAAAGCCTCTTGATGAAACTGAAAGAGGAGAGTGAAAAAATTGGCTTAAAGCTCAACATTCAGAAAACAAAGATCATGGCATCTGGTCCCATCACTTCATGGGAAATAGATGGGGAAACAGTGGAAACAGTGTCAGACTTTATTTTTCTGGGCTCCAAAATCACTGCAGATGGTGACTGCCGCCATGAAATTAAAAGACACTTGCTCCTTCAAAGGAAAGTTATGACCAACCTAGATAGCATATTGAAAAGCAGAGCTATTACTTTGGCAACAAAGGTCCGTCTAGTCAAGGCTATGGTTTATCCAGTGGTCTTTTATGGATGTGAGAGTTGGACTGTGAAGAAAGCTGAGTGCCAAAGAATTGATGCTTTTGAACTGTGGTGTTGGAGAAGACTCTTGAGAGTCCTTTGGACTGCAAGGAGATCCAATCAGTCCATCCTAAAGGAGATCAGTCCTGGGTTTTCTTTGGAAGGACTGATGCTGAAGCTGAAACTCCAGTACTTTGGCCACCTCATGTGAAGAGTTGACTCATTGGAAAAGACTCTGATGCTGGCAGGGATTGGGGCCAGGAGGAGAAGCGGATGACAGAGGATTAGATGGCTGGATGGTTTCACCAACTCAATGGACATGAGTTTGAGTGAACTCAGGGAGTTGGTGATGGACAGGGAGGCCTGGCGTGCTACAATTCATGGGGTCGCAAAGAGTTGGACACGACTGAGCGACTGGACTGAACTGAATTTAATTTACAGATAGCCTTATGAAGAAAAATAGCATACTATATATTAGCACTAATACTTAAAATAGAAAAAAATATGGTATTATACATAAATTAAATTCATTATATGAATACAATATTTATTTTCTTTTAGGGACCTGCCATTATAAAATTAACTAATAGACGAAAATAAGCTACAGAAGTAAGTGTGTCTTGAGATACCTAAAGTAATGCATGCACATCAAAAATAGACCATTGTTAGAAAAAGGCACCTAAAATCTATGGCTTGGTGTGTGTGGGGGTACTTCCAATCATAAACCAGCATAGCTCATTAATATATTATCTTTGTATGAGGTTTTTTTCACAAGTATTTTTTCTCTTTTTACTCTCCCTGTTCCATTCCAAATTTTTCTGTATTGGCATGAGTGATTAAGAAACTAATGCTTGAAAAGCATGTAAACAATGCTCTAAGTAGGTAATTTTAGAATGAAAGCTGTGGTTGAGCCTTATTTATCCAATATCATAAATTAGAAGAGAGGTATTTTCTAAAAGAGTCACAGTTGTCTTAAATCAAGGCCAAAATTATTTCACCATTAGGATTTCAACCACTGATTAGTTTTTTCTCAATTCAGCATAAAAACAAAGGAAATGAATAAGCAATTCCCAAGTGGACGATAAACATATGAAAAAGATATTCAATTTTACCACTAATCAAAGAAATACAAATGCATAATAATAAGAAATTAACTTAGAGATGTTTATTAAAATGTGAATGGTGACTATCAGCATGTTTTGAGTTATTTTAAATTTATTTTTTGGAATTCAACATACTGACTTTCTTCAATCCATATTATTTCTAGAAAATATAAAGTTATTTTAAAAACTGCCTCCTTAGTTATTTACAGATAAATTATGGAGATTGGATCAGGCTTTCCTGGTGGCTCAGATAGTAAAGAATCTGCCTACAGTGCAGGAGACCTAGGTTTGATCCCTGGGTGGGGAAGATCCTCTGGAGAAGGTAATGGCTACCCACTCCAGTATTTCTTGCCTGGAGAATTCCATGGACAGGAGACCCTGGCACACTACAGTCCATGGGGTCACAAAGAGTCAGAAGTGACTGAGCACCTAACACTTTAACTAACTTTATGGAGAATGGATCAGAAAACAGAATTCAGAAATAGAACCAAATGATTTAGTTAATATAGTGAAGGTGGCACTTCAAATAAGTGTGAGATAGAAAGATTATCAAATAAGTGATACTCAAAATATTAACTAGCTAATAAAAATACATTAAAAAGTCTGAATCCCAAACTCATTGCTCACTTCAAAATACTAATTCTTGTTGGTACAAAACTTAACATGTATATTAAACCATTAAAGTACTATAAAATATAAGTTCCTTCATTAACAAAATATGTCCATCATTTTAAGGGAAAATAATAATTTGTAGAACAATATTTACAGCATAGCTTCACTGATTTACATCATTGTTTCCATAGTATATATTTTAATTAAAATTATAAAAATGAAAGGATATGCACACAGTAAGTTTTAGTCAGCATTATATCATCATCCTCTACCACATGTGCCTAGCAAATGGCAGGCACAGAAATATAATAGTTGAATGACTAAATAAATGAACTGATGCATTGTTGGTGTAATTGCAAATTGTGATAATTTTTTCTGGAGAGAAGTTTTGCACTATGTATCAAAGAGTAAAATGAACAAGCAGTTTATTTCAGGACTCTCATTTCTAGGAATTCATCATATGGCTAATTTTTAAAAGTGCATAGCGTAGGTTTCCGAGATAACTATTTTGTAACAGGAAAAATATGTGTACAAGTAGAGAGGTAGTATAAGTAGCTGCAGTACAATAGGAATCTGGTTAAATTAAGGGAAATATTTCCATGGAATATGCATCTATTTAAAAATGAGATGTTCAACCATTTACTGTGAAAGTATAGTCACAATTAATTGATAAATGAGCAGATTACAAAACACAATATGATGTCACATAGATAAAACATCATATGTAAACACATTTGTATATATTTACAAAGAAAATTCTGGAAGAAAATGTATCAAAATTCTAACAGTGGTTATCATTTGATTAAGATTGTGTTTGTATTATCATTGAAATTCTCTATGCTGTATTTTTCCTTACAATGCTTACATACTTTGACAATCAGGAATAAATAATAAAAGTAAATTCATTTACAAAATAGAAATAAAAGTGTTTCCTAATTTAAAAAAAAATACAACTAAATAAGCACAAATTCTGTAATAAAAAGGAAAGATAAGGATTAATCTAACTTTAATACTTTTCCTCATTTGAAATGAATAATTCATCATATTTTATATTTTAATTTGTTACTTGTAGTCTATGAGCAAGTATAGAAAAGTGAATGTGATTAATTAGGTTATTTTCTACATTAGTATTCCAAATCACCTCTGTGGATTTTTCTGCTTCCATGGAACTAACAATATATCTTCCAATTAAAAGACTACATCTTGTGAATTTTTATTCAAATATAGATAGGTAATGCTTGTCATTCATAAAAATGGGCTAAATATGTTCCTTACCTTTCAATGAAAAGTAAACACTGGTCTTTTTGGTTGTACCAAGGGAGTCGTTCTGTTGCAGAAAAGAATCCTGTAAATAAGAATAACATATACCTGTTTTTAAACTTCATTTTGCAAAAATTTATTCATCTATTACTGGACCTGTAAATCATACTTCAGTATGGCTAGAATTTTACAATGTTAGAAGGAAACTGGTGGCAGATGACATTGTAAAGTACACCCTGACAGAGGATGCAGTTTCATCAGCACAGATTCCCCCTCCCATCCTGCTATTCGTGAAATTAAAAGCTGCTGCACGAAAGTATAGAACAAATCATCTGCTTTTAAATAATACTACCTAACATTTGAATGCCCGACTACAAGGTTGTTAAAAGCATGGAGAAGGACTACGTGGCAAATCACCAGCAAGGATGGGGTCTATTATATGTCAGCTTAAAAAGAGAAATACAGTAAAAATGGTGTAACTGACTCACGGTAACATGGGTTCGCAAACATTGTAGACGGATATAAACCAGGCTTGCCAAACATCACAGACAGCACTTATTAAAGCTGCTACGTGGAATTCAATATGCCTGCTTTCTAGCCCCTCCCCCCTTCGCCAATAAACGACTCCCACTTTTTCCCCAGTGTAAAACTACATGCTCTTAAGACATTCAGATAAAAGAAAGAGAATTAAAAAAAAAATCCATAATCATACTATCCAATGATGCCATTTGGAGCATTTTCTTCCAATTTTTTAAAAACAGCTTTTTGTCACGAGGCCTCTGACAAACCAAACGGGAATTAAGGATAAGCGGATGGGAGGATACTCCTCTTCCTTTGTTAGGAACCATGACTAGTATTTTTACCTCATATCTAAGCTTTTTTTTTTTTTTGAAATTATAAATCGATAGAACTTTGAGGGGAAAAAAACGTCTTCAGTGGTGTCTGCCTCAGCAACCAAGGAGCGGCTGGAAAGGAAGGCGGAGCCTAGAGGCGGTGGTGTGCTTGCGCACTTATTGGGCTGAGGCATTGTCAATCAAGGTCAATCAAGTTTGCCCAGCAAATGAGGTGCGAGCTAAAGGCACACTGGGAACTAAATGAACTGGAGGTCTGACTGCGAGGGGAGGGGGCTCAAGATGTAAGCAGCGAAGAGATCTCGGGCTCTCGCAATGCGACATTCAGCTGCGTCACACCTCAGCCGCAGCTGCAGCTCAGAGAGGCCTTCCTTGCCTCCACCACTTTCGCCCAGGCCTCCGCTGCCGCTGCCACCTCTGGTGTAATCACCTCGGCCCAGCCGCGCCCCGCCCAGCGCTCCTGCTGCCTTCACCGCTGCCACCTCCTCAGCCCCGGCTTCCGCCGCCACCACCCAAGCATCCGTGAGTCATTTTCTACCCATCTCTGGGCACGCGGTAGTGACCACCCTAAGAGGTTTGCAGACTTGCAGAATGGCAGAAGCGGATCCTAACAGGGTCTCGGAACCTGCCGCCCAGGGGGTGGATGGAGAGATGGTAGCTATCTCGTCTAGCGATTCTGGGGACGAATCTGACAGCAGCAGTTCTAGCAGCAGCAGTAGTTGCAGAAGCAGCAGTGGCCGCAGCCCCTTCTATAGAAGTATAAGTGTACCTGGGCCCTCCAGAAGTGTGTGGCAGGCTCCGTCAGGTAGAAGTTTCGTGGATCAGCTGCCTCGGGCAGTTAGAAATCGTGTGCAGGCTCTCAGAAATATTCAAGACGAATGTGACAAGGTAGACGCCCTATTCTTAGAGGCAATTCACGATCTCGAACGAAAATATGCTGAACTCAATAGGCCTCTGTACAACCGCCGATTTCAAATCATCAACGCAGAATATGAGCCCACGGAAGAAGAATGTGAATGGAATTTGGAGGATGAGGTATTCAGCAGCGATGAAGAGATGCAGGAAGACTAGTGAGATGCCTGCTTTAGAGGGTGAGGAAGAAGAGGATGACCTGGAAGCAAAACTGAGGTCAAGGGTGAAGAATATGTAACACCAAAAGAAAATTCCGAAGCAAAGACTGAAGAAAAAGCAGAATCCAAAGATGCTCTTGAGGCCAGTCCTGAAGTAAAAGAAGATCCAAAAGAAGCCCTCCAGACAAAGGCAGAAGATAAAGGGCAGACTAAAGCAGCAGAGGCTAAGACGAGGACTCCAGGAAAAGAGGCACCAAAAAGAGTTCCTGAGGTCACGCCTAAAGAAAGAGCTCTTAAAAGGGCTTGCAAAGGAAAGCCTAAAAGAGAAGATCCTAAAGGCATTCCCGACTACTGACTGACTGTGTTCAAGAATGTTGACAAGCTGGGGCCCATGATTCAGAAGTATGATGAGCCCATTCTGAACTTCCTGTCCGATGTTAGCCTGACGTTTTCAAAACCCAGCAGGCCTGTAAGTTACACATTTGAATTTTGCTTTCTACCCAATCCATACTTCAAGACTGAGGTGCTAACCAAGAGATATATAATAAAGTCAAAGCCAGATAGCAATGATCCCTTCTTCTCTTGGGGCTGGGAAATCCAAGATGGCAAAGGCTGTAAGATAGATTGGAGAAGAGGAAAGGATGTCACAGTGACAACCACCCAAAGTCACACAGCAGCTACTGGACAAGTTGAAACCCAGCCAAGAGTGGTTCCTAATGCAGAATTCTTCAATATCTTTAGCCCTCCTGAGATTCCTACTATCGGAAAGCTTGAACCACGAGAAGATGCAATCCTTGATGAAGATTTTGAAATTGGTCAAACTTTACATGATAACGTCATCCTGAAATCAATCTATTACTATACAGGAGAAGTCAACGGTGCCTATGATTTTGGTAAAGATTATGGAAACAGGAAATAACAAAAATATAAGAGGCTGCATGAAAGAATTTTCAGGAATCTCAAATTTCAAGCAGAAGTGAAACAGGTTTATATAGCCTTGAAAAAACCTTCCCTGTAATCTCAACACTAGTATTCCTCATAGTCTTGAGTTTTTGTACTTTCTTGGTAGCCTAAAATATTGTCTTAAATTGTCTTAAATCTCAGTTTATTCTATCTAGCCTGTTGTTGTGTAATATTCTTCAAAACATGTAACTTGCTGTCAGTTATCTAAAGCATGTTGTTTGGTGCTACAAAGTTTTAATTTTTGTGAAATTTTTTGTTGTGTTCCTATTACAATATAGCTGTGAAAACTATCAGAATTGTTAACTAAGACAATATTTTCTTGAAATAAAACAAAGTTCCTGAAATATCAATGCAAGTGTTTTTTTTCCAGACCGGAAGACTAAGGCTTTAAACCTGCTTTGTACTAGCTGTTCCTTCATTTGCTACAGAAATACAATATTATACTCTTGAACAGCACATTGTGGAATTTGACTGCTTGAAAAAAGATTAGCATATATTTAATAATGTCCATCGAATCATGTATGATATGACTGAGCATGTTAATGTGACATAGTGATTTATAAATTTAAGTATAATGAAGTTACTGTTTACTGCTGCTGCTAAGTCGCTTCAGTCATGTCCGACTCTGTGCGACCGCATAGAGGGCAGCCCACCAGGCTGCCCCATCCCTGGGATTCTCCAGGCAAGAACACTGGAGTGGGTTGTCATTTCCTTCTCCAATGCATGAAAGTGAAAAGTGAAAGTGAAGTTGCTCCATCATGTCCTACTCTTAGCGACCCCATGGACTGCAGCCTACCAGGCTCCTCCATCCATGGGATTTTCCAGGCAAGAGTACTGGAGTGGGGTGCCATTGCCTTCTCCTACTGTTTACTACTGAGGTGTTAATATAACATAGTATTTTTTTTTAAATCTGCTAATCTTATCCTGTATAACTGTGAACTAAAGGTACTAACCACATTTTCTTTGTAATATGTTCTACTTTGCCTTTCATTGAAAATGATCACTTTATATCATTTGATATTTATTTTTCATGTTCTACTGCAACCTAAAATAAAGAAATGTCAAATAAAGTGTATCATGCTATAAAAATCTACAATATTTGCCTCATTATAAAAAACGTGTTGCTTACTATAGAAAAAGTAGGGAATCCTTAGGAAAAGGGATATTTTAAAATATATGATTATAATTAACATTTTGATGCATTTGCTAAATCTTAGGTCTTTTTTAGAGGATATACATTCAAATGATTGTAGAAAAATGGGACAGGGGAGAAGGACTAAAATAAGGGGGAGAGGAAGAGAAGGGGAAGAGGGTTGAAGTAGAGAAAGTGGGGAGGGAGAGGGAGGGTGAGGAGAGGGTGGAAGGAGAACAGAGTGGAAGAGAGAAGGATGGGAAATGAGAGGGGAGAAGGGAAGGGAGGAGGGTAGGGAGTGGAAAGAATGGGAAGAAGTGGGGATGGGGAAGGGGGGAGATTGGCAGGAGTGCCTCACCCAGAAAGGACATCAATAAAAGTTTTCACTTCCCAGAGTAGGATCTGAAATGACCCAAGCCCATCTTCCACTGTGACTTGGGAGAAGGTCTCCCTCCCTTGTGTGGTTTATTTTTCCTTTTAAGTAATATTATGCATGATCCTAAGATTTAGGTTTGAATTTATTTTAAGGAGGAGACCTCTTAAACTCAGTTTACCAGAGTGCTTTGTACTAGGCACAAAGTCACGAGCACAGCAAATAATGCTTTATTTCACATCTGCCATTTCCCCAACTGCATATATTTTCTTCAAGACCTTACAGGAAAGATGTTGCAGCAGGAGGAAGACAGGGTTTGCAAATTTCAGGGTCTCTTGCCATGAAATTACCTAATAATCTTCCCAGATCCCACCATATATAGTTTAGTATCTTGCATTTATCCCTGCTTAACAGTAGCCCATCATGTCTATGTGTTTGTTGTGTGCTCAGCTGCTTCAGTTGTGTCCGACTCTTTGTGACCCCACAGAGCAGAGCCTGCCAGGCTCCTCAGTCCACGGGATTTCCCAGGCAAGAATACTGGAGTGGTTTGCCATGCCCTCCAAGCAGTCTTCGCAACCCAGGGATTGAACTCGTGTCTCCTGCATTGCAGGCAGATTCTTTACCCCTGAGCCACTGAGAAGCCCCTTCATGTCAATAAATGTAAAAATGTTCCAACCCAGGAAATATATGTTTAACCAGTCATGCATGTTTGGATATTTAGGTTATGATATATACAAAATCAGGAAGCAAATGATTGCTTTTAGCAATAGCTGTGCTATTCTAAGAGTGCCTGTATTTTAGTTCTGAGACTTTTGCATCCATCGAGAAAATGGTGTGACAGCAGATTTACTTATAAGCCACTGCCAAATAGAAGACTAGTAAATAGCATGGACCAGGCTCACTATGGGCTACCCAGGTGGTGCAGTGATAAAGACTCTGCCTGTCAATGTAAGAGACTCAAGAGATGTGGGTTTGATCCCTGGTACAGAAAGGTCCTCTGGAGGAGGAAATAGCAACCCACTCCAGTATTCTTGCCTGGAAAATTCCATGGACAGAGGAGCCTGGTAGTCCATGGGGTCTCGTAAAGAGTTGCACATGACTGAACACACACACAGACATACACACACACAACACCTGGGTCACTGCTGCAGAGGTTCTCAAATGGGATCATATACCATGCTTGCCAGTCATCACAGATAGTAGAGCCCTTAAAATTTCTACATGGAATGCAACATCCTTATTGCAGCTTAGCACACTTACCGAAGTATTTAGCCCTTTCCTGCTCTGTATTTTCCAGTATTAAAGGAACACATGCCATTATGGAATATTTGCAGAATAAAAGGAGAAATGCAGATAATAATCATTCAGAAGCACACTACAGGAAGATTGGTGTACGGAGATTGGTGTATTTTCTCCCAGTTCATCTCTTTAATTTGGTTCTACCAAAAGTTCTTTTCTCAAATCAAGTTGGGTGGGCATAAGAAACTAATTGGAAAGACAACTTACTGGTCTTTTCAGGTTAAGTCTGGTGGGGGTTGGGGTGGGAAGCTGACAGATGTCCTAGATTTTTTAATCAGTATAGCTAGGATTCTGGGAATGCAAAATGTGGGAGGTGGGTGCTTCAACCACCTAGGCTTAGTCAAAGGTAAAAAGAGCCAGGAAAGCCGATGAGCTTGCACGTTCGTTGGGCTGCAGGTTTGTCCATCACACTCTCAGCCAATGAATGATGCCAGAAAAAAAAAAAAAAAAAAGCTGGCTGGGAATGCAGTTCACTGGCAGGGGGCAGAGGCGTGAGAAGGGTCTTATGGGGTCTTCCTCAGTGCTTTCTACTAGTGTGCTGTTTCCTTTGGCAGTAATTAAGGATGAGGCCAGCCGTTTCCTTTCTTCCCCCAGCCCGACCTAAGAGATCTTCACCTCCTCCGCTGCTGCAGTCGTCCCCGCATTCTCTTTTGAGAGTTTTTAGCAACCTGAATTTGGCCCTGAGCGTCCAGGTCGTCACTCTAAAAGTTTGTTGTTTCCCTTTAACACGGCAAACGTAGATAATGGAAGGGCTTTCCTAAGCAGCAGCAGGGGCTTCTGAAGAGGTCAGGGAAGAAGAGTTAATTAGGAAAGAGGCCACACAGATAATCAAATGATGCAAATGCTCCCATTCTGACTGGGTCTAATAGTACAAGTCTCCTAGACCTCAAAGAGCTTCAGGGGTTAAGTGATTACGGTAGAAGCTGAGTTTGAAAAGGAATTGGCCGCTTTGGAAAAAATGATAAATCCTCACTGGATTAGGTGTTCGCGAGGATTAGGACTACCTGCAGTATAATAACTCCAACACACATGCATTCAAATTTTATGTTTTGTGTTTTTTTTTGTGAGTGTCTTTTAAATTTAAATATGAAAAATGTAAGTATTGTAACACACAGCATTTAGAAATACACTTCTTTATAAGAGATGTAGAACACAACACATTCTGTAAAGCCTCTGTGTAGTTTAGTCCTTATGATGCCCTTTTAGAGTGTAACTGGGAAAATTATCAGAACTCCACTGAAGCTAATATTTACTTGAGGAAAAAAAAGTACTTTACAGAGCCAGTTTACATGTGTGATGTCTGCTCCTCAGAGATACAAAGAGTTTAAATCAACTTGGACCAGATGTATCTTAGAATTGTGCTATAAATTATGAATTATTTATTATGCTATAGTACTTTACATATAGTACATTATTATCACTGACTTAAAGTAACATAGAGTTATGAATTTTTAATAACACATTAATACCACTTCTAAATTATTTATGTTTTAAAATTTTGTATGACAGAGGTATTTCCAAAGAAAAAATAAACATAATGGAGCTATTATTTCCTTCTGTGTTGCTAGTAAAAGTGTTTGCAAGTGGTTTTCTCATCTTTTACTCATAAGTTATGTAAACTAAGGTTATTAAGTATATCTTTGCAGTATGCTTCACTGAAAGTTATCACTTTATTATTATTTTATTATATCTTGATTATAAAATACATCCATTACAGAAAATATGGAAAATATACTGAAAAGTATAAAAATTATTTTAAACAATCATATCTTCAAAGATATCCACATTTCACATGAAAATATTTATATCTATCTTTATTAATATACTGCTATCCCTTTAACTTTTCATTTGATGTATTTTGGAACCCTTTCTCAATCACAGCATGTAAACTTCATTCTGCTTAACATAATATATCATAATGTATTTCATCAGTTTCTTATGGGCATTTAGGTTAGGAGAATCTTTTTTCTTTTTTTTTCCAGGAAACTTTTAGCTTTATATACAAATTGGTAAGATAGCACAAAGTTTACAAATATGCCACATTTAGTTTCACTTGCTATTTAAATCTTATGGTAGTATGGTATGTTTTTCACAATTAATAAAGAGAACATGATACATAATTATTAACTATATATTAATATTTTATTCAGATTGCCTTCATTTTTACCTAATGTCCTTTTACAAGCATATAAAATTTCATTGTATATATTTAATGCACCAGCTATGTCTTACTTTTCCACAATAATTTTATTTTGTCTCATCTTTTCATATAAAATTGTATACCTTGGGTATGTTGTTGAATATAACATAATTCCACTTTGACCATTGGGAACTCTTTCAGTTGGCTCCAGTGTCGCTTTGATAGATCCATCTTTTTCTTTTTTTTATCACTTTCTTATTTTCTGGGACTATAAGATGCTCGAGGTTTTTGTTTTTGTTTTTGTTTTTTTTTCTGCCCTGGTCCTAAAAACCATTTCTGCAAAGATTATGGTTCCTTTTATTGGAGACAATATTGGAAGCTGGGTATGCTTCTTCCATAGGTTTTCTTGCTTCTAACCCATTTCAACTGAGAGCACAAGGTAATATATGTATATGTATTAACCTAGGCCTATGATGCTGTGAAAGTGCTGCACTCAATATGCCAGCAAATTTGGAAAACTCAGCAGTGGCCACAGGACTGGAAAAGGTCAGTTTTCATTCCAATCCCAAAGAAAAGCAATGCCAAAAAATGCTCAAACTACTGCACAATTGCACTCATCTCACATGCTAGTAAAGTAATGCTCAAAATTCCCCGAGCCAGGCTTCAGCAATATGTGAACCGTGAACTTCCTGATGTTCAAGCTGGTTTAGAAAAGGCAGAGGAACCAGAGATCAAATTGCCAACATCCGCTGGATCATGGAAAAAGCAAGAGAGTTCCAGAAAAGCATCTATTTGTGCTTTATTGACTATGCCAAAGCCTTTGACTGTGTGGATCACAATAAACTGGAAAATTCTGAAAGAGATGGGAATACCAGACCACCTGACCTGCCTCTTGAGAAATTTGTATGCAAGTCAGGAAGCAAGAGTTAGAACTGGACATGGAACAACAGACTGGTTCCAAATAGGAAAAGGAATACGTCAAGGCTGTATATTGTCACCCTGTTTATTTAACTTATATGCAGAGTACATCATGAGAAATGCTGGACTGGAAGAAACACAAGCTGGAATCAAGATTGCCGGGAGAAATATCAATAAGCTCAGATATGCAGATGACACCACTCTTATGGCAGAAAGTGAAGAGGAACTCAAAAGCCTCTTGACGAAGGTGAAAGTGGAGAGTGAAAAAGTTGGCTTAAAGCTCAACATTCAGAAAACGAAGATCATGGCATCCAGTCCCATCACTTCATGGGAAATAGATGGGGAAACAGTGGAAACAGTGTCAGACTTTATTTTTTTGGGCTCCAAAATCACTGCAGATGGTGACTGCAACCATGAAATTAAAAGATGCTTACTCCTTGGAAGGAAAGTTATGACCAACCTAGATAGCATATTGAAAAGCAGAGACATTACTTTTCCAACAAAGGTCAGTCTAGTCAAGGCTATGGTTTTTCCTGTGGTCTTTTATGGATGTGAGAGTTGGACTGTGAAGAAGGCTGAGCGCCGAAGAATTGATGCTTTTGAACTGTGGTGTTGGAGCAGACTCTTGAGAGTCCCTTGGACTGCAGTGAGATCCAACCAGTCCATTCTGAAGGAGATCAGCCCTGGGATTTCTTTGGGAGGAATGATGCTAAAGCTGAAATTCCAGTACTTTGGCCACCTCATGCCAAGAGTTGACCCATTGGAAAAGACTGTGATGCTGGGAGGGATTGAGGGCAAGAGGAGAAGGGGACGACAGAGGATGAGATGGCTAGATGGCATCACTGACTCGATGGACGTGAGTCTGAGTGAACTCCGGGAGTTGGTGATGGACAGGGAGGCCTGGTGTGCTGTGATTCATGGGGTCGCAAAGAGTCGGACACGACTGAGCGACTGATCTGATCTGATCTGATACTCACATTTCTATATTTAACTACTTATTTCTATATTTAGGTACTCATGAATTTATACTGATGTCTCCAACTCTATAATCTGTTAACACATGGATTAACATGTGTTGATTTATCCTTCCCCTCTTGTTTCTAACATACCACTCCAACAGTTAGAAGCATGGATTCGACTGTCTGCTATCCTTTTACATAATTGTTCATCCCACTATATATTTGAAGTGAGTGGTTTCAAAATTGTTAACCAGTTATCCATGAGAAATACTTTACCCAAAAGAGGACTGTGCTATGCATTGTTCCTTTTTGCTTTATTATTATTATTTTTTGTCTGAATTTCCAACGTTACCTACATTAGAACATTTTTCCACCACCACCTTCATTGAAATTATTTCATATATTTCTAATACAGTTAGATTCTTGTTACAGTTATCATTTCATCTTGGGATCCAACAACTTCTTAAATGTTTTACTTTATTTACATATATAAAGATTTGTATACATTATTCTTTGTGTCATTAAGTTCTATTGGTTTTAACAAATGTATAGGTGTTATATATGCTATATAGTATTATACTGAATAGTTTCTCTAACCTAAGAAAATCCAGATTCTTTGCCTATTTAACTACACCCTCCAGCCCATGGCAACCACTGTGCTTTTAACCATCTTTATAGTTTTGCCTTTTCCAGAGTGTCATATTAATGGAATATTAGTGTATGTAACCCTTTCAGATTAGCTTCTTTGATTTATCAGTATGCATCTATCATTCATTTATGTCTTTTCATGGATCATTTCTATTTGTTGATGAAGAATATTCCATTTTATGAATGTACCATAGGTTTTGGCTCCAGATCTAATATTTTTGACAACCATATTCCATATCTCTTCCCCCAAACTATAAAAACTCAGGCTATTATTATTTGGGGAAATTTTTTTTTTTTTTTGGATTCTTAAATCTACTCTTAGTCATTTTTCCTCCCTCTCTATCCCTGTGCTTTTGTAGATAATTGTAGTGCACTGAGTCTGACTTGAAGAATCTTGGTTTGTTTGTTTGTTTTGCTCTGATAACAAACAGTGACATGCCAGGAGCAGCCAAAGTGAAATCCAAAACTCTGTTACAAGGGTATAGTTTTAAGAGCAACTTTTTCTAATTGATTGTTAATTTTAAGAACTGTCTTTGAATTAAGGGAAAATGTTGCAGTTGCAAAGACTTGGACACAACTGAATGAATAAGCACAAGCCCAAGCAAGGGTTTAGGTAGCTATATGACTTTTTATCTTTCTTCACAACTAATCTGTTGTTTTGACACCATTTATTGAATATTGAATATCCAATGTAATTAATTGCTGCCTTTATTATGTAATCCATTCCCTTATTTGTTTGTACCTATTTCTGGACTGTTTTGTTTAGTAGTGTTATTCTTGTGCCAGTATAAATCTTCTAAAACACATTTCTCATATACATTTTATTATTTGGTAAGAAAGGTCCTTATAAAACTTGTTTTTAAGATTTTGGAGGGATATGTTCATCTATTTATTTTCTGAGATGAACTGTAGTATCAGTTTTTTTCAGGCTCCCTCCCTAAGGCCTATTGATATTTTGATTATTATTTTATGATTTCATTTACATAAAATCAGGAGTATCATATTATTGTCTTCTTATCCAAGGACAAGCTGTGTTTAATATCCTTCAGTAGAATTGTAGAGTTTACCTGTTAAAAGAGGCTTTTAAAGACTATTCAGAGCCTGTTCTTCAGTTTCTTCTTCCTTCATCTACTTTTTGCTTATGCTGTTCTGCTTCTGATTTTTAAATCATCTGTGCTTAGGCATTGTCCATTTTATTTCCAGATTTGAATGGGAGCAACTGTTTGCTGATGTGTGAAGTGGTAGGAGGAATGAGCCTGTGCATCACAGAAACTTCAATTCAGGTTTGTCTCATTCTCTTTCTGAATTGCCATATTTATTTTCTGCTGGAGGCCATTTCTATCTTCAGTTTATAGTATTCTCTACTTTCTCAGCCCTCACTAGTGCCAGCTTTGCATTGAATAGGTCACCATGACTCAGTGAAATGCCTGCTTTAGAGGTATTCTGTGGCAATCTTCTCATTAATTTCTGCTCAACGGACTGGCCAGCATCTTTAGTTACCTGTTGCTTATCTGTCTCCTCATACTGAAGCAGTCTCTAGCTGCCTTCTGAAAATGAAGATGATGTGTTGGTATAATTTCTCCTTAACTCCAGCTCCCTTTTTGTTCTATATTATGAAGCTATTTTCCTAATGGGTCATTTCTTGCTGCTTTCAATGTCTGTCACAGGCCTAAATCAGATATTCACAGCTTGAACAGTTAAGGGAAAAGCAAGCGTTAGCTCAGAGTCCTACAATATTTTTGTTTAAATTTCATTGTAAGTGGAAGATATTCTTTCCAGTGTGTGGCTAAGGATTGTGATGATTTCTTTGATTCAAAGATCATTTCTGCCTTAATTTTTATTTGGATAATTCTGGTGCACAGATTGCTCACAGAGCAATGTAGAAGGGAATCTCCAAGAGGGGATGGGGTATGTCATGTTCCCTAAATGTACTGACCTCAGAAAGCGTTTCTGCAGCACAGCTATTAACAATTCTCCTAACTTATAGTGTTCTAAAATACCAGTCTGGTGAATTTGGCCTTGGACAAATAAGGAAATTAGCCCAGCTTTATCTACTAGTAGAAGTATCCTTCAGAGAAGGCAGTGGCACCCCACTCCAGTACTCTTGCCTGGAAAATCCCATGGACGGAGAGCCTGGTAGGCTGCAGTCCATGGGGTCACTAAGAGTTGGACACGACTGAGCGACTTCACTTTCACTTTTCACTTTCATGCATTGGAGAAGGAAATGGCAACCCACTCCAGTGTTCTTGCCTGGAGAATCTCAGGGACGGGGGAGCCTGGTGGGCTGCTGTCTATGGGGTCACACAGAGTCGGACACAACTGAAGTGGCTTAGCAGCAGCAATAGCAGCAAAAGCATCCTTAATGAGCATTTAAAAATTTTATTTTGAGATAATTAATGACTCACAGAAAGTTGCAAAAATAGTACAGAAAATTCCTGTATACCCTTCACCCAGCTGCAACTAATGGTAATATCTTACATGACTAAATACCCAAGCCAGGAAGTTAACATTGGATAGTCTACAGATGTCATTCAGATTTTGATAGATTTTACGTGCATTCCTCTCTCTCTGTGTGTATGAGTGTGAGTGTGTGTTTGTGTATAGTTCCATGTCATTTTATCACATGTATAGATTCATGGAACTACTACTAAAAATCAAAATTCAAAACTGTTCCTCTTATCCCTAAATTCTGACAACTATTACTTTGTTATCAATTTTGAAATGAAAAAATTATACAGATTGTTACATGAATGGACTTATACAGCATGTAAACTTTTGAGGATGACATATTTTCACTAAGCTAAATAACCTTACAATCCATAGAATTTGTACCTGTATCAATACGCTATTCTTTGTATTGCTGAGTAGTATTCCAGCATGTTAATCACTGATTTATGACTCTTCTATAGGAGAATAATGGTTTCTCTGGTGGCTCAGTCTGTAAAGAATCTGCCTGCAATGCAGGAGATGCAAATTTGATCCCTGGATGGGGAAGATCCCCTGGAGAAGGAAATAGCAACCCACTCCAGTATTCTTGCCTGGGGAAACCCATGGACAAGGAGCCTGGCAGGCTACAGTTCATGGGGTCACAAAAAGTCAGACACAACTTAGCAACAAAACCACCGCAACCACCATAGGAGAATAAAAACAAGTGGAAAAGAAACAGGACTGCCAGTGGCCAGAACCTCCCATAGGGACAAAAAGAAGAATTAAAAGGTCCTTCTTCCGAAAATCTTAAAGTTAACTTCGTGTTCAGTAGCTCAGTTGTGTCTGACTCTGTGACTCCGTGGACTGCAGCACGCCAATCTTCTCTGTCCTTCACCATCTCCTGACACTTGCTCAAATTCACGTCCATTGAGACGGTGATGCCATCCAACCATCTCATTCTCTGTCATACCCTTCTCCTCCTGCCTTCAATCTTTCTCAGCATCGTGGTCTTTTCTAATGAGTCAGCTCTTCGCATCAAGTGGCCAAAGTATTGGAGATTCAGCATCAGTCCTTCCAGTGAATATTCAGCGTTGATCTCCTTTAGGATTGATTGGTTTGATCGCCTTACAAAAAATGCTTATGCAGTGCTTACTGTATGCTAGGAGTATACATGTTATTATTTGTATAATCTTTATTACACATCCATTGGATCATCGAAAAAGCAAGAGAGTTCCAGAAAAACATCTATTTCTGATTTATTGACTATGTCAAAGCCTTTGACTGTGTGGATCACAGCACTGTGGAAAATTCTTAAAGATATGGGAATACCAGACCACTTTACCTGCCTTCTGAGAAATCTGTATGGAGGTCAAGAAGCAGTAGTTAGAACTGGACATGGAAGAACAGACTGGTTCCAAATAGGAAAAGGAGTACATCAAGGCTGTATATTGCCATCCTGCTTATTTAACTTATATGCAGAGTACATCATGAGCAACACTGGGCTGGAGGAAGCACAAGCTGGAATCAAGATTGCTGGGAGAAATATCAATAACCTCAGATATGCAGATGACACCACCCTTATGGCACAAAGTGAAGAGGAACTAAAAAAAGCCTCCTGATGAAAGTGAAAGAGGACAGTGAAAATGTTGGCTTAAAGCTCAACATTCAGAAAGCTAAGATCATGGCATCCGGTCCTATCACTTCATGGGACATAGATGGGGAAACAGTGTCAGACTTTATTTTTGGGGGCTCCAAAATCACTGCAGATGGTGATTGCAGCCATGAAATTAAAAGACACTTAATCCTTGCAAGGAAAGTTATGACCAGCCTAGATAGCATATTGAAAAGCAGAGACATTACTTTGCCAACAAAGGTCCATCTAGTCAAGGCTATGGTTTTTCCAGTGGTCTTGTATGGATGTGAGAGTTGGACTGTGAAGAAAGCTGAGTGCCAAGGAATTGATGCTTTTGAACTGTGGTGTTGGAGAAGACCTTTGAGAGTCCCTTGGACTGCAAGGAGATCCAACCAGTCCATTCTGAAGGAGATCAGTCCTGGGTGATCTTTGGAAGGAATGATGGTAAAGCTGAAACTCCAATACTTTGGCCACCTCATGTGAAGAGTTGACTCATTGGCAAAGACTCTGATGCTGGGAGGGATTGGGGGCAGGAGGAAAAGGGAACGACAGAGGATGAGATGGCTGGATGGCATCACCAACTCGATGGACGTGAGTCTGAGTGAACTCCGGGAGTTGGTGATGGACAGGGAGGCCTGGCATAATGCAATTCATGGTGTCCCAAAGAGTCAGACATGACTGTGGGACTGAACTGAAAGAGTCTAACAATCAATAGGTGTAAGAAGGGGAAAAAAAAAAAAAAAAGCTGAAAACGCGGTTTACTCCTAAGCATCCTTGAGCAGAACCCAAGGGACATTTACAGGAATTGGGCAATACAGACGATGAAAGCTCATATTTGAAGTCTAATAGTCTTGGTATTGACTCCCACTTTTGTCACTTATTGCTGTGTGACCTTTTGCAAGTTACTAAGCCCCTCTAATCCTTGTTTTTCCTATCTCTAAAATGGGCCTATTTATCTGAATGTGTGTATATGTGTGTGTGTGTGCTCAGTCAGTCGTCGTGTCTGACTCTTTGCGACCCCATGGACTGTAGCCTGCCAGACTCCTCTGTCCATGGAATTCCCCAGGCAAAAATACTGAAGTGAGTTTCCATTTCCTTCTCCAGGGGATCTTCCTGACCCAGGGATCCAAGTCACATCTCCTGCGCCTTGTGCATTGGTAGGCTTTATCACTGAGTCACCTGGGAAGCTTGTTATTTGACTACTCATAGAATTATTGTAAGTTTTACATGAGATATTGTTTATCAAGTGCTTTTAGAGTGTTTGACATGCAGTGACCATTCAAATAAGAATTTATTGCTATATTTAGGATAATTGAGTTTTACTTGATAACTCCAGGTAATATATCATGATACTAAAGATGTTAGAGTTGATACTAACTTATTCAGGTTTGTCTGTCTTCAAGGAAGAAAATCCTTTCTCTTTCATGGATTTCATGTAACAGCTACTATTCTTTCTTGAATTTTTCCTCCCTAAATCACTAGCCCAGAACTAATTCCTGGTAAACACCCACCTGCCTGCATACTTCCTTACTCCCTATGTCTGAAGTCCTTGAAGGTGAATTTGAAATTTTATACATTCCTCCAAGGAGTCAGAACACTACCCAGTTTGTTTTCTAACAAAAAGTCTGTGACAAATGCTTTTCTTTGGTAATGTTGAATACATTTGGACCATTCCCAGACCCCAGACATGCATTTCTATGCAAGATAGTGGTTTACAAACCATCGCCAGTGTGAACCTCCTCTTAGTTTTGACCAGGATATTAACTGGGGACATAGAAGTCAGATCAGTGATTTTTATTTATTTATTTTTGCCATGGTTTCTAAAAATGTTCTTTTGGTCAGGAAATTCATTTATAAGAACTGCTTGCAGAAGTTTAAGAGAACACAAGAGGTAGCATAGCAGATGGCACCACTTAGAACATTTGCACTGCACTGTATAAGAAACAAAATGTGAGGAAAGTAAAAATTTTTCTTGTAATGATTTCCTTAAACTGTCACGACTATTTACAGCTTCACATAAAATATCAGCTGTAAAGCTGTTAAAATTGGTATTAACTCTCACCAGCCTGTCTTGCTTTAAAGGAAAACATTCCTTTTAATCCAGTAAAAATATGGGAATATGATGCATTACTTATAATTATTTAGGTGTAACTCAAGTTTTAATAGAGTTCATCAGTCTGTGGATTGAAAAACAAATTTAAAAATTCACCAAAACAAATATATAACTTAAACATGTTTTTCATTATTTTTGACTAGGTTCAGGGTGCTAGGAAAACATTTCAACCAGTGTAATATACTTTTGAATAATGGAAAAGTTGAATTTTCACAGCATAATTACTGTCAGCTGGTTGCCAATTAATTGTTAGGACTTCTTTTACATAAAGAATACAGCTGCATTTAATTATGCTGAAGGGCTAGCAAAAGACCATAGGTATTTTTTAAAAATCTGTATAGATGATGAGGCTTTATGGAAATGGATCAACTCTTTGCAATTGCAACTTTACTAAATGATCAGTCTCTAAGCAGCACATGGGAAAGTATCAGAAAATTTCTCTAGCTTAGGGAAATCCCCAGTTGATTTTCTGAACAACTGTTTTGGAAATAAGTTAGATCTTTTGAAATGTTGTGTTTAGGTTTGTTTAGCTCATGTTATTGAATATTCCCATTAGTGTAATTATTAGTGATTTCACAAGGAAGCAAGAGCTCACAAATGGCTTGCCTCAATTACTATGTTTATATGTGAAAAATAAAATTTATGGCAGAAACATTTATTTCATATTAAATATGGCTTAAATCTCTGTACTAATGTTATCATTTTTTTAGTACACGAAAAGTATTTGTGTACTGTAAAGTGCACTTGAGTCAAAGTTTTGTTACTCAGGGCAGATTAACGCATTTTCATCTACCAAAAATGTATTAAACGATTTTTTTAAATACCAAAATTTGTTGATGTTTAAGAGCTTTTATTTGATTTAGGTCATACCTGAATGGTCTAGTGGTTTTCCCTACTTTCTTCAATTTCAGTCTGAATTTGTTAATAAGGAGTTCACGATCTGAGCCACAGTCAGCTCCTGGTCTTCTCTTTGTTGACCGTATAGAGCTTCTTCATCTTTGGCTGCAAAGAATATAATCAATCTGATTTTGGTGTTGACCACCTGGTACTGTCCATGTGTAGAGTCTTCTCTTGTGTTGTTGGAAGAGGGTGTTTGCTATGACCAGTACATTTTCTTGGCAAAACTCTATTAGCCTTTGCCCTGCTTCATTCCATATTCCAAGGCCAAATTTGCCTGTTACTCCAGGTGTTTCTTGACTTCTTACTTTTGCATTTCAGTCCCCTATAATGAAAAGGACATCTTTTTTGGGTGTTAGTTCTCAAAGGTCTTGTAGGTCTTCATAGAACCGTTCAACTTCAGTTTCTTCAGAGTTACTGGTTGGGGCATAGACTTGGATTACTGTGATATTGAATGGTTTGCCTTGGAAATGAACAGAGATCATTCTGTCATTTTTGAGATTGTATCCAAGTACTGCATTTCAAAATCTTTTGTTGACCATGATGGCTACTCCATTTCTTCTGAGGGATTCCTGCCCGCAGTAGTAGATATAATGGTCATCTGAGTTAAATTCACCCATTCCAGACCATTTTCATTCGCTGATTCCTAGAATGTCGACGTTCACTCTTGCCATCTCTTGTTTGACCACTTCCAATTTGCCTTGATTCATGGACCTGTCATTCCAGGTTCCTATGCAATATTGCTCTTTACAGCATTGGACCTTGCTTCTATCACCAGTCACATCCACAACTGGGTATCGTTTTTGCTTTGGCTCCATCCCTTCATTCTTTCTGGAGTTATTTCTCCACTGATCTCCAGTAGCATATTGGGCACCTACTGACCTGGGGAGTTCCTCTTTCAGTATCCTATCATTTTGCCTTTTCATACTGTTCATTATACTTATGATTATACAGTGGAAGTGAGAAATAGATTTAAGGGACTAGATCTGATCAATAGAGTAACTGATGAACTATGGACTGAGGTTCATGACATTGTAGAGGAGACAGTGATCAGGACCATCCCCATGGAAAATAAATGCAAAAAAGCAAAATTGCTGTCTGGGGAGGCCTTACAAATATCTGTGAAAAGAAGAGAAGCGAAAAGCAAAGGAAAAAAGGAAAGATATAAGCATCTGAATGCAGAGTTCCAAAGAAGAGCAAGAAGAGATAAGAAAGACTTCCTCAGCAATCAATGCAAAGAAATAGAGAAAAACAACAGAATGGGAAAGACTAGGGATCTCTTCAAGAAAATTAGAGATACCAAGGGAACATTTCATGTAAAGATGGTCTCGATAAAGAACAGAAATTGTATGGACCTAACAGAAGCAGAAGATATTAAGGAGAGGTGGCAAGAATACACAGAAGAACTATATAAAAAAGATCTTCATGACCCAGATAATCACAATGGTGTGATCACTGACCTAGAGCCAGACATCCTGGAATGTGAAGTCAAGTGGGCCTTAGAAAGCATCACTACGAACAAAGCTAGTGGAGGTGATGGAATTCCAGTTGAGTTATTTCAAATCCTGGAAGATGATGCTGTGAAAGTGCTGTATTCAATATGCCAGCAAATTGGAAAACTCAGCAGTGGCCACAGGACTGGAAAAGGTCAGTTTTCATTCCAATCACAAAGAAAGGCAATGCCAGATCATCCTCAAACTACCGCAAAATTGCACTCATCTCACATGCTAGTAAAGTAATGCTCAAAATTCTCCAAGCCAGGCTTCAGCAATATGAGAACCACGAACTTCCAAATATTCCAGCTGGTTTTAGAAAAGGCAGAGGAACCAAAGATCAATTTGCTGACATCCACTGGATCATCAAAAAGGCAAGAGAGTTCCAGACAAACATCTATTTCTGCTTTATTGACTATGCCAAAGCCTTTGACTGTGTGGATCACAGTAAACAGTGGAAAATTCTGAAAGAAATGGGAATAACAGACCACCTGACCTGTCTCTTGAGAAATTTGTATGCAGGTCAGGAAGCAAGAGTTAGAACTGGACATGGAAAAAAAGACTGGTTCCAAATGGGAAAATGAGTATGTCAAGGCTGTATATTGTCACCCTGTTTATTTAACTTATATGCAGAGTACATCATGAGACATGCTGGGCTGGAAGAAGCACATGCTGGAATCAGTATTTCACGGAGAAATATCAATAACCTCAGATATGCAGATGACACCACCCTTATGGCAGAAGGTAAAGAGGAACTAAAAAACCTCTTGAAGAAGGTGAAAGAGGAGAGTGAAAAAGTTGACTTAAAACTCAACATTCAGATAACGAAGATCTTGGCATCTCGTCCAATCACTTCATGGGAAATAGATGGGGAAACAATGGAAACAGTGTAAGACCTCATTTTGGTGGGCTCATAAATCACTGCAGATGGTGACTGCAGCCATGAAATTAAAGATGCTTACTCCTTGGAAGAAAATTTATGACCTACCTAGATAGCATATTGAAAAGCAGAGACATTACTTTTCCAACAAAGGTCCGTCTAATCAAGGTATGGCTTTTCCAGTGGTCTTGTATGGATTTGAGAGTTGGACTGTGAAGAAAGCTCAGTGCTGAAGAATTGATGCTTTTGAACTGTGGTGTTGGAGAAGACTCTTGAGAGTCCCTTGGACTGCAAGGAGATCCAACCAGTCCATTATGAAGGAGATCAGCCCTGGGATTTCTTTGGGAGGAATGATGCTAAAGCTGAAACTCCAGTACTTTGGCCACCTCATGCGAAGTGTTGACTCATTGGAAAAGACTCTGATGCTGGGAGGGATTGGGGGCAGGAGGAGAAGGGGATGACAGAGGATGAGATGGCTGGATGGCATCACTGACTCAATGGATGTGAGTCTGGGTGAACTCTGGGAGTTGGTGATGGACAAGGAGGCCTGGCGTGCTGCAATTCATGGGGTTGCAAAGAGTCGGACACGACTGAGTCACTGATCTGATCTGATCTGATACTCCTTGGAAGGAAAGTTATGACCAACCTAGATAGCATATTGAAAAGCAGAGACATTACTTTGCCAACAAAAGTCCGTCTAGTCAATGCTGTGGTTTTTCCAGTGGTCATGTATGGATGTGAGAGTTGGACTGTGAAGAAGGCTGAGCACCGAAGAATTGATGCTTTTGAACTGTGGTGTTTCAGCAGACTCTTGAGAGTCCCTTGGACTGCAAGGAGATCCAACCAGTCCATTCTGAAGGAGATCAGCCCTGGGATTTCTTTGGAAGGACTGATGCTAAAGCTGAAACTCCAGTACTTTGGCCACCTCATGCGAAGAGGTGACTCATTGGAAAAGTCTCTGATGCTGGAAGGGATTGGGGGCAGGAGGAGAAGGGGACGACAGAGGATGAGATGGCTGGATGGCATCACCGACTTGATGGAAGTAAGTTTGATTGAACTCCGGGAGTTGGTGATGGACAGGGAGGCCTGGCGTGCTGAGATTCATAGGGTCGCAAAGAGTCGGACATAACTGAGCGACTGAACTGACAATACTGAAATTTCTGAAACAATTTAAATGTCCAAAAAGAGGGGATTCGATTTATAAGCTATTGTTTATTCATACAGTTGAATAATGTAAAGGCAGTTAAAATAATAATCTATGCTGACATTGAAAGGTATCTCAGATAAATTGTTTAATGAAAAACATCTCATAATATCGAAATGCATGCATATATATGTAAATTATATGTAGTATCCAAAAATGTTGATGGTAGTTATCCATGTGTAATGGAGTTTTAGGCAATTTATATTTGTGATTTTTGGTATTCTAAATTTTATATAATGATCAGAACTTACTGTTGTGATCAGAAAAGACAACATGAGGAATAGGAACATTTTAGAATTATAAACAATTATGTGGATGTGTAGAGTCAGAAAATAAATGATAAATTGTGAAAGTGCCATAAGGCACATATTTGAGCTATGTAATATTGGAAACTAACTTTTATTTATTTATTTTTATATAAATAAGTACATAGTTTTATACACTTGCCCCTTTTATTTTTTTAATTAAATTTATTTTAATTAGAGGCTAATTAATTTACAATATTGTATTGGTTTTGCCATACATCAGCATGAATCTGCCACAGGTGTACACGTGTTTCCTGTCCCTAACCCCCCCTCCCACCTCCCTCCCCTTACCATCCCTCTGAATCGTCCCAGTGCACCAGCCCCAAGTATCCAGTATCAAGCATCGAACCTGGACCAGCAATTCGTTTCATATATGATATTATACATGTTTCAATGCCATTCTCCCAAATCATGCCCCCGCTTCTTCTCCCACAGAGTCCAAAAGACTGTTCTATATATCTGTGTCTCTTTTGCTGTCTCTCATACAGGGTTATCATTGCCATCTTTCTAAATTCCATATGTATGTCTTAGTATACTGTATTGGTGTTTTTCTTTCTGGCTTACTTCACTCTGTATAATAGGCTACAGTTTCATCCACCTCATTTGAACTGGTTCAAATGTATTCTTTTTAATGGCTGAGTAATATTCTATTGTATATATATATATACCACAGCTTTCTTATCCATTCATCTGCTGATGGACATCTAGGTTGCTTCCATAATAAACAAATGGGATCTAATTAAAATTTAAAGCTTCTGCACAATAAAAGAAACTATAAGCAAGGTGAAAAGACAGCCTTCAGAATGGGAGAAAATAATACCAAATGAAGCAACTGACAAACAACTAATCTCAAAAATATACAAGCAACTCCTGCAGCTCAATTCCAGAAAAATAAGCGACCCAATCAAAAAATGGGCCAAAGAACTAAATAGACATTTCTCCAAAGAAGACATACAGATGGCTAACAAACACATGAAAAGATGCTCAACATCACTCATTATCAGAGGCATGCAAATCAAAACCACAATGAGGTGCCGTTTCACACCAGTCAGAATGGCTGTGATCCAAAAGTCTACAAGCAATAAATTCTGAAGAGGATGTGGAGAAAAGGGAACCCTCTTACACTGTTGGTGGGAATGCAAACTAGTACAGCCACTCTGGAGAACAGTGTGGAGATTCCTTAAAAAACTGGAAATAGAACTGCCATACGACCCAGCAATCCCACTGCTGGGCATACACACCAAGGAAACCAGAATTGAAAGAGACACGTGTACCCCAATGTTCATCACAGCACTGTTTATAATAGCCAGGACATGGAAGCAACCTAGATGTCCATCAGCAGATGAATGGATAAGAAAGCTGTGGTACATATACGCAATGGAGTATTACTCAGCCATTAAAAAGAATTCATTTGAGTCAGTTCTAATGAGGTGGATGAAACTGGAGCCTATTATACAGAGTGAAGTAAGCCAGAAGGAAAAACACCAATACAGTATACTAACACATATATATGGAATTTAGAAAGATGATAACAATAACCCTGTGTATGAGACAGCAAAAGAGACACTGATGTATGGAACAGTCTTATGGACTCTGTGGGAGAGGGAGAGGGTGGGAAGATTTGGGAGAATGGCATTGAAACATGTAAGATATCATGTATGAAACGAGATGCCAGTCCAGGTTCAATGCACGATACTGGATGCTTGGGACTCGTGCACTGGGACGACCCAGAGGGATGGTATGGGGAGGGAAGAGGGAGGAGGGTTCAGGATGTATACCTGTGATGGATTCATTTTGATATTTGGCAAAACTAATACAATTATGTAAAGTTTAAAAATAAAATTTAAAAAAAAGAAAAAAAAAAAAGAAATAGTAGCTATTCCAGGAAATATAAAGTAACCTCACCTCAAAAGATTGAAGACCACAAAATAGACCATGTCTTATTTTACTAAAGACTTTGAAGGATTATAACAAGCTAGAGGTACTATTGAAAATAAATTAAAGGCCCTGATCCTTTTTTACACTGCTTTAAATTACTTCTTAAATTACTTGATCTTCTTATGCAATGTTCGATTTGCCTTTTCTTTGATCGAGGCCCACATGGTTGATGATAAAATTTTCAAGTTTGAAACTCTTCCAGTCTTTAAGAAGAATGGTAATAGATTGACTAGGCTGCTAGAAATTATCCCCTATTAACATGCTTAAAAAAATATGTGCTTATTAATGGGGTGATATGACTATATTGTGAATATCTATAATAAAATCAATAAGGGAGGAGTAGGTATATTGTATATCTTTCTGGTGTGTTTTTAGAAAGGCTAGAAAGAGGCTATATTTATTAAGTCATTAAAGAAAGATGTACTTGTATAAAAAGGTTAAGGGATAGAGATGGAGTGGAGGCAGGAGTGGCACATGCTTCTCTGAGTACTAAAAACAAAAGAACAGGCCAGAAATTACTTTATTTTTTTATAGTTATATATAAGATTTTGTTTCCTCCCTTCTTTAAATATACATGTTTCTTAATGGCATATGCTTAGAGACATGCCGATAAGGCATGTTAGCTCAACTGCACATTCTAAATCTAAACCAAATATCATTAACTCAATATTCACATATAAAAGAATACTATTGTAGTGAGGTCAGTTATTACTGAGTACCTCATTGGCAGTTTATTTCAAAGATAATAATTTTGTCATTAGGAATACTAATGTTAAGTATGTTAATGTGCTGATTGATGACTTAACTGGTTTAAAAAAGTATCAGTTGTTGAAGTCAATTTACATTGACAAAAAACTTAAATATTGAGGTAGATTGAGATATAATCATATTTTACTATTTCCCATTCTAACATATAGTCTTGAGTTTTGGCTGTTGAAAGTAAGGGAAGGGAGAAAAAGAAGAATAAACTGCTGTTAATAAACGGGTCTTTAGATGATAAGTCCTATCCTTTGTCATTGACATGCTTTCAGATTGCTTTTTACTAATCATTCGAAATATCAACACTTCTGTAACAGATTATTTTGGGGAAATGCATGACTTAGAGAAGAGGGATGATGGAATGAAGATGGAAAGAAATGATAAATGCATTTTATAAATAATTAAAGCCCTTTGTTCTCCTTGGGGTGCTATTCTAAACAAAAATATGCCTATAAGAGATTTGAACATTAGGTCACCAAATATATGCTTTCCAGAGTGCCCTCAGTACAACTTTTATTACTTCCCCTCATTTATAAGTATTTGTTCCCTATTATTCCTATTAAGATCCATAAGGGCTGAGGTGGTGTCTTTCGTTACTCGTAATTTCCCCAGATCGTACAAAAGAGCCTGGGATATAGGTGGTTGTGACAAATGAAAGTGAACTTCAGATAAACTAATTAAGAAAGTTCAGAGTTTAATCACAGAGCAGTTCCTTGATTACTGTATATATGTTCTCCTAAATTTTCAGTTTATAACCAATCACAGATTAAGCTAGTTCACTAACATAGCATTAAAGAAGTCCCTCTCTTGTATCTTTTAAGATAAACATGGCTAATTTAATGAATATAATAACAATAATGGGTGAAGCACATTACATGCATTATCTCATTTGATGCTAACAATAATCCTGGAAGGAGAGTAATACTATCTTAATTTGACAGATGAGAAAATTGAGATTTAGAGAAGGCACGTTCTCACAATTAAGTTGTAGGATGGCAGACACTGAGCACTGAATCAGCACATCAGCCTGATACACTTTTCTTCCTATGACAGCTCATCCTGTGTTTGAAAAACACTGTCCCAGATTTCTTACCCCTCAAAGTTTTTTTCTCTCTTTTGTGTAGTTTTTGGCAAAGGGAATTATGGAATTGTATAGTTATGGTTTGTACATTTCATGTAAATTTTAAATCAACAGAAAATCTATAAACAAACTCCAGTTAATGAACTACATGCTGGAGTATTCGGGGAAAGTATACTGATAGCTGCAACTTTGAAATACATAACGATAAGATGGGATGATGGATGGATAGAAGGATAGGTTGATGGACAGATATAGCCTAAAGCAATGATAGTAAAGTGTTAATTGCAGAACCTAGATGGTGGCTGTGTTGGTATTCACTAGAAAATTAAACTTTTCTTTGTTTGATAATTTCAGTTAAAACATTGAAGAAAATGCTTTTAATATAGAACTTAAAAACAAAATAAAATTCTCCAAAGCCATTACACAACCTCAAACCATAAGCAGTAGTTAAATACATGAATTCAAGAGTCAGCAAGACCTGATTTTAATTCTTGATCTGTCACTTTCAAACTGTATGACTTAGGAAATAAGTTGATCTCCTTGAACCTCCACTTCCTTATTTATAAAATAATGATAAGATCAAGGATCTAATTAATGTACATAAATCATCTAGTATTCTATTATTCTGTTAAGTATAAATCTGACTATAAAGTAAACATATATATATATATGTCTAAATGTGAAATGTGTAAGTAGTGGAGAGAGGATGCAGGGAACTGGGGGTAAATCTAGAATAAACAGATCTATCAATAGTAGACATACACAGCAATATCCAATAAAAGAGGGTTAAACTGAGTGATTTAAGATTTAATACCTACACTTGACCCACAAAATCTTGGAGACCCTACTAGTCTTCATGAGATGGTAATGAGGAAAAATGAAATTAATATCAAACTGAGGTAGGACATTTTGTGACCAGAATTTAATGCACACAGGAGATGAGCTAGAAGTGAAGGTTAAAAAAAAAAAAAAAAAGACTAGCTATCTTATGTAGTTAAGCCTGACTTCCAGGTTTGAGTCCATTTTCTGATAGGTAAAAAAGTGAAAGAAGTTCCTGTAACTCTGCTACATTTCCCCCAAATGACTGGCTTTGTGTGAAACAAGTGAGAATGAATCCTTTGGGAATTTTAGAGGGGAAGAAATGTCTTCCTGTCCTCTGCACCTGAATTCAGAAACAAGTGAGTGAGATGGAGAACAAAGTGGCTATTAACAACAAATGCTGAAAGACAAGCCATGGCTTATATATGAAGTCACAATGGACATCTTAATATTTTACTCTTGAGGAACATACACTTACTAAGCACTAGCACAGAGTGACATTTCAGGGTGTTCATAATGTGTACCACTGTGCACCTCCACAGAAAACCTCCAAGCATCCTCAGTTATCTTTACCTCATGAGTTAGGGAAATTGCTGCACATCTTCTGGGCAGAGTTAGTAAGGGAGTGAAGAGTGTGCTTTCTATATGTTTCCCTCCTGCCACCTATGGACCCAGGAGGCATTGGGAATAAGGGTTCCTTTCCAGCTCTTTCTGATGGGTCTTGATTTAACTGTGCACTCCTCCATGTCAGTTCACTGGCCAGGGTTTGGTTCACTCCAAGCATGGAGTAAATGATTCTCAAATGGTTAGTTTATTCTTAAAACCATCTTGAGAGGTATGAAAAATATTAATATTTTTCCCATTTCACAAATGAGGTATTAGAGGCTGAAAGAGACTGAATGATGTTTTGAGTGGCAGGATTGGAACAGAATAATGGGGAATACTTTTATGCAAATTCGTGAATTATGTCATTCCTTCAATGTCACACCACATATTTTTTCACATGTATCAGGCATGTATATAAATATATATGCATATATATATATATATTCTAATGCAGAAGTCTGTTGTAGTAGTGTCTATACCTTGAACCTTAGGTTATCAGTATCCAATGTTTGGTGAGTTATATTGTACTTTAATTTCACAGATAATGATTTCACACTGGAAACTGAGATTTCACTCTCTGGTGATTTTTCAAGTCAACTTTCTTAGGAATGGAAACATCAAAATATAAAATTAACAAACTATAGTTTATAAAAATCAGATGCTACAGAAAAGAATAACACCTTCCTATTATTTTTCTAATATGACCACTGTTACTATTATTTTTTTGATGCAGTTCTTTGTGAAAACTAACATTGGTTAAGTTCTCCTATATACCAGCCTTGAGTGAGGCCCTTTCATATTTTATTTGATTCATCATTGTAATCCTTTTAATAATCTCCATGCTAAGAAAAATTTCTGAAAAGTAATTGTTCCCCTGGTAGCTCAGCTGGCAAAGAATCTGCCTATAATGCAGGAGACCCCAGTTTGATTCCTGGGTCCACCTGTCAGGCGGCTCAAGGGGCTGGCATGATTGGAATCTCGCTGGGGCCTCCAGAAATGTTGCAGAAACCAGTACTGGAGAAACCAAGCCCCACACTCAGAGAGTTGGAGAACTCAGGTTTATTATGCCGGTGGGCCCAGAGGAGTTAACACTCCAAGCTCTGAGCCCCAAACAAAGGGGTTACAGAGTTTTTATACATGCAGGCATGATTAAGCAGGTTTGCAAAGAGCAGGACAAGGGTGATTGAGATAAGCTCCAGTTCCTAGTATTGTGAGTCCCCACTTTCTGAGACTACATGACCTATGTGATCCAGACTTTGCAAGGAGCAAGCTGAGTTACAGAGGCAGAAGGAGCAGGAGGTTATGTAAAATTTTAACTTTTCCTCTTCAATAGTTTTCCATGGAGGTAGCTGTTAATCGACAGCCTCTTTCTAGTGAAAACACAGCCGCATTTCCTGAAAAAGGAACCTTCTACTATTTTGACCTTGCTTCTTATTAACTTTTCAACCCATTACAGTGTGGCCTCTTCCAACATTAATCTCCTAAAGCCAGTCTTGGAAATTTTGCCAAGAACCCTAGAAGTACCAAATTCCTAGGCAATTTCCTGTACTTATTTTAGTTGACTTCTAGTCTATGGAAACAGAAACCCTTAAGCCTTCCTTTCTCATTGAAATGTCTTCCTTTGTTTACATGAAAGGAATTACTCCTACTTATTCTACCTTTCTGGCTGCTTGTTATCAGAATTTTTTGTGGTTTGCCTTGTCTCCACATTTGATCCTAAATATTAGTATTTCTCAAGATTGTTATTAGGACACTTTGCATCTAATATATTCTCTGGGCTAACTTATCCATGTGTGCTGCACGCCAAGTCACTTCCATTGTGTCAGACTCTTTGCAACTCTGTGTACTGTAGCCTGCCAGGCTCCTCTGTCCATGGGATTCTCCAGGCAGAAATACTGGAGTGGGTTGCCATGCCCTCTTCCAGGGGATCTTCCCAACCTAGGAATCAAACCCATGTCTCTTATGCCTCCTGCATTCGCAGACAGGTTTCTTTTTACCACTAGCACCACCTGGGAAGGGCTTCCCTGGTATCTCAGAGAGTAAAGAACATGCATGCAATGTAGGAGACTCAGGTTTGATCCCTGGGTCAGGAAGATCCCCCAGAGGAGGGAATGGCTACCTACTCCAGTATTCTTGCCTAGACAATTCCAAGGATAGAGAAGCCTGGCAGGCTGCAGTCCGTGAGGTCTCAAAGACTCGGACATGACTCAGCAACTGACATTTTCAGGGGAAGTTCATCCATGTACCTAACTTAGTCTGCAATTTAAATGCTAAGGACTCCAAGTCTAGGCCCTTCTTCAAAGATTTATATATTCATGAGGGTAACAGAGATATTTGTTCATTCTAAAAATCTAGAAAATGCAGACATATAGAAAAGAAAAAAATACTCCCATCTGTCTGAGATAACCACTGTTACTTTTTGGTGTTTTATTTTTTAAATTTTTGTTACTCTTTGTTTTTACATAGTTTTAAATCATACTGTTCACATATTGCTTTAATCATTAGAGAGTAGCATTGACCTATATACACTACCATGTGTAAAGTAGATAGCTAATGGGAAGCTGCTGTATACACAGGTAACTCAGCTCAGTGCTCTGTGATGACCTAGAGTGGTAGGATGGGGGATGGGTGGGATGAAGGCTCTAGAGGGAGGGGATATATGTATACTTATAGTTGATTCACATTGTTGTATAACAGAAATCAACATAATGTAAAGCACTTATCTTCCAATTAAAAAAATCAGTACAAAGCTGGCCACCTTGCCTTTGCTTTGAACTTCTAGTACAGGGTTACATTCAAATGAACTTTAGTCCAACTCTAAAATTACATATTTGTAGGTTTTCTTCAAGGAGTGTCACAAGACTGTGAGTCCAATCAATGGCGCAACTTCTGAAATTCCTTTTTAGATCTCTTCCTTCTCAGTGTCTTCCACTGTTCTCCCTTCTCTTCTTCCTCTTTGGTGCCAAGCAGCTCACAAATGGCCCTTTGCCCAAAGGCTCTCAAAATTGCACTCTCTTTTGACCTGTTTTTCTATTTTTCTACAAAAAAGTAATTCTCCTAACATGCCCCCCAGGTATTGGGAAAAAAGCCTCCAACTTGGTACAGTACTGTCTTGCTGATTTCTTTTACTGTTGTATCATAGTTTAATACATGTTTATAGATAAAATTTTGGACTATTTTTCTAAATTATCATTATTCATGCAACTTTTCACCTTAAGATCTTTCATTGATTGCTCCACCCCACCTCTCATAGCCTCAAGGGTAAATTTCAAACTTTTAGAATAGAGTATAAAGTCCTTCACGACATAATACAAAATTGTTCCTAGCACTTAGCATATAGTTACATAATACAGATTACCTTTCCCCTTCATGATCTGGCTCTTGTCCATCTTTCTAGTATTATTTCCTGTCAGTCCCACTTGAACTCTGTATTCCAGTAGTTCTGAATTATTTTGGATTTTGGACAAAGTGCTATGTTTTTCTTGCCTCCATAGCTCTGGGCTACTTTTCAGATGTTTTTCCCTTTCCTTGCATCCTACCATCCATCCCACCCCATGAACACATTCCATTAGGATTCAGGAGAAATATTATATCCTCAGAAAGCCTTTCCCTATTGGTTTCCATATTTATAGTGCAACACTATGTAGTTATTAGGTTATGGTTCTTAAGTATTATAATAACATGAGAATTGCTTATAGTATAATGCTAAATAACAACAACAAAAGCTGTAGACATAATTCTATCAATAGTATCTGAGCTGTATAAAGAAAACCATCCAAAATACATCAGAATATTACAGGAGATTATGTCTGGATAGTGTGGTAATTATGATATTGAGTAATTTTATTTTTTCTTTATAACTTTTTAACCATTTCCAAAATTTAGACAATGATCATGTTCTACATTTTTAATAGGGAAGATATATTTTAAAAAGCCTTACACTCACAAAACAGATTATTTAAGTACCACATCTTACTTATTCTTGAATCTCTAGTATGAACTCACTCAGTTCCTAGCGGAGAGTAGGAACAAAAAATTAAAAAGGAAGAGAAATTTATTTACTTTTGAGTTTTGCTTAAGTAAGATTTGCTATGAATTTATTATCCCCATAAAATTTGGGGTGATAAAACTAATCTTATGTGACTTCAGTTCAGTTTAGTTCAGTTCAGTTGTGCAATCGTGTCCGACTCTTTGCAACCCCATGAATCGCAGCACTCCAGGCCTCCCTGTCCATCACCAACTCCCGGAGTTCACTTAAACTTATGTCCATCGAGTAAGTGGTGCCATCCAGCCATCTCATCCTCTGTCATCTCCTTCTCCTCCTGCCCTCAATCCCTCCCAGCATCAGGGTCTTTTCCAATGAGTCAACTCTTCACATGAGGTGGCCAAAGTATTGGAGTTTCAGCTTCAGCATCATTCCTTCCAATGAACACCCAGGACTGATATCCTTTAGGATGCAGTGGTTGGATCTCCTTGCAGTCCAAGGGACTCTCAAGAGTCTGCTCCAACACCACAGTTCAAAACATCCATTCTTCAGCGCTCAGCTTTCTTCATAATCCAGCTCTCACATCCATACATGACTACTGAAAAAACCATAGCCTTGACTAGATGGACTTTTGTTGTCAAAGTAATGTCTCTGCTTTTCAATATGCTATCTAGGTTGGTCATAACTTTCCTTCCAAGGAGTAAGCGTCTTTTAATTTCATGGCTGAGATCACCATCTGCAGTGATTTTGGAGCCCCAAAATATAAAATCTGGCACTATTTCCACTGTTTCCCCATCTATTTCCCATGAAGTGATGGGACTGGATGCCATGATCTTTGTTTTCTGAATGTTGAGCTTTAAGCCAACTTTTTCACTCTCCTCTTTCACTTTCATCAAGAGTCTTTTGAGTTCCTCTTCACTTTCTGCCATAAGGGTGGTGTCATCTGCATATCTGAGGTTATTGATATTTCTCCCAGCAATCTTGATTCCAGCGTGTGCTTCTTCCAGCCCAGCGTTTCTCATGATGTACTCTACATATAAGTTAAATAAGCAGGGTGACAATATACAGCCTTGATGTGCTCCTTTTGTCTGTTATTAAACTGCATTGGATGCTAAGACAAGAAATTAATAAGAGGATGATTTCATGTTGAAGGATTGGTTGCCTAGAGACAAAAAAGCACTGAATCTTTGTTCCAGATTGCAGGATGAATCTGTTAACGGCAGTCATGTTGTGTGAGATAAGATTAATTCGTTTCATTGACAAGAGTATTTGTCTGGTCATTAATGATGGTGTTGTCTTAAAAGGAATGACTGTCAAATTAGAGAATCATGACAGGAAAGTAGAGCCCACTTTAAAAAATATAATCTTGTTGCTTTTAGTGCTTACAGGAGAAGGCATGATTGATCATTTGGACTGAATTTTAAATCACATCTACCATGCTTTCATTGACAGCCATTTCACACTTTTAAAGCCCCATGGCATTTGTTGCACTTTGATTCCATTTCAGATGATAAAAAAGCCATATCCTCTTTATTACTTTAATTTCAAAATCTGTTAGACAAGTATTATACTAATTTATCCTTACTGTAAAATGTTCAGAAGTCTATAGAGTAATGTATGAAAGTCTTTCCTTACTGCTTTCTTTACCTGACCCTCTTTCCCAAATACCTCTTTCTCCTAATAGGTAGCCATTGTTAGGTTTGGTGTGTGTCCTTCCAAATGATCCTCTCTATATGTACATAAACATATGTGAGCAAATCAAACATCTGTCTACCCACTCACCCACCTACCTACCCTCTATTTGTTTTTGTCTCTCTCTCTGTCACACACACATGCACATACACATATGAACACATACAAATATCTGTATGTATATCTCCTCCACAAATGGGAGCATTTTGTGTGTGGTGTTCTGGAACTTAGTTTTTCAATTAATGTTTTGTTTTTTTTTTTTTTTTTTTTCCATGTTAATAGAAATTAACAGATCTACCTCACTTCTTTTAAACTACTGCCACATATCTAGGCACCCTTTGTCCCAGCCAAGTTGACACCTAAAATTAACTGTCACATCTGTTTATTCCTATGTGGCTTGATTTTGTTGTTCTAATATTATATATTTGTAATGCATCAAGATTAACACATGTAGAGGTAGTTTATTTTCACTATTCTATTTTTTGAATATTCCACAATTTATAACTTTCACTGTTGATGAACTTTTAGGTTATCTCATTTATTTATTATATGGGCAAAACTATAGACACTTTTCTACATGTGTCTTGATGTATATGTAAAATAGTTTTTAATGTATACCTCAGAGAAGAAATGTTGTGTTATAAGGTATACATATATCCAACTTACTAGATAGTGCCAAACTGTATTTTTTAAAATAAGTGTTGCTATCTTGTAAGTTACAGCCTTCCAATTTACTCTTCTTCTAGACTGTCTTGAATCCTCCTTATTTTTTGCTCTTCCATATATTTTCTAGATTTAGCACGTCAGGTGCCAAAAAGTCTCTCATTCTTCTCCTTTACAGCTTCTGCATAAGAAGTGGCAAAACTAATACAATTATGTAAAGTTTAAAAATAAAATAAAATTTTAAAAAAGTCCTTTCTCATGTTAAGATTATATATATATATATATATATGTTCATTCAATCTTAATACTGTTTTTTATAAAGTACTTTTAAAATGTTCATGTTTGGCTGTGTTTGGTCTTCGTTGCTGTACATGGGTTTTCTCTAGTTGTGGCAAGCAGAGGTTACATTGTAGTTGTGGTGCACAGGTTTCTCACTGTTGTGGCTTCTCTTGCTGCAGAGCATGGGCTCTAGAGCATATAGGCTTCAGTCGTTCCAACGTGTGGACTCAGTAGTTGTGGTGCATGGGCTTAGTTGCCCCAGGGCATGTGAAATATTCCTGGCAAGGGATCAAACCCATGTTCCCTGCATTGGCAGGCAGATTATTAATTACTGGACCACCAGGGAAGTCCTCTTCTAATATTTTTTTTTATGTTTATGTTTAAGCCTTTAACCCCATCAGGAAATTATTTTTGTGCTTGGTTTAATTTCAGGGTTGATTAAAAAAAGTATTTGTCCAAATGTTCCCAAACAATTTATCAAATTTACCATAATTTCCATGCTTATGTGAATAACCACTTTTATCACACACTGAATTCCTTTATACAAATGGATTTAGTTTCTATTGAACTATTTTTGTGTATTTTGTGCCAGTACCATACTGCTGTTGCTGCTGCTGCTAAGTCGCTTCAGTTGTGTCCGACTCTGTGTGACCCCAGAGACAGCAGCCCACCAGACTCCCCCGTCCTTGGGATTCTCCAGGCAAGAACACTGGAGTGGGTTGCCATTTCCTTCTCCAATGCATGAAAGTGAAAAATGAAAGTGAAGTCGCTCAGTCGTGTCTGACTCCCAGCAACCCCTTGGACTGCACCCTACCAGGCTCCTCCATCCATGAGGTTTTCCAGGCAAGAGTATTGGAGTGGGGTGCTACTGCCTTCTCCTACTTTTATATATTTTGATCTTTGTAAGGTTTTTATTAGTTTCTTCAGGCTTCTGTTATGTATTCCCACACACTGGTTGGCTTCTAAATAGAAATTTATTCTTTCAGTTCTGGGGGGCAGAAGTCCAAAATCAAGGTGTTGACAGAGCCACTCTTCTGCCAGTGGCTTTATGGGATTTTTTGTTCCTTGAATTTTCCATCTGTATCACTCCAGTCTCTATTTCCATCTTCCCATTACCTTTTCCTCTTTTATCCCTGAAATCTCTCTCTCTTCACTCTTATAAGGACACTTGTCTTTGAATTTAGGGCCTACCCAGTTAATTCAGAATAATCTCATCTCACAATCCTAATTTAATTATATCTGCAAAGTTCCCAAACACCCCTTCTTTCCAAGTAAGGTAATATTCACAGTTCTGGGCATTAGGCTGTGTACATATCTTTTGGGAATCTATCATTCACCTCACCACAAAGGACAAAGTACCCTCTTTTTTTTTTAATTGTATGTATTTTTTGTTGTTGGTAATTTTCTCCCTTATGTAAATTTTAGAATAAATCTGTGAAGCTAAAAAATTCACATTGGTATTTGGTTGTAATAGGATTTAATTTATGGAATAACTTTGGATTACTACTAAATCTTCCCATTCAGGAATGTGCCATGTCCCTCCATTTCTTTAGAGTTATTTTTACTTGTTAGAAAAGTTATATTACTTTCTTCTTACACATCTTACATATTTACTTTTTAAATTGAGTACTTATACATAAGATTATTTTCCTAGTTATATTTAGATTTATTGGTATTGAGAATAGGATCTACTTTCATGATATTATCAACTTGGTTATTTTTGGCATGAAGGAAAGGTATTGACTTCTTTTATTTTCAACTTTTATATAGTTTAAGTTTCCATTCAGCTTTTCAGCTGATTTTCATGGATTTTCTTGGAAGATTATCATAACATCTGCAAATAATCACAGTTTTTGTCTTACTTTCTAGTGTTTATCTATTATTGCTTCCTTTTTTCTTTCCAAACGCATTAGCCATGATCTCCTTTACAATGTTGAATATATTGAGCATGAGAAACATCATTTTGCTGTTTATATTGGGAATATTTTAATAATAACATTTAGGAAGTACGTTTATTTTTCACTCATATTTTGTTGGTTCTTTGCTTGTTTTCTTTCTTTCTTTAAAATCAGGAATTAGTACTGGATTTCATTAAATGGGGTCTTCCCTGATGGCTTAGCTGTAAACAATCTGCCTGCAGTGCAGGAGATATGGGTTCAATCCCTGCGTTGATAAGATCCCCTGGATGAGGGAATAACAACTCACTCCAGTATTCTTGCCTGAAAAATCTAATGGACAGAGGAGCCTGGCAGCTATAGTCTAAAGGGTTGCAAAAGAGTCGGACATAACTGAGCATGCACACTGTGTTTTTTAAATGTGGTACCAATTGAGATGTTCATGTGATTGTTTTCTTTTAATCTTCAAATTAATTGTGTTAATGTTGAACCACACTTGACATTCTATGACAAACTTATTTAATCGTATTATTCATTATATGTTTAAAATTTTGTCATCTGTGTTTCTAAGTGAGGTTCAACTATTATTTTCTTTACTTCCACCCACTTCCCTTATGTTCTTTTTGTGTTCTGCTATTGGATTTTGCCTTTAGGGTGTACTAGCCTCATGAAGTGAGTTTGATAGCTTCTCATCTTTTCCTGTGTTTTACAATAAAGGTGTCTGACCCTGGTGGCTCAGTGTGAGCTTTGACAGAGAGTTCATACTTTGACCACTTCTGCTATAGTTATTACAATGTCCAGATAACCTACCTCTTCCTGAATGACTTAAATGTCCCCAGAAAACAATTGATTTAATCTAAAATTTTAAATTAATTGGTATAAAATTATACATATATTTTTACTTTTTAAACTTCTCCTTATTTGCCATTATTAATTGTCTCTGATGTTCCTAGGGTAGCCTTCTGCACTATGTGTGCTCTCACTACCTTGGGAATTTCTCTTAAACCTTCAAAATTTTCTTTCCTGATTATTTTAAGCTGTTGATATTTTTCTTCTTCTCCTGTTTCTCAGTAAAAATGCCATGCCATAAGCTCTTACTTTTCTAAAAAGTTCTGTTTCTAGCATTTTATAGTCCCCTCTCTTGTTTTCCAGTGCTCTCAGGGATTTATTCTTTTTAAAATTTTTTTCTGGTACTTCAAAAGACTTGGAACAATAAAAGAGATGAACTTACATTTTGAATCTTACATAAAAATATCCAACCCCATCTGCTAAATGTTCCAATACCTAGTTTCATTTTATTTGGATTATGTGATAAACCACAAAACTGAATTTCTTTAGTATCCCATGTAACTAACTTTACTATAGTTCCTTTAAAAATAGTATACAATCATAATCTTCTATGTAGAGAAGCTCAAGCATTAGGCAAGTATAAAGGACAGTTTGTTGTAACTTGTATTTGAATGTGAGTGATAAATAGTAGGATTAAGGAGCTAAGTGACTGAGAAGTTAATACTTGGATAGTTTATATTAAAAGAAAGTTTGGGTTTTAGACTAATACCAGCTGCCCTTGATTCTGGCTCTAAGATTTCAAGTAAGACACGTTTCTTCTTATGGCTTCTAGAAGCCTTGTAATGCTACCTGTGCCAAGTCCCATCACACCACAGTGGAATAATAATAATAAAATAGTATGTATAACCACAGCATTTTATGTTTGCTCAGCACAGGGTCATCTTTGTGGCTTGAAGGATCCAGCAGAGGGACTTTCAGTCAATAAATATTTGTTGTACTTAAATCTACTCTTGGATTTTTGTAACTCAGATGCCAGCTGGTATCACTCTGGCAATTAAATCTAGGTAAGATCATCTCAAATATCCTTTGCTCATCTTGTGGAAAGTCTAATGCTCTTGCAAAGATTTCTGTAAATTCCTGGTGGCTTGTATTTCTCCCAGTCAACTTTGACTGTGATTCTGCTAAATTGTAACTTCTGCTGAATTCTCACTCTGCATTTTATGTCTTACTTTAATTGTATATGGTATTGGCTCCCCAAATGACACTCATGTGAAACGACTCTGTGTTGTGGCCTTTTATTAAAGACTCAGTGCTGTTAATGAGAGGAGTTATACCAAACTAAATACATAATTTAAAATAGAATATTTTATTTCCATATGTTTTGAAAAGCCCCTTGGACATTTTTGTCAGTTCAGGTATTGACCTTTCATCATACTGTCTAACCCTCTGTCTTTTTCTAGCTCCCTCACTATTCCTAACTCTTCTGCTCTCTCTACCCCACCTCCAATTCTATTAATGTATTATAAAGAATAGTTTGAAAACCTCATTATTGAGTCCTTCCAACAGGTGTCTAAAACTTTGTGATATAGAGACTTGAGTGTATCATTTTTTTCAGAGGTGATCAGGTTCTGGAGAATTATTGCTAACCAAACTCCCATGAATCTGACATATCCAAAATGTTTCTAATATGCAATATACTTTTTCAGTAATCTGTGAACATGGTCTGAATCCCAGGTAAGCTTCACTGGCTCCAAAAGTTAACTCAAACTTTCCTCCTCATCAGTGGAGTTCACAGGTAACTTTCTCTCTGAAGAATTAATTAGATTTGTTTTCTTAAACTCATATCACATATACAGGTTAACTTCAATCTCCAGGAACATATGCAATTAGACAAAAGATAATTTTCTTTCAGAATAGTCTGTGTAGTACATTTATCACATTTGTATGTCACAGAGAAAGGCCCACTTATCTTGACCCTAGATTTTGGAGTCCATTATTTTACTGTGGGGCCCAAGTCGTCCTATTTATCTATGTCAGTGACCCTAAGCTACTAATATTGACATCCAAGTTCAAAAATTGAGTTCATGATCTTGAATTTAGTACCAGCTATACTGTAGAAGTTAAAAGACAAGAGGAAACAATCAGATATGCTATACATGTGATTGAGTCCGTCAAATATATATGAAGTGTCTGGTATCTGATAAGTACTGAGAAGAATTATTAAAACAAAATTCCTGTCTTTAAGAAAACTATAGCTTGTAGGTGACAGAGGAATTCCATGAAGGAGCTTCTAAGAAACAGTGCCTATTCTTTGGATAGCAGTCTCCGTTCCCCTGTTCTTTACAATTACAAGCATTTATTTATTTATTTATTTATTTATTTAAGATAACACTAATAGAACTATTTCTTAACATTTTGGTCTAAAACAATTGTAGCCATCTTCCTGTTTCTTGAATGCATGAACTGGTGCTCTTGCGCTTGAGCCTTTGTCCTGATAATTCCCTCTGCCTGGAACATCACACCCCCAGATAGCTCCATGCTTGTCCCCTCACTTTATTCAGATCTCTACTCAAATGTCATCTCAACATGCAAGATTTCTCTGACCATCCTAGGTGTCATTCTCTAATTTAATCTGCTTTATTTTTCCTCTTGACACATCATCATGTATTCTTTATCCTAACTTGAATATAAGCTCCTTAAAAAGGACTTTTTATTAATACATTTTTTTCAATGTTAAATCTCCAGCACCTAGAATGTCTGGCATAATAGGCACCCAATATTTGCTAATGATGAATTATTAATATATAATTTCTTGGATTTGTCTAGGGGATAAAAAATTCATTTTGTAATTTTTTCTGATATGTGATAGAAAAGTGATTTTAAATTAAAATTTTTTTTAGGTCAGTCCATTATTAAAGATTTATTATATAAAATACATTAAAAATAATTTTTAGTCATACTAAGTATATAATACTTCTGTTTCTCAATATTTAATAAACCAAGCATATTCTCTAATTTAATTATATAAGAGGGCTTCCCTGATAGCTTAGTTGATAAAGAATCCGCCTGGGTCGGGAAGATCTGCTGGAGAAGGGATAGGTTACTTGCTCCAGTATTCTTGGGCTTCCCTTGTGGCTCAACAGGTAAAGATCCACCTGTAATGCGAGAGACCTGGGTTTGATTCCTGAGTTGGGAAGATCCCCTGGAGAAGGGAAAGAAAGAGAAATCATGATATGTGGACTGATTTTTTTTTTTTTTTGGAATAAGTTTGAATGCCCGTCAACAGGGCACTTGTTTAATTAGTTATGGTATTTGCACAGAGTAGAATATTGTGTATCTCTTAAAAAGAACAAGACAGATTTTTATGGAACGATAGAAGAACTATATGGAATCCTGCCATTTGTTTGGGTAAGAGTGGTCTTTGGGTAAGAGTGGACTCTATCAGATACCATCTCTGGACTGATTTTTAAGTTATGTATGGAATTCTTATATATCACTCTAACATATTTAGCTCATTTATTTTTATAATTTTTCTTTCATAAATCAAAATAATGAAATAATAGTAATGCTAGGTAACAATAATGTGTAGCTTATTATTCCCATGCACTGTTTCAAGCATTTTGCATATAACTCATATAATCCTCAAAACAACCCCATGAAATATATGCTATTAATAATCCCATCTTTGAAAGGAGAAAGTTAAGTTGCTGGTATATTGTATTTGTATGTTCCCACAAGTTCAAACCCAGAATTTAGGCTGGTCTTTTATGCAGTAAGTTGTTTACAAATAATAAATTGCACGTGTGGGTTTTTTTATTGAAGTATAGTTGATTTACATTATTAATCAATAATTTTATATATTATGTTCCATATTGTTACTATAAAATGTGGCAATATTCCCTGCGCTACATATTATATACTTGTATCTTATTTATTTCTACTACATTGTACCTTTTATGCTTTTTTCCCTATTTTGTTCCTTCTTCAGTCCCTCTCCCCACTGATAACCACTAGTTTGTTCTCCTATATGTGTGTCTGTTTCTGTTTTGTTATATTCACTTATTTGATTTATTTTTTAGATTCCACATATAAGTGAAAACACAGTGTTTGTCTCTTCTGTCTGCTTTAGTTAACTAAGCATAATACCCTCCAGGCCCATCCATGTTGTTGCAAATGGAAAAAATGCATTATTTTATATGGCTGAGTAATATTACACTGTGTGTGTGTGTATATGCACACACAAAGAGCCTGATGCTGGGAAAGATTGAAGGCAGGAGGAGAAGCTGATGGCAGAGAATGAGATGGTTGGATGGTATCACCGATTCAATGGACGTGAGTTTGAGCAAACTCCGGAGATAGTGAAGGACAGGGAAGCCTGGCATGCTGCAGTCCATGGGGTCACAGAGTCAGACACGACTGAATGAATGAACAACAACAAATATATATATCAGATCAGTAGCTCAGTCGTGTCCGACTCTTTGCGACCCCATGAATCACAGCATGACAGGTTTCCCTTTCCATCACCAACTCCCGGAGTTCACTCAGATTCACATCCATCAAGTCAGCGATGCCATCCAGCCATCTCATCCTCTGTCGTCCCCTTCTCCTCTTGCCCTCAATCCCTCCCAGCATCACAGTCTTTTCCAATGAGTCAACACTTCACATGAGGTGGCCAAAGTACTGGAGTTTCAGCTTTAGCATCATTCCTTCCAAAGAAATCCCAAGGCTGATCTCCTTCAGAATGGACTGATCTCCTTGCAGTCCAAGGGACTCTCAAGAGTCTTCTCCAACACCACAGTTCAAAAGCATCAATTCTTTGGTGCTCAGCTTTATTCACAGTCCAACTCTCATATCCATACATGACCATGGGAAAAACCATAGCCTTGACTAGACGAACCTTTGTTGGCAAAGTAATGTCTCTGCTTTTGAATATGCTATCTAGGTTGGTCATAACTTTCCTTCCAAGGAGTAAGTGTCTTTTAATTTCATGGCTGCAGTCACCATCTGCAGTGATTTTGGAGCCCCCCAAAATAAAGTCTGACACTGTTTCCACTGTTTCCCCATATATTTCTCATGAAGTGATGGGACCAGATGCCATGATCTTTGTTTTCTGAATGTTGAGCTTTAAGCCAAATTTTTCACTCTCCACTTTCACTTTCATCAAGAGGCTTTTTACTTCCTCTTCACTTTCTGCCATAAGGGTGGAGTCATCTGCATATTTGAGGTTATTGATATTTCTCCCGGCAATCTTGATTCCAGCTTGTGTTTCTTCCAGTCCAGCGTTTCTCATGATGTACTCTGCATATAAGTTAAATAAAAAGGGTGACAATATACAGCCTTGACGAACTGCTTTTCCTATTTGGAACCAGTCTGTTTTTCCATGTCCAGTTCTAACTGTTGCTTCCTGACCTTCATACAAATTTCTCAAGAGGCAGATCAGGTGGTCTGGTATTCCCATCTCTTTCAGAATTTTCCACAGTTTATTGTGATCCACACAGTCAAAGGCTTTGGCATAGTCAATAAAGCACAAATAGATGCTTTTCTGAACTCTCTTGCTTTTTCCACGATCCAGCAGAAGTTGGCAATTTGATCTCTGGTTCCTCTGCCTTTTCTAAAACCAGCTTGAACATCTGGAAGTTCATGGTTCACATATTGCTGAAGCCTGGCTTGGAGAATTTTAAGCATTACTTTACTGGCATGTGAGATGAGTGAAATTGTGTGGTAGTTTGAGCATTCTTTGTCCTTGCCTTTCTTTGGGATTGGAATGAAAACTGACCTTTTCCAGTCCTGTGGCCACTGCTGAGTTTTCCAAATTTGCTGGCATATTGAGTGCAGCACTTTCACATCATCATCTTTCAGGATTTGGAATAGCTTAACTGGAATTCCATCACCTCCACTAGCTTTGTTCGTAGTGATGCTTCCTAAGGCCCACTTGACTTCACATTCCAGGATGTCTGGCTCTAGGTCAGTGATCACACCATCATGATTATCTGGGTCATGAAGATCTTTTTTGTATAGTTCTTCTGTGCATTCTTGCCATCTCTTCTTAATATCTTCTGCTTCTGTTAGATCCATACCATTTCTGTCCTTTATCAAGCCCATCTTTGCATGAAATGTTCCTTTGGTATCTCTGATTTTCTTGAAGAGATCCCTAGTCTTTCCCATTCTGTTGTTTTCCTCTATTTCTTTGCATCAATCGCATGAAGAAGGCTTTCTTATCTCTTCTTGCTATTCTTTGGAACTCTGCATTCAGTTGTTTATGTCTTTCCTTTTCTTCTTTGCTTTTCGCTTCTCTTCTTTTCACAGCTATTTGCAAACCCTCCCCAGGCAGCCATTTTGCCTTTTTGCATTTCTTTTCCATGGGAATGTTCTTGATCCCTGTCTCCTGTACATTGTCACGAACTTCTTTCCATAGTTCATCAGGCACTCTATCTATCAGATCTAGGCCCGTAAATCTATTTCTCACTTCCACTATAATCATAAGGGATTTGATTTAGGTCATACCTGAATGATCTAGTGGTTTTCCCTACTTTCTTCAATTTAAGTCTGAATTTGGCAATAAGGAGTTCATGGTCTGAGCCACAGTCAGCTCCTGGTCTTGTTTTTGCTGACTGTATACAGCTTCTCCCGCTTAGCCTGCAAAGAATATAATCAATCTGATTTCAGTGTTGACTATCTGGTTATGTCCATGTACAGAGTCTTCTCTTGTGTTGCTGGAAGAGGGTGTTTGTTATGACCAGTGCATTTTCTTGGCAAAACTCTATTAGTCTTTGCCCTGCTTCATTCTGTATTCCAAGGCCAAATTTGTCTGTTACTCTAGGTGTTTCTTGACTTTCTACTTTTGCATTCCAGTCCCCTATAATGAAAAGGACATCTTTTTTGGGTGTTAGTTCTAAAAGGTCTTGTAGGTCTTCATAGAACCGTTCAATTTCAGCTTCTTCAGCATTACTGGTTGGTGCATAGACTTGGATAACTGTGATATTGAATGGTTTGCCTTGGAAACGAACAGAGATCATTCTGTCATTTTTGAGATTGCATCCAAGTACTGCATTTTGGACTCTTTTGTTGACCATGATGGCTACTCCACTTCTTCTGAGGGATTCCTGCCTGCAGTAGTAGATATAATGGTCATCTTAGTTAAATTCACCCATTCCAGTCCATTTCAGTTTGCTGATTCCTAGAATGTCGACATTCACTCTTGCCATGTCCTGTTTGACCACTTCCACTTTGCCTTGATTTATGGACCTGACATTCCAGGTTCCTATGCAGTATTGCTCTTTACAGCATCAGCCCTTGTTTCTATCACCAGTCACATCCACAGCTGGATATTTTTTTTACTTTGGCTCCATCCCTTCATTCTTTCTGGAGTTATTTCTCCACTGATCTCCAGTAGCATATTGGGCACCTACTGACCTGGGGAGTTCCTCTTTCAGTATCCTATCATTTTGCCTTTTCGTACTGTTCATGGTGTTCTCAAGGCAAGAATACTGAAGTGGTTTGCCATTCCCTTTTCCAGTGGACCACCTTCTTTCAGATGTTTCCACCATGACCCACCCATCTTGGATTGCCCCACGGGGCATGGCTTAGTTTCACTGAGTTAGACAAGGCTCTGATCCTAGTGTGATTAGATTGACTAGGTTTCTGTGAGTATGGTTTCAGTGTGTTTGCCCTCTGATGCCCTCTTTCAACACCCACCGTCTTACTTGGGTTTCTCTTACCTTGGGCGTGAGGTATCTCTTCTCGGCTGCTCCAGCAAAGTGCAGCCATTGCTCCTTACCTTGGACGAGGGGTATCTCCTCACTGCCACCCTTCCTGACCTTCAACATGGGATAGCTCCTCTAGGCCCTCCTGCGCCTGCGCAACCAGGGCTCCTTGGACATGGGGTTGGTCCTCCCGGCCACCGCCCCTGGCCTCAGGCGTGGGGTTGCTCCTCCCGGCCGCCGCCCTTGGCCTCAGGCTTACACGCACACACACACACACATATATAAAACAAATTATATGTAACAAATATATATATATATAAAAATATATATATAAATATATTATTATAAATTTATTATAATATTAAAAATTATAAATTTTATATTTATATATTTATATATTTATATTTATATATAAATATATACTCACACACGCACCCCACATCTTCTTTATCCGTTTATCTGTTGATGGACACTTAGATTGCTGCCATGTCTTGGCTACTGTACTCAGTGGTGCTTTGAACATTTGGATGTATGTATCTTTTTGAATTAGAGTTTTCACCTTTTCTGGATATATGCCCACAAGTGGGATTGCTGGATCATATGGCAACTCTATTTTTCATTTTTAAAGGAACCTCCATACTGTTCTCCATAATGATTACACCAATTTACATTCCCACTGACAATGTAGTAGGGTTCCCTTTTCTCCACACCCTCTCCAGAATTTATTATACATACAGTTTTTGATGATGGCCATTCTGACTGGTGTGAGGTGATATCTCAGTGTAATTTTGATTTACATTTCTTGAATAGTTAGTGACATTGAACATCTTTTCATGAGCCTGTTGGCCATCTGTATGTTTTCTTTGAAGGAATTTCTATTTAGGTCTTCTGCCCATAGGTTACCTGTTTTCTAATAAGTTTTAAAAGTCTTTTATATAATATATTCTCAATACCATTCATTGATCAAATATGTATTCTTCAAATATGTTCTCCTAATCTTTGTGTTACTCTCTCATTAAAAGAAGATAAAAGTTTTGTGTCATATCTAAGAAATGTTTGCCTAGCTCAAGTTTACAAGGATTTTCTCCTTTGTTTTCTTTGAAAAGTTTTATAGTTTTAGAATTCACATTCATGTCTTTTACCCATTTAATCTTAAATTTTGTATATGGTGTTATGTATGGGTCCGTTCATGTCTTGGAATCAGTTCACTTCATTCGCTTCGTAATGTCCGACTCTTTGTGACTCCCATGGACTGCAACACACCAGGCTTCCCTGTCCATTACCAACTCCTGGAGCTTGCTAAAACTCATGTCCATTGAGTTTGTGATGCCATCCAACCATCTTATCCTCTGTCGTCCCCTTCTCCTCCCATCTTCAATCTTTCCCAGCATCAGGGTCTTTTCCAGTGAGTCAGTTCTTTGCAACAGGTGGCCAAAGTAGCGGAGTTTCAGCTTCAGCATCAGTCCTTCCAATGAATATTCAAAATTGATTTCCTTTAGGACTGACTGGGTTGATCTCCTTATAGTCCAAGGGACTCTCAAGAGTCTTCTCCAACACCTCAGTTCAAAAGCATCAATATTTTTGGTGCTCAGCTTTCTTTCATGTTTTAGAATATATCTGTCCAGTTGTTGCACATTGATCAAAAGTCAATTGGACACATGTGTGGGTCTAAATTTGGAATCTCTGATTTGTTCCATCAGTTTATATATCATTTCACCAATAACACACTGTTGATTGAAAAAAAACTTTGCACAACCCATAAGTTGAGAATTAAGCTTTATCTATAGACATACTGAAGACTTAAACCCAGGAGTCAGGCTCTCAGATGACTCTGAGGGATTGTTCTGAAGAGGTAAATGAGGAGCCAGGATATATGTGAATTTTTGCAACAAACCACCTCCCCCCCCCCAAACAAGTAGTAGGAACATCAAAAGATTACTGTTAATTAAAAAACAAACAGATTTCTAAGGTTAATGCATTTAATGTTTTTATGTGTATGGGATGGTGCAAGAATTTCAGTTCAGTTCAGTTCAGTTCAGTTGCTCAGTCATGTCTGACTCTTTGCAACCCCATGAACTGCAGCACGTCAGGGCTTTCTGTCCATCACCAACTGCCGGAGTACACCCAAACCCATGTCCATTGAGTCTGTGATGCCATCCAAGCATCTTATCCTGTGTTGTTCCCTTCTCCTCCTGCCCTCAATCTTTCCCAGCATCAGGGTCTTTTCAAATGAGTCAACTCTTCACATCAGGTGGCCAAAGTATTGGAGTTTCAGCTTCAACATCAGTCCTTCCAATGAATATTCAGGACTGATCTCCTTTAGGATGGACTGGTTGGATCTCCTTGCAGTCCAAGGGACTCTCAAGAGTCTCTCCAACACCACAGTTCAAAAGCATCTATTCTTCAGTGTTCAGCTTTCTTTATGTCTAACTCTCACATCCACACAAGAGTTTGGGCTCATTAAAATCACTCCTTTGATATATGCACCTCAGCTATCTAGGGCCAGCATTGTTTTTCTCCATCCTGAATTTCCTCAGAGTACACAATCAGGGATGGCTACCCTGGTTGATAATCTGATGATTGCAACTGATATGGCAGGCAACATTCTTTTTTTTTTTTTCTCTTTTCCATTATGGTTTATTATAAGATGCTGACTATAGTTCTCTTACTGCTTTTCTAATTTTTTTTATTATTATTATTCCTTTACAATATTGTATTGGTTTTGCCACACATCAACATGCATACAACATGGGTATACACGTGTTTCCCATCCTGAATCCCCCTCCCACCTCCCTCCCCATACCATCCCTCTGGGTCATCCCAGTGCACCATCCCCAAGCTTCCTGTATCCTGCATTGAACCTGGACTGGCGATTCATTTCTAATATGATATTATACATGTTTTAATGCCATTCTCCCAAATCATCCCCCCTCCCTCTCCCACAGAGTCCAAAAGACTGTTGTATACATCTGTGTCTCTTTTGCTGTCTCGTATACAGAGTTGTTGTTACCTTCTTTCTAAATTCCACATGTATGCGTTAGTATACTGTATTGGGATTTCTTTGGAAAGAATGATGCTAAAGCTGAAACTCCAGTACTTTGGCCACCTCATGCGAAGAGTTGAGTCATTGGAAAAGACTCTGATGCTGGGAGGGATTGGGGACAGGAGGAGAAGGGGACGACAGAGGATGAGATGGCTGGATGGCATCACTGACTCGATGGACATGAGTCTGAGTGAACTCCGGGAGTTGGTGATGGACAGGGAGGCCTGACGTGCTGTGATTCATGGGGTCGCAAAGAGTCGGACACCACTGAGTGACTGATCTGATCTGATACTGTATTGGTGTTTTTCTTTCTGGCTTACTTCACTCTGTGTAATAGTCTCCAGTTTCATCCACCTCATGAGAACTGATTCAGATGTATTCTTTTTAATGGCTGAGTAATACTCCATTCTAACACCATACACAAAAATAAACTCAAAATGGATTAAAGATCTAAACATAAGACCAGAAACTATAAAACTCTTAGAGGAGAACATAGGCAAAACACTCTCCTACATTCATCACAGCAGGATCCTCTATGACTCATCTCCCAGAATATTGGAAATAAAAGCAAAAATAAACAAATGGGATATAATTAAAATTAAAAGCTTCTGCACAACAAAAGAAACTATAAGCAAGGTGAAAAAACAGCCTTCAGAATGGGAGAAAATAATACCAAATGAAGCAACTGACAAACAATAATCTCAAAAATATACAAGCAACTCCTGCAGCTCAATTCCAGAAAAATAAACGGCCCAATCAAAAAATGGGCCAAAGAACTAAATAGACATTTCTCCAAAGAAGACATACAGATGGCTAACAAACACATGAAAAGATGCTCAACGTCACTCATTATCAGAGAAATGCAAATCAAAACCACAATGAGGTACCATTTCACGCCAGTCAGAATGGCTGTGATTCAAAAGTCTACAAGCAATAAATGCTGGAGAGGATGTGGAGAAAAGGGACCCCTCTTACACTGTTGGTGGGAATGCAAACTAGTACAGCCACTATGGAGAACAGTGTGGAGATTCCTTAAAAAACTGGAAACAGAACTGCCATATGACCCAGCAATCCCACTGCTGTGCATACACACTGAGGAAACCAGAATTGAAAGAGACGCGGCAGGCAACATTCTGTTTTGCCAAAAGTTTTCATTTCATCTCAGCTTCAAAGGATTTGTTACCAAGATAAACCACTCATATACACAAACACATAATACAAATATTTATTAGAGAATTATCTAACTTACTTTCAATATACTAACTTTAAAAGAAAAGAGAAATAGAGCAGAGGATACATGACCAAATTGGATTTTGACCAATATCCAGGGTTAATCAGTGCTGGGAAGTCCTGTGTCACAGTGCATCTGGAGGCCCAATTGAGAAAAGGTCCCAGGCATCAGGTCCACTCCGTGGGTGAGACTTCAAAGACTGTAGTTCAGGGTTCCCACTTAAAATCCTAGGACAGATATCATCATCAATCTGTGACCAAATTGCAAGCCTGATTTCATGTTAATGCTTTTTGTTTTGTCTTGTAAAACTTGGAATGTTGTTAAGTCTGGGGCTTGGTTGGCCAAGCCCCCTCCAGGGGCTCAAAAATCTCAAAATTCTTCCCCCATCTTACTTATGGTTCTGTAAGTCTTGCTCTCACAACAGGCAGTCACTCCCTGTCACTCCGAGTTAGGGCAGTGTCCAGGCAGGTTAGAAGCCAGATCAGAGACCTGCTCTGCTCTTTTGCCACTGAAGCCTTCTATTTTATTTCTCCAACACATTCTTTTTGGTCACGCCAAGAAGCAGTGAGAGTGCCATGTCCTAACCACTGGACTATCAGGGAATTCCCCACAACACTGTCTTGATTACTGTAGCTTTGTAGTAAGTCTTGAAATTGGATAAAGCAAATTTAAAAATTCTGTATATTTCAAAATTGTTTTTCCTCTGGTAGTTGCTTTGCTTTTAAATATCAATTTTAGCTTCCGTTTCTATAAAAATTCCTCTTGTAATTTTTATTGAAATTCTGTTCAATTCATAGATCACTTTATGTCTTACCATTATAGAATGGTGCAATCCATGAACACAGTACACAAATATACCTCAGAGATATTGTGGTTTTGGTTCCTGACCAGTCTAATAAAGTAAATATCACTATATACCAAGTCATGTGATTTTTATTTGGTTTTCTAGTGTATATAAAAGTTCATCACGCCATATTATAGTCTATTTAAAGTGTGGAATAATACAACTATGTCTTTAAAAATGTACGTGCATTAGTTTAAAATACCTTATTGATAAAAAATGCTAACCACTTTTAATGAGTCATAATCTTTTTACAATAGTAGGGTCAGGTCAGTGTATTTCTCTTCCTCAGTTCTTGTCTCATTGGAACAAAAATTTGCAGTGACAAACTAAAGGGTTTAAAACAACAGAAAGATTACAGCTCAGTTCAACTCAGGCAGACAGATTTTCTATTATAGAGACACTCCCAAGGCATGGGAGCAGGCCAACCCTAAAGGAATGTGATCCAAATTCCCACTTGGCTTCCCCTTTTTTATACTTACTGTCTCCTCCTTTTGGTTGTGCCCTGTACAAAAATAGGGCTTGTACCCACCACTAATCAATGAAAGGGAATGCAAATGGGCATACGCTCAAGGGACAATTGCAAGTTATATAACAGCAGGCTCTGTTGTATATGTCTTCCATTAATTCAATCTGTTATAATCAGATGCATATATGCGTAGAATGTTTAGTAACACTTAATGGAATCCTGGCTGCCTAAATTTACTTGAGGATGCACCTCTGGTTAGTTTGTATCCACTGTATGACTAGGAAACCTGTGTAGAAGTTGGAAAAGTCTCTGTGGTTATATTGTAGCATATCTGTGAGCTTTCCTGGGTGTGTCTAGGATGGGGTTTATAGATCAGCTTGCATCCTTTTCAGCTAGGCTACCCCTCTTGCTCATGCCTAACTTCCTACCTAGCAGTAACATAAGAAATTACTAACCACAGACAACCATAGCAAATATAATAATAATGAAAATGCTTAAAATATTGCAAGAATTACCAGAATGTGACACAGAAGCAGGAAGTGAACAAGTGCTGTTGGAAAAGTGGTGACCCTAGACTTGGTTGACACAGAAATTCAGTTTGTAAAAAAATGCATTTTCTGTGAAGTGCAATAAAATGAGATATGACTGTATCCTTCAAGTCTTTCTGATTTTTCATTAATGTTTCCCTATTTTTGGCATACAATTCATACATATATTCTTATATTTATACCAAAGTATTTAATGTTTAATGGTGCTATTGTAAGCCATACTATTTATTATTTTAATTTCAATTTGTTCACTACTTGTGTATAGAAATATAAGTGACTTTTAAAATTTTTATAGAAATATAATTGATTTTTGTTTTTTAAAATATTTATTTTTAATTGATTGGTTTGCAATATTGGTTTGATTTCTTTCATACATGAACATGAATTAACCATAGGTGTACATACGTCCCCTCACTCTTGATAGATTTTTGTATAGTGATCTTTTATTCTGAGGTCTTTGCTAAATTTGCCTGTTTATTCTAATAGCTTTTTTGGACATTTTTGGTACTTTTTACATACAGAAGTGTGTTTGAATAGAGACAGTTTTATTTTTTCTTTTCTAGTCTGTAAGAATGTTCTTTTCTTGTTGCATTGGATAGGACTTTAGGCAAAATATTAAATAGGAGTGTGGATAGATACATCCTTTCTTTGTTCCTGATCTAGAGAAAGCAGTCAATCTTTTACTGTTAAGTATGAAGTTAGTGGTAGGATTTTTGTAGATGTCCTTTATCAGGTTATTGGGATTCCCTTGTATTGCACGTTTGCTGAGTTAAAAAACTTAATTTTATTTTTAGTTTTTTATTGTGAATGGACATATAATTTAGACAAATGCTTTTTAGGCACCTGTTGAGATGATCACATGCTTATTCTTTAGTCTGTTGGTTGAAGAATTACATTCTTTGATTTGGGGATGTAAAACTAGCTTTGAATTTCTTGGATAAATTCCACTCAGTCATGATATATTATAATTTATACACTTTGCTTTATTCAATTTCTGATATTTTGTTGATAATTTTGTATATGTGTTGATGAGTGTTACTGGTTTTTAGTTGTAAAATAGTCTTATATATCCAGTCAATTTTCTAACCTTTTCTCTAATTTCTAGTAGTTAGTAGATTCTTTAATATTATTCATGTGAGAAATAAAATCATCTACAAGTAATGGACATTTTCTTCTTTCCAAATATTCATGTCTCTAATTATTTGTGTTTATTTTTTATTAGACTGTCTAGGACTTACAGTGTGATATTGAATTGATCTGGTAATGTTAGATACCCATGTCTTTTGCATGATTTTCAAGGAAGTACTTTTAATTTTTCCCATTTAGGATGATGATGTGGTAAATTCTTGGAGATATTCTTAATATGGTTAAGGAAGATATCTTTTGATTTCTAATTTTTCAAGATAACTTTTTTTTGTTTGTTTTTCATTCATTAATAGTTTCTAGTTTATCAGGATTATTTTTTTTGTTGTTTTTCATTCATTAATGGGTGTTGATTTATACCAAATGCTTTCCTACAAGTCAAATGTTCATATTTTTTTTCCTTTAAAGTGGTAAATGACATGAATATATTTTCTAATATAAACCATACTCAAAATCTTGGGATAATCCTAGCTTGATCATGGTGTACTTTCTCTTTTACACTGTGTAGGATTTAGTTAACTTTTTGTGTAGGATAATAGCTTCTCTGGACTTGAGTTGAATCCCTGGGTCAGGAAGATTCCCTGGAGCAGGAAATGGCAACCCATTCCAGTATTCTTGCCTGGGGAATTCCATGGACAGAGGAGCACAGTCTGTGGGGTCGCAAAGAGTCATATATGACTGAGTGACTAACACTACCATCATAACTATAGCATCTCTAGTAACATATGAAATAACATTTGAAAAGATAGTCTTTTCTCTTACTATCCTTGTTTGGATTTCTTTTGGCTACTATGGTGTATAATATTTCCTCCTGTTCTAATATTTTGGGAGAATTCTCATAATACTGGAAAGATCTGTTCCTTGAAAGTTTGGTAGAATTTTCTTGTAAAACACTTAGGATATGGTGTTTAACTTGTTAAAAGTTTTAAAACTACTGCTTTGATTTCTATCATACTTATTGAACTCTGTATACATTTTATTTTTCTTGAATCAGTTTGGCAATTTATTTATTTCCATGAAATTATCCATTTCATCTAAGATTTACTGACATGTTTGACAACTCTTTTTAATAACTTTCTAATATCTTCTTTCCCTAGAAAAAAGCATGGCAACCCACTTTAGTATTCTTGCCTGGAGAATCCCCATGGACAGAGGAGCCTGGTGGGCTACAGTTCATGGTGTCGAAAATAATTGGACACAACTGAGCAACTAAGCACAGCAAATCTTCTTTAACTGAAATCATGTTTCATTTATCATTTATAGTATTCTATACCTCATGTCTTTTTGAAGGTAGATATTGCCAGGGGTGTTTTTTCAATAATGTTTCTATATTTGAATCCTATTTTTGATTTTCATAGATCACTGTGATTTGCCACATTTAACACCTACTAAGTCTAGTAATGGCTAAAGGCTATCAAACTTCATCTAGCAAATTAAAAAAAAGGTCTATTTATAGTGGGGTTAGAAGATTGAATGCAGGGACTAAGCTCATGATTTTTAGGTATTTTCCTGAAATCTGATAGAAATCCTTCCTTCTCTTTTCTTTTTATCCTATGCAATCAAGTGTGAGAAACAATAAATAGGACATTGTTCTTCAGCTACAATAAACTAAGGAGAATTGTTAATGAAATTAATAATATTGATTATTAATATATGTTTACTGTAATCTTTTGGGGCAAATATAATATTAACATTTGAATTTAAATGAACAGTGTACATGGGAGTCCTTTTCACTTATAGTATTATTAACACAAAATACATATCTTTTTTTCCTATTTCTTCAGCTTTCTCAGGTGCAAACAAGATAGCTAAGTTATACTACTTTGACAATCCAAGAAGCTGGCAATTATTACTTGCTTTTGAAAAACAAACAGACCAAAAGTTTGTTAACTTGAATTTGACTTTGTGATGCTTTAAAGTTTTATCAAGGTAACAGTTCTCAGATGTGGACTGTTTATAATAGAGGTGATAGGTAGATTTAATTAAGGAAGAGGAAGGACTATCTGGAATATCCTGTTCTAAAGTGCTCTCTCTTAAATTCAAACTTAGGCTACTAGCTATAGTGTTCGAGCACACACTAAGTTACAAGTATCATGCTAAAAGCTTTTCATATATTTTCTTTGTTCAGTTCAGTTCAGTCGCTCAGTCATGTCCGACTCTTTGCGACCCCATGGACTGCAGCATCCCAGGCTTCCCTGTCCATCACCAGCTCCCAAAGCTTGCTCAGACTCATGTCCCTTGAGTCCATGATCCCATCCAACCATCTTGTCCTCTGTCATCCCCTTCTCCTCCTGCCTTCGATCTTTCCCAGCATCAGGGTCTTTTTCAATGAGTCAATTCTTTGCACCAGGTGGCCAAAGTATCGGAGTTTCAGCTTCAGCATCAGTCATTCCAATGACTATTCAGGACTGATTTCCTTTAGGATTGGCTGGTTTGATCTCCTTACAGTCCAAGGGACTCTCAAGAGTCTTCTCCAACACTACAGTTCAAAAGCATCAATTCTTCATTGCTCAGCTTTCTTTATGGTCCAAATATCACATCCATACATGACTACTGGAAAAACCATAGCTTTGACTAGATGGACCTTTGTTGGCAAAGTAATGTCTCTGCTTTTTAATATGCTGTCTAGGTTGGTCATAGCTTTTCTTCCAAGGAGCAAGTGTCTTTTAATGTCATGGCTGCAGTCACCATCTGCAGTGATTTTGGAGCCCCCCCAAAATAAAGTCAATCACTGTTTCCATTGTGTCCCCATCTATTTGCCATGACGTGATGGGACCAGATGCCATGATCTTAGTTTTTTTAATGTTGAGTTTTAAGCCAAGGTTTTCACTCTCCTCTTTCACTTTCAACAAGAGGCTCTTTAGTTCTTCACTTTCTGCCGTAAGGGTGATGTCATCTGTGTATCTGAGATTATTGATATTTCTCCTGGCAGTCTTGTTTCCATCTTGTGCTTCATCCAACCTGGCATTTCGCATGATGTACTCTACAGCCTTGACATACTCCTTTCCTGATTTGGAACCAGTCTATTGTTCTATGTTCAATTCTGTTGCTTCTTGACCTACATACAGATTTCTCAGGAGGCAGGTAAGGTCTTCTGGTATTCCCATCTCTTTAAGAATTTTCCACAGTTTGTTGTAAGCCTGAGAGGTAAGAACAGTTATTACCATTAGCCTGTTAAAGATGAGGACATTGAAGCACATAGATCCCCATGGTTAAAATATTACCAAGAGTTTCAAAAGAAATTTGACTCTAGAGCATCATTACATTGTACACTGAGGAAGAACTATTTTTTTTTTCTGGTTTACCCAACTAAGGTTTATTTCTTGCTCATGTTATATGTCCAGCACAGGTCAGAATAACTTCATGCTTTAAAAACAGTACATGTAGCTAAAAAGGTAAAGTTCATGACCTAAGAATGAAGCATGCCTAATTGAACCATAATATTTGCACTTGAAACTGTGCAGCATTTCCTGAGGAGGGCCCATGCCTAATGTAAATACAGGGATGTTAAATCACATCAAAGAGAAATTGCAACTTAGAAACTTGGGGCAAGTCAACAGCTGTGACCTCAGTCAGCAGTCTATGGAGTTTTCATTCAGCAAGCTGTGCCTCATGCTTCTTTGGCTAGAGCTATGTGCATTTAATTAGTGTCCTCTCACCTTCACAGTACATGGTTTTCCACTTGACAGTTTCTGGCACGAGAAGAATGTCCTTGAGAAAAAAGTCAGGCCTATTGACTACTAAGCATATTATTTGACTTGATGTTCAGCCATTCTGATGAAAGAATTGGGAATAATGAAAGACAGTGCAGCATAGATCCACTTTAACTAACAGTGTCAGGTCGGTCGAAGATATTGAACAGTTCCTATTAAATTAGCTTAGCTTCATCTTAGCTAGTTAAACCTGGCATGCTGACAAATTAGTTTCTATCTGCATAGCAAAAAAAAAAAAAAAAAAGAGTAAGGAAGAGCAGATTTACATTTTGGGGCTTAGTTACAGTCACATCACAAGGTCAATAAGAATATGTCCATCACAGAACTGTTTGTCCTATGTCAGTACATTGGATGATCAGCTTCAAATTATTTAGTCCATCATGAGGTGTGAGCACATGATTCCTAATGAAAGTTATTTTAACATTTCTTTGAAGAATTTTAACACAGATGATGTCACATATTTTTGTTGCTTGTTGAAAACCCAACAAAAGTATATTTGAAATAAATGTAAAATATTTATTTTAAATAAAAATAAAATATTTATTTTTTATTTTATTTTTTATTTATTTTAAATAAAAAATAAAATGTAAATTTAATTTAGCATTCTCACTCATAGAAATTTGGGATAAGAGTGTAGCCCCTCTTGGGAAAAAAATCATAAATATGCTCATTTTCTTATGAAGCAGAAATTGAGGCCAAAACACATGCTCTTAAACCCATAGTATTAATACAATCCTATTGTAACCACGGTACCATTGCACCACAATACAATCCCATTCCCCTTTGCTTCCTCCCTCATCTCCACTCTGAAAGCCACACTGAAGTTAAAGTGGTGTTTCTAAATCACAAATTTGCCCTTCTTAAACTTTTGTTTAAATACTTGCAGCAGTACAGAAATAACCTCAGGATAAAATCCAAGGTTCTCTCATGGCATGCATGGCCTAATATTACCTGCTTCCTACTTATATTTAAAATCTCCTACAGTGCCATTCCTTTGCTCACACACCCGGGACTCCTTTTGCTGAATATCTTGGGCCCGGAGAAAGTGCCCACACCTTCCTGACTCACTCCTTTGTTTAAACTGTTCTCACTGTTGCTTGTAATTCACTCCCCAGTTCTGTCCTCCTGAAACATTCTTACTTCAAGACTCAGGTAACCATTCAACTCCTTTCCTGGCTATTCAGGCAAAGGTATGCACTTCATTATCTGTGGCATTTTAGTCAACCCTCTATTCTCACACATGCTTTATATGTCAGTTTGGTGGTGGTAGTTGTTTAGTCACTAAGTAATATCCGATTCTTTGCAACCCCATGGACTGTAGCCTGCCAGGCTTCTCTGTCCATGGAATTTCCCAGGAAAGAATACTGAAGTAGATTTCCATTTCCTCCTCCAGGGGATCTTCCCAACCCGGGGATTCAACCCACATCTCTGTGTCTCCTGCATTGCAGGTGGATTCTTTACCACTGAACCACCTGGGAATCCCTGTTTTGTTTACCTGTTAGTTACTTCCACTAGACTAGGAGACCTGCAGGGCAGAGACTATTCTATTTACATTTGGATCTACAGTATATTGCATGATGCAATATGCGTTAGGAGTTCAGATATGAGTATTTAATTAGAAATTAACTAAATAATTATTCATATCTGCATACTAAACCATGTCTTTGTTCACTTATCTCTTTCTTGATCATAGTCCCATTCTACTAAATCCTTAAAAATATGCACCTTCATAAAAGCAAGCACTCTGAAAAAATATACTAGCAGTAACTGACATAGGTCAAATGAACATCTATAGATATAGTCTATATAAATAGTTTAGACTCTATATATAACTTTAAGCATGGTAAACTTTCTAATGAAGTGATGTCACCATTCCCATCCCTTGTTTAGGTGTGTGTAAATGTGGCAGGAGCCTCCATGATGGACCCCAACATTCTCCACCTCCTGATATTCTGACCCTTATGTCACCATCTTCCCTTGAGTGTGATCTGAACTCAGTGGCTTGCTTCTGAGGAACAGAAGTGATGGGATATCATTTCTGATAAGATAAGGTTGTATATAAATCTCTGATTTCCATCTTGGGTTTGATTGCAATGTGTGTGCATTAAGAAGCTATGCTGTGAACAGTCCTATGGAACTGATATCTCCAGCCAACAGCCAGAGAGGCCCTGAGGCACATCAATAGTCACATGACTGAGCTTGGAAGTAGATCATCTCCTAGTGAAGCCTTGAGGTAACTGTAGCCTCAGCAGCCTTGTGAGTGATCTTGTGCCAGAGCCACTCAGTTAAGCTGTGCTAAAATTCCTGATCTACAAAAGCTGTTAAATAAAAATGTTTATTGTTGTTTTCAGCCTAAGTTTGGGAGTAATTTGTTATTCAATGGTATAACTAATATAGCAGGTGTGAAGTCTGAGGATCAACTCTCACAATCTGTTGCTATTCAGTCGCTACATTGTGTCTGACTCTTTGTGACCCAATGAACTGCAGCATGCCAGGCTTCCTTGTCCTTAACTGTCTCCCTGAGTTTGCTCAAACTCATGTCTATTGAGTCAGTGATGCCATCCAGCCATCCCCAGTAGTATATTGGGTATAGTAGTATATTATATATATTATATAGTAGTATATTACCAATCTGGGGGGTTTGTCTTTCAGTGTTATATCTTTTTTTCCTTTTCATACTATTCATGGAGTTCTCAAGGCAAGAATACTGGTTTGCCCACTCCATTCTCCAGTGGACTATCTACAGTCTGTAGGGAGGGAGTTTAAAGAGAGGAGAAAAAAAAAACCTAAACTTTCTATGTGATCCAGCAATCCCACTCCTGGGCATATATCAAGGCAAAACTATAATTCAAAAAGATACATGTACCCCTATGTTCATAGAACGGTATATTTGAAAACCCTTAGAAGTGTATATTTGAAAACCCTTCAAAGCATGGAAACAACCTAAATGCCCATCAACAGATAAATGAATAAAGAAGATATGAGATACAGGCGCGTGCGCGCACACACACACACACACACACACACACACACACACACAATGGAATAGTACTCAGCCATAAAAGAAATGCAGTAATGCCATTTTTAGCAACATGGGTGGACCTAGAGATTGTCATACTGAATGAAGTCAATCAGAGGAGAGAGACAAATGCCACATGATATCACTTACATGTGGAATCTAAAATATGACATAAATGAAAATATCTACAAAACAGAAACAGACTCACAGGCAGATAAGAAATTTGTGGTTGCCGAGGGGGTGTGTGGGAGGGATACACTGGGAGTGTGTGATTAGCTGATGTAAGCTATTATATATAGAATAAATGACATGGTCTTACTGTATAGCACAAGGAATTATATTCAACATCCTGTGGTTAACCATAATGGAAAAGAATATGAGAAAATATTATATATAACTGAATCACTTTGCTATACAACAGAAATTAACATAACATTGTAAATCAACTATACTTTATTGAAATAAAATTTAAAAAGATAGAGAGAAGAAATGGAGTAGAGTAGGTATGAAGGAAAATAGGCAGGGTACTTTACAAGTGCAGTTGAGCCCCTTTGCTTTTGAATTCTTCTAGAAGAATAATTTATTTTGTGATGGTTTCTGAATTCTACCAATTAGAAATTCATCTACTTTTAAAATACAATGTTCCTCTAAGGGAGCTATGAGCCACTTAACCTCTTGTAAAGTAATCTGATTAAATACTGAGATCAGCTTCAATATGTGGCTGAACAATGAGCAGAGATGGAGAAGAAAGAGTGAATTTTGAAGCATGAAAAGATTTAGTTTGGAGAATGCCACAATTGAAAACTTTGGGCAACCAAAGGGGAGCAGGTAGATGGAGGCTAAAGGGAGAGAGTAGTATCAAGTGGTGGGAGAAACTGTGTTTTCACTATATCCCACCATTTTCTGATTTTTCCAGAATAAGTTTTCCATTCACTTCTGTTATGAGAAACATAAGGAAAGAAGCTATTTTATGCATGTATGACATTGGTTTTTTAAAGGGACAGTTTTTCAAATCAAAGGAAAGCACTCTTGTTCCATATCTAAAAGAATTCTTAGAAGTGCCCAGGATTTCCTCCATTAAAGTTATCTTCCCTTGTATTGGTGGAAATCCTAAATATCACAGGACTTAAAATCTCACCCCTAGGGCAAAAAAAAAGTAGATGGGATCAAATTTTGTCTAATTTTAAAATCATATATCCAAGGTTATTCTTGAAACCATTTCAAACTTGCTAGTGGTGAAGAACCCACCTGCTAATGCAGGAGACATGAGAGATGCAGGTTTGATCCTGGGTGGAGAAGATTCCCTGGAGGAGGGCATGGCAACCTACTCGAGTATTCTTGCTTAGATAATTCCATGGAGAAGGAGCCTGGCAAGCTACACAGTTCATAGAATCGCAAAGACTTTTAGTCACATGACTGAGTGACTAACACTTTCACTTTCATATATATATATATATATATATGTATGTATATATATATATAAATATATACATATATATAGATACATATATAAATGTATATATATACATATGTATATGTATACATATGTATATACATACACATATATGTATATATAAATATATACATATATATATAGTTTTGAATTTCCTAAACATAGTCAATCCTAAAGGAAATCAGTCCTGAATATTCATTGGAAGGACTGATGCTGAAGCTGAATCTCCAATACTTTGGCTACCTGATGCGAAGAACTGACTCATTGAAAAAGACCCTGATGCTGGGCAAGATTGAAAGCAGGAGGATAAGGGGATGACAGAGCACGAGATGGTTGGATGGCATCAGTGACTCGATGGACATGAGTTTGAGCAAGCTCCAGAAGTTGGTGATGGATAGGGAAGCCTGGCTTGCTGCAGTCCATGGGGTCACAAAGAGTTGGACACCACTGAGCGACTGAATTGAACTGAACTGAATACATTGGTAAATGGTTACCATAATCAAGTTATTTAACACACCCATCACCTCACATAGTTATCTAATATTTATGTGATGAGAACACTTAAGATAAATTCTCCTAGCAAATTTCAAGTATACAGTACAGCATTCTTTTTTTTAAATTTTATTTTATTTTTAAGCTTTACAATATTGTATTAGTTTTGCCAAATATCGAAATGAATCTGCCACAGGTATACCTGTGTTCCCCATCCTGAAACCTCCTCCCTCCTCCCTCCCCATACCATCCCTCTGGGTCGTCCCAGTGCACCAGCCCCAAGCATCCAGTATCGTGTATCAAACCTGGACTGGTGACTCGTTTCATACATGATATTATACATTAACTATAGTCACCATACAGTACAATCTCCAGAATTTACTCATTGTATGTAACTGAAATTCTGTAAACTTTGACCAACATCTCCCCATTTCCCCCATTCTCCAGCTGCAATCTATACTCTTTCTCAGCTATTATGACTATTTTAGATTCTACATGTAAATGAGGTCATGCAGTATTTGTCTTTCTGTGTCTGGCTTACTTCACCTAGACTAATGGCTTCTAAGTTCATTCATGTTGTTGCAAATGGCAACACAGACTTCTTATTTATTTTTTTCTTTTTTTTTTAATTTATTTTTTTAATTTATTTTTTTCTGTTTTCTTTTTTTTTCTAAATATAAATTTATTTATTTTAATTGGAGGTTAATTACTTTACAATATTTTATTGGTTTTGCCATACATCAACATGAATCCACCACAGGTATACACATGTTCCCCATGCTGAACCCCCCTCCCTCCTCCCTCCCCGTACCATCCCTCTGGGTCATCCCAGTGCACCAGCCCCAAGTATCCAGTATCAAGCATCGAACCTGGACCGGCAATTCGTTTCATATATGATATTATACATGTTTAAATGTCATTCTTCCAAATCATCCCACCGTCTCCCTCTCCCACAGAGTCCAAAAGACTGTTCTATACATCTGTGTCTCTTTTGCTGTCTCGCATACAGGGTTATAATTACCATCTTTAAAAATTCCATATATATGCATTAGTATACTATATTGGTGTTTTTCTTTCTGGCTTACTTCATTCTGTATAATAGGCTCCAGTTTCATCCACCTCATTAGAACTGATTCAAATGCATTCTTTTTAATGGCTGAGTAATACTCCATTGTGTATATGTACCACAGCTTTCTTATCCATTTGTCTGCTGATGGACATCTAGGTTGCTTCCATGTGCTGGCTACTATAAACAGTGCTGCAGTGAACATTGGGGTACACGTGTCTCTTTCAATTCTGGTTTCCTCAGTGTGTATACCCAGCAGTGGGATTGCTGAGTCATAAGGGAGTTCTATATCCAGTTTTTTTAATGAATCTCCACACTGTTCTCCAGAGTGGCTGTACTAGTTTGCATTCCCACCAACAGTGTAAGGGGATTGCCTTTTCTCCACACCCTCTCCAGCATTTATTGCTTGTAGAAATTTGGATTGCAGCCATTCTGACTGGCATGAAATGATACCTCATTCTGGTTTTGGTTTGCATTTCTCTGATAATGAGTGATGTTGTTCATCTTTTCATGTGTTTGTTAGCCATCTGTATGTCTTCTTTGGAGAAATATCTGTTTAGTTTTTTGGCCCATTTTTTGATTGGGTCGTTTATTTTTCTGGAATTGAGCTTCAGAAGTTGCTTGTGTATTTTTGAGATTAGTTGTTTGTCAGTTGCTTCATTTGGTATTATTTTCTCCCATTCTGAAGGCTGTCTTTTCAAGTTGCTTATAGTTTCCTTTGTTGTGCAGAAGCTTTTAAGTTTAATTAGGTCCCATGTGCTTATTTTTGCTTTTATTTCCAATATTCTGAGAGGTGGGTCATAGAGGATCCTGCTGTGATGTATGTCAGAGAGTGTTTTGTCTATGTTATCCTCTAGGAGTTTTATAATTTCTGGTCTTACATTTAGATCTTTAATCAATTTTGAGTTTATTTTTATGTATGGTGTTAGAAAGTGTTCTAGTTTCATTATTTTAAAAGTGGTTGACCAGTTTTCTCAGCATCACTTGTTAAAGAGATTGTCTTTAATCCATTGTATATTCTTGCCTCCTTTGTGAAAGATAAGGTTTCCATAGCTGTGTGGATTTATCTCTGGGCTTTCTATTCTGTTCCATTGATCTATATTTCTGTCTTTGTGCCAGTATCATACTGTCTTGATGACCGTGGCTTTGGAGTAGAGCCTGAAGTCAGGCAGGTTGATTCCTCCAGTTCCATTCTTCTTTCTCAAGATTGCTTTGGCTATTCGATGTTTTTTTTTTTTTTTTTTTTTTGTATTTCCATACAAATTGTGAAATCATTTGTTCTAGCTATGTAAAAAATACCATTAGTAGCTTGATAGGGATTGCACTGAATCTATAAATTGAAAATGGAGAGATCACAACAGACAACACAGAAATACAAAGGATCATAAGAGACTACTATCAGCAATTATATGCCAATAAAATGGACAACTTGGAAGAAATGGACAAATTCTTAGAAAAGTGCAACTTTCCAAAACTGAACCAGGAAGGAATAGAAAATCTTAACAGACCCATCACAAGCAAAAAAATCGAAACTGTAATCAGAAATCTTTCAACAAACAAAAGCCCAGGTCCAGATGGCTTCACAGCTGAATTCTACCAAAAATTTAGAGAAGAGCTAACATCTATCCTTCTCAAACTCTTCCAGAAAATTGCAGAGGAAGGTAAACTTCCAAACTCATTCTATGAGGCCACCATCACCCTAATACCAAAACCTGACAAAGATGCCACCAAAAAAAGAAATAACTGATGAACATAGATGCAAAAATGCCTAACAAAATTCTAGCAATCAGAATCCAACAACACATTAAAAGGATCATACACCATGACCAAGTGGGCTTTATCCCAGTGATGCAAGGATTCTTCAATATTAGCAACTCAATCAATGTAATACACCACATTAACAAATTGAAAAATAAAAGCCATATGATTATCTCAATAAATGCAGAAAAAGCCTTTGACAAAATTCAGCATCCATTTATGATAAAAACTCTCCAGAAAGCAGGAGTAGAAGGAACATACTCTATACATGGACATCACCAGATGGTCAACACTGAAATCAGGTTGATTATATTCTTTGCAGCCTAAGAAGGATAAGCTGTATACAGTCAGCACAAACAAGTCCATGAGCTGACTGTGGCTCAGACCATGAATTGCTTATTGCCAAATTCAGACTGAAATTGAAAAAAGTAGGGAAAACCACTAGACCATTCAGCTATGACCTAAATCAAATCCCTTATGATTATACAGTGGAACTGAGACATAGATTTACGGGCCTAGATCTGATAGGTAGAGTGCCTGAATGAACTATGGGATGAGGTTCGTGACATTGTACAGGAGACAGGGATCAAGACCATCCCTATGGAAAAGAAATGCTAAAAAGCAAAATGACTGTCTGGGGAGGCCTTAAAAATAGCTGTGAAAAGAAGAGAAGCAAAAAGCAAAGGAGAAAAGGAAAGATATAAGCATCTGAATGCAGAGTTCCAAAGAATAGCAAGAAGAGATAAGAAAGCCTTCTTCAGCGATCAATGCAAAGAAATAGAGGAAAACAACAGAATGGGAGAGACTAGAGATCTCTTCAAGAAAATTAGAGATACCAAGGGAATATTTCATGCAAAGATGGGCTTGATAAAGGACAGAAATGGTATGGACCTAACAGAAGCAGAAGATATTAAGAAGAGATGGCAAGAATACACAGAAGAACTGTACAAAAAAGGTCTTCATGACCCAGATAATCACGATGGTGTGATCACTCACCTAGATCCAGACATCCTGGAATGTGAAGTCAAGTGGGCCTTAGAAAGCATCACTATGAATAAAGCTAGTGGAGGTGATGGAATTCCAGTTGAGCTATTCCAAATCCTGAAAGATGATGCTGTGAAAGTGTTGCATTCAATATGCCAGCAAATTTGGAAAACTCAGCAGTGGCCACATGACTGGAAAAGGTCAGTTTTCATTCCAATCCCAAAGAAAGGGAATGCCAAAGAATGCTCAAACTACTGCACAATTGCACTCATCTCACACGCTAGTAAAGTAATGCTTAAAATTCTCCAAGCCAGGCTTCAGCAATATGTGAACCATGAATTTCCTGATGCTCAAGCTGGTTTGAGAAAAGGCAGAGGAACCAGAGATCAAATTTCCAACATCTGCTGGATCATCGAAAAAGCAAGAGTTCCAGAAAAACATCTATATCTGCTTTATTGACTATACCAATGCCTTTGACTGTGTGGATCACAATAAACTGTGGAAAATTCTGAAAGAGATGGAAATACCAGACCACCTGATCTGCCTCTTGGGAAATTTGTATGCAGGTCAGGAAGCAAGAGTTAGAACTGGCCATTGAACAATAGACTGGTTCCAAATAGGAAAAGGAGTACGTCAAGGCTGTATATTGTCACCCTGCTTATTTAACTTTTATGCAGAGTGCATCATGAGAAATGCTGGACTGGAAGAAGCACAAGCTGGAATCATGATTACCGGGAGAAATATCAATAACCTCAGATATGCAGATGACATCACCCTTATGGCAGAAAGTGAAGAGGAACTAAAAAGGCTCTTGATGAAAGTGAAAGTGGAGAGTGAAAAAGTTGGCTTAAAGCTCAACATTCAGAAAACGAAGATCATGGCATCCGGTCCCATCACTTCATGGGAAATAGATGGGGAAACAGTGGAAACAGTGTCAGACTTTATTTTTCTGGGCTCCAAAATCACTGCAGATGGTGACTGCAGCCATGAAATTAAAAGGCGCTTACTCCTTGGAAGGAAAGTTATGTCCAACCTAGACAGAATATTCAAAAGCAGAGACATTACTTTGCCAACAAATGTCCATCTAGTCAAAGCTATGGTTTTTCCTGTGTTCATGTATGGGTGTGAGAGTTGGACTGTGAATAAAGCTGAGCACCAAAGAATTGATGCTTTTGAACTGTGGTGTTGGAGAAGACTCTTGAGAGTCCCTTGAACTGCAAGGAGATCCAACCAGTCCATTCTGAAGGAGATCAGCCCTGGGATTTCTTTGGAAGGAATGATGCTAAAGCTGGAACTCCAGTACTTTGGTCACCTCATGTGAAGAGTTGACTCATTGGAAAATACTCTGATGCTGGGAGGGATTGAGGGCAGGAGGAGAAGGGGATGACAGAGGATGAGATACCTGGATGGCATCTCTGATTTGATGGACGTGAGTCTGAGTGAACTCCGGGAGTTGGTGATGGACAGGGAGGCCCAGTGTGCTGTGATTCATGGGGTCACAAAGAGTCGGACATGACTGAGCGACTGAACTGAACTGAACCTCAAAATAATAAAAGCTATATATGACAAACCCACTGCAAACATTATCCTCAATGGTGAAAAAACGAAAATATTTCCCCTAAAGTCAGGAAGAAGACAAGGGTGCCCACTTTCACCATTACGATTCAATATAGTTTTGGAAGTTTGGGCCACATAATCAGAGCAGAAAAAGAAATAAAAGGAATCCAAATTGGAAAAGAAGAAGCAAAACTCTCACTGTTTGCAGATGACGTGATCCTCTACATAGAAAACCCTAAAGACTCCACCAGAAAATTACTAGAGCTAATCAATCAATATAGTAAATTTACAGGATATAAAACCAACACACAGAAATCCCTTGCATTCCTATACACTAATAATGAGAAAATATAAAAAGAAATTATGGAAATAATTCCATTCACCATTGCAGGGAAAAGAATAAAATACTTAGAAATATATCTACCTAAAGAAACTAAAGACCTATATACGGAAAACTATAAAACACTGATGAAAGAAATCAAAGAGGACACTAATAGATGGAGAAATATACCATGTTCATGGATCGGAAGAATCAATATAGTGAAAACTGACTTCTTTTTTAAAGGCTGAATAATATTCCTGTGTGTATGTATATGTGTGTGTATACCTATTACATTTTCTTTTATCCATTCATACATTGACAGATACGTAGGTTGTTTCCATATCTCGAGTATTATGAATAATGCTGCAATATATATCTCACAACATTTATAGAATTTTACTCAAAATACAGTCAATACTTAAATATTATACCTGTAACCATAAAACTTCTAGAAGAGAACATAGAGAAGAGCTTCTTGACATTTATCTGGCAGTGATTTTTTTGGGTGTGACACCAAAGGCACAGGAAACAAAAACAAAAATATACAAGTGGGATTTTATCAAACTTCATCAGAGCAAAGGAAACTTTCAAGAGTATAAAGGAAGCCAGTGTAATGGGAGAAAATATTTGGAAGCCAAATATCTGATAAGGCCTTAATATTAGGTTGTCCAAAATGTTTGTTCTGATTTTTCCATAGTATGTAACAGAAAAATCAGAACAAGCTTTTTTTTATTGTTTAATTTTTTAAATTTCTGGTGTATGGAAATACAATGGACAGCTTTGTATTGTATGTTTTTAGCTCTTTATTTTATATTGGGTATAGCTTATTAACAATGTTGTGATAGTTTCAGGTAGACAGCAAAGGGACTCAGCCATACATATATATGTTTCCATTCTCCTCCAAACTCCCCTCCCATCCAAGCTGCCACATAACATTGAGCAGAGTTCCATGTGGTATACAGTAGGACCTTGTTGGTTATCCATTTTAAATATAGTGGTGTGTACATGTCAGTCCCAAACTTCTTTACTATCCTCTCCCCCTGCCCTCCCCACACCCCACCCCCCTGCAGCAAATTTCCAAATGAATTTTTTGGCCTACCCAATATTTACTATGTAAAGGAACTCAGCTCAATAGCAAAAAACAAAACAAAACAAAACAAAAGGCACAGAAATTTAAAAATAGGCAAAGGACCTAATAGACATTTTCCTAAAGAAGACCTACAAATGAGTAACAGGTTCATGGAATTCAGTCCTCAGCATCACTAAGCGTCTGGGAAATTCAAATCAAAACCACCAGTATCACCTCACACCTATTAGGATGGCTATTATCAAAAAGTCAAAATATAAAAAATGTTGGTGAGGATGTGAAGAACAGAGAACTGTTGATGGGAATGTAGATTAATATATTTGGTATGGAAAATGGTATGGGTGTTCCTCAAAAAAATTGTAAATAGAACTATTGTATGATTCAGCAATCTCCCTTCTGGGTATATATCCAAAGGAAATGAAGAGAGATATATGGCTATAGGGTTTAGATACCCTTTATCTGGTTGAGAACGTTCCCCTCTATTCATCATTTGCTGAATATTTTTATTATGAAAGAATATTGTGTATTCCCAAATGATTTTTCTGTTTATTGAGATGTATATATAATTTTAAAAATTTTAGATTAATATATTATATTAAACCAACCTTACAACCCTAGGATAAATTACACTTTGTCATAGTGTATGATGTTGTTGACTTCGGTTAGTATTTTGTTGAGTAATTTTATGTCCATATTCATAAGATCTATTGGTCTGTGATTTTAATTTCTTATGAGGTTCGCCTTTTGTTTTGGTATCGGTAATTTCAACCTCAAAAATAAGTTGGGAATTGTTCCCTTTTCTCCTTCTTGGAAGTGTTGTGAATAATTGTTATTAATTCTTCTTTGAATATTTGATTGAATTCAGAGGTGAAATCTTCTGAACCTGGGGTCTTCTTTGTAGATTGTTTTTTTTTTAATAGTTGCAAATGCATTTATTAAAAGAGTTTTTTTTATTTTTTAGTGTAATCATAGTTTTTTAATTACTTAATTTATTTTTTAAATTTATTGTAGATAGTTTTTTTTGTTAGATTCAATTTTTCATTTGCTATATAAGTTTAGATTTCTTCTTGAAATAGAAGTTTTGCCTTTAGATGAGTTTTTCCAATTGAAATTCATAATTTGTTGGTGTAAAGTCATTTGTAGCATTTCTTTATAATACTATTTATTTCTGTAAGTTTAGTAATTTTTAAATTTTATTTCTGTTTTCTTTTTTTTATAGTTTGAATCTTTTTTTTTCCCCAAACAAGCTAAAAGTTTGTTAGTCTTGTTGCTTTATTGAAGAAACCATTTTTTTTTTGTTTCATTGATTTTATTTCTGCTGCTCTTTTATTCCCTATTTCGATTATTTCTACTCTAATCTTTATTTTTTTCTATCTACTTGCTTTAGATTTAGTTTGTTCTTCATTCTTCAGTGTCTGAAAGTGGACTGTTAGGTTCTTGATTTGAAATCTTTATTCTTTCTTAATGTGGACATTTACAGTTATATATTTCAATCTAAGTACTGCTTTAGTTACATCTAATATGTTTTGGTATGTTGCACTTTTATTTTCATTTGTCACAACAATTTTCTTTCCTTGTGATTTTTTTCTTTGAGCCATTGACTGTTTAGTAGGGTATTGTTTAATTTCCACATATTTTTTTTTAATTTATCAAATTTTCTTCCATTGTTGATATGTAATTGTATTACCTTATTGTCAGAGAGCAAACTTTGTATACTTGTATTATTTAAATTCTTTTAAATTTTTTGAGGCTTATTTTGTAGGCTAGCTTATAGTATAGCCTCTAGAATGTTTCACATACACTTAAGAAAAATATATATTCTGTTGTGGATGGAGTGTTTTGTACATGTCTGTAGGTTTAGTTGGTTTATAGTATTTTTCAAAGGCTTTTAGTTCATTGCATACCTTTGCCAGGTTGTTTTATTAATTACTGATCGGTTCAGTTCAGTCACACAGTTGTGTCCGACTCTTTGTGACCCCATGGACTGCAGCATGCCAGGCTTCCCTGTCCATCACTAACACCCAAAATTTGCTCAAACTCATGTCCATCAAGTCCATGATGCCACCCAACCATCTTGTCCTTTGTAGTCCCCTTTTCCTCCTTAAGGCTTCCCTGGTGGCTCAGAGATTAAAGCGTCTGCCTGCAATGCAGGAGACCTGGGTTCTATCCCTGGGTCGGGAACATCCCCTGGAGAAGGAAATGGCAACCCATTCCAGTATTCTTGCCTGGAGAATCCCATGGATGGAGGAGCCTGGTGGGCTACAGTCCACAGGGTCGCAAAGAGTTGGACAGAACTGATCGACTTCACTTTCAGTTTCTCTCACTTTCTTCTCCTGCCTTTGATCTTTCCCAGCATCAGGGTCTTTTCCAGTGAGTCAGTTCTTCACATTCAGGTGGCCAAAGTATTGGAGTTTCAGTTTCAGCAGCAGTCCTTCCAATGAATATTCAGGACTGACTTCATTTAGGATTGACGGGTTTGATCTATCTCCCGGCAGTCCAAGGGACTCTCAAGAGTCTTCTCCAACACCACAGTTCAAAAGCATTAATTCTTTGGTGCTCAGCTTTCTTTATAGTCCAACTCTCACATCCATACATGACTACTGGAAAACCATAGCTTTGCCTAGACGGACCTTTGCCAGCAAAGTAATGTCTCTGCTTTTTAATATGCTGTCTAGGTTGGTCACAGCTTTTCTTCCAAGGAGCAAGCGTATTTTATTTTCATGGCTGCAGTCACTATCTGCAGTGATTTTGGAACCCAAGAAAATACCAAGAAATCCATTACTTATAGTGGGGGTTTAAAAATCTCAAAACATAATTTTGTAGCACTGTTTTCCCTCTCTCATCCTTTCGCTTTTGAAAATTTTGTCTTTGAATATAAAGCAAGTCTCTTTGGATGGTTGGATCAGGTTAATTGTTTCTTTTTCTTGACTCCATTTTCCTCATATGTGACTTTAGATAAGAATGTTTAATCCATTTATATTTAATATAATTCCTGTTAAGGTAGGCTTTACATCAATTAATCTTCCAACTTGTTTTCTATGTTTCTTACATTTTTTTTCCTCTAGTTGTCAAGCCACATCCCCCCCTTTTGAAATTAAGTAAATGTTTTTACTTTGCCTTTAAAAGTTCTTTGTTTCTTTCATGGTACATCTTTTAAATATAACTTTCTTTCTGGTTACTTTGGTGAGTATAATTGGCATCTTATCTAAAAATATCACATTTAGATTAATGCTAACTTAATTTCAATAGTTTATAAAATTTTGCTTCAATAAATTCCAAACCTTCCTTCATTCTTTGTAAATTATAATTTTGTTTTCCCAACAACACAGTTTGGTAATTACTTTTTGTTTTCTTCTAATATAGATACAAGGAGAAAACAGGGACACAAATACATATGCTATCTTTTATAATACAGGCTGCAGTCTATGGGGTTACAAAGAGTTGGACATGACTGAGCCCTTTCGTTCACTCACATAACTACTTTTACAGGTTCTCTTCATTTCTACATTTAAGTTACCATCCTGTGTCTTGCATATCAGCATGAAGGATTGCTTTAGTATGTGCTATAAGTCTGATCTGATATCAGTACATATTCTTAGTTTCCATTTGTCTGTAAGTGTCCTAATTTCATCTTTATTTTTAATGAAGATTTTATAAAGGTGATTTCCTAGGAAATTTTATAGAATTCTTGCCTGATAGTCATTTTCTTTCAACAGTTTTAAGCTATCACTCCATTATTTTCTCTTTATTCTGTTATTCATGTTTATCTGATGTTTGAGAAATCAGCTCTCCAGCTCATTAAGCAACATTTGTATCTCTGACATCTTTTATTTTCTTTATTCAAGATTCTCTCATTTGACTTTTGTCAATTTGACTATGGTATCTTTTGTTGTTATCACTTTCAGTTTATCCTAATTTGAATTTGTTGAGCTTCTTGGATATTCAAAATAATGTTTTTCATCAGTTTTGGCAAGTTTTCCTCCATTATTTCTTCAGATACTTTATTTGACCCTTCTCTTTTTTTCTCCTTTCATGATTCCCATTAAAATGTTGGTATGCTTGAAGATAATGATGTCCCATTAGTAGGTAATGCTCTGTTGTTTTTCTTAATTCTTATTTTCGTTTTGTTCATCATCCTCAGTAATCTCTATTGATCTATTATCAGAATCACTGATTCTTTTGCTGAAAGCTCAAAACTTTTATTTAGTTTCTCTAGTGAACATTTTTTTAGTTACAGTATTTCTTAACTCCTGAATTTCTATGATTCTTTTTGTCATTTCTAGATCTTTATGAATATACTCTAAGGATATATTCTTTTGTCATACTTCCTTTAATTCTTTAAACGTGATTTCCTACATCTTCAAAGATAGTTCAGTTCAGTTCAGTTCAGTCGCTGAGTCATGTCCAGCTCTTTGCAAACCCATGAATTGCAGCACACCAGGCCTCCCTGTCCATCACCAAATCCCAGAGTTCACTCAAACTCATGTCCATCGAGTCAGTGATGCCATCCAGCCATCTCATCATCTGTCGTCCCCTTCTCCACCTGCCCCCAATCCCTCCCAGCATTAGAATCTTTTCCAATGAGTCAACTCTTCACATGAGGTGGGCAAAGTATTGGAGTTTCAGCTTCAGCATCATTCCCTCCAAAGAAATCCCAGGGCTGATTTCCTTCAGAATGGACTGGTTGGAACTCCTTGCAGTCCAAGGGACTCTCAAGAGTCTTCTCCAACACCACAGTTCAAAAGCATCAATTCTTTGGTGCTCAGCTTTCTTCACAGTCCAACTCTCACATCCATACATGACCACTGGAAAAACCATAGCCTTGACTAGATGAACCTTTGTTGGCAAAGTACTGTCTCTGCTTTTGAATATGCTATCTAGGTTGGTCAAAACTTTCCTTCCAAGGAGTAAACGTCTTTTAATTTCATGGCTGCAGTCACCATCTGCAGTGATTTTGGAGCCCAAAAAAATAAAGTCTGACACTGTTTCCACTGTTTCCCCATCTATTTCCCATGAAGTGATGGGACCAGATGCCATAATCTTCATTTTCTGAATGTTGAGCTTTAAGCCAACTTTTTCACTCTCCACTTTCACTTTCATCAAGAGGCTTTTTACTTCCTCTTCACTTTCTGCCATAAGGGTGGTGTCATCTGCATATCTGAGGTTACTGATATTTCTCCTGGCAATCTTGATCACAGCTTGTGCTTCTTCCAGCCCAGCGTTTCTCATGATGTACTCTGCACATAAGTTAAATACGCAGAGTGCCAATATACAGCCTTGACCTACTCCTTTTCCTGTGTGGAACCAGTCTTTTGTTCCATGTCCAGTTCTAATTTTTGCTTCCTGGCCTGCATATAGGTTTCTTAAGAGGCAGGTCAGGTGCTCTGGTATTCCCATCTCTTTCAGAATTTTCCAAAGTTTATTGTGATCCACACAGTCAAAGGCTTTGGCATAGTCAATAAAGCAGAATTAGATGTTTTTTTCTAAAACTCTCTTGCTTTTTTGATGATCCAGCGGATGTTGGCAATTTGGTCTCTGGTTCCTCTGCCAGCTTGAACATCTGGAAGTTCATGGTTCACGTATTGCTGAAGCCTGGCTTGGAGAATTTTGAGCATTACTTTACTAGCATGTGAGATGAGTGCATTTGTGTTGTAGTTTGAGCATTCTTTGGCATTGCCTTTCTTTGGGATTGGAATGAAAACTGACCTTTTCCAGTCCTGTGGCCACTGCTGAGTTTTCCAAATTTGCTGGCATATTGAGTGCAGCACTTTTACAGCATTGTCTTTTAGGATTTGAAATAGCTCAACTAGAATTCCATCACCTCCACTAGCTTTATTCATAGTGATGCTTCCTAAGGCTCACTTGACTTCACATCCAGGATGTCTGGCTCCAGGTGAGTGATCACACCATTGTGATTATCTGGGTCATGAATATCTTTCTGTAGAGTTCTTCTGTGTATTCTTGCCTCCTCTTCTTAATGTCTTCTACTTCTGTTAGGTCCATACCATTTCTGTCCTTTATTGAGCCCATCTTTATGTGAAATGTTCCCTTGGTATCTCTAATTTCCTGGAAGTGATCTCTAGTCTTTCCTATTCTATTGATTGCCTCTATTTCTTTGCATCTATCACTGAGGAAGGCTTCCTTATCTTTCCTTGCTATTCTTTTGGAACTCTGCATTCAAATGGGTATAGCTTTCCTTTTCTCCTTTGCTTTTCTATTCTCTTCCTTTCACAGCTATTTGTAAGGCCTCCTCAGACAGCCATTTTGCTTTTTTGCATTTCTTTTTTTGGGGGATGGTCTTGTTCCCTGTCTTCTCCTTAATATCCCATAATTTAAGTCCTGTGATGTAAAATTAGCAATGCTTAAATACTATGATATATAAAGTCAACTTATCTTACGTGTTGTGATAAGAAAATGAGATAAAGGAGAAAAAATATGTCTTCTCACTCATGTACATAAGTAAACACAGGAACATATTCCTAACAAAACAAGGAGGAAATATTCAAGAGAATTATATTTCTACTTCAGAAACTAGTCACTGGTCATACCTGGTATTTGAAATTACTACTCATTCTGTATTCTATTTAGCAAGCACCTCAGTTGGTTATTCTTCTTTACCTGGTAGGGTGACTCAAGATTTCATTCCTGAAGTATCTGATTCATTAGTAGTTTTACCTGAGTTGAGTTAGTATAGTTTTCCATTGACCTTAATCATAGCACATGGTAATACTGAGATATATCCTATCTGTTTTTCAGATACATTTTTATTACCTCCATTGTGGAGCAATGAAGTCTGTTTTCCCCCTTGGTAGTCAGGATCTACTGTCTCAGCCCACAGTACATCTCTTTCTTTGCCTGTTTCTTCAGAGGCATGAGAAACCCACAGTGGCCAGGCAACAGTCTTTCTTTTGTTATTTTAATTGGAGAATAATTACAATATTGTGATGGTTTCTGCCATACTTCAACATGAATTGGCCACAGGTATACATGTGTCCCCACCATCCTAAACCCCCTCTCATCTTGCTCCCCACCCTATCCCCCTGAGTTGTCCCAGAGCGCCAGCTTTGGGTGTCTGCTTCATGCATTGAACTCACACTGTTATCTATTTTACATATGGTAATGTATATGTTTCAATGCTATTCTTTCAAATTATCACATCCTCTCCTTCTTGCACTGAGTCCTAAAGTTGATTCTTTACATTTTTGTCTCCTCTGCTGTCCTGCATATAGGATCATCAGCACCATCTTTCTAGATTCCATATATATATATGCATTAATATACAGTATTTTTCTTTCTCTGTCTGACTTACTTCACTCAGTATAATAGACTCTAGATCATCCACCTCATTAGAACTGACTCAAATGTTTTCCTTTTTAGATGAGTAATATTCCATTGTGTATATATACTACAACTTCCTTATCCATTCATCTACTGATGAGCATCTAGGTTGTTTCATTTCCTAGCTATTGTAAATAGTGCTGCAATGAACATTGGGGTACATATGTCTTTTTAAATTATGTTTCTCTGAGGCTATATGCTCGGTAGTGGAATTGCTGGGTCATGTGGTACTTTTTCATCTGAATGCAGAGTTCTGAAGAATAGCAAGGAGAAATAAGAAAGCCTTCCTAAGTGATCAATGCAAAGAAATAGAGGAAATCAGTATAATGGGGAAGACTAGAGATTTCTTCAAGAAAATTAGGAATACCAAGGCAACATAACTTTGCCAACAAAGGTCCATCTAGTCAAGGCTATGGTTTTTCTAGTGATCAGGTATGGATGTGAGAGTTGAACTGTGAAGAAAGCTGAGTGCCCAAGAATTGATGCTTTTGAACTGTGGTGTTGGAGAAGACTCTTGAGAGTCCCTTGGACTGCAAGGAGATCCAACCAGCCCATTCTGAAGGAAATCAGTCCTGGGTGTTCATTGTTCAGTTCAGTTCAGTCGCTCAGTCATGTCCGACTCTTTGCGACCCCATGAATCACAGCACACCAGGACTCCCTGTCCATCACCAACTCCCGGAGTTCACCCAGACCCACGTCCATTGGAAGGACTGATGCTAAAGCTGAAACTGCAATACTTTGGCTATCTCATGTGAAGAGTTGACTCATTGGAAAAGACCCTAATGCTGGGAGGGATTGGGGGCAGGGGAAGGGGACGACAGAGGATGAGATGGCTGGATGACGTCACTGACTCGATGTACATGAGTTTGAGTGAACTTCAGGAGTTGGTGATGGACAGGGAGACCTGGTGTGCTGCGATTCATGGGGTCGCAAAGAGTCGGACACGACTGAGCTGAACTGAACTGAACTGAAGGCAACATTTCATGTAAAGATGGACACAATAAAGGACAGAAACTGTCTGGACCTAACAGAAACAGAAGATATTAAAAAGACGTGTCAAGAATACACAGAGAACTATACAAAAAAATATCTTATGACCCAGATAACCACAATGGTGTGATCACTCACCAAGATCCAGGCATCCGAATGTGAAGTCAAGTATACCTTAGGAAGCCTCACTATGAGCAAAACTAGTGGAGGTGATGGAATTCCAGCTGAATTACTTCAAATCCTAAAATACAGTACTATTAAAGTGATGCACACAATATGCCAGCAAATTTGGAAACTCAGCAGTAGCCACAGGACTGGAAAAGTTTTTATTCAAATCACAAAGAAAGGCAATGCCAAAGAATGTTCAAACTACCAAACAGTTGCACTCATCTCACATGCTAGTAAAGTAGTGCTGAAAATTCTCCATGCTAGGCTTCAACAGTACATCAATACATGAACTGAGAACTTCCAGATGTTCAAGATGGATTTAGAAAAGGCAGAAGAACCAGAAATCAAATTGCCAACATCAGTTGGATCACAGAAAAAGCAGGATAATTCCAGAAAAACATCTACTTATGCTTCATTGACTACACTAAAGTATTTGACTGTGTGGATCATAACAAAGTGGAAAATTCTTCAAGAGATGGGAATACCAGACAACCTAACCTGCCTCCTGAGAAATCTGTATGCAGGTCAAGAAGCAACAGTTATAGCGGACTGGTTCCAAATTGGAAAAGGAGTACATCAAGTTTGTATATTGCTACTCTGCTTATTCTAGTAAAGGCTATGGTTTTTCCAGTAGTTATGTATGGATGTGAGAGTTGGACTGTGAAGAAAGCTGAGCACCGAAGAATTGATGCTTTTGAACTGTGGTGTTGGAGAAGACTCTTGAGAGTCCCTTGGACTGCAAGGAGATCCAACCAGTCTATTCTAAAGGAGATCAGCCCTGAGTGTTCTTTGGAAGGAATGATGCTAAAGCTGAGACTCCAGCACTTTGGCCACCTCATGCGAAGAGTTGACTCATTGGAAAAGACTCTGATGCTGGGAAGGATTGAGGGCAGGAGGAGAAGGGGACAACAGAGGATGAGATGGCTGGATGGCATCTCTGATTCAATGGACGTGAGTCTGAGTGAACTCCGGGAGTTGGTGATGGACAGGGAGGCCTGGTGTGCTGCAATTCATGGGATCACAAAGAGTCAGACACGACTGAGCAACTGAACATAACTGAACAGACCCTGCTTATTTAACTTACATGCGGCGTACACCATTTGAAATGCCGGGCTGGATGAAGCACAAGTTAAAGGCAAGATTTCTAAGAGAAATATGAATAACCTCAGCTATCTGATGACACCACCCTTATGGCAGAAAGTGAAGAGGAACTAAAAAGCCTCTTGATGAAAGTGAAAGAGGAGAGTGAAAAAGCTGGCTTAAAACTCAACATTCAGAAAATGAAGATCATGGCATCTGGTCCATCACTTCATGGCAAATAGATGGGGAAACAATGGGAACAGTGAGAAACTTTATTTTTGGGGGCTCCAAAATCACTGCAGATGGTGACTGCAGCCATGAAATTAAAAGACGCTTGCTCCTTGGAAGAAAAGCTATGACAATCCTAGACAGCATATTAAAATGCAGAGACATTACTTTGCCAACACAAGCCTGTCTAGTCAAAGTTGCGGTTTTCCAGTAGTCATGTATGGATGCCAGAGTTGGACCATCAAGAAAGCTGAACGCTGAAGAACTGATGCTTTTGAACTGTGGTGTTGGACAAGACTCTTGAGAGTCCCTTGGACTGCGAGGAGATCAAACCAGTCCATCCTAAAGGACATCAATACCAAATATTCATTGCAAGGAGTGATGCTGAAGCTGAAACTCCAATACTTTGGTCACCTGATATGAAGAGCTGACTCCTTAGAAAAGACCCTGATGCTGGGAAAGATTGAGGGCAGGAGGAGAAGGGGATGGCAGAGGATGAGATGGTTTGATGGTATTACCGACTGGATGGATATGAGATCCATCTCCTACTTGTCATAGTGAGTTCCAGGAGCTGCTGATGGACAGGAAAACCTGGTGTGCTGCATTGTGCCACAAAGCATAAGACTGGATTGATGGACAGAACTGAACTGAAATGATGGTGGTTTTATTCCTATTTTTTAAAGAAATCTCCATAGTAGTTGTATCAGTTTGCATTCCCACTAATAGTATAAGAGGCTTCCCCTTTCTCCACACCCTCTCCAACATTTGTTTGTAGACTTTTTATGATGGCTATTCTGACCAGTGTGAGATGATACATCATTGTGGTTTTGATTTGCATTTCTCTAATAATTAGCAACGTAGAGCATATTTTCATGTGTTTAATAGCTATCTGTATGTTTCTTTGGAGAAATGTCTGTTTATATCTTTCAGGCAGCAGTTTTAACTTCTAGGTGAATGGAATCATTGTTGTGTCTTTTGGTGGAATCATTCCTCCCTCTTTAACTAAAACTTCTAGGCTACCAGAACATTAGATCACAGGAAGATGAAGCAGAAATTTTCTAGTGAGTCAATAGGGTAGTAATGAGTGATGCCATTCCCATTTGTACCCATTATTCCTGGATCTATGAATCCTGGCTATGGGAGAAAAAGCAGTGTTGGGAGGTGGAGATAATGAATAATATCCTCCAAACTGTGAAAGAACTTTATGACCAAAAAATGAAGCATGTAACTCCATAAAGTGCAATTATAAAGTTTATTGTGGATAACTTACATGCAGGCAAGAGCAGGTGGATGATGATCCAGAGGCATCAGCAGCTGCACTCTGAATTGCCCAGAATGGTACAGGGAGATTTAAAAGGGGCAAAGCTTAAAACAGAATATCTCTACCAAGGGGGAAGGATGCCCACACTGTTGAGAACCGGATTTCCCTCCCCCCTGGGGCATCTTGTTACCTTAACGATTTGCTTCAGCAAAAAATATTCTCCTGTTTTTCGTATCTGATGAAGGCAAGTTGATAGGGAACTTGTTTGGTTTGGGTAAATTCTTTGTAAGTGTGATAAAGTTTAGCTATGCATAAAGTGGAGGGATAGGACTGCAGGCTTAATATGGAGCTAACAAAGTGGAGTCACTGTGATTCAGGCACATAAGCATCAAGTATTAGATGCTGACTCACAGCATATATAACCTTCTGGAGAGCCTTTCCCAAGCCCTGTCAGGTATTGTGAAAGAGCTGGTACTGTAACTGAGTCTTCAGAAAGCCATTCCACTCTTCTGTCAAATCAGCTACTTCAGAGTGGCAGAAAGCATGGCAAAACTAGTGAACTACATGAGCATCATCCACTGTTGTACTTCCTTTGCTACAAATTGAGTTCCTTGATTAGAAGGAATGCTGTATTGAATACCATGATGGTGAATATAGCATTCTGTTGTCCTCAGATGGTCGTGCTGGCAGAGGAATTGCATATAGGAAAGCAAATCCATATCCAGAATAAGTATCTATTCCAGTAGGAACAAAACAGTCTCCTTTCAATGTTGATAACAGTTCAGTGTAATTGACCTGCTTCCATATAACTGGCTGAGTTCCCCAGAGAATGGTGCCATATTGAGCACTCACTGTTGGTCTCTGCTCCTGGTAGATTGGACACTCAGTCCAAGCTGATGTCCAAGTGTTGATGAGTGCAAGTCCGTGTTGCTGATCCCATGCATAACCCCCATCTCTGCCACCATGGCCTCTTTGTCCATGAATCCATTGGACAGTGACTTAGGTGGCTGGGCAAAGAAGCTAATATGTATCTACAGGATGGGTAATTCTATCCACTTGACTGTTAAATTCCTCCTCTGCAGAGATTACCCTTTGGTGAGCATTCACATGGGATGCAAATATATTCACATTTTCTGCCCATTCAGAAAGGCATATCCACAGACTTCTATATCAAATTTTCCTTATCACCAGTTTTTCAAATACGTTCCTTCCAAGTCCATGGGCATTGAGCCAAGCCATTGGTCACACCTGTGAATTGTTATATAATTGCACTGCTGGCCATTTTTTTCCTTCTAAGCAAAGTGAGCAGACAGGTGTGCAACTCTAAATTCTACCCACTGGGAGGACTTTCCTTCACCACTGTCCTTCATGGATGTCCTATAAAGGGGTTATCCACTTCTGGGTGGTACTTGCATATCTTGCAAATCCTTATGTAAACAAGACCTGAAATTTCTCTTCTTCAGCTGTCTGATCATAGAGAATTCCCCAGGAGGCTGTAGGTACAGGCTGAGAAGGAGAAGGTAGTGTAACGGTAGTGGGGACAATGGGCATTTAGACATCTCCATGAAACTTCCTCATATTTTCAAGGTCTCTTCAACACCAATCTCATATATTCAACTTACATTTGATGATGCAATACTGCATTGCCTACAACCTTTATGACCTGGTAGGTCAGATAATACCTATTTCATGGTGGTCAGTTCAAGTTACAAGATAAGTTGGCCCATGATTAAATGCTCAATTTTTAGGGAAGGCCAGAAATGGGCCAAGAGTTCTTCCTCAAAAGGGGTATAATAATCTACAGTGGATCACAGGTCTTGGCTCAAAATTCCTGAGAGCTTGCACTATAGTTTGCCTATAAGATCATGACATAGACTCTAAACAGCTTCCCTATGTGCCACAGACAATTTAATCACCATTTGATCTGCTGGATCATGGGTCCGAAGTCTGGACAAGCTGCAAAGGTTTCTGTTATTCTGGATCCTACTCAAAGCTAATAGTTATTAGAGACACTTGGTAAGTGAGCCAGAGTAACATACCAGAATGAGGAGTGTGTTGCCTTCAGAACTGAAAGAGGTCCACTAGACAGTGTGTGCCTCTTTTTGGTTATAAGAAGGACAAGATAAAATACTTGCCCTTAACTTTAGAAGAGATAATTTGACATGCCCCACACCACTGAACCTCTGTAAATTTCACCAAAATAGAATGCCCCTGAATTGTTGCTGGATTTGCTTCTCACCCTCTGGAATGCAAAGGTCTTACCAATATCTCTAGAGTATTGTATGTGTCTTACTTACTACTAGGTCCAATCTGCATAATATCATTAATATCAAAGACCAGTGATACTTTGTGGAAATGAAGGTGATCAAGACCCTTGTAAACGAAATTATGAGCTAGGATAGTGAAGGTATATAGTTTGCCTTGTCAGCTGAAATAAAATTGTTTCTGATGGTTCTTTTTTTTTATACTTCAGTAAAATTTTATTTTATTTTTTAAATTTAATTTTATTTTTTTAACTTTACAATATTGTATTTGTTTTGCCATATATCAACATGAATCCACCCCAGGTATACATGTGTTTTTATTAACAGATTCCATGGGGTCGCAAATAGTTGAACACAACTGAGTGACTGAACAATTAACAGTTACAGAAAAAAAAAAATTTTTTTTTACCAGACCAATAGCTGCATATTAGGTTCGAGTGGATGTGTTAATTTGCTCAAGCAGTAAAATCACATCTGTTTTACCAGCTGAAATTGGAACCATTTCCTAATTAAGTGTACAATAATCAACTTTTCATTCTCTAAGACCCATCTGTCCTCGGCACAGGCCAAATAGGCATGTTGAAAGGGGATATTGTGGGAATTGCCACCTCTGCACCTTTCAAGTCATTGATGGTGGCACTAATCTCTGCTATCCCTCTGGTAATGTGGTATTGCTTTTGATTTACTATTGTCTTAGGTAGAGACAGTTCCACTGACTTCCAGTTGGCCTTTCCCACCATTTGCCCCATTCAAGAGATCAGGGAATCAATGTGGGGATTCTTCCAGCTGCTGGATGTGTGTGTGTGTGTGTGTGTGTGTGTGTGTGTGTGTGCATTCTATTTTGTGCATTCCAGAACTGGGGAAATAACCACAGGATGAATTTTGGGAACTACTGCATCCCTGTGAGATGGATCTGAACTAAAACTCCATTGATCATCTCACCTCCATAATCCTGTACTTTGACTGGTGGCCTACAGTGCTGTTTTGGGTTGCCTGGAATCTATCCAAATCAGTGTCCACTAGTCCCCCGAAGATCTGGTTAATTTCTTTTAGTACTTTTTGTCAATGTACATAGGACTTTTGATCCCTATGGGGAAGGTTGGGGAAAGGATTAGTAACAGATGTTTTTGGTAGTATACCATGATCCTTTCTCAAAGCTGCTCAGCCTCTCTCTCATTCAAGAGATTCTGGGTTTGTAAACTATAACATATATGGGAATTGATTGAGGGGATGTGTCTCTCTGTTTTAATGATTCAGGTTAGACTTTTGTTTTCTTGACCTAGAGCTTTTCTGCTTATACAGATCAAGTTAAGAATTTAGTGGGCTTCTATCAATTTCATTCTAAAAACACCATGATCAAGTAGCCAGCATTTTAGATCTGCGTGAGTCAGACTATTCTGACTGCTGCTTTGAATCTGCTTTCCATTATGGTAATTATGTCTACCTGGTCTTTTGCTATTGAATGCTGCCATTTGGATCCTATCACCTCAAAATTCAATTACTCCCATTGCATTTAGGTTTTTCAATCCAATGACTGCTGTTATCACAGTGAGGTCTGGCCTACAAAAAGCATACATAGCTCCTCAGGGATGCTGCTGCTTTTCTCAGAAGTTTAGTTCTCACAATATTGGTGAACAGTATGTCTTCGGGGCTCTTCTGGTGTGGGTGAGCAGGTCTTAAATGGAAAATACAGTAATATTCCAGTCACTCCATCCTTTTAATCCCTTTCCCTATATTAAACCAGAAATTTTGGTCTAGCATGTCCAGTTTGCTTACTGTGAGCCAACTTTGGTCCATGTTTCATTCAGTGAACCAACCAACCCACCAGAGTGTTAGAGCCCTGTCAGACTACCTGAGCTGCAATATTTAATACAGAATCTTTGCTTAGTGAGTCTATATCAATAAATTTGTCCTGATCCAACTTTATTTTCTTTCCACCATTATCCCCCTGAAGGATGATGTGGCAACCCATTCCAGTATTCTTGCCTGGAGAATTCCATGGACAGAGGAGCCTGGTAGGCTGTAGTCCGTGGGGTTGCAAAGAGTCTGACACAACTGATCAACTAACACACACACACCCACACACACACCCCCACCATTATCCCACACCCTTAGTAGCCATTCCCACACACATTATCTTGTTTTCTGTCTGTGTAAATTAGAAAATTTAAGTACTACTTTTGGAGTGTAGCAAAACTCTTCATGGGTCACATTTTTTATCTCACCTTTAGGGGCCTGCTGAGACTTGAGCGTAGTTATAGGTCTAGAAGCAAAGGGAGGTGATGGGGATGGCTCCTGAGGAAAATCAGCTTTGTCTTGCGTGACAGCTACCCCAGGGCAGGCTATTAGAGTTTTCTCAGACACTGAAGGATTTATCCCCTCAGATGGGGGTGAAGAAGCCACTACCAGTGGTAGTGGAGAGGCCACCATCATTGGGGGTGAGACTGCTTCCACTTGGTATAGATAGGGCTCATCCACTAGCAAAAGAAGACTCATCAAAATTTAGGAGCTCAGTGTTCCCAGCTTCATTAAGGTCTCATGCATCCTCATCTCAACTTAGAGGATCCCATCTTTCCCAGTCAGTGTCTTCACTTTAAAAAATACACATCCTGTGAAGAGAGAACTTCAGGTTGCATGTCATTCAGCTAGTCGCAGAATGAGATTCTGTGTTTGATTTTCAGCAGTTTTATCTCTGTGGCTACAGGAGCTAAGGGTCTCCTTTAGGGCATATTTGGAAGCTTTTAGATCATTCAGTTCAGTTCAGTTCAGTCGCTCAGTCGTGTCCGACTCTTTGTGACCCCATGAATCGCAGCACGCCAGGTCTCCCTGTCCATCACCAACTCCCGGAGTTCACTCAGACTCACGTCCATCGAGTCAGTGATGCCATCCAGCCATCTCATCATCTGTCGTCCCCTCCTCCTCCTGCCCCCAATCCCTCCCAGCATCAGAGTCTTTTCCAATGAGTCAACTCTTCACATGAGGTGGCCAAAGTACTGGAGTTTCACCTTTAGCATCATTCCTTCCAAAGAACACCCAGGGCTGATCTCCTTCAGAATGGACTGGTTGGATCTCCTTGCAGTCCAAGGGACTCTCAAGAGTCTTCTCCAACACCACAGTTCAAAAGCATCAATTCTTCGGCACTCAGCCTTCTTCACAGTCCAACTCTCACATCCATACATGACCACTGGAAAAACCATAGCCTTGACTAGACGGACCTTTGTTGGTAAAGTAATGTCTCTGCTTTTGAATGTGCTATCTAGGTTGGACATAACTTTCCTTCCAAGGAGTAAGCGCCTTTTAATTTCATGGCTGCAGTCACCATCTGCAGTGATTTTGGAGCCCCCAAAAATAAAGTCTGACACTGTTTCCACTGTTTCCCCATCTATTTTCCATGAAGTGATGGGACCAGATGCCATGATCTTTGTTTTCTGAATGTTGAGCTTTAAGCCAACTTTTTCACTCTCCACTTTCACCTTCATCAAGAGGCTTTTTAGTTCCTCTTCACTTTCTGCCATAAGGGTGGTGTCATCTGCATATCTGAGGTTATTGATATTTCTCCCTGCAATCTTGATTCCAGCTTGTGCTTCTTCCAGCCCAGCATTTCTCATGAAGTACTCTGCATATAAGTTAAATAAGCAGGATGACAATATACAACCTTGACGTACCCCTTTTCCTATTTGGAACCAGTCTGTTGTTCCATGTCCAATTCTAACTGTTGCTTCCTGACCTGCATACAGATTTCTCAAGAGGCAGGTCAGGTGGTCTGGTATTTCCATCTCTTTCAGAATTTCCCACAGCTTATTGTGATCCACACAGTCAAAGGCTTTGGCATAGTCAATAAAGCAGAAATAGATGTTTTTCTGGAACTCTCTTGCTTTTTCCATGATCCAGTGAATGTTGACAATTTGATCTCTTGTTCCTCTGCCTTTTCTAAAACCAGCTTGAACATCAGGAAGTTCATGGTTCACATATTTCTGAAGCCTGCCTTGGAGAAGTTTGAGCATTACTTTACTAGCGTGTGAGATGAGTGCAATTGTGCGGTAGTTTGAGCATTCTTTAGATCATTAATAAATGACAATTGAGCTGGGAATTTGAGTACCTGAGCTCATCCTTTTCTTATACCACTTTGCCAGTGACATTAGGAACAACCAGCCTACCTCATTATATTCATCAGTTTTCTAAAAATGTTCTGAGGTATCATTAATGCAATCACTTGTTCCTTGCCTCTTATGTTTTATTAGAAATATCCAATGCAGATATTTTTCCTATCTATATTACCAGGTAAAATCATGAACCATCAGTGAATTATCAATGCTCTCTTTACTACTGAAAATAGTCATTAAATCTTTAAATCTTATCAGATTAGAGTGCCAATTCCAGAAACCCTGAAAACAATTTAGAAAATTCAACATATTCTGTTCCTCTAAAATCACTATCAGTACTAAAGTCTGTATTAGAGTTCTCCAGAGAAACAGAACCAGCAATATTTATATTATAAATAGATTTATTGTTCACATGATTATTGAGACTGAGAAGTCCCATAATCTGCCATCTGTCAGTTAAAGACCCAGGAAAGCTTGTGGTATAGTTTAATCAGTGTATGAAGGCTTGATAACCAGGGGGAGATGATGTTATAATTGCAACTGTGAGGCCAGAAGACTTCTGTCCCAGCTCAAGAAGTCAGAGAGACAAATTCTCTCTTCTTCTACTTTTTAAAATTCTACTCATGCAGACCCTCAGCAGATTGCATAGAGTCTACCCACACTGGGGAAAACAATCTGCTTTACTCAGTCTACCAATTCAAATGCATACTTCCTCTGGAATCACCCTCACACATATACCTAAAAATAATGTTTAGCCAAGCATCTGGTTACTCCATGATCCAGTCAGCACATGAAAGTGACCATTGTGGTATTTTATCAAATTTGGGAAATTTTCAGCCAGTAATTTTTCATACTAAGTTTCATTCTCTTGCTCTTTTTGTTCTGGGATTCTAATAATAGAAATATTGGATCTATTGTTATTATCCCACAGGACACTAAGGCTCTGTTCTTGTTTTTTTTTTTTTTTCCCCCTTCATTCTAACTTCTCTCTGTTGTTCATGTTGGTTAAACTGCATTGTTGTATCTTCAAGTTTACTTGTTCTTTTCATTTCCATATTGAATCTACTGTTGAGCTTATGTAGTGAGTTTTTATTTCAGTTAGTGCACGTTCAGTCTTATAATTTCTATTTGGTTCTATATCTCAAATCTCCTATTTTTTTGCTAAGATTTTCTTTTTTCCCCTTTATTCAAAGTATATTTATAATTGCTTATTGAAACTTTTTTTAATGATTTTTGCTTTAAAATATTAACTAGATAATTCCAACATCCAAACCAACCCCATGTTAGCCTCTGCTCATTATTTTTCAGGTTGTAATTTTGCTGTTTTTTAGTATGATAAATAGTTTTCTATTCTATCATGGACATTTTAGATGTTATGATAAGAGATTGTAGGTTTTATTTAAATCTTCCATTTTATTAATAATAGATTCACCTTATATATTAAAAAAATTGAAACATAATTGATGCACAATCTTATTTTCCTGTGTAGTACATAGTGACTTGGCGTTAACATTTATTGTAAAATGATCATCATGATAAGTCTAGTAACTGTCCGTATACCAAGTAATTACAATATTATTGACCATATTCCTTATGTTTTAGATTACATCCTCATGTCTTTTATAACAGGAGGTTTGTGCCTCTTAGTCACCATAAACAATTTCCACCTTCTCCTTTCTGGAAACCACCTGTTTGTTCTTTGTATCTATGAATGTATTTTTGCTTTGTTTTGTTTTGTGCTTAAATTCCACATATAAGTGAGATAATACAGTATTTGTATTTCTCTAACTTATTTCACTTAGCATAATACCTTCTAGATCCATCCATGTTATCACAAATTACAAGGTACCATCATTTGCTATGGCTAAGTAATATACCATTTTATTTATACATATAAAATATATCCATTATCCACTCATCTATCACTTGTGCACTTTTGTTGCTTTCTTATCTTGGCTATTGTAAATAATACTGCAATGGACATTGGGCTACATCTATCTTTTTGAATTAGCATTTTTTTATTTTCTTTGGGTAAATACCTAGAAGTTAAATTTCTGGGTCAGGCAGCACTTCTGTTTTTAACTTTTTGAGAAAGCTCCATTTTGTTTTCCATAGTGGCTACACCAATTTATATTCCCATCAATGGTACATGAAAGTTTCCTTTCCTATCCTCACCAACACTTGTTATTTGTTATCTTTATGATGATAGCCATTCTGACAGGTGTGAGGTGGTATCTCATTGTGCTTTTGATTTACACTTCCCTGATGATTAATGATGTTGAGCATATTTTCATATGTCTGTTTTTTTAATTTTATTTTATTTTTAAACTTTACAGTATTGTGTTAGTTTTGCCAAATATGACTTCTTCGGAAAAATGCCTCTGCCCATTTTTATTGAGTTGTTTATTTGATGAGATATATGTTCTTTGTATATTTTAGAGTTAAGAGTTAAATCATTAATAAACCCTTAAGAGTTATATCATTAATAAATATCTTCTCCCATTCAATATACTGCTTTTTTCATTTTGTTGAAAGTTTCTGTTGCTGTGAAAACTTTTTAAATATTTTGGTGTAGTCACATTTGTTGGTTTTTGCTTTTGTTTCCCTTGCCTGAGGAGACAAATCCAAACAAATTTTTTGCTAAGATCAGTATCAAAGAGCATACTGGCAATGGTTTCTTCTAGAAGTTTTATTGTTTCAGGTCTTACATTTAGTCTTTAATCTATTTTAAGTTTATTTTTATATGAATGCTTGCATGCTCAGTCACTCAGCTGTGTCCATCTCTTTGCAACCCCATGAACTGTAGCCCACCAGGGTCCTCTGTCAATGGGATTTTCCAGGCAAGGATACTGGAGTGGGTTGCCATTGCCTATTCCAGCACATCTTCCCGACCCAGGGATTGAACCTGTGTCTCTTACATCCCTGTGTTGGCAGGCAGATTCTTTACCTCTGTGCCACCTGGGAATGGTGTGACAAAGTATTCCACTTTGATTCTTTTCCAAATAGCTGCCCCGTTTTCCCAGCAGCATCCATTGAAGAGAATGTTTTTTCCCCATTGTATATTCTTGCTTCATTTGTTGTAGATTATTTAAACATTATGTGTGGGCTTCTTTTGGGGCTCTCTATTTTGATTCGTTGTACTGTGCATCTGTTTTTGTACTAGTACCATGCTGTTTTATTACTGTATCTTTGTAGTATAGTTTGAAATCAGGTCAGTATAGTAGTATAGTTTGAAATGAGAATCTCCCAACTTGGTTCTTTCTCAAGATTGCTTTGGTTATTAAAAATCTTTTGTGTTTCCACATCAGTTTTAGAATTATTTGTTTTATTGCTGTGAAAGAAGTCTTTGGTATTTTGATGGGACTGCACTGCTTGGTAGTTTGACCATTTTAATAACATTAATTTCCCCAGTCCATAAGCTTGGAATATATTTCATTTTTGTCATCCTCAGTTTCTTTCATCAATGTCTTAACGGTTTTCAGGATATTTTTTTTTTAACGTCCTTAGTTGAATTTATTTCTAGACATTTTATCTTTTTGATGAAATTTTAAATGGGATTGTTTTCTTATTTTCTCTTTCTGATAGCTCATTATTAGTGTATAGAAGCAACAGATTTTTGTGTATTGCTTTTGTATCTCACAGTTTTACTAAATTAATTCATTATGTTTCTTTACAGCAACATCTTTAGGAATATGTATGTCTACATATATTCATATATATAATATTGCCATTTCCAAACAGTGACAGTTTTACAGCTTCCTTTTAAAATTATTTATTTTCTTGTCTAATTGCTGTGGCTAGGACTTCTGATACTATGTTGAATAAAATGGTGAGAGTGGGCATCCTTATCTTGTTCCTGATTTTAGAGGAAATGTTTTCAGCTTTTCACCTTTTGAGTATGATGTTGGCTGTGGGCTTGGAATAAATGGCATTTGTTATGTTGAGGTATGTTACCTCTATTCCCATCTTGTTAAGAATTTTTATCATAAATATATGTTGAACTTTCTTTCAAAAGCTTTTTCTGAATCTTTTTGAGATGATCATACGGTTTATTCTTCAGTGTGATAACATGGCATATCTTATTGGTTACTTTACAGATACTGAACCATCCTTGCATCCTTGAAATAAACCCCACTTGATCAGAGGAAGGACCTCCATAGTTGTGATTTTCTTCCTACTTGTGGGTCCCTCTGTTGAGAGTGTGCTGCCTGATTATACTGCCTCTCCATGCCTCTGACCTGTCTTGTTGTGATTCCTTCTTTATATATTTTGTTGTAGAAAATCTTTTATGCTTCTCTTAAGGTTGTTCTCACAGAGAGTTGCTCTGTAAGTGGTTGTTTCATGAATCCATGGGAGGAGATGAAATCAGGATCATTGTACTCTGCCATCTTGGCGTTCTACTTTTGTATTTGTTTAGTGTACACATCCTGGCCTACTTTTAGTGACTGTGGTTCCAATGATGATTTAATATCCAGAGTCCTTACAGTATCATTCTTATTTCTTAGTTTTTATGCTACTTAGAGGCCCTTGTGAAAACTAGTGATTTTCTACATTATAGATCAATTCTGAAGCCTTTACATGTGTGATACTAGTCAGTTTCATGTATGAGTCATTCAAGGACCTTCCCAGAACTTCCTGTAAATGTATAAAAAGTCTCTTTCTCCAACTTTTTCCCCTCTACTGTTCTTTCTTTCTTCTCTGTTTGGTAGGGTGAAGCATGATGGAGACCATTTCATACTGTTGGGCAAGAGCTATACGTAGAGACTCTTAGCTTCTGTTGTTATTATATGCCCACATTAGAATGCACCATACCCTCAAGTCAATTGCTACTGATGTTTGGGAAGTTGGGGTTCAGACACTCTACTCAGGCTTTGCTGATGTTGCCACTTGGGTGAAAAGTCCCTTGCTCATCTCCCAATGCTGCTTTATGAGGGGCTATAAAACGGTTTCTCAGTTCTGTCTCTACAGATGCTGCTCCTATGGGAAAGGCAAGTACCTCTTCTAGTTTCCTGTTGTTACCAAGTGGAGGTCATTGTACCAGACTTACTGTTTTTATCCATCAGGGAGGCAGGGGCCTCCTCAGACAACCTGGCACTAACTGCAGGATAGAAAACAAAAACCTGCTTTTGCCTCTTCCAGCCTCTCCACTGTCACCATAGTGAGGTTGGAAAGTGCCACCCTGAGTTATGTGCTACCACCTAGTAGGGATCAACACTACTTGCTTTGTTTCTACTGTACTGCTGGTGGAGAAAGAAATGATTTTTCTTGAACTACCTTCTACCATTTGGTCATGGAAGTCCAGACTTTCCACTTGGCTTCCTCTAATACCATGTGAAAGGAAGTGTAGTTGGGGAATAGCCTTGATTTTTATCTGATGTAGGACAAGTCTCTGTCCCTTCTATGCTATCTCCTTCTGAGTCCTTTGGCTAAAGAAAACAGGCTTTTCTTGGGATTTATTTTTGTATAATTCTTGTGGTGGCCTGGGTTGCAGGATTCTCAAGTATGCAGCCCAGGATATATGAAAGATAAAAAGAAAACCTCAGTAACTCACTGTTGTGGGTCCTGAGATCCCTAACGAGTCCCACTTTATCTTTCCATCTTTTAGTGTCCTCTTTTGATTGTTGTATTATGTATAGTTTTAGGTGCACTTATCAGGGAAGAGCAGGGATATAATGAGTCTACCCCATTTTGTCCATAATTAGAAGTCTTTATATTATCTTTTTAGCTCTTGACATTTTAAAATTGATTTTAAAATATTGTTTCCCATCACATTTCATATGGATATTTCAGCAAGAAGAGTATAGAAAATTATGTTGCCTACTATTTCTGTATTCTATATTTTTTAATTTTAAAAGTTAAAGTTAGTCCTTTTTCAAATATGCTCATTTTTTATTGTTTTTTGCCTTTATTCATCTTCTCATCCTTTTAATTCATTTACATAAATGTGTCTAGCCGACTTATTATACATTTGAAATTTCTAAATCTTTTGCAGGTCTAATTTAGCTGTTTTATTTTTTCTGTTGGTTCTTACTCATAGTATCTTTTATTCCTTATTTATTCTGTGATTTCTCACAGTGTGATCATAGTTATTAGTACTTTAAACATGGGAATCATTTGATAATTGTGTTGAAAATTTTAGAGGTTGGCTTAAATATTCATTAGTTTCTTTATGGTCTTTCATTAAGTAAAAAATTAAAAGAAAGTATCCATCACTTTCAGTTGTTTTCATTGGGAAGATCTGCTTAATATAAATAGAATGTCATATAGCTGGTAATAATAATTGACTCTTGACCTTTTTAAAATTTTTATTCAGACTATAATTCAAGCAGTTCAAGAAATGTACCAGAGCTTAACATTCATATTTCAAAGAACAAAATATAAAATTAGCACATATCTTGTGTTGCTTCCTAAAACACACAAACCTCTTGGTATTCACTAAATATCATGCTATTCTCAACTTATACTGTTTTGTACTGTTGTTAATTGCTCAGACTGTCTGGAAGGCAGAGTCATGGTCCTCCAAGGATGTAAACATACCAGTCCCCAGAATCTATAAATTTGTTCTCTTACATGGCAAAAGAGACTTTGCTTGAGTTTCCTGAACCATACAGCAAATTCCCATTGGCTATCTATTTTACATATGGTAATGTAAGTTTCCATGTTACTCTTTCCATACATTTCACCCTCTCCTCCCTTCTTCCCATGTCTGTATCAACCTAGAGGGGTGAGATGGGGAGGGAGATGGGAAGGAGGTTCAAAAGGAGGGGGTTATATGGATACCTATGGCTGATTCATGTTGAGGTTTGACAGAAAACAACACAATTCTGTAAAGCAATTATCCTTCAATTAAAAAAAAAAAAAAGAACCAACACTTAAAAAAAGAAAAAGAAACTTTGTTGATAGGAGTGAATTAATGATCTGGAATTGAGAGATTATCCAGACAGGCCCAAAGTCCAATCATAAGTCTCCTTGAAAGGGAGGCAAAAGTCAAAGTGGGATATGTAATGATGGAAGTAGAGCTTGGAATGAAATTTCTGACTTTGAAGATGGTGTAAGTGGCCATGAGCTGAGGACTACAGATGGCCTTTAGAAACTGGAAAAGGCTAGGAAATATATTTTCCCCTTGATCCTCTATAAAAGAATGCAGCCCTGCCAAGACCTTGACTGCAGCACAGGTCTAGTTTCTAACCTCCAGAACTGTAAGGTAGTAAATTTGTGCTATTTAAAGGGACTAAATTTGTGTTAATTTGTTTCAACAACCATAGGGAACTCATACTGAGGGATAATTGTTGATTAAAATTGTCTAATGAGTGCTTCTAATGAGGGCTTCCCTTGTACTCAGCTGGTAAAGAATCCTCTGGCAATGCAGACCTGGGTTTGATCCCTGGGTTGGGAAGATCCCCTGAAGAACAGAAAGGCTACCCACTCCAGTATTCTGGCCTGGAGAATTCCATGGACTGTATAGTCCATGGGGTCACAAAGAGTTGGACATGACTGAGCGACCTTCACTTACTTACAATGAGTGCTTGCTTATATTATTTTCTGTTACTCTCTTGACCACTCCCAGGTGGTGTTAGTGGTAAAGAATCCGCCTATCAAAGCAGGACATGCTAGAAACTCGGGTTTGATCCCTGGGTTGGGAACATCCTCTAAAATAGAAAACGGCAACCCACCACAGTATTCTTACGTAGAGAATCCCATGGACAGAGACAGCTGGTGAGCTACAGTCCAGGGGATCACAAAGAGTTGGACAAGACTGAGCACACTCACACACACAAACACACGCATGCACACACACGACTTTCTTGGATGATTAAAACATCTGTTTTGGTAAAATGTCCAAGTTAAAAGCATTGCATCTATATCTATTGTATAAAACTCTGGAGTCTTGATTGCCCTTTTTGTCTTTGTTTTGGAGTGTATAATAACTCAAAAACGGCAACAACAAACAGCTGCTTTGTTTCACAAGTATCATTTTCCCAGCCCATTGTAGCAGTAAGTCAGTTAGCCACTTATTCAGGCATATGTCCTGGTTAGCATTAAGAGAATATCATTTACTTCATAATTATCAGGTGGTGGTGGTTAAGAGCATGGGTTCTGGAGTCAGAGTTTCTGATTAAATCTCAACTCTACAGCTTAACAAACTGAGGAATTCGGGCATGTTCCTTAAATTTTAGTTTGTTGGTGATAACTACTTTATGATATCATCAATGTAAAGCATTCAAAGTAGTTATTGGCACATAGAAGCACTCAAAAATTATTATTATTAACTTTATTTTGCAATAAAGATTTTACACACCAGATTATTCCAGAGAGTATAATCATGAAACCATTTCTGCTCTATTACTGTTAACAGCCTAGTTATGGGAAATACATTTATGCAGGATTTCTTGAAGGATAGGGATTATTCCATTAAGGATTGAGACCTCAAATACTATTGTGAGCATATGACTGTATTTTTATTTATTTTTATTTTTAAGCAGAGGAAAACTTTATTGTAAACTTATTTGTCTCTTCTTAAAAAATTATTTAGGTGTAGTTGATATACAACGTTGTGTTAGTTTCAGGTATACAGCAAAGTGAACCAGTTATACACATATCCACTCTTTTTTTCGATTCTTTTCCCATATAGGTCATTACAGAGTATTGAATAGAGTTCCCTGTGCTTTACAGTATGTCCTTATTAGTTATCTATTTTATATATAGTAATGTATATGTGTCAATCCCAATCTTCCAATATATCTCTTTCCTCTTACCCCTCAGAAAGCATGTTTAAGTTCTACATATGTAACTTTATTTCTGTTTTGTAGATAAGTACATTTGTTACTTTCTTTAAGATTCCACATATAAGCAATATTATCTGATATCAGTATTTGTCTTTCTTTGTCTGACTTCAATCAGTATGACAACATCTAGGTCCATCCATGTTGCTGCAAATGGCATTATTTCAAATTATTTAACACACTTATAAGGCTAAAATGTTAAAGTCAGTAAGACAATAGTGAGTCTAAGGGTTATAAGGCAATGGAGGCTATATGGACTTTCTTAACACAATCAAACTAAAAATGAAAAAATAAGTCCCATTTGTTTATTTTTTTCTATTATTTCCAATATTCTGGGAGGTGGGTCATAGAGGATCCTGCTGTGATTTCTGTCAGAGAGTGTTTTGCCTATATTCTCCTCTATGAGTTTTATAGTTTCTGGTCTTACATTTAGATCTTTAATCCATTTTGAGTTTATTTTTGTGTATGGTGTTAGAAAGTGTTCTAGTTTCATTCATTTACAAGTGGTTGACCAGTTTTCCCAGTACCACTTGTTAAAGAGATTGTCTTTTCTCCATTGTATATTCTTGCCTCATTTGTCAAAGATAAGGTGTCCATAGGTGTGTAGATTTATCTCTGGGCTTTCTATTCTGTTCCATTGATCTATATTTCTGACTTTGTGCCAGTCCCATACTGTCTTGATGATTGTTGCTTTGTAGTAGAGCCTGAAGTCAGGCAGGTTGATTCCTCCAGTTCCATTCTTCTTTCTCAAGATTGCTTTGGCTATTCAATACAAATTGTGAAACTATTTTTTATAGCTCTGTGAAAAATACCATTGGTAGCTTGATAGGGATTGCATTGAATCTATAGACTGCTTTGGGTAGTATACTCATTTTCACTATATTGATTCTTCCAATCCATGAACATGGTATATTTCTCCATCTATTCGTGTCCTCTTTGATTTCTTACATCAGTGTTTTATAGTTTTCTATATATGGGTCTTTTGATTCTTTAGGTAGATATATTCCTAAGTATTTTATTCTTTTCATTGCAATGGTGAATGGAATTGTTTCCTTAATTTATCTTTCTATTTTCTCATTATTAGTGTATAGGAATGCAAGGGATTTCTGTGTATGGATTTTACATCCTGCAACTTTACTATATTCATTGATTAGCTCTAGTAATTTTCTGGTGGAGTCTTTAGGGTTTTCTTTGCAGAGGATCATGTCATCTGCCAAAAGATAGAGTTTTGCTTCTTCTTTTCCAATTTGGATTCTTTTTATTTCTTTTTCTGCTCTGATTGCTGTGGCCAAAACTTCCAAAACTATTTTAAATAGTAGTGGTGAAAGTGGGCACCCTTGTCTTGTTCCTGATTTTAGGGGAAATGCTTACAACTTTTCACCATTGATGGGACCTAATTAAAATTAAATCTTCTGCACAACAAAGGAAACTATAATCAAGGTGAAAAGACAGCCTTCAGAATGGGAGAAAATAATAGCAAATGAAGCAACTGACAAATAATTAATCTCAAAAACATACAAGCAACTCCTGCAGCTCAATTCCAGAAAAATAAACGACTCAATCAAAAAATGGGCCAAAGATCTACACAGATATTTCTTTAAAGAAGACATACAGATGGCTAATAAACACATGAAAAGATGCTCAACATAACTCCTTATCAGAGAAATGCAAATTAAAACCACAGTGAGGTACCATTTCACGCCAGTCAGAACGGCTGCGATCCAAAAGTCTACAAGTGATAAATGCTGGAGAGGGTGTGGAGAAAAGGGAACCCTCTTACACTGTTGGTGGGAATGCAAACTAGTACAGCCACTATGGAGAACAGTGTGGAAATTCCTTTAAAAACCTGGAAAAAGAACTGTCATATGACCCAGGAATCCCACTTCAGGGCATACACACTGAGGAAACCAGAATTGAAAGAGACACGTGTACCCCAATGTTAATCACAGCAATGTTTATAGTAGCCAGCACATGGAAGCAACCTAGATGTCCATCAGCAGACAAATGGATAAGAAAGCTGTGGTACATATACAAAATGGAGTATTACTCAGTCATTAAAAAGAATACATTTGAATCAGTTCTAATGAGGTAGATGAAACTGGAGCCTATTATACAGAGTGAAGTAAGCCAGAAAGAAAAATGCCAATACAGTATACTAACACATATATATGGAATTTTCAAAGATGGTAACTATAACCCTGTATGTGAGACAGCAAAAGAGACACAGATGTATAGAACAGTCTTTTGGACTCTGTGGGAGAGGGTGAGGGTGGGATGATTTGGGAGAATGGCATTGAAACATGTATATTATCATGTGTGAAATGAATCACCAGTCCAGGTTTGATGCATGACACAGGATCCTTGGGGCTGGTGCACTGGGATGACCCAGAGGGATGGAATGGGGAGGAAGGGTGGAGGGGTCTTCAGGATGGGGAACACATGTACACCCATGGTGGCTTCATGTTGATATATGGCAATACCAATACAATATTGTAAATTCATTAGCCTCAATTAAAATAAATTAATTTATGTTAAAAAATTTAAAAAAAAAAGTAGCATAGCCAAAAAAATAAAGTAAAATAAAAATGAAAAAAAGAGAGACATCCTGTGGACTAAACCAAACATATGCAAGTTGAATTTAGCTTTCTTGCTGCCAGTCACTGACCATTGGATAGTCAGATTTTGTCCTTGGAACAATCTAGACCAACAGCGAACTATATTCTTGAATCATCTTATTTTTGGCCTTTATCTAAGTGTTGGTACTGAATGGATATTCCTTGATTTTATGAAAATGTCCTACAAGGGAAGGCATTTATTCAATCAACAAAAGCTTATGTAGTGCTTACTTTGTGATAGGCAAATATTAAGGCAATATAAGAAAAAGCTGTTAAAAAAGATCACTATTCTGTTTGTCCTGGGATTTTATTGAGGGTGTAGACTGTTATATCAAACAGTTTTCACTTTAGGAGGATCCATCGGGGAAATACCTTTTGAGTTCACAGAATGCTGTGTTTCTCCTAAGCAGTTACTTTGTATCTATGTTATAAAGTTGTTGAATCTGAAAATTATTTGCCTCTTTCAGACAAATACTAGATACTAGAGAGCTCAGAATCAAATGTTTGGCTCACTTCTGGCATTTATAGAGGAATGTATGATATTTTTTAATATATATGTTGCTGGCTTTGTCTCGTTTTCCTACTGTTGTTTTTCTGTCATTTCCGTTACCTCATTCACCTTATTTGTTTTTATAGTAATAAAAATAAGAGTACAGATTGGGTTTTGGCTGGGTTCGAGTCCCAGCACATGGGTTCAAGTCCCAATCTGAGGTAAATGGTTTCATTTTTAAGATATTGTTTTTAACTTTGTTTTCTCTAGATTACTGTGATGTATTTAGATTTTGGGGAGGAGGGTTGTTTTATGGATATTCTTCAGTCTGTGACTTCATTTTGAAATATTCGAAGATTTGGAATACTTCTATATGAAGTATTTCTTCAAATACTGAATCTGTCTTATTCTTCTCCCTCTCCTCTGGTACTACAATTATGTGTACATTGGGATTTTAACTATGTACTATATATCTCACACATTTTCCACCATTTTAGGGAGCATGTGGGAGCTTCTCAGGTGGCACTGGTGGTAGGGAATCTGCCTGCCAATGCAAGGAGAAGCTGGTTCAATCCCTGCATCTGGAAGACCCCCTGGAGTAGGAAATGGCAATCCGCTCCAGTATTCTTGCCTGCAGAATTCCATACTCTGCACTGAGTTCACACTCATTGGAGAAGGAAATGGCAATCCACTCCAGTATTCTTTTTTTTTTTTTAATTTTAATTTATTTATTTTAATTAGAGGCTAATTACTTTACAATATTATATTGGTTTTGCCATACATCAACATGAATCTGCCACGGGTGTACACATATTACCAATCCTGAACCCCCTCCCACCTCCCTCCCCATCCAGTATTCTTGCCTGGAAAATTCTGTGAACAGAGGAGCCTGGCGGGCTACAGTCCATAGGGTTGCAAAGAGTCAAACATGACTGAGCACACAGGAACATTTATCAATTGTTATAATATCATTTTGTTTTATACACATATAAATAAAGCTTAGAAGAGAGATTAATTAACCAAGGTCTTGTAACTAGTAAGTGGTAAAATCATAATTTAAACTCAGTCATACCAACGCTAAAGTTTACATGCTTAAACATTACATTATTCTGTTTAATATGATACTTTCTCAAAAGTATCTTTGGATTAAGTGTGTGTGTGCGTGTGTGTTAGTGGTTGGATGTTAATGGTTAGTTGTGTTAATTGTTGGAAGTTAATGGTTGGATACAAGAATTGGGAAATTCAGAATGCTTTGAATAAATGTTAACAATGGAGAAAGCTAAGAGAACAGTATATGGGAACCCTGTAGAATAATTTCACAATGTTCGCTAAGACTAAATTTATTTCAAGTTAAAGGTTATAATAGGGATAGCATAAATGAAAGTGCAATGCTGGTGGAATTGAAAGTCTTTAGGTTTTAGTCAGTGCTGCTAATTTACAACTATGAGGCAAACACCTTAGACCTTAGTTCATAACAAACCAAGTATATTCAAATTTGTTTTGTAGCTTACTACTTAACCTCAGATATGCAGATGATACCACCCTTATGGCAGAAAGTGAAGAGGAACTAAAAAGCCTCTTGATGAAAGTGAAAGAGGAGAGTGAAAAAATTGGCTTCAAGCTCAACATTGAGAAAACTAAGATCATGACATCTGGTTCTATCACTTCATGGGAAATAGATGGAAACAGTGTCAGAATTTATTTTGGGGGGCTCCAAAATCACTGCAGATGATGATTGCAGCCATGAAATTAAAAGACACTTACTCCTTGGAAGCAAAGTTATGACCAACCTAGATAGCATATTAAAAAGCAGAGACATTACATTACCAACAAAGGTCTGTCTAGTCAAGTCTTTGGTTTTTCCAGTGGTCATTGATGCTGTTGAACTGTGGTGTTGGAGAAGACTCTTGAGAGTCCCTTGGACTTCAAGGAGATCCAACCAGTCCATTCTAAAGGAGATCAGTCCTGGGTGTTCTTTGGAAGGACTGATGCCTCCCTGTCCATCACCAACTCCCGGAGTTTACCCAAACTCATGTCCACTGAGTTGGTGATGCCATCCAACCATCTCATCCTCTATCGTCCCCTTTTCCTCCTGCCCTCAATCTTTCCCAGCATCAGGGTCTTCTCAAATGAGTCAGCTCTTTGCATCAAGTGGCCAAAGTATTGGAGTTTCAGCTTCAGCATCAGTCCTTCCAATGAACACCCAGGACTGATCTCCTTTAGGATGGACTGGTTGGATCTCCTTCCAGTCCAAGAGACTCTCAAGAGTCTTCTCCAATGCCACAGTTCAACAGCATCAATATTTCGGTGCTCAGCTTTCTTTATAGTGCAACTCTCACATCCATACATGATGACTACTGGAAAAACCATAGCCTTGACTAGATGGACTTTTGTTGACAAAGTAATGTCTCTGCTTTTGAATATGCTATCTAGGTTGGTCATAACTTTCCTTCTAAGAAGTAAGCGTCTTTTAGTTTTATGGCAGCAATCACCATCTGCAAAATCTGCAGTGATTTTGGAGCCCCCAAAAAATAAAGTCAGCCACTGTTTCCCCATCTATTTGCTATGAGGTGATGGGACCGGATGCCATGATCTTAGTTTTCTGAATGTTGAGCTTTAAGCCAACTTTTTCACTCTCCTCTTTCACTTTCATCAAGAGGATCTTTAGTTCTTTTTCACTTTCTGCCCTAAGGGTGGTGTCATCTGCATATTCTTCACATAAAGTTGTGGATATAACTGTACCTGTAAATAAATATGTTTTGAGAGATTTGATCAGAACATGTACGTGTTGTATTCCATCATCTACTAAGGTATTTTATTGTGTTTTATTATTATCATATCTCTTATATGCTATTATGTAAACATACTGTGTTATATTCATCTGCATATTCTTCACATAAAGTTGTGGATATAACTGTACCTGTAAATAAATGTTTTGAGATATTTGATCAGAACATATACCTTTTGTATTCCATCATCTACTAAGGTATTTTATGATTATCATATTTCTTACATGCTATTATGTAAACATATTGTTTTATGTGATTAGTATATCTCTTATATGCTAGTTACCAACATACTTGTTCCTCCTAATAACCATGAAGAACAAAATTAAAATATGATTACTAAAGATTGTGATTAGTTGTATTTTGAGTAATCAATGTTTTGTTGTGTTAAAGCTGTTGATATTTTTGTAATGATGGAAAAAAAAACAACTGGTTTTGGATTCAGAAGACCTAAGTTATTGTCCCAATTTTGTAGATTACTATTTATGAGTCTGGTGTAGATTACTTAAACGTGGTTAATCTCGGTAAAAACTAAGTAAACTTGATTAATTGCATGAAAAAAATAAGTGTGTCTGGAAAATGGGCAAAAGTAAATTATTAGTCTTCATTGCTTACCTAAAATGGTTGTTGAGAGAATTAAATAAGATGAGGTATGTAAAAATTCTATATAATTTATAAAGTACTTTGTAATTATAAGGTGCTAATTATTAACATAAAAATAATTAAAATAACAATTTTAGTATTTTATCTGCAACAGTTTCAAAGAGAATTCTGGGGCATTTTCTTTCATTTAAGCTCCTGAGAATCAGCCCACAGTATTTATACTCATTTAGTTATTTTATGAAATAAAAAAGCACTTAATTTTTATCTGCCTTTATTGACTATGCCAAAGCCTTTGACTGTGTGGATCACAATAAACTGGGGAACACATGTATACCTGTGGTGGATTCATTTTGATGTTTGGCAAAACTAATACAATTATGTAAAGTTTAAAAATAAAATAAAATTAAAAAAAAAAAAGAAAAAAAAAAAATTCTGAAAGTGATGGGAATACCAGACCACCTGACCTGCCTCTTGAGAAATCTGTATGCAGGTCAGGAAGCAACAGTTAGAACTGGACATGGAACAACAGACTGGTTCCAAATAGGAAAAGGAGTCCGTGAAGGCTGTATATTGTCACCCTGCTTATTTAACTTATATGCAGAGTACATCATGAGAAATGCTGGGCTGGAAGAAACACAAGCTGGGATCAAGATTGCCAGGAGAAATATCAATCACCTCAGATATGCAGATGACACCACCCTTATGGCAGAAAGTGAAGAGGAAGTAAAAAGCCTCTTGATGAAAGTGAAAGTGGAGAGTGAAAAAGTTGGCTTAAAGCTCAACATTCAGAAAATGAAGATCGTGGCATCCGGTCCCATCACATCATGGGAAATAGATGGGGAAACAGTGGAAACAGTGTCAGACTTTATTTTTTTGTGCTCCAAAATCACTTCAGATGGTGACTGCAGCCATGAAATTAAAAGACATTTACTCCTTGGAAGGAAAGTTATGACCAACCTAGATAGCATATTCAAAAGCAGAGACATTAGTTTGCCAACAAAGGTCCGTCTAGTCAAGGCTATGGTTTTCCCTGTGGTCACATATGGATGTGAGAGTGGACTGTGAAGAAGGCTGAGCGCCGAAGAACTGATGCTTTTGAACTGTGGTGTTGGAGAAGACTCTTGAGTGTCCCTTGGACTGCAAGGAGATCCAACCAGTCCATTCTGAAGGAGATCAGCCCTTGTATTTCTTTGGAAGGAATGATGCTAAAGCTGAAATTCCAGTAATTTGGCCACCTCATATGAAGAGTTGACTCATTGGAAAAGACTCTGATGCTGGGAGGGATTGGGGGCAGGAGGAGAAGGGGACAACAGAGGATGAGATGGCTGGATGGCATCACTGACTCGATGGACGTGAGTCTGAGTGAACTCCGGGAGTTGGTGATGGACAGGGAGGCCTGGCATGCTGCGATTCATGGGGTTGCAAAGAGTCGGACATAACTGAGCGACTGAACTGAACTGAACTGAAGGAAAAAAAATCCAAATATATATGTCAAGTAGGAGACAAGTTGAAATTTTTACTTAAATGTGGTTATATACCTATAGGCACAAAATGAAATAAACTGATCTCTTGTGCCTAATCACTGAACATGGACTCAGTGCAACATGGAAATCTGGAACCATTAGGAGTGTGTAGAAATAGAAATTTTATCTGGCAATTTCAAAATATGTTTTTTTTTAATGAATTTTCTTTACATTTTGTGCATAAAATAATGCCTGTTCATTAGACAATATGAGTATTAGAAATTATCTGAAAATAGGAAACATATTACATGGACCCTAAGTTTTCTATGTAGCCAAGTGGCTTCTCAGTTTACATAACCTGCCTGTAGATAACATAAGAAGGAGTACTGCATAGGTTTTGGAGATGGAGAATTTAGTTGAGAAATTAGCTCCAACACTCACTAACTGGGCAGAGGCTCTTATATTAGATTCCTTTGAGTGCTTAAATTTCCATGAACTCCATGGTTCAAAATAACAGAAATTTATTCTTTCACACTTCTGGAGGCTGGTGATTTGAAATCAGTGTTATTGAGCTGCAGTCAAGGTGTTGGCAGGGTTGTGTGCCTTTCTGGAGGCTGTAAGTAAGAATCTATTTGTGGACCCTTCTAGCTTCTAGTAGTTACCATTCCTTGGCTTGGAGCTGCATCACTCAGATCTCAGCCTCTGTGGCTATATTGTCTTCTCTTCTTTTTGTTTCAAATCTCCCTCTGCCCCCTTCTTGTGAAGACACTTGTGATTGAATTTAGAGTCCACCTGGATATGCCAGTATAATCACCCCTTCTCAAGATCATTGAGATCCTAATCACATCTGCAAAGATCCTGTTTCTATGTAAGTTAACATTTACAAATGTCAGAATCTAGAACCTGACATATTTGGGGAGATCATTTTTCAGACATCCATAGTTCTTAAAACTTTCTGAGTTTCATTTGTCTTCATTTTTACAATTGTGATGGTAATAGCACCCACTCATAGGTCCATGGGGAATAATAAAATAATGAAACAATTTATGTAAATTGCCTAGCCAGACATGCTGCTGCTGCTGCTGCTAAGTCCCTTCAATCGTGTCTGACTCTGTGAAACCCCATAGATGGCAGCCCATGAGGCTCCCCCATCCCTGGGATTCTCCAGGCAAGAACACTAGAGTGGGTTGCCATTTCCTTCTCCAACCATACATGCTATTTAACTACAAATATCTATATTATATATAATATAATAGGTGTGTATATATATATATATTATATAGTAGGTACTATTATCATAGTACAAGGCCTCCATTTCAGATAATGTATAAAATACAGAATGTTCAGAACTAAGTTTGTATTCTTGCTATGGCTGAACATAGAAAAGGTAACAGGAAAAAGAGTCGAGGAAGTAAACCATTTTCAGTATCTGTTAAGTCCCTGAATGTAGTTGCCTGTTATCCCCCCAAATTATACTGAATTCAGTTGCTAATGCTGAAGATAATGAACATAACTTATGAAACTATATTTTCCTTTTAGCTACAAATACTTCTGACAAGTGTACATCTCGGGGTGTGGAGCTTTAATCTGTATCAGTCAGTCAGCAGTTGCTCAGTTGTGTCTCACACTTTGCGACCCTATGAATTGCAGCACACCAGGCCTCCCTGTCCATCACCAACTCCCGGAGTTCACTCAAACTCACGTCCATGGAGTCGGTGATGCCATCCAGCCATCTCATCCTCTGTCGTCCCCTTCTCCTCCTGCCCCCAATCCCTCCCAGCATCAGAGTCTTTTCCAATGAGTCAACTCTTCGCATGAGGTGGCCAAAGTATTGGAGTTTTAGCCTCAGCATCAGTCCTTCCAATGAACACCCAGGACTGATCTCCTTCAGAATGGACTGGTTGGATCTCCTTGCAGTCCAAGGGACTCTCAAGAGTCTTCTCCAACACCACAGTTCAAAAGCATCAATTCTTTGGCTCTCAGCTTTCTTCACAGTCCAACTCTCAAATCCATATATGACCACTGGAAAAACAATAACCTTGACTAGATGGACCTTTTTTGGCAAAATAGTATCTCTGCTTTTAAATATGCTATCTAGATTGGTCATAACTTTCCTTCTAAAGAGTAAATATATTTTAATTTCATGGCTGCAATCACCATCTGCAGTGATTTTGAAGCCCCAAAAAATAAAGTCTGACACTGTTTCCACTGTTTTCCCATCTATCTGCCATGAAGTGATGGGACCAGATGCCATGATCTTCGTTTTATGAATGTGGAGCTTTAAGCCAACTTTTTCACTCTCCTCTTTCACTTTCATCAAGAGGCTTTTTAGTTCCTCTTAGTTTCTGCCATAAGGGTGGTGTCATCTGCATATTTGAGGTTATTGATATTTCTCCCAGCAATTTTGATTCCAGCTTGTGCTTCTTCCAGCCCAGCGTTTCTCATGATGTACTCTGCATATAAGTTAAATAAGCAGGGTGACAATATCCAGTCTTGATGTACTCCTTTTCCTATTTGGAACCAGTCTGTTGTTCCATGTCCAGTTCTAAGTGTTGCTTCCTGACCTGCATATAGGTTTCTCAAGAGGCAGGTCAGGTGGTCTGGCATTCCCATCTCTTTCAAAATTTTCCACAGTTTATTATTATTCATACAGTCAAAGGCTTTAGCATAGTCAATAAAGCAGAAATAGATGTTTTTCTGAACTCTCTTGCTTTTTCCGTGATCCAGTGGATGTTGGCAATTTGATCTCTGGTTCCTCTGCGTTTTCTAAAACCAGCTTCAACATCTGAAAGTTCGCGGTTCACGTATTGCTGAAGCCTGGCTTGGAGAATTTTGAGTATCACTATACTAGCGTGTGAGATGAGTGCAATTCTGTGGTAGTTTGATCATAGTCTGCCTAGTCTTATATCTGTATAGTCTTTAATCTGTATAGTCTTCTTTAAAAATATTAAAATTGTGGAGTTTTTGAATAGTTTTAGATTTATATTGAATAAAAAGTTTCAACAATAGTACAAATGATTCCTATATATCCCATATCCAGTTCCCTCTATTGTAATAGTTTTTAGCACTGTTGATAGATTTGTCAAAACTAGTGAAACAATTTTGATACATTATTATTACCTAAAATCTCCCACTTTATTTGAATTTTTGAATTTTTTTAGGTTTGTCACTAGTCTTCTTCTTGTTTCAGGAATCCATCCAGTATGTCATATTACATTGAGTCATCATAACTAACCTTAGGCTTCTCTAGACTGTGATAGTTTCTCAAACTCTCCTTGTTTTGGTGACCTTGATGGTCTTGTATACTGGTCAGATATATCACAGAATGTTCTTCATTCGGTTTTTCTCATGTTTTTCTCATGATTAGACTGGGGTTGTAGGTTTTTGGGAAGAATACCGCAGAAGTAGAGTACCATTTTATCACAACATCTCAACGGTACATGCCGGAGAAGGCAATGACAACCCACTCCAGTACTCTTGCCTGGAAAATCCCATGGACGGAGGAGCTTGGTAGGCTGCAGTCCATGGGGTCGTGAAGAGTCGGACACGACTGAGTGACTTCACTTTCATGCATTGGAGAAGGAAATGGCAACCCACTCCAATGTTCTTGCCTGGAGAATCCTAGTGACAGGGGAGCGTGGTGCACTGCCGTCTCTAGGGTCGCAAAGAGCTGGACGCAACTGAAGCGACTTAGCTGCAGTAGCAGCAATGGTACATGCATCACCATAACTTTTCACTGAGTATAATCACCTCAGTCACCTGTTTTAGGTAGTGGTTGTCAGGTGTGACCACTGTAAAGTTATTCCTTTTCTTCCCACCTTTTCATAATATATGTTTTGAAAGAACATATTCTGAAAAATAATTTGTTAAAGTACACATAACAAAATTTGCCACCAAAGCATTTTAAGTGTAAAACAGTGTTACATATTTTCACATTGTTATGCAACCAATCTCCAGAATTTTTGTAAAGCTGAAACTCTATATCCATTAAGCAACAACTCCACACTTCCCTCTCCTCTGAGCCTCTGGCAGCCACCATTCTACTTCCTGTTTCTGGGAGTACGACTACACTTGATATTTCATTTAAGTGAAATCATAGAATAGTTGTCCTTCTGTGTCTGGCTTATTTTACTTAATGTCCTCCAAGTTCATCTTATTGTTACAAATGGTAGGATTTCCTTCCTTTTTACCACATTTTGTTCATCCATATATCTGTTTGAGTATAATATGATTCATTCTAGCTTTCTCCTTTGGTTTATCTGTAATTTCAAATTCCAATAGTGAAAAAACCTGAATTGCACTATCCGTTGTTCACATGCTTATGCAATATAAGTAAAAAAAGTGTAGTGATTTCAGATTTGTTAACATGTATGCCTGAAGGAAACAACTTAATCAACTAGAGTACAATGCTCTGTCTTTTGCCTCTAGTTTTATATTCTCAACTCACAAAGTTGTGAGGTAAGCATCTTTCCCCCATCTCCTTCATGAGGTTTCGTACATTTGATAATGCAGTTAGATTGTTTTGTCACATTCTGCATTTCATCATGGGATCTGCTGACTTCTGAGATGATATTTTCTTTTTAAAAAAAAATAATTGGAGGATAATTGCTTTATAATGTTGTATGATATTTTCTTTTAAAAAAAATAATTGGAGGATAATTGCTTTATAATGTTGTATTGGTTTCTGCTGTTCAACATTGTCAATCAGTCATAATTATATATATTTATGACGTGAGCCTCCCTCCCAGTCCTTCCTCTTTAGGTTGTTACAGAGTACCAGGTTGGATACTCTGTGTTATACAGCAGCTTCCCAATAGCTATTTTACACATGTACACTTGGTAGTGTGTATATATGTATGTGTGTGTGTGTGTGTGTGTGTGTGTGTGTATATATATAGATGCTACTTTCTCAACTTGTCCTACTTTCACCTTCCCCCCCCCCACCAACCTGTATCACAAGTCCATTCTCTACATCTGCGTCTCCATTCCTTCCCTACAAATAGGGATCATCAGCACTGTTTTTCTAGATTCCATATATATGCTTATTATACTATATTTGTTTTTCTTTTTCTGACTTACTTCACTCTGTATAACAGGCTTTGGCTTCATCCACCTCACTAGAACTGACTCAAATTCATTGTGTATCTGTACCACAACTTCTTTATCCATTCATCTGTCAATGGACATCTAGATTGCTTCCATGTCCTGTCTTTTGTAAATAGTGCTGCAGTGAACATTGGCATAGATGTGTCTTTTTGAATTGTGGTTTTCTCAGGGTATATGTCCAGTAGTGGGATTGCTGAGTCATGTTTTCTTAAAGTTTTTAAGGAATATTCCTAAGTTTTTAAGGAATCACCATAGTATTCTCCACAGTGGCTGTATGAGTTTACATTCACAGCAACAGTACAAGAGCATTTCCTTTTCTCCACATTCTCTCCAGCATTTGTTGTTTGTAGATTTTTTGATGATGGCCAGTATGACTGGTATGAGGCAGTACCTCATGGTAGTTTTGATTCATATGACTCTAATAATCAGTAATGTTGAGCAGTTTTTCATGTGTTTGTGGGATATCTGGATATCTTTGGATGTGTATCTATTTAGATTTTATGCCCATTTTTTATTGGATTGTTTATTTTTCGATATAGAACTACATGAGTTTTTTATGTATTTTGGAAATTAATCCCTTGTTGGTTGTTTTATTTGAAAGTATTTTCTCCCATTCTGTGAGATGTCTTTTGGTGTTGTTTATTGTTACCTTTGCTGTGCAAATGATTTTGCATTTAATTAGGTCTCATTCATTTATTTTTGTTTTTCTTTTCATAACTCTAGAAGGTAGATCCAAAAAGATACTGCTGCTATTTATGTCAAAGTGTGTTCTGCCTATGTTTTCCTCTAAGAGTTTAATAGTACCCAGTTTTACATTTATGTCTTTAATTTATTTTCCATTTATTTTTGTGTTATGGTGTTAAAGAATATTCTAATTTTATTCTTTTACATGTACCTGTACTGTTTTCCCAGCACCACTAATTGAAGAGATCATCTTTTCTCCATTATTTATAACTCCTTTGTTATAGATTAGTTGACCATAGGTGTGTAGTTTTATTTCTGGTCTTTCTATACTATTCCATTGATCTATATTTCTGTTTTTGTGCCAACACCATGCTGTTTTGATTACTGTAGCTTTGTAGTGTACTTTCAAGTCAGGGAGCCTGGTTCCTCCAGCTTTATTTTTCTTTCTCAAGATTACTTTGGCTATTTGGGGTCTTTTGTGTTTACATACAAATTTAAATTTTTTTTGTTCTGATCATGTGAAAAATGTCATTTGTAATTTCATTTATTCTGAGATTGCTTGGGTAGCATAGTCATTTTGACAATATTCATTCTTCCAGTCTGAGAATATGGTGTATCTTTTCATCTGTTTGTGTCACCTTCAGTTTCTCTCATGAGCATCTTATTGTATTCAGAGTACAAGTGTTTTGCCTCCTTAGACAGGCTTATCCCTACATATTGTACTCTTTTTAATGTGATAGTAAATGAGATTGTTTCCTTAATTTCTCTTTCTGATCTTTTGTTGTTAATATATAGGAATGCAAGAGATTTCTCTGTATTAATTTTGTATCCTGCAACCTTACCAAATTCATTGATGAACTCTAGTAGTTTTCTGATAACAGCTTTAGGATTTTCTATGTATAGTATCATGTCATCTGCAAACAGTGACAGTTTTACTTCTTTTCCAGCTTGGATTCTTTTTACTTCTTTTTCTTCTCTGATTTCCATGTCTAGGACTTCTAAAATCATGTTGAATGATAGTGGCAAGAGTGTATATCCTTGTCTTGTTCCTGATCTTAGAAGAAATACTTTCAGCTTTACAGTATTGAAAATGATGTTAGCTATGGGTTTGTCATATATGGCCGTTAGTATGTTGAGATAAGTTCCTTGTATGCCTACTTTCTGGAGTGTTTTGGTCATAAACAGTATCGTATTTTGTCAAAAGCTTTTTCTGTATCTGTTGAGATGATTGTATGGTTTATATTCTCCAGTTTGTTAATGTGGTGGACAGACAAATTGAAGATACTGAGAATTTCTTGCATCCCTGGAATAAACCCTACTTGATCATGGTGTGTGATCCTTTTAGTGTGTTGTTAGATTCAGATTGCTACTATTTTGTTGAGGATTTTTGTGTATATGTTCATTAGTGACCATTGGTCTGTAATTCTCTCTCTCTCTCTCTTTTTTTTTTTTGGATAATATCTTTGGTTTTATTATCAGGGTGATGAGAGTGGCCTCTTAGAATGAGTTTGAGAGACTTCCTTCCTCTGCAATTTTTTGGAAGAATTTCGGAAGTATAAATGTTAACTCTTGTCTAAGTGTTTGTTAGAATTAGCCTGTGAAGCCATCTGGACCTGGACTTCTGTATTTTGGAAGTTTTTAAGCACAATTTCAGTTTTGGTAGTTGCAATCAGTCTGTTCCTATTTTCTATTTCTTCCTGGTTCAGTCTTGGGAGATTATAACTTTCTAAGCATCTGTTCATTTCTTCTGGGTTGTACAATTTATTGGCATATAGTTGCTCATACCTTTTAAATAATTTGTTCATTTCTTCTAGGTTGTTTATTTTATTGGCATATAGTTGCATGTAGTAGTCTCTTATGATCCTTTGTATTTCTGTGCCATCAGATGTAACTTCTCTATTTTCATTTCCTTTGTTAGTTTGAGCCCTCTCCCTTTTTTTCTTGATGAGTCTAGCTAAAAGCTTTATTGATTTTGTCTTTTCAGAGAATGAGTTTTTACTTTGATTGATTTCTTCCATTGTTTTCTTCATCTCTCTTTCATTTATTTATGCTCTTTTCTTTATGATTTCTTTTCTTCTACTACTATTGGTTTTGTTTATTGTTCTTTCTCTAGTTAATTTAGGTGTAAGATTAACTTATGTATTGGTATTTTTCTTATTTTATGAGTTAAGGTTGTATTGCTATAGACTTACCTCTTAGAACTGCTTTGGCTGCATCCCAAAGGTTTTGGGTCTTTGTGGTTTCATTTTCATTTGTCTCTTCTTCTTTTTTTTTTAAATTTCCTGTTTGATTTCTTCTGTGATCCATTGGTTCTTTGGTAGGATATTAATTAGCCTCTGTATATTTTTTTAGTATTTTTTTCATGTAATTGATTTCTAACCTCATAGCATTTTGATCAGAAAAGATACTTGATGTGATTTCAATTTTTTAAATTTACTGAAGTTTGCTTTGTGACCCAACATGTGTGATCTATCCTGGAGAATGTTCCATGTGCATTTTAGAAGATTGTGTATACTTCTACTTTCAGATGGAATATTCTATAAAAAAATTAATTAAGTTCATTTGGTCTAATGTAAAATTTAAGGCCTATGCTCCCTTGTTGATTTTCTGTCAGGATGATCTGTCCATTGATGTAAGTGGGATGTTAAAGTCCCCCACTATTATCGTATTACTGTTGATTTTTCCTTTTTTTTTTTTTTTGGCTGTTGGTATTTGCCTTATATATTGAAGTGCTCCTATTTGGGTGCATATATATTTATAATTGTTTATCTTCTTAGGTTGATTCCTTGATTATTACTTAGTGTCATTCCTTGCCTCTGTAATAGTCTCTATTTTAAATTTTGTTTTGTCCAATATGAGCATTGTTCTTCCAGCTTTCTTTTGATTTCTGTTTGTATGGAATACCTTCTTCAATACCCTCATTTTCAGTCTGTATGTGTCCCTAGATCTGAAATGGGTCTCTGGTAGACAGCATATATATAGGTTCTATTGTTGCATCCATTTAGTCAGTCTGTGTCTTTTGTCTGGAGCATTTAATGCATTTACATTTAAGGCAATTATTGATATGTGTGTTCTTATTGCCATTTTGTTAATTGTTTAGGATTTGTTCATAGGTCTTTTTTTCCATCTTCTTTTGCTCTCTTCTCTTGTGCTTTGATGACTGTCTTTAGAGTTGTTATTGGATCAGATTTTATTTGTGTGTGTGTGTGAGTATCTATTATAGATTTTTGGTTTACACTTCCCATGAGCTTTTGATATAGTTGTATGTGTTTGTGTGTGTGTGAGTATTTTAAGTTTTGGTCTCTTAATTTCAAGTGCATTCTGAATATCCTGCATTTGTACTTTCTTCCTCTCACAATTACTGATTTTTGATTTCATATTTGTATGTGGATGATTTCCTTTACTGTGTGTTTACATTTACCAGTGAGCTTTCCCACGTCCCTGGGACCACTATAATGCAGATGTTGGTGTATTAAATTGTTGTCCCAGAGGTCCCTTAGACTGTCCTCATCTCTTTTCATTCATTTTTGTTCTATTCCATGGCAATTATTTTCATCAATCTGTATTTAAGCTCTCATATTTTTTTTCTTCTGACTAATTTATTCAGCTATTGATGCTGTTCTGTCTAGTATATTTTTCATTTTAGTTTTTGTAATGTTTATCTCTACTTGTTCTTTAAATTTTATAGGATTTTCTTAAACATTTTGGGTATCTTCTTGTTCTGTGTCTCCATTCTTTTTCCAAGATCTTGGATGAGCTTTCCTATCATTATTCTGAATTCTTTTCCAAGCATGTTGCCTGTGTCCACTTCACTTAGTTGTTCTTCTGTTTTTTTTTTTTTTTAATCTTATTCCTTCTTCTGAAACATATTTTTCTGCTGTCTCATTTTGTCTAAATTTCTGTTTCTATTCTTTCTTCTGCATTCTGTAGGATTATTGTTCCTCTTGCTTCTGGTATCTGCCTCTTGGTGAGTGTGTTTGGTCCAGGAGCTTCTTCAGGGTTTCTGGTGGGAGGGACTTGTTCCTGCCCACTGGTGTGTAGAGCTGGGTGTTATCCCTCAGTTGGGCAGGGCTGTGTCAATGGGTATATTTAGAGATGATGCTGGGCTCAGGATGGGTTTACTCAGCCTGTCTGTGATGCATAGGTCTGTGTTCCCACCCTGTTGGTTGTTTGGCTTGAGGCATCCCAGCACTGGATCTTGCAGAATGTTGGGTGGGACCAGGCCTCAGTGCCAAAGTAATGACCTCTGTGAGAGTTCACAAGGATGACTGTATCCTAGAACCTCAGCCACCACTTTCTTTGCCCCATAGTGGGCCACAGCTAAGTACTTCCTCCCCAGGAGACCCATAGGTAGGTCTACTCCAGGCTCCTATGGTGTCACTGCTTTACCCTGGGTCCTGGTGCACATGAAACCTTGTTGTATACTCCAAGAGTGGAGTCTTTGTTTACCCAAACGAACCCTTATTGGTTGTGACTTCACTAGGAGGTGAAGTGAGCTTTAGGCATATTTATATCTTAAGTTCTAAAATTGGCAATATTTATTATTTATCAAAAGGTGGCATTATAAGATAAGGAAGATGAATTAACCCCCAAAGAACAACAACAACAACAAAAAATGTTAAGGAAGATAATATAAGTAAGGAAAATTTGGCAATAAAAAGGTGATTTCTGTATTTAAATCTTATTCTTTTCTTAGGTAGATAAGGCAAAAATATTTTCTTCTGGAGAAACATTCTAAGATATGAGGAAATGTGCATTTTCTTTCAGAAATAAACAGTAGTACTTGTCAGTACTGAAATTCCCTATACCGTGGGTGATTTAAATTTCTACACAGGATTATATCATTTAGAGCTCTGTATGGAATTTCAGCAATTCGGAAGATACTGGGCTTTTGAAAATGTGGGACTATCAAACGGACACAGATAGATACACACACACACACACACACACACACACACTGTCAAAGATGACCTTGGCATTGGCAAGTCTGACATTCAAAGTGACTTGTAAGATAAGAGATCTAAGCAGGAAAATATGTTAGTTAGTTTACATAGGACATTTACATAGGACATCTTTTATTTCCTTAAGAATTTGAGACAAAAATTTTTCTAGAATCACATTTATCCCCATTTATGTCCTATATTATTTTCTTTTCCATAAATTTACTTACCTATAATCATCCTTTATCCAGTCACTTTGTTGATTTGGTTCATGTTATTTTGAAGAAATATATAATCAATTGGATGGAATGTGCTATATACCTTTGAAATTTGCTTATATTCTTAGTGAAAATGCCATTTAACAGAAAAGAATCAGAACAAAACATACCTCACACTGTGGATGCAGGCAGCTTACTGCTTATATAACCCAACACTAAAAAAAAAAAAAAAACAAAAAAAAACAACCCTCACTCACGAGGAATACTGATAGAAAAGTAGCCTTAGCTTAAAAACCACTTTGTGATTTTGGTCGTGTGATCTTTTGGCTGTAAGAGAGCACTCTCTCTCCCTCTCTCTCTCTCTTTTTTTTTTTTTTTTTGGCATGGCTTTTGAAATAGCTCCTTTATTTCTGTTCATTTGGGAAAACTGGCATGAGAGGGAAAAAAATTAAAACAACTTAAATAATTAAGTGTTTAACCCTCTTAAACTTCTTAAAATTACTCTATTTCCTTATATGATGGCACTGTTAAAAGGAGGAAATCGTATTCAGTTTTGGAAAAATATGACAGAATGTTAAGATCTCATATGGTTCTATATTCCCAATTCTTTAGGCACTGTGTCTTGGGAGATTACTTCCTTGGAAACTTTAATTGAGATAAATTGGGGTGACCATTTTAGCTGGCTTCTTTCATCTTGTGCTACTAATCTTCAGAGGTACCATTCTGCTCTGGGAGCAAGAAAGAAAAGCATCATCTTATGTGTAAATGGCTTCTCTTTGTCTACTTCTGCCCCACCTGTCCTAATGCAAGTAGCTGTTGGAGGGTATTTCATTTTTCTTTTTTTCCAGGAGTTTTTTTTTTTTTTTTTAAGTTCTCTATACTTGGTACCTAACACTGTGTCTGGCACAAAGTGGCTTGGTAAATGTCTGATAAAAGAATGAATAAATGCCTATTCCTCCATTAGATCAAATTTTTTGTTGCAGTGAGCTGATATTGTATAAATGGTTCGTTGATAACTAGGGCAGACAAGAAAATAAATTTGGTGAACAATGAGCATTTATTCAATACACATTGCCCTCAAACACATCAAGAAATAGAAATAGAAACAGATCCAGTCCTCAGCAAAATTGTGAATTTCATCAAATTGGCCTTTGTCACTTCATCTTTCCTACCAAGATTCATTTCCCTCCACGTGAGAAACACAGTGGTATCATGGGAAGGTGCTGTCCTAGATTTGCCACTTACTACTTTTTAGCCTTGAGTAATTCACTTTTCTCTGAACTTTAGTTTCCTCATTTGTAAAAAGATATTGATAACTATTTTATAAGATTTCTAAGAGGACTCAATTAGAACCTAAGTGCCTAGTACAGTACCTGGTATACCAATGTTCATTAAAAACTGTTTCTTTCCTATACTTGCTGTTACTTTTCCTCAACACAGCTTCATGAGATAAATATTGTTCTCATTGTTACTGTATTAGAGTTAAGGAAATGGAGGCTTAGTGAGGTTAAGTAACATAACCATTTAAGTCAAGGTAAAAAGTGGAGGAACTGGGATTCAAACCTCAGCTATCCAATCTGTACTTTTAACCGGTATACTATATTAACTAGTAATTTTATTTTGCTTTAGCATGAGCAAAGAAAGGCATAGCATATTTATTATCATGTTATCTTTGAAACTTGGTTTACATATGTATGTGTGCATGCACGCATGCTTGCACATACACATACATACATGCTTGCACATACACAGATATATAGCCAGGAAAGGAGACAGCATAATGCTTAAAAGTGCAAGTTTTGGATTAGAGTCAAATGTCACATCATCTGGGTTAAAAACTTGACTGTTCCTTATTAGCTGTGAATTTAGCCAAGTCACTGGCTTTCTATATCTCTAAGCTGTCGACCAAACAATGGGGATATTAATTGGTCTCACTTTATAGGACAATTGGAAGGATTCTGTAAAACACATGTAAATTACTGTCCTTAGCACATAAGTATTCAGGAAATATTTTAACTATTTCGATTATTATTGAGAACAGAAAGGTGAATAATAAATGATACATGACCAAGAAATATTCTTAAAGATATTTTCAAAAAAACTTGTATACATTTTTAATAGATAATATTGCAACATTTCATACATTAACATATTGTTCTTAGGAAGCCTCTCTAAAAATGTTCTTCCTGCTTTGTTAGGCAAATGCCAACCTAACCTAAGTGACTGGAAATTCAAACTAAGTTAGAATATCATTTATGTTCTCTAGCTCGACTCCATTGCTAACATCTTTTAACCCAGTAACTTAATGCACATTCCTTGCATAAATTTAATGAGGCGAGACTTATGTAAACTAAAATTATATCACATTTATTTACTGGAGTGTAAGGTAGCCATTAGGCAAACCAATCTACTTTAGAGAATGTTGAAAGATCTAAAGTTTAGGACTGAGAGTAAGTATGATTTAGCAAAAGTAAAGACTTGCTAGTAAAGACAAGATACTTTAGAAATAACAGACCCATTCAGCATGTGTTCTTGAACTTTTAGAAATTTATATTTGTTTAAGCATATCTAAGCTTCCAGATTGTTCAACAAAATGGAATAGAACATTAAAAAATAAATACAACCATGTAATTAATATAGTTTTGTGGCAATTAAAAATTTTATTAATGGTTCTATGAAAGAACAGACAAGTGAATTCCAAAAGAACGAAATATAGGACACATTTCTTGGCTGTCCAGATGGTTTTATTAATGCAATTCCATTATGACTGTGCTACCAGAAATCACACATCTAGTCAGGAAGCCTATGGACAAACAGTAGAAGTATCTCCATGAGTAATAAATAAATGAGTTAAAAGAACAACTTTTTTATACACTTTACAGGGCAGTTATGTATATTCTACAAAATATATGTAAGTTAAAACTAGATACATGCAATGTAAGTAGATTAGAGTAAGATATTGAAAATGGAAAAGGAGTGTTTGAGGGAAGATTTGCTTCTCTTTGCCAAAGCCTAAATTAATTAATTCACTCTTTTACTTATAAGGCAGAGAGTGATCAAATTAAACCTCTAAGAGGCAGATATTAATCAAATGAGTTTTTTGTTTTTAAATAGCCCTTTAATTTTCTTACTCAAGGTAATAATGAGTATTAATAAGGTAATATCAGTTCTGGTTTCTCAGGTTTTTTCTAATAATTTATCTTTCTTTGAATTACTTCAGAAGTTCGAACACTAAAGGCTCCTCTGCTATACCCAACTCTGTCTTAGGTTGGCAAAGGATTATCTTTGAAACGAACCTAGTCAGTACTTCCTAGAGAGCAAGTTAATCTTTCTTTTTTGTGCACAAGTTAATTGACACTGATGTTAGGTACTAACATCCTTTTTCTCACTTGGGGTTTCCTCTGGTGTCAAAGAGAAATATTACAGAGTAGAAATGTCCAAATATTCTCAGAACAGAGAATAAGATATTAAGATTTTGAAGACCATGTTAGTTTTTTTTTTTTCTCTGTCGTGATTATAATATTAAGCTATCATTTGTGAGTGAAACAGCTTATTTATGTAGCCCTGTTACTGACAGTTTATCCAGTCCATCTACTTTTCCAGAGAAAGAGAGTATTAGCACATGGCAAATGTCCATAAAGCCATGGCTTGTAAGATAGTATTTCCAAAAGGTCTCCTAGTATAGAATGGTAAGGACTATTGAAAGAGAGTTGCTGCTTGATGACAGAATGAAGCTGTGACAAGCTGTGTTTTGTTTAGTTTTTCTCTCTGGAGGATTGGACATTTTACCCACACCAGTGATTTTGAAATATAGAAAATGTCTTCCGAATGACAGTTGTTTAAAATGACATTTTTAAATTCATTTATTATATTCTATTTATCTGTATAAGCTGAATATGGCTATAAATGAAAACTGTTTATATTGATTCTATATGTTTTATCCCAAGTTAGTTTATAGATCCTACAGCTGTTTTTGATTGGGAGAACCTTATATTTTTTTTGTTGGCCACAGGTTTGAACTCATGAGAGTTAAGCACTGTCTAGGACAAAGTCAAGGCATTTTTTTAACATATACAAAATACTACAGTTATTGAGTAATTACTCAATTTTACAACTGTAGTAAAATACTACAATCACTATCAGGATCTACTCTTATGATTCCTGCTGGATAAACCTTCTTCTATTTCTCACCAAAATATTATATTTCCCACCACATTTTGCTACCAGGGCTTTTCCCCATTCAATTCTAAGACTTTTTTTTTATTTTTTAAATTTTTATTTTTTTTTATTTTTTTTATTTTTTTAACATTTCGCATCCAGTATCATGCATTGAACCTGGACTGGCATCTCGTTTCATACATGATATTTTACATGTTTCAATGCCATTTTCCCAAATCTTCCCACCCTCTCCCTCTCCCACAGAGTCCATAAGACTGTTCTATACATCAGTGTCTCTTTTGCTGTCTCGTATACAGGGTTATCGTTACCATCTTTCTAAATTCCATATATTTGCATTAGTATACTGTATTGGTGTTTTTCCTTCTGGCTTAGTTCACTCTGTATAATAGGCTCCAGTTTCATCCACCTCATTAGAACTGATTCAAATGTATTCTTTTTAATGGCTGAGTAGTACTCCATTGTGTATATGTACCACAGCTTTCTTATCCATTCATCTGCTGATGGACATCTAGGTTGCTTCCATGTCCTGGCTATTATAAACAGTGCTGCGATGAACACTGGGGTACACGTGTCTCTTTCCCTTCTGGTTTCCTCAGTGTGTATGCCCAGCAGTGGGATTGCTGGATCATGAGGCAGTTCTATTTCCAGTTTTTGAAGGAATCTCCACACTGTTCTCCAGAGTGGCTGTACTAGTTTGCATTCCCACCAACAGTGTAAGAGGGTTCCCTTTTCTCCACACCCTCTCCAGCATTTATTATTTGTAGACTTTTGGATCGCAGCCATTCTGACTGGTGTGAAATGGTACCTCATAGTGGTTTTGATTTGCATTTCTCTGATAATGAGTGATGTTGAGCATCTTTTCATGTGTTTGTTAGCCATCTGTATGTCTTCTTTGGAGAAATGTCTATTTAGTTCTTTGGCCCATTTTTTGACTGGGTCATTTATTTTTCTGGAGTTGAGCTGTAGGAGTTGCTTGTATATTTTTGAGATTAGTTGTTTGTCCGTTGCTTCATTTGCTATTATTTTCTCCCATTCTGAAGGCTGTCTTTTCACCTGGCTAATAGTTTCCTTTGATGTGCAGAAGCTTTTAAGTTTAATTAGGTCCCATTTGTTTATTTTTGCTTTTATTTCCAATATTCTGGGAGGTGGGTCATAGAGGATCCTGCTGTGATGTATGTCAGAGAGTGTTTTGCCTATGTTCTCCTCTAGGAGTTTTATAGTTTCTGGTCTTACGTTGAGATCTTTAATCCATTTTGAGTTTATTTTTGTATATGGTGTTAGAAAGTTTTCTAGTTTCATTCTTTTACAAGTGGTTGACCAGATTTCCCAGCACCACTTGTTAAAGAGATTGTCTTTAATCCATTGTATATTCCTGCCTCCTTTGTCAAAGATAAGGTGTCCATATGTGCGTGGATTTATCTCTGGGCTTTCTATTTTGTTCCATTGATCTATATTTCTGTCTTTGTGCCAGTACCATACTGTCTTGATAACTGTGGCTTTGTAGTAGAGCCTGAAGTCAGGTGGGTTGATTCCTCCAGTTCCATTTTTCTTTCTCAAGATCGCTTTGGCTATTCGAGGTTTTTTGTATTTCCATACAAATTGTGAAATTATTTGTTCTAGCTCTGTGAAGAATACTGTTGGTAGCTTGATAGGGATTGCGTTGAATCTATAAATTGCTTTGGGTAGTATACTCATTTTCACTATATTGATTCTTCCAATCCATGAACATGGTATATTTCTCCATCTATTAGTGTCCTCTTTGATTTCTTTCACCAGTGTTTTATAGTTTTCTATATATAGGTCTTTAGTTTCTTTAGGTAGATATATTCCTAAGTATTTTATTCTTTTTGTTACAATGGTGAATGGAATTGTTTCCTTAATTTCTCTTTCTGTTTTCTCATTATTAGTGTATAGGAATGCAAGGGATTTCTGTGTGTTGATTTTATATCCTGCAACTTTACTATAATCATTGATTAGTTCTAGTTATTTTCTGGTGGAATCCTTAGGGTTTTCTATGTAGAGGATCATGTCATCTGCAAACAGTGAGAGTTTTACTTCTTCTTTTCCAATTTGGATTCCTTTTATTTCTTTTTCTGCTCTGATTGCTGTGGCCAAAACTTCCAAAACTATGTTGAATAGTAATGGTGAAAGTGGGCACCCTTGTCTTGTTCCTGACTTTAGAGGAAATGCTTTCAATTTTTCACCATTGAGGATAATGTTTGCTGTGGGTTTGTCATATATAGCTTTTATTATGTTGAGGTATGTTCCTTCTATTCCTGCTTTCTGGAGAGTTTTTATCATAAATGGGTGTTGAATTTTGTCAAAGGCTTTCTCTGCATCTATTGAGATAATCATATGGTTTTTATTTTTCAATTTGTTAATGTGGTGTATTACATTGATTGATTTGCGGATATTGAAGAATCCTTGCATCCCTGGGATAAAGCCCACTTGGTCATGGTGTATGATCTTTTTGACGTGTTGTTGGATTCTGATTGCTAGAATTTTGTTAAGGATTTTTGCATCTATGTTCATCAGTGATATTGGCCTGTAGTTTTCTTTTTTTGTGGCATCTTTGTCAGGTTTTGGTATTAGGGTGATGGTGGCCTCATAGAATGAGTTTGGAAGTTTACCTTCCTCTGCAATTTTTTGGAAGAGTTTGAGCAGGATAGGTGTTAGCTCTTCTCTAAATTTTTGGTAGAATTCAGCTGTGAAGCCGTCTGGACCTGGGCTTTTGTTTGCTGGAAGATTTTTTATTACAGTTTCAATTTCCGTGCTTGTGATGGGTCTGTTAAGGTTTTCTATTTCTTCCTGGTCCAGTTTTGGAAAGTTGTACTTTTCTAAGAATTTGTCCATTTCTTCCTCGTTGTCCATTTTATTGGCATATAATTGTTGATAGTAGTCTCTTATGATCCTTTGTATTTCTGTGTTGTCTGTTGTGATCTCTCCATTTTCGTTTCTAATTTTATTGATTTGATTTTTCTCCCTTTGTTTCTTGATGAGTCTGGCTAATGGTTTGTCAATTTTATTTATCCTTTCAAAGAACCAGCTTTTGGTTTTGTTGATTTTTGCTATGGTCTCTTTTGTTTCTTTTGCATTTATTTCTGCTCTAATTTTTAAGATTTCTTTCCTTCTATTAACCCTGGGGTTCTTCATTTCTTCCTTTTCTAGTTGCTTTAGGTGTAGAGTTAGGTTATTTATTTGACTTTTTTCTTGTTTCTTGAGGTGTGCCTGTATTGCTATGAACTTTCCCCTTAGGACTGCTTTTACCGTGTCCCACAGGTTTTGGGTTGTTGTGTTTTCATTTTCATTCGTTTCTATGCAAATTTTGATTTCTTTTTTGATTTCTTCTGTGATTTGTTGGTTATTCAGCAGCGTGTTGTTCAGCCTCCATATGTTGGAATTTTTAATAGTTTTTCTCCTGTAATTGAGATCTAATCTTACTGCATTGTGGTCAGAAAAGATGCTTGGAATGATTTCTATTTTTTTGAATTTACCAAGGCTAGCTTTATGGCCCAGGATGTGATCTATCCTGGAGAAGGTTCCATGTGCGCTTGAGAAAAAGGTGAAATTCATTGTTTTGGGATGAAATGTCCTATAGATATCAATTAGGTCTAACTGGTCTATTGTACTGTTTAAAGTTTGTGTTTCCTTGTTAATTTTCTGTTTAGTTGATCTATCCATAGGTGTGAGTGGGGTATTAAAGTCTCCCACTATTATTGTGTTATTGTTAATTTCTCCTTTCATACTTGTTAGCATTTGTTTTACATACTGCGGTGCTCCCGTGTTGGGTGCATATATATTTATAATTGTTATATCTTCTTCTTGGATTGATCCTTTGATCATTATGTAGTGAGCTTCTTTGTCTCCTTTCACAGCCTTTGTTTTAAAGTCTATTTTGATATGAGTATTGCTACTCCTGCTTTCTTTTGGTCCCTATTTGCATGGAAAATCTTTTTCCAGCCCTTCACTTTCAGTCTGTATGTGTCCCCTGTTTTGAGGTGGGTCTCCTGTAGACAACATATGTAGGGGTCTTGTTTTTGTATCCATTCAGCCAGTCTTTGTCTTTTGGTTGGGGCATTCAACCCATTTACGTTTAAGGTAATTACTGATAAGTATGATCCCGTTGCCATTTACTTTATTGTTTGGGGTTCGAATTTATACACCATTTTTGTGTTTCCTGTCTAGAGAATATCCTTTAGTATTTGTTGGAGAGCTGGTTTGGTGGTGCAGAATTCTCTCAGCTTTTGCTTGTCTGAGAAGCTTTTGATTTCTCCTTCATACTTGAATGAAATCCTTGCTGGGTACAATAATCTGGGCTGTAGGTTATTTTCTTTCATCATTTTAAGTATGTCTTGCCATTCCCTCCTGGCTTGAAGAGTTTCTATTGAAAGATCAGCTGTTATCCTTATGGGAATTCCCTTGTGTGTTATTTGTTGTTTTTCCCTTGCTGCTTTTAATATTTGTTCTTTGTGTTTGATCTTTGTTAATTTGATTAATATGTGTCTTGGGGTGTTTCGCCTTGGGTTTATCCTGTTTGAGAGTCTCTGGGTTTCTTGGGCTTGAGTGATTATTTCCTTCCCCAGTTTAGGGAAGTTTTCAACTATTATCTCCTCAAGTATTTTCTCATGGTCTTTCTTTTTGTCTTCTTCTTCTGGAACCCCTATGATTCGAATGTTGTAGCGTTTAATATTGTCCTGGAGGTCTCTGAGATTGTCCTCATTTCTTTTCATTCGTTTTTCTTTTATTCTCTCTGATTCATTTATTTCTACCATTCTATCTTCTAATTCACTAATCCTATCTTCTGCCTCTGTTATTCTACTATTTGTTGCCTCCAGAGTGTTTTTAATTTCATTTATTGCATTATTCATTATATATTGACTCTTTTTTATTTCTTCTAGGTCCTTGTTAAACCTTTCTTGCATCTTCTCAATCCTTGTCTCCAGGCTATTTATCTGTGATTCCATTTTAATTTCAAGATTTTGGATCAATTTCACTATCATTATTCGGAATTCTTTATCAGGTAGATTCCCTATCTCTTCCTCTTTTGTTTGGTTTGGTGGGCATTTATCCTGTTCCTTTATCTGCTGGCTATTCCTCTGTCTCTTCATCTTGTTTAAATTGCTGAGTTTGGGGTGTCCTTTCTGTATTCTGGCAGTTTGTGGAGTTCTCTTTATTGTGGCTTTTCCTCGCTGTGTGTGGGTTTGTACAGGTGGCTTGTCAAGGTTTCCTGGTTAGGGAAGCTTGTGTTGGTGTTCTGATGGGTGGAGCTGTATTTCTTCTCTTTGTTCAGTCGCACTGTGGGGAGGGAGGGAGGGATGCTGCAAACAAATAACACTGGCGTGCGCTCGCAGTGCCTCAGCCACACTGGGTCTGCCCCCACTCACGGCGCGTGTAGCCTCCCTGCCCACACTGTTCGGGCTCTAGGTTGTTCCGCCAGGAACAATCCGAGGCTGGCCCTGGGTTGTATGTACCTCCCAGGTCCAAGCCGCTCAGGTTCAGGCACTCGGGTAGTCCTCAGAGGCACAGACTCAGTTGGGCCTGAGTTTTGTGCTCTTCCCAGGTCCGAGCAGCTCAAGTGATGAGGTGTTTGGCGAGCGCCAATGCTGCGACTTATCACCTCCCCGCCACTCGGTTATCTCGGTGTAAAACCGGCGTACCTTCTCAGGCAGATGTTAACCGTCTAGACCCCCAAGAAGTTTTAGTTAGCAAAGAAGCCTGCTTACAGTTTTATAGATAATGTCTCTCTGGGGCTGCGATTGCCCCCTTCCGGCTCTGGCTGCCTATCACCGGAGGGGGAAGGTCTGCAGCCAGCTATCTCTGTTCAGTTCTTTGTTCCGTGCATGGGCCTGGCGGTGTCTTAGGTTGGGGCTGGCTTTTCGCGTGGTAGATATCCCACAGTCTGGTTTGCTAGCCCAAATTATTTCGCTCAGATAGTGCTCAGGGTATTCAGGCCAGATTCTTACTCTAAGCGATGCAGCCCGCGCCGTGCCTCCCTGCCCAGCCCCCGCTTGCTAATGGCGCGTGCAGGCGTCTGTGCTGCTTCTCCGCTGGGGGAGTTACCGTAGGACTCGCAATCTTCGAGTTTTAATTGTTTATTTATTTTGTCTCCCTGTTATGTTGCCCTCTGTGCTTCCAAAGCTCGGCACAGATTCGGCAGTGAGAAGGTTTCCTGGTGTTTGGAAACTTCTCTCTTTTTAAGACTCCCTTCCCAGGACGGAACTCCGTCCCTCCCTCTTTTGTCTCTTTTTTTGTCTTTTATATTTTTTCCTACCTCCTTTCGAAGAGTTGGATTGCTTTTCTGGGTGCCTGATGTCCTCTGCCGGCATTCAGAAGTTGTTTTGTGGAAAATACTCGACGTTTAAATGCTCTTTTGATGAATTTGTGGGGGAGAAAGTGTTCTCCCCGTCCTACTCCTCCGCCATCTTGGCTCCTCCCTCTATGACTGTTTTGTTAAACACTGAGGAGCCTCCATAATTTCATCTATCATGTTTGTCCATTAAGGGCCTTCCATCACCTTTACACTTGGGCCAAAAGAGAGACAGATCCCTATTTGCCCCAGTGGCAAATAGAACGGGAACATGGAAAAATGGTAAAAGAATAGAAAAGAGTGATGACAGAGTGAAGTATAAAGAAAGACAAAGCACTGTTAACAAGGCTTGAGTCAAAGCTTGTAGTTTATGTTAGAGGGGAATGATGACTTTTTCCAGCTTCGCTGGATTTGAGGAGGAGAGAATTTTCTAGACACACTCCTTGCAATTCTATACTCCTTTTAATCATTCTGCCCCGAGTGATACGGAATGCCATCTGTGATTGGTAGACAACTAGCATGCTTGGCTAAGCTCTGTGCATTTCCTTTTTGAGTAAAGGCCTACCGATAGGGATACATTGTGTTCTGCCCCTTACAGGAAAAGGGGGCTGTCCTGGTTCAGTGACACTGATTTCCATTGCTGTGAATTGGTGAATTTGCCTGTCTGACTTCAGAGTGTATTAAGTCCACCTGATTAACAGAAGTAAAGGTATGTCCTTCAGCTTTTACTCCATTAACAATATAGGTGATATGCTGGTTCTCTACTTCCATCTCCTATGTTTTATTTTTCAGTTTATTCAGAACCTGAGCAGGGAGCCTTTTAGGGGCCTCAAAAGTATGCAAGTCGGCAGGATTAAAATGTCAAATGAATAACAATTTTTATGGTTGCGGTTACAATCACCATGTGATTAAAACAACAACAACAAAGAACAACAAAGATTCCAATTTTAATTTTGCTCTCTGAAAAAAAAGTATCAGAAAAATAGCATGTCCTACATGTAAAATATGGGGCAAGTCTTCTCTGGTGGCTCAGATGGTAAAGAATCTGCTTGCAGTGCAGAAGACCCAGGTTTGATCCCTGGGTTGGGAGATCCCCTGGAGGAAGAAATGGCAACCTGCTCCAGTATTCTTTCCTGGAAAATTCCATGGACAGAGGAGCCTGATGGGCTACAGTCCATGGGGTCACAAAGAATAGACATGATGAGCAACTAACACACATGTAAAATACTTGTGTATGTGCACGCCCAGTCACTCAGTTGTGTCCAACACTTTGCAACCCCATGGACTGTAGCCCACCAGGCTTCTCTGTTCATGGAATTCTCCAGGTAAGAATATTGGAGTAGGTTGCCATTTACTACTCCAGGGAATCTTCCCAATGCAGAAATCGAAACTGTGTCTCTTGAGTCTCCTGCACTGGCAGCAGATTCTTGACCACTGAGCCATAGAAAGGTCCCTGAGCCTGTCCTGAGTAAAACACTTGGACAATTCAAATAAACGATGAGCTGGAATTCTGATAATTCTGATTATAATTTGAGCTTTGTCTTGTGTTGAAATTTCATGTATTTTCACAGGTAAAGTACCTATGAAGTAAACACATATATTTATTTGAAATATATATATATATATATCATGCCATTGATCATTAATATTTTTAGACTTCCTTTATGTAAAAAGGAAAATAATTATAATGTTGGAGAGATATTTGGTTTTTAATGGAGATGATTTTAAATAATAATTTTATAACACTGCAGTGTATGAACAAATGTAACTTCCAAAATTTATAAAAATGAATTTTAGTTTTATAAATAAATATGTGTCATAGACTATTTTGGGGGAGCAGTGTTGGGAAATAAAATAATCACATAGAAAGAAAGAAAGAAAGTGAAGTCACTCAGTCATGTCTGTTTGCAACCCCATGGACTGTAGCCCACCAGGCTCCTCCATCCATGGAATTTTCTAGGCAAGAGTACTGGAATGGGTGGCCATTTCCTTCTCCAGGGGATCTGCCCAACCTAGGGATTGAACCTGGGTCTCCCACACTGTGGGCAGACGCTTTATTGTCTGAGCCACCAGGAAATAATCCCATGGCAGTATTCAAATTCCTGAAGAATTGCAACTCATTCCTTTAAATTATAATAATGAGAAAAAAAGATTCTCATAGTGGAGAAAGATTTTTTCTTCTCTGTAACAAGATGTGAGCAATAAAATTTGATACTTTTAGAAATTGTCAACAAAATGATGTTGACCCATTGAACAATGACCTTTGCTTGAATGGACTGACAGGCAGAGAAATCAGAAAAAGAAATTTTACCACATGAATCATCACCTAGAATGGGGGAACTTTTTCATTAAGCCCTAAGTCAATATCTATTTCTACTCACCCATCACATACCCCGCTTGGGCTTTTTGAGTTTATAGATGATTCAAACAGATAGTTTCATGGTAGAAAAGTTAGCCACAGTGTCTCACTTAAGGATTTTGAAATCTTGTTAAACAAGCTTACAAAAATCCACTTTCTAGTAGCCCAGGGCTTAGCTGCTTAAAGAATGGTGACATTGTAACTATGCTGTCCCAGAGAACAGCTTAGCTTATGGTACAGAGTATGTCTGCTTCACCATCTGAAATCTTGTTAAACAAGCTTACAAAAATCCACTTTCTAGTAGCCCAGGGCTTAGCTGCTTAAAGAATGGTGACATTGTAACTATGCTGTCCCAGAGAACAGCTTAGCTTATGGTACAGAGTATGTCTGCTTCACCATCTCATAAATTTCTACTATTATCTTCTTGAATTTAGCTGACATATTAATTCACAGTATAGGGAGCACTGAACAAGGATCCAAGAGAACTTTATTCTAATCTTGGTTATTATTGAACTATGTCAGTTCAGTTCAGTTGCTCAGTCATGTCCAACTCTTTGTGACTTCATGTACTGTAGCATGCCAGGCTTCTCTGTCCATCACCAACTCCCAAAGCTTGCTCAAACTCATGTCCACTGAGTTGGTGATGCCATCCAACAATCTCATCCTCTGTGATCCCCTTCTCCTCCTGCCTTCAATCTTTCCCAGCATCAGGGTCTTTTCCATTGAGTCAATTCTTCACATCAGGTAGCCAAAGTATTGGAGTTTCAGTTTTAGCATCAGTCCTTCCAATGAATAGTCAGGATTTATTTTCTTTAGGACGGACTTTTTGGATCTCCTTGCAGTCCAAGGGACTCTCAAGAGTCTTCTCCAACACCACAGTTCAAAAGCATCAATTCTTCAGCACTCAGCTTTCTTTATAGTCCAACTCTCACATCCATACATGACTACTGGAAAAACCATAGCTTTGAACAGACAGGCCTTTGTTGGAAGTATGCTGTCTAGGTTGGTCATAGCTTTTCTTCCAAGGAGCAAGCATATTTTAATTTCATGGCTGTAGTCACCATTTTCTGGAGAAGGAAATGGCAACCCACTCCAGTATTCTTGCCTAGAGAATCCTGAGGACAGAGGAGCCTGGTGGGTTGCTGTCCATAGGGTCACATAGAGTTGGACACAACTGAAGTAGCTTAGCATGCATGCATGCATTGGAGAAGAAAATGGCACCCCACTCCAGTATCCTTGCCTCGAGAATCCCAGGGACAGAAGAGCCTGGTGGGCTGCTGTCTATGGGGTAGCATGGAGTCAGACACGACTGAAGAGACTTAGCAGCAGCAGCAGCAATCGCCATCTGTAGTAATTTTGGAGCTGAAGAAAATAAAGCTTGTCACTGTTTCTATTGTTTCCCCATCTATTTGCCATATTGAATTATATAATCTTGGGCTAACTACTTGACTCTTTGGGTTTTAATTTGTACATATATAAAATTGTAAGCTAAGTTCTTTAGGATTCTTTTCCATCTTAAACACACTATTTCCATTACTCATTGTGGGACAACAAGGAATATAAACAAAAAGAAAAATCATGTGATTTAATTATTGATAAAAAAAAGGCCCATGGGAATCTAAGGGTACATATCTTCCACTGATCAGATTAATTTCATGACATTAAAACTAGGTCTGCCCAGAAGACACAGTATTTCTATGTAACCATATTTATATGCAAGAGACATAAGCATTTGGAGGATGCTCAGGAACTCCTTGAATCTATCCCTATTAATTTAAATTTTATCCCTAACCTTTCGTCAGCATTTTGTTCAAATGTAAATTAAAACACATTCTGTTGGTGGCAGCAATAATTTAATTTTACCTTTCATATAAATAAATTAAGCTTAATATTTACAGGTAATTAATTGGAAAAAGTTAACTGGATAGTAGAAACCCTCCTCCAAAATGTTTGAACACCTTAAACTATTAAATTTAGAAAATAAGAATGGTATTCTATTATTGTCCATGCTACAAATAATATCAAGTTATATCTTTATTCTAGCTCCAGAGAATGTATACCCCTATCTGTGAAACTTTCAATGCCATGAAAAGTGAAAATGAAAGTCGCTTAGTTGTGTCTGACTCTTTGCGACCCCATAGACTGTACAGTCCATGGAATTCTCCAGGCCAGAATACTGGAGTGGGTAGCCTTTCCCTTATCCAGGGGATCTTCCTGACCCAGGGACTGAACCGAGGTCTCCTGCATTGCAGGCAAATTCTTTACCAGCTGAGTCACAAGGGAAGTCCAGCCACAAGGGATGGTAAAATTCTTTCTCTGTCTCATGTCCTGATTATCCCTTTTATACTGATCTTTAAATATCTCAGTATTGTACTATGATAGGTTTACAGATGGAGAAATACAAACTAGTTTGAGCAATACTGACAACCAGCTTAAGGGGCAAAAATTTGAATTCAGTAAGTAACTCTTTCAATTCTTGGACAGCAAGGAGGTCAAACTAGTCAATCCTAAATGAAATCAACCCTGAATATTCATTGGAAAGACTGATGCTGAAGCACCAATACTTTGGCCACCTGATGTGAAGAGCCAAAATTTGGAAAAGACCATGATGCTGGGAAAGATGGAGAGCAGGAAGAAATGTGGGCAACAGAGGATGAGGTGGTTAGTTAGCGTTACTGACTCAATGGATATGAATTTAAGCAAACTCTGGGAGAGTGGAAGACAGAGGAGCCTGGTGTGCTGCAGTCCATGAGGTTGCAGAGACTTGGACAGGACTTAGCAACTGAACAACAACTCTTTCAAATCCGTGTTGACCCTTTCCTCTTCCCATTGTTTACATTATAGTACTTCTATAGCTCTTAAATATCCTAAATTTCCTTATTTATGGATAGAACCACCTACTTATGACCTTTATCTGCTTTGGCAATGCATGTATAGTTTCTATTTTCTCCAATGTATATAATGTAGTATTTGTTTATAAATATCATATATTGGTAATGAAATGTATGGTTCTAAGTCAAAGATATACATAATCAGTGTGCCACTGGTATGCATAAAAATGGGTCATATATGAGCTGGGATATTGTTTCTCTTGGTCCTGGGGTGGCTGTGTAGAGCCTGGGGCAGCCAGGGCCCTTAGAGTCCAGTTGTGTCTTGCCAAGAGCAGTTTTATCCAGAAATGGCAGTGTGCTTCACTAATATATGATTATCATTTTGTAAAGATATAGAAACTGTGATCTTGCTACTCAAAGTATATCCTCAACAGCTAGCAGCAGCATTATTTGGATACTTGTAAGACACGCATTCTTCCAGTGGTAAAGAATCCGCATGCCGACACAGGAGATGTGGGTTTGGTCCCTGGGTGGGGAAGATCCCCTGGAGCAGGAAATGGCAACCCACTCTAGTATTCTTGTTCAGAAAATCCCATGGACAGAGGAGCCTGGCAGGCTACAGCCCAAGGGGTTGCAAAAAGTTGGACACAACTGAGCAACTGATCATGCATGCATCAAGGAATGCATAACTTCATTTCCCACCTAATGAATCAGAGTCTGTAATTTCATAAGATCCTCAGGTGATGCATATATATGTTAGTATTTGAGAAGCTATGGACTAAACTTTGTCCTTGGTGCCTAGATGGTTTGCAACCTTATCTGTGCGTCAAAATCATCGGGAGGACTTTTATAAACCCTGATGTCCAGAATGTAGCACAGATTAGAATCTCTGGGGCTGGGTCATAGGCACAGTTTTAAGATTTCCTCAGGTGACTCCAATATGCAACTAATGTTGAACACCACTACTTAGTAACATCTTCACTTCTAATAGATGGGCATTACAAATCATGAAATAACAAGAATCCAAAAGAATTGTATAATATGCTAATAACCTGCTCATTGTGTGTTGTACAATGCTGGGATATATATGGAAGTGTGTGTGTTGAGGGCAGTGAACTAAGAGGGAATTGTGTACTGTGGAAATGGGCATAATTCATATAGGCCTTTGTAAGTGTCTATGACTTTGATTTGGGTTCGAGGTTTCATATTGTCAATAAAATAAGCAAATATTCTACCCCAAACAAACCTTCTCCCTTTTGTTAATTATATCACCCCTGGGTCCATGGCTACTGGTTTCCTGGTGTGAGTGGCGGGGTAACATTTTCAACCAAGGCTAACTCCAAATACATTATGTTTCCTTCAGTCAGCTTATGTTACCTCTTGCTTTTATCTTTCATTTAGTCTCTGCTATCAATTTTTAAAAGTTTAACCCATTTTTCTTGAAAAACTATCTTCAAAGAAAAAAAGCTAGTTTGATAGCCACAACTGAGACATATCTTTAAACTATTTATGTACATAGAAGATTCTGTCAGGAAGAAAAGAAAATAACAAAATAAAATAAGAAATGTTGAAAGCTAACAGCCATGAAAATGGGAAGAATGAATATGTTTATTTTATTCTGGTTTCAGAACTCTTAGAAAAATTTATAATATCCCTTAGGAGCAATAATAAATGTCCAGAGGATCCTGGTTCATTCTGTCACCACCAGTCAAAATTTAAGGAGGTGATGTTTCAGGGTCCTGACCTTAGAATCTCAGCTTTTGTTCCTTTTCTCACTTGGTAAGTAACTTAGCACCCAGATCAGCTATTGGTCATATTAAGATACTTGTATAACATTTTCCATCACTGCTGAAACAAGTTACCACAAACTTGCTGGCCTAAAACAACAAAAAAATATTATTTCACAGTCCTGGAGGCTGAAACTGCAAACTCAGTATCACTTGGCTGAAATGAAATATGTGGGCAGGGCCACACTTCCTTTGCAGGAAGTGGAGACCCAGTAGCTGTCAACATTGCTTGGCTTGTGGCTGCATTGCTCCAATCTCTGCCCCTGTCTTCAAATTACCTTTTAAAAACAGTACAAAGCAACTCAGGGTACAAATGATAAATTACAAATATACATTATAACTACAGTGTATATATAAAAAGATTTCTTAGGGAAAACATGTTTCTGTGCATATTTTTTCATCATCTGTGGTTATCATTGCTGACCCGAGTCTTTCCGTCTAGATACTCACGTGTCAGATTTCACCTGCTAATTTCACCCTGGTTTTATTAGTATTCCAAGCCAAAATCTTTGCTTTCTCAATGTCCCTTACTCCACCTCCAATAAAATAGTCTTATATAGGATGCTCGGGGCTGGTGCACTGGGATGACCCAGAAGGATAGTATGGGGAGGGAGGTGGGAGGGGTGTTCAGGATGGAAAACATGTGTACACCTATGGCGGATTCATGTTGATGTATGGCAAAACCAATACAATATTGTAAAGTAATTAGCCTCCAATTAAAATAAATAAATTTATATTAAGAAAAAGTTTATAAAATGTTGATGTCACTGATAGAGGGCTGACATAGCATAAGTCTGCAACTAGTGAATGTTTAGTTATCCTTTCAAGTAACAACTTTGAGATAATGCCTGTGATTCTAATGTATAAAATTAAAGAAATCAACAATTTATAAAGTCATTGTTGATATATCATTTCATTAAGAGATAGACAAGAAAGCAAGTCTCTATTTTGCTGTTTAACCAGTTCTACTTATACAAGACAATTTCTAGAAATCTGATGTACAACATTGTGTTTATAGTTAATGATGTTTTATTTCACACTTAAAATTTAAAAGGATAGATCTCATGATATGCTTTCACCACAATATAAAGAACTATTTGTCAAAAGAGGTAGACCTATTACACATAGTGAATTAAATCAGAAAGAGAAAGATAAATATCATATCAATTCTGTTCAGTTCAGTCGCTCGGTCCTCTATGAAACTTTGCGACCCCATAAATCACAGCACGCCAGGCCTCCCTGTCCATCACCAAAGCCCAGAGTACACACAAACCCAGGTCCATCGAGTCAGTGATGCCATCCAACCATCTCATCCTCTGTCATCCCCTTCTCCTCCTGCCCTCAATCTTTCCCATCATCAGGGTCTTTTAAAATGAATCAGCACTTTGTATCAGGTGGCCAAAGTACTGGAGTTTCAGCTTCAACATCAGTCCTTCTAATGAACACCCAGGACTGATCCCCTTTAGGATGGACTGGTTGGATCTTCTTGCAGTCCAAGGGACTCTCAAGACTCTTCTCCAACACCACTGTTCAAAAGCATCAATTCTTCTGAGCTCAGCTTTCTTTATAGTCCAACTCTCACATCCATACATGACTACTGGAAAAACTGTAGCCTTGACTAGATGGGCCTTTGTTGACAAAGTAATGTCTCCACTTTTTAATATGCTGTCTAGGTTGGTCATAACTTTCCTTCCAAGGAGTAAGCGTTTTTTAATTTCATGGCTGCAATCATCATCTGGAGTGATTATGGAGCCCAGAAAAATGAAGTCAGCCACTGTGTCCACTGTTTCCCCATCTATTTGCCATGAAGTGATGGGACCGGATGCCATGATCTTAGTTTTCTGAATGTTGAGCTTTAAGCCAAATTTGTCACTATCTTCTTTCACTTTCTTCAAGAAGCTCTTTAGTTCTTCTTCGCTTTCTGCCATAAGGGTGGTGTCATCTGCATATCTGAGGTTATTGTTATTTCTCCCGGCAATCTTGATTCCAGATTTTGCTTCCTCCAGCCCAGTATTGCTCATGACGTACTCTGCATATAAGTTAATTAAGCAGGGTGACAATATACAGATTTAACGTACTCCTTTTGCTATTTGGAACCAGTCTGTTGTTCCATGTCCAGTTCGAACTGTTGCTTCCTGACCTGCATACAGGTTTCCTAAAAGTCAGGTCAGGTGGTCTGGTATTCCCATCTCTTTCAGAATTTTCCACAGTTTATTGTGATCCACACAGTCAAAGGCTTAAGTATAGCCAATAAAGCAGAAATTGATGTTTTTCTGGAACTCTCTTGCTTTTTTGATGATCCAGTGGATGTTGGCAATTTGATCTCTGGTTCCTCTGCCTTTTCTGAAACCAGCTTGAACATCTGGAAGTTCACGGTTCACGAATTGCTGAAGCCTGGCTTGGAGAATTTTAAACATTTCTTTACTATCATGTGAGATGAGTGCAATTGTCCAGTAGTTTGAGCATTCTTTGGCATTGCGTTTCTTTGGGCTTGGAGTGAAAACTGACATTTTCCAGTGCTATGGCATCTGCTGAGTTTTCCAAATTTGCTGGCATATTGAGTACAACACTTTCATAGCATCATCTTTCAGGATTTGAAATATCTCAACTGGAATTCCATCACCTCCACTAGCTTTATTCGTAGTGATGCTTCCTAAGGCCCACTTGACTTCACATTCCAGGATATCTGGCTCAAGGTGAGTGATCACACCACCGTGATTATCTGCATTGTGAAGGTCTGTTTTGTACAGTTCTTCTGTGTATTCTTGCCACCTCTTCTTAATACCTTCTGCCTCTCTTAGGTCCCTACTGTTTGTGTCCTTTATTGAGCCCATCTTTGTATAAAATTTTCCCTTGGTATCTCTAATTTTCTTGAAGTGATCTCTAGTCTTTCCCATTCTATTGTTTTCCTCTATTTCTTTGCATTGATCGCTGAGGAAGGCTTTCTTATCTCTCCTTCCTATTCTTTGGAACTCTGCATTCAAAGGGTTTATCTTTTCTTTTTCTCCTTTGTTTTTCGCTTCCCTTCTTTTCACAGCTATTTGTAAGGCCTCCTCAGACAGTCATTTTGCTTTTTTGCATTTCTTTTTCTTGGGGATGGTCTTGATTCCTGTCTCCTATACAATGTCATGTATATAGTTTTATTTAAAATCTTTGCAAATATTTTGCATAGAAACGAATGAAAATGAAAACACAACAACCCAAAACCTGTGGGACACGGTAAAAGCAGTCCTAAGGGGAAAGTTCATAGCAATACAGGCACACCTCAAGAAACAAGAAAAAAGTCAAATAAATAACCTAACTCTACACCTAAAGCAACTAGAAAAGGAAGAAATGAAGAACCCCAGGGTTAATAGAAGGAAAGAAATCTTAAAAATTAGAGCAGAAATAAATGCAAAAGAAACAAAAGAGACCATAGCAAAAATCAACAAAACCAAAAGCTGGTTCTTTGAAAGGATAAATAAAATTGACAAACCATTAGCCAGACTCATCAAGAAACAAAGGGAGAAAAATCAAATCAACAAAATTAGAAACAAAAATGGAGAGATCACAACAGACAACACAGAAATACAAAGGATCATAAGAGACTACTATCAACAATTATATGCCAATAAAATGGACAACGAGGAAGAAATGGACAAATTCTTAGAAAAGTACAACTTTCCAAAACTGGACCAGGAAGAAATAGAAAATCTTAACAGACCCATCACAAGCATGGAAATTGAAACTGTAATCAAAAATCTTCCAGCAAACAAAAGCCCCGGTCCAGACGGCTTCACAGCTGAATTCTACCAAAAATTTAGAGAAGAGCTAACACCTATCCTGCTCAAACTCTTCCAGAAAATTGCAGAGGAAGGTAAACTTCCAAACTCATTCTATGAGGCCACCATCACCCTAATACCAAAACCTGACAAAGATGCCACCAAAAAAGAAAACTACAGGCCAATATCACTGATGAACATAGATGCAAAAATCCTTAACAAAATTCTACCAATCAGAATCCAACAACACATCAAAAAGATCATACACCATGACCAAGTGGGCTTTATCCCAGGGATGCAAGGATTCTTCAATATCTGCAAATCAATCAATGTAATACACCACATTAACAAATTGAAAAATAAAAACCATATGATTATCTCAATAGATGCAGAGAAAGCCTTTGACAAAATTCAACATCCATTTATGATAAAAACTCTCCAGAAAGCAGGAATAGAAGGAACATACCTCAACATAATAAAAGCTATATATGACAAACCCACAGCAAACATTATCCTCAATGGTGAAAAATTGAAAGCATTTCCTCTAAAGTCAGGAACAAGACAAGGGTGCCCACTTTCACCATTACTATTCAACATAGTTTTGGAAGTTTTGACCACAGCAATCAGAGCAGAAAAAGAAATAAAAGGAATCCAAATAGGAAAAGAAGAAGTAAAACTCTCACTATTTGCAGATGACATGATCCTCTACATAGAAAACCCTAAAGATTCCACCAGAAAATTACTAGAAATAATCAATGACTATAGTAAAGTTGCAGGATATAAAATCAACACACAGAAATCCCTTGCATTCCTATACACTAATAATGAGAAAACAGAAAGAGAAATTAAGGAAACAATTCCATTCACCATTGCAACGGAAAGAATAAAATACTTAGGAATATATCTACCTAAAGAAACTAAAGACCTATATATAGAAAACTATAAAACACTGGTGAAAGAAATCAAAGAGGACACTAATAGATGGAGAAATATACCATGTTCATGGATTGGAAGAATCAATATAGTGAAAATGAGTATACTACCCAAAGCAATTTATAGATTCAACGCAATCCCTATCAAGCTACCAACAGTATTCTTCACAGAGCTAGAACAAATAATTTCACAATTTGTATGGAAATACAAAAAACCTCGAATAGCCAAAGCGATCTTGAGAAAGAAGAATGGAACTGGAGGAATCAACCTACCTGACTTCACGCTCTGCTACAAAGCCACAGTTATCAAGACAGTATGGTACTGACACAAAGACAGAAATATTGGTCAATGGAATAAAATAGAAAGCCCAGAGATAAATCCACGCACATATGGACACCTTATCTTTGACAAAGGAGGCAAGAATATACAATGGATTAAAGACAATCTCTTTAACAAGTGGTGCTGGGAAATCTGGTCAACCACTTGTAAAAGAATGAAACTGGACCACTTTCTAACACCATACACAAAAATAAGCTCAAAATGGATTAAAGATCTAAACGTAAGACCAGAAACTATAAAACTCCTAGAGGAGAACATAGGCAAAACACTCTCTGACATACATCACAGCAGGATCCTCTATGACCCACCTCCCAGAATATTGGAAATAAAAGCAAAAATAAACAAATGGGACCTAATTAACCTTAAAAGCTTCTGCACATCAAAGGAAACTATTAGCAAGGTGAAAAGACAGCCTTCAGAATGGGAGAAAATAATAGCAAATGAAGCAACCGACAAACAACTAATCTCAAAAATATACAAGCAACTCCTACAGCTCAACTCCAGAAAAATAAACGACCCAATCAAAAAATGGGCCAAAGAACTAAATAGACATTTCTCCAAAGAAGACATACAGATGGCTAACAAACACATGAAAAGATGCTCAACATCACTCATTATCAGAGAAATGCAAATCAAAACCACTATGAGGTACCATTTCACACCAGTCAGAATGGCTGCGATCCAAAAGTCTACAAATAATAAATGCTGGAGAGGGTGTGGAGAAAAGGGAACCCTCTTACACTGTTGGTGGGAATGCAAACTAGTACAGCCACTCTGGAGAACAGTGTGGAGATTCCTTCAAAAACTGGAAATAGAACTGCCTTATGATCCAGCAATCCCACTGCTGGGCATACACACTGAGGAAACCAGAAGGGAAAGAGACACGTGTACCCCAATGTTCATCGCAGCACTGTTTATAATAGCCAGGACATGGAAGCAACCTAGATGTCCATCAGCAGATGAATGGATAAGAAAGCTGTGGTACATATACACAATGGAGTATTACTCAGCCATTAAAAAGAATACATTTGAGTCAGTTCTAATGAGGTGGATGAAACTGGAGCCTATTATACAGAGTGAACTAAGCCAGAAGGAAAAACATAAATACAGTATACTAACGCATATATATGGAGTTTAGAAAGATGATAACAATAACTCTGTATACGAGACAGCAAAAGAGACACTGATGTATGGAACAGTCTTATGGACTCTGTGGGAGAGGGAGAGGGTGGGAAGATTTGGGAGAATGGCAATGAAACATGTAAAATATCATGTAGGAAACGAGTTGCCAGTCCAGGTTCAATGCACGATGCTGGATGCTTGGGGCTGGTGCACTGGGACGGCCCAGAGGGATGGTATGGGGAGGGAGGAGGGAGGAGGGTTCGGGATGGGGAACACATGTATACCTGTGGCGGATTCATTTTGATATTTGGCAAAACTAATACAATTATGTAAAGTTTAGAAATAAAATAAAATTAGAAAAAAAATAAAAATAAAATAAATAAATAAAATCTTTGCAAATATAGATAATGCATCTACTAGAAATGATCATCTATCTACCAAGCTTTGTGAAAATATGTGTTAATTGGAATGAAATAGTGGTGTTCAGTAACATAGAATAAAATTTTGCTAATTTTAACTGTGATAAATGAAAATGTGTTTGCGTTACTATAAGATCTATTTACATTTCACAGCATAAATCCAGGTTTACCTCTCATTTTATAGGCTAAAACTTGTAATCATGACATAGAATTAAATAAAAGAGAAATACATTTGTTGTAATAGAAATCTAAAGATAATGATTACAAACTTGTTCATTTTTCTTTGTGACAGTTCCCAGATGGAGTTACTTGAAACTGCAACCCTTGAGGAGAATGTTAATGTCTTCATATATTGCTTAACTCTTTGGTGCATAAATGAGTTAAATAGTTGGTGTCTTAGGACACATTCATGAATCCAAATGAAGCAAAGGGAAGGCAATCACTTAGTAATAGTGAGGACAGCTAATCCCAGTCTATTCTCTTCACACAGTTTATAAAATTATATCCAAAGAACAACAGAGGACAAGATATCCTGTATTTCCATATGGCAAAAAATTAACTTTCTCAGTGCCAGAACTTTAACAGATTTCATTTAGAAGTTTTCAAAAATGTGATGCATTTTTCCCCTACTTCATTAAGTGTGTCATGCTATCATTTAATCTTTTATTAGTAACTCAGAATCATCATTTCAGCCCTGAAAATATAGTTTTGTTAACACTTTTGGTAGTGTAATGACTTTGGAAGTATTTTGGGACTTCCTTCCTAGAAAAATACCCTGGCATGAATTTTCATCTTAGTCTCTTATTTCTCTATATAGAGGTACCACAAATGAATGTTTTGAATAATGTATGTCTATCACTATGCACAATTAATAAGTGGATTAAATGCTAAAATAAATGATTTTCTTATTCTCCAGAAAATCATCATATTTATTTCTTCATGATTTGGCCACAGGATTCAGAACACTATCTCTGACTTCTTTATACTTTACAAAACAAGTCAGGGTCTTATCTTCATCTGCTCATATGTAGTTTTCTTCTTTGCATTATTTGCCACCAAGGTATAGGAAAGTTAACCATTGCTGTTTCAAGAATTTGTGAAATTGTGCTCTGCTGGAGGGTATACCTCAAGCTTGACCAATTATTCATCACCACTGTTAGTTCATAATTAATATTAGGTGATAGCACTCCTGCTGATGAGACACCACATTTCAGTGTTCTCCATGTCTTATGTGATATTTGTCTTATAATTAAATCTGAAATATATATTAAAATGTCTATAATTTTGTTAAAATCAGAATGAAGGCCTTGTATCATTCCTGCATAATGCATCAACTTTCCCAAGAAACTTCACTTGTCACGTATCATACTCTGCAAAGCACATAGTTTTATATGATCAGCGAGGTAACATTCTGGAAACAGAGAAGTAGAAAAACTATATTCCCTGGAGAGCTAGCCTTGCTTTTTTTTTTTTTTTCTTAAGTGAGCTATTCAGAAATCCAGAGCTGTGTTCTCAAACATAGTGAACATAGAGAATAAAATGGTCCCTTGGAAATGTTCTAAAAAATACCTCATCCCAAATCGTGATTTAATAAGTGTGGGGTGGGATCTGTACTTTTGCATTTATTATAAATACCCCAGATAATTATGATACAGGTGGTCCAGAAATGACACTTTGAGAAGCAGTGTCTAGACTGGTAGTTGTCAACCCTGACTGCAAGTTAGAATCATATGAAGAAATTTTTAATAATTGCTAGTATTGAGACCCCCACCCTCAACAGATGAAATAGAAACTCTGAATATGTGGGACCAGTGTTGATAGTTTTAAAACTTCTCCAGGTGATTTCAAAGTGCAGCTTTATTTGAGAACCAAGAGTGTGCTGCTGCTGCTAAGTCATTTCAGTCGTGTCCAACTCTGTGCGACCCCATAGATGGCAGCTCACCAGGCTCCATCGTCCCTGGGATTCTCCAGGCAAGAAAACTAGAGTGGGTTGCCATTTCTTTCTCCAATGCATGAAAGTGAAAAGTGAAAGTGAAGTAGCTCAGTCGTGTCCAACTCGTAGCAACCCCATGGACTGCAGCCCACCAGGCTCCCCCATCCATGGGATTTTCCAGGCAAGAGTACTGGAGTGGGGTGTCATTGCCTTCTCCAACCAAGAGTGTAAAGGTAACTATTTTCTCATCTTCTGATTTGGAAGAACAAAAAAATAATGGGACAAGACAAAAGAAAGTCTTTCTATCCAAGCAAATTTTCCTTCTTGGGAGCTTACAACATTAAGTTGTAAAGAGCTATACTGAAATTGGTTCTAGCTGAATCAGGATGTTACACAGTGCAGCTGCATAGAACTTTCCCTATGCAGATTAAATATAAATCTAATCATATGCTTGGTTCCCAGCCCATGCAGCCTCCTTAGCATTGCATGGCCACACAGAATCTTCGACTAAACCTGCTGTGCGGCTGGTTCTCTCTTGACTCTGGTTTTGTCACCTGACTTCTTGCCTTACTCTTTATTAACCAGTCATTGTTTGACACTCTGGTGCTAAAACGTGGTTTCTTCATTATTCCTTGCATGCCTGGGCTCCTACCTAGATTCTATGTTCAATGCTTTCATTCACTGGATGTTCAAAATCACTCAACCCCCACGATGGTATCTCAAGCACCTTGCCTGAGGATTTTTGTTGTTTTAAATATTCATTTTGTAAAAATTAATAGTTGCAGAAAAGTTGCAAGAATAGAACTAGGAACTCTCATCTATCCTATACTCAGTTTCACCAACTTTTTATATTTTACTTCTGTCTCTCTTTATACATGTATGTATATGAGTGTATGTATTTATGCATTTTTGAGAGAGGATGACTTATAGACATCCATGCCTACATTTTCCCCTAAATACTTCTACATGTATTTTCTAGGAGCAGGAGTCTTCTATTACAGATGGCAGTTGTCAAAATCAGGAAATTTAACATTTGTATGCAACTGTTATCTAACCCATAGTCAATATTCAAATCTCATTAGTTACCCCAATAATGTCTTGTGTAGTTCTTTTTCCTGGTCCAGAATCCAATCTTGTATCACTTATTGAATTTACTAGTAATTTCTCTTTAATACCCTTTAATTAAGAACAGTCCCTTCTGTGTTTTTAGACTTTGATATTTTTCAAGTGTACAGGCCAGGTACTTTGAAGAATATTGCTCGATGGTGTTTCCTTATGCAGAGATTCTGGTTATAAATTTTTTTGCAGGAATATCTCATAAATGATACGGAATCCTTCTCAGGGTGTAATATTGGGAGCCTTATTTAAGGTGGTATCTATTAGTTTTCTCTTCTGTAGCATTGTAATTACTAAATAATTTGTTGAGTTCAGTTCAGTCGCTCAGTTGTGTCCAACTCTTTGCGATCCCATGAATACACCAGGCCTCCCTGTCCATCACCAACTCCCAGAGTCCACCCAAACCCATGTCCACTGAGTCATTGATGCCATCCAACTATCTCATGCTCTGTTGTCCCCTTCTCCTCCTGCCTTCAATCTTTCACAGCATCAGGATCTTTTCAAATGAGTCAGCTTTTTGCATCAGGTGACCAAAGTATTAGAGTTTCAGCTTCAACATTAGTCCTTCCAATGAACACCCGGGACTGATTTCCTTTAGGATGGACTGGTTGGATCTCCTTGCAGTCCAAGGGACTCTCAAGAGTCTTGTTCAAAAGCATCAATTTTTCGGCACTCAGCTTTCTTTATAGTCCAACTCTCACATCCATACATGACTACTGGAAAAACCATAGCCTTGACTAGATGGACCTTTGTTGACAAAGTAATGTCTCTGCTTTTGAATATGCTGTCTAGTTTGGTCATAACTTTTCTTCCAAGAAGTAAAAATCTTTTAATTTCATGGCTGCAATCACCATCTGCAGTGATTTTGGAGCCCCCCAAAATAAAGTCAGCCACAGTTTCCACTGTGTCCCCATCTATTTGCCATGAAATGATGGGACCAGATGCCATGATCTTAGTTTTCTGAAGGTTGAGCTTTAAGCCAACTTTTCATTCTCCTTTTTCAGTTTCATCAAGAGGCTGTTTAGTTCTTCTTCAATTTCTGCCATAAGGGTGGTGTCATCTGCATATCTGAGGTTATTGATATTTCTCTTAGCAATCTTGATTCCAGCTTATGCTTCTTCCAGCCCAGTGTTTCTCATAATGTACTATGCATATAAGTTAATTAAGCAGGGTGACAATATACAGCCTTGATGTACTCCTTTTCCTATTTGGAACCAGTCTGTTGTTCCACATCCAGTTCTAACTGTTTCTTCCTGACCTGCATACAGGTTTCTCAAGAGGCAGATCAGGTGGTCTGGTATTCCCTTCTCTTTCAGAATTTTCCACAGTTTATTGTGATCCACACAGTCAAAGGCTTCGGCATAGTCAACAAACCAGAAATGATGTTTTTCTGGAACTCCCTTGCTTTTTTGGTGATCCAGCGGATATTGGCAATTTGATCTCTGTTTCCTCTGCCTTTTCTAAAACCAGCTTGAACATCTGGAAGTTCACGGTTCACGTATTGCTGACGCCTCGCTTTGAGGATTTTAAGCATTACTTTACTAGCATGTGAGATGAGTGCAGTAGTTTGTGCATTCTTTGGCATTGCCTTTCTTTGGGCTTGGAGTGAAAACTGACATTTTCCTGTCCTATGGCCACTGCTGAGTTTTCCAAATTTGCTCCATATTGAGTTCAGCACTTTCACAGCATCATCTTTCAGGATTTGAAATAGCTCAACTGGAGTTCCATCACCTCCACTAGCTTTGTTCGTACTAATGCTTCCTAAGGGCCTCTTGACTTCACATTCTAGGATGTCTGGCTCTAGGTGAGTGATCACACCATCATCATTGTCTGGGTCATGAAGATCTTTTATAATTTGTAGGGAGGTCATTTTATGCCTGGATTTACACATTCTGTTTCTCATCAAAATTTCACCCATTAGGTTTTCTGCTGTAAGAACATACTTCCCTTCACCCGCCTTTGATTTATGTATAACCATTTGGGCTCATGGATTCCTATTTTATTCAGTGGAATATAATCCTTTGCTGTTAGTATCCAAATTTATTTGAATGTTCATATTGTTCCTTTCGTCTTCCCTGGTAGCTCAGATGGTAAAGAGTCTGCCTGCAATGTAGGAGACCTGGGTTCAATCCCTGGGTAGGGAAGGTCCTCTGGAGAAGGAAATGACAACCCACTCCAGTATTCTTGTCTGGAAAATCCCATGGACAGAGGAGGAACCTGGTGGGCTACAATCCATGGGGTTGCAAAGAGTCGGACAGGACTGAGTAGTGACTAACACTTTCACTTTCATTATTCCTTTGAGCTGTCTCCTCTTTTTCACATGTTCCCATTATTCTTTAAATACTTTCTTATTTCCTGATTTCAAATCATGTTCTTAGCTACAACTTGTATTTAATCTGTTTCTTCCCTGGAATCAACGAAGGAGCCCAGGTTCCTTTTATTGGAGAATAATATTTAGAAACCAAGATCTGGACTTGAGATGTGCTCATTATTATTGATGTTTCATTTCTTTTATATTATTTCAGAAGACTGAGCTAGGAAATATATCTTTGTACCAGTGTATATTTCTCTCTCTCATATATATATCTCCCATAGTGGGACTTTCAATTCCAGTTAAGCAAAGCAGGTTACATTTTGTATCCTCCTTTCCGTATATCTAACTCCCCCAACAGTAAGAAACTTAACTCTCATCATCCTCAATATATTTAATCATTTGCTCAAGTTTGGAATATATAAGATGGTAGTTTAAAATTGTCTAACCCATATCACTGTAAAAACTTTGCCTGGATTTTATTTTATTTTTTTTTAAATTTTATTTTATTTTTAAACTTTACAATATTGTATTAGTTTTGCCAAATATTGAAATGAATCCGCCGCAGGTATACCCGTGTTCCCCATCCTGAACCCTCCTCCCTCCTCCCTCCCCTACCCTCCCTCTGGGTCCTCCCAGTGTACCAGGCCCAAGCATCCAGTACCGTGTATTGAACCTGGACTGGCGACTCGTTTCATACATGATTTTAAATTTAGGTTCCAACCCTCTATAAGTGGGATCCCGATGAACAATATCCCAGTTTCCTCTCCCAGGGTCCTTCCTGAACATGGGGTCTTTTTTTCGTAAGTGCAGTTTTCGAGTCCTAAAGCCCATCATTTACTGATACACTTGTCTAAAGTGGAAAGTTTCCTTCCTCAAATCTTTGACTACTGCGTGTTTTCAATAGCATTCCCAATTTCCTACCAACATATTGTAAATTATTTTTGCCAGGGCTTCTCTGTATCTCCAACTGGTCTGTGCAATATCTATCCAACACACTTCACTTCCAACAAAGCCCTGATTCAGACCAGTATAAGGAAGCATCCACAGTCTGTTCTTGTGCTTAAAAGAGAAATCATACTATATACAAGTGCATGCAAGCACATGTGTCCGTGTGTGTGTATATATCTGTGTGTAGAGGGAGTTGTGGATGTGTGTGGAAATGATTCCTTGACAGGCACTTTAAAAACTAAAAGTTAGCAACTGTTTCCAAAACTGTTCAGTTTTATTAGCATTGCAAATATATAATATATTCACATAATTTTCAAAAGGCTTTTTCCTGGAAAAAAAAGTTACTTTCTTTTGCAGCATCATAAATTACTGTCTTTTTTTTTTTTTAATACCAACTATTTTTAGCCTTCAAATGCTCCCTCTCACTTTGAAATGTCAAAGTCATCCTTCTGAAAAGTCACACAATTAGGTGAAATATATTGCCTAATAAAAATCTTTCACCTTCTCAACAAGCACTGGGCCAAAATTAAGAGGTCTTTAAGAACCATTCATGCAGTACAAGGCCTAGATCTTCTAATTTGCACATCCAGTGTTTTAATGATTCAAAATCTATTTTAAAAATCAAACACTACTCTTGGGGAAGACGCTGAGAAGACACAATATTCCATTTGAGATTGTCAACTAAATAGTCAGATAGAACTAAGTCTATGTTACCTAACTTTTCTGCAATTCAGTTTCTTTATCTGTAAAGTGGGTATAATAACTTGCAGGGTTACTGCATTAACTAATACACTGTAATAAAGCATTTAATGGTGTACTTACACCTAGGAAATACTCCATAAATGTTATATATTATTATAAATATTTATTCAGATCTGTACTCCTTTTCTGTGCTTTTAGTTCTTGGTTGTTTTGCCTTTTTTCCTTGTAATTGTTTGCAATTCTGCTCTTTGCCCTTCAGTGAAAGGAGCATGGATGATTTATATGCTGCCCTGCTTCTGCCGTGTTGTTTGTGCATGTGGTATTGGTCAAGGCTTATTGCTTATTCCAACATACCTCAGCTTGTGTCCATAGTACTGTTGGTCTTAAGAGGCTGTATTGAGGTCCTGGGATGCATTTGCCTGTTTTTCACATCTAATATGATGTTGATGAGGTATAAAGGGCTCTCAGTTATTGTCCTACTCCTAACTATTCTTCAAATCAAGTTTGTCTTCTGTCTCTTCATTGTTAGCTATCTTCTTTCTGATATATGCTGGTTTTTGATACTCCACCTCCCAACTGCTTCAGGTCACTGCCACTATACCTATCTTTTCTCTTTTCTTCCTTTAACTGCTTCTCTATTATTTTCCTGACTTCATTTCCACGAGCTGTCTTAGGCTGCTATTTTGTAAAATAACCAGTCAATGGAATACTCTTTCCATACAATTAAATACATAGTGAATTGACTAATCATCATATGCTGATTGAAATATTTAGGTCTCTTGTACTTCTTTCATCTGTCTATTCGTTGGTGGCTATTTAAAGGCTACACCTTTGATTTTATATATGGTTTTATTTTGTTTGGATGGCTTCTAAGATATGTGCTATTACAGTAGACTGAGATTTTAAGACACCTAATCTTTGGGGGATCTGAGGTCTTACCACATTTTGAACCCAAGTTGCTTTGTTAGGGAAGATACTGGAAAGAGGCAAGGTAGGATTTAAGGCATAGCCTCTGGAGTCAGACAGAGTTGTCTTTGGAAAGGCACAGATGACATCCTTTTTTTTTAACCTGTCTCCTTTTCAATTTTTATCTGTAAGGAAATTACACAGATGGAGGCAGGGGCCTCTGCAATGTAGAACCATAATAGCTTTACTTTCCTGATTCTAAAAGAGCACAGAAATCTTTTTGAAATATGGGGCATCATATTAACTATAGGCACTGGTTTCTGCTTCTTTTCAGAGCTAAGCTGTCTAACTGGGTTTGCACAGAGCATTAGGCATGCATGTGCCTTAGTCATGAGGGGATTGTGAAAACCCACAGAGTGCTTCCTTTCAAATAATGGTATTAATGATGCTAAGAAAATAATATTCCTATAGAAGCAGCATTTTATTAAGTTTATCATGTACCAGGCACTCATAAACACAGTTTTGCAAAAACACTGAGTTATTACTATTATTCTCATTTTTACAAATGAGTAAACAGAAGCCTAGAGAGGTTGTTTAATTTGTCGCAAGTCATGAAGGTAGAAAGTTGCAAAGGGGAATTCACATTCAGTGTTATGTTATTCTCAAATCCATACTTCTTTTTTTAATCACTCTAGCATACGTATAGATCTACATGAGTCTTTTATATTATATACTCTGTCTCACCTGAGATTTTTACAGAGGAAAGGAATCAGACTTGATTTCATTTGTGTGAATACGGTTTCAGATATCTAGCTGAAAAAAAGATGCATTTTTTATTCACCAACATTCATAACCAATTGAACAGTACATACAATGGCCAGAAGATAGAGATCAAACTATCATGTTTATTGCTAAGTTATATTTGAGGCAGTGGCTTAGCATCCATCTCTCTCTACAATCTTAGAACTGCTCACCTGAGGATCAATTTGGTTCTGCAGAAGATACCATTTAACTAGTGTTGCTTCCATATACTGGTCTTGTGTGAAGAGGGAAAGAGAATGCTTACAGATTTAGATTATCAGCCTAATAATATAATTTTGGAACAATGGCTATAACCCACCTACCAGGAAACTCACTGCATCTCAGTGGAGAGGACTAAAAGGTAAGGCAAGAGGCCTAAAGGTTTAGACCCACCTTGGGGAAATCAGAGCTTTGAAGAATAAACATTCCCTCTAATATCTCTGAAGTTTAGACATTTTACCCAGTGATTCATACAATAAAAATGATATATCAAGGCTACAGTCAATATATAGCTTTGTTTGAAGAGAAAAATAAAGACTGGGTGAAAAGCAGCCAAATAATTTCTTCTTAGAAATATAACACTTTCTGTGGTCCCAGCTAACATGGCTTTGAGGCAAATTTCCTTTTCAAATCAATTAAACCTATAAAAGGTCTTCTCTTTGGCTCAGACAGTAAAGCGTCCACCTACAGTGTGGAAGACTTGGGTTCGATCCCTGGGTCAGGAAGATCCTCTGGAGAAGGAAATGGCAACCCACTCCAGTACTCTTGCCTGGAAAATCCCATGGACGGAGGAGCACAGTATGCTATAATCCATGGAGTCGCAAAGAGTCGGACACAACTTAGAGACTTCACTTCACTTCACTTCGTTTTTCATGAATAATCCATTTCCCCAAGAAAGTTGTATTAGAGGAATGCGTTCTCTTGGTCTTCCAATAATGTATATGACCAAGTCTGCTGGAATTTGGAGGACAAACAGGGAGATCAACAGAAGACAAACTATGTGAATGTGTATACACCTCTTTTGTCCATCACAGGAATGAATGGATATGTCTGTAGAAATACATGAAAATTGAACTTGAAGAGCCCCTATGAATGACAATTTTATAAAATAGAAACAATGACAATTTTTATCTGTACAATTTTAAAAAGGAATTTCATAATTTTGGCATTTGTGCTTTCTTATACCAGGAGCCATACAAAGACATTTACATATATTATCTCATTTAATACAATATTCTTCAATATATATGTTGTTGTTCAGTCACTAAGCTATGTCTGACTCTTTGTGACCCCATGCACTGTAGCAAACCAAGCTTCCTTGTCCTTCACTATCTCCCAGAGTTTGCTCCAATTCATATTTTTGAGATTCCAGAGTTTGCTCCATTTATTGAGTCATTGATGTGATCTAACCATCTTATCTATGCCTACCCCTTCTTTTTCCTTCAGTCTTTCCAGCATCAGAGTCTTTTACAATGAGTTGGCTCCTGGCATCAGGTGGCCAAAGTATTGGAACTTCAGCTTCAGCATCAGTCCTTTCAGTGACTATTCAAGGTTTAGTTGATTTCCTTTAGGATTGACTGGTTTGATATTTTTGCTGTCCAAGGGATTCTCAAGAATCTTCTACAGAACCTCAATTCAAAAGCATCAGTTCTTCTGCACTAAGTCTTCTTTATGGGCTAGATCTCACACATGTACAGAACTACCAGAAAAAAACATAGTTTTGACTATGCAGACCTTTGTCAGCAAAGTGATGTCTCTGCTTTTTAATATGCTGTCTAGGCTTCACAGGTGGCTCAGTGGTAAAGAATCTGCCTGCTAATGCAGGAGACACAAGATACACGGGTTTGATCCCTGAGACAGAAAGATCTCCTGGCATAGGAAATGGCAACCCACTCCAGTATTCTTGCCTGGAAAATTCCATGGACAGAGGAACCTCATGGTCTACAGTCAATGGGATCACAGAGTTGGAAGCAACTAAGCACATACATACACTATATTTTTTATAGCTTTCCTTCCAGGGAGCAAATGTCTTTTAATTTCATAGCTGCAGTCCCATCTTCAGTGATTTTTGAAGCCCAAGAAAACAAAATCTGTCACTACTTTCACTTTCCCCCTTCTATTTGCCATGAAGTGATGGGACTGGATGCCATGATCTTAGTTGTTTGAATGCTGAGTTTTAAGCCACCTTTTCCACTCTCCTCTTTCACTTTCATCAAGAGACTTTAGTTCTTCTTCCCTTTCTGCCATTAGGGTGGTATCATCTGCATATCTGAGGATACTGATATTTCTCCTGGCAATCTTGATTCCAGCTTGTGCTTCATCCAGCCCAGCATTTCACATGCTTGTACTCTGCATGGAAGTTAAATAAGCATGGTGACTATATACAGCCTTGTCCTATTCCTTTCCCAATTTTGAACCAGAATGTGTTCCATGTCAAGTTCTAACTGTTGCTTCTTGACCTGCATACAGGTTTCTCAGAAGACAGGTAAAGTGGTCTGGTACTCCCATCTCTTGAAGAACTTTCCAGTTTGTTGTGATCCAAACTGTCAAAGGCTTTAACTTAGTCAATGAAGCAGTAGTAGATTTTTTTTTTTTTTTCTGGAACTCCCTTGCCAATGAATGTTGGCAATTTGGTCTCTGGTTCCTCTGCCTTTTCTAGACTCAGCTTGTACATCTTAAATTTCTCAGTTCACGTACTACTGAAGCCTAGCTTGAAGGATTTTGAGCATAATCTTACTAGCATGAGAAATGAGTGCAATTTATGGTAGTTTGAACATTCTTTGGAATTGCCCTTCTTTGGGATTGGAATGAAAACTGACCTTTCGCAGTCCTGTGGCCACTGCTGTGTTTTCCAAATTTGATGACGTATTGAGTGTCAAACTTTAACAGAATCATCTTTTAGGATTTTACATAGCTCAGCTGGAATTCTGTCACCTCCACTATCTTTGTTGATAGTAAAGCTTCCTAAAGCCCACATGACTTCACTCTCCAGGATATCTGGCTCTAGGTGAGTAACCATACTATCTTGGCTCTCTGGGCCATTAAGATCTATTTTGTATAGTTCTTAGTGTATTCTTGTCACCTTTTTTAACCTCTTCCATTTCTGTTGGGTCCTTACTGTTCCTGTCCTTTATCATGCTCATCCTCATATGAAATGTTCCCTTGATAACTTCAATTTTCTTGAAGAGATCTCTAGTCTTTCCCATTCTTTGTTTTCTTCTGTTTCTTTGCATTATTTATTTAAGAAGGCCTTCTTATCTCTCCTTGCTATTCTTTTGAATTCTGTGTTTAGTTGGGTGTATCTTTCCCTTTCCCCCTTGTCTTTCACTTTTCTCTTCTCTTATTTTCTCAGCCTTTTGCAAAGCCTCTTAAGACAAACACTTTGCCTTCTTACATGTTTCTTTAGGATGGTTTTGGTCATTGCCACCTGTACAATGTTATGGACCTCCATTCATAGTTCTTCAGGCACTTTGTCTACCAGATCTAATCCTCTGAATCTGTTCACCACCTTTACTGTATAATCATAAGGGATTCAGTTTAGGTCGTACCTGAATGGTCTAGTGATTTTCTCTACCTTTTTTTTTTTTTTCAATTTAAGTGTGAATTTAGCAATAGGAGCTAATAATTTGAGCCATAGTCAGCTCCAGGTCTTGTTGTTGCTGACTGTATAGATCTTCCCCATCTTTGGCTAGAAAGAATGAAATCAATCTGATGTATATACTACTGTTTATTCCAATTTTACTTAGAAAACTGAGGATCAGAGGGTTTAAATGGCTTGCCAAGTTTATTACCCTGAGTTACTTAGGAAGTCATTTGAGTCTTTCTCACTTCCAAGCATAATTCAGTTCAGTTCAGTTGCTCAGTCGTGTCCAACTCTGAGACTCCATGGACTAGAGCACACCAGGTGTCCCTGTCCATCACCAATTCCTGGAGTTTACTCAAACTCATGTCCATTGAGTAGGTAATGCCATCCAACCATCTCATCCTCTGTCGTCCCCTTCTCCTCCCACCTTCAGTCTTTCCCAACATCAGGGTCTTTTCAAATGAGTCAGTTCTTCACATCAGGGGGCCAAAGTATTGGAGTTTCAGCTTCAGCATCAGTCCTTCCAATGAATATTCAGGACTGATTTTTTTTAGGATGGACTGGTTGAATCTCCTTGCAGTCCAAGGACTAAGAGTCTTATCCAACACCACAGTTCAAAAGCATCAGTTCTTTAGCACTCAGCTTTCTTTATAGTCCAACTCTCACATCCATACATGACCACAGGAAAAACCATAGCTTTGACTAGACTGACCTTCATTGGCAAAGTAATGCCTCTGTTTTTTAATATGCTGTCTAGGTTGGTCATAACTTTCCTTCCAAGGAATAAGCGTCTTTTAATTTCATGGCTCCAAGCACCATCTGCAGTGATTTTGGAACCCCCCAAAATAAAGTCTGTCACTGTTTCCACTGTTTCCCTATCTATTTGCCATGAAGTGATGGGACCAGATGCCATGATCTTAGGTTTCTGAATGTTGAACTTCAAGCCAACTTTTTCACTCTCCTCTTTCACTTTCACCAAGATCCTATTTAGTTCTTCTTCACTTTCTGCCATAAGGGTTGTGTCATCTGCATATCTGAGGTTATTGATATTTCTCTTAGCAATCTTGATTCCTACTTGTGCTTCATCCAGTCCAGCGTTTCTCATGATGTACTCTGCATATAAGTTAAATAAGCAGGGTGACAATATACAACTTTGATGTACTCCTTTCCTGATTTGGAAACAATCGGTTGTTCCATGTCCCATTCTAACTTCTGCTTCCTGACCTGCATACAGATTTCACAAGAGGCAGTTCAGGTGGTCTGGTATTCTCATCTCTTTAAGAAATTTCCACAGTTTGTGGTGATCCAAGCCTAATAGTCTAAACCAATATGCTGTGTCGTCATTTGTTAAGAGACATAATTCCAACCTTCTAGTTTTTCTGTGCTTTTTAAACCTTAAGGGCTTAGATATAATTTTTCATATATCTATATATTCAAGAGCTTTGTTCATTTTTATCTAGAATTTATGACACTAGGCCATAGCAAAATCAGCACAGCCTCTGCCTTCATACACTTCACCATCCAGTGCACTATTGAGATTCATTGCATCCTGGTAGGTCAGCTTAGTCATCCTTATCTATATGGATTGAGGGCAAGAGGAGTTCACAAAATACTACAAACTAATTCTAAGCCTTTTTGACTGTGTGGATCACAATAAACTGGGGAAAATGCTGAAAGAGATGGGAATACCAGACCACCTGATCTGCCTCTTGAGAAATTTGTATGCAGGTCAGGAAGCAACAGTTAGAACTGGACATGGAAAAACAGACTGGTTCCAAATAGGAAAAGGAGTACATCAAGGCTGTATATTGTCACCCTGCTTATTTAACTTATATGCAGAGTACATCATGAGAAAGGCTGGACTGGAAGAAACACAAGCTGGAATCAAGATTGCCAGGAGAAATATCAATAACCTCAGATATGCAGATGACACCACCCTTATGGCAGAAAGTGAAGAGGAACTAAAAAGCCTCTTGATGCAAGTGAAAGTGGAGAGTGAAAAAGTTGGCTTAAAGCTCAACATTCAGAAAACGAAGATCATGGCATCTGTTCCCATCACTTCATGGGAAATAGATGGAGAAACAGTGGAAACAGTGTCAGACTTCATTTTTCTGGGCTCCAAAATCACTGCAGATGGTGCTTGCAGCCATGAAATTAAAAGACACTTACTCCTTGGAAGGAAAGTTATGACCAACCTAGATAGCATATTCAAAAGCAGAGACGTTACTTTGCCAACAAAAGTTCGTCTAGTCAAGGCTATGGTTTTTCCAGTGGTCATGTATGGATGTGAGAGTTGGACTGTGAAGAAGGCTGAGCACTGAAGAATTGATGCTTTTGAACTGTGGTGTTGGAGAAGACTCTTGAGAGTCCCTTGGACTGCAAGGAGATCCAACCAGTCCATTCTGAAGGAGATCAGCCCTGGGATTTCTTTCGAAGGAATGATTCTAAAGCTGAAACTCCAGTACTTTGGCCACCTTATGCGAAGAGTTGCCTCATTGGAAAAGACTCTGATGCTGGGAGGGATTGGGGGCAAGAGGAGAAGGGGACGACAGAGGATGAGATGGCTGGATGGATCACTGACTCGATGGACATGAGTCTGAGTGAACTCCGGGAGTTGGTGATGGACAGGGAGGCCTGGCGTGCTGTGATTCATGGGGTCGCAAAGAGTCGGACACGACTGAGCGACTGATCTGATCTGATCTGAATTCTTTAAGGTAGAGGTCCCCAACCTGTTAGGAACCAGACTGAACAGCAGGGGATCAGCATTAGTGGAGTGAGGGAAGCTTCATCTGCCACTGCACCCCATTGCTTACATTACCACCTGAACCATCACCCCTTATCGTCCCTGGAAAAATTGTTTTCCACAAAACTGATCCCTGATGCCAAAAAGATTGGAGACAACTTCTTTAAGTTACACATCCTTCCCTTATTCTTTGCCCAAATTTGTATAAGTTAGTTGAATTCAGTGACTTGAAAGCAAGTGATTCCTTATAGGAAAACTTTCCCTAAGTGATATTGTGGATGAGCGTTAGATGCTTGCTAATTCTGGTATAGCAAGGGAGGGAGAAGCAAGGTGTGTGGTGATTAGTGCTGTGTTTTGTCAGGGGCATAGCCATATTACTGGCTAAATCACTGGGAATTTCCTTAAAAGCAGAGTATTAGCTGTTGCACCGTTGTGGTGCTCTTGATGACTGGTTTGGGAGAGTATCTGAACCAGTCCCATCAATGGGAAAAAATGGGGACCTTGGTGGTTTGGGGATGTTTGGTGCTGGTTCTGAGTGTCTCAAGTGTGGATTGGCAAATGGAGCACAACAGATAAGCAAAGACATATATATATATATATATATATATATATATATATATATGTATGTATATGTATATATATATATATATATATATGTATATATATACACACATAATTTGCTTCCTTGCTTTTTCTTTTAATTTATTATTTTATTGAAGGATAATTGCTTTACAGAACTTTGTTGTTTCTGTTAAACCTCAACCTGAATTAGCCATAGGTAACATATATACCCTCCCTGCTGAAACTCCCTCCCATCTCCCTCCCCATCCCACCTCTGTATGTTGATACAGAGCCCCTGTTTGAGTTTCTTAGGCATATAGCAAATTCTTGTTTGATATCTATTTTAAAGTTTCCATGTTACTCTTTCCATACATCTCATCCTCTCCTCCCCTCTCCCCTTGTCCACAAGTTTATTTTCTATGTATGTTTCTCCATTGCTCCCTGTAAGTAAATTCTTCAGTATCATTTTTCTAGATTCCATATATATGCACTAGAATATGATATTTATCTTTCTCTTTTTGACTTACTTCGCTCTGTATAATAGATTCTAGGTTCATCCACCTCATTAGAACTAATTCAAAGGTATTCCTTTTTATGGCTGAATAATATTCCACTGTGTATATACACCAGAACTTCTTTATCCATTCATCTGTCCATGGACATCTAGATTACTTCCATGTTCTAGTTATTGTAAATAGTGCTGCGATGAGCAATAGAATACATGTGTTTCTTTCAATTTTGGTTTCCTCAGGGTATATGCCTAGGATTGGGATTGCTGGGTCATATAGTGGTTTTATTCCTAAATTTTAAGGAATATGCATACCATTTTCCATAGTGGCTGTATCAATTTACATTCCCACCAACAGTGCAAGAGTGTTCCTTTTTCTCCACACCCTCTCCAGCATTTATTTTTTTGTAGACATTTTGAGGATGGTCATTCTGACCAGTGTGAGGTGATATCTCATTGTAGTTTTGATTTGCATTTCTCTAATAATGAGCGATGTTGAGCATCTTTTCATGTGTTTGTTAACCACCTGTATGTCTTTGGAGAAATGTCTGTTTGGGTCTTTTCCCCACTTTTTGATTTTTTTTTTTCTTTCTGGTATTGAGTTGTATGAGCTGCTTGCATATTTTGGAAATTAATCCTTTGTCAGTGTTTCATTTGCTATTATTTTCTCCCATTCTGAGGGATGTCTTTTCAGCTTGCTTATAGTTTCCTTTGCTGTGCAAAAGCTTTTAAGTTTAATCAGATCCCACTTGTTCACTTTTGTTTTTATTTCCATTACTCTGGAAGGTGGGTCATAGAGGATCTTGCTTTGATTTATGTCACGGAGTGTTCTGCCTATGTTTTCCTCTAAGAGTTTTATAGTTTCTGGTCTTACATTTAGGTCTTTAATCCATTATTTGTTTATCTTTGTGTATGGTGTTAGGAGGTGTTCAATTTCATTCTTTTACATGTAGCTATCCAGTTTTCCTAGCACCATTTATTGAAGAGGCTGTTTTTTTTCCATTGTATATTCTTGCCTCCTTTGTAAAATATGATACCTATAGTTGCATGAATTTATTTCTGGGCTTTCTGTCTTGTTCCATTGGTCTATAATTCTGTTTTTGTGCCAGTACCATACTGTCTTGATGATTGTAGCTTTGTAGTATAATCTGAAATCATGAAGGTTGATTCCTCCAGCTCCATTCTTCTATCTCAAGACTGCTTTGGCTATTCGGGGTCTTTTGTGTTTTCATATGAATTGTGAAAATTTTTGATCTAGTTCTGTGAAATATGCCATTGGTAATTTTATAGGAATCATACTAAATCTGTAGATTGCATTTGGTAGTATAGTCATTTTCACAATATTGATTCTTCCTACCCAGGAACATGGAGTATCTCTCCATCTGTTTATGTCATTTTTGATTTCTTTCATTAATGTCTTATATTTTTCTGTGTACTGATCTTTTGTCTCCTTAGGTAAGTTTATACCTAGATATTTAATTCTTTTTGTTGCAATGGTAAATGGGATTGATTCCTTAATTTCTCTTTATGAATTTTCATTGTTAGTATGTAGAAATGCAAATGATTTCTGTGTATTGATTTTGTATCCTGTGACTTTGGTAAATTCACGGATTAGCTCTAGTAATTTTCTGATACTATCTTTAGGGTTTTCTATGTACAACATTATGTTATCTACAAGGAGTGAGAGCTTTAATTTTTCTTTCCCAATCTGGATTCCTTTTATTTATTTTTCTTCTCTGATTGCTGTAGCTAGGACTTCCAGAAATATGTTGAATAATAGTGGGGAAAGTGTGCACCCTTGTCTTACTCCTGATCTTAGAGGGCAAATGCTTTCAGTTTTTAACCACTGAGAATGTTTGCTGTAGGCTTATCATATATGGCCTTCCTATGTTGAGGTATGTTCCTTCTATGCCTGTTTTTTTAAGAGATTTAATCATAAATGGGTGCTGAATGTTTTCAAAGGCTTTTTCTGCATCTATTGAGATGATCATATGGTTTTTATATTTCAATATGTTAATATGGTGTATCACATTGATTGATTTACATATATTGAAGAATCGTTGTATCCCTGGAATAAACCCAACTTGATCATGGTGCATGAGCTTTTTGATGTGTTGCTGAATTCTGTTTGCTAAAATTTTGTTGAGGATTTTTTCATCTATGTTCATTAGTGATATTGGACTGTAGTTTTCTTTTTTTGTGTTGTCTTTGTCAGGTTTTGGTATCAGGGTGATGGTGGCCTTGTAGAATGAGTTTGATTGTGTTCCTTACTCTGGCAATTGTTTGAAAGATTTTTAGAAGGATGGGCATTAGCTCTTCTCTAAATGTTTGATAGAATTCTCCTGTGAAGCCATTTGGTCCTGGGATTTTGTTTTTTGAGAGATTTCTTTTATCACAGCTTCAATTTCAGTGCTTGTAATTGGGTTGTTCATAATTTATATTTCTTCCTGGTTCAGTCTTGGAAGACTAAACTTTACTAAGAATCTGTCAATTTCTTCCAGGTTATCAGTTTTATTGCCATATAGTTCTTCATATGTCTCTTATAATCCTTTGTATATGTGCATTGTCTGTTGTAACTTCTCCTTTTTCATTTCTAATTTTGTTGATTTGATTCCTCTCCCTTTTTTTCTTGATGAGTCTGTCCACACGTTTGTCAATTTTGTTTATCTTCTCAAAGAACCAGCTTTTAGTTTTATTAATTTTTACTATTGTCTCTTTCATTTCTTTTTCATTTATTTCTGCTTGGAACTTTATAAATTCTTTCCTTCTACTAATTATGGGTTTCTTTGTTCTTCTTTTTCCCATTGTTTTAGGTGTAAAGTTAGGCTGTCTGTTCGATGTTTTTTTTTGTTTGTTTTGCTATAAACTTCCCTCTTAGAACTGCTTTTGCTGCATCCCATAGGTTTTGAGTTGTTGTGCTTTTGTTGTCATTTGTTTCTAGACATTTTTGATTTCCCTTTTGATTTCTTCAGTAACCTATTGGTTATTTAGAAACATATTGTTTAATCTCCATGTGTTTGTGTTTCATACAGTTTTTTTCTTGTAACTGATATCTAGTCTCATAATGTGTGATCACAGTAGATGCTTGATACGATTTCAAATTTCTTAAATTTACTGAGGTTTGATGTATGACCCAATATGTAGTCTATCCTGAAGAACGTTCCATGTGTATTTGAGAAGACGGTGTATTCTTCTGCATTTGGATGGAATTTATTGAAGATATTAATGAGAACCATTTCATCTAATATATCATTTAAAACTTGTGTTTCCTTATTAATTTTCTCTTTTGATAATCTGTCCATTGGTGTGAGTGGGGTGTTAATTTCTCATACCATTATTGTGTTACTGTAAATTTCTCCTTTTCTGTCTGTTAGTGTTTGTCTTATGTATTGAGATGCCCCTATGTTGGGTGCATCAGTTCAGTTCAGTTCAGTCGCTCAGTCATGTCCGACTCTTTGTGACCCCATGAATCACAGCACGCCAGGCCTCCCTGTCCATCACCAACTCCCAGAGTTCACTCAGACTCATGTCCATTGAGTCAGTGATCCATCCAGCCATCTCATCCTTTTGTCGTGCCCTTCTCCTCCTGCCCCCAATCCCTCCCAGCATCAGAGTTTTTTCCAGTGAGTCAACTCTTCGCATGAGGTGGCCAAAGTACTGGAATTTCAGCTTTAGCATCATTCCTTCCAAAGAAATCCCAGGGCTGATCTCCTTCAGAATGGACTGGTTGGATCTCCTTGCAGTCCAGGGGACTCTCAAGAGTCTTCTCCAACACCACAGTTCAAAAGCACCAATTCTTTGGCTCTCAGCCTTCTTCACAGTCCAACTCTCACATCCATACATGACCACTGGAAAAACCATAGCCTTGACTAGACAAACCTTTGTTGGCAAAGTAATGTCTCTGCTTTTGAATATGCTCTCTAGGTTGGTCATAACTTTCCTTCCAAGGAGTAAGCGTCTTTTAATTTCATGGCTGCAAGCACCATCTGCAGTGATTTTGGAGCCCCAAGAAATAAAGTCTGACACTGTTTCCACTGTTTCCCCATCTACTTCCCATGAAGTGATGGGAACAGATGCCATGATCTTAGTTTTCTGAATGTTGAGCTTTAAGCCAACTTTTTCACTCTTCACTTTCACTTTTATCAAGAGGCTTTTTAGTTGCTCTTCACTTTCTCCCATAAGGGTGGTGTCATCTGCATATCTGAGGTTATTGATATTCCTCCCAGCAATCTTGATTCCAGGTTGTGTTTCTTCCAGCCCAGCGTTTCTCATGATGTACTCTGCATAGAAATTAAATAAGCAGGGTGACAATATACAGCCTTGATGTACTCCTTTTCCTATTTGGAACCAGGCTGTTGTTCCATGTCCAGTTCTAACTGTTGCTTCCTGACCTGCATGCAGATTTACCAAGAGGCAAGTCAGATGGTCTGGTATTCCCATCTCTTTCAGCATTTTCCCCAGTTTATTGTGATCCACACAGTCAAAGGCTTTGGCATAGTCAGTAAAGCAGAAATAGATGTTTTTCTGGAACTCCCTTGCTTTTTTGATGATCCAGCGGATGTTGGCAATTTGATGTTTGGTTCCTCTGCCTTTTCTAAAACCAGCTTGAACATCAGGAAGTTCACTGTTCATGTATTGCTGAAGCCTGGCTTGGAGAATTTTGAGCATTGCTTTGCTAGCGTGTGAGATGAGTGCAATTGTGTGGTAGTTTGAGCATTCTTTGGCATTGCCTTTCTTTGGGATTGGAATGAAAACTGACCTTTTCCAGTCCTATGGCCACTACTGAGTTTTCCAATTTGTTGGCATGTTGAGTGCAGCACTTTCACAGCCTCATCTTTCAGGATTTGAAATAGGTCAACTGGAATTCCATCACCTCCACTAGCTTTGTTCATAGTGATGCTTTCTAAGGCCCACTTGACTTCACATTCCATGATGTCTGGCTCTAGGTGAGTGATCACACCATCGTGATTATCTAGGTCATGAAGATCTTTTTTGTACAGTTCTTCTGTGTATTCTTGCCACCTCTTCTTAATATCTTCTGCTTCTGTTAGGTCCATACCATTTCTGTCCTTTATCAAGCCCATCTTTGCATGAAATGTTCCTTTATATCTCTAATTTTCTTGAAGAAATCTCTAGTCTTTCCCATTCTGTTGTTTTCCTCTATTTCTTTGCATTGATTGCTCTATGTTGGGTGCATAGATATTTACAATTTTTTTTGTGTACCTCTTGGATTGATCCCTTGATCATTATGTAGTGTTCTTCCTTATCTCTTCTAATCTTCTTTATTTTAAGGTCTATTTTGTCTGATATGAGGATTGCTACTCCAGCTTTCTTTTGCTTCCCATTTGCATGGAATATATTTTTCTATACTCTCACTATCAGTCTATATGTGTCTTTAGGTCTGAAGTGTGTTTCTTGTAGACAGCATGTATATGGGTCTTGTTTTTATATCCATTCAGCCAGTCTGTCTTTTGTTTGGATCATTTAATCTATTTACATTTAAATTAATTATCGATATATATGTTCCTATTTCCATTTTGTTAATTGTTTGGGGTTGCTTTTGTAGATATCTTTCCCTCTCTTGTATTTCTTGACTATATAAGTCCCTTTAACATTTGTTGTAAAGCTGGTTTGGTGGTGCTGAATTCTCTTAACTTTTGCTTGTCTGAATAGCTTTTTATTTCTCCATAAATTTTGAATGAGATCCTTGATGGGTAGAGTAATCTTGGTTGTAGATTTTTCCCTTTCAGTACTTTAAATATATCCTACCATTCCCTTCTGGCCTGCAGTTTCTGCTTAAAGATCAGCTGTCAAGTGCATGGGGCTTCCCTTGTATGTTACTTGTTGCTTTTTCCTTGCTGCTTTTAATATTCTTTTTTTAGCTTAGTCTTTGTCAGTTTGATTAGTATGTTTGTTGCCATGTTTCTCCTTAGGTTTATTCTATATGGAACTTTTTGTGCCTCTTGAACTTGATTGACTATTTCATTTTCTATGCTGGGGAAATTTTCAACTGTTAGCTCTTCAAAAATTTTCTAATGCCCTTTCTTTTACTCTTCTTCTTCTGGGACCCCTGTAATTCTAATGTTGGTGTGTTTGATATTATTCCAGAGATCGCTGAGACTATCTTTAGTTCTTTTCATTCTTTTTACTTTATTCTGCTCTTCAGAAGTTATTTCCACCATTTTATCTTCCAGCTCACTGATTTGTCCTTATGCTTTGGGTATTCTGTTATTGATTCCTTCCAGAGTATTTTTATTTATTTATTCTTTATTTCTTCTAGGTCTTTGTTAACTGATTCTTGCATTTTCCACATTTTGTTTTCAAGGTTTTTGATCATCTTTACTATCATTATTCTGAATTCATTTTCATGTAGTTTGCCTATTTCCTCTTCATTTATTTGGACTTCTGTGTTTCTAATTTGTTCCTTCATTTGTGTAGCATTTCTCTGCCTTTTCATTATACTTTTTTTTTTTAACTTATTGTGTTTGAGGTCTCCTTTTCCCAGGCTTCAAGGTTGAATTCTTTCTTCCTTTTGTTTTCTACCCTCCTAAGTTTGCTCCAGTGATTTGTGTAAGCTTCCTATAGGGTGAGACTTGTGCTGAGTTTTTTTTTTTTTTTTTTTATTGTTTGTTTGTCTTTCCTCTGATGGGCAAGGCTGAATGAGTTGGTAATCCTGTCTGCTGATGATTGGGTTTGCATTTTGGTTTTGTTTGTTGTTTAGACCAGGTGTCCTGGGTGACACAGGACAGGGTGCTACTGGTGGTTGGGTGATGCTGGCTGTCCTTTTCAAGTGGTTTCCTTAGTGTGAGTTCTCACGATTTGATACTCCCTAGGGATAGTTCTCTGGTAGTCTAGGGTCTTGGAGTCAGTGCTCCCAATCCAAAGGCTCAGGGCTTGATCTCTGGTCAGGAACAAAGATTCCAGGAGTGGTTTGTTATGGCATTAAGTGAGATTAAAACAAATACTCCAAAACGAGAAACCAAAGATGAACCCCAGACATATGGCAGTTACAAAATCAGGCTAATAATAATTAAAATGATGGAATATACACATATGCATATACACCTGTAATCAAAATCAAGACAGTCCAACTAAAATAAAGTACAGTAGATTATCTAAATGAACAAAGGAAATAAAAAATTATATTTACCAGTTAATTAACAAAATTAACAAAAGCACGATCTGGAAAACAAAATTAAATCAAGGTGCCAAGTGGGGGATAAAGCAATGAAAACAAAAGTAGCAAATATATTGAGAGGAAAGAAAAGAAAGAAAGAGGGGGAGGAGCTAAGATGGCGGAGGAGTAGGACAGGGAGAACACTTTCTCCCCGACAAATTCATCAAAAGAACATTTAAACGCTGAGTAAATTCCACAAAACAACTTCTGAATGCCGGCAGAGGACATCAGGCACCCAGAAAAGCAACCCAAGTCTTCGAAAGGAGGTAGGAAAAAATATAAAAGACAAAAAAAGAGACAAAAGAGGGAGGGATGGAGTTCTGTCCCGGGAAGGGAGTCTTAAAAAGAGAGAAGTTTCCAAACACCAGGAAACCTTCTCACTGCTGAATCTGTGCTGAGCCTTGGAAGCACAGAGGGCAACATAACAGGGAGGAAAAATAAATAAACAATTAAAACCTGCAGATTGCGAGCCCTACGGTAACTCCCCCAGCGGGGAAGCAGCGCAGATGCCTGCACACGCCACTAGCAAGCGGGGGCTGGGCAGGGAGGTGCGGCGCGGGCTGCATTGCTTAGAGTAAGGATCTGGCCTAAATACCCCGAGCGCTATCTGAGCGAAATAATTTGGGCTAGCAAACCAGACTGTGGGATATCTACCACGGGAAAAGCCAGCCCTAACCTAAGACACGGCCAGGCCCGCACACGGAACAAAGGACTGAACAGAGATAGCCGGCTGCAGACCATCCCCCTCCAGTGACAGGCAGCCAGAGCCAGCAGGGGGCAATCACAGCCCCAGAGAGACATTATCTATAAAACTGTAAGCCGGCTTTTTTGCTAACTAAAACTTCTTGGGGGTCTGGATGGTCAACATCCACCTGAGAAGGTGCGCCGGTTGTACACCTAGATAACCGAGCTGCGGGGAGGCAATAAGTCGCAGCAATCATGCTCGCCAAACACCTCATCACCTGAGCTGCTCAGACCTGGGAAAGGCACAAAACACAGGCCCAACCGAGTCTGCACCTCTGAGGACTACCAGAGTGCCTGAACCTGAGCGGCTTGGACCCGGGAGTTGCAAGCAGCCCAGGGCCGGCCACGGATGGTTCCTGGCAGAGCAACCTAGAGCCAGAGCACTGTGGGCAGGGAGGCAACATGTGCCGTGAGCAGGGGCAGACCCAGTGTGGCTGAGGCACTGCAAGCACAGGCCACTGTTATTTGTTTGCAGCGTCCCTCCCTCCCCACAGTGTGACTGAACAAGTGAGCCTAAAAAAAAAAAAAAAGTGTCCACCACTGTCCCCTTTGTGTCAGGGAGAAACCAGACACTGAAGAGACCAGCAAACAGAAGAAGCTATAACAGAGGGAACCGCCTTGGAAGCTACAGGCAATAGATTAAACCCTGTGGTTAGTACCGACTACATAAGAAGGGGCCTATAAATCTTGAGAAATATAAGTCGGACCAAGGAACTAGCCAAAAATGAACTGACCCCACAATACTCACAACAAAACCAGAGAAAGTCCTAGATATATTTTTACTATTTTTACGATCATTCTTTCTTTCTTTTTTTAAATTTTTAAAAAATTTTAACTTTTCTATTATTCCTTTAATTTTCACTTTTATAACCTACTATTACTTTTCAAAAAAAAAGACCTTATTTTTTTAAAGCAAACTTCATATATATATTTTTTATAATTTTTGTGACCTTGTTTTTTTTCTTTTTTCTTTTCTTTAACATTGTATTTTTGAAATTCCAATCTCTACTCTAGATTTTTAATTTTAGCTTTTTGGTATTTGTTATCAATTGTGTACGTATTTATTTTTATAATTTTTGTGACTTTTTTTTTCTCTCTCTTTCTTTCTCTTCTTCTTTTATATAACATTGTATATCTGAAATTCCAAACTCTACTCTAGATTTTTAATTTATGCTTTTTGGTAGTTGTTATCAATTTTGTACTTACATTTTCTTTATAATTTTTGCGACATTGTTTTTGTTTGTTTGTTTGTTTTTCTCTCTTTCTTTTTCTTCTTCTTTTTTTTAACATTATATTTTTGAAATTCCAAACTCTACTCTAGATGTTTAACTTTTGCTTTTGATATTTGTTGTCAATTTTGTACCTATATTTTCTTTATAATTTTTGCGACTTTGTTTGTTTGTTTTCTCTTTCTTTTCCTTCTTCTTTTCTTTAACATTGTATTTTTGAAATTCCAAACTCTACTCTAAATGTTTAATTTTTGCTTTTATGTATTTGTTACCAATTTTGTACCTTTAAGAACCCAATCTTCAGGACCCATTTTTCACTAGGGAGCGAGATTACTGGCTTGACTGCTCTCTCTCCCTTTGGACTCTCCTTTTTCTCCACCAGATCGCCTGTGTCTCCTCTCTAACCCCTCTCTACTCTACCCAACTCTGTGAATTTCTGTGTGTTCCAGACAGTGGAGAACACTTAGGGAACTTATTACTGGCTGGATCTGTCTCCCTCCTTTTCATTTCCCCCTTTTATCCTCCTGGCCACCTCTGTCTCCTTCCTCCTCCTTCTCTTCTCTGTATAACTCCGCCAACATCTCTGAGCAGTCCAGGTGTGGAGTGCACATAAGGAAGTGACTACTGGCTAGCCCACTCTCTCCTCTATTGATTCCACCTCACCTCATTCGGGTCACCTCTAACTCCCTCCTCCCTCTTCTTTTCTCCATGTAACGCTGTGAACCTCTCTGGGTGACCCTCACAGTGGAGAAACTTTTCATCTTTAATGCAGATGTTTTATCAATGGTGCTGTATAGAAGGAGAAGTTTTGAAACTACTGTAAAAATCAGACTGATAACTGGAAGCAGGAGGCTTAAGTCCAAACCCTGACTCCAGGGAACTCCTGACTCCAGGAATCATTAATTGACAGGAGCTCATCAAACGCCTTCATACATACACTGAAACCAAGCACCACACAAGAGCCAACAAGTTCCAGGGAAAGACATACCAAGCAAATTCTCCAGCAACATAGGAACACAGCCCTGAGCTCCAAGACACAGGCTGCCCAAAGTCACCCCAAAGCCATAGACATCTCATAACTCACTACTGGACACTTCATTGCACTCCAGAGAGAAGAAATCCAGCTCCACCCACCACAGCACCGACACAAGCTTCCCTAACCAAGAAACCTTGACAAACCACCTGGACAAACCCACACATAGTGAGCAAACGCCACAATAAAGAGAACTCCACAAACTGCCAGAATACAGAAAGGACATGCCAAACTCAGCAATTTAAACAAGATGAAGAGACAGAGGAATACCCAGCAGATAAAGGAACAGGATAAATGCCCACCAAACCAAACAAAAGAGGAAGAGATAGGGAATCTACCTGATAAAGAATTCTGAATAATGATGGTGAAATTGATCCAATATCTTGAAATCAAAATGGAATCACAGATAAATAGCCTGGAGACAAGGACTGAGAAGATGCAAGAAAGGTTTAACAAGGACCTAGAAGAAATAAAAGAGAGTCAATATATAATGAATAATGCAATAAATTAAATCAAAAACACTCTGGAGGCAACAAATAGTAGAATAACAGAGGCAGAAGATAGGATGGGTGAATTAGAAGATAGAATGGTAGAAATAAATGAATCAGAGAGGAAAAAAGAAAAACGAATGAAAAGAAATGAGGACAATCTCAGAGACCTCCAGGACAATATTAAACGCTACAACATTCGAATCATAGGGGTCCCAGAAGAAGAAGACAAAAAGAAAGACCATGAGAAAATACTTGAGGAGATAATAGTTGAAAACTTCCCTAAAATGGGGAAGGAAATAATCACTCAAGTCCAAGAAACCCAGAGACTCCCAAACAGGATAAACCCAAGGCAAAACACCCCAAGACATATATTAATCAAATTAACAAAGATCAAACACAAAGAACAAATATTAAAAGCAGCAAGGGAAAAACAACAAATAACACACAAGGGAATTCCCATAAGGATAACAGCTGATCTTTCAATAGAAATTCTTCAAGCCAGGAGGGAATGGCAAGACATACTTAAAGTGATGAAAGAAAATAACCTACAGCCCAGATTATTGTACCCAGCAAGGATCTCATTCAAATCTGACAGAGAAATCAAAAGCTTTACAGACAAGCAAAAGCTGAGAAATTCAGCACCACCAAACCAGTTCTCCAACAAATACTAAAGGATATTCTCTAGACAGGAAACACAAAAACGGTATATAAATTCAAACTCAAAACAATAAAGTAAATGACAATGGGATCATACTTATCAATAATTACCTTAAATGTAAATGGGTTGAATGCCCCAACCAAAAGACAAAGACTGGCTGAATGGATACAAAAATAAGACCCCTATATATGCTGTCTACAAGAGACCCACCTCAGAACAGGGGACACCTACAGACTGAAAGTGAAGGGCTGGAAAAAGATATTCCATGCAAATAGGGACCAAAAGAAAGCAGGAGTAGCAATACTCATATCAGATAAAATAGACTTTAAAACAAAGGCTGTGAAAAGAGACAAAGACGGTCACTACATAATGATCAAAGGATCAATCCAAGAGGAAGATATAACAATTATAAATATATATTCACCTAACACGGGAGCACTGCAATATGTACGAAAAATGCTAACAAGTATGAAAGGAGAAATTAACAATAACACAATAATAGTGGGAGACTTTAATACCCTACTCACACCTATGGATAGATCAACTAAACCGAAAATTAACAAGGAAACACAAACTTTAAATGATACAATATACCAGTTAGACCTAATTGATATGTATATGACATTTCACCCCAAAACAATGAATTTCACCTTTTTCTCAAGCACACATGGAACCTTCTCCAGGAGAGATCACATCCTGGGCCATAAATCTAGCCTTGGTAAATTCAAAAAATTGAAATCATTCCAAGCATCTTTTCTGACCACAATGCAGTAAGATTAGATCTCAATTACAGGAGAAAAACTATTAAAAATTCCAACATATGGAGGCTGAACAACACGCTGCTGAATAACCAACAAATCACAGAATAAATCAAAAAAGAAATCAAAATTTGCATAGAAACGAATGAAAATGAAAACAAAACAACCCAAAACCTATGGGACATTGTAAAATAAGTCCTAAGGGGAAAGTTCATAGCAATACAGGCATACCTCAAGAAACAAGAAAAAAGTCATATAAATAACCGAACTCTACACCTAAAGCAACTAGAAAAGGAGGAAATTAAGAACCCCAGGGTTAGTAGAAGGAAAGAAATCTTTAAAATTAGGGCAGAAATAAATGCAAAAGAAACAAAAGAGACCATAGCAAAATCAACAAAGCCAAAAGCTGGTTCTTTGAAAGGATAAATAAAATTGACAAACCTTTAGCCAGACTCATCAAGAAACAAAGGGAGAAAAATCAAATCAATAAAATTAGAAATGAAAATGGAGAGATCACAACAGACAACACAGAAATACAAAGGATCATAGACTACTATCAACAATTATATGCCAATAAAATGGACAACATGGAAGAAGTGGACAAATTCTTAGAAAAGTACAACTTTCCAAAACTGGACCAGGAAGAAATAGAAAATCTTAACAGACCCATCACAAGCATGGAAATTGAAACTGTAATCAAAAATCTTCCAGCAAACAAAAGCCCAGGTCCAGACGGAGTCACAGTTGAATTCTACCAAAAAATTTAGAGAAGAGCTAACACCTATCCTACTCAAACTCTTCCAGAAAATTGCAGAGGAAGGTAAACTTCCAAACTCATTCTATGAGCCCACCATCACCCTAATACCAAAACCTGACAAACATGCCACAAAAAAAGAAAACTACAGGCCAATATCACTGATGAACATAGGTGCAAAAATCCTTAACAAAATTTTAGCAATCAGAATCCAACAACACATTACAAAGATCATACACCATGACCAAGTGGGCTTTATCCCAGGGATGAAAGAATTCTTCAATATCCACAAATCAATCAATGTAATACACCACATTAACAAATTGAAAAATAAAAACCCTATGATTATCTCAGTAGATGCAGAGAAAGCCTTTGACAGAATTCAACATCCATTTATGATAAAAACTCTCCAGAAAGCAGGAATAGAAGGAACATACCTCAACATAATAAAAGATATATATGACAAACCCACAGCAAACATTATCCTCAATAGTGAAAAATTGAAAGCACTTCCTCTAAAGTCAGGAACAAGACAAAGGTGCCCACTGTCACCACTACTTTTCAACACAGTTTTGGAAGTTTTGGCCACAGCAGTCAGAGCAGAAAAAGTAAATAAAAGGAATCCAAATTGGGAAAGAAGAAGTAAAACTCTCACTGTTTGCAGATGACATGATCCTCTACATAGAAAACCCTAAAGACTCCACCAGAAAATTACTAGAACTAATCAATGATTATAGTAAAGTTACAGGATATAAAATCAACACACAGAAATCCCTTGCATTCCTATACACTAATAATGAGAAAATAGAAAGAGAAATTAAGGAAACAATTCCATTGACCATTGCGACGGAAAGAATAAAATACTTAGGAATATAACTACCTAAAGAAACTAAAGACCTATATATAGAAAACTATAAAACACTGGTGAAAGAAATCAAAGAGGACACTAATAGATGGAGAAATACACCATGTTCATGGATTGGAAGAATCAATATAAATAAAATGAGTATACTACCCAAAGCAATCTATAGATTCAATGCAATCCCTATCAAGCTACCAACGTTATTCTTCACAGAGCTATTTCACAAATTGTATGGAAATACATAAAACCTCGAATAGCCACAGGTATCTTGAGAAAGAAGAATGGAACTGGAGGAATCAACCTACCTGACTTCAGTCTCTACTACAAAGCCACAGTCATCAAGACAGTATGGTACTGGCACAAAGACAGAAATATTGATCAATGGAACAAAATAGAAAGCCCAGAGATAAATCCACACACATATGGACACCTTATCTTTGACAAAGGAGGCAAGAATGTACAATGGATTAAAGACAATCCCTTTAACAAGTGGTGCTGGGAAAACTGGTCAACCATTTGTAAAAGAATGAAACTAGAACACTTTCTAACACCATACACAAAAATAAACTCAAAATGGATTAAAGATCTCAACGTAAGACCAGAAACTATAAAACTCCTAGAGGGGAACATAGGCAAAACACTCTCTGACATACATCACAGCAGGATCCTCTATGACCCACCTCCCAGAATATTGGAAATAAAAGCAAAAATAAACAAATGGGACCTAATTAACCTTAAAAGCTTCTGCACATCAAAGGAAACTATTAGCAAGGTGAAAAGACAGCCTTCAGAATGGGAGAAAATAATAGCAAATGAAGCAACCGACAAACAACTAATCTCAAAAATATACAAGCAACTCCTACAGCTCAACTCCAGAAAAATAAACAACCCAGTCAAAAAATGGGCCAAAGAACTAAATAGACATTTCTCCAAAGAAGACATACAGATGGCTAACAAACACATGAAAAGATGCTCAACATCACTCATTATCAGAGAAATGCAAATCAAAACCACAATGAGGTAACATTTCACAGCAATCAGAATGGCTGCGATTCAAAAGTCTACAAATAATAAATGCTGGAGAGGGTGTGGAGAAAAGGGAACCCTCTTACACTGTTGGTGGGAATGCAAACTAGTACAGCCACTCTGGAGAACAGTGTGGAGATTCCTTAAAAAACTGGAAATAGAACTGCCTTATGATCCAGCAATCCCACTGCTGGGCATACACACTGAGGAAACCAGAATTGAAAAGAGACACATGTACCCCAATGTTCATCGCAGCATTGTTTATAATAGCCAGGACATGGAAGCAACCTAGATGTCCATCAGCAGATGAATGGATAAGAAAGCCATGGTACATATACACAATGGAGGATTACTAGCCATTAAAAAGAAAACATTTGAGTCAGTTCTAATGAGGTGGATGAAACTGGAGCCTATTATACAGAGTGAAGTAAGCCAGGAGGAAAAACAACAATACAGGATAATAATGCATATATATGGAATTTAGAAATATGGTAAAAATAACCCTGTGTATGAGACAGCAAAAGATACACTGATGTATAGAACAGTCTTATGGACTCTATGGGAGAAGGAGAGGGTGGGAAGATTTGGGAGAATGGCATTGAAACATGTAAAATATCATGTATGAAACGAGATGCCAGTCCAGGTTCGATGCACGATACTGGATGCTTGGGGCTAGTGCACTGGGATGACCCAGAGGGATGGTATGGGGAGGGAGGAGGGAGGAGGGTTCAGGATGGGGAACACATGTATACCTATGACAGATTCATTTTGATATTTGGCAAAACTAATACAATTACATAAATTTTAAAAATAAAATTAAAAAACAAACAAACAAACAAAAAAGTCTACAAGCAATAAATGCTGGAGAGGGTGTGGAGAAAAGGGAACCCTCTTACACTGTTGGTGGGAATGCAAACTAGTACAGCCACTATGGAGAACAGTGTGGAGATTCCTTCAAAAACTGGAAATAGAACTGCCTTATGATCCAGCAATCCCACTGCTGGGCATACACACTGAGGAAACCAGAAGGGAAAGAGACACGTGTACCCCAATGTTCATTGCAGCACTGTTTATAATAGCCAGGACATGGAAGCAACCTAGATATCCATCAACAGATGAATGGATAAGAAATCTGTGGTACATATAGACAATGGAGTATTACTCAGCCATTAAAAAGAATACATTAGAGTCACTTCTAATGAGGTGGATGAAACTGGAGCCTATTATACAGAGTGAAGTAAGCCAGAAAGAAAAACACCAATACAGTATACTAACGCATATATATATATGGAATTTAGAAAGATGGTAACAATAACCCTGTGTACGAGACAGCAAAAGAGACACTGATGTATAGAACAGTCTTTTGGACTCTGTGGGAGATGGAGAGGGTGGGATGATTTGGGAGAATGGCATTGAAATACGTATAATATCATATATGGAACGAGTCACCAGTCCAGGTTCGATGCACAATACTAGATTATTGGGGCTGGTGCACTGGGACGACCTAGAGGGATGGTATGGGGAGGGAGGAGGGAGGAGGGTTCAGGATGGGGAACACATGTATATCTGTGGCGGATTCATTTCGATATTTGGCAAAACCAATACAATATTGTAAAGTTTAAAAATAAAATTAAAAAAAAAAGAAAAGAAAGAATAGATATGCAATGTTAAAAAGAGGTGATGAAGAAGATTTATATACATTATAGATTGACTGCAAGGGGAAAAGAACAGTAGGAAAGGCAAACAAAGGAACTGATGTAAAAAATATAATAGGTTTTTAAAAATTAAAATTATAAAAAAAGAAAAAAATGAAGAAGAAAGGAAAAAAAAAAGTAAACTCCAGAGAACTGCAAAAACCCAACATAGAGGTGGTTGTTTATAGCAACAATAAAAGGTGTGACTGAATATACACATGTACATATACCCCCATAAGCAAAATAAAAACAGGCTACCAAAACTAAAGTACAATATTTTGACCTGGTGAATAAAGGAAAGCAAAAATTATATCAAACATTTAAGAAGAAAATTAACTAAAGCACAAACTGGAAGACAAAACTAAAGCAAGGTGCCAGTTGGGGAGTAAAGCAATGGAAACAAAACTAACAAATATGTTGAGAAAAAAGGAAAGAAAGAAAAGAAAGAATATATATGCAAAGTTAAATAGAGATACATTAAGAAGATTTATATACATTAAACATTAGCTGCAAGGGGAAAAGAACAGTAGGAAAAGCAAACAAAGGAATAAATGTAGAAAACATAGTAATAGGTTTAAAATTAAAGTTAGAAAAAGAAAAAAAGGAAAATTCTACAGAACTGTGAAAGCCCAACGTAGAGGCAGAGGTTTATAACAACAATAAAAAATATGACTGAGGGGGAAAAAAAGGCTCAAAAGCTTAATTAGATTTCATAGCGCCAATAAAATCGCCAAGTACAACATGGGGGGAAGGAAAAGAAAAAAAAAATCCAAAAGAATCTAAAGCAGTCAAAACATAATAATAATACATGTTTTTCTTGAGTCTCTGCTCTCAGAGTCCTTTCCCTCACTGGGAGTCACAGTCCACCTCACCTCCCTAGGATGCCCTCCAACACTGTGCTGATCTCTGGACCTGTTGTGGGAGCAGCTCAGATTCTAATCTGGTCCTAATCCTGTGTGTTCTTGCCTCCACTGTCCACAGATAACAGAACTAGTGTGTTTTCTTTTGTAGGAGCACTCAATGTCCTTTTACATATTCCATAGACACAGTCTACTTAGTTGATCATGTGGATTTAACCTACAGCTTGTACAGTTGGTGGGAAGATTTTGAATCTTCCTTAGCCACACTGCTCCTGGGTTTCAATTGTGGTTTTATTTCCACCTCTGCTTTGGATTGTCCACTGGGGATTGCTCCTGAGGCTGCCCCAGAGGGCTTGAGTTTGCCCCTGTGAGGGCCAGGTGTGGAGGTGGTGAAGCTGCTTGGGTTGCAGAGGTTCTGGCAGCAACAGATACTCAGGGCAACTGGCAGCTAGGGCAACAGGAAATATAGTGCTCTAGAAGGGTATAGAAACCAGTATTGGCCAATATGTTCCAGTATTCTTGCCTAGAGACCGCCCCCCCTCCCCCCGACAGAAGCCTGGAAGGCCACAGTCCACAGGGTCTCAAAGAGCTGGACACGACTGAAGCAACCTTATGCTATAGATGCTGGATATTTTTGCCTGTGGCAGCTCTGCTTCCATGAGAGCTGAGCATGAAGATGGCATGGCTGCTTGGCTTGTGAGGATCCTGGTGGCACAAAGTGTGCAGGGACATGGACTGCCTCCGCCCCAGGAGTTATGGCCCTATCATAGTCTTTTTTCAAGCCTCTTGTAGCTTGCGACCAGATCAGAAGGTCTCTTTGGCCAGTCTTTATCTGTAGCTCCACCCATTCAGGCACATAGAGGGTCCCCCCGTGACTGGGGTCCTACTCTGTAGTTCAGTGCATCAGTCACTTAATGGAGTACCTTTGGTGGGGTCCTACTCTGTAGTTTAGTGCTTTAGGCATTTGATGGGCAGCCTCTTTATGGTTCAGCTGCTAGTGTTACCAAAAGCTGGGGTGATGGCTCCACCCCAATGCGTGACTCAGCAATATCGCCTTGTTTCCATGACTGCCCAGCTTTCCTCCACAGGTATTTCCTCCCTCACATCCCCTCGATTGGTCTCTGCAGTCAACAGCAGCCCTCGCCCTGGGATTGCTCCACAATCCCTGAACTCCAGGTCCCAGCCACTGCACCTTCCAGGCGACCAGCCTCTCTGTCCAGGGTATGTATGGCTGTGACAAGGACTATCTGATTCTCATTCAATTTAGGCTGACACAGATCAGCTGTTTCACTCTCAACCTCACATGTTTCTCCTCTGACTCAGTTGCCCTGATATGGGGATCAGACCCCTGCTTCAATTCTCCCACCTGCTGAAGGCAGGTCCAGTCCTACTCACACTCTTATTTTCTCCCCATAGTTCCTTCGTCCTACCGAGTTTTGCATGGTTCTGTATATTCTTTTCCACTGGGCAGGTACTCCTGTCCGCTCTCAGCTGGTGTTCTGCATGCACTTCTGTGTCTGAGGGTGTATTCCTGATGTATCCATGGAGAGACATGTACTCCACGTCCACCTACTCCTCCGCCCTCTTGTTCTCAAGAGTTTATATTTTAACATAATCCAACTTTCATCCAAGTGGACTGTTACTTCTAGTCTGCATTTGTACCTCATTGCAGCAAAATTACAGTGAAACATCTGCTTTCCACCCACTGTGTTCATTTATTATAAACAATAACTTATGGCTGGTAGTACTGATATTCCTCTCAATATAGCAATTCCAAAATAAGATCTAGAGTTTAATTTTGAATGACACTTGAAGAGTAGTGTAATCTAAAGTGATTTTCTGTTAATACATAGGCTCTCATGTTAAAACCTTTATGCTTTTGGTAGATGTTAATTGTTCTGTTACTCTGGAATATTTATTCCTTTAAATTTTATGATGTTTCCTTCACCAAGATTATATAATCCTTTTTTATTATTGAAAAGAATCATAATTATGCAAATGATTATATTCAAGGAGACAAGCAGCAATTAACTGTGGAAGATAGGCTGTTACTGTAAGAATTGTGTTCACACTGAATGGAGTTGGATTTTTCTTAAAATAAACCTTTAATAAGAAAATTCAGTTGGTACAGATTTTAAAGTCAAGCAGTTCAGTGAGACTGGTTTGTACTCTTCCCATAGTAGTTTTGCATTTTAATATTTATAGTTTTCTTTTACTCTAGTATGCTTTTAGCTCTTGCCTTATTAAAAATGGCTGCTTCAGCAAGTAAGAAATATTTGTGGAAAATAATCTCACTCACTCTCTTTATTATTAAGAAAATTAGGCAATAATAACCATCTTACAGATTTTTTAAAACCTAAATGTGTTTGTTTTTATTTATAGCTTTTCTAAAATTAAAATTTTGTTTTCATTGTGATCCTTCAACATGCATTGAGCCAAAATTTCCCTTGGGTCTATTTTTTGGTACTGAATTGCACACAGAAGGAAGGGCTTTTACTGCTTTAAGTGGTGAGGCTTCATTTACTGCATTTCTTTTGCTTCTGTCACTGTTCAAAGGGTCCAATAAGACTTAGAGGTGGTTTTAACATATGTTTAAAATTTCAGATTTATTTGAGTTTAATTACTTTTCTTTGTATTTTTTAAAACTCAAGTATACACAAAGAATATAAAATATTACATTAGCTTCAGGTGTGGATCATAATGATTTGGCATTTATATACATTTCAAAATGGTTACCATAATAAGTCTAATTACCATTTGTCACTATATAAAGTTACTATTACTAAAATATTATTGAGTAAGAGAAGACTCTATACGTGGACATAACCAGATGGTCAACACCGAAATCAGATTGATTATATTCTTTGCAGCCAAAGATGGAGAAGCTCTATACAGTCAGCAAAACAAGACCAGGAGCTGTCTGTGGCTCAGACCATGAACTCCTTATTGCCAAATTCAGGCTTAAATTGAAGAAAGTAGGGAAAACCACTAGACCATTCAGGTATGATCTAAATCAAATCCCTTATGATTATACAGTGAAAGTGAGAAATAGATTTAAGGGCCTAGATCTGATAGAGTGCCTGATGAACTATGGAATGAGGTTCGTGACACTGTACAGGAGACAGGGATCAAGACCATCCCCATGGAAAAGAAAGGCAAAAAAGGAAAATGGCTGTCAAGGGAGGCCTTACAAATAGTTGTGAAAAGAAGAGCAGTGAAAAGCAAAGGAGAAAAGGAAAGATATAAACATCTGAATGCAGAGTTCCAAAGAATAGCAAGAAGAGATAAGAAAGCCTTCTTCAGCAATCAATGCAAAGAAATAGAGGAAAACAACAGAATGGGAAAGACTAGAGATCTCTTCAAGAAAATCAGAGATACCAAAGGAACATTTCATGCAAAGATGGGCTTGATAAAGGACAGAAATGGTATGGACCTAACAGAAGCAGAAGATATTAAGAAGAGGTGGCAAAAATACACAGAACTATAAAAAAAAAAAAAAAAAAGATCTTCACGACCCAGATAATCACTATGGTGTGATCACTGACCTAGAGCCCAGACATCCTGGAATGTGAAGACAAGTGGGCCTTAGAAAGCATCACTACGAACAAAGCTAGTGGAGGTGATAGAACTCTAGTTGAGCTATTCCAAACCCTGAAAAATGATGTGTGAAAGTGCTGCACTCAGTATGCCAGCAAATTTGGAAAACTCAGCAGTGGCCACAGGACTGGAAAAGGTCAGTTTTCATTCCAATCCCAAAGAAAGGCAATGTCAAAGAATGTGCAAACTACCACACAATTGCACTCATCTCACATGCTAGTAAAGTAATGCTCAAAATTCTCCAAGCCAGGCTTCAGCAATATGTGAACCGTGAACTTCCTGATGTTCAAGCTGGTTTTAGAAAAGGCAGAGGAACCAGAGATCAAATTGCCAACATCTGCTGGATCATCGAAAAAGCAAGAGAGTGCCAGAAAAACATCTATTTCTGCTTTATTGACTATGCCAAAGCCTTTGACTGTGTGGATCACAATAAACTGGAAAATTCTGAAAGAGATGGGAATATCAGACCACCTGACCCGCCTCTTGAGAAATCCGTATGCAGGTCAGGAAGCAACAGTTAGAACTGGACATGGAACAACAGACTGGTTCCAAATAGGAAAAGGAGTCCATCAAGGATGTATATTGTCACCCTGTTTATTTAACTTATATGCAGAGTACATCATGAGAAACACTGGACTGGAAGAAACACAAGCTGGAATCAAGATTGCTGGGAGAAATATCAATAACCTCAGATATGCAAATGACACCACCCTTATGGCAGAAAATGAAGAGGAACTAAAAGCCTCTTGATGAAAGTGAAAGTGGAGAGTGAAAAAGTTGGCTTAAAGCTCAACATTCAGAAAACGAAGATCATGGCATCTGTTCCCATCACTTCATGGGAAATAGATGGGGAAACAGTGGAAACAGTGTCAGACTTTATTTCTTGGGGCTCCAAAATCACTGCAGATGGTGACTGCAGCCATGAAATTCAAAGATGCTTACTCCTTGGAAGGAAAGTTATGACCAATCTAGATAGCATATTCAAAAGCAGAGACAGTACTTTGCCAACAAAGGTCCGTCTAGTCAAGGCTATGGTTTTTCCTGTGGTCGTGTATGGATGTGAGAGTTGGACTGTGGAGAAGGCTGAGCACTGAAGAATTGATGCTTTTGAACTGTGGTGTTGGAGAAGACTCTTGAGAGTCCCTTGGACTGCAAGGAGATCCAACCAGTCCATTCTGAAGGAGATCAGCCCTGGGATTTCTTTGGAAGGAATGATGCTAAAGCTGAAACTGCAGTACTTTGGCCACCTCATGCGAAGAGTTGACTCATTGGTAAAGACTCTGATGCTGGGTGGGATTGGAGGCAGGAGGAGAAGGGGACGACAGAGGATGAGCTGGCTGGATGGCATCACTGACTCGATGGACGTGAGTGTGAGTGAACTCCGGGTGTTGGTGATGGACAGGGAGGCCTGGCGTGCTGCGATTCAATGGGTTGTAAATAGTCGGACGTGACTGAGTGACTGATCTGATCTGATCTGATATTCACTATACATTACTTCCCCGTGACTTTTTTTTTTTTAATAAATGGAAGTTTGTACCTTTTAATTTCCTTCACCTATTATTTGTCCCCACCCAACCTCAGTCAGCTTACCTTCTGGTAACCAAGTTTCTTTTTTGTACAGTATGTATGAACCCATTTTGGTTCTGTTCACCTCGTTCATTTTGCAGAATTCACATAAAAGCCTTTTGCTGTCTGACATTTCATTTAGCATAATACTCTCTAGACCAGCAGTCCCCAAACATTTTGGCACTAGGGACTGGTTTCATGGAATACAGTATTTCCATGAACTGAGGGAGGAAGAGTTTCGGGGTACATTGCAAGTGATGGGGAGTGATGGGTAGTGACAGATGAAGCTTTGCTTGCTCACCCACTGCTCTCCTCCTACTTTGCAGCCCGGTTTCTAACAGGGCATGGACCAGAACCTGTCTGCATCCTGGGGGTTGGGAATACCTGCTGTAGATGCTGGAGGAGGTCATGGCAACCCAGCCCAGTATCCTTGCCTGGAGAATACCATGGACAGAGGAGCCTGGCGGGCCCTAGTTCATAGGGTCAAAAAGAGTTGGACATGATTAAAGCAACTTAGCACACACGCAGGCTCTAGGTCACACATTTTATTGCAGGTGTAGATTTCATTCTTATTTATGGCTCAGTAATGTTCCATTGTACATATGTGCTACATCTTCATTAATTCACCTGTTTATGAACATTTAGGTTACTTCCACATTTTGGTTATGGTAAATAATGCTGCAGTGAACATTTGGGTGCATGTATATTTTTGAATTAGTGTTTCTATTGTCTTTGGATACTGTATTGCTCTCATCCTATTTGTGATGCCAATTGTCTCGCTGTTCACACTGTCCACACTGTTTGTTGAATGCAAGATAGGTAAAGTATGAGTTAAGAGGCTGGTAGGAGACTCGAGGGGCCTTAAGAACTGAAGATATGTTTATTCTCTTCTGACTGGCACTGCAGCCACAACACAGCCTCTCTCCTGGATGACATACAGCCATAACAGCAGCCACACCGTAACCAAAACATAGTCATAACAGAGCTATAACATAGCATCATATAGTGTAAGCATGATGTCGCTCCAATGTAGCCACAATGCAGCAACATCCAGGGCTTTCATGGTGAGGTTTATACAGGCGTACTGCACAAAACAGCTCCTGACAAGGTGAGTACCTCATGACCAAGCAAATACTTTGTGATCAGGCGAGTTCCTTGTGATGCACATGCACAGTGTTTTAAGTGATCTCAGCTGTTGCATAAACATTATTTACAAAACATGGAGCAAGAGCGAGAAGCTGTTGAGATAGACTAACCATGCCATCTTGGCTAATTTGCTCTTTCTCTACAGATACATACCTAGGAAAGGAATTCCTAGAACCATTGTCATTCTGTGTTTAAAGTTTTGAGGAACCTCCACCATTTTCCATAGTTGTTGCACCAATTTACATTCTGACCAACAGTGTAGGAGAGTTCCTTTTTCTTCACAACCTCACCAGCATTTATTATTTGTTGTCTTTTTGACAATAGTCATTCTCACAGGTATGAGGTGATGTGTCATTGTGGTTTTGATTTTCATTTCTCTGAAAAAGTGCTGTTAGGCATCTTTTTATGTACCTGTTGGCCATCTCTATGTCTTCTTTGGAAAAATGTCTATTCAGGTCCTCTGCCCATGTATAAAATTAGATTGCTTCATTTTTGACATTGAGTTGTATGAATTCGTTGTATATTTTGGATGGTAACCCCTTACCAGATGTATCATTTGCATATATCTTCTCCCAATCAATAGATTGCCTTTTCATTTTGTTGACTGCCTTTTCATTTTGTTGATAGTTTCCTTCACCATGCAAAAGCTTATTAGTTTGCCATGGGTATTATGATAGGAATATATTAAATATTTAGATTGCTTTAGGTAGTCTGGGCATATTAATAAAATTAATTCTTCTAATTAATGAACATGTTATGACTTTTCATTTATTTATATCATCTAAACTTTCCTTCATCAATATCTTAATAATTTTCAGAGTACAAGTGTTTTACCCACTTAGTTAAATTTGTTAGATATTTATTTCTTTTTGATGAAATTATAAATGGGATATTTTTCTTCAATTCTCTTTTTCATAGCTTATTATTAGTTTAGATTAATTTTGTATCCTGTAACTTTGCTGAATTCATTTAGTAGCTGTACATATTTTGATGGAATGATTTCATTATTTTATCCTTTACTATTTTCTATACATAATATTATGGAGAAGGAAATAGCAAGCCACTCCAATATTCTTGCCTGGAGGATCCCATGAACAGAGGAACCTGTCAGGCTACGGTCCATAGGGTAATACAGAACTGGACACAACTGTAGCAACTTAGCCTGCACACATACATAATATCAAGTCATCTGTAGATAGAGATTTTTATTTTTTCCTTTCCAATTTGGATGACTTTTATTTCTTTTCATTGCTTAATTGCTCTAGTTCAGTTCAGTTCAGTTCAGTCACTCATTTGTGTCTGACTCTTTGCAATCCCATGGACTGAGCCATGCAAGGCTTCCCTGTTCATCACTAAATCCTGGAGCTTACTCAAACTCATGTTCATCGAGTCAGTGATGCCATCCAACCATCTCATCCACTGTCATCCACTTCTCCTCTGGCCTTCAATCTTTCACAGCATCAGGGTCTTTTCCAATGAGTCAGTTCTTCCCATTAGGTAGTGAAAGTATTGGAGCTTCATGTTCAGTATCAGTCCTTGCAATGAATATTCATGACTGATTTCCTTTAGGATTGACTGGTTGGATCTTCTTGCAGTCCAAGGGATTCTCAAGAGTCCTCTCCAACATCACAGTTCAAAAGCATCAATTTTTCAGCTCTCAGCTTTCTTTATAGTCCAACTGTCACATCTGTACATGATTACTGGAAAAACTATACCTTTAACTAGATGGACCTTTGTTGGCAAAGTAATGTCTCTGCTTTTTAATATGCTGTCTAGTCTGGTCATAACTTTTCTTCCAAGGAGCAAGTGTCTTTTAATTTCATGGTTGCAGTCACCATCTGCAGTGATTTTAGAACCCCCCCCCCCCAAATAAAGTCAATCACTGTTTCCATTGTTTGCCCATTTGCAATGAAGTGATGGGACAGGATGCCATGACCTTAGTTTTCTGAATGTTGAGTTTTAAACCAAGTTTTTCAATCTCCTTTTCCACTTTCATCAAGAGGCCCTTTAGTTCTCTTTCCCTTTCTGCCATAAGGGTGGTATCATCTGCATGTCTGAGATTATTGATATTCCTCCCAGCACTCTCAATTCCAGCTTGTGCTTCATCCAGCCTGACATTTTGCATGATGTACTATGCATATAAGTTAAATAAGCACAGTGACAATATACAACCTTGATATACTCCTTTCCTGATTTGGGACCAGGCTGTTGTTCCATGTCCAGATCTAACTGTTGCTTCCTGAATTCATACAGATTTCTCAGGAGGTATGTCAGGTGGTCTGGTATTTCCATCACTTTAAGAATTTTCCACAGTTTTTTGTGATCCACACAGTCAAAGGCTTTGACATAATCAATAAAGCAGAAATAGATGATTTTCTGGAACTCTCTTGCTTGATATCTGGTTCCTCTGCCTTTCCTAAATCCTTCATGTACTGTTGAAGCCTGGGTTGGAGAATTTTATGCATTACTTTGCTAGTGTGTGAGATGAGTGCAATTGTACAATAGTTTGAACATTATTTGGCATTGCCTTTTTTTGGGATCAGAATGAAAACTGACCTTTTCCAGTCCTCTGGCCACTGCTGAGTTTTCCAAATATGCTGGCATATTGAGTTGAGTTCAGCACTTTCACAGCATCATCTTTTAGGATTTGAAAGAGCTCAACCGGTATTCCATCACCTCCACTAGCTTTGATCTTAGTGATATTTTGTAAGGCCCACTTGGCTTTGTTTACCAGGATATCTGGCTCTACACGAGTGAGCACACCATCATGGTTAGCTGGGTCACAAGGTCTTTTTTTGTATAGTTCTTCTGTGTAGTCTTTCCACCTCTTCTTAATATCTTCTGCTTCTCTTAGGTCCATACCATCTCTGTCCTTTATTGTGCTCATCTTTGCATGAAATATTCCCTTGGTATCTCTAATTTTCTTGAATAGATTTCTAGTCTTTCCCATTCTATTATTTTCCTCTATTTCTTTGCATTGACTACTGAAGAAGGCTTTCTTATCTCTATTTGCTACTCTTTGGAACTCTGCATTCAAATGGGTATATTTTTCCTTTTCTCATTTACTTTTAGCTTCTCTTCTTTTCTCAGCTATTTGTAAGGCCTCCTCAGATAACCGTTTTGCCTTTTTGCACTTCTTTTTCTTAGAGATAGTCTCGATCACTCCCTGTTGTACAGTGTTAAAACCCTCCGTCCATAGTTCTTCAGGCACTCTGTCTATCAGATCTAATCCCTTGAACCTATTTGTCACTTCCACTATATAATCATAAGGGATTTGATTTAGGTCATACCTGAATGGTCTAATGGTTTTACCTACTTTTTTCAATTTAAGTCTGTATTTGGCAATAAGAAGTTCATGATTACATGGGAGCCACAGTCAGTTCCCAGTCTTGTTTTTGCTGACTGTATAGAGCCTCTCCATCTTTGGCTACAAAGAATATAATCAATCTGATTTCAGTATTGACCATCTGGTGATGTACATGTGTAGAGTCTTTTCTTGTGTTGTTGGAAGAGGCTGTTTGCTATGACCAGTGTGTTCTCTTGACTAAACTCTATTAGCCTTTCACCTGCTTCGTTTTATACTCCAAGGCCAAATTTGCCCGTTTTTCCAGGTATCTCTTGACTTCCTACTTTTGTGTTCCAGTCCCCTATAATGAAAAGGACATCTCTCTCTCTCTTTTTTTTTTTTTTAGTGTTAGTTCTAAGAGGTCTCGTAGGTCTTCATAGAACTGTTCAACTTCAGCTTCTTCAGCCTTACTGGTGAAGCATAGACTTGGATTAGCATGATATTGAATAATTTGCCTTGGAAATGAACAGAGATTATTCTGTCGTTTTTGAGATTGCATCCAAGTACTGCATTTCGGACCCTTTTGTTGACCATGATGGCTACTACATTTCTTCTAAAGGATTCCTACCCACAGTAGTAGATATAATGGTCATCAGAGTTAAATTAGCACATTCCAGTCCAGTTTAGTTCACTGATTCCTGAAATGTCGATGTTCACTCTTGCCATCTTCCGTTTGACCACTTCCAATTTCCCTTGATTCATAGACCTAACATTCTAGGTTCCTATGGATTATTGCTCTTTACAGCATTGGACTTTACTTCCATCACCCATCACATCCACAACTGAGTGCTGTTTCTGTTTCACCTCCATCACTTCATTCCTTTTGTAGTTATTTCACCACTGATCTCCCTTAGCATATTGGGCACCTACCAACCTGGGGAATTCATCTTTCAGTCTCCTCTCTTTTTGCCTTTTCATGCTGTTCATGGGATTCTCAAGGCAAGAATACTGAATTGGTTTGTCATTGCTCTTGTTAAGACTTCTATATTGAATAAAAGTGGTAAGAGTTGTTTGGTATTCTTGACTTGCTTCTGATCTTAGATGAAAAGCTTTCAGCTTTTCTCCATTGAGCATAATGTTAGCTGTGGGCTTGTCGTGTATTGGCTTTTATTATGTTGAGTTAGTCCCTCTATACTGACTTGAAAAATTTTATGATAAATGGATGTTGGATTTTATTAAATGCTTTTTCTGTATCTAATAAGATTATCACACATTTTATATATTTAGTCTTATTAATATGGGTTTATTACATTGGTTGTTTTGTGGATGTTTGTCTATCCTTTCTTCCATGGAATAAATCCCACTTGGCCATGGTGTATGATGCTTTTATTGTATCATTGAATTCAGTTTGCTAATATTCCATTGAGGATTTCTGCATCTATGTTCATTAGAGATATTGCCTCATTTTTTGTATCTGATGTCTTTCTGGTTTTGGTATCAGGGTAGTGCTGACCTTGTAAAATAAGTTAGGAAGCATTCCTTCATCTTCTATTTTTGTAATAGTTTGAGAAGACTAGACTTTAACTCTTCTTTAAATAGTAGGTAGAATTCACCAGCACAGATTATTTTGTAACTCAACAAACCTGGATCCAATTCCTGCTATTTTCACTTATTTTAACTCCATGCACACATGTGTGTGCTAAGTCACTTCAGTTGTATCTGACTCTTTGTGACTTTATGGACTGTAGCCAACCAAGCTCCCCTGGCCATGGGATTCTGCAGGCAGGAATAGTGGAGTGGGTTGCCATGCCCTCCTCCAGTGTATTTTGCTGGACCAGGAATCTAACCTGCATCTCTTGTGTTTCCTGTGTTGGCAGGAAAGTTCTTTATTTATGTAGCCTTGGGCAGATTACTTAACCTCTTTGAGTCTCAGTGTGTTCATTTGCATAAAGGCTTTAATAACAGAACCTGCTTCATGAAAATTAACTAGGTTAATCCAGGTTTAGCATAGTGTCAAGAACATAGTAAGTACGCACATTGATAACTGCTGCTATTATTTCCTGTGTGTGCTAAGTCGCTCAGTTGTGTCTGACTCTTTGCGACCTTATGGACTGTAGCCCACCAGGCTCCTCTGTCCTTGGGATTCTCCAGGCAAGAATATTTGACAGGGTAGCCATTTCCTTCTCCAGGGGATCTTCCCAGTCTAGTGATCTAACCCAGGTCTCTTATGTCTCCTGCATTGGCAGGTAAGTTCTTTACCACCCAGTACCACCTGGCAAGATGGTACTACTAGTACCACCTGGGAAGCCCTTCTTATTGAATAGTGTGTACTCTGAAAAACTGAGTCTAAAATAAGATTATACCAGTAGCTGTCTTTGGTAAAAAAGCAGAGATGGAATAAAATACCAAAGTTTGCAATGAGAATTAACTTCTTAGTTAATTGATTTGCTTACATTCAGATGCTGATTTCTCACATGTGCAAGAGAGAGAAAGAGAAAGAAAAAAGCATGATGAAGAAATCTGTCATCAATCGAATCAGGTCATCTCAGAAAAAAACAAGATGTTTACATATGTTGATTAGGTCAAGAAAATCCCAAAGCACCAACCAGCACCCTTGAATTGGCTTTCATGTTCTCACAGGGCCTGGGTAGTTTAACTGGAAGGAATTGCAGAGGTGCTGAAACTCTAATATTTTGGCCACCTGATGCAAAGAACTGACTCATTGGAAAAGACCCTGATGCTGGGAAAGATTGAAGGTGGGAGGAGAAGGGGACAACAGAGAATGAAATGGTTAGATGGCATCACCAACTCAATGGAAATGAGTTTGGGTAGACTCCGGGAGTTGGTGATGGATAGGGAGGCTGGACGTGCTGCGGTTCATGGGGTCGCAAAGAGTCAGACACGACTGAGTGACTGAACTGAACTGATTTGATGCATATGGTGATAATTTGCTGCATTTAAATTGAGAACTCTCAGGTTTTCATGGAATCTCAGGCTGAAATGAACCAGTTAAGGAAATTCAACCTAACTTATTAGCCTGGGATCAGTGGGGTAGTGTTCTAACTTAAAACATTAAATATATTAATAAATAGGTTGAAGACCTAGGGAGTATCACCGCTTCAAAACCACCATCTACCACCACCACTTAACACAGTCAGTTCCTGTCTAAGCACCGTGAGTTTTATGGGCAGAGCAGATAGTAGGGCAGAGGCAAGTCACTGTGGGACTCAACAACAGACTTTTGAGTGAAGCATATCAAGAAAGAAGCCACTGCATATTTTTTCTGTTCTTATTCCCCATCCTTCATAACTTGCTGCTTGAATCTTAGCCCTGTCTCTGCCATTGACTAACTCAGTGCCCATGGACAAATCACTTATATCCTCTCTTTCTCTCTTAGTTTCCTCTTATATAATCTGAGAGGGTAGAATCTCTAAGGTTCTTTCTAGCTCTGATAACTTATGATTCCAATACTAACAGAAGATTAAGAAGGAAAAAGGGAACCTGAGACTAGAATGCATGACTATAGGTGGATGAGTATGGGCAGCTCTCTGAGTCCAGTTCCTGGAGTATGATAGTGAGTGAATCTTCTCCCCCAAAGAAGGTTATTCTCACATGCTGTCTCTGATTAGCAGTGGTGTGTGTGTGTGTGTGTGTGTGCATGCCTGTGCATATGTGTTGTATGTGTGTGAAAATAGAGAAAGAGATAGAAACAAATGAATCAGAGTGAGAAGATGAAGAGGAGAAGATATTGGAGGGAAGATGGGACTGGGGGAATAACAAACTCAGAATCTTTTGAAATGTTTCCTTTTACACGTCTATTCCTTCTGAGCCTCTGTAGGAGCTCTAACTTTAGAATAAAACACATTTTTAATTAGTTTTTTCCAAATTATTAATAAATTACTCAAATCAAACTAGATCTTCAAGCTCAGTAAGCTTCCCCAGACAACTGCTATCACAGAAAACTCCTTCAGGCTGATCAAAGAGAAGCAGCAGAAGTACTTTAGGGCTTCTGCTCCCCATCCACAAACAGACCCAACTATGTGCTTTTCAACAAGACCAATTCATTAACAGAGAAAACTGTTAATAATACTGGATTAGCTACCTGAGAGACCATCTGTGCCTCTCATTCTGAGGCAACTGAGAATGACTGGGTTGGGACAGTTGCATCATTTTCATATAGATCAGAGGCAGGACTTGTGGGAATTAAATATTTGAGACTGCTCTTCCTGTTAATATTTACTGTATGTTACCTTATCTTTCTTTCAAGTCAGTAGTCTTAAAGTAACATACTCTTTCAAAGTATTTTTCTTTTCATAAGCTGTGGACTGGACTCTCATAAACAGTGACATGACTATAAGAGACAGATTGATTGTACCAATGTCCTCTAACAGTAGAGATTATAATAGAATTTTTACTAGAGACATTCTAGGATATTGCTGCATCCCAATATATTGGTGCTTATTCTATTCATTCATGTCCAGGGGTAATTTCAGTAAGGTTTTATCCAGGAGAATCACATTTTAAGTGGATCCCTTTTTTTTTTTTTTTTTTTTTTAAGAACAAGCAGTTCAGTGGTAAAGACTCTGCCTGCAATGCAGGAGCTGCAGGAGTTGCAGGTTTGATCCCTGGGTCTAGAAGATTCCCCTGGAGGAGGGCATCACAAACCACTCCAGTAATCCAATGGACAGAGAGCCTAGTGGGCTACAGTCCATAGGGTTGCAAAGAGTTGGACATGACTGAAGCAACTGAGGATGCACCAAGTCTATTTTATCATTTTTGTCTTACAATTGGTACTTTTGGTGTCAAGTCTAAATTCTCTTTGCCTATCCCTAGATCCTGATAATTTTCTCCTATGTTTCTGAAAGTTTTACAGTGTATATGGGGTATTTCTGTATTTTGTGTAATGAATGCCTAGTTACTACAGAAACATGTATTAAAAAGGCTGTCCATCCCCCACTGAATTTCTTTTGCCTGTTTGTCCAAAATCAGTTGGGCACATCTGCATGGGTATATTTCTGCATTCTATATTTTGCTTAATTGTTGTATAGGTCTATCACTCCATCAGTAGCACACTATTTTGAAAGCTATAGATAAATGTTAGGCCTTAATACCCCACATGATTCTATTTTTCAAGATTGTTTTAGCTATTCTAGGAACTATGCCCTTTCATATACATTTCAGAAAAAATCTTGTCTGTGTCTCCAAAAAAAAAAAAAAAGCTGGGACTTTGACAGTGATTGCGCTGGCAATCACTGTCAAATGTATAGGTTGATGTATAGGTCAATTTCAGGAAATTTGACAACTTTCAGTTCAGTTCGGTAGCGCAGTTGTGTCCGACTCTTTGTGACCCCATAAATCGCAGCATGCCAGGCCTCCCTGTCCATCACCAACTCCCGGAGTTCACTCACACTCACGTCCATCGAGTCAGTGATGCCATCCAGCCATCTCATCCTCTGTCGTCCCCTTCTCCTCCTGCCCCCAATTCCTCCCAGCATCAGCGTCTTTTCCAATGAGTCAACTCTTCGCATAAGGTGGCCCAAGTACTGGAGTTTCAGCTTTAGCATCATTCCTTCAACTCTACTGTGTTTATTCTTCCAAACTATAAACATGATATGCCTCTTCTTTTCTTAGATATCTTTAATTTCTTTTATCAGGGTTTTATGTTTTAGCATGCAGACCCTGTGTATGTTTTGTTATATTTATACCAAATTATGTCATTTCCTCTGAAGGGATTGCAAATTTAATTTTCCACATCCTCAGTGCTAGTATATAATAATTTAATTGATTTGTGTAAGTTGATGTATCTTGTGAACTAACATTTTATTTCTTAAGAACTTTTTGGTTTGGCCTGTAGGTTCTTTTTGGGGGATTTTCTTGTCATGTACAAATACGGGAAGTTTTATTTCTTCCTTTACTACCTGAATGCCTTTTTTCCTGTTTATTTATTTTGCTTTATAATATTGTATTGGTTTTGCCATACATTGACTTAAATCCGCTATGGGTGTACACGTGTTCCCCATCCTGAATCCCCCTCCCACCTCCCTCCGCATCCCATCCTTCTGGGTCATCCCAGTACACCAGGCCCAAGCACCGTGTATTATGCATTGAACCTGGACTGGCGATTTGTTTCACATATGATAATTTACATGATTCAATGCCCTTCTACCATATCATCCTGCCCTCGCCCTCTCCCACAGAGTCCCAAAGATTGTTCTATACATCTATGTCTCTTTTGCTGTCTCACATACAGGATTATCGTTACCATCTTTCTAAATTCCATATATATGCTTTAGTATACTGTATTGATGGTTTTCTTTATGGCTTACTTCATTCTGTGTAATAGGCTCCAGATTCATCCATCTCATTAGAACTGATTCAAATGTATTCTTTTTAATGGCTGAGTAATACTCCATTGTGTGTATGTACCACAGGTTTTATCCATTCATCTGCTGATGGACATCTAGGTTGCTTCCCTGTCCTGGCTATTATAAACAGTGCTGCTATGAACATTGGGGTACATGTGTCTCTTTCAATTCTGGTTTCCACAGTGTGTATGCCTGGCAGTGAGATAGCTGGGTCATATGGCAGTTCTACTTCCAGATTTTGAAGGAAACTCCACACTGTTCTCCACAGTGCCTGTACTAGTTTGCATTCCCACTAACAGTGTAAGAGTGTTCCCTTTTCTCCACACCCTCTCCAGCATTTATTGCTTGTAGACCTTTGAATAGCAGCCATTCTGACTGGCATGAAATGGTACCTCATTGTGGTTTTGATTTGCACTTCTCTGATAATGAGTGATGTTGAGCATCTTTTCATGTGTTTGTTAGCCATCTGTGTGTCTTCTTTGGAGAAATGTCTGTTTAGTTCTTTGGCCCATTTTTTGATTGGGTTGTCTGTTTTTCTGGAATTGAGCTGCAGGGGTTGCTTGTATATTTTTGAGATTAATTCTGTGTCCATTGCTTTATTTGCTATTATTTTCTCCCATTCTGAAGGCTGTCTTTTCACGTTGCTTATAGTTTCCTTTGTTGTGCAGAATCTTTTAATTTTAACTAGGTCCCATTTGTCTATTTTTGCTTTTACTTATACTATTCTGGGATGTGGGTCATAGAGGATCCTGATGTGATTTATGTCAGAGGGTGTTTTACCTATATTATCCTCTAGGAGTTTAATAGTTTCTGGTCTTACATTTATATCTTTAATCCATTTTGAGTTTATTGTTGCATATGGTGTTAGAAAGTGTTCTAGTTTCATTCTTTTACAAGTGGTTGACCAGTTTTCCCAGCACCACTTGTTAAAGAGATAGTCTTTCTTCCATTGTATATTCTTGCCTCCTTTATCAAAGATAAGGTGTCCAAAGGTGTGTGGATTTATCTCTGGGCTTTTTATTTTGTTCCATTGATCTATATATCTGTCTTTGTGCCAGTACCATACTGTCTTAATGACTGTGGCTTTGTAGTAGAGCCTGAAGTCAGGGAGGTTGATTCCTCCAGTTCCATTCTTCTTTGTCAAGATTGCTTATGCTATTCGAGGTTTTTAGTATTTCCATACAAATTGTGAAATTATTTGTTCTAGCTCTGTGAAAAATACCATTGGTACCTTGATAGGGATTGCATTGAATCTGTAGATTGCTTTGGGTAGTATACTCATTTTCACTATATTGATTCTTCTGTTCCATGAACACAGTATATTTCTCCATCTATTAGTGTCCTCTTTGATTTCTTTCACCAGTGTTTTATAGTTTTCTATATATAGATCTTTTGTATCTTTAGGTAGATATATTCCTAAGTATTTTATTCTTTTCGTTGCAAAAGTGAATGGAATTGTTTCCTTAATTTCTCTTTCTGCTTTCTCATTGTTAGTGTATAGGAATGCAAGGGATTTCTGTGTGTTAACTTTATATCCTTCAGCATTACTATATTCATTGATTAGCTCTACTAATTTTCTGTTGGAGTCTTTAGGGTTTTCTATGTAGAAGATCATGTCATCTGCAAATAGTGAGAGTTTTACTTCTTCTTTTCCAATTTGGATTCCTTTTATTTTTCTGCTCTGATTTCTGTGGCCAAAACTTCTAAAACTATGTTGAATAGTAGTGGTGAAAGTGCACACCCTTGTCTTGTTCCTGACTTTAGGATAAATGTTTTCAATTTTTCACCTTTGAGGATAATGGTTGCTGTCGGTTCATCATATAAAGCTTTTATTATGTTGAGGTATGTTCCTTCTATTCCTGCTTTCTGGAGGGTTTTTAATCATGAATTGATGTTGAATTTTGTCAAAGGCTTTCTCTTCATCTATTAAGATAATCATATGGTTTTTATCTTTCAATTTGTTCATGTGGTGTACTACATTGTTTGATTTGCAGATATTGGAGAATCCTTGCATCCCTGGGATAAAGCCCACTTGGTCATGATGTATAATCTATTTAATGTGTTGTTGGATTCTGATTGCTAGAATTTTGTTAAGGATTTTTGCATCTATGTTCATCAGTGATATTGGCCTGTAGTTTTACTTTTTTTTTTTTTTTTTGTGGCATCTTTGTCAGGTTTTGGTATTAGGGTGATGGTGGCCTCATAGTATGAGTTTGGAAGTTTACCTTCCTCTGCAATTCTAGAAGTGTTTGAGTAGCATAGGTGTTAATTCTCTAAATTTTTGGTAGAATTCAGCTGTGAAGCCCTCTGGTCCTAGGCTTTTGTTTTTTGAAGATTTCTAATTACAGTTTCAGTTTACATGTTTGTGATGGGTCTGTTAATATTTTCTATTTCTTCCTGGTTTAATTTTGGAAAGTTGTACTTTTCTAAGAATTTGTCCATTTAACCAAGTTTTTCATTTTATTTGCATATAGATGCTGATAATAGTGTCTTATGATCCTTTGTATTTCTGTGTTGTCTGTTGTGATCTTTTTTTCCCTTTGTTTCTTGATGAGTCTGGCTAATGTTTTGTCAATTACATTTAACTTCTCAAAGAACCAGCTTTTGGTTTTATTGATTTTTGCTATGGTCTCTTTTGTTTCTTTTGCGTTTATTTCTGCTCTAATTTTTAAGATTTTTTTTTCCTTTTACTAAACCTGGGGTTCATAATTTCTTCCTTTTCAATTTACTTTAGGTGTAGAGTTAGGTTATTTATTTGACTTTTTCTTGTATCTTGAGGTAAGCTTGTATTGCTATGAACCTTCCCCTTAGCACTGCTTTTACAGTGTCCCATAGGTTTTGGGTTGTTGTGTTTTCATTTTCATTTGTTTCTATGCATATTTTGATTTCTTTTTTGATTTCTTCTGTGATTTGTTGGTTGTTCAGCAGTGTGTTGTTCAGCCTCCATATGTTGGAATTTTTAATAGTTTGTCTCCTGTAACTGACATCTAATCTTACTGCATTGTGCTCAGAAAATATGTTTGGAATGATTTCAAATGTTTTTGAATTTCCCAAGGCTGGATTTATGGCCCAGGATGTGATCTATCCTGGAGAAAGTTCTGTGTGAACTTGAGAAAAAGGTGAAATTCATTGTTTGGGGGTGAAATGTCCTATAGATATCAGTTAGGTCTAACTGGTCTATTGTATCATTTAAAGTTTGTATTTCCTTGTTAATTTTCTGTTTAGTTGATCTATCCATAGGTGTGAGTGGGGTATTAAAGTCTCCCACTATTATTGTGTTATTGTTAATTTACCCTTTTATACTTGTTAGCATTTGTCTTCCATATTGTGGTGCTCCTATGTTGAGTGCATATATATTTATGATTGTTATGTCTTCTTCTTTTATTGATCCTTTGATCATTATGTAGAGTCCTTCTTCATCTCTTTTCACAGCTTTTGTTTTAAAGTCTATTTTATCTGATATGAGTATTGCTACTCCTGCTTCATTTTGGTGTCTATTTGCATGGAATATCTTTTCCAGCCCTTCAGTTTCAGTCTGTATGTGTCCCTTATTTTGACGTGGGTCTCTTGTAGACAACATATATAGGGGTCTTCTTTTTGTATCCATTCAGCCAATCTTTGTCTTTCGGTTGGGGCATTCAGCCCATTTACATTTAAGGTAATTACAGATAAGTATGATCCCATTGCCATTTACTTTATTTTTGGGGGTTTGAGTTTATACAGCCTTTCTGTGTTTCCTGTCTAAAGAAAATCCTTTAGCATTTGTTGGAGAGCTGGTTTGGTGGTGCTGAATTCTCTCAGCTTTTGCTTGTCTGTAAAGCTTTTGATTTCTCCTTCGTATTTGAATGAGATCCTTGCTGGATACAGTAATCTGGGCTGTAGGTTATTTTCTTTCATGACTTTAAGTATGTCCTCTAATTCCCTTCCGGCCCGAAGAGTTTCTATTGAAAGCTCAGCTGTTATCATTATGGGAATCCCCTTGCATGTTATTTGTTGTTTTCCCCTTGCTGCTTTTAATATTTGTTCTTTGTGTTTGATCTTTGTTAATTTGATTAATATGTTTCTTGGGGTGTTTCACCTTGGATTTATCCTGTCTGGGACTCTTTGGATTTCTTGGATTAGAGTGATTATTTCTTTCCCCATTTTAGGGAAGTTTTCAACTATTATCTCCTCAACTATTTTCTCATGGTTTTTCTTTTTGTCTTCTTCTTCTGGGACTCCTATGATTCAATTGTTGGAACATTTAACATTGTCCCAGAGGCCTCTAAATTTGTCCTAATTTCTTTTCATTTTTTTTTTCTTTTCTCCTCTCTGTTTCATTAATTTCTACCATTCTATCTTCTACCTCACTTATCCTATCTTCTGCCTCCGTTATTCTACTGTTGGTTCCCTCCAGAGTGTTTTTTTTTTTAATCTCATTTATTGCATTATTCATTATATATTGCCTCTTTTTTTATTTCTTCTAGGTCCTTGTTAAACCTTTCTTGCATCTTCTCGATCCTTGTCTCCAGGCTATTTATCTGTAACTCCAATTTGTTTTCAAGATTTTGGATCATTTTCACTATCATTATTTGAAATTTTTATCAGGTAGTTTTCCTATCTCTTCCTCTTTGGCTTGGTTTTGTGGGCATTTATCCTGTTCCTTTACCTGCTGGGTATTTCTCTCCCTTTTCATCTTGTTTATATTGCTGTGTTTGAGGTGGCCTTTCTGTATTCTCATAGTTGGTGGTTCCTCTGTATTGTGGAGGTTCCTCACTGTGGGTGGGTTTGTACCGGTGGCTTGTCAAGGTTTCCTGGTTAGGGAAGCTTGTGTTGGTGTTCTGGTGGGTGGAGCTGTATTTCTTCTCTCTGGAGTGCAATGAAGTGTCCAGTAATGAGTTTTGCGATGTCATTGGGTTTGATGTAACTTTGGGTAGCCTGTATATTGATGCTCAGGGTTATGTTCCTGTGTTGATGGAGAATTTGCATGGTATGTCTTACTCTGGAGCTTTCTGGCCCTTAGGTGGTGCTTGGTTTCAGTGTAGGTATGGAGGCGTTTGATGAGCTCCTATTGATTAATGTTCCCTGGAGCCAGGAGTTCTCTGGTATTCTCAGGATTTGGACTTAAGCCTCCTGCCTCTGGTTTTCAGTCTTATTCTTACAGTAGCATCAAGACTTCTCCATCTCTACAGCATGGATGATAAAACATCTAGGTTAATGATGAAAAGTTTCTCCACAGTGAGGGACACCCAGAGAGGTTCACAGAGTTACATGGAGAAGAGAAGAGGGAGGAGGGAGATAAAGGTGACTAGAAAGATAATAGGGGGGATCAAAGGGGGAGAAAGCAAGCTAGCCAGTAATCACTTCCCTTTGTGCTCTCCATGGTTTGGTTCCCTCAGAGATGTTCACAGAGTTACATAGAGAAGAGAAGAGGGAGGAAGGAGGCAGAGATGGCTAGGAGGATAAAAGGGGGAATCAAAAGGAGAGAGACAGATCCAGCCAGTAATCAGTTCCTTAAGTGTTCTCCACAGCCCAGAACACACAATGAGATTCACAGAGTTGGACAGAGAAGAGAAGGGGGAGGGAGGAGATAGGGGTGACCTGGCTGAGAAAAAGGAGAGTCATAATGGGGAGAGAGCAATCAGGCAGGTGATCTCACTCCCAAGTAAAAATGGGTATTGAAGATTGGGTTCTTAAAGGTACAAAGTTGATAACAAATACCAAAAAGCAATGATTAAAAATCTAGAGTAGAGTTTAGATTCTCAAAAATACAATATAAAAAAGTCACAAAAATTATAAAATACATATATATATGTGAAATTTGCTTTAAAAATAGGGTCTTTTTTTTGCAAGGTAATAGTAGGTTATAAAAGTGAAAATTAAAGGAGTAATGGTGACTTAAAATAATTAAAAATAATAAAAAAATTTTAATTAAATTTAAAAAATAATAATAGTAAAAATATATCTAAGACTTTCTCTGGAGCTGTTGCGAACTGTGTGGGGTCAGTTCATTTTCAGATAGTTCTTTGTTCTGGCTTGTACTTCTCAAGGTCTATAGGCCCCTTCCTATGTAGTCGGTGCTAACTACAGGGTTTTAATCTATCGCACCTGACACTTCCAAGTGGTTCCCTCTGTTTATTTTAGCTTCTTCTGTTTGTTGGTCTCTTCAGTGTCTAATTTCTGCTCTGACACAAGGGGCATGGTGGTGGTCACTTTTTTTTTTTTTTTTTTTAGGCTCGCTTGTTCAGTCGTGCTTTGGGAAGGGAGGAACACTGCAAACAAATGTCACTGGCATGTGCTCGCAGTAATTCAGCCACACTTGTTTGCCCCCCACTCATGGCATGTGTGCTTTCCCAGTCTACACTGCTCTCAGACTCTAGGTTGCTCTGCTGGAAACTGTCTGATTCTGGCCCTGGTTTACCTGTACTTCCCAGGTCTAAACCTCTCAGGTTCAGGTTCTCGGGTACTCCACAAAGGCGCAGACTTGGTTGGGCCTGCGTTTTGCGCCATCCCAGGTCTGAGCAGCTCAGGTGACCAGGTGTTTGGTGCGTGTCGTTGCCCCCAGTTGAAGGCTGCAACTTATCCCCTCCCCTGTCCCAGCTGCTTGGTTTTCTGGGTGTGTATCCTCTGGGGAGCTGATCTCTGGCTGCAACCCTCCCGGCAGATGTCGACCGTCCAGAAACCAAAGATGTCTTGGTTAGTAACAAAGTCTGGTTGCAGTTTGGTATAGGATGCCTCTCTTAGGCTGTGATTGCCCTCTTCCATCTCTGGCTGCACTCACCTGCCTGTCTCTGGCAGGGAATAGGTTGATTCGCAGCCAGCTAGCTCTGCTCAATCCTTTGTTCTGTGAGCATGCCTGGCAGTGTCTTAGGTTAGGGCTTTTTGCCTTTTCACTGGATAGCTATCCCAGTCTGGGTTGCTATCTCAAGCTAGTTTCCTCAGATTGCCCTCAGGCAAGGCCCCAAAGGGCCTTGTCCTTACCCTAGGCAATGCAGCCTGCTCCTCCCTGTGCCACCCAGGCTCGCTAGTGTGGGATGGGACCATCTGGGCTGCTGCTCCTCTGGGAGTTGCTGTTAGGCATGTAATCTGTGGGTTTTAATTATTTATTTATATTTCTTCCCGGTTATTTTGCCCTCTGAGATTCCAAGGCTCACCACAGACCCATCGGAGAGAGTGTTTCCTGGTGCTTGGAAACTTCTCTCTTTTTTAAGATTCCTGGGATGGATCTCCATCCCTACCTCTTTTGTCTCTCTTTTTATCTTTTGTATTTTGTCCTACCTCCTTTTGAAGACAATGGCCTGCCTTTTTGGGTGCCTGATGTCTTCTGCCAGCATTCAGAAGTTATTCTGTGGAATTTACTCCGTGTTCAAATGCTCTTTCAATGAATTTGTGGGGGAGAAAGTGGTCACCCCATCCTATTCCTCCACCATCTTAGGACCGCCTCCATGAATGCCTTTTATTTATTTTAATTGCCTTAGTGCAGTGGCTAGAGCTTCCAGTACTGTGTGGAATACCAAAGACATTCTTGCCTTGTTCCTGATCTCAGAGGAAAGCCTTCAGTCTTTGACTATTTTGATGTTATCTGTAAGGTTTTTAGATATTCCATATCAGGGTGAAAAGTGCCCCTCTATTGCTAGTTTACTGAGTACTTTTGTCATTGAAATGAGATTTTTCTGAATCTATTGAGATGATCATGTTTATTTTCTATATTCTTTTGGTACAAGGTATTACATTAACTGATATTATTGTGTTGAATCACTTTTGCAAACCTGGAATAAATCCCACTTGATAACAGTGTATAATACTTTTTATAAGGTGCAGGATTCAATTGCTAATATTTTATTGATATTTTTTTGCATCTAAACATGAGAAATATCAGTTTATAATTTTCTTGTGCCATTTTATCTGGTTTTTGTTGTTAAGATAATACTGGTCTCATAGAATGAATTGAAGTGTTCCTTCCTCATCTGTTTTCTTGAAGACACTGTACAATGGTGTTGATGTTTCTTTAAGTATATCCTTTAAAACTGTGAAACTGAGGCTGGAGATTTCCTTTTTTAGGGAGCTTCTAATTATGAGTTCAGTTATTTGTTTTTTTTAGGGACTATTCAGATTATTTTATCTTAGTTGGGATTTGGTAGTTTGTGGTTTTCAAAGAATTATTCCTTCCAATTTATTTATTTTTGTTTTTCAATTATAAAATTAATGTTTTCTCATGTAATATTCCCAGATATAATTTTGATGAGGTAAGAATCATAATGCTGGTAGTTTTAATGGGACCATGCAGCTGCTTATTTACTAGCTCTGAGATTTTAGTTATGAACTTGGTACAATTAAGATAATTCATTTGTTGGACTACAGGAGAAGGGTAATCCTTTGCTTCAACTGAATTTCAAGTTAATAACTATACTCAATTGGATATGGGAAGCAGCAGGAGTTCAGCAACTCATAAGGCCCAAGAGATACAAGGATAGGTTCATATGAAAAGCACTAAAGAGTTGGAAACATACCTGTTTGGAATCCAATTTCTGCCACTTATAAACTGTGTGATTCTGGGGAAGTTAACATTTCTAAACTTTTTTTTTCTTCCTCTGTAAAATGGAAATAATAATACTGTCTATCTTATAAGGTTCTGATCATCAAATGAATCAGATGCATAGAATCTCTCAATATATAGAGTGCATATATATTTATAATTAGTCTTACTATTTAAATTGGGTATGCCTGGGTAATGGCCACTAAAATTGCTTATTTGTTCTAACTCTCCAGATTCTCCCTAACACCTTTAGGTGAGCAGGGCTTCTCTAGTAGCTCAGATGGTAAAGAACCTCCCTGCAATGCATTAGACCCAGATTCGATCACTGGGTCTGGAAGATCCCCTGTAGAAGAAAATGGCTGGCTACCCACTCCAGTATTCTCGCCTGGGGAATTCCATGGACAGAGTGGCCTGGCGGGATACAGTCCATAGGTTGCAAAGAGTTGGACACGACTGAGCAACTGACACTTGGGGGAGTGGGAGATACAACATATTGGGTGTAAGATAGGCTCAAGTATGTATTGTACAACATGGGGAATATAATCAATATTTGTAATAAATGTAAACAGAAACAAATCTTTAAAAATGCATAAAATAAAAAAAAAAACGAATTCTCACTACCACTTTTTCTTACCTTGCTCAATATGATTTTCTGTGAACTTTCACTGAAAACAGAAACTATGGCATGTGACTCATAATCTGCAGTATCTTTCAAGTGACAAAACCAACTAATATTACCTTGACCATAATGATTCCTCTTTGATATTTCTTATTTCAGGATCTACCTCTTCCAGGAATCTTTCCCCATTGAATACCCATCATTCTTAAGCCATCTGCACAATCCCTCATCATAAAATCTCTCCATTCATATATTGACAGTCATTTAGTGAGCATATGCTATACATGAGAAATATTTTCCCTCTAAGATTTGCAGTCTCTCACCATTGACTAGATCTTTACTACCTGTGAAATCTTTAAATTCCATTGAATTTTATATATCTCTAAAAACTGAAGCAAGGAGTCCCTGAGCACAAAAGAAAACCCTTAATCCCCGGGTTGCTGGGGTGAGGATGGGATTGGGGAGGATGGAAAAAAATTTTTGATGTTCTTTTTGTCTAATCACAACTATAATTTCCAGGTCTCTCAGAAATTACCTACTAACTCCCCTTCCTTTTTATAACATAATTAGTCCTTCTGGCTCCTCTGACTTTTCTATTTTCCTTTAATTTATCAATTTCCTTTGAATTTTTTTGTCTGTGTTCAACCTGGACCCAATGCTAAAATGATCCCTTTAACAACACCTCAAATTCCTTCTCTTATGCTTCTGTAGGACCATTCAGCAGAACTCAAATGATTAATTAATTCTAAAGTACTTCTCATCCATATGTGGAGGAATGGAACCCTGGTGAAATAAACCAAAAATATGAATTCATGTTGGCAACATTACAACAGCTTATTATTACATCTGGGCCTTTCATGTTGCCCTTCAGTCCTTTTAGTTGATCTGAGCCAACACTTTCAAATTCATGGCTATTCCAAAAATTCTCCCTTTTCTCAATTCAATATTCAAATGTGGACTCACACATTTTCAAAAGATGACATAGGGAATCAGAATGTCCTCCCTCAATTTCTAACCCTTCTACTTACAAACTCATCTGTATCTACAGCCCTCTTCATGTCTTTTCAAGACAAATCACTCCACTTTAACCCTTATCCTCACCCCTCCCTATGTCCCCTGCAACCTTCACAGTCCCCTCCCTCTCTACTGATTCTTTACTCTCAGTCTATAAATATAGAAAAAAAAAATTCTCCCAAAATGAACACTACCCAACCCTTCTTTGAGCTCTGTTGCTACCATTCTGTTTTCTGTCTGAATTTCTCAGAAGGGTAATATACATCCAGAATCCCTCTTTTCTAACTTCACTCTGCAACTAACTGCAATCTAGCCTTTGCTTTCATATTCCATCAAATATCTCTTACACATATTACTAGTTATCTTCTAAATACCAATGGGTAACCCCCACCCACTTTGTGTTTTACAGGATATCAGTCCTGCAGTTATTGTTGTTGATTTAAGCTCCCCATCCTGAAATGTCAAAAATCTTGGTTTCTGAGAAGTTATATACTTAATACGGTTTTGGGGATATAATACTATAAAACTTCTGTGACATTACATACTACTATTTTTTTTTAATTTTAGTATTTATTTATTTATTTTGGCTGTGCTAGTTCTTAGTTGTGGCATGTGGAACCTGGGTCCCTGAATTGGGAGTTTTGAGTATTCGTCACTGGACAACTAGGGAAGTTTCACTACAGATTGTTTTATCTTAAGGTTTATTTTGACCTTATTGAAATACAATTTACTTACAGTAAAATGTCCTCATTTTAAGAATACCATTGGCTCAGTATGACAAATGTGCACACTCCTGTAATTACCACTGTACTTAAGATAAATAGTATTTCCTTCATCCCCCAAAGTCCCCTCTTGCCCCTTTTCAGTCATTCCTCTCTCCCTCCCCAGACCCAGCTAACTGCTAATTTGTTCCCTGGATAACCTTAGATCAGTTTTTTCCTTTAAAATATTTCATATGAAAGAAATTGTATAGTATTTACTCTTTGGTTTCTGGTGTGTTTCTTATAGCATGATGTTTTTGAGACTCATCTGTTTTGTTTGGTGTATTAGTAGTTCACCGGGGCTTCCCAGGTGGCACTAGTGGTAAAGAACCCACCTGTCAATGAAGAAGACACAAGTTCGATCCCTGGGTTGGGAAGATTCCTAGGAGGAGGCCATGGCAACCCACTCAAGCCCACGAACAGGGGAGCCTAGGGGGCTAAAGTCCATGGTGTTGCAAAGAGTTAGGACTGAAGCATCATAGCAGGCATGCACACACCTTAGTTTGTTTACCCATTCACCAGCTATTGAGCATTCAAGTTTTCAATTTTTGCCTATTACAAATAGAAGTACTTATTCTTGCCTGGGAAATTCCATGGACAGAGGAGCCTGGCGGGCTATGGTCCATGGGATCACAGAGTCAGACATGACTGAGTGAATGAGCACACTTGCATATGAACATTTGAGTGGCCAGTCAAGTGGCACAAAAACTATTTTATTTATCCTGTGTCTCACTGGTCCTCCTTTGTTTCCTTATGGTCTCTTTTTGAGCCCCCAAATGTTGATATTCTCAAGAGTTATAGTTTAGTTCCAAAGGTATTATTACTCTGCAAATTTTCACTGGAGATCTTATCCACTTTCACCGTTTCAACTCTTCATGCTCAGTCACTCCATCGTGTCTGAAAATTTGGGACTCCATGGACTATAGCCCACCAGGCTCATCTGTCCATGGGATTTCCCAGGCTAAAATACTGGAGTGGGTTGCCATTTCCTTCTCCAGGGATTCTTCCCAACCCAGGGGTTGAACCTGCATCTCCTGCATTACAGGCCGATTCTTTACAGCTGAACCATCACGGAAACCATTTTTCAACTCTTATCTATATGGTGATCACTTCCAAATCTATGACTTTCCTGGCTAAATGCTATACATCCATCGAAATTCAACTTTGGTGTCACTTCCTCCAGGAAGTTTTCCTTTATAATACCAGGTTTGTCAGGTACCCTTCCTCTGAATTTCTTAAATAACTTGTTTATATCTACCATCACTCTTTGCTATATTTCATATAAAATAATAATGCTTATGGGTCTGTCTTCCCAACTAGGGTGTGAACTCTCTCAAAGTAGTATTTGAGGCTCATTTATCTTTGTATTTCCAGTGACTAGCATAGTGCCTGGTGCTAATAGCTAAGTGACTGTCTGGGGGATCTAATAATAGTATATACCCTTCCTAAGGAGTTAGGAATGAAGAAAAATAATACCTTTGCCATTCCCTAAATTTTCTGGCCCGGGCATTGATTTCATTATCATAAACAGTTTTCATGTTGGGTGTGTGAGTCATGATCCAATCATCCCTGGGTGGATGTACAGTTTATATAGCCAGCAATGCAAGGAGATCTCTCTCAGCAAATAAACATCCAAGTGTCTCCACCACTAAAGGATCTCCTTGTTAAGCTCCCAAATCTTTTCTTTCCTCACTCAAACATTATTGAACCTCTATTATGAGGCAGAATTTATGCTTAGTTTTGGGGATACTAAAATGAGAATAACATAAAATCCTTATTCCAAAGAATTTTTCAGTTCTGTTTTCCTTAATATTCTGATGCTCCTTCTGTATCCACATTTGCACTGGGATTAAAGTGGAAGCAAAATTTTGGTAGGATTCCAAATTGAATATTGATGAGAAGTGGGAAGAACAAAAGTACTTAGCAGGGTGGCATGGTTGATACTGTTTCCATTTATATAGATATAATGCTGCATTATAAATACATCTAAGAAGTTGCAAAATATGGTGAAGAATGGCTGAGGTTCAGAGCCAAACAGACCTGAGTTTGAATGCTGGCTGTGCTACATACTGGCTGTGTCACTTTGGGTAGGCAACTCTATGAGGTTTATATTTTCAGCTGCAAAATGGGAAAAGTGGTATCTGTCTCTAGGGACGTTTTGGAAATTAAATGATATAGTGTAAATAAAAAGCCTGCGATGTAGTAAACATTCAAAACATGTAAGTCCCTAAACCCAAACACCATCCATCCATCTCTCAGCAATTGAAGTGAGTGAAAGTCGCACAGTCTTGTCCAACTCTTTGCTACCCCATGTACTATACAGTCCATGAAATTCTCCAGGCCAGAATACTGGAGTGGGTAGCCTTTCCCTTCTCCAGGAAATCTTCCCAACCCAGGAATCGAACCCAGGTCTCCTGCATTGCAGGCAGATTCCTTACCAACTGAGGTATCAGCGAAGCCCTTCAGCAGTTGATAGTTTCACTTTTTAAATAATATTCCAGTTCTATAACAGGAATGTTTCTTTAAAACTTAGAATGGCAGGCCTTAAGAATTTGAAAATATCAACCCCTCCATGAGAAAACAATCAGCTTTTTTGCAAGCCCAAATCCTGGCAGAAAATGCTACATGCCTCACCCTCACACTCCGTCCTTGGGTGATCACTGTGCCAGAAAGGTCTGCTATGTGCTTACAGTTTAGGGAGAGAATCTGCCAATATGAACTCATTGATGTCTGCTTATTTCAGTCTTAAAAAAAGAATATGTCACCTCCGTAAATTCAGTACACTTTCCTCAACTAGATATGTCCAGTTCAAAGATGGAAGACAGTAAGCTTGTCAGTCTTGTCAGTTTATAAGTCTTGGAAGAGAAACATGGAGCCATTTAAACTGACAATTTCAGCAAAACAAATCTTAAAATCTTGAACTCTCAGACTTTGGTGTCTGCCTTATATGCTCATCTGAAATATATTTACAAATGAAAGGATGATACCTTGTGAGATGGCTGCCCATCTTATAGGTTCAGTCAGTCAGGGCAGGCTGGTGGCCCTAGCCTGGTGGAGCAGAAGCCAAAGTTATATTGTGTTCAGCTTCCAATACTCCTATCATCACTCTTTCTTCCTCTACAGTTTTACCCACTTTCCTTTGCTCTCTTCCAAGCCATCCAAACATGCTGTCAGGAAGGAATGAATAACAGTTATTTAGATCCTAATGTGAACTTAATTCAAGTTGATTACCTCATCTATGAATTTTTAAAATTAATTCTCCCATTGACATTCTTTCATTCATTCAATAAGTACCGAATAAGAGAATTAATATAGACATAGCCCCTGGCATTAGAGAGGTTACAGTTGGAAGGGGGAGACAGATAATTTTAACCTCATAAAATATATATAGTTACATATTATGATAAATTCAGTGAAAGGAAAAATGCAGAGTCCTATGAGAAAAATTAATAGAGAATGCTAAGACTGGGAGGCCAAGGAAAATATGCCTTGGAGAATTCATGGAAGCTGAGATTTAAAGGAAAGGTAGGAAATCATCAGCCTAATGTGATGGGGGGTTTAGTTAAGGCTGAGTGTTGGAAGCAGAAGTATTAGCATGTGCAAAGGACTTGTGTTGGGAAGAAGCTTGTAACTTTTATTGAACAGAGAAAAGAAGGGTAGTGAGCCTGGAGGGCTTTAATTCTAAGGAATAGAAACCTCTCTAGTAACTTCCAAGTGGAAATCCTACCCTTGGCTACTTGTTCTCCCCCAAGGTATACTGAGTCTCATCTCCATATACATATTTTCCTCCTAATATAGTCTATTAGGATTTCATTTTTCTTAATATAGTCTATTTTCTATTAGACCTTGCTGATACCAGATTATATCTTAGGACCTTTATTCTGTGCTTCTTATATGAGAACACTGTGAAAAGCATGATCATCTTTAATCCTCACATCAGTCTTATGACATAGATATTAAAATGACCGTACTCATTTCACAGAAGACAAAACTGAGGCTCATAAGTAAATAACTGCCTAAGGCAAAAGGGGTGTCATATTTGACACCATGACTATTCTCTTACCTCTCTGCAATAATGTCTGTTCCAAACAGGAATTTAGTCTCAAAGCCAAATTTCATCAGATTAGGTTTCTCAGTTCAGTCCAGTCACTCAGTTGTGTCTGACTCTGTGACCCCATGGAAGGCAGCATGCCAGGCTTCCCTGTCCATCACCAACTCCCAGAGCTTACTCAAACTGATGCCCATTGAGTCAGCGATGTCATCCAACCATCTGATCCTCTGCCGTCCCCTTCTCTTCCTGCCTTCAATCTTTCCCAGCATCAGGGTCTTTTCCAATGAGGCAGTTCTTCACATCAGGTGGTCAAAATATTGGAATTTTAGCCTCAGCATCAGTCCTTGCAATGCATATCTAGGACTGATTTCCTTTAGGATGGACTGGTTGGATCTCCTTGCAGTCCAAAGGACTCTCAAGAGTCTTATCCAATGCCACAGTTCAAAAGCATCAATTCTTCACCACTCAACTTTCTTAATAGTACAACTCTCACATCCATACATGATTACTGGAAAAACCATAGCTTTGACTAGATGGACCTTTGTTGGCAAAGTAGTCTCTGCTTTTTAATGTGCTTTCTAGTTTGGCCATAGCTTTTCTTCCAAGGAGCAAGCGTCTTTTAATTTCATGGCTGCAATCACCATCTGCAGTGATTTTAGAGAACAAGAAAATAAAGTTTCTTACTGTTTCCATTGTTTCCCCATCTATTTGCCAGGAAGTGATGGGACCAGATGCCTCTACACAACAGCAATTAGTAAATATCCTCCTTCAGTTTATAGAGCTTGAAAGAGTAGTCTTAGTCTCTCAACATTTTATTGATAAAGCAATGACTGGACTGATATATATTAGGAAAATGCTGACCTTGCTGGCAAATGATAATATTGAGGTTGTCAGGGAAGATGTAACAGTACCTCATTTTAAAAGTTAATTATTCCCAAAGAATTCTGCTTTATTATTGTACAAATCCCTGAAAATACTTTCTGCAACCAAATTTAGTTTGTTTGCCTACCCATTAGAAGAGTACATATTCAGATAAACATAAAGCTTTTATCACATAAAGTGATAGAAGCCTATGACTGTGGTCTGAATGCTTGTATCCCTCTGAAATTAATATATTGAAATCCTAACACCCAGTATGATGGTATTCAGAGGTGAGGCCTTTTGGTGGCCCTCAGATCTTGAGGGTGGAATCCTTATGAATGTGATTAATGCCCTTATAAAACAGGCCCCTGAGAGCTGACTCAGCCCTTCCACTATATGAAGATATAATGAGAAATCTGCAGTTCAAAAGAGGCCCTCACCAGACCATGCTGGCACCCTAATCTCTAACTTCAAGCCTCCAGAACTGTGAAAAATAAATTTCTGTTGTTTATAAGCTTATTTTTGTTATAGCAGCCCAAATGGACCTAGATACCTACCATTCAAGATGCACTTATCTGGGAGTATTCCCATTTAAGAGTAAGTTGATCTCTCCATTCAAAGTCATATACATATTCACATAGGTGAATGCTGTACATAATTAAGGCACAGACTGACTAATTCTAAGTATTTTAAAACCTAGCTATTGTGGGTAAGATTTGATGGGGAGCTATGTTTAGGCTGTAGTAGTTAAAGGGCCATGGCTGGGAGATCATGAATAGTATTCAGGGTTGGGTCTTCTCAAGTATTAATGGATGAGGGCTGGCTGAAGAAGCAGAGAAGATTACAGTGGTGTCAAAGACAGTGACCACAAGAAGAAAGGTGAATGGGAAAGGCTGATGTATAGCTAAGGAGCAGAGATTAAACAGAAATGGCATTGGCAGAAACTAAGACCAGGATTTTAAAATAACTAAGTGGATCTTATTATTATCACAATGGAGTCTCATAGGTTATCCGAGTCAGAGGTTGCAAACTGGCTATCTGCAGGACAGATCTAGTCCAAGGCATGTTTTGTTTGACGTGGGCAGTAATGTAAAATAACTTAAATTAGTTGCTAACATAAAAATATGTGGGAGAGTTTGCATAAAAAATCTGGATATTTAATATCATTGAAGAATCAGAATGTTTTGAAAAATGGAATCTGTATTCTCTCAAAGCAATGATCTGTTGGAGAAATGAGCTCAGTAGTGGCTTCTCTTTAAGTTAAACTAGGGCTCTGCAGTTTACCTCACTTCCCACCACTCCCTATTGCTTATCTGATTCTAGTGCAGGGAATCAATTGCTATAACATTTCCTATTGCTCTGGCTATTGCTTTTGGCACAAGATACATATTTACATGATATGATTTATATCACCTGCCTATCTCTATCAGGCATTTGAGTTTGGGATCCCTGGATCTAGGGAAAAATCTCTATTTTAGAGATAGTAAGGTCCAAGGAGATCAAGTGACTTGCCATAGTCTCACAGCTTGTAAAACAAACAAACAAAAAAACCTGGACTAAAATCTGACTCCTAGTTCATTGTACTTATTTCTACTGCATCCTGCTATGCAGTTAGGCAGTGTGTAGCACGTTGTGATCTTTTAACTGGAAGAAGTTAGGTCTTGCATCCTCAGTGACTTCTCTTTTCCTCTCCCTCCTTCATACAGGGAAGAAGAACTCTTCTCAGTTGTAGATTACTATAGTCTGTCAGGGTGAATTTTATTTATCTATGTATGCCCTGTTATCCATGAACAGCCCATAGCTCTGTCAGAAAGAACCCTAGTTCCTTATAACAGATTAAGTGGTAGCAAGGGTTTGAGAGGAGACTGGGTCATTGGATCCTCTGTAATTATCCGCAGTGGCTGGGGCTCCTGAACCCTGTTGGCTTCTGACATACAGATCTTAGTAGCTGTGATTTGGACCAAACTTCTGATACTATCCCTCATTAAAGCACTGGGCAAATGTCCCTCCCCTTTTCTCCTATTAATGCTTCTAAAAATGAAGATTCCTTATTAAAAATTCTGTAAGATCTATTATCATTCCCTAAGATTGAGCCTGTATACATTTTCAGGATAAATATAAATATCTAATACAATTCACATTTCATATCTATGCTTATTCATTTTAGTATTTTTCAATTTACATAAATTGCTTCAGTATAGCAGAGGGATAAGGGGGAATTTTTATTTGCTCCAAATTGTCTGTTTCAGCTCTCTACACATAGACTATCAATGGTTAATATTTTAAGTTATATAGATTTGGATTTGGGAGTCCAACCAATTCTGGGGTGTCCACTAGTTTTATATCAACATAAAACAAATGTGAAATTTAAATTTTCAGACCTTCTTCTCAACATGGGAATCTAAAAAGGCTTGGGATTTAGAACTTCAATTGAAAAGCTTGTATTGCCGTTCTGAACAATCTGGATACTGGGAGAAGTGATTGTATGAGAGACCCTTAGGCACATCAGGGAAGGAAGAATCTGCTAATGTTTAGAGTATGGATTTATCTTATTTTATTTCTACAAATGCCAAGCATTTTACTGCCAAAAGTGTGTATAAATTTATATATAGCTTCTAATCACAGAAGGAGAATATGAAATTGACATATATCTGGGAAGCTGTGGGTTCTTGCAGAAATTTGTGAAGTGGAAAACAGAAACTCTCGTTCAATTTAGCTTAAATAACTTACGTAAACATAACAAGTGCTTGTGCTTATAAAATGGATGCTAATCAATGAGGCAGTCAATTCAAAATGTATTAGCCAATTCATATTGGATTTCACATACTGGATATTGACATTAAACATTGCTCTTTTACATTGTCTACTTCTAAACCAAGTGACAAATCAGCTATAGATTTAGGAAAATGGAATTTAGGTTGCTATAAACAGAATTCCTAAATTCCTGGAAGGAAGAGTTCATATTTTCAAAAAAGAAAGATTGTAAAATACCAAAAGAGTAATAAAAATAGTGAATGTTATTTTCCCAACAGAGATCCAGTTAAAAAATAACTCTTTGTGTTAGAAATTCCAGAGCTTGCTTTGACATCAAGATAATTATAGTTTATTTGTTCCAATCTCCTATCTTTGACTCATAACCTCACTGACTGACCTTAAAACAGAATATTTTTTATTCTACTCGAGTTGTGCTTGAATTTTGCTTATTCCTGTCATTAAAACTGATCAAATATGGAATTGCTGAGTTATCTTTTTCTTCACATACATGCATGGTTAGTAGAAAATCAGGCTTGAAAATCGGTGGCTGTTTTGTTTTGAAAAGTTTGTTAATGTGTAGGTTTATTGATTAAGATGTTCAAGAAGAGAAGTATTACTGCTCACAGTGATGTTTAGATATTACCCAAAGGTAAGACACAGGAACAGATTACCTCATGAATAAATGAGGCAAGAAATTTTTCTCTTCAGGTCATCACCCATCTCCATTTGGAAAGGAAAGTCATTTAATGCATTGGAAGAACTTAATGAGGTCCAATATCCTGCTATCACACATTTTCAGGGCAGGTTTGCAACACTCATGTAACTATTTGTGTATTTGAACTATCAATCAGAGACATCAGGTCCCCACCCATGATTTTCCTCATGCTATTTCTAACTGCAAGTTGATTCATTTTAAAAATAAGAAAATGGTAAGTGATAATATTATAAAATAATCCCAACTTTATGAGATAATCATTGTTCATATATTAGTTTATATCCCTCCAAAAAATTTCCTTTGCATAGGTTGTGTGTATATGTACGGATGCATACAACAGTTTAACAAAAATTGAGATTGTGGTCTAAGGGGTTTTTTATCCTGGTATTTTTACTTATGAATATACTGTAAAGATTTTCTCATGGAACACAGAAACATGTTTTTGACAGCTGCCTAATGTTTCATGACCATACTTTATTTTGAGACTCTCTTAATGTTGGAGATTTAGGTTGTTTTCAATTTAACAGCAGTATAAATAATGCTTTAATGAAGCTCATGTACATAAATTTTTGTTCAACAATGATTAGTTTCTGAGGATAAATTTTTATTTTATTTTATTTTATTTTTGGTTTTTATTTTTTACTTTTTTTTCTGGGTTAAGGGTATGGACAATTTTAAGTCTTTTGATATATGAAGCTGTGTTGCCCTTCAGAAACATCATTTGATTTAACTCTAGTACCAGAAGCATCTATTTTCTGCATCTTTTCCCACACTAGAATGTGTGTGTATGTGTGTTTGTCTGTATTACACACACAAATAATCTTTGTCAGTGTGGGAAAGTGTATAGCCAAAAATAATGTTTCACTACTTTAGTGCCTTGTTAGTCATTTTTCTAACCCACTAGGACATTACATTTTGGGTAAATTTTCCATCCTTCAAGATGGCTCCTGCAGAAACAAGCAAGCAGTGCAACTTCTTGAATGAGGAATGGAGAATCTCACTGCCTGATTCCCTAATATGTGCCTAGAAGGGTAGGGTCAATAATAAAAGCCATGATCCATAGAACCATTAATGTATGTTAGATATTTTAAGTTACAGTTAGCCCTTGAGCAACCGAGGTTTGAACTGAGGGTCCACTTATATATGGATTTTTTTCAACAGTAAATACTATAGTGTTACATCATCTGCAGTTGATTGAAACTGAGTATGGGGAAATGCAGATATGGAGCAATTGTGTATATCCAGGGCCGACTATAAGTTACACATAGGCTTTTGCTGCATGAAGAGTTGGCATTCCTAATCCAGCATTGTTCAAGGGACAATTGTATTTCTAACTTCGCCATGCCGTTTCAAAAGACTTTACTCATTATACAGATGAGGAAAATAAAGGTCAGGAAGCAGGGTATTTCAATAGGCTAAAAGTATAGATGTTGGAATCAAATATGCTTGATAAATTAACTGCACCATCTACTGGCTGTATAACCATGTGTGAACATATGTAAAATGCAATCCATTACACCTACCTTGTAGGGTTTTTATGCAGCTTAGTGAAATAATGAATTTCAACCTGGAACCTAATAATACTCAGTTCATAGCACTAATTATTGCTTTTTTAAAAAATACATAATTTTGGAATTTAAATTTGCCTAAATTTTATATTACTGAAAGTGAAAGTGAAGTCACTCAGTCGTGTCCAACTCTTTGTGACCCCCATAGACTGTAGCCTACCAAACTCCTCTTTCCATGGGATTTTCCAGGCAATAGTACTGGAGTGGATTGCCATTTCCTTCTCCAGGGGATCTTCCCTACCCAGGGATTGAACCCAGGTCTCCTGCATTGTAGACAGATGCTTTACCATCTGAGCCACCAGGAAAGTCTGAGAAAGAAAGTGAAAGTGAATGTCACTCAGTCGTGTCTGACTCTTTGTGACTCCAAGGACTATACAGTCCATGGAATTCTCCAAGCCAGAATACTGGAGTGGGTAGCCGTTCCCTTCTCCAGGGGATCTTCCAAACCTAGGGGTCAAACCCAGGTCTCCCACATTGCAGGTGGATTCTTTACCAGCTGAACCATAAGGGAAGCTCAAGAATACTGGAGTGGGTAGCCTATCTTTTCTCCAGGGGATCTTCCCCAACCAGGAATCAAACCAGGATCTCCTGCATTGCAGGCAGATTCTTTACCAACTGAGCTATCAGGGAAGCCCACTAAATCTGAGATTTGAACCCAAATTGTATACCCCAAACCTCATGTTCTTTTTATTGGTCAGAGCCATCATAGCACTGCTTGATGATTCAGAGCCAATGAAACAGCAGCAACTTGTACCCTCAATACTGTAATAGATGTATTAACTATGCTCTTTTCAGCTCTGCTTCTTCTATTCATCAGTCTCAATCTAGACCTGTGTCCTAGGAGGACTGCACAGACTCTGAAACAATGCTAAATAAGTCACAGTGATTTTTTTCTCTAGAATGCTCACTCTTTCCTTTCTTTGTGTTGGGTACCAAGACTTCAACATTTAATTATATATTGGATAGACCACTATAATTTGATAGCAGTTTTTTGCTCTGAAAATGTTCATTTATTCTCACATGTTTTTATGGGGTGTTGGACTCAGAATCACATACTCTGAAGTATATGATTGAATACATGAGACTTTAAAGATTTTATAGTTCAAGTTCTAACCCACTGTGAGAAACTTCTCTACAATATCCCTGACAGATAGATAATCCAGCTTCAAATAAAAAGCTTACTTCCATATGCAGGAACACAGTTATAGAACCATGAAAATAAGATTAGAAGAGTCCTTGGGGATTCAATGGTATATCTCTTTCTCTTACCTAAAGTTATAAATCATTTTATTTAGGGGAGAACTCATAACTACAAGCCACATTTCCAGCAGGACTTCTAGGTACATTTTCTCATACCACAATGTGAATTCTGTCCCCTGTTATTGTACAACATGGTAGACCTTATACCCAATCTCCATTAGGTCCTGTTCTTTTTAAAAATTAATTAATTTATTTTAATTGGAGGCTAATTATGTTACAATATTGTGGTGGTTTTGCCATACATTCACATGAATCAGCCATGAGTGTACATGTGTCTACCATCCTGAACCCTCTTCCCACCTTCCTCCTCATCCCATTCTTCTGGGTTGTCCCAGTGCACTGGCTTTGAGTGCCCTGTATCATGCATCAAACTTGGACTGGTGATCTGTTTCACATAGGGTAATATACATGTTTCAATGCTACTCTCAAATCATTCTACCCTTGCCTTCTCCCACAGAGTCCAAAAGCCTGTTCTTTATATCTGTGTCTCTTTTGCTGTCTCGCATATAGGGTCATCGTTACCATCTTTCTAAATTCCATATACATGCGTTAATATACTGTATTGGTGTTTTTTCTTTCTGACTTACTTTGCTCTGTATAATAGGCTCCAGTTTCATCTACCTCATTAGAACTGATTCAAATGCATTCTTTTTAATAGCTGAGTAATATTCCATTGTGTATATGTACCACAGCTTTTTTATCCATTCATCTGCTGATGGACATCTATGTTGCTTTCATGTCCTAGCTATTGTAAACAGTGCTATGGTGAGCATTGGGGTACATGTGTCTCTTTCAATTCTGGTTTCCTCAGTGTGTATGCCTGTAGTGAGATTGCTGGGTTTTATGGCAGTCCTATATCTAGTTTTTTAAGGATCTCCACACTGTTCTCCATAGTGGCTATACTAGTTTTCATTCCCACCGACCAGATAAGAGGGTTCCCTTTTCTCCACACCCTCTCCAGCATTTATTGTTTGTAGACTTTTTGATAGCAGCCATTCTGGCCAGAGTGAAATGGTACCTCATCATGGTTTTGATTGGCATTTCTCTGATAATAAGTGATGTTGAACATCTTTTCATGTGTTTGTTAGCCATCTGTATGTCTTCTTTGGAGAAATGTCTGTTTAGTTCTTTGGCCATTAGGTCCTGCTTTATTTTTCACCCTGCCTCCTCTTATAACAATGATTATCCTCTTTTGGATGTTGCTTTGTATCACTCCCCTTTAAAATGAAGTTTCTTGAATTTAGTATAACATTGAAGAAGTTGCCTCACAGAGTTAGAGAAAAGTATCACCTGTTGTTCTCATGGGGAATCTACTATTTAATTCCTGTAAATTAATTCAGCATTTACTTTTTGTTGGACAGATCACATTTTGACATGTCAGTCAGTTAGTCTTTTAGTAAACTAAAAGTCCTAGGTTCTGTTTTAATGACTTTTAATCAGGTTTCCCTGTCTGAAGAAACTTAAACTGCCATATCAAAATACTGTATACTGAGTAGCTTAAACAGTAGAAATTTATTTTCTCACTGTTTTGGAGACCAGATATCTAAGGTCAAGCTGTCAGTATGGTCAATGTCTGGTAAAATTCTTTTCATGGCTTATAGATGTCTGTCTTATTACTGTGTCTTTACATGGAAAGGAGGGAGAAAGTGACGTCTCTTTGTCCCTTCCTGAAAAGTGAAAGTGTTAGTCACTAAATAATGTCCAACCCTTTTCAAACCCATGAACTGTAACCCATCAGAGTCCTCTGCCCATGGAATTTCCCAAGCAAGAATACTAGAGTGGGTAGCCATTCCCTTCTCCAGGGGATCTTCCCAACCCAGGGGTTGAACCCAGTTATCCTGCATTGCAGGCAGATTATTTACCATCTGAGCCACCAGGGAAGTGATCCCTATCAGGAAATCCCTTTCTATTATGGCACTAATCCCATCATGAGAGCCACAGACTCATTACCTCACCTAACCAAATTATCTCCCAAAGGCTCCTTCTCCAAATACTATCACATTGAGGGGTGAGGGCTTCAACATATGGATTTAGTGGGCACAATGCATCATACAAAGTAATTTCATGAACTTAGATGATAGACTTTATTATCACTAAAACAATTAACTTAAACTTGATAATTTCACTCCCTTCTTTCTTGAAAAGGATGAAAACACTGAGCCTGGACATTTAAGCTTAGTTACAGAAAACTTGAAGCGATCTCTCATCTTTCCCATTCTGTTGTTTTCCTCTATTTTTTTGCCCTGATCACTGAGGAAGGCTTTCTTATCACTCCTTGTGATTCTTTGGAACATTGCATTCAAAAGGATATATCTTTTCTCCTTGCCTTTTGCTTCTCTTCTTTTCTCAGCTATATGTAAGGCCTCCTTAGGCAACCATGTTGCCTTTTTGCATTTCTTTTTCTTGGGGATGGTATTGATCACTGCCTCTTGTATAATGTCACGAGCTTCTGTCCGTACTTCTTCAGGCACTCTGTCTATCAGATCTAATCCCTTGAATCTATTTGTCACTTTCACTATATAATCATAAGGGATTTGATTTAGGTCATACCTGAATGGTCATACTGAAAGTAGGTCCATTTCCTTACTTTCTTAGATTTGAGTCTGAATTTGGCAATAAGAAGTTCATGATTGGAGCCACATTCAGCTCCCAGTCTTGTTTTTGCTGACTGTATGGAGCTTCTCCATCACTGGCTGCAAAGAATATAATCAATCTGATTTCTGTATTGACCGTCTGGTGAAATGCATGTGTAGAGTCTTTTCTTGGGTTGTTGGAAGAGGGTGTTTGCTATGACAAGTGTGTTCTCTTGGCAAAATTCTGTTAGCCTTTCACCTCCGTCGTTTTGTACTCCAAGACCAAATTTGCCTGAAACTCCAGGTATCTCTTGATTTCCTACTTTTGCGTTCCAGTCCCCTATAATGAAATGGACATCTTTTTTGGGTGTTAGTTTTAGAAGGTCTTGTAGGTCTTCATAGAACTGTTCAACTTCAGCTTCTCCAGCATTACTGGTCACGGCATAGACTTGGATTACTGTGACAGTGAATGATTTGCCTTGGAAATGAACAGAGACCATTCTGTCATTTTTGAGATTGTTTTCAAGTACTGCATTTCAGATTATTTTGTTGACTCTGATGGCTACTCCATTTCTTCTAAGGGATTCTTGCCCAATGTAGTAGATATACTGGTCATCTGAGTTAAATTCACCCATTCCAGTCCACTTTAGTTCACTGATTCCTAAAATGTCGGTGTTCACTCTTGCCATCTCTTGTTTGATCACTTCCAATTTGCCTTGATTCATGGACCTAACATTCCAGGTTTCTATGCAAAGTTGCTCTTTGCAGCATCAGAATTTACTTTCATCACCAGTCACATCGACACCTGGGATTTTGCTTTGGCTCCATCTCTTCATTCTTTCTGGAGTTATTTCTCCATTGATCTCCAATAGCATATTGGACACCTACTGACCTGGGGAGTTCATCTTTCAGTGTCCTATCTTTTTGCCTTTTCATGCTGTTGATGGGGTTCTGAAGGCAAGAATACTGAAGTGGGACAGGCTAGAGATCTCTTCAAGAAAACTAAAGATACCAAGGGAACATTTTATGCAAAGATGGGCACAATAAAGACATAAATGATATGGACTTAATGGAACTAGAAGATATCCAGAAGAGGTGGCAAGAATACACAGAAGAACTATACAAAAAAGATCTTCATGACCCAGATAACCATGATGGTGTGATCACTCACGTAGAGCCAGACATCCTGGAATGCAAAGCCAAATGGGCTTTAGGAAGCATCACTAGGAACAAAGCTAGTGGAATTTATGGAATTCCAGTTGAGCTATTTCAAATCCTAGAAGATGATGTTGTGAAAGTGCTTCACTCAATGTGCTAGCAAATTTGGAAAACTCAACAGTAGCCACAGTAATGGAAAAGGTCAGTTTTCATTCAATCCCAAAGAAATGCATCACCAAAGAATGTACAAACTACTGCACAGTTGCACTCATCTCACATGCTAGGCAAGTAATAATCAAAATTCTGAAAGCCAGGCTTCAACAGTACGTGAACCAACAACTTACAGTTGTTCAAGTTGGATTTAGAAAAGGCAAAGGAACCAGAGATTGAATTGCCAACATCTGTTGGATCATCGAAAAAGAGAGGTCCAGAAAACATCTACTTTTGCTTTGTTGACTATGCCAAGGCCTTTGACTGTGTGGATCACAACAAACTGTGGAAAATTCTTAAAGAGATGGGAATGTGAGGCCACCTGACCTACCTCCTGAGAGATCTGTATGCAGGTCAAGAAGCAACAGTTAGAACTGGACATGGAACAATAGACTGGTTCCAAATCTGGAAAGGAGTATGTCAAGGCTGTATATTGTCTCCCTGCATATTTAACTTCTATGCAGAGTACATCTTGCAAAATGGCAGGTTGGATGAAGCACAAGCTGGAATCAAAATTACTGGGAGAAATATCAATAGCCTCAGCTATTGAGATGACACCACCCTTACAGCAGAAAGTGAAGAGGAACTAAAGATCCTTTTGATGAAAGTGAAAGAGAGGAGTGAAAAAGTTGGCTTAAAACTCAAGATTCAGAAAACTAAGATCATGCATCAGGTCCCATCACTTCATGGCAAAAAGATGTGGAAATAAAGGAAAACAGTTACAGAGTTTATTTTCTCTGGCTCCAAAATCACTGCAGATTGTGACTTCAGCCATGAAATTAAAAGATGCTTGCTCCTTGGAAGAAAAGTTATGACCAACATAGACAGCATATTAAAAAGCGGAAGCATTACTTTGCCAACAAAGGTCCGTCTAGTCCAAGCTATGGTTATTCCAGTAGTTATGTATGGATGTGAGAATTGGATTATGAAGAAAGCTGAGTGCTGAATAATTGATGCTTTTGAACTGTGGTGTTGGAGAAGAGTCTTGAGAGTCCCTTGGAATGGAAGGAGTTCCAACCAGTCCATCCTAAAGGAAATCAGTCCTGAATATTCATTGGAAGGACTGATGCTGAAGCTGAAATTCCAATACTTTGGCCACCTGATGTGAAGAACTGACTCATTGGAAAAGACCCTGATGTTGGGAAAGTTTGAAGTTAAGAGGAGTGGGGGATGAAAGAGGATGAGATGGTTAGATGGTATCTCTGACTCGATGGATATGTTTTTGAGGAAGCTCCTGGAGTTGGTGAGGGACAGGGAAGCTTGGCATCTTGCAGTCCATGAGGTCTCAAAGAGTCAGACACGACTGAGCAACTGAACTGTACTGAACATTAAACTTACTGCTTTCTCATTATAACTTCCTCGATCATTGAGTTTCAATTTTTTGTCCCCAGTTTTTGTTATACCTTTTCCAGTTGGGAAACTACTGTTCTTGATACAAAGTTTTATTCTTTTGTCCACTTGGCTGAACCTAAATTACTTTAGAAATACTCTTTTATGCAATTAATGCTTCTATTATTTCTCGTGCAGAGTTGACTCATTGGAAACGACTCTGATGCTAAGAGGGATTGGGAGCAGGAGGAGAAGGGGAAGACCAACTCGATGGACATGAGTTTGAGTGAACTCCAGGAGTTGGTGATGGACAGGGGGGCCTGAAGTACTGCGATTCATGGTGTCACAAAGAGTCGGACACGACTGAGCGACTGAACTGAACTGAATGCTTCTATTAAATAATTGAAATCCTCTTTGACCAGAGAATATATTATGTTTTGTTGACAGTATCAAGGAATGGTTAGAAGACGTTAGAAATGTTCTTGCTACACAGAGTACAACTGTATATTTCTTTTTAGCCACTGAAGATCAAGAGAGATTTGAACTTTTTACCCTATCAAAGTTCCTAGTGGAAAATAGGAGCTGTTGACATACAGTGAGGCAGAAATGGTCAAATAGGTATTAAGGCACACTTTTATCTTCTTTTTTAAATCTTTTTTTTAAAGTCTTCTTTTCTGTAAATTTCCTTAGGACTCTAATTAGTGACATGATGTGGACCATTTACAAGCCTTCTGTGTTTTTAGCCTGGTTCCAAGGATTATTTTACTTTAAAATCCGTGTCAATTATCAGTCTTTTTATGCTTTGTTGTTGTTCAGTCACTAAGTCGTGTCCAACTCTTTGTGACCCATGGGACTCCAGCACATCAGGCTTTCCTCTCTTTCCCTATCTTCTGGAGTTTGCTCAAACTCATGTCCATTGAGTCGGTGATGCTATCTAACCATCTCATCTTCTGCTGCCCCCTTCTCCTTTTGTCTTCAGTCTTGCCCAGCATCAGGTCTTTGCTAGTGAATCAGCTCTTTGCATCTGGTAGCCAAAGTATTGGAGTTTCAGCTTCAGCATCTGTCCTTCCAGTGAATATTCAGGACTGATTTCCTTTAGGTTTTACTGATTTGTTCTCCTTGCTGTCCAAAGGACTCTCAAGAATCTTCTCCAGCACCACAATTCAAAAGCATCAATTCTTCAGCCTTCTTTATGGTCCAACTATCATGTCTGTACATGAGTACTGGAAAAACTATATCTCTGACTATGTGGACATTTGCTGACAAAGTGATGTCTCTGCCTTTTAATATGCTGTCTGGGTTTGTCATAGCTTTTCTTCCAAGGAGCAAGCATCTTTTAATTTCTTAGCTGCAGTTACTGTCCACAGTCATTTTGGAGCCCAAGAAGGTAAAATCTGTCACTGCTTCCACTTTTTCCCCATCTATTTTCCGTGAAGTGATGGGATCAGATGGCATGATCTTAGTTTTTTTAATGTTGAATTTTAAGTCAGCTTTCTCACTCTCTTCTTTTACTCTCATCAAGGGGCTCTTTAGTTCCTCTTCATTTTCTGCCATTAGAGTGGTATCATCTGTACATCTGAGGTTGTTGATATTTTTCTTGCTAATCTTGATTCCAGCTTGCACTTCATCCAGCCTAGCATTTTGCATGATGTGCTCTGCATAGAAGTTAAATAAGCAGGGTGACAATATACAGCCTTGTTGTACTTCTTTCCCAATTTTGAATCAGTCTATTGTTCCATGTCTGGTTCGAACTGTTGCTTCTTGACCTGCATACAGGTTTCTCAGGAGACAGGTAAAATGATCTTGTATTCCCATCTCTTGAAGAATTTTCCACAGTTTGTTGTGATCCACACAGTCAAACGCTTTAGTGTATGCTATATTATTTAAAATGCAGAACACTGTAAAATGAAGATAGTTATGCATCCATATTTGCCTGCATGTGCATGGACATGTGCACACATCCATACACAGTCACATGCAAAAGCATGACATTTATGTATATTTTTGACTTTCAAATCTCCTATTGTACATCAAAGCTGGCTCCAAGCTAAGTTTTGAGGGCTATCTTTAGCTCTCTTCTCCCTCCTATTTACATAAATCTCCCTTCTTACATTTACTTGTCTCGTCTAGGCATCTGTGTCCTCATATTACTGAGAAACTCTTACAGAAAATTCAGTACAAATATCCTTTTCCTGCAGAGTAAAAACTTGCTTTCCTCTCCCTCATCAAAAGGTAACAGTTATTCTCCTCCCAAGATTTTCTCATGTTTTCCATTGCTACTCCTAGATAACCTATGCAGACAATTTAGTAACTGCTAATGATTTTATTCTTTGTAGGCAATACAGTTTTACTTAAATTGAAACTTTCTTAAGACACTGCCCTAACCTAAAGGAATTACTTTGATGGCAGAACTGCCAGGTGGTATAGGGAAGAAGGCAGACATTTCTTTGGTGCCTAAAACTGATTCACTAACTAAAATCTTTCTGTAGATCTAGTGTGCTCAACCTGTACTGTAGTAAAACAAACAAACAAATGAAAAAGAAAACTCATTTGCAAGTTAACAAAGTTGGAAACAGAAGGTTATAAGGTTGCTATTATTGATAAGAGAGGATGATAGCATCCTTGTAGAAGGAAAATGGTCTTAAATGTAAGTTTCACAGATGCATAACCCTCTTGGCTATTAGTGACCTAGCTGGTTCCAAAAGATTTTTGAAACAGAGAAAAGATAAGGAAAGTATCACATTTCCTATTGTCTGACAGATATGACTATCTCTGTGAAAACAGTCCTAGAAGAAACTATGATTCTTGGCTTGGACATTTCCCCCAGTAGAGCAGGAAAGATGTGGTAGTATCTCAGGAAATAGACAAGGGGAAGTTTAGGATATGATCACTGCCTATTTCCTGATGGATTACAGATAAAAAACCTTTTGGCCCTCCAATAAAATTTTACCTCTAGATTTAAAAGCTGAAATGTAAAGTTAAAAACAAGTTATACTGGACAAGAAAATATTTAATGAGAAATTAAATACCAATGGATTTTACTTTTCCTTGATGTGTGCATTGTTAAAATAACATGAAGTCGCACTGATAAAAGAAATATAAATTCAAATCATATGTTACTGCTTTGATTGTCTAAAAATTATGTCACATCTATGAAAACCTAATTCCTAAGTAAGACTTTAGCTGTCTATAGATTAATGAAAATAAACACTGGAATAAATGTGTGTATTAAATAAAATTTAGGCCGTGGGACTTGTCACAATCTGCTGATCTTTCCTAGTATACTGTCTTTCTTCTTAGGGGAATGTATGCAGGGAAATTTAGAGGAAGTGAAGTGTTTCATGAGAGGAAAACAGTAAGAATAAATAGAGATAGAGATAGAGAATAGGAAGTAAGGAAGGCAGGTAGGCACATAATACACTCTAAATAAGAACTAAAGCTTTGAGTTTTTTTTTTTTCTTTATTACTTGTTTTGATGATATGGAGATAGACTATCTCAATGATTTCTGAACAAGACACTCATGCTCTTTCATCCTAATAAAATAGAAATACTTTGGCCAGTTTTATTTATTTTCAAAATTTTACAAAACTTTTCTAATTTTTTTCTCATATTCATTTGGGATTTAGTATACAATTTCAGACCACTTGATTTATCAAATCTTTCCGTATACTTGCTCAACAAAAGTTCATGTTATGCCTTCTTTTCTTAATACATTTATTTATTTTAATTGGAGGTTAATTACTTTACAATATTATATTGGTTTTGACATACATCAACATGAATCCGCCACAGGTATACACGTGTTCCCCATCCCAAACTCCCCTCCCACCTCCCTCCCCATACCATCCCTCTGGATTGTCCCAGTGCACCATCCCCAAGCATCCAGTATCATGCATCGAACCTGGACTGGCGATTAATTTCGTATATGATATTATACATGTTTCAATGCCATTCTCCAAAATCATCCCACCCTCTCCCTCTCCCACAGAGTCCAAAAGACTGTTCTATACATCTGTGTCTCTTTTGCTGTATTGCATACAGGGTTATTGTTACCGTCTTTCTAAATTCCATATATATGCTTTAATATACTTTATTTGTGTTTTTCTTTCTGGCTTACTTCACTCTGTATAATAGATTCAATGCAATCCCTATCAAGCTACCAATGGTATTTTTCACAGAGCTAGAACAAATAATTTCACAATTTGTATGGAAATACAAAAAACCTCAAACAGCCAAAGCAATCTTGAGAAAGAAGAATGGAACTAGAGGAATAAACCTGCCTGACTTCAGGCTCTCCTACAAAGCCACAGTCATCAAGACAGTATGGTACTAGCACAAAGACAGAAATATAGATCAATGAACAAAATAGAAAGCCCAGAGATAAAGTCATGTTATGCCTTCTCAAGAAAAGGCATGAACTCAACACCACTGTAATAAAGTTTATTTTTTGGCAAATTGGAATATCTGGGTGATTAACCAAATATAACATGTTTATTAATAGGGGCTGTTCCTTTTTTACCTGAAAACTAACAAATATCATAAGACTTTGTGGAGTTATGAAAAAATGGTAATTTGTCCTCAAGGGGAAATCCCTTTAGTTTGATTTTGGCCAATTAATAAAACCTCTGAGATGTAATGCTAACGCTAGAATTTGTACTCCTACATGAAAGACAAGTGAAGTGATCAGAAAAGACATAGAGGAGAAAAATTTTGACTGGGTGTTAATAAGATGAGGGCCATAAAATAATTCAGAGAAAGAAAGGATTCCACGTGAAAGAAATAGCTAGAGAATGACACAAATTTGGAAGTTAAGGGAGCTGAAATGTGCATACATTATTTTTAGAGAATAGTTTGAAAAAGTAGAACAGACAAATGTTTGGAGCTTCATAAGACCTTTAGATATGAAGTTGCAAATGTAAAAGGATGAAGGACAGATAAGGGATTCTGAATTCAGAGCCAAGAATTATTCCTGCATATGATAATGCAAAGGTAAATCACTCCAGTGTTAAATTACACTGGATTATACGAAAGACCTTAAGGTGTACTCCTTGAAATTGTAAGGGCTGCTTTCAAATTTCATAAGTGTATTGAGCAACTGAAATCTTTATCACTAAAGCCAGACAATACATGGATTCTGAAAACAAATATGAAATGATGTGATAATCCACCCTACTCTCCCACGCACAAATTGTGGAGCTCAGCCTAATTCAATGCAGGTCACAACACTATATTGATAGGGCCAACTTACAAGGCCAACTTCATTCTACATACATATCAATCTACCAACTGTTTCCTTTCATATTCTTTTAAACAGTCTTGTTTATAAGTTAGACACTATTTTTTATCTAAGGTGAAGTGACTATTGTGTTCGGTTACCCTTCTTGGCTAGAACAATTATTAGGTTCTGTGATACAAAGAAAGAAGTAGACCCTTGATCTTAAGTGAATAGTTTAAAACACTGTTAGCCAAACAGCAGATATTTGGAAAATATCAAACATTTTGTGTAGGGTAGATCAGAAGACTAGAATATTCAACAGTCTTCAGCTGGACAGGAGGCTAGTCCAAAAGCACAGGCAAGGTGTATGTGAGTCTACGTGGGTAATGCTGAAACAGAAGAGAGAGAGAAGGAAAAAAAAAAAAAAAAAAGAGGCCTGACTGCAGAGATACCTTACTGCTAAAAGTTTTGTTAAGCTAGGTCTCATGTAAAAGAAATGAACAGCCATCAACCTATTGCTGTAAATGCCATTATCTCCAGGTAAGTGTTTAGTGTAGTTTTCTTTACAATAATAAATAAGAAAATTTGAGTGGAGTTGGGATGGAAGTAGGGCGTGGGAGATATAGGGCCTTTTCTCCTGCAGAGTAATTCACAATCCAGGTAATTTTAGTACTGTTGCTGTAGATACAGCATCCATATATGAATTCTACTTTTTAATTTTCATCTAGGTTTTTAGCATTGTGTAGATTATTTGTTCAGAAAGTAGTTCTTGCCAATTTTTTTAAAAACTGCTTATTGAAATAATATTATACAAATCATAAAATTCACCCATTATAAGTGTACAATTCAGTGAATTTTAGTATATTTGCAGTGCTATGCACCCATTACCCAAGTCTAATTTTAGAAGATTTCCAGCATCCCCAAAAGAAACTTTGTGTCCATTTATAATCATTCCCTAAATTCTTGCCAATTTGTACTATGCTCTGATCAGAAACTGGACTTGTCTATGAAGCATACAAGCCAGACATGAGCCAGACTTTCCCCTTGCACTTACAAAGCAGTTCTCCAAGTCTCTTTCATAAGATATTGTGAGACAGGGACTCCATGGACAGTATTTGTATACCTGAATATATACTATAAAAGCCCATGGAGCTGAGGATAAGAGGGAAGTATAAATTTGGAGGGAGCACCATTACAGTGAATCAGAGAACCATCTTGTTTTTCTTTCCCTTCTATTCACTCTATGTGCCTCATAAGCAGTCAGATTTTTAACATGAGATTTATCACTATGGAATGTGGAAAAGGTGAAGATAACATATGCATTTACTGCTACAGAACAGAATGAACTGAAGATAGAAGTAGGTGTTAATCACCTGAGATATAAATACATTTTTTAGATTCAGTTATGGATCAATGACTAACAGAACACTTAAAGTCTCCCACTCTGCCCTGTATTCAATCTATCAATCTGGTCAAGATACCCCTCTTTTATTTGGGGTCTTGATAAGCAGCCAAATTATTTTGTAGTTGATCTTTTTTAGGTCTGATTTTCCTAAAAGAATGTTTGTATCAGCTGAAATATTCTTCTTTTCAATAGCCTCTTTTGGCTTGTGTATCAGGAAACCATGATGCCTGATACAAACATATCTTTAAGATGGATACATAAACTGACCTTCAATTAGGCTCCAGGTTAAGACAACATGGGGAAATCAATAGTTTATTTTCTCTCCCTCTTTCTTTGATTTCTGCTTACATTTTGATGTTTGCTAAAATAAAAATGTATAACACTAAAGGTAAGCAATAGTTAGAACTAGACATGGAACAAGAGACTGATTCCAAATTGGAAAAGGAGTATGTCAAGACTGTATATTGTCACCCTGCTTATTTAACTTATATGCAGAGTACATCATGAGAAACCCTGGGCTGGATGAAGCACAGGCTGGAATCAAGATTGCCGGGAGAAATACCAATAACCTCAGATATGCAGATGACACCACCCTTAGGGCAGCAAGCAAAGAGGAACTAAAGAGCCTCTTGATGAAAATGAAAGAAGAGAGCGAAAGAGCTGGCTTAAAACTCAACATTCAGAAAACTAAGATCATGCATCAGGTCCCATCACTTCACAGCAAATATATGGGGAAACAATGGAAACAGTAAAGACTTTATTTTGGGGGGCTCCCAAATCACTGCAGATGGTGACTGCAGACATGAAATTAAAAGGCACTTGCTCTTTGGAAGAAAAGCTGTGACCAACCTAGACAGCATATTAAGAAGCAGAGACATTACCTTGCTGACAAAAGTCCATCTAGTCAAAGGTATGGTTTTTCCAGTAGTCATGTATGGATGTGAGATTTGGACTATAAAGAAAGCTGAGTACTGAAGAACTGATGCTTTTGAACTGTGATGCTGGAGAAGACTGTTGAGAGTCCCTTGGACTGCAAGGAGATCCAACCAGTCCATCCTAAAGGAAATCAGTCCTGAATATTCATTGGAAGGACTGATGCTGAAGCTGAAACTCCAATACTTTGGCCATCTGATGTGAAGAACTGACTCATTGGAAAAGACCCTGATGTTGGGACAGATTGAAGGCAAGAGGAGAAGGGTACGGCAGAGGATGAGATTATTGGATGGCATCACTGACTCTATGGACATGAGTTTGAGTAAATTCCAAGTGTGAGCTCTGGGAGTTGGAAGCCTGGTGTGCCTCAGTCCACGGGGTCACAAAGATTCGGACATGACTTAGTGACTGAACTCTACTGAACTGAAAGGCAAGCATCTCCACTGAACATCCAGTAAAATTATCTTAGGCTCAAGGGGTCATGCTTTGGTCTAATAATTGTAAGTCTACCATACCAGGTCTTTCAATATATACCAGTTCCTATTGTATACCGTGTCTACTATCTACTCTTTTTTTTATAACCAATGATCATTTGCACACCTTGCCACAAGCTCCACCCAGCATCCTCTATATTCTTTGCAATGAGTTTTACAAGGAACATGTTAGATAACTGGAACTCTGGTCATGGGGGAAGAAACCTGTGACACTGAAATGTGTTGTTCAGTTTTATCAGTTTTTGCAAGTGTCAAAGGTTACATCACCTCCCACAGGGAAAGGAAGAAATTCTGATCCCTGTCAAACATGTCCGTAGGAAGCTTATTACAATAAAACTTAAGACCAGATAATTATGGAATGTCTGTCAGTCTGCAGTAAAGAAATCATGCCATGCACGGTTTTCCTTCTTTGCTACCAACTTTTTATCCTAGTTTGTTTACAAGTCAACTAGATGCCTGTAAGCGAACTAATCGGCCACAGCATTCATAACAGAAGCATATACCACAGATGTTGAGAATAATTAAGGACAAGCCAATAAATTCTGAATGGAAGCTTCTAATCTGTCACTTTCCTATCATTAGTAAGTGATAGAGCCAAGATTTTATTCAATTTTGCAGCATATAGGATATTTAACACTGCTTCTAGTTCTGAACAAAGGCAAATTGAAAATTTAAAGAAAATGTAGCAGCCATTACATGTAAAATTTATATGTTGGTATTTATAATTAATAAAAGACAAACTAGTGACATAATGGAAAATAATATGAAATAGTATTTTTTATGTACATACTCCAATTTATATAATATTCTTAGAATAATGGCAACCACTTACTGAATTACACATATTCCAGGCAATGTATTAAGAGTTTTAGATTTGCATGCATTAACTCATAATCTTCACTATTTAAAGCTGGTGAATTTAGTATCTCAATTTTACATGTGATGATACTGAGGCACAGAGTTGTTAAGTAACTTGGTCAGGGTCAACACAATTAGTGGTAAAGCTGAAATTTGAATCCAGGTGGTGTGGCCCAGATAGTGTACCTTTAACCAATACACTGGACTGCATCTGGGAATCTGAGAATAAAATGAGTCTCTCATTCTAGGTATATTGCATTTTTCATTATAGTATCTCAAACTTCTAAGATGCAATTTAGTACTCTAAGCAATAAGCTTCCCAGGTAGGAGTAGTGGTAAGAAAACCCGCCTACCAATGCAGGAGATGTAAGAAACACAGGTTTGATCCCTGGGTCGGGAAGATTCCCTGGAGAAGGGCATGGCAACAGACTCCAGTATTCTTGCCTGGAGAATCCCATTGTCAAGAGGAGCCTGGTGGGCTATAGTCCATGAGGTCGCAAAGAGTTGGATATGACTGAATAACTTAGCACACATACACAAGCAATAAGCAGCTAATTGTGCCAGATTCTTTCCATACCTAAGTCATTCTCTTATAGGAATTCAGACTTTAGGAGATAATAATTTTAGACAATTAGGATCACATTAAATTTACTGCTAAAGTAATGTGGTAATGCATTAAATGGTACCCTTGAATACAATGTGAGAAATATAAGCCTCTAAAATAGTGTATATAACCCTCAAGCAAAATTCATCATAAGGGCTTCTTTCTCAAGTGTTAACTTTCTGTCATACACAAGATACCTTCTTAAGCACTATTATAGTTGAGATTAGTTATTGTGGTTATGACACGACAAAAACTATCTGGTATCTCTTTGCTGGGAAAATTCAGAAATGGCTACAATATAAACGACATTATGGTTATGTACTTGGATTGGGTTATGGGTTTTAAATATGTCATATTCCTCTAATGCACTCCATTCTAGCACCAAAAATTGAATGTATCATTTGTTCTCTATCTCTCCACTTACCTAAGGCAGCAGCTCTCATAGAAGGGACATCAAATATTTTCATCACTCCCACCTCTTGTCTCTCTTTCCTGTATGCCCTTATCTCTAAATGGTATAGTTAAGATTATATTCCCAAAGTGGGTTGCATTATGTCATTTAACATCCTTAAAAGCCATTATCATTCCCTAATCTTACTCCAGTCATTACTTCTACAATTAAACATTCCTTAGTATAATTTTTAAAGTCTTTGATAAGCTGCTTCCAAACTATTCTAACTTCTACTCTCATTATTTACATTTAATATCATATGCTATGCCCCAGTAGCTCCAGAATATTTGACATGCTCTAGGCACATTGTTTTATCTTTCTGCTACCGCTTCTTTACTCATTTACTTTGTGGGGACAAGAAAGGGTATGGATTCTGTGATCAGATTACCGTATTTTGAATCTCAGCTCTAATGCTTACCAGAATTGTGGCTTTACACATGCTACTTCATTTTTCTGATTATTCTGTAGATCATTCTCCTCATCTGTAAGGTGGATAATGATAATGCCTACCACATAGGGTTGTTGTGAAGACTAAATGAGCTAAACGTATGACATATTTTCAAAATTTCCTGCCAGATAGTGAGCTCTTAATAATCATTACATTTTATTGTTGTTGTTATTATTCCCACAACCCAGAACATTTTCCTGCCAACTGCACCTACTGATAGTTTATGTTCCTGTCAGGGATCAGCTCGAATGCCACCATCCCCATGAAGCCTTTGCCTGGCTATATAGTCAAGAACCATAACACTAACAGTAATTTTTGCCTTCAGTTTTCCTATATAGTGTAGGAACATCAGTGAAAGGAGTATCATGTAATTTAACCTAGATGCCTTTTCCACACTCCTTTTCAATTGTTTACCCAGCATGCCACAAATGGGCTGCCAATGAAAACATAAGCCATGTGGGCAGCGCTTCCTCACTGCCCCAGTCGTATAAGATATGCACATATGCTATATGACAATGTGTTCTGATTCAGACTTTCTAATGGTAGTGCCTGCATAGTCATAATACATTTGTTTACCATGTACTAACTCAGAAACGTTACAGCTTTGGTCATTTGAAATGCTCAAGGTAGAGAATTTCAAATAGCTTCTACTTATCTTACTAATCGGCAAAGTACCAAAGTCTTCTTTAAGATAGTAGTTTTAAACCTCTTTTTTAATCCAGGGACAGTTGAAAGTTGACAGGCTGGCAGATATTCCACATTTTACAGGGCATTGAAGAGAAGTTGGAATGAAATATGCTCCAAAAATATAGTTGAACTCACTTCAGGACACTTTTTAGTGGATCACTGAGGCTAGAAATCCATGCCCTGAGATTGAACAGGTGAGATAAAACATTATTCTCAACCAAACAGTTCTGTTGTTATAGTTTTACTTAACTACCTGTAGTTCTTCAAATGTACCATATTCTCTCTCCTCGTCAGGTCTTTATACATGATGATCCCTCTGCTTGCAAAGCCAGTTTTTTGCTACTCCCACCTCTCTGCCTATCTACATCTGTCTATGAACAAGTCTCACTGGGACTTCTTTTTTTTAATATATATATATATATTATTGAAATATAGTTGATTTGTGATATTATACTAGTTTCAGGTGTACAGCATAGTGATTGAGTGTTCTTATAGCTTATACTTCATTACTACAAAATAATGGCTATACTTCCCTGTGCTATACAATATATCTTTGTTGTTTACTTATTTTATGCATAATAGTTTCTATCTCTTAATCCCATACCCCTACCTTGGCTCTGCCCGCTTTCCGTTCTGCAAGTAACCACTAGTTTGTTCTCTTTAACTGTGAATCTCTTTCTGTTTTGTTATATTGAAAAAAAAATACACAAAGAATAAAGCAAATGAATGAATATGACAAAACAGAAAGAGACTCACTAGGACTTCTGAGATATCTACCAAAGTTGACTTGCTGTCTCTGTGACTTGTCTCTGCAACCTACACTTCTACCTCATAGCTCCTATCACTCTGCGTTATAAGGGTCTGTTTGCTTATCTGCTTTCACTGACTAGACTGAAAAGAACTTGAAATTCATATTGTATCTTTTTTCATTTTTTTTCTCTTTTTTTTTCTTTTTTTTATTTTATTTTTAAACTTTACAATATTGTATTAGTTTTGCCAAACATCAAAATGAATCCGCCACAGGTTCTCATGCTTTGGCATATAATTTCTAATGCTTCCTCACGATAAAAGAAACTTCAGTAAATGTCATGAAGTGAATCTATTGGTTTTGCCATAAAAACACCAACATTGACACCTGGCCTCATCTGCTTCTTTCCTAACCCAATAGTAGATGCATGAAGATACAGCATTCAGTAGAGAAGTTGTCCTGGAGTGGTTAGCACATAACCTTTGGAGTCACACAGAGATACACATTCAAATTCCAGCTGTACCAATGATTATTCTTGTGACCTCAAGCAGATTACTTCTCTTCTGTGAGCCTGTGTTTCTGCATCTGGGAACTGTGAATCATTCACTAACCTCTCCTTGTAGAAAGTGGTCATAAGGATTTTATGAGATGTTGCATGCAAAATACTTCACGTACTTCCTGATGTCCCATAAGCATTTTATCAATAATAATGATCTATTACTATCATTAGGTTTAATTATAGCCAGAAAATAGATAACATGCTATTAATGTATGAGATGTGAAGAGACTACATTTGTATCAACCTTCTTAGTTAATTAAAGATATTTATGGTAGAATATATATTAAAATGTATAGAATCAGGTGGTATCTGAAGACAGCCATAATGAACCTGACTTTGTCAGTACTTTGATGTTTTTAGTATAATTTTTTTCCTTCATGCGCTAAATTTCCTCTCACTTCTTTCTGATAGATTTTTCCCTCAGTTTCTTGATTTCCTTCGCTGAAACCCCTAAATGTTGGTGTGAGGAAAATGTTAGTGCTGTGGATTAATTACCTTTTCTGTTCCTATAATATAATAGTAACTAAAAGTTACCATTTTTCTATATTCTAAGGCCTAGTTATCACACTCACTTTCTGGAAAAGTATGAAATGGTTTTTACTCTGATTTTTCTTATGGTTACAAATGTATGTGTATTTACCTCAAGACTGTGAAGCCTGTTATGGGAACCTTAAAGTACCATTTAATTGTCACTCTAAACATGTCACCTCTTGATCTTTCAACTTCTCTATTTTCTTACTCCTCTGCCATAAGAAGGCCAAGGTGTATGCAAATAATGGGTCAACACCATTTATAAATGCCCTCAGTAAATGGAGCACATCATACATGAGGAATTCCACAGAAACTTATATAAAAAGGATAAAGCTAAATCAGAACATAATCATAAATTTAAGTAAGACCTATAAAGGCATAATTAGCTCGCCTTTGGGCAAACTTTCCTAATGTGTTCAACAACATTTTTGTTGTTGTTGCACACATTATCATTTATTAGACATAAATATTTCATGGTTATACTGAAAGTTTAGAACAAATTAAAAGTGAATTGCAAGGATCAAATGATTTTCTCAATTATTTTCTTACTCTATTTTCCTTTTTATTAAAAAAAAAAATCTTGATTGTAATAGCTACTTTTAAAACCATTTAAAATTATTCACCATGACGTCAAATAGAATTTATCCACCATTTCCCCCTCATAGGAATTTGCTGTGCTTTCTCACTACCCTAAGTAAAATTAATTTCTTTTTTTTTATCTTATTTTATTTTTAAACTTTACATAATTGTATTAGTTTTGCCAAATATCGAATTAATTTCTTTAAGCATCTCATGTATCTTGTCTGTTACATTCATATCTAATGCAAGTGATTAAAAATTGCCACTTCTCATAACCTTCATTCAAAGGGAATGACATTTCAATTTGGTTTACTAACTCATTATTTTATTGCACTTTAAAGATGGACAAAGGCATAACAGTTTCTTAATAACCAGTTTCCACAGAAGCCCCACTGTACATACACAATCAAGTGTGTCTGTAGAGAGATACAGAGAAGTCTTTGTAGGCCTTCAACAGAACACAACATGGACAACCAGGGTAGAGAAAAGCCAACAAGTAGCTGTTTTCTAAGAAAGGTATATTACTTGAAGAAACCTTCATTTCAAAATGCCTTCAGTAAAACATTTAGGATGCCTTTTAATACATTATGAACAAGGAGGGATGCACTACATAATGTTGGTATTCTGGGATACCTTGGATCAAGAAGGATTAAATCAATTCTTCATTCATATATAACTTTTTCCTTTAAAGAAGCTCAAAGTCTTGTTTTCTTCATCTGAACAAAGTTGAAGCAACCCCAAAACTCTTACTGAAAACTTTGTTTTCTTTTAATAAGTTTGTATAAATATCAGATTATCTTTCCCTCAAAGTTCTAGTAAGCAGTTCTGTGTATTTCACTCTTGTTTTACATAGAGAATGTCTAGGATGTTAGTGAGTGTTCAGGTTTTTGAATGTGTAATATATTTCCACATGTTGGCCAGAGAAAAAGCAGTTTGGTTGAATGTTCCTTTCTTTCCTTTCTTCTGTACCCATGTGCTATATTAGGATTTTGAAAAATGTAAGAAACAGTAACATTCCACTTATCCACCTATCAGATTTTTTTGCCACAAATACTTGATTTTTCATTATTTTAATTTTGTAAGTAGAATGGTGAGAGTCAGAGAGGTCTCAATTTTTATTTCTTCAATTAAACTTAGAGAAATCACAGTGACATGAATAAAACACCTTTAATATACAGAATATGCTACAAATGTATGAACACTACATCATTTTATGTCATGTACTTGATCTGAAAGCTGCCAGGAAAGAGAAATACATATTGGTCTGGGGATCCAACTTCTTACTCGACCTGCCAAAGCAACCTGCAGACTCATCTGCACTCAATGGGTACATGTATTTTTCCACATCCCTGGGGCCTAGATGTGTCAGTGTGTAACTTATGATGGAAGTTGATCTTTAGCTAATTTACAAATTCACCAGTAATTTCTAGTGCAAGAGTAGTTTCAGTCCACAAAAATATCGATATTTTCCTTGAAGTATAACATGACATTTTGGGACTCAGCCAAATTATATGATCCTCTTGTTTCTTGAATGCACCTTAAAGAGTATCTTGAGTAGTGAAATGAAAATTAAAGTAGCTCTAGGCTCCTGGAACTGAGCTAGGATCAGCATTTAAAATCAAGTTTATGTTAGCAGACTACACTTAAATGAGGAAAACTACTTGATTATGATTAATCACTGTTTGACCTTGATGAATAAGTATATTATGGAGCACAGCCATTCTGATTATGGCTTCTGGTAGCAATGGTCAGGCTAAGTTTCTTTGTTAGGCATCATGATGTGAGTGTATTTATTCTAGCAGTGTTTGACATGACAGGTGTTAGGTTACTATGGGCAACCCTATCCAGAGAATAGAAGAATAAAGCCATCTTCCTTGCAGATATGACTCTAAATGTGAGTGGGTCTGACTTTATTTTGCATGTACACTGTATCTAAGTGTCAAGTTTTCAGAAACAGTTTAAAAATCAGGCTAAACATAAATATTTCTTGATGAAATCTTATTTCAGTTAAATACCTGCAAATTCTACAAAAATAATATTGCCTTTGTTAGGAGAACAGTGTGTCTTTATCTCCTTTAAATTCCAATTTGCCTTACACTTCATTTGTTTTCATAATTTTTATTCTCTTAAAATACATTTTAGTTGAATATCATCTTGGAATTCAATCTTGAGACTCTGCTAATGTCAAAACATCAGAGTAAAGTGTATGTGATTCAGAAGCAGCTACAGAATTCATAGATTGAATTGCAGCCCAAGTATTCTTTTGGATCTCAATGGTGCTATCTGAAACATATTTTTCAAAGCATATTCGTAAGTGATTAGTCATTTAACTATTTGCATGGAATAGCTCTTATGTACCACTTCAAATCTCTCAGCCTCACTTCTTACTCCAGCCACATCTATTGTAACCAGTTTCCCACAGATTTTGACCAGCTTGGTACAGGTGAACACTGACAGTACCTCCCCTCAAGTCTGAACTAAATATATATTGTCTCCTGCCCTGGGCTTCTCTGATACCATAGAAATGTCATGATGGGAACCTACTTATTTATTGCTCGTGCATGCTCAGTCACTTCAGTCCTGTCCAGCTCTTTGCAACCCTATGGACTATAGTCTGCCAGGCTCCTGTCTATGGGATTCTCTAGGCAAGAACACTGGAGTGGGTTGCCATTCCCACCTCCAGGGTACCTTCCCCATTGCTCACACAAATGCAATCTGAAAGTACAAGGCAATTAATGCTTCTTAGGGTAACCCTTGACCAATGAAGAATGAAATTCAATGAATGAATGCTTTCTCCTTGTTTCTCTGGAGAAGACCATTCTTAGAAACATTTCCTAACAAGTCTTCTCACAAGAGTCAGAAGGAGCCTGAAATCAGTCACTGGTAAGAGTAGCCACCTTGAGAAGGCATCCTTGGATGGGTTTTTCTCCTTGTCTCTTTCATTCTCTGTCTTTATCTCCTGTAAGTGAATCATCATTCCAAATGAGCCATTCTCCAGCTTTGATTTTAGGCTAAGATGTTGTATAACTCATCAATTAAATTTATTCAAACTCCAACCTTTATCACAGATTGCTGACCATATTATTATAGAAAATGTTCACATTGTGCTCCCTTTGAAAGAAATTTATGATTAAGTACTTGTTCTTAGAAGAAAAGTAACTGTATCAGGGAGAGAATAAGTATATTCAAGACAGAGAATGACAAAGATTATATACAAGTAACACAGAATACTGAGGTGCACATACCAAAGAGTCCTTGTTCTCATTCATTCATTCATTCAATGAAGTATATACCAGGTGCCAGGCACTATACTGGGCATTAGGAATACAGAGGTAAGTATAGCATATATGGTCCCTCTCCTCATGGAGCTTAACTTCTACAGATTTTAGAGTGGTCAGTCATAGATATATATCAGCCCAAAAAATAATGATCAGCAGAGGAAAAATGAAAATCTTTCTTCAGAATAATCTCTACTCCTAACACCAAATAACTCCTGAAGTAAATATACAGGTAAAAGTAGCTACCACAGAAGGGAGATTAAGTCTAATTAGTCAAGCCAAGAGCTCATGCTAATAATAAATTAAGAAAACTTTCTGATTGCTCACTGAAGCAGTCCCCTGTTTGGCTTTGATGTGTTGTGACTTTAATTCTTCTCTGGAAAATTCATTTATAAATGGTCCTGATCAAGTATTTCTCTTGCTAAAACAAACAGTGAGCTTTCCTCCAAATAAAGGTCTCACCAAACTACTTCCAGTTTTGACTCAGAGAACTTAAGCTCAGTGAGGTGTTTATCATTGATACTGTATTTGCAGCAGTTGGACAGACACAGAGGCAGTTGCTGAAGAAACTTCTTGAAAAAGGAAAAAACAAAAAACAACAACAGCAAAAAACACCTGACTCTTTTCAGACTTTCCATAGTACTTTAGATTAATTTGTATCTGGATTTGAAATACCACCTAAATTATGCATCTTTTCTCTAGGGTTCACTAATATTTTTCTCAAGCTTCAAGGCCTGCCATCTCACCTTAACCTCATGTGACTAGATGTGACTAACAATGCTCAGTGTCTCAGTATGTTATGGCATTTACATCTCCTTCTGTTTCCCCTGTAGGCAAAGAATCTGCCTGCAGGGCGGAAGACCTGGGTTCTATCCCTGGGTCAGGAAGGTCCCCTGAAGAAGGAAATGGCAACCCACTCCAGTATCCTTGCCTGTAAAATCCCATGGACAGAGGAGCATCATTGGCTGCAGTCCATGGGGTCACAAAGAGTCGAGCACAACTGAGCAACTAACATACATCTCCTTCTAAGTGTTTATTCTCAAGGCCTCTGAAGTGCTCACAAAACAAAAGGAAGCAAAAAGGAATAAGGAAATTATGTTTAAAAAGATAATTATTAAAGTAAAACTTATTTAAATAAAGACTAACCAGATTGCTTTAAAAATGAGGTTTCTTTGTTGACTGATGATTCTATTTATTGGAAGATGAAGATGAACTGATTTTTAAAACAAGAGCCTATTATACAGAGTGAAGTAAGCCAGAAGGAAAAACATAAATACAGTATACTAACGCATATATATGGAATTTAGAAAGATGGTAACGATAACCCTGTATATGAGACAGCAAAAGAGACACTGATGTATAGAACAGTCTTATGGACTCTGTGGGAGAGGGAGAGGGTGGGAAGATTTGGGAGAATGGCATTGAAACATGTGAAATGTCATGTATGAAACGAGATGCCAGTCCAGGTTCAGTGCACGATGCTGGATGCTTGGGGCTGGTGCGCTGGGATGGCCCAGGGGGATGGTATGGGGAGGGGGGAGGGAGGAGGGTTCAGGATGGGGAGCATGTGTATACCTGAAATTTAAAAATGTTAAAAATTATTTTAAAAAAATAATAATAAATATGAAAATATAAAAAAATTAAAAAAAAGAAACTATTATATAAAAAAATAAATAAATAAAACAAGAGTTCCTCATTCTGCCTTGATAATATAATGAATACTCAATTCTCTCAGTTTTCTGTCTGAAGTCTTGAATAATAATAGTTAATACTAATACCAGCTGTAGGCTACCATGCTAAGTGTTTTTACACAATTATTTTGTTCAAACCTTATAACAAACCTCTAAGGCAAATAGTATTATTAGTCACATTTTACAGGTAGGTCAGAGAGTTTATGAAACTCATCCAAAGCCACATAGCTGGTTAGTGGCAGAATTGGAATTTGAATCTGGATGCAAAAGAAGATGATTGATATTGAAGACAAAAGTGGAGATCTAACATGTAATAATTGATACTTATGAAAGACGAACAGAAATTACCCATAAACTATGCTGCTGCTGCTAAATCACTTCAGTTGTGTCCAACTCTGTGTGACCCCATAGATGGCAGCCCCCTGTCCCTGGGATTCTCCAGGCAAGAACACAGGAGTGGGTTGCCATTTCCTTCTCCAGTGCATGAAAGTGAAAAGTGAAAGTGAAGTCGCTTAGTTGTGTCTGACCCTTAGCGACCCCATGGACTGCAGCCTACCAGGCTCCTCCGTCCATGGGATTTTCTAGGCAAGAGTACTGGAGTGGGGTGTCATTTCCATAAACTGTAAGACATAGTAAAATAAAGCTTTTCTGAAAAACAGACATTGAAAATCAAAGAGTTCTTGGGAAAAAATATTAGAAAATGATTAAGATCAAGATACCCTTATAAAATTACTCAACTTTAAGGATAAAGAAACTTACAAGTATTCCTACAAAAGAAATAGATGACTCACAAACCAAAATGAAACAAAAGCAAAACAAAATCTCAAGCTGGTCTTTAAATTCTCATTCACACTGCATTCACACACAAAATTAATGGGGCACATTTTCAAAGTTTGGATTATAAAAGATCATAGCCCAATAATTCTGTATCTATCTAGTGTGTTGTTTATTTTAAAGGTAAAAGAGAAGCATTCCCAAATATATAATAACTCAAGGATTTTATCATATACTTACCTTTCCTAAAAAATCTTGTTAAACTCCGTTATTAATGTAAAATTCCACTTTACAAGAGAAACAAACAATCTTTTAGGTGCTTTCCTGGAGGGTTAGTTTGTAAAGAACTGGGAAATTTACCCTTGCTAAATGGACTTTTGTTGTAATTCTAGTGTTAAAGATTCCTTTAGGTTAAAACGTGACTCTTTCAAAATGCAAGTACTTCTGAGAAGGCTACCATCTTAAGCATTTCACAATCATTTACAACATGTTAATGAATAAGTTTAATTGATCAAATATTTCCCTCCTCACAGGTAAGCTGAGGTCCAGTGAAGCTGCTGGAGAAGAATTTTGATGTAATGAGAAAAAAAAAAAAAAACATTTTAGAAGAAAGGTAGATGGAAAAGACTGATGGAATGGGTTGCCAAGAAAGCCAGAGAGCATTTGTGTGCCCTTAAGACATAGTGACTTATTTGACAGTTTTGCTTAAGACTGGCTCAGCACAAAATGATGAATGTATAAAATTGAGCACAATCTGGACTGAATCCAAACATATGTTGAAAGTGCTTTAAGCATGAATTCTTCATGTTATTATCTCTGATGTGTTTTTATATTCTCCCTCAAAAAGTACAGTTTATAAAGTCTTGTTAACTGAGGGTTCCAGTTTAAAAAAAAAGTTTTTTTTTTTTTTAAATCATCCTTATTTCAGCAAAGGAGATCTATTCTCAGGTTGAACTGTAATGGATTTTAAGGATAATTGAAAAGGAATAAAAAGAAATCATATTGTCTTTTGTGTATTTTGTATCAATGTTGATAGGTTCCCCTTCTTGTCTTATATTTAACTAAGGCACAAAGCAATTTTGTTGGAGGCTGCTTAGCTTTGTAGGAAATTAAATATAACAATATACAGACATTAATGACTGCTACACATTTAATATAGTAAAAATTTTGGGAAAATGTCTAAAAAGGTGATCCCGACTCCCCAGTATTTAAATTTTAGTACTTAAACAATTTATTGATTCTAATTAATATGTAAAATAGAAATTTCACTTGAAGCCCTATGGAGTTGTATGATTCATAACAGCTTTGGAAAGGAAAGAAAAAAGTATAGGTTTTCATTATGAAAATCAGAATTTAAAAGTTGCCCTCGTAGATGCTCAGCACCAGGTTCTTAATGTTCAGAAGGCTCAGAATTATGTATAGATAATAACAGAGGTCACCTCTAGCAGTGAATGTAGTTATACTGCATTGTGAGAAAGCACATTCTCTGAAGGAAAAAAAAAAATTTCACTGTATTATTCACAAAGGGAAAAAACCCAAAATCTTAACTGGCATTCCACCATTGTTCTTAAGGTATTTCTTCTCCAGGTTCTCTCATATAAGCTGTGGCATTGTATAGTGAGTAAGTACCTGAATTCTGGAACCTGATTGCCTGGCTTTAAATCCTACTTCTGCCATTTAGTAGCTCTCTTACTCTATCATGTCCTCATAACTCAGTCTTTATTTGTTCCTCTGCTCTTCCTGCCTCCTACCCATCACTGTTCTGTACTGGAGGGTGCTGCCAGATGTTTTCAGTATTGAGTTTCCTCCTGGATCTTTTGGAGGAGTGGCATTAACCTCCTAAGATCTTGAGCATCTTAGAGGCTTTAGAGCTCCATATTATCCCATAGAAACACATCTTTTTCTTACAATATTTTCAAGGTATTATAACACTGGGGTTAATAATATAAGCAATGAGCTAGACTGTTGGAGATTAAATTCTACCTCCCTTACTTCCTAACTATCGCTTTGGCTAATTACTCATGCTCAATATACCTGACATTCCTCTGCTAGTAAAATAGGGATAATAGCACCTACCAGCTCATTGGATTGGTGTGAGGATTGAGTTAATACATGTAAGAAGCTTTTATTAGTGCCTGACACATGAGAAGCAGCCACTCAATAAACATGAACAGTTGTTATAACTACTAGTTGAGGAACTCAGTGCTCTCATGGTGCATGAAGGTGACTCCAGGTCCCCCAAAGTAACATCTTATGAAATACCCTGAATTACCTGCCCAACTCTCATCTAATGTCTTTTGCTTCCTACTACCTGGTAAAAGCTAATTTATCAGATCAATTAATTGGTATTTGTAACTAGAGATACTTGTCATTGATGACTTGATGTTATTTCTCACAGGAAACGTTTGTTTTAGAGTTGGCTTCTGGAGACAATGCCTCATGATAAATGAATAGCTAGCATAGGGTTGGAGAAGGCAATGGCAACCCACTCCAGTACTCTTGCCTGGAAAATTCCATGGACAGAGGAGCCTGGTAGGCTGCAGTCCATGGGGTCGCTAAAAGTCGGACACTAATGAGCTACTTCACTTTCACTTTTCACTTTCATGCACTGGAGAAGGAAATGGCAACCCACTCCAGTGTTCTTGCCTGGAGAATCCCAGGGATGGGCGAACCTGGTGGGCTGCCGTCTGTGGGGTCGCACAGAGTCGGACTCGACTGAAGCAACTTAGTAGTAGTAGTAGCATAGGGTTCCATAGCTATCTCTATGTGAGAATAACATCTGCTCTACAACCTGAGGACTTACTATCTTTACTTTATACCATGGGAGTTGCAAATTAGAAAATGAAAGTTCTTCCATCTTGAAAGAACTGAGTTTTCAGGTGCAGTAAACTGTTACCAGGTGAGATTAGTGCCTCAGTCATAGGATCGATAAAATAGTAATGGTTTACCATGAAATGAATCATACTCTTTCATTCCACACTCCTGATATTGGTAAACTACTTGATTCTGTCTAATCTTTGTTTATGATGTGTGTCACATCTGTCCCTTTCCTAACCATTCTGGTTCTTAATTAACACAGTGGTCTAAATAATCCCCTCTCTCTAGTTTTTCTCTTATCTAGTCCATTCTCTGTGCCTCTGTCACGTTTATCTTTTCAAAGTTCTATTTCTAGAAAGTTATTATCCAGTGCAAAATCTCTACTCCTGAAGAACCTTTTACTTGGCCATTCAGAACCCTCTGCCCTCTCCCATAGGAATTAGTGATTTAGGGAGGCTGCAGAATTGGATTTCCTATAGGTATCTACAGAGAAGGCAATGGCACCCCACTTCAGTACTCTTGCCTGGAAAATCCCATGGACGGAGGAGCCGGGTAGGCTGCAGTCCATGGGGTCGCTAAGAGTCGGACACGACTGAGCGACTTCACTTTGACTTTTCACTTTCATGCATTGGAGAGGGAAATGGCAACCCACTCCAGTATTCTTGCCTAGAGAATCCCAGAGATGGGGGAGCCTGGTGGGCTGCCCTCTATGGGGTTGCACAGAGTCAGACATGACTGAAGCGACTTAGCAGCGAGGTAGCTAAGAAGTTATTGATTTTTAAAGTAATACAAAATAATGGAAATGATGGAAGAGAGATGTCCCAGGAATCTCTCTAATGTTACCAACTTTGCTTGATGGGCACAAGATTCCTGAATAGTGTGCTTTCCAAAGCCATGAACAGCAAATGAGTGGGAAATGAAGGGATAATTCCTAACTCATTCCACAAGGGGGCAGCAAACACCAACTGTGGGGTTGTGTAGATGTTAGCGAGTCTGCAGGAGGCAGAAAAGGAGTTCAAGGTAAAGATGAACACTAATTATTTTTTTCCATTGAGACAGTATCCAATTGCCCCTTATGTAAAGGTCAAACTCCAGAATCACCCTTGGAGCTTGGCAGAAATGCAGAAGTATGGTCCTCATCCAGACGATTTTGGATTTTGATGCAGTTCTTCAGACTCCCTCTGAGAAGCGCTGATAAAACACAAAGACACCTAATACTATACTCTCTACTTCAGCACTATTCACACCTTTCCTTAGGCTGTTGCCACTTTTTTTTAATATAAATTTATTTTAATTGGAGGCCAATTACTTTACAATATTGTATTGGTTTTGCCATACATCAACATGAATCCACCACAAGTGTACATGTGTTCCCCATCCTGAACCCCCCCCTCCCACCACCCACCTCATACCATCCCTCTGGGTCATCCCAGTGCACCAGCCCCTAGCATTCTGTATCATACATCGAGCCTGGACTGGCGATTCTTTTCACATATAATAATATAAATGTTTCAATGCCATTCTCCCAAATCATCCCACCCTCACCCTCTCCCACAGAGTCCAAAAGAGTAGTCTATACATCTGTGTCTCTTTTGCTGTCTCACATACAGGGTTATCATTACCATCTTTCTAAATTCCATATATATGTGTTAGTATACTGTAGTGGTGTTTTTCTTTCTGGCTTACTTCACTCTATGTAATAGGCTCCAGTTTCATCCACCTCATTAGAACTGATTCAAATCTATTCTTTTTAATGGTGAGTAATACTCCATTGTGCATATGTACCATAGCTTTCTTATCCATTCGGCTGCTGATGGAAATCTAGGATGGTTTCATGTCCTGGCTATTATAAACTGTTGCGATGAACATTGGGGTACATGTGTCTCTTTCAATTCTGGTTTCCTTGGTGTGTATGCCCAGCAGTGGGATTGCTGGGTCATATGACAGTTCTATTTCCAGTTTTGTAAGGAATCTCCACACTGCCCCATATTGGCTGTACTAGTTTGCATTCCCACCAACCATGTAAGAGGGTTCCCTTTTTTTCCACAACCTCTCCAACATTTATTGCTTGTAGACATTTGGATAGCAGCCATTCTGACTGGTTTGAAATGGTACCTTATTGTGGCTTTGATTTGCATTTCTCTGATAATGAGTGATGTTAAGCATCTTTTCATGTGTTTGTTAGCCATCTGTATGTCTTCTTTGGAGAAATGTCTGTTTAGTTCTTTGGCCCATTTTTTGTATGGGTCGTTTATTTTTCTGGAGTTGAGCTACAGGAGTTGCTTGTATATTTTTGAGATTAATTCTTTGTCAGTTGCTTCATTTGCTATTATTTTCTCCCATTTTGAAGGCTGTCTTTTCACCTTGTTTATAGTTTCTTTCGTTGTGCAGAAGCTTTTAATTTTAATTAGGCCTCATTTGTTTATTTTTGCTTTTACTTCCAATATTCTGGGAGGTAGGTCATAGAGGATCCTGCAGTGATTTATGTCTGAGAGTGTTTTGCCTATGTTCTCCTCTAGGAGTTTTATAGTTTCTGGTCTTACGCTTAGATCTTTAATCCATTTTGAGTTTATTTTTGTGTATAGTGTTAGAAAGTGTTCTAGTTTCATTCTTTTACAAGTGGTTGACCAGATTTCCCAGCACCACTTGTTAAAGAGATAGTCTTTTCTCCATTGTATATTTTTGCCTCCTTTGTCAAAGATAAGGTGTCCATAGGTGCATGGATTTATCTCTGGGCTATCTATTTTGTTCCACTGATCTATATTTCTGTCTTTGTGCCAGTACCATACTGTCTTGATGACTGTGGCTTTGTAGTAGAGCCTGAAGTCAGGCAGGTTGATTCCTCCAGTTCCATTCTTTTTTTGTCAAGGTTGCTTAGGCTATTCGAGGTTTTTTGCATTTCCATACAAATTTTGAAATTCTTTGCTCTAGCTCAGTGAAAAATACCGTGGGTAGCTTGATAGGGATTGCATTGAATCTATTGATTGCTTGGGGTAGTATACTCATTTTCACTATACTGATTCTTTCGATCCTTGAACATGGTATATTTCTCCATCTAATAGTGTCCTCTTTTATTTCTTTCATCAGTGTTTTATAGTTTTCTATAATAGGTCTGGGAGGAGGGTTCAGGATGGGGAACACAGGTATACCTGTGGCGGTTTCATTTCGATATTTGGCAAAACTAATACAATATTGTAAAGTTTAAAAATAAAATAAAATTAAAAATAAAATAAAATAAAACATTAAGTGTAAAAAGCAAAATAAAAATAGAGAAAATATAGTTTTCTATATATAGGTCTTTAGTTTCTTTAGGTAGATATATTCCTAAGTATTTTATCCTTTTTGTTGCAATGGTGAATGGAATTGTTTCCTTAATATCTCTTCCTGTTTTCTCATTATTAGTGTATAGGAATGCAAGGGATTTCTGTGTGTTGATTTTATATCCTGCAACTTTACTATATTCATTGATTCACTCTAGTAATTTTCTGGTGGAGTCTTTAGGGTTCTCTATGTAGAGGATCATGTCATCTGCCAACAGTGAGAGTTTTACTTCTTCTTTTCCAATTTGGATTCCTTTTATTTTTTTTCTGCTCTGACTTTTGTGGCCAAAGCTTCCAAAACTATGTTGAATAATAGTGGTGAAAGTGGGCACCCTTGTCTTGTTCCTTTAGGGGAAATGCTTTCAATTTTTCACCACTGAGGATAATGTATGCTGTGGGTTTGTCATATATAGCTTTTATTATGTTGAGCTATGTTCCTTCTATTCATGCTTTCTGGAGAGTTTTTATCATAAATGGATGTTGAAATTTACCAAAGGCTTTCTCTGCATCTATTGAGATAATCATATGCCTTTTATTTTTCAATTTGTTAATGTGGTGTATTACATTGATTGATTTGCGGATACTAAAGAATCCTTGCATCCCTGGGATAAAGCCCACTTGGTCATGATGTATGATTTTCCAATGTGTTGTTGGATTCTGATTACTATAATTTTTTAAGGATTTTTGCATCTATGTTCATCAGTAATATTGGCCTGTAGTTTCCTTTTTTGGTGGCATCTTTGTCAGCACGGGCAACTGTGACAGTACACAAGCGTGGGCGGCTGCAACGGTGCACAAACGAGGCCAAGAAGAGCTACCCCACATCCGAGATGAGGGGCAGAAACTGGCAGGACCCCATGCTGGAAGGGCAGCGGGCAAGAGGAGCTACCCCAAGTCCGAGGTCAGGGGTGGCAGCTGAGAGGAGATTCACCATGTCCCAGGTCAGGATCAGTGGCTGGGAGGAGCCACCCGCTCCCCAACCCGAGGCCAAGGGCGGTGGCCAAGAGGAGCAACCCCAGATCCAAGGAGCGGTGGCTGCGCAGGCACAGGAGGCCCTAGAGGAGCTACTCCACTCTCAAGGTCAGGAAGGGCGGTGGTGAGGAGATACCCCTCGTCCAAGGTAAGGAGCAGTGGCTGTGCTTTCCTGGAGCAGCTGTGAAGAGATACCACACGTCCAAGGTAAGAGAAACCCAAGTAAGATGGTAGGTATTGCAAAAGGGCATCAGAGGGCAGACACAACTGAAACCATAATCACAGAAAACTAGTCAATCTAATCACACTAGGAACACAGCCTTTTCTTTTCTTTTCTTTTCTTTTTTAACCTTTTCCAACTCAATGAACCTTTTCCAACCCCATGAACAGTATGAAAAGGCAAAATGATAGGATACTGAAAGAGCAACTACCCAGGTCAGTTCAGTTCAGCTCAGTTCAGTTTAGTTGCTTTGTCATGTCCGACTCTTTGCAACCTGTGCCCAATATGCTACTGGAGATCAGTGGAGAAATAACTCCAGAAAGAATGAAGGGATGGAGCCAAAGCAAAAACAATATCCAGTTGTGGATGTGACTGGTAATAGAAGCAAGGTCTGATGCTGTAAAGAGCAATATTGCATAGGAACCTGGAATGTCAGGTCCATGAATCAAGGCAAATTGGAAGAGGTCAAACAGGAGATGCCAAGAGTGAACGTTGAGATTCTAGGAATCAATGAACTAAAAAGGACTGGAATGGGTGACTTTAACTCAGATGACCATTATATTTACTACTGCGGGCAGGAATCCCTCACAAGAAATCCCTCACAAGATGGCTACAAGGAGTAGCCATCATGGTCCACAAAAGAGTCTGAAATGCAATACTTGGATGCAATCTCAAAAATGACAGAATGATCTCTGTTCGTTTTGAAGGCAAACCATTCAATATCACTGTAATCCAAGTCTATGCCCCAACCACTAATGCTGAAGAAGCTGAAGTGGAACGGTTCTGTGAAGACCTACAAGACCTTTTAGAACTAACACCCAAAAAAGTCCTTTTCATTATAGGGGACTGGAATGCAAAAGTAGGAAGTTAAGAAACACCTGGACTAACAGTCAAATTTGGCCTGGGAGTACGGAATGGAGCATGGCAAAGGTAATTAGAGTTGTGCCAAGAGAACACACGGATCATAGCAAACACGCTCTTCCAACAACACAAGAGAAGACTCTTCACATGGACATCACCAGATGGTCAACACCGAAATCAGATTGATTATATCCTTTGCAGCCAAAGATGGAGAAGCTCTATACAGTCAACAAAAATAAGACAGGGAGTTGACTGTGGCTCAGATCATGAGCTCCTTATTGCCAAATTCAGACTTAAATTAAAGAAAGAAGGGAAAACCACTAGACCATTCAGGTATGACCTAAATCAAATCCCTTACAATTAGACAGTGGAAGTGAGAAATGGATTTAAGGGACTAGATCTGATAGATAGAGTGCCTGATAAACTATGGACAGAGGTTCATGACATTGTATAGGGGACAGGGATCAAGACCATCTCCATGGAAAAAATGCAAAAAAGCAAAATGGCTGTTTGGGGAGGCCTTACAAATAGCTGTGAAAAGAAGAGAAGTGAAAAGCGAAGGAGAAAAGGAAAGATATAAGCATGTGAATGCAGAGTTCCAAAGAATAGAAAGAAGAGAAAAGAAAGCCTTAATCCACAATCAATGCAAAGAAATAGAGGAAAACAACAGAAAGGGAAAGACTAGAGATCACTTCAAGAAAATCAGAGATACCAAGGGAACATTTCATGCAAAGATGGGCTCGATAAAGGACATAAATGGTATGGACTTAACAGAAGCAAAAGATATTAAGAAGAGGTGGCAAGAATACACAGAACTGTACAGAAAAGATCTTCACGACCAAGATAATCATGATGGTGTGATCACTCATCTAGAGCCAGACATCCTGGAATGTGAAGTCAAGTGGGCCTTAGAAAGCATCATTATGAACAAAGCTAGTGGCGGTGATGGAATTCCAGTTGAGCTATTTCAAATCCCGGAAGATGATGCTATGAAAGTGCTGCACTCAATATGCGAGCAAATTTGGAAAACTCAGCAGTGGCCACAGGAATAGAAAAGGTCGGTTTTCATTCCAGTCTCAAAGAAAGGCAATGCCAAAGAATGTTCAAACTACTGCACAATTGCACTCATCTTACACTCTAGTAAAGTAATGCTCAAAATTCTCCAAGCCAGGCTTCAGCAATACGTGAACCGTGAACTTCCAGATGTTCAAGCTGGTTTTAGAAAAGGCAGAGGAACCAGAGACCAAATTGGCAACATCTGCTGGATCATGGAAAAAGCAAGAGAGTTCCAGAAAAACATCTATTTCTTCTTTATTGACTATGCTAAAGCCTTGGACTGGGTGGATCACAATAAACTGGGAAATTCTGAAAGAGATGGGAATACCAAACCACCTGATCTGCCTCTTGAGAAACCTATACGCAGGTCACGAAGCAACATTTAGAACTGGACATGGAACAACGACTGGTTCCAAATAGGAAAAGGAGTACAACAAGGCTGTATATTGTCACCCTGTTTATTTAAATTTTATGCAGAGTACATCATGAGAAATGCTAGGCTGGAAGAACCACAAGCTAGAATCAAAATTGCAGCTGCTACTAAGTCTCTTCAGTCTTGTCCGACTCTGTGTGACTCCATAGACGCAGCCCACCAGGCTCCACCGTCCCTGGGATTCTCCAGGCAAGAACACCGGAGTGGGTTGCCATTTCCTTCTCCAATGCATGAAAGTGAAAGGTGAAAGTGAAGTTGCTCAGTCGCGTCCACATCTTAGCGACCCCATGGACTGCAGCCTACCAGGCTCCTCTGTCCACGGGATTTTCCAAGCAAGAGTACTGCAGTGGGGTGCCATTGCCTTCACCACAAGATTGCCGGGAGAAATATCAATAACCTCAGATATGCAGATGACACCACTCTTATGGCAGAAAGTGAAGAGGAACTAAAAAGCCTCTTGATGAAAATGAAAGAGGAGACTGAAAAAGTTGGCTTAAAGCTCAACATTCAGAAAATGAAGATCATGGCAACTGGTCCCATCACTTCATGGGAAATAGATTTGGGAAACATTGGAAACAGTGTCAGACTTTATTTTGGGGGCTCCAAAATCACTGCAGATGGTGATATCAGCCATGACATTAAAAGACGCTTATCCCTTGGAAGGAAAGTTATGACCAACCTAGATAGCATATTCGAAAACAGAGACATTACTTTGCCAACAAAGGTATGTCTAGTCAACACTATTGTTTTTACAGTGGTCATGTATGGATGTGAGAGTTGGACTGTGAAGAAAGCTGAGAGCCAAAGAATTGATTCTTTTGAACTGTGGTGTTGGAGAAGACTCTTGAGAGTCCCTTGGACTGCAAGGAGATTCAACCAGTCCATTCTAAAGGAGATCAGCCCTGGGTGTTCTTGGAATTAAGGATGCTAAAGCTGAAACTCCAGTACTTTGGCCACCTCATGTGAAGAGTTGACTCATTGCAAAAGACTCTGATGCTGGGAGGCATTGGGGGCAGGAAGAAAAGGGGACGACAAAGCATGCAATGGCTGGATGGCATCACCGACTCGATGAATGTGAGTTTGACTGAACTCCGGGAGATGGTGATGGACAGGGAGGCCTGGCATGCTGTGATTCATGGGATCGCAGAGTCGGACACGACTGAGCAACTGAACTGAACTGAACTTGTCAGGTTTTGGTATTAGGGTGATGGTGCCTTCATAGCATGAGTTTGGAAGTTTACCTTCCTCTGCAATTTTCTTGAAGAATTTGAGTACTATAAGTGTTAGCTCTTCTCTAAATTTTTGGTAGAATTCAGCTGTGAAGCCGTCTGGACCTGGGCTTTTGTTTGCTGGAAGATTGCTGATTACTGTTTCAATTTCTGTGCTTGTGATGGGTCTGTTAAGATTTTCTATTTGTTCCTGATTCAGTTTTGGAAAGTTATACTTTTCTAAGAATTTGTCCATTTCTTCCAAGTTGTCCTTTTTTTTTTTTTTTGGCATATAATTGGTGATAGTAGTCTCTTATGATCCTTTGTATTTCTGTGTTGTCTGTTGTTATCTGTCAATTTTCACTTCAAATTTTATTGATTTAATTTTTCTCCCTTTGTTTCTTGATGAGTCTGGCTAATGGTTTGTCAATTTTGTTATCTTCTAAATAACCAGCTTTTGGCTTTGTTGATTTTTGCTATGGTCTCTTTTATTTCTTTAGCATTTATTTCTGCTATAATTTTTAAGATTTCTTTCCTTCTGCTAACCCTGGGGTTCTTCATTTCTTCCTTTTCTAGTTGCTTTAGGTGTAGACTTACATTATTTATTTGACTTTTTTCTTGTTTCTTGAGGTATGCCTGTATTGCTATGAACCTTCCCCTTAGCACTGCTTTTACAGTGTCCCACAGGTTTTGGATTGTTGTGTTTTCATTTCCATTCATTTCTATGCATATTTTGATTTCTGTTTGATTTCTTCTGTGATTTGTTGGTTATTCAGCAGCTTGTTGTTCAGCCTTCATATGTTGGAATTTTTAATAGTTTTTCTCCTGTAATTGAGATCTAATCTTACTGCATTGTGGTCAGAAAAGATGCTTGGAATGATTTCAATTTTTTTGAATTTACCAAGGCTAGATTTATGGCCCAGGATGTAATCTCTCCTGGAGAAGGTTCTGTGTGCGCTTGAGAAAAAGGTGAAATCCATTGTTTTGGGGTGAAATGTCCTATAGATATCAATTAGGTATAACTGGTCTACTGTATCATTTAAAGTTTGTGTTTCCTTGTTAATTTACTGTTTAGTTGATCTATCCATAGGTGTGAGTGGGGTATTAAAATCTTCCACTATTATTGTGTTATTGTTAGTTTCCCCTTTCATACTTGTTAGCATTTATCTTACATATTGTGCTGCTCCTATGTTGGGTGCATATATATTTATAATTGTTATATCTTCATCTTGGATTGATCCTTTGATCATTATGTAGTGTCTGTCTTTGTCTCTTTGCACAGCCTTTGTTTAAAGTCTATTTTATATGATATGAGTATTGCTACTCCTGCTTTCTTTACATCTCTATTTGCATGGAATATCTTTATCCAGCCCTTCACTTTCAGTCTCTATGTGTCCCTTGTTTTCAGGAAGGTCTCTTGTAGGCAACATATATAGGGGTCTTTTTTTTGTATCCATTCAGCCAGTCTTTGTCTTTTGGTCAGGGCATTCGACCCATTTACCTTTAAGGTAATTATTAATAAGTATGATTCTGTTGCCATTTACTTTACTGTTTTGAGTTCGAGTTTATACAGCTTTTTTTGTGTGTTTCCTATCTAGAGAAGATCCTTTAGCATTTGTTGGATATCTGGTTTGGTGGTGCAGAATTCTCTCAGCTTTTGCTTGTCTGTAAAGCTTTTGAATTCTCCTTCATATTTGAATGAGATCCTTGCTGGTTATAGTAATCTGGGCTGTAGGTTTTTTCTTTCATCACTTTAAGTATATCTTGCCATTCCCTCCTGGCCTGAAGAGTTTCTATTGAAAGATCAGCTGTTATCCTTATGGGAATCCCCTTGTGTGTTATTTGTTGTTTTTCCCTTGCTGCTTTTAATATTTGTTCTTTGTGTTTGATCTTTGTTAATTTGATTAATATGTGTCTTGGGGGTGTTTCGCCTTGGTTTTATCCTGTTTGGGACTCTCTGGGTTTCTTGGATTTGGGTGGGTATTTCCTTCCCCACTTTAGGGAAGTTTTCAACTATTATCTCCTAAAGTATTTTCTCATGGTCTTTCTTTTTCTCTTTTTATTCTGGGGCTTCTATGATTTGAATGTTGGGGCATTTAACATTTTCTCAGAGGTCTCTGAGATTGTCCTCATTTCTTTTAATTCGTTTTTCTTTTTTCCTCTCTGATTCATTTATTTCTACCATTCTATCTTCTACCTCACTAATTCTATCTTCTACCTCCATTATTCTACTATTTGTTCCCTCCAGAGTGTTTTTGATCTCATTTATTGCATCATGCATTATATATTGACTCTTTTATTTCTTCTAGGTCCTTGTTAAACCTTTCTTGCGTCTTCTCAATCCTTGTCTCCAGGCTATTTATCTGTGATTCCATTTTGTTTTCAAGATTTTGAATCATTTTCACTATCATTATTTGGAATTCTTGATCAGGGAGATTCCCTATCTCTTCCTCTGTGGTTTGGTTTGGTGGGCATTTATCCTGTTCCTTTACTTGCTGGGTATTCCTCTGTCTCTCTTCATCTTGTTTATATTGCTGTGTTTTGGGTGGCCTTTCTGTATTCTGGCAGTTTGTGGAATTCTCTTTACTGTGGAGTTTCCTCGCTGTGGGAGGGTTTGTACAGGTGGCTTGTCAAGGTTTCCTGGTTAGGGAAGCTTGTGTTGATGTTCTGGTGGGTGGAGCTGGATTTCTTCTCTCTGGATTGCAATGAAGTGTCCAGTAATGAGTTTTGAGATGTCAGTGGGTTTGGAGTGACTTTGGGCGGCCTGTATATTGAAGCTCAGGGCTGTGTTCCTGTGTTGCTGGAGAATTTGCATGATATGTCTTTCTTTGGAACTTGTTGGCCCTTGGGTGGTGCTTGGTTTCAGTGTAGGTATGGAGGCTTTTGATAAGCTCCTATTGATTAATGTTCCCTGGAGTCAGGAGTTCTCTGGTGTTCTCAGGATTTGAAATTAAGCCTCCTGACTCTGGTTTCTGTCTTGTTTTTACAGTAGCCTCAAGACTTCTCCATCTATACAGCACCATTGATAAAACATCTAGGTTAAAGGTGAAAAATTTCTCCACAGTGAGGGACACCCAGAGAGGTTCACAGAGTTACATGGAGAAAAGAAGAGGGAAGAGGGAGATAGAGCTGACCCAGGTTAGATGAGGTGTAATCAAAAGAGGAGGGAGCAAGCTAGCCAGTATTCACTTCCATATGTGAGTTCCACAGTCTAGGCCACTCAGAGATGTTCACGGAGTTATACAGAGAAGAGAAGAGGGAGGAAGGAGACAGAGGTGGCCAGGAGGATAAAGGGGGGAATAAAAGGAGAGAGACAGATCCAGCCAGTAATTAGTTCCCTAAGTGTTCTCCACCATCCGGAACACACAAAGAGGTTCACAGAGTTGGGTAGAGAAGAGAAGGGGGAGGGAGGAGAGAGAGGCAACTGGGTGGAGAAAAAGGAGAGTCCAAAGAGGGAGAGAGCAGTCACCAGTAATCTCGCTCCCAAGTAAAAATGGGTACTGAAGATTGGGTTCTTAAAGGTAGAAAATTGATAACAAATACCAAAAAGCAAAGATTAAAAATCTAGAGTAGAGGTTGGATTTTCAAAAATACAATATTAAAAAAAAACAGACAAACAAAGTCACACAACCACAATTGTTAAAACCACAATTCCTTAGACCCTAATTCCCTAACAAATATGTGTGCATGTGGTAGCTGTTGTTTTTAGCAACAGAACCATGTCACCTTTTGTTTTCCAGCAAAACTTACCTTGAACTTAAATATATAAAACAAGTAAAAGCAGAGTTGATTTACTTCAAGCAGAAGTTTGGTAGTTCAGCTTAAACCACTATGTAATTTTTTCTTCACCCAACCCATCCTCTCAGAGAAGCCCTTGAGGCTTCTCCTTCCCATTTGAAATCCACTTCATGAATCCTTACAAAATTTTAAAATATAATTGTAGAAAAATAACTATAGAAATACTTGCAAAATTGTGGAAGAGTAAACATATGGAAGTGTTAATTCACCACTGTGAAAATGAAAACATTTTTAGAGATAATGAAAATATCAGTCAATGTAGGTCAAATCATTTATGGTAACTAAGATAAATGATGGTTACTGAGGACTTAATTTTGACCAAGCACTGGATACTTTGTGTCTGTTATCACATTTATCCATCTCAACAGCTGTACAAATTAGTGTCAATGCAAAAATTGCAACAGGCAAAGTTAAACAGGCAGGGAAGACTTTATTTAAGGTTATTGCAACAAGAAGTCAGAACTCAGTCTGAACTCAATACTGCTCAAAGGATTGGGGGGTATAGTATAAGCTCTGGAATGAACTAGTGGAAAAGTACTAGAGGGCATTAGTGGGGACTCATAGGCCATCTGTGTTTACTAATTGGCTTTATATGGAGGAAAACTAAATTCATATGTTTATGACAGGAGATAGGTTAATATATTGAGCAAGACATACACCAAACTTAAGCTCCCAGTCTCCCACAGAGATTGGGAAGTAACAGTGCTGTTTCTTGATGATTACATTTTTGATTGGAGTATAGTTGCTTTACACTGCCATGTCAGTTTCTTTTGTACAGCAAAGTGAATCAGCTATATGTATTCGTATATCCCTTATTTGTTGGATTTCCTTCCCATTTTGCTCACCACAGATCACTGAGTAGAATTCCCTGTGCTATATAGTATGTTCTCATTAGCTATCTATTTTGTACATAGTATCAATAGTGTATGTAGGTCAATCCCAATTTTCCAGTTCATCCCACACCTCCTTCTCTTCCCTTTGGTATCCATATGTTTGTTTTCTACATCTTTGTCTCTATTTCTGCTTTGCAAATAAGTTAATATTATGATTACATTTTAAAGGGATGGATTCTAGAGAAAGACATACCTGGGTTGTAAAACTGGCAAAAGACTTTTAGAAACATTTATATCTCAGAGGAGCTGAGAAATAATTTGCAAGTTCTCTAAAGTAAATGACCTTTAAAAAGGAAGGTTAAGGGCCTAGAATCAGGAAGAAGCCTATATAAAGTTTAGTTAAGCTTTTCAGTTCAGTTCAGTCCCTCAGTCATTTCCGACTCTTTGTGACCTCATGAATTGCAGCACTCCAAGCCTCCCTGTTTATCATCAACTCCCAGAGTTCATACAAACTCATGTCAATCGAGTCAGTGATGCCATCCAGCCATCTCATGCTCTGTCGTTCCCTTCTCCTCCTGCCCCCAATCCCTCCCAGCATCACAGTCTTTTCCAATGAGTAAACACTTCACATGAGATGGCCAAAGTATTGGAGTTTCAGTTTTAGCATCACTCCTTCCAAAGAACACTCAGGACTGATCTCCTTTAGGATGGACTGGTTGCATCTCCTTGCAGTCCAAGGGACTCTCAAGAGTCTTCTCCAACATCACAGTTCAAAGCATCAATTCTTTGGCGCTCAGCTTTCTTCACAGCCCAACTCTCACATTCATACATGATGACTGGAAAAACCATAGCCTTGACTAGATGGACCTTTGTTGGCAAAGTAATGTCTCTGCTTTTGAATATGCTATCTAGGTTGGTCATAGCTTTCCTTCCAAGGAGTAAGCATCTTTTAATTTCATCGCTGCAATCACCATCCACAGTGATTTTGGATCCCCAAAAATAAAGTCTGACACTGTTTCCACTATTTCCCCATCTACTTCCCATTAAGTGATGGGACCAGATGCCATGGTCTTAGTTTTCTGAGTGTTGAGCTTTAAGCCAACTTTTTCAGTCTCCTCTTTCACTTTCATCAAGAGGCTTTTTAGTTCCTCTTCACTTTCTTGCATAAGGGTGGTGTCATCTGCATATCTGAGGTTATTGATATTTCTCCCAACAATCTTGATTCCAGCTTGTGCTTCTTCCAGCCCAGCATTTCTCATGATGTACTCTGCATATAAGTTAAATAAGCAGGGTGACAATATACAGCCTTGACATACTCCTGTTCTTATTTGGAACCAGTCTGTTGTTCCATGTCCAGTTCTAACTGTTGCTTCCTGACTTGCATACAAATTTCTCAAGAGGCCGGTCAGATGGTCTGGTATTCCCATCTCTTTCAGAATTTTCCAGTTTCTTGTGATCCACACAGTCAAAGTCTTTGGCATAGTCAATAAAGCAGAAATGGATGTATTTCTGGAACTCTTTTGCTTTTTCCATGATCCAACAGATGTTGGCAATTTGATCTCTGGATCCTCTGCCTTTTCTAAAACCAGCTTGCACATCTGGAAGTTCATGGTTCACATATGGCTGAAGCCTGGCTTGGAGAATTTTGAGCATTATTTTACTAGTATGTGAGATCAGTGCTATTTTACGGTAGTTTGAGCATTCTTTGGCATTGCCTTTCTTTGGGATTGGAATGAAAACGGACCTTTTCGACTCCTGTGGCCACTGCTGAGTGTTTCAAATTTGCTGACATATTGAGTGCAGCACTTTCACAGCATCATCTTCCAGGACTTGAAATAGCTCAACTGGGATTCCATCACTGCCACTATCTTTGTTTGTAGTGATGCTTGCTAAGGCCCACTTGACTTCACATTCCAGAATGTCTGGCTCTAGGTGAGTGACCATACCATCATGATTATCTGGGTCATGAAGATCTTTTTTGTACAGTTATTCTGTGTATTTTTGCCACCTCTTCTTAATATATTCTGCTTCTGTTAGGTCCATACTATTTCTGTAGTTAAGCTGAGGGAATGTTAATGCCATCTGGGTCAGTAGATACTATTATATTATCACCATTTTACAGATGAAGAAATCGAGATTTAGAGAAAGCAAGGGTTTTGTTCAAGATTACAATACTAGCTAGCATCTGAGTCAGTTCAAACTCCATCTTTGACTCAAGCAACAGCAAGTTTAAACATTTTGTGATGCTGCCTCACCATCCAGATAATGATATATCATGGGGCTTTTAAAAACATAAGGTAGATCTCTATGTATAGTCATACAAAGATGTCCTCAAAAAGGTTAAATTTTAATTATGTGGAATCTTTGATTATTGTTTTGGTCAAAACAGACAATGATAACAATTGAATGAAGAAACCATAGAAGTCAATTTCTCTCCCTCTCTTTCCCTCCACCCTTCGTCCCCTTTTTAAAATCCAAAGTGAAAGATATCAAACAAGAAAAATAAAACTTTTATTACCTCAAGTTTGGACATGGGAAGATTTTCACACAATTCCAAATCATTTAGTCTGCTTCATCTTCTGTTTGAACATATATGTTTTGTTTTTTATACTTAAGAAGACAGAGAAAAAAATGGAAAAGGTGAGGTGGGAAAGGGAAGAGAGAAGGGAGGTGAAGGGAACAGTAGTACACAGGAAAAAAAAGAAAGATTTTTTTTAAAGTAATAGAACAGGAGAGAGGAAAATAAGAGAGCAATGTAAAGGAATGAAGAAAAGAGAAGGAAAAAGAGAGGGGGAAAGAAAGGGACTGAGAGAGGGATAAAAGCAGAAGAGAGAAATAAGAGAAATTGTAAAATGGCAAAATAAAAAAAAATAGGTAACGAAGAGTAGCATAGGGAGGAAAGAATAAAATAAAAAGAAAGAAAGGGAATGAAAAATATGGGGAAAAAAAGAAAAAAGAACAAAATAACGAAAGAAAGAGGAAAGAAATTGGCAGAAAGGAATGGCAACCCACTCCAGTATGCTAGCCTGGAGAATCCCATGGATAGAGTAGCCTGGTTGACTACAGTCCATGGGGTCTCAAAGAATCAGACACAACTCAGCAACTGAGACTTAAGTCCATTACAACAGGCTTAGGGTTTGAGTCTAGAAAGTAGAATAGTTTCCTTCAAATGCTGATGTTCTGTTGACCTAAGGGTGAATGGGGACCTAGTTGGGGAGGCCTCCTTGTGCATCTCAAGCACTCTTGCTTCTTGTGGAAGAACATTTAGAGCAGGTACCAGCTGTGAGTAGGGCTCTGTGATGACTTTATATGACTTAACTGTTTTCCTCCTAATCATAAGAAAGAAATAGATCACCAGTCCATGTTCAATGCATGAGACAGGGTGCTCAGGGCTGGTGCACTTGGACAACACTTTAGGGATGGGATGCGGAGGGAAGTGGGAGGGGGGTTCAGGATGGGGGACACATGTACACCCATGGCTGATTCACGTGAATGTATGGCAAAAACCACTACAATATTGTAAAGTAGTTAGCCTCCAATTAAAATAAATGAATTAATCTACCAAAAAAAAAATTATCTGATCTACTCAGAAAAATCTTCTTACTCCTAACAGAAATTTATGGTTCATAGCTCTTCTTTTTCTTGTTGATTTATATAAGGGTTATTGTCTTCTCTAGCTGAAGGTCACCCCAGCAAAATCTTTGGTCAATCTGCTTTTACTATTTTAATCTAGAGGACAGAGGTTTAGAAATTATTTTCAAAAGTTTTTGTATGCTTACCAGAAAAAAAAAAATTGAAAAGGAAAACAAAACATATTTTTAAAGCCGTGTTTTTAAGTAATTACATAAAACAGCAGTTTTTCTCTCTCACAAACAAAAATCCTGCCTCTGCTCTTGTCTTAAAAACTAATAACATTTGTATTACTTGACTCTTCCTCCACATTCTCATAACTCATAAAAATAACAACAACAAAAAAATCCAGTGACTTGCTGTGTGCGTATGTGTGTGATCAGTTGTGTCTGATTCTTTGCAACCCCATGGACTGCCAGCCTCCTCTATCCATGGAAATTTCTAAGCAAAACTACTGGAATGAGTTCCCATTTCCTATTCTAGGGGATCTTCCTAACCCAGGGATCAAACCCTTGTCTCTTGCATCTCCTTCATTGGCAGGCAGATTCTTTACCATTATGCCACCAGGGAAATTTGTGGCTTGTTTCTTCTGTCTATACTGTCCATTCTCATTGTATTTAAGGCCAAGTTCATTATAGAATGAGGTATCCCTAAAGAAAAGTTCTGTAGCTGTAAAGTGGACCTTTCATGATGAAAAATATTTATGTACATATAGGTTGATAGATTTCACTGTTTTCTCTGCTTATAGCCCAGACAAGATGGTTTTTTAAGCCACATTTATTAAGAAGGAAGGTTGCTTAAATAGTTTTGCTCTCAACTCAAAGTCAGGGAGTGCCCACCAGGTACAGGTTTATTTTATAACAGTCTCTCAAAGGTGTACTTTTGTTTGGAAATTTATGAAGACTATGAAAGGATGTGTTGGGAATGACTATAAAACCGTGGTTCTCAAAACTGACCTTGTATTTGAATCAAACTTGGGAGCTTGTTATAAGATTCCCAGACCTCACATGGTTCTTGTTTCACATGGCTAGTATTTTTTTATTGGTTCAGTATTCTTATTACTAGGTCTTAAAGCTTGCTTATGGAGGCTTAGGTTTTACATTCTTAGCAATCAATATTTATTGAAGGGTGTGAGTCATCTCAGCATTCCATATAGCAGCACTGTTCAACAGAATTCTAATACAACATATGTAATTTTATATTTTCTAATAGATTAATTTAAAAGGTAAAGAGAAATAGGTGAAATCAATTTTAATAATTTCAGTTAATATAACCAGAATTTTATCATTTCATCAAGCAATAAATATAAAATATTTATTAATGATATAGTTTACATTTTTGTTCATACTGAGTCTTTAAATACCAGTGTATATTTTATACTTATGGCTTATTTCAGTTTGGACTAGCCACATTTCAAATGTTCAGTAGCCAAATATGGAAACAATCTACTATACTAGTTCAGATCCAGAAGACTCTGGTTGTGGTTTTAATATGATTGCTTCAGAAATCATCTATATTTTCTTAATGTGAATCATTCCTGCCACACTGCAGCAGGGTGCAGTTTAATGGTGATGAAAAAGGTCCTTCATGGTGCATGTTAATGATTACCAGATCATTTCATGTACAGTGCTGCTAAATGTTCCCTGGAAAGCAGTAACTCTTCTGTTTTCTGTTTATTCATTCTTGCTCACATTATGTGGGTTACATAAGCAATTCTCAACAGTATATATTGGATATAGTATATATAAAAAAAGTTGATTTCTAAGACGGAGTCCATGTATAATATGAGATATGTAGGTCTAACGTCAGAGAGTCATGACCAACTGAATAGTCATCTGTGAATAGAAGCACCATTAGGTGAGAAATATGATCCAGGGAGGCACAAAAATTGAGTAACAGAACATATAAATAACATATAAAAGAAAATGAACATAAAGATACATATATACAAATATATATGTTAACATATATGTGTATGACAATGAATCTGCACGCTTAAAATCATTGAATTCAAAGAAAGCGTAGTCTGCTTATTGTTTTTGTAAATTAAAGAATGAATTTCATTGTAAACCCAGTGACTTATATAGATGTCAGATGTTATAATAAGCAAACTGCAAACTCAAACCATATGTTTTGGCATTTCAGAAGCTCAATTTGATATATTATAATAGTTCCCAGTTAGGAAGAGTCACCCATACAAAATATTACCTATTTATAAATAAACCAACATGACTGACCAAAACTTTGGGAGTAAGAGGAATACACAGACTAAATATAGTCATGCCAAATTGTAATTCATGAGGATCTTCTAATTGAATCTTAAACAAATTACACTGTTCAACAATAGTGATACCAAACTATGAGTACGCAGAAGACAGAACAGACAAAATTTCCAGAAAAATTACTCGAGTGGGAAAGAATAAGAAATTCCATCAAACAGCCAGAGACACTTTTACAGTAGAGTATAAAAAATTAATCAAGGGAAAACAACAAGTATTTCAGTTTGGATGCTTTTGGTTGATATGTAACAGAAAATTCAACTTAAATTGTTTTATACAATGAAAAAAAATATGCTGGCAAGATGTTGTTGGAAAAGTCTAGGGACAGGAATTCAGACAGTTTAATCAGGCGTCTAACTCAGTTTCTCTGTTATTTTTCCATCCCTGCTCTCCTCCAGGTGTTGTGATTTTTTTTTTTTCAGGGTGTTCTTACTGTAGCAAAATGGCTGCAGCAGTTAGAGGATTTACATCAGTACACTACTCAACATTCAGAAAACGAAGATTATGGCATCCGGTCCCATCACTTCATGGGAAATAGATGGGGAAACAGTGGAAACAGTGTCAGACTTTATTTTTCTGGGCTCCAAAATCACTACAGATGGTGACTGCAGCCATGAAATTAAAAGACGCTTACTCCTTGGAAGGAAAGTTATGACCAACCTAGATAGCGTATTCAAAAGCAGAGACATTACTTTGCCAAAAAGGTTCTTCTAGTCAAGGCTATGGTTTTTCCTGTGGTCATGTATGGATGTGAGAGTTGGACTGTGAAGAAGGCTGAGCGCCGAAGAATTGATGCTTTTGAACTGTGGTGTTGGAGAAGACTCTTGAGAGTCCCATGGACTGCAAGGAGATCCAACCAGTCCATTCTGAAGGAGATCAGCCCTGGGATTTCTTTGCAAGGACTGATGCTAAAGCTGAAACTGCAGTACTTTGGCCACCTCATGCGAAGAGTTGACTCCTTGGAAAAGACTCTGATGCTGGGAGGGATTGGGGGCAAGAGGAGAAGGGGACGACAGAGGATGAGATGGCTGGATGGCATCACTGACTCAATGGACGTGAGTCTGAGTGAACTCCAGGAGTTGGTGATGGACATGGAGGCCTGGCGTGCTGTGATTCATGGGGTCACAAACAGTCGGACATGACCGAGTGACTGATCTGATCTGATCTGATCTGATCTGACACATTTATACAAAATTCCTGTGCTAAATTCTGAACCAATCCAGACCAATGCGGTAGTCAGTAAAATACCATATATTCTACTTTATTCTACCATATATTCTTGCTTTAAATCAGGATTATTGACTATCCATAGTTTGGTATTGCAGAGGAGGTGAGGTTGTGCTAACTGGATTATGTGTCTCAGGGCTCACCATTGCAAGGAGAGTCAGTCCCACCCAAACTACATGACCATCACATAATGAGAGAAGGATGAAATGGATGCTGTGGAGACAAACAAGTACCCACTTTAATGCAACATAGGAAATAAGTTCCCTGAATAATACATCTGAGAATCCAGCCAAAGAAGATTTAAATTAATCCCAATCTGATCTAACCAAAAAAGAAAGTTGGCTTTTGTCAACATGATGAGCAGATGCCTAAGCCCTTTGCAAATAAGTAGACCTTATTACATTTAGGCGTAATTACTGTGAAGACTTTGGAAAATTATTCTAAATTAAATTAAATTCTAAATTAAATAAATAATAAATCATTAAATATTATCCTTTCATATATACTTAATTAAGCAGAATATACTAGTACCTATAACATTATTTTGATAAACATTTCACTAGATGAATGTCATTTACTTATTGAGCCTCACCAGTTGAAACCATCTGCTCCATTTCATTTCTCCCAATAAATGTTTCCTATTGGGCAAACTCTGGGAGATAGTGAGGGACACAGAGGCCTGGCGTGCTGCAGTCCATGGGGGTCACAAAGAGTCAGACATGGTTTAGTGACTGAACAACAGCAAGATCATGTAGAAATATATATATATGATATAGAGTTAATAATTATCTTATCAATTTGAGAAATCTAGAAAGACAATTTGGGTAATTTGAGAGCCTTAATGAAATGTCTATCTTTAATGATTTCCATTGAAATCAAATACTGAATACTGAATGGACCAAGTATATTATTTTCCATTGAAAGCAAATCATGAATACTGAATCAATCACGTATATTATTTTTGTAGGATTTTCTTTTGTTTGACTCTTGACTCTGTGTGTGTGTGTGTGTGGTATTAATTTAGGACAGTTAAATCCAAATGAGATAAAATGCAAGGAATATGTAACTTTGTATGTAGTAGCCATATTCAAAGATACAAAAGCAAGATTATTTTATTATATAATAATGCAATATTTCCAAAATATTATTTCAATATTAATCAAATGAAAATATTAATGAGATATTGTTTCTTTTTTTGTTGTCCTAAGATTTCAAAATGTGTGTGTTTGTTATACTGAAGCACATATCAGTTCAAACCAGCTGCATTTCATGTGTTCAATATCCCCATGTGACTAGTGGCTATCATACCGTATAGGTCGAGAATTATTCATGTTTGTTTTCAAAATCCAGAGGCTGTTATTAGCCAAGAGTACAATGCACCTTGTACTGTATAGCATTTTCCTCACTATAATATCACTTTTTGCTGCTACTTAAAGATATAGTTCTCTCATTTTTGTCCTTGTCACATACTTCTATAGTTTATTAATTATATGTGCTAAGTATTTGCTGATCCTTTTTTTTTAATTCTAATTTTACCACCTTTTTCTTATTATCTTTTCTTTATTTAGAGTTTATTAGAATGGATGCCAATGACTGCCTTAATTCTGCTTTCTTTATCTTCTCCCTTTCTACATTAATTTTGTCTGTATTATTTCCTAGATTCTTTAAACCTTTTTCATTAGCTCAAAATCAACTTTCCTGAGTAATTTATAGTGTTCTTTCCTTTGATGCATACACATTTTATTAACACGCACTTAAAATCTAATGATATTTCCAAAATTCCATATCCCCAGCTTCATATATTTGAACTTTACTAAGATTGTTCTAAGAAGCATTTTTATGCCTTGATAATATGATAACCAAAGTAATTAATGCAATTTTATCTTCTTGCAAGGTGAAAGTATTTCCAAAATCTCTTTATTTGGATTAAATTAGTTTGTGATTAATATCACTGGGCTATTAGAACATATTTCAAAAACTACTGACATTAAAATGAAGTTCATGAAGCACATGTCATAATGTTGTATTTAGAAGACAACAGATGAAAAAATGCATAGTGTATTCTGTGACCTAATAATTTCCCCATTATTTGCCTCCCTCTCTTCTTGTTCCTTCCTGCCATCATTATTTCATTGGAGCAGACTCAACAGCAGAAAGTGGTAGTTAGAATTGTGAGCTTGAGTCAGACAGTGTTCTGTTTTTATCTCTGCCACTCATTAGCTGTGTGACCTCAAGCAAGATTCTTGTTATTGAATTATTTGTATATAAATTAGGAATTATAACTTTAATTTATTTCACTGGTTATTGAAAGTTTTAAGTGAAATATTTATGCTTGTACAAACTTAGCACTCAAGAAATTCTTTATTATTATTAATAATAACTGTAGTATTTTAAGGCAATTTCTCTTCACTGGAATATATCTGCATATACCTGTCTTTACTAGTGCAAATTGAAAAGTAATTTTACTTGAAGAAGTATCCAAAACTGCGTGGCAAATAATATGTGTAAATTTAATCACTTTGTATTAGTACAAAAGATATTTTAAATATCAATGAACCAAATATTTTAGCCAAGAAGCTAGGGGAAAAAATCAAAATGAACCAACAAAAGTAGGAAAGTCATTTAAGATGAAAAGCACTCCCATAGAACAATTAAATTAAACCAAAGTCAGTAGTTGTTTCTGTGAAAATGAATTCACCCATCACAGGTCTGACTCAGAACAAAATAAAAATAACACAAATTTAAACAAGGTTAAAAAATGAAAAATGAGGATATGAAGAAATTAAAAACAGAAAATATTATGTAAAATTTTATATAAAATTTTTTTGCAAATCTAGATTAACTAAAATTATAAAAAATAAATTACATAAGTTAAAAATCTACTCAAGAACAGTTATAACATACAACTTGAATTGACCAAAAGTAAAAAAAAAAAAGAAGAAAATATAAAAATAATGCTATATGTATGTATATTTGTTCTTAGTCATATCCTACTCTTTGTGACCCTATAGACTGTAGCCTGCCAGGCTACTCAGTCCATGGGATTTTCCAGGCAGGATTACTGGAGTAGGTTGCCATTTATTAATAACTAACAGACAATAGAACCAATGATGTTGCAATCAATTTTCAGTAGGCTTTCAAGGAAAAGAAAATTCCTGATATTTCTAACTGTTCCAGAGCAGAAAAAAGAGATATAAAAGTTCTCAATTCATATCACTCATCTAGTTAAACTATGACACTAGATCATTTCAAGGAAAGCAGACCCAAAACAAACTAATGACCAGTACTTGTTTGTATAGATTACAAAATTGATGTTCCAGTACTTGTTTGTATAGATTACAAAGCTGATGTTCCCCAGTTTTACTGAGAAATAATTCACATATATGTGTTTAAGATACACTACATCATGGTTTGATTTACATATATTGTGAAATGATTGCCACAATAGGTTTCATTAATATCTGTCATCTCATATAGATATAGTCAAAAGAAATAAACATTTTTCCTTGTGGTGAGAACTCTTAGGATCTACTCTCTTTAAAACATTCCTATGTTATACAGCAGTGTTGACTATAGTCATATTATACATTACATCCCTAGTACTTATTTTTCTTGTTATTGAATTTTTGTACTTATGACCACTTTGCTCCAGTTCCTCTCACTTCAATCCCTTCCTCTGGTAACTGCAAATCTATTCTCTTTTTCTGTGAGTTTGATGGATTTGTTTTTTTGCTTTTAGATTTTACATAAAAGTGAGATCATGATCCGATAGTCCTTGTCTTTCTGTGTCTGACTTACTTCATGACAAAACTGATTTTTGAGTTGGAGGATTTGATAGTGCAAAATGTCAGTTTGCCCAGTTTGATTTATAAATTTAAATCCAATGCAATTCAGACACATGGTGGGATATCTTTCAGAGCTTAATAATTTAATTCTAAATTCTACCTGAACGGAAAGAAGGTGTGACACTAGTGATTTAAAATATGTTACATGTGAAATCTAAAACAAAAACAAAACAGCAACCAGATATTGTTACCAGGAGCTACAGGGATTGAGGAGTGGGGAAATGAGAAACAAGTTAAGTGTACATACTTACATTATGTAATGTGATAGAGGTATTAGCTAAGGCTACAATAGCAATCATACTGCCAGTAGTTTTACACCTTAAATTTACACGATGTTGTATATCAAATATATTTCAATAAAAATGTCAAAAATTAATTAGATTAATGAAGACATGATGCTTGTTAAAGCAGTTATCTAAATGTAATATAAGGTACAAGTTATTTGATCCTGGAAGAGGACTAAACAGGTGAAAATCAGTGGAATAGAAGAGAAATACCAGAAACAATGTTATTTCTCATAACATATGATAAAAGTAGCATCTCAAATCATCAAGGAAAGGATAGACTGTTCAATATATGTTGTAAAGATAATTAGCTTTTTGGAAATAAATCAGCTAGAACCCCCAGTTCAGTCTGAAATAGGAATACATTTCAGAAGACTAGACCTTTTAATATATAAACAAATCTATAAGTGGAAAATACAGGGAAATGTTTTTGTGTGGGACTCAAGAAGGCATTTCTAAACGTGGTGTGAAACACAGAAAATTTAAACAAAAAGACCAAATATTTGAGGACATAAAGTTATAGATTTTTTTCTCACAGGCAAAATACACTGTATGCAGAGTTAAAAGAAATAGCAAACTAACAAAATAAGTAGGTAGGCCACTCAAAGTTTTACTGTACTTGCTATAGAAAGATATATCAAATGACTATTTCCTTTCAAGCTAAAATTCTGTCAGTCAGTTTTTGGTTTGTGTCATTAAACTGCATCCCAAGCTAACAGAGAATGTGAAAAGCCTGAGAAACCTTTCCAGGGTAGTAATGTCTTAGCCTTTTTCCTCCAACAAATAACCTTGCTTTAAGAGGGCTTTATGCTTTATTCATTTATTCCATACACCATTACTGTTATTTTGTGTCCTTAGTTTTTCAGAGTCAATGTTAAAAGATGTTTTCACCTATTAAAAAAAAAAAAGATTAAAAAACCCACAGCTGCAAATTTAGCTTTACTGCTACCAGACATGACTACCATAACTTCATTATTCTGTAAGTCACAGTCATGTTTAAGATTAGTTATTAGCATGTTTTAAAACTTTTTCAAAATTGTAACTCTTTATTAAAGCAGTTAATCAGAGAGCATTTTTTTTTCCAGAGAACTTTTACAAAGACATAATTCAGCAACGAAAATGATATATGCTGAGATCCTGCATCCCAGCCTCTCAGTATCTCCTTCTTTTTGTCTTCAACAATGGGAAAGTATGTTAATCCCAACATGGGGAACTTTTAAAAGTTGCCTTGTCATTTTATCTATGAAGAGTTTTTCAACATTAATCTTTTAAAGACAACTCCTTCCATTCTTCACGTTTACTATTTGTCACCCACAAGTGATTTTAATGGTTGGAATTTGAGTTCCTACAAGGAAATAAATAATGACTGGTAGGAAAGCTATCTTTGGATAGATGTCAACACCTATTAATATATAGAGCTTAGTGCATCTCCTGTAAATACGGCCTTGCTTTGCATTAACAACTGTCTACTACTTTGAATCTGAGAATCTAGTTATATATAAATAGATCGGAATTATCTTATCAGTGGTCCTGAGGGAAAATATAATCATGAAAGAAGGGGATAATTCTAAGAAATTGAGACTAGAGTCATAAAATAATTAATCGTCCCTATGAATAAAACCTCCTAATCTAGTTCACTAATTTGGCATTTAGAAGAAAAAAATACTACATTCATTTTTATGTTTAGAGATGTAATTTGCCTTGTAGTCTCATCATATACAGCCATAGAAATATGTTAATATTATATTTACAAGGCGATATATTACCTAAAGGAGGTTTAAATGTATTAAAATGTATTCATTGAACAACCCTCTGGTATTAAAGAGCTTACAAAACAGGCTATTTCTTTAAAATAAGATTCTTATATGTGTGATTTCTAAGTTTGAGTGGGGCAGAATACAGAATAAACTATATTTCCTTATATGGAATATATGGTACACTTTGGCACCCGAGGTGTCATTGCCAACTCATTTAATGCTCTAACCAGAAGGAAATGGCAACCCACTCCAATATTCTTGCCTGGAGGATCCCAGGGACAGAGGAGCCTGGTGGGCTGCCGTCTATGGGCTCGCACAGAGTGGGACACGACTGAATTGACTTAGCAGCAGCAGCAGCAGCAGCAGATTTAAATAAGAGTTAACCTCTAAAAGGAACTCTCTCTGAATTTATGCAAGAAGCAGGAAAATATGTACAATTCTATACATATGAATATGTTTGTTTTTATACATTCTACATCCTTATCTGTATTTACATCTATCATCTATCTATATTACAAGCACTAAGTATGGATCAGGCACTGTATTAACTGCTTTATTAAAATTATTTCATTTGATTCTTGCAAAAAATTTGAACCCAGATCTGAGTTAAATACCCAAACACTTTACCAATATAAAGGGTGCAACACCTGTTTTAACCTTCAAGCTAATGAGGGCTTTTATATTCTTCCTACAGCTTGAACTCTGGGAGAGAATCTGAGGGATGTTGCAATGAGAACTCTTGGCTTTGGGAAACAAATCTAGAAAAAGTGTTCACTTTATATTGAAAATAAGTGAATTCATGAGTGAATTATATGTGCTGTGCTATAAGTGCCATTCCACTTTTATTGCACTTTATATTCATCTTAGTTGACATGGAAAATGGGATAAAATCACAGGTTCCAGTTTCCCACACTGATCTCAAGAGGCAATTTGGACTGCGCTTTACATTATTCACTTTACCACTTCTTAGAGTACCTCTTAAAGTGAACAGGCCTTATTTCTAGATGTCTTCATGTGAAAAAACATGGGGGCTCTTAAAAAATATAAATCTCTATTATTGTCATAGAAAGAAAAGTATAATTCATAATTAACCCAAACAAATGATAAGGTATTCAGTTCAGTTCCATTCAGTCGCTCAGTCATGTCCGACTCTTTGCGACTCCATGAATCGCAGCACTCCAGGCCTCCCTGTCCATCACTAACTCCCGGAGTTCACTCAGACTCATGTCCATCGAGTCAGTGATGCCATCCAGCCATCTCATCTTCTGTCGTCCCCTTCTCCTCCTGCCCCCAATCCCTTCCAGCATCAGAGTCTTTTCAAAAGAGTCAACACTTCGCATGAGGTGGGCAAAGTACTGGAGTTTCAGCTTCAGCATCATTCCCTCCAAAGAAATCCCAGGGCTGATCTCCTTCAGAATGGACTGGTTGGATCTCCTTGCAGTCCAAGGGACTCTCAAGAGTCTTCTCCAACACCACAGTTCAAAAGCATCAATTCTTCGGCGCTCAGCTTTCTTCACAGTCCAATTCTCACATCCATACATGACCACTGGAAAAACAATACACTTGACTAGATGGACCTTTGTTGGCAAGGTAATGAAAGGTTGTTATTGAATCATGCGAAGACACCAGGATTCTTGGCCGCTGGAGGAGAAGAATTCAATCCGGGGCCAGAGACGAGGCTTGATCACTCAGAGCTTTTGTGTAATAAAGTTTTATTAAAGTATAAAGGAGATAGAGAAAGCTTCTGACATAGGCATCAGAAGGGGGCAGAAAGAGTACCCACTTGCTAGTGTTAACAATGAAGTTATATAATCCAAAGAACGTCTGGAGGTTGTAAAGACCTCATCAGACCTACTCCCATAATTTACATTTTAAGATAACACTGTCCTCAGGCAGGATACATCCTTGTAAAGACCAGGTCTATTCCCATAATTTACATTTTAAGATAACAGAAGGTTTAATCCAAAGACTGTCCTTAGGCAGGATACATTATTGTTATATAATCCTAAGGAATGTGAAGAAAGAAAAAAAGTTGGTCCTTTCTTCCTCCTTGAGAATTCCAGACCCCTCTCTCCTTGGGGACCCCTAGACTCCTTATCAACCTACCTAGAAAATGACTCTCTCAGTAATGTCTCTGCTTTTCAATATGCTATCTAGGTTGGTCACAACTATTTTTGGAGTAAGTGTCTTTTAATTTCATGGCTGCAGTCACCATCTGCAGTGATAAGGTATTAGTTTACTTTAATTTCTTAATACAAGATTATAAATATTGCAGAGACTAGCCAAATGTGATTGAGGCACTCACCTCAGGCAAGAAATTTAAGGGACTTCTAAAAATCTCAGACATCAAGATAAGAGTATTTTAATACAATATTCAGTTCAGTTCAGTCACTCAGTCATGTCCGACTCTTTGCGACCCCATGAATCGCAGTACGCCAGGCCTCCCTGTCCATCACCAACTCCCGGAGTTCACTCAGACTCACGTCCGTCGAGTCAGTGATCATCCAGCCATCTCATCCAATATTAGAAAATATCAAAATTAATATAAAAATTCCATGATGAACAAAAATTTAAAATTTTATTTTTTTCTGTTTTGTAAATAAGTTTATTTATATCACTTTTACTTAGATTCCACATTTAAGTAATATCATGTGATATTTATCTTTCTTTGTCTGATTTACTTCAATCAGTATGACAATATCTTAAGTCCATCCATGTTACTGTAAATGGCACAGTTTTTTTCTTTTTTATGACTAATATTCCATTGTGTATATGTACCACACCTTCTTTATCCATGCCTCTTTCGATGGACATTTAGGTTGATTCCATGATCTGGCTCTTGTAAATAGTGCTGCAGTGAACATTGCAGTGTATATATCTTTCTGAATTATGGTTTTCTCTGGCTATATCCTTAGGAGTGGGATTGCTGGGTCATATAGTTACTTTAGTTGTAGTTTTTTAGAAGATGCTCTTTCTCCATAATGGCTATACATTCCCACCAACAGTGTGGGAAGTTTCCCTTTTCTCTACACACTCTCCAGATTTTATTGTTTATACATTTTTTTGATGATGGCCATTCTGACCATGTGAGGTGATATATTACTATAGTTTATATTTCTCTAATAATTAGTGATGCTAAAATTTTAGAGCTGTAGAGGTATTGGAAGAATAATCACCCAGTCATGTGTGATTGACCCTCCAAATACTATAAATATCCAAATAGGATATGCACTTGAATTTGCAATAGAAATGACAACATTGATTAAAAGATCTAGAAACTTATAGAAATTAACATAGGTGAGAGATTTACTTTCAGTTCAGTTCAGTTCAGTTCAGTTCAGTTGCTCAGTCGTCTCTGACTCTTTGAGACCCCGTGAATCACAGCACGCCAGGCCTCCCTGTCCATCACCAACTCCTGGAATTCACCCAAACTCATGTGCATCGAGTCGGTGATGCCATCCAGCCATTTCATCCTCTGTCGTCCCCTTCTCTTCCTACCCCAAACCCCTCCCAGCATCAGGGGCTTTTCCAATGAGTCAACTCTTCACATGAGAGATTTACTTTAAATAAGCTCAATTAGAAATTGTTCATATTATTTATATATGATTTGGCTGAATTCTCTTTTCTGAATTTCAAGGTTTTTTTTTTTTTTATTTTAATGTTTCTTAAAGAATATGTATCCTATACTTTTTTTTAAATAAAAGTTGAAATAAAATTTATTGTAGCCAAAAGGCCCTCAGAAATGATTTCATCTGATTTTGCTTCCAGGTGACACTATACATAAAATTATTATAATTGGTTCAATATTTTCTTAGGCACCCTAGTACAAAGATTGAAAATTTTTATTCTCAGAAAAATAATGTTGTATACCCGTCTTCGTCTGTTCAGGCTGCTTAACCAAATATCATAGACTAAGAAGCTTATAAACAACAGACATTTATTTCTCACTATTTTGAAATATGGAGAGTCTAAGATCAGGGTTCTAGCAGATTCCATGTCTGATGAGAGCCTACTTTCTGGTTCATGGCCCCTTGTCACAGTGTGTGGTAGAAGGGAACTCTGTTAAATCTCTCTCATAAAAGCACTTATTTCACTCATTAGGGTTCCACACTCAGGATCTAAACACTTCCCAAGTGTCATATCTCTTCATACCAACAAACTGGCATTAGACTTCAACATATGAATTTGTGGGGGAGGGGGTGGGCAAATGCTCAATCTAGAGCAATACTATTTTTAAAATAGAGAAACTTGTGTGCAATAAAACAAACTTTGTACAACTACCATCATTTTGCTGGTTTCATATCAATAATTTACCATATATACATGTTTATATTTCTGTAATTATGATCATATATATTGTTATTGGGTTTTCCCAGTAGCTCAGACAATAAAGAATCTGCCTGAAGTGTAGGAGATCTGGGTTTGATCCATGGGTCTGGAAGTTTGATGCTAAAAGTCTGATGCTTTGACCATCTTCATCGAATTACCTCTTTCCCTATATTCTCACCTCTGATCTCTTTTTCTGTGGGTTTCTTTGTTTTTTAAATCATAATTGGCCTATAAAACTGAGTTTCTGGTGTGCAACATAGTGATTCGTTATTTGTATACTTTACAAAATGGTCACCATGATAAGGCTAGTTACCATCTGTCACTGTACAATGATATTGCATCAATATTTTTTAAAATTTTAATTGGAGGCTAATTATTTTACAATATTGTGGTGGTTTTTGCCATACGTTCACATGAATCAGCCATGGGTGTACATGTGTTCCCCATCCTGACCCTCCTCCCCCACCTCTATCCCCATCCTATCCCTCAGTGTCATCCCAGCGCACCAGCCCTGAGCACCCTGCCTCATGCATCAAACCTGGACTGGTGATCTATTTCACATATGATAATATACATATTTCAATGCTATTATCTCAAATCATCCCACCTTCACCTTTTCCCACAGAGTCCAACAGTCTGTTCTTTACATCTGTGTCTCTTTTGCTGTCTCACATAAAGGATCATCATTACCATCTTTCTAAATTGCATATATATGTGTTAATATACTGTATTGGAGTTTTTCTTTCTGACTTACTATGCTCTGTATAATAGGCTCCAGGTTCATCCACCTCATTAGAACTGATTCAAATGCATTCTTTTTAAATAGCTGAGTAATATTCCATTGCAGATATGTACCACAGCTTTCTTATCCATTTGTCTGCTGGTGGACATTTAGGTTGCTTCCACATCCTGGCTATTGTAAACAGTGCTGCAATGAACACTGGGGTACACGTGTCTCTTTCAATTCTGGTTTGCTCAGTGTGTATGCCCAGCAGTGGGATTGCTGAGTCATATGGCAGTTCTATTTCCAGTTTTTTAAGGAATCACCACACTGTTCACCATAGTGGCTGTACTAGTTTGCATTCCCACCAACCATGTAAGAGCATTCCCTTTTCTCAACACCCTCTCCAGCATTTACTGTTTGTAGACTTTTGGATAGCAGCCATTCTGATCAGAGTGAGATGGTACCTCATTGTGTTTTTTTAATATAAATTTATTTATTTTAATTGGAGGCTAATACTTTGAACTATTGTATTGGTTTTGCCATACATCAACATGAATCCTCCATGGGTGTACACATGTTCCCCATCCTGAACCCCCCTCCCACCTCCCTCCTCATACTATCCCTCTAGGTCATCCCAGTGCACTAGCCCCAAGCATCCTGTATCATGCATCAAACCTGGACTGGCGATTTGTTTCACACATGATATTATACATGTTTCAATGCCATTCTCCCAAATCATCCCACCCTCGCCCTCTCCCACAGAATCTAAAAGACTGTTCTATTTGCATTTCTCTGATAATGAGTGATGTTGAGCGTCTTTTCATGTGTTTGTTAGTCATTTGTATGTCTTCTTTGGAGAAATGTCTATTTAGTTCTTTGGCCCGTTTTTTGATTGGGTCGCTTATTTTTCTGGAATTGAGCTATAGGAGTAGCTTGTATATATTTGAGATTAATTCATTGTCAGTTGCTTCATTTGCTATTATTTTCTCCCATTCTGAAGGCTGTCTTTTCACCTTGCTTATAGTTTCCTTCGTTGTGCAAAAGCTTTGCAGTTTAATTAGTTCCCATTTGTTTATTTTTGCTTTTATTTCCATTACTCTGGGAGGTGTGTCATAGAGAATCCTGCTGTGATTTATGTCAGAGAGGGTTTTTCCTATGGTTTCCTCTAGGAGTTTTATATTTTGTGTTCTTACATTTAGATCTTTAATCCATTTTGAGTTTAATTTTGTGTATGATGTTAGAAAGTGTTCTAGTTTCACTCTTTTACAAGTGGTTGACCAGTTTTCCCAGCACCACTTGTTAAAAAGATTGTCTTTTCTCCATTGTGTATTCTTGCCTCCTTGTCGAAGATAAGGTGTCCCTAGGTGCGTGGATTAATCTATGGGCTTTCTATTTTATTCCAGTGATCTATGTTTCTGTCTTTATGCCAGTACCATACTGTCTTGATGACTATTGCTTTGTAGTAGAGTCTGAAGTCAGGCAGGTTGATTCCTCCAGTTCCATTCTTCTCTCTCAATATTGCTTTGGCTATTCCAGGTTTTTTGTAATTCCATGCAAATTGTGAAATTATTTGTTCCAATTCTCTGAAAAATACCATTGGTAACTTGATAAGGATTGCCTTGAAACTATAGATTACTTTAGGTAGTGTACTCATTTTCACTATACTGATTCTTCCAATCCATGAACATGGTATATTTCTCCATCTATTTATGTTCTCTTTGATTTATTTCAGCAGTGTTTTATAGTTTTCTATATATATATAGGTTTTGTTTCTTTAGGTAGATGTATTCCTAAATACATCATTCTTTTCATTGCAATGGTGAATACAATTTTTCCCTCAATTTTTCTTTCTTTTATCTCATTGCCAGAGTATAGGAATGGAAAGGATTTCTATGTGTTAATTTTATATCCTGCAACTTTACTGTATTCATTGATTAGCTCTAGTAATTTTCTAGTGGAGTCTTTAGGATTTTCTATATAGAGGATCATGTGATGTGCGTACAGTGAGAGTTTTACTTCTTCTTTTCCGACTGGGATTCCTTTTATTTATTTATTTATTTATTTTTGCTCTGAATGCTGTGGTCAAAACTGCCAAAACTATGTTGAATAGTTGTGGTGAGAGTGGGCACCCTTGTCTCATTCCTGACTTTAGGGGAAATGCTTTCAATTTTTCACCACTGAGGGTAAAGTTTGCTGTGAGTTTATCATATATGGCTTTTATTATATTGAGGCATGTTCCTTCTATGCCTGCTTTCTGGAGGGTTTTTATCATAAGTGGATGTTGAATTTTGTCAAAGGCTTTCTCTGCATCTATTGAGATAATCATATGGTTTTTACTTTTCAATTTGTTAATGTAGTGTATTACATTTACATTGATTGATATGCAGATATTGAAGAATCCTTGCATCCCTGGGATAAAGCCCACTTGGTCATGGTGTATGATCTTTTTAAATGTTGTTGGATTCTCATTGCTAGACTTTTGTTGAGGATTTTTGCATCTATGTTCATCAGTGATATTGGCCTGTAGTTTTCTTTTTTGTGGCATCTTTGTCTGGTTTTGGTATTAGGGTGCCAGTGGCCTCATAGAATGAGTTTGGAAGTTCACCTTCCTTTGAAATTTTCTGGAAGAGTTTCCGTAGGCTAGGTGTTAGCTCTTCTCTAAATTTTTGGTAGAATTCAGCTGTGAAGCCCTCTGGTCTTGGGCTTTCGTTTGTTGGAAGATTTCTGATTACAGTTTTGATTTCTGTGCCTGTGATGAGTCTGTTAAAATGTTCTATTTCTTCCTAGTTCAGTTTTGGAAGGTTATACTTTTCTAAGAATTCATCCATTTCTTCGACGTTGTCCATTTTATCGGCATATAGTTTCTGGTAGTAGTCTCTTATGATCCTTTGTATTTCTGTTATCTGTTGTGATTTCTCCATAATTTTGTTGATTTGATTCTTCTTCCTTTTTTTCTTGAGGAATCTGGCTAATGGTTTGTCTATTTTATCTATCTTCTCAAAGAACGAGCTTTCAGCTTTGCTGATTTTGGCTATGGTTTCCTTTGTTTCTTTTGTATAAATTTCTGCCCTAATTTTATGAATTCTTTTCTTCTACTAAACCTGGGGTGCTTCATTTCTTCTTTTTCTAGTTGCTTTAGGTGTGAAAATGAAGTCGCTCAGTCGTGTCTGACTCTTTGTGACCCCACAGACTGTAGCCTACCAGGCTCTGTCCGTCCATGGGGTTTTTCAGGCAAGAGTACTGGAGTGAGTTGCTGTTTCCTTCTCCAGAGGATCTTCCGGACCCAGGGACTCAATCCAGGTCTACCCGCGTTGTAGGCAGATATTTTACTGTCTGAGCCACCAGGGAAACAGAGTTAGGTTATGTATTTGATTTCCCTCCTATTTCTTGTGTAGGCTTGTATTGCTATGAACCTCCCCCTTAGTACTGCTTTTACTGAATCCCATAGATTTGGGGTTGTTTCATTTTCATTCTTTTCTATGCATATTTTGAATTCTTTTTTTTTAAATTTCTTCTGTGATCTGTCGGTTATTCAGAAGTGTGTTGTTTAGCCTCCATATGTTTGTATTTTTAATAGCTTTTTTCCCCCCTGTAGTTGATATCGAAACTTACCGCATTGTGATCAGAAAAGATGCTTGAGATGATTTAAATTTTTTTGAACTTACCAAGGCTAGATTTATGGCCCAGGATGTGACCTATCCTCAAGAAGGTTCCATGAGCACTTTAGAAAAAGGTGAAATTCATTGTTTTAGAGTGAAATGTCCTATAGATATCAATTAGTTCTAACAGGTCCACTGTATCATTTAAAGTTTGTGTTTCCTTGTTAATTTTCTGTTTAGTTGATCTATTCATAGGTGTGGGTGGGGTATTAAAGTCTCCCACTATTATTGTGTTACTGTTAATTTCCCATTTCGTACTTGTTAGCATTTGCCTTACATATTGTGGTGCTCCTATGTTGGGTGCATATATATTTATAATTGTTGAGAGTAGAAGATGGCAGAGGAGTAGGACGGGGAGAACACTTTCTCCCCCACAAATTCATCAAAAGAGCATTTAAACGTCAAGTAAATTCCACAAAACAACTTCTGAATGCCAGCAGAGGACATCAGGCACCCAGAAAAGCAACCCAACTCCTCGAAAGGAGGTAGGAAAAAATATTAAAGGAAAAAAAAGAGACAAAAGAGGGAGGGATGGAGCTCCGTCCCGGGAAGGGAATCTTAAAAAGAGAGAAGTTTCCAAACACCAGGAAACCTTCTCACTGCCGAATCTGTGCTGAGCTTTGGAAGCACAGAGGGCAACATAACAGGGATAAAAAATAAATAAACAATTAAAACTCGCAGATTGAGAGCCCTACGGTAACTCCCCCAGCGGAGAAGCAGCACAGATGCCTGCATCCGCCATTAGCAAGTGGGGGCTGGGTAGGGAGGCGCGGCGCGGGCTGCATCGCTGAGAGTAAGAATCTGGCCTGAATACCCTGAGCGCTATCTGAGCGAAATAATTTGGGCTAGCAAACAAGACTGTGGGATATCTACCACGCGAAAAGCCAGTCCTAACCTAAGACCGCCAGGCCCGCGCACGGAACAAAGGACTGAACAGAGATAGCCGGCTGCAGACCTTCCCCCTCCGGTGACAGGCAGCCAGAGCCGGAAGGGGGCAATCGCAGCCCCAGAGAGACATTATCTATAAAACTGTAAGCAGGCTTCTTTGCTAACTAAAACTTCTTGGGGGTCTGGACGGTCAACATCTGCCTGAGAAGGTGCGCCGGTTTTACACCCAGATAACCGAGTGGCGGGGAGGCGTTAAGTCGCAGCATTGGCGCTCGCCAAACACCTCATCATCTGAGCTGCTCGGACCTGGGAAGAGCACAAAACGCAGGCCCAACTGAGTCTGCACCTCTGAGGACTACCCGAGTGCCTGAACCTGACCGGCTTGGACCTGGGAGGTGCAGGCAACCCAGGGCCGGCCTCGGATTGTTCCCAGCGGAACAACCTAGAGCCCGAGCAGTGTGGGCAGGGTGGCTACATGCGCCGTGAGCAGGGACAGACCCAGGGTGGCTGAGGCACTGCGAGCCCACGCCAGTGTTATTTGTTTGCAGTATTCCTCCCTCCCCACAGCGCGGCTGAACAAGTAAGCCTAAAAAAAAAAAAAAAAAAAAAGTGTCCTCCACCGTCCCCTTTGTGTCAGGGCGGAAACCAGATACTGAAGAGACTAGCAAACAGAAGAAGATATAACAGAGGGAAACGCCTTGGAAGCTACAGGCAATAGACCAAAACCCTGTGGTCACTACGGACTACATAGGAAGGGGCCTATAGATCTTGAGAAATATAAGTCTGACCAAGGAACTAGCCAAAAATGAACTGAACCCACAACAACACCAAGAAAGTCCTAGATATATTTTTATTATTTTTACGATCATTCTTTCTTTTTTTTTTAATTAAAAAAATTTTTTTAAGTCCTCTATTGTTCCTTTAATTTTCACTTTTATAACCTATTACTTTGCAAAAAAAAAAAAGACCCTATTTTTTTCTTCTTCAGCAAACTTCATATATATATATTTCATAATTTTTTGACCTTGTTTTTTTTTTTTCCTTCTTTTCTTTAACATTGTATTTTTGAAATTCCAAACTCTACTCTAGATTTTTAATTTTCGCTTTTTGGTATTTGTTATCAATTTTGTACCTATAGTTTTTTTTTACATAATTTCTGTGACTTCTTTTTTTCTTCTTCTCTGTTTCTTTCTCTTCTTCTATATAATATTGTATATCTGAATGATATCAATTTTGTACCTGTATTTTCTTTATAATTTTTGTGACATTGTTTTTGTTTATTTTCTCTCTTTATTTTTCTTCTTCTTTTTTTTTTTTTTAACATTGTATTTTTGAAATTCCAAACTCTACTCTAGATTTTTAATTTTTGCTTTTTGGTATTAGTTATCAATTTTGTACCTGTACTTTCTTTACAATTTTCGCGACCTTGTTTGTTTTTGTTTGTTCGTTTTTTCTCTCTTTCTTTTCCTTCTTCTTTTCTTTAACATCGTATTTTTGAAATTCCAAACTCTACTCTAGATTTTTAATTTTCGCTTTTATGTATTTGTTACCAATTTTGTACCTTTAAGAACCCAATCTTCAGGACCCATTTTTCACTAGGGAGCAAGAATACTGGCTTGACTGCTCTCTCTCTCCCTTTAGACTCTCCTTTTTCTCCACCAGGTCGCCTGTGTCTCCTCCCTAATCCCTCTACTCTACCCAACTCTGTGAATTTCTGTGTGTTCCAGATGGTGGAGAACACTTAGGGAACTGATTACTGGCTGGATCTGTCTCCCTCCTTTTCATTCCCCCCTTTTATCCTTCTGGCCACCTCTGTCATCTTCCTCCTCCTCCTCTTCTCTGTATAACTCCGTGAACATCTCTGAGTGGTCCAGTTGTGGAGTGCACATAAGGAAGTGACTACTGGCTAGCCCACTCTCTCCATTATTGATTCACCTCATCTCATTTGGGTCACCTCTAACTCCCTCCTCCCTCTTCTCTTCTCCATGTAACCCTGTGAACCTCTCTGAGTGACCCTCATCATAGAGAAACTTTTCATCTTTAATGTAGATGTTTTATCAATGGTGCTGTATAGAAGGAGAAGTTTTGAAACTACTGTAAAAATAAGACCGATAACCGGAAGCAGGAGACTTAAGTCCAAACCCTGACTCCAGGGAACTCCTGACTCCAAGGAACATTAATTGACAGGAGCTCATCAAATGCCTCTATACCGACACTGAAACCAAGCACCACACAAGGGCCAATAAGTTCCAGGGCAAGACATACCAAGCAAATTCTCCAGCAACAAAGGAACACAGCCCTGAGTTTCAAGATACAGGCTGCCCAAAGTCCCCCCAAAACTATAGACATCTCATAACTCACTACTGGACATTTCATTGCACTCCAGAGAAAAGAAATACAGCTCCACCCACCAGAACACCGACACAAGCTTCCCTAACCAGGAAACCTTGACAAACCACCTGTACAAACCCACACACAGTGAGGAAACGCCACAATAAAGAGAACTCCACAAACTGCCAGAATACATAAAGGACACCCCAAACTCAGCAATTTAAACAAGATGAAGACACAGAGGAATACTCAGCAGATAAAGGAACAGGATAAATGCCCACCAAACCAAACAAAAGAGGAAGAGATAGGGAATCTACCTGATAAAGAATTCCGAATAATGATAGTGAAATTGATCCAAAATCTTGAAACTAAAATGGAATCACAGATAAATAGCCTGGAGACAAGGATTGAGAAGATGCAAGAAAGGTTTAACAAGGACCTAGAAGAAATAAAAAAGAGTCAATATATAATGAATAATGCAATAAATGAAACTAAAAACACTCTGGAGGCAACAAATAGTAGAATAACAGAGGCAGAAGACAGGATTAGTGAATTAGAAGATAGAATGGTAGAAATAAATGAATCAGAGAGGATAAAAGAAAAACGAATTAAAAGAAATGAGGACAATCTCAGAGACCTCCAGGACAATATTAAACGCTAGAACATTCGAATCATAGGGGTTCCAGAAGAAGAAGACAAAAAGAAAGACCATGAGAAAATACTTGAGGAGATAATAGTGGAAAACTTCCCTAAAATGGGGAAGGAAATAATCACCCAAGTCCAAGAAACCCAGAGAGTCCCAAACAGGATAAACCCAAGGCGAAACACCCCAAGACACATATTAATCAAATTAACAAAGATCAAACACAAAGAACAAATATTAAAAGCAGCAAGGGAAAAACAACAAATAACACACAAGGGAATTCCCATAAGGATAACAGCTGATCTTTCAATAGAAACTCTTCAAGCCAGGAGGGAATGGCAAGACATACTTAAAATGATGAAAGAAAATAACCTACAGCCCAGATTATTGTACCCAGCAAGGATCTCATTCAAGTATGAGGGAGAAATCAAAAGCTTTTCAGACAAGCAAAAGCTGAGAGAATTCTGCACCACCAAACCAGCTCTCCAACAAATACTAAAGGATATTCTCTAGACAGGAAACACAAAAACAGTGTATAAACTCAAACCCAAAACAATAAAGTAAATGGCAACAGGATCATACTTATCAGTAATTACCTTAAACGTAAAAGGGGTTGAATGCCCCAACCAAAAGACAAAGACTGGTTGAATGGATACAAAAACAAGACCCCTACATATGTTGTCTACAAGAGACCCACCTCAAAACAGGGGACACATACAGACTGAAAGTGAAGGGCTGGAAAAAGATTTTCCATGCAAATAGGGACCAAAAGAAAGCAGGAGTAGCAATACTCATATCAGATAAATAGACTTTAAAACAAAGGCTGTGAAAAGAGACAAAGAAGGTCACTACATAATGATCAAAGGATCAATCCAAGAAGAAGATATAACAATTATAAATATATATGCACCCAACACGGGAGCACCGCGGTACGTAAGACAAATGCTAACAAGTATGAAAGGAGAAATTAACAATAACACAATAATAGTGGGAGACTTTAATACCCCACTTACACCTATGGATAGATCAACTACACAGAAAATTAACAAGGAAACACAAACTTTAAATGATACAATAGACCAGTTAGACCTAATTGATATCTATAGGACATTTCATCCCAAAACAATGAATTTCACGTTTTTCTCAAGCGCATATGGAACCTTCTCCAGGATAGATCACATCCTAGGCCATAAAGCTAGCCTTGGTAAATTCAAAAAAATAGAAATCACCCCAAGCATTTTTTCTGACCACAATGCAGTAAGATTAGATCTCAATTACAGGAGAAAAACTATTAAAAATTCCAACATATGGAGGCTGAACAACACGCTGTTGAATAACCAACAAATCACAGAAGAAATCAAAAAAGAAATCAAAATTTGCATAGAAATGAATGAAAATGAAAACACAACAACCCAAAACCTGTGGGACATGGTAAAAGCAGTCCTAAGGGGAAAGTTCATAGCAATACAGGCATACCTCAAGAAACAAGAAAAAAGTCAAATAAATAACCTAACTCTACACCTAAAGCAACTAGAAAAGGAAGAAATGAAGAACCCCAGGGTTAATAGAAGGAAAGAAATCTTAAAAATTAGGGCAGAAATAAATGCAAAAGAAACAAAAGAGACCATAGCAAAAATCAACAAAACCAAAAGCTGGTTCTTTGAAAGGATAAATAAAATTGACAAACCATTAGCCAGACTCATCAAGAAACAAAGGGAGAAAAATCAAATCAACAAAATTAGAAACGAAAATGGAGAGATCACAACAGACAACACAGAAATAAAAAGGATCATAAGAGACTACTATCAACAATTATATGCCAATAAAATGGACAACGTGGAGGAAATGGACAAATTCTTAGAAAAGTACAACTTTCCAAAACTGGACCAGGAAGAAATAGAAAATCTTAACAGACCCATCACAAGCATGGAAATTGAAACTGTAATCAAAACTCTTCCAGCAAACAAAAGCCCCGGTCCAGACGGCTTCACAGCTGAATTCTACCAAAAATTTAGAGAAGAGCTGACACCTATCCTGCTCAAACTCTTCCAGAAAATTGCAGAGGAAGGTAAATTTTCAAACTCATTCTATGAGGCCACCATCACCCTAATACCAAAACCTGATAAAGATACCACAAAAAAAGAAAACTACAGGCCAATATCACTGATGAACATAGATGCAAAATTCCTTAACAAAATTCTAGCAATCAGAATCCAAGGACACATTAAAAAGATCATACACCATGATCAAGTGGGCTTTATCCCAGGGATGCAAGGGTTCTTCAATATCCGCAAATCAATCAATGTAATACACCACATTAACAAATTGAAAAATAAAAACCATATGATTATCTCAATAGATGCAGAGAAAGCCTTTGACAAAATTCAACATCCATTTATGATAAGAACTCTCCAGAAAGCAGGAATAGAAGGAACATACCTCAACATAATAAAAGCTATATATGACAAACCCACAGCAAACATTATCCTCAATGGTGAAAAATTGAAAGCATTTCCTCTAAAGTCAGGAACAAGACAAGGGTGCCCACTTTCACCATTACTATTTAACAGAGTTTTGGAAGTTTTGGCCACAGCAATCAGAGCAGAAAAAGAAATAAAAGGAATCCAAATAGGAAAAGAAGTAAAACTCTCACTATTTGCAGATGACATGATCCTCTACATAGAAAACCCTAAAGATTCCACCAGAAAATTACTAGAAATAATCAATGACTATAGTAAAGTTGTAGGATATAAAATCAACACACAGAAATCCCTTGTGTTCCTATACACTAATAATGAGAAAACAGAGAGAGAAATTAAGGAAACAATTCCATTCACCATTGCAACGGAAAGAATAAAATACTTAGGAATATATCTACCTAAAGAAACTAAAGACCTATATATAGAAAACTATAAAACACTGGTGAAAGAAATCAAAGAGGACACTAATAGATGGAGAAATATACCATGTTCATGGATTGGAAGAATCAATATAGTGAAAATGAGTATACTACCCAAAGCAATTTATAGATTCAACGCAATCCCTATCAAGCTACGATCAGTATTCTTCACAGAGCTAGAACAAATAATTTCACAATTTGTATGGAAAAACAAAAAACCTCGAATAGCCAAAGCAATCTTGAGAAAGAAGAATGGAACTGGAGGAATCAACCTACCTGACTTCAGGCTCTACTACAAAGCCACAGTTATCAAGACAGTATGGTACTGGCACAAAGACAGAAATATAGATCAATGGAATAAAATAGAAAGCCCAGAGATAAATCCACGCACATATGAACACCTTATCTTTGACAAAGGCGGCAAGAATATACAATGGATTAAAGACAATCTCTTTAACAAGTGGTGCTGGGAAATCTGGTCAACCACTTGTAAAAGAATGAAACTAGACCACTTTCTAACACCATACACAAAAATAAACTCAAAATGTATTAAAGATCTAAACGTAAGACCAGAAACTATAAAACTCCTAGAGGAGAACATAGGCAAAACACTCTCTGACATACATCACAGCAGGATCCTCTATGACCCACCTCCCAGAATATCGGAAATAAAAGCAAAAATAAACAAATGGGACCTAATTAACCTTAAAAGCTTCTGCACATCAAAGGAAACTATTAGCAAGGTGAAAAGACAGCCTTCAGAATGGGAGAAAATAATAGCAAATGAAGCAACTGACAAACAACTAATCTCAAAAATATACAAGCAACTCCTACAGCTCAACTCCAGAAAAATAAATGACCCAATCAAAAAATGGGCCAAAGAACTAAATAGACATTTCTCCAAAGAAGACATACAGATGGCTAACAAACACATGAAAAGACGCTCAACATCACTCATTATCAGAGAAATGCAAATCAAGACCACTATGAGGTACCATTTCACACCAGTCAGATTGGCTGCTATCCAAAAGTCTACAAATAATAAATGCTGGAGAGGGTGTGGAGAAAAGGGAACCCTCTTACACTGTTGGTGGGAATGCAAACAAGTACAGCCACTATGGAGAACAGTGTGGAGATTCCTTAAAAAGCTGGAAATAGAACTGCCTTATGATCCAGCAATCCCACTGCTGGGCATACACACTGAGGAAACCAGAAGGGAAAGAGACACGTGTACCCCAATGTTCATCGCAGCACTGTTTATAATAGCCAGGACATGGAAGCAACCTAGATGTCCATCAGCAGATGAATGGATAAGAAAGCCATGGTACATATACACAATGGAGTATTACTCAGCCATTAAAAAGAATACATTTGAATCAGTTCTAATGAGATGGATGAAACTGGAGCCTATTATACAGAGTGAAGTAAGCCAGAAGGAAAAACAGAAATACAGTATACTAACGCATATATATGGAATTTAGAAAGATGGTAACAATAACCCGGTGTACGAGACAGCAAAAGAGACACTGATGTATAGATCAGTCTTATGGACTCTGTGGGAGATGGAGAGGGTGGGAAGATTTGGGAGAGTGACATTGAAACATGTAGAATATCATGTAAGAAACGAGTTGCCAGTCCAGGTTCGATGCGCGATACTGGATGCTTGGGGCTGGTGCACTGGGACGACCCAGAGGGATGGTGTGGGGAGGGAGGAGGGAGGAGGGTTCAGGATGGGGAACACATGTATGCCTGTGGCGGATTCATTTTGATATTTAGCAAAACTAATACAATTATGTAAAGTTTAAAAATAAAATAAAAATAAAATAAAATAATTGTTATATCTTCTTCTTGTATTAATCCTTTGATCATTATGTAGTGTCCTCCTTTGTCTCTTTTCACTACCTTTATTTCAAAGTCTATTTTATATGATATGAGTATTGCTACTTCTGCTTTCTTTTTTCTCCATTTGCCTGAAATATCTATTTCTAGCCTTTCACTTTCAGTCTGTATGTATCCCTAGGTTTGAGGTGGGTCTCTTGTAGACAGCATATATAGGGGTATTGTTTTTGTGTCCATTCAGCCAGTCTTAGTCTTTTGGTTGGGACATCTGACCCATTTACATTTAAGATAATTATTGATAAGTATGATCCCATTGCCATTTACTTTGCTGTTGTGGGTTTGAGTTTATAAACCTTTTCTATATTTCCAGTCTAGAAAAGATCCTTTAGCATTTGTTGAAGAGCTGGTTTGGTGGTGCTGAATTCTCTCATCTTTTGCTTATCTGTAAAGCTTTTGATTTCTACTTCATATTTGAATGAGATCCTTGCTGGGTACAGTAATCTGGGTTGTAGTTTTTTCTCTTTCATCACTTTAAGTATGTCCCGCCATTCACTTCAGGCTTGAAGAGTTTCTGTTGAAAGATCAGCTGTTATCCTTATAAGGAATCCCCTTATGGGCTATTGTTTTCCCCTTGCTGCTTTTAATATTTGTTCTTTGTTATTTTGATTAATATGTGTTTTGGGGTGTTTCTCCTTGGGCTTATCCTGTTTGGGATTCTCTGGGTTTCTTGGACTTGGGTGGCTATTTCCTTCCCCATTTTAGGGAAGTTTTCAACTATTATCTCCTCAAGTATTTCCTCTTGCCTTTATTTTTGTCTTCTTCTTCTGGGACTCCTATGATTCGAATGATGGAGCATTTAACATTGTACCAGAGGTCTCTGAGCTTGTCCTCATTTCTTTTAATTCTTTTTTCTCTTTTCCTCTCTGCTTCATTTACTTCTACCATTCTATCTTCCACCTCACTTATCCTATCTTCTGCCTCAGTTATTGGTTGCCTACTGTTGGTTCCCTCCAGAGTACTTTTGATCTTAGTTATTGCATTATTCATTATTGATTGCCTCTTTTTTATTTTTTCTAGGTCCTTGTTAATCTTTTCTTGCATCTTCTAAATCCTTGTCTCCAGGCTATTTATCTGTAACTCCATTTTGTTTTCAAAATTTTGGATCATTATTTTCTATCATTATTGTGAGTTCTTTTTCAGGCACACTCCCTGTCTCCTCCTCTTTTGTTTGGATTGGTGGGTTTTATCATGTTCATTTACCTGCTGAATATTTCTCTGCCTTTTCATCTTGTTTAGGTTGCTGTGTTTGGGGTGGCCTTTCTGTATGCTGGAAGTTTGTGGTTCCACTTTATTGTGGAGGTTCCTCTCTCTGGGTGGGATTGGACAAGTGGCTTGTCAAGGTTTCCTGGTTAGGGAAGCTTGCATTGGTGTTATGGTGGGTGGAGCTGGATCTCTTCTTTCTGCAGTGCAATGAAGTGTCCAGTAGTGAGTTTTGAGTTGTCTATGGGTTTAGAATGTCTTTTGGCCGCCTGTATTTTTGTATTCAGGCTTATGTTCCTGCTTTGTTGGAGAATTAGCTTGGTATGTGTTGCCTGAATTTTGTTGGCTCTTGCATGGAGCTTGGTTTCAATGTAGGTAAGGAGGCTGTTGGATGAGCTCTTGTCAATTAATGTTCCCTGGAGTAAGGAGTTCTCTGGTGTTCTCAAGTTTTGGATTTAAACCTCCTGCCTCTGGCTTTCAGTCTTATTCTTACAGTAGTTTCAAGACTTCTCCATCCATACAGCACTGATGATAAAACATCTAGGTTAATGCTGAAAAGATTCTCCATGGTAGGGGATACCCAGAGAAGTTCACAGAGTTACATGGAGAACAGAAGAGAAGAGATAGGAGGGAGATAGAGGTGACCAGGAGGAGAACAGGGGAAAAAGGGAGAGAGTGGTCTAGCCAGTAATCAATTCTGTATCTGCTCTCCACAGTCTAGAACACTCAGAGACGTCCACGGAGTTCCATAGAGAAGAGACGAGGGAAGAAGGAGATAGCAGTGACCAGGAGGAGAAGAGGGAGAGTCAAAAGGAGAGAGACGAATGTAGACTGTTATCAGTTCCCTGAATTTTCTCCACAGCCCAGAACACCCAAATAGATTCACAGATTTAAGTAGATAAGAGAAGGCGGAAGGAGGAGATAGAGGTGACCCTGGGGAGAAAAAGGAGAGTTAAAAGGGTAGAGAGCAATGAAGCTAGCAATCAGACTCCTAAGTAAAAATGGGTACTGAAGATTAGATTCTTAAAGGTACAGAATTGATAAGAAATACCAAAAAGCAAGGATGAAAAGTCTAGAGTAGAGTTTAGACTCTTAAAATACAATATTAAAAAAAAAAAGAAAATTAGAAAAGTTATATATAAAAATAAATGTGAAATTTGATTTAAAAATAGGGTCATTTTTTTTTCAAGGTAATCAGTTCAGTTCAGTCACTCAGTCGTGTCCGACTTTTTGCGACCCTATGAACTGCACCATGCCAGGCCTCCCTGTCCATCACCAACTCCTGGAGTTTACCCAAACTCATGTCTATTGAGTATCAAGGTAATAGTAGGTTTTAAAATGAAAATTAAACTGTAATAAAGAACTTAAAAATAAAAACCAAATTTTAAAGTTAAAAATGATAATATTAAATATATCTAGGAATTTCTCTGGAGCTGTTGAGGGCAGTGTGTGGTCAGTTCAGTTTCAGATAGTTCCTTGTTCCACGTTATATTTCTACTCAAGGTCTATAAGTCCCTTCCAGTGTAGCCAGTGCTAACTACAGGGTTTTAATCGGTTGCACCTGTCACTTCCAAAGCCATTCCCTCTTCTTTGTTTGTTTTGGCTTCCTCTGTTTGCAAGTCTCTTCAGTATCTAATTTCCGCCCTGACACAAGTGTGCAAAGGTGGTCATTTATTTAGACTCATTTATTCAATTGTGCTGTGGGGAGGGAGGAAAACTACAAACAAATATCACTGGCATGTGTGGGGAATGCACACAGTGTCTGGGCCACACTAGGTTTCCCCCCTTTCACGGTGTGTATGCTTTCCCGGTCTACACTTCTCAGGCTCCAGGTTGCTCTGCTGGGGAAATGTAAAAGGCAGGCCCTGGGTTGTGTGCAATTCCCAGATCTATGCCACTCAGTTTCAGGTTCTTGGGTACTCCACAAAGGCACGGACTCAGTTGGGCCTGCGTTTTGTGCCCTTCCCTGGTCCTAGCAGCTCAGCCAACCAGATGCTTGGCGAGTGCCCCCTACCCAGCTGAGCGGTGTGTCTTATCACCTCCCCGATCCCAGCTGCTCTATTTCCTGGGTGTGCAGTTCGAGTGCCATCTCAGGTGTGTTGTGCATCCTTTATGGGGTGCTGATCCATGGCTGCAACCCTCCTGATAGATGTCAACATTTCAGGATCCCAGGAAGACTTGGTTAGCAACTGGGAGCCTGCTCACAGTTTGGTAAAGAATGCCATCTCTGGGGCCAAGTCTGCCCTTTTCCTTCTGGCTCTGGCTATTGCCTGCCTGCCTCCCTGGCTCCAGTGGGGGATGGGCCAGTCTACAGCCTGCTAACTCTCCTCTGGTATTCGCTCAGTCCTTTGTTCTGTGAGCGGGCCTGGCATTGCCTTAGGTTAGAGCTTTGCACAGGAAAGTTCTCTCTCTCTCTCTCTCTCTCTTTCCTCTTTTTTTTTTTTTTTCCCCCTCTCTGGCTATCCCAGGATTTGGGTTCCTATCTCATGTTAGCTCCCTGAGATTACCCTCAGGGCATTCAGACAAGGGTCCTTAGCCTAAGCAATGCAGCCTGTGCCTCCCTGTTCATCCCCTGCTTGCTTGTGATGGATGTGAGCGTCTGGTCTACTTCTCTGCTGGGAGTTGCAGTTAGGCGCATAATCTCTGGGTTTTATTTATTTATTTTTTCCTCCTGGTTATGTTGCCCTCTGAGATTCCAAAATTCCCCACAGACCCGCTGGTGAGAGGGTTTCCTGGTGTTTGGAAACTTCTTCTCTTTTAAGACTCCCTCCCCAGGACGGGTCTCTTTTTACCTTTTATATCTTGTCCTACTTCCTTTTGAAGACAATGGGCTGCCTTTCTGCATGCCTGTTGTCCTCTGCCAGCGTTCAGAAGTTGTTCTGTGGTATTTACTCAGCGTTCAAATGATCTTTTGATGAATTTATAGGGGAGAAAGTGGTCTCCCTGTCCTATTCCACTGCCACCTTAGGACCGCCCCCTACATCATTATTGACCATATTCCTTACATGGTACGTTGCATCCCCATGACTTATTTATTTTGTAATTTAGCATTTATACCTCTTAACTTCCCTTACCTCCCATACCACCCTATTTCTCTTTCCCTTTACCAACCTTCCCTCTTACAACCACCTGTTTGTTTTCTGCATCTATGACTGTTTCTGCTTTGTGACTTTAGTGCTTTTAATAATTTAAAAAAAAAAAAAAACTCTTATTTACCCACAACATTCAGAAAACTAAGATCATGGCATCTGGTCCCATCACTTCATGGCAAATAGATGGGGAAACAGTGGACATAGTGACTGACTTTATTTTTCTGGGCTCCAACATCACTGCAGATGGTGATTGCAGCCATGAAATTAAAAGACGCTTACTCCTTGGAAGGAAAGTTATGACCAACCTAGACAGCATATTAAAAAGCAGAAACATTACTTTGCCAACAAAGGTCCATCTAGTCAAGGCTATGGTTTTTCCGGTAATCATGTATGGGTGTGAGACTTGGGCTATAAAGAAAGCTGAGCACCAAAGAATTGATGCTTTTGAACTGTGGTGTTGGAGAAGACTCTTGAGAGTCCCTTGGACTGCAAGGAGATACAACCAGTCCATCCTAAAGGAGATCAGTCCTGGGTGTTCATTGGAGGGACTGATTTTGAAGCTGAAACTCCAATACTTTGGCCACCTGATGCAGAGAGCTGACTCATTTGAAAAGACCCTGATGCTGGGAAAGATTGAGGGCAGTAGGTGAAGGGGACAACAGAGGATGAGATGGTTGGATGGCATCACTGACACAATGGACATGGGTTTGGGTGGACTCCAGGAGTTGGTGATGGACAGGGAGGCCTGGCATGCTGTGGTTCATGAGGTCACAAAGAGTTCGACACAACTGAGCAACTGAACTGACTGGCTAAACTGAATGTATATTTTTGTAAAAGCTACATACTTTTGAATTCTCCTACTTTCCAGGAGCTGTGTTCAGGGTCAGCTATATAATTTTCAGAGCCTGATGCAAAAAGTAAATATGGACTCACTTATTCAAAATGCAGGAAAAATGCTGTGTCTTTTGTCTATAGTCTGTCACTGGCACACTGTTTTTCCAGTGGCTGAAAGTGAAAGCTGCTAAGTCATGTCCCACTCTGAGACCCCATGGACTATACATTCCTTGGAATTATCCAGGCCAGAATACTGAATTGGGTAGCCTTTCCCTTCTCCAGGGAATCTTCCCAACCTAGGGACTTATCCAGGTCTCCCTCATTGTAGGCAGATTCTTTACCAGCTGAGCCACAAGGGAAGCTCTAGAATACTGGAGTGGATAGCCTTTCCCTTCTCCAGGGAATCTTCCCAACCCAGGAATCAAACCAGTGTCTCCTGCACTGCAGATGTATTCTTTACCATTTGAGCTATCAGGAAAGCCCCTTTGAAAGTCATTCAGTCGTGTCTGACTCTTTGTGACCCCATGGGCTATACACACTCCATGGATTTCCCCAAGCCAGAATACTGGAATGAGTAGTCTTTCCCTTCTCCAGGGGATCTTCCCAACCCAAGGATCAAACCCAGGTCTCCTGCACTTAAGTTGGATTCTGGATTCTCTACCACTGAGCCCACTGTTTTATATACCTACCAGCAAGACATGAGTTCTAGTTTCTTCCCATCCTTGCCAATACTGCTTCCATTTTAGTGGGTGTGAAGTAATATCTCATTATGGTCTTACTTGGCATTTCCCTGATGAATAATGGTGTTGAGTATCTTTTCATGTGTTTATTGATCATTTGTAAGTCTTCCTTGCATAACTATCCATTCAAATCTTTTGCTAATTTTTAAGTTGGTTCTTTATATGTTTTTGACATGACTCTTACTAGATACAGTATACAATTATTTTCTTCAATTCCATAGGTTCTCTTTCTAGTCTCTTAGTGGTCTCCTTTAAAACATAAAGATTTTTGACTTTTGAGGAAATATAGTTTATCTAGTTTATTTTTTATTATTTTGTTGATTGTGTTTTTTCCCCAAAGGACCAATCATTTTTATTGAAACTAGCAACAACATTCAATTATGATTTTAGTGTTGTAACTAAAAAAACTCTGTCTAACCCAACATCACTAAGACTTATACCTACATTTTCTTCTAAGAATTTTATAGCTTAGGTCTTACATTTAGGCTTATGATCCATTTTTAGCTAAGTTTTTTAATATGGTATAAGAAAGGAGTCCAACTTCATTCTTTTATATGTGATTATATAATTCTTCCTGTTTAATTACAGTGTTCTACTGTAATGTAAAAATGCTAGCATAACAGATCCTAAGGTGGCCTCAAGCTTGTTTCCTCCCTCCCTTCTTCTAGTCATAGAATGATAAATGTATTTCAAGCCATGGCCAAAATGAGGTTGATGGGATAAAGGAAAACAGTACAGAGAGCTGAGCACAGCCACATAAACTTGGAAGTATAGAGTTAAATATCATAAGTTCCACAGTCTATAATTCAACCTTCTTTAAAAATTGAAACCAAAGCAAGAGTTTAATAACAAAAGTCAGTGCAAGATCTAGAGGCATTGGGAATATAATAAAATGAACTGGCTCTTATATAAGAAAACATTATCAGCCACATATTTTAAAGATTTGAAGAATGAAAGCCTAAACTAGTTTGGGGTAAAAGTCCTCTCATTTTATATATCTATATATAGATATAAATATATATGTTCTTTATTTTATAAAACTGACTACTTTGCTTAACAAAGAATCTCTCTCAATTCTACTCTAACTTCATTTTTGCCAGACAAATGGATGTAGATGGATATTTCATTGTAACTTTATTTGTATACCATCTATATTAGTGAATTTAAATTTTATTAAAGGTTTGTTGTCCATATATATTTCCTCTTTGTGAATTTCTTATCAATATAAGAAGCTTCTTAAATATATGAGATTACAAAATGTCTACCAGAATCTGGTGTAGCTTTACAGTTCATTACTTCCTGAAGTCATTGCCAGAGATTTTCCTTTTCTGGTAGTTTCATAGGTATTGTTTTTAAATAAAAACTTTATTGATTTTCTAGAAATGATATATTCACATCATGTAAAATTCAAAGAACACAGAAAATACAAAGAAGTAACCCAAACTCACTCTAAATCTTACCACCTTGAAATATCCATTATTAACATTTGGATACCAGAAATCTTTTCATGAATATTTTAAAAGGCAACTCACTGCCTTTTTCAATGAAGGTATCAAAAAGTTGTCAATTTGATAGTACAGAACGGATGTACACTAGTGTACAGATTAATATGGTTTATTTACAGTTTAAAACAATATTTGTAATTTGTCTAATTAATAACAAACATTAGGTAAAAAGTAAGCAATCGTTAGACATTTACAGCAGTTTGGCCTCATATAAGCAAAAAATCTGAATGGGCATTTGCACAGTTGCATTGATATTTGACTGTGTAGAAACACCCAGATAAATTTATAGGAAGATAGCATTCTTGAATATTGACTGTGTTGTATCTTTATTCCTATATTATTAAGTGATAGTTCAATTTTAATGTATATTTAAAGAAGGACCTATTGCCTTCCAATAAGAAAATAATGTGTTACCAATCATATTTTGTCCTATAGTATAATTTTCACTGGTTTGTATAATTGTGTATATAATCTCCCATGGAGGCATTTCTCAGTCTTAAAATAGCTCCATGCATCAGATGAATTTTATGGAAACCACTTGGTTATATATTTCTCAGTCACAAGAAAAATGTAGGCAAAATAATTTTGCCTATATATCTATAAGCTGTGACTCAGAATATTGATGTTGATATCATGGATCATGCTTGTGAACAAGAAGAGAAGTCCTCATATCCCTCATGGGTATTTAGATACTTTACATGTAATGTCTTTTATCAATTTAAAACTCAAATTACTACCCAAGCAAAATAGAAGATTTGTTTAGTGAAGAATATGCCTCTTGAGAAACCTATATGCAAGTCAGGAAGCAACAGTTAGAACTGGACGTGGAACAACAGACTGGTTCCAAATAGTAAAAGGAGTACATCAAGGCTGTATATTGCCACCCTGCTTATTTAACTTCTCTGCACAGTACATCATGAGAAATGCTGGGCTGGAAGAAGCACAAGCTGGAATCAAGATTGCTGGGAGAAATATCAATAACCTCAGATATGCAGATGACACCACCCTTATGGCAGAAAATGAAGAGGAACTCAAAAGCCACTTGGTGAAAGTGAAAAAGGAGAGCAAAAAAGTTGGCTTAAAGCTCAACATTCAGAAAGCTAAAATCATGGCATCTAGTCCCATCACTTTATTGGAAATAGATGGGGAAACAGTGGAAACAGTGTCAGACTTTATTTTGGGGGGCTCCAAAATCACTGCAGATGGTGACTGCAACCATGAAATTAAAAGACGCTTACTCCTTGGAAGGAAAGTTATGACCAACCTAGATAGCATATTCAAAAGCAGAGACATTACTTTGCCAAAAAGGTTCGTCTAGTCAAGGCTATTGTTTTTCCAGTGGTCATGTATGGATGCGAGAGTTGGACTGTGAAGAAAACTGAGGGCTGAAGAACTGATGCTTTTGAAGTGTGGTGTCGGAGAAGACTCTTGAGAGTCCCTTTGACTGCAAGGAGATCCAACCGGTCCATTCTAAAGGAGATCAATCCTGGGTGTTCATTGGAAGGACTGATGTTAAAGCTGAAACTCTGGTACTTTGGCCACCTCATGTGAAGAGTTCACTCATTGGAAAAGACTCTGATGCTGGGAGGGATTGGGGGCAGGAGGAGAAGGGGATGACAGAGGAAGAGATGGCTGAATGGCATCACCGACTAGATGGACATGAGTTTGAGTGAACTCCGGGAGTTGGTGATGGACAGGGAGGCCTGGCATGCTGCTATTCATGGGGTCACAAAGAATCGGACACGACTGAGCGACTGAACTGAACTGAACTAAACTGAATGCTCACTTACAAATTTTATGCCTTTTTCAAGCGAAGAAGAAATAATAAGACTCCCTTGCATTCTCCCGACTGGCCTGGTTTCATTTGAAGGTGGCAAATCTGAAACTGGTAGAAATTTTATTAAGGCAAGCCCAAATTACAACTAGGGAATGCCTCCTGTCACTGAAAAACAAAACAAAACAAAACAAAAAAACAGTCTCAAACAATTTCTACTACTGTACAATGTTTTAATAATAGTATCTACTTCATAGGATTGGGAGCATTCAGTGAGATAATCCATATACAGCACTTAGAATAGGACTCAACATAGTAAGCACACCACAAATATTGGCTATTATTATCCAATGCTATACAAATAGATTGGCCATTACCTTTTGAAACTAGTGAGATACTTTTTGACCAAAGGTTTCTGGCAGATTTTATGATACCAGTGACCAAATTGTACACAAGACTCTACTGAAGAATAGTGAATAAAGGCCTTCAGTGTATAACTCAATGTCTTTTAATGAATTATCTTTTTCTCGAAAGGTAGACAGCCAAATTCACTGTCTTCCTTAAAACAGTTCACTTATTTGTGTTTTCATGTTTCTTTTTTCTGATGCCATTTGCTTTCTCTTCTTCTCAGCCATCCAGATTCAACCCAAATTGCTTTTTTCCTTAATGAGTCAAATAATATAGAAGTGTATTTTTTTGTTGTTGTTCAGAACAAATATTTCTGATTTCCAGGAATTCCACCTTCAACTGGTATTTCATAAACTCAGGTTTCTGCCATTCTGTGGTTCTACTGTCTATTGTTCTCCAAGATTTTCATGTGCAATAAGCTACAAAAGAGCTATTAAGAGGCAAAATAGAGACTGAAACATGAATTCCTGCTAACCAAAGATAGATTGAAACTTCCAAAAAATAACTGTCATATATTTAAAGTGATATTCACAGCAAGTGAAAAAGTACAAAAACTTTGAGTCTAGAAATCTGGTTCTGAATCTGGACTCTGTAGTGTGCTGACTAATGAGTGGCAGCACAGCTAATTACCATATGACCCTGAAATCTCAATCCTAGGAAACCAGGATTGGTTTCTCAACCCTGAGAAAACCACAGTTGAAATGAAATGTACCCCTATGTTCATTACAGCACTAGTTACAAAGGCCAGGGCATGGAAGCAACCTAAATGTCTGTCGACAGATAAAGAAGATATGGTACATATATACAATGGAATATTACTCACCCATAAAAAGGAATAAAATTGGGTCATTTGTATTGATGTGGATGAACCTAGGGAAGGTCATACAGAGTGAAGTAAGTCAGAAAAAGAAAAAGAATCTTGTATATTAACATATATATATATATATATATATATATATATATATATATATGTGTGTGAAACAAAAAAAAAAATGGTACAGATAAACCTATTTGCAGAGCAGGACAGAGATGCAGATGTAGAGAATAGACTTGTGGCAATGACACAGTAGGAGGAGTAGGTGAGATGAATTGAGAAAGTAGCATTGACATATATACACTACCATTTATAAAACAGATAGCTAAACCCCAAAGATAGTATCAGAAAATTACTAGAGCTAATCAGTGAATTTAGCAAAGTTGCAGGATATGAAATCAATACATATAAATCACTTTCATTTCTATGTACTAACAATTAAAAATCAGAAAAAGAAATTAAAGAATCAGTCCCATTCACCATTGCAATAAAAAGAATTAAATATCTAGGAATAACCTTACCTAAGGAGACAAAAGAACTGTACAGAGAATATTATAAGACACTAATGAAAGACATCAAAGATGACATAAGCATATGGACAGATATTCTATGTTTCTGGATAGGAAGAATTAATATTGTGAAAATGACTATACTACCAAATGAAATCTACAGATTCAATGTGATCCCTATTAAATTACCAATGACACTTCCCAGAACTAGAACAACAACAACAACAAAAAAAATTCACAATTCTTATGGAAACACAAAAGACCCTGAATAGCCAAAGCATTCTTGAGAAAGAAGAATGGAGCTGGAGGAATCAACCTCCCTGATTTCAGATTATACTACAAAGCTACAGTCATCAAGACAGTATGGTACTGGCACAAAAACAGAAATCTAGACTAATGGAACAAGATAGAAAGCCCAGAAATAAACCCATGCACCTATGGGTCCTTATTTTTCACAAAGGAGGCAAGAATATACAATGGAGCAAAGAGAGCCTCTTCAAATAAATGATGCTGGGAAAACTGGACAGTAAAGGGATGAAATTAGAACACTTCCTAACACCATACATAAAGATAAACACAAAATGGATTAAAGACCTAAATGTAAGACCAGAAACCATAAAACTCTTAGAGGAAAACATAGGCAGAACACACCGTGACATAAATCAGAGCAAAATCCTCTATGTCCCACCTTCCAGAGTAATGGAAATAAAAACATTTGAGACCTGATTAAACTTAAAAACTTTTGCACAGCAAAGGAAACTACAAGAAAGGTGAAAAAACAACCCTCAGAATAGGAGAAAATAACAAATCAAACAACTGACAATTAATTTCCAAAATATACAAGCAGCACATGCAACTCAATACCAGAAAAATAAACAATCCAATCAAAAATTGGGAAAAAGACCTAAACAGACATTTCTCCAAAGAAGACATACAGTTGGCTAACAAACACATGAAAAGATGCTTAACATCACTCATTATTAGATAAATGCAAATCAAAACTACAATGAGATATTACCTCACACTGATCAGAATGGCCATCCTCAAAGTCTACAAACAATAAATGCAGGAGATGGTGTGAAGTAAAGGGAACCCTCTTGCACTGTTTTTGGGAATGTAAATTGATACAGCCACTATGGAAGATGGTATGGAGATTCCTTAAAAGACTTGGAATAAAACCACAATATGACCCAGAAATCACAAGGTATATAACCTAAAGAAACCAAATTTGCAAAAGATACATGTATCCCATTGTTCATTGCAGCACTATTTACAGTGGCTAGAACATGGAAGTAACCTAGATGTCCATCAATAGATAAATGGATAAAGACGTTTTTGTACATATACACAATGGAATATTACTCAGACTTAAAAAGGAACATATTTGAGTCAGTTCTAATGAGGTGGATGAACCTAGAACCTATTATACAGAGTGAAGTAAGTCAGAAAGAGAAAGATTAATATCATATTCTAATGCATATATCGAAGAAGGCAATGGCACCCCACTCCAGTACTCTTGCTTGGAAAATCCCATTGATGGAGGAGCCCGGTGGGCTACAGTCCATGGGGTCGCTAAGAGTTGGTCACAACTAAGCGACTTCACTTTCACTTTTCACTGTCATGCATTGGAGAAGGAAATGGCAACCCACTCTAGTATTCTTGCCTGGAGAATCCCAGGGACAAGGGAGCCTCTTCGGCTGCCGTCTATGGGGTCACACAGAGTCGAACATGACTGAAGCGACTTAGCAGCAACGCATATATATGGAATCTAGAAAAATGGTACTGAAAAGTTTGTTTACAGAGCAGCAATGGAGAAAGAGACATAGAGAATAGACTTATGGACGTGGGAAGAGGGAAGGAGAGGATGAGATGTATGGAAAGAGTAATATGGAAACTTACATTGCCATATGTTAAATACATAGCTAATGGGAATTTGTGTGTGGTTCAGGAAACACAAACAAGGGCTCTGTATCAACCTAGAGGGGTGGAATGGGGAGGGAGATGGGAGGGCAGTTCAAAAGGGAGGGGATATATGTATATCTATGGCTGATTCTTTCCCACCACTTCATGGGAAATAGATGGGGAAACAGGGGAAACTGTCAGACTTTATTTTTCTGGGCTCCAAAATCACTACAGATGATGACTGCAGCCATGAAATTAGAAGATGCTTACTCCTTGAAAGGAAAGTTATGACGAACATAGATAGCAGATTCAAAAGCAGAGACATTACTTTACCAACAAAGGTTCGTCTAGTCAAGGCTATGGTTTTTCCTGTGGTCATGTATGGATGTGAGAGTTGGACTGTGAAGAAGGCTGAGCGCCAAAGAATTGATGCTTTTGAACTGTGGTGTTGGAGAAGACTCTTGAGAGTCCCTTGGACTGCAAGGAGATCCAATCAGTCCATTCTGAAGGAGATCAGCCCTGGGATTTCTTTGGAAGGAATGATGCTAAAGCTGAAACTGCAGTATTTTGGCCACCTCATGTGAAGAGTTGACTCATTGGAAAAGACTCTGATGCTGGGAGGGATTGGAGGCAGGAGGAGAAGGGGACGACAGAGGATGAGATGGCTGGATGGCATCACTGACTCGATGGACGTGAGTCTGAGTGAACTCCGGGAGTTGGTGATGGACATGGAGGCCTGGCGTGCTGCGATGCATGGGGTCGCAAAGAGTCAGACACGACTGAGTGACTGATCTGATCTGATCTGATCTGATGGCTGATTCAATTTAAGTCTGGATTTGGCAATAAGGAGTTCATGATCTGAGCCACAGTCAGCTCCTGGTCTTTTTTTTTTTTTTGACTGTATAGAACTTCTCCATCTTTGGCTGCAAAGAATATAATCAATCTGATTTTGGTGTTGACCATCTAGTGATGTCCATGTGTAGAGTCTTCTCTTGTGTTGTTGGAAGAGGTTGTTCGCCATGACCAGTGCATTTTCTTGGCAAAACTCTATTAGCCTTTGCCCTGCTTTATTCCATATTCCAAGGCCAAATTTGCCTGTTACTCCAGGTTTTTCTTGACTTCCTACTTTTGCACTCCAGTCCCCTATAATGAAAAGGACATCTTTTTGGGGTATTAGTTCTAAAAGGTCTTATAGGTCTTCATAGAACTGTTCAACTTCAACTTCTTCAGCATTACTGGTTGGGGCATAGACTTAGATTACAGTGATATTGAATGATTTGCCTTGGAAACGAACAGAGATCATTCTGTCGTTTTGAGATTGCATCCAAGTACTGCATTTCTGACTCTTCTGTTGACCATGATGGCTACTCCATTTCTTCTAAGGGATTCCTGCCCACAGTAGTAGATATAATGGTTATCTGAGTTAAATTCACCCATTCCAGTCCATTTTAGTTCGCTGATTCCTAGAATGTCGACGTTCACTCTTGCCATCTCCTGTTTGACCACTTCCAATTTGCCTTGATTCATGGACCTGACATTCCAGGTTCCTATGCAATATTGCTCTTTACAGCTTGGGACTTTGCTTCTATCACCAGTCGCATCCACAGCTGGGTATTGTTTTTGCTTTGGCTCCATCCCTTCATTCTTTCTGGAGTTATTTCTCCACTGATCTCCAGTAGTATATTGGCCCCCTGTTGACCTGGGGAGTTCCTCTTTCAGTATCCTATCATTTTGCCTTTTCATACTGTTCATGGTGTTCTCAAGGCAAGAATACTGAAGTGGTTTTCCATTCCCTTCTCCAGTGTGGACATGAGTCTGGGACAGGGAGGCCTGGTGTGCTGTGATTCACGGGGTCACAAAGAGTCGGACATGACTGAGCGACGGAACTGAACTGAACTGATGGCTGATTCATGTTGAGGTTCAACAGAAAACAACAAACTTCTGTAAAGCAGTTATCTTTCAATAAAATAAATATATTAAAAAAAAAACTAATAGGAATTTGATGTATACAGCACAGAGAGCTCAGCTTGGTGCTCTGTGATGACCTACAGGGATGGGATGGGGGTTGGGAGGGAGGGATGATTCACATTGTTGTATAGCAGAAATTAACACAACATTGTAAAGCAATTATATTCCAATTTAAAAATAAAAGATATATATATATATATATATATATATATATATATATATATTTAAGTAGCTTCCTTTTTTCCATTTAACAATAACAATACTTTTAGGTATAATGAGAACTTTAATTTTTACAAAATATGAAGAGAAGGAAAAAAGGTATCTAGATATGGCATTTTGTGCTGAAAATTATTTCCTACACATATTAAAAAAAATAAAGCTACATAGGCTTTTCTCATGGTTCAAATGTTAAAGAATCTGCCTGCAATGTGGGAGACCTGGGTTTGATCCCTGGGTTGGGAAGATCTCCTTGAGGAGAGCCTGGCAACCCACTGCAGTGTTCTTGCCTGGAGAATCCCTATAGACAGATGAACCTGGCAGCTACTGTCCATTGGGTCACGAAGAGTCAAACATGACTGAGCAAATTAAGCACAGTACAGCATTATGAAGAATCTAAAAATGTTTTAGGTCAAAAATAGGCTTAGAAATTATCTGTAGACTAATATATGATATAGACAGATATGAAAAACTAAAGAAGTTATTTAGAGTATCCTATCTGATTGAAATACAATAAATACAGTTAACAAGAGATGGGTCATTCTTTGTGACTTACAACTGTGACAATTTTTGTTTCTTTTTCCTCCTGGTAACATAAGTAGGCTTCATTTTCCAGGCTCCTTTGCAGTTCCATGTGGCCCAGGGACCAAATTTTGGCCAAAGAATGTGAGCAGAGACAATTTATGTCACTTTCAGGACCTCCAATAAAAAACCCTTCTCTGCACTCCGTCCATCTTTAAAAGTGTATCTTACCACTCTTCTCCTCCTTGGAGCTTTCTTTGAGTAAAATGCTCCTTCAGTTCTCCTCCTTTAAGTTTTTGATCACATGCTGCCTTTTTTCATTCATTTTGTTTTAATTATTTTAGACCTGCCTCACTAATCAAATTATAAGTTCCTTAAAGACAAGGATCATATCTTCTAATTTCTTTGTACCTTCCACAGGGCCTAGCCCATAGTAGATTTTCAATATTTATTGATTAAACTGTGTGACCTTGGACAGTCTTTTACCTTAATGATAATGTTCTCTTTATAGTGTTGCATAGAGTTCTCACAAGGTAGAAAAAATTACCTATATGCCTATTTAAAGATAACACCACCATGAAAAAGCTAATTTGGAAATGGAAAATTATATATTGCCACATTTGTTTTAATGATGTTCTTCTGCTTGTGTTTTGCCTGGAAGGTAGTTTTCCTGAATGATGAGGGTACCATGAATTACTTTGACCTCCGATACAATCTGAAAATTAGGCTCAACAATATAAGGCCTTGTAAACACTTCTTAGAAGCTCAGTCTTGTATTTTCTTGAATGATAGTTTACCACATTAAAACTGCTGCTAAAGAAACTATATCATGAAATTTTAATATCTTGTTTAATAGTTTGGTAGCTTTGGGCTATTGACATTCTAGGAACTACACTCACGTCCATTAAGGAAGTGATGAAATTTGAAACTGCTTTTTCCTTTTCACAACATGTAGCAATTTAAATCTGGAATACCAGACTTGTAATAAACAACACTCATTTAATCATGTTTTCTCTTTATAACTAAACTTAGTAGCAGTTTTTTTTTTTTTCTGGCATCTCTGTTTCTTATAAAAAATTACCATCCATTTGTTCTAAGAATTGTACAAAGATCTCCACTCTATTTAATAATAAAACTTTCACAGTACAGAGATACATGTACTTTCAGTATTGTTCCAGGTCTTTGCCTCAGCTATTATTTAATACCTTATTCAAAAATCAAAGCACTGCATAGGTTACTTTATATGAACCACTAAGTTATACATTAAATATTTGTTAGAGGAATAATAAGGAACTACTAAAATTTTTTAGACTTATGACTTAATACAAATCCAGCTTAGTCCACAATCATAATAATTATTGAAATTCAATTGCCTTATTCATATCATAGAAAACATTCTATCAAGTATGTCTTTTATTTATTTTTTTAAATTTTATTTTATTTATTTATTTTTTTAATTAGAGGCTAATTACTTTACAATATTGTATTGCTTTGCCATACATTAACATGAATCTGCCAGGGATGGTATGGGGAGGGAGGTGGGAGGGGGGTTCAGAATTGGGAACACTTGTACACCCGTGGCAGATTCATGTTGATGTATGTCAAGTATGTCTTTTAAAGGGAAGAATTTTTTCTCTCTTTTGTAAATTAAAATCTTAGAATTAATAGGTTCAAACCTTTGAGAATTTTTGGTTGAGCAGCTTCATTTTTGATATTGGAAACTGAGACTTCAAATGATAAATAACTTGTCCAAGATTGCACAGATGAATAAATACAAAGCTGAAACTATAATCTAAGTGTTTTAATTCCTTTTCTCAGGCTCCTTCTACTACATTATATAGGCAAATCAAATTGAAGTGATTTAAGCCTTTATCACTATAACTTTCCCTATAGTCCTATTTTGCTCTTTGGAGCAAGATAGAGTTAATTGTTTCATCTGCCAAATACAATTCCTCACACAGCTAAAAACTGATGGTGTGATTCAACAACCCCCACCCCGCACCCCCGCCCATGTTTAATCTATGTACTTCATGCATGTGACCTGCTCAGTCGCAACGGACTCTTTGCAACTCCATGAAATGTAGCCCGCCAGGCTCCTTTTTCCATGGAATTTTCCAGGCAAGTGTGTTGCCTTTGGAGTGTGTTGCCATTTCCTATTCCAGAGAACTATCCTGACTTGGGGGTCAAACCCGCATCTTTTGCATCTCCTGCATTGGCAGGGGAATTCTTTGCCAGTGCACCACCTGGACAACAAAATAACTTATATCCTTGGTTATTCTCTTCTGGACAGTCTCTAATTTGGCAAAATCTCTCCTGAACGAAACACACATAAACTTAGATGTGGTATCAACCTAACCTTAATTTCTTCCCGTACTTAGATTTTTCTTCATTCTACAATAACATTTTATTTTTTAATATAAATTTATTTATTTTAATTGGAGATTAATTACTTTACAATATTGTATTGTTTTTGCCATACATCAACATGAATCCACCACGGGTATACACGTGTTCCCCATCCTGAACCCCCCTGCCTCCTCCCTCCCCATACCATCCCTCTGTGTCGTCCCAGTGCACCAGCCCCAAGCATCCAGTATCGTGCATCGAACCTGGACTGATGATTCGTTTCATATATGATATTATACATGCTTCAATGCCATTCTCCCAAATCATCCCACGCTCTCCCTCTCCCACAGAGTACAAAAGACTGTTCTATACATCTGTGTCTCTTTTGCTGTCTCACATACTGGGTTATCATTACCATCTTTCTAAATTCCATATATATGCATTAGTATACTGTATTGGTGTTTTTCTTTCTGGCTTACTTCACTCTGTATAATAAAGCTGTGGTACATATACACAATGGAGTATTACTCAGCCAACAGTGTGGAGATTCCTTAAAAAACTGGAAATAGAACTGCCTTATGATCCAGCAATCCCACTGCTGGGCATACACACTGAGGAAACCAGAAGGGAAAGAGACACGTGTACCCCAATGTTCATCGCAGCACTGTTTATAATAACCAGGACATGGAAGCAACCTAGATGTCCATCAGCAGATGAATGGATAAGAAAGCTATGGTACATATACACAATGGAGTATTACTCAGCCATTAAAAAGAATACATTTGAATCAGTTCTAATGAGATGGATGAAACTGGAGCCTATTATACAGAGTGAAGTCAGCCAGAAGGAAAAACACCAATACAGTATACTAACGCATATATATGGAATTTAGAAAGATGGTAACAATAACCCGGTGTACGAGACAGCAAAAGAGACACTGATGTATAGAACAGTCTTATGGACTCTGTGGGAGAGGGAAAGGGTGGGAAGATTCGGGAGAATGACATTGAAACATGTAAAATATCATGTAAGAAACGAGCTGCCAGTCCAGGTTCGATGCACGGTACTGGATGCTTGGGGCTCGTGCACTGGGACGACCTAGAGGAATGGTATGGGGAGGGAGGAGGGGGGAGGGTTCAGGATGGGGAACACATGTATACCTGTGGTGGATTCATTTGATATTTGGCAAAAACTAATACAATTATGTAAAGTTTAAAAATAAAATAAAATTAAACAAAAAAATACATTTGAATCAGTTCTAATGAGGTGGATGAAACTGGAGCCTATTATACAATAACATTTTAAATTAAGTATTATTATTATCTCCATTTTACACATGAAAAGATAGAGGTTCTGAGATGTTAAGGAACTTGTCCGTAGTCATCTTGCATATAACCTTGTGTGGTCATTGTATATTGTTCTAGTATATTCCTAAAGATCCCTAACAACCAACTGACAAACATTTATTTATTAAGCACCTGCTCTGTAATAAATACAACTATATCTATAAACTGCCTCCCCTCACTGCTTTCAAGGAAATTGCATTCTAGTTGAAGTTATATAAAGATCTGTTAGAATGTGATATAATATAAATGGCAAAAATTATGATGATGTTTAGAGGAAGGAAGAAAACAGGAAGAAAAAAAAATCCTTTAGCATTTAAACATTTATTGTATATTCATCGTGTGCCAGGTGTTGTGTTGTCTATTTTTCATATAAAATATAAATCCTTTAAAAAGTACAATGATGCAAACACTACCTGCCCCATTTTAAAGTAAGAAAATTGATTCTGAGACTCAAGGGGAGACTGGAAGAAGAAAGGCAAGAGATATACAAGGTGCAAGATGTATTTGTTAGGTACAGAATTAAACAATGTAATTGGAGGGAGTTCATATTGGGGAATAGCAAGAGATAAAACTGCAATCCATAGTAAGTAAATGAGTTGAATTTCAAAGGTGTTATTCCAGAAGCATTGGAAATAGTTTCAATGTCATATGCCCTAATACTTTAGTACTTCTGAGTCTAATAAAGAGAAGAGCCTTGCACCCCTGCTCTCCACAATTTTCAGTTTGGTGGTGTATGGAATGGGGGAAAGGAAGAATGTTGAAATGTTGAGACTTGCTTTACGTGATCAACTGGAATATGGGGACTCTTTCTCCCTTAAGGTCACCTGCTTTCAAGATTATTAACATCCCCAAACTGGATCTCAAAGTACGTGTACTTTATATAATGGCAAGAAGTACAGTTTTGGCTTGAGAAATAGGTGGTAATACAAATATATTGATCTAATACACTAGGGAGGTAAAAGCTCTGACTTCTCAGCAAACTGAGGCTCTTAAAAAGTCAACCTATGCTATCAAGGTCAATCTTACGTGCTAGCATAAGTGACTATTGCCTGCATGCTGCATGCTAAGTCGCTTCAGTTGTGTCTGACTCTTTGTGACCCTATGGACTGTAGCCCACCAGACTCCTCCATTCATAATGGAGTTTTCAGATTCCCTGTTGGGTCAGCAGTAGAGAATCTGCCTGAAGTGCAGGAGACACAGAAAACATGGGTTTGACCCCTGGATTGGGAAGATCCCCCAGAGAAGGAAATGGCAACCCACTCCTGTATTCTTGCCTGGGAAATCCCATGGACAGAGAAGCCTGGAGAGCTACAGTCCATGGGGTTGCAAGAGTCAGACACAACTTAATGACTAAACTACTACCACACCAATGGAATTTTCTGGCCATCATGTAAAACCTGTATCCCTAAATTTCCTGCTGTGTCAATTTGTAAAAGTATTCTCAATTCATCATTATAGTATCAATCCTTTGTTTTAAAGCACTGTACTAATAATGTTACCCTAAAACTGTACCTTCAAATGCAGTTGCAAGGGTAGATCATAGATCAAACATTTACTTGTTAGCATGAAATCTGTTTTTAGATAATCTAACAAAGTCTAAAGATATGTTCTCCAACATGAGAACTTCTAGCCACATATGATTTCCTTAAATTCAAATTTAAAATATTTAAAATTAAGGAATATAAAAGTTTAACCCCTCAGTCATACTAGCCCCCTTTAAGTGCTCAGTTGGCAAATGTGGTCGGTCACACCATACTGGACAGGGCAGATATAGAATATTCACATAATTGGAAAAAAGCTCTAGGGAACAAAGATGGTCTAATGGTAATGTTTTGGGAGTAGCAGGAAGTTGGAAAGGATCAGCACCTAGGAATACATCTTGAGAACAGCAGACTCAGGGTAGGGACCTATTGTAAAAGTAAGATTAAAAGTAAGATTAAAGTAATATATTTAATTAAAGTAATGTGCCTGGATTAAAATAAGGTATTTAATGTACTAGTCGTAATTATACTCTCCTTTGGTCTTGATCATATCTTTCATCAAGGATGTCATGTAAAACCTATATTCCTAAGAGGCCAGTAACCCAGAAATATCACTCCACTGCTTAATATGAATAAGCAATTTATATTAACTGCTTAGTATGAACTTAATATATGAAACTTACAGTAAATCCATAGCATCACCTTCATGTTTAAAATATATTGATTAATATTATGGATGTGTCAATTTCAAGGGCTTTCAGAGACCAACCTTTAAAAACTAATAGTTTTACTCTATTGCCGACTATATGGTGTGTTGTATAACTATTATGATGCAAGAAATTCTCAATGATTTTTATTAATGAGATGTTAGTTGTTGAATTTACAGCAAGTATACTGGAGTCACATTTTATCCAGAGTTGACTTAAAACTAGGTGATATCTGAGAGCACCACATACATATTTGTATTTAACATTTATTGTCATGTTGTTTACTAGATCATTAAATTTTATCTTTTGAAAGTATATGAATAGTTAACATTGCTATCTATATATGAGATGATAAGCCTTTATTTACAATATAAATATAATAGATAATATAATTACTCCTCTGTCTGTAGTTGAAAACCATTCTTCCTTGAGGCCTGTAGTGTCCAGCTGTATTACCTACCATCTTTTGCCCTTCCTAGCCTTATTCATAGATGTGCTTATCTTTTAGTCACTTTTGAAGATTCTGGTACCTAGAGCACAGTCTCTCCATCCCAAATACTGATATCAGCATTGATAAAGTCCATGTAGATAATTCACCTACCATTCTAACATTACAGTATCTTTACCTCAACTTGAAGAGCTTTCATATCTCAGTCATCCATCCATGTCCAGGACTGCTTCAGATTTTAAATCCTAAACTGCAATATGTAGGTCTCCCACACTACAGGCAGATTCTTTACCAGCTGAGCCACTAGGGAAGCTCAAAACTACTGGAGTGGATAGCTTATCCCTTCTCTGGGTCAGGAGATCTTCCTGACCCAGAAATCAAACCAGGGTCACATTACCAGCTGAACTATCAGGTAATCCCTAGTATTCTAATACAAATCTGCAATTCTTCCAACTCACTTCATTTCTTATTCCATCAAGAATTTTAGCTGTTTAACCTTTCCATTTTTCTCAACTTATCAGCTGTTTTTGGTCTTCAGTTCCTTTGCTATATATTCAGTATCACATTTCCCATTATTATTCCTCTTGCCATATTCTAATTGTCCTTCTATTGCCCTCAACAATCATGCCCTAGATTTCTCAGTCAGTTCTCTTATCTACTTTCCCCCCATTTATGTCCAGGTTTATGAGAACTACTGGAGAAGAACACAGAAGTGCATGTAGGCATCACTGTAAATCCATTTCTGCTAATCTTAGCTGTGCTCAAGAACTTTTATAATGCCAGAGATGGAACCTGTGTGTCCTGTTTCTCCTGCATTAGCAGATGGGTTCCTTACCACTGTGCCACCTGGGGAGCCCTATTTTATGTGGATGTATTAATATCACAAATTAATGTGTTCATTTACCAGGTGATATATGTCTAGGTTGTTTGTTATTCCATGGAGTTTTATCCTTGTACCTATACTCTTTTCAGTGTTCTACATTCACTCTTGGTTATTTTATTAGTAATAATGGTGTTAAATATTTTAACCTGTATAATGCTGATTCCACAAATTCCATAACCAATCCAGACTGATTTCCCTAGCTACAAATATCATAAAAGCAAAATTGAATTCATCATCTATTTTTTACAGTCATCCACGTATGCTACTCTCACCCTTATCTCAACCTACTACCTACCCAGTTACTCAAGCAGAAACTTGAGAATTAGCATAGGTTCCTCATGTCAACTAGTGTTGAAATTCTTAGTTGTATTTCTCTTTTAGATTCGATACAGTTTAGAGATTGAGCAGCTCCAATTTTTTAACTTATATTCAAGTGGTTGGGGGAATACTTCTGAAGAAGTGATCATAAGGAATGTGAGTAAATGATTCGATTGTGTTACATCCTGTTCAATTTAATGGGGTAAAAGACAGTGTTATTACTTCACTCATTAATAGTAAATGTGAGAATATAAAATCCCTAGGAATCAACAGAAAGACTTCAACAGTCCTTCAACAGGACATTTATCTAATAATATCTACCCAAGTTTAGGATATGTTTGAATTCACATTGTTTGCCATATATATCTGCGTCTCCATCTTGCACACATGATAGGATTGCACTTCGTGGACTTCTTGCATTTGGGTAGAGCCATGGGATTAGTTTTGGGCAATGATTTTGTGTCAGAGACACCCCATGACATGCCACAGTATTGAATAGTTGATATGAGATTCTCCAGTGGTTTCTTTTTCCCTTTTGATATAGTGAGAATGAAAAAGCTGGTTTAAAACTCAACATTCAAAAAACTAAGATCATGGCATCCAGTCCCATAACTTCATGGTAAATAGATGGAGAAAAAGTGAAAAAAGCGACAGATTTTATTTTCTTAGGCTCCAGAATGACTGTGGATAGTGACAGCAGCTACAAAATTAAAAGTTGCTTGCTCCTTGGAATAAAAGCTATGACAAACGTAGACAATGTATTAAACAGCAGAGACATCACTTTACCAAAAAAACGTCCACATAGTCAGAGCTATGGTATTTCCAGTAGTCGTGTGTGCATGTGACACTTGGACCATAAAGAAGGCTGAGCACTGAAAAATTGATGCTTTTTTATTGTGGTGCTGGAGAAGACTCTTGAGAGTTCCTTGGACTGGAGGGAGATCAAACCAGTCAATTTTAAAGGAAATCAACCCTGACTATTCATTGGAAGGATGGATGCTGAAGCTCCAATACTTTGGCCACCTGTTACAAAGAGCCAACTCATTAGAAAATACCCTGATGTTGGGAAACATTGAAGGCAAAAGTAGAAGAGGGCAGTAGAGAGTGGGATGGGTGGATGTCATCACTGATTCAATGCACATGAGTTTGAGCAAACTCTGGGAGATAGTAAAGGACAGGGAAGCCTGGTCTGCTGCAGTCTATGGTGTCACAGAGCCAGACACAACTTAGCAACTGAACAACAATGGTGACTAACAATGTTCTGATGGTTGTGCCATCAGCCTGGGATCTTTAGTGACTATGATGATCACAGATGCCCTGATGATTTGTACTGAACCTGTAGAATGAGTGAGAAATAAACTTTCATCATTTTAAATTAGGTTTGTGTATTTATTATTGTTGCATGATAATATAACCTATTTTGATTGATACCATTTCTCTGTTCCATACTTATTTGTATTCTCTGTGGTTGAGTCATATTAGTTTTAGTGAGAACCCAAAATGTTATTATTTTAAAAACATTGATGACAGAGTGGTTGGAATAATGGAAAGTAGTTAATAAAATTTTAAAGTGTGTTGGAAAGATCTCATACAAGGCATATGACAATCATAATAATGATAATAATGACAGATAATACTGAATGAAAGTTACCATGTGTGCACTGGGATGACCCAGGAGGATGGTATGGGGAGGGAGGAGGGGGGCAGTTCAGGATGGGGAATACGTGTACACCCGTGGTGGATTCATGTTGATGTATGGAAAAACCAATACAATATTATAAAGTAATTCAGTTCAGTTCAGTCACTCAGTCGTGTCCAACTCTTTGCGACCCCATGAGTTGCAGCACGCCAGGCCTCCCTGTCCATCACCAACTCCTGGAGTTCACACAAACTCACGTTCATCAAGTCGGAGATGCCATCCAGCCATCTCATCCTCTGTCATCCCCTTCTCCTCCTGCCTGCAATCCCTCCCAGCACCAGAGTCTTTTCCAATGAGTCAACTTTTCGCATGAGGTGGCCAAAGTCCTGGAGTTTCAGCTTTAACATCAGTCCTTCCAATGAACACCCAGGACTGATTTCCTTTAGAATGAACTGGTTGGATCTCCTTGCAGTCCAAGGGACTCTCAAGAGTCTTCTCCAACACCACACTTCAAAAGCATCAATTCTTCTGAGCTCAGCTTTCTTTATAGTCCAACTCTCACATCCATACATGACTACTGGAAAAACCATAGCCTTGAGTAGATGGACCTATTAGCCTCTAATTAAAATAAATAAATTTATATTGAAAAAGAGAAACTTACCATGTTATAGGAGCTGTGCTAAATAGTTCACATACATCATGTTATTGCTCACAATAACCTTATAAGAAATTATCACCACCATCATCATCATCACTTTATAGATGAAAACACTGAGGCACATACAATCTTGTTGACTTGCCCAAAGGCACACATGAAGTCATTTTATAAGTTTAAGACTGAAAATCAGGCTCCATGGTTCTAAAACAGGAAGAAAAACACAAAGTTTGTAGGTAATTACAGAAATTCCTCTGATTGTTACTCTAAACAAGTTTGTATTCAAAGATAGGCTATTCTGCAGAAAAGATGGACAAATTAATTCAAAAAGCCTATTCAAGACCATTCAGATTAATTGCATAATTACCACTAAATTGTATGGTACCTCATTTAAAAAAGGAGTTTTGCTACTAACAGTTAAGAGAAAGCACAAGTATATGTTCAAATTCAGCATTTTAATGATATTCTTTCTTTCTTTATTTTTTTGTTTTGCAGAACAATTACATCAATTGGACAAGTTCTTATGTCTGTGTTATAACTTGTCTTTAAGTTTGCAAAATATCACATCCAACCTGCTGCTTCCATAAACATTTTAATACAGCCAGTATCATTTTTATTCATGCATTTCATCAGATCAGATCAGATCAGTTGCTCGGTCGTGTCTGACTCTTTGCGACCCATGAATCGCAGCACGCCAGGCCTCCCTGTCCATCACCAACTCCCGGAGTTCACTCAGACTCACGTCCATCGAGTCAGTGATGCCATCCAGCCATCTCATCCTCTGTCGTCCCCTTCTCCTCCTGCCCCAAATCCCTCCCAGCATCAGAGTCTTTTCCAATGAATCAACTCTTCGCATGAGGTGGCCAAAGTACTGAAGTTTCAGCTTTAGCATCATTCCTTCCAAAGAAATCCCAGGGCTGATCTCCTTCAGAATGGACTGGTTGGATCTCCTTGCAGTCCATGGGACTCTCAAGTGTCTTCTCCAACACCACACTTCAAAAGCATCAATTCTTTGGCGCTCAGCCTTCTTCACAGTCCAACTCTCACATCCATACATGACCACAGGAAAAACCATAACCTTGACTAGATGAACCTTTGTTGGCAAAGTAATGTCTCTGCTTTTGAAAATGCTATCTAGGTTGGTCATAACTTTCCTTCCAAGGAGTAAGTGTCTGCTAATTTCATGGCTGCAGTCACCATCTGCAGTGATTTTGGAGCCCAGAAAAATAAAGTCTGACACTGTTTCCACTGTTTCCCCATCTATTTCCCATGAGGTCATGGGGCTGGATGCCATGATCTTCATTTTCTGAATGTTGAGCTTTAAGCCAACTTTTTCACTCTCCACTTTCACCTTCGTCAAGAGGCTTTTTAGTTCCTCTTCACTTTCTGCCATAAGGGTGGTGTCATCTGCATATCTGACGTTATTGATATTTCTCCTGGTAATCTTGATTCCAGCTTGTCTTTCTTCCAGTCCAGCGTTTCTCATGATGTATTCTGCATATAAGTTAAATGAACAGGGTGACAATATACAGGCTTGACGAACTCCTTTTCCTATTTGGAACCAGTCTGTTGTTCCATGTCCAGTTCTAACTGTTGCTTCCTGACCTGCATACAAATTTCTCAAGAGGCAGATCAGGTGGTCTGGTATTCCCATCTCTTTCAGCATTTTCCCCAGTTTATTGTGATCCACACAGTCAAAGGCTTTGGCATAGTCCATAAAGCAGAAATAGATGTTTTTCTGGAACTTTCTTGCTTTTTCCATGATCCAGCGGATGTTGGCAATTTGATCTGTGGTTCCTCTGCCTTTTCTAAAACCAGCTTGAACATCAGGAAGTTCACAGTTCACATATTGCTGAAGCCTGACTTGGAGAATTTTGAGCATTACTTTACTAGCGTGTGAGATGAGTGCAATTGTGCGGTAGTTTGAGCATTCTTTGGCATTGCCTTTCTTTGGGATTGGAATGAAAACTGACCTTTTCCAGACCTGTGGCCACTGCTGAGTGTTTCAAATTTGCTGACATATTGAGTGCAGCACTTTCACAGCATCATCTTTCAGGATTTGGAATAGCTCAACTGGAATTTCATCACCTCCACTAGCTTTGTTCATAGTGATGCTTTCTAAGGCCCACTTGACTTCACATTCCAGGATGTCTGGCTCTAGGTCAGTGATCACACCATCGTGATTATCTGGGTCATGAAGATATTTTTTGTACAGTACTTCTGTGTATTCTTGCCATCTCTTCTTAATATCTTCTGCTTCTGTTAGGTCCATACTATTGCTGTCCTTTATCGAGCCCATCTTTGCATAACTTGCTGATATAACAGGGCAGATTCTTTCAAAGTATAAATAAATTCATAAAGTGTAGTTATTTCAAAACTGCCATTAACTTATTTCAGACCACTATCATTACAATTTGAATTTTATACTGTTAGTAATAAGGAACAATTGAAGAATGGAGGCCAAACTAAGACAAAGATACTTTGGACAGAAAGGAGTAGGCTTATTTGATATATATTTGGAGGGAGAATTGGGATGGCATCACCAACTCAATAGACATGAGTTTGAGCAAGCTACCGAAGTTGGTGATGGGCAGGGAAGCCTGACATGCTGCAGTCCATGGGGTCACAAAGAGTTGGACACTACTGAGGGACTGAAGTGAACTGAGGACACAGAACAGAGAAGACAGATGAAAGAGAAGGGAAAGATTGGCACATAATATGTTCCTGTCCACATAGGATAAGCCTGTACAGAGGAAGCACCATTATGGAGATCTTGAGGCAATCAAAAAATAGCCTAAGCACATCTGGTACATACAGACACAGGATGCCATATACCTGAAGGGTTTGGGGCTGATGATATAAAGTACTAGTAGAGTGCTAAGCAGGAAGTCCGAAGCTGTTTCCACAAGTTTTCATAGAGTCAGTTTTATTGTTAGTTCTTATCTAGAGAAATTTGCTTGTCAGCAGGTAGGGTTTACTACACAGAGACAGCACAATTAATCTTTAAACATAAGGTTATTCTTAATTTTTCTCCTGCATGTGTGTGTGCTGTTGTTTCAGTCATTTCCGACTTTGTGACTGTGTGGACTTTAGCCTGTGAGGCTCCTCTGTCCATGGGATTGTCCAGGCAAGAATACTGGAGGGGATTGCCATGCCCTCCTCCAGGCGATCTTCTCAACCCAGGGACTGAACCTGTGTCTCCTGCATTGCAGGTGGATTATTTACTTATTTATTGCTGAGTCACTGGGGAAGCTCCGCCACCAGGGAAGCCCAATTTTTCTCGTATCAGTTGTTAAATGTATCATTCACACTTATTGTCCTTCCTTGTCTGCCATCCTCTAGCTCCTCTACCAATTTCAGTCTCCTGGCTTCCTGGTTGGATGTCTTCATGTTTACCATCTATTCGATCCCCTAGTTTCCCTCACATACCTCTACTCTCTACTCCTTTCCCTTCTTTATTGCTATTATGAAACAAGCTAGTTGGATTAATTCATACTAGTCATGATACAACTATTTTCTGCACTGTTGAAATCTGAAAATAATTTTTAATTTATTCTATAATGTGTATTTCAACACAGCAGATTACATTTTTACATTTTCTTCCTCAAACACATCATGCTTTTCAAAGCCTTCCTTCTAATACTACTTTTCTTCCCTCTGCTGTGAGATTCTTTCTCTTCATGTTCCTAAAAAACTCTTATTCATCTATCACAAGACAATTTCATCAGAACTCTTCCTTGAAACCTGTTATGGTTTTTCCCTAGGCAGAATGAGTTGTTCTTAATCTGTTTTTATAACATCCTGTGTCAGTTCAGTTCAGTTCAGTCACTCAGTGCTGTCCGACCCCTTCTGACCCCACAGACTGCAGCACACCAGGCCTCCCTGTCCATCACCAACTCCCAGAGCCTACTCAACTCATGTCCATCTTGACAGTGATGCCATCCAACCATCTCATCCTCCTGTCTTCAATCTTTCCCAGCATCAGGATCTTTTCCAATGAGTCAGTTCTTTGCATTAGGTGACCAAAGTATTGGAGTTTCAGCTTCAGCATCAATCCTTTCTATGATTATTCAGGACTGATTTCCTAGGATTGACTGGTTGGATCTCCTTGCAGTCCAAGGGACTCTCAAGAGCCTTCTCCAACACCATAGTTCAAAAGCATTAATTCTTCAGCACTCAGCTGTCTTTACAGTCCAACTCTCACATTCATATATGGCTACTAGAAAAACCATAACTTTGACTAGACGGACCTTTGTTATTAAAGTAATGTCTCTGCTTTTTAATAGACTCTCTATGTTGGTCATAGCTTTTCTTCCAAGGAGCAAGCATCTTAATTTCATGGCTGTAGTCACCATCTGCAGTGATTTTGGAGCCCAAGAAAATAAAGTCTGACACTGTTTTCATTGTTTCCCCATCTATTTGCCATGAAGTGATGGGACCAGATGCCATGATGTTAGTTTTCTGAATGTTGAGCTTTAAGCCAACTTTTTCACTCTCCTCTTTCACTTTCATCAAGAGGCTCTTTAGTTCTTTTTCACTTTCTGCCACTAGGTTGGTATCATCTGCATATCTGAGGTTATTGATATTTCTCCTGGCAATCTTGATTCCAGCCCAGAGTTTCTCATGAGATACTCTGCATATAAATTAAATAAGCAGAGTAACAATATACAGCCTTGACATACTCCTTTTCCTATTTATAACCAGTCCATTGTTTCATGTCCAGTTCTAACTGTTGCTTCCTGACCTGCATACATATTTCTCAAGAGGCAGGTCAGGTGGTCTGGTATTCCCATCTCTTTCAGAAGTTTCCACAGTTTGTTGTGATCCACACAGTCAAAGGCTTTGGCATATTCAGTAAAGGAGAAATAGATGTTTTTCTTGAACTCTCTTGCTTTTTTGATGATCCAGTGGATGTTGGCAATTTGATCTCTGGTTCCTCTGGCTCTTGTAAAACCAGAGAACATCTGGAAATTTACAGTTCATGTATTGTTGAAGCCTGGCTTGAAGAATTTTGAGTGGCCTTGGAGTGAGCGGTGGCTCCATGGTGCTGGAGTTAGCGGCTGTGAGGAGACATCTCACGTCCAAGGTCAGGAGTGGCGGCTGCACTTCGCTCAGGAGCCATGAGGAGAAACCCACATCCAAGGTTAGAGAAACCCCAGTAAGACGGTGGGCACTGGAGTGGCTGTAAGGAGATACCCCACGCCCAGGGGCAAGGAAGCCTCAGCAAGATGGTAAGAGGGACAAATTCACATTTAGAATCAAACCCCTGTAGAGCCTCAGGTCAGGTAAAATGATGTGTTCCTAGGGAGGGATTGGGGGCAGGAGGAGAAGGGGACAACAGAGGATGAGATGGTTGGATGGCATCACTGACTCGATGGACGTGAGTCTCAGTGAACTCCATGAGTTGGTGATGGACAGGGAGGCCTGGCGTGCTGCGATTCATGGGGTCGCAAAGAGTCAGACACGACTGAGCGACTGATCTGATCTGATCTGATAGAGACCAGTAGTTTTTTGAAGGTAACAAAGAACTTCCAGATGTTCAAGACTAGACATTACATTTCTATTAAAGAAAACACTAAAAGTTGAAGTAGAGTGGTAGACAGAGGCTTTCCTTCTGCAATACTAAGTGGTGCCCTTTTCAAGTGTCTAAATATTTTTGTCAGCAGTGTTTTGATCCAAATATGGTTGTATGCTTTCATGGTGCTATAATTTTAGTCACACAAACACGTCCTAATACTGCCTTTTTAAAGAAAATTCAGATACATAAAATACTACTGTAAATTTTAGGATTCAGTGGTTTTAGTTTTAGTGTATTTAAAATGTTGTACAGCTATCACCACCATCTACTTACAGAACATTTTCCTCATTGAAAAAAAGAAGCACCTTGCCTATTAGCAGTGACATCCCACCCTAGGGAAGTCCTCAGCACATGGAAACCAATAATATGCTTTCTATCTGTATGGATTTGTCTTTTGCAAATGTTTCATATAAAAAGATTCATACAGAATGTGGCCTTCTGAATCCAATTTCTTTCACTTGAAATAGTGTTTTCAAGGTTCATTCATTGTTTAGCATATGGAAATACTTTTTTTTCCTTTTATGGCAGAATAATATACCATTTATAAAGATATACCACATTTTGTTATCTAGTCACTGTTGGATGGACATTTAGGTTGTTTCTAAGTTTTGGTTGTTTTGAATAATGCCTCTATGAACATTCATGTAAAATATATGTGTGAAAACATATTTCTAATTCTCTTGGGTACACACACACACACACACACACACACACACACACACACACACACACACATACCTGGAAGCTGGGTCACATGATATATTTGTGTTTAACTTTTAGAGGGACTATTGAACTTTATTCCATAGTGGCTACAACACTTCACAATGACACCAAAAATGTATGAGGATTTCAAATTCTTCATATCCTTGACAAAACTTGTGATTTTCAGTGTGTGTGGTTTTTTTTTTTTTTTTTTTTTGCTGCTTGTGCTCTAGGTGTCATGTCTTATAAAGCATTGCCTAATACAAGGTAAAGAAGACTTACAGCTTTATTTCCCCACAACTTTTATAGTTTTATCTCACATTTAGTTCTGTCATCCATTTTGAGTTAATTTTTATATACAGTGTGAAGAGAACAAAGCAATACCTTTCCATGTGAACTTATTCAGAGTTCATTTATTTCTGAATGCTCAATTATATTTCACTAATGTATATGCCTATCCTTATGCCAGGGCCACATTGTCTTTATTGCTATAACTTTGTAGTAACTTTTAAAATTGAGAAAAATGAGCCCTCCACTTTTGCTGTCCTTTTTCAAGATTTTTATTTTTTTGTTATTATCATGGATTTCTTGCACTTCCACATGAACTTGAGGATCAATTTGTTAATTTTTGAAAAATAGCAATTGGACTGATAGAGATTGCATTGACTTTGTAGATCGATTTGGGGAGCATTGCCAGCTTAATATTAAGTCTTCTAACCAGGAACACAGCCTATCTTTATATTGATTTAGATTTTCTCTAATTTATTTAAATAGTTTTGGTTTTCTTAATGAGGTATCATAAATCTTTTAAGCTTTCTTCATTGTTTTGTTTTCTTTTTGTTCCTATGATTGAATGATTTCCAATGGCCTGTCTTTGAGTTCCCTGATCTTTTGTTTTGTTTGATCTGGTTTACAGTTGAGCCCTTCTAGGAATTTTTCAGTTCAGTTATTGTATTCTTTAGCTCTGAGATTTCTGTTTATTGCTTTTGAAATATTTTCTATCGCTTTGTTGAAATCCTCACTTTGTTCTTTCATGATCTCCTGACTTTGTTGAGCATCTTTACGATGGTTATTTTAAATTATCTGTAAGGTAAATTATATATCACTATTAGAATTGGGTCCTAGAGATTTATCTTGTCTCTTTGTTTGAAACATATTATGTTAGCTAGAGTGAGAGGCTACTTTAAGTGTTTCATACTAGTTCAATCTGCTCTCTTTGTTTTTCATGGTGCTTAGGTATCTAGAGTATGCTTGGATTCATCAGCACTCTGAGACAAGTGAGACAGAGCCAGTGTTTTTGGCATCTCCCAGAAATTTAGAACATTAGACAGGTAGTCCAACTCTTTCTCTCCCCAGGGAGAAGTTGGGAGGGAGCTAGGTGTTTCCTTTTAATCATATGGTGCCGTGCCAAGAATAGGTATTATGATGAGATAATTTTCCTACTGCCTTTAATGTGACTAGTTTCATGTTTTCCTAGGGTATAGAAACTCTTAATTAGATTCCAGATTTCTCAAAAAAAGAATTTGTTCACATACTGTTACTGATTCAGTGTGCCTGTGAGGGGATATGGGGTCTAGGGTTTCTACCATTTTGACATCACTCCTGCTTTATTCTTTTTTAATGTAGATATTTAGAGCTGTAAATTCCCTGGAAACATAATTCTCTTTGATTCCCATTTGTTTTAGTACATTGTACTTCTCCAAGTTGTTTTCGTTCCTCCCGAATTTTGCATGTAATTTCTTCTCTTACCCATTTTTTATTTAGGAATGTATTATTCAATTTCTATATATTTATGAATTTTCCAAATTTATTTTTGTTATTGATTTCTAATTGAATTCTCTTCTGGTTGGAAAACATACTTTGTGTGATTCCAATCTTTTAAAATTTATTGTGACATTTTTTATGACCTAACATATGGTCTATCCATATGTTACATGGCAAAATGCTCCACGAACAATTAAGAATATTGTGCATTCTGCTGTTTGTGGATGGAGAGATCTATAGAAGTCTGTTAGGATTAGACTGGTTGATTTATAGTGTAAAATTTTGTATTTCCTTATTGATCTTCTGTTTACATTTTTCTATCCATTATCAGGACTACATTATTGATATGTCCACCAATTATTGTTACATGTCAAGTATGTTAGTTTTTTGCCTCATTAAATTTGGTGCTCTATACATAGGGCACACATACTTATAATTGTTATATTTTCTTGGGCTCTCTTTGATTATGAAATGTCTCTTTTGTTTCTAATAATGTTTCATTTTAAATTATAATTTTAATTGATTTTTATTGGAGCATAGTTGATTTACAATACTGCGTCAGTTTCTGCTTACAGCAAAGTGAATCAGTAATAAATATACCACTCTAGTTTTTCACTTTGAAAGTGTTACAACTGAGCGATTTTAGATTCTTTCCCAATACAGGTCATTACAGATATTGAGTAGAGTTCTCTGTGCTATACAGTAGGTCCATATCCAGTTCAGTTCAGTTCAGTCACTCAGTCATGTCTGACTCTTTGTGACCCCATGAACCACATGCACATCAGGCCTCCCTATCCATCAGCAACTGCCAGAGTCTACCCAAACCCAGGACAACTGAGTCAGTGATGCCATCCAACCATCTCATCCTCTGTGGCCCCCTTCTCCTCCTGCCCTCAATCTTTCTCAGCATAAGCGTCTTTAAAAATGAGTCAGCTCTTCGCATCAGTGGGCCAAAGTATTGGAGCTTCAGCTTCAACATCAGTCCTTCCAATGAGCACCCAGGACTGATGTCCTTTAGGATGGACTGGTTGGATCTTCTTGCAGTCTACAGGACTCTAAGGAGTCTTCTCCAACACCACAGCTCAAAAGCATCAATTCTTCAGTGCTCAGCTTTCTTTGTAGTCCAACTCTCACATCCAAACATGACTATTGGAAAAACCAGAGCATGCCTAGATGGACCTTTGTTGGCAAAGTAATGTCTCTGCTTTTGAATATGCTATCTAGGTTGGTCATAACTTTCCTTCCAAGGAGTAAGCATCTTTTAATTTCATGGCTGCAGTCACCATCTGCAGTGATTTTGGAGCCCAGAAAAATAAAGTCTGACACTGTTTCCACTGTTTCCCCATCTATTTCTCATGAAGTGATGGGACCGGATGCCATGATCTTAGTTTTCTGAATGTTGATCTTTAAGCAAACTTTTTAACTTTCATCAAGAGGCTCTTTAGTTCCTCTTCACTTTCTGCCATAAGGGTGGTGTCATCTGCATATCTGAGGTTATTAATATTTCTCCTGGAAATCTTGATCCCAGCTTGTGTTTCTTCCAGCCCAGTGTTTCTCATGATGTACTCTGCGTATAAGTTAAATAAGCAAGGTGAGAATATACATCCCTGATGTACTCCTTTTTCTATTTGAAACCAGTCTGTTGTTCCATGTCCAGTTCTAACTGTTGTTTCTTGACCTGCATACAGGTTTCTCAAGAGGCAGGTCAGGTGTTCTGGTATTCCCATCTCTTGAAGGATTTCCCACAGTTTATTGTGATTCACACAGTCCAAGACTTTGGCATAGTCAATAAAGCAGAAATAGATATTTTTCTGGAACTCTCTTGCTTTTTCAATGATCCAGAAGATGTTGGCAATTTGACCCCTGGTTCCTCTGCCTTCAGGCGTGCCATAGCGCAGGTGGCTTCGACAGGCATGCCATAGCGCAAGTGGCTGCGATGGGCGCGCCATAGCACAGCCGAGAGGAGCCACCCCACGTCCGAGGTCAGGGGCAGCTGCCAAGAGTACCAGACTGTGGCGGCGCAGGAACGGCCGAGAGAAGCAACCCGCGTCCAAGGTCAGGGGGGCGGCCGAGAGGAGATACCCCACGCCCCTAAGCCCGAGGCCAGGGGCAGCGGCCGGAAGGAACAACACATGCCCGAGGCCAGGGGCGGCAATGAGAGGAATTACCCAGAGCTGTGGCTGCGCGGGCACAGGAGGGCCTAGAGGAGCTATCCCATGTTGAAGGTCAGGAAGGACGGCAGTGAGGAGATACCCCTAGTCCAAGGCAAGGAACAATGGCTGCGCTTTGCTGGAGCAGCTGTGAAGAAATACCCCACGCCCAAGGTAAGAGAAACCCAAGTAAGATGGTAGGTGTTGCAAGAGGGCATCAGAGGGCAAACACACTGAAACCATACTCACAGAAAACTAGTCAATCTAATCACACTAGGACCACAGCCTTGTCTAACTCAGTGAAACTAATCCATGCCTGTGGGGCAACCCAAGATGGGCGGATCATGGTGGAGAGATTTGACAGAATGTGGTCCACTGGAGAAGGGAATGGCAAACCACTTTAGTATTTTTGCCTTGAGAACCCCATGAACAGTATGAAAAGGCAAAATGATAGGATACTGAAAGAGAAACTCCCCAGGTCAGTAGGTGCCCAATATGCTACTGGAGATCAGTGGAGAAATAACTCCAGAAAGAATGAAGGGATGGAGCCAAGCAAAAACAATACCCAGCTGTGGATGTGACTGGTGAGAGAAGCAAGGTCCGATGCTGTAAAGAGCAATATTGCATAGGAACCTGGAATGTCAGGTCCATGAATCAAGGCAAACTGGAAGTGGTCAAACAAGAGATGGCAAGAGTGAATGTCGACATTCTAGCAATCAGTGAACTGAAATGGACTAGAATGGGTGTATTTAACTCAGATGACCATTATATCTACTACTGCGGGCAGGAATCCCTCAGAAGAAATGGAGTGGCCATCATGGTCAACAAAAGAGTCTGAAATGCAGTACTTGGATGCAATCTCAAAAACGACAGAATGATCTCTGTTCGTTTCCTAGGCAAACCATTCAATATCAAAGTAATGCAAGTCTATGCCCCAACCAGTAACGCTGAAGAAGCTGAAGTTGAATGGTTCTATGAAGACCTACAAGACCTTTTAGAACTAACACCCAAAAAAGATGTCCTTTTCATTATAGGGGACTGGAATGCAAAAGTAGGAAGTCAAGAAACACCTGGAGTAACAGGCAAATTTGGCCTTGGAATACGGAATGAAGCAGGGCAAAGACTAATAGAGTTTTGCAAGAAAATGCACTGGTCATAACAAACACCCTCTTATAACAACACAAGAGAAGACTCTATACATGGACATCACCAGAAGGTCAACACTGAAATCAGATTGATTATATTCTTTGCAGCAAAAGATGGAGAAGCTCTACACAGTCAGCAAAAACAAGACCAGGAGCTGACTGTGGCTCAGACCATGAACTGCTTATTGCCAAATTCAGATGTAAATTGAAGAAAGTAGGGAAAACCACTAGACCATTCAGGTATGACCTAAATCAAATCCCTTATGATTATACAGTGGATGTGAGAAGTAGATTTAAGGGCCTAAATCTGATAGATAGAGTGCCTGATAAACTATGGAATGAGGTTCATGACATTGTACAGGATACAGGGATCAAGACCATTCCCATAGAAAAGAAATGCAAAAAAGCAAAATGGCTGTCTGGGGAGGCCTTACAAATAGCTGTGAAAGAAGATAAGCGAAAAGCAAAGGAGCAAAGGAAATACATAAACATCTGAATGCAGAGTTCCAAAGAATAGCAAGAAGAGATAAGAAAGCCTTCTTCAGCGATCAATGCAAAGAAATAGAGGAAAACAACAGAATGGGAAAGACTAGAGATCTCTTCAAGAAAATCAGAGATACCAAAGGAACATTTCATGCAAAGATGGACTCGATAAAGCCATAAATGGTATGGACTTAACAGAAGCAGAAGACACTAAGAAGAGGTGGCAAGAATACACAGAAGAACTGTACAAAAAAGATCTTCATGACCCAGATAATCACGATGGTGTGATCACTCACCTAGAGTCAGACATCCTGGAATGTGAAGTCAAGTGGGCCTTAGAAAGCATCACTACGAACAAAGCTAGTGGAGGTGATGCAATTCCAGTTGAGCTATTCCAAATCCTGAAAGATGATGCTGTGAAAGTGCTGCACTCAATATGCCAGCAAATTTTGAAAACTCTGCAGTGGCCACAGGTCTGGAAAAGGTCAGTTTTCATTCCAATCCCAAAGAAAGGCAATGACAAAGAATGCTCAAAATACTGCACAATTGCATTCATCTCACACGCTAGTAAAGTAATGCTTAAAATTCTCCAAGCCGGGCTTCAGCAATATGTGAACCGTGAAATTCCTGATGTTCAAGCTGCCTTTAGAAAAGGCAGCGGAACCAGAGATCAAATTCCCAACATCCACTGGATCATGGAAAAAGCAAGAGAGTTCCTGAAAAACATCTATTTCTGCTTTATTGACTATGCCAAAGCCTTTGACTGTGTGGATCACAATAAACTGTGGAAAATTCTAAAAGAGATGGGAATACCAGACCACCTGATCTGCCTCTTGAGAAATTTGTATGCAGGTCAGGAAGCAACAGTTAGAACTGGACATGGAACAACAGACTGGTTCCAAATAGGAAAGGGGATATATTGTCACCCTGCTTAATTAAATTATATGCAGAGTACATCATGAGAAACGCTGGACTGGAAGAAACATAAGCTGGAATCAAGATTACCAGGAGAAATATCAATAACGTCAGATATGCAGATGACACCACCTTTATGGCAGAACGTGAAGAGGAACTAAAAAGCCTCTTGACGAAGGTGAAAGTGGAGAGTGAAAAAGTTGGCTTAAAGCTCAACATTCAGAAAATGAAGATCATGGCATCCGGCCCCATGACCTCATGGGAAATAGATGGGGAAACAGTGGAAACGGTGTCAGACTTTATTTTTCTGGGCTCCAAAATCACTACAGATGGTGACTGCAGCCATGAAATTAAAAGATGCTTACTCCTTGGAAGGAAAGTTATGACCAACCTAGATAGCATATTCAAAAGCAGAGACATTACTTTACCAACAAAAGTTCGTCTAGTCAAGGCTATGGTTTTTCCTGTGGTCATGTATGGATGTGAGAGTTGGACTGTGAAGAAGGCTGAGCGCCAAAGAATTGATGCTTTTGAACTGTGGTGTTGGAGAAGACTCTTGAGAGTCCCATGGACTGCAAGGAGATCCAACCAGTCCATTCTGAAGGAGATCAGCCCTGGGATTTCTTTGGAAGGAATGATGCTAAAGCTGAAACTGCAGTACTTTGGCCACCTCATGCGAAGAGTTGACTCATTGGAAAAGACTCTGATGCTGGGAGGGATTTGGGGCAGGAGGAGAAGGGGACGACAGAGGATGAGATGGCTGGATGGCATCACTGACTCGATGGACGTGAGTCTGAGTGAACTCCGGGAGCTGGTGATGGACAGGGAGGCCTGGCGTGCTGCGATTCATGGGGTCGCAAAGAGTCGGACACGAGTGAGCGACTGATCTGATCTGATCTGATATGATCCCCTGCCTTTTCTAAAACCAGCTTGAGCATCTGGAATTTCAAGGTTCACGTATTGCTGAGGCCTGGCTTGGAGAATTTTAAGCATTACTTCACTAGCGTTTGAGATGAGTGCAATTGTGCTGTTGCTTGAGCATTCTTTGGCATTGCCTTTCTTTAGGATTGGAATGAAAACTGACCTTTTCGACTCCTGTGGCCACTCCTGAGTTTTCCAAATTTGCTAGCATATTGAATGCAGCACTTTCACAGCATCATCTTCCAGGATTTGAAATATCTCATCTGATATTCCATCACCTCCACTAGCTTTGTTCATAGTGATGCTTCCTAAGGCCTATTTGACTTCACATTCCAGGATGTCTGGCTCTAGGTGAGTGATCACAGCATCGTGATTATCTGGGTCGTGAAGATCTTTTTTGTATAGTTCTTCTGTGTATTCTTGCTACCTCTTCTTAATATCTTCTGCTTCTCTTAGGTCCGTATTCGTTACCTATTTTATATGCAGTAATGTGTGTATGTCAATCCCAATCTGCCAATTTTCCCCCCTATCACCCTGGTAATGCTAACTTTGTTTTCTACATTTGCGATTCTATTTCTGTTTTGTAAATAACTTCTTTTGGTTTTTTTTTTTCTTTTAAGCTTGCACATATAAACCATATCACATGATATCTGTCTTTGTCTGATTTCACTCAGTATGACAATCACTGGATCCATCCATGTTGCTGCAAATGACATTATGTTGTTCTTTTTTTATGACTACATAATATTCCATTTTATATATGTACTGCATCTTGATATTTGTATAACCACTCAATCTCTATATTGGATACTGATATCAAAGCATGAGTTTTCTTATCCATTTAGTTTCCACTCTTGTGTTTTTTAATATAAAGTGCTTCACTTTTAGAGAGCATATAGTTGGGTTTTTAGATCCATTCAGCAAATATCTGTCTTTTAATTGGAAGATATAATCTGTTTAACATGCTGTAACAAGGTAGATTATGTCTGCAGGTTTGGTATTAGTTTTCTATGTTTATGCCTTTTTTAATCTTAATTTTTTCATTGTTATGTTATTTAGTGTTATATATGTATCTTCTTTTGTACCATTTTAGATTCTTGGTCATTTTTTGTTCTATATATTTTGAGTTAATTTTTCCCTGTTAGCCTCATAGATTAAAATTAACTTAGCTTGGATAAATACCAAGTTAATCAATAATATACAGATATTTTGTTTCTATGTATAATATCTCTTTCCTCCATCTATTTTTCTATTATTATCTCAAGTTGAATTGCTATACATTTTATGCATATCAGCACAAGTTAATAATTTCTTTATGTAGTTGTCTTTTAAATCAGATAGATGAAGGAAGTTATAACAGAAAATACATTTATACTATCTTTTTTGTTTGCCTATGTGGTTACCTTTACTGATTTTCTTTATATATTCTTAAGAATTTGAGTTACTGTCAATTGATCTTTCATCTCAACTTGAAGGGCTCATTTTTTTCTATTCCTTTAATTTCGATTAATTTTTTTTTTAATATTGGAGTATAGCTGATTAACAATGTTGTGTTAGTTTCAAGTGTATGGCAAAGTGATTCATTTATATGCATACCTATTCTTTTTCAAATTCTTTTTCCATTTAAGTTATTATAGAATATCGAGAAGATTTCACTGTTCTATACACTAGGTGATTGTTGGTTATATATTTAAAATATAGCAGTGTATACATGTCAATCCCAAACTCCAAATATATCCCTTCTACCCTTTCTCCCTCGTAACCATAAGTCTGTTCACCAAGTCTGTGAGTCTATTTCTGTTTTGTAAATAAGTTCATTAGTATCATTTCTTTTTTTTTAGATTCTGCATATAAGCAATATAATATACTTGTCTTTCTCTGTCTGGCTTATTCATTTATTATGATAATCTTTAGGCCCATGTTGCTGCAAATGGCTTTATTTCATTCTTTTTAGTGCCTGAATAACATTCCTTTGTATATATGTACCACATCTTCTTTATCCATTCATCTGACAATGGATATTTAGTTTGCTTCCATGGCTTGGCTATTGTAATAGTGCTGCAATGAATATTGGGTGTATGTATCTTTTGCAATTATGGTTTTCTGTGGATATATGCCCAGGAGTAGAGATTGCTGGATCATAGAGTAATTCTATTTTTAGTTTTTTAAGGAACCTCCATACTGTTCTCCATAGTGGCTGTGCCAATTTACATTCCCACCATTAGTGTAAGAGAGTTCAAAGGGTTCCTTTTTTGCATTTCTTTTTGAGCAGGTCTCCTGGCATCAAACTTTGTGTTTTTATTTTTCTGAGAATGTCTAACTTTCTGCTTTAATTTTCAAGGATAGTGTTTCTTTTCTGCATGTAGAATACATGATTGATTTTTTTCCCCCTTCAGTGGCATAAATGTTGCAGCCCACTCTCTTCTGGCCCCCATGGTTTCTGGTAAAAAAACAGCTGTTAATGTTATTGAGGATCCCTTATTAACTCATGAAGCACTTTTCTCTTGCTCCTTTAAAAATTCTCTCTTGCTCTTTGGCTTTCAACATTTTGACTGTAATCTGTATAGATGTGAATTGTTTTGATTTTATCCTGCTTGAATTTTGTTGAGCTTCTTGGATTTGTAGATTAATTTTTTAATCAAATTTGGAAAATTTTCAGCCATTATTTCTTCAAATATTCTTTCTTCCTCTTTTTCATTATCTCCTCTGCTTTGGTGTTACCCATTATCCATATATCATATGCTTTATGTATGTCACATGCTTGTCCCAAAAGTCTCTGAGGCTCTTCTCATTTTACTTCATTCTTTTTTTTTTTTTTTTCAGTTTCTTAGACCTTCACATTAAGCTGAAACTTTGCTGAATTTGTTTATTAGCTCTGGATTTTGCTGCTGTTGATTTGAGTTTTTCTATATTTTGTACACATCCTTCACAAATAGGTTAGTTTCTTTTTTTTAAATTTTATTTTATTTTTAAACTTTACAATATTGTATTAGTTTTGCCAAATATTGAAATGAATCCGCCATAGGTATACCCGCGTTCCCCATCCTGAACCCTCCTCCCTCCTCCCTCCCCTACCTTCCTACTGGGTCGTCCCAGTGCACCAGCCCCAAGCATCCAGTACCGTGCATCGAACCTGGACTGGCGGCTCGTTTCATACATGATATTATACATGTTTCAATGCTATTCTCCCAAATCTCCCCACCCTCTCCCTCTCCCACAGAGTCCATAAGACTGATCTATACATCGGTGTCTCTTTTGCTGTCTCGTACACAGGGTTATTGTTACCATCTTTCTAAATTCAATATATATGCGTTAGTATACTGTATTGGTGTTTTTCTTTCTGGCTTGCTTCACTCTGTGTAATAGGTTCCAGTTTCATCCATCTCATTAGAACTGATTCAAATGTATTCTTTTTAATGGCTGAGTAATACTCCATTGTGTATATGTACCACAGCTTTCTTATCCATTCATCTGCTGATGGGCATCTAGGTTGCTTCCATGTCCTGGCTATTATCAACAGTGCTGCGATGAACATTGGGGTACACGTGTCTCTTTCCCTTCTGGTTTCCTCAGGGTGTATGCCCAGCAGTGGGATTGCTGGATCATAAGGCAGTTCTATTTCCAGTTTTTTAAGGAATCTCCACACTGTTCTCTACAGTGGCTGTACTAGTTTGCATTCCCACCAACAGTGTAAGAGAGTTCCCTTTTCTCCACACCCTCTCCAGCATTTATTGCTTGTAGACTTTTGGATCGCAGCCATTCTGACTGGCGTGAAATGGTACCTCATAGTGGTTTTGATTTGCATTTCTCTGATAATGAGTGATGTTGAGCATCTTTTCATGTGTTTGTTAGCCATCTGTATGTCTTCTTTGGAGGTTAGTTTCTTTTCTAATCTGGGTGTCTTGTGTTTCTTTCCTTGCCTAATTGCTCTGACTAGAACCTCCGATACTATGCTGAATAGCAGTTGGAAAGCAGATATCCTTGTTTTGTCTTTTAACTCAGGAGAAATACTTTCAATCTTTCATCACTGAATATGAAGTTAACTGTGGATATGCATAAATGAAATTTATATTGACGGAGAAGTTTCCTTCTAGTTTTCTGAGTGCTTTTATTATGAAAGTATATGCGATTTGTGCAATACATTTTGTAAATTAATTGAGGTGTTCATTTTTTTTCACTATATTAATGCTGTATGCCCCCACCAGTAACACTGGAGAAGCTGAAGTTGAACAGTTCTGTGAAGACCTACAAGACCTTCTAGAACTAACACACAAAAAAGATGTCCTTTTCATTATAGGGGACTGGAATGCAAAAGGAGGAAGTCAAGAAACACCTGGAGTAACAGGCAAATTTGGCCTTGGAGTACAGAATGAAGCAGGGCAAAGGCTAATAAAGTTCCACCAAGAGAACACACTGGTCATAGCAAACACCCTCTTCCAAAAACACAAGAGAAGACTCTACACATGGACATCACCAGACGGTCGACACTGAAATCAGATTGATTATATTCTTTGCAGCCAAGGATGGAGAAGCTCTATACAGTCAGCAAAAACAAGACTGTGAGCTGACTGTGGCTCGGATCATGAACTCCTTATTGCCAAATTCAGACTGAAATTGAAGAAAGTGGAGAAAGCCATTAGACCGTTAAGGTATGACCTAAATCAAATCCTTTATGGCTATACAGTGGAAGTGAGAAATAGATTTAAGGGACTAGATCTTATAGACAGAGTGCCTGATTAACTATGGATGGAGGTTCATGACATTGCACAGGAGATGGGAATCAAGACGATCCCCAAGAAAAAGAAATGCAAAAAAGCAAAATGGCTGTCTGAGGAGGGCTTACAAAAAGCTGTGAAAAGAAGGGAAGTGAAAAGCAAAGGAGACAAGGAAAGATATACCTATCTGAATACAGAATTCCAAAGAATAGCAAGGAGAGATAAGAAAGTCCTCTTTAGGGATCAATACAAAGAAAGAGAGGAAAACAATAGAATGGGAAAGACTAGAGATATCTTCAAGAAAATTAGATACCAAGGGAATATTTCATGCAAAGATGGGCACAATAAAAGACAGAAATTGTAGGGACCAAACAGAATCAGAAGATATTAATAAGAGGAGGCAAGAATAGACAGAAGAACTGTACAAAAAAGATCTTCATGACACAGATAATCACTATGGTGTGATCACTCACCTATAGCCAGACGTCCTGGAATGTGATGGCAAGTGGGGCTTAGGAAGCATCACTACAAACAAAGCTAGTGGAGGTGATGGAATTCCAGTTGAGACATTTCAAATCCTGGAAGATGATGCTGTGAAAATGCTGCACTCATTATCATTTCCAAATTATGCCAGCAAATTTTGAAAACTCAGCAGTGGCCACAAGACTGGAAAAGGTCAGTTTTCATTCCAATCCCAAAGAAAGGAAAGGACAAAGAATGCTCAAACTACCACAAAATTGCACTCATCTCACATGCTAGTGAAGTAATGCTTAAAATTTTCCAAGCCAGGCTTCAGCAATACGTCTATTGTTTACAAAAGTTTGACAAGTGTTGCTGTTAAGTCTTCTTTAAATATTTGATAAATTTTACACATTAATTCATCTGGTCCTGAAATTTTCTTTGTTTTGAGTTTTATACAACTATTAAATATTTGTCCTCATTATAGGTCTATTCGGATTCTCTGTTTCTTTTGAGTTAGAATTACTCTTTTTAATATGTGTGTCTTAGAAATTTGTCCCTTTCATCTAAACTACCGGATTTGTTCTCATATTGTTTGTTCCTTTTTATTTCTTTAAAGGAGGTAACAATTACTTCATTCTCTTTGTCTTTTAGTTGTGTCTTCTTTTTGATTAGTCAGCTTATCTAAAGATTTCTCAATTTTGTTGGTCTTTTCAAAGGAAAAATTTTTAATTTCATTGGTTCTCTTATTTTTGTATTATCTAAAATATCTGTTTCTCCTCTATTCTATATTGCTTTGTTCATTCTGCCAACTTGGGTTTAATTTTCTCTTCTTTTTTTTTTTAATGCCTTATGTTATATAGTTAGGTCATTGATTTTAGATACTTCTTATTTTGACTGAAGATGTTTACTGCTGTAAATTTCCCTCTGAGCACTGCTTTGACTACATCCTATTAATTTCAATACATTGGTTTTATTTTTCAAAAGTCTCAAAGTACTTTCTAATTCCCTGGTGACTTCTTATTTGGCACATTCTTTGTTTAAGAGTATGTTGTTTAATTTCCACATTATCTATGAAATTTCTAATTTTCCTTCTGTTATTAATTGTCATTGTATTTGGAGATCCTCATGATTTCCATCTTTTTAAAAGTATTGAAAATTCATTTGCAGCCTAAAATATTGTATTTTTTGGAGAATGCACTGTGTCCTTTTGGAAAAAATATATACTCTGCACTTTTTGTGTGGATTGTTCTGTATATACATGTTTCTTATGCCCAACTGATTTGTAGTATTTTTAAAGATCTCCATTTTATTATTTATCTTATTTCTAGACTTTCTATCAGTTATTGAAAGTTAGGTATTGAGCTCTCCAAATATTATTATAGACATATTTATTTCTCCCCAATTATGACAGTTTTTCTTTCATGTATTTTTGAGTCCTCCTATTAGAGATATATGTGTTTGTAATTGTTACATCTTCTTAGTTGTTTTACCCTTTAAGCAATGTATTGCCAACATCTGCTGGATCATCAAAAAAGCAAGAGAGTTCAAGAAAAACATCTATTTCTGCTTTAGTGACTATGCCATAAGCCTTTGTGTGGATCACAATAAACTGTGGAAAATTCTGAAAGAGATTGGTATACCAGACCACCTGACCTGCCTCTTGAGAAATTTGTATGCAAGTCAGGAAGCAACAGTTAGAACTGGACATGGAACAACAGACTGGTTCCAAATAGGAAAAGGAGTACGTCAAAGCTGTATATTGTCACCCTGCTTATTTAACTTATATGCAGAGTACATCATGAGAAACGCTGGGCTGGAAGAAGCACAAGCTGGAATCAAGATTGCAGGGAGAAATATCAATAATCTCAGATATGCAGATGACACCACCCTTATGGCAGAAAGTGAAGAGGAACTAAAAAGCCTCTTGACGAAGGTGAAAGAGGAGATTGAAAAAGTTGGCTTAAAACTCAACATTCAGAATACAAAGATCATGGCATCTGGTCCCATCACTTCATGAGAAATAGATGGGGAAACAGTGTCAGACTTTATTTTTTTTTTTTGGCTCCAAAATCACTGCAGATGGTGACTTCAGCCATGAAATTAAAAGACGCTTATTCCTTGGAAGAAAAGTTATGACCAACCTAGGTAGCATATTGAAAAGCAGAGACATTACTTTGCCAAAATGGTCTGTCTAGTCAAGGCTATGGTTTTTCCAGTGGTCATGTATGGATATGAGAGTTGGATTGTGAAGAAAGCTGTGTGCCAAAGAATTGATGCTTTTGAAGTGTGGTGTTGGAGAAGACTCTTGAGAGTCCCTTTGACTGCAAGGAGATCCAACCGGTCCATTCTGACGGAGATCAGTCCTGGGTGTTCTTTGGAAGGAATGATGCTAAAGCTGAATCTCCAGTACTTTGGCCACCTGATGTGAAGAGTTGACTCATTGGAAAAGACTCTGATGCTGGGACGGATTGGGGGCAGGAGGAGAAGGGGACGACAGAGAATCAGATGGCTGGATGGTATCAGTGACTTAATGGACGTGAGTCTGAGTGAACTCCGGGAGTAGGTGATGGACAGGGAGGCCTGGCGTGCTGTGATTCATGGGGTCACAAAGAGTCGGACATGACAGAGCGACTGAACTGAACTGAACTGAATGTGTGAAATCTTTCTTTGTCTCTTATAACAGTTTTTAAATTAAAGTCTCTATTAGTCTAATTCTGGAGTTTTATTATAAAGGATCAGCTAACATGATTATGGAGTTGGGTAAAGCTCAAGATCTGTATGCAAGTTGACTAGCTAGAGACACAGGAAAGATGATAGTTTTATTTTAAATTAAATCCAAACGTGTGACAACCAAAACAGCTGATGTTTTAATTCCTGTCTGAAGGCAGGCAGGAAAAATTCCAATATCTCAGCTCAAAGATAGGAATAATTTTTTTTCTTTCTTTTTTCTTTTTTTCTTTTACTGAGGGGAAAGGTTAACCTTTTTATTCAGACCCTCAACTGATTGGATTAGAGCCACCCACATTAGTGAAGGCAACCTGCTTTATCCAGTCTATCAGCATAAATATTAATCTCATACAAATATGCTCTCATAAAAGCACCCAAATTAATGTTTGACCAAATATTTGTGTAGCCTGCAGCCAAGTAAAATTGACACATAAAATTAACCACCATAAAGTATATTGTCTGATATTTGTATAGTCAAGCCCAGCTGTCTTTAGGTATTATTTCTATAAAATATCTTTTCCCATTCTTTCACTTTTAGCTAATTTGTGTCTTTGGATCTAAAGTGAGTCTCTTGTAGACAACAGCCAGTTTGGTACTGTTTTCTATCCCTTATGTCAACTTCTGCTTTTTAATTGGTATTTAATTAATTTACAGTTGGAGTGATTATTAATGAGAACTTTTTCTTGCCATTTCCTATTTGTTTTCTATATGCCATAAATACATTTTTTTTCTGTGTTTTTTAGTAGTTTGATCATAATGTGTCTTGCTGTGGATCTCTTTAAGCTCATTCTGATTGGAGTTCTTTGAATATCACCTTTCATTTGGTTTGAGACTCTTTGGCCATTGTTTCTTAAAATATTCTTTTAAATCTTTCTCTTTCTCCTCTCCTATACTCTTATAATGCATACAGTGATAATCTTGAGAGTGTTTTTCAGATCCCTTAGGTTCTAGTGATTATTCTTTTTTTTTTTTTATTTTGGTCTAGTGATTATTAATTTTTTTTTTTCTTTCTGACCTTCAGATTGCATAATTTCAGTTGACATGTTTAGTTCATTTACAAAGTTAAATGCTTTCTCCATCCTATGCAAATCTGCATTTCAACCCTTTAGATAATTTTTCATTTTAGCTATTGTAATTTTCAACATTAGAATTTCAATTTGGTTTCTTTTTATAATCTCTTTACTTAAACTATCAATTTATTAAATCATTATTCTCCTAATTATTTTTTAATTCCTTGTCCATGTTTTTTCAACTCTTTGTCCATGTTTATTTATTTTTTTTGAAATAGCAAGGAAATTCAACTATTTAAATAAATTTTACATCATTATCTGAAATCTTGGCTTAATTCCTCAACCATTAGCAAATGTGTTACCCCAGACATCTTTTTCTTCTTTGCTAGTTTCTTTTTTTTTTTTAGTTCCATCAGCTTTATTTTATTTATTTTTTAAAAATTTTATTTTATTTTTAAACTTTACAATATTGTATTAGTTTTGCCAAATATCGAAATGAATCCACCACAGGTATACCTGCGCTCCCCATCCTGAACCCTCCTCCCTCCTCCCTCCCCTACGCTCCCTCTGGGTCATCCCAGTGCACCAGCCCCAAGCATCCAGTACCGTGCATCGAACCTGGACTGGCGACTCGTTTCATACATGATATTATACATGTTTCAATGCTATTCTCCCAAATCTCCCCACCCTCTCCCTCTCCCACAGAGTCCACAGTCTTGTCCATGTTTATTTAACCTTGAAAATATTTAAAGTCGTTGTCTAGTGAGTCAAATGTCTGGGTTAGTCAGAAATGTCTGGTTAGTCAGAAAATTTCTATCAACCTATATTTTTTTTCCTGTAGATGTATCATACATTCCTATTTCTTTGCATGTCTCATAATTTTCTGTTGAAAGTGTATATTTAACTATTATGGTTACGTTCAGCTTCCCAGGTGACCCAGAGTGGTAAAGAACCCACTTGCTAATACAGGAGACATAATGAGACTTAAGATCAATGCCTGAGTTGAGAAGATCCCCTGGAGGAGAGTACAGCAACCCATTGCAGTATTCTTGCCTGGAGAACCCCATGGACAGAGGTACCTGTCAGTCCATGGAGTCACAAAAGAGTCAGACACGACTGAAACCACTTATCAAGCATGGTAACTGAAAATCAGATTTACCCTCCTCCTCAGGGCTTACTGCTCTTGTGTTTATTTATTTGTTTTTTTTTTTTTTTTTTTTTGGCTTGGGCTGCAGTTGTACCTTTCCTCAGCGACTATTACAATTTATTTTTTTCTAAGATTGTGGGGTTTTTTTTGTTGTTGTTGTCATGAATGGTCATAGAAGTCTCTGTTCTATTTTGTCAGTGGATATACAATTATCACGAAGTGCTTTACTTAATGTGTGTTCCCTATAAGCATAGAAAATAAAATAAGCAAACAAAAACCAAACTTCCCCATACTTTGCAGATTAGCTCTGAGACAGTATACTTCTTTCATACCTAGGCACTCCATCCTAGGTTTTTGACCCTCTTTTTTGTCTTCTTTCAGAAAACAAACTGGTTCTTACTATTATCATTCAATAATGTATAACACTTTTATAGCAAACATTTGTTTGCAACGATTTTGATATATCATGACTTATATTATGTTCTTTCTTTATATGTGACAGCACAACACAATATGTAACTCACAGTCTATAAGTCAGAAATTGGTACAACATCCACCTATATGAAGTTCCCTTGTAAAAGTTGATAAAAGCAAGTATTGATTTTCTATTGCTGCTGAAATAAATTTCCAGTGATTTAAATATTAAAAAAAATACCTTTTGTATTATAGTTCAGTGGATCACAAGTTCAACATGATTTGGTTGTTCTAAAATCAAGGTTTTGACAAAACTATTTTCCTTTCTTGAGACTCTAGGGAAAAATCTATTTCCTTGTTTTGCTTTTCCAGCTTCTTAAGGTCTTGATGTTGCTTGGTTCTTGGGTCCCTTATCTTCAGAGCAGGCAACATTGAATTTCTCTGTAAACCCTCTCCTATCATTATATATTTATTTTTTGTCTACAACCGGGAATTCATTTATATCACTACACTGTCTCTATCTGGCCAAGTCAGTATAATTTTCCCATCTAAACGTATGGAATTTTTATTACATCCATAAAGTCACTTTTGCCACGTGAGGGAACATATTCAAAAGTTCTAGGAATTAAGAATATGGGCATTTGAGGGAAGGCACTATTCTGCCTGTTACAGTGCTTTCTTCCTGTGATTTTTGCTCCCAAGCCCCCACTATTATCCTCTGCAATGAGCAGCTTTACTTAGATGAGATTTTGTTTTTCAGATCTGGCTGTAGGGTTTCTCATGTAATCTCTTAGTCCTTTGAACAGATACAATTATAACAGGCTACCACTCTCTTTCCATCTTGATTTAATTCACCAATACTGTGTATTAAGTCTTCCAGCTATTCATTTTCACTTTCTTTTTTAAATATTTTCAATTAGAAAGTTAAACAAACAGATTGTTTCCTTACTAGTGAACTTTTGCATTTTCTTCATTCATTATATGCTGGTATTTGAAATTGAAGTTTGAAGTATTTTCTCAGACTTAATTTTAGAATTCCAGTTTGCAGTTGTTTATAATGCAGGAGTCATGCATTAAAAATAGTGATTGTGTAACTAACTTTTACACTTATTACTTTACTCTCTAGATCAATAGTTCCTTCCAGGGTTCAAATAAAATGAAATATAAAAAGATTAGAAATTAACATCTAGATCTATAACTTCTGGGGATGAATGTTACTATTCTATTATCATTCTCATATTCTGAAGATGATTAGCCTTGATGACATTTTTAGGACCAAAATAACATGATCCAAAAGTTTTGTATGGATTATATTTTATAATTAACCTTTCAGGTTGCTTGACAGAAGAAAAAACTATTAGGTAACTATATTTCTATTTCTCTCAAAATAAATGCTTTTATTTTCCTATTTGTTTATATTATTCAACTTTCCCCTTTTCATAATATTATAGATTTAGAAGGAAAAAACTGTACATTTTTAAATTTCAGTTTATAATTTTATTAATTAATATTTTACTCAATGAGTTTAGTTAGAAAATTGTATATGCAATTTAAACAGAAACATTAGTACAATTGTAAATTATATTTTTTGAGAGGTTGGGATCATACTTTTGATTTACAAAAGATTAGAGCTGATAATATGGAATGGATTTGCCACAAATGAAATTTGTTAATGGTGTAGTAAGAATGAAGTAATCTGGTTGTGCAGTCATGAGTCCCTATGTAGACAAAGATACATTTAAAAGGTAGACGGTTTTATTTGTGTTCACTTCAGTCACTCAGTCATGTCTGACTCTTTGCGACCCCATGAATCACAGCACACCAGGCTTCCCTGTCCATCACCTACTCCCAGAGTTCACTCAGACTCACGTCCATTGAGTATGTGATGCCATCCACCCATCTCATCCTCTGTCGTCCCCTCTTCCTCCTGCCCCCAATCTCTCCCAGCATCAGAGTCTTTTCCAATGAGTCAACTCTTCGCATGAGGTGGCCAAAGTACTGGAGTTTCAGCTTTAGCATCATTCCTTCCAAAGAAATCCCAGGGCTGATCTCCTTCAGAATGGACTGGTTGGATCTCCTTGCAGTCCAGGGGACTCTCAAGAGTCTTCTCCAACACCACACTTCAAAAGCATCAATTCTTTGGCACTCAGCTTTCTTCACAGTCCAACTCTCACATCCATACATGACCACTGGAAAAACCATAGCCTTGACTAGACGAACCTTTTTGGCAAAGTAATGTCTCTGCTTTTGAATATGCTACCTAGGTTGGTCATAACTTTTCTTCCAAGGAGTAAGCGTATTTAATTTCATGGCTACGGTCACCATCTGCAATGGTTTTGGAGCCCAGAAAAATAAAGTCTGACACTGTTTCCACTGTTTCCCCATCTATTTCACATGAAGTGATGGGACCGGATGCCATGATATTCGTTTTCTGAATGTTGAGCTTTAAGCCAACTTTTTCACTCTCCACTTTCACCTTCGTCAAGAGGCTTTTTAGTTTCTCTTCACTTTCTGCCATAAGGGTGGTGTCATCTGCATATCTGAGATTATTGATATTTCTCCCAACAGTCTTGATTCCAGCTTGTGCTTCTTCCAGTCCAGCGTTTCTCATGATGTACTCTGCATATAAGTTAAATAAGCAGGGTGAAAATATACAGCCTTGACGTACTCCTTTTCCTATTCGGAACCAATCTGTTGTTCCATGTCCACTTCTAATTGTTACTTCCTGACCTGCATACAAATTTCTCAAGAGGCAGGTCAGGTGGTCTGGTATTCCCATCTCTTGAAGAATTTTCTACAGTTTACTGTGACCCACACAGTCAAAGTCTTTGGCATAGTCACTAAAGCAGAAATAGATGTTTTTCTTGAACTCTCTTGCTTTTTTGATGATCCAGCAGATGTTGGCAATTTGATCTCTGGTTCCTCTGACTTTTTTAAAGCCAGCCTGAACATCTGGAAGTTCACGGTTCATGTATTGCTGAAGCCTGGCTTGGAGAATTTTGAGCATTACTTTACTAGCGTGTGAGATGAGTGCAATTGTACAGTAGTTTGAGCATTCTTTGGCATTGCCTTTCTTTGGGATTGGAATGAAAACTGACCTTTTCCAGCCCTGTGGCCACTGCTGAGTTTTCCAAAGTTGCTGACATGTTGAGTGCAGCACTTTCACAACATCATCTTTCAGGATTTGAAATAACTCAACTGGGATTCCATCACCTCCACTAGCTTTGTTCATAGTGATGCTTTCTAAGGCCCACTTGAATTCACATTGCAGGATTTCTGGCTCTAGGTGAGTGATCATACCATCGTGATTATCTGGGTCGTGAAGATCTTTTTTGTACCATGTATAGACAAATTTATATTCTTTTTTTTTTTTTTTTTGCAAATTTATATTCTTAATAGGATATAAATTTTATCCTTTTTAATTTTTAAGAAATCCTAACCTAAGGACAGAATACATGGACAAAAATAGTATTTCCCAATTACTGGTTGTGTATTATCTTCCTCACATTTTCTATTTCCTTCCCTATGTATCCATTAAAAAAAAATGACTCAATTTTAAAGGTATGTATTTTGGCTAATTATATTCTTTATAATATCAGGGACTTCTTTAATGGCTCAGATGGTAAATAATCTGCCTGCAGTGTGGGAGACCCAGGTTTGATTCCTGGGTCAGGAAGATCCCTTGGAGAAAGAAATGGCTACCCAATCCTGTATTCTTGCCTGGAGAATTTCACAGACAGAGGAAACTTGTGCGATACAGCCATAGGACTACAAAGAGTTGGACATGACTGAGAGACTAAGGCTTTCACTTTCATTCATTCTAATATATATTAAAGTTAATATATATATATATTATATATATATTTTTTGTAGTAAATATATATATATATTTACTACAAAAATGTTTGCCTACAGGTTGGGGAGTGTTTAACGGGAGGATTCCTACATGCTGTTTCTCACAAGTCCTTTGTTTCTTTTCAAGCAGAGAAGCATGCTGCTCCCAGGAACTGAGGTCATTGTGTGAGACAGGCTTGAATCTCCTTTAGTAAACATTCTCTTTATGACAAAACTGCTTAGTCTCGATCCCCTTTCTTGATATATGGATTGTCTCCTGAACTTTGACCATTATTAATCCCTTGTTCCCTTGGTAATGGTTGCTGTACATTTGGTTTTCTGATCTTTATCATTGTCGAAAGAAATTTCTTGTACCACAGCCTATATATACTCACAGAAAAATCATTAAAGGGCCTTTGCTCCATCAAAGTTTGGGTCCCCATGTCTTTCTTTCTTTCTCTCTCACTCTCTCTCCCCCTCCCTCCGGCTCTCTCTTTCACTTTCTTATCTTTGACTCCAGACCACCAGGTCCCAGTCCATTAAAGGACCCCAACAAGTGGCACCCCAAAACAGGGACCCTGGTATACATGGCACTTCGGATGGAGGGACTCAGGACCTATTGAGGTCGGTAAGTACTAAGACATGGATGATACGGCTGGAAAGCCCCATCATTTCTCTCTTAACTTCACCATTTTTTTAAAGCTCAGGGACTTTTGGTTTAGCACCAATGAATAGAGCCTTGCTTTCAAACAATGGTTAAATGTAATCCTTGGTTCCCTGATAAGTGCAGTTTTGATTTAGAAACTTGGCACCAGGTCAAAGAAAATGTTGAATGAGCCACCAAACAAGGAAAAAATATTCCAGTTGATTTCTAGCCCTCACGATACTCAACAACAGACAGAACACTTACTGCATGAATATGAATTAGATGATAAAACTTTACAAATGGCCCAATTAGAATAACATAAAATATTTCAAAATTTTCTTACTGGCCCTACCCTGGCTGCTCCAAATGCTCCTCTTCTGCCAACAGGTGCAACTCCAAAAGTCTCTCCTTTTATGGACTCTAATGAAAGTTATGCTAATTTTTTTTTTTTTTGCTAGATTAGAAACTGTTATTTCCCATACTGTAATCGGAGAAGAAACCAAGAAACATCTAGAGAAATTACTTGCTTATGAGAATGCAAATCAGGAATGTCAAAGAACTATCACTGCAATTCATGAGACTGGAACTATTATTGATTATTTGAAGGCTTGTCACAATCTAGGATCAGAAACTCAAAAGATGCAAATGCTAGCTAAAACAATGGCTACTGCCTTTAAAAAGGGAAATGAAGGATGCTTTTCATGTGGAGATAAAAACCATTTAAAAGGGGACTGCCCTAAGAAGGCTAATAAAAAACCACCTACAGTAGAGGAATGCATTGGGCCAACGATTGTAAATTTAAATTTGATATTGATGGAAAACCTATTCCAGGGAGCTCCAAACAGGGAACCCCCCCCCCAGATCCCCTACAACAAAAACCAGGGGCAAAGTCTATCTTTTCCCTCAAGCCCTCAACATTTGGCAATGCTACCATTAACATACCAGCCCTAGATGATTTTTTCCTTTACCCTTAAGCAGTCCCTTCTAGGGTACCTACCAGATCCCTGCCCCACAAACCTTCAGTCTTTTATTTGGCCGATCTAGTTTGGCTTCTAAAGGAATTACTGTTCACCCTGGAATAATTGATTCAAACTATAAAGGAGAGATTCAAATTATGATGTGATTTCAGATTCTATGGCAATTCAAAAAGGGGGACAAAATTGCTCAATTACTACTTTTGCCTTAGCATTTCTGTTAGCTCCTCTAATAATGTACGGGCAGGTGGATTCAGCAGTACAGATTTAAAAAAAAATCCTTATGGACAACATGGGTATCTGAATATGCCAGACCAAATATAAATATCAAAATTAATAATAAAAGATTTTCTAGTCTCCTCGACGCTGAATCTAATATTAGTCTTATTTCCAAACACTTACGGACCAAATCCTGGCCTATACAAAAAGTCTCTTGCCAAATTGCAGGAATTTCTCAAATCAAAGTACAAAAAATTTATCAAAATGTTTAGATCAACCCATATGAAAGACCAAAAGGCCAGCCTGCAACATTAAGACCTTATATGATAGATGCACACCTTAATCTAATAGGAAGGGACTTATGCTATGGCAAACTCACATATACACTCCACATTTTTCCTAAGGACCACTGTTCATTTAACAAACAAAGCAATTATTAAAATAACTTGGAAGAATGATGAGCCTATTTGGACAGAGCAATGGCCCCTTACAAAAGATAAATTAGAGACTACTAAAGAACTTATAGACACACAATTAGAATTAAAACATATCCAGGAATCTTACTCTCCTTAGAACTCTCCTATTTTTTTATAAAAAAAAAAATAATTCTAACAAATGGTATCTCTTAACAGATCTTAGAAAAGTTAATGCATCTATGAAACCTATGGATACATTATAACTAGAGATCCCATCACCTATTACTATTCCTCAAAATTGGCACATTATTATTACTGATTTACAAGATTGCTTTTTTAATATACCTTTACATCCTTTAGACTGGGAGAGATTCACGTGTTCTCTCCCTTATCCTAATCATATCAGGCCTCATAAAAGATTTCAGTTAACTATGTTACCTCAAAGTATGCTTAACAGTCCTACTATTTATCAAAAATTTTGTAGACAAGGCTTTACATCCAATGTGACAGCAATTCCTTCATGCATATATCATTAAAAATATACTGTACCTACAAAAAGGAGAAATTATATTTTTGACACTGAATGGCCATGGTATTCTTTAGACTCCAGAGAAAACTGATTAAAATAAAATCTTTTTTGAAATTGCAAAACCAGTTCTTCTTATACATGCAGTTAGGAAAAGGTTAACTTGTTAAAATACTTTTTTGGAACTCTAATTCTGCATGCGAAGCAAAAACAGGCCTAAGAAAAAACCTAAAGTTAACTTTTATCATGTCCTTGGGATACACAGCCCACTCTATCTAGCACTCCAACCATAAAAAAAAAATTGGTGAAAAAAAAAAAAAGATAATTTAAAACGGAAAATATATTTCAAGCGGAAAACTATGCCTATCTATGTATGTCTCAATGTATGTCTTTGTTTTTGGACAATATGAAGTTAATGAGCTCTATTTAAATTTAGGTTCAAGTGAACTGAAAAATATTCAATATTAAATATAATGTTTATCTAAATATAAATATAATTAAATATATGATTTAAGTATAATTGTTTGCTAATATAATTAAGACATGTCTTAAATCATCAACATTATGTAATATGTTTATTATGCCTAGGTTTAAGGTAAACTATTGGACTTCCCTGGTGGCACAGATGGTAAATTGTCTGTCTACAATGCGAGAGACCTGGGTTCTATCCCTGGGTTGGGAAGATTCCCTGGAGAAGGAAATGGCAACCCACTCCAGAACTCTTGCCTTGAAAATCCCATGGACGGAGGACCTTGGTGCAGGCTACTGTCCATGGGGTCGCAAAGAGTCGGACATGACTGAGCGAATTCACTAAGGTAAACTAAATTTGTCAACAAAAAGGTAACACTTTATCAGTTCAGTTCAGTCGCTCAGTCGTGTCTGACTCTTTGTGACCCCATGAATCACAGCACACCAGGCCTCCCTGTCCATCACCAACTCCCGGAGTTCACTCAAACTCATGTCCATTGAGTCGGTGATGCCATCCAGCCATCTCATCCTTTGTTGTCCCCTTCTCCTCCTGCCCTCAGTCCCTCCCAGCATCAGGGTCTTTTCCAATGAGTCAACTCTTCACATGAGGTGGCCAAAGTACTGGAGTTTCAGTGTCAGCATCAGTCCTTCCAATGAACACCCAGGACTGATCTCCTTTAGGATGGACTGGTTGGATCTCCTTGCAGTCCAAGGGACTCTAAAGAGTCTTCCCCAATACCACAGTTCAAAAGCATCAATGTTTTGGTGCTCAGCTTTTTTCACAGTCCAACTCATATCCATACATGACCACTAGAAAAACCATAGCCTTGACTACATGGACCTTTGTTGGCAAAGTGATATCTCTGCTTTTCAGTATATTATCTAGGTTGGTCATAACTTTCCTTCCAAGGAGTAAGCATCTTTTAATTTCATGGCTGCAGTCCCATCTGCAGTGATTTTGAAGCCCCAAAAAATAAAGTCAGCCACTGTTTCCCCATTGATTTGAAGTGATGGGACCAGATGCCATGATCTTAGTTTTCTGAATGTTCAGCTTTAAGCCAACTTTTTCATCCTCCTCTTTCACTTTCATCAAGAGGCTTTTTAGTTCCTCTTCACTTTTTGGCATAAGGGTGGTGTCATCTGCATATCTGAGGTTATTGATGTTTAATCCATGCCGTGTGGGGCCACCCAAGACAGGAGGGTCATGGTGGAGAGGTCTGACAGAATGTGTTCCACTGGAGAAGGGAATGACAAACCACTTCAGTTTTCTTGCCTTGAGAACCCCATGAACAGTATGAAAAAGCAAAATGATAGGATAGTGAAAGTGGAACTCCCTGGGTCAGTAGGTGCCCAATATGCTACTGGAGATCAATGGAGAAATAACTCCAGAAAGAATGAAGGGATGGAGCCAAAGCAAACACAATACCCAGTTGTGGATGTGACTGGTGATAGAAGCAAGGTCCGATTCTGTAAAGAGCAATATTGCATAGGAACCTGGAATGTCAAGTCCATGAATCAAGGCAAATTGGAAGTGGTCAAACAGGAGATGGCAAGAGTGAAGGTCAACATTCTAGGAATCAGCGAACTAAAACGGACTGGAATGGGTGAATTTAACTCAGTTGATCATTATATCTACTACTGTGGGCAGGAATCCCTTAGAAGAAATGGAGTAGCCATCATAGTCAACAAGAGAGTCCGAAATGCAGTACTTGGATGCAATCTCAAAAACGACAGAATGATCTCTATTCATTTCCAAGGCAAACTCTCTCTCTCTCCCTCCCTCCCTCTCTCTCTCTCTCTCTCTATATATATATATATATGTATAAATGAGATGAAATCTTTTAGATAAATTCTATTAAAATAATTATATTTTTAATGGAATAATCTATCATTATAATCTAAAATAATCTCTTAAAATTGGAGTAACTTAAATTTCTAGAGTTGTACTAAACTAAATAATAAAAGTTTGTTAAATAACTGGTCATTTCCAAATGAAATAAGATTTTAAAACATTAATTACTGAACATTAACTTCCTCTTACAAAAAGTTTTTCTTACAGAAAAACTAAAGAGATTTTACACTATTAATAAATATATATATAAATATATATTTATATAAAAATAAATATATATCATAATATAATAAATATATTCACCAATCTATAAAATAATAATATACAAGACACTTCATAATTGCTAAAGAAAAATAAGATGTATACTTTTAATACAAAGATATAAGAAATGGCAAGTAAAATAATGAATACAAAAATATAAAAAAGGTCTATGACAAATGAAAAAAAAATTATGACAAATGGATTTAACTCATTACTCTGAACTTTCTTCCTCTTCTTTCTTACATGTTTTGATCAATACAAATTCTTCTTTTATATGGGCCATGCCTCTCCAACGTGAAACTACACGACATGTTATAACCTACCTATCAACTTACTTTGTAATAATGAGAACACCTAATTCTATAAAAACAGACACTGGCCCTACTTATATTTCTAAACAAATTCAAACAATTTTTACTTTCATTCTCTATTAAACAGATTACAGACATTCCTTATAATCCACAAACACAAGATATAATTAAACAAACACATTACACACTGTAACTGCCAATAAAAAATTAGATAAGAGGATATACACAGGAATATTTTATCTTCCTTGTCCAGAACATACTTTACTAGATTCTAATGCAATATAATCTTTAAGTTTATAAATATTATTAATATAGCTTTATTTCTGTTTCCAATCGGTAGGATTCTTAAAACAAAATAACGTCAACTTCAATGCCTGTTTCACAATACAAAACAAAAACAACATAAAAAGGACACTATTTGTCGAATAAGTTATTTGTTCCTCAGCATATCAAAAGTGTAAAATATTCACCTTCTTTTCAGGTCTGTCTTGAAAGTATAATCATCTTCCTTGACACACTGAACAGAGAAATTCAACAGCTGCCAGGCTGCATTTCTTTTCCAAGGACAAGGTCAAATATATTTGGATATGAGCAACATTTCATTTGTCAAGTTGTTCTGCATCAGCTTTTCAATAATTTCACTTAGGAAAAAATATTTGAATGTTTGCTCCTAAGCCTTTGCCCCAAATCACACAAACCACTTAAAACACAGTCAGATCCCATTTCTTTTTATATCAGGAAAAATGTGTATACTGAATGAAGATAAAACCCATTAATTCAAAACCACAGCCAAATACCAGTCCCAAACAGATTTCAATAAATTTTTTTTTTCTTTTGGACTGAAATATTTCCTAAGAATGTTTTCATCATTATCGCTTTTCTTTCTTTCTATAACTATTGTTAATATAGCTTTATTTGTTTTAAATTTTTTAAACTTACTGCAAGGAGATATTTTGATTACAGCAGAAAAACATTTTGAAACCTTAAAGGACACCTCCCTTACTTTGACTATTTGATATCAAGATGGATTAACTAATCAATGGAAATCTAAGAAACTAATCTTACAGGGAAAGGGCTATACTTCTAATTCTCCAGATGGATCCAATGAACTCATATGACTTCCTCTTCAGAAAATTCAAACTAAGGGGGACCCCAACATTCAAACTATAGATGAAACAGCAAAAACCCCAGGAAGAAGAAATTCCAATACAAGCCATGGCAGCCTTAAAATATGTATGGCAAAACCAATACAATATTGTAAAGTTAAAAAATAAATAAATAAAAATAAAAGGGGAAAAAAAAGTTCCAAGAAATACCAAGCATGACGTCATCGACCTTATGATCTCCCTAGTTGGGGACAGATAAAAAACCTTACTAATCAAGCTGAAAATCTGATTTATCAACAGGAAATGCCTCAGAATCCTGAAAATATTTTTCTTCGCTATGCTTGTTTTGCTTCCCCCACTCAGGTTGACTTGATTGATCACACTTAATAGGCTTATGTACTTAACCCCCCTTTTTTTATTGTAGGTTATAGAATGGACAGATATAGGACCAATCGTATCCACTAATGACTCAACACATATGTCCCCTCCTTGGAGCTTGGAGGGGCCCTCTGATCCTGAGAAAGAAGGAAGACTAAGTAACATTTCTCTGGGCTATGAAACCCTTCCCTTATGCATGGGTCCAACAAAATTATATATTAATGTTAATCAACAAACATGGGCTTTCATCCTGCCTCCAAAAAGGAACTTCCACACACTGCTTGGATTACTTACTGCCCTTTCTTTGTCCATGAACCATATTTATTCTACTGAAACTTTAGGGAAAGAATTAAGCAAAGAACAAAGAGCACTATGCAAAAGGTTTACTAATAAGAACTTTAAATATATTCCTGTTCATTGGGACAAGTGTCAGGCCAAATCAGAAAAATTAATGTTTATGGCTAATCATACAATTGTTGATTGGGGACCCCATAGTATTATGGTTATCTAACTGCTCAAATGATTCTGAAAGAGATGGGAATACCAGACCACCTGATCTGCCTCTTGAGAAATTTGTATGCAGGTCAGGAAGCAACAGTTAGAACTGGACATGGAACAACAGACTGGTTCCAAATAGGAAAGGGGATATATTGTCACCCTGCTTAATTAAATTATATGCAGAGTACATCATGAGAAACCCTGGACTGGAAGAAACACAAGCTGGAATCAAGATTGCAGGGAGAAATATCAATAACGTCAGATATGCAGATGACACCACCCTTATGGCAGAACGTGAAGAGGAACTAAAAAGCCTCTTGACGAAGGTGAAAGTGGAGAGTGAAAAAGTTGGCTTAAAGCTCAACATTCAGAAAACGAAGATCATGGCACCGGTCCCATCACTTCATGGGAAATAGATGGGGAAACAGTGGAAACAGTGTCAGACTTTATTTTTCTGGGCTCCAAAATCACTACAGATGGTGACTGCAGCCATGAAATTAAAAGACACTTACTCCTTGGCAGGAAAGTTGTGACCAACCTAGATATCATATTCAAAAGCAGAGACATTACTTTGCCAACAAAGGTTCGTCTAGTCAAGGCTATGGTTTTTCCTGTGGTCATGTATGGATGTGAGAGTTGGACTATGAAGAAGGCTGAGCACCAAAGAATTGATGCTTTTGAAGTGTGGTGTTGGAGAAGACTCTTGAGAGTCCCTTGGACTGCAAGGAGATCCAACCAGTCCATTCTGAAGGAGATCAGCCCTGGGATTTCTTTGGAAGGAATGATGCTAAAGCTGAAACTCCAGTACTTTGGCCACCTCATGCGAAGAGTTGACTCATTGGAAAAGACTCTGATGCTGGGAGGGATTTGGGGCAGGAGGAGAAGGGGACGACAGAGGATGAGATGGCTGGATGGCATCACTGACTCGATGGATGTGAGTCTGAGTGAACTCCGGGGGTTGGTGATGGATAGGGAGGCCTGGCATGCTGCAATTCATGGGGTCATAGAGTCAGACACGACTGAACGACTGATCTGGTCTGATGTGATGTGATGTGATTATGTTACTCAAATAACATAGAAGGTTACTAATACTACAATGGAACATTACCATGACAGAAGACTTCTTGGGTGACTCGATGGTGGAATGGCCCCCCCTCATCCTCGAATCATCCTTGATAAACAGATTGGGCCTAAACAATGAGACATCTGGAAACTTGCTGCAAGCATCGAGGAACTTAGGACTTGGACTGGACATTTCACAGGGACCAATGGTAGTCATAGAAACTATTTCTTTCATTATAATCAATCATATTTTATACAAGCCTATGTTCCACTTCCTTTTGTTGTAGCTATAGGAAATTTACAATTCAATAGGACTTTACTTTCTATAACTTGCATAAATTGTAAATTATGTACTTGTCTTCTCTATTTCTTTGAGAAATGACTCCCTTTTGATTCTTTGATCTCAACATAATCTGTGGTTAAAAATAAACCTCCAGCAGTCCTGGGAAGAAGGTCCCATGGCTGGAATTGCTTCCTGGTTACTTACTAAATTGCTCTGACGATCTAAACGATTCTTTGGATGGCTGATTTTTGGCATTTTGGGATTAATAGCTATTTGCACCACTGCTGCTATCACTGGTGTTGTTTTACAAACCTCAATTCAAACACAAAATTTTATTCAAAATTGGACTAAAGATGCCCATACTCTGCAGGCCACTAAGGCTCAGATAGGTGAGGATATTCAAGATGAAATACAGGAATTAAAAACAGCCATCAAATGGGTTGGAGATCGATTAATAGATATATAAAACTAAGTGATGCTAAAATGTGATTGGAATTCTACTCAATTTTGTGTTACTCCTGTTCGTTTCAATAGTGCCTACAACTGGGAACAAATCAAATTACATTTACAAAACATACATGATAATGCCTCTCTAAATGTACAATTATCACAAAAAACTTTTTTGAAACCTTTTCTGAAAAATTTGTCCTCTTCCACTAATTTGAAAACTTTAGGAGAACAATTATCTGGGCTAGACCCACGCAGATGGTCTCAAAGCGTTACTCACAACATTGGGTCTGGAACTGTAATTTTGGTCTTTACAATTATATTTATCATCTACCGTTGCCTTCATGCAAATATTGTGAAAACTAAATAGATTCTAATGGTCAGAACTCTTTTTACAAATATTATAAATAAATAAGGGGGAATTGCTGGGAAGTGTTTAACAGGAGGATTCCTACATGCTGTTTCTCACAAGTCCTTTGTTTCTTTTAAAGTGGAGAAGCACGCTGCTCCCAGGAACTGAGGTCATTGTATGAAACAGGCTTGAATCTCCTTTAGTAAATATTCTCTTTATGACAAAATTGCTTAGTCTCGATCCCCTTTCTTGAGATATAGATTGTCTCCTGACCTTGTGACCATTATTAATCCCTTGTTCCCTCGGTAACGGTTGCTGTATGTTTGGTTTTCTGATCTTTATCATTGTCAAAAGAAATTTCTTATACCACAGCCTATATATACTCACAGAAAAATCATTAAAGCACCTTTGCTCCATCAGAGTTTGGGTCCCCGTGCCTGTCTTTCTTTCTTTCTCTCTCTCTCTCTTTCCCTCCCTCCGGCTCTCTCTTTCATTTTATTATCATCGACTCCCGACCGCCAGGTCCTGGTCCATTAAAGGACCCCAGCACCTACATACATTTTAAAATACTAGTAAATATTACATGTGTTAAAGAACCACTTAGTCCTTTAAATAGACATACTATTCATAGTCAACCACTCCCCCTGCTTCTTGGTTACGTTCACAAATAGTGTATTATCTGTTGAGAGAACATCAAGTAAAATACTTTGCAGGGGGAATATGGATGTAATCATTATACAACCTTAGAGCTTGAAAAGTTTTTTGAGATCAATGAGACAAGTGATTTTTAAAGCTTCTTTGTTAAAGGTGTAAAGCTTATTCATAAAATCAAATCTTCCACAAACTTCAGCATATAAAAGCAATAATACCTGAGCCATTTGAGGTGAAACTGGTTATTTATTGAGTAGCTACGGTATGTCAGGTACTATGGTCAACATTTTATTTACAGATGCCACCCCATTTAATTGTACAATGTGCCAAAGAGACAGGCATTATCATTTGAGGAAACTGAAGTTTTGAGTGAATACTCTGCCTCAGTTCATTGCCAATCATTTCCTTATTTGCATGAATGTATGTGTTTTATTGGGCTTCCTAGGTGGCTCAATGGTAAAGAATCTGCCTGCCAATGCAGGAGACATGGGTTTGATCCCTGGGTTGGGAAGATAACCCTGGAGGAGAAAATGGCAACCCATTCCAGTATTCTTGCCTGGAAAATTCCATGGACAGAGGAGCCTGGTGGGGTATAAGCCATAGGGTTGCAAAGAGTTGGACATGACTGAGCATGCACACATGTTGTGTTCTATTACACACTGAACTTATACCTAAGAAAAAACATAAAATACTTTACTATCTGAATCAGAACTAAAGGAAAGCTAATCATACTTCCATGATTTGCAGGAAAATGAGTCCTTTGGAGCTGAATATTTTGAACTTAGAAGAGCCTAGAATTGATAAGGGGAATCAGTCTAAGCAACACCTTGGGAACATCTGGCGATACTACTGCTCATGAAACCAAAGCCAGATTTACTGGTTTCTGTGTATGAATGCACCCAGCTCATCATTCCTGCAGGCTATAACTTCTTTGAGTCATGAATACCTTAAGGAGACCAAAAGTATAGGATCTGAAATACCCATGTAACAGACCAGGTAGAGAATTGCACTGATTATTTGTCAATGTTGATTTTCTGCACTGCCAGCTTTTGTCTCTTGAGATTTCAAAATAATGTCACCATTTGAATAGTTTGAGGAAAAACCTTTCACAACTTGAACTTCATTCCCCTTCAGTATGGCACAAAGTGGTGTCAAGAGAAAAAAAGCTACAGAATACGTTCATTCAAAAGGACACTCCTTGTTGCAGCAAGGATTATAGTCAAGATGATTCATACATGAAGATGATATGACGAGCAGTTTCTCAGTCCTAAATGAATGTCCCTATCCAAACACTGTTGTGACTTAAATTCCACCATTAGAAATTTATTCTTTTGAAAATTATCTTTTTATACTTCTTTGAATTTGTAAGTGAATCTGATACTAATTGGTGATACTATTTATTAGCTTTTCTCCTTATATTTCTACAGGTTAAAAGAGGCAAACTCTATACAAAAAGGGAAGGTTAGTTATAACAAAAATACACCACCTTTATTAAAAATTTAGGTTTAGCTGATTTTGTATCTTAAGCTGATTCATTTCTCTCATATTCATAAGTTATTTATACTCTATCCATCTTCTTTTTTGTACAAGTAAAGTTGAGATGAATAGATCTTCCCTTTCACATCTTAAAAGAGTTTAGAAAATCAATATGAACACAAAAGTAGAACTATAATAATTTTCTAAATTCAACTCTTTTCTTGACAAAATATTTTACTATCTTTCAAAAAGCATCAAGTGAACCAGTATTTATGTAAAACAAAACAACTAAAAAATTAAACTGTGGCCAAATCAAAGTGTTATTGAATAGAATCAATTCATACACTAACAGATTACCCTAAATTCAGAACACTTATGAAATTTAATGTCCTGAGCATAAACATTTCAGTGACTAAAAATACTTTTCAGTTGTCTTTTCCCTCTTCATCCAGTTTAGTGATTAAGAGTTTGATTATGTTAAAACCCACAAGCTAATGAAAAATTATCTATAAAAGAGCCAAAGTTTAAGATCTTTAACTAGTGTAGTTTTAAAAGATTATTTCCTGATTTTTCTAAAGTGTATACTTAAAAAAAGATGATTTAAAAATTTAACTTTTTATGATTAGGGAACTAAATTCTGTCATGCATGGAGATTTTGTACATGATTCAGCTCATTCAAAACTTATTTATTTATTTACTTGGCATGCAGTGAAAGAGTAAGCAAAAATTAGGACAAAAATCATAGTCATAGATTCAAGGTTTAGTGGAATGTCTGAATTTATCAGTGTTCTCAGTGATCAGCAATCATTGTCAGTTTTTAATTTCATTAAGTTATTATTAATAAATAATATTTATCTTAGTGTGGAAAATGAAAATTCTATGTAGACAGACTTTCTATGTTCTATCACTTGACCTGGTTTGTTTTAGATATATTAATGCATTACCCATCCCATCTCCTTTATTAGCATATCTTTGTAACAACTATGAAAAATTATTTAAAAATGATCAAAGTTGAAGAGTAGTTTTGCCTGCAGCTTGAAAGATTTGTTTAACAAATGGGAATTATGTAGATTTCAAGTGATTATCAAACTATGAGTCAGTTTTATTTTACCTTCAAGAAGAAAAACAAAAAATAATCGAGGAGTAAGAGAATCAGATAATTGATCAATATAGCAACTGTTATGATAAAATTAGAGATAGAAAAGTGGGTCAAAGTTTTCAGATATTATTTCAGATTAACACATTTCTAAAAGCAGCAAGAAGTAGTACTTTAAACCAACACAAACTCAAATATAAAAACAGTGTTGCAAATAATCTCTTACAAATAAGGCATATAGCTAAAATAATATTACTCAAAACTATAATTTTCATATATAAACCACACTTAAGATATTATGACATTTAATAACTTATATTCAGGAAAAGGTAATATAGGTAATATAATTACCTATAGTGCCCCTACAAAAAATCTTACTTGACAGTTTATTTGTCTTCAAGTTATATGGCAAATTGTATATTGAAATAGCAATACTGACTTTAAACTATTGGCTAAAAAATTCTCAGTAACCTTTGCTAGGCCTCCCAGAAATTCAAGAGATCATTGCCCCAGGGACCCTCTAACTACCCATGCTTGCAGAATGCAGGAACCTGACTTTGTGGCTGCCATAGATGGGATGAGTAATGTCTGCGAACTGCCCTATCCAGAGTTAGATTTGGCTGGCCAAAATTGTTTGCCCAAAGAGGCCTCCAAGGCCTCCTGGCCAAAGTCACTGCCAAAGCCGTCAAAAGTGCCAGAGGCAAGGTTAGATGTGCCTGAAGTTTAGGCTTCCAGACCGAAGAATGCAAACTGACTGGCCACTGCCAAAGCCAGGGCAAGTAACTAAGGCAGGGGACAAAACACCAACACTGAGTTCCTAGCATCCGTTGGATCACAGAAAAAGCAAGAGAATTCCAGAAACACACACACACACACACACATACACCTAGTTCTGCTTTATTGACTATGTCAAAGCGTTTGACTATGTGGATTACAACAAACTGTGGAAAATTCTTAAAAAGATGGGAATACCAGACCACTTTACCTGCCTCCTGAGAAATCCATATGCAGGTCAAGAAGCAACAGTTAGAAATGGACATGGAACAACAAACTGGTTCCAAATTGGGAAAGAAGTACATCAGGGCTGTATATCATCACCCTGCTTATTAAACTTACATGCAGAGTACATTATGAGAAATGCTGGGCTGGATGAAGCACAGGCTGGAATCAAGATTCCCAGGAGAAATATCAATAACCTCAGATATGCAAATGAAACCATCCATATGGCAGAAAGCAAAGAGGAACTGAGGAGCCTTTTGATGAAAGTGAAAGAGGAGAGTGAAAAAGCTGGCTTAAAACTCAACATTCAAAAAATGAAGATTATGGTATCCAGTCCCATCATGTCATGGAAAATAATGGAAACAGTGTCAGACTTTATTTTCTTGGGCTCCAAAATATCTGCAGTTGCTGACTTCAGCCATGAAATTAAAAAACATTTGCTCCTTGGAAGAAAAGCTATGACAAACCTAGACAGCATATTAAACAGCAGAGACATTACTTTGCCAACAAAGGTCCATCTATTCAATGCTGTGGTTTTCCCAATAATCATGTATGGATGTGAGAGTTGGACCATAAAGAAAGGTGAATGCCGAAGAATTGATGCCTTTGAACTGTGATGTTGGAGAAGACTCTTGAGAGTCCCTTGGACTGCAAGGAGATCATACTCATCGATCCTAAACGAAGTCAGTCCTGAATATTCATTGGAAGGACTGATGCTGAAGCTGAAGGTACAATACTTTGGTTACCTGATACGAAGAACTGACTCATTGGAAAAGACCATGATGCTGGGAAAAATTGAAGACAGGAAGAGAAGGAAATGACGAAGGATGAGATGGTTTGATGGCATCACCAACTCAATGGACATGAGTTTGAGCAGGCTCCGGGTGTTGGTGATGGACAGGGAAGCCTGGCTTGCTGCAGTCCATGGGGTCACAACAAGTCGGACATGATTGAGCAACTGAACTGAACAGAAGTGAGGTCCCAACCCCAGAGGTATCAGCTGCCATCAAGCCATGAGCAGATACAGGTTACTAACAACCTGTACCCTGGGAACATATGCATCTTGGCTCTGCCAAGGGACACAAGACCTGGAGCAAATCCCCTGAGAGAGTGTATGATCCCCACCTCAGACTGCAACAGTTTCCTGCAGGCCTTGGCCACAGGAGGCACTCCCCACACACCCCATTTGTGGATTCCAAAACCCTCCCTCCTTGACCCTATTGAGCAAGTGTACCCTAATAAGCCACCACTTTTGCCGCTTGATGTCTAGGCAGTGAGCAGACACTGGAGGATGTCCTACATCAGATGTGGGCCCCAAAACAAAGTGGAACACCAGGAACTGTGTCAGCAAAGAAGAGGAAGGGAATATACTCCTGCAGCCACAGGTGCAGTAGATTAAATCTCCACAATTAACCTGAGACTGTGACCTCTAAGGGAAATTATGGACTAGGGGAGAAGTCTAAGCTAGGGCAAGGTCAGACGTGAGTCTGAGCTGACCCCCCTGCACCCACAACAGGTTCAGAAATCTTCCAAGAAATGGTGCCGGACTTCCTGATTTGGCAGATTGGCTGGTGCTCACTTTGTGGAGAGGAAAATGGAGGAATCAAGAGGACGTTCTTCTTAATATTACTCTCTCTATATATATATATTTTTTTTCATTTTTGTTTTCCTATTTATTGTATTCTTCTAATGTTGTTCTTTCTTTATGATTCCTATGTTTTAAATTTATTTTAAATTATTTTCCTTTCTTAAATTATTTTACTTTTAAATCAATTCTTTTTTATTTTTTATTAATTTTACAGTACTTTTTAGTTATATTGCATTTTCCCCACCTTCTTGATATTGTAGTTTTACTCATTTTTAGTATTCATTTTCGCTTATGGGTTTGTTTATTGGCTTGATAGCTCTTTTCTTTTTTAGATTTCTGTTTTTTTTTCCCTTTCTTTCTCTTTTTCTCTCTCCTTTTATTTTTTTAAATATGTGAGTTTCTGTTGAGTGTTGCTATCAACATTTGTCTTGGGCTTTTGTAGTCTGTGCTGCATGGCCTGTGAAGTTTTGGTGTTGTAGTCAGAGATCGGGCCTGAACCTCCGAGGTGGGAGAACTTCATCCAGGACTTTGGACCACAGAGAGCTCCCGACCTCATGGAACATTAATCAGTGAGGGTTGTCCCAAAAGCTTCCATCTCAACACTAAGGCCAGATAGCACCCAAAGTCAAGCAAGATTCACTGCTGGATGCCTCATGCCAAACCTTCAGCAAAATAGGAACACAACCCTGCCCATTAGTAGACAGGCTGCCCCAACCAATACCAAGTCCATAGACACCCCAAATCACACTACTGGACTTGGCAGTACCCTCCAGATTGACAAGATCCAGCTCCATCAACCAAGACACAAGCACAAGTCCCCCCAAACAGGAAACCTTAAAAAGGCACTGGTCCAACCCCAACTATAGGGGACAGATTCAACAAATAAGAGGAACTATAACCTTCCAGCATGTCAAAAGGAGACCCAAAAAACAGTAAATTAAACAAAATGAAAAGACATAGAAACATGATGTAGATGAAGGAACATGATTTAAAAAAAAAAAAAAAAACTACAAGAGCAAAGAAATGAAGAAGAAATAGGCAGTCTACCAGAAAAACAATTCAGAGTAATGATAATAAAGAAAGATAAAGATGATCCAAAATCTTGGAAATAAAATAAAATTGAAATAAAATGGATGAATAAGCTGGAGGCACAGATTGAGAAGATACAACAAATGTTTAACAAGGACCCTGAAGAAATAAAGAATACACAATTTGCAATTAACAACACAACTGAGATTTAAAATACACTAGAGGGAACTGATAGCAGAATGACTGAGGCAGAAGAATGGGTAAGTGAACTGGAAGATAGAAATGGTGGAAATAACTGAAGCACAGCAGAATAAAGAAAAAATGAATGAAAATAAATGAGGACAGTCTCAGAGACCTCTGGGACATTAAGTGCACCAACATTCAAATCGTAGGGGTCCCAGAATAAGAAGAGAAAGAGAAAGGGTAATGGAAAATACTTGAGATTTAGTCAAAAACTTCCCTAACATGGGAAAGGAAATAGCCATCCAAGTCTAGGAAGCCCAGAGAGTCCCATACAGGATAAATGAAATCACAAACAGAATCACACCAAGACACATATTAATAAAATTAAAGAAAATTAAATACAAATAAAAAATATTAAAAGCAGCAAGTGAAAAGCAACAAGTAACATAAAAGGGTATCTTCATGAGGTTCAAAGCTGATATTTCAACAGAAAGTCTGCAGGCCAGAAGGGAGTGGCAGGATATATTAATACTTAAAACCTACAACCAAGTAGGGATAAACCTACAACCAAGATTATCTTATTCAGCAAGGATCTCATTCAGATTCCAGGGAGAAATCAAAAGCTTTATACACAAGCAAAAGTTAAGAGAATTCAACACCATCAAATCAGCTTTAAAACAAGGGCTGAGGGAACTTCTCTAGACCGGAAACACAAGAGAAATAAAAGACCTATAAAAACAAACTCAAAACAATAAATTAAATGGCAATATGATAATACTTATCAACAATTACCTTAAATGTAAATAGATTAAACGTTCCAATCAAAAAACACAGATTGGCTGAGGCTGAATGAATACCAAAAAAAAAAAAAAAAAGGCCCATATACATGCTATATACAAGAGATGCACTTCAGATTTAGGGATACGCACATACGGAAAATCAGATGCTGGAAATGATATCCCATGTGAAAGGAAATCAAAAGAAAGCAGAAGTAGCAATAATCATATCAGATAAAATATACTTTAAAGACCATTACAAGAGACAAGGAAGGATATTACATAATGATCAAGGGATCAATACAAGAAGATAAAAACAATTATAAATGTATATGCACCCCAAATAGGAGCATCTCAGTACATAAGGCAAATGCTGAAAACTATTAAATGGGAAATTGACATTAACACAATAATAGTGGGAGACTTTAACACTCCACTCACAAGAATGGAAGCTGGAATCAAGATTGCTGGGAAAAATATCCATAACCTCAGATATACAGATAATACCACCCTAATGGGAGAAAGTTAAGAGGAACTAAAGAGCTTGTTGATGAAGGTGAAAGAGGAGAGTGAAGACACTCCTAAAACTCAACATTAAATAAACAAAGATCATGGCATCTGGTGCCATGACTTCATCGAAAATAGATGGGGGAACAATGGAAACAGTGATAGACTTTATTTTCTTGGGCTTCAAATCCGCCATGGACAGTGACTGCAGCCATCAAATTAAAGGATGCTTGTTCCTTGGAAGGAAAGCTATGACAAACCTAGACAGCATATTAAAAATCAGAGATGTCACTTTGAGACAAAGGTCCATCTAGTCAACTCTATTGTTTTTTCCAGTAGTCATGTATGAATTTGAGATTTTGACCATAGAGAAGGCTGAGAACTGAAGAATCGATGCTTTTGGACTGTGGTGCTGGAGAAGACTCTTGAGAGTCCCTTGGACAGCAAGGAGATCAAATCAGTCAATCCTAAAGGAAATCAACCCTGAATATTTCATGGAAAGATTGATGCTGAAGCTCCAATACTTTGGCCACCTGACAGGAAGAGCCAACATTGGAAAAGAACCTGATGCTGGGAAAGATTGAGGGCATGAGAAGAGGGAAACAAAGGATGAGATAGTTGGGTGTCATCATCAACTCAATGGACGTAAGTATGAGTGAACTCATGAGATAGAGAGAGAGTGAATGACAAGGAAGCCTCACATGTTGCAGTCCATGGCATCACAAAGAGTTGGACATGACTGAGCAACTGAATAATAACAACAATGCACCAAAGGAAAGATCATCCAGCCAGAAAATTAATAGGAAAACACAAGCTTTAAGTGATACCTTTGACCAGTTGGACCTAACTGATATCTACAGGGCATTTCACTGAAAAACAGTGGATTTCAGTTGATTTTCAAATGCATACAGAACATTCTCCAGGATAAATCATATCCTGTGTCACAATTCAAGCCTTGGTAAATTAAAAAAAAATTAAAATCATTTTAAGCATATTTTCTGACCATAACACTATAAGATTAAATATCAACTACAGGAAAAAAAAAAAATAACTGTAGAAACACAAACACTGGAGGCTAAACGACATGCCTCTGAATAACCAAGAGGTCACTGAAGACATAAAAAAATACCCAGAAACAAATGATAATGAAAACATGACAACTCAAAACCTATGGGATGCAATAAAAGCAGGAGTAAGAAGATAGCTTATAGCAATACAAGCCTATCTCAAGAAACAATAGAAACATCATATAAACAACCTAATCTCACACCTAAAGGAACTAGAAAAAAAGAACAGAAAAACTCCAAAGTTCGTATAAGGATAAACATTATAAATATCAGAACAGAAATAAATGAAAAATACATAAAGGAGACAAAGTCAATGGGATCTTCCCAACCCAGGGATCAAATCCAAGTCTCCTGCATTGCAGGCAGATTTTTTACTAGCTGAGGCACAAGGGAAGCCTGAGAATGCTGGAGTGGGTAGTCTATCCCTTCTCCAGCAGATCTTCCCAATGCATGAATCAAACCAGGGTCTTCTGCATTGCAGGTGGATTCTTTACCAACTGAAGCCCAATAAAACTAAAAACTGGTTATTTGAGAATAGAAAAAAAAATTGACAAACCATTAGCCACACACATCAAGAACGAAAAAAGGAGAAGACCCAAATTTCTGTGATTAGAAATCGAAAAGGAGAAGTTTCAATAAGCAATGTAGAAATGGATAGGATCATAAAAGACTACTATGAAGAACTATATTATAAAGTGGACGACCTGGAAGAAATGGACAAAGTTTTGGAAAGGTATAACTTTCCAAGACTGAACAAGTAAGAACTAGAAAATATGAACAGACCAATCACAAGCACAAAATTTGAAATGGTAATTGAAAATCTTCCAACGAACAAAAGCCCTGAGCCAGGTGGCTTCACAGAGGAATTCTACCAAGAGGTTAAAAAAGAGCTACCACTTATCCTGCTCAAAGTCTTCCAGAAAATTGCAGAGGAAGGAAAACTCCCAAATTCAAACTACTATGCCACCATCAGCCTGACACCAAAACCAGACAAAGATATCACTAAAAGAAATTATACGCCAAAATCACTTATGAACATTGATGCAAAAATCCTCAACAGAATTCTAGCACACAGAATTTAACAACACATAAAAAGGATCCTACATCAAGATCAAGTGGGCTTCATGCCAAGGATGCAATGATTCAATATTCACAAATAAATCACTGTGATAGACCATATTAACAAAGTGAAAGATAAAAACCATATGATCACCTCAATAAATGCAGAGAAAGATCTTTATAAAATTCAATACCCATTTATGATAGTCTCTAGAAAGTATGCATAGAAAAATATACCTCAACGTAATAAAAGCTGTATATGACATGCCTACAGCAAACATCATTCTCAACAGAGAAAAATTAAAGTCATTTCCTCTAAGACCAGGAACAAGAAAATGGTGCCCACTCTCACCACTATTATTCAGCATAATTTTGGAAGTGCTATCCACAGCAATCAGAGAAGTTAAAGAAATAAAAAGGAATCCAGATTGGAAAAGAAGAAATATACTTCTCACTGTTTGTAGATGACATGATTCTTTACATAGAAAACTCTAAAGATGCCACCAGAAAATTAATAGAGCTAATCAACAAATATAGTAATGTTACAGGATATAAAATGAATACACAGAAGTCCTTTGCATTCCTATACTAACAAGCAGAAAGAGAAATTAAGGATACAATCCCATTCACCATTGCAACAAAAAGAAAAAAGTACCTAGGAATAAACTTACCTAGAAAGATCTAAAGATCTGTATGCAGAGACCTATAAGACACTGATGAAAGAAATATAAAATGATACAAACAGATGGAGAGATACACCATCTTCTTGGATTAGAAGAATCAATATTGTGTAAATGACTATACTACCCAAAGCAATCTACAGATTCAATGCAATCCTTATCAAACTACCATTGGTATTTTTCACAGAGTTAGAGTCAAAACATTTCACAATTTGTGTGGAAACACAAAAGACCCCAAATAGCCAAAGAAATCTTGAGAAAGAAGAATGGGGATGGAGGAATCAATCTTCCTGACTTCAGAGTATACTACAAATCTACAGTCATCAAGACAGTATGGTACTGGCACAAAAACAGAAATATAGACTAATGGAACAAGAAAGAAAGCCCAGAGATAAACCCACACACCTATGGGCATCTTATCTGTCAAAGGAAGTAAGAATATACAATGGAGAAAAGATAACTTCTTCAATAAATGGTGCTGTGAAAACTGGACAACTGCATGCAAAAGAATGAAACTAGGACAATCCCTAACACCAGACAGTTCAGTTCAGTTCAGTCACTCAGTCGTGTCCAACTCTGAACAACCCCATGGACCATAGCACTCCAGGCTTCCCTGTCCATCACCAACTCCCAGAGTCTACTCAAACTCATCTCCATTAAGTTAATAATGACATCCAACTATTTCATCCTCTGTCATCACCTTCTCCTCCTGCCTTCAATCTTTCCCAGCATCAGGGTCTTTTCAAATGAGTCAGCTCTTCACATCAGGTGGCCAAAGTATTGGAGTTTCAGCTTCAACGTCAGTCCTTCCAATGAACACTCAGGACTAATCTTTAGGATGGACTGGTTGGATCTCCTTGCAGTCCAAGGGATCTCAAGAGTCTTCTCCAACACCACAATTCAAAGCATCAAATCTTCTGCACTCAGTTTTCTTTATAGTCCAACTCTCACATCCATACATGACTACTGGAAAAACCATAGCCTTGATGATATGGACATTTGTTGGTAACATAATGTCTCCATACATAAAAATAAACTCAAAATGGGCTAAAAACTTAAATATAAGGACAGAAACTATACAACTCTTAGAGGAAAAGATAGGCAATACATTCTTTGACATAAATCACAGCAATATCCTCTTTGACCTGCCTCCTAGAGTAATGGATTCAAAAAGAAAAATGAACAAATGGGACCTAATTAAACTTAAAATCTTTTGCATAGCAAAGGAAACAATAAACAATATTAAAAGATAACTCTCAAAATGGGAGAAAATAATTGCAAACTAGACGACTGACAAAGGAGTAATCTCCAAAATATATATAAAAGTTTCTCAACAGTTCATACAGTTTGATATCAGAAAAACAAATAGTCCAAAAAAAAATGGACAGAAGTCCTAAACAGATATTTCCCCAAAGAAGATATACAGATGGCCAGTAAACAGATGAAAAGATGCACAGTGTCACTAATTATTAGTGTAATGCAAATCAGGACTACAATGAGGTATCACCCCACACCAGTCAAAATGGACATTCTTAAAAATTCTATATGCAATAAGTGCTAGAGAAGATGTGGAGAAAACGGAATGCTCGTGCACTGTTGGTGGGAATGTAAATTGATATTACCACTATGGAGAGTATTATGGAGATTCCTTAGGAAACTAGTAATAAAATGCCCATATGACCCAACAAGCCCACTACTGGGCATTTACCTTGAGAAAACCATAATTGAAAAAGACGTATGTACCCCAATGTTCATAGCAGCACTGTTTATAATGGCTAGGACATGGAAGCAACTTAGATTTCCATTGACAGATGATTGGATAAATATAATGTTGTCCATATTTACAATGTAATATTACTCATCCATAAAAAAGAAAGAATTTGAGTGTGTTCTAGTGAGTTGGATGAACCTAGAGTCTGTTATACAGAGTGAACTACATCAGAAAGATAAAAACAATTATCATATATTAAAGCATTTATATGGAATCTAGAAAAATGGTATTTATGAGCTTATTTGCAGGGAAAGAATGGAGACTCAGAGAGAATGAACTTGTGGACACAGTGGTGTAAGGAGAGAGTGGGACAAATGGAGAAAATGGAATTAATGTATATACACTGCTGTTGCTGCTGCTAAGTCACTTCAGTCATGTCTGACTCTGTGCAACCCCATAGATGGCAGCCTACCAGGCTCCCCCGTCCCTGGGATTCTCCAGGCAAGAACACTGGAGTGGGTTGCCATTTCCTTCTCCAATGCATGGAAATGAAAAGTGAAAGTGAAGTCGCTCGGTCGTGTCCAACTCCTAGCGATCCCATGGACTGCAGCCTACCAGGCTCCTCTGTCCATGGGATTTGCCAGGCAAGAGTACTGGAGTGGGTTGCCACTGCCTTCTCCAATATATATACACTGCTGCTGCTGCTGCTAAGTCTCTTCAGTCGTGTCCGACTCTGTGCGACCCCATAGACGGCAGCCCACCAGGCTCCCCCCGTCCCTGGGATTCTCCAGGCAAGAACGCTGGAGTGGGTTGCCATTTCCTTCTCCAATGCATGAAAGTGAAAAGTGAAAGTGAAGTCACTCAGTCATGTCCAACTCTTAGCGACCCCATGGACTGCAGCCCACCAGGCTCCTCCGCCCATGGGATTTTCCAGGCAAGAGTACTGGAGTGGGGTGCCATTGCCTTCTCCGATATATACGCTACTGTTGAGTTAAATAGCTGATGAGAAGTTGCCATATAACACACAGAACCCAGCCTGGCAGTCTGAGATGACCTAGAGGGGTCAGATGGGTGGAGGGAACCTGCTCAAGGTGGAGGGATGTATATATATATATATACACACACACACACACATATACACACGCACACATATATACACATATGTATATAATATAATTATGTCTGATTTGTGTTTTTATATGGCAGTAATCAACACAACATTGTAAAAAGCATTTCCCTTAATTAAAAAAAATAAAATTCTCAGTAACCTTGGATAAGAGGGAGAGATTTCACTGATCCTCAAAGGAAAAAAAAGCAAGAGAATCATTTTTAAATGTAAATGTGTTAATTTAGCTGTTTATAAATGGCAAAGTCTATATTTCTAATAATTACCATGGAAAACGTATGTACCATATATAATTTATTAGAGTATAACATACTGCTAAAAATTAATGTGATTTATTATTTTTGAAAATATGGAAACTTAAGTAGAATAAAAGTTGGTTAAACCTAATGTTATTTACCAGTACATACCAAATGTCACTTCTGAACCCTGAAGTGGTTTGGTAATTTGTAGATGAGTTGTCAAAAAAATGTACTGGCCTCTTAATAACTGACATTTTGGTGATTGATTTTAGTTTTTGATCTTGTATGATTGCAATAGTGAGAAATATCTGATAACTCAATGTTATTAAATGCTGAATCAGGGTGCCACATTGATAAGCCAATAGATTACAGAGGATACAGGCCTCATGCAGAACAAAAAATATTTGTTTCCTATATTTTATAACTTTGCAATTGGGTTTGAAATCAAAGTGGTACAGAAGTTTCACCTTTTAATATTTACTTTAAGTAAGGATCTCAGCTACCTTGGGAAATTTGTCTTTTAGACAGTAAGAGAATATTGTCTAATGTGCTAGAAATTTTTACCATGTCTAGTTCTTATTGTTATCTCTACAAGATTTATAGAATTCTAAAAAAATGCTTAGAGTGAAATATGAGTTTTAAAACAAGACTTGCTTTATGGTGGTCAGTTTTAATTAATGTTCAAATGCGTATTTTCTGTTTGTTGCAATGTTTTATGTAAGTGCAATAAATCAAGCTTATTTTGTTTTTCAAATCTATTTTTTCCAGTTCTTAAAGAGACCTGCATCAACTCTCTCACTTCATTTAACATGAGGTATTGCTATTGAGTGTGATGGGTAGCAGGATGTGCCACCCTAAGATATGCCACTTAGGCTTGTGGACCTGAAGGCAGTAAACTCAAGAAGATATATATATATATATATATATATATATATATATATATATATATATATGTATTATACATATGCTTAACAGCCAGGAACCTATCAGGGTATAGGGAAAATTATTTTTCCTCTCCTGTAGGGGCATATAAGTTTACAAGTGTAACTTCTTGATGCTTTTTACGCTTCCTTCCCCCCTTTTTATTTTTGCTGTAGTAATCTGTCCTATCTTTGCAAATACCTTGTCTTCCTTCATTGATTGATACTATTAAATTACCTCAGCTTATTGTGGTTAGTATTGACCAAAGCATAGCTTCTTTTATCCTTCTACTTTCCCATTTATTATGCCCTTACATTTTAAATACAACTGAGAGGTTTTTTTTTTTTTTTTTAAGATGTATTTATTTATTGGCTGTGGTGAGTCTTTGTTGCTGCATGTGGTCTTTCTCTATATGTGGCGAGTGGGGCCTATTCTTTGCTGGCATCTCCAGGCTTCTCATTGTGGTGTTTTCTCTCTTGTTACAGAGAACAGGCTCTAGGCACATGGGCTTCAGTAAAAGCAGCACAGTATGTGGTGGGCTCAGTAGTTTGCCTCATGGGCTCTAGAGCACAGGTTTCAGTAGTTGTGATGCACAGGCTTAGTGGCCCTGTGGTATGTGGATATTTATTGGATGACAGATTGAACCAGTGTCCCCTGCATTGCAAGGTGGGTTGTTAACCACTAGTGAAGTTCACAACTGAGAATTTTTAAGAACTTCTAGTCATCTCTTTTAGTGAGTTTAGGTCTATGATTGCCTTTATATGGGACTTCTACTATCATCTCACTTTTGCTTTGCATTTGTCCTGCTTTTTCTATGTTCTTTTTGTCCCCCTTTTCCTGTATTTTAAGCACTGGGGTTTATTTGCTAATTTCAGTTTTCACCATGCTAGTTGACAAATTGTACACACTTGAGTTTCCCTGAAAATTTTACTCTGCTGCTTAACAAATTTTCCACCAAGAGTCTTATTTCCCTTTGAACAAAACACGAGCTTTAGAATGCTTTTAAAAATACTTATTCTTGTCTTAATTTACGTATTTTATTTTGGTGTTTTAGCTTTCTGTTGCCTCAGTAACATTGGAGATGTCCCTTAATTCCATTTTACTCAGAATATGGAAATTTTGTTGCAAAGTAATTTACACTGGTGATACTATACAAAAAAAAAAAAAAAAAAAAGTATTGAGGAAACTTCAGTCAGTTCAGTCACTCAGTCGTGTCAGACTCTTTGTGACCCCATGAACTGCAGCATGCCAGGCCTCCCTGTCCATCACCAACTCCCGGAGTTCACCCAAATTCATGTCCATCGAGTCAGTGATGCCATCCAGCCATCTCATTCTCTGTCGTTCCCTTCTCCTCCTGCCCTCAATCACTCCCAGCATCAGAATCTTTTCCAATGAGCCAACTGTTTGCATGAGGTGGCCAAAGTATTGGAGTTTCAGCTTTAGCGTCATTCCTTACAAAGAACACCAGGGCTGCTCTCCTTTAGAATGGACTGGTTGGAATTGAGGAAACTTAGGATTTAGTAATTCAAGTCATCTTTGTTGGGGGCCAGAGTGAGGTACTCCGCCCATGGCAAAGGTCATGAGGAAGGAGGCTCGACATACGCAAAGGTGGGATCGAGCCTCAGGAGTCCCCCTGGAAATCCCCGAGCGTCTACCCCCATAACCAGAGCCTGCCTACTTTACTACTTTGTGCTTTTACCTACACCTCTGACTTTACGGGGGGCTGTCCCCCACCACCTCTTTTGGAGAAGGAGTTAACCTAGAGCTCCAGTCAATAAAAACTCTTGGGTGTGACAAGAGTGTTTTAACCTACAAACTCCTCTGAAGGTTCTCTAGCCTGCCTGACAGGCTCGTCGGGTCACATGTGATTGCTCACAGCCTCCCAACTGTGAGAGGCACGAGATGCTTTAAACCTTCTAAAAACAGGTTCCTTAGAAAAGTTAGAAAACTATTAGTATAAGTATAATGGGCTGATTAGAAATTGTATTGGCGAAGGGTTTTTCATTTGTTGAGCCAATGTTTGTTGCTAAGTCTCCACATCCCCTGCCCTTACACACATTAATGAATATATAGAAGAAATAAGTATTAACCTTTGATATTAATCACATTAGACCTTAGGCTAAGTAAATTCTTTCCTTAACTAAAACCCACTACACCCTCACCCTGTAGGAATGTAACTTTACTTGGGTGGCGTCTGTTTTGAGAATAATCAGCCCTGGAGAAATAAGTGTCCTGATTGACTGACCGCTGTCACAAGGAGAGGATCATAAATTGTCAGCAGGCCCCCCTGGCCAGAAGATGATGTAACACCCCTAAGACCTCTGTATACATTTGTGTGAAGCACCTGACTTTAATAAAAGTCAGGACTGCTGTCCCCACGTGACTTTTGTATAACATCTTAGTGTATAAAAACAGACTCTGGAAAATAAAGAATTGGGATCAGTTTCTCGAAATACTGGTCTCCCCATGTCGCTCTCTCTCACTCTGGTTGAGTCTCCATCTGGAGCGCGGAACCCACCATGCTTACTAATTATGCCTGGGCTTCTAAGATCTGACCGGGGAGGCCTCAGTGTCTCCTCTCCTTCGGGAGAACGGAAGGACGCCTGCGGCCTACGTAAGTGGTGCAAACTTCTTGTCTTGAAGTTTTATTGGTCTCCCGCGTAAACCAAGCTACTCAGCCTCTTTTCTCCACTGAATTTTCCTACTGAGCTATCCTCATCCTATTACTCTTTATATCTTTGATAAAATATTTAAATAAATAGGTCGCCGACGCCGTCCCCGCTTCGAATACCCTGGATCAGCCGGGGCAGGTCCCCCGCACATCTTATTGACAAATACATTTTTAAATAAATAAACTCAAAATTGTTCTTAAAATAAATGACCTTTGTATTCAAAGTAAATGTAAATCAGAAATCATAGAAAAATAATTCATATGACCTTACTGATTTCTCTTTATTTATTTTTCTTTAAAACAAGTGTATTAAGTCTGGTAAGTTATGGACTGATATCCACAGTAATTGCTAAAAAATAATAATAGAGCCTTACTTGTCATTTGGGTGTGAGGAGAGATTATTTTTCTAAATTTGGCTATTCCATATTTGGTATTTGACATATGATTCATCTCTAATGTATGAAAAGCTTAAATCTATCATTAAGGATGAAAAAATTATGTGACATTAAGTAGGTATCACCTTCTAATTTCTATACCTATTCCTAAATTCTTTCAATGGACAATTCTTTGCTCCAGTAAACTGATACAGAAGGAAAAAGATTAGGAGGTTTTTATTTTACTTAAGTTTTAAAGAATGGTTATTTCAGTTTTCTTCAATATTGTGTCACTCTCATAACTTAAGGATGAGTGTACTAATATTGCAATTAACTGCATTTTAACACAATTAATATTCATATTCTTTATGTCTAATTTCTTACCTTTAAAATAAATTGGTTTGCTGAGTAATGACCGGAGAAGGCAATGGCACCGCACTCCAGTACTCTTGCCTGGAAAATCCCATGGACGGAGGAGCCTGGTAGGCTGCAGTCCATGGGGTCACTAAGAGTCGGACACGACTGAGCAACTTCACTTTCTCTTTTCACTTTCATGCATTGGAGAAGGAAATGGCAACCCACTCCAGCGTTCTTGCCTGGAGAATCCCAGGGACGGGGGAGCCTGGTGGGCTGCCGTCTATGGGGTCACACAGAGTCGGGCACGACTGAAGTGACTTAGCATAGCATAGCATAGCATAGAGTAATGACTGATCTCAATATATTGATTTTTGCCATATCCCCAGTTTTGCTTTTTAAAAATCAAATCCTTTTTTTTTTTTTTTTTTTGGTGAGATTTAATAGCTTTAGTTGAAAAACATTATTAGTGGAAAACGTATTATTAGTAGAAAAACAATATAGTTGATATGCTGTAAAGAATAATGCTTCCTTGAACATTCATTCACCCTTGTTTATGTTCAGAGGGGAATTGCATTCCATTGAAGTAGGTAATCATGAGTATGATAAAACAAGAAGATATTCACTGACCTGTCTTCTCTTTAAATTCAGGAATAAGAAAATCCAAGGTCTTTGGGAAATATCTAAGATTAGGTTTATATCCTAAAAGAAATAAGGAGCTATTTATGCCTTTTAAGCATAGGGCTGATATGGTAATATTTATGTTTTATAATATTATTGTCTTAGACTTCTGGTTTCTAGTCCAGCATGTACAGAGTTTGAATGTCAGTTCTCTCATTCACACAACAAGAAAAAAGCTTAACACACTGAAAATCAGCAACTCATCTTAGGTCCATCAGAAAACTGAGGTCACAGGGCAAACATATCCCTAAAAATTGAAGAAGCAGGTGGAAAAAAGAGAATCACAATTTATCAGAGTAGAAGCCCAGAAACAGAAAACTCCATGGGAACATGTGCCAGCATACTAAAACGTAATCTGTAACTGACAAATTGCTGGAGGCTCAATATGGACTACTTTGAAAGTTAAAAACTGCAGGAGAGTTCAGTCTTAAGTGAGCCCCCACACTTTTCATGATTCTTTGAACATCATAAAAAATTAGTTCCTTTGTGCCTCCGGCTGAGAGAGGGAAATACAGCCTTTTTAAGATATGCCCTGGATGTACAGTTCTTGTTAATAATGCTCACCCTCAATAGAAACTTAGGTCACAGAAACCTAATAGAAACCTAACCTACTTGAGTTTTACCAGGGCCTTAACAATGGTGGGGAGGAAAATACCCAACTCCAGAACCTTCTAGTCTTCCTGTCACTTCTCAGGGGGCAAAGGCAAACAAAAGTGAGATGCACTTGTGAAAGTCACAGGCCAGGGACAAAGATTCATTAAAAGACTGAGACCTAATCATTGGACTATAGAATACTTCACCTCCTCCACACTTCACCAGCACACCAGTAGAGATCCTATATAATAACAGAGGAATACAACTGAAAAAAACCTGTGCATCTCGGACAATATTAGAAATCTCTAGAGAAACCCCCAGGTAACAAGGGGAGACAAAAACAAAAGACACCAGTGGAAATTTTAGACTCTAATACCTGTTGAAATCCTTGGTGTTTATACAAAGATCCTGAAGAGATATCTGTACAACTATGTTGATGTTCACTGAAAGATAACTAGATAAACAGAAAGTGATATATACATATGACACACTATTATTCACCCTTAAAACTAAAAATTCTGACACGTTTTATATTATGGACAAATCTTTAAGGACATTATGCTAAGTGAACTAAGCCAACCACAAAAAGACAAATACTATATGATTCCACTTATATGAATTACCTAGAGTAGTCAAATTCATAGAAATAGAAAGTATAAAGGTTGTTGCCAGGGTTTGGAGGCAGGGGAATTAGGAATTGCAGTTTAACGATTATAGAGTTTCAGTTTTGCAAGATGAAAAGTTCTGGAGAGTGATTGTACAACAATATGAATATAGTTAACACTACTGAATTATATACTTAAAAGTTATTAAATTTATTAATTTATGTTACATATATTTTATTATAATTAAAAAACTCATTGTTCAAAGATGACATTGATGTCTATGTAGAAAATCACAAAGAAATGACTCAATTTCATTGAACTAGTAAATGACTCTAGCAAATATGAATGATACAAGATTAATATATAAAAGTAAATTGCTTCCTTATATGCCAACAGTGAGCAATTTGAATTAGAAATTAAAAAAAATAATAATACTATTTATGTTTGACCTCCCCAAATGAAATCCTTAGTTATAAATCTAACATAATATGTACATAGTCTATTTAAGGAAAATTACAAAACTTTGATGAAAGAAATCAAAGATGATTCTAAATAAATGATATTTCATCTTCATGGATAGAAGACTCCATGTTATCAAGATATCTGATCTTCCCACCTTGATTTATAGATATAATGCAAAATCCCAGCCAGATTTTGTGTGTGTACATGTGTGTGTATGTGTGTGTGTGTATTTTAACAAAATGATCCCAAAGTTTATACGGAAAGCAAACAACCTAGAATAACCAACACAATATTGAAAAAGAAAAAGGTAGAATACTAATAATATTGAAGAAGATAAAAGTAGAATACTAATACTAAGAGGTTGATAGTAATCAACTTCAAGTCTTATCATAATGGTACAGTAATGAAAATGTTTGAAGTGGCTGAAAGAATAGACAAATGGATCAATGGAATAATATAGAGAGCCTAGAAATATAGTCAGCTGATCTTTGACAAAGGAACAAGGGCAATTTAATGGAAAAAGTGTAGTCTTTTCAGTAAACTGTGATGGAACCACTGAACATCCACAGTGAAAGGAAGAAATGAAGACTAAAAGTAGGTTAATTAACTAATTGAGACACAGATTTTAAACCATGCACAAAAAATAACTAAAAATGAATAAAAAACTAAACATGAAATGCAAAAGTATAAACTTCCTAGAGGATAACATAGGAGAAATTGTAGGTGACCTAGGGTGTAGAAACAACTTATTAGATACAGTTTCAAAAACATGATCCTTAAAAAGTGATAACTTTTTAATTGAGTATACTTGATTACAATATTATATTAGTTTCAGGTGTAAAACATAGTTATTAACATTTCAATAGATTATATTTTAAAGTTATTATGACATGTAATATCTCATAATATTGATGTACAATGTATCCTTGTAGCTTATTTATTTTTTACAAAGTAGTTTGTACATCTTACCTTGTCCTCCTTCTCTTTCCTCATGATAACCACTTGTTTTCTATATTTTTTTAAATATTCATTCATTTGTTTTATTTTTCAGATTCCACATATAACTGATAACATACAGTATGTGTCTTTTTCTGACTTATTTCACTAAGATAATACCAGCTAGGTGTGTCCATGTAGTTGCAAATGCCAAAATTTTATTCTTTTTATGGCTGAGTAATATACATTTTGTGTGTGTTATATATATATATACACACACACATATATAAATAGATAGATAGATAGAGATAGAGATATCTCATGCTCTCTATCCATCATTTGATGGGCACTTAGATTGCATCCATGTATTGTAAATAGTGCCGCTATGAATACAGGGGTGCATATTCCACATTCAAGGTCAGAAGGGGCGGCGGTGAGGAGTTACCCCTCGTCCAAGGTAAGGAGCAGTGGCTGCGCTTTGCTGGAGCAGCTGTGAAGAGATATCCCACGCCCAAGGTAAGAGAAACCCAAGTAAGATTGTAGGTGTTGCAAGAGGGCATCAGAGGGCAGACACACTGAAACCATACTCACAGAAAACTAGTCAGTCTAATCACACTAGGACCACAGCCTTGTCTAACTCAATGAAACTAAGCCATGCCAGAGGGGCCACCCAAGATGGGCAGGTCATGGTGGAGAGGTCTGACAGAATGTGGTCCACTGGAGAGGGAATGGCAAATGACTTCAGTATTCTTGCCTTGAGAATCCCATGAACAGTATGAAAAAGCAAAATGATAGGATACTGAAAGAGGAACTCCCCAGATCAATAGGTGCCCAATATGCTACTGGAGATCAGTGGAGAAATAACTCCAGAAAGAATGAAGGGATGGAATCAAAGCAAAAAGAGTATCCAGCTGTGGATGTGATTGGTGATAGAAGCAAGGTCCAATGCTGTAAAAAGCAATATTGCATAGGAACCTGGAATGTCAAGTCCATGAATCAAGGCAAATTGGAAGTGGTCAAACAAGAGATGGCAAGAGTGAATGTTGGCATTCTAGGAATCAGTGCACTAAAGTGGACTTGAATGGGTGAATTTAACTCAGATGACCATTATATCTACTACTACGGGCCGGAATCCCTCAGAAGAAATGGAGTAGCCATGTATGAATGTAAGCGTTGGACTGTGAAGAAAGCTGAGCACTGAAGAATTGATGCTTTTGAACTCTGGTGTTGGAGAAGACTCTTGAGAGCCCTTTGGACTGCAAAGAGATACAATCAGTCCATTCTAAAGGAGATCTGTCCTGGGTGTTCTTTGGAAGGAATGATGCTAAAGCTGAAACTCCAGTACTTTGGCCACCTCATGAGAAGAGTTGACTCATTGGAAAAGACTCTGATGCTGGGAGGGATTGGGGGCAGGAGGAGACAGGGACGACAGAGGATGAGATGGCTGGATGGTGTCACTGACTCGATGGACGTGAGTCTGGGTGAACTCCGGGAGTTGGTGATGGACAAGGAGGCCTGGCGTGCTGCGATTCGTGGGGTCGCAAAGAGTCGGACACGACTGAGCCACTGAACTGAACTGAACTGATAAATCTTTTTGAATTACTGTTTTTGTTTTCTTTGGATATATATGTAGGATTGGAACTGATGGATCTATTTTTAGGTTTTTAAAAAACCTCCATACTATCCCCATAGTGGCTGTATCAATTTGCATTCCTACCCACAGTGTACAAGAATTCCCTTTTTTCTACATCCCTGCCAATATGTGTTGTATTCTTTTTGATAATGGCTATTCTGACAAATGTGAGGTAATATCTCATTGTGGTTTTGGTTTTCATTTCTTTGGTGATTAGCTATATTGAGCATCTTTTCACATGCTTGTTAGTCATCTATATGTCTTCTCTGGAAAAATGTCTATTCAGATTTTCTGCCTTTTTTATTTTTTGCTTTTTCTTGTTTGTTTGTTTTTCTGATTTTATTCATTTTTTTAAATTGAAGGATAATTGCTTTACAGAATTTTGTTGTTTCCTGCTAAATATCAACATGAATCAGCCAAAGGTATATATACATGTCTCCTCACTCTTGAACCTTCATCCCATCTCCCTCCCCATCCCATCCCTCTAGGTTGCTAGACAGCCCCTGTTTGAGTTCCCTGAGTCATACAGAAAATTTCCATTGGCTATTTATTTTACACATGGTAATGAAAGTTTCCATATTACTCTCTCCATTTGTTTTAGATATAGAGTTGCATGAGCTTTTTATATATATTGGACATAGCAGACATATCATTTGAAAATGTCTATTGCTGCTGCTGCTAAGTTGCTTCAGTCATGTCCAACTGTGCGACCCCATAGACGGCAGCCCACCAGACTCCCCTGTCCCTGGGATTCTCCAGGCAAGAACACTGGAGTGGGTTGCTATTTCCTTCCCCAGTGCATGAAAGTGAAAAGTGAAAGGGAAATTGCTCAGTCGTGTCCGACTCTTACCGACTCCATGGACTGCAGCCTACCAGGCTCCTCCGTCCATGGGATTTTCCAGGCAACAGGACTGGAGTGGGTTGCCATTGCCTTCTCTAGAAAATGTCTATTACCATTCAGTAGATTGTCTTTTTGTTTTCTTAATGATTTTCTTCCCTGTTCAAAAGCTCTTAAGTTTGATATAGGGCTTCCCAGGTAGTGCTAAGGGTAAAGAATCTGCTTGCCAATGCAGGAGATGTAAGAAACACAGGTTCAATCCCTGGATTGGTAAGATCCCCTAGAAGAGGACACAGCAACCCACTGCAGTATTCTTACCTGGAGAATCCCATGTGTAGAGGAGCCTGGCACGCTACAGTCCATAGGGTTGCACAGAGTAGGACTAGACTGAAGAGACTAAGTTTGCAAGCTCATAGCGCTATTTGTTTGTTTTTGTTTTCCTTGGCTGAGGTGACAAATTCAAAAAATATTGTTAACACATATGTTAAAGAGTGTACCATCTATGTTTTTTCCTAGATTTTTTATGATTTCAGATCGTACATTTAAGTGTTTAATGCATTTAAAATTTATTTTTATATATCATGTGAGAAAATGTTCTGGTTTCATTCTTTTATCTGTAGCTGCCTAGTTTTTTCAGCACCACTTATTGAAGAGACTGTCTTTTCCCCATTATATAATCTTGTCTCCTTTGTAATAGACTAGATAGACCATAAGTGTGTAGGCTTACTTCTGAACTCTCTTTCCTATTCCATTGAGCTATATGTCCGTTTTGGGGCCTGTACCATACTAATTTGATTATTATAGCTTTATAGTAGTCTGAAGTTAGTGAGTGTGATATCTCCAGCTCTGTTCTTCTTTCTCAATATAGGTCTGGCTATTTGGGGTCCTTTTTGTTTCCATACAATTTTAAAAATTACTTGTTCTAATTCTGTGGAAAATACCATCAGTATTTTGATAAGGATTGCTTTGAATCTGTAGATTGCTTTGTATAGTACAGTCATTTTAACAATGTTAATTCTTCCACTCCAAAACCTGATATACCTTTCCATTTTTTTATGTCATGTTTGATTTTATTCATCAGTGTCTTATAGATTTTCAAGTACAGGTCTCTTACCTCCTTAGATTTCTTCCTAGGTATTTTGTTCCTTTTTGTGATGGTAAATGGGACTGTTTCCTTAATTTTACTTTCTGATAATTCATTGTTAGTATATAGAATTTCAGGAGATTTATTTTCATTAAGTTTGTATTCTGCAAGTTTATTGAATTCATTTATGAGTTCTAGTAGTTTCTTTAGGATTTTCTGTGTGTAGGAGCATGTCATTTGCAAGCAATTTTACTTGTTAATTTTCAGTTTGTATTCATTTTCTTTCTTTCTTTTATCTCACTGCTATGGCTAGGAATTCTAACAGTATATTGAATAAAAGTGGTGTGAGTGGGCATCCTTTTCTTTTTCCTAATCTTAGAGGAAATACTTTGAGCTTTTCACTATTGAGTGTAATGTTAATTGTGGGATTATTTTATATGGTCTGTATAATGTTGTGGTGTGTTCCTTGTACCCAAATGGTTAAGAATGTTTATCATAAATGGATGTTGAATTTTTTCAAGAAGTTTTTCTATATCTAGAGGGATGAGCATAGAGACTTTTGTTTTTCAATTTGTTAGTGTTGTGTGTCACATAGATTGATTTGCAGAGTTAAAACCATACTTGCATGTAATTTTTTTCTTAATTATACCTTTGTTTTGACTACCAGAGTGTTTCTGTGCTTTAAGAATAAGTTTGGACATGTTCCTTCTTCAATTTTTTTGAATAATTTGAGAAGAAGAGGTATTAACTTTGGTAGAATTTATCTGCAAAGCCAACAGGTCCTTGACTTCTGTTGGGGATTTTTAATTACTGATTCAATTTCATTACTGGTAACTTACCTGTTCATATTTTCTGTTTCTTCCTGGTTCAGCCTTGGGTAATTCTACATTTTTAGAAATGTGTCTGTTCCTTCTGGCTTTTTCATTGTATTTGTGTATAGTTGTTTTTGCTTTTAATAGTACTCTCTCATGATCCTTCACATTTCTGTATTGTGAACTATAACTCCTTTTTTTTCATTCCTGGTGTTGATTTAGGACCTCTTTTTTTGTTTTTACCTGGTGGCTCAGACAGTAAAGCATTTGCCTACAATGCGGGAGACCTGGGTTCGATTCCTGGGTTCAATCCCTGGGTCGGGAAGATCTCCTGGAGTAGGAAATGGCAACCCACTCCAGTACTCTTGCCTGGAAAATCTCATGAACAGAGGAGCCTGGTAGGCTACAGTCCATGGGGTCGCAAAGAGTCGGACATTACTGAGTGACTTCACTTTCACTTTTTTTTTTTGGTGAGTTTGGCTAAAATGTTATCAATTTTGTCTTTTCAAAGAAGTATGCCAGAAAGAAAAACACCAATAAAGTATACTAACGCATATATATGGAATTTAGAATGATGGTAACGATAACCCTGTATACGAGACAGCAAAAGAGACACAGATGTATAGAACAGTCTTTTGGACTCTGTGGGAGAGGGAGGGGGGATGACTTGGGAGAATGGCATTGAAACATGTATAATATCATACTTGGGTCCAGCCCCGGTTGGATCCAAGGATTCCCTTGGGAGGATGGCATTGGTGATTAAAGGATAGATAAAAGGAAAAAGACAGAGGTGAACTAACTGGTTTATGCAGAAAGCCAATAAAACCTGTGACATCAGGTTTGCTCTGACCACGGATGCCACAGGCGCCCTCTCGAGTAGTGGAAGGTGCCCCACCTTAGGCACCTTCTTGAGTGGATCTTAGAAGCCCAGGCAAGTAGGTGGTCTCAGAGAGCCCCTACGCTCTGATCAATCACCCTGAAGAAAGAACAGAGAAGAAAAGGAGAGAAAAGGAAGCAAGAAAGAACAACACGGGGAGACCAAGCTTTGAGCAAGGCGCATAGCTTTATTTTCAAAGGGAGCTTATATACCTTAAGTTGTGCATAGAGGATAATAGGGGGTGTAAAATCATGCAAAGTCAGCAGTCTTTGATCCTTATCGAGACCAGGCTTTCTTTTCTGCAAACTTATCGTATACAAATGGTTTAGGTGATTTACATCATCTTCTGGCTAGAAGGCCTGTTAACATTTTATGACTCTGACAAAGGTTTGTCAACCATAAGACTTATTTTCTTTAAGAGTAATTATTTTAAAGTTTGGTGCCATCCTCTGAAGGTGTTAGATAAAGTTGCATTCCTATAGGGCAGAGGTGCAGTGGGTTTACAACAAGGCTAAGAATTTATTACCTTAAGGGTCTAAAGTTGTTAGCACCAAGGCACTACTAATTTTTTTCTATACATCAACTATATTAATTAATATACTCCCAAGGACACAATGCAGGGGATGTGGAAACTTGGCAGCAAGCATTGGCTCAACAATGAAATCTTCTACTAGTTCTATTCTAACAATTTCTAACTCTCCAAGAGGCTCTATACTATTTGAATATCTTAAGCTTCCCGTGCCTCTCAAGGTTGGGAGGCTGTAAACAATCGTATGCGTAACTGTAGGAGTCCGGTAAACCTGTCAGGCAAGTTAGAAAGCCATCTGAGGGGTTTGGGTTGAAACACTCCTATTATGCCCAGGAGGCTAATTAACTAGAGCTCTACGTTGATTTTCTTCAGAGAAAGGTGGTTGGGGATAGCCCCCCGTTAATGTCAGAAGAGTTGGTGAAAGTCATTAAATAGTAAAACAGACAGATTCTGGTTTGGGGGTAGACGCCCAGGCAGATTCAGGGGGGTCCTCGAGCCCTGACTCACCTTGCCTGTCAGGGCTCTCCTGCATGACCTTATCATGGGTGGGAACTCCCGTGCTGGCTCCTGGCAATATCATATAAGAAAAGAATCGCCAGTCCAGGTTTGATGCAGGATAGAGGAAGCTTGGGGCTGGTTCACTGGGATGACCCAGAGGGATGGTATGGGGAGGGAGATGGGAGGGGGTTCAGGATTGGGTACATGTGTACACCCGTGGCAGATTCATGTTGATATATGGCAAAACCAATACAATATTGTAAAGTAATTAACCTCTAATTAAAATAAATAAATTTAAAAAAGAACCAATTCTTATTTTTATTTGTCTTTTCTAATGCTTTTATTTATTTCTATTTCATTTACTTCTGCTCTGATCTTTATGATTCTTTTCCTTATCCTAACCTTGGATTTTGTTTGTTCTTCTTTAAATTCATTTAGGTGTAAGGTTAGTTAGTGTTTTTTTTTTTTTTTGAAATTTTTCTTGTTCCTTGAGGTAAGCTTGTATCACTATAAACTTCCTTCTTAGAACTGGTTTTGTTGAGTCTTATTGATTTTGATTCATTGAGTTTTTGTTTTCTTTTGTCTCCAGATATTTTCTGATTTCCTCTTTGATTTTTTCAATGATCCATTCACTGGTTAGTAGCACATAGTTTACCCGTTCCTTTTTGTGATTTTTGCATTTTTTTCTTGCAGTTGACATCTACTCTCATAATATTGTGTTTGGAAAAGATGCTTGATATATTTTCAATTTTCTTAAATATACTGAGACTTTTGTTCCCTATTACTATAACACATGGTCTATACTAGAGAATGTTCTTGTGTGTACTTGAAAAGAATGTATATTTTGCTGCCTTCAGAAGGAATGTTCTATGTATATATATAAAGTCTGTCTGATCTAATGTGTTATTTAAGAACAATGTTTCCTTGTTGAATTTCTGTCTAATTGATCTATTCATTGATGTAAGTGGAGTGTTAATGTCCCCTACTATTACTGTGTTCTTATCAATTTCTTCCTTTATGTCTGTATGTATTTGCTTTATATATTTAGGTGGTGCTCCTATGTTGGGTGCATACATATTTATAACTGTTATATCTTCTTCTCGGATTGATTCCTTGATCATTATGTAATGTGTTTCTTTGTCTCTTTTTATGGTTTTGTTTTAAAGTATATTTTGTCTGATATAAGTATCGCTACCCTGACTTTCAATTGATTTCCATTTGCTGGAATATCATTTTCCATCCCTTCACTTTCAGTCTGCAAGTGTCTTAGATCTGAAGTGAGTCTCTTGTAGAAAGAAAATGTAAGGGTCTTCTTTTGTATCCATTCAGTCAGTTTATATGTTTTGACTGGAAATTTTATTCTATTTAAATTTAAAGTAACTATTCATAGCATGTACCTATTGCCATTTTGTTCATTATCTTGGGATTTTTTTTTTTTTTGGTACGTTTTTATTCATTCTTTTGCTCTCTTTCCTTGCAATTTGATGACTATATTCAGTCACATGTTTAGTGTTATCTTTAGTGATGTACTTGGATTCCTTTCTTTTTGTGTGTGTGTGTGTGTGTGTATCTATTATAGATTTTGGTGTGATTATCATGAAGTTTACACACACACACACATTCAGTTCAGTTGCTAAGTTGTGTCCAACTGTTTGTGACCCCATGAACTGCAGCATTCCAGGCTTCCCTGTCCTTCATTGTCTCCTGTAGTTTTCTCAGACTCATGTCCATTGAGATGGTGAAGCAATCCAACCATCTCCTCCTCTGTTATCCCCTTCTCCTCCTGTCTTCCATCTTTCCCAGCATCAGGGTCTTTTCAAGTGAGTCAGTTCTTCGCATCAGGTGGCCAAAGTATTGGAGCTTCAGCTTCAGCATCAGTCTTCCTAATGAATATTCTGAGTTGATCTCCTGTAGATTTGACTGGTTTAACTCCTTGCTGTCCAAGCGATTCTCAAGAGTCTTCTCCAGCACCACATTTTGAAACCATCAATTCTTTATTGCTTAGCCTTCTTTATGGTCTAGCTCTCACATTAAAATATGACTACTGGAAAAACCATAGCTTTGACTATACAGGCCGTTGTCAGAAAAGTAATGTCTCTGCTTTTTAATACTCTGTTTAGATTTGTCATAACTTTTCTTTCAATGAGCAAGCATCATTTAATTTTGTGGCTGCAGTCACCGTACACAGTGATTTCGGAGCCCAGGAAAATAAAGTCTGTTACTGTTTTAATTTTTTTCCTCATATATTTGCCAAGAAGTGATCAGAGTGGATGTCATGTTCTTAGTTTTTTGAATGTTGAATTTTAAGCCAGCTTTTTCACTCTTCTCTTTCACCCTCATCAAAAGGCTCTTTAGTTCTTCTTTGCTTTCTGCCATTAGGGTGGTATCATCTGCATGTCTAAGGTTGCTAGTATTCTCCTGGCAATCTTATATATAATTATTTTAACTTGCTGAGCTCTTAATTCAGAATGCATTTCAACAACCCTATATTTTTACTCCTCTCTTCCATTGTTTACTGTTTTTTCCATCATATTTTACACCATTTTGTTTTGTGTATCCCTTAGGTATTTATTACAGGTATAGGTGATTTTACTACTTTTGTCATTTAACCTTTCTCCTGGCTTGGTATGTGGTTGATTTACTGCCTTTATTGTGTATCTGCCTTTACCAATGAACTTTTTCCTTTCCTAATTTCATGTTTCTAGTTGTGGCCTTTTCTTTTTAGCTTAGAGAAGTCCCTTTAACGTTTCTTGTGAAGCTGGCTTAATGGTGCTGAACTGTTTTAGCTTTACTTGTCTGTAAAGCTTTTGATTATCAAATTTGCATGAAATCCTTGCTGGTTAGAGTGTTCTTGGTTGTAGGTTTTTCTCTTTCATCACCTTCTCTTTCAGTACTTTTCGTTACTTTCATTACTTTTTAAATATATCTTGCCACTCCCTTCTGGCCTGCAGAGTTTCTACTGTAAAGTCAGCCACTAGTCTAGAATGTGACTTGTTACTTTTCCATTGCCAATTTTAATATTTTACTTTTATTTTTATTATTAAGATTTGCCACTTTAATGATAATATGTCTTGGTGTGGTTCTTTTTGGGTTGACCCTGTTTGAGACTCTCTGTCCTCCCTGGACTTGGGTGTCTGTTTCCTTTTACCTTTCACTTCCTTTCCCAGGCAAGGGACTTTTCAACTGTTATGTCTTCAAATATGTTTTCTTTCTCTCTTCGCCTTCTGAGGGCCCTACAGTGTGAATATTATTGTGCTTGATGTTGTCCCAGAGGTCTCTTGAACTGTCTTAATTTCTTTTTATCCTTTTTTTCCCCTTTTTTTCTGTTCAGCTTCAGTGATTCCACTACCCTGTCTTCCAGCTCACTGATCTATTCCTTTGTATCATTTAATCTACTCTTGATGCTTCCCATTGTATATTTCATTTCAGTTGTTCTCTTCCTTAGTTCTCTTTTGTCCTTCTTTGTATCTCCCAACTCTTTAAAAAACTTATCTCTGTGTTCATCCATTCTCCTGAGTTTGTGATCGTGTTCACAATCATTCATTTGAACAACTTTAAATAGATTGACCTTTTCTATTTAGTTCTCCTTCTTGGGTTTTATCTTGTTTCTTAATTTGATACACATTCCTTTATTTACTCATTTTATCTAATTTACTATTTTTATTTCTATGTATTTGATAAGCTGGTTATGTTTCCTGACCTTGGAGAAATATCTTTTTGTAGGAAATGCCCTATGCATCCTAGCAGTATAATCTCCTCTAGTCACCAGAGAGATATATTCTATATGTGCATTTTGTATGGGCTGCATGGGTCCTTCTGGTGTGGTGGACTGGTTCTTCTGTTGTGTGCAGTATGGTAGGTGTGTCTGGCTCCTGGACCAGTTTGTTGCCAGACTCTGCCTTGTGCACAAATAGCTGGCTGCTCATTGGCAGGCTGAGTCACAAAGTGGTTAGCTATGGAACCCTGGGCATCCTAGGGCTAGTGATGGCTCACTGGTGGGCTTAGCTGCATTCTGGTATAGGTTGATCTGGTGAGAGGGTAACATAAAGGAAGGCTGCTGCTGCTGCTGCTGCTAAGTTGCTCCAGTCGTGTTTGACTCTGTGCGATCCCACGGACGGCAGCCCACCAGGCTCCACTGTCCCTGGGATTCTCCAGGCAAGAACACTGGAGTGGGTTGCCATTTCCTTCTCCATTGCATGAAAGTGAAAAGTGAAAGTGAAGTCGCTCAGTCATGTCTGACTCTTTGCGACCCCATGGACTGCAGCCCATTAGGCTCCTCCGTCCATGGGGTTTTCCAGGCAAGAGTACTGGAGTGGGGTGCCATCACCTTCTCTGAAAGGAAGGCTAAGGGTCTCCAAATGAAGGAAATAGGCTGTGAGTATCAGATGTTTTTTATCTCTCTTTTAAGCGGCAGGAGGAAACAAACTACAAGTGTCAGTTTTTTTTTTTCCTCTTCTCTATACAAAATTAAAAGGAGGTTTCTTTTAAAATTCTATGTTGCCATGAGGACACCGGGTTCTACCTAAACTTAATTTTTCTCAAACCATGAGCTAACCAATGGGTTTTCTTATGGAAATGTTCTTCTAAAGCTATGTTAATGAACAATGTATTTACCCTAGACTCTTGTGTTTCTTCAAGTCAGTTCACCTAAGACTCAGAACCAACTTGACAAACTAGTACGTTTTACTCATGCAAATGTTCTCTTAAACTATGTTAATGACTTATTAACATAGTTATGTTAAAATCTTATGTTAAATATTATGTCTGCTTGGAAGCATGCCTTTCTTCAAGATTCATGTCACTAATTTTATGGCCTGGGACAACATACCTTGTGCCTATGTTATCTCAAAATGCATGTTGGTGGTGAGGGGCCTGGTGTCAGTCTCTGAGTTTTGGGACATTTCCTTTCTCTAATCAACAGCCTGCTGGTACCTATATAACATACTGGTAAAGACTAGCAGGGGGGGCACTCTTTCTGCCCCCTTCTGATGTTTATGTCAGGAGCTTTCTCTGTCTCTTTTATACTTTAATAAAACTTTATCACACAAAAGCTCTGAGCAATCAAACCTTGTCACTGGCCCTGGATTAAATTCCTCTCCTCTGGAGGCCAAGGATCCCATCATCCTTCATGGCTCAGCAACAACCTTTCACTAGCTTCAACTTACCCTTGGGTAAAGCCAGTTCCTGACATGGCTGGCTGCAGCTCAAGAGTGTCCCTAAGGCTGGTGCTATTCTGCTGTTGAATGGGGGTTGAGGCCCATGGGCCCCAGGCTAATGCTGGTTAAGTCATGCTTCCAATTGTGTTTCAGGGTTCCTAGCTACAGGGCTCTTTGTCCTGAATCTGTTGTCAGTCCACTTGGGGAGGTGGGTGGCTAGATCTTGGAGATAATGACTCTGAGTGTCCTAGTGCTGGTGTTTGCCTGTTGGTAGGCAGGGCCAGGGCCTGGAAGATTATAAGGTTGGCACTGGCCTCCTAGTTTGTTGTCTGGTCCTAACAAGAGAATCTGTTGGATTTTAGTGGTCCTGGGCCTGGTGTCTGCCTGCTGGTGGGTGGGGTTTGGACTCAAGGGATCCTAGGACTTATTCCTGCTTACCAGTGGGTGAAGCTAGGTCTTTGGGTAGTATCAGCCCACTTTAAGGTAGAGCTTGGACTTGGAGTCTCTGGCTCCAGGGCCCAGGGATCCCAGAGCTTGTATTAGACAATTTTAAGTTGGTACTAAAGCCCCAGGGTTTCTGAGGCCAGTGTTTCTTAACTGTTGTGTGGATTCTGGTCCTGGGATCTCTGGCTGCAGAGCCTTCAGTTTCCTGAATTTGGTGTTGCCTCTGGTGGGTGGGGCTGGTTCTTGACCTGGCACACTGTGGAGTCCAGTGTGTCATGTAGCTTGTGTCAGCTGGCTGGTCAGTGGGAGCAGTTTCTGAGTAATTCAAGAATCCAAGGATCCAGTCTTAGCTGGTTAGTGTCTGCTTGTGGGCAGAGTTGGTTCCTGACAAGATAAGCTGTGGTGCTGCAATGGTCTTGTGGCTGGTGGGTATGGCCAGAGCACAGGGGTCCTGGGGCTGGTACCTGACCACTGGTATGTGATGCTGGTCCCAGGACTAGTGCCACCCCTCTGGTGAGTGGAGCTGAGGCCCAGGGGTTTCAGGGCCTAGTGCCAGCTCACTGGTAGGCAGAGCTGGGTTGTAGTCTCTGGGTACAGGGTCTTTAGCTTTCCAGAGGTAGTGTGTCAATCCACTGGTGGGACAGGGCTGATGTCTGTCCACTGGTTGGTGAGCTGAGTCCTGCAGTTAGTACCTGCACACTGGTGTATGGTGCTGAGTCCTGGGTCCTGTGGTACATAGAGCCATGTCTCAAGGTGGCTGTGGGTTCAGGGAGTCTTAAGGCAGCCTCCTTGGTGGTGGATGGGGCCATGTCCCTGCCCAGATTGTTGCTTGGCCTAAGGTGTACTAGTATTAGTGCCAGCAGGCCAGTAAGCAGGATTGGGTCCCAGTGCTAAGATGGAAGATTCCAAAATGGTTCTTTCCAATACCATTGTCCATGAGGTAGAATGAGTCCCACAGATGGCTGTCACTAGTGTCAATATCTCAAGATAAGTTCCAGTTGCCTCCTGCCTTTCCAGAAGCCTCTCTAAGATGAGGAGGGGAGTCTGACCCAAGTTCATTTAAAGTTACTGCCTCTGCTCTGAGTCCTGGGGTATGGAATTTTGTGTGTGCCCTTAAAGAGTGGAGTCTCTTTTTCCTACCAGCCCTTGAGTTTCCTCAAAATAAGCCTAACTGCCTTCAAAGTCAAATATTCTAGGGGCTCATCATTCTGGCCCAGGATTCCTGTGCTGTGGATACCAATGTGGGGCTCAGACCTGTTGCTTCTTGGGGAGAAACTCTGCAATCTAAATTATTCTCCATTTGTGGGTACTCCACCCAGGAATATTTGCGTATACCACCACTCCACGCATGCTACCTTTCTTGTTTGTAGTTTCTTCTTTACATCTTTAATTGTAGATCTTTTCTGCTAGGTTGTGGTCTTTCTCATCAGTAGTTGTTCAGTAAATAGTTGTAATTTGTGGCCAAAATTTTGATAACTTGAACTTCATTAAAATTTAAAACTTATGCTTGAAAAACACATTGCTAAGAAAATGTAAAGACAAGCCACAGAGTGGGAGAAAATCTTTGCAAAACAGATATCACATATAAAACTGGTATCTAAAAATCACAAAGAAATTTTAGTGTTAATGGTTCCAAATTTTTCATGAAGAAATCTGATAATTTTGGTCATAGGTGACATATATGTACACATAAATTTTTATCTAATAAATAGCACTTTAGAGTAGTGATTTTTTTTTCCTGTATTTATATTAATCACCTGTAAGTTCCTATCAGAGAGTCATATTAGCTTTAGGTAAATAATGCTGTTGAGGGATGTTACTATGCTTCTAAAGCAAAGAAACTTGAAATTCAGTTAGACTGCCAGTGGTGCACATCTCTTCCCAATTTCCTTTAGTAATGCTGCATTGGGGGCTTGAAATCGACCATCATAGGAGAATTTGTATCACAAAAAGGACAGAAATAAATCAAAGATTTTTCTGAGAACCACTTTACTAGGATATTATTGGCCTGTGCTGTCATAATATGTGAAAGTCTATGATTTTTATTATGATTTTTGAAATAATGAAAATAGCAATAGCTTATTAGCTCCTGTTATTACATATAAAAATCTATAGAAGTTAAAGATTTACAAGTTTATCTATATAAAATCAAAGGAGTTATTTAGCTTCAACACTATGTAAGGGTTTAAGATATAGTTTTTAAAGACAGCAGCCTCAAATTTAGATATACCTTGGTCAAAGTTTTGACTCCAACACTTACAATCTATCAGTTCCATTCAGTCCAGGCACTCAGTCCTGTCCTACTCCTTGCCAGCTCATGAACTGCAACACGCCAGGCCTCCCTGTCCATCACCAACTCCTGGAGTCCACTGAAACCCATCTCCATTGAGTCAGTGATGCCATCCAACCATCTCACCCTCTGTAATCCCCTTCTCCTCATGCCCTCAATCTTTCCCAGCGTCAGGGTCTTTTCCAATGAGTCAGCTCTTCACATCAGGTGTCCAAAGTATTGGAGTTTCAGCTTCAGCATCAGTCTTTCCAATGAACACCCAGGACTGATCTCCTTTAGGATGGACTGGTTGGATCTTCCTGCAGCCCAAGGGAATCTCAAGAGTCTTCTCCAACACTACAGTTCAAAAGCATAGGTTCTTTGATGTTCATCCTTCTTTATGGTTCAACTCTCACATCCATACATGACCGCTGGAAAAACCATAGCCTTGACTAGACGGACCTTTGTTGGCAAAGCAATATCTCTGTTTTTCAATATGCTGTCTAGGTTGGTCAAAACTTTCCTTCCAAGGAGCAAGCGTCTTTTAACTTCATGGCTACAATCACCATCTACAGTGATTTTGGAGCCCAGAAAAATAAAGTCTGACACTGTGTCCACTGTTTCCCCATCTATTTGCCATGAAGTGATGGGACCAGATTTCATGATCTTCATTTTCTGAATGTTGAACTTTTAGCCAAATTTTTAACTCTCTTCTTTCACTTCCATCAAGACGCTCTTTAGTTCTTCTTCACTTTCTGACATAAGAGTGATGTCATCTGCATATCTGAGGTTATCCAGTAATCTTGATTCCAGCTTGTGCTTCCTCCAGCCCAGCGTTTCTCATTATGTACCTTCCATAAAAGTTAAATAAGCAGGGTGACAATATACAGCCTTGATGTACTCTTTTTCCAACTTGGAACCAGTCTATTCTTTTTTTTTTTTTTCTAATTTTATTTTATTTTTAAACTTTACATAATTGTATTAGTTTTGCCAAATATCAAAATGAATCCGCCACAGGTATACATGTGTTCCCCATCCCGAACCCTCCTCCCTCCTCCCTCCCCATACCATCCCTCTGGGCCGTCCCAGTGCACCAGCCCCAAGCATCCAGCATCGTGCATCGAACCTGGACTGGCAACTCGTTTCCTACATGATATTTTACATGTTTCATTGCCATTCTCCCAAATCTTCCCACCCTCTCCCTCTCCCACAGAGTCCATAAGACTGTTCTATACGTCAGTGTCTCTTTTGCTGTCTCGTACACCGGGTTATTGTTACCATCTTTCTAAATTCCATATATATGCGTTAGTATACTGTATTTATGTTTTTCCTTCTGGCTTACTTCACTCTGTATAATAGGCGCCAGTTTCATCCACCTCATTAGAACTGATTCAAATGTATTCTTTTTAATGGCTGAGTAATACTCCATTGTGTATATGTACCACAGCTTTCTTATCCATTCATCTGCTGATGGACATCTAGGTTGCTTCCATGTCTTGGCTATTATAAACAGTGCTGTGATGAACACTGGGGTACACGTGTCTCTTTCCCTTCTGGTTTCCTCAGTGTGTATGCCCAGCAGTGGGGTTGCTGGATCATAAGGCAGTTCTATTTCCAGTTTTTTAAGGAATCTCCACACTGTTCTCCATAGTGGCTGTACTAGTTTGCATTCCCACCAACAGTGTAAGAGGGTTCCCTTTTCTCCACACCCTCTTCAGCATTTATTATTTGTAGACTTTTGGATCGCAGCCATTCTGACTGGCGTGAAATGGTACCTCATAGTGGTTTTGATTTGTATTTCTCTGATAATGAGTGATGTTGAGCATCTTTTCATGTGTTTGTTAGCCATCTGTATGTCTTCTTTGGAGAAATGTCTATTTAGTTCTTTGGCCCATTTTTTGATTGGGTCGTTTATTTTTCTGGAGTTGAGCTGTAGGAGTTGCTTGTATATTTTTGAGATTAGTTGTTTGTTGGTTGCTTCATTTGCTATTATTTTCTCCCATTCTGAAGGCTGTCTTTTCACCTTGCTAATAGTTTTCTTTGATGTGCAGAAGCTTTTAAGGTTAATTAGGTCCCATTTGTTTATTTTTGCTTTTATTTCCAATATTCTGGTAGGTGGGTCATAGAGGATCCTGCTGTGATGTATGTCGGAGAGTGTTTTGCCTATGTTCTCTTCTAGGAGTTTTATAGTTTCTGGTCTTACGTTTAGATCTTTAATCCATTTTGAGTTTATTTTTGTGTATGGTGTTAGAAAGTGGTCCAGTTTCATTCTTTTACAAGTGGTTGACCAGATTTCCCAGCACCACTTGTTAAAGAGATTGTCTTTAATCCATTGTATATTCTTGCCTCCTTTGTCAAAGATAAGGTGTCCATATGTGCGTGGATTTATCTCTGGGCTTTCTATTTTATTCCATTGATCAATATTTCTGTCTTGGTGCCAGTACCATACTGTCTTGATGACTGTGGCTTTGTAGTAGAGCCTGAAGTCAGGTAGGTTGATTCCTCCAGTTCCATTCTTCTTTCTCAAGATCGCTTTGGCTATTCGAGGTTTTTTGTATTTCCATATGAATTGTGAAATTATTTGTTCTAGCTCTGTGAAGAATACTGTTGGTAGCTTGATAGGGATTGCGTTGAATCTATAAATTGCTTTGGGTAGTATACTCATTTTCACTATATTGATTCTTCCAATCCATGAACATGGTATATTTCTCCATCTATTAGTGTCCTCTTTGATTTCTTTCACCAGTGTTTTATAGTTTTCTATATATAGGTCTTTAGTTTCTTTAGGTAGATATATTCCTAAGTATTTTATTCTTTCCGTTGCAATGGTGAATGGAATTGTTTCCTTAATTTCTCTTTCTGTTTTCTCATTATTAGTGTATAGGAATGCAAGGGATTTCTGTGTGTTGATTTTATATCCTGCAACTTTACTATAGTCATTGATTATTTCTAGTAATTTTCTGGTGGAATCTTTAGGGTTTTCTATGTAGAGGATCATGTCATCTGCAAATAGTGAGAGCTTTACTTCTTCTTTTCCCATTTGGATTCCTTTTATTTCTTTTTCTGCTCTGATTGCTGTGGCCAAAACTTCCAAAACTCTGTTGAATAGTAATGGTGAAAGTGGGCACCCTTGTCTTGTTCCTGACTTTAGAGGAAATGCTTTCAATTTTTCACCATTGAGGATAATGTTTGCTGTGGGTTTGTCATATATAGCTTTTATTATGTTGAGGTATGTTCCTTCTATTCCTGCTTTCTGGAGAGTTTTTATCATAAATGGATGTTGAATTTTGTCAAAGGCTTTTTCTGCATCTATTGAGATAATCATATGGTTTTTATTTTTCAATTTGTTAATGTGGTGTATTACATTGATTGATTTGCGGATATTGAAGAATCCTTGCATCCCTGGGATAAAGCCCACTTGGTCATGGTGTACGATCTTTTTAATGTGTTGTTGGATTCTGATTGCTAGAATTCTTTCATGTCCAGTTCTAACTGTTGCTTCCTGACCTGCATACAAGTTTCTCAAGAGGCAGGTCAGGTGGTCTGGTATTCCCATCTCTTTCAGAATTTTCCAGTTTATTGTCACACAAAGGCTTTGGCATAGTCAATAAAGCAGAAATAGACATTTTTCTGGAACTCTGTTGCTTTTTTAATAATCCAGCGGATGTTGGCAATTTAATCTCTGGTTCCTCTGCCTTTTCTAAAACTAGCTTAAACATCTGGAAGTTCACAGTTCACATACTGCTGAAGCCTGGCTTGTATAATTTTGAGCATTACTTTACTAGCGTGTGCTGCTACTGCTAAGTCACTTCAGTTGTGTCCAACTCTGTGTGACCCCATAGATGGCAGCCCACCAGGCTCCCCCGTCCCTGGGATTCTCCAGGCAAGAACACTGGAGTGAGTTGCCATTTCCTTCTCCAATGCATGAAAGTGAAAAGTGAAAGTGAAGTCACTCAGTCATGGCTGACTCTTAGTGACCCCATGGACTGCAGCCTACCAGGCTCCTCCGCCCATGGGATTTTCTAGGCAAGAGTACTGGAGTGGGGTGCCATTGCCTTCTCTGTTACTAGCATGTGAGATGGGTCCAGTCCTGTGGACACTGCTGAGTTTTCCAAATTTGCTGGCATATTGAGTGCAGCACTTTCACAGCATCATCTTTCAGGATTTGGAATAGCTCAACTGGAATTCCATCACCTCCACTAGCTTTGTTTGTAGTGATGCTTTCTAAGGCCCACTTGACTTCACATTCCAGGATGTCTGGCTCTAGGTGACTGATCACACCCTCGTGATTTTCTGGATCATGAAGATCTTTTGTACAGTTCTTCTATGTATTCTTGCCACCTCTTCTTAATATCTTCAGCTTCTGTTAGGTCCATACCATTTCTATCCTTTATTGAGCCCATCATTTCATGAAATATTCCCTTGGTATCTCTAATTTTCTTGAAGAGATCTGTAGTCTTTCCCATTCTATTGTTTTCCTCTATTTCTTTGCACTGATTGCTAAGGAAGGCTTTCTTATCTCTCCTTGTTATTTTTGAAACTCTCCATTCAAATGGGTATATCCTTCCTTTTCTCCTTTGCTTTTGGCTTCTTTTCTTTTCACAGCTATTTGTAAGGCCTCTTCATACAGCCGTTTTGTTTTTATGCATTTATTTTCTTGGGGATGATCTAGGACCTACAATCTATAGGACCTTTAGAAATTTAGTTTGTAATATGAATATTTACTTGTGTATAAAATTGAGTTAATAATTATATTTAATTCATAGGATAGTGGTGAAGTCTCAATTATTATAACTAATAAAATTGATAGTTCCTTTCACACAGAAAATGGTTTAAAATGCTGTTTATTGGGAAATTCTCCTTCTAGAATGATAGTACAAGGAGTTCCATAACCTGATCCTTAGGGAAGCAAGCAAAACTAGTTAAAAATACTCAAAAAATTTAACATATCTGGGAATTGTTCAAATGCCATACAATAAATGAAAAATTTAAAAAAGTTCAAGAAAATTTACTAAAACTCAGTAAGAATACTGAGAATTTATCACATTAGGGTCATGGCCAGTTCCCTATCCCTAGGTCAACTGAGAGAAATTCCCTCTGGGTGTGTTTGGGTAAGAAGACAGTTCTCACTATACCCTAACCTCCTCATTAAGGGCTATTGGTTGGATTGTGTCCCTTAAAAATGATATATTCAAGTCCTTAGTCCCTGCTACCTCTAAAAGTTACCTTGTTTGGACTTAGTCTTTGCAGGTGTAATTAAATTAATGTAAGGTCCACCTGGAATAGGGTGCATGCTAATTCATCACTTGTGTCCTTATGAGAGGAGGATTTGTTATACAGATATAAAGAGGACAAGGAAGAAGGCCCTGTGGTGTAAAAAGCACCAATTTGGGTAGCACAGTTACAAGCCAATGAAGGCCAAAAATTTCTGGCAACCATCAGCAACAAGGAAAAGGCAAGATAGGAATCTTCCTTAGGGACTTTGGAGGGAGAATGGCCCTACCATTATTTTGGTTGTATTACTTTTGGCCACCATAACTGTGAGAGAATAACTTTCTGTGATTTTAAGCTACTCAGTTTGTGGTATATTGTTATGGCAGCCCTAGGAAATTAACATGTCTTATCAGGAGGGGTAGGCTTCCAGGCATTCTAAGTCCCTCCAAGGTGAATAGATAAAATTTCTGGTGAATGTAGCCAAGAGGGTAAAGCCCAATTCCTCCACCCAGACCATAACCTAAGTATAGAGACTCTATTCCAGTCACAAAAGGTTGAGGATACTGGAGCCCTGATCACCCTCACTCCAACTCAAGTTAAACTCTATAATAAAAAGACTAAAGTGGTCAAATGGTATGAATTAATAGCTCTCCAAAGAAGATAGACAACCAAAGATTAAGCACATGAAAATTTACTCAGCATGATTAGCCATGAAAGAAATGCAAATCTAAACCACAAGAAGATACCAAATCATACCAAGTAGTATGGTTTTAATTTTAAAAACACAGATGATAGCAAATGTTAGTAAGAATGTGGAGAAATTAGAACCCACATACATTGACATTTCGGATTAAAAATGTTGAAGTCACTTTGAAAACAGTCTGGCAGTTCCTCAAAATGTTACACATCAAGTTACCTTATGACCTAGCAATTCCACTCCTAAAGATTTGAAGAGTTGTTCAAATAAATATTTGTACATAAGTGTTCATACTGGCAGTATTCACAATAGCAAAAATGTGTAAATAGTTTAAATATCCATAAAGTGATGAAAAAAGAATTGTGGTATATCCATACAATGGAATTTTACATGACCATAAAAATGAACTAAGTGATATATATGTTGGGGCTTCCCAAGTGGTGCTAGGGTAAAGAACTTGCCTGCCAATGAAGGATATGTAAGAGATACGGGTTCCATCCCAGGGTTGGGAAGATCCCCTGGAGAAGGATATGGCAACCCACTCCAGTATTCTTTCCTGGAAAATTCCATGGACCGAGGAGCCTATTGGGCTACAGTCCACAGGTCTGCAAAGAGTTCGACGTGACTGAATACACATATACTAAATGAAAGAAATTTTAAACAGTAGGTCATGTATTGTATGATACTATATATATGAAATGTCCAGAATAAGCAAATCTACTGAGAGAGAAAGACTAGTGGTTGCCTTGAGCTAGGAGGAATGAAAGTATTGTTAGGTGATGGCTATGTGGTGTGGGGCTTTTTGGGGGCAATTGAAAATATTTTAGATGTTCTAAATCTGAGGTGAAGTACATCAAATTATATTTTAATAAAGCTATTAAAATGTTATGTGTTATAATGACAGGTTTAAGAAGGAAAATGAAAATAAATTTATCTATTGTAATATTTGGGTGATCATTCTTGATTGATTGTGTGTGTATATATATATATATAAATAAATCTTGATCACATAAATATTAGAATATATATTTACTCTGGGTTAAGATGGTCATTTTATTATATTGTATTTATTTTCATTTTTTATTCCAAATATTTATTTAGCACTTGAAAGATAATGTTGATCTTTTTTCTTTATACACTTTCCTCTAGCATTCAAATTTTTTCCCTGAGGATATATTACTTTTACAGTAAATGAAATAAAGTTTCTTAGAAGGATAGGATTCTCTTTAAAAAAATTTTGCCAACAATAAAGTGCTGGATAGAAGAAACAAAAGTATGTTTCTTAATTAATTTGTTGTGCTATGTTAAAGACCAAAGAAAATTGATATTGGAATAGACAGAAGAAATAGATTTTTTCCATTTTTTTGACATGCAAAAATTTTTATATAAATAATGTATCAATTTAGTGAGTTTGAAGATAAGTATATACTCATGAAACCCTCACTACAGGCTATGCCATAAACTTGTGGCATAGCCTCGAAAAGTTACCTCAAAAAGTTTCCCCCTGACCTCTTATTTATTATTATTATTATTATTATTGCTTTTTGTTATAAAACTTAACACAAGATCTACCCTCTTAGAAAAATTTCAAGCATATAACACAATATTAAATGTAGGTACTGTGTTGTGTCGGGCTTCCTATATGGCACTAGTGGTAAAGCACCCACCTGAAAATGCAAGAGGCATAAGAGACATGGGTTCGATCCCTGGGTCAGGAAGATCCTCTGGAGGAAGGAATGGCAACCCACTCCAGTATTCTTGCCTGAAAAATTCCATGGACAGAAGAGCCCAGTGGACTATAGTCCATGGGGTCACAAAGATTCCGACATGACTGAAGTGACTTAGCACACACACACTGTGCTGTGTAATAGATCTCTAGTACTTATGTAACAGAAACTTTATACTCTGACTAATAAGTCCCCATTTCCCCCTCTTATTTTATTTTAAATATATATATATATATATAATTTATTTTTAATGTTAAATATCTGGCTACAATAAAATTAATACATCTCAGTTGTTCAAGTCTGAATTTTTATGAATATGTATACTCATGTATCCAACAACAAAAACAAGATATGTAACATTTCTATCACCCTAAATATTCTTTCATTTTCCATCCAGTCCATCTTCACCATCTCCACAAGACAACTACCTTCTGATTTTTATTGGTTTAGTTTTTGCTTTTCCTTGACTTTCAGATAAATGGAATTACATACTATGATTTGTAGTTTGCTGCTTTAGCTTAACATAATATTTTTGGAATTAATTTATGTTGCTGTATTTTTGTCAGTATTTGTTTTTGATTTGAAAATTTGTCTATACATTCTGTTGATAAATACTGTTTCTTTCCCAGGTATGAGCTATTGTGAACCAGTCTGATACACAAATCTTTTGTGAATTGATATTTTCATTGCTCTTAGATTAAAAAAGTAAACAAGGAATTACATTATTGTGTTTTAGTGCAGACTGCCAAAAGCCTTCCAAGATTGTAGCAGTTTATATACCTACCAGCAACCAGTCTGTTAGAATTCCTATTTTGTCATATCCTCACCAATTTAGTATTTTTTTAAATTTTAGTTATTCTGGTGCATATTGATGGCATCTTTTTATAATATTGATTTCTGCTTTTCACAGTAAATAATGATATTAAGCAATTGCTCATGTTTATTGGGTATTTATATATTCTGTGAACTGTTTGTTCAAGTCTTTTGCCTATTTTGCATTGCACTGTATGTCTTTTTATAATTATTTGTAGGCATTTTTATATATTCTGGATAAAATTGATATTTGAACATGAGACATCAGATATAATCCTGTATTGAAATCTTGTGATGTAGTAAAGTATTCAAGATAAATACATGAAGATTTAACACTATTTTAAAACAATAAACTGGTGAGCTAATGTCTTACAAGCACACCAGCTGAAGTTTGCATTCTTTCAAATGTAGATCCAAGTATAGTTTACTTCCCCCCTCTGAATTAAGCTTATAGGAATGATATTTCTATGCAGGAGAACGGTAATGCAATTTTCTCTAAAGCTGGTTAGTTGCTTTGTTCCCCTAAGTCCACCAATATCTTTCTATTGTTTCAGTTCAGTTCAATTGCACAGTCATGTCTGACTCTTTGCGAACCCATGGACTGCAGTATGACAGTCTTCCCTGTCCATCACCAACTCCTGGAGGTTACTCAAACTCATGTCCATTGTCCCCTTCTCCTGCCTTCAGTCATTCCCAGCATCAGGGTCTTTTCAAATGAGTCAGTTCTTAGCATCAGGTGATCAAAGTATTGGAGTTTCACCTTCAGTATCAGTCCTTACAATGAACACCCAGGACTGATCTCCTTTAGGATGGACTGGTTGGATCTTCCTGCAGTCCAAGGGACTCTCAAGAGTCTTCTCCAACATCACAGTTCAAAAGCATCAATTCTTTGGCACTCAGCTTTCCTTATTGTCCAACTCTCACATCCATACATGACTACTGGAAAAACCATACCTTTGTGTAGATGGACCTTTGTGGAAAAGTAATCTGTCTGCTTTTTAATAGGCTGTCTAGGTTGCTCATAACTTTTCTTCCAAGGAGCAAGCATCTTTTAATTTCATAGCTGCAGTCACAAACTGCAGTGATTTTAGAGCCACAAAAATAGTATCTCACTGTTTCCATTGTTCCCCATCTATTTGCCATGAAGTGATGGGACCGAATGCCATGATCTTAGTTTTCTGAATGTTGTGTTTTAAGCTAACTTTTCCACTCTCCTCTTTCAGTTTCATCAAGAGGCTCTTTAGTTCTTCACTTTCTACCATAAGGATGGTGTCATCTGCGTATCTGAGGTTACTGATATTTCTCCCATCTTACCTGTTAACCAAGAGGTAATCCCATCCTGAATTTAGGAGGAGATCGTATCATTATTGATGATTTCATAAGTTATTTCCTCCTAAGATGTTTCATAAGAGACTTTATAATGACTATATGCAATCAGAAATAACATGGCCATTTTATGAATTCAGCATAAAATTGCTAGAAAATCATTTTTAAGAGGAAAATTGTTATAGCTAGAGATAACCCTGGCAAACAAACTGCTAGGGAGATTAAATTCCACTGGATACAGACAATTTGTGTTGACAGTATACCTATCAGGAGACCCCATCATCCCAGGGTAGAACATGAACCTACAATTGCCTGGTGTACTTTCTTAATGTCTTTCAAATACATTTGAAAGCCAGGTTATCTATTCCAGGTAATACCAATTTAAATTGCTACATCCTTCTTCTTCATCTTTTTTAAGTACAGTACCATTTAATAGGTGAAAAAGTATATTCTTTTTGAAGGAAAAAAAATATTGTCACTGGCAAAGAGATTGAACTAGTGTAGAAGAGGAGCAAAAAAAAAAAAAAAAAGAAAAGAAATAGGAAAAGACATTATTACAAAACTGATTATAAACCTCCAGAATAATCTGTGTTGATAGAATAAAAATATTTATAAATATAAAGGACAGCTAATGAAATACAAAAAGTCCTGAATACTTGCATTTCTCACACTCTATGATACATAGCAATTGGACGGGCAAATAAGTAAATAACTATTTCCTTTTCTGCTTTTTTTTTTTTTTTTTTTGTATAGAGGGTAAGGTGGAGTTTCTTTCTTTTCCAGGCCTTCATTGCATTTCACACTCTTCCCAATTCCCCTCATGGCTACTTGATAACAATCTTCTATCTACCTGGAATGGATATGAAAATAAGTGAGAAGCAGCCAGGTAGTTTATAGTGTCTGAATCATTGGTTTCACTAAGAACATGTAAACTGCTGAGTGTTGAATTAAGACCCCCAAGAAGATGATTTATATAGGCCTTGGAGACTACACAAATGATGACTAGAAGTCCAGTGCTTTCTATCAGTTCTTAGGGTAGATAGACCCATGAGTTACTGAATATAGTCTTGGTGTAATATCTAGTTCAGGACTGAAAAAGAGAAATTGTTCCTTCTTGTGTTCTATAGCAAACAGTAAACGTAAGCCCTACCCACATGTGTTGAAACAAAACTTTTCATGGATCATCATTGCTAAGATCTTGAAAATAAGCACCTATTTTCTGACTCTATAAAATATCATTATAATATAATAACCATTTATTCAGTATTGGATCTTCATGTCATATCAGTACAAAATAATCTGTAATGTGGTTTCTCAGGAAAGAGTAAAATTTTTCATTCATGGACATTTTATTTTGAAAACATTATGACTTTGGAAATATGTTTTTTCATGCAATGAAGTTGGTGTCCAAGATGGTAAAAAAAAGAAGCAAATACATTAGTCACTCACACCCCTACTCTCCCACCCATATGTATTTAAAGCTTCTAAAAATAATCATCAGAACCATATATATCCAAATATAAGAATACTGCTATGTTTTCAGTGCTCCCTCAAGCTTTTTCAATTTCAACTTATATTCAGTTCAGTTCAGTTCAGTCACTCAGTCATGTCCGACTCTTTGCGACCTCGTGAATCGCAGCATGCCAGGCCTCCCTGTCCATCACAAACTCCCAGAGTTCACTCAGACTCAAGTCCATCGAGTCAGTGATGCCATCAACTTATACTAATAATATATAATTTTCAATGTCTTTCATCTATATCATAAAATATTTATTTAAAAGCTCTTGATAATTGTGTTCCTATGTTAGTTGCAGATATTGATTTGCAGTTAAACACTTCATAGCTGAATGAGTAGAGGCTAGGCATGATCTAGATATATAAAATCTAGAGAAATCATGGATCATTTACCTACCATGGAAAGGCAATTGGACTCCACCTAGTGGATAAAAGTTGTGTGTGTGTGTGTGTGTGTGTGTGTGTTTTAACCTTGTTGAAGGAGTCAGAGGCATGTGCAAATATATTATTTACATCACCTAACAATTCAGAAAACTAGGGATCAAAATGGTCAGTGACTAAAGTTACATAGAGACACAATTATGGCCAGATGTATTAGAGAAATAAAACCCATTTCTCTAGCATTTAGGAGTTTACTTACCTCCAATAGTGATCTTAACTACTGGAACTTATAATTTATGAAAGGAAATGGAAATCATAAGTCATGTACACTGTCATTTTTATTTGAGAACATTGTAGAAAATGTAGGAAATTTGAAAAGGATTAATAACAAATGTTTAAGTATTTGAGAGTGTCCATAGAATAGAAATATAATTCAAAGGCCAAACAAATACTAGAATAGTTCAAAATTCAACAAGTACTAGTTATATGACTTCTTGCATGTAGTGTGACTTACAAATATCTAATTAAAAGAAGATATCTGGAAAACATTTCACAAAAGTAGACAAATCAAATATTACCAATTGACCAAGAGAAATAAGTCAAATTATGTGTTCTAAAGGGAAACGTAAACCCTTGGGGCCAGTTATATTAACTCTTATTTTACAGCCTTCAGCTGTTTGTATATCATTTGTGTGGCATTAGATAGATTTCATAAATTTGTTATTTTACTGTTTCTGGATGTAACCTTCCCTTTCTTTACCATCTTCATGGATGCTCATGTGTATCTCTTTACCTTAAATACTTATCATATTATCTTATCTGTCAAAATTATACCCATTCTCTAAAAAGCAATTTCAAATGCTATCCCTTTCTTAGAATTCTTATAATCCCCAGTAGCTGGTAAACAGGACCACAAATGTGTTGGCACTCCTCCCATTGAGAGATGTGTTCTATGGGCCCTTCTCTTAAATTTGTCTGAGCTCTGTGACTACTTTGACTAAATATACTATGATAGAAGTAACACTGCAGAGAAGGCAATGGCACCCCACTCCAGTACTCTTGCCTGGAAAATCCTATGGATGGAGGAGCCTGGTGGGCTGCAGTCCATGGGGTCGCTAAGAGTCGGACACGACTGAGCGACTTCACTTTCACTCTTCACTTCCATGCATTGGAGAAGGAAATGACAACCCACTCCAGTATTCTTGCCTGGAGAATCCCAGGGACGGGAGAGCCTGGTGGGCTGCCATCTATGGGGTGGCACAGAGTTGGACACGACTGAAGCGACTTAGCAGCAGCAGCAACAGCAGAATTAACACTGTGTCAATTTCTACATACAAGCCTAAAGTGATCAGTCATTTTCACTCTGAGATTTTAATTGGTACCTTTGAAGTAATTCTGCTGCCATGCCAACAAGGGTCCATCTAGTCAAGGCTATGGTTTTTCCAGTACCCATGTATGGATGTAAGAGTTGGACTATAAAGAATGCTGAGCACTGAAGAATTGATGCTTTTGAACTGTGGTGTTGGAGAAGACTTTTGAAAGTCTCTTGGACTGCAAGGAGATCCAACCAGTCCATCCTAAAGGAGATCAGTCCTGAGTGTTCATTGAAAGGACTGATGTTGAAGCTGAAGCTCTAATACTTTGGCCACCTGATTCGAAGAACTGACTCATTTGAAAAGACCCTGATGCTGGGAGAGATTGAGAGCAGGATAAGGGGATGACAGAGGATGAGATGGTTAGATGGCATCACCAACTTAATGGACATGAGTTTGGGTAAACTCCGGGAGTTGGTGATGGACAGGGAGGCCTGGTCTGCTGCAGTCCATGGGGTCACAAACAGTCAGACATGACTGAACGACTGAACTGAACTGAACTGCCATGAAAGCTATCCTAAAACTGTCCTAAAACTATCATGCTATAGGAAGCCAAATTACCCATGTGGGTGGGTTGAGTGGAGAGAGTGAGAGAGATGTTTGGCTAGTCTTTCCTATTCTAGCCATATCATTTCAGGTACCTGAAATGTGAATGAAGAAGCCTTATAGGGGAGTATAGTCTCAGCTGACAAGACAGAAAGAACAGAAAAACCCAGCTGATAGCCAGAGTCAGGATCCAGACACATCTAGCCATCTGCTGCTGCTTCTGCTAAGTCGCTTCAGTCGTGATCGACTCTGAGCGACCCCATAGATGGCAGCCCACCAGGCTCCCCTGTCCCTGGGATTCTCCAGGCAAGAACACTGGAGTGAGTTGCCATTTCCTTCTCCAATGCATGAAAGTGAAAAGTGAAAGTGAAGTCACTCAGTCGTGTCCGACCCTCAGCGACCCCAATGACTGCAGCCTTCCAGGCTCCTCCATCCATGGGATTTTCCAGGCAAGAGTACTGGAGTGACGTGCCATTGCCTTCTCCTTAGCCATCTGAGGAACCTCCAATTATTAAGCCACTCTAGCTGACATCTGAATCATTATGCAACACAGAGAAGCCATCCCTACTCTACCCTGACTGACTACTGATTCACCAGTAATCATAAACATAATTGAATATTTATTGTTTTATGCCACTACTATTTGGGGTAGATTTTTATGCAACACTTCTTAATTGGAACATTCCATATGTGATCTGTTTTGTATTTGTGAATTAATAGTAAGCACTACATGTTTAATTCATGGAATTTGTCATATTCTGAAGTACATTTATAAATTTGTCTTAAGTTCTCTAATTTGGTTTTAAAGTCTTTAATGTAAGCAGGTGTATTTGTTCAAACACCTAATTTAATATCCCTTACACAAAGGAAATATTCAAAATATATCTATTGAGATAAATTTCCTAATTCTTAGTTCTCAATAGATTCTATGGTTTCAGCAATTATAGAAAAATACACTATCATGGAGCCTATATTTTCAACCAAGTAATTCATAGTGTTAGATAAAAGCTGCAGATAAAATAGAGGTTAATCACACTAACAGTCTTTACAAGCTATATTGTAGAGAAAGGGAATGATTTAATTCTTTGCAGAGAGATTCAACTGTAACTTGAAGCATTCTTTTTAGTAAATACCACTGAATAGGCAAAACTAAAATGAGAAGCTCTTACCTGAGGTACAGGCATATGAGGAAAAAAAAAAAAATTAAAAGTCAAGGAGTCCAGATCTCAACCTAAGCTATCCAAAGGCTGGTTCTTCAGGTTGATGTATGATGTGTTAACACACAGTGAATGAAAGTTCTGAAATGACAAGGAAAATTGCTTGCTTTAGAGAACACTGACAATGTTCTGTTGAAACAGATGACATTCAAAGTAGGAAATTCAAAAGCAATTTCAGTATTCCTCTAAGTAATTATAAAAATGCATTTTATGTTAATGTAGCCTAAGCAAAAGTCCATTTGTTGGACGATCAAAACCCCAATAGCTAATTTGCCCACCCTGCAAACATAACATCATCTCAATTAAAAAAAAAAAACAAACAAACACTTGAATACATGAAGTAATGGCTACTAGTCTCAAAAAAGAATTTTTATGTAATAAATTTATTTGTTTTGTAGCTTTTTAAGATATGTATTCAAGTACCATAAGAAAGTTCCAAAACATGTCTTTCTTGTCAAAACAAGAAAACAAACAAACTTTGTCAAGAAAGGTTTCTAACCTTTCTTTTTCCCTCGTAAGATGTTGTAAGAAAACAGCAATTTATCACAAAATATGCCAAGTTTTAACCTAAGTTAAAACATGCATTAAAAACATGCGCTCTAAGTCTCTCCTTGGTTACGGTTCTAAATTTCATTGCCTATAAGTTGGCTTAAAGCTCAACATTCAGAAAATGAAGATCATGGCATCTGGTCCCACCACTTCATGGGAAATAGATGGGGAAACAGTGGAAACAGTGTCAGACTTTATTTTTCTGGGCTCCAAAATCACTACAGGTGGTGACTGCAGCCATGAAATTAAAAGACGCTTACTCCTTGGAAGGAAAGTTATGACCAACCTAGATAGCATATTTGCCAACAAAGGTTCGTCTAGTCAAGGCTATGGTTTTTCCTGTGGTCATGTATGGATGTGAGAGTTGGACTGTGAAGAAGGCTGAGCGCCAAAGAATTGATGATTTTGAAGTGTGGTGTTGGAGAAGACTCTTGAGAGTCCCTTGGACTGCAAGGAGATCCAACCAGTCCATTCTGAAGATCAGCCCTGGGATTTCTTTGGAAGGAATGATGCTAAAGCTGAAACTCCAGTACTTTGGCCACCTCATGCAAAGAGTTGACTCATTGAAAAAGACTCTGATGCTGGGAGGGATTTGGGGCAGGAGGAGAAGGGGACGACAGAGGATGAGCTGGCTGGATGGCATTGCTGACTCAATGGACGTGAGTCTCAGTGAACTCCGGGAGTTGGTGATGGACAGGGAGGCCTGGCGTGCTGTGATTCATGGGGTCACAAAGAGTTGGACACGACTGAGTGACTGATCTGATCTGATAACATAATTATTTATATTTTCATGACTCCTCTAGTAAGGTTTTACATTTAACATTCATTCTTTCAAAAATCATTGATTCCTATGTGTCAGGCCCATAAACTAGAATCTGGGGACAGAAAGATTAATAGTACTACTGGAGAAACACATACCCCCATCCTGACATTTCCATAAGAAGGGATTTCAAATCCTTTTTGGGCCTCTTTCCTCACCCTTAATCACTGTAGCTGGCAATCAGGGATGACTTGTTTTACAGCTAAATTTGGAAATAGTAACTAGGAATGCATAAACTGTACCTTTCTTTTGCTGTGTACAGTTGATTTGTTCTCCAGAGCCAGTTCTTCTCGGCTCTTCCTTAATTCTTACCTGACTAATGCTTTCATGAATTGTGGGCATGCCTGGCCCTGGAGTGACTATGACAGGATGAGTGAATCTGCCTAATTTTAGGGTCCATGTAGCATGTTCGTTTGTCTCTTGCAGTACGTGACATCTTCCAACTTAGCCACTGTCAGTAATAAAAGAAATAGTTTGGCCAAGAATTTTATTATTTGTTTTATCCTCAATGTTTTCAGAGCCAGAGTGGAGAATATGAGTGCTCTTTATGAGAGGCTGTCTCCAGTATCTCAACAAATAAGAAATGGTTCTTGCCTTTATAATTCAATTGGGTAGAAAAAAACAAAAAAATAATAAAATAGATGATAAGTACACAGTGTACTTAACATCTGTTTTATTATTTTTACAAATATAAAAATTATAATATAATTATAAATTATATAATGTTAAACATATAATTATATATCATATGATATATGTTTTATTATTTATATATATACATAAAATTGGGCTTCCCTTGTGGCTCAAAAGCTAAAGAATCTGCTTGCAATGCAGAAGACTTGGGTTGGATCCCTGGGTCAGGAAGATCCCCTGGAGAATGAAATGGCAACCCATTCCAGTATTCTTGCCTGGAGAATTCCATGGACAGAGGAGCCTTATGGGCTACACAATTATAGTGTGATTACATTACACACACACACACACACACACACACACACACATATATATATGTATATATATATATATATATATATATAATTAAAGTGTGTTATGTGTGTGGAGGCCTGGGTTTATGTGGGGACTATAATTACAAGTTTGATACTGCTGGAAATTAACAGTGTGAGGTAGGAAATGGTGTAATAAGATAAGACTGGAGTTCTAGGCAGGGTCTTGTATGCTATCTCAAGAAGCTTACACACTATTTTGACAGGGATGATAAAATACTGAATGATTTAAGAATGGAAGTGACCTGATAAGATTTGTTCATGGCACCTGGAGGTATATATTAATATAATGGATTACATATGGAGAAGAGTACAGATAGGGAGACCATTTAAGAAACTGTTGGCAGTAGTACAGGCAAAAACTAAAAAGAATTCAGATTAAGAAATAATAGAATTGAAAAGACAAAAAGGAAATGATTTAGAAAATGTTTATGAAATAAAATCAACAAGATTTGATCATTGAAAAACTGTGTTGATGATGGGGAATGAGAAATCCAGGGTGATACTCTATTCTCTAAGTTTTGTAAATGCATTTACTATAGTGTCATCAACTAAAAAAATTAAAAAGGAGGAAATACCTGGACAATGATAATGATTTTAACTTGCAAAATGTGAGAATTTGATATGTCAATGGGAAATCTAGGCTTGAAATATCTCCAAATTCCTAGATAAATGATTCCAAAAGTCTGAGAGGAAGTTATAGTTAGAAACTTATAAGTATAAGTTATAAGGACTAGAAAGATAAGGACTAGATAAAATCAAATGTAAAGTGTATAGTGTAAGTATTAGATCAAGGATGAGACTCTCACTGATATCACAATTTAACAGCACATGTTTGAAGATAAGCCCATTAGGGAGACAGACGAAAAGTAATCAAGAAAACACAGTGCCATGGAAGCCAAGGGAGTATATGCTACTGCTGCTAAGTCACTTCAGTCGTGTCTGACTCTGTGCGACCCCATAGACAGCAGCCCACCAGGCTCCCCCGTCCCTGAGATTCTACAGGCAAGAACACTGGAGTGGGTTGCCATTTCCTTCTCCAATGCAGGAAAGTGAAAAGTGAAAGTGAAGTCGTTCAGTCGTGTCCGATGGGATTTTCCAGGCGAGAGTACTGGAGTGGGGTGCCATTGCCTTCTCCGCAAGGGAGTAGAGAGATTAAATATATATATATGAGCAATAAGTGATGATGAATATAGTAGAGAAATGTAGTAAGGTAAAGACTGAAAAGATATCTCCTGGATTAGTAAGAGTAGTTTTGACTGGAATGTTTTAGACAAAAGCAAGATTAAAGAAAAATGAGATAATGAGAAGTGAAGAACTAAGGAAGAGTGGCTGTAAATAACAATTTTGAGAAGTTTTCAGTAGAATTTAAGAGTGATTGCAAAGTGTATTAAAAGTATTTTTTTTTCTTACAAGATACCTTAGCACTTTTATATAAGGATGGACAGAAAACACAGAAACCAGAGAGCTTGATGATACAGTGAAGAGAGAATGATTGACTGCATGGATTTAAGTCCTAGAGGAGATGAGTTAGCAGTTAGGATCAAAGGCACAAAACAGAGTAAACCTGAACAGAAGAAAGGATATCTTTGAGACTGTGGGGGGATGTTAAAATGGATCATGTCAGATGGTTGCAAATTTTTCCATACTCTTGAAAGCTAGGTCATCTGATGAAACAGAAGGTTGAGGATACATTTGAGGGTTTCAGAAAAGAGTTGAAATTTTGCAAAAGTATTTACAAGAAATTAAGTAATTTGCTAACTGTAGTATGTGTATGTCTACTGTTTTTGCTTCCAATAATTTCCCTCTGGTTATCAATTGCTCCCCCACCTCAATTCTGACTTTGCACTTTTGCCAAATTTGTAATGTGTGTCTAATACAGTAACTTCATTGATTAATTTAGAAATTGCCATAGATCCCAGTGTAAGTCAATCAGAACAGAACTTCATGGTTTCCAGAGAGGGAGAGGTATGTTTGTCCTCAGAGACACATCAAATAGTTGCATAAACTGTGCATTGCCCATTTTCAGGGGCTCTGTTTATATTGACTAAAACATGAATGGTGCCACCTGGAGTTTTGCAGCATGGCCCATCCATCTTTTTTGGATTCAGTTTTGTAAGTCTGTATCTTACCAGCAGCCATTTTGTTGTCACCAGGAGACAGCTTGTCAGAGAATGAAGCAACATAGCGAATGCCCAGTTCAGAGAATGATCTGAACTGGGCTTTTACTCTGAGGCTCCAGTCAAGCTATCCCATAATTTTTAACCCATTGAACATTAACATAAAAATGCTCTTCTTTATTTTTGTACACCACTGGGATTCAAGTTTCCAGCACTTGCACAAACACACATTTTATTTAAAAAAAAACACTGTTGTCTGTTGTCAGTTGTCTGTGAATTAATAAGAAAATATTCATTTGTTAAATTGCTTCAAATGGCCCTAGTAGAGTTCCATTCTCACAGAGATGGGGTAATAAATGCCTTGCAATATGAGTATTACTGCTCTATATCTATTTTCATCCACAGAGACAGAAGAAATAGTACAAATAGTATTAAATGATAATAAGAACTTGAGTGATTTCCTTCTGTTTGAATTTTCTTTCCTCCTTTTCTTGACACTTAAAGTCAATTAAATGAGAAAACTAATATGCTATTCCTTCTGTGCAACGATGATTATACCAGTTCATTGACAGGGTAAGTTCTTGTATCTGTTTACATCATTATTCCCTCAGGGATACCAGTGTAAGGAGGAGAGTTATGAAACAGAGTTTGGCCTTACTCCTGTCCCTCAAACATGCCACTTATTCTTGCATTGGAGCCATGACACATCTTATTTCCTATGTTTATTTTTTGTGCTGAGCTTTCAGATTTTCAAATGGAGGTCTCTTTCTCCTAGATCACAGCTCAAATGCTGCCTCTTCAGAGAGCGTTCCCTGACCATTCTAGCCAAAGTAATATCTTTATTTTCAGCAGCAATCTGTCCTCTTATAGTCTTTATTTTCTCTAATAGCTTCTAATATATATATTCTAATATAATATTAATGTGTTATATATATAGATAGATAGATAGATAGATATAGATATATGTATATATGTTGTGTGTTTAGTCACTCAATCATGTCTGGGTGTTTGTGATCCTTTGGACTGTAGTCCGCCATGCTCCTCTGTCCATGGAATTTGTCAGGCAAGAATACTGGAATGGGTTGCCATTTCCTCCTCCAGAGAATCTTCCTGACCCAGTGATCCAACTTGTATCTTCCATATCTCTTGCATTGAAAGCAATTTCTTTACCTGTTGAGCCATCTGGGAAGCCTATATATATTTATGGACTTCCTTGGTGACTCAGACTGTAAAGACTCTGCCTGCAATGCAAGAGACCTGGGTACAATCCTTGGGTTAGGAAGATTCCCTGGAGAAGGGAATGGCTTACCCACTCCAGTATTTTTGCCCAGAGAATTCCATGGGCAGAGAAGCCTGATGGGCTGCAAATCACAAGGTTGCAAAGAGTCAAACATGATTGAGTGACTAACACTATATATTTATATGATACACATATGTGTGTGTGTGTGTGTAAACTAGGTATGTATATATACACTTTTTTCTGTGCTAGAAGATAAGGCCCAATGAGGAGAAGGACTATGTTTTGATTTCTGCTGGGCTTACCAGCATCTCTAAAAGTGCGTTGACACATATAAATCAATAAATACTGGTTAAATGTGTAACTTAACAATATACATGGCAATATACAAAAATACACATTAAAATTATTGTCTCCTCTGGGGGGAAAAATTACAAAAATGCACACTAATATTTAAAAGATGATATATGTTTTAAAGAATTATGGAAATTAAGTCCTTCAAATTTTGGTCATTACTTTTATGTTAGATTAGTAGCACAATACTTGTCACAATGTGTACATAGTAAAGATAAATGTTAGCTATTTTATCTCTTAGAGGTTTCCTATTTTGCATGTCTTTATTATAGTACTTATCACATAATATTGTAAATATTAGTTGCAGCATTTAAGAATACAGATATAGTCTTAAATATTCATGACTGTTCAGTTCAGTTCAGCCACTCAGTCATGTCTGATTCTTTGTGACCTTATGGATGGCAGCATGCCAGGCTTCCCTGTCCATCATCAACTCCTGGAGCTTGATCAAACTCATGTCCATTGAGTTGGTGATGTCATCCAATCATCTCATCCTCTGTCATCCTCTTCTCCTCCTGCCTTCAATCTTTCCCAGCACCAGGGTCTTTTTCAATGAGTCAATTCTTCGCATTAGGTGGCCAAAGTATTGGAACATCAGCTTCAGCATCAGTACTTCCAACGAATATTCAGGACTGATTTCCTTTAGGATTGACTAGTTTGATTTCCTTGCAGTCCAAGGGATATAGAACAGTCTTTTGGACTCTGTGGGAGAGGGAGAAGGTGGGATGATTTGGGGGAATGGCATTGAAACATATATAGTATCATATAAGAAACCAGTCGTCAGTCCAAGCTCGATGCATGATACAGGATGCTCAGGGCTGGTGCACTGGGATGACCCGGAGGGATGGTAGGGGGAGGGAGGTAGGAGTGGGGTTCAGGATGGGGAACATGTGTATGCCCGTGGCGGATTCATGTTGATGTGTGGCAGAACCAATACAATATTGTAAAATAATTAGCCTCCAAATAAAAGAAATAAATTAAAATTTTTAGAGTCTTGTCCAACACCATAGTTCAAAAGCATCAATTTTTGGTGGTCAGCTTTCTGTATACTTCAACTCTCACATCCATACATGACTACTGGAAAAACCATAGCTTTGACTAGATTGAATTTTGTTGGCAAAGTCATGTCTCTTCTTTTTAATACACTGTCTAAGTTGGTCATAGCTTTTGTTCCAAGGAGCAAATGTCTTTTAATTTCATGGCTGTAGTCAACATCTGCAGTGACTTTGGAGCCCAAGAAAATAAAGTCTTTCACTGTGTCCATTGTTTACCCATCTCTTTGCCATGAAATGATGGGACTGGATGCCATGATCTTAGTTTTCTGAATGTTGAGCTTTAAGCCAACTTGTTCACTCTCCAATTTCACTTTCATCAAGAGTCTCTTTAGTTCTTCTTTGCTTTCTGCCATATGGGTTGTGTCATCTTCATTTCTGCAGTTATTGATATATCTCCCAGGAATCTTGATTCCAGCTTATGCTTCATCCAGTCTGGCATTTCATATGATGTACTCTGCATATAAATTAAATAAGCAGGGTGACAATATACAGCTTTGATGTAGTCCTTTCCCTATTTGGAACCAGTCTGTTGTTCCATGTTCAGTTCTAACTGTTGCTTCTTGATCTGCATACAGATTTCTCAGGAGGCTGGTCAGGTGGTCTCATATTCCCAAATTTTGAAGACTTTTCCAGTTTGTTGTGATCCAACACACGACTATTGGATTTAACAGTTTTGCATTATTTTATGTAAGTACTTCTTTGGGGTTTCAAAGATCCAATAATCCTGAAAGAGTCATTTTAAAAAATGCCAAACTTCCCCCATCACTCTCAATATACATTTGAGACCAACTTAGAGTTGTGACATTTGCCTAAGGTAAGAAAGCTGCTCAACTGCCCAGACAAACTACTGTTGACTTAATAAGAAGCTATACATCTATGAGAATCATTTTTTTTTAAATGGACAGACTCTTGAGTATCTTCCAGTATTCATAAATTGGAGCAAGAGTATAGGCACCAATGTGTTCAAGCTCAAAAACTCTTCTAGTTTGAATCTTGGGTTATTGTGTATTTCCTAGCTTAAACTTTAATGATAATAGTAATATTTCCAGCCCCTATAAAAATTAATATGCATTCATATCACTAAGATTTCTCCATGTTTTTTTGTTTGTTTGTTTTGTTTTCAAATGGAATCTGATTAGTAAGTCCCAAAACTACCACTCCAAAACTGCTAATTGAATATATACAGACTCAGATAAATGTGAAAAGTCAACAACACCCAGAGCTAATACTGACAGTCATCATAATGTCATATTTGGGGAAGGTTTTCTAGTACTGTCTTTTTATTTAACTTCCCTGGTAGCTCAGACTGTAAAGCGTCTACCTACAATGTGGGAGACTCGGGTTCAATCCCTGGGTCGGGAAGATCCTTTGGAGAAGGAAATGGCAACCCACTCCAGTACTCTTGCCTGGAAAATCCCATGGACGTAGGAGACTGGTAGGCTGCAGTCCATGGGGTCACACAGAGTTGGACACGACTGAAGCAACTTAGGAGCAGCAACAGAAATTGTGTAAATCTTGAAGAACATAACAGAAATAATTTTTCCTTCCTTGTAACTTTAACCTTCCATCAAAAATGTAGAATTTGTCCCATGCAGAAAATCATATTATCCATTCTTTAAGTTAAAATCAGCAGTTTTTAAGTTGGCCATAAAATGGTCTTATCTCCTTCCAACTCCAGAAAAACAAAACAAAATAAAACTTCTCTATATGGTAAAAAGTGAGAGGAACTAAGTTAGCACATTGTTTTCTGAGTGGTTTATACCTAGAAAGTTAAGTACCAAAACTAAATTAAAGACTGATAAAATCTGGTAGTAGTATATTTTTGAGATGAATGCTCTTCATACATTATGTTGAGTCAAAATTGGCTTCAAATTTGGGAAAGCCGCCTGATGCAAAAAGCTGACTCATTGGAAAAGACCCTAATGCTGGCAAAGATTGAAGGCAAGAGAATAAGTGGATGACAGAGGATGAGATGGTTGTTTGGCATCGTCAACTGAATGAACATGAGTTTGAGCAAGCTCCAGGAGATGGTGAAATACAGGGAAGCCTGGCATGCTGCAGTCCATGGAGTTGCAGAGAGTCGAACACAAAGTGATGGAACAACAATGTTGAGTCAGTGCCACTGAAATGGACAGTAGATAGAGAGGTTTGTTGAGGTGTAATTCAGCAGAAATGTACTAGAATGCTGGGAAACACCAAGAAGTGGCTTAGGACTTTGTAGATCACTCAATAGAATGTATTTACAACATGGAAATGCAATAAAATGATTAAATGGAAAATAAATGTATACATAATATTTTGCTATATGTCATCACTCACCATTTAGAAAAGCTTAATTTACTCGTTCAACATTTATTGAAGGTTATCTATAGGGCACCATAAAGATTTTAAAGAAAAATATTTTGCGAAAAACAGAAAATATATAAACAGCCTAAATGAAGTGAATAAGGAGTGTAAAGACCTGTAATAAGAAAACAGAAAAACAAAACAAAACAAAACTCTGTTAAATGAAAAATTAGACTTAAGTAAAAGGCAAGGTATTTTGTTTCCTTTAATAGGAAGAATAATTTTGTAGAGGTCTGGTAGCAAAATCATGCCTCCTGCATCACCAGTTATGTCCATATCCTAATTCCTGGAACCTATGAATATATTACCTTACATAGTAAAGGAGAATAAAGGTTGTGGATGGAATTAGGACCATTAATCATCAGATGTTTTTTTAAATGGAGATTATCTCGTATTATTTGAGTAGCCTTAATGTAACCACATGAGCTGTGAAAATTGAGAGAAAATTTGAAATGTGTATCAAATAGATGCTACCCAAGGAAGACACTGTTGAATCTTTGAAGGTGGAGGTAGGGAACCATAGGTCAAATAATATAATAGCATCTAGAAGCTGGAAATGTCCCTCAACATGCAGCCAGCAATAAAATGGGGATCTTAGTCCAAAAATCACAAGGAACTTCATTCTATTATCAGCTCAAATGAACAAGGAAATGAATCCTCCCAAACAATATCCAGAAAGGAATGTAACCCTGACAAAACCTTGATTTTAGCCCAGTAACATACACTTAAGATTTCTGACCTATGGAACTGTAAGATAATAAATTCCTGTTATTTTATGATGCCAAATTTGTGATACTTAGCAGAAACCATATAAAACTGGTACAAAAGATACAAATTCTTCCCAAATTAATATATACCATTTAAGCTACTATTCTAACTAAAATCCTAAGGGGACTTTGTTTCAATTTTTAATCTAAATAGTCTAAAAGGATATATTAGATAAAGTATAGTAAAAAAAATTGAAAAATAAAAGTAATAAAAAAAATAATGTGTATTGAAACCTCTTAAAATGTATTAAAATTCTACAGTAATTAAGGCATTCTGGTAGTAGTACTGGGACTAAGTAGATTAACACAAAATAATTGAGTGCACATGATTTTGTCTTTATATACTAACATCATAAAATGTTAAAACTCTACAAATCAAAAAATGAAAGATGAATGTATCAATAGAACATTGATAATTGACACAAGAATGGCAAGGAGAGATAAGAAAGCCTTCCTCAGTGATCAATGTAAAGAAATACAGGAAAGCAATTGACTGGCAAGGACTAGAGATCTCTTCAACAAAATTAGAGATACCAAGGGAATATTTCGTGCAAAGATAGGCATAATAAAGGACAGAAATGGTATGAACCTAACAGAAGCCAAAGATATAAGGAAGAGGTGACAGGAAGACACATAACTGTACAAAAAAGATCTTCATGACCCAGATAGCCACGATGGTGTGACAACCAACCTAGAACCAGACATCCTGGAATGAGAAGTCAAATGGGCCTTAGGAAGCATCACAACGAACAAAACTAGTGGAGTTTATGGAATTCCAGTAGAGCTATTTCAAATCCTAAAAGATGATGCTGTTAAAATGCTGCACTCAACATGCCAGCAAATTTGGAAAACTCACCAGTGACCACAGGACTGTAAAAGGTCAATTTTCATTCCAATCTCAAAGAAGGACAATGCCAAAGAATGATCAAACTACTGCATAATTGCATTCATTTCACATGCTAGCAAAGTAATACTCAAAATTCTCCAAGCCAGGCTTCAACAGTATGTGAACCGTGAACTTCCAGATGTTCAACCTGGATTTAAAAAAAGGAACCAGAGATCAAATTGCCAACATCCATTTAATCATATAAAAAGCAAGAGAATTCCAGAAAAACATCTACTTCTGCTTCATTGACTATGACAAAGCCTTTGACTGTGTGGATCACAAAAAACTGTCGAAAATTCTGAAAGAGATGGGAATACCAGACCAATTTAACTGCCTTGTGAGAAGTCTGTATTCAGGTCAGGGAGCAACAGTTAGAACCAGACATTAAATAAGAGACTGGCTCCAAATTGGGAAAGGAGTACATCAAGGCTGTATATTGTCACCCTGCTTATTTAACTTATATGCAGAATACATCATGAGAAATGCTGGACTGGATGAAGCACAAGCTGGAATCAAGATTGCTGGGAGAAATGTCAGTAACCTCAGATAGCCAGATGATACCACCCTTATGGTAGAAAACGAAGAAGAGCTAAAAAGCCTCTTGATGAAAGTGAAAGAAGAGAATGAAAAAGGTGGCTTGATACTCAACTTTCCAAAAATGAAGATCATGGCATGTGGTCCCATCACTTCATGGCAAATAGATAGGGAAACAATGGAAACAGTGAGAGACTTTGTTTTTTTGGGCTCCAAAGTACCGCAGATGGTGTTTGCAGCCATGAGATTAAAAGACACTTAATCCTTGGAACTAAAGCTATGACCAACTTAGACAGCATGTTTAAAAGCAGAGATATTACTTTGCTGACAAAGGTCCATCTAATCAAAGCTATGGTTTTTCCAGTAGTCATGTATGGATGTGAGAGTTGGACCATAAAGAAAGCTGAGCGCCGAAGAATTAATGCTTTTGAACTATGGTATTGGAGAAGATTCTTGAGAGTCCCTTGGACTGCCAGGAGGTCAAACCAGTCAATCCTAAAGAAAATCAGTCCTGATATTCATCAGAAGGACTAATGCTGAAGCTGAAACTCCAATACTTTGGCCACCTGATGCAAAGAACTGACTCATTGGAAAAGATCGTTATGTTAGGAAAGATTGAAGGCAGGAGAATGGGATAATAGAAGATGCGATGGCTGGATGACATGACCCACTCGATAGACATGAGTTTGATCAAACACCAGGAGTTGGTGACAGACAGGGAAGCCTGGAGTGCTGCAAAGTCAAAGTCGCAAAGAGTCAGACACGACTGAGTGACTGAACTGCACTGAATTGATACAAACATGAACATACAAAAATCTTATTTTAAAATAGGATGCTAATTTAAATTATACATCCTAATTATCAAATTATCAAGATTTTAAATGCTTATATATATACTTTGATTTGGGTAAACATACATATCATAAAGTTACCATTTTAAGCTTGTTTAGGATTATAATTCAGTGGCCTTAGTATATTCCAAATATTGTGCAATCATTACCACTATCCATTTTTCAGAATATTTTTATCATCTGGAACTGAATATCTGTACCCCTTAAACAATACTCATTCCCCTTCTTCACAGGTCCTGATCACCTCTATTCTACTCTCTGTCTCTATGAATTTGCCTATTCTAAGCACTTCAAAAAAGGCGCCTCATTCTAGGCACCTTATTTAACTTATATGCAGAGTAAATCATTTGAAATTCTGGGCTGGATAAAGCAGTAGTTGGAATCAAGATTCCTGGGAGAAATATCAATAACCTCAGATATACAGATGACAAAACCATATGGCAGAAAGTGAAAAGGAACTAAAGAGCCTCTTGATGAAAGTGAAAGAGGAGAGAGAAACAAGGTGGCATAAAATTCAACATTGAAAAAATGAAGATCATGGCATCTGGTCCCATCACTTCATGGCAAATAGATGAGGGAAACAATGGAAGGAGTGAGAAACTGTATTTTCTCAGGCTCTAAAATTACTGCAGATGGTGATGGCAGCCATAAAATTAAAACATATTTTCTCCTTGGAAGAAAAGCTATGACAAACCTAGACAGCATATTAAAAAGCAGAGACATTACTTTGACAAAAAAGGTCTGTCTAGTCAAAGCTATGTTTTTTACAGTAGTCATGTATGGATGTGAGATTTGGACCATAAAGAAAGCTGAGAACCAAAGAATTGATGCTTTTGAATTGTGGTGCTAGAGAAGGCTCTTGAAAGTCCCTCGGACTGCAAGGAGACAAACCAGTAAATCCTAAAGGAAATCAGTCCTGAATATTCATTGGAAGGACTGATGCTGAAGCTGAAACTCCAATATTTTGGTCACCTGATGGGAAGCACTGACACATTGGAAAAGACCATGATGCTAGGAAAGATTGAAGGCCAGAGGAGAAGCAGACAACAGAAGCTGAGATGGTTGGATGGCATCACACTTGATGGACATGAGTTTGAGCAGGCTTTGGGTGTTGGTGATGGACTGGGAAGCCTAGCTGCAATCCATGATGTTGCAAAGAGTTGGACACAACAGAGGCACTGAAGTGAATTGAACTGTTGCACCTCATATATCTAGAGTCATATAATATTTGTCCTTTTGTGCCTGGATTACTTTACTTAGCATATTGTCTTCAATGTATCAGAATTTTATTCCTTTTTAAAGCTGAATAATAAATTGATGCTTTGTCTGTTATCTAAACTTTATTATTTCCATCCATCTACTAGTTTTTGATTTAGTGTGCTCTTTTTACTATAGTTCCTTAAGATGTAAAGGAATTTAAAAAAAAAGATGTAAAGGACTGATGCTGAAGCTGGAACTCCAATTATTGGGCAACTTGATTTGTTTATTAGATTCATTTGATCTGTATTGTTGTTCAAGTCTTCTATCTCCTTACTGATCTTCTGTATGGTTGTTCTGTCCATAATTGAAAGTGGAGTATTATAGTGTCCAATTATTTGTGTGTTGCTATCTATTTCTCCTCTAAGTTCTCTCAGTTTGTTTCATGCTTTAGTGCTCTGGTTTTTGGTCCATACACTTATAATTGTTACATCATGTTGCTGAATTAAATCTCTATCAATATATGAAGTCCTTCTTTGCACCATGACAGTTTTTGACTTAAACTCTATTTTTCATAATATTATTATAGCGAACAACCCCTGCTCTCCTTTGATTATTATTCACATGAAATATCTTTTTCTCTTCCAACATACTTACATCTTTAGCTCTACAGTGAGTTTCTTTTAGATAGTATATAGTTGTATCATTTTTTAATCCAATCTGTCAACTTGACCTTTATATTATACCCAATTTTTCTATTTTTTCTTTATGTCTTATAGCTTTTTGGTCTCCAATTATGTCATTTATAGCCTTTTATTCTATAAAATAATATTTTAAGTATCTTCTCATTTCCTTTTGTGTATTCTATAATTTTTTTTTGTTCTTACAATGAGGATTATCTGTAACATACTAATGTTATACTCTCCAGTTTGATCTCATAGCAATTTAACTTAAATAGCATGAAACAACTATACTTCTATAAAGCTCCACACTCTTTATAAAACTGATACCACAAATTTCAACTTCATCACATTGTGTGACCAATAACATAGGTTTATAATTATTTTTAAGTATTTTATGTTTAATCTGTAGAAAGTAAAAATTGATATAAACTAAGATTACAATATTAGATTTTATATTTGTCTGTATATTTACTGGATATGTTTATATCTTCCCATGGCTTCAAATTTCTATTGGTTGTAACTTTATTTCGACATAAAGGACTCCCTAATTTGACACTTCTTGTAGGGACGATCTAGTGACAATGAACACTCTCAGCTTTCATTTTCCTGAAAATTTCTTACTCATATTTGAAGAACAGTTTTCCTGGATTTAGCATTCTCATTTAATAGTTTTTCAGCATTTAAATATATCATCCTACTGCTTTCTGTCCTACAATGTTTTTTCTAAGAAATCCAGTGATAATCGTATTGAGGATCTGTGTTATATAATGAGTTGTTTCACTTGCTGCTTTCGAAATTCTCTATCTTTGTCTTGATTTTTTGTCTTGAACTTTGTCTAAACTTTTGTCTAAACTTTGTCTTGAAAGTTTGATTATAATGTGTCTTTCTATAGATCTCCGAATTTATCTAATTTAGATTTCTTTGAATTTTTTGGATTTGGCAATTAATTTCTTTCCTCAAATTGAGGAAGCTTTCTGCCATAAATTCTTCAAATAATCTTTTTTTTTTTTTTTTTTTTTTACTATTTCTTCTACTCGTCTCTCTCTGGAGCTTTCCTACTGCTGTTGCTGCTTGATAATATCACACAGTCCCACAAGACCTTTAGGCTTTCTTTCTTTCTTTCTTTTTCTTCCTTTTTTTTTTTTTTTAGTTTTTGCTGCTCAGACTTGATGATTTCAATTGGCCTGTCATTAAATTTGATGACATTTATTTTTTTTTAATTTATTTTAATAGGAGGCTAATTACTTCAATTTGGCCTTGGAATACAGAATGAAGCAGGACAAAGGTTAATAGAATTTTGCCAAGAGAATGCACTGGTCATAACAAACACCCTCTTCCAACAACACAAGAGAAGACTCTACACATGAGCATCACAGATGGTCAACATCGAAATCAGATTGATTATATTCTTTGCAGCCAAAGATGGAGAAGCTCTATACAGTCAGCAAAAACAAGACAGGAAGCTGACTGTGGCTCAGATCATGAGCTCCTTATTGTCAAATTCAGACTTAAATTGGAGAAAGCAGGGAAAACCAATAGACCATTCAGATATGATGTAAATCAATTCTCTTATGATTATACAGTGGAAGTGAGAAATAGATTTAAGGGACTAGATCTGATAGAGTGCCTGATGAACTATGGACGGAGGTTCGTGACATTGTACAAGAGACAGGGATCCAGACGATCCCTATGGAAAATAAATGCAAAAAGGTAAAATGGCTGTCTGGGGAGACCTTACAAATAGCTGTGAAAAGAAGAGAAGCAAAAAGCAAAGGAGAAAAGGAAAGATATAAGCATCTGAATGCAGAGTTCCAAAGAATAGCTAGAAGAGATAAGAAAGCCTTCCTCAGCAATCAATGCAAAGAAATAGAGGAAAACAACAGAATGGGAAAGACTAGAGATCTCTTCAAGAAAATTAGACATACCAAGGGAACATTTCATGCAAAGATGGGCTCGATAAAGAACAGAAATTGTATGGACCTAACAGAAGCAGAAGATATTAAGAAGAGGTGACAAGAATACACAGAAGAACTATACAAAAAAGATCTTCATGACCAAAATAATCATGATGGTGTGATCACTCACCTAGAGCCAGACATCCTGGAATGTGAAGTCAAGTGGGCCTTAGAAAGCATCACTACAAACAAAGCTAGTGGAGGTGATGGAATTCCAGTTGAGCTATTTCAAATCTTGAAAAATGATGCTACGAAAGTGCTGCACTCAATATGCCATCAACTTTGGAAAACTCAGCAGTGGCCACAGGACTGGAAAAGGTCAGTTTTCATTCCAATCCCGAAGAAAGGCAATGCCAAAGAATGCTCAAACTACCACACAATTGCACTCATCTCACATGCTAGTAAAGTAATGCTCAAAATTATCCAAGCCAGACTTCAGCAGTATGTGAACCGTGAAATTCCAGATGTTCAAGCCAATTTTAGAAAAAGCAGAGGAAGCAGAGATCAAATTGCCAACATCTGCTGGATCATGGAAAAAGCACAAGAGTTCCAGAAAAAACATCTATTTCTGCTTTATTGACTATGCCAAAGCCTTTGACTGTGTGGATAACAATAAACTGAGCAAAATTCTGAAAGAGATGGGAATACCAGACCACCTGACCTGCCTCTTGAGAAACCTGTATGCAGTTCAGGAAGCAACAGTTAGAACTGGACATGGAACAACAGACTGGTTCCAAATAGGAAAAGGAGTACGTCAAGGCTGTATATTGTCACCCTGTTGGTTTAACTTATATGCAGAGTACATCATGAGAAATGCTGGACTGGAAGAAACACAAGCTGGAATCAAGATTGCCAGCAGAAATATCAATAACCTCAAATATGCAGATGACACCATCCTTATGGCAGAAATTGAAGAGGAACTAAAAAGCCTCTTGATGAAAGTGAAAGAGGAGAGTGAAAAAGTTGGCTTAAAGCTCAACATTCAGAAAATGAAGATCATGACATCTGGTCCCATCACTTCATGGGAAATAGATGGGGAAACAGTGGAAAAAGTGTCAGACTTTATTTTTGGGAGCTCCAAAATCACTGCAGATGGTGATTGCAGCCATGAAATTAAAAGATGTTTACTCCTTGGAAGGAAAGTTATGACCAGCCTAGATAGCCTATTCAAAAGCAGAGACATTACTTTGCCAACAATGGTCTGTCTAGTCAAGGTTATGGTTTTTCCAGTAGTCTTGTATGGATGTGAGAGTTGGACTGTGAAGAAAGCTGAGTGCCGAAGAATTGATGCTTTTGAACTCTGGTGTTGGAGAAGACTCTTGAGAGCCCCTTGGACTGCACGGAGATCCAACCAGTCCATTCTAAAGGAGATCAGTCCTGGGATTTCTTTGGAAGGAATGATGCTAAAGCTGAAACTCCAGTACTTTGGTCACCTCATGCGAAGAGTTGACTCATTGGAAAAGACTCTGATGCTGGGAGGGATTGGGGGCAGGAGGAGAAGGGGAAAACAGAGGATAAAATGGCTGGATGGCATCACTGACTCAATGGACATGAGTATGAGTGAACTCCGGGAGTTGGTGGTAGACAGGGAGGCCTGGCGTGCTGCAATTCATGGGGTCACAAAGAGTTGGACACGACTGAGTCACTGAACTGACTGACTTATGGTGTTAGAAAGTGTTCTAGTTTCATTCTTTTACGAGTGGTTAACCAGTTTTGCCAGCACCAATTGCTAAAGAAATTGTCTTTTCTCCATTGTGTATTTTTCTTCCTTTATCAAAGATGAAGTATATATAGAAGTGTGGGTTTATCTCTGGGCTTTCTATTCTGTACCATTGATCTATGTTTCTGTCTTTGTGCAGTACCATACTGTCTTGATGACTGTTACTTTTTTATAGCCTGCCCTCAGTCAGGTTGATACTTCCAGTTCCATTCTACTTTCTCAAGATTGCTTTGGCTATTCAAACTTTTTTTTGTAGTTCCATACAAATTGTGAAATTATTTGTTTTAGTTCTGTGGAAAATGCCATTGCTAGCTTGATAGGGACTGCATTGAATCTATAGATTGCTTTGAGTAGTATATTAATTTTCACTATATTGATTCTTCTGATCCATGAACATGGTATATTTCTCCATCTATTTGTGTAATCATTGATTTCTTTCATCGGTGTTTTATAGTTTTCTATATATAGGTCTTTTGTTTCTTTAAGCATATTTATTCCTATTTTTTCCTTTTTGTGGCAATGGTGAATGGGATTGTGTCCTGAATTTCTCTTTCTTTTTCCTCATTGTTAGTTTATAGGAATGCAATGCATTTATTTGTGTCACTTTCATATTCTACAGCTTTACTATATTCATTGATTAGCTTTAGTAACTTTCTGGTGGAGTCTTTAGGGTTTTCTATGTAGAGGATCATATCATCTGCAAACAGTGAGAGTTTTACTTCTTTTCCAATCTGGATTCCATTTATTTCTTTTTCTGCTCTGATTTCTGTGGCCAAAACTGCCAAAACTATGCCGAATAGTAATGGTGAGAGTAGGCATCCGTGTCTTGTTCCTGACTTTATGGGAAATTCTTTGAATTTTTCACCATTGAGGATAATGTTTACTGTGGGTCTGTTTTATATATCTTTTATTATATTGAGGTATGTTCAATGGCAACATACTCCAGTACTCTTGCCTGAAGAATCCCATGGACAGAGGAACCTGGGGGGCTGCCATCTATGGGGTCGCACAGAGTTGGACACGACTGAAGCAACTTAGCAGCAGTAGCAGCAGCATGTCTTTCTATGCCTGCTTTCTGAAGGGTTTTTATCATAATGTATGTTTAATTTTGTTAAAGGCTTTCTCTGTAATTATTGAGATAATCATATTTTTTTTATTTTTCAATTTGTTAATGTGGTCTATTAGATTGATTGATTTGTGAATATTAAAGAATTCTTGCATCCCAGGGATAAAGCCCACTTGGTCATGATGTATGATCTTTTGAAATGTTGGATTCTTATTGCTAGAATTTTGTTGAGGATTTTTGCATCTATGTTCATCAGAGATATTGGCCTGTAGTTTTCTTTTTATGTGGCATCTTTGTCTGGTTTTGGCATTAGGGTGATGGTGGCCTCATCGAATGAGTTTGGAAGTTTACCTCCCTGTGCAAATTTCTGGAAGAGTTTGAGTAGGATAGGTGTTAGCTCATCTCTAAAGTTTTGATACAATTCAGCTTTGAAGCCCTCTGATCCTGGGCTTTTACTTTTTGGAAGATTTCTGATTACAGTTTCAATTTCTGTGCTTGTGATGAGTCTGTTAAGATTTTCTATTTCTTCCTGGTTCAGTTTTCGAAGGTTACACATTTCTAAGAATTCATCCATTTCTTCCAGGTTGTCCATTTTATTGGCATACAGTTGCTGATAGTAGTCTCTTATGATCCTTTATATTTCTGTGTTGTCTGTTGTGATTTCTCCATTTTCATTTCAAATTTTGTTGATTTGATTATTCTCCCTTTTTTTCTTGATGAATCTGGCTAATGGTTTGTCAATTTTATTTGTCTTCTCAAAGAACCAACTTTTAGGTTTGTTGATTTTGGCTATGGTTTCCTTTGTTTCTTTTGCATTTTTTTCCACCATAATTTTTATGATTTCTTTCCTTGTACTAATCCTGGGGTGCTTCTTTTTTTTCTACTTGTTTTAAGTGTAGAGTTAGGTTATTTATTTAATTTCTCTCTTATTTCTTGAGGTAGGCTTGTATTGCTATGAACCTTCCCCTTAGCACTGCTTTTAAAGTGTCCCAAATGTTTTGGGTTGTTGTGTTTTCTTTTTCATTTGTTTCTATGCATATTTTTATTTCTTTTTTTTTTTATTTCTTCTGTGGTTTGTTGGTTATTTAGAAGTGCATTGTTTAGCCTCCATATGTCTGTGGTTTTAATATTTTTTTTCCTGTATTTGACATCTAATCTTACTACATTGTGATCAGAAAATACGCCTGAGATGATTTCAATTTTTTTTTTGAATTTACCAAGGATAGATTTATGGCCCAGGATGTGATCTATCCTGGAGAAGGTTCCATGAACACTTGAGAAAAAGGTGAATTTCATTGTTTTAGGGTAAAATGTCCTATAGATATCAATTAGTTCTAACTGGTCCATTGTATCATTTAAAGTTTGTGTTTACTTGCTAATTTTATGTTTAGTTGATCTACCCATAGTTGAGAGTGGGATATTAAAGTCTCACACTATTATTGCATCACTGTTAATTTCCCCTTTCATACTTGTTTGCATTTGCCTTACATATTGCTGTGCTCATATGTTGGATGCATATATATTTATAATTGTTATATCTTCTTCTTTGATCCTTTGAGCTTATGTAGTGTCCTTCTTTGTCTCTTTTCATGGCTTTTATTTCAAAGTCTATTTTATCTGATATGAGTATCACTATTTCTGCTTTCTTTTGGTCTCCATTTGTGTGAAATATTTTTTTCCAGCCCTTCACTTTCAGTCTGTATGTGTCCCTTGTTTTGAGGTGGGTCTCTTGTAGACAGCATATATAGGGGTCTTGTTTTTGTATCCATTCAGCCAGTCTTTGTCTTTTGGTTGGGACATTAAACCCATTTACATTTAAGGTAAATATTGATAAGTATGGTCCAATTGCCATTTACTATTTTTTAATTCAAATTTATAAACCTTTTCTGTGTTTCCTGTGTAGAGACCATTCTTTTAGCACATGTTGGAGAGCTGGTTTGGTGGTGCTGAATTCTCTCAGCTTTTGCTTTTCTGTAGAGTTTTTCATTTCTCCTTCATATTTGAATGAGATCCTTGCGGGGTGCAGTAACCTGGGTTGTAGGTTTTTCTCTTCCATCACATTAAGTGTGTCTTGCCATTCTGCTCTGGCTTGAAGAGTTTCTATTGAAAGATCAGTTGTTATCCTTATGAGCATCCCCTTGTGAGTTATTTATTATTTTTCCCTTGCTGCTTTTAATATTTGTTATTTGCTTTTTATCTTTGTTAATTTGTTTGATATGTGTCTTGTGGAGTTTCCCTTTGGGTTTATCTTGTTTGGCAGTCTCTGGGTTTCTTGTACTTGAGTGGCTATTTCCTTCCCCATTTTATGGAAGATTTCAACCATTACCTCCACAAGTATTTTCTCATGACCTTTCTTTTTGTTGTCTTCTTTTGAGATTCCTATGATTCTAATTTTGGGCTGTTTAACACTGTCCCAGAGGTCTCTGAAGTTGTCCACATTTCTTTAATTCTTTTTTTCTTTTTTCCTCTCTGCTTCATTTATTTCTACCATTCTATCTTCCACCTCACTTATCCTATTTTCTACCTCAATTATTCCTCTGTTGGTTCCCTCCAGAGTGCTTTTGATCTCAGTATTGCATTACTCATTGACTCTTTTTTATTTCTTCTAGGTCCTTGTTAAACTTTTCTTTCATCTTCTCAATCCTTGTCTCCAAACTATTTATTTGTAACTCCATTTTGTTCTCAAGATTTTGGATCATTTTTACTATCATTATTCTGAATTCTTTTTCAGGTAGACTCCCTATCTCCTCCTCTTTTGTTTGGTTTGATGGGCTTTTGTCATGTTCCTTTACATGTTGAATATTTCTATACCTTTTCATCTTGTTTAGGTTGCTGTGTTTGGGGTGGCCTTTCTGTACCCTTGAAGTCTGTGGTTCCTCTTTATTGTGGAGGTTCCTCCCTGTAGGTGGGGTTGGATGAGTGGCTTGTCAAGATTCCCTGGTTAGGGAAGCTCGTGTTGCTGTTCTGGTGGGTGGATGTGGATCTCTTCTCTCTGGAGTGCAGTGAAATGTCCAGTTTTGAGGTGTCTATGGGTTTGGTGTGACTTTTGGCTGCCTGTATTTTTGTGTTCAGTGTTATGTACCTGTGTTGTTGGAAATAGCTTGGTATGTCTTGCTCTGAAATTTGTTGGCTGTTGTGTGGAGCTTGATTTCAGTGTAGGTATGTAGGCTTTTGGATGAGCTCTTTTTGATTAATGTTCCCTGGAGTCAGGAGTTTTCTGGTGATTTCATGTTTTGGATTTAAGCCTCTTGCCTCTGGCTTTCAGTCTTACTCTTACAGTAGCCTCAATCCATACAGCACCTATTTATTGTAAAACATCTAGGTTAATGAGAAAAGAGTCTCCATAGTAGGGGACACCTATACAGGCTCATAGAGTTACATGGAGAAGAGAATAAGGAGGAGGGAGATAGAGGTGACCAGGAGGAGAAGAGGGGGAATCAAAAGGGGAGAGAACAATCTAACCAGTAATCAATTCCCTATTTGCTCTCCACAGTCTGGAACTCTCAGAGAAATTAACAGAGTTCCATAGAGAAGAGAAGAGGGAGGAAGGAGATAGAGGTGACTAGGATGAGAGGAGAGGGAGTCAAAAGGAGAGAGACCAATCTAGCCTGTTATCAGTTCCCTGAGTTTTCTCCACAGCCCAGAATACCCTAAGAGATTCACAGAGTTAAGTAGAGAAGAGAAGGGGGAGGGAGGAGATAGAGGTGACCTTGGGGAGAAAAAAGATAGTCAAAAGGGTGAGAGAGCCATCAAGCCAGTAATCACACTCCTAAGTAAAAATGCGTACTTTAGATTGAATTCTTAAAGGTACAGAATTGATAACAAATATCAAAAAGCAAAGATTAAAAATCTAGCATAGATGTTAGACTCTCAAAGGTACAACATTAAAAAAAAAAAGAAAATCTTGAAATTTATAAAAAAAATATATGAAATTTGATTTAAATATAGGGTCTTTTTTTTTGCAATGTAATAGTAGGTTTTAAAAAGAAAAATTAAAGGAGTAATAAAGAAATTTTAAAAATTAAAAAAAAAAAACTTAAAAAAATGATAACAGTAAAATATATCTAGGTATTTCTCTGGAGGTGTTGAGGGCAGTGTGGGATCAGTTCAGTTTCAGATAGTTCCTTGTTCCACCTTATACTTCTTCTCAAGGTCTATAGGACCCTTCCAATGTAGCCAATGCTAACTACATAGTTTTAATCTGTTGCACTTGTCATTTCCAAATCGGTTCCCTCTTCTTTGTTTATTTTAGCTTCCTCTGTTTGCAAATCTCTTCAGTATCTAACTTCTGACCTGACACAAGTGGGTGAAGGTGGTCATTTATTTACTTGTTCAGATGTGCTGCAGGGAGGGAGGGACACTGCAAATATCAATGGTGTGTGTGGGGAATGCTCACAGTGTCTGGGCCACACTGAGTTTGCCCCTGCTCAAAGTGTGTGCTTTCCCGGTTGCTCTGCCGGGGAACTGTCTAAAGCAGGTCCTGGGTTGCGTGCACTTCCCAGGACTAAGCCACTCAGGTTCAGGTTCTCGGGTAGTCGACAAAGGCACAGACTCGGTTGGGTCTGTGTTTTGTGTCCTTCCCAGTTTTGAGCAGCTCAGGCGACCACGTGCTTGGTGAACGCACACTTTCCAGGTGGAGCAGTGTGTCTTATCACCTCCCTGTTCCCAGCCACTCAGTTTTCTGGGTGCACAGTGGGAACGACGTCTCAGGTGTGCCTTGTGTTTCCTCTGGGAATCTGATCTCTGGCTGCGACCCTCCTGGCAGATGTCAACTATACAGGATCCCAGGAAGACTTGCTTAGCAACTGGTCACAGTTTGGTAGAGGATGCCATCTCTGGGGCTAAGTTGACTTCTAGCTCTGGCTGTTGCCCACCTGCCTCCCTGCCTCCAGTGTGGGATGGTCTGGTCCTCTGCCAGCTAACTCTCCTCTGGTATTCTCTCAGTTATTTGTTCTGTGAACAGGCCTGGCAGTGCCTTAGGTTAGAGCTTTTCACAGAGAAGTTCTCTCTCTCTCCCTCTCCTTCCTCTTTTTTTTTTTTTTTTTTCTTCTCTCTGTCTGGCTATCCCATGGTTTGTGTTGCTATCTCATGTTGGCTCCCTCAGATTGCCCTCAGGGCATTCAGGCCTGGTCCTTACCTTAAGCAATGCAGACTGCACCTCCCTGTTCAGCCCCCAGTTGCTGGTGGCTGACATGAGGGTATGGGCTACTTCTCTGCTGATAGTTGAAGTTAGCTGCATAATCTGTGGGGTTTATTTATTTATTTTTTCCTCCTTATTATGTTGCCTTCTGAGATTCCAAAACTTCCCAGAGACACGCTGGTGAGAGGGTTTCCTGGTGTTTCAAAACTTCTCCTCTTTTACAACTCTCTCCCCAGGACAGTTCCCCATCCCTAACTCTTGCCTCTCTTTTTATCTTTTATATTTTGTCCTACCTCCTTTCAAAGACAATGGGCTGCCTTTCTGAGTGCCTGGTGTCCTTCAGAAGTTGTTTTGTGGTATTTGCTCAGTGTTCAACTGATCCATCAATGAATTTATTGGGGAGAAAGTGGTCTCGCCATCTTATTCCTCCACCATCTTAGGACCCCTCCCCAAAGGTTTGCTAATTTTCTTATCTCTGATCAAATTTGGTATTTAAACTGCCTAGTGAATGTTTATGTCAGTTATTATATTTTTTTGGCTTAAGAGTTTGTATTTTATTAATTTTTATGTCTTTCTCTTTGTTGTTACTCTCATTGTTCACATATCAATTTTCTGATTTCCTTTAGTTGTTTTTTATTTAGCTTTTTGAGTATGTTAATGCAGTTGTTTTAAATTCTTGTCCTAGTAAATTCTATGCCAAAGCTGCTTCATGGATAATTTCTGCCAATTTAATTTATTCTTTTGACTGACCACATTTCCTTTTCTTTGTGTCCCTTATTGATTTCTTGTTGAAAATTGGGTATTTAATTATAATGCAATAACTCAGGAAATTAAATAGTTTTCTTACCCAAGGGCTTGTTATGCTTGTTTTGTTGATGGCTGTAGTAGTCTGTTTTGAAATCATTCTAAAATGATTTTTTTTCCAAAGGCTATCCCTTGTCATATGTATGAAGACTCTTTTTCTTAGCTCATATTCAGGTAATGCTTTGAAAGATAATTCCTTGAATTCAAGGAGCTGAAAGGGGCAATAATCCCAATCACTCTGCCCCACCTAAATAAAAAGAAAGTGAGCAATCTCTTTCTCAGTCTTTCTGATTGTTTTTCAGGTGCATCATTTCTTTACCAATTAGCTATACTTGCTCTGAGCATAGGATCCAAATGAAAAATGAAGATCTTCTCAAGAGTTTTCTGAATATGCATTCTGTCTGAACATGCATGTGGCCTTCAAATTTTCCCATATAGGTTGCTGCTTCTGAATGTCCTAATTTCCCAAGAAGTCATATCCCATATTATCTGGGCATTAGATTGTGTGTGTGTCTTCACTCAGAATCTCTTGCCCCAGGTATATTTGGGTATGTAGCCTCATTGTAGTTTTTATGAGTGGTAAGGCCCTTCAGATATTCCCAGACAGCTTAGATATATGATTTATAAATAAGATATTCTATGCTCCTGCTATTCCAGATATGGGACTACAAACTGACTTCCTATCGTTCAAGATGAAGACCATTTCAGCCGCACTATGCAGAGTGAAATTAAAGCTTTCCTACCATTTTGAAGATGTTTTTTTCTTGATTGAATGTTTGCTTGGTTGCCATAAAACTTTGATTGTTTTTCAGAGCTTCCACAAAGTTTTTCAGATAGCTAATGGTTAAATTCAGAGAAGGCAATGACACCCCACTCCAGTACTCTTGCCTGGAAAATCTCATGGGTGGAGGAGCCTGGTAGGCTGCAGACCATGGGGTTGTGAAGAGTCGGAAACGACTGAGCGACTTCACTTTTCACTTTCATGCACTGTAGAAGGAAATGGCAACCCACTCCAGTATTCTTGCCTGGAGAGTCTGAGGGGCGGGGAAGCCTGGCTAGCTGCCGTCTATAGGGTTGCACAAAGTTGGACACGACTGAAATGACTTAACAGCAACAGCAGCAATAGTTAAATTATATATATATTTCTAAGGGTGAACAAGAGCTTGGAGCTTTCTACTCTGCAATTTTGCTAATTAATACCACCATACCACGTTTTTTACAAGTGTTAATACCTAGTAGTAGCTAAAGTTTGGTGACAATCTGGCATTCTGATAAACTGCATGTAGAAATGGAAATTAATATACTTTCTATAAGGGAAGTTGGAAATATATATTAATTACTTTAAATATTTATACTCCTTGACTCAGTAAATATGCTTCTCGGAAACTGAAAGTTTCTGATATAATTTTAAGTGGAAAAATGTGTGTACAATACTATCTACAGTATATAGTATACTTCCAATTCATACATATCTATCTATCTATATATATATGCTTCTTGATCTATCTGACATGTCTGTCTCTTGCTCTTTCCTTTATTTTTAGAGCCAGGCAAAAGAGGTCTATGGAGAATGTTAGGCTTGAAAATGGGATAGACTGATGACTCAGATCAGCTTAAGTGGCATTTCCTTTACTTTAATTACTGAAACTGTTAATAATAAGTGTAAAGGATGCAGTAATTAAAGGAGACAAATGGAAGAATGATTCAGATGTCTGATGCCTCCCAAGCAGTTCATGAAATCATATACAGGATTTAGCAAGGGAAAAAAGGAAAAACATAAATACAGTATACTAACGCATATATATGGAATTTAGAAAGATGGTAACAATAACCCGGTGTACGAGACAGCAAAAGAGACACTGATGTATAGAACAGTCTTATGGACTCTGTGGGAGAGGGAGAGGGTGGGAAGATTTGGGAGAATGGCATTGAAACATGTAAAATATCATGTAGGAAACGAGTTGCCAGTCCAGGTTCGATGCACGATGCTGGATGCTTGGGGCTGGTGCACTGGGACGGCCCAGAGGGATGGTATGGGGAGGGAGGAGGGAGGAGGGAGGAGGGTTCGGGATGGGGAACACATGTATACCTGTGGCGGATTCATTTTGATATTTGGCAAAACTAATACAATTATGTAAAGTTTAAAAATAAAATAAAATTAGAAAAAAAATAAAAATAAAATAAAATTAGAAAAAAAAAAAGAAAGAGCTTTAACTAATAAAAGTAAGCAGAAAGGACAAATCTAAATGTTTAATAGTTTAACTATTTCCAAATAAGGTAAATCATTACTTAACACATGGTTATGTATAGCTAATTTCTCCTTCTTATTGCGTCCTCCTTGTCTGTAACAGGCCTGGCCAGTGGTCTATCACAATTATTTTCAGTTCAGTTCAGTCACTCAGTAGTGTCTGACTCTTTGTGACCCCATGGATTGCAGCACACCAGGCTTCTTTGTCTATCATCAACTCCAAGAGCTTGCTCAGACTCATGTCCACTGAGTCAGTAATGCCATCCAACTATCTCATCCTCTGTCATCCCCTGCTCCTCCTGCCTTCAATATTTCCAAGCACCAGGGTCTTTTCCAATGAGTCAGTTCTTCACATCAGGTGGCCAAAGTATTAGAGCTTAAGCTTCAGCATCAGTCCTTCCAATGAATATTCAGGACAGATTTCCTTTCTTGACTGGTTTGACCTCCTTGCAGTCCAAGGGACTCTCAGGAGTCTTCACTGACACTACAGTTCAAAAGCAGCAATTCTTCGGCACTCAGCCTTCTTTAGGGTCCTATTCATACACCCGTACATGACTACTGGAACGGCCATAGCTTAGACTAGATGGACATTTGTCTCCAAAATAATGTCTCTGCTTTTTAATATGCTGTCTAAGTTGGTCATAGCTTTCCTTCCAAGAAGCAAGTGTCTTAATTTCATGGCTGCAGTCACCATCTGCAGTGATTTTGGAGCCCAAGAAAATAAAACCTGTCACTGTTTCCATTGTTTCCCCATCTACTTGCCATGAAGGGATGGGAATGGAAACCATGATCTTTGTTTTCTGAATCCTGAGTTTTAAGTCAACTTTTTTACTCTCCTCTTTAACTTTCATCAAGAGGCTCTTTAGTTTCTCTTCGTTTTCTACTATAAGCGTAGTGTCATCTGTGTATTTGAGGTTATTGATATTATCTTATAATATTATTTATACATATAAAATTGTTGTTGGAAAAAATGGTTTCAATGCTAAATGTAGTTATTTCACATCATAGTAAGAGGCTTGCCTCTGTCGCATATTTTAACCAAAGAGTATAAACAGTTGGCACTCAGTTTTCTACCTAAGTATAGAAAATATATTGATATTCTACCCGAGATAATAGTATAACCTCAGGATACGGAGTGAAAAAGGGACTTTTTAAGTTGAATTACATCTTTTTCTACCTCAAAGGAAAATCAAAGTGTCAGTGATTTTAATTGTTTTGTTCTTCCCTTTAGAAGCAATGGTTTTTTCATCACCTCACCAGTAGCACCATGAATAATGGATCTTGCAATACAGTCATTCCATTTTCTTTTCTCAAAGTATACTGAATGGAAAAATAAATAAAAGAAGATAGAGTAGTTTCTTGTTCACTTTGCTAAGAATAATTCAGACTTTTTACTCCTGGAAATAAAGGAGAAATTCTGTAAATTTCTGTCAAATTTCTAGTTCTTTCCAATGATAGGAAGAGATGATGGCTTCCCTGGTGGCACTAGTGGTAAACAACCACCTGCCAGTACAGGAAAAGATGAAAATAGTTTTGTGGAGGATTTTTTTTTTTTTTTTACTTAGAGGTGAAGATCATACAATTATGCTGCTGATAGAATTCTACTAGAGTACAGTATATTAAACATTTGAACCATTTGGGGTAAATTAATTAAGCTTTGTTCAAATGAGCATGCTTCAATATCTTGAATTTACATATTTTGTTATATTTAAGTTGAACACTGAAGATTTATATATGAATGAAATTGGAGTAGAATCATTTTTATTTAAATTTTCCGTTTTGAATCTCACTGGGAACATCAAAAAGAGAAGAAAACAGAAAACTCAATCTTCAGTGACACAAACATGGAGGAGTCCCAAGTTGCCTAAATCATAAGTTTAAGAAAATGTACTGTAAAATTTGAGTGAAGGGAAGGATGGTCATGAAGTGCTCTTTAGGAACTCAAGAAAACAGGAAGAGGAAACTAAAATATGCTCCTTCAGAGCTTAGGTAGTAAATAGATTTCCCTAAAAATGTGTCAGTATTCTTAGGAATTCGGCCAATGATCCTTGATTGAAGTACCCATATCAAAGACTACACTAATTTTTTTTAATCCTACAAATTGAGAGAAACAATGTCCTCTAATTAGAATATTTCAAGAAGTGCTGAAATGTAGAGAAAATGATCACAGACCTGCATTGACTGTTGACTGATTTCAGGCTAGCCAGACTATTTTTCAGAAAATTTGTTGCAGTTGTATCTGATTCTTTGAAACCCCATGGACTGTAGCATACCAGGCTTCTCTGTCGATCACCATGTCTCAGAGCTTGCTCAAACTAATGTCCACTGAGTCAGTGATGACATTCAACCATATTATCCTCTGTCGTCCCATTCTCCTCCTGCCTTCAATCTTTCCCAGCATCATGGTCTTTTCTAATGAGCCAGCTATTTGCATCAGGTGGCCAAAGCATTGGAGCTTAAGCTTCAGCATCAGTCCTTCCAATAAATATTCAGTATTGATGTCCTTTAGGATTGACTGGGTTGATCTCCATGCAGTTCAAGGGACTCTCAAGAATCCTCTCCAAGACCACAGTTCAATAGCATCAATTCTTTGATGCTCATCCTTTTTTATTGTCCAACTCTCATATCCATACATGACTACTGGGAAAACCATAGCTTTGACTGGATGCACCTTCATTGGCAAAGTGATATCTCTGCATTTTAATATCCTGTCTAGGTTTGTCACAGTTTTTCTTCCAAGGAGCAAGCATCTTTTAATTTCATGGCTGCAGTCACCATCTGCAGTTACTTTGGAGCCCAGGAAAACAAAGTCTGTCACTGTTTCCCTTGTTTCCCCATCTATCTGCCATGAAGTGATGGGACTGGATGCCATGATCTTATTTTTTTTTTTAATATTGAGTTTTAAGCCAGCTTTTTGTAACTCTCCTCTTTCACCTTCATCAAGAGTCTATTTAGTTCCTCTTTGCTTTCTGCAATAAGGGTGGTGTCATCTGCATATCTGAGGTTATTGATATTTCTCCCTGAAATCTTGATTCCAGCTTGTGCTTCTTCCAACATGGCATTTCACATAATATATTCTGCATGTAAATTAAATAAGCAGGATGACAATATATAGCCGTGACATAGTCCTTTTCCAATTTGGAACCAGTTGATTGTTTGATCTCCTGTTTTAACTGTTGCTTCTTGACCTGCATACAGATTTCTCAGAAGGCAGTTATGGTGGTCAGGTATTTCCATCTCTTGAAGAATTTTCCAAAGTTTGTTGTGATCCACACAGTGAAAGGCTTTAGCATAGTCAATGAAGCAGAAGTAGATGTTTTCTGGAATTCTCTTGCTTTTTCTATGGTCCAATGGATGTTGGAAATTTGATCTCTGGTTCCCCTGCCTTTTATAAATCCAGCTTGAACATCTTGGAGTTCTTGGGTCATGTACTGTTGAAGCCTAGCTTGAAGAATTTTGAGCAATACTTTGCTAGCTTGTGAAGCGAGTGCAATAGTTTAGACATTCTTTGGCATTGCCCTTCTTTGGGATTGCAATGAAAACTGACCTTTTCTAATCCTGTGGCCACTGCTGTGTTTTCCAAATTTGCTGACATATTGAGTGCCAAACCTTAACAGCATGATCTTTTCGAATTTTACATAGCACAACTGGAATTCTGTCACCTCCTCTAGCTTTTTTGATAGTAACGCTTCCTAAAACCCATTTCACTTTATACTCCAGGATATCTGGCTCTACATGAGTGATCACACTATCATGGTTATCTGCATCATTGAAATCTTTTTTGTATAGTTCCTCTCTGTATTCTTGGCACCCCTTATTAATATCTACTGCTTCTGAAAACTTTCTCCTTCCAATGATAGTAGCTAAGGAGTAACTTCCATATCATTATCTGCATATTTCAGTTATAAGTAAGAAAAATTGGGTATGCAAAATATATGTACCGAATATAAATTTAAAAAGGCATTACCCCAGAAAATGGGAAACTTTACAGGAAAAAAATATCCATAGACCCAAGGAAGATTTGGAAACGTAATCCTTTAGGAAAAAAATAAATAAATAAAGGAATTCAAAGATGACACAAAAGTTGAAGAAAGATACTGGAAAGAGGAGGAGACAGAAAGTAAAGAAGCATAGCTTAAGATAAGAAAAATATAAAAAAGTAATAAAATCATTAGGGCAAAGGAAATAAAAATAGAAGCCATATACACAATTATGTTATATGACATTTGTTAATTATTGTAATGACATTTGGATATATGAAAACAAAAGTTAGTTTGGGGGAAAAACTTTGTGATTAGAAAGAAAAGACACATTGCTGTGAAAGACAAACAATGTAGACCAGCATATTCACAAATGCTTTTCCTAAAGAAGGTGCCAAATAAATGGAATAGACAAGTTAATCTATTTGGGCTTCCCTTGTGGCTCAGCTGGTAAAGAAACCACCTGCAGTGTGGGAGACCTGGGTTCGATCCCTGGGTTGGGAGGATCCCCTGGAGAAGGGAACATCTACCCACTTCAGTATTCTAGCCTGGAGAATTCCATGGATTGTATAGTCCATGGGGTCACAAAGAGCCAGACACAACTAAGCAACTTTCATTTTCCCTTTCTTTCACAAGCTATTTTAAAATATTCTAGAATGAAATTATCCTAATTAGAGATTTAAATCTACAGATTTAAGGCTCCATCAGTTATTTATTGGTGTATATATTTTTAACTTATTTATTTTAATTGGAGATTAATTACAATATTATGATATTTTTTGTCATATGTCAGAGACGGGTGTACATGTTTCCTCCATCCTGAACCTCCCTCCCCATCCCATCCCTCTGGCTTGTCCCAGTGTACCGGCTTTGAGTGCCCTGTTTCATGCCTCAAAATTGGACTGGTGATATATTTCACATATGGTAATATATATATATATATATGGTTTTTAAAAAATACAAAATCCCAGTGGCATACATTTTGCTCCTGTATATGGAGTTGTAAACTAGGCAGCTCTGCTGATACTAGTTAGTTTCACTCCAGTGATGGGTTTTGCCTACTGATTGACATAGATTTTCTTGAATGTGGTAAGTGAGTGACTTGGCTCTGCTCTATGTCTCTCATCCTATATAAGGTTAGAAAAATCATGTGCTTTTGGCTGTGACAGAGGTATAACTGAGCAATTGCCAAAGTGCACATTTGAAGCCTCTGATTGCACCATGTCAGCTAGCATCCCATTGGCCAAGTCAAGTCACATTTCAGACCAAGATCAGGAATGGGATATATGGACCTTCCTACATATAACTTCAAAGTTACATGGTGAAGGATTTGGATACAAGGAAGGGTGAACACTTGATATTATCCCTGCATTCTAACACATACCATTTATGCAGAAAATAGATATATTTCAATATCAAGACATATTTAAGTTACAAAATATCAGCATTAAAAAATAACTCTTAAGACACCCATATATGATAATCAAGCCACTTACAAGGGATTCAGCATATCAAGGAACATGAAGTTTTGAGGTAGTACTTTTCAATACAAATATAATGCAAGTCATGTAAGTAATTTTACTTTTTTTAATAGCCATATTAAAAGTAAAAAGTAACAGGTGAGATTTATTTTAATAATATACTTTTATGTAAGCCATTATATCTAAAATATAATTTCAATATGAAATCAATATAAAGATTATTAATGAAATATTTTACATACTATCCTCTGAAATCTCCTGCACATTTTTCACTTATGTGGAGTGAAGTATTAGGTGCTCAGCTGTGTTTGACTCTTTGTGACCCCATGGACTGTAGCCTGTCAGGCTCCCCTGTCCATGGAATTCCCCAGACAAGAATACTGGAGTGGGTAACCATTCCCTTCTCCAGGGAATCTTTCTGATGCAAGGATAGAACACAGGTCTCTTTCATTGTAGGCAGGTTCTTTACAGTCTGAGCCACCAAGGAAGTCCATTTTTCACTTATAGCCCATCTCACTTGATGTAACTACATTTCAAATGCTCTGGGACAACATATGGTTAACTGTCACAAAGTATTTAATAGGAGGCTTCCTGTGTGCTGTTTTGGATCTGTCATGAGTCTTCTGTTCCTTACTAATTCCTGAATATTCAGGAACTAAGAGGAGTGGCAAACCACTCCTGGAGCTGAGGAATGTATGCATTTCCTTGGTTAGTTTTTCCATACGGTGACAAGAAACTATTTACGACCCTCTTCCTTTTTATGAACCATACGGTAAAAGTGATTATTTACAACCCTCTCTCTTTGATATGGATTGCCTTATGTTTTCTTGATAATTTCTAAGTGTGGACTTTTGATTTTTATCTTTGCTGAACAAAGCTACCTTGTAAGACAGTATATACATCCGCACTATGTTGAATAAAACACCCTTGTTCCATCAGAGCTTGGATCCCTCTGTCTTTCTTTTCCTCTCTCTTTCTTTCTCTCTCTCTCAGGCTAACTCTTTGAAGCTCAGAAGCCCGCTGAGCTCACTTTCTTACCTGGGCTTGCAAGACCCTCGCGAGAGGGTGCCCTGCACCTATGTGAAGCAGTGCAAGCCCTGTGTCAAGGGCTTTATTGGTTTTTTGTGTAAACCAAGGAATATCAGCATCTTTCTCTCTCTCTTTTACTTTCTTATCATCAACTCTGGACCACCAGGTTCTGGTCCATTAAAGGACCTGAACAAGTGGCGCCCAGAACAAGGGCCTGGTACACGTGGCGGATTCGGATGGAGTGACTCAAGGATATATTGAGGTCAGTAAGTACTAAGACATGGGTCAAATGGCTGGAAAGCCCCATCACTTTTCTACTTTACTTCATCACTTATTTAACATTCAGGGACTTTCAGTTTTGTGGCAGTGAATAGAGGCTTGCCTTCAGACTGTGGTTGAATGTAACCCTTGGTTCCCTGATGAGGGTAGTTTTGATTTAGAATATTGGCACCAGGTCAAAGAGAATGTTGAACAAGCTGCCAGACAGGGAAAAAATATTCCGATAGATTTCTGGCCCCTATGGGCTCTCATTAAAGCAGTGATTCTGCAATTTCAACGTAATTCTAACCCTCCTGATATTCGGCAACAGGCAGAACACTTATTACATGAATATGAATTAGATGACAAAACCTTACAAAAGGCCCAATTAGAACAACATAAAATATTTCAGAATTTTTCTACAAGCCCCTGCCCCAGTTGCTCCAAGCCCTCCTCCCCTACCAGCGGGCACAAATCCCAAAGTCTCTCCCTTGCTAGAACCTAATAATTCCAGCAATGACTCCCCTAAGACACTTTTTGATATTGAAACCGACAATACCTTTCTGAATAACAACAATATGTTTTTACCACATACTCTTAATTGTAAGAATTTGCTACCTACTCACTCTCCTTCACGACAGAGACTCTCTGAATTGCTGGCTTTGCAACCAGAAGTCTCCGAAGCTGATGGTTTCTCTGCCTTACCAGTTTTTAGAAATCCTGACGCTCAAGGGCACATAATACCTCAATATGAGGGTAGTAACTTTTATTACATGCAACAAATTAAAAAATCTACAACTATGTATGGCCTACATTCACCTTTAAGTAAAGTAATTCTAAATTCTATAAACATCTTCCATTGGAAATTTTATTCCCCATGATTGGCGAACTTTAATAAAAGCTCTCCTTAAACCATAAGAATATCTTCAATGGATAATGTGGTTTCACGATATAGCCAGATATCATGCTAACAGAAAAGCTCGAGCTGGTGATCCCCAAAATCAAATTACTTTTGAGATGCTAACTGATACAGGACAATTTGATGCTATAGAAGTTCAAATACAGTGCCTTCCTTTGTTACATGAACAATTAAAAACAGTGTCCCTTGAAGCTTGGGCTCAAATTACTCCTCAAGGGGAGCCTAAAGATAGCTATACAAAAACATTGCAAGAGGCTAATGAAACATATACTGATTTTTTTTAGTTAGATTAGAAACTGCTACTTCCAGTACTGTAATTGGAGAAGAAGCCAAAAGGCAACTAGAGAAATTACTTGCTTATGTAAATGCAAATCAGGAATGTCAAAAGGCTATAGCTCCAATTCATAAGACAGGGAATATTATTGATTATTTGAAGGCTTGTTGCAATCTAGGATCAGAAACTCAAAAGATGCAAATGCTAGCTGAAACAATGGTTGCTGCCTTAAGAAAGGGAAATGAAGGATGCTTTACATGTGGAGATAAGAACCATTTAAAAAGGGACTGCACTAATTGTAAATCTAAATTTGACATTGAAGGGAAACCTATTTTGGGAAACTTCAAGCAGGGGACCTCCCAGGTCCACTTCAACAAAAACCAGGGGCAAATTCCATCTTCTCCCTCAAACTCTCAATATCCGGCAGTGCTGCCATCGATATACCAGCCCTAAATGACTTTCTCCTTTACCCTCAAGCAGTCCCCTCTATAATACCTCCTGGATATTTTGGATCCCTGTCCCTACAAAACTTCGGTCTTTTACTTGGCAGTTTTAGTTTGAATTCTAAAGGAATTACTGTTCACCCTGGACTAACTGATTCAGATTATAAAAGAGAAATTGAAATTATAATGTCATCTCAGATTTGTCCATTCAAAAAGGGGGAAAATTTGCTCAATTACTTCTTTTACCTTCAGTTCCATTCAGTAGCTCAGTTGTGTCCGACTCTTTGCGACCCCATGAATTGCAGCACGCCAGGCCTCCCTGTCCATCACCAACTCTTGGAGTTCACTCAAACTCACATCCATTGAGGTGGTGATGACATCCAGCCATCTCATCCTCTGTTGTCCCCTTCTCCTCCTGCTCCCAAGCCCTCCCAGCATCAGAGTCTTTTTCAATGAGTCAGCTCTTCGCATGAGGTGGCCAAAGTATTGGAGTTTCAGCTTTAGCATCATTCCTTGCAAAGAACACCCAGGACCAATCTCCTTTAGAATGGACTGGTTGGATCTCCTTGCAGTTCAAGGGACTCTCAAGAGTCTTCTCCAACACCACAGTTCAAAAGCATCAATTCGTTGGTGCTCAGCTTTCTTCAAAGTCCAACTCTCACATCCATACATGACCACTGGAAAAACCATAGCCTTGACTAGACAGACCTTTATTAACACCTCTAATGATGTACAGACAGGGGGATTCAGCAGTACAGATCAATAGTGGGAGACTTTAATACCCCACTCACACCTATGGATAGATCAACTAAACAGAAAATTAACAAGGAAACACAATATTTGAATGATACAATAGACCAGTTAGACCTAATTGATATCTATAGGACATTTCATCCCAAAACAATGAATTTCAACTTTTTCTCAAGCACACACGGAACCTTCTCCAGGATAGATCACATCCTGGGCCATAAATCTAGCCTTGGTAAATTCAAAAAAATTGTAATCATTCCAAGCATCTTTTCTGACCACAATGTAGTAAGAATAGATCTCAACTACAGGAGAAAAACTGTTAAAAATTCCAACATATGGAGGCTGAATAACACGCTGCTGAATAACCAACAAATCACAGAAGAAATCAAAAAAGAAATCAAAATTTGCATAGAAACTAATGAAAATGAAAACACAACAACCCAAAACCTGTGGGACACGGTAAAAGCAGTCCTAAGGGGAAAGTTCATAGCAATACAGCAATACCTCAAGAAACAAGAAAAAAGTCAAATAAATAACCTAACTCTACACCTAAAGCAACTAGAAAAGGAAGAAATGAAGAACCCCAGGGTTCGTAGAAGGAAAAAAATCTTAAAAATTAGGGCAGAAATAAATGCAAAAGAAACAAAAGAGACCATAGCAAAAATCAACAAAGCCTAAAGCTGGTTCTTTGAAAGCATAAATAAAATTGACAAACCATTAGCCAGACTCATCAAGAAACAAAGGGAGAAAAATCAAATTAATAAAACTAGAAATGAAAATGGAGAGATCACAACAGTCAAAACAGAAATACAAAGTATCATAAGGGACTACTATCAGCAATTACATGCCAATAAAATGGACAATATGGAAAAATGGACAAATTCGTAGCAAAGTACAACTTTCCAAAACTGGACCAGGAAGAAATAGAAAAACTTAACAGACCCATCACAAGCACAGAAATTGAAACTGTAGTCAGAAATCTTCCAGCAAACAAAAGCCCAGGTCCAGACGGCTTCACAGCTGAATTCTACCAAAAATTTAGAGAAGAGCTAACACCTATCCTACTCAAACTCTTCCAGAAAATTGCAGAGGAAGGTAAACTTCCAACTCATTCTATGAGGCCACCATCACCCTAATACCAAAACCTGACAAAGATGCCACAAGGAATGAAAACTACAGGCCAATATCAGTGATGAACATAGATGCAAAAATCTTTAACAAAAATTTAGCTATCAGAATCCAACAACACATTAAAAAGATCATACACCATGACCAAGTGGGCTTTATCCCAGGGATGCAAAGATTCTTCAATATCTGTACATAAATCAATGTAATACACCTCATTAACAAATTGAAAAATAAAAACCCTATGATTATCTCAATAGATACAGAGAAAGCATTTGACAAAATTCAACATCCATTTATGATAAAAACTCTCCAGAAAGCAGGAATGGAAGGAACATACCTCAACATAATAAAAGCTATATATGACAAATACACAGAAAACATTATCCTCAATGGTGAAAAATTGAAAACATTTCCCCTAAAGTCAGGAACAAGACAAGGGTGCACACTTTTACCATTACTATTCAACATAGTTTTGGAAGTTTTGGCCAAGGCAATCAGAGCAGAAAAATAAATAAAAGGAATCCAAATGGGAAAAGAAGAAGTAAAACTCTCACTGTTTGCAGATGACATGATCCTCTACATAGAAAACCCTAAAGACTCCACCAGAAAATTACTACAACTAATCAATGAATATACTAAAGTTGCAGGGTATAAAAGCAAAGCACAGAAATCCCTTGCATTCCTATATGCTAATAATGAGAAAATAGGAGAAATTAAGAAGAAAATTCCATTCACCACTGCAACGAAAAGAATAAAATACTTAGGAATATATCTACCTAAAGAAACTAAAGACCTATATATAGAAAACTATAAAACACTAGTTAAAGAAATCAAAGAGGACACTAATAGATGGAGAAATATACCATGTTCATGGATTGGAAGAATCAACATAGTGAAAATGAGTATACTACCCAAAGCAATTTATAGATTCAATGCAATCCCTATCAAGCTACCAATTGTATTCTTCACAGAGCGAGAACAAATAATTTCACAATTTGTATGGAAATACAAAAAACCTCGAATAGCCAAAGCAATCTTGAGAAAGAAGAATGGAACTGGAGGAATCAACCTGCTTGACTTCAGGCTCTACTACAAAGCCACAGTCATCAAAACAATATGGTACTGGCACAAAGAGAGAAATATAGATCAATGGAACAAAATAGAAAGCCCAGAGATAAATCCATGCACCTACGGACACCTTATTTTTGACAAAGGAGGCAAGAGTATACAATGGAGAAAAGACAATCTCTTTAATAAGTTGTGCTGGGAAAACTGGTCAACCACTTGTAAAAGAATGAAACTAGAACACTTTCTAACAATATACACAAAAATAAACTCAAAATGGATTAAAGATCTAAATGTAAGACCAGAAACTGTAAAACTCCTAGAGGAGAACATAGACAAAACACTCTCCGACATACATCACAGCAGGATCCTCTATGACCCACCTCCCAGAATATTGGAAATGAAAGCAAAAATAAACAAATTGGTTCTAATTAAACTTAAAAGCTTCTGCACAACAAAGGAAACTATAAGCAAGGTGAAAGGACAGCATTCAGAATGGGAGAAAATAATAGCAAATGAAGCAACTGACAAACAACTAATCTCAAAAATATACAAGTAACTCCTACAGCTCAACTCCAGAAAAATAAATGACCCAATCAAAAAATGGGCCAAAGAACTAAATATACATTTCTCCAAAGAAGACATACAGATGGCTAACAAACACATGAAAAGATGCTCAACATCACTCATTATCAGAGAAATGCACATCAAAACCACTAAGAAGTACCATTTCACGCCAGTCAGAATGGCTGTGATCCAAAAGTCTACAAGCAATAAATGCTGGAGAGGGTGTGCAGAAAGGGAACCCTCTTACACTGTTGGTGGGAATGCAAGCTTGTACAGCCATTATGGAGAACATTGTGGAGATTCCTTAAAAAACTGGAAATAGAACTGCCTTATGACCCAGAAATCCCACTGCTGGGCATACACACTGAGCAAAACAGAATTGCAAGAGACACGTGTAACCCAATGTTCATCACAGCACTGTTTACAATAGCCAGGACATGGAAGCAACCTAGATATCCATCAGCAGATGAATGGATAAGAAAGCTGTGGTACATATACACAATGGAGTATTACTCAGCCATTAAAGAATACATTTGAATCAGTTCTAATGAGGTGGATGAAACTGGAGCCTATTATACAGAGTGAAGTAAGCCAGAAAGAAAAACACCAATACAGTATACTAATGCATATATATGAAATTTAGAAAGATGGCAACAATAACCATGTATACGAGACAGGAAAAGAGACACTGATGTATAGAACAGTCTTTTGGACTCTGTGGGAGAGGGAGAGGGTGGGATGATTTGGGAGAATGGCATTGAAACATGTATAATATCATATATGAAATGAGTCACCAGTCCAGGTTAAATGCACGATACTGGATGCTTGGGGCTGGTGCACTAGGACAACCCAGGGGGATGGTAAGGGGAGGGAGGAAGGAGGAGGGTTCAGGATGGGGAACACTTGTATACCTGTGGCAGATTCATGTTGATGTATGGCAAAACCAATACAATATTGTAAAGTTAAAAAAAAAAAGACAAAAAAAAAAAAAAAAACAGTCCTTTTTGACATCATTAGTATCCAAATTTGCCCGACCAGCTATACATATTAAAATTAATGGTAAAAGATTTTTCTGGTCTCCTTAACACTGGATCTGATATTACTATTATTTCCAAACACTTATGGCCCAAATCCTGGCCTGTACAAAAAAATTCTTGCCAAATTGCCGGGATTTCTCAAACCAAACTACAAGAAGAGGTTTATCAGAGTACTCAGATTTATCCATGTGAGAGACCAGAAGGCCAACCTGAAACATTCAGACCTTATGTGATAGATGCACCCCTTAATCTAATAGGAAGGGACTTACTTATGCAATGGCAAACTCAGATATACATTCCACATTTTTCCTAGAAGCCACTGCTCATTTAACAAACAATACAATTATTAAAACAACTTGGAAGAATGACGAGCCCATTTGGACAGAGGAGTGGCCCTTCATGAAAGAGAAATTACAGGCGGCTAAGGAATTAAAAGTACACAACTAGAATTAAAACATATTGAAGAATCTTGTTCTCCTTGGAACTCTCTTATTTTTGTTATAAAAAATAAATCTAACAAATGGCATCTCCTAACAGACCTTAGAAAAGTTAATGCATCTATGAAACCTATGGGTGCATTACAACCAGGAATCCCATCACCTACCACTATGCCTCAAATTGGCACATTATTTTTATTGATTTACAAGATTGATTTTTTTAATATACCTTTACACCCTTTGTACCAAGAGAGATTTGCTTTCTCTCTCCCTTATCCTAATCATATTGGACCTCATAAACGGTACCAATGGACTGTAGTGCCACAAGGGATGATGAATTCTCCCACCATGTGTCAGTAATATGTAGCTAAAGCCCTTGAGCCTGTGAGAAAACAATTTCCTAACTTTCTTGTTATTCACTATATAGATAATATATTGTTTTCGGCTCCATCAATCTTAGAAACTCAACACATGCTTGATATAGCTCAATTATGCTTAAAAAATTCTGGATTAATCATTGCCCCTGGAAAAATTCAAACCTCTACACCTTACATTACTTGGGGTTTGTTGTTAATAGACAACATATTACTCCCCAACTAACTCAGATCCATATTGATAAATTATCAACCTTAAATGATTTTCAAAAGCTCTTAGGTGATATAAATTGTATTAGACCTTCTTTAAGCATTGCTATTTATCAACTGAATAACCTATTTAATACTTTAAAAGGAGATCCTGATTTAAATAGCCTTCATTCACTTTCTCAAGAGGCATGAGAGGAACTCTATTTAGTGCAAAATAAATTATGAAAACAATTTCTTACTCTCATCAAACTAGATTTACTTCTAGAATTATTTATACTCCCCTCTCTTCGTTCTCCCACAGGACTGCTTGACCAACAAGAACACTCAGTAGAATGGATCTATATCCGTTTTAAGGGAATAAAGTCACTTACACCCTACCTTGATTTTATTGCTCTAATCATTATCCATGGAAAAAATAGGACTAAAACTCTAATTGGCTCTGATTCTCATAAAACTGTAGTACCTATCAATAAATCTCAATTTGAGAGCACATTACAAACTTCTACCTATTTCTAAATAGCTTTTCTGGAATATTTTGGAGAAATTTCATTTCATTATCCTTCTGGTAAGCTGTGGAATTTCTTCAAAAGTACCGAATTTATTATTTCTCGCATTATCAGCTCACAGCCTATACTACAAGCTGAGGATTTTTATATAGATAGAACTAAAAACGCCAAAGCTTCATTCTGGTCTCTTAAGAAATATAAAGTCACAGGTATACATGTGTTCCCCATCCTGAACCCTCCTCCCTCCTCCCTCCCCATACCTGTGGCGGATTCATTTTGATATTTGGCAAAACTAATACAGTTATGTAAAATTTAAAAATAAAATAAAATTTTAAAAAAAATGAAAAAAAAAAGAAATATAAAGTCTTTTATACTAAATTTCATTCTGCTCTACAAAAGGAATTATATGCTCTTATTCAAGTCATTTGCCTATATCTTTACCCCATTAATATATATATGCTCTATATATTCAGTTTTGGTATTAAAAAATATATAAACCTCCACCATAAACTCCAATCAACCTATTATTCAACAACGTTTTTTTGAACTACAATCTGTTGTTAGAAACCGCAATTATGTTACACATATTCGAGCACATTCTTGCCTTCCAGGCCCCATGACTCATGGTAATGAGCAGGCTGATAAACTGGTTTCCTTTGCTACTCCAGAGGAACAGCATGCTCTGTGGCATAACAATGTTGGCTCCCTACACCAGTTATGGAAAATCCCATACTGCTAGGCTAAAGAAATTATTAATAATTGCTCTACTTGTAGACCCCTACATCTTTGACCCATCACACAAGGTATTAATCTTCGTGGTTTGCAACCTAATGAACTATGGCAAATGGATGCAACTCATTGCTCTGAACTTTCTCCGTTTCCTTTCTTGCATGTCTGTATCGACACTAATTCTTCTTTTGTTTGGGCCACACCTCTTCATGGTGAAGCTACACAACATGTTATAACTCATTTATTAGCTTGTTTTGCTGTAATAGGAACTCCTAGTTCTATAAAAACGGACAATGGCCCTGCCTATATTTTTAGACACTTTAAACAATTTTTACAATCTTTTTCTATTAAATATATTATAGGTATTCCTTATAATCTACAGGCACAAGGCATAGTCGAACGAGCACATCACACATTAGAGTTGTAAATAAAAATAAATTTAAAAAGAGGGAATACACAAGAACACTACTGTCTTCCTTATCTAAAGTAGACTTTACTAGATTCCAACATAAGATATTTTCTAAATCTATAACTATTGTTAATGCAGCTTTATTTGTTTTAAATTTTTTAAACTTACTACAGGGAGATATCTTAACAAGAACAGAAATGCATTTTGAGGAATTGAAGGACACTTTTCCTCTGCCCATTTGGTATTAAGATGGGCTAACGAAACAATGGAAATCTTGAAAACTAATCTTACAGGGTAAGGGGTATGCTTGTATTTCCCCAGATGGATTCAACAAACTCACACGGCTTCCTATTCAGAAGATTCAACCCAAGAGGGCCCCCGGCCTTCAAAATAGATAGAAAACAACAAAAGCCTCAGGAGGAAGAAATTCCAATACCGGCCATGGCGGCTCTAAAGATTTCCAGGAAGCACCACCCTTGGTGGCATCAACCTTATGATCTCCCCACTTGGGGACAAATAAAACCCCTCACTAATCGAGTTGAAAACTTCATCTTTCAACAAGGAATGCCTCGGAGTCCTGAATACATTTTCCTGGCAATGCTCTGTCTGCTTGCCTGTGCCTCCCTCGTTCAAGCTCTAATTAATCATACTTACTGGGCTTACATACCCAACCCCCCTCTACTACAGGTGGTTGAATGGATGGAGAGACGGCCAATCATTTCAACTAATGACTCTATACATATGCCTTCTCCCTGGAGCATTAAAGGGCCCTCACACCCTGAAGAAGAAGGAAAACTAATTAATATTTCTCTAGGTTATGAAGTCCTTCCTTTGTGCATGGGCCCAGCAGAATTATGCATAAAAATTAGCTGACAAACTTGGGCTTTCACCCTGCCTCCCCAAAAGGATTTTTGGACATTGCTTGGATTATTTACTGCCCTTTCTTTGTCTGTGAACCATGTTTATACTACTGAGACCTTAAGGAAAGAGTTAGGGAAAGGACAGAGATCATTATGCAAAGGGTTTACTTATAAGCACTTTACATATACTCCTGTTCATTGGGACAAATGTCAAGCCAAATCAGGAAAATTAGTGTTTGTGGCTAATCATAGGATTGTCAATTGGGGACCCCATAGTATGTGGTTATCTAACTGCTTAGATGATGTTAACAGCACTGTGTGTGACTATGCTACTCAAGTGGCATGGAAGGTTAATGACACTATGATGGAGCATTATCATGGCAAAGGACTTCTTTGGTGGCTTGATGGTGAATTAGCCCCATCTCATCCTAGGATCGTCCTCAATAAACAGAGTGGGCCTGAACAATGGGACATTTGGAATCTTGTTATGAGCACTGAAGAACTTGGAACTTGGACTGGGCATTTCACAGGGACCAGTCATAGTCATAGTAACTATTTATTTCACTATAATCAATCATATTTTATACAGGCCTGTGTCCCACTTCCTTTTGTTATAGCCATAGGAAATTTACAATTTAATAAGACTTTACATTCTGTAACTTGTATTAATTGCAAACTATATACTTGTCTTAACTCCTCTATTTCTTTAAGAAATTATTCCCTGTTCATTCTTTGATCTCGATGTAATTTGTGGTTGCCAATAAATCTCCAATGACCCTGGGAAGAAGGTCCCATGGCTGGACTTGCTTCCAGATTACTTACTAAACTGCTGCAACAATCTAAACGATTCATTGGATGGCTGATTCTTGGCATTTTGTGGTTAACAGCTATTTGCACCACTGCTGCTGTCGCTGGCACTGCTTTACATACCACAATTCAAGCACATAATTTTATCCAAAATTGGACTGAAGATGTTCATAATATGTGGGCTACTCAGGCTCAGGTAGATGAAGATACTCAAGAGGAAATACAGAAACTAAAAACAGCCATCAAATGGGTCAGAGATCAATTAATAGATTTGCAAAAACAACTGATACTAAAATGTGATTGGAATTCAACTCAATTTTGTGTTACTCCTGTCCATTTCAATCATAGTGCCTACAACTGGGAACAACTCAAATTTCATTTGCAAAATATAGATGATAATGCCTCTCTGAATGTACAATTACTGCAAAAGGATATCTTTGAAACCTTTTCTAAATGTCTGCCCTCTTCCAGTAATTTGGAAACTTTAGCTGAACAACTAGCTGGTCAATTATCTGGGCTAAACCCACGAGGATGGTTTCAAACTATTACCCACAGCATCAGGTCTGGAACTGTAACTTTGGTGATTGTCTTGGTAATTATATTTGTTCTTTATTGTTGCCTTTCTATAAGGTTGGTTAATACTAAACAAACTCAATTGGTCAGGACCTTTTTTACAAATATAATAAAATAGGGGGAATTGTCAGGAAGCATTTAACAGGAGGCTTCCTGTGTGCTGTTTTGGATCTATCACGAATTTTCTGTTCCTTATAAATTCCTGAATATTCAGGAATTAAGAGGAGTGGCAAACAGATCCTAGGGCTGAGGAATGCATGCATTTCCTTCATTAATTTTTCCATATGGTGATAAGTAACTATTTACGACCCTCTTTCTTTTTATGAAGGATAAAAGTGATTATTTACAACCCTCTCTCTTTGATATGGATTGTCTTATGGTTCCTTGACAATTTCTAAGTCTGGACTTTTGATCTATATCTTTGCTAAACAAATTTACCTTGTAAGACAGTATATATACCCACACTATGTTGAATAAAACACCCTTGATCCATCAGAGCTTGGGCCACATGTCTTTCTTTCTTTTTCTCTCCCTTTCTTTCTCTCTGTTTCAGGCTAATTTTTTGGAGCTCAGAAGCCCGATGAGCTCACTTTCTTGCTGGACTTGCAAGACCCTCACAAAAGGATGCCCTGTGCCTACGTGAAGCAGTGAAAGCCCCGTGTCAAGGGCTTTTTTGGTTTTCTGTGTAAACCAAGGAATGTCATCCTCTTTCTCTCTTTTACTTTCTTATCGTCGACTCCAGACCACCAGGTTCTGGTCCATTAAAGAACCTCAACAGTTAACCATGTATGGTTAACTATAGTGGAAGGCAGAAGACAGTCTCAAACATGCAAGAGATTAGGAAATTTGATGCCCATGAGTTTAAAAACAACAACAACCAGACAATAAAAATACTCTATTTTATGATTACAGTCAATGAAAAATTAATGTAGATTAAGAGTCAAGCAATAGAAAAGCCTCAATAAAAGTACTAGTTGCATGCATTGATTCCTTTCCATTAAAATATATATATATATATTTTTTCTTTTATTTATTTGGCTGCTCAAGTTCTTAGTTGCAGCACACAGAGTCTTAAATCTTTTTTGCAGCATGAATATTTAGTTGCAGCATGTGGGATCTAGTTCCCCAATCAGGGATTGGCCCTGGGCCAGATATATTGGGAGCATGGATCATAGCCACTGGACCACCAGGGAAGACCCCTTTACATTTTTAGATAGAACTAAAACAAAACAACTGTGGGGATAATTGTTACTTGAAGTGATTATAAAAATTATTCAATCATTTTTATATTTTCAAACTTTGTTACTAATAAAACTGAAGAATAGGTGTAGATACTTTTGGAGAAATGTGGGATAGTTTTCTATTTTCTAGCAGCAAGTTAATAGAAATTATACCTAATAAAAGGCATATGTACCAGGCACTGCTCAAAGTACTCGACAGGAATAATTTTGTGCAATCCTCACAGTAATGTTAGGAGACAGGCATTACAATTTTTCTTATTTTAATGGAAAGGGAACTAAGACAGACATAAGTTGAGTAACTTGCCACCTTGGTAAGGGGTAGAGGTATTTCAGATCTAGAAAATTTGAGTGTTTGTGCTTTTCAAGAATTTGCTATGTTGCCTAAGGTAGAAAACTGAGTTACAAAATATATATATATTATATATATATATATATATATATATATATATATAATATATATATGCTGCTAAGTCACTTCAGTTGTGTCTAACTCTGTGCGACCCCATAGACAGCAGCCCACCAGGCTCCCCCATCCCTGGGATTCTCCAGGCAAGAGTACTGGAGTGGGGTACCATTGCCTTCTCATATATTGCCTACTATATATATATATATATATATATATATGTATGTATTAAAATATATTTTAATAATTATTGCAATATTTTTTAACTTTAAGGAACTCTTTTAACAATTATTGTCTATTGTTACAATGAAACATTTATTTGAAATGCAATAATTCTTTAATCTTTTTCCTTGCACTTTTTCCTGCAAAAAGTCAATGAGATTAATATTAAGCCATCTATAAGTATAGGAAATATTGACCTATCTTTCAAGTTTGAGGGTTTTTATGTTCTTGAAGGTGATTATGGTGCACAGAAAAAAATTTCACAAGTTTCACTAGCTATAACATTAATATTTAGTTTATAAAAGTTACAAACTCAATAAGCCAGCTATTCCTTGAGGTTTTCATATTAGTTTGCAAGTATATGTATATAGCTAATTATAAAAGTCAACTGGAAAGGTGTTTTAAAACTTAAACTTGACTAAATATTCTAAATTGGATTTATAAATGTCATTATTTTATTTCCTTTAAGTACTCAACTAACTTGAAAAAAAAAAGTCTTGGTAAGCTCGAATGTCTGATGAATCTTGAATTTTCTTAGAATTATCCTACAAATATTTGTAAAGACCTTATTATTGAGTAAATCTTTGTTCTTGGAACCTATATGATAGCAGTAGATTAAGGGGAAGAAAATCCCTGCCTTTGGGGAATTTTCATTCTAAATGTTCCCATTTTATACATAAGCTTAGAAAGATTTCAGTTTAAATTCACAAATCTAAGCAATTATCTAATTACATATTTTAATTTAGAATTACAAATGGACACTTTAAACAAATTGTTAACATTTAAAATGCCCAAATATGGATATGATTTGTCAAAATTTTTGATAATATGGCTTTGATTCTCTTAAAAAAATTTCAAAACTGAATTCTCAAATTCAGGCTCTAAAATATGCTCAAATTTTGATAAAATTAATTCCAGGTGAGCTACTTCAAATCTTAAAAGAAATGCTGTGAAAGTGGTGCATTCAATATGCCAACAGATTTGGAAAACTCAGCAGTGACCACAGGACTGGAAAAGGTCAGTTTTCATTCCAATCACAAAGAAAGACAATGCCAAAAAATGTTCAAACTACTACACAATTGCTCTCGTCTCATATGCTAGCAAAGTAGTGCTTAATATTCTCCAAGCTAGACTTCAACAGCAAGTGAAACAAGGACTTCCATATGTTCAAGCTTGATTTAGAAAGAGCAGAGGAACCAGAGATCAAATTGCTAACATCCGTTGGATCATAGAAAAAGCAAGAGAATTCCAGAAAAACATCTACTTCTGCTTCATTGACTACACTAAAGCCTTTGACTGTGTGGATTACAACAAACTGTGAAAAATTATTCAAGAGATGGGAATACCAGACCACCATAACTGCCTCCTGAGAAATCTGTATGCAGGTCAAGAAGCAACAGTCAGAACTGGACGTGGAACAACAGACTGGGAATAGGGAAAGGAGTACGTCAAGGCTATATATTGTCATCCTGCTTATTTAAATTTTATGCAGAATACATCATGTGAAATACCGGGCTGGATGAAGCACAAGCTGGAATCAAGATTGCAAGGAGAAATATCAATAACCTCAGATATGCAGATGACACCACCTTTATTGGAGAAAGCAAAGAGGAAGTGGAGAGCATTTTTATGAAACTGAAAGAGAAGAATGAAAAAGATGGCTTAAAACTCAACATTCAGAAAACTAAGAGCATGGCATCTAGTCCCATCACTTCATGGTAAAAACATGAGCAAACAATGGAAACAGTGAGAGGCTTTATTTTCTTGGGCTCCAAAATCACTGGAAATGGTGAATGTAGCCATGAAATTAAAAGACGCTTGCTCCTTGGAAGAAAAACTATGACCAACCTAGACTGTGTATTTAAAAGTAGAGACATTACTTTACCAACAGAGCTCCATCTAGTCAAAGTTATGATGTTTCCATTAGTCATGTGTGAATGTGAGAGTTGGACAATAGAGAAAGCTGAGCACCAAAGAGTTGATGCTGTGAACTGTGGTGTTGGAAAAGACTCTTTGAGTCCCTTGGACAGCGAGGAGATCAAACCAGTCAATCCTAAAGGGAATCAGTCCTGAATATTCATTGGAAGGACTGAAGTTGAAGCTCCATTACTTTAACCATATGATTTGAAGAACTGACTCATTGGAAAAGACCCATATGCTGGTTAAGACTGACGACAGGAGGAGAAGGGAATGACAGAGGATGAGATGGCTGGATGACATCAATGACTTGATGGATATGAGTTTGAACAAGATCTAGTCATTGGTGATGGATAGAGAAGCCTTACGTGCTGCAGTCCATAGGGTCACAAGGAGTCGGACATGAATGAGTGACTAAACTGAGCTGAACTAATAAAATTAAATTTGTTATCTTAAAAGATTTTGAGAGATAACATCACAGATTGTGGTGGTTAGTTTCACATGTCAACTTGGCTAGGCTATGTGGCAGTTTGTTTGGTCAAGCACCAATGTATGTACTGTTGTACACACACACACACACACACACACACACACACACACACACACACATATATATATATATATATATATATATATATATATATATATATATGAATGATTAACATTAAATCAGTAGTATTTGAGTAACTAATGTTACCCTCCTTAATATGAGTGGGTCTAATCCAATCAGTTGAAAACCTTGATAGCAAAGATTGAAATGTCTTAAAAATTAATCAATTCAATCCTGCCTATATTACCAGCTTGCTATCCTGCCCTGTAGATTTTGGATTCAAGATTGTAGCATTAACTCTTAACTGAATTTCTTGCTAGCCAGCCTATCTTGCAGGTTTAGGATTTGCCATTCTCCACAATCACATGGCTTAATTTCTTAAAATAAGTCATATATATACACATATATGTATATAACATATATATATGTGTGTGTATGTGTGCATATACTATATATGTATACAATATATGTAAAATGACATATAAATGGGGTGTTCATGCAACATGTTTATCATTTCACATGTATACATCATATGTATTAATTTTTGTTTGATATTCAATGAAATTTGATACTAAAAAATTAGATTAATAAAAATAGCTAGTCACTATCTTAGGAACTTTACATGCTACTTAATTTGATCATCAGTCAAATTACTCTTCCTATAAATTTTAATAAGCTTCAGATTTTTTAATCAGCAGCATACTGTCCTTTACTTAGCCCAGGACATGATAGATCAATGCAATTATTAGCCACAGACATATGTCAAGATGCCACAAGTATTTTTATAGGAACTTAATTGAATGGAACAGAAATCAATAACAATGGCAAGAAAACTAGACTCAGTACCTGAAATACAGTACATATCAGTGGAAAGTGACAGGTAAGGAGTGACAGAAAAAGAACAACATATTATGAACAAAATGCACTCAACCACTAGAAAGGTTGTTCACTGCTCCATTAACCAGTATATTCAGTGTTGTTGTTGTTCACTTGCTAAGTCATGTCTCTTTGAGATGAAATAAACTGCAGCAGGCCAGGTTTCCCTGTCCTTCACTATCTCCTAGAGTTTTCTCAAACTCATGGCAATTAATTCAGTGATATTATCCAACCATCTCATTCTCTGTTTCCCCCTTCTCCTGCCCTCAATCTTTCCCAGTATTAGGGTCTTTTCCAATGAGACAACTCTTCACATCAGGTAGTCAAAGTATGGGACCTTTAGCATCATTCTTTCCAATGAATATTCAAAATTGATTTAATTTAGGATTGACTGATTTGATCTCCTTGCAGTCCAAGGGACTCTCAAAAGTTTTTTCCAGCACTACAATTCAAAGGTATCAATTATCTGCTGCTCAGCCTTCCTTATGGTCCAAGTCTCACATCCATACATGATTACTGGAAAAATCACAGTTTTGACTACACGGACTTTTGTCAGCTATGTTATATCTCTGCCTCTTAATGCACTATCTATGCTTTTCACAATTTTCCTTCCAAGGAGGAAGTGTCTTTTAATTTCATGGCTGTACTCACTGTCTTCAGTGATTTTGAAGCCCAAGAAATAAAGTCTGTCACTGCTTCCATTGTTTCTCCATCTATTTGCCATGAATTGATCAGACCAGATGCCATGATCTTCGTTTTGTGAATGTTGAGTTTTAAACCAGCTTTTTCACTCTCCTTTTTCACCCTCATCAAGAGGCTCTTTAGTTCCTCTTCACTTCCTGCCATTAGAATGGTAATCATCTGCATATCTGAGGTTATTGGTATTTCTCCTGGCAATCTTGATTCCAGCTTGTATTCATCCAGCCTGACATTTTGTATGATGCATGCTGCATATAAGATTAATAAGCAGGGTGACAACATACAATATACTACTGTGGGCAAGAATCCCTTGGAAGAAATGGAGTAGCCCTCATAGTCAACAAAAGAGTTTGAAATGCAGTGCTTGAATGCCCACTGCTGGGCATATACACTAAGGAAACCGGAATTGAAAGAGACACGTGTACCCCAATGTTCATCGCAGCACTGTTTATAATAGCCAGGACATGGAAGCAACCTAGATGTCCATCAGCAGATGAATGGATAAGAAAGCTGTGGTACATATACACAATGGAGTATTACTCAGCCATTAAAAAGAATACATTTGAGTCGGTTCTAATGAGGTGGATGAAACTGGAGCCTATTATACAGAGAGAAGTAAGCCAGAAAGAAAAACACCAATACAGTATACTAACACATATATATGGAATTTAGAAAGATAGTAATGACAACCCTGTATGCGAGACAGCAAAAGAGACAACGATGTATAGAATAGTCTTTTGGACTCTGTGGGAGAGGGAGGGGGAGGATGACTTGGGAGAATGGCATTAAAAGATGTACAATATCGTATAAGAAACAAATCGCCAGTCCAGGTTCGATGCAGGATACAGGAAGCTTGGGGCTGGTGCACTGGGATGACCCAGAGGGATGACATGGGGAGGGAGGTGGGAGGGGGGTTCAGGATTGGGAACACATGTACACCTGTGGCAGATGCATATTGATATATGGCAAAACCAATACAACATTGTAAAGTAAAAAATAATAATAATAATTAAAAATTAAAAAAAAATGAAATGCAGTGTTTGAATTCAATCTCAGAAACGACATAATTATTTCAGTTCATTTCCAAAGCAAACTATTCACCCAAGTATATTCAACAGAGACCATAATGTACTTGTACATTCCCTGTTCCCCACTGTTGCTTATCTTTATATTCACCTTAGAGTATGTGAACAATATGTTCAACATAGATCACTGTATGTAAGAAAACATATCAAATCTCAAGTTATAGAGTAGAAAATATTTTAAAATATTTATTTATATATTTTATTTGGAGGATAATTATAATATTGTGTTGATTTTTGCCATTCATTAACATGAATCGGCCATAGATATACATGTGTCCACTCCATCCTGAACCCCCCTCCCACTTTTGCTTTAATTTTCTACCATCCTGCCTTAAAATCCACCTAATCAAATCATTTCTTTATCTCATTAAAAATACCTTAGTAATTCGTTGTTGGAAACATAAGTATTAAATTTATCTATGTGCTGTGAGTGTTAACCTAGTTGCCCAACCAAGCTTGCTGACTGAAAGACTAACAGATTCTCTGGTGGTATATCTCAATCAGTGTAAAATTTACAATGATTTTGTTCATTATATTCTTTTTTCTTAGAAGCCACCTGTATTTGATCTTCTGATTGTGACTGTGCTTTTTATGTAAGACACTTGCACATTACTTATTGAGGCTTTGCAAACATATTATACTCTCCTACTGTTAAGAGTACCACCTAACTGGACTTGGCCATATAAAGGCATCAGGTATATCCATTTCTTTTAATTCAATCTCTGTCATCAAAATAAAGTTTGATTTAAAGGGTAGGGTAGTCTCTATATTTGAACTCCTATAATGAGAGGGGGTAACCACAGTGATTATCTTTTGGTTAGGGACTGTAGTTTCATATAGTTGGAAAATGTATCTGGATACTTTACTAAGGGTCTTAAAGTTGAGAAGAACAATTCTGGAATCTAAATTTTTTCTTAAATACTATGGTAGGATATATTTGATATACTAAGCAATGTTTTGTAACTGCTAGCTTTGGTAGTACCTCTTAAAAATCACAGGATGCTTTCTCTTGGGAAGGTAACCAGCATCCTAACAGAGAACAGAATTTACTATAGATGGTAGAAATGAAGGGACTTTTACCTAAGGGACCATTAGTGAATTGTAAGTAGGGCTCAAGGGATAAACTAGGAACATTAAAATACTTATAGATAACCAGTTATGGAAAACTACCACCACTCCTAGGAACAACAGGAGGAAATAATCTTGTCAAAACTCAGCAGAAAGGGTCATAATGCAGGAAAGTTTCCCAGTGGGAAACTGTGTTCATGGGTGAATGCAGCTGTTACCAGAGACATTGTGTCAAAATGGGAGATGTATTTGTTATCTTAGGTGCCCATATCAAAACAACATACACTGCTGAGTGGCTTAAATAATATGAATTTTTTCCTCACATTTCTGGAGGCTGAGAAGTCCAAGATTAAAGCACCAGTCCAAGATTAAGGTGTCCTCGCAAAGCTCTCTCCCTGGCTTGTAGATGGCCACCTTCTTAATGTGAATTCACATAGCCTTTCCTCAGTGTGCGTGCTTAGGGAAAGAGAGAAAAGAGAGAGAAAGAAGAGAGGAAAGGTGAAAAAAGGAGAGGGAATAAGATATTTCTTCCTCTTTTTTTAAGACCACCAGTCCTACTGGATTAGGACTCCTTTTTTATGACCTCATTTAAGCTTCAGTTCAGTTCAGTTCAGTCGCTCAGGCGTGTCTGACTCTTTGCGACCCCATGAATCACAGCACGCCAGGCCTCCCTGTCCATCACCATCTCCCAGAGTTCACTCAGACACATCCATCAAGTCAGTGATGCCATCCAGCCAGTGATGCCATCCAGCCATCTCATCCTCTGTCGTCCCCTTCTCCTCCTGCCCCCAATCCCTCCCAGCATCAGAGTCTTTTCAAATGAGTCAGTTCTTCACATGAGGTGGCCAAAGTACTGGAGTTTCAGCTTTAGCATCATTCCTTCCAAAGAACACCCAGGGCTGATCTCCTTCAGAATGGACTGGTTGGATCTCCTTGCAGTCCAAGGGACTCTCAAGAGTCTTCTCCAACACCACAGTTCAAAACCATCAATTATTCAGCTTAATTGTCTCCTAAAAGCCCTATACCCAAATATAGTCACTTTGAGGATTAGGGCTTCAATGTATGGATCAGGGGTGGGGGAAGGGGGGTGTAGATCACAATTCAATCTGTAGAAGCAAAGAAGCAGTGAAGAAAACCCAGAACCTCTTCCTCCCTCTGTCCTCCCATCTTTTATCAGCTCTGACTATTATTCAAAACCAACCACAGGCCAACTAGCAAGAGATTCTAGATGAGCAGTACACAATAGTCAATATCTGAGGACACAGGACAAGTTATGGATTACAAATGTGAAGCAGCAAGTTGAGAATTTACAACTCAGCTAATCCATGTGGCATTTTTTTGCATCCTGAACGGAAAGTTACAACATAAGATTAGATTCTGATATTATTCAGAGTAAAACATGGTACATGACAGGCAGAGAGGTTTCTGAAGTCTTGCACAATGGTACTGGATGTGGTAAACAAATATGAAGTTGAGTAAATAAATTTTACTCTGACTACTCAGATAGCATTTTCTAGGAATTAATTGGAAACTGAGCCAATTACCATAAACCTGAATTGAAAACCAGACAAGGATAGAACAAGAACAGAATTTTTCTTTAAAAAAAGCATAAAACAAGATTAAGCTCGCTTGTGAACAGGGATGTGAAAATCCTAAATAAAATATTAACAAATTGAATCCAGAAGTAAATATTAAAACAATGCATTGTTACAAAGTGAGATTTAACTTATTAATGTAAGGTTGGTTAATATTATCATTAAAATCATAAATATTAACAGATTAAAGTAGACCAATTGAACTGTTCATTGTAATAGATAAAAAAAAGCATTCACTAATGTTCAATGAACATTCATGACTTAAGAAAAATATCCTTTTGAGAATAATGTCAGCAATGTGGCTGAATAACACATCCCTTATCATGTCCATCCCCTTAATAACAATTTGCATTCATCCATGAACAAAAATATTCTCTTCTAGAATTTGTGAGATCCAGCCCCATACACTAAGGACCCAAGGAGGAGTCTTGCCCACCCATGTATCAGGTAATAGGCATACAGAGTTCAGTCCCAGCTGTAGATACTGCAATGATCTGTAAACTGTCTATATCTTCTCTTGGTCATGGTCTGGGAGCCCATGAAGAGAACTGTCTTATACAATCACCCTCAGAGGAGACAATCTGTGTGGAAACCCAGGCTTCCACCAGAGAAGTACCAGCACACTTTTGGAGGAAAAAAAAAAAGTTTGGATGCATTGGGGAGAATAAGAGAAACAATTTGACTTTATACATGTTACTTATCCTCTAAGGAAACAAATCAGAGCCTTCATAATCCATGGTTTCTCTTTGCAGGGAAAGTGAGAACAAGTGAGTGAGTGCCTGGCTTCCTCACCTATGTGGGACATTGCAAAAGAGGCCCATTTTCCTCTCACTCCATCCAGTAAACTGAATCATGAGCTGCATGACTTGGTGTCAGGAAGAAGCTGTGAGAGAGGTAGATAGATAGGTAGGAGGACATTAAAGGCACACAGGTCCTACTAACTGTTTTGGACTTCATCATGAAACCTATTGATGAGCTACTGGGGATGTTTAATCCATGGATCCTCCAAATGGCCCATGAGAATACCAAGCACTCTGTGCACCTCACTCACACCTCCTGCCTTATAACTGGCACTCTGTATGTGCTCCTCACTGTGATAATAGCAAGATTTTGCAGATGGCTATTCAGCACCTGCAGAATGTCAGCCAAAATCCATGGCAAAGGAACTATCCCACACTTGAGCTGTACCTCCACCATTGGACAAGGAAAAAGGAGGCTCTCAGTACCAGACCTGGTACATTGCAGCATCAGGAAATGGCGTACAAGCTTAAGAATTCCACCATAATTAGAAGCAAAAAGCATGGAGCAGACATATCCACAGAATGTCTGAAGAAGTATAAGAATCCCTAGCAGGGCTGGTGGAAAGTATTTTTCTTTTGAAGTTTGTAAAGACTGGAGGAGGGGACTTCTACTGTGAATGTGAAGAAAATAACACAAAATTTCAAAGAAAATGAGAAATCAAGGAAACATGATGTCAGCAAAGGATCACAATAATCTTCCAGTAACTGAGAAAAAGCAAGAGAGTTCTAAAAAAAGATCTATTTCTGCTTTATTGACTATGCCAAAGTCTTTGATTGTGTGGATCACAATAAACTGTAGAAAATTCTGAAAGACATGGGAATACCAGACCACCTGACCTGCCTCTTGAGAAACCTATATGCAGGTCAGGAAGCAACAGTTAGAACTGGACGTGGAACAGACTGTTTCCAAATAGAAAAAGGAGTGCATCAAGGCTGTATATTGTCACCCTGCTTATTTAACTTATATGCAGAATATATCATGAGAAACGCTGGACTGGAAGAAGCACAAGCTGCAATCAAGATGGCTGGGAGAAATATCAATAACCTCAGATATGCAGATTACACCACCCTTATGGCAGAAAGTGAAGCCTCTTGATGAAGGTGAAAGAGCAAAGTGAAAAAGTTGGCTTAAAGCTCAACATTCAGAAAACTAAGATCATGGCATCTGGTCCCATCACTTCATGGCAAATAGATGGGGAAACAGTGAAAACAGTGTCAGACTTTATTTTTTCTGGGCTCCAAAATCACTTCAGATGGTGATTGCAGCCATGAAATTAAAAGAAACTTACTCCTTGGAAGGAAAGTTATGATCAGCCTAGATAGCCTATTCAAAAGCAGAGACATTACTTTGCCAACAAAGGTCCATCTAGTCAAGCCTATAGTTTTTCCTGTGGTCATGTATGGATGTGAGATTTGGACTGTGAAGAAAGCTGTGCACTGAAGAATTGATGTTTTTGAACTGTGGTTTTGGAGAAGACTCTTGAGAGTCCCTTGAACTGCAAGGAGATCCAATCAATCCATTCTAAAGGAGAACAGCCCTGGATGTTCTTTGGAAGAAATGATGCTAAAGCTGAAACTCCAGTACTTTGGCCACCTCATGCGAAGAGTTGACTCATTGGAAAAGACTCTGATGCTGGGAGGGATTGGGGGCAGGAGGAGAAGGGGACGATAAAGGATGAGATGGCTGGATGGCATCACCGACTTGATGGACGTGAGTTTGAGTGAATTCTGGGAGTTGGTGATGGGCAGGGAGGCCTGTCATGCTGCAATTCATGGGGTCACAAAGAGTCGGACATGACTTAGCGACTAAACTGAACTGAGAACAAAGACATGAAGATTTGTGATTTATCTGATTAAGAAGCTCAATGGCCTCTGAGAAAATGCAGAATGGCTATCCAATGAACTCAAGAAAACTACATGAACAAAAGGAGAAGTTTAAGAGAGGTAAAAATCATAAAAAAGAAATAAATTTGGGGGATGAAATGTATAATGAATAAAATGAAAATACAATAGAGGACATCAGCATAAGAAAGGATCAAGAGGAAGAAAAAAATCTATGAATTAAAAGACAGGAACATAGAAATTATCCAGTCAGAGGAAAAAAAGAATCAAAAAAGAGTGAATAAAGCCAATGTGATATATGGGATATAATTGAAAGAAGGACCTGGGAATTACTGGACTCTCAGAGGAGAAAAATGAAGAAGGTGGTTAAAAGATTATTTAAAGAAATAATGGCTGAGAACTTCTAAAATCTGAGGAGAGATTTGGATATGCAAGTTCATGAAGCTCATGGATCACCAAACAAACTCAAAGATATATTTTTCAAGACATATTATACTAAAGAGGTTAAAGTAAATAAAGAATGGGGATATAATGTACAAATAAGGGATAAACCAATAAAAAATTTATATAGTAATAGATTATAACTGCATTTATTGACATTATTTCAAAATATATAAAATATTTAATCACAATTTTGTACAACTGAAACCAATGTAATTTTGTATGCCACATATAACTCAATAAAAATTTAATTTACTGGAAAAATAAAAAGGAGAGAGACTCTTACAAGCAGAATTATCTATATTTTTGTTTTTGTGCCACAGCCATATTGTTTTGATTGTTGTAGCTTTGTAGTACAGTCTGAAGTCAGGGAGCCTAACTCCTTCAGCTCCATTTTTCTTTCTTAAGATTATTTTGGCTATTCATGGTCTTTTGTGTTTCCATGCAAATTATAAAAATTTTTATTCTAATTTCTGTGAAAATGGCATCGGTAGTTTGATAGAAATTACATGCAAATTAAAGGTACAGTGAGGCATCACCTCATGCCAGTCAAAATGGCCATCATCAAAACACGTACAAATAAATGCTGGAGAGGCTGTAGAGGAAAGGGAACACTCCTACACTGTTGCTTGAAATGTACATTGATACAGCAACTATGGAGAACAGTATGGAAGTTCCTTAAAAACTAAAGTATTTATTTAGGGAATTCCCTAAAGAATTCCCATATGTCTTTAAGTTAATTTCTCAGTACAATCTCTTGTCTAAGATGGTGAGATGATATATTCAAAGAATCAAAAGAAAAAGAAGTTCCTGCCAATCAAGAATACTCTATCCTGAAAAGTTGTCCTTCAGAAATGAGGGAGAGATAAAGATTTCCCAGAGAAACAAAGCTGAGAGTGGTTATCACCACTAGACCTGCTTTACAAGACATGCTGAAAGAAGCTCCTCAAGCTGAAATGAATGGACAGTAATTAGTAACATAAAAACATGTGAAAACAGGCAACATACTGGTAAAGGTAAGTATATAATCAAAATCAGAATAGTCTAATACTCTAATATAGTGGTGTGTTAACCACTTAAGTCTAGTATAAAGATTAAAGAATGAAAGTGTTAAAGCTAATTATAGCAACAATAATGTTTTAATTAATACACAATATAAAGAGAGGCAAATTGTGACATCAAAAACATAAAATGAAGGCAATAAAAGGGTAGAGTTTTGTAGGTGATCAAAGATACTAGCATAAAACAGACATATTTTTAAGATACCACACATATGTGGAGACTGTACAACATGCTACTGAATAACTATTGGGTCAATAAAAAAATCAAAGGAGAAATAAAAATTTAACTGAACACAAGTAAAATGAAAATATGACATACTATAATTTATGAGAAATGGCCAAAGTAGTACTAAGAGGGAAATCTATAGGAATACAGACCTACCTGGATAAACAAGAAAACTCAAATTAAAAAAAAAAATCTAACTTTACACTTAAATGAACTAGAAAAAGAAGAAAAAAATGAAGCCCAGAATTAGTAGGAGGAAGGCCATAATAAAGTTCAGAGAAGAAATAAATGACATAGAGACTAAAAAGACAGTAGAAAACATCAATGAAACTAAGAGCTGTTTCTTTAAAAGATAAAAAAAAAAAAGACAAATTGTTAGCCAGACTTACTAAGAACAAAAGAGAGAAAGCCCTCATAAATAAAATCAGAGATAAAAGAAGAAATAACAGATAACAAATAGTATAAATGATTATAAGGGACTATTCTGAACAGTTATACATAAGAAAATTGGACAACCTATAAGTGTACAAATTCTAGAATCAAGAAACCTTCCAAGACTTAATCAGTAAGAAATATAAAATCTGAATAGACAGGTCACTAGTACAGAGATTGAAACAATTGTTTGTAAGATCCTCAAAGCAATGGTTCAGGATCAGATGGCTTCACAAATTCTATCAAACATTCAAAGATTGAATATCTATCCTTCTCAAACTCTTCCAAAAAATTGAGAATTAAATACTTTCTAGCTCATTTTATATCACCAGCATCAATCGACCTGATACCAAAGCCAGACAAAGACAACATAAACATGAAAATTGTAGGCCGATATTTCTGATGAGTACAGATGCAAAAATCCTCAACAAAATATTAGCAAACCAAATTCAACAATACATCAAAAAGATCATGTACCATGATCAAGTGGGATTTATTATAGTGATACAAGGATGTCTGTTGCTTTTCCTAGGTTAGGGAAGTTTTAGCTATCACGTCTTCACATATGTTTTCAGGTCTTTCTCTTTTCTTCCTCTGGGTCCCCTAAAAGGCAAATATTAGTGCAGTTGATGTTGTCTCAAAGGTCTCTTAAACTTTCTTCATTTCTTTCTTTTTTTTTTTTTTTCTGTTCAACGTCAGTGATTTCCACTACTCTGTCTTCTAGCTCACTGATCTATTACTCTGTATTATTTAATCTACTATTGATTCATTCTAGCATATCTTTCATTACAGTTATTATATTCTTTATCTATGGTTATTTTTATTTTATAATTTCCAAATCTTTGTTGAAAATTTTTAGCTTCTTGTTTGCTTTTTTCTCCATTTTTCCATTTTCATCCATTTTTCTCCTAAGTTGTTTGATCATTTTTACAGTTACCACTCTGGACTATTTCTTGAGTGTATTGCCTGTCTCAACTTCACTTAGTTCTTCTGGGATTTTGTCTCATTCCTTCATCTGGAACATGTTCCTCTGTCACCTCAATTTTGCCTAAGTTGCTGTTTGTATGTATGTGGTAGTTTAGTTACTTTTCTTGACCTTGGAGAAGTGACCCTCTGAAGGAGAGGTCGTGTGTGTCCCAGAAGTGTACTCTCCTTATCACCTAAGCTATATGTTCTATGATTTCCCTCTATGAGGGTTGTGTATGTCCTTCCCTTGTGGTGTGCTGACTGTGTGAACATTGTGATAGGCTTGGTTTGCCCCTGGTCTGGTTTACCAGGCCCTGCTGTTGGTGGGGCTGGATCATAAGGATACCCATAAGGATACTCAGGGGATCCTGGGGCTAGTGCTGGCTCATTGGTAGGCAGAGTCAGGGTCCAGAAGGCTCTAGGGTTATTGCCTACCCACTTGTGGGTGAAGCCAGGTCCTGGCATTAGTGCTGGACCACTGACAGCAAAGCCATATGCTGAAGTCTGGTGGCAAGGCCCAGGAGTCCAGAGATGGTGTCAGATTGCTGGTGGGGGACGTGACCAGTTCCTGACTCATTTGATTATGGGGTCTGGGGTGTCCCAAAGCTTGTATTGGCCTGCTAATAGACAAAGCCTGGGCCCAACTGGTCACAGGGCAAGGTCTGGCCTTCTGATGGGCAGGTTTAATCTGTAGGATGTGGGATTATTATTTTCTTGCCCTGTTGTCTGCCCTTTTGTGGGTAAGGCTGGTCCAGAAGCAAAACCAGGCTTCCTGGAGGGCAGGGCCAGGGACCAGGACTTTCTGGAACTGAAGCCTTCTTTCTGGTGGTTAGAAGTGTTTCCTGGGTCCTCTGGTGGACAGGGCCATGTTCAGAGGTGGCTGTGGGCTCAGAGGTTGTTAAAGCAATCTGTCTATTGATGGGTGGGGCTGTGTCCTTGCGTAGTTAGTTGCTTGTCCTGAGGTATCCCAGTGTTCCTATCAAATTAGTGCTTTTGGTTTGGGGCATGTGAGATTCTGTGTACACCTTTTAAAAGTGAAATCTCTATTCCCCCCAGTTCTCTTTGAAGTGAAATGCTCTAGAGGCTTTTCCTGTTGTTGGATCCCCAGGCTAAGGAGCCTAATATGGAGCTCAGACCTCTCATTCTTGTGCAAGAATGTCTGCAATGTAATTACTCTCTAGTTTGGAAATCACCCATCCAGGGGCATGGGACTTGATTATATTATGAGTTTCCCCTCTTCTTTGTCTTCTTATGTCTTTAATAATGTCTTATGTAGATCTTTTCTGGTAGGTTCCCGTAAAAAATACCTTTTCTGGTAACTTTCATCATTTTAATCTAAGATTGTTCTGTAAATAGTTGTGATTTTGGTGTGCTTGTGAGAGGAGATGCGGTCAGGTTCTTTCTACTCTGCTGTCTTCTCAAATTAAAATTTAAGATTAAAAGTGCTGACATGACAAAATGCATGAATTACAAAGAAGACATAACAGTCATGCACTATCAACACAGCATTTGTTAAATGGTAATATTTTAAGTGGTTGGAAAATCATAAAATTACTATTATAGTGGAAGATTTTAAAGATACTCCAAGTAAGAAATGTCCATTAGGAAGAAAAGAGGAAATGAATGATATAACTAATGACATAAATCTAATCAATATCTATAAAATTTTGTACAATTTGAATTATTCTTATATATTAATGTTTATTATATATATCCATAAGTTGACTGAAATAAGAATAAAAGTATGCCACTTTAAAAGATGTTAACCCCAGAACATCCAATAATTGAGTTTCATTTAACCTTTAAAAGACAGGTTAAATGAGGGAGGCCCAACCAAAGATGGTGGAGGAATAGGATGGGGAGACCATTTTCTCCCCCACAAATTCATTGAAAGAACATTTGAATGCTGAGCAAATTCCACAAAACAACTTCTGAATGCTGGCAGAGGACATGGGACACACAGAAAGGCAGCCCATTGTTTTTGAAAGGAGGCAGGACAAAATATAAAAGATAAAAAGAGAGACAAAGAGGTAGGCATGGAGATCTGTACCAGGAAGGGAGTCTTAAAAGAGAAGTTTCCAAACACCAGGAAACACTCTCACCGGCGGGTCTGTGGGTAATCTTGGAATCTCAGAGGGCAACATAACCGGGAGGATAAACAAATAATTAAAACCCACAGATAACGTGCCTAACGGCAACTCCCAGCACTCACAGCTGCCACCAGCAAGCAGGGGCTGAATAGGGAGACGTGGGCTGCATTGCTTAGGGTAAGGACTGGGCCAGAATGCCCTGAGGGCAATCTGAAGGAACTAACGTGAGATAGCAACCCAAACTGTAGGATAGTCTGAAAGTGAGAAAAAGAGAGAGAGAGTGAGAGAGAGAGAGAGAGAACTATCCGGAGAAAAGCCCTAACCTCAGGCACTGACAGGCCTGCTCACAGAATAAAGGACTGAGCAAACACAAGAGGAGAGCTAGCAGGCTGAGGAGTGGCCCATTCCCCACCAGAGACAAGCACACAAAGGTAAGCCAGAGCCAGAAAGTGGCAATCATGGCCCCAGAGAGGCATACTCTACCAAAATGCAAACAGGCTCCATTGCTAACCAAGAGTTCTTGGGATTCTGGATGGTTGACATCAGCTGGGAGGATCTCAGTCAGAGATCAGCTCCCCAGAAGAGACATATGGCACACCTGAGAAGGCATGCACATTGTACACCCAGAAAACCAAGCAGCTGGGACAGGGGAGGTGATAAGATGCACCGCCCACCTGGGGGTGACTACGCTCACCAAACACCTGGTCACCTGAGCTGCTAGGACCTGGGAAGGGCACAGAACTCAGGCACAACAGAGTCCACGCCTTTGGGGAGTACTCCAGAACCTGAACCTGAGTGGCTTACGCCTTTGGGGAGTACTCCAGAACCTGAACCTGAGTGGCTTAGACCTGGAAAGTGCACACAATCCAGGATCTGCCTCAGACAGTTCCCAGCAGAGCAACCTAGAGCCTGAGAAATGTAGACCATGAAAGCACACACGCCATGAGCGGGTGCAAACCCAGTGCAGCTGAAATACTGTGAGCACTCCCCACACACTCCAGTGATATTTGTTTTCAGTGTTCCTCCCTCCCCACAGCACAACTGAACAAGTGACCACCTTTGCCCCCTTGTGTCAGGGCGAAAATTAAACACTGAAGAGACCAGCAAACAGAGAAGCTAAAATAAACAGAGGGAACTGCTTTGGAAGTGAGAGGCACAACAGATTAAAACCCTGTAATTAGCACTGACTACATTGGAAGGGGCCTATAGATCTTGAGAAATATAAGCCAGATCAAGAAACTATCTGAAACTGAACCTATCCTATACTGTCTGCAACAGCTCCAGAGAAATTCCTAGATATATTTTTACTATTATCATTTTTTAATTTATTTTTTAAAATTAAGTCCTAAAAAAAAATCAAGTTCTCTATTACTCTAATTTTCATGTTTATAATCTACTATTACCTTGCAAAAAATGACCCTATTTTTAAAGCAAACTCTGTATATTATAATGTTTGTGACTTTTTTTTTTTTATATTGTATTTTTGAGAGTCTAAACTCTAGATTTTTAATCTATGCTTTTTAGTATTTGTTATCAATTTTATACCTTTAGAACCCAATCTTCAGTACCCGTTTTTACTTGGGAGTGTGATTATTGGCTTGACCACTCTCTCCCCCTTGACTCTCCTTTTTCTCCACCAGGTAGCATCTATCTCCTCCCTCCACCTTCTCTTCTCTGTCCAACTCTGTGAATCTCTATGTGTGTTCAGGGCTGTGGAGAATACTTAGGTAACTGATTACTGGCTCAATCTGTCTCTATCTTTTTGATTCCCCCTTTTCTCTTCCTGGTCACCTCTGTCTCCTTCCTCCCTCTTCTCTTCTCTGTATTACTCCATGAACATCTCTGAGGAGCCCAGACTGTGGAGAGCAAATAGGGAATTGATTACTGGCTAGATTACTCTCTCCCCTTTTGATTCCCCCTCTTCTCCTCCTGGTCACCTCTATCTCCCTCCTCCCTATTCTCTTCTCCATGTAACTCTGTGAGCCTCTAAAGGTGTCCTCTACTGTGGAGAATTTTTTCACCATTAACCTAGATGTTTTATCATCGATGCTGTATGGATGGAGAAGTCTTGAGGCTACTGTAAGAATAAGACTGAAAGACAGAGGCAAGAGGCTTAAATCCAAAACATGAAATCACCATAAAACTCCTGACTCCAGGGAACATTAATCAACAAGAGCTCATCCAAAAGCCTACATACCTACACTGAAACCAAGCTCCACCCAAGAGCCAACAAGTTCCATACCAAGACATAAAATGCAAATTCTCCAGCAGCACATGTACATAGCCCTGAACTCCAATATAAAGGCTACCCAAAGTCACACTAAACCCACTGACATCTCAAAACTCACTACTGGACACTTCATTGCACTTCAGTGAGAAGAAATCCAGCTCCATCCACCAGAACATGAACACAAGGTTCCCTAACCAGGAAATCTTGACAACCCACCTGTCCAACCCACCCACAGCAAGGAACCTCTACAATAAAAAGGAAGCACAAACTGCCAGAATACAGAAAGGCCACCCTAAACACAGCAATTTAAACAAGATGAAAAGACAGAGAAATACCCAGCAGGTAAAGGAACAGTATAAATGCCCACCAAACCAAACAAAAGAGGAAGAGATAAGAAATCTACCTGAAAAAACAATTCAGAATAATGATAGTAAATATAATGCAAAATCTTGAAAACGAAATAGAGTTACAGACAAATAGCCTGGAGACAAAGATTGAGAAGATGCAAGAAATGTTTAGCAAGGACCTAGAAGAAATTAAAAAAAGAGTCAATATATAATGAATAATGCAATAAATGAGATCAAATACACTCTGTAGGGAACCAACAGTAGAATAACTGAGGCAGAAGATAGGATTAGTGAGGTAGAAGATAGAATGGTAGAAATAAATGAAACAGGGAGGAAAAAAGGAAACAAAATTAAAAGAAATGTGGACAACCTTAGAGACCTCTGGGACAATGTTATATGGCTAAACATTCAAATCATAGGAATCCTAAAAGAAGAAGATAAAAAGAAAGCCCATGATAAAATACTTGAGGAAATAATAGATGAAAACTTCCCTAAAATGGGCTAGGAAATATTCACCCAAATACAAGAAACCCAAAGAGTCCCAAACAGGATAAACCCAAGGCAAAACACCCCAAGACACATATTAATCAAATTAACAAAGATCAAACACAAAGAACAAATATTAAAAGCAGCAAGGCAAAAAGAACAAATAACACACAAGGGGATTCCCATAAGCATAACAGCTGATCTTTCAATAGAAACTCTTCAGGCCAGAAGGGAATGGCAGAACATACTTAAAGTGATGAAAGAGAAAAACCTAGAACCCAGATTACTGTACCAGCAAGGATCTCATTCAAATACGAAGGAGAAATCAAAAGCTTTACAGGCAAGCAAAAGCTGAGAGAATTCAGCATCACCAAACCAGCTCTAGAACAAGTGCTAAAGGATCTTCTCAAGATAGGAAACACAGAAAGGGTGTACAAACTCGAACCCAAAGCAACAAAGTAAATGGCACCGGTATCATACTTATCAATAATTACCTTAAAATTTAAATGGGTTGAATGTCCCAACCAAAAGACAAAGACTGGCTGAATGGATACAAAAACAAGATCCCTATATATGTTGTCTACAAGAGACCCACCTCAAAACAAGGGACATATACAGACTGAAAGTGAAGGGCTGGAAAACGATATTCGACACAAATAGAGACCAAAAGAAACAGGAGTAGCAATACTCATATCAGATAAAATAGACTTTAAAACAAAGGCTGTGAAAAGAGACAAATAAGGACACTACATAATGATCAAAGGATCACTGCAAGAAGAAGATATACAATCATAAGTATATATGCAACCAACATAGGAGCACCACAATATGGAAGACAAATGCTAACAAGTATGAAAGGGGAAATTAACAATAACACAATAATACTGGCAGACTTCAATAACCCACTCACAACTATGGATAGATCAACTAAGCAGAAAATTAAAAAGGAAACACAAACTTTAAATGATACAATAGACCAGTTAGCCCTAACTAATATCTATAAGACATTTTATCCCAAAACAATGAATTTCACCTTTTTCTCAAGTGCACATGGAACCTTCTCCAGGATAAATCACATCCTAGGCCATAAATCTAGCCTTGGTAAATTCAAAAAAATTGAAATCATTCCAAGCATCTTTTCTGACCACAATGTAGTAAGATTAGATGTCAATAACAGGAGAAAAACTATTAAAAATTCCAACATATGGAGGATGAACAACACGCTGCTGAATAACCAACAAATCACAGAAGAAATCAAAAAACAAATCAAAATATGCATAGACACGAAAATGAAAATGAAAACACAACAATCCAAAACCTATGGGACATGGTAAAAGCAGTGCTAAGGGGAAGGTTCATAGCAACACAGGCTTACTCGAGAAACAAGAAAAAGTTGACTAAATAGCCTAACTCTACACTTAAAGCAACTAGAAAAGGAAGAAATGAAGAACCCCAGGGTTAGTAGAAGGAAAGAAATAATAAAAATTAGGGCAGAGATAAATGCAAAAGAAGCAAATGAGACCAAAGCAAAAATCAACAAAGCTAAAAGCTGGTTCTTTGAGAAGATAAATAAAATTGACAAGCTGTTAGCCAGACTCATCAAGAAACAAAGGGAGAAGAATCAAGCCAACAAAATTAGAAATGAAAATGGAGAAATCGCAACAGACAACACAGAAATACAAAGGATCATAAGAGACTACTATCAGCAACTGTATGCCAATAAAATGGACAACCTGGAAGAAATGGATGAATTTTTAGAAAAGTATAACCTTCGAAAACTGAACCAGGGAGAAATAGAAAATCATAATAGACCCATCACAAGCATGAAAATTGAAACTGTAATTAGAAATCTTCCAGCAAACAAAAGCCCAGGACCAGATGGCTTCACAGCTGAATTCTACCAAAAATTTAGAGAAGATCTAACACCTATCTGCTCAAACTCTTCTAGAAAATTGCAGAGGAAGACAAACTTGCAAACTCATTCTATGAGGCCACCTTCACCCTAATGCCAAAACAACACAAAGATGCCACCAAAAAAGAAAACTACAGGCCTATATCACTGATGAACATAGATGAAAACATATTTAACAAAATTCTAGCAAACAGAGTCCAACAACATATTAAAAAGATCAAACATCATGACGAAGTGAGCTTTATCTTGGGGATGCAAGGATTCGTCAATATTTGCAAGTCAATTAATGTAATATACCACATTACCAAATTGAAAGGTAAAACCATGCAATTATCTCAATAGATTCAGAAAAAGCCTTTGATAAAATTCAACATCCATTTATGATTAAAAAAAAAATCTCCAGAAAGCAGGCAGAGAAGGAACATACCTCAACATAATAAAATCTATATATAACAGACCCACAGCAAATATTATCCTCAATCATGAAAAATTGAAAACATTTCCCCTAAAGTCAGGAACAAAACAAGGGTGCCCAGTCTTACCACTACTATTCAGCATAGTTTTGGAAGTTTTGGCCAGAGCAATCAGAGCAGAAAAAGAAAAAAAAAAAAAATCCAGATTGGAAAAGAAGTAAAACTCCCACTATTTGCAGACGGCATGATCCTCTAAATTAAAATTCTAATGCCTCCACCAGAAAGTTACTAGAGCTAATCAATGAATATATTAAAGTTACAGGATATAAAATTAACACAAAGAAATCTCTTGAATTCCTATACACTAACAATGAGAAAACAGAAAGAGAAATTAAGGAAACAATTCCATCCACCATTGCAATGAAAAGAATATAATACTTAGAAATATATCTACCTAAAGAAACAAAAGACCTATATACAGAAAACTATAAAACACTGATGAAAAAAATAAAAGAGGACACAAATAGATGGAGAAATATACCATGTTCATGGATTGGAAGAATCAATATGGTGAAAATAAGTGTACTACCCAAAGCAATCTATAGATTCAATGCAATCCCTATCAAGCTATAGAACTAGAACAAATAGTTTCACAATTTGTATGGAACTACAAAAAGCCTCGAATAGCCAAAGCAATCTTGAGAAAGAAGAATGGAACTGGAGGAATCAACCTGCCTGACTTCAGGCTCTACTACAAAGCTGCAGTCATCAAGACAGTATGGTACTGGCACACAGACAGAAATATAGATCAATGGAACAAAATAGAAAGCCCAGAGATAAATCCTATGGACACCTTATCTTTGACAAAGGAGGTAAGCATATACAATGGAGAAAAGACAATCTCTTTAACAAGTGGTGCTGGGAAAACTGGTCAACTACTTGTAAAGAATGAAACTAGAACACCTTCAAACACCATACACAAAAATAAACTCACAGTAGATTAAACATCTAAACGTAAGATCAGAGACTCTGTGGGAGAGGGAGAGGGTGGGAAGATTTGGGAGAATGGCATTGAAACATGTAAAATATCATGTATGAAACGAGATGCCAGTCCAGGTTCAATGCACGATACTGGATGCTTGGGGCTAGTGCACTGGGACCACCCAGAGGGATGGTATGGGGAGGGAGGAGGGAGGAGGGTTCAGGATGGGGAACACATGTATACCTGTGATGGATTCATTTTGATATTTGGCAAAACTAATACAATTATGTCAAGTTTAAAAATAAAATAAAATTAAAAAAAAAAAAAAAAGAAACTATAAAACCCCTAGAGGAAAACATAGGCAAAACACTCTGTGACATAAATCACAGCAGGATCCTCTATGACCCACTTCCCAGAGTAACATAAATAAAAGCAAAAATAAACTAATAGGACCTAATTAAACTTAAAACCTTTGGCACAACGAAGGAAACTATAAGCAAAGTGAAAAGACAGCCTTCAGAATGGGAGAAAATAATAGCAAATGAAGCAACTGACAAAGAATCTCAAAAGTATACGAGCAACTACTTTAGCTCAATTCCAGAAAAATAAACGACCCAATCAAAAAATGGGTAAAGAACTAAACAGACATTTTTTCAAAGAAGACATACAAATGGCTCACAGGCACATGAAAAGATGCTCAACATCACTCATTATCAGAGAAATACAAATCAAAATCACAATGAGGTACCATTTCAAGCCAGTCAGAATGGCTGCGATCCAAAAGTCTACAAGCAATAAATGCTGGAGAGGGTGTGGAGAAAAGGGAACCCTCTTACACTGTTGGTGGGAATGCAAACTAGTACAGCCAATATGGAGAACAGTGTGGAGATTCCTTAAAAAACTGGAAATAGAGCTGCCATATGAACCAGCAATCCCACTGCTGGGCATAAACACCAAGGAAACCAGAATTGGGACACGTGTACCCCAATGTTCATCGCAGTACTGTTTACAATAGATAGGACGTGGAAGCAGCTTAGATTTCCATCAGCAGACGAATGGATAAGAAAGCTGTGGTACATATATATAATGGAATATTACTCAGCCATTAAAGATAATACATTTGAATCAGTTCTAATGAGGTGGATGAAACTGGAGCCTATTATACAGAGTGAAGTAAGCCAGAAAGACAAACATCAATACAGTATACTAATGCATATATATGGAATTTAGAAAGATAGTAATGAAGACTCTATACACGAGACAGCAAGAGAGACACAGATGTACAGAACAGTCTTTTGGATTCTGTGAGAGAGGGCGAGGGTGGGATGATTTGGGAGAATGGCATTGAAACATATATTATCATATATGAAATGGATCGCCAGTACAGGTCTAATGTATGGAACAGGGTGCTCGAGGCTGATGCACTGGAATCACCCAGAGGGATGGCATGGGAAGGGAGGTGGGAGGGGGTTTTAGGATGGGGAACACATGTACACCCATGGCTGATTCATGGCAAGGTATGGCAAAACCACTACAGTATTGTAAAGTAATTAGTATCCTATTAAAATGAATAAATTTATTAAAAAATCATAAAATATATCAAGGTATTATCCACCTTTTCCTAGTATGCCAATATGCTGAGTAAAAAAAAAAAAAAAAACTAAAAAAAGAGAAAATAAAAGATAGACTAAATGAAACAATTTTATCTAAGCCATTCAGTGCTGTTATGAAAAAGCTTCAAAACATAAATCCAATAGACCCTAATGTTCTAACTTGGAAAAAAATAGTATCAAAAGAAAACTATGAACAAAACTTATTTAATAATATGAATGCTAAAGTTAGTCTTTTGGACTCTGTGGGAGAGGGAGAGGGTGGGATGTTTTGGGAGAATGACATTGAAACATGTATAATATTATATATGAAATGAGTCACCAGTCCAGGTTTGATGCAAGATACTGGATGCTTGGGGCTGGTGCACTGGGACGACCCAGAGGGATGGTATGGGGAGGGAGGAGGGAGGAGCATTCAGGATGGAGAACACATGTATACCTGTGGCAGATTCATTTTGATATATGGCAAAACCAATACAATATTGTAAAGTTAAAAAATAAAATAAAAGTAAAAATATAAATAAAGTTATAAATTAAATATAATATTCAATATTTCAGTATAAAAAATATAATACATGTAAACAAAATTTATTCTAGAACTATAAGGATTTATCAACATCAGGCTATCTAATATTATATTTAATTAACAGATTCCTGGGAAAATGTGATCATGCTAATAGATTCATTTGATAAAATTCAGCAACCCCACTCCAGTACTCCTGCCTGGAAAATCCCATGGACGGAGGAGCCTGGTAGGTTGAAGTTCATGGAGTCACTAAGAGTCGGACACGACTGTGTGACTTCACTTTCACTTTTCACTTTCATGCATTGGAGAAGGAAATGGCAACCCACTCCAGTGTTCTTGCCTGGAGAATCACAGGAACGGGTGGGCTGCCATCTCTGGGGTCGCACAGAGTTGGACACGACTGAAGCGACTTAGCAGCAGCATTCCTTACAAAAATTGACATATGATAGAAAAGGAAAGGAAATAATGAAATCTGAGGAAAATTTTTCATAAAATACCAATAGCAGAAGTAATTTTATGTGGCAAAATGCTGAAGCCATTTATATTAAAATAACAGAATACTATTATCATTATTATTTTAAAATAAATTATAATACAAAAAAGAAAATTAAATATTGATACAAGTAATGGAAAATATTATTTTCTATCATCATGCTACTTTAGAAAATAAATGTTTAGTATTTATAAGGTCGTTTTGTAAATTAACTGTGTGTTAGTCACTCAGTCATGTCTGACTCTGCAATCGCATGGACTGTAGCTTGCCAGGCCTCTCTGTCCATGGGATTCTCCAGGAAAGAATACTGGAGTGGGTTGCTATTGACTTCTCCAGTGTATCTTCCCAAGGCAGGGATCAAATCTGGGTCTCCTGCATTGGAGCAGATTATTTACCATGTCAGCCACCAGCGAAGCTGCATATTTAGATAAATACCCAGAGTTCAAGGGTGTTTCTCTCTACTAGAGAAAAACAGAGCTACATATAGAAGTCAAAGAAATTCCAATAAAATTCCAGGTTTAAAAATTTGCTTAAAGTAATAACAAAGTCTATATGGACATATAAATGCATGAGTACAGGAAAGAAATAATGAAAAAAAGAAAATAATAATAGGTGTTATAGCTTTAAGATTGGGTATAGGCAAGTTGGAATAAAATAAGGGGCCCACAAATAAATCTATACATACCTGAGAATAGAATCTATGAAAATAAATGGTTTAATTTCAGTTAAGGAGAATGATTTATTTAAATATATTGCCTTGGTACAAGCAAAAATTAGTACTGATAAATAAACATGTAAGTTTAAACAATGCACTAGAAATTATGCTGAAAATTTAGGAGATTGTAGTGTAAAGTATGGGTTGGGCAAATATTTCTAACTGAAGAAAGTGAATCCAGAAGCTTTGAAAGGAAAGATCGAGATATTTGACAATATAAAACAAAAAATGTTTTATGGCAAAATATACATAAACAAAATTGATAAATACATAGTATTTATCCTCTTGCCCAAATTTCTATAGGCCTGTTTGTACCTTCAGTGTATTTAAAGAAGATGGCGTGACTGAAGCGACTTAGCAGCATACATGTTGGGGTGCCATTGCCTTCTCCTATACCGTTGTATAGGTATGTGAATAATTTTATGAGGACTGAGAAAAATATTGAGGCATGCATACCAGGCTATAAACACTGATAATCTAGGGTTGGGGTAGAGTAATAAAGTGAGTTGCAGGAAAGTAGAGGGAGAAGGAGGAGGAGAAAGGAAAAAATAATAGCAATATTTACAGGCAGAACTTTGAGTACAAGGATCAGTATAAAGTGCAGTACTCAACACTAAAATTGGAGAAGGCAATGGCACCCCACTCCAGTACTCTTGCCTGGAAAATCCCATGGACAGAGGAGACTGGATGGCTGCAGTCCATGGGGTCGCTGAGGGTCGGACACGACTGAGTGACTTCACTTTCACTTTTCACTTTCATGCATTGGAGAAGGAAATGGCAACCCACTCCAGTATTCTTGCGTGTGTTCATCCCCCAGGGATGGGGGAGCCTGGTGGGCTGCCGTCTATGGGGTCGCACAGAGTCAGACACGACTGAAGTGACTTAGCAGCCGCAGCAGCAGCAACAACAATAAAATGCTAAGGAAACAAGCCATCGACTATGTGGAATGAATATAGTGTGAGACACACATGGCAAGGTTTAGAACATTTAGAACTGTTGCCTTAAGTCCAGAATAGCTTGGGGACTCATTGTGTTTGTGCTCTGCTTAGTCACTCAATTGTGTCTGACTCTTTGTGACCCCATGGGCTGTAGTCCACCAGGCTCCTCTGTCCTTGGGGATTCTCCAGCAAGAATACTGGAGTGGGTTGCCATGCCCTCCTCCAGGGGATCTGCCCAACTCAGGGATTGAACCCAGGTCTCCCACACTGTGGGCAGATTCTTTACTGTCTGAACCACCAGGGAAGCCAGTATATGTGATAACAAAAGAGGTGATGGAGGGTCGGCCAGCAAAGAAAAAGTGATTTTTGCCCTCGAGCTATTAGGGTCAATCCTTCCAATTCATCCTCACAGATTCCACAAAAGGAATATCTAGGGAGTTAAGACAGAAGCCACTGGAGAGTTTTCTCTGGTTTACTAAGAGCTAGCACTACCAAAGGAAGAAACCCATTGCACTTCCAATCTAGCCATATTTTGGGATTCCCAACCCATATTCTCAGAAACCTCATGCTCACAAACTTTGTTTGTGCTTACTTTTGTATATTATAAATGTATAACTTCTCTAGAAAAAAGAAAGGTATTAGAAGAAAAAAAATGACTTAGATTCATCTAACTTTGACTAGTTATATTTTAGATATGCTGATACTGTGAAAATTATTGAAGTTATTTTTCATTTTGATGATATTGAGTAGTACTAATGATTTTTCCCTTTTTTCTGATTGAATAAATAAATTTTTGAATTAAAATATTTATTGGAGTATTAGTTCATCTACAAATTTGTGTTAGTTTCAGATGTACAACAAAGTGATTCAGTTATACATATGCATATATTTATTCTTTTTCAGATTTTTTCATATTAGTTATCACAGAATATTGAGGAGAGTTCCCTGTGCTATACAGTAGGTCCTCGTTCATTATCTATTGTATATATAGTAGTGTGTATGTTACTCCCAAACTCTTGTTTTATCCTTCCACCCCCCCACACACACATTTCCTCTTTGGTAACCATAAGTTTGTTTTCAATATATGTAAATCTGATTCTGTTTTGTAAATAAGTTCACTTGTATCAATTTAAAAAAATATTAGATTCCACATATGACTGATATAATATGGTATTTGTCTTTCTCTGACTTCATTTCATGTGATAATATCTAGGTCCACCCATGATGCTACAAATGGCATTATTTGATTCTTTTTTATGGCTGCCTAATATCTCATTGGAAGAAAAGTTATGACCAACCTAGATAGCATATTGAAAAGCAGAAACATTACTTTGCCAACAAAGGTCTGTCTAGTCAAGGCTATGGTTTTTCCAGTGGTCATGTATGGATGTGAGAGTTGGACTGTGAAGAAAGCTGAGCACTGAAGAATTGATGCTTTTGAACTGTGGTGTTGGAGAAGACTCTTGAGAGTCCCTTGGACTGCAAGGAGATCCAACCAGTCCATTCTGAAGGAGGTCAGCCCTGGGTGTTCTTTGGAAGGAATGATGCTAAAGCTGAAACTCCAGTACTTTGGCCACCTCATGTGAAGAGTTGACTCATTGGAAAAGACTCTGATGCTGGGAGGGATTGGGGGCAGGAGGAGAAGGGGGCGACAGAGGATGAGATGGCTGGATGGCATCACTGACTCGATGGACATGAGTCTGAGTGAACTCTGGGGGTAGGTGATGGACAGGGAGGCCTGGAGTGCTGTGATTCATGGGGTTGCAAAGAGTCAGACATGACTGAGCAATGGAACTGAACTGAACTGAATATCTCATTATATATACCTTCTTTATCCAGTCCTCTGTCAGTGGACATTTAAGTTGCTTCCATGTCCTCATTATTGTAAATAGTGTTGCAATGGACATTGCACTGTATGCCTCTTTTCAAGTTACAATTTTCTCTGGGTATATGCCCAGAAGTAAGTTTGCTAAATCTTATAGTAGTTCATTTTTAGTTTTTTCAAGAATGTACATACTGTTCTCCATAGTGGTTTTACCAATTTATATTCCCACCAACAGTGTGGGAGGGTTCCCTTTTCTCCACATCTTCAGCATTTATTCATTGTAGAATTTTTGATGATGGCCATTCTGACTGGTGTGAGAGGGTACATTGTTGTAGTATTGATTTGCATTTCTCTAGTAATTAGTGACTTTGAGTATCTTCTTCTGCCTGTTGGTCATCTGTATGTCTTATTTGGATACATTTTTTTTAGGTCTTCTACCCATTTTTTGATTGAACTATTTGAGCTATTGAGTTGTATGAGCTATATATATACTTTGGAAATTTATCCTATGTTTTTTACACTGTTTGTTTGTTTTCTCCCAATCCATAGATTGTCTTTTGGTTTTGTTTATGGTTTCCTTTGCTGTGCAAAACCTTGTAAGTTTGATTAGGTCCCATTTGTTTACTTTTGCTTTTATTTTTATAACCTTCAGAGAATGACCGAAGAAAACTTGGGTACAATTTATGTCAGAGAATGTTTTGCCTATGTTCTGTTCTACAAATTTTATGGTGTCATGTCTTATGTTTAACCAGATGATTCCTTTTTATATTTTCTACTTCCTTATTAAGATTCTCACTGTGTTTATCTATTCCTTTCCCTAGTTTTGTTAGCATTTTATTACTAATGCTTTGAACCCCATCTGGTAAATTATCTCTTTTATTGTTTTTTTTTTTTCATTGTTTTTTTCAGTGTGTTTTTAGTCCTTTGTTTGACATAAATTCCTCTGTCATCTTTTACTGTCACTATGAAATTATGTGAAACAGCTAGTTATGATGGTCTCTATTTTTTTAATATAAATTTATTTTAATAGGAGGTTAAAATATTTCCTATGCACTCCTTCAAAAAATATTGGTGTATAGTTGATTTAAGATGTTAGGTTAGTTTCTTCTGTACAGTAAAATGAATCTGTTATGTTAATACATATATGTATCTACACTTTAAAAAATTATTTTCCTGTATAGGTCATTACAGAGTATTGAGAAGAGTTTCTTGTGCTGTACAGTAGGTTCTTATTAGTTATCTATTTTAGTAGTGTGTATGTGTCAATCCCAATGTCCCAATTTAATCCTCCTCTACACTCACCCCCCAGCAACTGTAAGTTGTTTTCTACATCTGTGACTCTAGATATGTTTTGTAAATAAGTTAATTTGTTCCACTTTGTTTTTAGATTCCACATATAAACAATATCATATGATGTTTGTTTTTCACTGTCTGAGTTAATACACTCAGTATGACAATCTCTAGGTCCATCCATGTTGTTGCAAATGACATTATTTTGTTCTTGTTTATGGCTAATATTCCATTGCATATATGTACCACATATTCTTTATCCATTACTTGTTGATAGACATTTAGGTTCTTTCTGTGTTCATAGTGCTACAGTGAACATTGTGGCGTATAAATCTTTTCAGATTATGGTTTTATCTGGATATAGGCCCAGGAGTGGGATTGCTGGATCATACAGTAGCTCTATTTTTAGTTTCTTAAGGAGCCCCCATAGTTCTTCACAATGGTTTTAGCTATTTAAATACATTCCTTCCAACAGTGCAAAAGGGTTCACTTTTCTCACACTCTCTCCAGTATTTATTGTTTCTAGATTTTTTGATGATGGCCATTCTGATTAGTGTGAGATGATACCTCACTGTAGTTTTGATTTGCATTTCTCTAATATTTAGTGATGTTGAATAGTTTTTTATGTGCATTTTGGCCAACGGTATGTATTCTTGGAAAAAAAAATGTCTATTTAGATCTTCTGTTCATTTTTATTGAGTTGTTTGCTTCTTTGATATTGAGTTACATAAGCTGTTTGTATATTTTAGAGATTAAATCATTGTTGGTTGCTTCATTTGCAAATATTCTTTAATTCTCTGTTTGTTTTTTTGTTTGTTTGTTTGTTTTGTTTTGTTTATTGTTTCTTTTGCTGTGCAGAAGTTTTTAAATTTAGTTGTGCTGTGCTTAGTTGCTCAATTGTGTCCTACTCTTCACTGTCTGAGCCACCAGAGAAGCCCTAAGTTTACCTTTACTGTCTGAGCCACCAGGGAAGCCCTAAGTCTAGTTAGGTCCCATTTTTACATTTTTGTTTTTATTTTCATTACTCTAGGAGGAAGATCAAAAAAGATCACACTGTGATGTTTGTCAGAGAGTGTTCTGCCTATGTTTTACTCTAAAAGTTTTAGAGTGTCCAGCCTTATATTTAGGTTTTGAATCCATTTTGAATTTATTTTTGTGTATGGTATTAGGGAGTCTTGTTTCATCCTTTTACATAGAGCTGTAATGTTTTATAGCACACGTTATTGGAGATACTGTCTTTTCTTCACCATGTATTCTTGCCTCCTTTGTCACAGATTAGGTAACTATAGGTGTGTGGGTTTATCTCTGTGTTTTATATCATATTCTATTGATCTGTATTTCCATTTTGTGCCAGGACTATACTGTATTGATTACTGTAGATTTGTACTAACTATAGTCTGAAGTCAGGGAGCCTGATTTCTCCAGTTCTGTTTTTCTTTCTCAAGATTGTTTTGGCTATTCATGGTCTTTTGTGTTTCCATACAAATTGTAAATTTGTAAATTCTAATTCTCTATAAAATGCCGTTGGTAATTTTATTTGGATTGCATTGAACCTGTAGATTGCTCTGGATTGTATAGTCATTTTGACAATACTGATTCTTCAAATAAAAAATATGGAATGCTTATAAATTTGCAAGTCATTCTTGCACAGGGGCCATGCTAATCTATATTGTCCCAATTTTAGTATATGTGCTGCCACAGTGAGCACCATATGATGATCTTGATGTGGTATCCTTGTGTGGGAGTGTCCCTATACAGTCTGTTCACAGTTTCTTCAGTGAGAAATCTGGATTTGAAGTGAACATGGGTCATATATTTCCCCTAGGTGTGCTGCCATTTGGGGATAGGTGAGGCTGGAGATGGAATTTCTAGAATCATGGTCAAGTTTGACCTGGGGCACCTCTTCTGTTCAGTGGCGAACACCATCCTATTGGTAGAGGGGTTGGATTCCATGTTCCTGGAGCATAAGCCCTGAGCTTTTGGCCCATGTTGGCTCTGTTCCCTCTAAATGTGTGCCCTCCATCTCCCAGTATCATCACCCTCACTCTAAAGGGGAGCAGTGCTGGAGTAAAAGGGTCTGATACAGGTACTTGGCATGGATTGAGTATGGGTTGCAGTGGTCCTGGCACCAGATATCCAGTCTACTCCCAAAATAAGCACCAGAAATTGTTGGTTCCCCCTGCCCTGTTTAGATGACTTTCTGAGTCTGAGCCACTTGTTTCCTCACAATTGTACACTCCTCTCAGCCACTATATTCCTTCACCATGGAGCAGGAGGAGGCAGAGCTGGCATGTAGCTCAGGCTGGGGCACATACCAGGGCAGTGGGGAAGAGTCAGCCATGATCCTGGGCAGTTTCAATCTTCTTACTCCTCCTTATTTTGGGATTATACAAATGTGTATATACCCTTTATAAGTGGTGTCTAGGTTTCTTACAGTCTTGCTCTCAGTCCCACTTGTTTTCAAATTAAGGAGATTTGTACTATCAGTGTTCAACTCCAGGACTGGGTTGCTTAATATGAGGCTCAAACTTCTTATTCCCCAGAGAGAATCTTCAAGCCTGTATAATCATTTTCCTCTTCTGTGTTCTGTCAAAGAGGTGCAGGCCCCAAATTTATTGCTTGTCTTCCCTTCCTTCTAAACTCAGTGTAAATCTTACTTAGAGACTATTACAGAAAATAGTCTTTCTCTCAGTCTCCAGTTTTATTCAGTGAAAATTCCTTCACATGTGGATGTATTTTTGATGTTTTCATTGAAGGGAGGTGAATTCCATGCCCTCCTATCCCACCATCTTGTTCTCTCAAGACTGTAGATTTTAAGGGTGAAGGTGAGTATTCAGAGAAATTCAAGTAGAGGACTAACATTATCGGAACTGCTTGTTTAAACAATCATCTGCTTAATGTTTAGAGAACTAATTGAATTGGGAAAACTAAAGTCAAGACGACCAGTCAAGCAGTGTCTTGCAGAAGTCCAGGAAAAAAATCATGGTAACTTCTATATGGTGATAGTGATGGGAAAAGTTAGGAGGGATAAGATCCTGGATATATTTTGAAGGTAGAACCATCTGGATTTGAGGATGGACTACATATTGATTGTGAGAAAAAGAGAAGTCCAAAGTTCTTGCCTTCAGCAACTAATGAATGACAGTGTTGCATACCAACATAAGGAAGAATGAGAGGAGCATTTTGGAAAGTATGTATGAATTAGTGCAATTCTGGACAATGAACTGGACAAACAAAGCATGCTCCTTTTCAGATTTCCTCAGTTGCCTCATTTCTGTCTTATGATTGGTAACTGTACTGTATCAAGTTGCTACTTACTCTTCCATGTCTAAATTTAAATGAAATTCCACACCAGGTAGTGTGGGATCTGTCTTCCTGAGTATAGTGACAAATTTATTATGCATTGCCCAGGTTTGAGCAAGCAGGACTATCAGTGCTAAAACTCTGTCAGTCCCCAGTGAACTAGAATGCTATTTTGCCCTTAAGTAACTACCAAGGGGTCAGATGATATATCATATGTTTGGGGAATTAACTGTTTATCAAATGGACTTTGACTAATGAGAAATGAGAGACAGATGATGTTGTAGGCTGACTTTTCTGGATACAAATACTTACATTGATGTTGTTCAGTTTCTAAGTCATGGCCAATTCTTTGAGACCCCATGTACTGCAGCACATCAAGATTTGTTGTCTTTCATTATCTCTTGGTGTTTGCTCAAACTCATTTCCATTGAGTTTATGATGCCATCTAAATATCTCATTCTCTGTTCCCCATTTCTCCTCCTGCCCTCAATTTTCCCCAACATTAGGGTCTTTTCCAATGAGTTAGCTCTTCACATTAGGTGGCAAGAGTACTGGAGTTTAAGCTTCAGCATTGGTCCTTCCAATGAATAGTCAAGGTTTATTTCCTATAGGATTGACTGGTTTTATCTCCTTGCTGTACAAAGGACTCTCAAGAGTCTTCTCTAGCATCACAATTTGAAAGCATCAATTCTTCAGCGCTCAGCCTTCTTTATGGCCCAACTCTCACATCTGTACATGACTACTGGAAAAATGATAGCTTTGACTATATGGACAGAAAATAAAATCTTTCATTACTTCTACTTTTCTCCCTTCTATTTGAAGTGATGGGAATGGATGCCATGATCTTAGTTCTTTTAATGTTGACTTTCAAGCCCGCTTTTTAAGTCTCCCCTTTCAACCTCATCAAAAGTTCTTTAGTTCCTCTTTACTTTCTGCCATTAGAATGGTATCATCTGCATATCTGAGGTTGTTAATATTTCTCCCAGCAATCTTGATTCCAGCTTGCTATTCATCCAGCCCAGTATTTTGCATGATGTTCTCTGCACAGAAGTTAAATAAGCATGACGACAATATACAGCTTTGACATACTCCTTTCTCAATTTTGAACCAGTCCATTGTTCCATGTTGGGTTCTAACTGTTGCTTCTTGACCTTCATGCAGGACACAGGTAAGGTGGTCTGGTATTTTTGTCTTTTTAAAAATTTTCTGCAGTTTATTGTGATCCACACAATCAAAGGCTTTATGGTAGTCAATGAAGCAGAAGTAGTTCTGACAAAACGTGGTCCACTGGAGAAGGGAATGGCAAACCACCCCAGTATTCTTGCCTTGAGAACCCAATGAACAGCTCCAGAAAAAATGAAAAGGCTGGGCCAAAGCTGAAATGACACTCAGTTGTGGATATGTCTAGTGGTGAAAGTAAAGTTCAATACTGTAAAGACCAATATTTCATAGGAACTTGGGATATTAGGTCCATGAAGCAAGGTAAATTGAAAGTGGTTAAATAGAAAATGGCAAGAGTGAATGTCACCATTTTGGAATCACTGAACTAAAGTGGACGGACTTAATTCAGATGATAATTATATCTACTACTGTGGGCAATAATCCTTTAGAAGAAATAGAGCAGCCTTGATAGCCAGAAAAGAGCCTGAAATGTAGTACTTGGTGCAATCTCAAAATTGACAGAATTATCTGAGTTCATTTCCAAGGAAAACCATTCAACATCACAGTAATCCAATTCTATGCCCCAACCACTAGTGCTGAAGAAGCTGAAGTTGATCAGTTCTATGAAGACCTCCAAGACCTTCTAGAACAAATACCAAAAAAGGTGTCCTTTGCATTATAGAGAATTGGAATACAAAGTAGGAAGTCAAGATATACCTGAAGTAACAGGCAAGTTTGGCCTTAGAGTACAAAATGAAGCAGGGCAAAGGCTAACAGAGTTTTGCCTAGATAACACATTGGTCATAGCAAACACCCTCTTTCAACAACACAAGAGACAACTCTACACGTGAACATCACCAGATGGTTAATATTGAAATCAGATTGGTTATGTACTTTGCAGCTGAAGATGGACAAGCTTTATATAGTCAACAAAAACAAAGCCTGGATTTGGCTGAAGCTCAGATTATCAGCTCCTTTTTGAAAACTCCAGGCTCAAATTGGAGAAAATAGGAAACATCACTAGGTCATTCAGGTATGACCTAAATCAAATCCCTTATGATCATACAGCAGCAGAGGTAAAGAATAGATTAAAGGGATTGTATCTGGTAGATAGAGTGCCTGAAGAACTATGGACAGAGGTTCATAACATTGTACAGGAGGCAGTGACCTAAACCTTCTCAAAGAAAAAGAAATGCAAGAATAGCAAAATGGTAGTCTGAGGAGGCCTTACAAATAACTGAGGAAAGAGGAGAAGCAAAAGGCAAAGGAGAAAGAGAAAGACACATCTTGCTGAATGCAGATTTCCTGAGAATCACAAGGAGAGATAAGAAAGCCTTCCTAAGTGAACAATAAAAATAAATAGAGGAAAACAACATAATTCTAAGGACTAAAGACTTCTTCAAGAAAACTGGGGATACCAAAGGAATATTTCATGCAAAGATGGGCACAATAAAGGACAGAAACGGTAAGGACCTAACAGAAGCAGAAAAGATTAAGAAAAGGTGGCAAGAATACATGGAAGAACTTTTAAAAAAAGATCTTACTGACCCGGGTAACTAGGATGGTGTGATCATTCCCCTAGAGCCAGACATACTGGAGTGTTAATTTAAATGGGCTTTAGGAAGCATTACTACAAAAAAAAAAAAACTATTGGAGGTGATGGAGTCCCATCTGAGCTATTTGACATCCTAAGTTATTATGCTGTTAAAGTGTGACACTCAACAGGTCAGCAAATTTAGAAAACAGCAGTGGCCACAGGACTGGAAAATATTAGTTTTCATTCCAATCCCAAAGAATACCAATGCCAAATAATGTTCAAACTACCATATAAGCATGCCCATTTCATATGCTAGCAAGGTTATCCTCAAAATCCTTCAAGCTAGGCTTCAGCTAGCTTGAAGGATTGAGAACTTCCTGGATTTACAACCTGGATTTAGAAAAGGCAGAGGAACCAGAGATCAAATTGTCAATCTTTGTTGGAACATAGAAATACTTACATTAGCATGTTGTATATTTATTGTTGGTTATCACTTGTATGGAAGGATACAGAAGTAAGATGAGATAGAGGGAGAATTTTAACTGTGAGAAACACTCAACAAAACTGGCTAACCCTATGGTAGGCATGTAAAGCCCATTAGAAATGTCCTGAAGTAGACCAATATGGCCTAAATTTTCTACCTATGTAATCCACTTTTGGTTGTGAGCTGCCACAGGAAATGTGTGCTATTGGATTAGATGGCTCTCTGAAGGAGGTGATAGCTGGAGTGTGACTCATTATAGCATTCCCAGCAGCGGGTCAACAAATCCTTTCTTGAATGCAGTTATGCATAAGCACATGTTCATGCCCCCTACAGAAAGGACTTGGAAGGTAAATCTCTGTCTTTATTCCCACTGTGGGCTGCTCTGAGGTATGATCTTGCAAACCTTGAGATGTCTGTGTATTAAGTGAACATTGTTGATGAATCTAAACTGCATTTCGTTATCCTTTTACTCCTTGCATTTACTAAACTGGATTTGTCCTCTCAAATTATGCCATCATATTTATTTTTACTTCAGACTTTGATACCTAGAAGTCTTAACCAGTAGTGTTAAATATGAGATGCCTTTTAGACATCTAACAGTAGATATTAAATAGACATCCATAATATCAGGGCTGCAGTTATGCATTTTTGAGTCATAAATGTCATTTAAAACCATGAGACTGAATGAAATGAATTGGAAAGTGTGCATGGATAGAGAAGAGAAGAACATTGAGTTCAGAGTTAAATTGTAAATAAATTGAAGCTATACATAATCCAAATATCATTTCCTTAAACATGAGCATTTAAAAACAAAGGAAATACTCTCAGTTACCACTAAGCATTGCAGTTTAAATCACATTACTTTTGTCATTCATATAGTAAAGCAAGATTTAGCATTATCTTGGAGAAGGGGATAGGCAGAAATATGAAATGAGAGAAAGGAAGGGAACATTGTCTCCAAGGGATCAGTCTGTTACAATGTTCTTGAGTCTGAGATCAAGGAATATAAAACTAAATTAAGAAAAATACTCCATCAATAATATAATTGCAGTATTATTCTTCCTATACCAGGAGGCATTTTTTGCTAACTGTATACTGCCTGCTTTTCTGGAGAATAGTGTCTGAGATCACAGAAGACCTCAGAGATCGTAGAGTCAAATTTGTAGCCTTGAGTTCCAAAAACAGACTCTTATAGTACAAGGGGGATAAAAAGGTCTTGAAAGTTAAGATTTTTCTTTTATAAGAGCTCTTTTTGGAATGCAAAGATTAAACTCTGAAGAAAGCTATTTATAATCCCTATACCATACAAAAAATATTAAGAAATAGATAATGAGACATGTAATGCAATCCAGTGAGAGGATTGGAACTGATAGATTTTAAAACTTCCATGAAAAGAATAATGATAACTAGTAATTTTATTTCAGAGTAATTAAATTAAAATTTTATAAATAAAAAAATTGAGGGCTTATAAAATTAGTCACAAGAAAACAAAGCTACTTTTTTTTCAAAATCAGCATACAAAATTTAATGTTGCTTTATACATTCATCATTTATTTTTCTGTTTGTAAAAGTATTACAAGATCATTTTACATGTAACAGTATTTTTGGCTTGGTAATATATGATGATATGTGTAGCCTCTATTCCAAATTTCCTTGTGAATTTTGCTTTTGGCAACCGTGGGATGGGGATGATTGCTTCCTACACATATCTGTCTGTAACTGATATTGACAAGGGGTCCTCTAAGAGAAAATGAATTTGGATCCCAGTTATTTTTCTTTGAAACTGAGAGTCATTAAAACACATATAGGGGAGTGGTATGAGAACAGAGGGCATGAAATACGATGGGAACTGTCCGAGCTGCAGACAGTTACCATCGTGTCTCATGCCATCTGTTCTCACACCACTAACCTATATGTGCTTTAATGACTTTTCAGAGAAAGCCTTTGACAAAATTCAACATCCATTTATCATAAAAACTCTCCAGAAAGCAGGAATAGAAGGAACATACCTCATCATAATAAAAGCTATATATATGACAAACCCACAGCAAACATTATCCTCAGTGGTGAAAAATTGAAAGCATTTCCCCTAAAGTCAGGAACAAGACAAGGGTGCCCACTTTCACCATAACTATTCAACATAGTTTTGGAAGTTTTGGCCACAGCAATCAGGGCAGAAAAAGAAATAAAAGGAATCCAAATTGGAAAAGAAGAAGTAAAACTCTCACTGTTTGCAGATGACATGATCCTATACATAGAAAACCCTAAAGACTCCACCGGAAAACTACTAGAACTAATTAATCAATATAGTAAAGTTGCAGGATATAAAATCAGCACACAGAAATCCCTTGCATTCCTATACACTAATAATGAGAAAATAGAAAGAGAAATTAAGGAAACAATTCCATTCATCATTGCAACGGAAAGAATAAAATACTTAGGAATATATCTACCTAAAGAAACTAAAGACCTATATATAGAAAACTATAAAACACTGGTGAAAGAAATCAAAGAGGACACTAATAGATGGAGAAATATACCATGTTCATGGATTGGAAGAATCAATATAGTGAAAATGAGTATACTACCCAAAGCAATTTATAGATTCAATGCAATCTCTATCAAGCTACCAACGGTATTCTTCACAGAGCTAGAACAAATAATTTCACAATTCATATGGAAATACAAAAAACTTCGAATAGCCAAAGCTATCTTAAGAAAGAAGAATGGAACTGGAGGAATCAACCTGCCTGACTTCAGGCTCTACTACAAAGCCACATTCATCAAGACAGTATGGTACTGGCACAAAGACAGAAATATAGATCAATGGAACAAAATAGAAAGCCCAGAGATAAATCCACGCACCTATGGACACCTTATCTTTGACGAAGAAGGCAAGAATATACAATGGAGAAAAGACAATCTCTTTAACCAGTGGTACTGGGAAAACTGGTCAACCACTTGTAAAAGAATGAAACTAGAACACTTTCTAACACCATACACAAAAATAAATGCAAAAAGGATTAAAGATCTAAAAGTAAGACCAGAAACGATAAAACTCCTAGAGGAAATCATAGGCAAAATCCTCTCTGACAAAAATCACAGCAAGATTCTCTATGACCTACTTCCCAGAATATTGGAAATAAAAGGAAAAATACACAAACGGGACCTAATTAAACTTAAAAGCTTCTGCACAACAAAGGAAACTATAAGCAAGGTGGAAAAGACAGCCTTCAGAATGGGAGAAAATAATAGCAAATGAAGCAACTGACAAACAACTAATCTCAAAAATATACAAGCAACTCCTACAGCTCAATTCCAGAAAAATAAATGACCCAATCAAAAAATGGGCCAAAGAACTAAATAGACATTTCTCCAAAGAAGACATACAGATGGCTAACAAACACATGAAAAGATGCTCAACATCACTCATTATCAGAGAAATGCAAATCAAAACCACAATGAGGTACCATTTCACGCCCGTCAGATTGGCTGCTATCCAAAAGTCTACAAGCAATAAATGCTGGAGAGGATGTGGAGAAAAGGGAACCCTCTTACACCGTTTGGGGGAATGCAAACTAGTACAGCCACTATGGAGAACAGTGTGGAGATTCCTTAAAAAACTGGAAATAGAACTGCCTTATGATCCAGCAATCCCACTGCTGGGCATACACACTGAGGAAACCAGAACTGAAAGAGACACGTGTACCCCAATGTTCATCACAGCACTGTTTATAATAGCCAGGACATGAAAACAACCTAGATGCCCATCAGCAGATGAATGGATAAGAAAGCTGTGGTACATATACACAATGGAGTATTACTCAGCCATTAAAAAGAATACATTTGAATCAGTTCTAATGAGGTGGATGAAACTGGAGCCTATTATACAGAGTGAAGTAAGCCAGAAGGACAAACACCAATACAGTATACTAACGCATATATATGGAATTTAGAAAGATGGTAATGATAACCCTGTATACGAGACAGCAAAAGAGACACTGATGTATAGAACAGACTTATGGACTCTGTGGGAGAGGAAGAGGGTGGGAAGATTTGGGAGAATGGCATTGAAACATGTATAATATCATATATGAAACGAGTCACCAGTCCAGGTTAAATGCATGATACTGGATGCTTGGGGCTGGTGCACTGGGATGACCCAGAGGGATGGTATGGGGAGGGAGGAGGGAGGAGGGTTCAGGATGGGGAACACATGTATAATTTTTTTTAAATTAAAATTGAATAAAAAAAAAAAGAATACAGTCATTTCTAATGAGGTGGATGAAACTGGAGCCTATTATACAGAGTGAAGTAAGCCAGAAAGAAAAACACCAATACAGTATACTAACACATGTATATGAAATTTAGAAAGATGGCAAAGATAACCCTGTATACGAGACAGCAAAAGAGACACAGATGTATAGAACAGTCTTTTGGACTCTGTGGGAGAGGGAGAGGGTGGGATGATTTGGGAGAATGGCATTGAAACATGTATAATATCATATATGAAACGAGTCACCAGTCCAGGTTAAATGCATGATACTGGATGCTTGGGGCTGGTGCACTGGGATGACCCAGAGGGATGCTATGGGGAGGGAGGAGGGAGGAGTGTTCAGGATGGGGAGCATGTGTATTCCTGTGGTGGATTCATGTTGATATATGGCAAAATCAATACAATATTGTAAAGTTAAAAAATAAAATTAAATTAAAAAAAAAAAGAAATATGATGGGAGCCCCTGAGAGACAATTAAAAATAAATGAGAAGGAAATCTGACTCCTGATCTAAGCTCAATACAAGGAGCTTGAAGGCAGCAGGCAGGAATAACTGATTCTGCATGTTCTGTGAAAATCATATAACTTTGTAACTCAGCCATTATCGTTGTGATTATACTTTGAGTTAATGATGGATTTAAATTGATAATATCTTATTTAGGTTTTTATATTATACATATTCGTAGTGAAGTTTTATCCTTGGTTTTCTTTTCTTACTTCCTTTTTATTTGGATTTTATTTGAAAAGTTTGAATATCAGGATTGTGCTACTAAATTTTACATTGTTTCATATGCTTCATAATACTTTGAGTCGTATAATTTTTCATTGGAGATATAATACATCTTACACTTTAAACAATCTAAGTTAGGAAATATTTGGGAAATTGGAGATGGTTATCATTCTTTTTTTCTCGATAGTTATTAAACATTCAGGTTTCCACATATTTAGGGCCTTTGGTTTATTTCATTAAAACTTGCTAATATGTTAACATTATCTTTCATGTATCATTCCTATATTTTTGTAATTTTATCCTTTTTCTCAAGTTATATGATCGTGTTTAATCTTTGCTTTTCTTGATTTCATGTTTTCACTATGTTTTTTAAAGACAAAACTATTACTCTTTCTCTGTTTCCTACTTTATTTTTTCTTTTACTTTGTTAACCTCTTCCTTTTTACATTCCTCAGGTCTACTTGTTGTTCCATATATTGTGTTATGTTTAGTTCACAAATAATATTACATTCCTTAAGTGTTCTATAGAATGATATTGTTTTATTTTTATTTTTTTAAATTATATAACCAATTTCAAAGTTATCATGGAGCAAGACTGAATTTTCATACAGAAGTGCTTATTTGGTGTAGTCACATCTGGGAAATATTGACAATGTTCTTCAGTTCCACTCCCTAGTAACTGCAGTTTATACTTTTTGACTGATGAAAAATATTGCATCTTATAAATAATCCATCTCATAAGAATATTCATCTTATGAATAATAACACAAGAGAACAATACACATGGACATCACCAGATGGTCAATACTGAAATTAGATTGATTATATTCTTTGTAGCCAAAGATGGAGAAGCTCTATACAGTTAGCAAAAACAAGACTGGGAGCTGAATTGTGGGTCAGATTATGAACTCCTTATTGACAAATACAGACTTAAATTGAAGAAAGTAGGGAAAACCACTAGACCATTCAGGCATGACCTAAATCGAATCCCTTATGATTATACAGTGGAAGTGACAAATAGATTCAAGGGATTAGATCTGATACACAGAGTACCTGAAGAACTATGGGAGGAGGATCGTGACATTGTACAAGAGATAGGTCAAAACCATCCCCAAGAAAAATAAATGCAAAAAGGCAAAATGGTTGTCTGAGGAGGCCTTACAAATATAGCTGAGAAAAAAGAGAAGCTAAAAGCAATGGAGAAAAGGAAATATATACCCACTTGAGTACAGAGTTCCAAGAATAGCAAAGAGAGATAAGAAAACCTTCCTCAGTGATCAATGCAAAGAAATAGAGGAAAACAAAGGAATGGGAAAGACTAGAGATATCTTGAAGAAAATAAGAGATACCAAGGGAACATTTCATACAAAGATGGACACAATAAAGAAAAGAAATGCTATGGACCTAACAAAAGTTGAAGATATTAGGAAGAGATGGCAAGAAGACAGAAGAACTATACAAAAAATATCTTCATGACCCAGAAAACCACAATGATGTGATCACTCACCAAGAGCCAGACATCCTGGTATGTGAAGCCAAGTGGGCCTTAGGAAGCATCACCATAAACAAAGCTAGTGGAGGTGATGGAATTCCAGTTGAGCTATTTAAAATCCTAAAAGATGATGCTGTTAAAGTGCTGCACTCAATATGTCTGCCAATGTGGAAAACTCAACTGTGACCACAGGACTGGAAAAGATCAGTTTTCATTCCAATTCCAAATAAAGGAAATGCCAAAGAATGTTCAAACAACCACACAATTGCACTCATCTCACAGGCTAGCAAAGCAATGCTCAAAATTCTCCAGGCCAGGCTTCAACAATATGTCAACTATGAACTTCCAGATGTCCAAGCTGGTTTTAGAAAAGGCAGAGGAACCAGAGATCAAACTCCCAACATCCACTGGATCACTGAAAAATCAAGAGAGTTCCAGAAAAAAACATCTATTTCTGCTTTATTTATAACACCAAAGCCTTTGACTGTGCAGATCACAACAAACTGGAAAATTCTTAAAGAGATGGGAATACCAGACCACCTGACCTGTCTCCTGAGAAATTTGTATGGTGGTCAAGAAGCAACAGTTAGAACCAAACATGGAACAATAGACTGGTTCCAAATTGGGAAAAGAGTACATCAAGGTTGTATATTGTCATCCTGTTTATTTAACTTTTATAGAGACTACCTCATGTGAAATGCTGGGCTGGTTGAAGCACAAGCTGTAATCAAGATTGACAGGAGAAATAACAATAAACTCAGATACTCAGATGACACCACCCTTATGGCAGAAAGCAAAGAACTAAAGAGCTTCTTGATGAAAGTGAAAGAGGAGAGTGAAAAACTTGGCTTAAAACTCGACATTAAAAAAACTAAGATCATGGCATCCAGTCCCATAACTTCATAGAAAATAGGTGGTGAAATAATGGAAACGGTGACAGGCTTTATTTGGGGGGGCAGTGGCTACAAAATTACTGCAGATAATGACTGCAGCCATGAAATTAAAAGATGCTTGTTCCTTGGAAGAAAAACTATGACCAACCTAGACAGCATATTAAAAAACAGAGACACTACTTTGCCAACAAAGGTCTGTCTAGTCAAAACTATGGTTTTTCCAGTAGTCATGTATGGATGTGAGAATTGGACTATAAAGAAAGATGAGCACCAAATAATTGATTCCTTTGAACTGTGGTGTTTGAGAAGACTCTTGAGTAGTCCCTTGGACTGCAAGGAGATCAAGCCAATGAATCCTAAAGGAAATCAGTCCAGGGTGTTCATTAGGGCTGATGCTGAAGCTGAAACTCCAATACTTTGGCCACCTGATGTGAAGAACTCACTCCTTGGAAAAGATCCGGATGCCGGAAAATATTTAAAGCAGGAGGAGAAGGGGATGATAGCCGATGAGATGGTTGGATGGCATCACCAAGTCGGTGGACATGAGTTTGAGCAAGTTTTCTGTGTTGGTGATGGACAGGGAAGCCTGGCATGGTGCACTCCATGGGTTTGCAAAGAGTCAGACATGACTGAGCTACTGAACTGAATGAATAATCCCTGTTTATTTTCTCCCCATATGCTGTCATTCAAGTTGCTCCAGCTTTGTTTACTGTTGTTAATATTTCTGTTTTTACATGTCTTATGGTATACATTTGCAAGCATATATTTTGTACATGTAACTAATATAATGAAAATTATTTTCCAAAAAGGTTGTATTAAGAAAATGTTCTCCCACCAGAAATATATAGCCTATTGATTCACTCTGTCTCTAAATCTTGGCCTTGTCCTGATTTATTTTTATTGAATACTTTTTGTTTTATTTTATTACATTTTTTCGTGCTGCTACTTTATATTTTTTAAAATATAAATTTGTTTAATTGGAGGTTAATTACTTTACAATATTGTATTGGTTTTGCCATACATCAACATGAATCCGCCACAGCTATGCATGTGTTCCCCATCCTGAAACCCCCTCCCTCCACCCTCCCCATACCATCCCTGTGGGTCGTTTCAGTGCGCCAGCCCCAAGCATCCAGTATCATGCATTTAACCTGGACTGGCAATTCGCTTCATATATGATAATATACATGTTTCAATGCCATTCTCCCAAATCATCCCACCCTCTCCCTCTCCCACAGAGTCCAAAAGACTGTTCTATACATGTGTCTCCTTTACTATCTCGCGTACAGGGTTGTCATTACCATCTTTCTAAATCCCATATATATGCTTTAGTATACTGTATTGGTGTTTTTCTTTCTGGCTTACTTCACTCGGTATAATAGGCTCCAGTTTCATCCACCTCATTAGAACTGATTCGAATGTTACATTTTTGCCAATTGAAAGAGTATAGGGTTTTCTCATTGTAGTTTTATGTGTATTTTCTTAATTGTCAATGGAATAGAGGATCTCTTTCTATTGGTTGTAAATGTTTCCTTCACTTGAAATATCTCTTTTTTCGCTGATTTTTCTATGAGTATATTTAGTGTCTTCTTATTGATTTACATGATATTCATATTTTTCAGTTACTATTCTTTCTTGTTTATATGTGCTCTAATACATTTTTTTTCTCCCAGTCTATGGCTTGTGATTTTTTTGCTTTTCTTTCGTGTGTGTGTGTGTGTGTGTGTGTGTGTGTGTATGTTGTGTTTTTACTCTCCTAAAAGATTTGCTAAGTGGACAGAAGTTTTGCTTTTAATATAGTCAAATTTATCATGTCATAAAAAAATTTTTTTTTCTTTAGAAGTTCGTCTCTACCCCTAAGTCAGGAATATATTCACCTATATTTCCCATTAAACATTATACCATTTTATTGTTATATGTAAGGTTTTTAATTTCTTACATAAATTTAATTTTTAATGGTGTAATGGTCCAAATTCAGTTTTTCCCTATGAATAAACGTTTTCTCCACCTGCTTTTATTGAATAGTCTTTCCCTATTTATCTACTATGCTATATTTGACATATCAAATTTTTATATATGTGTGGATGTGAGGAAATAAAGTTTTCTAGAGTTCTCACTTCTCCTGTTAAAAAGCCTTAACCTCCTGAGACATAAAAACATAAAGATAGAAAATATTTGTCTTAATTTCTCCTAGGACCATTTTGCTTTTCACATACACAAGAATAAGATTGGAGCTATTTGTCCCTGTTAATTGCTTTGACCCAAAGGAACAATAAAATGTCTCCATCTCTTCCAGAGAGGGTCTAATAGTTACAGTCCTGATTAGACTCCTAGGATAAGTCCCAAAGTTCCAGGAAGACTAGAACTCTGTCTCCCTTGGTATTTACATGCCAAAGGGTTGAAGCCCAGAACTTGCAATGTTTCTGTTTTAAAATAGACAATTGAGGCTTATTTAGCACTTGGAAAGATGCATTTATATTCCAGAAGGTGAGGGTAAGAACCAAGGATACTTTCCATTTAATCTTAAGCAAGCAAAGGGGTTTTTCACTGTTTTTGGGGGGAAGGAGGGAGAACAGAGGGTGATTGCCTAACTTTTGTATAAAAAATAAAGGAAATTCATTGTTAGGCACCCCTTGTTTGTGGCAGATAACCTGACAACCCAGTAGAAAGAGTCCATAAGCTTTCATATCATCAGTGGGTATAAGTGTAGGAACTGGTGGTTGCAAGTGTTTTTCTGGTTGTTGATCTGGTTATGTCAATTAGGAACTCTTTTTATGTGACCTAAATGCCTTTTGTTTTTATATCTATATATATCTATATCTATTTATCTATGACTTATATATAGCATATACAGTATAAATATATCTATAGCATATATATGGTATATAATTATATATTATGGTATAATTATAAAATATTTTAATAATTGCATTATATTAATATATATTATGTATATGTGCATGTATATATAAAATATATAATTATATACATAACATATTTATATTATGGGGTTCCCTAGTAGCTAAGATGGTAAAGCATCCGCCTGCAATGCAGGAGACCTGGGTTTGATCCCTGGGTTGGGAAGATCCCCTGAAGAAGGACATGGAAACCCATTACAGTATTCTTGCCTGGAGAATCCCATGGCCAGAAGAGCCTGGTGGGCTACAGTTCATTGGGTCCCAAAGAGTTGGGCATGACTAAGTGAATAACTCACATGTATATTATGTATATATGTATGTGCATGTGTGTGTATATATGAATACAATTATTTAAAATTTTATAATTATACATATTACATAATTATAGTATATATTATATAGTATATAATTATATACCATATATATGCTATAGATACATTTATGATATTTATGCCATATATGTATGTGTACATATATATATATTAAAAAACAGGGAATCTAGGTCATATGAAAAAAGTTCCTTATTGATACAAGATCAACAACCAGAAAAACACTGTAGCCATCAGTCTCTACATTTAGATCCACAAATGATGTGAAAATTTATGGATTCTTTCTACTGGATTCTTTCTCATCAGATTATTTGCCACAGACATATATCATTATGGTGAAAGTGGGATAATGTGTCAAACCCTTCAGTTTGAAAAACATTGGATCCCTTTCCCTACTCTATTCATAATAATTCCAAGCAGTGGTAGAGCAAATCTGCTGTTTTTCTCAGAAGTATCTTAGCTAATTTTAGAATAATTTTCCACAAAATCCTATGACTAGCTTATCAACCTGCATGAAAAACTGTTGAAATTTTGATGGAATTGCACTAAATCTGTAGATTAAGGAAAAGTGCTACCATTATTATATCACCTTCTATCCTGAACAGGTATATCTCTCTTTCTATGTAAGTCTTCCTTAATATATCAATGTAATTTTATTATTTTCCCTATAGAGATGATCAATGTCTTTAGATACATATTTAGGGAATGATCATTTTTGATGCTGTTATAATTTTTAATGATCCTAGTTATTTGTGGTTTATAAAATGTCATTTGACTTTTGAATATTGATTTCTAGCTGCCCAATGCTGCCCTTCTATTCATTTTAATATTTTTTCTGTAGTGTACTTTGGGATTTCTATGTAGACAACTATTTCATGTGCAAATAATGGCAATTTACCTCCTTTTTAATCCTTATGACTTAATTGTTCCTTTTCAGTTTTGCTGGTTATATCTCCATTATAATGTAATAGAATAAAATCAGTGATAGTGGCAGTCTTTGTATTGTGTCTGATTTAAAGTTTCTCAATTCCATCACTTTGATATATAATGCTTCATTATCATTCAGTTTTAAGTGTTTTCTTTTGTCCTGTGAATTAGACTTAAATGTTTTATATTTATAATAGATATTTAAATTTGTCTTATTGTTACTAACTTCTACCTTGTTTCTGTTAGGAATCAAAATATAGTCTTCATATTATCTGTTCTTACAAGTTTTTGTTTCAATTGTATCTTACAGACACATCTTTGGTAACTGCAGTGAGTCATGCTCTCGTATGATCAATTCCATTTAAATGTGGATGGTACCTGTAACTTCAAACCAACAGTCTATGGCCAAGGTGATGGGTTATTGCTACCTGATTCATTTATTTTATAAGGTGAAAGTGAAAGTACAAGTGAAGTTGCTCAGTCGTGTTCGACTCTTTGTGACCCTGTGGACTGTAGACTATCAGGCTCCTCTGTCCATGGGACTTTCCAGGCAAGAGTACTGGACTGGATTGCCATTTCCTTCTCCAGGGTTTTTCCCAACCCGGGGATTCAACCTGGGTCTCCCGCATTGTAGGCAGATGCTTTTACTGTCTGAGCCACCAGGGAAGAGCCATATAAGCCTTATAAGGCAAGGATGATGACATTTTGAGAATGTAATTAAAATCCCTAATTACTTGACTGTTAGTTAATCAAAGGAAGATTATCCTGGGTGGACCTGACCTAATAAGTTGAGTCCTTACAAGAAGATCTAGAGGTTAGTGACTTGAACCTATAGAAAATCTCTTTTCTTTTTGGCTTTGAAGAAAGTTGTCATGATTTGTACAGCCATAAGGAAATGAACATGCCAATTTTCAAAAGGGGTTTGAAAGTGACTTCTTTCCTACTTTAGTCACCAGATGAAAATATAGCTAAACCAACACTGATTTGTTATCAAGTACTGAAAATTAATTAATTGAAAATTAATATATTCTGTTACCTAGTACATGTTCCATTTTTGAAAATGCCCAATATGTGCTTGAGAAGAATATATATTCTTTAATTGTTGATTGAAAATTCCTGTATGTATCCTTGAGGTTAAATTTATTGTTCTTCACAATCTTCAGCACTGTCTCTCCAGTTCAAAATAGCTTTTTGTGTCTCCAGAATTTTTTTTCACTTTTCCTTATACTTCCTATATTCTAGGATATTCATCTGTGAAATTCCTTCAGGATCAAACTTGGTGGATAATGGAATTTGAGAGATAGATATCTAGCATTTTGTGCTAAACTACCATCTTGGAAAGAACAAAATATTTTACATTCAACTGCCAGAATAATCATTTAAAAATGTAAATTTTAGCATGTAAACTCTTTTTTAACATGTCAATAGATTCACATGGCTCTAAAAATCATTAATCAAAAGTTTCAATAAATGCTATGAGGCCTGGCTTGATCTGGACCCTGATGATTATTACAACTGTCTCATCCTATTTCTCCGCTCACTCCTACATTTCTGCAAGTTGGTGGAATTGGTCTTTCAAGTCTTCTATGGTGCCATATTCCTTCCCATAACAAAGCTCTTGCACATGTTATTTCCTCCTTTTGAAATGTTCTTCCCTTTATTCTTCACCTAGTTATTCTGTTCATCTTTCATATTTCAGCTTGAGACTCCTCATGGAATCATTCAGTTACCTCTTGGACTAGGTCAAATGCTCCTGTTCTTGGAGCATGCTGTACTACTCTTTTATATCACTAGTCAAAGTTGAAGTTTTACATTTGGGTATTTGGTAAATGTCTCTCTACTCTGCATTTTAAGGTCCATGAGGTCAATGATGTTGTTTATCTTGTACAGCATTATAGCTCTATTTCCTGGCACTGCATACTTCATATAATACTTGCTCAATCAATATTGAAATGAGGCAGAATCACATAGTGGCAGATACCAAGATCTTAGATTTCTGTTTCAAATCTAGTCCAACCACTAACTGAGGGACCAAATTACTCAACTTCTCTTTGCCTAAGTTGCTGCATCTGTAAGATGAGGATATTAACAGTATCTAACTCAGAGAGTTATGTAGAGAATTAGATGAGTTATTTTATGTAAAACACATTAAATGGTACCTGGTTCATAATAAATATTATATTATGGTTCACTATTATTAAGTGAAATGAAATATTCTTTCAGATTTACATGGTTATAACCTCATAATCTAAAATATAAATAAGTAAATATGTACATATATATATTTATTTTTTTGATTTATAATATAGAGGTGATTGACCAAAATATAGAAAACTCTGTTGTTCCAGAATGATTCTAGATCATTATTAATTTGATCATCCTTTCACCCCTGGCAGATTTATCAGAATGATGGTGACTATGAGGAAGTTACCAAAATATCTCACTTTGTAAACCTCCTTACATGTTTATAAGTATGTTTGTCATCTGATTCTCATAAAAACTTGATCAAGGGGGTCTTTTGTCATCTCCATTTTTTTATATGGAGAAAATAAGGTTCATAGAGTTTCCCCCCCCCCTTGGAGTAATAAAAAATGAAATTAGTATTTTCAATATTCATCTTCATGTGTTATAAGGGAAAGATTCTTCCCTGTGTTATGTTGAACACTATGATAAAGAGAGGGGCTTCCCTGGTGGCTCAGACAGTAAAGAATCTGCCTGAAATGAAGGAGACCTGGGTTCAACCCCAGGGTTGGGAAGATCCCCTGTAGAAAGGAATAGCTACCCACTCCAGTATTCTTGCCTGGAGAATTCCATGGACAGAGGCGTGTGGTAGGCTACAGGCCATGGGGTCACAAAGAATCACACATGGCTGAGTGACTCTCACTTCCATAAGTAAAAGTGTAGAAAATATGCATGCAAACAAAAGACATTTTACTGGGAAGATAAGACATATATTAATGTATTACATCCTTAGATTTATCTATTCTATTTATTTTGTCTCATCATTTACAGAGGCTAGAAGCTTGACAAACTTGTAAAATTGAATGCAGCCTTTAAAATTGATGTACCTCTGCCTGAAAAATATTTTGTCCATAATTTGTTATAATTATAGTCGTGTAACATTTTAAATTCAAAATTATTTATATGTTTAGTTAAAATAAGACAAAGTATGCTTGTATCTTGTTTTAAAAAGTAAATTGCTTACTTGATTAACATTATTTGAATCTACCTTCCCATTTATTTTAAAATCTATTTCCATCTATTCTTTCTAATATTGTGTTCTCACTTAAGGTTAGTCGACGGTAAAATATCAATAGTTTTAATTTACATGTTTCCTTATCATTGTTTCATTTATATACCCAAAATGTGCTTTTCTTGCTAAATATGAAGCAGTCTGCTCCAGCTGGATTTCTTCAGTTGCATTTCTTCCTTTCTAAACTGGTAGCAATTTTTCACTATCATCTGCAATTTCTCCCTAGGGTATGCCAAGAATGAAAGAAGGTTAAAACACCGTTATCCTCATTAACTTGCTTAGGTCAGGCTCATAGGTGGGGAGCTGTTTATTTTTTCAAAATATAATCCAAGTGGTTCATAATTATAATTTCCCAGGAATTCAAGTGAAATATAAATGGGATGATGGCAGAAACCTATTAATCACTCTCAGTTCAGTTCAGTCGCTCAGTCGTCTCCAACTCTTTGTGACCCCATGAACCGCAGCATGCCAGGCCTTCCTGTCCATTACCAACTCCCATAGTTTACCCAAACTCATGTCCACTGAGTCGGTGATACCATCTAACCATCTCATCCTCTGTCGTCCACTTCTCCTCCTGCCTTCAATCTTTCCAAACATCAGGGTCTTTTCAAATGAATCAGGTCTTCACATCAGGTGGCCAAAATATTGGTTTCAGATTCAATATCAGTCCTTCCAATGCACACCCAGGACTGATATCCTTTAGGATGGACTGGCTGGATCTCCTTGCAGTCTAAGGGACTCTCAAGAGTCTTCTCCAGCACCACAGTTAAAAGCATCAGTTCTTCGGCACTCAGCTTTCTTTATAGTCCAACTCTCACATCCATACATGACTACTGGAAAAACCGTACCTTTGACTAGACGGACCTTTGTTGACAAAGTAATGTCTCCGCTTCTGAATACGCTCTCTAAATGGGTCATAACTTTCCTTCCAAGGAGTAAGTGCCTTTTAATTTCATGGCTGCAATCACCATCTGCACTGATTTTGAAGCCAACAAAGATAAAGTCAGCCACTGTTTCCCCATCGATTTGCCATGAAGTGATGGGATCAGATGCCATGATTTCAGTTTTCTGAACGTTGAGCTTTAAGCCAACTTTTCACTCTGCTCTTTTTAATTTTCATCAAGGGGCTCTTTAGTTCCTCTTCACTTTCTACCATAAGGGTGGTATCATCTGCATATTTGAGGTTATTGATATTTCTCCCAGCAATCTTGATTCCAGTTTATGCTTCTTCCAGCCCAGTGTTTCTCATGATGTACTCTGCATATAAGTTAAATAAGCAAGGTGACAATATACAGCCTTGACATATTCCTTTTCCTATTTAGAATCAGTCTGTTGTTCCATGTCCATTTCTAACTGTTGCTTCCTGACCTGCATACAGGTTTCTCAAGAGGCAGGTCAGGTGGTCTGGTATTGCCATCTCTTTCATCACTCTAAATTATAGTAATTTTCTAATCCAATGGCCTCTCCTGCACACTGGTCACCACCCAAAGCATTTGTCACTGGTTTACAAATAACTGGCTTGTTATTTTATTACTGTTATGAATAGTTTATTGTTAGAAGATAAATGTCCATTTACTTTCACAATAGTATATTATAAATAGTCATATTGAATATTACAAGAAGCCAGAGAATGACTCTCTTTTTTATTACATTCTAACATTCTCTCTTTTGAAAAGATTATTATATTGTTCAGTTTCCATCCACTTGATTGTGTAGAAGTTATTTTTCTTCCCTCATGATATTACATGATGGTTTATTGAAGTTATAGGAAGGACTTTTAAAAATATTTTTCTTCAAGGTTTTTCCCAATTGCTTCCTCTCCTACCCTCACTGACTTTCTGTCTGTCACCTCTTTTCCCACTATCAAGTAATGAATTGCAAGGAAATCATTGTGGACGTTGTTACACAATCAGTGGAACACTGGAGTAGACCTTAACATTACAAAACACTTTTAGAGTCTGAAAGTGAGATGCAGTGGAGAAATGAGCAAAAATGGACAATTTATTTTAACAGTGACTGCAACATATGAGTAGGAGTCAATGATAACTAGAAGGTATAGAAAGAATGGCAATAAAAGAGATTAATAGTCTCATAGGCATTAAGAACAGGGGAAAAAGAAATAGAAATTCACATAAATGTTTCTCTACAAAAGTATCATTCTCCAGTGGACCACATTTTGACAGAACCCTCCACTCTGACCTGTCCATCTTGGGTGGCCTACATGTCATGGCTCATAGTTTCATTGAGTTAGATAAGACTATGATACATGTCATCAGTTTGGTTATTTTTCTGGAATTGTGTTTTTCATTCTGTCTGCCCTCTGAGGAATGAGGTTGAGTCTTGTGGAAGATTCCTGCTGGGAGGGACTGGCTGCTGGAAAACTGCATCTTGATCTGGTGGGTGAAGCCATGCTCAGTAAGTCTTTAATCCAATTATCTGCTGACATGCAGGGCTGTGTTCCCTCCCTGTAGTTTGGCCTGATGGTTCCAGTAGTGGCAGTAACAGTGACCTTCATCAAAAGAACTTATACCAGCATGCCACATATTCGTGCCACTTCAGTATTCTTGCCTTGAGAACATCATGAGCAATATGAAAAGGCAAAAAATTGTGGCAATGAAAGATGAACTCCAAAGGTCGCTAGGTGCCCAATAAGCTATTGGACAAGATCAGAAAAATTGTTCATGAAGGGATGAAGAGGCTGAGCCAAAGCGTAAACAACACCCAGTTCTGGAACTATCTGGTGGTGGAAGCAAAGTCTGATGCTGTAAGAACAATACTGCATAGGAACCTGGAATGTTAGGTTCATAAATCAAGGTACATTGGAAATGGTCAACAAAGAGATGGCAAGAGTGAATATTGACATTTTAGGAATCAGTGAACTAAAATGGAACAGAAAGGGTGAATTTAATATCTACTACTGTGGGCAAGCCACTCCAGTATTCTTGCCTGAAGAATTCCATGGATGGAGGAGCCTGGTGGGCTACAAAGAGGTCCATGGAGCCCTATGGGGTCCATGGGGTTGCAAAGAGTTGGACACGACTGAGCAACTTCACTTTCACTATGGGCAAGAATACTTTAGAAGAAATGGAGAAGACCTCATCAGTCAACAAAGAGTCTGAAATGCAGTGCTTGAGTGCAGTCTCAAAAATGACAGAACGATCTCTGTTCATTTCCAAGAAAATAATTCAATATCACAGCAATCCAAGTCTATGCCCCAAACAGTAATGCTGAAGAAGCTGAAGTTGAACAGTTCTATGAAGACATACAAGACATTCTAGAACTAACACCAAAAAAGATGTCCTTTTCATCGTAGGGGACTGGAATGCAATTTAGGAAGTCAAGAGTTACCTGGAGTAACAGGCAAATTTGGCCTTGGAGTACAAAATGAAGTAGGGCAAAGGCTAACAGAATTTTGCCAAGAGAAAAAACTGGTCATAGCAAACACCCTCTTCCAACAACACAAAAGACGACTGCACAGATGGACATCACCAGATGGTCAATGCTGATCAGATTGGTTATGTTCTTTGCAGCTGAAGATGCAGAAGCTCTATACAGGCAGTAAAACAAGACCAGAGGCTGATTGTGGCTCAGATGATAAACTCCTTATTGCCAAATTCAGACCTTTAGTTGAAGAAAGAAGGGAAAACCACTATGCCATTCTGGTATGACCTAAATCAAATCCCTTAAAATTATACAATGTAAATGACAAAAAGACTCAAGGGATTAGATCTGATACAGTGGATGAAGAACTATGGATAGAGGTTTGTAACATTGTACAGGAGGTTGTGATCAAAATCATCCCCAAGAAGAATAAATGCAAGAAGTCAAAATGATTGTCTGAGGAGGCCTTACAAATAGCTGAGGAAAGAAGAGAAGCAAAAGACAAAGGAGAAAGGAAAGATATACCCATCTGAATGCAAAGTTCCAAAGAATAGCAAGGAGAGATAAGAAAGCCTTCCTCAGGGATTAAAGCAAAGACATAGAGGAAAACAATAGAATGGGAAAGAGTAGAGATATTTTCAACAAAATTAGAGAGACCAAGGGAATATTTTATGCAAAAATGCGCAAAATAAAGGACAGAAATGGTATGGATCTATGAGAAGCAGAAGATATTAAGAAGAGGTGGCAAGAATGCCCAGAAGGACTAAACAAACAAAAAAAATCTAATGACCCAGAAAACAACAATGGTGTGATCACTTACTGAGAGTTAGACAGGTTGGAGTGTGAAGTCAAGTGGGCCTTAGGAAGCATGACAATGGACAAAGCTATTGGAGGTGATGGAATTCCAGCTGAGCTATTTCAAATCCTAAAAGATGATGTTGTGAAAGTGCTGCACTCGATATGCCAACAAATTTGGAAAACTCAGCAGTGGTCACAGGATGGGAAAAGGTCAGTTTTTATTTCAATCCCAAAGAAAGACAGTGCCAAATGATGTCCAAAGTAATGCACAATTGCACTAAATTCACACACTATCAAGGTAATGCTCAAAAATCTCCAAGGTAGGGTTCAATAATATGTGAACCAAGAACTTCCAGATTTAGAAGAGATAGAGGAACCAGAGATCAAATTGCCAATGTCTGCTGGATCATAGAAAAAGCAAGAGAGTTCCAGAAAAACATCTACTTCTGCTTCATTGACTGTGCTAAAGCCTTTGACAATGTGGATTACAACAAACTGTGGAAAATTCTTAGAGATGGAAATACCAGACCACCTGACCTGCCTCCAGAGACACCTGTATGCAGTTACAGAAACAATAGTTAGAACTGGCCATTGAACAACAGATTGGTTCCAAACTGGGAAAGGAGTATGTCAAGGCTGTATTTTGTCACCCTGCTTATTGAACTTATATGCAGAGTACATCATGCAAAATGCCAGGGTGGATGAAGCACAAGCTAGAATAAAGTATTGCTGGGAGAAATATAAAAACCTCAGATATGCAGATGACACCACCCTTATGGCAGAAAGCGAAGAGGAAGTAAAGAGCATCTTGATGAAGGTGAAAGAGGAGAGTGAAAAAGCTGGCTTAAAACTCAACATTGAAAAACCAAAAATTATGACATCCGGTCCCACCACTTCATGGCAAATAGATGGAGAGACTGTGACAGACTTCATTTTCCTGGACTCCAAATCACTTCAGATTGTAACTGCAGCCATTAAATTAAAAGATGCTTGCTCCTTGGAAGAAAATCTGTGACAATTCTAGATGGCATATTAAAAAGCAGAGAAGTTACTTTGCCAAAAAAGGTCTGTACTTTTTTTCCAGTAGTAATATATGGATGTGAGAGTTGGAACATAAAGAAGGATAAACATCTAGGAATTGATGCTTTTGAACTGTGGTGTTGTAGAAGACTCTTGGAGTCTCTTGGACACCAAGGAGAGCCAACCAGTCAATCCTAAAGCAAGTCAATCTTGAGTATACATTGGAAGGACTGATGCTGAAGCTGAACCTCCAATGCTTTGGCCAACTGATGAGAAAAGCTGACTCATTAGAAAAGACCCTTATACTGGGTAATATTGAAGGCAGGAGGAAAAGTGGACAATAGAAAATGAGATGGTTGGATGGCATCACTGACTCAATGGACGTGAGTTTGAGCAAGGTCCAGGAGATGGTGAAGAACAAGGAACCCTGGTGTGCTGCAGTCCATTGGGTTGCAAAGAGTTGGACACAACTGAGAGACTGAGCAGTGAACAACAGCAAAAGGTTCCAAGAGTTAGGAAGCCATTGAAATAAAATTTCAGACTACACATGAACTTAGATTAAAAAAAAAATCCTTCACTAGTTGCATGGGATGTAGGTGGAGGTAGTAAGTCATTTTAACTTAATAAACATTTACCAAATACCTCTTACATGCAAAGTGCTGATCTAAATCGCTGTGGAATAAAAAATGAGATTAAAAACTTCCTATGAAATTCTGGGTAAAGAAAGTTTCAAATATCAAACTTCTGAATATATTAAATGCTTATGCCTTCCCTATGGGAAATATCAGGAAGTTCAGCAATTCAGTCTATTGATTTACAAAGTTCCCAGTATTTCTCTCTTTTCAACCAGTACCCAGGGTTATCTAAGTTCTTTTTTTAATTTATTTATTTTAATTAAGGCTAATTACTTTACAATATTGTATTGGTTTTGCCATAGATCAACACGAATCTGCCACGGGTGTACACGTGTTCCCAATCCTGAAATGCACTCCCACCCCCCTCCCCATACCATCCCTCTGGGTCATCCCAGTACACCAACCCCAAGCATCCTGTATCCTGCATCGAACCTGGACTGGCGATTTGTTTCTTATATGATATTATACATGTTTCAATGCCATTCTCTCAAATCATCCCCCCCTCCCTCTCCCACAGAGTCCAAAAGACTGTTCTATACATCAGTGTCTCTTTTGCTGTCTCACATATGGGGTTACCGTTACCATCTTTCTAAATTCCATATATATGCATTAGTATACTGTATTGGTGTTTTTCTTTCTGGCTTACTTCACTCGGTATAATTGGCTCCAGTTTCACCCACCTCATTAGAACGGATTCAAATGTATGCTTTTTAATGGCTAAGTAATACTCCATTGTGTATAGGTACCACAGCTTTCTTATCCATTCATCTGCTGATGGACATCTAGGTTGCTTCCATGTCCTGGCTATTATAAACAGTGCTGTGATGAACATTGGGGTACACATGTTTCTTTCAATTCTGGGTTCCTCGTTGTGTATCCCCAGCAGTGGGATTGCTGGGTTGTATGGCAGTTCTACTTCCAATTTTTTAAGAAATCTCCACACTGTTCTCCATAGTGGCTGTACGAGTTTGCATTCCCACCAACAGTGTAAGAGGGTTCCCTTTTCTTCACATCCTCTCCAGCATTTATTGCTTGTAGACTTTTGGATCTCAGCCATTCTGACTGGCATGAAATAGTATCAACAAATGGGATGTAATTAAAATTAAAAGCTTCTGCACAACAAAAGAAACTATAAGCAAGGTGAAAAGACAGCCTTCAGAATGGGAGAAAATAATAGCAAATGAAGCAATTGACAAACAACTAATCTCAAAAATATACAAGCAACTCCTGCCACTCAATTCCAGAAAAACAAACGACCTAATCAAAAAATGGGTCAAAGAACTAAATAGACATTTCTCCAAAGAAAACATACAGATGGCTAACAAACACATGAAAAGATGCTCAATTTCACTCATTATCAGAGAAATGCAAATCAAAACCACAATGAGGTACCATTTCAGGCCAGTCAGAATGGCTGAGATCTAAGTTCTTGTGAATAACTTTTTTGTTAGAGTGAGGATGAGAAAATTTGTATTTTGTTGGCCCTCCTTTTTATATTGTGCAGATTACCATCTAAGGGCTTTTGCTGCTGATAAATCAAGTGAAACAGGAAAGCTGAGTGACATCACATGCTTTCTTGGAGATTGTTTAAAGGGAGATGGTTACTTTTCAGTGTTGTTAGTATCAGCAAGAGAGCTCCCCACCAAACTGGTGAGGAGTCTTTGACATAGTTATTTTCATTCATCCAGTTATATATGAAAGTCTGTTCTAAGATGATGAGATAGGATAAACTCTGATGTCAGCTGCCTCATAAACATCAGGTAGTAGCAACATAGGATGATCTACTTATTCTCAGAATGATCATATAGAGTCAAATATCAAGAGAGGTGTGGAACAATGCTAAAGGCATCAACATCTCAGGGCACTGTGAATAGCTGTGCAGTTATACACACACAACTCTAGAAGACATAGTTAATATTATAGTCTTGTAAATGGTGCCCCTGTGTAATCTCAGGGCTTCCCTGATAGCTCAATTGATAAAGAATCCACCCGCAATGACCTGGGTTTGATCCCAGAGTTGGGATGATCCCCTGGAGAAGGGAAAGGCCACCCACTCCAGTATTCTGGCCTGGAGAGTTCGATGGACTGTATAGTCCATGGAGTCGCAAAGAGTAAATGTTGACCCTGACAAAACTATTTGTGAAAGTTTGAACTGAATTACGAAGTATATTAGAGCCTCGGTCTTTTTCACATGATGCTGCCATGGATCCATTTACATAGACTGTTTTTGATAGTTCTTTGTAGGATGATTATTCCACAGTTATTCACAGCTGAAGGGCTTCATGTCTTAATAAGCTAAGTTTTGCATCTCTTGGTAATCATCTCTTTCAGTGTAGTTGCCTCATGAATCCAGAACTGCTGACTTCCTTTTATTTCTGGAGACCAACCTCCTACAAGTTGGAAGATAACCTTTTCCTAGACAATTCAAAATCTTTGAAAGTTCCCTTATATGCTTCTTTTTGGACAATGGGGTCTACTTATCCCACACTTACATAAGTAAGACAATACAAATGACTCTTCACAAAACAAACATGATCTTCTTCAAGGTGGTTTATTGTCCTTGAAGTAGCTATCAAGGTTTTCTCACTGAAAAAAAATTTAAAAAGACACATTGTGTACCATTTGGCTGTCCTGGTAGATCCCATGTTGTATAAATAGATGCAAAGGATAGGCCCTGAAAACATGGCATGGATGCATAAATGTGTTACAGAAATAGTAGTAGAATATAATGTAAGTTGTATGGGAAATGCCAAGTGCTGTGATGGTGCATAAGAGGGAGAGATGCTCTTCGTGTCAAGGAAACCAAAATATCACTCAGGAAATGGCTTTAGAACTAGGCTTTGAAGGATGGATACAATTTGAGTTGGAAATGATCCTGTGTATGAAATTTGCAGAATGAACAGTATGGGTAAGGACATATAATGAGAGATGCAAGGGCTTTATTTGGGAGTAATGAAGAATACAGTATTCCTAGACCACACGACAAATGACAGAAAATAAATTATCGGTACGTTTGGAGAAGTACATTGAGGAAAACCTTGACAAGGTTTCTCATTTCAATGATTTAACAAAGATGTATTATGTTACTACTGTATACCAAATACCGTTCCTGCACTGGGAATATAGTGAAGACCAAGACAAAATCCCTCATGGATAAAAACTTCCTTATAGGGAAACAGATTTTTTTTTTTTTTAATCAGTAAATAAGGTGATTTCAGATAGTGAAGTTAAATAAGGATTTGGAGGTGAGGAAATCAGGATTTACTTTAGCAAGAAGGATAAGAAATATTCTCTTTGAGGAAATGACATTTGAACTGACAAGTTTAACTGTTCAATTTGAACTGCTGAATGATGAAAGGAGGCCATCTTGCATAGAGCCAAGACAAGAATCCTTGAAGCAGAGAGAGTTCGTTCAAAGCCCTTGAAATAGAAATGAACTTGATGTGTGCCAAGAACAATTAAAGAGCCAATATAGCTAGAGAAAATTGAGGAGGTAGGGGTACATCCTGAGGTAGGCAGAGCCAATATCATGCTGGGCACACCAAGCCAAGTTAAGGGGATTTTGCTTTATTAAATGAGTGTGCAAAAAAGATCTTCATGACACAGATAATCACGATGGTGTAATCACTCATCTAGAGCCAGACATCCTGGAATGTGTAGTCAAGTGGGCCTTAGAAAGCATCACTATGATCCAGCAATCCCACTGCTGGGCATACACACCGAGGAAACCAGAAGGGAAAGAGACACGTGTACCCCAATGTTCATCGCAGCACTGTTTATAATAGCCAGGACATGGAAGCAACCTAGATGTCCATCAGCAGATGAATGGATAAGAAAGCTATGGTACATATACACAATGGAGTATTACTCAGCCATTAAAAAGAATACATTTGAATCAGTTCTAATGAGGTGGATGAAACTGGAGCCTATTATACAGAGTGAAGTAAGCCAGAAGGAAAAACATAAATACAGTATACTAACACATATATATGGAATTTAGAAAGATGGTAACAATAACCCGGTGCACGAGACAGCAAAAGAGACACTGATGTATAGAACAGTCTAATGGACTCTGTGGGAGAGGGAGAGGGTGGGAAGATTTGGGAGAATGACATTGAAACATGTAAAATATCATGTAAGAAACGAGTTGCCAGTCCAGATTCGATCACACGATACTGGATGCTTGGGGCTAGTGCACTGGGACAACCCAGAGGGATGGTATGGGGAGGGGGGAGGGAGGAGGGAGGAGGGTTCAGGATGGGGAACACATGTATACCTGTGGTGGATTCATTTTGATATTTGGCAAAACTAATACAATTATGTAAAGTTTAAAAATAAAATAAAATTAAAAAAAAAAAGAAAGCATCACTATGAACAAAGCTAGTGGAGGTGATGGAATTTCAGTTGAGCTATTTCAAATCCTGAAAAATGATGCTGTGAAAGTGCTGCACTCAATATACCAGCAAATTTGGAAAACTCAGCAGTGGCCACAGGACTGGAAAAGGTCAGTTTTCATTCGAATCCCAAATAAAGGCAATGCCAAAGAATGCTCAAACTACTGCGCAATTGCACTCATCTCACATGTTAGTAAAGTAATGCTCAAAATTCTCCAAGCCAGGCTTCAGCAATACGTGAACTGTAAACTTCCTGATGTTCAAGCTGGTTTTAGAAAAGACAGAGGAACTAGAGATCAAATTGCCAACATCTGCTGGATCATGGAAAAAGCAAGAGAGTTCCAGAAAAACATCTATTTCTGCTTTATTGACTATGGCAAAGCTTTTGACTGTGTGGATCACAATAAACTGTGGAAAATTCTGAAAGAGATGGGAATACCAGACCACCTGACCTGCCTCTTGAGAAATTTGTATGCAGGTCAGGAAGCAACAGTTAGAACTGGACATGCAACAAGAGACTGGTTCCAAATAGGAAAAGGAGTACGTCAAGGCTGTATATTGTCACCCTGTTTATTTAACTTATATGCAGAGTACATCATGAGAAACGCTGGACTGGAAGAAACACAAGCTGGTATCAAGATTGTTTGGAGAAATATCAATAATCTCAGATATGCAGATGACACCACCCTTATGGCAGAAAGTGAAGAGGAACTAAAAAGCCTCATGATGAAAGTGAAAGTGGAGAGTGAAAAAGTTGACTTAAAACTCAACATTCAGAAAACGAAGATCATGACATCTGGTCCCATCACTTCATGGGAAATAGATGGGGAAACAATGGAAACAGTGTCAGACTTTATTTTTTGGGGGCTCCAAAATCACTGAAGATGGTGACTGCAGCCATGAAATTAAACGACTCATACTCCTTGGAAGGAAAGTTATGACTAACCTACATGGCATATTCAAAAGCAGAGAGATTACTTTGCCAACAACTGTCCATCTAGTCAAGGCTATGGTTTTTCCTGTGGTCATGTATGGATGTGAGAGTTGGACTGTGAAGAAGGCTGAGTGCCGAAAAATTGATGCTTTTGAACTGTGGTTTTGGAGAAGACTCTTGCAAGTCCCTTGGACTGCAAGGAGAGCCAACCAATCCATTCTAAAGGAGATCAGTCCTGGGTGTTCTTTGGAAGGAATGATGCTAAAGCTGAAACTCCAGTACTTTGGCCACCTCATGTGAAGAGTTGACTCATTGAAAAAGACTCTGATGCTGGGAGGGATTGGGGGCAGGAGGAGAACGGGACGACAGAGGATGAGATGGCTGGATGACATCACTGACTCGATGGACGTGAGTCTGAGTGAACTCTGGGTGTTGGTGATGGACAGGGAGGCCTGGCGTGCTGTGATTCATGGGGTCACAAAGAGTTGGACACGACTCAATGACTGAACTGAACTGAACTGAGAGAATACCAAGTAAAGACCATAGAACAGGGCCTGGCACAGGGAAATTGCACAGTGTTAGTTATGAGGATGGTGTATGTGCTGGGAAGCTGCTTGAGAATCTAGATCAGGGCACTGACTGATTTATAGTTTAAAGATATCACTCTGGCTGCTACGTGTGTACAGAAATGGATTTCAGAACAGGGGTTAATATGGGTGGTGAAAATAGAAGCTGCCAACCCCATTAGTGGCTGTTTTAGTGTTTTAATTGAGAAATGCGTTGTTTAAGAGTTTGGATGCTATTCTGGCTTCAGTAAGGAGCCACCAAAACTTTCTGACCAGGGAAGTGATATGACCAATTGAACAGTATCTTCACAATTATTAAGTGAAATGTCCTTTTAATCATAGTCTAAATAATAGTTAACTAAAGAAAATTCTTAAGTTGTGGCAGACTTTGCTATTTTGGTTGTCTTTATGAATTTCATATATAGTTTTCTTTGGCTGATCTTAAAGTGCAGCTCATTTATGAAATGAATTTATTTACTCTCTTACTCCTATCCCATATGCTTACAAGCTTATAGAGATACCATCTAAATTGTACATCACTGTTTTGTTTCATCAGGTATAAACACAAGCTTTTCAAGACAATGGACAACATAGAAGTAGATAATCATGACAGTCCTGGTGAAACTCTGTCCTTGTGGAGATCTTGGGTATGGATACCACAAAATATCACTAGTCTGTTTATTCTTTGATACAAGCTTACCACATTTTGATAAATTTTAATCCATTTTATTATCTTGCTAAAATTTAATTTTATAAGCTCTCATTAAAAATATCCAAGTTAAAAAGCTGTTGCTCTGCAAATAAATTCATCAGTACCATCTTTCTACATTCCAAATGGATGAGTTAGTATACGATATTTATATTTCTCTTTCTGATTTATTTGACTCTGTACAATAGGCTCTAGGTTTGTCCACCTCATTAGAACTGACTCAGATACGTTCCTTTGTATGGCTGAGTAATATTCAATTCTGAAAAGAGGGGAAATGGAAAAACAGCAAAGGAGAAAAGGAAAGATATAGCCATTTGAATGCAAAGTTCCAAAGAATAGCAAGGAGATATAAGAAAGCCTTCCTCAGCGATCAATGCAAAGAAATAGAGGAAAACACTAGAATGGGAAAGATTAGATACCTCTTCAGGAAAATTAGATATACCAAGGGAATATTTCATGCAAAGATGGGCTCAATAAAGGACACAAATGGTAGGGAATTAACAGAAGCAGAAGATATTAAGACAAGGTGGCAAGAATACACAGAAGAACTGTATAAAAAAGATTTTCATGACCCAGATAATCATGATGGTGTGATCACTCACCTAAAGCCAGACGTCCTGGAATGTGAAGTCAGGTGGGCCTTAGGAAGCATCAATGCGAACAAAGTTAGTGGAGGTGATGGAATTCCAGTTGAGCTATTTCAAATCCTAAAAGATGATGCTGTGAAAGTGCTGCATTCAATATGTCAGCAAATTTGGAAAAGTCAGCAAATTTGGAAAAGTCAGCAGTGGCCACAGGACTGGAAAAGGTCAGTTTTCATTCCAATCCCAAAGAAAGGCAATGCCAAAGAATAATCAAACTACCATAAAATTGCACTCATCTCATATGCTAGTAAAGTAATGCTCAAAATTCTCCAATCCAGGCTTCAGCAATATGTGAACAATGAAATTCCAGATGTTCAAGCTGGTATTAGAAAAGGCAGAGGAACCAGAGATCAAATTGCCAACATGTGGTGAATCATTGAAAAAGCAAGAAAGTTCCAGAAAAACATCTATTTCTGCTTTAATGACTATGCCAAAGACTTTGACTGTGTGGATCACAATAAACTGTGGAAAATTCTGAAAGAGATGGGAATACTAGACCACCTGACCTGCCTCTTGAGAAACCTGTATGCAGTTCAGGAAGCAACAGTTAGAACTGGACAAGGAACAACAGATTGGTTCCAAATAGGAAAAGGACTACATCAAGGATATATATTGTCACCCTGTTTATTTAACTTCTATGCAGAGTACATCATGAGAAATGCTGGGCTGGAAGAATCACAAGCTGGAACCAAGATTGCTGGGAGAAATATCAATAACCTCAGATATACAGATGACACCACCCTTATGGCAGAAAGTGAAGAACTAAAGAGCCTCTTGATGGAAGTGAAAGAGGAGAGTGCAAAAGTTAGCTTAAAGCTCAACATTCAGAAAACTAAGATCATGGCACCCAGTCCCATCACTTCATAGCAAATAGATGGGGAGACAGTGGAAACAGTGGCTGACTTTATTTTTCTGGGCTTCAAAATCACTGAGGATGGATATCAGACTTCCTCCATAACCTCTCAAGAAGGTGTCCCTTGGCTTGTGGTGAGATAACTCCAATCTTTGCCTTTGTCTGTACATGATAGCTTCCAGATAGCTTCTGCCTGCAGTGCAGGATACCCCGGTTCTATTCCTGGGTCAGGAAGATCCTCCGGAGGAGATAGACTACCTGTTCCAGTGTTTTTGAGCTTCCTTTTTTGCTCAGCTGGTAAAGAATCAGCCTGCAATGCGGGAGACCTGGGTTTGATCCCTGGGTTGGGCAAATCCCCTGGAGAATGGAAAGGCTACCCACTTCAGTATTCTGGCCTAGAGAATTCCATGGACTCTATAGTAGAGTCCAGGGGGTCGCAAAACGTCAGACACAATTGAGTGACACTGATTTTCTTTCTCTTTCTCCCCTGTGTGTGTACCTGTGTCTCTTTCCCTATCCTTATTATTCACATTGGAATAGAATCCACCCTAATGATCTCATCTTAACCTGAATGCATCTGAAAAGACTCTATTTACCAAAAGATTCTGTTTCTAAACAAATTCACACTCACGGGTACCGGAGATTCAGTTCACTTGCTCAGTCGTGTCTGACTCTTTGAGACCCCGTGAATCGCAGCACGCCAGGTCTCCCTGCCATCACCATCTCTGGGAGTTCACTCTAACTCACGTCCATCGAGTCGGTGATGCCATCCAGCCATCTCATCCTCTGCCGTCACCTTCTCCTCCTGCCCCCAATCCCTCCCAGCATCAAAGTCTTTTCCAATGAGTCAACTCTTCGCATCAGGTGGCCAAAGTACTGGAGTTTCAGCTTTAGCATCATTCCTTCCAAAGAACACGCAGGGCGGATCTCCTTCAGATGGACTGGTTGGATCTCCTTGTAGTTCAAGGGACTCTTAAGAGTCTTCTCCAACACCACAGTTCAAAAGCATCAATTCTTCTGCGCTCGGCCTTCTTCACAGTCCAAGTCTCGCATCCATACATGACCACTGGAAAAACTATAGCCTTGACTAGACGGACCTTTGTTGGCAAAGTAATGTCTCTGCTTTTCAATATGCTATCTAGGTTAGTCATAACTCTTCTTCCAAGGAGTAAGTGTGTTTTAATTTCATGGCTGCAGTCACCATCTTCAGTGATTTTGGAGCCCCACAAAATAAAGTCTAACACTATTTCCATTGTTTCCCCATCTATTTCCCATGAAGTGATGGGACCAGATGCCATGATCTTTGTTTTCTGAATGTTGAGCTTCAAGCCAAATTTTTTACTCTCCTCTTTCACTTTCATTAAGAGGCTCTTTAGTTCCTCTTCACTTTCTGCCGTAAGGGTGGTGTCATCTGCATATCTGAGATTATTGATATTTCTCCTTGCAATCTTGATTCCAGCTTGTGCTTCTTCCAGCCCAGTGTTTCTCATGATGTACTCTGCATATAAGTTAAATAAACAGGGTGACAGTATACAGCCTTGACGTACTCCTTTACAATCAATGATTCAATTTGTATCAGAGCTTAGTGTAAACATTCAAAAAGAATAAATGCTTTGATTAAAAGGGAATACCTCTTTTCACCAAATGGTCCTGGGAAAACTGGATATCTACATGCAAAAGAATGATGTTCAATCTTTACACTACCACATCATATATATAAATCAACTTAAAATAGATCAAAGACCTCAGGAGAAAACTTAGGGGAAAACCTTCATGATTCTGGATCTAGTGCTGATTTCTTGAGTGTGTAACCCAAGACACAGACAACAAAACAAAAATTGATAAGTTAGACTTCACCCAGATTTAAAGCTTTTGTGCATCAAAAAAAAAAAAAATACTATGAACAGCATGAAGAGGCAACCTACAGAATGGGAAAAAATATTTGAAAATTATATATCCAATAAGGGATTAATATCCAGAACATATAAAGAGCTACTATAACTTAACAAAAACAAGCAACATGTTTAGAAAATGGTCAAATGGTTCAAATAGACATCTCTCTGAAGAAAATACACAAATGACCATTAAGCACATGAGATTGTTGTTGTTCAGTTGCTCAGTCATGCCCAACTCTTTGCGACCCAATGGAGTGCAGCATGCCAGACTTACCTGTCCTTCAGAATCTCTCAGAGCTTGCTCAAACTCATGTCCATTGAGCTGGTGGTGCCATCCTACTGTCTCATGCTATGTGACATGTGACAGAAGGGATGATCCCCTTCTCCTCTTGCCTTCAGTCTTTCCAACAGTGGGGTCTTTTCTAATGAGTCAACTCTTTGCAACAGATGGCCAAAATATTGGAGCTGCAGCTTCAGCATCAGTCCTTCCAATCACTATTCAAGATTGATTTCCCTTAGGATTGACTGGTTTGATCTCCCTGCAGTCCAAGGGATTCTCAAGTGCAGAAGATAGTCAGAATCAATAATCATTAGGGAAAATACAAGTAAAAACCACAATTATATACCACTACATACTCATTAGAATAGACATTATAACAAAGAAACAGAGAAACAATAACAAGTTAAAAGAATGGGGAGAAATTGGAAGTGTTGTACATTGCTGGTGGAATTGTTAAATGGTGCAGTCACTGCAGAAAAGAAAAACAGTGGCTCCTCAAAAAACTAAATGTAGAATTACCATATAATCCAACAATTCTACATTGAGGTATTAAAATATATCCCAAAGAACTGAAACTATGGACTTAAATAGGTATTTGTGAACCATTGTTCCTAGCAGCATTGTTCATAGTCAAAAGGTAGAAAGAACCCAAATGTCCTGCTACAGAAGAATGGATAAACAAAATGTGTTATATACATACAATATTATTTATATATGAATATATTTTTATTGAGGTATAATTATCATATAACGTTAAGTTTCAGGTATGCAATATAGTGATTTGATGCATGTATATGTTGCAAAATGATCAGGACAATAAATCTAGTTAATAGCCATCACCATACATAGTTAATTTTTTTTTTCCTCTAACAAAAAGTTTTAAGATTCTTTATGGTCTAGCCACTAAGGAAGCCCAGTAATATTAACTATATTTGCCATGCTGTACATTATATCTCCATGACTGAAAATTTGTACCTTTTACACCCTTCACCCATTTTATCCACCTCTGGATAACCCAACTCTGGCAACCCCACAACAATCTGCTCTGTTTCTATGAGCTGGGTGATTATTATTATTATTTTTTAATATAACTTATATGTGTGAGATGAGTGCAATTGTGTGGTAGTTTGAGCATTCTTTGGCATTGCATTTCTTTGGGATTGGAATGAAAACTGACCTTTTCCAGTTCTGTGGCCACTGCTGAGTTTTCCAAATTTGCTGGCATATTGAGTGCAGCACTTTCTCAGCATCATCTTTCAGGATTTGGAATAGCTCAACTGGAATTCCATCACCTCCACTAGCTTTGTTCTTAGTGATGCTTTCTAAGGCCCACTTGACTTCACATTCCAGGATGTCTGGCTCTAGGTGAGTGATCACACCATCGTGATTATCTGGGTTGTGAAGATCTTTTTTTGTAAAGTTGTTCTGTGTATTCTTGCCACCTCTTCTTGATATCTTCTGCTTCTGTTAGGTCCATACCATTTCTGTCCTTTATTGAGCTCATCTTTGCATGAAATATTCCCTTGGTATCTCTAATTTTCTTGAAGAGATCTCTAGTCATTTCAATTCTGTTGTTTTCCTCTATTTCTTTGCACTGATCGCTGAGGAAGGCTTTTTTATCTCTTCTTGCTATTCTTTGGAACTCTGCATTCAGATGCTTATCTACTGCACAACTGCACTCATCTCACATGCTAGTAAAGTAATGCTCAAAATTCTCCAAGCCAGGCTTCAGCAATACATGAACTGTGAATTTCCAAATGTTCAAGCTGGTTTTAGAAAAGGCAGAAGATCAAATTGCCAACATCCGCTGGATCATCAAAAAAGCAAGAGAGTTTCAGAAAAGCATCTATTTCTGCTTTATTGGCTATGCCAAAGCCTTTGACTGTATGGATCACAATAAACTGTGGAAAATTCTGAAAGAGATGGGAATATAAGACCACCTGACCTGCCTCTTGAGAAATTTGTATGCAGGTCAGGAAGCAACAATTAGAACTGGACATGGAACAACAGACTGGTTCCAAATAGGAAAAGGAGTACATCAAGGCTGTATATTGTCACCCTACTTATTTAACTTATAAACAAAATACATCATGAGAAATGCGGGGCTGGGAGAAGCAGAAGCTGCACTCAAGATTGCTGGGAGAAATATCAATAACTTCAGATATGCAGATGACACCACCCTTATGGCAGAAAGTGAAGAGGAACTAAAAAGCCTCATGATGAAAGTGAAAGTGGAGAGTGAAAAAGTTGGTTTAAAGCTCAGCATTCACAAAACAAATATTATGGCATCTGGTCCCATCACTTCATGGGAAATAGATGGGGAAACTGTAAACAGTGTCAGGCTTTATTTTTGGGGGCTCCAAAATCACTGAAGATGGTGACTGCAGCCATGAAATTAAAAGACACTTACTCCTTGGAAGGAAAGTTATGGCTAACTTACATAGCATATTCAAAAGCAGAGAGATTACTTTGCCAACAAGGGTCCATCTAGTCAAGGCTATGGTTTTTCCTGTAGTCATGAATGGATGTGAGAGTTGGACTGTGAAGAAAGCTGAGTGCTGAAGAATTGATGCTTTTGAACTGTGGTGTTGGATAAGACTCTTGAGAGTCCCTTGGACTTCAAGGAGATCCAACCAGTCCATTCTAAAGACCAGTCCTGGGTGTTCATTGGAAGGAATGTTGCTAAAGTTGAAACTCCAATACTTTGGTCACCTCATGTGAAGAGTTGGCTCACTGGAAAAGACCCTGATCCTGGGAGGGATTGGGGGCAGGAGGAGAAGGGGACGATAGAGGATGAGATGGCTGGATGGAATCACTGACTCGATGGACATGAGAGTGAGTGAAATGCAGGAGTTGGTGATGGACAGGAAGGCCTGGCGTACTGGGACTCATGGGGTCACAAAAAGTCGGATATGACTGAGCAACTGAACTGAACTGAACTGAACTGAATGATTAATGATGTTGCACATATTTTAAGCACTTTTTGGCCATCTGTATGTGTCTTTGGAAAAATGTCTATGGGCTTCTCTGCTGATTTTTAAATTTATTTATTTATTTTTTTGCCACTTTTTAAAAATTTATTATTATTATTTTAATTGGAGGATAATTGCTTTACAATGTTGTGTTGGTTTCTGCTGTATGAAAACATGAATCAGCTATAAGTTCACATATATTCATTCCCTTTTGAGCCCCCCTCACCCTTTCATCCCACCCTTATAGGTCTGTGCTCATTTTTTAATTGGGTCTTTTTTAAATATTAAGTTGTATCAGTTATTTTTATGTTTTGGATATTAACCCCTTATTAGATATGTTACTTGAAAAAAACTTCTTCCATTCAGTAAATGGCCTTTTCATATTGTTGATGGCTTCATTTGCTGTGCGAATCTTTTAATTTGATAGAGTTCCATTTGTTTGATGGAGAAGGCAATGGCACCCCACTCCAGTACCCTTGCCTGGAAAATCCCATGGACGGAGGAGCCTGGTAGACTGCGGTCCATGGGGTTGCTAAGAGTCGGACACGACTGAGCGACTTCACTTTCACTTTCATGCATTGGAGAAGGAAATGGCAACCCACTCCAGTGTTCTTGCCTGGAGAATCCCAGGGACGGGGGAGCCTGATGGGCTGCCGTCTATGGGGTCGCACAGAGTCGGACACAACTGAAGTGACTTAGCAGCATTTCTTTGATTTTACTTTTGTTTCCCTTGCCTAAGAAGACATATATATATAAACAATCCTACAAAGATGTCAAAGATTCTACTGTCTGTGTTTTCTTCAAGGACATTTATGATTTCAGATTTACTTAATTCTTTAATCTGTTTTTGAAGTTTTTAAATATTATTATTATTATTTTGCATATAGTTGTCCAGCTTTCCAAACACCATTTATTGCAGAGGCTGTGTTATCACCATTCTTTATTTTTGTGTTCTTTGTTATAGATTAATTGACCCTACATGTGTTGCTTCGTTTCTCGGATCTCTACTCTATTGATCTATATGACTCTTTTTGTGCTAATATCATACTGTTTTGAAAACTGTAGGTTTGTAAAATAGTTTCAAATCAGGGAGTATGATAACTCCAACTTTATTCTTTCTCAAGTTTATTATTATTATCTGTTCAATGTCTTTGTGTTTCCACACAAATTTTGGATTTTTTTTTTCTGGTTCTGTAAAAAAAAAAAAAAAAAAATGCCTTTGGCATTTTGATAGTGACTTCACTGAAATCTGCATATTGTCTTGAGTCCTTTGGTCATGTTAATATTAATTCTTCCAGTCCATGAGTATAATATACCTTTACATTTGTTTTTGTCATCTTCCATTTATATCATCAACATCTTATATATTTTTTCTGAAAAGAGAATATATTTTAGTTAGATTTACTCCCAGTTATTTTTTCTTTCTTTTTGATGAGATTGAAATAGAACTATTTTCTTAATTTCTCTTTTTGATAGTTTGTTGTTAGTGTATTAAAAAAAAAAACTGATTTCTGTACATTAGTCTTGTAACTTGAAAATTTGCTGAGTTCATTTATTAGTTCTAACTGTTTTTGGTGGCATCTTTTGGATTTTCCATATATAATATATCATCTGCAAACAGTGACAGTTTCACTTCTTTTCCAAATTGATTCATTGTATTTCTTTTACTTATCTGATTGCTGTGGCTACCACTTCCAATATTATATTAAACAAAAGTGGTAAGAGTGGGTATCCTAGTATTGTTCCAGATCTTAGATAAAATGCTTTCAGCTTTTCAAAGTTGAGAATGATGTTTGCTGTAGGTTTGTCATATATGGCCCTTATTATTATGTTGATATATTTTCCCTCTGTTTTGTGGAAAATTTTTACCATAAAAGGATGCTGAATTTTATCAAAATATTTTTCATAATCTTTTGAAGTGATCCTGATTTTTACTCTTCAATTTTTTAATCAAGTATATCACATTGACTGATTTTTCAAATTTGAGACATCCTTACATCCCTGGAATAAACCCCACTTGATCGTGGTGTATGCTTATTTTAATGTATTGTTGAATTCAGTTTGCTAATATTTTATAAAGCATGGTACTGGCCTGTAGTTTTCTCTGTCTCTCTCACTAACCTCCAATTAAAATAAATAAATTTATATTAAAAAAAAAGTTTGGTAGAATTCAGCTGTAATTGGGAAATTATAATTTTTTTTTAATTCCTGATTTAATTTCATTACTGGTAACTGTTCTTTCTTATTTTATATTTCTTTCTGATTCAGTCTTGAGAAACTTTATGTTTCTAGGATATTAATTGTTTGAAGTAGTTTCTTATTGTCTTTTGTTTCTTCTGACTTTATTTGAATCATCTCTTTCTTTATTCTTGGTGAGTCTAGCTAGACATCTATCAATTTTGTTTATTCTAACACCCAGCTCTTAGTTTTATTGATTTTTTAAAACATTTTTCTAGTCTTTATTTCATTTATCTTCCTCTGATCTTTGTTATTTCTTCCCTTCTACTAACTTTGGGTTTTATTTGTCCTGTTTTTCTACTTCCTATAGGTATAAGACCAGGTTGTTTGAGATTTTTCTTGTTTTCTGAGATAGGCATATATCTCTATATACTTCCTTACTAGGACACCTTTTGCTGTATCTGATAGATTTGTTTTTATGTATTTATATGTGTGTGCCATTTCTGAGGTATCCCATAGATTTTTTTTATCATTATATTTCTGTTTTTATTTGTGTTTACATATATATTTTTTATTTCCTCATTGATTTCTTCAGTGACCCATTGGTTATTCAGTAGCATATTGTCTAACCTCCACGTTTCTGCTTTTTTTTTTTTTTTAAGATTTTCTTATAGTTAATTTTTAGTCTCATAGAGTTATGAGAAAAGTTTTATCAGAAAAGATGCCTGATATGCTTTCAATCTTCTTAAATTTGCTGATACTTGTTTAGTTGGTCTAACATGTGATCTAGACTGGAAAATATTCCATGAACACTTCAAAAGAATGTGTGTTCTCCTGCTTTTCTGTGAACTGTTATATATATATATATATATACACACACACAAATATGTATACATATTATATAATGTATATTTTATATAACATAGTTATAAAGTATTTTATGCTGCTGCTGCTGCTAAGTGGCTTCAGTCATGTCTGACTCTGTGCGACCCCATAGACAGCAGCCCACCAGGCTCCCCCATCCCTGGGATTCTCCAGGCAAGAACACTGGAGTGGGTTGCCATTTCCTTCTCCAATGCATGAAAGGGAAGTCGCTCAGTACTGTCTGACTCTTCGTGACGCCAGGGACTGCAGCCTAGCAGGCTCTTCCATCCATGGAATTTTCCAAGCAAGAGTACTGGAGTGGGGTGCCATAGCCTTCTCCAAAGTATTTTATATATATTGTTTATTATATATTTTAAATTTGTATGTATTATATATATATATAAATTCTATATGATCTAATATATCAATATTGGCAGTGTTTCCTTATTGATTTTCTGTCTGGATAACCTGGTCATTGATGTAGGTGGGGTGTTAATGTCCTCTACTATTATTGTGTTGCTGTCAATTTTCTTTCTATGTTTGTTAATATTTGTTTTATACATTTAGGTTACTATATTGGCTGCATATATATTTATAATTTTTTATGTTTTCTTGTTGGAATAACCCTTTTATCATTACATAATGTCTTTTTTCTTGTTCCAATCTTTGTTTTAAAGTCTATTTTTTTATTATATGGATTATTATTGCTACTCCAGGTTTCTTTTCATTTTCAGTTATTTGGAATATCTTTTCCTACTCCCTTTTAGTTTGTCTCTGCCTTTAGAACTGAAGTGTATATCTTATGAAAAACATATATATGGATCTTAATTTATGTATCCGTTCAACCATGCTTTGTCTTTTGACTGCAGCATTTAGACCATTTACATTTTAAAGTAATTCTTGATATGTATGTATTTATTTCCATTTTGTTTTTCTTTTGTAGTTGTTTCTGTAGGGTTTTTGTTGTTGTGGTTCCTTTCTTCTTCTTATGCTCTCTATGCTCTCTTCCCTTATGCTTTGATGGCTATTGTGTTTCTTTTTTTGTTTGTAGGGCTTCTCTGATGGCTCAGACAGTAAAGACTCCCCCTGCAATGCAGGAGGCCTGGGTTCAATCCCTGGGTTGGGAAGATCCCCTGGAGGAGGGCATGGCAACCCACTCCAGTATTCTTGCTGGAGAATCCCCATGGACAGAGGAGCTTGGTGGGCTACAGCCCATGGGGTCACAAAGACTCAGACATGACTGAGTGACTAAGAATAGCACATGTCTATTACAGACTTTTAGTTTGTGGTTACCAGGGGTCGCAAAGAGTCGGACACGACTGAGCGACTGATCTGATCTGACCATGAGGTTGCATATGGTAACCAATACTTTATGTGAATATTTTAAGTTGATGTTGTCTTAAGTTCAAATGCATCCTAAATGCATTATTTACACCCTCTCCCACATATTTAATGTATTTAACAGTATATTGCACATCTTTCTGTTTGGTATATCTCTTAATTGCTTATTTATTCTTTTGGGCTCCAAAATCACTGCAGATGGTGACTGCAGCCATGAAATTAAAAGACGCTTACTCCTTGGAAGAAAAGTTATAACCAACCTAGATAGCATATTGAAAAGCAGAGACATTACTTTGCCAACAAAGGCCCGTCTAGTCAAGGCTATGGTTTTTCCAGTGGTCATGTATGGATGTGAGAGTTGGACTGTGAAGAAAGCTGTGCACTGAAGAATTGATGCTTTTGAACTGTGGTGTTGGAGAAGACGCTTGAGTCCCTTGGACTGCAAGGAGATCCAACCAGTCCATTCTGAAGGAGGTCAGCCCTTGGATTTCTTTGGAAGGACTGATGCTAAAGCTGAAACTCCAGTATTTTGGCCACCTCATGCGAAGAGTTGACTCATTGGAAAAGACTCTGATGCTGGGAGGGATTGGGGGCAGGAGGAGAAGGGAACGACAGAGGATGAGATGGATGGATGACATCACCGACTCGATGGATGTGAGTTTGAGTGAACTCCTGGAGTTGGTGATGGACAGAGAGGCCTGCCGTGGTGTGATTCATGGGGTTGCAAAGAGTCGGACAGGACTGAGCGACTGAACTGACTGGCTGACTAATTGCTTATTGTGGATATAGATGATTTTACCACTTTTGTATTTTCAACCCCCTACTATATTTATAAATAGTTGATCTACTACTTTATATATTTTTTTATATATTTGCCTCTACCAACAAGAATTTTTTTTTTATAATCTTCATATTTCTCTTTGTGGTCTTTTATTTTCTACTTTGAGCAGTCCATTTAACATTTCTTGTAAAGTATATTTAGTGGTACTGAACTCTTTAAACTTTTGTTTGATATTCTATCTCTTCCTCAAATCCGGATAATATCCTTGCTTAGTAGAGCATTCTTGGTTGCAAGTTTTTTTTTTTTTTTCTCCCTTTAATCACTTTGAATATATTGTGTCACTTCATTCTGGCCTATGACATTTCTGTTAGTTGACAGTCTTATAGGAGTTCATTTGTAATATTTAACTAGCTGATTTTCCCTTTTTACTTTTATTTTATTTATTTATTTATTTATTTTTTGGTCATTTTAATTACACTGTGTCTTGTCATGGATCTCTTTGTGTTGTTATTTAGGATTCTCTGTTCTTCCTGAACCTATACTTTCATTTCCTTCTCCATATAATGGAAATTTTTTAGATCTTATAGCTTCAAATATGTTCTCTGCCCCTTTCTCACTTCTCTTTCTGTGACCTCTATAAAGTGAATGCTAGTATGCTTGACATTTTCCAGAGGTCTCTTAAACTGGCCTCATATTTTAAAATTATTTTTTCTTTTTTTCTGTTGAACTTGCATGATTTCTACTACTCCATCTTCCAGTTCACTGATCTGTTAAGCTGCATGATCTAATCTACTGTTAATTCCTACTATTTCAGTTATTATATTCTTCACCTCTTTTTGGTTATTATTTATATTTTCTAACTCTTGGTTAAGCTTCTTGTTTTGCTCATCCATTCTTCTGAGCTCATTGAATATCTTTAAAATTATTACTTTGGGTTGTTTATTGGGTAGATTGCTTATTTCTTCTTCACTTAGTTTTTTTTTTTTTTTTTGGCCAGAGTTTTATATTAGTGTTTCATTTGCAACATATTCCTTTGTTGCCTCATTTTGCCTAATTCTCTGTTTATTTAAATGTATTAGGTAGGTCAGTTATATTTCCCAATCTTGGATAAGTGACCTTATTTAGGAGATACCCTATGGGGCCCAGCAGCTCCCCTCTGATCACCAAAGCTATATGACCTTGGGGTGCCCATTCTGTGGGGGGCTTTCTTTTGTGGTGGGGCTGAGTATTGTGGGCACGCTAGTTGACAGGACTGATCCCAGTCTTGTTGGCTATGAAGGTTTGCCTTGTGTATAGACTGCTGGCATCTTGCGGGTGGAGCTTTGTCTTGGCAAAGCTGTCTGCATGGCCTGGGGAGTCCTTGAGTGAGTGCCAGTCTGCTGGTGGTTAGGGCAGGTCCCAGGGCAGTTGGCTGTGGGTCCTGGAGATGCTGCTGCTCTGTTAATGGGTGAGGCCAGGTCCTCGTATGTCTGGCTGTGGGGCATGGGGTATCTAGAGTAGCTGGCCTTGATGCCTGGGGGCCCTAGGAATATCACCATCCCTCTGGTGGGAAGGGCTTGATCACAGTGCTGGGCTGCAGGTGCTAGGGGATCCTGTAGCTGGTACTGGACAAATAGTTGGCAGGGCCAGGGCCTTGAAATATGGGGGCTGTGCTGGCCAGCTGATGGATAAGGCTGGTGCCAGTTATGGCTATATAGCCCAGGGAGTACCTAGGCTGCCTGGCCTGCTGATGGGCAGTGCTGGGTTCCTGGGCAGTCTCCTAGAAGGCTTTAGGGAGCCTGGAGCTAGTTTCAGTTCACTGGAGTTTGGAGCTGGGTTCTCACACAGCTGCATAACCTATGGTATTCCGGGACTAGATGACGGGCAGAGTTGGGTCACAGTGCTAATAATCTAGAGGTAGGATGTCTAAATGGTACTTGCCAGCACAAATGTCTTTGTGTTTGAATACATTCCCCAAAATGGCTATCGCCAGCATCTATGTTCCCAGAGGGAGTCTCAGTAAGACCCTGGCTCCCTGGGAGGCTTCTCCAAATTCAGCAAGTGGGTCTGATACAGGCTTGTTTCAAATTACTGCCTCTGCACTGAGTCTTGGAGCATGCAAGATTTTTGCAAGTTCCCTTTAAGTGTAGGGCTTCCCTGGTGACTCACATGGTAAAGAATCTCTCTGCAGTGCAGGAGACCCAGGTTCAGTCCCTGAGTTGGGAAGATTACCTGCAGAAGGGAATGGCAACCCACTCCAGTATTCTTACCTAGAGAATCCCATGGACAGAGAAGCTTGGTGGGCTACAGTCCATGGGATTGCAAAGAGTCAGGCACGACTATGTGACTAACACTTAAAAGTGCAGGGTTGCCTCTTCTTACAGCCCTACAGTTCTCCCCTACGCAAGTCCTCCTGGCCTTCAAAGCCAGACTTTCTGGGGCCTCTTCTTCCTGGTGGAGGATCTCCACGCTAAAGTCCACAATATGGGGCTTAGTTTCCTCATCCTTTTGGGAGAACTTTTACAATTATGATGATTATCCCATTTGTGGGTTTCCTACCTAGGTATGTATCTCTATTGTGTTTCTGCCCCTCCTACCCATCTTATTGTGCTTTCTCCTTTATATCTTTAGTTGTGGAGAATATTTTCTGCTAGTCTTTCCTCATGGATAGTTACTTTGTAAATAGCTGTAATTTTGGTGTGCCTTGGAAGGAGGTGAGCCCACAATTTTCCTACTCAGTCATCATGGTCACTCTTCTGATTTCATACTTTATATGTCATACATTCATACATATGGTAAAATATGTACATACATATGGTAAAATAATACTCCACTGTATATAAAGGCCACATCTTCTTTCTCCATTCTTCTGTTGGTGGACACTTAGGTTGTTTCTATGCCTTTCCTATGGTAAATAATGCTTCAGTAAACATGGGTTGCATTCTTTTTTTGAATTAGTGTTTTCATTTTATTTGAATAAATACCCAGAAGTAGAATGGCTGGAAGTTCTATTTTTTATTTTTTTGAGGAGACTTCAGTGTTTTTTGTTGCAGACACATGATTTACATTTCCACCAACAGTACACATGTGTTACATTCTCTCCACATCATTGTCAACACTTGTTATGTGATTTTTTGTTGTTGTTGTTAATAGCCATTCTGACAGGTATGAGGTGACATGTCATTGTGGTTTTGATTTGGACTTCCCTGATGATTAGTGATATTGAGCATTTTTTAAAATAACTGTTGGCCATCTGTATGTAATATCTTAAAAATGTCTGTTCAGATTATCTGCCTATTTTTTAATTGCCTTGTTTGACTGTTTTTGTTTTGCTATTCAGTTGTACAAGTTCTTTATATATTTTGTATATTAATCCCTTATCAGATATATGATTTGCAATTTTTTCTACCATTTAGTAAGTTACCATTTCATTTTGTTGACAGTTTCCTTCTAAGTGCAAAGCATTTTGGTTTGATATATTCCCACTTGTTTATTTTTACTTTGGTTGCCTTTCTTTTGATGTCAAACTTCAAAAATCATTGCTGAGACTGATGTCTAAAAGATTAATACCTATGTTTTCTTTTAGGAGTTTTATAGTTTCAGGTGTTACATTCAATTATTTAATTCATTTTGGGGGGGGTCATTTTTGTGTATGGAGTTAGATAGTGGTCCACATTCATTTTTTGCATGTGGCTGTTCTATTTTCCCAACATAATTTGTTGAAGAGCCTGGACTTTCCACATTGTGCATGTTTGGCTCATTTGTTATAAATTAATTGGCTATAATTAATTGACCAGATCGGTCAATTGGGCACTTACCGAGTGCCCAATATGCTAATAGAGAAGAGCATAGAAATAACTCCAGAAGGAATGAGGAGGCTAGCTAAAGCAGAAACAAAACCCAGTTTTGGATGTGTCTGGTGGTGAAATTAAAGTTTGATAATGTAAAGAACAATATTTCATAGGAACCTGAAATATTAAGTCCATGAATCAAGATAAATTGGAAGTGATCAAACAGGAGATGGCAAGAGTGAACATCAACACTTTAGGTATCAGTGAACTAAAATGGATGGAAACGGGTAAATCTAATTCAGATGACCATTACATGTACCACTGTGGGCAAGAATCCCTTAGAAGAAATGGAGTAGCCCTAATTAATCAACATAAGAGCCTGAAATGCAGTACCTGGGTGCAATTTCAAAAATGACAGAAATTTCTCAGTTCGTTTCCAAGGCAAATCATTCAATAACACAGAAATCCAAGTCTATGCCCCAACCACTAATGCTGAATAAGCAGAAGTTGTACGGTTCTATAAAGACTTATAAGACCTTCAAAAACTAAAACCAAAATAAATAAATAAATAAATAAATAAAGATGTCCTTTTCATCATAGGGGACTAGAATGAAAAAGTAGAAAGTCAAGAGATACCTGGAGTAACAGGCAAGGTTGGCTTTGGAGTACAAATGAAGCAGGGCAAAGGCTAACAGAGTTTTGCCAAGAGCATGCACTGGTCATAGCAAACACCCTCTTCCAACAATATAAGAGAATACTCTGCACATGGACATCACCATATGGTCAATACCAAAATCAGACTGATTATTTTCTTTGCTGATGAAGATGGAGAAGCTTTATACACTCAGCAAAAACAAAACCGGTAGCTGACTGTTTCTCAGATCATGAACTCCTTATTTCCAAATTCAGACTTAAATTGAAGAAAGTAGGGAACACCACTAAGGCCATTCAGTATGATACAAATCAAACCCCCTATGATTATAGGGTGGAAGTGACAAATAGATTCAAGGCATTACATCTGATAGAGCTCATAAATACAAATGGAGGTTCATAGCATCGTACAGGAGGTGGTTATCAAAATCAACCCCAAGAAAAAGAAATGCAAAAAGGCAAAGTGATTGTCTGAGGAGGCCTTAAAATTGCTGAGAAGAGAAGACAAGTGAAAGGCAAAGGAGAAAAGGAAAGATATACCCATGTGAATGCAGAGTTCCAAAGAATAGCAAGGAGAGATATGAAAGCCATCTTCAGCAACCAGTGCAAAGAAATAGAGGAAAAGAATAGAATGGGAAAGATTAGAGATTTTGTCAAGACAATTAGAGATACCAAGGGAACATTTGATGCAAAGATGGGCTCAGTAAAGGACATAAATGGTATGGACCTAACAGAAGCAGAATATATTAAGAAGATCTGGCAAGAATACACAGAAGTAGTATGCAAAAAAGATGTTAATGACCCAGAAATCCATGATGGTGTGATCACTCACGTAGAGCCAGACTTCGTGAACTGTGAAGTCAAGTGGGTCTTAGGAAGCATCAGTATAAACAAAGCTAGTGGAGGTGAAGGAATCCAGCTGAGCTACTTCAAAACCAAAAAGATGATGTGGTTAATGTGCTGCACTCAATATGCCAGCAAATTTGGAAAACTCAGCAGTGGCCACAGGACTGGAAAAGGTCAGTTTTCATTCCAATCCCAAAGAAAGACAATTCAAACAACGTGCAAACTACTGCACAATTGCACTCACCTCACATGCTAGCAAAGTAACACTCAAAATTCTCCAAGATAGGCTTCAACAGTAATTGAACCAAGAACTTCCAGATGCTCAAGCTGGTTTTAGAAAAGGCAGAGGAATCAGAGATCAAATTGCGAACATCCATTGGATCATTGAATAAGCAAGAGAGTTCCAGAAAAACATCTACTTCTACTTCATTGACTATGCTAAAGCCTTTGACTGTGTGGATCACAGCAGCCTGTGGAAAATTCTTAAAGTGATGGGAATACCAGATCACATTACCTGTCTCTTGAGAAACCTGTATACAGGTCAAGAAGCAATCGTTAGAGCCAACCATGAAACAATGGACTGGTTCCAGATTGGAAAAGGAGTAAGGCAAGGCTGTATATTGTCACTTTGCTTATTTAAATTCTGTGCAGAGTACATCAAGTGAAATGCTGGGCTGGAAGAAGCGTAAACCAGAATCATGAATCCTGGGAGAAATATCAATAATAACCTCAGATATGCAGATGACACAGCCCTTATGGCAGAAAGCTAAGAGGAAATAAAGAGCCTCTTGATGAAGGTGAAAGAGGACAGTGAAAAATCTGGCTTAACACTCAACATTCAAGAAACTAAGGTATTGGCATCTGGTCTGATAACTTCATGGCATACAGATGGAAAAACAATGGAAACAGTGACAGACTTCGTTTTCTTGGACTACAAAAAATCTCCAGATGGTGATTCAGTTCAGTTCAGTCCAGTTCAGTCACTCAGTCGTGTCTGACTCTCTGCGACCCAATGGACTGCAGCACGCCAGGTCTCCCTGTCCATCACCAACTCTGGAATTTACTCAAATTCATGTCCATTGAGTCAGTGATGCCATCTAACCATATCATCCTCTGTTGTGCGCTTCTCGTCCTGTCTTAAATCTTTCCCAGCATCAGGGTCTTTTCAAATGGGTCAGTTCTTTATTTTTTTTTATTTAAATTTATTTATTTTAATTAGAGGCTAATTACTTTACAATATTGTATTGGTTTTTCCATACGTCAACAAGAATCCGCCACGGGTGTACACGTATTCGCCATCCTGAACCCCCCTCCCACCTCCCTCCCCATACCATCTCTCTGGGTCATCAAAGTGCACCAGCCCCAAGCTTCCTGAATCCTGCATTGAACCTGGATTGGTGATTCATTTCTTATATGATATTATACATGTTTCAATGCCATTCTCCCAAATCATCCCCCCCCCCTTCTCCGACAGAGTCCAAAACACTGTTCTATGCATCTGTGTCTCTTTTGCTGTCTCACATACAGGGTTATCGTTACCATCTTTCTAAATTCCATATATATGTGTTAGTATACTGTATTGATGTTTTTCTTTCTGACTTACTTCACTCTGTATAATAGGATCCAGTTTCATCCACCTCATTAGATCTGATTCAAATGTATTCTTTTCAATGGCTGAGTAATACTCCATTGTGTATAGGTACCACAGCTTTCTTATCCATTCAGCTGCTGATGGACATCTAGGTCGCTTCCATGTCCTGGCTATTATAAACAGTGCTGCGATGAACATTGGGGTACACGTGTCTCTTTCAATTCTGGTTTCCTCAGTGTGTATGCCCAGCAGTGGGATTGCTGGGTCATATGGCAGTTCTATTTCCAGTTTTTAAAGGAATCTCCACAATGTTCTCCATAGTGGCTGTACTAGTTTACATTCCCACAAACCGTGTAAGAGGGCTCCCTTTTCTCCACACCCTCTCCAGCATTTATTGCTTGTAGACTTTTGGATAGCAGTCACTCTGACTGGTGTGAAATGGAACCTCATGGTGGTTTTGATTTGCATTTCTCTGATAATGAGTGATGTTGAACATCTTTTCATGTGTTTATTAGCCATCTGTATGTCTTCTTTAGAGAAATGTCTAGTTCTTTGGCCCATTTTTTGATTGGGTCGTTTATTTTTCTGGTATGGAGCTGCAGGAGTTGATTGTATATTTCTGAGATGATTTGTTTGTCAGTTGCTTCATTTGATATTATTTTCTCCCATTCTGAAGGCTGTCTTTTCACCTTGCTCAAAATAGAAAGCCCAGAGATAAACCCACGCACTTATGGACACCTTATCTTTGACAAAGGGGGCAACAATGCACAATGGAGAACAGACAATCTCTTTAACAAGTGATGCTGGGAAAACTGGTCAACCACTTGTAAAAGAATGAAACTAGAACACTTTCTAACACTGTACACAAAAATAAACTCAAAATGGATTAAAGATCTGAACATAAGACTAGAAACCATAAAACTCTTAGAGGAGAACACAGGCAAAACACTCTCCGACATAAATCACAACAGGATGCTCTATGACCCACCTTCCAGAATACTGCAAATGGGTCAGTTCTTCGCATCAGGTGGCCAACCTATTGGAGTTTTATGCCTAAGCATCAGTCCTTCCAATGAAAATTCAGGACGTATTTCCTTTAGGATTAACTAGCTTGATCTCCTTCCAGTCCAAGGGACTCTCAAGAGTCTTCTCCAGAATCCTTGCATCCCTGGGATAAAGCCCACTTGGTCATGGTGTATGATCTTTTTAATGTGTTGTGGGATTCTGATTGCTAGAATTTTGACAAAATTCAACATCCATTTATGATAAGAACTCTCCAGAAAGCAGGAATAGAAGGAACATACCTCAACATAATAAAAGCTATATATGACAAACCCACAGCAAACATTATCCTCAATGGTGAAAAATTGAAAGCATTTCCTCTAAAGTCAGGAACAAGACGAGGGTGCCCAGTTTCACCATTACTATTGAACATAGTTTTGGAAGTTTTGGCCACAGCAATCAGAGCAGAAAAAGAAATAAAAGGAATTCAAATGGGAAAAGAAGAAGTAAAACTCTCACTGTTTGCAGATGACATGATCCTCTACATAGAAAACCCTAAAGACTCCACCGGAAAATTACTAGAACTAATCAATGATTATAGTAAAGTTTCAGGATATAAAATCAACACCCAGAAATCCCTTGCATTCCTATACACTAATAATGAGAAAACGAAAGAGAAATTAAGGAAACAATTCCATTCATCATTGCAACGGAAAGAATAAAATACTTAGGAATATATCTACCTAAAGAAACTAAAGACCTATATATAGAAAACTATAAAACACTGGTGAAAGAAATCAAAGAGGACACTAATAGATGGAGAAATATACCATGTTCATGGATTGGAAGAATCAATATAGTGAAAATGAGTATACTACTCCAAGCAATTTATAGATTCAATGTAATCCCTATGAAGCTACCCACAGTATTTTTCACTGAGCTAGAGCAAAGAATTTCACAATTTGTATGGGAATGCAAAAAACCTCGAATTGCCAAAGCTATCTTGAGAAAGAAGAATGGAACTGGAGGAATCAACCTACCTGACTTCAGGCTCTATTACAAAGCCACAGTCATCAAGACAGTATGGTACTGGCACAAATACAGAAATATTGATCAATGGAATAAAATAGAAAGCCCAGAGATAAATCCATGCACATATGGACACCTGATCTTTGACAAAGGAGGCAAGAATATACAATGGATTAAAGACAATCTCTTTAACAAGTGGTGCTGGGAAAACTGGTCAACCACTTGTAAAAGAATGAAACTAGAGCACTTTCTAACACCGTACACAAAAATAAACTCAAAATGGATTAAAGATCTCAATGTAAGACCAGAAACTATAAAACTCCTAGAGGAGAACATAGGCAAAACACTCTCCGACATACATCACAGCAGGATCCTCTATGACCCACCTCCCAGAATATTGGAAATAAAAGCAAAAATAAACAAATGGGACGTAATTAAACTTAAAAGCTTCTGCACATCAAAGGAAACTATTAGCAAGGTGAAAAGGAAGCCTTCAGAATGGGAGAAAATAATAACAAATGAAGGAAGAGACAAACAATTAATCTCAAAAATATACAAGCAACTCCTACAGCTCAACTCCAGAAAAATAAATGACCCAAACAAAAAATAGGCCAAAGAACTAAATAGACATTCTGCAAAGAAGACATGCAGATGGCTAACAAACACATGAAAAGATGCTCAACATCACTCATTATCAGAGAAATGCAAATCAAATCCACTATGAGGTACCATTTCACGCCAGTCAGAATGGCGGCAATCCATAAGTCTACAAGCAATAAGTGCTGGAGAGGGTGTGGAGAAAAGGGAACTCTCTTACACTGTTGGTGGGAATGCAAACTACTACAGCCACTATGGAGAACAGTGTGGAGATTCCTTAAAAAACTGGAAATAGAGCTGCCTTATGATCCAGCAATCCCACTGCTGGGCATACACACTGAGGAAACCAGAAGTGAAAGAGACACGTGTACCCCAATGTTCATCGCAGCACTCTTTATAATAGCCAGGACATGGAAGCAACCTGGATGCCCATCAGCAGCTGAATGGATAAGAAAGCTGTGGTACCTATACACAATGGAGTATTACTCGGCCATTAAAAAGAATACATTTGAATTAGTTCTAATGAAATGGATGAAACTGGAACCTATTATACAGAGTGAAGTCAACCAGAAAGAAAAACACCAATACAGTATACTAACGCATATATATGGAATTTAGAAAGATGGTAACAATAACCTTGTGTACAAGACAGTAAAAGACACTGATGTATAGATCAGTCTTATGGACTCTGTGGGAGAAGGAGAGGGTGGGGAGATTTGGGAGAATAGCATTGAAATATGTATAATATCACGTATGAAACGAGTGGCCAGTCCAGGTTCGATGCACGATACTGGATGCCTGGGGCTGGTGCACTGGGACGACCCAGAGGGAGGATATGGGGAGGGTGGAGGGAGGAGAGTTCAGGATGGGGTACAGGGGTATACCTGTGGTGGATTCATTTTGATATTTGGCAAAACTAATACAATATTGTAAAGTTTAAAAATAAAATAAAATTAAAAAATAAAAAAGAGTCTTCTCCAACACCACAGTTCAAAAGCATCAATTCTTTGGCACTCAGCTTTCTTTACAGTCCAATTCTCATATTCATACATGACTACTGGAAAAACCATAGCTATGACTAGACAGATCTTATTTGGCAAAGTGATGTCTCTGCTTTTTAATATGCTGTCTAGGTTGGTCATAACTTTTCTTCCAAGAAGTAAGGGTCTTTTAATTTCATGGATACAGTCCCCATTTGCAGTGATTTCAGAGCCCCCAAATAAAAAGTCTTTCACTGTTTCTGCTGTTTCCCCATCTTTTTGCCACGAAGTGATGGGACGAGATGCCATGATCTTCGTTTTCTGAATGTTGAGTTTTAAGCCAACTTTTTCACTCTCCTTTTTCACTTTCATCAAGAAGCTCTTTAGTACTTCTTCATTTTCTGCCATAAGGGTGGTGTCATCTCCATAGCTGAGGGTATTGATATTTCTCCTGGCAATGTTGATTCCATCTTGTGCTTTATCCAACCCAGCATTTCTCATGATGTTCTCTTCATATAAGTTAAATAATCAGGGTGACAATATTCAGGTTTGATGTACTCCTTTCTCTATTTGGAACCAGTCTGTTGTTTCATGTTCAGTTCTAACTGTTACTTCCTGATCTGCAATCAGATATCTCAAGAGGCAGATCAGGTGGTCTGGTATTCCTATCTCTTTGAGAATTTTCCACAGTTTGTTGTGACCCACACATGCAAAGGCTTTGACATAATCAAGAAAGCAGAAGTAGATTTTTTCTGGAACTCTCTTGAATTTTTAATGATAAAAAGGATGTTGGCAATTCGATCTCTGGTTCCTCTGCCTTTTCTAATTCCAGCTTGAACTTCTGGAATTTCATGGTTCACATTTTGATTTGATTTAAGTCATAATTGAAAAGTCTAGTTGTTTTCCCTACTTTCTGCAATTTTAGTCTGAATTTGACTATAAGGATTTCATGATCTGAGCCACAGTTCAGCTCCCGGTCTTATTTTTGCTGATTGTATAGAGTTTCTCCATCTTTGGCTGCGAAGAATATAATCAGACTGTGACTGCAGCCATGAATTTAAAACATACTCCTTGCAAGAAAAGCTATCACCAACCTAGATAGCATATTAAAAAGCAAAGACATTATTTTACCAACAAAGGTCCATATAGTCAAAGCTATGGTTTTACCACTAGTCATATATTGATGTGAGAGCTGGACCATAAAGAAGGCTGAGCACTAAAGAATTGATGCTTTTGAACTGTGGTGTTGGAGAAGATTCTTGAGAGTCCCTTGGACTGCAAGGAGATCATACCAGTCCATCCTAAAGGAAATCAATCCTGAATATTCATTAGAAGGACTGTTGCTGAAGCTGAAGCTCCAATAGTTTGGCCACCTAATGTGAAAAGCTGACTCATTGAAAAGACCCTGATCCTGGAAATGATTGAAGGTAGGAGGTGAAGGGGACAACAGAGAACTAGATGGTTGAATGGCATCACCAACTCAATGAACATATGTTTGAATAAGCTCCTGGAGATGGATAAGGACAAGGAAGCTTGGCATGCTGCAGTCCTTGGGTTTGCAACGTGTTGGATACAACTGAGGGACTGAAGAACAGATGCTCTTCGTATTTCTATAGTTTTGCTATTTAGTTTGAAGTCAAAGCATGATGCCTCCAACTTTATTCTTTCTCAAGATTACTTTGTCTATTTTAGGTTTTTCATGGTTCCATACATATTTTAGGATTGTTTGTTCTATTTCTGTGGAAAAGGTTATTTGAATTTGATAGGAATTGCATCATAGTTGTAGACTGCTTTGTATAGTAAGAATATTTTAGCAATATTCATTCTTCTAATTTATGAATATGGAATATCTTTCCATTTGTATCTTCTTCAGTTAATTGGATTAATATCTTCAAGGGTTTAGTTTATAGGTCATTCACCTTTTTAGTTAAATGTATTCCTATGTATATTTTTCTTTAGATCAAATTCTAAAGTGGATTGTTTTTTGAATTTCTCTATCTGATATTGTATTATTATTGTATAGAAATAGATTAATATTGTGTTATTATTAATATATTATTGTAGAAATATACTATCATATATTGTATAGAAATCTGATAATATATTATTATTGTATAAAAACAGATTTATTTATATTGATTTTTTATCCTGAATTAGTAGAGTTGTTGATTAGTTTTAACAGATTTTGGTGGCATCTTTAATATTTTCTGTATGTAATTGCATGTCATCTGAAATGGTGATGGTGTTATTTCTTCCTTTGCAATTTAAATGGCTTCTTTTCTTTCCTAACTGCTGTGGCTAGGACTTCCAATACTGTGTTAAATAAAAGTGATGAGATTGGGCATCCTTGTTTTATTTCTAATCTTAGAATAAAGTTTTCAGTTTTTCATCATAATGGATTAGCATTTTAAAAAGCATTTATAAAAAAGAATAAAATTCACAAATAGGTACAAAATGGATGAATCTTGCAGACATTCAGATCAGTTCAGTCTCTCAGTCGTGTCTGACTCTTTGCGACCCCATAAACCGCAGCACACCTGGCCTCCCTGTCCATTACTAACCCCCGGAGTCCACCCAAACCCATGTCCACTGAGTCAGTGATGCCATCCAACCATCTGATCCTCTGTTGTCCACTTCTCCTCTTGCCCTCAATCTTTCCCAGCATCAGGATCTTTTCCAATGAGTCAGCCCTTCACATCAGGTGGCCAAAGTATTGGAGTTTCAGCTTCAGCATAAGTCCTTCCAATGAACACACAAGTCTGATTTCCTTTAGTATAGACTGGGTGGAACTACCTGCAGTCCAAGGGACTCTCAAGAGTCTTCTCCAACACCACAGTTCAAAAGCATCAATTCTTCAGTGCTCAGCTTTCTTCACAGTCCAACTCTCACATCCATACATGACCACTGGAAAAACCAGAGCCTTGACTAGATGGACCTTTGTTGATAAAGTAATTTTTCTGCTTTTTAATACACTGTCTAGATTGGTCATAATTTTCCTTCCAAGAAGTAAGTGTCTTTTAATTTCATGGTATAATCACCTCTGCAGTGATTTTGGAGCCCCCCAAAATAAAGTCTCTCATTGTTTCTCCATCTCTTTTCCATGAAGTGATGAGAATGGACTGTGGCTCAGACCATGAATTCATTATTGCCAAATTCAGACTTAAACTAAAAAGTATGGAAAAACCACTAGACCATTCAGGTATGACCTAAATCAAATCCCTTATGATTATACAGTGGAAGTGATAAATAGATTTAAGGGACTAGATCTGATAGATAGAGTGCCTGATGAACTATGGATAGAGGTTTGTGACATTGTAGAGGAGACAGGGATCAAGATCATCCCCATGGAAAAGAAATGCAAAAAAGCAAAATGGCTGTCTGGGGAGGCCTTACAAGTAGCTGTGAAAAGAAAAGAAGCGAAAAGCAAAGAAGAAAAGGAAAGATATAAGCATCTGAAAGAAGAATTCCAAAGAAGAGCAAAGAGAAATAGGAAAGCCTTCCTCAGCAATCAATGAAAAGAAATAGAGGAAAACAACAAAATGGGAACAACTAGAGATGTCTTCAAGAAAATTAGAGATACCAAGGGAAAATAACATGCAAAGATGGGCTTGATAAAGGACAGAAAATGTATGGAGCTAACAGAAGCAGAAGATATTAAGAAGAGGTGGCAAGAATTCACAGAAGAACTGTACAAAAAAGATCTTCATGACCCAGATAATCACGAAGGTGTGATCACTCACCTAGAGCCAGACATCCTGGAATGTAAAGTCAAGTAGGCCTTAGAAAGCATCACTATGAACAAAGCTAGTGGAGGTGATGGAATTCCAGTTGAGCTATTTCAAATCCTGAAAGATGATGCTGTGAAAGTGCTGCACTCAATATGCCAGCAAATTTGGATAACACAGCAGTGGCCACAAGACTGGAAAAGGTTAGTTTGTATTCTAATCCCAAAGAAAGGCAATGTCAAAGAATGCTCAAACTACCGCACAATTGCAGTCATCTCAAACACTAGTAAAGTAATGCTTAAAATTCTCCAAGCCAGGCTTCAGCAATACATGAACCATGAACTTACAGATGTTCAAGCTGGTTTTAGAAAAGGCAGAGGACCCAGAGATCAAATTGTCAACATCTCCTGGATCATGGAAAAGCAAGATATTTCCAGAAAAACAACTATTTCTGCTTTATTGACTATGCCAAAGCCTTTGACTGTGTGGATCACAATAAACTGTGGAAAATTCTGAAAGAGATGGGAATACCAGACCACCTGACCTGCCTCTCAAGAAACCTTTATGCAAGTCATTAAGCAACAGTTAGAACTGGACATGGAACTGTTGGGGGCCAGCGTGAGGTGCTCCGCCCATGGCAGCATTAGGGCTGATGACCCCATGGAACAACAAACTGGTTCCAAATAGGAAAAGGAGTACATCAAGGCTGTATATTGTCACCCTGCTTATTTAACTTATATGCAGAGTACATCATGAGAAACACGGGGCTGGGGGAAGCACAAGCTGGAATCAAGATTGCCAGCAGAAATGTCAATAACCTCAGATATGCAGATGACACCACCCTTATGCAAGAAAGTGAAGAGGAAATAAAAAGCCTCTTGATGAAAGTGAAAGAGGAGAGTGAAAAAGTTGGCTTAAAGCTCAACATTCAGAAAACGAAGATCATGGCATCTGGTCCCATCACTTCATGGGAAATAGATGGGGAAACAGTAGAAACAGTGTCAGACTTTATTTTGGGGGGCACTAAAATCACTGCAGATAGTGATTTCAGCCATGAAATTAAAAGATGCTTACTCCTTGGAAGGAAAGTTATGACCAAGCTTGACAGCATATTAAGAAGCAGAGTCATTACTTTGCCAACAAAGGTCCGTCTAGTCAAGGTTATGGTTTTTCCATTGGTCATGTATGAATGTGAGAGTTGGACATGAAGAAATCTGAGCACCGAAAAATTGATGTTTTTGAACTGTGGTGTTGGACAAGAGTCTTGAAAGTCCCTTGTACTGCAAGGAGATACAACCAGTCCATCCTAAAGGAGATTATTCCTGGGTGTTCATTGGAAGGACTGATGGTGAAGCTGAAACTCCAGTACTTTAGCCACATCATGTGAAGAGTTGACTCATTGGGAATGACTCTGATGCTGGGAGGGATTGGGGGCAGGAGGAGAAGTGGACGACAGGATGAGACGGCTGGACGGCATCTCCGACTCGATGGACACGAGTTTAAGTTAACTTTGGGATTTGGTGATGGACAGGGAGGCCTGGGGTGCTGCAATTCATGGGGTCGCAAAGAGTCGGACATGATTGAGCGACTGAACTGAACTGGTGGGAGCAAATGCCAGGATCTTTGTTTTCTGAATGTTGAGTTTTAACTCTAATTTTTCAGTAGCCTCTTTCACTTGGAGTCATTTTTGTCAGTAAAATAAACTAGATATAAAAGGATAAATAGATTATCTGACTTGCAAGAGAAGTCAACTTCATAGGGACAGAAGGTATTATCTTGGTTACCAGTAACTGGGGGGAAGGGAAAATGAAAAGTTATTTAATGAATAAAGAATTTTAGTTTGAAATGATGAAAAAGTTCTCGAGATAGATAATGCTAATGTTTGCACAATGGTATAAGTGGATTTAGTATCATTGAACTATACTCTCAGAGATACTTATAAAATAAGTATATAAAAATAAAATAGGAATAAAAATAAAATAATAAAATAAAAATAAAAAGGAAGGCAATACTTTCCATTAATCTTTATAATTTTGGTTTCTAGTTCATAAACAAATTTTTGTACATTTGTTTAAAAACTTTCAAGATCCTATGGTTTGATGCTATTTGTTACTGCCAATTTCATTTACAAATTAAATTAAGACATTGAATTTGCTCAAAAATTGCATGAATCTTTTAATTGAGAAAACTTTTAACTAAATTAGCTAATTCATCCTTGTGTTATCATAATACTGACATAAATAAATATTAATAGCTCTATTTTATGGATTAATTTATTTAGTTATTAAATCCTAACTATGCTTAATATTTACAAAACACTGGGCTTGTTTTGAAGTCACAGACATAATTCCTAAGCTGCTAAAGATCTAATAGAATCATATCACTAAAGATATAGGAAGGGCCCCAGAGACCACCTGTTTTACTATTCTCATTTTATAGACTCAGAGAAGTTAAGTTACTTCCCTGTGGTCACATAGCTGGCAATCTGGAAAAAATAAGAAGAGTGCTCTTTTGATTTTATCAAGCTGCCAGTGAAATAGGATAGATATACAATGATGGTTTATAAAAGGTCATATGAAAGATTCAATTTATGAAATAACTGTTCTTTTATAAGAGGATGAAGAGACAAGTTTATCCTGGAAGAAATGATTTTTGAATTTAATCCGGTAGGATTTAAATATACCTGACTGAGAGAGAGAGAGAGAGAGAGAAAGGTTGAGACAAAATATGAAGCAGAAGGATTAATGTGAATAAAAACACATAATTTAGAAGACATTGGGAAGTATCCTAGGAATAGCAAGTTTCTTCCATTTAGCTTAGTTAAGTGTGTTAAGAGAAACAGTAAGAGATATGGCTGAACAGTTTGTTTGAAGTCAGATCGTGAATACTGTACTTGATTAGTTGAGCAAACTCAAGCTGATTGAAGTGCCTTTTATGGTGGAATGGGGAAATATTCTAAGGCAACTGTCAGTTTGCATAGTAATCTCCTAGTATTAATAGAATCAAGTCAAGGAATAAGGCTAATAAGTTGTTATAATCTAGTGTATTTCCTGATATGCTTTATTTTTAAGTTTTATATATTATCATGTATATTTTTATGTCCTGGCATAATTTTAATGTCTTTCTGAAGTATTTTCCCAGTCTTGAAAACTAGTATGATTTCCTAGTGTATTAGAAAAAAAAGGCAAAAAAAAAAAAAAAAAAAACACTCCATTTTTGAACTCTCTGGTGGCAATTTTAAAGCTGATCAGAATTTACATGTTCTGTAGTACTCTTACTAAGATATTTTGCACTGAATTTCATTAATTGTCTTTGCAAATGAAATGTTTCCCTTGAGTGATATTTTATGTTAAAATTATGTTGTATTTTATTTCAAAAGCAACTTAATCAAGGTAGACATCTTGTATGAGATTTAAGCCTCATGTCCCAACAGAACCATGAAACAGTTACAAAAATAATGAATTGCATCTTGTATACTCTGTTCAGAGAAGGCAATGGCACCCCACTCCAGTACTCTTGCTTGGAAAATCCCATGGATGGAGGAGCCTGGTAGGCTGTAGTCCATGAGGTCGCTAAGAGTCATACACCACTGAGAGACTTCACTTTCACCTTTCACTTTCATGCATTGGAGAAGGAAATGGCAACCCACTCCGGTGTTCTTGCCTGGAGAATCTGGGATGGCTGAGCCTGGCGGGCTGCCATTTATGGGGTCCCACAGAGTTGGACACGACTGAAGCGACTTAGCAGCAGCAGCAGCATACTCTTTATTGCTACTTTAAAAATATTTTATAACTTTAAATGTAATATAATCTATAGAAATTTTGAATTACCAGTTGTACAACAGAGACTAATATTGTAAACCAACTATACTTCAAAACAATAAAATAAAGTAAGTGCTCATAAAAAATAAAAAATGAGTAATATATTCAGTTTGGGTTGAAACAAAATATCCTCAAAAAGCAATTTGTTTTCACAAATTAGATTGGTTCCTCACATACAAGATCATTAAACATAAAGGAGGAAGTTATTGGATAGAGAATTACTGAGCTCAATTCACTGACTGAAGAGGAAGATAGTTAATAATGGGGAAAAAAAGGAGAGTGTGACTCTTTTTTAACAATTTCATGCTCTTTCTACCTGTTTTCCATATTTGTTGGTTATAAGTCAGATGAAACTTAAAATTTAACCTATATTCCTTCAGGGATTCTTGTAATTACTCTGGTTAGTGACATGGCTATATGATTATCTCTAACAGAAAATTATTTAGAGGCATGGTCACACCCGTGACTAATATTGTATGGATAAAACAGTTTTGTTTGTTTTGAACTGGAAAAGGCAAACGTACCATCTTTATATCTTTTATTTTCTCTCATAAAGGAAATTTTTTAAAATACTAGGGTGCTTATCTACTAAAATTTTGGACTAACTAAAATTAATGGACTGTTATTTAGTTGTTAAGAAATTTAAAATCTTTTAACTGGTTTATTTAAACAAGGTAATTTTGGATGGATCTATTTTTTTTTCTTTTATCTTTATAATAGCTAAGACAACCACATAGAAATCACAGAATGTTCAAGCAGGAAGTAACACACAGACATGTTGTTCCTCACAATTTTTTTCTGTAGATCCAAGGGACTCTTTTCTAAGAAATTCCAAGCAAATGTCTTCTTCTATCTAACTAGTTGTGTTCTCATATGTTCTATTTTGGAGCAGTTCCAGTTTATTCATCATATTTTGGTATAATTATTACCAGCATCCCCTTTTCTCTCTTAAATGTGTCCTAATTGTTTAGATTATAATACATATAGTATGCTTACCTACTTATTGCACTAAATTGGGCATATTCTTACGTGTAAATAACTTATGCCTAAAAATAACTGCTGGCAATAAATTTGTTGTTTTTTAATTTCTAAGTCATGTCCTACTCTTTATGATCCCATGGACTGTAGCCTGCCAGGTTTCCCTGTTCATGGGATTTTCTAGGCAACAATAATGGAGTAGGTTGCCATTTCCTTCGCCAGAGGATCTTCCTAACCCAGGGATTAAACCCACATCTCCTGCATTGGTAGGTGGATACTTTACCACTGAACCACTTGGAAATAAATGGTGTTATGTAAATTATCTTAGGTTTAATTCACATGAGCTATCCTAGAGTTTAGAGATAGAGTTATCTTCTCCCAAAGCACAAGGTCTTCATCAGAGAGGTATGAATAACTGAATAAAAGTCAGTATATTTGCCAAGATCAATATTAAATGATTGATGGGGAAATGATCAAAAAATCAAAATATCAGTCCTTGCTCTCTTTCTAATTTTTTTTATTTCATTTTATTTAACTTTAAAATATTGTGTTGGTTTTGCCATAAATTAAAATGAATCTGCCACAGGTATACATGTGTTCCCGATCCTGAACCCTCCTCCCTCCTCCCTCCTCCCTCCCCATATCCTCCCTCTGGGTCGTCCCAGTGCACCAGCCCCAGGCATCCAGTATCATGCATTGAACCTGGACCGGCGACTCATTTCATATATGAAATTATATAAATTTCAAGGCCATTCTCCCAAATCATCCCACCCTCTCCCTCTCCCACAGAGTCCAAAAGACTGTTCTATACATCAGTGTCTCTTTTGCTGTCTCATATACAGGGTTATTGTTACCATCTTTGTAAATTCCATATATATGCATTAGTATACTGTATTGGTGTTTTTCTTTCTGGCTTACTTCACTCTGTATAATAGGTTCCAGTTTCATCCATCTCATTAGAACTGAATCAAATGTATAACTTTTAATGGCTGAGTAATACTCCATTGTGTATATGTACCACGGCTTTCTTATCCATTCATCTGCTGATGGGCATCTAGGTTGCTTCCATGTCCTGTCTATTATAAAGAGTGCTGCGATGAACATTGGGGTACACGTGTCTCTTTCAATTCTGGTTTCCTCAGTGTGTATGTCCAGTAGTGGGATTGCTAGATCATAAGGCAGTTCTATTTCAAGTTTTTTAAGGAATCTCCACACTGTTCTCCATAGTGGCTGTACTAGTTTGCATTCCCACCAACAGTGTAAGAGGGTTCCTTTTTCTCCACAACCCTCTCCAGCATTTATTGCTTGTAGACTTTTGGATCACAGCCATTCTGACCGGCATGAAATGGTACCTCATAGTGGATTTGATTTTCATTTCTCTGATAATGAGAGATGTTAAGCATCTTTTCATGTGTTTGTTAGCCATCTGCCTGTCTGCTTTGGAGAAATGTCTATTTAGTTCTTTGGCCCATTTTTTGATTGGGTCATTTATTTTTCTGGTATTAAGCTGTAGGAGACGCTTGTATATTTTTGAGATTAGTTGTTTGTCAGTTGCTTCATTTGCTATTATTTTCTCCCATTCTGAAGGCTGAATTTTCACCTTGTTTATAGTTTCCTTTGTTGTGCAGAAGTTTTTAAGTTTAATTAGGTCCCATTCGTTTATTTTTGCTTTTACTTCCAATATTCTGGGAGGTGGGTCATAGAGGATCCTGCTGTGATGTATGTCGGAGAGTGTTTTGCCTATGTTCTCCTCTAGGAGTTTTATAGTTTCTGGTCTTACGTTGAGATCTTAAATCCATTTTGAGTTTATTTTTGTGTATGCTGTTAGAAAGTGTTCTAGTTTCATTCTTTTACAAGTGGTTGACCAGTTTTCCCAGCACCACTTGTTAAAGAGGTTGCCTTTAATCCATTGTATATTCTTGCCTCCTTTGTCAAAGATAAGGTGTCCATAAGTGCATGGATTTACCTCTTCGCTTTCTATTTTGTTCCATTGATCTATATTACTGTCTGTGTGCCAGTACAATACTGTCTTGATTACTGTGGCTTTGTAGTAGAGCCTGAAGTCAGGGAAGTTGATTCCTCCATTTCCATTATTCTTTCTTAAGATAGCTTTGGCTATTCAAGATTTTGTGTATTTTCATATGAATTCTGAAACTATTTATTCTAGCTCTGTGAAGTATACCGTTGGTAGCTTGATAGGGATTGCATTGAATCTATAAATTGCTTGGGGTAGTATACTCATTTTCACTATATTGATTCTTCCAATCCATGAACATGGTATATTTCTCCATCTATTAGTGTCCTCTTTGATTTCTTTCACCAGTGTTTTATAGTTTTCTATATATAGGTCTTTAGTTTCTTTAGGTAGATATATTCCTAAGTATTTTATTCTTTCCATTGCAATGGTGAATGGAATTGTTTCCTTAATTTCTCTTTCTATTTTATCATTATTAACGTACAGGAATGCAAGGGATTTCTGTGTGTTGATTTTATATCCTGAAACTTTACTATATTCATTGATTAGTTCTAGTAATTTTCCGGTGGAGTCTTTAGGGTTTTCTACGTAGAGGATCATGTCATCTGCAAACAGTGAGAGCTTTACTTCTTCTTTTCCCATTTGGATTCCTTTTATTTCTTTTTCTGCTGATTGCTGTGGCCAAAACTTCCAAAACTATGTTGAATAGTAATGGTGAAAGTGGGCACCCTTGTCTTGTTCCTGACTTCAGAGGAAATGCTTTCAATTTTTCACCATTGAGGATAATGTTTGCTGTGGTTTTGTCATATATAGTTTTTATTATGTTGAAGTATGTTCCTTCTATTCCTGCTTTCTGGAGAGTTTTTATCATAAATGGATGTTGAATTTTGTCAAAGGCTTTCTCTGCATCTATTGAGATAATCATATGCCTTTTATTTTTCAATTTGTTAATGTGGTGTATTACATTGATTGATTTGCGGATATTGAAGAATCCTTGCATCCCTGGGATAAAACCCACTTGGTCATGGTGTATGATCTTTTTAATGTGTCCTTGGATTCTGATTGCTAGAATTTTGGTAAAGATTTTTCATCTATGTTCATCAGTGATATCGGCCTGTAGTTTTCTTTTTTTTGTGGCATCTTTGTCAGGTTTTGGTATTAGGGTGATGGTGGCCTCATAGAATGAGTTTGGAAGTTTACCTTCCTCTGCAATTTTCTGGAAGAGTTTGAGTAGGATAGGTGTTAGCTCTTCTCTAAAATTTTGGTAGAATTCAGCTGTGACTCCGTCTGGACCTGGGCTTTTGTTTGCTGGAAGATTTCTGATTACAGTTTCAATTTCCGTGCTTATGATGGGTCTGTTAAGATTTTCTATTTCTTCCTGGTCCAGTTTTTGAAAGTTGTACTTTTCTAAGAATTTGTCCATTTCTTCCATGTTGTCCATTTTATTGGCATATAATTGCTGATAGTAGTCTCTTATGATCCTTTGTATTTCTGTGTTGTCTTTTGTGACCACTCCATTTTAATTTCTAATTTTATTGAATTGATTTTTCTCCCCCTTTGTTTCTTGATGAGTCTGGCTAATGGTTTGTCAATTTTATGTATCCTTTCAAAGAACCAGCTTTTGGCTTTGTTGATTTTTGCTATGGTCTCTTTTATTTCTTTTGCATTTATTTCTGCCTTAGTTTTTAAGATTTCTTTCCTTCTACTAACCCTGGGGTTCTTCATTTCTTCCTTTTCTAGTTGCTTTAGGTGTAGACTTAGGTTATTTATTTGACTTTTTTCTTGTTTCTTGAGGTATGCCTGTATTGCTATGAACTTTCCCCTTAGGACTGCTTTTATAGTGTCTCACAGGTTTTGGGTTGTTCTGTTTTCATTTTCATTCATTTCTTTGCAAATTTTGATTTCTTTTTTCATTTCTTCTGTAATATGTTGGTTATTCAGCAGCGTGTTGTGCAGCCTCCATATGTTGGAATGTTTAATAATTTTTCTCCTGTAATTGAGATCTAATCTTACTGCATTGTGGTCAGAAAAGATGCTTGGAATGATTTCAGTTTTTCTGAATTTACCAAGGCTAGATTTATGGCCCAGGATGTGATCTATCCTGGAGAAGGTTCTGTGTGTGCTTGAGAAAAAGGTGAAATTCATTGTTTTTGGATGAAATGTCCTATAGATATCAATTAGGTCTAACTGGTCTGTTGTATCATTTAAAGTTTGTGTTTCCTTGTTAATTTTCTGTTTAGTTGATCTATCCATAGTTGTGGGTTGGGGTATTAAAGTCTCCCACTATTATTGTGTTATTGTTAATTTCTCCTTTAATAGTTGTTAGCATTTTTCCTACATATTGTGGTGCTCCTATGTTGGATGCATATATATTTATAATTGTTATATCTTCTTTTTGGATTGATCATTATGTAGTGACCGTCTTTTTCTCTTTTCACAGCATTTGTTTTAAAGTCTATTTTGTCTGATGTGAGTATTGCTACTCGTGCTTTCTTTTGGTCTCTATTTGCATGGAAAATCTTTTCCCAGCCCTTCACTTTCAGTCCGTATGTGTCCCCTGTTTTGAGGTGAGTCTCTTGTAGACAACATATATAGGGGTCTTGTTTTTGTTTCCATTCAGCCAGTAGTTGCCTTTTGGTTGGGGCATTCAACCCATTTACGTTTAAGGTAATTATTGATAAGTATGATCCCATTGCCATTTACTTTATTGTTTTGGGTTCGAATTTATACACCATTTTTGTGTTTCCTGTCTAGAGAATATCCTTTAGTATTTGTTGGAAAGCTGGTTTGGTGGTCCTGAATTCTCTCAGCTTTTGCTTGTCTGAAAAGCTTTTGATTTCTCCTTCATATTTTAATGAGATCCTTGCTGGGTACAAAAGTCTGGGCTGTAGGTTATTTTCTTTCATCACTCTAAGTATGTCTTGCCATTCCCTCCTGGCTTGGAGAGTTTCTATTGAAAGATCAGCTGTTATCCTTATGGGAATTCCCTTTGTGTTATTTGTTGTTTTTCCCTTGCTGCTTTTAATATTTGTTCTTTGTGTTTGATCTTTGTTAATTTGATTAATATGTGTCTTGGGGTGTTTCACCTTGGGTTGATCCTGTTTGGGAGTCTCTGGGTTTCTTGGACTTGGGTGATTATTTCCTTCCCCATTTTAGGGAAGCTTTCAACTATTATCTCCTCAAGTATTCTCTCATGGTCTTTCTTTTTGTCTTCTTCTTCTGGGACCCCTATGATTCAAATGTTGTAGCGTTTAATATTGTCCTGGAGGTCTCTGAGATTGTCCTCATTTCTTTTAATTCATTTTTCTTTTTTCCTCTCTGCTTCATTTATTTCTACCATTCTATCTTCTATTTCACTAATCCTATCTTCTGCCTCTCTTATTCTACTATTTGTTGCATCCACAGTGTTTTTGATCTCATTTATTGCATTATTCATTATATATTGACACTTTTTTATTTCTTCTAGGTCCTTGTTAAACCTTTCTTGCATCTTCTCAATCCTTGTCTCCAGGCTATGTATCTGTGATTACATTTTGATTTCAAGATTTTGTATCACATTCACTATCATTATTTGGAATTCTTTATCAGGTAGATTCCATATGTCTTCCTCTTTGTTTGGTTTGGTGGGCATTGATCCTGTTCCTTTACCTGCTGGGTATTCCTCTTTCTCTTCATTGTGTTTAAATTACTGAGTTTGGGGTGTCCTTTCTGTATTCTGGCAGTTTGTGGAGTTCTCTTTATTGTGGCGTTTCCTCACTGTGTGTGGGTTTGTACAGGTGGCTTGTCAAGGTTTCTTGGTTAGGGAAGCTTCTGTCGGTGTTCTGGTGGGTGGAGCTGGATTTCTTCTCTCTGGAGTGCAATGAAGTGTCCAGTAATGAGTTATGAGATGTCTATGGTTTTAGGGTTACTTTGGGAAGCCTGTATATTGGAGCTCAGGGCTGTGTTCCTGTGTTGCTGGAGAATTTGCGTGGTATGTCTTGCCCTGGAACTTGTTTGTGCTTGTGTGGTGCTTGGTTTCAGTGTAGGCATGGAGGCATTTGATGAGCTCCTATCAGTTAATGTTCCCTGGAGTCAGGGTTTGGACTTAAGCCTCCTGCTTCCAGTAATCGGTCTTATTTTTACAGTAGTCTCAAAACTTCTCCTTCTATACAGCACCATTGATAAAACATCTAGGTTAAAGATGAAAAGTTTCTCCACCATGAGGGTCACCCAGAGAGGTTCACAGCGTTACATGGAGAAGAGAAGAGGGAGGAGGGAGTTAGAGGTGACCCAAATGAGATGAGGTGGAATCAATAGAGGAGAGAGTGGGCTAACCAGTAATCACTTCCTTATGTGCACTCCACCACTGGACCACTCAGAGATGTTCGCGGAGTTATACAGAGAAGAGAAGAGGGAGGAAGGAGACAGAGGTGGCCAGAAGGATAAAAGGAGGGAATGAAAAGGAGAGAGACAGGTCCAGCCAGTAATCAGTTCCCTAAGTATTCTCCACCGTCTGGAACACACAGAAATTCACAGGGTCAAGTAGAGAAGGGTTAGGGAGGAGACACAGGCGACCTGGTGGAAAAAAAGGATAGTCCAAAGGGGGAGAAAACAGTCAAGCCAGTAATCTCACTCCCTAGTAAAAAAATGGGTACTGAAGATTGGGTTCTTAAAGGTACAAAATTGGTAACAAATACCTAAAAGCAAAATTAAAAATTTAGAGTAGAGTTTGGAATTTCAAAAATACAATGTTAAAGAAAAGAAGAAGGAAAAGAAAGAGAAAAAGAAAAAGAAAACAAAGTCACAAAAATTATAAAGAAAATATACATCAGTGTCTCTTTTGCTGTCTCATATACAGGATTATTGTTACCATCTTTCTAAATTCCATATATATGTGCTAGTATACTGTATTGGTGTTTTTCTTTCTGGCTTACTTCACTCTGTATAATAGGCTCCAGTTTCATCCACCTCATTAGTACTGGTTCAAGTGTATTCTTTTTAATGGCTGAGTAATATTCCATTGTGTATATGTACCACAGCTTTCTCATCCATTCATCTGCTGATGGACATCTAGGTTGCTTCCATGTCCTGGCTATTATAAACAGTGCTGCGATGAACATTGGGGTACACGTGTCTCTTTCAATTCTGGTTTCCTCAGTGTGTATGCCCAGTAGTGGGATTGCTGGATCATAAGGCAGTTCTATTTCAAGTTTTTTAAGGAATCTCCAAACTGTTCTCCATAATGGCTGTACTAGTTTGCATTCCCACCAACAGTGTAAGAGTTTTCCCTTTTCTCCACGACCCAGAGTGATGGCATGGGGAGGGAGGAGGGAGAAGAGTTCAGGATGGGGAACACATGTATACTTGTGGCGGATACATTTCAATATCTGGCAAAACCAATACAATATTGTAAAGTTTAAAAATAAAATTAAATTAAAAAACATATATATATATATATATATGTACAAAATTGATAAGAAATAGAAAAAAGCAAAAGTTAAAAAATCTAGAGTAAAGTTTGAAATTTCAAAAATTCAATGTTAAAGAAAAGAAGAAGAAAAAGAAAGAGAGAAAAAAAAAGTCACAAAAATTATAAAGAAGATATAGGTACAAAATTGATAACAAATACCAAAAAGCATAAATTAAAAATCTAGAGTAGAGTTTGGAATTTCAGGAATACAATTTTAAAGAAAAGATGAAGAGAAAGAAAGAGAGAAAAAAAAAGTCACAAAAGTTATATATATAAAAAAAATAGGTACACAATTGATAACAAATACCAAAAAGCTAAAATTAAAAATCTAGAGCAGAGTTTGGAATTTCAAAAATACAATGTTTAAGAAAATAAGAAAAAAAAAAAAAAACAAGGTCACAAAAGTTATAAAAAAATATATATGAAGTTTTCTTTTTTTTAAAAAAGATTCTTTTTTGGTTTTTTTTTTGCAAAGTAATAGTAGGTTATAAAAGTGAAGATTAAAGGAGTAATAGAGGACTTAAAATTTTTTTAAAAATTAAAAAAAAAGAATGATCATAAAAATAGTAAAAATATATATAGGACTTTCTCTGATGTTGTTGTGGGTATTGTGGATCTATAGGCCCCTTCCTATGTAGTCAGTACTAACCCACGGGGTTTTAATCTATCTCCTGTCGCTTCCAAGGTGGTTCCCTCTGTTATAGCTTCTGTTTGCTGGTCTCTTCAGTGTCTGATTTCCGCCCTGATACAAAGGGGGCGGTGGTAGACACCTTTTTTTTTTTTTTTTTAAGGTTCACTTGTTCAGTCGTGCTGTGGGGAGGGAGCGATGCTGCAAATAAATAAGACTGGCGTGTGCTCGCAGTGCCTCAGCCACACTGGGCCTGCCCCCACTCATGGCGCGTGTAGCCTCCCTGCCCACACTGCTCAGGCTCTAGATTGCTCCACCGGGAAACATCTGCGGCCAGCCCTGGGCTACTTGCACCCCCCAGGTCTAAGCTGCTCAGGTTCAGGCACTTGGGTAGTCCTCAGAGGCACAGACTCGGTTGGGCCTGCGTTTTGTGCCCCTCCCAGGTCTGAGCAGCTCAGACAAGAAAGACAAGACATATACTTGTCTTTCAATGATGAGGTGTTTGGCGAGCGTGGTTGCTGCGACTTATCGCCTCCCTGCCGCTCAGTTATCTGGGTGTACAATCGACGCACCTTCTCAGGTGGATGTTGACTATCCAGAACCCAAGAAGTTTTAGTTAGCAAAGAATCCTGCTTACAGTTTTGTAGATAATGTCTCTCTGGGGCTGAGATTGCCCCCTCTGGCTCTGGCTGCCTGTCACCGGAGGAGGACGGTCTGCAGCCGCTATCTCTGTACAGTCTGTACACCGCGTGGGCCTGGCAGTGTCTTAGGTTAGGGCTGGCTTTTCGCGTGGTAGATATCCCACAGTCTGGTTTGCTAGCCCAAATTATTTCGCTCAGGTAGCGCTAGGGGTATTCAGGCCAGATCCTTACTCTAAGTGATGCAGCATGCGCCACACCTCCCTGCCCAGCCCTGGCTTGCTAATGGCAGATGCAGGTGTCTGCGCTTCTTCTCCGCTGGGGGAGTTACCGTAGGGCTTGTAATCTGTGGGCTTTAAATGTTTATTTATTTTTCCTCTCTGTTATGTTGCCCTCTGTGTTTCCAAGGCTCGGCACAGACTCGGCAGTGAGAATGTTTCCTGGTGTTGGAAACTTCTTTCTTTTTAAGACTCTCTTCCTGGGATGGAGCTCCGTCCCTCCCTCTTTTGTCTCTTTTTTTGTCTTTTGTATTTTTTTCCTACCTCCTTTCGAAGACAATGGGTTGCTTTTCTGGGTGCCTGATGTCCTCTGCTGGCATTCAGAAGTTGTTTTTACTCAGCGTTTAAATGTCCTTTTGATGAATTTGTGGGGGAGAAAGTGTTCTCCCTGTCCTATTCCTCTGCCACCTTAGCTCCTCCCCCTCTAAATTTCTTAATATCTGTTTCACCTTTCATTATTATAACTCCAAAATACAATATATCTTTATCTTTCAATGATGTTTGTCTCCCTGCTTAAAAGCAGCTATTGCATAAACAAACACTTTAATTGGTGATAGGTGTAAATATTTGGAAAGTTCAGTTAGAGAAAAATAATTTTGTCTAAGTGTAAGGACCAGGATAGTATTTCTAATAAAATGCATTTTATTATAAACAGGAAATTTTTTTAGCCAGATAAGTTTCTAAATATAGCAGAGTATTTATTTTAGGGAGAAAGCTTAGAATACTACCCCCGCCCCCTGCCAGTCTAGCAAGCCAGAAATTCACTGGTTGTTTTCCTTAAAAGTATAAATTATCTTCTAGCCACTAAATATATTAATACTCTTCTGAGAAGCAAGTGTTAAAACTTAGGGAAGCCAGCTTTTAAAAGAGAAGATAGTAGCCTTATTATTGGGAAAATATAATAAAACATGATTCTTTGTATTTCAAGTGTTATAAATGAAAAGCTGCCTGATTCATGGTGTACATCTACTAGCCTGGAAGTTGCAAGTTCTCAAAGGTTAAAAACCATAATATATGTAGACATAATGATTCTACGGATAGTGGTAATTTTACAAGGTAATGAATTGGGGAAGATGAAGTATTAGGAGTGAAAGAACTATAACCATGGAAAACAATTGAGAGACATCTTGGGACATGTTTAAGAGAGGGAAAATTTTATGCTTAAAATCATCTTATCTTGAAGGACAATATTGGCTTGTTCTGGAGAGCTGGGGCCAGTTAGACATTCCCTGAATGTAGACCTGCAGCAGAGGTCAGTTATGAAAGATTATTGTGAACAGTGATTCTGTGTGGTGGCAAGAAACAAAGGCAGTGATAGTTGTAGAAACATTAGACATCAGAGCTGTCTCTGATTTTAAATGTGGAAATTAAATAAATCTTCTCATGCAGACTGTAAACTTTGGTTTCTTGGCCCATCCAGGGAAAATAGGTGCTCCAAACAAAAAATGTTGGACTTTCTGTTAATTTGCAAATGTGTTCTCAAGCCAGTTTTAGTTTAGAAAATAAGCATATCAGCATTCAAAAATGGATGAATGATGCATACTAGCTACATTAAAAGAAAATGTAACAATTGGAGAATCTCAGGGATGAAATCATCTTTAAAGATGATCTCCCTATCATTTCATTTAATATTCAATTTTCTTTTTCAATCTCCTACTGAGTGGACCCTTAACATATGTCTGAGGCAAAGTCATCATATCTTTTTAGATCTCACATTATTTGAAAAGCCTTTCTTGAATTGACCTGAAATATATTTCTAAGGTAACATCAGTTTGTTGTCTTGATTTTGTCCTTTGTGTTCTACAGACAAACTCTTTTTTCTTTTTTTTTTTTTTAACAAAATGGCCTTCTAAATATTTCAGGACAGCTCTGATACCTGCTGCAAAGGTTCTTTCTTTCCCTTTCTTTCCTTCCATCCCTTGTTTCTTCCTTCTCTTTTCTATTCAAATCAACATTTTTGTTTTCCCCCAAATTTCCCAAATTAAATATTTTGACTCCTCTCACCATCAGTTTAAGTTATTATAAAATATTGGATATAATTTTTCAAAATGGTTCCTTTTCCTTTCTCTTTGTGGAAAGCAGGAGGGTATTTTCTCCAATATTTACTGTAGAATTTTGGTCAAATTCCTAGAGGTAAATCTCACAATATTGTAAGGAATTCAACCTAATACTGAACCAGGAATGGTTCTTCCTCTAATTTTTAACTCCCAGAGTTGCCTACACTGAGACTTTAGCAATTCATCTATTACAGTTTCAGTTTTCCTACTTCAGTGCTGGTTCCTGTGGCAGTTTTCCTCTTGGATTTCCACTGAGAGAGGATCCAGATGGTGGAATAGGAGAACATGGAAATCACCTACCCCAAAAAACATATCAAAAGTGCATCTAGAAGTGTAATAATTCTCAGTGAAAATTTTAACTGGAGACTGCAAAACAAACAAACAAAAAAATAAAAAACCCACCTCCTGTACAATCAAGGCTGTAATAAAAATTCACATAGGATTGAGTAGGAAGGGAAGGGAACCAATCAGGTCAGGATTTGTGCCCTTGGAAGAGGACACAGAAGAAGGGATCAATTACATGAGTGGAGATCCTCCCTGGAGAGGGGGTGGTTTGAATCACATATTGGCTGCCACAGCCCTGGGACCTGACACCAGGAAGATGTGTTCCCTTGTTTGGTTAGTTGGAAGGCCAATGGGACTAACAAGAGGGCTGTGGGAAGATTGGAATCCATTTGTGAGGAGCGTGCACAAATGTTCTTACGCCCAAAACAGTAGGAAGAGCAGATTGAAATTACATAGGATGCTGGTTAGTTTCCCATGACCATCCTGGCATATGCCCTAGACTGAGTTGAGTCTCTGTTCTGGTTCCAGTTGCTTCATGACACAGCTCCACACTGGGCCAGGGATTGTTATAGCTGAGGGGAGCTGTGAGTGGCAAAGGCAGCTCAGACCTGAAGCATCATCTGAGCAAGGTAGGGACAACCATTACTGGCACTTGTACAGGCAGTGCAGTAGAAGTAGTCTGGGTCTCTGAATGTGGCCAAAGTCACCACAACCTATGCCTGGACCCATGTCAAGCACCCGCACCAGACTCTTGAGCCAGCACTGCTCCCCTCTGGGGCTAGTGTGCTAGTGTTGGGAGATGGAGATGTTTCATCCAAAACCACTAGAATACACATTCTTTGCAAGTGCATATGGAACATTCTGCAGGGTAAATCACATCTTAGGCCAAAAAAAAAAAAAAAAAAACTCAAGAGGATAGAAATTATAACCAAGCATTTTTCCCAACCACAGTGGTATAAAACTATTACAGAGCCACAGTTATCAAGACAGTATGGTACTGGCACAAAGACAGAAATATTGATCAATGGAACAAAATAGAAAGCCCAGAGATAAATCCACGCACATATGGACACCTTATCTTTGACAAAGGAGGCAAGAATATACAATGGATTAAAGACAATCTCTTTAACAAGTGGTGCTGGGAAAACTGGTCAACCACTTGTAAAAGAATGAAACTAGAACACTTTCTAACAGCATACACAAAAATAAACTCAAAATGGATTAAAGATCTCAATGTAAGACCAGAAATTATAAAACTCCTAGAGGAGAACATAGGCAAAACACTCTCCGACATACATCACAGCAGGATCCTCTATGACCCACCTCCCAGAATATTGGAAGTAAAAGCAAAAATAAACAAATGGGACCTAATTAAACTTAAAAGCTTCTGCACAACAAAGGAAACTATAAACAAGGTGAAAATTCAGCCTTCAGAATGGGAGAAAATAATAGCAAATGAAGCAACTGACAAACAACTAATCTCAAAAATATACAAGCAACTCCTATAGCTCAACTCCAGAAAAATAAATGACCCAATCAAAAAATGGGCCAAAGAACTAAATAGACATTTCTCCAAAGCAGACAGGCAGATGGCTAACAAACACATGAAAAGATGCTCAACATCACTCATTATCAGAGAAATGCAAATCAAATCCACTATGAGGTACCATTTCACACCAGTCAGAATGGCTGCGATCCAACAGTCTACAAGCCATAAATGCTGGAGAGGGTGTGGAGAAAAGGGAACTCTCTTACACGGTTGGTGGGAATGCAAATTAGTACAGCCACTATGGAGAACAGTGTGGAGATTCCTTAAAAAACTGGAAATAGAACTGCCTTATGATACAGCAATCCCACTACTGGGCATACACACTGAGGAAACCAGAAGGGAAAGAGACACGTGTACCCCAATGTTCATCACAGCACTGTTTATAATAGACAGGACATGGAAGCAACCTAGATGTCCATCAGCAGATGAATGGATAAGAAAGCTGTGGTACATATACACAATGGAGTGTTACTCAGCCATTAAAAAGAATACATTTGAATCGGTTCTAATGAGGTGGATGAAACTGGATCCTATTATACAGAGTGAAGTCAGCCAGAAAGAAAAACACCAATACAGTATACTAACACATATATATGGAATTTAGAAAGATGGTAACAATAACCCTGTGTACGAGACAGCAAAAGAGACACTGATGTATAGATCAGTCTTATGGACTCTGTGGGAGAGGGAGAGGGAGAGGGAGAGGGAGAGGGAGAGGGGGGGGGATATTTGGGAGAATGGCATTGAAACATGTATAGTATCATGTATGAAACGAGTCACCAGTCCAGGTTGGATGCACGATACTGGATGCCTGGGGCTGGTGCACTGGGACGACCACGAGGGAGGGTATGGGGAGGGAGGAGGGAGGAGGGTTCAGGATGGGGAACACATGTATACCTGTGGTGAATTCATTTTGATGTTTGGGAAAACTAATACAATATTGTAAAGTTTAAAAATAAAATAAAATTAAAAAAAGAAAAAAAAACAAAAAGTGAAAAAAAAAGAAATCAATTAGAGGAAGAAAAATGAGAAAAGCATAAACACATAGAGACTAAACAACAAGCTAATTAAAAACAAAAAACTAATGAGCCAATGAAGAAATCAAAGAGATATCAAAGAAAATACCTCTAGACAAATGAAAATGGAAATAAAATTTTATAAAATCTATGGGATCAGCAAGCACAGAGGGAAATTCATAGTGATGCAGGCCTACTTCAAGAAATAAGAAAACTCTCAAACAACCTAACCTACTGTTTAAAGGAATTTGAAAATGAATCAGAAACCTTAAAAGTCATGTGGAGAAAGAAAATAATAAAGGTCAGAGTAAATAAAATAAAGGAAGAAATAAAATAGGGACCAAAAAAAAACAATACAAAAGACCAGTGAAAGCAAGAGCTGGTGTTTTTGAAAAGTAAAATGGATAACCTTTAGCCAGGCTCAACAAGAAGAAGTAAGAAAAGAACTGAATAAATAAAATAAAAAATGAAAGAGGAAAAATAACAACTGATACCACAGAGATGCAAAATATCAATAAGAGAATATAATGAGCAGCTATATGCCAACATATTGGACCACCTATAAAAAATGAGCAAATCTCTAGAAACGTAAAACCTTCTAATACTGAGTCAAGAAGAAACAGACAATCTGAATAGACTGATCACTAACAGTGAAACTGAATTTATTTAAAAAACAAAACAAACAACAAAACAAAACCTCCCAGCAAACAAAAGTCTAGGACTGGATGGCTTCACTTGGAAAGTCAATCAAACATAAAGAAAAGCTAATAAATATATGCTCAAACTATTTCAATATATTGAAGAGGATAGAACACTCCCAACTTCATTCTACGAGGCCACAATTATCCTAATACCAAAACCAAATAGAGATACTACAAGAAAGTTAAAGGCCAATATCTCTGATAAATATAGATGCAAAAATTCTCAACAAAATATCAAAAAACCAAACTCAACAATAAATAGAAAGTATCATATACCATGATCAAGTGGTCTGTGTTCTAGTGATGACAATGTGGTTCATCATCTGCAAATCAGTCAATGTAATATGCCATATTAACAAAAGGAAGGATAAAAATCATATGATCTGTTCAATTTGCAGAAACTATTATTAAAATCCAACATCAATTCTTGATAAAAACTCTCATAAAAGTTTACATATAGGGAACACATCTCAACTTAATAAAGATCATTTATAAAAAAACCCACAGCTAACGTCATACTCAACAGCAAAAAGCTAAAAATCTTTCCTCTGAAATCAGGAACAAGGTGTATGTGCCCACTCTCACCACTTCTGCTTAACATTGGAACTCCTAACTACAGCAGTTAGGCAAGAAAAGAACTAAAAGTTATCCAATGTGGAAGGGAAGAAGCAAAACTTATTATTTATAGGTAACCTAAAATAATATGTAGAAAACCCTAAACTGTCCAGTATTATTCAGTTCAGTTCAGTCACTCAGTCTTGTCCAACTCTTTGTGACCCCATGAATCGCAGCACGCCACGCCTCCCTGTCCATCACAAACTCCCAGAGTTCACTCAGACTCACGTCCATCAAGTCAGTGATGCCATCCAGCCATCTCATCCTCTGTCGTCCGCTTCTCCTCCTGCCCCCAATCCCGCCCAGCATCAGAGTCTTTTCAAATGAGTCAGCTCTTCACATGATGTGGCCAAAGTACTGGAGTTTCAGCTTTAGAATCATTCCTTCCAAAAAAATCCCAGGGCTGATCTCCTTCAGAATGGACTGGTTGGATCTCCTTGCAGTCCAAGGGACTCTCAAGAGTCTTCTCCAACACCACAGTTCAAAAGCATCAATTCTTCGGTGCTCAGCCTTCTTCATAGTCCAACTCTCACATTCATACATGACCACAGGAAAAACCATAGCCTTGACTAGACGGACCTTTTTTGGTAAAGTAATGTCTCTGCTTTTGAATATGCTATCTAGGTTGGTCATAGCTTTCCTTCCAAGGAGTAAGCTTCTTTTAATTTCATGGCTGCAATCACCATCTGCAGTGATTTTGGAGCTCCCAAAAATAAAGTCTGACACTTTTTCCACTGTTTCCCCATCTATTTCCCATGAAGTGATGGGACCGGATGCCATGATCTTCGTTTTCTGAATGTTGAGCTTTAAGCCAACTTTTTCACTCTCCACTTTCACTTTCATCAAGAGCCTTTTTAGTTCCTCTTCACTTTCTGCCATAAGGGTGGTGTCATCTGCATATCTGAGGTTACTGATATTTCTCCTGGCAATCTTGATTCCAGCTTGTGTTTCTTCCAGTCCAGCGTTTCTAATGATGTACTCTGCATATAAGTTAAATAAGCAGGATGACAATATACAGCCTTGACGTACTCCTTGTCCTATTTGGAACCAGTCTGTTGTTCCATGTCCAGTTCTAACTGTTGCTTCCTGACCTGCATATAGATTTCTCAAGAGGCAGATCAGGTGGTCTGATATTCCCATCTCTTTCAGAATTTTCCACAGTTGATTGCGATCCACACAGTCAAATGATTTGGCCTAGTCAATAAAGCGGAAATAGATGCTTTTCTGGAACTCTCTTGCTTTTTCCATGATCCAGTGGATGTTGGAAATTTGTTCTCTGGTTCCTCTGCCTTTTCTAAAGCCAGCTTGAACATCAGGAAGTTCACTGTTCATGTATTGCTGAAGCCTGGCTTGGAGAATTTTGAGCATTACTTTACTAGCATGTGAGATGAGTGCAATTTTGCGGTAATTGAGCATTCTTTGGCATTGCCTTTCTTTGGGATTGTTAGAACAAATGAATTCTTTAAAGTAGAAAGATGCAAGATTAACATACAGAAAACTTACTTTTCTACACACTAGTAATGAGCTATCAGAAAGAGAAAGGAAATAAAGCATCCCACTGACAATTGCATCAGAAAGAATAAACTACCTAGCAATAAACTTAAGCAAGGAAGTTAATGATCTATACTCTGAAAACTATAAAATATTGATGAATGAAAGTGAAGATGATACAAAGAACTGGAAATATATGCCACATGAATGGATGAGAAGAATTAATATTGTCAAAATTTCCATACTGCCAAACTATAGTCATTAGTTTAAACAAAATTTAAATGGAATATAATCTATACATGAAAAGATGCTCAACATCACTCATTATCAGAGAAATGCAAATCAAAACCACTATGAGGTACCATTTCACACCAGTCAGAATGGCTGCGATCCAAAAGTCTACAAGCAATAAATGCTGGAGAGGGTGTGGAGAAAAGGGAACCCTCTTACACTGTTGGTGGGAATGCAAACTAGTACAGCCACTATGGAGAACAGTGTGGAGATTCCTTAAAAAACTGGAAATAGAACTGCCTTATGATCCAGCAACCCCACTGCTGGGCATACACACTGAGGAAACCAGAAGGGAAAGAGACACGTGTACCCCAATGTTCATCGCAGCACTGTTTATAATAGCCAAGACATGGAAGCAACCTAGATGTCCATCAGCAGATGAATGGATAAGAAAGCTGTGGTACATATACACAATGGAGTATTACTCAGCCATTAAAAAGAATACATTTGAATCAGTTCTAATGAGGTGGATGAAACTGGAGCCTATTATACAGAGTGAAGTAAGCCAGAAGGAAAAACATAAATACAGTATACTAACGCATATATATGGAATTTAGAAAGATGGTAACAATAACCCGGTGTACGAGACAGCAAAAGAGACACTGATGTATAGAACAGTCTTATGGACTCTGTGGGAGAGGGAGAGGGTGGGAAGATTTGGGAGAATGGCAATGAAACATGTAAAATATCATGTAGGAAACGAGTTGCCAGTCCAGGTTCGATGCACGATGCTGGATGCTTGGGGCTGGTGCACTGGGACGGCCCAGAGGGATGGTATGGGGAGGGAGGAGGGAGGAGGGTTCGGGATGGGGAACACATGTATACCTGTGGTGGATTCATTTTGATATTTGGCAAAACTAATACAATTATGTAAAGTTTAAAAATAAAATAAAATTGGAAGAATAAAAAAAAATAAAATAAAATAAAATTAAAAAAAAAAAAAATAAAAAAAAAAAAAAAAAAAAATGTTGGATCACTGTATTATACACCTGAAACTAATGTAAGACTTGTGAACTATGCTTCAATTAAAAATATTGGTTATACTATCTATGCTATACATCACATCCTTCTATCTTACTTGATACCTAGTAGTCCGTACTCCTTCATCCCCTTCCCCTATCTTGCCTCTCCCCACAGGTAATCACTAGTTTCTTCTCTGTGTCAGTAAATTTGTTTCTCTTTTGTTATCTTCATTTATTTGTTTTATTTTTTTAGTTTTCACATATAAGTAAAAATTACAGCATTGCCTTTCTCTGAGTTACTTGACTAAGCACAATATCCTCTAGGTTCATCTAACTTGCAAAAAATGGCAAAATGTCATTCCTTTTTTATGGCTGAGTAATAGTTTGTTGTGATATGTATGTGTATATATATATATACATATATATATATATAAGTTTATATATATATATATATACATATACACACACATGCTATAAGCATCTTCATTCTTTCATAGTTTGCTTGCATATCTTGGGTATTATAAATTATGCTGCTGTGAATATTTAGGTGCATGTGTCTGTTGAATCAATACATTTATTTGTTTTTTCAGATATATACTCAGAAGTAGAATTGTTGGAATATATGGTAGTTCCATTTTTAACTTTTTGAGGACCTTCCTTACTGTTTTTCACAGTAGCTCTACCAATTTATATTATGACCAATAATTTACTAGTGTTCACTTTACTTCATATCCTTGCAAGCATTTATTATTTGCTGTCATTTTGATTATAGCCATTCTGACAAGTGTGAGGTAATATCTAATTATGGTTTTGATTTGCATTTTTCTGATGATTAGTGATGTTGAGCACCTTTTGGCCATCTGCATGTCTTCTTTGGTGAAATATCTATTGAGGTCTCCTGCCTATTTTTTTATCATATTGTTTGATTTTTTTCTTGCATTAATGAGCTTTTTATATATTTTGGATATTAACTCCCTATCAGAAATATCATTTGCAAATATCTTCTCACATTTAGTAGGTTGTCTTTTAATTTTGTCAGTGGTTTACTTCACTGTATAAAAGTGTGTGTTTTTTTTTAAGTTTAATTAGGTCCCCTTACTTTTGCTTTTGTTTCCCTTGTCTTTAAAAAAATACAAAAACAAAACAGATACAAAACAATATTGCTAAGACTTTGTCAGAGAGTGTGCTGCTTATGTTTTGTTCTGGGATTTTTATGGTTTTTGGTCTTACATATTCCTCCTTTATATAAAGCAGGTATATTTTGCCTTCATTGCTGTACCTTAATTGCACATGGATTTATTTCTGTGTTCTCTATTCTATTCCATTGATCTATGTGTCTGTTTTTGTGCCAGTACAATACTGTGCTGATTACTGTAGCTTTGTAGAATTACCTGCAATCAGGGAGCATGATTCCCTAAGCTTTGTTGTTGTTGTTGTTGTTTTTTGCCTCATTACTGCTCTAATTTTGTGGTTTCATAGAAATTTTAGGATAATTTGTTCTGTAATAAAAGACACAGGGATTCTGATAGGGATTTTATTAAGTTTTTAGATTGCTTTGGGTAGTATGGACATTTTAACAGTATTAATTTTTCTAAATCATGAACAAGGTTTCTGCTTCCATTTCTTCGTATCATCTTCAGTTTCCTACATCAATATTTTATAGTTTTTAGAGTATAGGTCTTTCACCACCTTTCTTAAGTTTATTGATAGGTAGTTTATGCTTTTTCATGCAACTGTAAATGAGATGGTTTGCTTGTTTTATATTTATGATAGTTCATTGTTAGTGTGTAGAAAACTAACGTGTTTCTGTATGCTAATCTTGTATCCTGCAACTTTATGGAATTCATTTATTAGTTCTAATAGTATGTTGGTGGAGAGTTTAGGGTTTTCAATATATTGAAAACATAATAACATCTGCAAATAGTGACAGTTAGACTTCCTTTGCATTTTCTTTATATTGTCTGATTGTCTTGGATAGGATCTTTAATACTATTTTTAATAGAAATGGTGAGGGTGAGCACCCTTGTACTGTTCTTGTTTTAGAGGAAAAGCTTTCCATTTTTCATCAATGAGTATCTTGTTACCTGAGGAACTGTCATAGATTGCCTTTATATTAAAGTGTGTTTCTTCGTGTTGAGAGTTTTTATCATGAATTGATGTTGAATTTTTTCAAATGCTTTTTCTGCATCTATAGAGATGATCATGTGATTGCTATCCTCCAATTTTATCCATTCACTATCTTAATCACCATTTTTAAAATTTTTTCCAGCTTACCTACACTCTACTATCATGTTAGACCCAAAGGAATCTTAAACAACTTTTAGATATTCTGACAAATCATTTTGAGTATATGTTTCACTCTAGGAACAAAGAATAAATTTGTTATCTGACAAACACAGCATACTATTTTCCCATGATGGAGTTTCTTCCTATATAAAAGTCTAAAAGCTTATTTTAGTTCAGTTCAGTTCAGTCACTCAGTCATGCCCTACACTTTGGGACCCCATGAACTGCAGAACACCAGGCCTCCCTGTCCATCACGAACTCCCGGAGATTACACAAACTCAGGTGCACTGTCTACAGAATTTCCTTTATCTACCAGTCTAGTGTCCCTATAAAATTGAAAATAAAGTTAGGAATATTTAAAAGACAAAGTCATTTGAACTATCCTGGATCATTAGACAAGTTTCAAGAAGAGCAGTTTTAAGTGAAATCAAAGAAAGTTTTTTATTTTTTTTCAAAATTGGATAGATACGATCATAAAAAAGCCTTTCTTCTATAACCCAGCACTAAAGGTGCTATTACAATTTATAAGGTTGATTCCTCCAGTTCCATTCTTCTTTCTTAAGATCGCTTTGGCTATTCGAGGTTTTTTGTATTTCCATACAAATTGTGAAATTATTTGTTCTAGCTCTGTGAAGAATACTGTTGGTAGCTTGATAGAGATTGCATTGAACCTATAAATTGCTTTGGGTAGTATACTCATTTTCACTATATTGATTCTTCCAATCCATGAACATGGTATATTTCTCCATCTATTAGTGTCCTCTTTGATTTCTTTCACCAGTGTTTTATAGTTTTCTATATATAGGTCTTTAGTTTCTTTAGGTAGATATATTCCTAAAGTGATCTTAAGAAAGAAGAATGGAACTGGAGGAATCAACCTACCTGACTTCAGGCTCTACTACAAAGCCACAGTTATCAATACAGTATGGTACTGGCACAAAGACAGAAATATAAATCAATGGAACAAAATAGAAAGCCCAGAGATAAATCCACGCACATATGGACACCTTATCGTTGACAAAGGAGGCAAGAATATACAATGAATTAAAGACAATCTCTTTAACAAGTGGTGCTGGGAAATCTGGTCAACCACTTGTAAAAGAATGAAAATAGAACACTTTCTAACACCATACACAAAAATAAACTCAAAATGGATTAAAGATCTCAACGTAAGGCCAGAAACTATAAAACTCCTAGAGGAGAACATAGGCAAAACACTCTCTGAAATACATCACAGCAGGATCCTCTATGACCCACCTCCCAGAATATTGGAAATAAAAGCAAAAATAAACAAATTGGACCTAATTAACCTTAAAAGCTTCTGCACATCAAAGGAAACTATTAGCAAGGTGAAAAGACAGCCTTCAGAATGGGAGAAAATAATAGCAAATGAAGCAACTGACAAACAACTAATCTCAAAAATATACAAGCAACTCCTACAGCTAAACTCCAGAAAAATAAATGACCCAATCAAAAAATGGGCCAAAGAACTAAATAGACATTCTGCAAAGAAGACATACAGATGGCTAACAAACACATGAAAAGATGCTCAACATCACTCATTATCAGAGAAATGCAAATCAAAACCACTATGAGGTACCATTTCACACCAGTCAGAATGGCTGCGATCCAACAGTCTACAAGCCATAAATGCTGGAGAGGGTGTGGAGAAAAGGGAACCCTCTTACACTGTTGGTGGGAATGCAAACTAGTACAGCCACTATGGAGAAGAGTGTGGAGATTCCTTCAAAAACTGGAAATAGAACTGCCTTATGATCCAGCAATCCCACTGCTGGGCATACACACTGAGGAAACCAGAAGGGAAAGAGACACGTGTACCCCAATGTTCATCACAGCACTGTTTATAATAGCCAGGACATGGAAGCAACCTAGATGTCCATCAGCAGCTGAATGGATAAGAAAGCTATGGTACATATACACAATGGAGTATTACTCAGCCATTAAAAAGAATACATTTGAATCAGTTCTAATGAGGTGTATGAAACTGGAGCCTATTATACAGAGTGAAGTAAGCCAGAAGGAAAAACACCAATACAGTATACTAATGCATATATATGGAATTTAGAAAGATGGTAACAATAATCCTGTATATGAGACAGCAAAAGAGACACTGATGTATAGAACCGTCTTATGGACTCTGTGGGAGAGGGAGAGGGTGGGAAGATTTGGGAGAATGGCATTGAAACATGTAAAATATCATGTATGAAACGAGATGCCAGTCCAGGTTCGATGCACGATACTGGATGCATGGGGCTAGAGCACTGGAACGACCCAGAGGGATGGTATGGGGAGGGAGGAGGGAGGAGGGTTCAGGATGGGGAACACATGTATACCTGTGGCGGATTCATTTTGATATTTGGCAAAACTAATACAATTATGTAAAGTTTAAAAATAAAATAAAATTAAAAAAAAAAAAAACAATTTATAAGGGACCTCTGAACCTCTTAGGGTGTGATTCCTTCCCTAATTCAACTAGTATTGCCTTTGATGATTAATCTTTTCTACCAAAAGAGTTAAGTGCAGCTAGCTACACACTTGAAACAGTTCCCAAAAAATGTCTAATGAATATAATTCTACATCAGTAAGCCCATTTATGGAGAAGGCAATGGCACCCCACTCCATTACTCTTCCCTGGAAAATCCCACGGACAGAGGAGCCTGGTAGGCTGCAGTCCATGGGGTCGCTAGGAGTCGGACACGACTGAGTGACTTCACTTTCACTTTTCACTTTCATGCATTGGAGAAGGAAATGGCAACCCACTCCAGTGTTCTTGCCTGGAGAATCCCAGGGACAGGCAAGCCTGGTGGGCTGCCGTCTCTGGGGTTGCACAGAGTCAGACACGACTGAAGCAACTTAGCAGCAGTAGCAGCAGCAAGCCCGTTTATTTTCACTTTCTATTTTCTCTGATAGCACAGAAAGCACAAGCAATTGGAAGAGCTTTAATAAAAATTCATGTTGCAAAAAAGGGTTCATGTGCTTTTAAGTGTTTATCTTCTGTCATCATTCTTGTTAATAACCTCTTTTGGGGTAACAGAGCAATTCTATTGCAATGATCCAGGGTATTCTGTAAAGATGTCATGGATAATTTAAATAAACATTAGATTTTCCACATCTTCTGGCAGCAGGAGTTGTTGTTCAATATCAATTCTTCTAGTAGTATTAAATATTCTCTGTGGATGTGTATTGGTCAGTATATACCCTGGATAAAATATAGCCGATTTAGTTAAGGCTAGCAAGAGAATGATTGTTTTCCCAAGCCACTTTTTCAAAGTGTCTTCTTTTTCTCTGTCTTTGACTTTCTCTTCTGGTATTTTTCTCTATTCATTTCAAACACTGTTGGTTGTGGAAGTGGAAGACAGTGTCACTTTTTTTTTATTCTAAGTTCACAATATGGATAATCCAATTTTCCTTTTCTACTGATTTCTTTCTAAATGTATGCATTCATTTCCTTAGATTTAATGTCCCTAGATAACTCTTGAGTCACTTTCTGAGTTCATGTGCAGTTTTGTATACACATTTCTGTTCTGTTGAATACTCTTTCATTTTGTTGCACTATATCTTTCTGTGTGATTTCCAATTTCTCATCTCTACATCATTAGCCATTACTTTTTAAATAATGTTTAACTTTGTTTTAACCTTTTTCTCTACAGATATTTGATTTATTAGTTTGATTCATTTACTTATTTCAGCAAGCTACCATAGAGTATCACTAGTGGTAAAGAACCTGATAAAACCAATGCAGGAGACGAAGAGACACAGATTTGACCCCTGGGTTGGAAAGATTCTCTGCAGGAGGGCATGACAACCCACTCTGGCATTCCTGTGTAGAGAATCCCGACAGAGGAGCCTTTGTGGGCTACAGTCCATAGGGTTACAAAGTCCATAGTTGGACACATCTGAAGTGACTTAGCATGCAGCACACATGTATATTTAACTAAAATAGAGATATATGCTGTTGCCAAAAGAGGGCATTGGTGACATAGAGGATGGAGTACTTAATTGCCTGGTGTGTCAGGCAAGGCTTTTCAGAGGAGGTAGCATTTGTGCTGAGACTTCAGGGATGAATAGGACTTAACAAGTACAAATAAATGGAGAAAATGGGAGGCAGAGGAAATTATATAGAGAGGCATGTAGGCATGATGCATGATGGTATGTGTGGGGAAGTCTTAACATTTCAGAATGAAGTATAAAGCAGGAAGGGGAAGGTGGTTGGAAATGTGGATAGGTGAACATACAAAATCTAGATCACAAAAAGCCTTATATTTCAGTGGGTTATGTGGAACACCAAATAAATTTTGAGAAGAGAGTGACATGATTAAGGTCGTGTGTTAAAAGCATGCTCCTGCAGATGGTTTGGATAATATATTGAAAATTGTGAAAACTGTAACAAGAAAATAATTATTGAATTAATTCAAGTGAAAGATGATGAGGGCTTGCCTTAAAGGCAGTGACAGTGGAGATGAAGATAATTGGGTAGTTACAATAGAAATTCAGAACTTGATGATTGATTGTATGCCAGGGGATATTTGAGAAAGAATAATATAGGATCATTCCCTAGTTTCTGGTTTAGGTGACAGGATGGATAATGATGGCATTCACCTTTCTGGAGAGTAGGGTTCATAAACTTTATGTTGTGAGACAGTAATGTAATCTGATCCTTTAAGGACAGATTTGACTTTTCTAGATAAAGAAAGTGAGGACAGGCTTTTTAGGTAGAGAAATGTCTTGAACAAACAAGTTTGACTGATAGGGTAGTGTTTGTATTTTGGAGTAATGGGAACTTTTGTTGGACTTGAACATGGAAGACTAGATACTAGACAAAGGAGTTTAGCTTTAGCCTACAGGATATATATATATATATATATACACACACACACATGCACACACATTATATATATATATACATTATATATACACATTATAAATATACCTTATATATATACATATATACACATTATATATAATACATATATATTATATATAGTATATATATATATATGTTATTTAAAGAAGGGGGTAGCATAACGAAAATAAAGTTTGAAGAAATGTAGTTTCACAAAGATAAACAGAATAAACATGAATTGATTCAAAGATCCACATTATTTGACTACTGCAATAGTTAATCTTCAAGAAATGAAGGTCTAAACTAAGGAGGTGAACATGAAAATGGATATAAAAAAAATAGAGACAATATTATGGTAGGAAAGTAGGAAAAGCTTCTTAGCTAAAGAGAAATAGAGAACAAATCCGAAGTGGTACTAACATTTGGTTTTTTTAATGGCTTAATGAAATATTTAACCAAAAATAAGAAATTACATTATTGAGTTGTAACATCTTACAGATAAACCTGAAGGAACTTTTTGGCCAACCCAATAGAGTAATTAAATGTGGGAGAAAGAAAAGTTCTCTTTTACACCTGCTAAATTTGAGGTGAAGAATTGATGCCTTTTTTTTTTTTTTTTTTGGCTTTTTTTAAATTTTTTTAAATTTAATTTTATTTTTAAACTTTACAGTATTGTGTTAGTTTTGCCAAATATCAAAATGAATCCGCCACAGGTATATGTGTTCCCCATCCTGAACCCTCGTCCCTCCTCCCTCCCCATACAATCCCTCTGGGTCATCCCAGTGCACCAGCCCCAAGCATCCAGTATCATGCATCGAACCTGATGCTTTTGAACTGTGGTGTTGAAGAAGGCTCTTGAGAGTACCTTGGACTGCAAGGAGGTCCAACCAGTCCATCCTAAAGGAGATCAGTCCTGATTGTTCATTGGAAGGACTGATGTTGAAAATGAAACTCCAATACTTGAGCCATCTGATGCGAAGAGCTGACTCATTGCAAAATACCCTGATCCTGGGAAAAATTGAAAGCAGGTGAAGGGGATGACAGAGGATGAGATGGTTGGATGACATAAACGACTCAATGGGCATGAGTTTGAGTAAACTCCAGGAGTTAGTGATGGACAGAGAGGCCTGGCATGCTGTAGTCCATGGGCCTGTAGTCTGACTCACAAAGAGTCAGACACGACTGAGTGACTGAACTGAACTGAACTGAAAGTTTGAGGTGACACTCCAGAAATATCCAACAAGTATATGAAACATAAAAATGGAGCTCAAAAAAGAGGGTAAGAATGGATGAAAATAATGGTGGAAGGAGGATTCTCCTAGACGTAACAGAATAGGAAGACTCACTAAGAGAAATCACAGGGAAAATCCAGAGTCAAGGTTCAGACTTTGTTAGAATGTCCAGTTTGCCTATTTGAAATAGAAGGAAGTATTAAAACTGGTTATCTACTGAGGGTCTTAAATCAAGGAGCCCTTGTCTAAATGCTAGCTGTGCATCTTAACAACAATATGAAGAGGAAAGTTACTTAACTTCTTGGAGTCTCTGACCTATAAAATAAAGGTCCTAATATAATAGAGGTTTGTTGCATTGATTAAGTGAAATAATGTGTGTAATCAGCACAATGCTTTAAACAGTGCATGAGTTCAAAACCTTGCATAGTAATAATAATATCCTTGAGATTCAATAGCTTTGAAGATTAACTGGAAAAGATTTTGTCCCCACTACTTAGTTAAAACCATCCATGTCAAGGTTGCAGATGATCTCTTCCTTGCCAAATCCAGTAGTCAATTCTCAGTTCTCATCTTGACTTCTTAGTATTTAACAGAGTTGATCATTCCCTCCTTCTTGTAATCCTTTTTTTCACTTTGTCTCCATTCTACTTTACTACCTGCTGTTTTTCAGCCTCTTTTAATGGCGTTTTCCTCTTTGTACACCTCTAAATATTAAAGAATCCTAAGGATCAGTTCTCAAGCCTCTGTCATATGCACTCCCATGGCTTTTAATATCTTTTATATGTTCAACTTCTGAATTTATATCTCCAGCCCAAATTCTCCTTTGAATTACAGACACCATCTATTTATATATCTACATGACCCTTCCACTATTATCTAGTGAGCACCTCTAACATAAAATGTCCAAAACCACACTTTTGATTCCCAACCCCCAACATATTCCTCCTATTCTTTACTTCTCAGTAAATGGCAACCATCTAATTATTTAAGTTTAAAACTCAAGAATCACTCTTATCCCTTGCTTTCTCTCACACCCTGCACTTAAACCATCAACAAAAACTTTCAGCTCTATTTTAGAAATGTATCCCATTTGACTACCTCTCATCATCTCCACCATTATTATCCTAGTCCAATCCACCAGTATTTCTCATCTAAACTATTACAACAGTGACCTAACTAGTATCCCCTGCTTCCCTTCTTGAACTTTTAAACACTGTTTTCTGTATAAAAATCAGAATCATCCTTAAAAAAATTAAAATCATGCCACTCAAATTCACTAATCAATCTCAGAATAGAATCCAAACTCCATACTGTGAGCAACAAAACTGTACATGATCTAGTCTAGCTCTGTTCTATATATTTCACCTCATCTACGAACACTCTGTCTTCATTCTGTGCATTCTGGCATTATTATTGTCACTTGAAAGCATCAGGTTCTTTTCCAAACTTAGGGATTTCATATTACTATTGGCTTTTCCTGAAACGTTCATCACCATCAAAACTCCCTCATTTTAGATCAAGTCTCTAATTAAATGTCACTTTTTCAGGAAAGTCTTCCTTCAACACCCTATCTAAAATAACACCAAACTCACTATCACTTTATCCTGCTTTATTTTCCTTCATAGCACTTATCAGTGCCCAACATTATAAGTTACATTTGTTATATTACACTATTTTTCTCCTTTATCTATCTTATCTTATTATAAGTAGTAAGATATATTTATCAACATCAAAATGTAAACTTCCTCTTAGTCAACTTATTTTGATTTTTGTTCAGTTCAATTCTGTCCCTCACTCGTGTCTGACTCTTTGCGACCCCATGAATTGCAGCACGCCATGCCTCCCTGTCCATCACCAACTCCCGGAGTTCATTTAGACTCACGTCCATCGAGTCAGTGATGCCATCCAGCCATTTCATCTTCTGTCGTCCCCTTCTCCTCCTGCCCCCAGTCCCTCCCAGCATCAGAATCTTTTCCAATGAGTCAGCTCTTCACATGAGGTGGTCAAAGTACTGGAGTTTCCACTTTAGCATCATTCCTTCCAAAGAACACCCAGGACTGATCTCCTTTAGAATGGACTGGTTGGATCTCCTTGCAGTCCAAGGGACTCTCAAGAGTCTTCTCCAACACCACAATTCAAAAGCATCAATTCTTTGGCACTCAGCTTTCTTCACAGTCCAACTCTCACATCCATACATGACCACAAGAAAAACCGTACCCTTGACTAGATGGACCTTGGTTGGCAAAGTTATGCCTCTGCTTTTGAATATGCTATCTAGGTTGATCATAACTTTCCTTCCAAGGAGTAAGTGTCTTTTAATTTAATGGCTGCAATCACCATCTGTAGTGATTTTGGAGCCCAAAAAAATAAAGTCTGACACTGTTTACACAGTTTTCCCGTCTATTTCCCATGAAGTGATGGGACCATATGCCATGATCTTCGGTTTCTGAATGTTGAGCTTTAAGCCAACTTTTTCACTCTCCACTTTCACTTTCATCAAGAGCCTTTTTAGTTCCTCTTCACTTTCTGCCATAAAGGTGGTGGCATCTGCATATCTGAGGTTATTGATATTTCTTCCCAGCAATCTTGATTTCAGCTTGTGCTTCTTCCATTCCAGTGTTTCTCATGATGTACTCTGCATATAAGTTAAATAAACAGGGTGACAACATAGAGCCTTGACATACTCCTTTTCCTATTTGGAAACAGTCTGTTGTTCCATGTCCAGTTCTAACTGTTGCTTCCTGACCTGCATATAGGTTTCTCAAGAGGCAGGTCAGGTGGTCTGGTATTCCCATCTCTTTCAGAATTTTCCACAGTTGATTGTGATCCACACAGTCAAAGGCTTTGGCATAGTCAATAAAGCAGAAATAGATGTTTTTCTGGAACTCTCTTGGTTTTTTGATGATCCAGTGGATGTTGGCAATTTGATCTCTGGTTCCTCTGCCTTTTCTAAAACCAGCTTGGACATCTGTAAATTCATGTTCATGTATTGCTAAAGCCTGGCTTGGAGAATTCTGTGCATTACTTTACTAGTGTGTGAGATGAGTGCAATTGTGCAGTAGTTTGAGCATTTTTTCGCATTGCCCTTCTTTGGAATTGGAATAAAACCTCAAATTTTTGCTAAAATATATATCTTAATTTGGAGGAATCAAATATTGAAGCTACCACTAATTTTGAGTTAATGAGACATGTTTGTTTTAAAAATACTAATCATCTGATAAAAGAGTCCTAATTCGTCCTTGATGGTAAAAAACTCCACAAAATAAATGCTTCAAAGAGTTTAGCATATGATTATTTCTTTCAATTTAATAGACTTTTAAAAACTTATTTTTAGTATTATTTTTCTTCCAGTTTTATCATGTGTAACTGATATTGGGTACTGTATAAATCTTAGGTGTACAAGATAATGATTTGACTTACATACATCATGAAATGATTATAAGTTTATTGAACACCCATCATCTCATATAGACATAAAAAATAAAAATCAATTTTCTTGTGATATTACATTTTAGGATTTAGTCTCAACAATTTTTATGTATACATACAGCAGTATTAGTTAATCATGTTGTACTTTATATCTCTAGTATTTATTTATCTTATAATTGGAAATTTTTACCTTTTGACCCCCTTCATCCAACTACTCCTCCTCCCACCCTTCCAAATAGGCTATTTCATTAAAAGATCATATACAAAGAACCATAGAAAGATTTGCATATTTAAAGAAAAAATACCTAGATTAAGGCTAATCTAACTTTCTTCTTGTTTTCTTTCATGATGCAAAACAATCTTCAGCTCACTGTCTGTGTCTGAAGAACTGTTTAGCTGCAATTTACACATTTTAAAAATTCTTTCTAGAATGGATTCCTTTGTGCTAGCTTCTTTTTTTCTTTTTTTTTTCCTGAGCCTATTAAAGGCTATAGTGATAAAGTGTTTTCACTCAGTCATATCCATCTCTTTGTGACTCCATGGACTCTACTAGGCTCCACTAGGCCCCTCTGTACATGGAATTCTCCAGGCAAGAATACTGAAGTGGGTTGCCATTTCCTTCTCCAGGGGATTTTCCACACCCAGGGATCAAACCCAGGTCTCCTGCATTGTAGGCAGATTCTTTTACTGTCTGAGCCACCACTGAAGTCCTATTAAAGTCATAGGATATGGCAATTTTTCGAAATAAAGCAGATAAATCTAGAAACTGACCACAATATATTTTAAATGGAAGATGCCATTTTGAATGGCACCCAACTCCAGTACTCTTACCTGGAAAATCCCATGGACGGAGGAGCCTGGTAGGCTGCAGTCCATGGGGTCGCTCAGAGTCAGACACGACTGAGCAACTTCACTTTCACTTTTCACATTCATGCATTGGAGAAGGAAATGGCAACCCACTCCAGTGTTCTTGCCTGGAGAATCCCAGGGACAGCGGAGCCTGGTAGGCTGCTGTCTATGGGGACACACAGAGTCAGACACGACTGAAGTGACTTAGCAGCAGCATATGAGCTTTGTGAAATAAAGCATTCTGAAGTAGAAACATGTAATGATTTAATTATTTTTTTTTCTGGTTTAGGTTCTGTAAGGATTTCCACAATTAATGATCAAATCCTTCCACTTAAGAAATTTCTTTCACTTATTAATTCTTTGTTTGTAAAATATAAAGGCCTCTAAGAAGACTAATGGTAATAATATGTTTTTTAGATCACCTGTTGAAAAGTTTTCAAAAGCAAAGATAGCTTGAAAGCACAGAGTATTTTAAAAGGGATACTGAAGATGAATGGATAATAAAGCTGTGGTACATATACACAATGGAATATTACTAAGCCATTAAAAAGAATACATTTGAATCAGTTCTAATGAGGTGGATGAAACTGGAGCCTATTATACAGAGTGAAGTAAGCCAGAAAGAAAAACACCAATAGAGTATACTAACGCATATATATGGAATTTAGAAAGATGGTAACAATAACCCGGTGTACGAGACAGCAAAAGAGACATTGATGTATATAGAACAGTCTTTTGGACTCTGTGGGAGAGGGAGACGGTGGGATGATTTGGGAGAATGGCATCGAAACATGTATAATATCATATATGAAATGAGTCGCCAGACCAGGTTTGATGTACAATACTGGATGCTTGGGGCTGGTGCACCAGGACGACCCAGAAAGATGGTACGGGGAGGGAGGAGGGAGGAGGGTTCAGGATGGGGAACACGTGTATACCTGTGGTGGATTCATGTTGATATATGGTAAAACTAATACAATATTGTAAAGTTTAAAAATAAAATAAATTAAAGGGATACTGCACTACTCAGGCAAGGAGAAAAGGAAAACTTAGGAGTATGGAGGATAAACTTAGCATCTTCTCTTTATTCCTTTGCTCTTTCCTTCCTTCCTCCATTCCTCCTTCCTTCTCTCACTCCTTTCTTTTATCTTTCACTGTGCTACAGTGATATGACTACAATGGTGAATGCAGTCCTTACCCTCATGAAACTTACTATTCAGTGAGGAGGATACAGATTATTAATTCAAAAGTTAATAATCCTATTAAGCACAATTAAAAACTGAATATGTTTGTTGAAAGAATGATGCCATCAGAGTCTCTAATGGTGGTTTATCAATTAGGATTACATTGAACTGAGAGTAAGAGAATAGTGAATTGAACAAGATAAATGCTCTCTCTCACATAAAATTCCAGACGAAGCCCATCAGGACTGATATGACATCTTTGCTCTACAGTGTACTTAGAAACTCAGACTTCTATCAGCTCATTAATTACTCTGTTTTCCCTAGGTAAGGTAATGCTCACATTCTTATGTTCTAAGTCCAGTCTCAAGGCAGCAGAATAAAAAAGTGGGAAGGGGAAAAAAAATAATAAATGACATATTTCACGTCACCTTCGCTGAGAAATCTGATTTAGTTCTGATTTAACCACTTGAACTAAAGCTGAGTAATGTAGGAATAGAATTTAATTTGGAAAAGAAGGGGGGAAATAATATTTCATGCAAAAGGAATGGCAAGTACAAAGGCTATGTGGCAGGATGAATCATAGTGAGTAGATGGGCCTTTGTTTCTATTTTAGTGCATTTTTTTTCCTTACAAAAGAGAGTTTTGTTCCAAAACACACTTCGATCCACCTTTGTGATGATCTCTGGGAGCATTAGAGAGAGAAATAGGAATCAAACTTAAAAAGCCCTTAAGCTATTCAAACTCAGCAATACTTAGTGATTCTGCAATATTTTCCTCTTCATTACCAAACTTCTAAAACAATAGCCTCTTTACCAATTTTTTCATGCAATGCCCAGAAGACTATTACATGAACCCAGTGGACAACCTAGTGTCTTTTTTCCTTCAGCATCCCTAAATATGTACTTTGGATATTAAAGAGATAATAAAATAATACTTTTTACAGTCCAATTTTCTTACACTTTTTTATAGAAATCATATCCATTCTTAAAGCAGCAAGGGAAAAACAACAAATAACACACAAGGGAATTCCCAATAGGATAACAGCTGATCTTTCAATAGAAACTCTCCAAGACAGGAGGGAATGGCAAGACATACTTAAGGTGATGAAAGAAAATAACCTACAGCCCAGATTATTGTACCCAGCAAGAATCTCATTCAAATATGAAGGAGAAATTAAAAGCTTTACAGACAAGCAAAAGCTGAGAGAATTCAGCACCACCACCCCAGCTCTCCAACAAATACTAAAGGATATTCTCTAGACAGGAAACACAAAAAGGGTGTATAAATTCGTACCCAAAACAGTAAAGTAAATGGCAACGGGATCATACTTACCAATAATTACCTTAAACGTTGGTTGAATGCCCCAACCAAAAGACAAAGACTGGCTGAATGGATACAAAAACAAGGCCCTTACATATGTTGTCTACAAGAGACCCACCTCAAAACAGGGGACACATACATACTGAAAGTGAAGGGCTGGAAAAAGACTTTCCATGCAAATAGAGACAAAAAAAGCAGGAGTATCAATACTCATATCAGATAAAATAGACTTTAAAACAAAGGCTGTGAAAAGAGAAAAAGGTCACTACATAATAATCAAAGGACCAATCCAAGAAGAAGATAAAATAATTAAAAATATATATGCACCCAACATAAGAGCACTGCAATATGTAAGACAAAGGCTAACAAGTATGAAAGGAGAAATTAACAATAACACAATAATAGTGGAAGATTTTAATACCCCACTCACACCTATGGATAGATCAACTAAACCAAAAATTAACAAGGAACACAAACTTTAAACTATACAATAGATCAGTTAGACCTAATTGATATCTATAGGACATTTCATCCAAAAACAATGAATTTCACCTTTTTCTCAAGCACACACAGAACCTTCTCCAGGATAGATCACATCCTGGGCCATAAATCTAACATTGGTAAATTCAAAAAAAAAAAAAAAATGAAATCATTACAAGCATCTTTTCTGACCACAATGCACTAAGATTAGATCTCAATTAGAGGAGAAAAACTATTAAACATTCCAACATATGGAGGCTGAACAACACGCTGCTGAATAACCAACAAATCACAGAATAAATCAAAAAAGAAATTAAAATTTGCATAGAAACGAATGAAAATGAAAACAGACAAACCAAAACCTGTGAGACACTGTAAAAGCAGTCCTAATGGAAAAGTTCATAGCAATACAGGCATACCTCAAGAAACAAGAAAAAAGTCAAATAAAAAACCTAAGTCTACACCTAAAGCAACTAGAAAAGGAAGAAATGAAGAACCCCAGGGTTAGTAGAAGGAAAGAAATCTTAAAAATTAGGGCAGAAATAAATGCAAAAGAAACAAAAGAGACCATAGCAAAAATAAACAAAGCCAAAAGCTGGTTCTTTGAAAGGATAAATAAAATTGACAAACCATTAGCCAGACTCATCAAGAAACAAAGGGGGAGAAAAATCAATTCAATAAAATTAGAAATTAAAATGGAGAGATCACAACAGACAACACCGAAATACAAAGGATCATAAGAGACTACTATCAGCAATTATATGCCAATAAAATGGACAACGTGGAAGAAATGGACAAATTCTTAGAAAAGTACAACTTTCAAAAACTGGACCAGGAAGAAATAGAAAATCTTAACAGACCCATCACAAGCACGGAAATTGAAACTGTAATCAGAAGTCTTCCAGCAAACAAAAGCCCAGGTCCAGACGGAGTCACAGCTGAATTCTACCAAAAATTTAGAGAAGAGCTAACACCTATCCTACTCAAACTCTTCCAGAAAATTGCAGAGGAAGGTAAACTTCCAAACTCATTCTATGAGGCCACCATCACCCTAATACCAAAACCTGACAAAGATCCCACAAAAAAAGAAAACTACAGACCAATATCACTGATGAACATAGATGCAAAAATCCTTAACAAAATTCTACCAATCAGAATCCAACAACACATTAAAAAGATCATACACCATGACCAAGTGGGCTTTATCCCAGGGACGCAAGGATTCTTCAATATCCGCAAATCAATCAATGTAATACACCACATTAACAAATTGAAAAATAAAAGGCATATGATTATCTCAATAGATGCAGAGAAAGCCTTTGACAAAATTCAACATCCATTTATGATAAAAAACTCTCCAGAAAGCAGGAATAGAAGGAACATACCTCAACATAATAAAAGCTATATATGACAAACCCACAGCAAATATTATCCTCAATGGTGAAAAATTGAAAGCATTTCCTCTAAAGTCAGGAACAAGACAAGGGTGCCCACTTTCACCGTTACTATTTAACATAGTTTTGGAAGTTTTGGTCACAGCAATCAGAGCAGAAAAAGAAATACAAGGAATCCAAATTGGAAAAGAAGTAAAACTCTCACTGTTTGCAGATGACATGATCCTCCACATAGAAAACCCTAAAGGCTCCACCAGAAAATTACTAGAGCTAATCAATGAATATAGTAAAATTTCAGGATATAAAATGAACACACAGAAATCCCTTGCATTCCTATACATTAATAATGAGAAAATAGAAAGAGAAATTAAAGAAACAATTCCATTTACTATTGCAATGAAAACAATAAAATACTTAGGAATATATCTACCTAAAGAAACTAAAGACCTATATGTAGAAAACTATAAAACACTGGTGAAATAAATCAGAGAGGACACTAATAGATGGAGAAATATACCATATTCATGGATCAGAAGAATCAATATAGTGAAAATGAGTATACTACCCCAAGCAATTTATAGATTCATGCAATCCCTATCAAGCTACCAATGGTATTCTTCACAGAGCTAGAGCAAATAATTTCACAATTTATGTGGAAGTAAAAAAAAACTCGAATAGCCAAAGCAATCTTGAGAAAGAAAAGTGGAACTGGAGGATTCAACCTGACTGACTTCAGGCTCTACTACAAAGCCACAGTCATCAAGACAGTATGGTACTGGCACAAAGACAGAAATATAGATCAGTGGAAGAAAATAGAAAGCCCAGAGATAAATCCACACACATATGGACGTCCTGTCTTTGACAAAGGAGGCAAGAATATACAATGGATTAAAGACAATCTCTTTAACAAGTGGTGCTGGGAAAACTGGTCAACCACTTGTAAAAGAATGAAACTAGAGCACTTTCTAACACCATACACAAAAATAAACTCAAAATGGATTAAAGATCTCAACGTAAGACCAGAAACTATAAAACTCCTAGAGGAGAACATAAGCAAAACACTCTCCGACAGACATCACAGCAGGATCCTCTATGACCCACCTCCCAGAATATTGGCAATAAAAGCAAAAATAAACAAATAGGACCTAATTAAACTTAAAAGCTTCTGTACAACAAAGGAGAGTATAAGCAAGGTGAAAAGACAGCCTTCAGAATGGGAGAAAATTATAGCAAATGAAGCAACTGACAAACAACTAATCTCAAAAATATACAAGCAACTCCTAGAGCTCAATTCCAGAAAAATAAATGACCCAATCAAAAAATGGGCCAAAGAACTAAATAGACATTTCTCCAAAGAAGACATACAGATGGCTAACAAACACATGAAAAGATGCTCAACATCACTCATTATCAGAGAAATGAAAATCAAATCCACTATGAGGTACCATTTCACGCCAGTCAGAATGGCTGAGATCCAAAAGTCTACAAGCCATAAATGCTGGAGAGCGTGTGGAGAAAAGGGAACCCTCTTACACTGTTGGTGGGAATGCAAACTAGTACAGCCACTATGGAGAAGAGTGTGGAGATTCCTTAAAAAACTGGAAATAGAACTGCCTTATGATCCAGCAATCCCACTGCTGGGCATACACACTGAGGAAACCAGAATTGAAAGAGACAAATGCACCCTATTGTTCATTGCAGCACTGTTTGGACATGGAAGCAGCCCAGATTTCCATCAGCAGCCAAATGGATAAGAAAGCTGTGGTACATATACACAGTGGAGTATTACTCAGCCATTAAAAAGAATACATTTGAATCAGTTCTAATGAGTTGGATGAAACTGGAGCCTATTATACAGAGTGAAGTAAGCCAGAAAGAAAAACACCAATACAGTGTACTTATGCATATATATGGAATTTAGAAAGATGGTAACAATAACCCTGTATATGAGACAGCAAAAGAGACACAGATGTATTGAACAGTCTTTTGGAGTCTGTGGTAGAGTGAGAGGGTGGGATGATTTGGGAGAATGGCATTTAAATATGTATAATATCATATATGAAACGAGTTGCCAGTCCAGGATCGATGCACGATGCTGGATGCTTGGGGCTGGTGCACTTGGACCACCCAGAGGGATGGTATGGGGAGGGAGGAGGGAGGAGGATTCAGGATGGGGAACACATGTATACCTGTGGCATATTCATTTTGATATATGCAAAATCAATACAATATTTTAAAGTTAAATATTATAAAATAAAAAAAAATAAACTCATTAACATAAATATTCTCTTCTCCCAAAAGGAGACAAGAGAGAGATAGGGCATGAGAAAATATTTAAAGAGAAAATAGCTGAAAACTTCCCTAACCTGGGAAAGAAAACAGTGACCAAGTCCAAGAAGCACAGAGAAGTAAAGAAATTAACAGGATTAAATTAAATTATAGGATTAATCAAACGAGGAACATGTAAAGACACATAATAACTCATTCATTCAGTTCATTTCAGTCACTCAGTTGTGTCAGACTCTTTGCAATCCCATGAATTGCAGCACGCCAGGCCTCCCTGTCCCTCACCAACTCCCAAAGTTCACTCAAACTCATGTCCATGGAGTCAGTGATACCATCCAGCCATCTCATCCTCTGTCGTCCCCTTCTCCTCCTTCCCCCAATCCCTCCCAGCATCAGAGTTTTTTTAATGAGTCAAATCTTCGCATGAGGTGGCCAAAGTACTGGAGTTTCAGCTTTAGCATCATTCCTTCCAAAGAAATCCCAGGGCTGATCTCCTTCAGAATGGACTGGTTGGATCTCCTTGCAGTCCAAGGGACTCTCAAGAGTCTTCTCCAACACCACAGTTCAAAAGCATCAGTTCTTCGGTGCTCAGTTTTCTTCACAGTCCAACTCTCACGTCTACACATGACTACTGGAAAAAACATAGCCTTGACTAGACGGACCTTTGTTGGCAAAGTAATGTCTCTGCTTTTGAATATGCTATCTAAGTTTGTCATAACTTTCTTTCCAATGAGTAAGCACTCATTACTGACTGAGAAATTATTGCAGATTCTAATGCCTGTGGCTAGTGTTTTATATTTTGGCTGATCAAAACTTAATTCTGTTATTTCACTAACACTATGCACGTTTTAACATACAATAGTAAACACATGACATTACCTGTAAAATCTAATGTTTGAGACATGTTGTCTTCAGTCCACTCTTCTGTAAAAACAAAGGGATGTTCTCCAGTATTATGAGCTTCATTTTCTCTTTCTGTATCAGAATCAATCACTAAGTTTCTGCTGTTGTTATTGTTGTTGTTGATATAATAGTCATATTATCTGAATTAGAACTATATTCTAAAAAGCTAGCGGCTAGTGCAAAAGTAATTGCAGGTCTTGTATTGTTGAAATTTGTTGATATTGGAATACATTCTTAAGTAAATATCATTATGTTATATACAATTTTAATGCACATATATCAGTTTATGATTTTTGCTAATTATTTATATTTGCTGTTTATTTTATATTTATTTTAGACTATGGAAATGATAAACACAATGCAAACTTGAGCGATTTTCTTATTTGAGTTCAAAATGGGTCATAAAGTAGTGGAGAAAACTTGTAACAACAACAACGCATTTGGCCCAGGAGCTGCTAATAAGAATACAGTGCAGTGCTGGTTCAAACAGTTTGGCAAAGGAGACGAGAGCCTTGAAGATGTGGAGCATAATGGCTTGCCATTGGAGGTTGACAACAACCAACTCAGAGGATCATCGTAACTGATCCTCTTACAACTACATGAGAAATTACAGAAGAACTTAAAACCAACTATTCTCTGATTGTTCGACATTTGAAGCAAATTGGAAAGATGAAAAACTTCAATAAGTGGGTGCCTCATGAGCTGAATAAAAATAAAAAATAATATGATTGTTTTGAAGTGTTGTGTTCTGTTATTCTACACAATGAACTATTTCTCAATCAGATTGTGTCATGTGATAAAATTAGATTTTATGTGACAACCAGTGACAACTTGATCAGTGGTTGGACTGAGAAGAAGCTTCAGAGCACTTCCTAAAGCCAAACTTGCACCAAAAAGGGTCACTGTTTGGTGATGTGCTGCTGGTCTGATCCATTACAGCTTTCTGAACCCCAGCAAAACCCAGGAAAACATCTAAGAAGTAGGCTCATAGAAATTAATGAAAATGAAAACACAACCACCCAAAACCTATGGGAAACTATAAAAGCAGTGCTAAGGGGAAGGTTTATAGCAATACAGGCTTACCTCAAGAAATAAGAAAAAAGTCAAAAAAAAAATACCCTATCTTTACACCTAAAGCAACTATAAAAGGAAGGGTTAGTATAAGGAAACAAATCTTAAAAATTAGGGCAGAAATAAATGCAAAAGAAACAAAAGAGACAATAGCAAAAATCAACAAAGTGAAAACCTGGTTCTTTGAAAGGATAATTAAAATTGACAAACCATTAGCCAGACTCATTAAGAAACAAAGGGAGAAAAATCAATCAATAAAATTAAAAATGAAAATGGAGAGATTACAACAGAAAACATAGAAATACAAAGGAACATAAGAGACTACTATTAGCAACTATATGACAATAAAATGGACAACATGGAAGAAATGGACAAATTCTTAGAAAAGTACAATTTTCCAAAACTGAACCAGGAAGACATAGAAAATCATAACAGACCCATCACAAGCATAGACATTGAAACTGGAATCAGAAATCTTCTAGCAAACAAAAGCCCAGGACCAGAGGGCTTCAAAGCTGAATTCTACCAAAAATTTAGAGAAGAGCTAATACCTATCTTACTCAAACTCTTCTATAAAATTGCAGAGGAAGGTAAACTTACAAACTCATTCTATGAGGCCACCATCACCCTAATACCAAAATCTTACAAAGATGCCACAAGAAAAGAAAATTACAGGCCAATATCATTGATGAACATAGATGCAAAAATACTCAACAAAATTCTAGCAAACAGAATCCAACAACATATTAAAAAAATTATACATCATGATGAAGTGGGTTTTATTCCAGGGATGCAAGGATTCTTCAATATTCCCAAATCAAGCAATGAGATACATCACATTAACAAATATAAAAATAAAAACCATATGATTATCTCAATAGATGCAGAAAAAGCCTTTGACAAAATTTAACATTCATTTATGATTAAAAAAAAAAAAAACCCTCCAAAAAGCAGGCATAGAAGGAACATACCTCAGCATAATAAAAGATATATATGACAAACGCACAGCAAACTTTATCCTCAATGGTGAAAAATTGAAAGCATTTCTGCTAAAGTCAGGAACAAGACAAGGGTGCCCACTCTCATCACTACTATTCAACATAGTTTTGGAAATTTTGGCCACAACAATCAGAGCAGAAAAAGAAATAAAAGGAATCCAAATTGGAAAAGAAGAAGTAAAACTCTCACTGTTTGCAGATGACATGATCCTCTACATAGAAAACCCTAAAGACTCCACCAGAAAATTACTAGAGCTAATCAATGAATATTGAAAGGTTGCAGGATATAAAATTAACACACAGAAAACACTTGCATTGCTATACACTTACAATGAGAAAACAGAAAGAGAAATCAAGGAAGCAATTCCATTCACCTTTGCAACGAAAAGAGTAAAATACTTAGGAATATATCGACTTAAGAAACAAAAGACTTATATGTAGAAAACTATAAAACACTGATGAAAGAAATCAAAGAGGACACAAATAGAAGGAGAAATATATGATGTTCATGGATCGGAAGAATAAATATAGTGAAAATAAGTATACTACCCAAAGCAATCTATAGATTCAATGCAATCCCTATCAAGCTACCAACGGTATTTTTCACAGAACCAGAACAAAGAATTTCACAATTTGTATATAAATAGTGAAAAACTTGAACATCCAAAGCAATCTTGAGAAAGAAGAATGGAACTGGAGGAATCAACCTGCCTGACTTCAGGCTCTACTACAAAGCCACAGTCATCAAGACAGTATGGTACTGGCACAAAGATCAATGGAACAAAATAGAAAGTCCAGAGATAAATGCACACACCTATGGGCATCTTATCTTCGACAAAGGAGGCAAGAATACACAATAGAGAAAAGACAATCTCTTTAACCAGTGGTGCTGGGAAAACTGGTCAACCACTTGTAAAAGAATGAAACTAGAACACTTTCTAACACCATACACAAAAATAAATGAAAAACAGATTAAAGATCTAAAGGTAAGACCAGAAATGCTAAAACTCCTAGGGGAAATCATAGGCAAAACTCTCTCTGACAAAAATCACAGCAAGATTCTCTATGACCTACTTCCCAGAATATTGGAAATAAAAGGAAAAATAGACAAATGGGACCTAATTAAACTTAAAAGCTCTTGAAAAACAAAGGAAACTATAAGCAAAGTGAAAAGGCAGCCTTCAGAATAGGAGAAAATAATAGTAAATGAAGGAACTGACAAAGAATTAATCTCAAAAACATACAAGCAACTCCTGTAGTCCGATCCCAGAAAAATAAACAACCTAATCAAAAAATGGGCCAAAGAACTAAACACACATATCTCCAAAGAAGATATACAGATGGCTAACAAACACATGAAAAGATGCTCAACATCACTCATTATCAGAGAAATGCAAATCAAAACCACAATGAGGTACCATTTCACGCCAGTCAGAATGGCTGAGATCCAAAAGTCTACAAGCCATAAATGCTGGAGAGGGTGTGGAGAAAAGGGAACCCTCTTACACTGTTGGTGGGAATGCAAACTAGTACAGCCACTATGGAGAAGAGTGTGGAGATTCCTTAAAAAACTGGAAATAGAACTGCCTTATGATCCAGCAATCCCACTGCTGGGCATACACACTGAGGAAACCAGAATTGAAAGAGACAAATGCACCCTATTGTTCATTGCAGCACTGTTTGGACATGGAAGCAGCCCAGATTTCCATCAGCAGCCAAATGGATAAGAAAGCTGTGGTACATATACACAGTGGAGTATTACTCAGCCATTAAAAAGAATACATTTGAATCAGTTCTAATGAGTTGGATGAAACTGGAGCCTATTATACAGAGTGAAGTAAGCCAGAAAGAAAACCACCAATACAGTATGCTAACACATATATATGGAATTTAGAAAGATGGTAACAATAACCCTGTATCTGAGATAGCAAAAGAGACACAGATGTATAGAACAGTCTTTTGGACTTTGTTGGAGAGGGTGAGGGTGGGATGATTTGGGAGAATGGCATTGAAACATCTATATTACCGTATGTGAAACGAATCTCCAGTCCAGGTTCGATGAATTACACAGGGTGCTCGGAGCTGGTGCACTGGGATGACCCAGAGGGATAGCATGAGGAGGGAATTGGGAGGGGGTTTCAGGATGGGGAACACATATAAACCCATGGCAGATTCATGTCAAAACCAATACAATATTTTAAAGTTATTAGCCTCCAATTAAAATAAATATATTTATGTTTAAAAAAAGTAAGTATGCTCAACAAAGTGATGAGATGCTTTGAAAACTTTAATGCCTGCAGCCAGCATTGGTAAACAGAAAGGGGCCAAATCTTCTCCATAATAATGATTCACTGCACATAGCACAGCCAATGCTTTAAAATTTGAATGAATTGGGCTATGAGATTTTGCCTCATATGACATATTCACCTGACTTTTTGACAACAGAGTACCACTTCTTCAACAACTCTTTGCAAGGAAAACTCTTTCACAAACAGCAGGATGCAGAAAATACTTTCCAGGAGCCCATCAAACCCTGAAGCATGGGATTTTATTCTACAGGAATGAACAAACTTATTTCTTATTGGAAAACTGTCTCAATTGTAATGGTTCCTATTATGCCTAAAAATGATGTGTATAAAAAACCTAGTATAATGATTTAAAGTTCATGATCCAAAACCACTATTACTTTTATATTATCTTCTGAGACACTACTATACATGTTGCTTGGACATTCAAGAAAGTAGCTGCATAATGTTCACCAAAAAATTCTTCACTTAAATATTGCAATATGTCATTTTTAAAAATTTTACATGTATAATATACTCAATGTTGAAACAAAAATTTAATGGGGAAAAATGTGAATGATAATGGCAATCTTAATATAATCTTATAATGAATCCTTGATCAATTTTAAGCTCTAGCACATTCTCATGGAAAGGCTAATTTTGTCGCTCTTTAAAAACATATTTATACGGTTCTAGTCAATAACGTTTGGGTAACAAAAGACATATTAATACATCTCTGGTCAATAATATGCTAATCAAACTGACAAAAGTTAAAGACTAAGAGAAACTATTAAAAACATATAAGCAAAAAACAACAAATAACATACAAAAGAATCCTCAAAAAGTTATCAGGTTATTTTCAGCAGAAACTCTGTATGCCAGAAGGGAGTGGCATGATATATTTAAAATGATGGAAACAATAAACCAAAAACCCAGAATACTCTAACCAGCAAGGCTCTATTCAGATTGGATGGAGAAATCAAGTTTTGCAGATAAGCAAAAGTTAAGGAAAATCAGCACCACCAAATAAGTGTTGCAGAAAATGCTAAAGGAATTTCCCTGCATGGAAAAGGAAAGGTCTCAACTAGAAACAAGAAAACTGTAAATAGAAAAGCTCACTAGAAAAGAAAAACATAGATTAAACATAGGAAATTATATGTATGCAAATGTATAAAACCAATAATCACAAAAACAAGAAAGTATAAATGCAGGATATTTTAAATGAATTTTAAATTATGAGATCAGCAGCTTAAAACCATCTTGCATGTATACATACTGTTATATCAGTACCTCATGTAATCTATAGTAGCTATTCACAAACATGGAAATGGAAATCCAAATACAACACTAAAGATGGTCATCAAATAACAAAAAAAAAAGAAAAGAAGAAAGAAAGATAGACCTACAGAAACAAATCTGAAATAATTAACACAGTGGAAATAAGAATATATGTATCTATAATTACTTTAAACATACATGGATTAAATGCTCCAACCAAAAGACATAAATTGACTGAATGTATACAGAAGCAAGACCCGTATATATGTTGTCTACAAGAGATCCACTTCAGATCTAGGGACACATACAGACTAAAAGTGAAGGGATGGATACAGGTATTACATTCAAATGGAAATAAAAAGAAAGATCAGACAAAATAGACTTTAAAATAAAGACTTTTACAAGAGACAAAGAAGGACACTACATAATGATCAAGGGATCAATCCAAAAAGAAGATATAGCAAGTGTAAATATGTATGTACCCATCATAGGAGTAACTCAATACATAAAGCAAATGGTAACAGCCATAAAAGGGGAAATCAAGAGTAACACAAGTAAGAGTGGGGAAGACAATACCCACTTATACAAATGGACAGATCATCCAGACAGAAAATCAGTAAGGAAATGCAGGCCTTAAATGACACTGTAGATCAGATACACTTAATCGATATTTATTGGGTATTTTATCCAAAAGCAGCAGAACACACATTTTTCTCAGGTACATATGGAACATTCTCCCGGGTTGACCACATCCTGGGGCACAAAGCATGTGTGTGTGTGTGTGTGTGTGTGTGTGTGTGTCTGTGTGTCTGTGTGTCTGTGTGTGTGTGCATGTGTGCTAAGTTGCTTCAGACATGTCTGCCTCTTTGGGACCCTATGGTCTGTAGCCCGCCAGACTCCTCTGTCCGTGGGATTCTCCAGGCAAGAATAGTAGAGTGGGTCACCATGCCCATCTCCAGGGGATCTTCCCAACCCAGGTATTGAACCTGGGCCTCCTGCATTGCAGGCAGATTCTTTATTGTCTGAGCCACCAGGGAAGCCCAAAGCAAGCCTCAGTAAATTTAAGAAAATTGAAATCAAGTTAAACAGCTTTTCCAGCCACAATGCTGTGATATTAGAAACAAACCACAGGAAAAACAGACTGAGAAAAAACACAAAAGTGTTGAGATAAATAATATGTTACTAAACTTCCAATGGAGCAGTGAAGAAATCATAGAGAAAAAAAAATATATCGAAAGACAAATGAAAACGAAAACATGACACTCCTAGACATAGGGGACATCACAAAAGCAGTTCTAAGAGGGAAGTTTATAGCGATACTATCTACCTCAGGAAGTAAGAAAACTTTAAATAAACAACCTAACCTCACACTTAAAACAACTAGATAAAGGCTAACAAACAAAACCTAAAGTTAATAGAAGGAAAGAAATCATAAAAATCAGAGCAGAAATAAATGAAACAGAGATGAAGAAAAGAATAGAAAATATCAATTAAATGTGGTTCTTTGAGAATATAAAAATTGATAAACCTTTAGTTAGACTGGTATCTCAGCTGGTAACAAATCCACCTGCAATGCAGGAGACACCAGTTTGATTCTTGGGTCTGGAAGATCCGCTAGAGAAGGGGTCTTCTTGGTCTTCTCTGGTGGATCAGCTGATAAGGATCTGCCTATAATGTGGGAGACCTGGGTTCAATCCCTGGGTTGGGAAGATCCCCTGGAGAAGGGAATGGTTACCCACTCCAGTATTCTGGCCTGAAGAATTCCATGAATTGTGTAGTCCATGGGGTCACAAAGACTCAGACACAACTGAATGACTTTCACTTTCACTTAGACTCATCAAGAGAAAATAGAAGAGGGTCCAAATCATTACATTTAGAAATGAAACTCTAAGACAGAGAATAAATCAGGCAACACAGGTCTCAAGTGATAAAATAAAACAAACTTAATTGATATTTTCAGGACACTACATTAAAGAAAAACGGAAAATACATTATTTTAAAGTACACATGGAACATTCTCGAGGATTGGCCACATCTTAAGGCAAAAAAAAAAAAAAAAACAAAAAAAACTAACCTCTGTACATTTAACATTACAGAGACTATTTTAAGCATCTTATCTGACCACAATGGCATGAAACTAGAAATCAACCTCAGGTAATGAAATGAGAAAAAAAAAATGATTTCATGGAGAATACTAAAAAATCAATGAGTCAATGAGTAAATAAATGAGTAAATAAAAAAAAAGATATTTAAAAATACCTTGAAGCAAATGGCAATGAAAAACAGCCATACAATATCTATGGGACACAACACAAGCAGTTCTTTACAAGGACGTTCATAGCAATAGAGGCTTTCATTAAAAAAAAGAAAGAAAGAAAGAAAAATTTCAAGTCAACAGCCTAACCTACGCCAAAATCAATGCAACTTAACCTAAAAGACTTAGTAAAAGAAGAACAAACAAAACCTAAATTCAACAGAAGGAAGGAAATAATAAAGATTAGTTCAGTTCAGTTCAGTCGCTCAGACTTGTCCGACTCTTTGCGACCCCGTGAATCACAGCACGCCAGGCCTCCCTGTCCATCACCAACTCCCAGAGTTCACTCAGACTCACGTCCATCGAGTCAGTGATGCCATCCAGCCATCTCATCCTCTGTCGTCCCCTTCTCCTCCTGCCTCCAACCCCTCCCAGCATCAGAGTCTTTTCCAATGAGTCAAGTCTTCACATGAGGTGGCCAAAGTACTGGAGTTTCCACTTTAGCATCATTCCTTCCAAAGAAATCCCAGGGCTGATCTCCTTTAGAATGGACTGGTTGGATCTCCTTGTAGTTCAAGGGACTCTCAAGAGTCTTCTCCAACACCACAGTTCAAAAGCATCAATTCTTTGGCACTCAGCCTTCTTCACAGTCCAACTCTCACATCCATACATGACCACAGGAAAAACCATAGCCTTGACTAGATGGACCTTTGTTGGCAAAGTAATGTTTCTGCTTTTGAATATGCTATCTAGGTTGGTCATAACTTTCCTTCCAAGGAGTAAGTGCCTTTTAATTTCATGGCTGCAGTCACCATCTGCAGTGATTTTGGACCCCCCCCCCAAAAAAAAAAGTCTGACACTGTTTCCACTGTTTCCCCATCTATTTCCCATGAAGTGATGGGACTGGATGCCATGATCTTTGTTTTCTGAATGTTGAGCTTTAAGCCAACTTTTTCACTCTCCTCTTTCACTTTCATCAAGAGGCTTTTTAGTTCCTCTTCACTTTCTGCCATAAGGCTGGTGTCATCTGCATATCTGAGGTTATTGATATTTCTCCCGGCAATCTTGATTCCAGCTTGTGTTTCTTTCAGTCCAGCGTTTCTAATGATGTACTCTGCATATAAGTTAAATAAGCAGGGTGACAATATACAGCCTTGATGTACTCCTTTTCCTATTTGGAATAATGATCAAGGAGGAAATAAATAAAATAGAGATTAAAAAATAGAAAAATTCCAAAAAAAACCCCAAGAGCTGGTTATCTGAAAGAGTAAACAAAATTGACACACTTCTGGCCAGGCTCACCAAGAAGAAGAGAGAGAACCCACATAACCAAAATAAATGAAAAAGGAGAAATCTCAACTGATACATCAGAAACAAAAAACATAAGATAATACAATCAACAATTATTTGCCAAAAATGTGACAATCTAGAAGAATGGAGAACTTTCTAGAAACATACAACCCAGCAAAATTGAACCAAGAATAAATACTTTGAGACAGATCAATCATAAAAAATGAAATAAAATCTGTAATAATAATAATAATAAATTCCTACAAACAAAAATCCAGGACCAATGGCTTCATAAGTGAATTCTACCAAACATACCAAGAACTTATACTGATTCTTCTCAAACTCTTCCAAAAAATTGAAGAGGAAGAAAGACTTCCAAAGACATTCTAGGAAGCCACCATCACCCTGATACCAAAACCAGACAAAGGCATCAAAAAGACAGCATCTTAAAAAGTAGAGACATTACCTTGGCAACAAAAGTTTTATTACAGGCCTATATTTGATGAATAAGGATTAAAAATTCTTAACAAATTATTAGCAAACCAAGTCCAGCAAAACATAGAAAAGATCATACAAAATGAACAAGTAGGCTTCTTTCTAGGTTCACAAGGATGGTTCAACATATACAAATCAATCAATGTAATATACCCCATTAACAAAAGGAAATAAAAAATAAGTGACCATTTCAATGGATGGAGAAAAAAATATTTAACAAAATTCAACCTCCATTCATGATAAAAACTCTTCTCAAAGTGAGAATAGAGGGAACATATCTCAACATCACTTCAGTTCAGTCACTCAGTCATGTCCGACTCTGCATTCCCCTGGACTGCAGCATGCCAGGCTTCCCTGTCCATCACCAAGTCCCAGAGCCTGCTCAAAGTCATGTCCATAGAGTAGGTGGTTCCATCTAACTATCTCACCCTCTGTCATCCCCATCTCCTCCCACCTTAAATCTTTCCCAGCATCAGGGTCTTTTCCAATGAGTCAATTCTTCGCAACAGGTGGCCAAATTATTGGAGTTTCAGCTTCAGCATCAGTCCTTCCAATGAATATTCATGACTGATTTTCTTTACAATTGACTGTTTTGATCTCCCTTGCAGTCCAAGGGACTCTCAAGAGTCTTGTCCAACACCACAGTTCAAAAGCATCAATTCTTTGGCACTCAGCTTTCTCACGGTTCAACTCCCTCATCTATACATGACTACTGGAAAAACCATAGCTTTGACTAGATGGACCTTTGTTGGTAAAGTAATATTTCTACTTTTTAATATGCTGTCTAGGTTGGTCACAGCAAGCCTCTCTTGATTTCATGGCTGCAGTCACCATCTGTGGTGATTTTGGAGCCCAATAAAATAAAGTATATTACTGTTTCCATTGTTTCCCTATCTATTTTCCATGAAATGATGAGACTGGATGCCATGATCTTTGTTTTCTGTATGTTGAGTTTCAAGTCAACTCTTTCACTGATTTCTTTCACTTTCCTGCACAGTCAGTCTCTCCCATCAGGAAGTTTCCATAAGCCTCTTATCCTTATCTGTCAGAGGGCAGAAAGAACAAAAACCACAATCACAGAAAACTAATCAAACTGATCTCATGGGCCATAGCCTTGTCTAACTCAATGAAATTATGAGCCATTCCATGTAGAACCACCCAAGACAGATGGGTCATGGTAGAGAGTTCTGACAAAACGTGGTCCACTGGAGAAGGTAATGGCAAACCACTTTAGTATTCTTGCCTTGAGAACCCCATAAACAGCATGAAAAGGCAGAAGATATCTCGACATAATAAAAGCCATTTATGACAGACGCCCAAACAGTATCGTACTCAATTGTGAGAATCTGAGAGCCTTCTCACTAAAATTGAGAACAAGACTAGAATGCCCACTCACCACTTTTCTTCAACATAGTATTGGAGGTCCTAGCCACAGCAGTAATTCAAGAAAAAGAAACAAAAGGTATCCAAACTGGAAAGGAAGAGGTAAAATTTTGACTATTAGACAGATGAAATGAACTATATACAGAAAACCCTGAGGACTTCACTCAAAAGCTGCTAGATTTAATAAACGAATTCAGCAGTGTAGTAGGCTATAAGATTAGCATTCAGAAATGGTTTGCATTCCTTTACACTAACAATGAAATATCAGAAGAATGTAAAAAAACAGTATATTTTAAAGTCACATTAAAAGAAAATAAAATGCCTAATTATAAAACTGATCAAGGAGGTGAAATATTTGTATACTGAAAACTATAAAGCATTAATAAAGAAAATTTAGAAAAAAGATTCAAAGAAATGGAAAGACAGCCCATGCTTATGGATTGGAAGAATTAATATTGTTAAAATGACAATACTACCCAAAGCAATCTACAGCTTTAATGGGATCCCTATGAAATTACCCATGATGCTTTTCACAGAACTAGAAAAAATAATCCAAAAATTAATATGGAAACACCAAAGATGCAAAATTGCTAGAGCAAACCTGAGGGAGGAAGAAACAGGGGGCATATTTCTCCTAGATTTCAGACAATACTCTAAATACAGTAATCAAAACAGTGTGGTATTGGTACAAACACAGGCACACAGATCAACAGAATAGAATAGAGAACCCAGAAATAAACCTACATACCTATGGTCAATTGATCTTCAAATAAGGAGGCAAGAATATAAAATGGGAAAATATCTCTTCAGCCAGTGGTGCTGGGAAAGTTTTGATGTTATTCAGTCACTCTTTCATGGCCAGTTCTGTGTGACTCCATGGGCAGCAACAGGCCAGGCTTCCTTGTCCACTATCTCCCAGAGTTTACTCAGACTCATGTCCATTGAGTCAGTGATGCCATCCAACCATCTCATCCTCTGTCTCCCCTTTCTCCTCCTGCCTTCAATCTTTCCTAGTATCAGGGTATTTTCCAATGAGTTGGCTCTTCACATCAGGTGCCCAAAGTATTGGAGCTTCAGCATCAGTCCTTCCAATGAATATTCAAGGTTGATTTCATTTAGGATTGACTGCTTTGATCTCCTTGCTGTTCAAGGGACTTTCAAGAATCTTCTCCAGCACCACAATTTGAAAGCATGAGTTCTTTGGTGCTCAGCCTTCTTCATGGTCCAACCCTCACATCCATACATGACTGCTGGAAAAACCACAGCTTTGAATATATGGGCCTTTGTTGGCAAAGTGATGTCTCTGCTTTTCAATATGCTCTCTAGGTTTGTCATAGCTTTCCTTCCAAGGAGCATGCATCTTTTAATTTCTTGGCTGCAGTCACCATCCACAGTGATTTTGGAGCCCAGGAAAATAAAATCTGTCACTTTTTCCATTTTTTCCCCATCTATTTTCTATGAATTGATGTGACTGGATGGGACAGTTGGACAGCTGTATTTAAATCAATGAATTTAACACACATCCTCACTCCAGGTACAAAAATAAATTCAAAATGGCTTAGAGACATAAACATAAGACAAGACACTCTAAAACTCCTAGAAAAGAGCATAAGCAAAACATTCTCTGGCATATATCATACTGATGTTTCCTTAGGTCAATCTCCCAAGGCAATAGAAATAAAAACAAAAATAAATAATTGGGGCCTAATCAAATTTAAAAGCTTTTGCATAACATAATAAACTATAAAAAAGAAAAAAAGAAAACCTATTGAATGGGAGAAAATATTTCAAATGATGAGACAATCAAGGGCTTTGTCTTCAAAAATATGTAAACAGATCATAGAACTCAACAATGATTAAAAAATAAAACAGCAGATAACCCAATTGAAAAAATTGGCAAAACATCTTAATAAGCATTTCTCTAAAGAAGACATACAGATGGCCAGTAGACACATGAATAAATGCTCAACATCATTAATTATTAGAGAAATGGAAATCAAAACTACAATGAGGTACCGCCTTACACTGGTCAGAATGAGCATCATTAAAAATTCTACAATAACGAATGCTGGAGAGGATGTGGAAAAATGGGAACCCTTCTATATACTGTTGGTGGTAGAGTAAGTTGCTACAGCTACTATGGAAAACAATATGGAGGTTCCTCAGAAAACTAAAAATAGAATTACCATATTATTCAGCAATCTCACTCTGGGGCATATACCCAGAGAAAACTGTAACTCAAAAGGATAAATGCACCACTATGTTCATAGCAGCATTGTTCCCTGTTGTGAACAGCCAAAACATGGAAACACCCTAAATGTCTATTGATGGATGAATGGATTAGAAAGTAGTACATGTATTCAATGGATACTACTTAGCCATAAAAAAGAATGAAACAATGCCATTCACAGCAACATGGATGTAACTAGAGATTATAGTGAAGGAAGTCAGAAAGAGATAAACACATACTAAATGATATAATTTATATGTGGAATCCAAAATATGGCACAAACGAGACTATCTACAAAGCAGAAACAAACTCATAGACGTAAAATACAGGTTTGTGGTTGCCAAGGTAGGGGTGAGGGAGAGGGATGGGCTGGAAGTTTGGGGATGCTAGATGCAAGGTATTAATTATATTTAGAATGGATAAGCAACAAGGTCCTAATGTATAGCACAAGAGGAGCTATACTCAATATACTGTGAAATAATATTTCAAAATGCATATATGTGTATAACTGAGTCACTTTGCTGCACATCAGAAATTGGCACACCATTATAAATCTACTAAGCTTCAATAAAAAATTATAAAAAAGAATGAATAAACAACAATGCTCTCCTGAATAGCTCAGGGAACTCTATTCTATATCAAGTGGTAAAGTATAATGGAAAAGAATATAAAAAAGAATGTGTGTGTATATATATATATATGCATAACTGAATCACTTTGCTGTACAACAGAAATTAGCACAACATGGTAAATCAATTATACTTCAAGAAAAAAAATAATATTTATCTGAAATCAATATAAAAATACAATTGGAAGTAAAAAAGGAGAAATTATAACTGAGATCACAGAAATAAAAGTAGTAAGAGTAGTAGTATAATATACTATAATATAAGTAGTAGTAAGAGACTACTACCGGAGAAGGAAATGGCACCCCACTCCAGTATCTTGCCTGGAAAGTCCCATGGATGGAGGAGCCTGGTGGGCTGCAAGTCCACGGGGTCGCGAAGAGTTGGACACGACTGAGAGACTTCGCTTTCACTTTTCACTTTCATGCATTGTAGAAGGAAATGGTAATCCACTCCAGTGTTCTTGCCTGGAGAATCCCAAGGACGGGGGAGCCTGGTGGGCTGCCGTCTATGGGGTCGCACAGAGTCGGACATGACTGAAGCGACTTAGCAGCAGCGGCAGCAAGAGACTACTACAAGCAAACTATATGACCACAAAATTGACAACCTAGAAGAAATGAACAAATTCTTATAAAAGTTCAATTTCCTTAGACTTAACTAAAAAAAAAAAAAAACATAGAAAATAGGTACAGACCAATTAAAAGTACTGAAATTGAATCTATGATTAAAACACACACACACACACACACACCAAAAACATAAGTCCAGGATCAGATAACTTCAAAGGCTAATTGTATCAAACATTTAAGGAAGGGCTAATACCTATTCTTCTGAGACTATTAAAAATAATAATAATAACTGAAGGGGAAAGAACACTCCAAAACTCATTCAGTGAGGCCATATCACCCTGATACCCAAACCAGCAAAGATACAATAAAAAAATAAAATTACAGCAAAATATCACTGATGAACATAGACACAAAGCCCTCAAGAAAATACTATGAAACTTAAACCAATAGTATATTAAAAAGGATCAAGCATCATAATCAAGTGGGGTTTTTCTCAAGAATACAGATTTTTTAATATGTGGAAATAAAATAGTGTGATCCACCACACTAACAAATTGAAGAATAAAACCCAATAGATGCTGGAAAAGCTTTTGATAAAATTCAACATCCATTTATGGTAAAAATATCTCCCCAGAAAGTGGGTATAGAAGGAACTTAACATTGTTGTTGTTATTGTTTGGCCACTTATTCATGTCTGACTCTTTGAGACCCCATGAACTGCAGCACACCAGGCTTCCCTGCCCTTTGCTAACTCCCAGAGTTTGCTCAAACTCATGCCTTTTAAGTTGATGATGCCATTCAACCATCTCATCCTCTGTAGCCCCCCTCTCCTCCTGCCCTCAATATTTCCCAGCATCAGAGTCTTTTCCAATGAATTCGTTCTTTGGATAAGGTGGCCAAAGTTTTTAATAAAGGCCATATATGACAAACACACAGCTAACAGCATGCTCCATAGTTAAAACTGAAAGCATTCCCTCTAAGATCAGGATAAAGGTGAGGATGTCCACTCTTGCCACTCTTATTCAACATATTTTTGGAAGTCCCAGCCACAAAAGAGAAGAAAAAGAATTAAAGAAACCCAAATAGGAAAAGTAGTAAAACTGTCACTGCTTGCAGATGACGTGACACTATACATAAAAATCCTAAAAATGCAACCAGAAAATTACATCAATTAATTCAATAAAGTGGCAGAAATCAAAGTTAATACAGAGAAATGTTACCTTTCTATATACTAACAACAAAACACAAGAAAGAGAAATTAAGAAAACAATTTCATTTATCTTTGCATCAAAAAGAATGTAACACCTAGGAATAAACATCCTTTAAGAGTCAAAAGATACATACTCTAAAAACTAAGACACTGATGAAAGAAAATAGAAGATGACACAACAAATGGAATGATATTCTGTGTTTTTGAGCTGGAAGAATCAATATTCTCAATATGACTATATTATCGAAGGCAATATAAAGATTCAGCACAATCCCTATCCATATTACCAATGACATTTTTCAGATATAGAATAAAGTTTTTTTTTTTAATTTTTATGGAACACAAAAAGATTCTGAATAGCCAAAGTTTTCTTGAGAAAGTAAAATGGAGCTAGAGGAATCAGGGTCCCAGGCTTCAGACTATACTACAAAGCTACAGTAATCAAAAGAGTATGGTACTGGCATAAAGATAGACTTACAAATCAATGGGAGTGGATAGAAAGCCGAGAAATAAATCCATGTACTTATGGTCAATTAATCTACTACAGAAGAAGTAAGAATATACAGTGGAAAAAAGACAGTCTCTTTAATAAGCAGTGCTAGGTAAACTGGAAAACTACATGTAAAAGAAAGAAATTAGAACATTCTCTAACACGATGCATAAAAATAAACTCAAAATGGATTAAATGTAAGACTGGATACTATGAAGCTCATAGAGGAAAACATAGCAGAAAATTCTTTGACATAAATTTTAGCAGCATCTTATTGGATCCACCTCCTAGAGTAATATAAACAAAAACAAAAATGAACACATTGGGATTTAAGTAAAATTAAATGCTTTTGCACAGCAGAGGAAACCATAAACAAAACAAAAAGACAGCCTACATAATGGAAGAAAATATTTGCAAATGATGCAACAAACAAGAGATTAATCTCCAAAATATACAAGCATCTCATACAGCTCAATAACAAGAAAACAAAATCAGCCAAAAAATGGGCAGAAGGTTTAAATGGACATTTCTTTAAAGAAGACATGCAGACAGGAAAATAAAACATGAAAATATGTTCAACATCACTGATTATTAGAGAAATGCAAATAAAATCTACAATGAGGTGTCACCTCACACCAGTCAGAAGGGCAATCATCAAAAAGTTTACAAACAATAAATGATGGAGAAGATGTGGAGAAAAAGGTATCTTCCTAGACTGTTGGTGGGAATATAAATTGGTACAGTTACTATGGAGAAAAGATCGGAGGTTCCTTTAAAAACTATAAATAGAGCTACCATATGGTCTAGCCATTCCACTCCTATGCATATATCTAGAGAAAACCATAAATTGAAAGGATACATGCACCCAATGTCCATAGCAGCTCTATTTACAATAACTCAGACATGAAAGAAACCTAAATTTCCACTGGAAGATGACTGGATAAAGAAGATTTGATATGATAGATACATAGATAGACAGACAGATTTGTTGTTGTTCAGTTGCTAAGTCGTGTCTGAGTTTGTGTGACCCCATGGACTGTAGCCAGTCCTCTTTGTCCTCCATTGTCTCTAGGAGTTTGCTCAAATTCATGTCCATTGAGTCCATGATGCTATCTAAACATTTTGTCCTCTGCTGCCCCATCTCCTTTTGCCTTCAATCATTCCCAGCATCAGGGTCTTTTCCTTCATGTCAGGTGGCCACAGTATTGGAGCTTCAGCTCTTCCAATGAAAAATCAGGGTGTATTTCCTTTAGGTTTGATCTCCTTGTAGTCTTAGGGACTCTCAAGGGTCTTATCCAGCACCACAATTTGAAAGCATCAATTCTTTGGTGCTCGGCCTTCATTATGGAGCAACTCTCACATTTGTACATGACTATTGGAAAAACCATTGTTTTGACTATATAGACCTTTGTTGGCAAAGTGATGTCTCTTCTTTTTAATACACTGTGTAGCTTTATCATAGCAATTCTTTCAAGGAGCAAGAATCTTTTACTTTTACTTTCATGGCTGCAGTCACCATCTGAAGTGATTTTGGTGTGTAAGAAAGAAAATCTATCATTTTTTCCCCATTCTATTTGACATGAAGTAATGAGACCAGATGCCATGATCTGAGATTTTTTTTTTTTTCAATGCTGAGTTTCAAGCCAGCTTTTTCACTTTCCTCTTTCATTTCATCAAGAGGCTCTTTAGTTCCTCTTCACTTTCTGCTATTAGAGTGGTACCATCTGCATATCTGAAGTTGTTGATATTTCTCCTACCAATATTGATTTCAACTTGTGATTCTTCCAGCACAGAATTTCACATGATGTTAAATAAGTTAAATAAGCAGGGTGACAATATGAAGCCTTGTTGTACTCCTTTCCCATTTTGGAACCAGTTAATTGTTCCATGTCTGGTTCTGTTGCTTCTTGATCCACTAATCTCATTGTTTAGTCACTGAGTCATGTCTGACTCTTTGTGACCCCATGAACTATAGCCCACCAGGCTCCTCTGTCCATGGGATTTCCCAGGCAAGAATACTATTGTGGGTTTCCATTTCCTTCTCCAGGGGCTCTTCCCAACCCAGGGATCAAAACTAGATCTCCTGTACTGTAGGGAAATTCTTTACCACTGAGCCACGGGGGCAGCCCTCTTGACCAACTCAGGAGACAAGTAAGGTGGTCTGGTACTCCCATCTCTTTAAGAATTTTCCACAGTTTGTTGTGATCCACACAATCAAAGGTTTTAGCATAGTCAATGAAACAGAAATATATATTTAGATAGATATGCAGAAGTAGATTGATAGGCAATGTAAAACTGAATATTTCTCAACCATCAAAAAAATGAAACAATGCCATTTGCAGCAACATGGATGGATGTAGAGATTATTATATTGAGTGAAGTCAGGCAGAGAAAGACAAATATCATATTATATTGTTTACATGTGAAATCTAAAAAAAATGATACAAATAAACATTTATAAAACAAATAGACTCACAGATATAGAAAATGAACTTATGTTTACCAAATCAGAGGGAGGAGAGAGAGGTAAATTAGGAGTTTGGGATTAACATATACACATTATGATATATTAAATAGATAATTAACAAAGGCCTTTTATGAGTTTGACTATTTTAGACTCATCATATAAATTATGTAATGTAGTATTCATTTTTCTGTGCTTACAAATTTCACTTAATGTAATCTTTACCATACTCACTTACATTGGAATTGAAAACAGACCATAGCAGTGAAAGCTCCAAGTCCAGGGAATTTCTTGAAATTTATTCTTTTTAAATGTCAAATAATATTCCACTCTGCATGCATATACTAGGCTTCCAAGGTGGCGCTAGTTGTAAATAACCCGCCTACCAACACAGGAGTTACAGGAAACACAGGTTTGATCCCTTGGTCGGGAAGATTCCCTGCAAGAGGGAATGACAACCCACTCCAGTATTCTTGTCTGGAGAATCCCATGGATAGAGGAGCCTGGCAGGCTATGGTCCATAGGATTGCAAAGAGTTGTAGAAGACTGAAGTGACTTACCATGCACACATGCATATACTGATTTTTATTTATCCATTCATCAATTAATGCATATTTAGATTGCTTCCATGTCCTGACTTTTGTGAATAATGCTGCATTGAACAGAGGTTTGCATATATCTCCTCAAGATTTTAAAAGAAACAACAAAATAAAGAGACAACATATAGAATCAGTGAAAATATTTGTAACCCATATATCTGATAAATTATTAATATTCAAACCATGTAAGGGACTGGACAACCCAGTAGCAAAAGAAATTACCTGATTAAAAAATAGGCAAATGATCTGAACAAACATTTCTCCACAGAAGGCATACACATAGCCAAAAGTTATATGAAAACGTGTTCAAAGTCACTAATTGTGAAGGAAATATAAATTTAAACCACAGTGGGATGTCATCTCACACCTGTTAGAATAGCTATTATTAAAAACAAAAAAACAAACAAAAAAAAAACAAATGGTTAGATGTGGAAAAATAGGACTTTTGTACACTGTGTGAATGTAAGTTGCAACCATTATGATAAACAGTGTATAACTTCCTCAAAATCCAAAAATAGGACTGCAATATGATCAATCAATCATATCTTTGATATCCATAGGAATCAAATATTTCCTTTTGATTGACAGTTTCATAAAAGAGATATTTAGATTTTCTTATATCTGTTTTTTGAGATTTCACATACATGGGATGTGTAAAGTTTTATGTTTATTATTTTATTGGAGGAATTTGTAGAATATATTTTGTACAAATTTGATTCTGTGGTATTTATTGAGGTTATGTTTTTGTGAGATAAATAAAATTTTTGAAAATATTAATAGATTTTATGTAAATAACACCTGTTTTATGTAGTTAGGTATAAAATTCTATACATACGATTTCAACAATATTGATTTGTTCAATCAACAACTTTGCTTATTTTTTAGTCTTTCTGATCTATCAGTTTCTCTCTTTTTGTTTATTTTGATGCTTTTATTCTTTTTTAAATTGGAGGCTAATTACTTTACAATACTGTGGTGTTTTTTGCCATACTTTCACATGAAGCAGCCATGGGTGTACATGTGTTTCCCATTCTGAACCCCCCTCCCACCTCCTTCCCCATCACATCCCTCAGGGTCATCCCAGTGCACCGTCCCTGAGCACCATGTCTCATGCATCGAACCAGACTGGCAATCATTTTCACATATGATAATATACATATTTCAATGCTATTCTCTCAAATCATCCCACCTTTGCCTACTCCCACAGAGTCCAAAAGTCTGTTCTTTATATCTGTGTCTCTTTTGCTATCTAGCATATAGGGTCATTGTTACCATCTTTCTAAATTCCATATATATGCTTAATATACTGTATTGGTGTTTTTTCTTGCTGACTTACTTCACTCTGTATAATAGGCTCCAAGTTCATCCACCTCATTAGAACTGATTCAAATGCATTAATTTTAATGGTTGAGTAATATCCCATTGTGTATATATACCACAGTGTTCTTATCCATTTGTCTGCCAATGGACATCAGGGTTGATTCCATTTCCTGGCTATGGTAAACAGTGCTGTGGTGAACATTGGGGTGCACGTGTCTCCTTCAATTCTGGTTTCCTCGGTGTGTATGCCCAGCAGTGGGATTGCTGGGTCATATGGCAGTTCTATTTCCAGCTATTTAAGCAATCTCCACACTGTTCTCCATAATAGTTGTACTAGTTTGCATTCCCACCAACAGTGTGAGAGGGTTCCTTTTTCTCCACACCTTCTCCAGCATTTATGGTTTGTAGACTTTTTGATAGCAGCCAAATATTCTGACTGGCATGAGATGGTACCTCATTGTGGTTTTGATTTGCATTTTTCTGATATTGTGAGATGTTGAGCGATTTTTCATGTGTTTGTTAACCATCTGTATGTCTTCTTTGGAGAAATATCTGTTTAGTTCTTTGGCTTTACATTTGGTCTTACATTTATTTATTTTTTTTCTATTTTGTTTTAATTTAATTTTATTTTTTAACTTTACAATATTGTATTGGTTTTGCCATATATCGAAATGAATCCGCCACAGGTATACATGTGTTCTTTAATCCGTTTTGAGATTATTTTTGTGTACAGTGCTAGAAAGTGTTGTAGCTTCATTCTTTTACAAATGGTGGACCAGTTTACCCAGCACCACTTGTTAAAGAGATTGTCTTTTCTCCATTGTATATTCTTGCCTACTTTGTCAAAGATAAGGTGTCCATAGGTGCTTGGATTTATCTCTGGGCTTTCTATTTTGTTCCATTGATCTATATTTCTGTCTTTGTGCCAGTACCATACTGTCTTGATGACTGTGGCTTTGTAGTAGAGCCTGAAGTCAGGCAGGTTGATTCCTCCAGTTCCATTCTTCTTTCTCAAGATTGCTTTGGCTATTTGAGTTTTTTTTTTTTTTTGTATTTCCATAAAAACTGTGAAGTTATTTGTTCTAGTTCTGTGAAAAATTTTGTTGGTAGCTTGATAGGGATTGCATTGAATCTATTGATTGCTTTGGGTAGTACACTCATTTTCACTATACTGATTCTTCTGATCCATGAACACAGCATATTTCTCCATCTATTTGTGTTCTCTTTGATTTCTTTCATCAACATTTTATAGTTTTCTATATATAGGTCATTTGTTTCTTTAGGTAGATTTATTATTAAGTATTTTATTATTTTCATTGCAGTGGTGAATGAAATCGTTCCCTTAATTTATCTTTCTCTTTCCTCATTGTTAGTGTATAGGAATGCAAGGGATTTCTGTGTGTTGATTTTCTATCCTGCAACATTGCTAAATTCATTGATTAGCTCTGGCAATTTTCTAGTGGTGTGTTTAAGGTTTTTATGTATAGGATCATGTCATTTGCAAACAGTGAGAGTTTCACTTCTTCTTTTCCAATCTGGATTCCTCTTATTTATTTTTCTTCTTTAATAGCATGGCTAAAGCTTCCAAAACTATGTTGAAAAGAAGTGGTGAAAGTGGGCACCCTTGTCTTGTTCCTGACTTTAGGGGAAATGTTTTCAATTTTTCACCATTGAGGATACTATTTGCTGTGGGTTTGTCATATATAGCTCTTATTATGTTGAGTTATATGCATTCTATGCCTGCTCTCTGGAGGGTTTTTATCATAAATGGATGTTGAGCTGTGTTAAGGGCTTTCTCTTCATCTATGGAGATAATCATATGGTTTTTATCTTTCAATTTGTTAATGTTCTGTATCACATTGATTGATTTGCAAATATTGAAGATTCCTCGCATCCCTGCATAAAGCCCGCTTGGTAATGATAAATGATCTTTTTTATATTTGTTGGATTCTGTTTGCTAGAATTTTGTTAAGGATTTTTACATCTATGTTCATCAGTGATATTGGCCTGCAGTTTTCTTTTTGTGTGTGTGTGTGGTATTTTTGTCTGGTTTTAGTATTAGAGTGATGTGGCCTCATAGAATGAGTTTGAAAGTTTACCTTCCTCTGCAGTTTTCTGGAAGAGTTTGAGTAGGATAGGTGTTAGTGGAAAATGAAAGTGAAGTCGTTCAGTCTTGTCCGACTCTTTGCGACCCCATGGACTATAGCCTATCAGGCTCCTCCGTCCATTGGATTTTGCAGGCAAGAGTGTTGGAGTGGATTGCCATTTCCTTCTCCAGTGGATCTTCCCAACCAAGGAATCGAACCCAGGTCTCCCACATTGCAGGCAGATGCTTTACCATCTGAGCCACCAGGGAAGCCAGGATAGGTGTTAGCTCTTCCCTAAATTTTTGGTAGAATTCAGCTGTGAAGCCCTCTGGTCCTGGGATTTTGTTTGTTGGAAGATTTTTGATTACAGTTTCTATTTCCGTGCTTGTGATGGGCTTTTAAAGATTTTCTGTTTCTTCCTGGTTCAATTTTGGAAGGTTATGCTTTTGTAAGAATGTGTGCATTTCTACCAAGTTGTCCATATTATTGGCATATAGCTGCTGATAGTTGTGTCTTACGATCCTTTGTATTTCTGTGTTGTCTGTTGTGACTTCTCCATTTTCATTTCTAATTTTGTTGATCAGATTTGTCTCCCTTTTTTTTCTTGATGAGTCTGGCAAATGGTTTGTCTATTCTACTTATCTTCCCAAAGAACCAGATGTTAGCCTTGCTTAGTTTTGCTATGGTCCCCTTTGTTTATTTTTCAGTTATTTCTGCCCTAACTTTTTATGATTTCTTTCCTTCTACTAACCCTGGAGTTCTTAATTTTCTCTTTTTCTAGTTTCCTTAGGTTTAGACCTAGGTTATTTATTTGACTTTTCTCTTGTTTCTTGAGGTAAGCTTGTATTGTTACAAACCTTCCCCTTAGCACTGATTTACTGAATCCCATAGGTTTTGGGTTGTTCTGATTTCATTTTCACTTGTTTGTATGCATATTTTGAATTCTTCTTTGATTTCTTCTGTGATCTGTTGTTTATTCAGAAGCGTGTTGTTTAGCCTCCATATGTTTGTATTTTTAATAGTTTGTTTTCCTGCAGTTGACTTCTAATCTTACCTCGTTGTGATCAGAAAAGATGCTTGGAATGATTTCAGTTATTTTGAATTTATCAAGGCTAGATTTATGGCCCAGGATGTGATCTATCCTGGAGAAGGTTCCGTGTGCACTTGAGAAAAAGGTGAAATTCATTGTTTTGGGATGAAATGTCCTATAGATATCAATTAGGTATAACTAGTCCATTATATCATTAAAAGTTTATGTTTCCTTGCTAGTATTCTGTTTAGTTGATCTATGCATAAGTGTGAGTGGGGTATTAAAGTCTCCCACTATTATTGTGTTACTGTTAATCTCCACTTTCACACTTGTTAGCATTTGCCTTACATAATTTGGTGCTTCTAAGTTGGGTGCATATATACTTATAATTGCTATATTTTCTTCTTGGATTGATCCTTTGATCATTATGTAGTGTCCTTCTTTGTCTTTTTTAACAGCCTTTATTTCAAAGGCTATTTTTTCTGATATGAGCATTGCTACTCCTCTTTCTTTTGGTCTCTATTTGCATGGAATATCTTTTTTAAGCCCTTCACTTTCAGTCTGTATGTTTCCCTTGGTTTCAGGTGGGTCTCTTGTAGACAGCATATATAGGGATCTTGTTTTTGTACCCATTCAGAAAGACTTTATCTTTTTGTTGGGGCATTCAACCCATTTACATTTAAGGTAATTATTGATAAGTATCATCCCGTTGCCATTTCCTTTGTTGTTCTGGGTTCGAGTTTATACACCTTTTCTGTGTTTCCTGTCTAGAGAAGATCCTTTAGCATTTGTTGGAGAGATGGTGTGGTGGTGCTGAATTCCCTTAGCTTTTGCTTGTCCATAAAGCTTTTGATTTCTCCTTCATATTTGAATGAGATCCTTGCTGGGTACAGTAATCTGGGTTGTAGGTTTTTCTCTTTCATCACTTTAAGTATATGCTTCCATTCCCTTTCTGGCCTGAAGAGTTTCTATTGAAAGATCAGCTCTTATCCTTATGGGAATCACCTTGTGAGTTATTTGTTGTTTTTCCCTTGCTGCTTTTAATATTTTCTGTTTGTATTTGATGTTCGTTAATTTTATTAATATGTGTCTTGTGGTGTTTCACTTTGGGTTAATTCTGTTTGGGACTTTCTGGGTTTCTTGGACTTGGGTGGCTATTTCTTTCCTCATTTTAAGGAAGTTTTCAAATATTATCTCCTCAAGTATTTTCTCATGGCCTTTCTTTTTGTCTTCTTTTTCTGGGACTCTTATGATTAAAATATTGGGGCATTTGACATTGTCCCAGAGGTCTCTGAGGTGGTCCTCATTTCTTTTAATTCTTTTCTCCTCTCTGCTTAATTTATTTCCAGAATTCTATCTTCTGTCTCACTTATCCTATCTTCTGCCTCAGTTTTTCTACCTTTGGTTCCCTCCAGAGTGCTTTGATCTCAGTTGTTGCATTATTCATTATTGACTGACTCTCTTTTATTTCTTCAGGTCCTTGTTAAACATTTCTTGCATCTTTGCAATTCTTGTATCCAGACTATTTAACTGTAGCTCCATTTTATTTTCAAGATTTTGGATCATTTTTACTATCATTATTCTGAATTCTTTTTCAGGTAGACTCCCTATCTCCTCCACTTTTGTTTGGTTTGGTGGACATTTATCATGTTTCTTTACCTGCTGAATATTTCTCTGCCTTTTCATCTTGTTTAGATTGCTGTGTTTGGGGTGGCCTTTCTGTAGACTAAGTTTGTGGTTCCTTTTTATTGTAGAGGTTCCTCCCTGTAGGTGGGGTTGGACAAGTGGCTTTTCAAGGTTTCCTGGCTAGGGAAAATTTTGTCAGTGTTCTGGTGGGTGGAGCTGGATCTCCTCTCTCTGGAGTGCAATGAAGTGTCCAGTAGTGAGTTTTGAGGTGTCTATGGGTTTGGTTTGACTTTTTGCCATCTGTATTTTAGTGCTCAGGGTTGTGTTCCTGCATTGTTGGAGAATTAGCTTGGTATTTCTTACTCTCAGTCTTGTTGGCTCTTGGGTGGAACTTGGTTTCAGTGTAGGTTATGGAGGCTTTTGGATGAGTTCTTGTCAACTAATATTCACTGGAGTAAGGAATTCTCTGGTGTTCTCAAGTTTTGGATTTAAACCTCCTGCCTGTGGCTTTCAGTCTTATTCTTACAGTAGTCTCAATACTTCTCCATCCATACAACACCTGTGATAAAACATATTGGTTAATGGTTAAAAGATGCTCCACAGAGAGGTACACCCAAAGAGGTTCACAATGGAGAAGAGAAGAGGGAGGAGGGAGACAGACGTGACCAGGAGGAGAAGATGGGGAATCAAAAGTGAAGAGAGCATTCTAGCCAGTAATCAATTTTCTATGTGTTCTCCACAGTGTGGAACACTCAGAGACTTTCACAGAGTTCCATAGAGAAGAGAAGAGAGAAGAAGGAGATAGAGGTGACCAGGAATAGAAGAAGGGAAGTCCAAAGACAGTCTAGAGTCAAATTTAGCCAGTAATCAATTCCCTATTGTTCTCCGCAGCCCAAAACATCCAAAATGATTTACAGAGCTGGGTAGAGAAGAGAAGAGGGAGGGAGGAGATAGAGGTGCCCTGGGGGAGAAAAAGGAGAGTCAAAAGGGAGGGGGAGAGCAATTAAGCTAGTAATCACTCTCCTAAATAAAAATTGGTACTGAAGATTGGATTTAAAGGTACAAAATTGATAACAAAAAACAAAAAGCAAAGATTAAAAATCTAGGGTAGAGGTTAGACTCTCAAAAATACAATATTAAAATAAAAACTCACAAAAATAATAATAATATATATATATGAAATTTGCTTTAAAAATAAGGTCTTTTTTTGCAAGCAAATAGTAGGTTATAAGAGTGAAAATTAAAGGAGTAATAAATAACTGAAAAATTAAAAAAATAAAAATTGCAAAATGATAATAGTAAAATATATCTTGGAATTTCTCTGGAGCTGTTGAGTGAGTGCAGTGTGGGGTCAGTTCAGTTTTAGATAGTTCCTTGTTCCAGCTTATACTTCTTCTCAAGGTTTATAGTCCCTTCCAGTGTAGTCAGTGCTAACTACTGGATGTTAATCTTTTGCACTTACCACTTCCAGAGCAGTTCCCTCTTCTTTGTTCATTTTGGCTTCCTCTGTTTGCAAGTCTGTTCAGTGTCTAATTTCCGCCCTGAGACAAGGGTTGAAAGAGGTCACTTATGTAGGCTAACTTCTTCAGTTGTGCTGTGGGGAGGGAGGAGCACTGCAAACAAATATCACTGGTGTTTGTGGGGAGTGCTCGCAGTGTCTAGACCACACTGGGTTTGCCCCCACTCGTGGCATGTGTGCTTTCCTAGTCTACATTGCTCAGGCTCCGGGTTGCTCTGCAGGGGAGCAGTTTAAAGCGGGCCCTGGGTTTCACATACACTTCCCAGGTCTAAGCCACTCAGGTTCACATTCTGGAGTACTCCGCAAAGGCACAGACTCAGTTGGGCCTGCGTTTTGTGCCCTTCCCAGGTCCCAGCAGCTCAGGCGACCATGTGCTTGGTGAACACACTCTCTCAGCTGGGCAGTGCATCTTATCGCCTCCCCAGTCCCAGCCCCTTTGTTTCCTGGGTGTGCCACAAGAGTTCCGTCTCAGGTATGCAGTGTGTCTCCTCTGGGGAGCTGATCTCTGATTGTGACCCCCCTGGCAGATGTCAACTGTCCAGGATCCCAGGAAAACTTCGTTAGTAACTGGGAGCCTGACCACAGTTTGGTGGAGGATGCCATCTCTGGGACCAAGATTGCCCCTAGTCTTCCTGCTCTGGCTGTTGCTCGACTGCCTCTATGCCTCCAGCAGGGTGAGGGGCCAGTCTGCAACTAGCTAGCTCTCCTCTGGTATTCACTCAATCCTTTTTTCTGTGAGTGGGCCAGGCTATGCCTCACAGCTTTATGCAGGAAAGTTCTCTCTCTCTCTCTTTTTCTTTTTTCTCTCTGGATATCCCACAGTTTGGGTTGCTTTCTCATGTTAGCTCCTTCAGATTGTCCTCAGGGCATTCGTGCCCAGTCCCCACCCCATGCATGCAGCCCTCACCTCCCTGTTCAGCTCCCGGTTGCTTTTGGCAGACGTGAGGGTCTGGGCTACCTCTCCACTGGGAGTCATGGCTAGGCGCGTAATCTGTAGTGTTTTTTTTTTTTTAATCTTTCTTCCTTCAGGTTATGTTGCCCTCCAAGATTCCAAACTCCCCACAGACCCACCGGTGAGAGAATTTCCTGGTGTTTGGAAACTTCTCCTCCTTCATGACTTCCTCCCCAGGATGGGTCTCCATCCCTAACTCTTTTGTCTCTCTTTTCATCTTTTATATTTTTCCCTACCTCCTTTCAAAGAGAATGGGCTGCCTTTCTGGTTGCCTGGTGTCCTCTGCGGCGTTCAGAAGTTGTTTTGTGGAATTTGCTCAGCATTCAAATGATCTTTCAATGAATTCGTGGGGGAGAAAATGGTCTCTCTGTCTTATTCCTCCACCATCTTAAGACTGCCCATCTATGTTTGTCTAAGAGATAAATTCATATTTTAAACTGCAATCATTGTGTATATGTGTCTACCCAAATTTTCCCAAGCAATAACATATGTACTCATTATGTTCTGTATATACTGCTAAACATTTGGCCCTGAATTATTTACTAAGATAGATATTTACACTCACTTGCCATATTTCATATTATCCTTCTGAATAGTTTGTCTTCTTGGTGGAATACTCTTTCCAAATTGTTAGAATACTCTTTCCAAATATGCTTTCAAAGAGAATACTAATGTAAACATTCCTAGGCTGTGGATTTCTGAAACCATATTTTATTTCTCTGTTAACATTTAAATAATGATATACTTGGATGTAAAGTCCTAAAGTTAAAGTTTCTTTCCATCAGAACTCTTTTGTGTTCTTGTATCATTGTTTCTATCAAGAACAATAAGAACCTTAGTATGTGATCTCCTCTTTCTATGCAAATGCTCCCCACATTTCCCTTTGATGTTCTTAAATTTCACTAATAAATTATTCCTGCAGATTTTTTTTATAACTATTATGTTTGGTCTCTATAAGTCTGTTAAGCTAATGACTTTATATCTACCTATAACTTGGGGAAATTCTCAGGCATGATTTTTTTCTTTGTTTTTATTTTTCCCTATGAAATTGGCTTTATTGTATAGTATTTGTCTTTTTTTTTAATTATTATTATTATATGTTTTTAAGAACTTCTTTGTTCCATTTATTTATCCTCTTCTAAGTTTAATATGCATATGTTGATACTTGTACTCTTATTCTTTTATTCCATATACCCTACATTTTCTTTTATATACATTTTTACTTTCCTGTTTCCTGGGAGAGTTCTTAAACCTGATTTTTTAGTTCACTAATTCCTTTTTTGAGGATATCTTTGGTCAGACAGCCAATGTATTCAATGTTGTTTTTTAATTTATTTCTACTTCATTTCCTATAACCTCCTTTATATTTCTGAGTATTTGTACTATATTTATGAACTATTTTTAAAATGATCTATTATCCATAAGCTTACTCTGGAATAGTTTGTTTAGTTTCTTTCATTTATTTGGTTATCTTTTGGTTTCTCAGATATCTTATTATTTTTCTTGTTAGCTCATATATTCTTGCACATAGACACTGCATTGCCTGCTGATATGTATCTCAGAGATGAAGGAAATCCTTGACCCTGAATTTGACCATTTTTTTGAAATGCACTCCATATATTTTCTTCAGGAATATTGTCCCTCAGGAAGCAGTACCATGCCTTGACATCAACCACTGCTTTTTCTAAGGGCTATTTTCTTTGTTTGTTGCCATCTAACTTAAAGCTCAGTGAAGAGAGTGCTCAGAGGCCTAGTTGACCTGAAATTAGTAGTAGTCACCCTCATTCCAGCTGGGATTGAGCATTGCCCTGATAATATGCAGCCACTTTTGGTTGCTGCTGAGATGACACTGCTGTTTTTCTCCCTCATGTTGGTGACAAGAAAGGAAATGATCCACCCAGGTAAATGTAAAAAAGAAAAAGGGTAAAAATGATGCTTTAGACTAAATGTTTTGGGAGAATTGTCCATCCAAATTCATATGTTAAATTTTAATACCCAACATAATGGTATTAGGAGGTAAGTCCTGTGGGACATGATTAGGTCATGAGGACTGAGTCTTCATGAATGACACTAGTGCTTCTAATGGGATTTGTGTTCTTATAGAAGAGACTCTAAGGAGCTCACTCACCCTTCTGCCCAGTGAGGACACAGTGAGAAGATGACCACCTATTAACCAGGAAGTGGGGTCTCAAAATAGGAGAAGGCAATGGCACCCCACTCCAGTACTCTTGCCTGGAAAATCCCATGGATGGAGGAGCCTCTTAGGCTGCAGTCCATGGGGTTGCCGAGGGTTGGACACGACTGAGCGACTTCACTTTCACTTTTCACTTTCATTCATTGGAGAAGGAAATGGCAAACCACTCCAGTGTTCTTGCCTGGAGAATCCCAGGGACGGAGGAGCCTGATGAGCTGCCATCTATGGGGTCACACAGAGTCGGACACGACTGAAGTGACTTAGCAACAGCAGCAGGGGTCTCAAACTAAATCTGTCATCACCTTGATCTTAGGCTTCCCAAGTTCCAGAACTATAAAAAATTAATTTCTGTTGTTTTTAAGCCACCCAGGGTATAGCATTCTCTTATAGCAGCCTGAATGGAAAAAAAAAAAAAAAGAATGTCAGTCACTCAGTTATATTGAACTCTTTGTGACACCATGGAGGAGCCTGCTAGGCTCCTCTGTTCATGGAATTCTCCTGGCAAGGATACTGAAGTGGGTTGCCACTCCCTTCTCCAGAGGATCTTCCTGACCCAGGGATCAAACCCAAGTCTCCTGCATTGCAGGTAGATTCTTTAGTATCTGAGTCACCAGGGAAGCTCTGAATGGACTGAGACAAACAAGAAGCTTTTTCTGACTTATCCCCTGACCATAGTAGATAAGTGGTCTTCTTCTTTGGAAACAGTTTCTTTCTCCTCTCACATCGGGTCCCAACCAGATTTTGAATCTCCGGGTGTTTCTCATTTTTATATATAGATCCTGGGATCCATCAAATTCTCTCTCATTTTTGTCACCTCAACATGAATTTGGGTTCAATGCAGTGAGTTATTAGCTTCTGTTAATTCATTCTCTCATCAGAAACAAGGCAGTTGCAATATTTTTTTTTCATTTATTTGTTGAAAAGATATAATTCTTTCAAGGTTTTTTGAATTAAGTTACAGAGAAATGTCCTACAATCCATTTTTTTAAAGTATGCTGCTGCTGCTAAGTTGCTTCAGTTGTGCCCGACTCTGTGTGACCCCATAGATGGCAGCCCACCAGGCTTCCCCTTCCCTGGGACTCTCTAGGCAAGAATAGATCAATGGAAAAATAAATCATGCAGCAACATATCTGCTTTAAGTTATAAAAAAATAGAATATGTTAATCATCATATCAATTACACAAAGGCTATGAAAATGGATACTTATAAATTGGAATAAGTAAAGTGTTCACTTTATTCCATTTCCTTCCCTCATGGCTCAGTTAGTAAAGAATCTACCTGCAATGCAGGAGACCCAGGGTCGATTCCTGGGTTGGGAAGATTACTCTGGAGAAGGAAATGGAAACGAACTCCAGTATTCTTGCCTGAAGAATCACATGCACAGAGGAGCCTGGCAGGCTACAGTCCATGGGGTCACAAGAGTCAGACATGACTTAGTGACTAAATGATCACCACCACTTTAAAGAACAGTGTACAAATAGACTAAATAGCTTAGTTCAAATTTTAGACTCATCATACTCATGGAAAAAGACAAGGATATCTCATCTTACTTTCTTCTTTATTTATCCATTTCAGAGCCTAACTTTATTATTACTTTGAAAGTGTATGTGTATGCATTTTGGCTTTTTCCTCAACAGAAAATTATAGTGACATTCCATAGTTTGCATGTCTGAAGTTCTTTGCTTGTATTACTTTTCACTGTCAGTGAAAAGCATGATAAGAAATATCATAAATAAATAGGTGATATATGTATATATTACCATTTAGCTTTGTTTTACAAATTAAAAATAAAATATTTAAAGGGGTTATTTAAAGCTGAGTATCATTAGATACAGTGAACACACCAAAAGTCAGTTTTTATATGTTTTAAATGTATATGGAATCCATACTCCTTTTCTGTTCCTATTTTATTGAGCCACTGAAGGTTTTATGGTAAGAAAAATTCATGGTTTGGGGGAATATAAGCATAATCATGCCTATTTAATTCCACATAGCTTGGAAACTCTTTGTAATAATAAAAATGCCTCCCTGGGACCTACACTATTGATTTAAATCAATCACACTATATTATACTTCAGTGGTTGCAACACTTGGAAGTCTGGATCTAGTAGTAATATAAATCTCTTTTTTCCAGATATTTGTGATAATTTTATGAAAATTGTGCACTGAAGGCTACAATACAAAAAATACAATTTTATCATAGACATCCTTCAACAGAATTTTCAAAATTCAAGTTTTTAGAGCAAGAAAATTATTATCTTAAAGTGAGTTAATAATGATATTTTAACTGATTTATCTATGAAGGGGAATTATTAGTAATTGTATAGATTAGAATTTGCATTATTACTTTACTTTATTGACTTCTTTCTGATTTCAGTGTAACCAGGTTGAAGATTTATTAATGAAATAGAGCCTATTTCATGTGGATGTTTTATGACTAGAAAATACGAAGTGTTTCAGGATGAATGTCCATTGTAAATATTACTTTAACAACTGCTGTCTTTTAAAATTATACATCCCCAGCTTCTAGTTCAAGATGGTGAAGTAGAAGGATGTGTTCTCATCTCCTCCTGCAAGAGCACCAAAATTGCAACTAGCTGTTGAACAACAATCAACAGGAGGACACTGCAATCCACCAAAAAAAGACACTCCATATCCAAAGACAAAGAAGAAGCTGCAGCAAGATGATAAGAAGGACACAATCACGAAAAAATCAAATTCCATACCCACTGGGTGGATGACCCACAAACTGGAGAATAATAATACCAAAAACGTTCTCTCACTGTTATGAAGGTTCTGAACCCCACGTCAGGGTTCCCAGCCTGGGGATCCAACAAAGGAACTGGGACTCCCCAGGGAATCTTGCATTGAAGGCCAACAGGATTTGATTACAAAACTTCCACAGGGCTGGGAGAAACAGAGACTCCAGTCTTGGAGGGCACAAACAAACTATTGGGTACACCAAGACCCATAGAAGACTGAGTCAAAACTACCTGCTAGTGTTGGAGAGCCTCCTGTGGAGGCGTGGGTTAGCAGGGGCTTACCGAGGGATGTGGGCACTGGCAGCAGCATTTTGGGAATGTCCCCTTTGGTATAAATCTTCTTGGAGCTGGCTGTTAATCCAACTATAGAGGCTATAGACCCAAGTGCTGGGTCACCTGATGACAAAAACCTATCAGGGAGGATTCACAACCCCACCCATCAGCAAATAATCAGAGAAAAGCTTTACTGAGCAAGGCCCTGCCAACCAGAGCAAGACCCAGGTTTTCCCACTGCCAGTCCTTCCCATCAGGAAGCTTGCACAAGCCTCTTAGCCTCCTCCATCAGAGGACAGACAGAAGAAGCAAGAACCACAGTCCCATGGCAGCTAGAACAAAAACCACATTACAGAAAGTTAATCAGGATGAAAAAGCAGAAAGTTATGTTGCAGATGAAGGGACAAGATAAAGCCCCAGAAAAACAACTAAATTAAGTGGAGATAGGCCACCTTCCAGAAAAAAGAACTTTGAATAATAATAGTGAAGATGATCCCGGATCTTGGGAAAACAATGGAGAAGATGCAAGAAATGTTTCCCAAACACCTAGCAGAACTAAAGAACAAACAAACAGAGATAATACATTAGAAGTAATCAATAGCAGAATAACTGAGGCAGAGGAATGGATAAATGACCTGGAGGACACAATTATGGAAATCACTGCCACAGAACAGAATATAGGGAAAAAAAAAAAAACAAGGAAAAGAAATGAAGACAGCCTAAGATACCTCTGGGACAATATTAAATGCATTAACATTTGCATTATAGGGGTCCCAGAAGGAGAAGAGAGAGAGAAAGGACATGAGAAAATATTTGAAAAGATAATAGCTGAAAACTTCCATATCATGGGAAAGTAAATAGTCAACCAAGTACAGGAAGCACAAAGAGTACCAGGAAGGATAAACCCAAGGAGCAACACATGGTAATCAAACTGACAAAAATTAAAGACAGAGATAAATTATTAAAAGCAACAAGGGAAAAACGACAAATAACATACAAGGGAACTCTCCAGGCTGTCAGCTGATTTCTCAACAGAAACTGTACAAGTCAGAAGGGAATGGTATGACTTATTTAAAGTGATGAAAGGGAAGAACTTACAACTAAGAGTACTCAACCCAGCAAGGCTCTCCTTCAGATGTGATGGAGAAATCTAAAGCTTTATAGACAAGCAAAAGTTAAGAGAATTTAGCACCACCAAATCATCTTTACAAGAAATGCTAAAGGAACTTTTCTAGGCAGGAAACATAAGAGAAGAAAAAGACTTACAGAAAATAAATCCCAAGCAATGAAGAAAACAGCAATAGGATCATACATATTGATAATTAGCTTAAATGTAAGTGGATTAAATACACCAACCAAAAGACAGACTGGATGGGTAGATGAAAAGATGTGCATGAATGCACTTCCACTTACCACATCACTCTGCTCGACCTCCCCCAAAATATACGTATTTATTTTATATTATGAGGTTAATCATGGTCGAATTATGGCTTGCAATTGTAATTATCTTTTTGTGTGGCTATTGATTGTCAAAACGGATAAACATCTTTTATTATTGTGATTGGTAGTAGTGATTTAGTCGCTAAGTTGTGTCTGATTCTTGTGACCCCATGGACTGTAGCCTGCCAGGCTCCTCTGTCCATGGGATTCTTCAGGCATGAATACTGGAATTGGTTGCCATTTACCTCTCCAAAGGATCTTCCAGGATCTTCCAGGAATTGAACTCTGGTCTCCAAAGAATTGCAGGCAGATTCTTTACCATCTGAGCTATGAGGGAAACTATTGTGATTATGTAACTATTATTCACTTAATATTTTGTATCATGATTGGTCAACAAAAAAAATGATAGAATTCTATAACACCAAAACTACCATTGAATAGAAAAACCTGTAATCACTTTTCAAAATCCAGATGCATATCAGAATTATATTGAATTTTCTCTGAAAAATACAAATGCCTAGGTATTGCTTTTTTTCCTCCAGAGCTCCAGATATGTTTCTAATGAGCAGTCATATTTACAAACAACTGGACTATATGATGATCTTTTCCTTTTATCTAGTTTTTTTTTTTTTCTTCACTTTTTTAACTTCATATTCAGTGCTTCCATTTCATTCAGATTATGTGTTCCAATTTCTGCATCTCTTCCTTATCTTTTTTGATGTTCTTTCTCAAGCTTTTATCAAATGTAGTAGAAAAGCTTTAGTGTATATATATTAGAAAACTTATGAATTTTTGCCTTAATAAAAAAAATGTATGGCATTTTGATTCCACTAGTTTGACTTAGTATGATTAAAAATGATTGATTCTTAATTTAAAAAATAAATATGAAACAAGCAATAAAGTTTTCCTGTATAGAGCAGGGAACAATAGCCAACATTTTGTAATAACATAAAATGGCAACAAAATTTCCAAAATAATGTATGTGTATGTGTATAACTAAATCACCTTGCTGTGCACCTGAAACATTCTAAGTCAACTATACTTCAATAAAATATAAATATTAAGAACAAAATATGCATTCTCAAATCTTGTCATGAAGCAACAAAAATACACAGACCATTCTAAATTGAGAAACATCCTGTAAAGTAATTGGCTTAGAATCTTCAAAAATATTATCACGAAAGACTTAAAAATAGAGGCAGAATAACTAGCTATATAGATGGGGAAACAGTGGAAACAGTGTCAGACTTTATTTTTGGGGGCTCCAAAATCACTGCAGATGGTGACTGCAGCCATGAAATTAAAAGACTCTTACTCCTTGGAAGGAAAGTTATGAGCAACCTACATAGCATATTGAAAAGCAGAGACATTACTTTGCCAACAAAGGTCCGTCTAGTCAAGGCTATGGTTTTTCCAGTGGTCATGTATGGATGTGAGAGTTGGACTGTGAAGAAAGCTGAGCACTGAAGAATTGATGCCTTTTTTTTTTTTTAATTTTACATAATTGTATTAGTTTTGCCAAATATCAAAATGAATCCGCCACAGGTATGAACTGTGGTGTTGGAAAAGACTCTTGAGAGTCCCTTGGACTGCAAGGAGATCCAACCAATCCATTCTGACGGAGATCAGCCCTGGGATTTCTTTGGAAGGAGTGATGCTAAAGCGAAAACTCCAGTATTTTGGCTACCTCATGCAAATAGTTGACTCATTGGAAAAGACTCTGATGCTGGGAGGGATTGGGGGCAGGAGGAGCAGGGGACAACAGAGGATGAGATGTCTGGATGGCATCACTGACTCGATGGACGTGTAAGTGAACTCCAGGAGTTGGTGATGGACAGGGAGGCCTGGCGTGCTGCGATTCATGGGGTCGCAAAGAGTTGGACACGACTGAACGACTGAACTGAAGTGAACTGAACTAGCAGTATTGGTTATAAATAGACATAATTAAGTGTATTGTCAAATTATTTTTGATTCCTAAATTAAAAATAAAATAAAAAGGGAAACCTTGTACACTTTTGTTGGGAATGTAAATCAGTGGAGCCACTGTGCAAATAAGTATGGAGGTTTCTCAAAAAACTAAAAATAAAACTACCATATGACCCAGCTACTCCAATATCAAATATATATATATAGATAAATAGATAGATATTAATTTGAAAAGATACATGCACCCCCATGTTCATAGCAGCATTATTTACAATTGCCAAGAAATGGAAGCAATATTAAGTATCCATCAACACATGAATGGATAAAGATGTGGTGTGTACATACACACATACACACACAAATTGGACTATTACTCAGCTCTAAAAATAAAAGAAATTTTGGCATTTGAAACTACATGTATGGGTTTTAAAAATATTTTCAACACTTTAATTATAATAAAATGTACAAATATAGTTATATATATTTAAAGTATACAGCACAATAAGTTAATATACATATGCATTGTGGAATCGTTCCCATGATCAAGATAAATAAGACATCCATCACCTCATGTAGTTCAATTTTTAAGGAAATAAGGATACTTAAGAGGAACTGTCAAAAAATTTCAGGTATACAATATTATATTATTTAACTACATTTATCATGTTTTCCGGGCTTCCCTGGTGGCACAGAGGGGAGAGAAATCACCTGCAATGTGGGAGACCTGGGTTCAATCCCTGAGTTGGCAAGATCCACCTGGAGGAGGGAATGGTGACCCACTCCAGTATTCTGGAGATTCTGGATTCTCTGGAGATTCTGGAGATTCTGGAGAATCCCCATGGACAGAGGAGCCTGGTGGGCTACAGTCCATGGGGTTACAGAGAGTTAGACACGACTGAGTGACTAAGCACAGCGCCATGTTGGACATTAGATCTTCAGAACTTATTTAAATGTAACTGTACCCTTAGACATATATAGAGCCATTCCCCCCTCTCTCCAGTCCCAAGCAACAACCATTCTATTTTTTTTTTTCAGTCTTCATTCTTAAAAAATTCTTTTTAAAGAATTTATTTATTTTCAATTGAAGGAAAATAGCAAGAAGAGATAAGAAAGCCTTGCTCAGCAATCAATGCAAAGAAATAGAGGAAAACAACACAATGGGAAAGACTAGAGATCTCTTCAAGATAATTAGAGATACCAAGGGAACATTTCATGCAAACATGGGCTCGATAAAGGACAGAAATGGTATGGACCTGACAGAAGAAGAGGATATTAAGAAGAGGTGGCAAGAATACACAGAATTGTAAAAAAAAGATCTTCCTGACCCAGATAATCACGATGGTGTGATCACTCACCTAGAGCCAGATGTCCTGGAATGTGAAGTCACATTGGCCTTAGAAAGCATTTCTACAAACAAGCTAGTGGAGGTGATGGAATTCCAGTTGACCTATTTCAAATCCTGAAAGATGATGCTGTGAAAGTGCTGCACTCAATATGCCAGCAAATTTGGAAAACTCAGCAGTGGCCACAGGACTGGAAAAGGTCAGTTTTCATTCCAATCCCAAATAAAGGCAATGCCAAAGAATGCTCAAACTACCATACAACTGCACTCATCTAACACGCTAGTAAAGTAATGCTCAAAATTCTCCAAGCCAGGATTCAGCAATACATGAACCGTGAATTTCCAGATGTTCAAGCTGGTTTTAGAAAAGGCAGAGGAACCAGAGATCAAATTGCCAACATCCAGTGGATCATCCAAAAAGCAAGAGAGTTCCGGAAATACATCTATTTCTGCTTTACTGACTATGCCAAAGCCTTTGACTGTGTGGATCACAAAAAACTGTGGAAAATTCTGAAAAAGATGGGAATACCAGACCACCTGACCTGCCTCTTGAGAAATTTGTATGCAGGTCAGGAAGCAACAGTTAGAACTGGACATGGAACAACAGACTGGTTCCAAATAGGACAAGGAGTATGTCAAGGCTGTATATTGTCACCCTACTTATTTACCTTATATGCAGAGTACATCATGAGACATGCTGGGCTGGAAGAAGCACAAGCTGGAATCAAGATTGCTGGGAGAAATATCAATAACCTCAGATATGCAGATGAAACCACCCTTATGGCAGAAAGTGAAGAGGAACTAAAAAGCCTCTTGAAGAAGGTGAAAGAGGAGAGTGAAAAAAATTGGCTTAAAACTCAACATTCAGAAAACGAAGATCATGGCATCTGGTCCCATCACTTCATGGGAAATAGATGGGGGAACAGTGGAAACAGTGTCAGACTTTATTTTGGGGGGCTCCAAAATCACTGCAGATGGTGACTGCAGCCATGAAATTAAAAGACTCTTGCTCCTTGGAAGGAAAGTTATGACCAATCTAGATAGCATATTGAAAAACAGAGACATTACTTTGCCAACAAAGGTCCATCTAGTCAAGGCTATGGTTTTTCCAGTGGTCATGTATGGATGTGAGAGTTGGACTGTGAAGAAAGCTGAGCACTGAAGAATTGATGCTTTTGAACTGTGGTGTTGGAGAAGACTCTTGAGAGTCCCTTGGACTGCATGGAGATCCAACCAGTCCATTCTGAAGGAGATCAGCCCTGGGATTTCTTTGGAAGGAATGATGCTGAAGCTTAAACTCCAGTACTTTGGCCACCTCATGCAAAGAGTTGACTCATTGGAAAAGACTCTGATGCTGAGATGGATTGGGGCAGCAGGAGAAGGGATGACAGACGATGAGATGGCTGGATGTCATCATTAACTCAATGGATGTGAGTCTGAGTGATCTCTGGGAGTTGGTGATGGACAGGGAGGCCTGGTGTGCTGCTATTCATGGGGTCGCAAAGAGTCGGACAGGACTGAGCGACTGAACTGAACTGAACTACTTTACAGAATTTTGTTGTTTTCTGTCAAACCTCAACATAAATCAGACATAGGTACATATATCGCTTCCCTTTTGAACCTCCCTCACATCTCCCTCCTCATTCCACTCCTCTAGGCTGATACACAACCCCTGTTTGAGTTTCCTGAGCCATGCATCTAATTCCTGTTGACTATTTTACATACGGTAATGTAAGTTTGCATGTTACCCTTTCCGTACATGTCACCCTCTCATCTCCCTCCCTATGTCCTTAAGTCTATTTTCTATGTCTGTTTCTCCATTGCTGCCCTGTAAATAAATTCTTCAATATCATTTTTCTAGACTTCGTATATGTGTTAGAATACAATATTTATCTTTCTCTTTCTGACTTGCTTCACTCTGTAAAGCCTCTGCCTGCAATACAGGAGACCTGGGTTCAATCCCTGGGTTGGGAATATCCCCTGGAGAAGGAAATGGCAATCCACTATAGTACTTTTGCCTGGAAAATCCCATGGGTGGAGGAGCCTGGTAGGCTACAGTCCATGGGGTTGCAAGGAGTCAGAAATTACAAAGAGAGTTCACTTCCACTTTCACTGTGTATAATAGGCTCTAGGTTCATCCATCTCATTAGAACTGATTTAAATGTGTTCCTTTTTATGGCTTGGTACTATTGCATTGTGTATATGTACCACAAATTCTTTATCCATTCATCTGTCGATGGACATCTAAGTTGCTTTCATGTTCCAGCTATTGTAAATAGTGCTGCAATAAACAATGGGATACATGTGTCTTTTTCAATTTTGGTTTCCTCAGGGTATATGCCTAGGGTGGATTATAAGAGACTATTATGAACAACTATATGGCAACAAAATGGAAAACCAGGAAGAAATGGACAGATTCTTAGAAAAGTTCAATCTTTCAAGAATGAACCAGGAATAAATAGAAATTATGAACAACCCAACTGCAAGCACTGAAATTGAAACTGTGATAAAAAATCTCCCAAAAAACAAAAGCCCAGGACCATATGGCTTCACAGGAGAATTCAATGAAATATTTGTATCACACGGTGGCTCAGATGGTAAAGCATTTGCCTGCAATGCGGGAGACCAGGGTTTAATCCCTGGATTGGGAAGATCCCCTGGAGAAGGAAATGGCAATCCATTCCAGTACTTTTGCCTGGAAAATCGCATGGATGGAGGAGCCCGGTAGGCTACAGTCCATGGGGTCGTAAAGAGTGAGACACGACTAAGCAAGTTCACTTTAATGTCTGTCCTTCTAAAACTCTTTCAAAACAATTGCAGAGTAAGGGACACTTCCAAACTCATTCTATGAGTCTACCATCACCCTGATACTAAAACCAGACAAAGACAACATACAAAAAAGAAAACTACAGGTCAGTATCACTGATGAACATAGATGCAAAAATCCTCAACAAATTTTTACCAAACAGAATTCAGCAACACATCAAAAAGCTCATACACCATGATCAAGTTGGGTTTATTCCAGGGACGCAAGCATTCTTCAATATATGCAAATCAATAATTGTGATACACCATATTAAAAAATTTAAATATAAAAGCCATATGATCATCTCAATAGATACAGAAAAGGCCTTTGATAAAATTCAGCACCCATTTATGATTAAAACTCTTCAAAAAATGGGCATAGAAGGAATCTACCTTGACATAGTAAAGACCATATATGATAAGCCTACAAAAACATTATTCTCAATGGTGAAAAACTGAAAGCATTCTCCCTAAGATCAGTAACAAGACAAGGGTGTCCACTTTCATCATTAGTATTCAACATAGTTTTGGAAGTTCTAGCTACAGCAATCAAAGAAGAAAAAGAAATAAAAGGAATCCAGATTGTAAAAGAAGAAATAAAGCTCTCACTGCAGATGACATGATACTGTACATAGAAAACCCTAAAGATAGTACCAGAAAATTACTAGAGCTAATCAGTGAATTTAGCAAAGTTGCAGGATACAAAATCAATACACAGACATCACTTGAATTTCTATATACTAGCAATGAAAAATCAGAAAGATAAATTAAGCAATCAATCCCTTTCACCATTGAAACAAAAAGAATAAAATATCTAGGAATATTCTATTACTATGAATTGGTCCCTTTAAAAAAAATTCAGATTTAAGTGATACTATATTGTACTTATATATGTCTGTACTTATATATGCCAAGTAAATATATATTTACTTGGCATAATGCCTTCCAGATTCATTCATGATTTTTCAAATGGCAGAATTTTTAGGCTAAATAACATTTCACTGTGTGTGTGTGTATATATATATACACACACACAATGAAATATTATTTATCAAAATAATGTATATATTTTACTTATCCATTCTTATATTGAAGGATTTCTAGGTTGTTTTCAAGTTTTTGTAATTTTAAATATTGCTACAATGAATGTGAGACTCCAGATACATCTTGGAGTTACTGTACCTGGATGGACTTGGAGAATATTTAGTAAGTGAAATATGTCAGACAGAGAAAGACATACTATATTTTATCACTTATATGTGGAATCTAAAATTATAACAAACTAGTGAATATATTAAAAAGGAAACATACTCATAGAGAACAAACTAGCGCTTACTAGTGGAGACAGGGAAGGCGGAGGGGCATAAGTAGGGAATTAAGAGGTATAAACTATTATGTCTATAAGCTTCATACATATATTGTACAACACAGAATATAGCCAATATTTTATAATAGCCAGTGGTATAGTATAACCTTTAAAAATTATGAATTACTGTGTTGTATAGTTGTAGGATATAATATAGTAAATTCCCTATATAAAAACCTACAATTTGCATATTTTCAAGGATACAGCCACCAGCCTCAGGCGTGAGTGAAATTGAAGCTTGCCCTCCATCTCCTATTGCTGAAAATCCTTCAGCTCTACTATCTCCCACCTCCTCTCCCTCCTCCAGTCAATAACTATTCTTGCTTATTCACTCAATGCCAACCTCTATATGCCAGCTATTGTACTGTAATACTGTACTTTTCAAGGTACTGTACTATAAGATTAAAAATGTTTTAATTTTTTGTGTTTGTTTTTTAAATATTATTTGTGTGAAAAGTATTATAAACCTATTGCAAGACAGTATTATATAGCTGACTGTGTTAGTTGGGTAGCTAGGCTACCATTGTTGAACTTATGAACAAACTGGTCTTATGAACGTGCTCACAGAATGGAACTTGTTCATATGTAGGATATTTTATTGTATGTCAACTATATCTAAATTTTTAAAGGGCTGTATATCTGTCAAATCCACGTTACCTGGCCTCCAAACCATCAAAGTTATGAGTGAAGAGGGAGTCCTTGAACTCTCTTTGCTCCTGGTAACTTTGATCCCTCCCTCAACTCCATCATGAAGAGGCACTAGCTCTAGGAGGTCTTAACAAGATTTCTCTTAAATCCTTCCACATTCACACTATCATTGAAAGACAGGCCTATCCCTATGTTCTGGAGGATCCAACAGAAGTATGTGTGTCATATTTATACACAAAGAAAATTTGCAGATGAGCTAACAAAAGGTTAAAAAATATTATTTTCTCTCCTACCTTGAAGACTATACCTTTATATTGATAAAATCAAAACATTTTAACTATGGTTTTCATATGCTGAAAACTGCTAAACAGGCAAAAAGTACCAAATTATTATTTTACATATATGATTTTCTGTTTAGTTTGGTGATATTTGTAGGAGTAATAAAATAAATACATAATTCATAAGTTTTCTAGGCAGTGTACTGGAGTGGGTTGCCATTTCCTTCCCCAGGGAATCTTCCTGACCCAGGTATCGAACCCAGGTCTCCAGCATTGTAGACAGATGCTTTATCATCTGACCCACCAGGGATTATGTAACAAAATAAATACATAATTCATAAATTAGTATGTATTTGTTTCTTTAACTTTATTTTTCTTGCTTTCATTGCAAAAATGTTGACTATTAGATTATTAGAATCAAGATTTTCATATAATGTCTGTTCTATTGTTATTTGCAGTTCTGACTTGAAGGATTAAAATTAAAATGTATTCAAATTTTTTAAAATTTGTTTCTTTTATATAAAATATTTTGTTTTTCATTTGCTCAGTCATGTCCAACTCTTTGTGACTCCATGGACTGCAGCAAGCCAGGCTCCCCTATCCTTCACCATCCCCTGGAGTTTGCTCAAATTCATGTCCACAGTGTCGGTGATGCCATCCAACCATCTCATCCTCTGTTGTCCCCTTCTCCTCCTGCTTTCAATCTTTCCTAGCATCAGGGTATTTTCTATAATGAGTTGGCTCTTCACATCAGGTGGCCAAGGTATTGGGAGCTTCAACTTCAGCATCAGTCCTTCTAATGAATGTTCAGGGTTCCTTTCATTTAGGATTGACTCATTTGATCTCCTTGCAATGCAAGAGACTCTCAAGAATCTTCTCCAACACGACAGTTTGAAAGCATCAATTCTTCCATGCTCACCCTTCTTTATGGTCCAACTTTCATATCCATACATGACTACTGGATGATCATTATTGACTGTCTGGTGATAACCATATGTACAAATTTAAGTAAATTAAAACTAAAATTATTTTTCATGTTAAAAAATAAAGATAGTTAAATAATACAGAGGAGCCTAGTGTACTACAGTCTTAGGGAGTAGCAAAGAGTTGAACACAACTTTAGCAACTGAACAATAACATAAAATATTATTGGGACCTTTGAATATGTTCTATATATTAGATAATAGTATAGATTGTAGCAATGTTAAATTTCTTGAGTATAATCATTTTAGTATGGTTATGTAGAAAATATCGTTGTTTTTAAAGGACACATGCTGACATTTCTAGGAACAAGCTGTCAATTTCTACCCACTTGCTTTCATATGATTGAGCAAAAATATACATAATTCAAAGAGAAGGAGAGAAATAATTTAAGTATCTGTGGCAGCATATAACAGTGTATTTACATAAAGTGTGTATGGATATTAATCATATTATTCTTTCAAATTTTGTGTATGTTTGGAAATTCTTAAAAACGAAAGTTTGTAAAAAAAAGTTAAAAAGCCATGAAATAGTAATATTATATATGCAGTTTTGTGGAAGCCTTGAAAATATGACAATTGAAACCTGTGTGCCATATATTGGCTAAACTTTGGAGAACAGAAATAAAGAAAAATCTTACCTACAGTAAAGAATGTGCCAACCAGTGCAGAACACTTGGGTTCAACCCCTGGGTCTGGAAGGTTCCCAGGAGAAGAAATTGCAACCCAGTCCAGTATTCTTGCCTGGGGAAATCCCATGGACAGAGGAGTCTGGCAGGCTACAGTCCATGGGGTGGCAAAGAATCAGACATGACTGAGAAACTAAAAAGCAATAACATAGAACATATATGTTATTAGCGTCAAACACATACATAGATGAATGAGTATGGAAGAGCAAAACTGGACTGCAATTATATATGTAATGCAAAGTTTTAATAATGTACTATTAGTAGTAAAGATTTATTCAAAACAAGAATATAAATTTAATTTTAAATAATTTATACGTCAACAAAATTCAAACAAAATTGAAATAGCTTTAAATGTTACTACAAAGTAGAAGCCTTTGCCAGAATAAAATAATAATAAAGGGGATAAGACTACATTTTTCTGTTTATATCATTTAAATGCTCTCTAATGTGAGTAACAACTAAACCCATTGAATTATAACCCCATTTTCTTAATGAGAATTGTATATTATCTTGCCATCTCCTGTTATATTCAATAAATTGATGAACAAAAACATCAAAATAAGACAGAACCAATCACACCTTCTTTGAAATATTAACTAGAGAAAAATAGGTTAGTAAAGGTGATTTAAGCAGTATTAAACAGTGACCTTGGACACTAGATTATTCAAACCAATTGACGATAGCTTTCTGAGAGATGTTGGAACCTTCTATACCAAACCAAAGGAAATAATACACATTTTTGAGAAATTTGCTTCATCATTTCTAATTTAAAAATAACCAACATCAGTGTCTGTGATGTTAATAAGTTTTTAAAATAATGTAATGTGTGCTTTAATGGAAACTTTTGCCATATCTGGTCAAAAAATCTTAAATAAAAATGACCAAATGAACAAGATAAAGTGAAGTTAATCATGTGAAAATACTGGAAAATTTCATACTGACATATATCAAAAAATGATGTCATTAGTAAAAAATATAGTTATGGAATACAAACAACAGAGATTTGGCATGTATGTCAGAAGACCAAAATAAATAAAATAGAAAGATTGTCAAGTATATAATTGAGGAAAAATATCCTAAAATGAAAGAATTGATTGTCAGTTCATATGGGCTTTCCATGTACAAGGAACAGGGGGAAAAAAAAAAAAAAAAAACTGAAGCACACCAATACTGAAATTTACTAAACATTATTAAATTGTAAGAATATCAAATGCCTCCATATGTACACTGAAACCAAGCACCATTCAAAGGCCAACAAGTTCCAGAGCAAGACATACCATGCAAATTCTCCAGCAACACAGGAACATAGCCCTGAGCTTCAATATACAGGCTGCCCAAAGTCACACCAAACCCATTGACCAAACCCATCTGAAAACTCATTACTGGACGTTTCATTGCACTCCAGAGAGAAGAAATCAAGCTCTACCCACCAGAGCACCGACACAAGCTTCCCTAACCAGGAAACCTTGACAAGCCACCTGTCCAAGCCCACCCACAGTGAGGAAACTCCACAATAAAGAGGAACCACAAACTGCCAGAATATGAAAAGGCCACCCCAAACACAACAATATAAACAAGATGAAAAGGCAGAGAAATAGTAAGCAGGTAAAGGGACAGGATAAATGCTCACCAAACCAAAAAAAGAGAGAGAGAGAGAGAGAGAGAGAGAGAGAGAAAGAGATAGGGAATCTACCTGATAAAGAATTCCAAATAATGATATTGAAAATGTTCCAAAATCTTGAAAACAAAATGGAGTTATACATAAATAGCCTGGAGACAAGAATTGAGAAGATAAAATAAATGTTTAACAAGGACCTAGAAGAAATAAAAAATAGTCAGTATATAGTGAATAATGCAATAAATGAGATAAAAAAAACACTCTGGAGGGAACCAAAAGTAGAATAACGGAGGCAGAAGATAGAATAAGTGAGGTAGAAGATAGAATTGTAGAAATAAATGAAAAAGAGAGGGAAAATGAGAAAAAAAATTAAAAGAAATGAGGACGACTTCAGAGACCTCTGGAACAATGTTAAATGCCCCAACATTTGAATCTTGGGGTCCCAGAAGAAGAAGACAAAAAAAAAAAAAAAAAAAAGACCATGAGAAAATCCTTGAGAAATAATATTTAAAAACTTCCCTAAAATGGTGAAGGAAATAATCACCCAAGACCAAGAAACCCAAAGAGTCCCAAACAAGATAAACCCAAGGCGGAACACACCAAAACACATATTACTCAAATTAACAAAGATCAAGCACACAAAAAAACAAATATTAAAAGCAGAAAGGGAAAAACAGCAATTAAACCACAAGGGGATTCCCATAAGGATAACAGTGGATTTTTCAATAGAAACACTTCAGGCCAGGAGGGAATGGCAGGACATACTTAAAGTGATGAAAGAAAATAAACTATAGCCCAGATTACTGTTCTCAGCAAGGGTCTCATTCAAATATGAAGGAGAAATCAAAAGCTTTACAGACAAGAAAAAGCTGAGAGAATTCAGCACCTCCAAACCAGCTCTCCAGCAAATACTAAAGGATCTTCTCTAGACAGAAAACACAGAAAGGGTGTATAAACTCAAACCCAAAACAATAAAATAAATGGCAATAGGATCATACTTACCAATAATTACCTTCATACTTATCAATAATTACCTTAAATGTAAATGGGTTGAATGCCCCAACCAAAAGACAATGACTGGCTGAAACAAGACCCCTATATATGTGTCTACAAGAGACCCACCTCAAAACAAGGGACACATACAGGCTGAAAGTGAAGGGCTGGAAAAAGATATGCCATGCAGATGGAGACCAAAAGAAAGCAGGAGTAGCAATACTCATATCAGATAAAATAGACTTTAAAACAAAGGCTGTGAAAAGAGACAAAGAAGGGCACTACATAATAAAGGATCAATCCAGAAGAAGATATAACAATTATAAACATATATATGCACCCAACATAGGAGCACTGCAATATGTAAGACAAATGCTAACAAGTATGATAAGGGAAAATTAACAATAACAATAATAGTGGGAGACGTTGATACCCCACTCATACCTATGGATAGATCAACTAAACAAAAAAGTAATAAGGAAATACAAACTTTAAATGATACAATAGACCAGTTAGACCTAATTGATATCTATAGGACATTTCCCCCCTTAAGAATGAATTTCACCTTTTTCTCAACTGTTCACTGAACATTCTCCAAGATAGATCACATCCTGGGCCATAAATCTAGACTTGATAAATTAAAAAAAAAAAAAATGAAGTCATTCCAAGCATCATTTCTGACTACAATGCAGTAAGATTAGACGTCAATTACGGGGGGGGGGGGGGGGGGACTATTAAAAATTCCAACATATGAAGGATGAACAACACGCTGCTGAATAACCAACAAATCACAGAAGAAATCAAAAAAGAAATAAAAGTATGCATAGAAAGGAAGGAAAATGAAAACACAGCAACCCAAAACCTATGGGACACTGTAAAAGCAGTGCTAAGTGGAAGGTTCATAGCAATACAAGCTTACCTCAAGAAACAAAAAATAAGTCAAATAAATAACTGTACTCTACACCTAAAGCAACTAGAAAAGGAAGAAATTAAGAACCACAGGTTTAGTAGAAGGACATAAATCTTAAAAATTAGGGCAGAAATAAATACAAAAGAAACAAAAGAGACCATAGCAAAAATCAACAAAACCATAAGCTGGTTCTTTGAGAAGATAAACAAAATAGACAATCCATTAGCCAGACTCATCAAGAAACAAAGGGAGAAAAATCAAATCAACAAAATTAGAAAATAAAATGGAGAGATCAAAACAAACAACACAGAAATACAAAGGATCATAAGAAACAACTATCAGCAACTATACGCCAAAATAATGGACAACTTGGAAGAAATGGACAAATTCTTAGGAAAATACAACTTTCCAAAACTGAACTAGGAAAAATAGAAAATCTTAACAGACCCATTACAAACACAGAAATTGAAACTGTAATCAGAAATATTCCAGCAAACAAAAGCACAGGACCAGATGGCTTCACAGCTAAATTCTACCAAAAATTTAGAGAAGCGCTAACACCTATCATACTCAAACTCTTCCAGAAAATTGCAGAGAAAGGTAAACTTCCAAACTCATTATATGAGGCCACTATCACCCTAATACTAAAACCTGACAAAGATGCCACACATACACACAAAAATGACATGCCAATATCAATGATGAACATAGATGCAAAAATCCTTAACACAATTCTGGAAAACAGAATCCAACAACATATCAAAAAGATCATACAAAATGACCAAGTAGTCTTTATCCCAGGCATTCAGGGATTCTTCAATATCCATAAATCAATTAACATAATATGCCACATTAACAAATGGAAAAATAAAATCCATGTGATTATCTCAATAGGTGCAGAGAAAGCCTTTGACAAAATTCAATATCCATTTATGATAAAATCTTCCAGAAAGCAGGAATAAAAGGAACATAGCTCAATATAATAAAAGCTATATATGACAAACACCCAGCAAACATTATCCTCAATGGTGAAAAATTGAAAGACTTTCCCCTCAAGTCAAGAACAAGACAAGGGTGCCCACTCTCACCACTACTGTTCAACATAGTTTTGCAAGTTTTGGCCACAGCAATCATAGCAGAAAAAGAAATAAAAGGAATCCAAATGGGAAAAGAAGAAGTAAAACTCGCACTATTTGCAGATGACATGATCCTCTACATAGAAACCCTAAAGACTCCACCAGAAAATTACTAGAGCTAATCAATGAATATAGTAAAGTTTCAGGATATAAAATCAATACACAGAAGTCCCTTGCATTCCTATACACTAACAGTGAGAAAACAGAGAGAGAAATTAAGGAAACAATTCCATTCACCATTGCAATGAAAAGAATAAAATACTTAGGAATATATCTACCAAAAAAAACAAAAGACCTACAAATAGAACTCTATAAAACATTGGTGAAAGAAATCTAAGAGGACACAAATAGATAGAGAATCATACTGTGTTCATGGATCAGAAGAATCAATATAGTGAAAATGAGTATACTACCCAAAGCAATCTATAGATTCAATGCAATCCCTGTCAAGCTACCAATGGTATTTTTCACAGAACTAGAACAAATAATTTCACAATTTGTATGTAAATAGAAAAAAACCTCGAATAGCCAAAGCAATCTTGAGAAAGAAAAATGGAACTGGAGGAATCAGCCTGCCTCACTTCAGGCTCTACTACAAAGCCACAGTCATCAAGACAGTATGGTACTGGCACAAAGACAGAAATATAGATCAATGGAACAAAATAGGAAGCCCAGAGGTAAATCCACACACCTATGGACACCTTATCTTTGACAAAGTAGGCAAGAATATACAATGGAAAAAGACAATCTCTTTAACCAGTGGTGCTGGGAAAACTGGTCAACCACTTGTAAAAGAATGAAACTAGAACACTTTCTAACAGCATACACAAAAATAAACTCAAAATGGATTAAAGATATAAATGTAAGACCAGAATCTATAAAATTCCTAGAGGAAAACATAGGTAAAACAGCCTCTGATACAAATGACAGCAGGATCCTCTATGACCCACCTCCCAGAATATTGGAAACAAAAGAAAAAATCAACAAATGGGACCTAATTAAACTTAAAATATTTTGCACAACAAAGGAAACTATAAGCAAGGTGCAAAGACAGCCTTCAGAATGGGAGAAAATAATAGCAAACAAAGCAACTGAAAAAGAATTAATCTCGAAAATATACAAGCAGCTCCTGCAGCTCAATTCGAGAAAAATAAACAACCCAATCAAAAAGTGGGCCAAAGAACTAAAAAGACATTTCTCCAAAGAAGACATACAGATGGCTAACAAACACATGAAAAGATGGTCATCATCACTCATTATCAGAGAAATGCAAATCAAAACCACAATGAAGTACCATTTCACACCAGTTAGAATGGCTGCTATCCAAAAGTCTAGAAGCAATAAATGCTGGAGAGGGTGTGAAGAAAAGGGAATCCTCTTACACTGTTGGTGGGAATGCAAACTAATTTAGTCACTATGGAGAACAGTGTGGAGACTCCTTACAAAACTGGAAATAGAACTGCCATATGAACCAGCAATCCTATCGCTGGGCATACACACCGAGGAAACCAGAATTGAAAGAGACACGTGTACCCCAATGTTCATCACAGCATTGTTTATAATAGCCAGGACATGGAAGCAACCTAGATTTCCATCACCAGCTGAATGGATAAGAAAGCTGTGGTACATATACAGAATGGAGTACTACTCAGCCATTAAAAAGAACACATTTGAATCAGTTGTAATGAGTTAGATGAAACTGAAGCCTATTATACAGAGTGAAGTAAGCCAGAAACAAAAACACCAATACAGTATGCTGCTGCTGCTGTTGCTAAGTTGCCTCAGTCGTGTTCAACTCTGTGCGACCCGGTAGATGGCAGCCCACTGGGCTCCCCCATCCCTGGGATTCTCCAGGCAAGAACACTGGAGTGGGTTGCCATTTCCTTCTCCAATGCATGAAAATGAAAAGTGAAAGTGAAATCGCTCAGTTGTGTCCGACTCTTAGCGACCCCATGGACTGCAGCCCACCAGGCTTCTCCATCCATGGGATTTTCCAGGCAAGAGTACTGGAGTGGGGTGCCATTACCTTCTCTGACCAATACAGTATACTAATGCATATATATGGAACTTAGAATAATGGTAATGATAACCCTGTATGAGAGACAACAAAAAAGACACAGATGTATAGAACAGTCTTTTGGACTCTGTGGGCAAGGGCGAGGGTGGGATGATTTGGAAGAATGGCACTGAAACTTGTATATTATCATATGTGAAACAAATCGCCAGTCCAGTTCTGATGCATGATGCAGGGTGCTCGGGGCTGGTGCCCTGGTGTGACCCAGAGGGATGGGATGAGGAGGGAGTTGGGAGCAGGGTTCTGGATGTGGAACACATGTACACCCATGGCAGACTCATGTAAATGTATGGCAAAACCACTACAGTATTATAAAGTAATTAGCCTCCAATTAAAATAAAAAAAATTTCTACTTAAAAAAAATAAAAAAAGAATAAAGAAGGACTCTGAAAATTTTGGTAAATGAAGCAAATCATCTAAATAAGAGTTTTCCTCTGCAACATTAGATCCCAGAAGGAAATAGATATCTACAGAGAATTTTAGGACCCAGTGACATGGTACTGAAATTTTATATACACACAGTTTGCCATACATGTTTTAAAATATCATAATGGTGTTTAAATATATTCCTGCATATACAGGAAATCAGTAAGTACATCAATTCTGCCCCATCTTTTGATAAATCTAATTCATATAATCTATCCAAAAGACATGAGATTTGGACTGTGAAGAAAGTTGAGCACAGAAGAAGTGATGCTTTTGAACTGTGGTGTTAGAGAAGACTCTTGAGAGTCCCTTGGACTGCAAGGAGATCCAACCAGTCCATCCTAAAGGAGATCAGTCCTGGGACTTCTTTGGAAGGAATGATGCTAAAGCTGAAACTCCAGTACTTTGGGCACCTCATGCGAAGAGCTGACTCATTGGAAAAGACTCTGATGCCGGGAGTGCGGGGAGCGAGCTCCGCCCGTGGCAAAGGTCATGAGGAAGGAGGCTTGACATACGCAAAGGCGGGATCAAGCCTCAGGAGTCTCCCTGGTGGAAATTCTCGAGCAATCTACCCCCAAAACCAGAGTCTGCCTACTTTCTGCTTTGTGCTTTCACCTACACCTCTGACTTTACGGGGGGCTGTCCCCCACTACCTCTCTGAAAAAAGAGTTAGCTTACAGCTCCAGTTAATAATTCCTGGGTGTGACAGTGTTTCAACCTACAAACTCCCTTGGAAGTCCTCTAGCCTGCCTGAATAGGTTTTTCTGGCCACATGTGATTGCTCAGAGCCTCCAAACTGTGAGAGGCATGAGATGTTCTAAACTGTCTAAATACAGATTCCTTTGAGCAGTTAAAAGATTGATTAGACATTGTATTGGTGAAGGGATTCTCACTTGTTGGGCCAATGTTTGCTGCTAAGTCTCCATATCCCTTACCTGCTGTGTCCCTGGCAGTGTATTGATTAATATAATTGGTGTAAATAGTAGCTTTAATGTTTGTAACCTGGGACCCTTGAGTTAATTCTTTTTCTTGTTATAGCCCACCACACCTTTGCTCTGTAGGAATGCAACTTTATCTAATGCTTTTTGGAGGCTGGCGCCTGACTTTAGAATAATCACCTTTAGAGGAAAAGGCCTCCGGGCCAGAAGATGATGCAAATCACCTAAACTTTTGCATATGATAAGTTTGCAGGAAGAAAGCTTGGCTTGCTGCATGACTCTACCCCTTCCCCCATTATCCTCTATGCATAACTTAAGGTATAAAAACTACTTTGGAAAATAAAGTGCGGGCCTTGTTCACCGAAACTTGGTCTCACCATGTCGTTCTTTCTCTTACCTTCTGGCTGAATTATTCAGCCTCTTTTCTCCACTGAATTTCCTCACTGAGCTATCCTCATTCTATTACTCTTTATATCCTTAATTAACGTTTAATTAAGCAATTGTTTCCTGACCCTCGCCGACGCCGTCCCCGCTTCGAATTCCCTGGATCAGCCGGGGCTGGTCCCCGGCATGGGAGGGATTGAGGGCAGGAGGAAAAGGGGACAACAGAGGATGAGGTGGCTGGATGGCATCACCGACTCGATGGACGTGAGTTTGAGTGAACTCCGGGAGGTGGTGATGGACAGGGAGGCCTGGTATGCTGCAATTCATGGGGTCGCAAAGGGTTGGACACTACTGAGCAACTGAACTGAAGTGAACTGATCCAACAGAAATAAATTGATAACACAGTAAATCAGTGAATTAGAAGTTGAGGCATGAAAGAAACTATAAAGAACATGAAATCCATGTCACAGATTATTTTAATCAACTTTAAGAATTGTTAAAAAACACTACTTGATTTATTCTTGGACAAAACTTCAAAATCTAAAAGCTAAGAATAAAAGATAAGAAGTGGTTCGTAATACAAAGTGCTCATTTTCTCATGCTGCAGAGTCAATGGATTTCACTTTGTTTCTGAAAGTGACAAACAGTTCAATATATTTTTGTCCATTCTATTTAAAGTTATAACATAATCACTGAAGAACCAAAAAAGAAGGATGTATTTTTTCAAACTCCCAGAGAGATAAATAAAAGGAAGCACAATCATGTACCAACAGTAAGACAAAATTTATAGATTTTTAGCATAAATGAACATTGAGAAGCATAATAAATAAAAAATTCACAACCTGGATGAAAAACCATTTCTAACCATAATTTACCTAAAATACATGCACCCAAAACTTAAAAGTAGAAAGGAAAAAATTAGGCAATTAAATAGATAAGTGCAAACAAAGAGAGCAAGCTATGTATGTATAAATATCACATATATTATATATATAATTGTATATACATATATAATAGATGTATTATTGTCAAATAAGGTAAAAATTAAAAGCATTAAGTGTTTTGAAATTGTCACTTTATATTCATGAAAGTTAAATACTACAATGAAAATTTGACTGTCATGTAAATTTATGGACCGAATAATATAGCATATTATATATTGAAGTATTTTATTAATGATATAATATATTGAAATTTTCTTAAAATATAAGAATTTGCTATAAAACAATATTGATTTATATAGCACATCTCTGCTATCCAGAACAACTAGACAAAATGTATATAACTATATAGGTTAAAATACTTTAGGCAAAAAATTAATAATTTCAAAAATATAATAAAATTATAGAATACATTTTCTCAGCATAGTATAAGTAATGCATTAAAAAGTAGTAAAGCATAAACAAAAAAATGTTACAACCTTTCATAAACCCTTTTGTTTTCTTATGTTTCCTCCTACACATATGGCAATATTATCCAGGACTTATGACTAGTAATGGTTTCATCTCCCTTTTCTGATAGTAATATTTATATTATTTCTAATTGTTTTCTGGAATGTAACAAACATTCTTGTGCATGCATTTTTGAAAATTTCTGTAAGGTAAATTATTAGAATTGGAATTTTGTCATATATTGCCAAACCCCCTTTTAGAAAATCTGTGCCAACTTATATACCTCTCAATGCTGCCTGAGAATGCCTGTTTACAGATATGTTTATTCAACTTTTAAGTAATGGCTACTTATTATTGTTCTACAAATTATTGAAAGAAAGAAATTTTCCCCAATATTTTGAAACCAGCAAATTACTTGACAAAACTAACATTCAAAAGGAACACTAAAATGCAGTTTCACTAATGAATGTAGATACAAAATTTCTAAACAAAATATGAGAAAATTGCATCTAGAGATATATTCAAAGAATAGCATGCTATGACTGAGTAAATATGACCATACTAGGAAATCTATTCCTATTTCTCCCTATAAAGCAAAGGAGAAAAAGCCATGTACTTACTTTGGTGGCCAAAATCTATTATGACTATATATAAATATTGCTGCTGCTGCTAAGTCACTTCAGTCGTGTCCGACTCTGGGCGACCCCATAGACTGAAGCCCACCAGGCTCCCCCGTCCCTGGGATTCTCCAGGCAAGAACACTGGAGTGGGTTGCCATTTCCTTCTCCAATGCATGGAAGTGAAAAGTGAAAGTGAAGTCGCTCAGTTGTGTCCGACTCCCAGCGACCCCATGGACTACAGCCTACCAGGCTCCTCTGTCCGTGGGATTTTCCAGGCAAAAGTACTGGAGTGGAGTGACATTGCCTTCTCCAATATATAACTAAGTAGAGAATAAAAGGATATTTTCTTAAAATTAAGAAAATAATATCTCTCAAATTATTGACATTATGCTTAATGATACATTGAAAGTATTTCAATTAAAATCTAGAACAAGAATAGTTCCAACACTGCTATTTAACCATGATTGTAAATAGCAGTCAATGCATTTTAGTAAAAATTATGAAATAAGGAGTATAAATTAGAAAAAGGCAAAATTACCATTACCTACAAATCATATGGTCACATATCTGTAAATCCCAATGATTTAATAAACTATATGAAAAACTTTGAAAATAATATAGAGCATCTAGATAAAAATTTACCAGTAGTAACCGAGTAGGAGGGCTTCTCCTGTGGCTTAGCTGGTAAAAAATCTGCCTGCAATTTGGGAGACCTGGGTTCAGTACCTAGGTTGGGAAGATCCCCTGCAGAAGGGAAAGGCTACCACTCCAGTATTTTGGCCTGGAAAATTCCATGGACTATACAGTCCATGGGTTCGCAAAGAGTTGGACATGACTGAGTGACTTTCACTAAGTTCACTTACAAAGTAGGAAGCTTATCAAAGGTATTTACTTTAGTAATAACAACAAAAACATATAGACTACCCTGGAATATATATATATATATAAAGATCTAAACCCCTATTAAGGGACAAAAGTGAAGACCTCAATTAATGGAGAATCAGATCTTTGGTTAGGAAGATTAATATTGAAATAATGTCAATTTTTCTAAGTCTACAAAGTTTGTAGTCATGTCAAACTAGTTCTAGCATTTGCGGGAAAGAACACTTGACAGAATTATTTTCCAATTTACATACAAGAATAATAATATGAGCCTATTTATTTGAATAGTCACTAAAATGTAAGTGCTAAAATGACAGGGACACATACATATACCAAGTGCCTCTAAGAATTCTCAGCACATAGTAGATGACCAAAAATTTAAAGAACCCAGAAAATTGTCAATAATTATGAAGAGACTGACCAGCTAAATGTTAAAACATATTGTAATGCTATAATACTTAAGACGGTGTGATACTAGTACAGAAATATACATTTCAATGACACTGAATTTTTACATTTCAATGACACTGAATTGAGAGTATAAAGAGAGGCCAAATTACATATAGAGATTTGGTACATGATAGAGTTTGTTTTTAAGATTATTAAGAAAGTACAATTTTTTTCAATAACAATGCTGGTTCAATTTTTATCCACTTTGAAAAAAAAAAAACTGGATTCACTATGCCATTTCTGACTCCAAAGGCGTACAGCCTGTGGCAGAAGGTCATGTGGAAGCACTGAGAGGCTCTATCCAGAGCCACATCTCTCATGTCAGGTACTGCAGAAGCTTTATTAGGCTTCTCAAAAAGCTCAACCATATGCCCCACCAGGGAATCAGCATTTGGATGCTGAGTACACAGAAGGTATCCAGGACCAGCAGGTGTTAACTAGATAAGTATTAATAACCAGAAAATAGAACATTATAACTTCAGTTGAATTAACATTTAAAGACAGTTAATTAAACATTTAAAGGGAAAGTCCTGTTCCCTCATTCTACCTTCCAGTTCTCAAACTTAGATAAGCGATACTGGGGTATATGACATATACCAAACTCCCTTAATAATATTTAAATAAGCTATTAAATTAGACTTTTAAATTGACTAACTGAATTGCAACATGGGCAAAAGCCTTGAGTGGATGATTTTACTTGATACCACTTTTGCAGCATTTCAAATCCTTTTTGCCACATTGTTTATTCCAGCCACTGATAAAATATCCAGTTCTGCCAGATTTATACAGGTTCAGCCTGACTGTGCCTCACTTTATTTATCTTTGTTCTTTATCCCAGGGTTTACCTGGTACTACAGCATAGGAGCTTTTAGGAAACTACTTAGTAGTCATGTGTGAACAACATACAAATGAGGGCAAATTAATGCCCAGCATGTTCATACTTAGAAGAAATAGAGAAGCCAACATAGTTAACAAAAGAGTCTTAAATGCAGTACTTGGATATAATCTCTAAAGTAACAAAATGATCTCTGTTAGTTTCCAAGGCAAACCATTCAATATCACAGTAATCCAAGTCTATGCCCCGACCAGTAATGTTGAAGAAACTGAAATTGAACGGTACTACGAAGATCTACAAGACCTTCAAGAACTACACCCAAAACAGATGGCCTCTTCATTATAGGGAGCTGGAATGCAAAAGTAGGAAGTCAAGAGATACCTGGATTAACAGGCAAATTTGGACATGGAATACAAAATGAAGCAGATGAAAGTCTAACACTGTTTTGCCAAGAGAACACACTGGTCATAGCAAACACCCTCTTCCAAAAACACATGAGAAGTCTCTACACATAGACACCACTAGATGGTCAATACTGAAATCAGATTGATTATGTTCTTTGCAACCAAAGATGGAGAAGCTCTATACGGTCAGCAAAAATAAGACCAGGGGCTGACTGTGGCTCAGATCACGAACTCTTTAAGACTTAAATTGAAGAAAGTAGGGCATACCACTAGACCATTCAGGTATGACCTAAATCAAATCCCTTACAATTATACAGTGAAAGTGACAAACAGATCCAAGGGGTTAGATCTGACAGACAGAGTGCCTGAAGAACTATAGACAGAGGTTCCTGACATTGTACAGTAGGCAGTGATCAAGACCATTCCCCCCCCCAAAAAAAAAAATGCAAAAAAGTAAAATGGTTGTTTGAGGAGCCCTTACGAATAGCTGTGAAAAGAAGAGAAACAAAAGGCAAAGGAGAAAAGGAAAGATATAACCATGTGAATGTAGAGTTCCAGAGAATAGCAAGGAGAGATTAGAAAGCCTTCATCAGTGATCAATGCAAAGAAATAGAGGAGAACAGTAGAATGGGAACAACTAGAGATCTCTTCAAAAAAATTAGAAATATCAAGGGAACATTCCATGCACTGATGGGCCCAATAAAGACAGATTGGTAAAGAAGTAGAAGATATTAACAGGTGGCAAGAATACACAGAGGAACTATACAAAAAAATATTTTCATGACCCAGATAACCACAGTAGTGTGATCACTCACCTAGAGCCAGACATCCTGGAATGCAAAGCCAAGTGGGCCTTAGGATGCATCACTATAAACAAAGCTAGTGGAGGTGATGGAATTCCAGTTGAGATATTCCAAATCCTAAAAGATGATCCTGTGAAAGTGCTGCACTTAATATGCCAGCAAATCTGGAAATCACCAGTGGCCACAGGACTGGAAAAGGTCAGTTTTCATTCTACTTCCAAAGAAAGGCAATGCCAAATAATGTTCAAACTATTGCACAATTGCACTCATCTCACACGCTAGCAAAGTAATGCTCAAAATTCTCCAAGTCAGGCTTTAACAGTATGTGAACTGTGATCTTCCAGGTGTTCAAGCTGGGTTTATAAAAAGCAGAGGAACAAGAGATCAAACTGCCAACATCCACTGGATCATAAAAAAAGCAAGAGTGTTCCAGAAAAACATCTACTGTTGTTTTATTGACTACACCAAAGCCTTTGACTTTGTGGATCACAACCAATGGGGAAAATTCTTAAAGAGATGAGAATACCAGGCCACATGACCTGCCTCCTGAGAAATCTGTATGCAGGTCAAAAAGCAAAAGTTAGAACCAGCCATGGAACAACAGACTGGTTCCAAATTGGGGAAGGAGTACATCAAGGCTGTATATTGTCAACCTGCTCATTTAACTTATATACAGAGTACATCATGTGGAATGCTGGGATGGATGAAGCACAAGCTGGAATCAAGATTGCTGGGAGAAATATCAGTAACCTCAGATACACAGATGACACCACCCTTATGGCAGGAAGGGAGGTGGAATTACAGAGCCTCTTGATGAAAGTGAAAGAGGAGAGTGAAAAAGCTGGGTTAAAACTCAACATTCAGAAAACTAAGATCATGGCATTGGTCCAATCACTTTATGGCAAATAGATGGGGGAAACAATGGAAATAGTGAAATATTTTATTTTCTTGGGCTGCAAAATCACTGTAAACAGTGACTGCAGCCATGAAATGAAAAGACATTTGCTCCTTGGAAGAAAAGCTATGACCAACCTAAACAGCATATTAAAAAGCAGACATTATTTTACCAACAAAAGTCCATCTAGTCAAAGCTATGGTTTTTCTAGTAGTTATGTATGGATGTGAGAGTTGGACTATAAAGAAAGCTGAGTGCTGAAAAATTGATGCTTTTGATCTGTGATGTTAGAGAAGACTCGTGAGAGTCCCTTGGACTGCAAGGAGATCCAACCAGTCCATCTTAAAAGAAATCAGTCCTGAATATCATTGGAAGGACGATGCTGAAGCTGAAACTCCAATACTTTGACCACTTGATGTGAAGAGCTGACTCATTGGAACAGACCCTGAATCTGGGAAAGATTGAAGGCGAGAGGAGAAGAGGACCACAGAGGATAAAATTGTTGGGTGACATCACCAATGTGATGGACATGAGTTTGAGTAGGCTCCAGGAGTTGGTGATGGACAGGGAAGCCTGGTGTGCTTCAGTCCATGGGCTCAAAAAGAGTAGAACACGACTAAGTGACTGAACTGAACTAAACTGAACTGATATTGATACTTGACTGTAGCCTCTGTCTAAAAACTTATTTTTCTCTTTCCAAAGCACATGTTTCTGGAATGCATTTCACAGTCATCTTAGAGATCACGGCTTCTATATAACTATTACTTATGTCAGTAGCTAACTCAATAACTTGTCCTTTTTAAAAAATGGTTTCCTTATCCTTTAATGCCCTACTTCTCCCTGGGAACATATTCTCAACTAATCATGTATAACCCTTTATCTTGGGCTCTGCTTTTGCTGGGGGTGGAGGAGTTGGAGGGGTGGGGAGATGTGGATCTTCCCCAGGGGCTCAGTGGTAAAGAATCTGCCTGCCAATGCAGAAATGCCCTGGGTTTGATTCCTGGGCTGGGAAGATCTCCTGGAGTAGGAAATGGCGACTCACACCAATATTCTTGCCTGGAAAATCCTGTGGACAGGGAAGCCTTGTGGGATACTGTCCATGGGATTGCAAAAGTATTGGGCATAATTTAGCAACTAAACAACAACTGCTTTTGAGAGAACTCATGCTCATAGTCGTCACCAAGAATTGCCCTAAAAAGGAGAACCCTGATATAAGGTTTTACAGCTGGATCACTCACTGATCATATGTCTATAAGTCCATTGCTGTTACTAAGTGACAGACATAACCATTAGCAATAGTACCACTATTACTTAAAAGCTCCACCTGTTCTTGATTGGAATAAGTCACAGATAGACTACAAAGCATTAGGTTATGCTTTGCTATGGCACATAAATTGTATGATTCCAATGGTAATTATAATTATAAAAATTGTGAAGTGAGCTAGCTGTTGTTAAATATTTTGGAAGTTTCAAAAAAGAAAATGGCATGCTCAGGCCAGCCAAATATTAACTCAAGCCATGATATGAAAGACAGATGGCCTATTTGGTGGCATGTAGTGGTGTTTAGAAAATTGCAGAGCAAAACTGAAGAGAAAAGCTGGAATTGGGAAATGTTGTATAAAGCAAATAAAAGGGGGTATGGGTGCTTTTAATATACTTTCAGCAAAAGTTGCAATTCAAATTACATAAATCACCTGTACTTTTAGTAAGTGTATATGGTCAATGCAATCTAGGTATAAGGAATGGAAAAACTGTGACATGATAGACAATGCTGAATAAGTTAAAATGTTATGTTATATTCTTATTTTTTAATATATTCAGTTCAGTTCAGTTGCTCAGTCGTGTCCAACTCTTTATGACTTCATAGACTGCAGCACACAAGGCTTCCCTGACCATCATCAACTCGGGGAGCTTATTCAAACTCATGTCCATCAAGCCAGTGATGTCATCCAACCATTTCATCCTCTGTCATCCCCTTTTCCTCCTGCCTTCAATCTTTCCCATAAAAAGGGTCTTTTCCAATGAGTCAGTTCTTCACATCAGGTAGCCAAAGTAATGAAGCTTAAGCTTCAGCATCAGTCCTTCCAATGAATACTCAGGACTGATTTTCTTTAGGACTGACTGGTTTGATCTCTTTGCAGTTCAAGGGACTCTCAAGAGTCTTCTCCAACATCACAGTTCAAAAGCATCAGTTCTTCTATGCTCAGCTTTCTTCCTAGTACAACTCTGGAATCCATACATCACTACAGGGAAAACCATAGCCTTGAATAGATGGACTTTTGTCAGCAAAGTAATGTTTCTGCTTTTTAATATGCTGTCTAGGTTGGTCATAGCTTTTCTTCCAAGGAACAAGTGTCTTAATTTCATGGCTGTAATCACCATCTGCAGTGATTTTGGAGCTCCCCAAAATAAAGTCTTTCATTGTTTCCATCTATTTGCCATGAAGTAATGGGACCAGATGCCATAATATTTGTTTTCTGAATGTTGAGTTTTAAGCCAACTTTTTCTCTCTCCTCTTATAAGTTCCACCTCACTTTCTACCATAAGGGTGGTATCATCTGTGTATTTGAGGTTATTGATATTTCTCCCAGCAATCTTGATTCCAGCTTGTGCTTAATCCATCCCAGCATTTCACATGATGTACTCTGCATATAAGTTAAATAAGCAGGATGGCAATATACAGCCTTGATGTACTCCTTCCCCAATTTGGAACCAGTCTGTTGTTCCATGTCTGGTTCTAATTGTTGCTTATTGACCTGCATACAGATTTCTCAGGAGGCAGGTAAGGTGGTCTGGTATACTCATGTCTTTAAGAATTTCAACAGTTCGTTGCGATCTACACAGTCAAAGGCGTTGGCTTAATCAATAAAACAGAAGTAGATGTTTTTCTGGAATTATCTTGCTTTTTCAATGATCCAGTGGATGTTGGCAATTTGATCTCTTGTTCCTCTGCCTTTTCTAAATCCAGATTGACATAATGATCATCTGAATTAAAGTTGTCCATTCATATTCATTTTAGTTCACTGTTTCCTAAAATGTTGATGTTCACTCTTCCCATCTCCTTTTTGACCACTTCCAATTTACCTTGATTCATGGACCTAACATTTCAGGTTCCTATGAAATATTGCTCTTTATAGCATTGAACTTTACTTCCATCACCAGTCACATCCCCAGCTGGGCATTGTTTTCACTTTCACTCCATCTCTTCATTCTTTCTGGAGTTATTTCTCCACTTTTCTCCAATAGCATATTGAACACCTACCGACCTCGGGAGTTCATATTTCAGTGTCATATCTTTTTGCCTTTTCATACTGTTTATGAGGTTCTCAAGGCAAGAATACTTAAGTGGTTTGCCATTCCTTTCTCCAGTGGATCACATTTAGTCAGAACTCTCCACCGTGACCCATCCATCTTGGGAGGCCCTACATGGCATGGGTCATAGTTTCATTGAGCCATGGATATCTGCTGAGCCTTTTGGATGTCTGTAATCAGGGAACTCGCTTGTGTATTTCCAAGCTTAAGGAAATTGTTGCATCTGGCGCCAACATTATCACTTTGAGGAATATATGTTTTCCCTACTGGAATTATTATTTGGTTTTAACTTTAATAAATCCTCTCTTTTTGATGAGCTTGAAAACTTTTTAAAAACTTGGATTAGATGTATTTATCTTGATTTGTGGGCATTTTGTTTGAGTTGGCTATGTATTTTCCTCATAAAACTTGTCTGTTTTGCTGCCATTTTTCTTCACCATGAAAAGGTCTTTGATGAAACTATTTTATTTCTCTTATATCTCTTACCCTCTTTTCCACACTTTATCCTTTAACTTTAAGTATTATCACCCTATATAAAATCAAGTCTATAATCATTTTATGGATACTTGTCATAAAACACCAGAGAATAAAGACATGTTTGTGGGTTCCCTGTGGCACTACTTCCATAGCTTTGAAGTGCTGTTGCCTTCTGGTTGGAAGAAGAACTCTATGGGGTTAGCTCTTCATCATCCCTTATCCCTGTGATCTACCCAGAATTCCAAAATATTCTCCTATGATATTAATGTGTGTTTTGTTCTTCAGAATTTTTTCCACATACTTTCCATGAAAGTCTTCTTCTGTTTTGGAAACGATGACTTTTTTTTTTTTTTTAATTCCAAGAGGATTAGTATAATTTGTTTTAATCTGTAGTATATTTGGCAAGTATTGCTTGCATTTGTTATTGAGTTGGGAATGATCCCTAATCTCACTGTTAACTATGTTCTTTTTAACATATTTTGGTCAGTGTGGTGGTTTACAAAGATGTCTTCAAATTATTATTGGATGCACTTTCCTTAAAAATATGGAGCCTAATTCCCCTACCCTTTACTGTGAGCTACATTTTGTGACTCTCTTGTAATAAATGAAATTAAGTAGAAGTGACAACTGTGTACTTCTAAGACCAGGTAATAAAAGCCACTGTTGCTTCCTCCTTTCTCTCTCTCTCCTGAATGACTCACTCTGGGAAAGAATAGCTGATTTTTTTTTCTTTTAAAAACACTTAGCCAGCTCCATGGAGAGGCCAACATGGCAAGGAACTGAGGTCTCCTTCCAATAGCCAGCATAACTTGCCTAGATATGAGTGAGCCATCTTGGAAGTGAGACTTCCAATCTTGATCAAGCCTTCAGATGACTGCAGGCTGATTGGCATCTTGATTGCAGGCTCAGTATAGACATTCAGCTAAGATATTCCTGAATTCCTTACTCACAGAAACTGTAACTGTAGAGTCAGATGGCTGGTTACCTGTCTGAATGCCACTTATTTCTCACTACCTCTTTTACTATTAAATTTATTACTACTACTATACCTTGTGTTGGCTTCCCCGGTGGCTCAGAGGTTAAAGCGTCTATCTGCAATGCAGGAGACCTGGGTTTGATCCCTGGGTCAGGAAGATCCCCTGGAGAAGGAAACGGTGACCCACTCCAGTATTCTTGCCTGGAGAATCCCATGGACAGAAGAGTTTGGTGGGCTACAGTCCACGGGGTCGCAAAGACTCGGACACGACTGAGCAACTTCACTTTCACTTTTCATACCTTGTGTTATAGGCATGTGTATATGTGTGTTTGTGGATATGCACATAAACATGTACAAAAATGACAGCAATAATTATTTCCAGGTTATGAGATTATGAATGTCTTATTTTCTACTCTTTGCTCCTCTGATTTTTTAAAAATATTTTCTACAATCATTCATTTATCATACTAATACATCCCGAACGTCTGCTATATTTTAGACACTGTTCTGGATGCTGGAAATATAGCAATAATATAAACAAACTATATCTGGCTCACATTTACCTACACATACAACTACTATGCATACTATTTCATATGATGAGAAATATTGTGTAGAAAAAAAGACCCAAGAAGGGGAAGAGAAACTGCTGGCAGTTGAGCACTGATATTGCTATTTTAAATGAGGTGGACAAAGAATATCTTTTTGAGAAGTCAATAACTGAAAATTACCTGAAAGAAATGAGAGAAAGAGCCATTAAGATTTGGGGGGCAAGAGTATACCAGGCAGAGAGAAAAGCAAGTACAAAGTCTTTGAGGTGGATGTATATCTAACATGGTCAATGAACAATCAAGGGGCCAGTGAGCCTGGAACAAATTGAGTGAGGGGGAGAGTAGTAGCCAATGAGATCACAGCGGTTTATTGTGTACAAAATCACACTGTACAACCTGGGTCAGTGAATATTTAGTACTTTTGTCATTAAAAAAATATTCTTTGAATAAAATTAAATGGCTTAAAAAAAAAGAAAAACTACCTAAAACTGTTGAAATAAACATTGTACTGAGAATTATAAATGTATTCATCCAGTGAAATGAAAGCACCAAAATTATTTCCAAAAAGATCTTTTTGTCAAGGTTTGTAAGTGTGATACAACAAAACTGAGGATATATAAGGAACATTAACAAATTATCTTTGAATTAGTCCATTTCTATTGATGTGATTTTCTTATCTACTAGCTATTTTAATACAAATTAAATTCAAATTAAAAGAAAAGACTAGGCTTTAGCACCCAGACTGGATATTTCATTACATTACCAGTCAACAAAGTCTCCATCCAAAATAATCCTATATCTGATTCTTGCATTAAAAACTCAATTTTCAAAATAAAAGTGATAATTTCTACTTTTAAAAACTCATGCTTAGCCAAGAGTGTATTCCAAATTACAACTTGAGTTAATTTAACCCACAGAGAGAGTGAAGACTGAGTCAGTAATTAAACATCTCTACTGGAAAAATATAAATAAATTCCAAACTGTGAGGATAACACGATATTATCTTGACAAAGTGTAAAAGCCCATCAGTGACATGACTGTCATTCAGTGTGGGTTCAAACACGTGCTAAGAATAATGAGACAATACAGAAGCTTTTCTTTCACCATTAGATTTCTCTATATTGGGTTACAGGCAAAGAGGACAGAAATGGGCAATGGCAAGAAGCGTTTGGGAATTTCTCATAAAAATATGCACTGTGCCATTAAAAATAAACATCGAGGGGCACTGTGTGACCTACATTAAAAATAATATTTGATACTAACTATAAATGGACTACAGCCTTTAAAAATTATGAATCACTATCATACACTTGTAACTTGCACAATATTGTACATTAACTATATGCTAAGTCACTTTAGTTGTGTCCAATTCTTTGTGACCCTATGAATGGTAGCCCACAAGTCTCCTCTGTCCATGGAATTCTCCAGGCAAGAATACTGGAGCAGGTTGCCATTTTCTACTCCAAGGAATGTTCCTTACCCAGGGATCAAACTCAGCTCCCTTATGTCTTCTACATTGGCAGGTGGGTTCTTAACCATTAGTACCACCTGGGAAGCTTCAACTATGCTTCAATAAAAATAAATAAAGATATTAATAGTTTTATTACTGCTCTGTCCTAAACTTTGAAAAGAATAGAGGATTGATAAGAAAATATGATCTTTTTTTTTTTTTTTTCATGATTGGCTTCATTTCTGCACACAGAGATTATTACTGGTAAATAAAATACCACAACACCCAAAATTGATATCAATACCAATTCATGGCGTCCAACTTAATCAGGGCCTTCAAAGCCTGTTGACAGCACATCTACTCTTTTTTTTTTTTTTAATTTTAATTGGAGGCTAATTACTTTACAATACTATTGTGGTTTTTGCCATACATTCACATAAATCAACCATGGGTGTACATGGTTCCCCATCCCCATCCTCTCTCACACCTCCCTCTACATCCCATCCCTCAGGGTCATTCTGCTTCATGCATAGAACTTGGACTGGCGTTCTATTTCACATATGATAATAGACATGTTTCAACGCTATTCTCTCAAATCATCCCACCCTCGCCTTCTCCCACATAGTCCAACAGTCTGTTTTTGCATCTGTGTCTCATTTTCTGTCTTGCATATAGGTTCATCATTACCATCTTTCTAAATTCCATATATATGTATTAATGTACTATATTTGTATTTTTCTTTCTGACTTACTTCGTTCTGTATAATAGACTCCAGTTTCATCCACATCATTAGAAATGACTCAAATGCATTCTTTTTAATAGCTGAGTAATATTCCATTGTGTATATGTACCACAACTTTCTTATCCATTCATCTGCCAATGGATATCTAGGTTATAAACAGTGCTGCAATGAACATTGGGGTACACGTGTCTCAATTCTGGTTTACTGGGTGTATATGTCCAGCAGTGGGGTTGCTGGGTCATATGGCAGTTCTATTTCCAGTTTTTTTAGGAATCTCCACACTGTTCTCCATAGTGGCTGTACTAGTTTGCATTCCCACCAACAGTGTAAGAGGGGTTCCCTTTGCTCCACACCCTCTCCAGCATTTATTGTTTGTAGACTTTTGGATAGCAGCCATTCTGACAGGCATGAGATGGTACCTAATTGTGGTTTTGATTAGCCTTTCTCTGATAATCAGTGATGTTGAGCATCTTTTCATGTGTTTGTTAGCCATTTGTATGTCTTCTTTGAAGAAATGCCTGTTTAGATTTTTGACCCATTTTTTGATTGGGTCACATATTCTTCTGGAATTGAGCTGCAAGGAGCTGCTTGTATATTTTTGAGATTAATTATTTGTCATTTGCTTTGTTTGCCATTCTGAAGGCTGTCTTTTCAACTTACTTATAGTTTCCTTCGTTGTGCAAAAGTTTTAAGTTTAATTAGGTCCCATTTGTTTATTTTTGCTTTTATTCCCATTACTTTAAGAGATGGGTCATAGAGGACCCTGCTGTGATTTATGTCAGAGAGTGTTTTGCCTATGTTTTCCTCTAGGAGTTTTATCGTTTCTGGTCTTACATTTAGGTCTGTAATCCATTTTGACTTTATTTTTGTGTATGGTGTTAGAAAGTGTTCTAGTTTCATTCTTTTACAAGTGGTTGACCAGTTTTCCCAGCACCACTTGTTAAAGAGATTGTCTTTTCTCCATTATATATTCTTGCCTCCTTTGTCAAAGATAAGATGTGCATAGGTGTGTGGATTTACCTCTGGACTTTATATTTTTTTCCATTGATCTATATTTCTGTCTTTGTACCAGTACCATTCTGTCTTGATGACTGTAGCTTTGTAGTATAGCCTGAAGTCAGGCAGGTTGATTGTTCCAGTTTGCATTGAATCTATAGATTGCTTTGGGTAGTATATTAATTTTCACTATATTGATTCTTCCAATCCATGAACATGGTATATTTCTCCATCTATTTGTGTCATCTTTGATTTCTTTCATCAGTTTTTTATAGTTTTCTATATATAGGTCTTTTGTTTCTTTAGGTAGTTTTATTCCTAAGTATTTTATTCTTTTTGTTGCAATGGTGAATGGAATTGTTTCCTTAATTTCTCTTTCTGTTTTCTGATTTTAAGTGTATGGGAATGCAAGAGATTTCTATGTGTTAATTTTATATCCTACAACTTTACTGTATTAATTGATTAGTTCTAGTAATTTTTTGGTGGAGTCTTTTGGGTTTTCTATGTATAGGATCATGCCATCTGCAAAGTGAGAGTTTTACTTCTTATTTTCCAATCTGGATTAATGTTATTTGTTTTTCTGCTCTGATTGCTGTGGCCAAAACTTCCAAAACTATGTTGAATATTAATGGTGAGAGTGGACATCCTTGTCTTATTCCTGACTTTAAGGGGAATAATTTCCAATTTTCATTTTGGAGGATAATGTTTGCTGTGGGTTTATCATACATGGCTTTTATTATTTTCCTGTTTTTTCTTTCTATGGCTTATTTCTGGAGAGTTTTTATCATAAATGGATGTTGATTTTTTTTTTCAAAGGCTTTCTCTGCATCTATTGAGATAATCATATGGTTTTTGTTTTTAAATTGCTAATGTGGTGTATCACATTGATTGGTGAATATTGAAGAATCCTTGCATCCTTGGGATAAAGCTCACTTGGTCATGATGTATGGGCTTTTTAATATGCTGTTGGATTCTGTTTCCTAGGAGTTTGTTAAGGACTTTTGCATCTATGTTCAGCAGTGATATTGGCCTGTAGTTTTCTTTTTTTGTGGCATCTTTGTCAGGTTTTGGCATTAGGGTGATGGTGGCCTCATAGAATGAGTTTGGAAGTTTACCTTCCTCTGCAATTTTCTGGAAGAGTTTGAGTAGAATAGGTATTCATTCTTCTCTAAATTATTGGTAGAATTCAGCTTTGAAGCCATCCTGGTCCTGGGCTTTTGTTTGTTGGAATATTTCTGATTACAGTTTTGATTTCTGTGCTTGTGATGGGTCTGTTTAGATTTTCTATTTCTTCCTGGTTCAGTTTTGGAAAGTTATACTTTTCTAAGAATTCATGCATTTCTTCCAAGTTGTCCATTTTATTGGCATATAGTTGCTGATAGTAGTCTCTTATGATCCTTTGTATTTTTGTGTTGTCTGTTGTGATTTCTCCATTTTCATTTCTAATTTTGTTGATACGATCCACCTCCCTTTGTTTCTTAATGAATCCGGCCAATGGTTTGTCTATTTTATTTATTTTCTCAAAGAACCAGCTTTAGGTTTGTTGACTTTGGCTATGGTTTCTTTTGTTTCTTTTGCATTTATTTCTAACTTAATTTTCAAGATTTCTTTCCTTCTGCTAATCCTGGAGTTCTTAATTTCTTTCTTTTCTAATTGCTTTAGGTGTAGAGTTAGTTTATTTATTTGATTTCTTTCCTATTTCTTGAAGTAGGCTTGCATTGCTATGGACCTCCTGTTTAGACCTGCTTTTACTGAATCCCATAGGTTTTGGGTTGTTGTGTTTTCATTTTAATTCGTTTCTATGCATATTTTGATTTCTTTTTTGATTTCTTCTGTGATCTATTGGTTATTCAGAATTGTGTTGCTTAGCTTCCATATGTTTGTATTTTTCATAGTGTTTTTTCCCTGTAGTTGATATCTAATCTTACCCCATTGTGATCAGAAAATATGCTTGAGATTATTTCAATTTTTTTGAATTTACCAAGGCTAGATTTATGACCCAGGATGTGATCCATCATGGAGAAGGTTCTGTGTGCACTTGAGAAAAAGTTGAAATTCATTCTTCTGGGGGGAAATGTCCTATAGATATCAGTTAGGTCTAACTGGTCCATTGTATCATTTAAAGTTTGTGTTTCCTTGTTAATTTTCTGTTTAGTGGATCTACCCATAGATGTGAGTGGAATATTAAATTCTCCCACTATTATTGTGTTACCGTTAATTTCTCCTTTCATATTTGTTGGCATTTTCCTTACATATTGTGGTGCTCCTATGTTGGGTGCATATATATTTGTAATTGTTATATAAGATATTATATTATGTTATATCTTGATGTTATATCTTATATTATGATATATATTGATGTTATATCTTCTTCTTGATATCTTCTTCTTCTTGATTGATCCTTTGATAAATATGTCGTGTCCTTCTTTGTCTCTTTTCACAACCTTTGTTTCAAAGTCTATTTTATCTGATTTGAGCATTGCTATTCCTGCTTTCTTTTGGTCTCCATTTGTGTGAAATATCGTTTTCCAGCCCTTAACTTTCAGCCTGTATGTGTCTCTAGGTTTGAGGTGGGTCTCTTGTAGACAGCATATGTAGGTTTTTATTTTTTTATTTTTATTTTTTGTATCCATTCAGTCTGTATTTGTCTTTTGCTTGGGGCATTCAACCCATTTACATAAGGTAATTATTGATAATTATGACCCCATTGCCATTTACTTTGTTGTTTTGGGTTCGAGTTTATAAACCTTTTCTGTGTTTCCTGTGTTTCCTACAGAAGATCCTTTAGCATCTGTTGAAGAGCTGGTTTGGTGGTGCTGAATTCTCTCTGGTTTTGCTTGTCTGTAAAGCTTTTTATTTCTCCTTCATATTTGAATGAGATTCTTGCTGGGTACAGTAATCTGGGTAGTACATTTTTCTCTTTCATTGCTTTAAGTATTTCCTGCCATTCCCTTCTGACTTGGAGAGTTTCTATTGAAAGATCAACTGTTATCCTTGTGGGGATCCCTATGTGGGTTAATTGTTGTTTTTCCCTTCTTGCTTTTAATATTTGTTCTTTGTGTTTAATCTTTGTCAATTTGATTAATATATGTCTTGGGGTGTTTCACATTTGGTTTATCCTGTTTGGGACTCTCTGGGTATCTTGTACCTGCATGACTATTTCCTTCCCCATTTTAGGGAAGTTTTCAATTATTACCTCCTCAAATATTTTCTCATAGCCTTTCTTTTTGTCTTCTTATTCTGGGACTCCCATGATTCAAATGTTGGGGTGTTTGACATTGTCCCAGAGGTCTCTGAGGTTATCCTCATTTCTTTTAATTATTTTTTTTTCCCTTTTTTACTCTCTGCTTCATTTATTTTCACCATTGTATCTTATCCTATTTTCTGCCTCAGGTATTCTACTGTTGGTTCCCTCCAGAGTGCTTTGATCTCAGTTATTGCATTATTTATTATTGATTGACTCTTGTTTATTTCTTTGAGGTCCTTTTTAAACTTTTCTTGCATCTTCTCAATTCTTGTCTCCAGACTATTTATCTGAAACTGCATTTTTTTTTTCAAGATTTTGGATCATTTTTACTATCATTATTCTGAATTCTTTTTCTCTTTAGTTATGTTTGTTGTACTTTTATCATGTTCCTTTATGTTCTGAATATTTCTTTGCCTTTTCATCTTGTTTAGGTTGTTCTGCATGGGGTGGCCTTTATGTAGCCTGGAAGTTTGTGGTTCCTCTTTATTTTGGAGATTCCTCTCAGTGGGTGGGGTTGGACGAGTGGGTTGTCAAGGTTTCCTGGTTAGGGTAGCTTGCTTTGGTGTTCTGGTGGGTGGAGCTGGATGTCTTCTCTCTGGAGTGCAATTAAGTGTCCAATGGTGAGTTTTGAGGTGTCTATGGGTTTGGTGTAACTGTTGGCCACCTGTATTTTTGTGCTCAGTTTTATGTTCCTGCTTTGTTGCAGGATTAGCTTGGTATTTCTTCCTCTGAAACTTGTTTGCTCTTGGGTGGAGCTTGGTTTCTTTGTAGGTGTGGAGGCTTTTTGGATCAGCTTTTGTCAATTAATGTTCCCTAGAGTCAGGAGATTTCTGGTGATCTCAAGTTTTGGATTTAGCCCTCCTGCCTCTGGCTTTCAATCTTATTCTTATAGTATCCTCAAGACTTCTCCACCAATACAGCACTGATGACAAAACATCTAGTTTAATGGTGAAAAGATTATCCACAGTGAGGGACACTGAGAGAGGTTCACAGAGTTATATGAAGAAGATAAGAGGGAGGATGGAGATAGAGGTGACCAGGAGGAGAACAGATCAGATCAGATCAGTCACTCAGTCGTGTCCGACTCTTTGCGACCCCATGAATCGCAGCATGCCAGGCCTCCCTGTCCATCACCAACTCCCGGAGTTCACTGAGACACACATCCATCAACTCAGTGATGCCATCCAGCCATCTCATCCTCTGTCGTCCCCTTCTCCTCTTGCCCCCAATCCCTCCCAGCATCAGAGTCTTTTCCAATGAGTCAACTCTTTGCATGAGGTGGCCAAAGTACTGGAGTTTCAGCTTTAGCATCATTCCTTCCAAAGAAATCCCAGGGCTGATCTCCTTCAGAATGGACTGGCTGGATCTCCTTGTAGTCCAAGGGACTCTCAAGAGTCTTCTCCAACATCACAGTTCAAAAGCATCAATTCTTCGGCGCTCAGCCTTCTTCACAGTCCAACTCTCACATCCATACATGACCACTGGAAAAACCATAGCCTTGACTAGATGAACCTTTGTTTGCAAAGTAATGTCTCTGCTTTTGAATATGCTGTCTAGGTTGGTCATAACTTTCCTCCCAAGGAGTAAGCGTCTTTTAATTTCATGGCTGCAGTCACCATCTGCGGTGATTTTGGAGCCCTGAAAAATAAAGTCTGATACTGTTTCCACTGTTTCCCCATCTATTTCTCATGAAGTGATGGGACCGGATGCCGTGATCTTCATTTAGGTGAGTCAAATTGGGAGAAAGAAGTCTAGCCAGTAATCAGTTCCCTGTTTGCTCTCCACAGTCTGGATCACTCAGAGTGGTTCACAGAGTTCCATAGAGAAGAGAAAAGGGAGGAAGGAAATAGAGGTGACCAGGAGTAGACAAGGGGGAGTCAAAAGTAGAGACCTATGCAGCCTGTGATCATTTCCCTAAGTTTTCTCCACAGCCTGGAACACCCGAAGAGATTCACAGAGTTAAGTAGAGAAGAGAAGGGGGAGGGAGAACATAGAGGTGACCTGGGGGAGAAAAAGAAGAGTCAAAAGGAGAGAGAGCAATCAACCCAATAATCACACTCCTAAGTGAAAATGGGTACTGAAGATTGGATTCTTAAAAGTACAAAATTGATAACAAATACCAAAAAGGAAAGATTAAAAATCTAGCATAGAGTTTAGACTCTCAAAAATACAATATTAAAAAAACAAAATCACAAGATTATATTAAAAAATATGAAACTTGCTCTAAAAATAGGATCTTTTTCTAAAGGTAGGTTTTAAAATGAAATTTAAAGGATTAATAAATAACTTAAAAATTAAAAAAATAAAAAGATATTAAAAAATGATAATAGTAAAATATATCTAGGAATTTCTGTAGAGCTGTTGAGGGCACTGTGTGTTCAGTTCAAGTTCAGATATTTCTTTCCTCCACATTATACTTCTTCTCAAGGTCTATAGGTCCCTTCCAATGTACCCAGTGTTAACTACAGGGTTTTAATCTGTTGCACCTATCACTTCCAAAGCTGTTCCCTCTTCTTTGTTAATTTTGGCTTCCTCTGTTTGCAAGACTCTTCAGTATCTAATTTCCACCCTACACAAGGGGGCGAAGGTTGTCATTTATTTAGGCTCACTTGTTCAATTGTGCTGCAAGGAGGGAGGACCACTGCAAACAAATATCACTATCATATGTGGGGAGTGTTCAGAGTGTCTGGGTCACACTGGGTTTGTTCCACTCATGGCGTGTGTGCTTTCCTGGTCTTCACTGCTTAAGGCTCCAGGTTGCTCTGGCAGGGAACTGATTATGGTGGGCCCTGGGTTGCGTGCACTTTCCAGGACTAAGCTTCTCAGGTTCAGGTTCTCAGGTACTCCACAAAGGCACAGACTCAATTGGGCCTGCATTTTGTGCCCGTGTTTTGTGCCTTTCTCAGTTCTGAGCAGCTCAGGCGACCAGATGCTTGGTGAGTGCACATTGCCCAGGTGCAGTGCGTCTTATCACCTTCCTGGTCCCAGCTGCTCAGTTTCCTGGGTATGCAGTAGCATCTCAGATGTGCTGTGTATCTCTTCTGGGGAGCTGATCTCTCGCTGTGACCCTCCTGATGGATGTCAACTGTCCAGGATCCTAGGAAGACTTGGTTAGTAACTGAGAGCCTGATCGCAGTTTGGTAGGGGATGCCGTCTCTGGGGCTGAGTTTGCCCCTTTCCTTCTCAATCTGGCTGGTGCCTGCCTGCCTCCCTGCCTCCAGCATGGAATGGGCCGGTCTGCAGCCAGTTAGCTCTCCTCTGGTATTCGCTCAGTCCTTTGTCCTGTGAGCAGTTTGACAGTACCTTAGTGCCTTAGGTTAGAGTTTTTCGTGGGAAAATTCTCTCTCTCTCTTTCCTCTTTACTTATTTATTTATTTTCCCCTCTCTGGCTATCCGATGGTTTGGGTTGCTATCTCATGTTAGCTCCCTCAGATTGCCCTCAGGGCATTCAGGGCCAGTCCTTACCGTAAGCAATGCAGCCTGTGCCTCCCTGTTCAGCCCCTGCTTGCTGGTGGCTGACACAAGCGTCTGGGCTACTTCTCTGCTTTGAGTTGTAGTTAGACCCTTAATCTGTGGGTTTTTATTTATTTATTTATTTTCCTCCTGGTTACGTTGCCCTCTGAGATTCCAAAACTCCCCACAGACCTGCCAGTGAGAGGATCTCCTGGTGTTTGGAAACTTCTCCTGGTGTTTGGAAACTTCTCTTTTAAGACTCTTTCCCCGGGGTGGGTCTCTGTCCTTAACACTTTTGTCTCTCTTTTTATCTTTTATATTTTGTCCTACCTCCTTCTGAAGACAATGGGCTGTCTTTCTGGGTGCCTGGTGTCCTTTGCCAGTGTTCAGAATTTGTTTTGTGGTATTTTCTCAGCATTCAAATGATCTGTCAATGAATCTGTTGGGGATAAACTGGTCTCCCTGTCCTATTCCTCCTCCATCTTTGGACTGCCCTAACTTCTACTTATTCTTGATCGGCTCCTGTTCACATTTCTCTCAGCCAACTAGTATATATTTTTTGCAACTATGCAAATCCTCTACCACTCTTGGTATTTACATTCAGTTCAGATCAGTTAAATGTTTGCTCAATCAAATGTGTACTAGTGTGTTAGCACTGAAGATGTGGAGATGAGTGTTATGATCCCACTCTCAGCAAACATATGGCTTAGTTTAGCAGTTCTTAAACTTCTCGTCTTAAGAACCCTCTATATTCTTAGAGACTGTTGATTATAAGGTTGATTAAATGATTTTGTTTATATGGATTATATCTGTTGATACCACAGGAGAAATTAAAACTCAGAAATTTTGCAACACCAATTTATTAATTTGTTTTAAATACCAGTAATAAACCCATTACTTAATGATGTTATCAATATATATTTTATGAAAATAACCACATTTTCAAAAACAAAAACAATTTTTAAAAAGTAGTATTATTTTACATTTTTCAAGATTTCTTTAATTATTGGCTCCTTCTTCTGCATCCAATCTGTTGCAATACATTATTTATTGAAATATATGAAGAAACTTGACCACACAGAGATGTGTACATGGAAAAGGGAGGACCTTTAAACTCCCAGAAAGTATCTTGGTTAATTCCTAGGGGTCCTTGGACCATACTTTAATAATAACTGGTTTAGTGGATGAAAAAGTTACATAAAGAAATTGTACTATGTGAAATAAAATTATAGGTATATGTACAAGATGCTGTTGGCACACTTCTATTTTTAATTAATAAAATGTAGGCAATGAATTGTGTAGATTTTCAATTTTCAAACCAAAACACTTACAAATGTATCCCTACACACACCCCAAATCATTTTCTTTCTCCGATATCAGAAAATAGATATTTTTGGTATCTTTCCTCATCTTTAAAACCAACCTTACAACCTGTACTTTCCATATATATATATATATATATATATATATATATATATATCTTAAATGATCTTGATTGCCCAAAGATTTTGTTTATTTTTATTTTTTTTAATTAAAAATTATTTAAATTGGAGAATAGTTACTTTAAATATTGTGGTGGTTTTTGCCATACACAGACATGAATCAATCACAGACACACATGTGTTCCCCCCATCCTGAACCCTCCCTCCCACCTCCCTCCCCACTCCATCCCTCTGGTTTGTCCCAGAGCACCAGCTTTGAGTGCCCTGATTCATGCATGGAACTGCACTGGTTGTCTATTTTACATATACAATATACATATTTCAATGCTATTATCACAAATCATCCCATCCTTGCCTTCTCCCATTGAGTCCAAAAGTCTGATCTTTACATCTGTATCTCCTTTGCTGCCCTGCATGTAGGATTGTATTTTGTGTGTGTGTATATGTATATGTATATATATATATATATATATATATATATATATATATATGCCTTGTTGAAGCATAATCTGCACACCAAAAATCTCACTCATTTTAAGTGTGCAAGTGAATTTAGAGTTGTGCAGCTATCACTGCATTTCAGTTTTATAGTGTTTCCATCACCACAATGAGATGGAAACCTCTAACCTTCACTGACATCTATTATCTAGTGAGTCTCCAAGGTATCTCTCTGTACTTGATGTGTTGAATATGGTCTATTTGCTCCTCCTTCTAGGTTCTCCATTCTTTCCCACTTTACTCTCCGTCCTAAGGGTGTAAAATATATGAATTATGCCAACAAATAGGCTTACATTCACCCTAGCTTTCAGTTACATTGAGCCAATGGGAAAACACATCCAGAGATTGGATAAAAGAAGGAATGTAGAATTAGGGTTCTGGATTTCTTATCTGTGGAGTCCCATCTTTTTTTATGTGCTCCTCCACAATAGATCTGGGTACTTTCAAGGTGTTTTACCTTACTAGACTCTCTCCTTTCAGCTTCTAGCAGCCGTTCCCTTATTTTGTACCTTCAGACCAAGGAACAGTGACAATTTCATTGCTGCTACCCTTGGTTCCAGCACAATCCCTGGTAATTTCTATTTATCTCCCTCACACCTTTGTAATTTTTCTAGTATTAATATGACATCGATTTCCCTTTGGGACCCAGAGGATATGCTTAACTCTCCATACCCTCCTCAACCCAAACACAAGACAAATATTCTAATTTGGGGGCATCTCAATTTCAAGAAGAGAGAGCAGTGGTGTTGGGCTCTAGCTCAGGTTCTTGTGATACATAAAGTTCTTTATCATTGAGATTAAAAAAACAGCACTGCTCTTTGTTCATGCTGACTGGTCTTTGGTACAATTTGATGAAGCTTAAGGAGATTTTCTTTTCACAATTTACTTTATTCAGCATTAGTGCTTCATTTGTAGTTTTATTTTCCCACTGGGTTTTTCCTTTGGGCATTTTATTTCTGAAGAGTTTAAAAGTAAGTTTCTCTTATGTAAGCACTCAAAAGAGAAACATGAAAATTTTAATTTTATCCTAGGGTAGACCTTTCTCTCAGCTGGACACTCATTTAACATTCTGCCTCCTGAAGTGTTAACACATTTTGACAATTGCTTTTATTCCAATTTGTTGATAGGAAACAGCATTTTAGCATGACTGACAACAAAGAACTGTGGATTTCATTTCCAAAGTGTAAGTGAATCTTTACAATGTACTTCACTTACATAAAAATGAGATTGTTGCTCATAAACAGGGAAGTTTGTGTTTAGGATGTGCTTTGTATTCAAGTAGACTGTTTCAGTCAAGGAGACAATGGGAGTGAGGGTGGAGGGGCAGGAAATGCCACTACTGGAACTATTACCAAAGACTGCTCTGACTGCAGCAGGAAGGCATTTGATTCACTGACTACAAGAGAGAATTCAATGAATAATGAAGCTTCAAAGAGGATCACTTTTGACAGTAGCTATTGAATAATGGTTAATGGAGGACATAACTAGAAACTGAGAAATCTAAAGTATATTTAAGAGGCTTAATTATATATTAGGCTATGGCATTCAAACAAGGTATAAAATCTAAAAATAATATGTGACTTTTAAAGTGATATTTGAACAGAACCAATATAATAATTAACTATGTAATTTGAATAATGCAAAACAAGCAACATTGATTAATGTTGATTGGAAAGCAGTTTTCATTCAAGCCATTAGTGCATAGCTATTATACTTAATTTTTCAAAATGAGCAAATATTATTGCACTCCTGAGTTTGACGCACGTGAAACCTCATGAGTGTATCTTGTTGTGGCTGTTCTGTCACTAAGTCGTGTCTGATTCTCTGTGACCCCACAGACTGAAGCATGCCAGGCTTCTCTCTCCTTCACTGTCTCCCAGAGTTTGCTCAAATTCATGTCCTTTGAATCTGTTATACTATCTAAAAATCTCATCCTCTGCCTCTTTCTTCTCTTCCTTACCTCAGTCTTTCCCAGCACTAGTGTCTTTTCCAATTAATCAGCTTTTCACATCAAGTGACCAGAGTATTTGCAGCTTCAGCTTCAGCATCAGTTCTTCCAGTGAATATCCAAGGTTCCTTTCCTTTTGACTGCTTTGATCACCTTGGAGTCCAAAGGACTCTCAAGAGTCTTTTCCAGCACCACAGTGTGAAAGCATCAATGCTTTGGCTCCCATGCTTTTTTATGGTCCAATTCTCACATCTACATATAACTATTAGAAAAACCGTAACTTTGACCTTTGTCAGCAAAGTGATGTCTCTGCTTTGTAATATGCTGTCTAAGTTTGTCATAGATTTCCTTCCAAGGAGCAAGAGTCTTTTAATTTCATGGTTGCAGTCACCATCTTCAGTGATTTTGGAGCCCAGAAAAATAAAATCTGTCACTGCTTACAATTTTTCCCTTTCTATTTGCCATGAAGTGATGGGACTGGATACCATGACCTTAGGTTTTTGTGGTTGTTTGTTTTTTTAATGTTGAGTTTTAAGCCAGCTTTTTCACTCTCCTCTTTCAATAGGCTCTTCAGTTCCTCTTCACTTTCTGCCATTAGAATAGTATCCTCTGAATATCTGATATTGTTGATATTTCTCCTGGAAATCATGAACCCAGCTTGTGATTCATCCAGCCTGGTATTTCACATGATGTACTCTGCATGTAAGTTAAATAAGCAGGGTGACAATATACAGCCTTTCCCAATTTTGAACACATCTATTGTTGTTCCATGTCTGGTTCTAACTGTTGCTTCTTGACCTGCATACAGGTTTCTCAGGAGACAGGTAAGGTGGTCTGGTATTCCCATCTCTTTAAGAATTTTCCACTTTGTTGTGATCCACACAGTTAAAGGCTTTAGCACAGTCAATGAAGCAAAAGTAGACATTTTTCTGGTATTCCCTTGCTTTATGATCAGGCAGATGTTGGCAATTTCATTTCTGGATTCTCTGCCTTTTCTAAACCAAACCCTGTTTGTACAACTGTAAGTTCTTGTTTCATGTACTGCTGAAGCCTAGCTTGAAGGATTTAGAGCAAAACCTTGCTAGCATGTGACATGAGTGCATTTTTATGGTAGTTTGAATATTGCTTGGCACTGCCCTTCTTTGAGATTGGAATAAAAACTGACCTTTTCCAGTCCTGTGGCCACTGATGAGTTTTCCAAATTTGCTGGCATACTGAGTGCAGCACTTTCACAGCATTATATTTTAGGATTTGAAATAGCTCAGCTGGAATTCCATCGCCTCCACTAGCTTTGTTCATAGTAATGCTTCCTAAGGCCCACTTGACTTCACACTCCAAGATGTCCAGTTCTAGGTTAGTGACCACACCATCATGGTTATACAGGTCATTAAACCCCCAACCCCCCCCCCCTTTTTTATAGTTCTTCTGTGTATTTGTGCCACCTTTTCTTAATCTCTTCTGCTTCTGTTAGGCCCTTTATTGTTGAAATTTCTGTCATTTATTGTGCTCATCTTTGCATGAAATATTCCCTTGATATCATCGTTTTTCTTGAAGAGATATCTAGTCTTTCCCATTCTACTGTTTTCCTCTATTTCTTCCTTTTTTTTTTTTTTTTGCATTGTTCACTTCAGAAGACTTTCTTATCTCTCCTTACTATTCTCTGCTACTCTTCATTCAGTTGGGTATATCTTTCCCTTTCTCCCTTGCCTGTCACTTCTTTTCTTTCCTCAGCTGTATGTTAAGCCTTCTCAGACAACCACTTTGCCTTCTTGCACTTGTTTTTCTTTGGGATGGTGTTGGTCACCACCTTCTGTACAATGTTACTAACCTCTATCCATAGGTCTTCAGGTACTCTGTCTACTAGATCTAATCCTGTGCCATTACCTCTTCCAGTTGACCATATTTTGTGGTCCACTATGACCTGTCCATCTTGGGTGGCCCTGCACAGCATGACTCATAGTTTTCTTGTATTATACAAGTCCCTTCACCATGACAGGGATTTGCTCCATAAAGGGGATGGGTGTATCTGTCTGTAAGTGCATGCTCAGTTGCTTCAGTTGTGTCTCACTCTTTGCAACACTATGGGCCACAGTCCGCTAGGCTCTTCTGTCTTTGGGATACTCCATGCAAGAATGGTGGAGTGGGTTGTGATTTCCTCCTCCAGGGGATCTTCCTGACCTAGGGATCAAACCCAAGTCTCAACCATCTCTAGAAGTATAGACAGATTTGTTACTGCTGAGCCACTGGGGAAGCCCATGAATATATCTACTACATGCCAATTAGGTGGATGGAGACAAACAGTTAGTGGAATTGGGATTGGTTTTGCTTTATGAGAGTCAAACTTTCTTCTCTTGGCTCAAGTCCCTGTCCAGAATTCTGGGGAAATCTCTCTTCTTTTTTTTTTTTAAATATAAATTTATTTATTTTAATTGGAGATTAATTACAAAATTGTATTGGTTTTGCTATACATCAACATGAATCTGCCATATGTATACACGTGTTCCCCATCCTGAACCCCCCTCCCACCTCCCTCCCCATACCATCCCTCTGGGTCATCCCAGTACACCAGCCCCAAGCATCTTGTATCACGCATCGAACCTGGACTTGCAATTCGTTTCATATATGATATTATACATGTTTAAATGCCATTCACCCAAATCAACCCACCCTCTCCCTCTCCCACAGAGTCCAAAAGACTGTTCTATACATCTGTGTCTCTTTTGCTATCTCGCATACAGGGTTGTCATTACCATATTTCTAAATTCCATATATATGTGTTAGTATACTGTATTTTTTTTTTCTTTCTGGCTTACTTCACTCTGTATAGTAGGCTCCAGTTTCATCCACCTCATTAAAACTGATTCAAATGTGTTCTTTTTAATGCCTGAGGCTCCATTGTGGTGTCTTCTAAAAATTAACAGTAACTATAACCTTCATCCTGCAAGCTCTCTGGCTACTTTGAATGAAAATAATTTCTTATTGAAACAGAAGAAAAATCAACAAAAAACCTCTTTATTAGTGCACCAAACACGCCAAGATTTCTGACCAATAATTATAGCCCTTTTGGAGTCCATAGCACAATAAATAAAACATTATATTAAGGATTAGCTTCTCTTCATCAATTTATAATCTGGTAGTTTATGCATACACACAGCCTTACCCTTGATCTGGATCTTTTCCTTTCAAAGAGTGATACCTCATCTGTGGCAGAGAAACTGTTACATGCTCAAAAAATTCATTTACTTTTTCTTTTTTAGTAGATAGCTAAACCACGTATATTGGGCATTCCTGAAATTAGGTAAAAACATGTGATTTGAGTTCTTGCCAGTGAAATATGGGCAAAAGACATGAACACTACTTCCAGGCCCAACCTCTCCTGAGACCTTTCATGTGGTCTCTCTTTCTCATTTCTTTGTCTTGTTTTCTCTGCCTGAAAAGCCGATGATCCACTGCAAGGCACTAGGACCCTATGGAATTGTCAAGCCACTATATGGAAGAAATCTGGCTTCCTAACTAAGAGCATAGAAAAGAGTTCCTACTTCTCTCCAACCCATATTGGACTGGAATGAGTGACAATCAGTCTTTATTGTACTTAATCACTAGCTGCTGGAAATGTGTGTTGCTGCCTTTAGTTTACTTTTTGGAGCACAATGTCTACCTATAGAATAAAGTGGACTTAGTAGTACTGACAGTTATTCAGTGCCTGTAAAACTGCATTCCTCTTCAGATGGGGGCTTGAACTGAACCACACCTCAGATTGGGACATATACCCACAACCCCTGTCTTAGGAGGGGACTCAAATCCCCTGTCTTTTAATTGAAACCACTCACCTGATGTCAGGACTTACTGAAGCTTGGGTTCTTTTGTATCAGCAGAGAAAGAATACAGTGTGAGGCAAACTGAGAGGCAAAGAGTGAGTTTATAAGCATAGGGTGCTTGGGTGAGATAGAAGAAGGCAGACAACAGAGTGCAGCCCCAAGAGCAAAGACTACATGTTTTATAATCAAGAAAAAGTGGAGAGGGGAGAAAACCACCTTCTTCATTTTTGGACAGACATCAAGATTTACATCATTAGTTCCCCCTTTAACCCTATATGGTCTATCTCATACTGTCATGGTACTATTTAAATTATATGTATATTAGCAAAATGGTGGTAACATAAACTAAAATATGATAATTCATCTCAGTTTTCAGTATACTATCCCCTTTCACCTAGTTTCTGTCCCCTTTCACCTAGTTTCTTTCCCCTTTCACTATATTCCTGTCTTGGCTACATATAGAAATGCTACTCTTCAAGGATCATTAACTCTCTGAGTGTATATTACAAGCTTCAGACCCCATAACTATTGTCTTTTTTTTTTTTTTTTTAACTATCAGGAATTGTAGCTTGAGTATGCCTGGTCCTTGAATGCACCTGGTCTTCATTCAAGGGAGAGTAGATTGTTGCTAGGTTACTGGATTCTTTTCTTAAGTGGTCATTGGCTTACAAAAGTCTCCCAAACTTCCTTAAAATTTTCTGTCTTTAATCCTCTAATGGGATTTTAAAATTAATTATTTAATTATCCTCTTCTATCCTTACCATCTGGAAACCCAACCCAACGTGGTGCTTTATTTACATACTTACTAAGAGTTTGGTTACACCTTCTATAAAAGATTACCTACTATTTGTTCAGGATTAGCAAAGCCTCTTGTTATCTTACCCAAGGGCATTTTTATTAGTCATTCAACAAGAATATCTAAATCATCTTCAGCTTTCAGTAACAATTATAATTTACCATCTTCCAGTTTCTTCATTCCCATTGAAGCTGAGTTTTCAGCCTGTACAGTTGTTTATAGACTAGTCCTCTGCCCTCCTACCCCTCTACTCTGCCTGTATAGATCCTGTTGTTCAGTTGTGTCCGACTCATTGCAACCCTTTAGACTGCAGCATGCCAGGCTTCCCTGTCCTTCACCATCTCCCAGGGTTTGCTCAAACTCATGTCCATTGAGTCAGTGCTGCCATCCAACCATCTCATCCTCTGTCATACCCTTCTCTTCCAGAGTATAGTGGCTACTCAGACACTAATGTTCAGGTCAGGAGTCAAACTTTTCAAGGAAGACTTCAATTCTCCCCTCCATTCCATACTACTTTTGTCTGGCTGCCTTTCCTCTGCACTCACAAGATGGCCTGGACCTACATATTTGTCTCACTGAAGATCCTAAAATAGTTGATTTTTGAGGCAGGGATTATAACACCAGAACTCAGTACAGTATACATGTTAAGTAAATGTTTGTTGAATAAATAAAATGATTGAAAATAAAAACACGGTCAGGTGTGTCAGACTCTTTGCGACCCCATGGACTGTAGCTCATCAGACTCCTCTGTTTATGGAATACTCTAGTCAAGAATACTGGAGTGATTGTCATTCCCTTCTACAGGGGATCTTCCCAACCTAGGGATAGAACCCATGTCTCCTACATTGTAGGCAGATTCTTTATTGTCTGAGCCACCAGGGAGGCACAAACTTATTGAAGCTACTGCTAAAACTTCATTCACTGTCTTCAGTTCTTCCTACCAATGTTAGTAAAAGTCTCAGAATCTTTGCTATAACCTCAGTATATATGGAAATTTTATTTATTCATGCCAACTATTTCAGTATTTCCAAAGTTTTATATAATCAAACTATAATAAATTCACCTATTTTTTGGAGCTTATGTAAACTCAGGCTATTGTGAGTCAAGGTTTTTCCTTTGTTAGGTATTATCTAGTAAACGAGTCATTACTGCCACTCTAAGGCAGTACTGATATTGGACATCTCTTTCTTTTAGCTCTGTAGAGTCAAACAGAGTCTAGGGTCAAGTGTTGGTCTTAGGTTTGTGGCCTTGCTACCTAATATGGTAGGAAAAAGGAAACCAGTTAACTTCCATTATTGTATATAGTGCAGGATTCCTCCTAAGTAAAAAATGTGCATTTGGATGGTGGGCAGCACCCTCTTTCCCCCAATTCCACTGTAATGAAAAAAAGTATTATCTGTAAATGTTTTGAATTCTTCCCAAACACTACGGAACTTCTCCAGGTGGCCTGTTCTACTTCAGTACATACATCTATTCACTGGGCCTCAATTCTTTGCAAACTGATTTATCTTTGCATTATTTGAGTACCATATTTTGACAGAAAGGACTTTAGAAACCATCTCATTAATTTTTATAAGATCTAGGACTTGACTCCAAATTCAGTGCAAGGGAACACTATTAAATTACACTATTTTACAATATTTAAGAGGGAGAGATATGGCTACTGTAAGTAGACAACTACCAAATTTGAAAAATAATTTTAATCTTTTCGCATATGTTTTCTCATTTTAAACTGGTAGCCTAAAACTTTGTTGAATACTGTATCATGCTTGTTTTCAGAATATACAATTTAAATTTAAGATGTGATTAAATGTAAGAATAGGTATTAAACCATTTTCTCTATGAACTGAGGTAGAGTAGATATAATTTTATAATAGATTATTTATATTACTTAATACAAGATTTATTTATATTATTTTAATAGAACTATATCAAATAAACTAGAATAATTTAAAATATTATGCAGTGCAGTTTTGTTCATTATGTTTTAAGGATTTAGTCCTTGGTGGCTCACCTGGTAAAGAATCTGCCTACATTCCAGGAGACCTGGATTCCATCCCTTGGTTAGGAAGATCCCCTGAAGAAGGAAACAGCTATCCACTTCAGTATTCTGGCCTGGAGAATTCCATGAGCTGAATAGTCCATGGGGTCACAAAGAGTTGGACTGGACTGAGTGAATTTCACTTTCATCATGTGCTGATAGATCATCATTATCAACATTATTGTCACCATACCTTTTTGCTTTTCCAAAGCATTCACTATCATGGTTCTCAAAATTTCTCAGTGAAATCAATATGGCTGAGTTAACTATTTCCATTTGCTAGATGAGGACAGTGTGACAACATTAAGTGACTTGTCTTAGGATCATCAAGTTTGTAACAGAGCACATCCTAAACACCAGTCTTCTGACTTGAAACCAGTGACCTATTCATGTCAATACAAAGTATATTAAGTGGATATACTGAAAGAAAGTAAGATAAAGCACAAAACAAGTACCTAAAATGTATTGTGGTATAACTAATACCAGCTTGATTGTTTCAATAATGAAAAAGAAAAGTCTGGTCTTGTGGACAAACATTGCTAACTAACAGTTTTTCTGTGTTTTATTTACTTAGTTCTCTAAATAGCCAGGTACACATACAGAAGGTGTCAGTGACTGTGAAATTATGAAATGAAACATAGTTGCTCAGATATTTCAAATTTTAATAATAATGTGATGTTAGTTAACATGAACACAAAACTTACTGTGTCAGACAAGGATCACTCCATATAAACAAATGCATTTGATTTGCACTAATTCTATCAGGTAAAAGCTATTGCTATTCCACTTAAAAATTAGGAAACTGAGGCTCAGAGAATTAAAGTAATTTTCCCAAAGTCACAGGAGTTACAGAGCCAGTATTCAAACCTGGGTAATCTGCCTCCAGTATCTGCCCTCTAAGAGGCTACAATTTATTATTATCCTTATTTTGCATATACAGATGCAAAGATTGCAGAGATTAAGTTGTCTAAGATCGAGTCAGTATGTTAATTCCAAAAAGTTGGATCAAGAGTTCAGGATTATAACAACTGTACTATACTGGGGGAGGGGGGGAAACTACCCTTAATTCTTAATTATACAGAGATTTATGCATTTTAATGGTTAACACCTAGAGAAAATTAGCCCCCAGAGGATATTTGGCAATATCTGTAGATTTTTTTTTTTTTTTTTTTACAACATGGCAGTGAGTGGGCGGGGACACAGAAACAGGGTGGGTTGGAAAGAAGAGTTGCCATTAACAGCTAGTAGGTATAGGCCAAGAATGGTATTAAATATGCTACAATCTACAATGTACAACACCCCACAACAAAGAATCATCCAGCCCTAAATATCAACAGTGCCAAGGTTGAGAGATTTTGTTTTTAGTGCTAATATCTTTGCTTAGGTATACAAGTCAGTTTAGGCATAATCCTAGATACTATTTTGTTTATAAGAGAAAAATAACTTTGGAATATTCTAATAATGTTAAATCACTCACCTAGAGCCAGACATCCTGGAGTCTGAAGTCAAGTGGGCCTTAGGAAGCATCACTGTGAACAAAGCTAGTGGGGGTGGTGGAATTCCAGTTGAGCTATTTCAGATCCTAAAAGATGACGCTGTGGAAGTGCTGAACTCAATATGCCAGCAAATTTGGAAAACTCAGCAGTGGCCACAGGACTGGGAAAGGTCAGTTTTCATTCCAATCCCAAAGAAAGGCAGTACCAAAGAATGTTTAAACTACCTCACAATTGCACTCATCTCACACACTAGCAGTGTAATGCTTAAAATTCTCCAAGCTTGGCTTCAACAGCACTTGAACCAAGAACATCCAGATGTTCAAGATGGATTTAGAAAAGGCAGAGAAACCAGAGATCAAATTGCCAACATCCATTGCATCATAGGTAAAGCAAGAGAATTCCAGAAAAACAAACAAACAAACAAACAAACTAATTTTGCTTCATTAACTATGCTAAAGCCTTTGAATGTGTGGATCACAATAAATTGTGAAAAATTCTTCAAGAAATGGGAATACGAGACCATGTGACTTGCCTCCTGAGAAATCTGTGTGCAGGTCAAGAAGCAAAACTTAGAACTGGCCATGGAACAACAGACTGGTTCTAAATTGGAAAAGGAGTACTTCAAGGCTGTATATTGTCACCCTGCTTATTTAACTTATATGCAGAGTGCATTATGGGAAATGCCCGACTGGATGAAGCACAAGCTGGAACGAAGATTGCCAAGAGAAATATCAATAACCTCAGATACACAGATGTCACCACCCTTATGGCAAAAAGCAAAGAGGAACTAAAGAGCCTCTTGATGAAGGTGAAAGAGGAGAGAGAAAAAGCTGTCTTAAAACTCAACATTCAAAACACAAAGATCATGGCAAGCTCCTCAACTTGGTGATGGACAGGGAAGCCTGGCATGCTGCAGTCCATGGTGTCACAAAGAGTTGGACATGACTGAGAGATTGAACTGTACTGAACTGAATAATGTCAAATAAAGAGTAGCAAAATTAAAGATCCTAGAATAACCATAAGTTTGAAAAACTGTTTCCTCACTTTATATTTAAATATTTAATCAATTAATTATATTTTTAGAATTCTAACTTGGTGATAGCTTTATCTAGGCAAACTTTTAATTATGTGGTGGTGGGGGGGCAGGGGAACATGTGAGAAAATATTTTACACTACCCCATGAGTCCAAACTTTAAAATATAACTGTCCTAGATAATGAGAACTAGTTTGCTTTGCTTTGTTTCCTGGTAAGTTTGAAGACCAGTAAGATTCTGGTCACTAATATAATTACATTCCAATGCTTTCCTTTATATGGAAAAAGTGGTGGAAAGACAAAGAAGTCAAGCCACTAATTACTTGAGAATCAATGAGAGAATTAAAGTGAGATTCTCTTTCCTGCACAAATCCAGATGGTAAAGGACTACATGTTCCTGGGCTTAAAAAACAATATTTGAGTTGTTTCATTTTAGCATCATTTTTGGTTAAATTACTTTTTAATTATCAAGTTCCTTGGTTGTTGATCAATATTTCACAATTAGTATCTTTTCTGGTACAAGTCACATATACCCAGGAACTGAATAACATTACTGGATGACTATGAAGGTGATGATAGTAATGAGGATGATGCCAATGAAATAGCACTAGGAAAATAAATTTGTATATAACAATATTGATTCAAAATGGATCCTGTATTTCAAGCCATGGAAGAAATAAACCCACTTAGTAAGCTCAGCAGGTGGTTAATTCACTTTGTACATGGTATTTAATTTAAAACACACGTCATGACCTCAGTAATTTGGAACTATAAACATAACCCCCTCCTCCCTCTTCTCTTCTCCATGTAACTCCATGAACCTCTCTGGGTGTCCCTCACTGTGGAGAAACTTTTCATCTTTAACCTAGATGTTTTATCAGTGGTGCTGTATAGAAAGAGAAGTCTTGAGACTACTGTAAAAATAAGACTGAACGCCAGAAACATGAGGCTTAAGTCCAAATCCTAAGAACACCAGATAACTGAATCCGGGGAACAGTAATCAACAGGAGCTCATCAAACGCCTCCATACCTACACTGAAACCAAGCACCACTCAAGCACAAACAAGTTCCAGAGCAAGACATACCATGCAAATTCTCCAGCAACACAGCCCTGACCTTCAATATAAAGGCTGCCCAAAGTTATTCCAAACTCACTGACATCTCATAACTCATTACTGGACACCTTATTGCACTCCAGAGAGAAGAAATCCAACTCTATCTACCAGAACACCGACACAAGCTTCCCTAACCATGAAACCTTGACAAGCCAACAGTCCAACCCTACCCACAGCGAGGAAACTCCACAATAAAGAGAACTCCACAAACTGCTAGAATACAGAAAGACCACCCCAAACTCAGCAATATAAACAAGATGAAGAGATAGAGGAATACCCAGCAGGTAAAGGAACAGGATAAATGCCCACCAAGCAAAACAAAAGGGGAAGAGATAGGGAATCTACCTGATAAAGAATTCTGAATAATGATAGTGAAAATGATCCAAAACCTTGAAATCAAAATAGAATCGCAGATAAATAGCCTGGAGAAAAGGATTGAGAAGATGCAACAAAGGTTTGACAAGGACCTAGAAGAAATAAAAAATGAGTCAATATATAATGAATAATGCAATAAATGAGGTCAAAAACACTCTGGAGGCAACAAATAGTAGTATAATGGAGGCAGAAGATAGGATTAGTGAAGTAGAAGATAGAATGGTAGAAATAAATGAATCAGAGAGGAAAAAAGAAAAACGAATTAAAAGAAATGAGGACAATCTCAGAGACCTCCAGGACAATATTAAAGGCCCCAACATTAGAATCACAGGAGTCACAGAAGAAGAAGACAAAAAGAAAGACCATGATAAAATACTTGAGGAGATAATAGTTGAAAACTTCCCTAAAATTGGGAAGGGAATATTCACCCAAGTCCAAGAAACCCAGAGAGTCCCAAACAGGATAAACCCAAGGTGAAACACCCCAAGACACATATTAATCAAATTAACAAAGATCAAACACAAAGAACAAATATTAAATGCAGAAAGGGAAAAAAAACAAATAACACACAGGGGATTCCCATAAGGATAACAGCTGATCTTTCAATAGAAGCTCTTCAGGCCAGGAGGGAATGACAGGACATACTTAAAGTGATGAAAGAAAATAAACTACAGCCCAGATTACTGTACCCAGCAAGGATCTCATTCAAATATGAAGGAGAAATCAAAAGCTTTACAGACAAGCAAAAGCTGAGAGAATTCTGCACCACCAAACCAGCTCTCCAACAAATGCTAAAGGATCTTCTCTAGACAGGAAACACAAAAAGGGTGTATAAACTCGAACCCAAAACAATACAGTAAATGGCAACAGGATCATACTTATCAATAATTACCTTAAATGTAAATGGGTTGAGTGTCCCAACCAAAAGACAAAGAATGGCTGAATGGATACAAAAGCAAGACCCCTATATATGTTGTCTACAAGAGACCCACCTCAAAACAAGGGACACATACAGGCTGAAAGTGAAGGGCTGGAAAAAGATATTTCATGCAAATAGAGATCAAAAGAAAGCAGGAGTACAATACGCGTATCAGATAAAATAGACTTTAAAACAAAGGCTGTGAAAAGAGACAAAGAAGGACACTACATAATGATCAAAGGATCAATCAAAGAAGAAGATATAACAATCATAAGTATATATGCACCCAACATAGCAGCGCACCAATATACAAGACAAACGCTAACAAGTATGAAAGGGGAAACTAACAATAACACAATAATAGTGGGAAACTTTAAAACGCCAATCACACCTATGGATAAATCAATTAAACAGAAAATTAACAAGGAAACATAAACTTTATGATACAATACACCAGTTAAACTTAACTGACACCTATAGGGCATTTCACCCCAAAACAATGAATTTCACATTTTCTCAAATGCACACGGAACATTCTCCAGGATAGATAACATTCTGGGCCATAAATATAGCCTTGGTAAATTCAAAAAATAATTGAAATCATTCAAAGCATCATTTCTGACCACAATCCAGTAAGACTTGATCTCAATTACAGGAGAAAAACTATTAAAAACTCCAACATATGGAGGCTGAACAACATGCTGCTGAATAACCAACAAATCACAGAAGAAATCAAAAAAGAAATCAAAATATACATATAAATGAATGAAAATGAAAACACAACAACCCAAAACCTGTGGGATACTGTAAAAGCAGTGCTAAGGGGAAAGTTCATAGCAATACAGGCATACCTAAAGAAACAAGAAAAAAAATCAAATAAATAACCTAACTCAAATGCAAAAGAAACAAAAGAGACCATAGTAAAAATCAACAAAGCTAAAAGTTGGTTCGTTGAAAGGATAAATAAAATTGACAAACCATTAGCCAGACTCATCAAGAAACAAAGGGAGAAAAAATCAATAAATTAGAAATGAAAATGGAGAAATCACAACAGACAACACAGAAATACAACGGATCATAAGAGACTACTATCAGCAATTATATGCCAATAAAATGGACAACGAGGAAGAAATGGACAAATTCTTAGAAAAGTAAAACTTTCCAAAACTAGACCAGGAAGAAATAGAAAATCTTAACAGACCCATCACAAGCATGGAAATAGAAACTGTAATCAGAAATCTTCCAGCAAACAAAAGCCCAGGTCCAGACGGCTTCACAGTTGAATTCTACCAAAAATTTAGAGAAGAGCTGACACCTATCCTACTCAAACTCTTCCAGAAAATTGCAGAGGAAGGTAAACTTCCAAACTCGTTCTATGAGCCCACCATCACCCTAATACCAAAACCTGACAAAGATCCCACAAAATAAAGAAAACTACAGACCAATACCACTGATGAACATAGATGCAAATATCCTTAACAAAATTCTAGCAATCAGAATCCAACAATGCATTAAAAAGGTTATACACCATGACCACGTGGGCTTTATTCCAGGGATGCAAGGATTCTTCAATATCCACAAATCAACCAGTGTAATACACCACATTAACAAATTGAAAAATAAAAACCATATGATTATCTCAATAGATGCAGAGAAAGCCTTTGACAAAATTCAACATTCATTTATGATAAAAACTCTCCAGAAAGCAGGAATAGAAGGAACATACCTCAACATAATAAAAGCTATATATGACATACCCACAGCAAACATTATCCTCAATGGTGAAAAATTGAAAGCATTTTCCCTAAAGTCAGGAACAAGACAAGGGTGCCCATTTCAACATTAATATTCAACATAGTTTTGGAAGTTTTGGCCACAACAGTCAGAGCAGAAAAAGAAATAAAATGAATCCAAATTGGAAAAGAAGAAGTAAAATTCTCACCATTTGCATACGAAATGATCCTCTACACAGAAAATCCTAAAGACTCTACCAGAAAATTACTAGAGCTAATCAATGAACATAGTAAAGTTGCAGGATATAAAATTAACACACAGAAATCCCTTGCATTCCTATACACTAATAATGAGAAAACAGAAAGAGAAATTAAGGAAACAATTCCACTCACCATTGCAACTAAAAGAATAAAATACTTAGGAATGTATCTACCTAAAGAAACTAAAGACATATATATATATAAAACTGTAAAACACTGGTGAAAGACATCAAAGAGGACACTAATTGATGGAGAAATATACCATGTTAATAGATTGGAAGAATCAATATAGTGAAAATGAGTATACTACCCAAAGCCATCTATAGATTCCATGAAATCCCTATCAAGGTATGAACGGAAATTTGTATGGAAATACAAAAAACCTTGAATAGCCAAAGCAATTGTGAGAAAGAAGAATGTAACTGCAGGAATGAACCTGTCTGACTTCAGGCTCTACTACAAAACCACAATCATCAAGACAGTATGGTACTGGCACAAAGACAGAAATATAGATCAGTGGAACAAAATAGAAAGCCCTGAGATAAATCCACACACCTGTGGACACCTTATCTTTGACAAAGGAGACAAGAATATACAATGGAGAAAAGACAATCTCTTTAACAAGTGGTGCTGGGAAATCTGGTCAACCATGTGTAAAAGAATGAATCTAGACCACTTTCTAACACCATATACAAAAATAAACTCAAAATGGATTAAAGATCTAAATCCAAGACCAGAAACTATAAAACTGCTAGAGGAAAACATAGGCAAAACACTCTCTGACATAAATCACAGCAGGATCCTCTATCACCCACCTCCCAGAATATTGGAAATAAAAGCACAAATAAACAAATTGGACCTAATTAAAATTAAAAGCTTCTGCAGAACAAAGGCAACTATAAGCAAGGTGAAAAGACAGCCTTCAGAATGGGAGAAAATAATAGCAAATGAAGCAACTGACAAACAACTCATCTCAAAAATATACAAGTAACTCCTACAGCTCAATTCCATAAAAATAAATGACCCAGTCAAAAAATGGGCCAAAGAACTAAATAGGCATTTCTCCAAGAAGATATACAGATGGCTAACAAACACATGAAAAGATGATCAACATTACTCATTATTAGAGAAATGCAAATCAAAACCACAATGAGGTACCATTTCATGCCAGTCAGAATGGCTGTGATCCAAAAGTCTACAGGCAATAAATGCTGGAGAGGGTGTGGAGAAAAGGGAACCCTCTTACACTGTTGGGGGGAATGCAAAGTAGTATAGCCACTATGGAGAACAGTGCGGAGATTCCTTTAAAAAACTGGAAATAGAACTGCCATACGACCTAGCAATCCCACTGCTGGGCATACACACCAGGGAAACAAGAATTGAAAGAGACACGTGTACTCCAGTGTTCATCACAGCACTGTTTATTATAGCCAGGACTTGGAAGCAACCTAGATGTCCATCAGCAGATGAATGGATAAGAAAGCAGTGGTACATATACACAATGGAGTATTACTCAGCCATTAAAAAGAATACATTTGAATCAGTTCTAATGAGGTGGATGAAACTGGAGCCTATTATACAGAGTGAAGTAAGCCAGAAGGAAAAACACCAATACAGTATACTAACGCATATATATGGAATTTAGAAAGATGGTAACAATAACCCTGTGTACGAGACAGCAAAAGAGACAGTGTTGTATAGAACAGTCTTATGGACTCTGTGGGAGAGGGAGAGGGTGGGAGGATTTGAGAGAATGGCATTGAAACATGTAAAATATCATGTATGAAACGAGATGCCAGTCCAGGTTCGATGCACAATACTGGATGCTTGGGGCTAGTGCACTGGGACGACCCAGAGGGATAGTATGGGGAGGGAGGAGGGTTCAGGATGGGGAACACATGTATACCTGTGGTGGATTGATTTTCATATTTGGCAAAACTAATACAATTTTGTAAAGTTTAAAAATTAAATAAAATTAAAAAAAAAGAAAGCAGTGGTACATATACACAATGGAGTATTACACAGCCATTAAAAATAATACATTTGAATCAGTTCTAATGAGGTGGATGAAACTGGATCCTATTATAAAGAGTGAAGTAATCCAGAAAGAAAAACACCAATATAGTATATTAATGTATATATATATGGAATTTAGAAAGATGGTAACAATAACCCTATATGCGAGATAGCAAAAGAGACACAGATGTATAGAACAGTCTTTTTGGACTCTGTGGGACAGGGAGAGGGTGGGATGATTTGGGAGAATGGCACTGAAACATCTATAATATCATATAAGAAACAAATTGCCAGTCCAGGTTCAATGCAGGATACAGGATGCTTGGGGCTGGTGCACTGGGATGACCCAGAGGGATGTTAAGGGGAGGGAGGTGGGAGGGGGGTTCAAGATGGGGAACACGTGTACACCTGTGGCAGATTCATGTTGATGTATGGCAAAACCAATACAATATTGTAAAGTAATTAGCTTGCAATTAAAATAAATAAATCTAAATTAAAAAAATAAACATGCAAATGATGCACCAAATGGTTTGCAGTTTATTTTAAACAAAGGGATTTCTTACTTCAGTGCTTGCATAATTAAGACTTTCTTTTTAAAATATATAGCATTTGGTTAACAAAGGCTCCGGGGGGCTAAATAATTGAACAATAACATAGCTGCTGTTGCTGCTGCTGCTAAGTCACCTCGGTCGTGTCGGACTCTGTGCGACCCCATAGACGGAAGCCCATCAGGCTCCTCCATCCCTGGGATTCTCTAGGCAAGAACACTGGAGTGGGTTACCATTTCCTTCTCCAATGCATCAAAGTGAAAAGTGAAATTGAAGTTGCTCAGTCGTGTTTAACTCTTTGCGACACCATGGACTACAGCCCACCAGGCTCCTCCGTCCATAGGATTTTCCTGGCAAGAGTACTGGAGTGGGGGTGCCATTGCCTTCTCTGATAACATAGCTAGCACTTCTTAATTATTATAAAATTATCTACAAAATAACCATAAATAAATAATTGAGTAAGTAAGCAAGTGATAATTAAAATCAGACTAAATTACAGAGAATTATAGTTTAATAGATCCTGCCTTAGGATTATTTCCAGGGAAATAAAATTTTACTGAGACGTTTGATCACCACCATTTTGCTTTCATTGAGTAGAAAATGCGAATTTAAATTTCATTCTAGGTGCTATTGTGTTATTTCCTATCAGAGTTCTAGGCTATCCTGCAACTTTATGTACTGGGTACTTTATTGTCCCATCTGATCCAGCCATTTTATTGTTGCTGTTCAGTCTCTCAGTCGTGTCCAACTTTTTTGACCACATGGACTGCAGCACGCCAGGCTTCCCTGTCCTTTATGATCTCCCAGAGCTTGGTCAAAGTCATGTCCATTGAGTCAGTGATGCCATCCAACCATCTTGTCCTTTATTGTCCCCTTCTTCTCCTGCCTTCAATTGCTCCCAGCATCAGGGTCTTTTCTAATGAGTCAGCTTTTAGCATCCGGTGACCAAGGTATTGGAGTTTCAGCTTCAGCATCAGTCTTTCCAATGAATATTCAACTTTAATTTATTTTAGAGTTGACTTGTTTGATCTCTTTGCAGTCCAATGGACTCTCAAGAGTCTTCTCCAACACCACAATTCAAAAGCATCAGTTCTTCGGTGCTCAGCCTTCTTCATGGTTCAACTCTCATAATTGTACATGACTACTGGATAAAGCATAGCTTTGACTATACGACCATATGTCAGGTAAGTAATGTCTCTGTTTTTTAATATGCTAAGTTTGTTATAGCTTTTATTGCAAGAAGCAAGGAATAATTTAAATTAGATAATTTAATTTAATAATGTATTTAAATAATTTATTTTAATTATTAAAAATAATTTAATTTCATGGCTGCAGTCACCATCTGCAGCGATTTTGGAGCCAAAAAAAAAAAAAAAAGTCTCCCACTATTTCCACTGTATCCCCATCTATTTGCTATGAAATGATGGTACTGGATGCCATAATCTTCATGTTTTAAATGTTGAGTTTTAAGCCAGCTTTTTCATTCTCCTCTTTCACTTTCATCAAGAGGCTCTTTAGTTCCTCTTCACTTTCTGCCATAAGTGTGGTGTTATCTGCATATCTGAGGTTATTGATATTTTTCTTGGGAATCTTGCTAGGCAATCAATTCTAGCTTCTGCTTCATCCAGCTGGGCATTTCCCATAATGCACTCTGCATATAAGTTAAATAAGCAGGGTGACAGTATACAGCCTTGATGTACCCCCTTCCCAATTTGGAAGCAGTATGTTGTTCCATGGCCGGTTCTAAGTGTTGCTTCTTGAACTGCATATAGATTTCTCAGGAGGCAGGTCACATGATTTCGTATTCCCATTTCTTGAAGAATTTTCCACAATGTATTGTGATTCACACAAAGGCTTTAACGTAGTCAATAAAGCAAAAGTAGATGGTTTTTTTCTGTAATTCTCTTGCTTTACCTGTGATGCAATGGATGTTGGCAATTTGATCTCTGGTTTCTCTGCCTTTTCTAAATCCAGCTTGAATATCTGGACTTTCTCAGTTCATGTACTGTTGAAGCCAAGCTTGGAGAATTTTAAGCATTACACTGCTAGTGTGTGAGATAAGTGCAATTTTGAGGTAGTTTAAACATTCTTTGGTACTGCCTTTCTTTGGGATTGGAGTGAAAACTAACCTTTCCCAGTCCTGTGGCCACTGCTGAGTTTTCCGAATTTGCTGGCATATTGAGTTCAGCACTTCCACAGCATCATCTTTTAGGATTTGAAATAGCTCAACTGGAATTCCACCACCCCCACTAGCTTTTTCGTAGTGATGCTTCCTAAGGCCCATTTGACTCCTGTTTCTAGAATGTCTGACTCTAGGTGAGTTATCACACCATTGTGGTTATCTGGGTCATTAAGATCTTTTTCGTATAGTTTTTCTGGGTATTTTTGCCACCTCTTCTTAATATCTTCTGCTTTTTAGATCCATACCATAGTCAAAGTAGCCATAGTAGAAGTTATGCTGTGATTATCAATGATGCTGTTATGAGACAATCAGTGATTAAGAGCAAGCCTTCTTTCCCTGTCTATTTCTCTCTGCCTCACAATGGTTGGGCTTATTAATAGGTTTTCTATACTGAATGATAAAAGTGATTTCCAGCTCACCAACATAAGGACTTTGAAGAGGTCACATCTAATAGCTGTCATAGGAGAGACTGAGGGTGATATATCACTCTATGTGTGTGTGTGTGTGTGTGTGTGCACTTCAAATGCATTTTAAATGCATAATGATAGTGAACTACTTTAACTTGAACCACATGGAAGCAGCAAGTATGTGACCATCTTTCCACTTGGAATGGACACCTAGGCTCCTTCCTTCATATTATTCAGGAACAGGAACATTTCACTGATCTCTGTGATCATTTCTTTTACTGCATATGTTTCCCTTGTTCAGCTAACAAAAATATCCTTCAATGGGTATCATGTGTATTTATATCTATAACTCGCTTGAGAGCATACTAAATACTAAACCTGTTAATAGAAATTTAAGACCTATATTCACAGAAAGGCAAAAAAAGAACTTAGAGGAGACAGTGGCATGGTCAAAACATAAAATGGTGAGTCTATCAATAGAAGGACCATACATGTCTTTCAGGAGTTTAACAGATAAGTTTAAACAAATTAATAGTCCTTCCTTCATTTAATCAAATACAGTTACATTCACAGACACACCAGTGCTCTCAATTTGCATGTGTGCATGCTAAATCACTTCACTCATGTTTGACTTTTTTGTGACCCTATGAACTATAACCCTCTAGGCTCCTCTGTCCATGGGATTCTCCAGGCAAGAATATTGGAGTGGGCTACCATTTCCTCCCCCAGGGGACCTTCTTGACCCAGAGAGATTGAACCTACATCTCCTGCGGCTCCTGAAGTTCAGACAGATTCTTTACCACTGAACCACCAAGAAAACCCAGTCTCCATGTAGCAGTGTGTATATGTTGATCTCAACCACATAATTTATCCCTCCCTCCGTCCCCATTTCCCCTTTAGTAACTGCAAGGTTTCTTCTAGTCTTTGAGTCTCTGTTTTGTGAGTAAGTTGATTTGTATGTTTTTGTTTTTGTTTTTTAGATTCCAATTATAAGTGCTATGTACATGTGTGCTCAGTTGTGTCCAATTCTTTTTGACCCTATGGACTCTAGCTTGCCAGGTTCCTCTTTCCATGGGATTTCCCAGGTAAGAATATTGGAGTGGGTTACTGTTTCCTCCTACAGAGCATCTTCCCGAGCCAGGGACTGAACTCACGTCTCCTGAATCTCATGCATTGGCAGGCAGTTTCTTTACCACTGTGCCACCTGGGAAGCCCATATAAGTGATATTACACCATATCTGTATTTCTCTGACTTATTTTACTTAGTATGATAATCTCTAGGTCCAACCATGTTGCTGCAAGTACCATTATTTCATTCTTTTACATTGCTGAGTAATATTTCATTGTGTATATATACCACACATTTTCTATTTATCTGTTGATGGACATTTAGGTTGTGTCTATGTCTTGGCTATTGTAAGTAGTGCTGCGATGGGGCTGCAATAGTGGGGCGTGGTGCATCTTTTCAAATTATGGTTTTCTCTGGATATATGCCCAGAAGTGAAATTGCAGGATCATATGATAGCTCTATTTTTAGTTATTTAAGGAAACTCCATAGTGGATATACCAATTTATATTCCCACCAACAGGGTAAGAGGGTTCCTTTATCTTCACAGTCTCTCTAGTATTTACTATTTATAGACTCTTTGATGATGGTCATCCTGACTAGTGTGAAGTGATACCTCAGTGTAGTTTTTATTTGCACAATATAGTACTGGAACAAAGACAGAAATATAGACCAGTGGAACAGGATAGAAAGCCCAGATATAAGCCTACACAGCTACACACCTAGGGTCAATTACTCTATAACAAAAGAGGCAAGAATATGCAATGCAGAAAAGAGAGTCTCTTTAATAAGTGGTGGTGGGAAAACTGGTTAGCTACATGTGAAAATGAAATTAGAACAATCTATAACACTATGAACATACACAGAAATCTCAAAGTGAGATAGAGGCCTAAAGGTAAGACTGAATACTATAAAACTCTTAGAGGAAACCATAGGCAGAATACACTTTGGCATAAATTGCAGCAACATCTTTTTGGATCCATCTTCTAGAGTAACAGGAAAAAGAGCAAAAAAAAAAAAATGGACCTAATTAAACTTAAACTTGTACATCGAGGGAAACCATAAACAAAATGAAAAGAGAACCTACAGAATGGGAGAAAATATTTGCTAATGATGCGACCAATAAGGGATTAATCTCCAGAGTATACAAGAGCTCATACAGCTAAATATCAAAAAGAACCAAACAATTCAATAAAAAAAAAAAAATTGGCAGAAGATCTAAACAAACACTTCTCCAAAGAAGACATACCAATGACTAAGAGGCACATGGAAAGATGCTCAATATCACTAATTATTATTCTACTGTATTTTTTATTATTTGAAATTCCATTTTTACAGTATGTTGATTTCTAAAGCATATTCAGGTGTTTGTTTGGGGGGATTTGTTTTTCCTATTCTACTAATACATGGTAATTGATATGTAGGAACTTTACCTGCTGCTAAACCATTTCCTCAGATCGTATATAACAGTACTTCAAATATCTCATGTTGACCACTATACCCATTATTTTTTTTCCTTAACCATATTCTTCACATAATTATTATTACAGTTAATGATATCTTCATTCCTGTCACCTAGCCAAGAAACTGTGTTGTTGTTTTTGTTAGTCTTTCTCTCCCTTTCTCTTATGTCTTATCAGCAAACAAGTATTATGACTTCTATTCTAAAATAACTCTCCAAACTTCTGTTATGTTATTTCCATGACTACAGTGGTATTTTAAGCCTTCATTTTATCTCTCTAAGATTATTACTGTACTGTTACTCAATATGCTCAATAGCCTTTTAAGTAGTTCTCTAATATGTTGGAATTTCATAACTGTCTGATGGATTTTTTCTTACTTTTTCAATGTACCCAAAATGAAGCATTGTAAAAGTTGTTATACAAGTGATCAGTACATTTATTTTAAAATGTTAAACATTACAAATGATCAAAGTGGTTTAAAATAAAGTAAAATAAAGTTTAAAATAAAGACAATACATTTGTCTATGAAATTGACAAACATCAAAAAATACTCAGTATTTGAAAACAATCCAATAAAGCAGACTTCTACTAGTGGGAGTAAAAGTTCATGCAAGATTTCCAGCAAACAGTTTGGCAATGAGTATCTGTAATTTATTCTAAAGGATAATCTTGTGGTGTTCTCCAAACAATATATATAGGAACATACGTTATAGTATTTTATTTCTGAAAATGAACTATCCAGCCATAATAAAATTATGTAAACAATTATGATATATCTATATAATAGAATATGGTCATTAAAATTAGATTATCAAAGAATATTAAAATAATGTTGAATGAAGAAGACATGTAAGAAACTGTATCACTATATATATATATATTTAATTTGCAATGCTAAAACACTGGACAAAAGCATATAAGAAATATCATTGGATGATGGTACTGTAGACTTTTATTTCTAAAAATTCATCTTTGTGATTTTCCTACAAAATTCAAATTTTCTATAATGAATATACAACTACTATTGTAATAAAAGCAAACAATGATATCAATAAAATAAATGCTACTTCAGATGAAGAATCACAAAATGGAGTACAATGTCACCAGTTTAGGAATAGATTATATTTTATTTTATTTTTTTTTTGTGGTATATCTATAATTAAGTATTTGTTAGCCATAAAAGGAATGAAGTTCTGAGACAGTGGGAAGTTGTTATATAACACAGAGAGCTCAGCCCAGTGCTCTGTGACGACCAAGAGGAGTGCTGTGTGGGTTGGGAGGGACGTTCAAGAGGGAGGGGATATATTTGTTTGTATACTTATGGCTGATTCATGTTGTTGTATAACAGAAACTAATACAACATTGTAAAGCAACTTCTTCAGTTGCTAAGTCGTGTCCAATTCTTTGCATTCCCTCCCCCCTCCCCCAGGCTCTCTTGTCCTCCACTATTTCCTGGAGTTTGCTCAAGTTCATGTAAAGCAACTATACTCTAATAAAAATAGATTCAGAAAAATGTAACATAGGTGGACCTTAAAACCATTATTCTAGTTGAAATAAGCTAGACATAGGAGAATAGATATTGTATGGTTGCACTTATATGATAATGTAAAGAGGCCTAATATATGTTTAAGTCCCTGCAGGAGAGGAGAGAGAGGCTGAAAGAGAAAAAATAAAATGTGAGTACTGTACAAAAAATTTTAAAAGCTTGATCAAAACTATAAACCAACAGAAAAAAGAAGCTCATAAAAACATGAACAGGAAATATTAAGCAAAGTAAACAAAAGTACATCATAATCAAACTGTGTAAAATCATTGATCAAGAGAGAATCTTAAAAGCAGCCAGAAAAAAATAATAGGCTCTGTGAGAATACTGTGATATTCTCTGGTCAGTCACTTTCTCATTCAAGTCACAGGAACAGCTGTAATCCAAATAAATGTTTATATGAACAAGCCCTTAGAGCTTGCCCTCAAATTTGCTAGATTTGGGGGGACAGTGGAATTGGTGGGATTGGTGAAGACAATCATACCTCAGAATTCTGTGTATCTGTGTAAGTCTCTGGGCTTACAGCACACAAGCCCTCCCCCCTTTTTTTTTCTAACCTGCTGCTATTAATGTTTTCCAAAAGATATCTGAATTGTAATTTCTTTTGAAATCACATAGATGTATTTCTACTTTTGGAACAGTATGAATGTAAGATAATGTGTAATTACTTTTTTGTTAGTTTTCATGACAGTCAACTACAAATTGTATAGATACTGAAGTTCAAATTACATCAAGATATTGCCTCTATTAGAGAAAAATCTAGCAAAACTCTACTTTAAAATCTTGTAAATAAACATATCAGTGAAGAGAAAAAAAATGTTCATTGGCTATAGATTTTATGACATTCTTCTGATGAATTTTAGTTAAACTAAAGTGAAACATTAAATAATCAGTGAAACAGAGTTGTTATTAGCTTCCTTTTGATTTCATAATTCCCAAAAGTAGCCTCTATTCAAGGAAGGAATTCCAAAGAAAATTGTCACTCAGCCTTATTTTCCTATCTTCATTCCTTGGACATATCTCTGATGCCATTCAATGGGTCAATATATATATATATATATATATATATATATATATATATAAATTTATTTATTTTAATTGGAGGCTAATTACTTTACAATATTGTAGTGGTTTTGCCATACACTCACATGGGTTCACCATGGGTGTACATGTGTTCTCCATCCTGAACCCCCCTCCCACCTCCCTCCCCATCCCATCCCTCTGGGTCATCCCAGTGCACCAACCCCAAGCACCATGTCTCATGCATTGAACCTGGACTGGCAAACCATTTCACATATGATAATATACATGTTTCAATATCATTCTTCCAAATCATCCCACCCTTGCCCTCTCCCACAGAGTCCAAAAAACTGTTCTCTACATCTATGTCTCTTTTGCTGTCTCACATATAGGGTTACCATTACCATCTTTCTAAATTCCATATATATGCGTGAGTATACTGTATTGGTGTTGCCATAGCATATGTTGTGGAAAGAAGAAGCCTGTTGCAACTCTTAGAATGAATCAGAAAAAAGAAAACAACCAAATAGAAAATGGAAATATCAGTTAATAGAAAACAGCAGATGTCTTAAAAACACATGTAAAGGTAATTAGCCATAATTATAATTCAAGAAATATAATGAAAATGCAATAAGATAGTAACTTTTACATTCTAAATAGAAAATTATGATAATACTTGAGTTTCATGAGTAAGTAGGGAAAGGGACAATTCTATATTTTGTCACTAGGAGTCAAAATTGATGTACTTTTTTGGAGCACAATTTCACATATCAATCAAAATTTAAACCGCACATTCCTTTTAATGATCAATAGGGAGCTGCTTAAACAAATTGTGATACATCTATACAACGGAAAAATATTCAGCTATTTAAAGTAAGATGGATCTGCACATGCTGAGATGGTACAGATATGCCGATAAGGAAAACAGTTTGCAAAACACTTTATATTGAGAAGCAACATTTATGATTGTTATCATTAGAGAATAAAATGGCAGAGTAGATGCTTGTATTTTCCCCACTTATATATTATCTTGAAATATTTATCATGACCACATACAGGCATTATAGTAAAAACAAACCTATAGTGCAGGCTAGGAATTACTTTGAAGGTTCAACTGCTACTTTTCCTTTTGATGAAATAAGAAATTTTTTAATATCATAGAACAATTTCCTCATCTGCAAGTGAATATTTAATAGTCTCTAAATCAAGAAAGTGTTGTGATAATTAAATAAATGAATAAATGCAAAATTATTGGTACATTTTCTGTAAAATCAGATCAGATCAGTCGCTCAGTCGTGTCCGACTCTTTGCGACCCCATGAATCGCAGCACGCCAGGCCTCCCTGTCCATCACCAACTCCCAGAGTTCACCAGACTCACGTCCATAGAGTCAGCGATGCCATCCAGCCATCTCATCCTCTGTCGTCCCCTTCTCCTCTTGCCCTCAATCCCTCCCAGAATCAGAGTCTTTTCCAATGAGTCAACTCTTCGCATGAGGTGGCCAAAGTACTGGAGTTTCAGCTTTAGCATCATTCTTTCCAAAGAAATCCCAGGGCTGATCTCCTTCAGAATGGACTAGTTGGATCTCCTTGCAGTCCAAGGGACTCTCAAGAGTCTTCTCCAACACCACAGGTCAAAAGCATCAATTCTTCAGCGCTCAGCCTTCTTCATAGAACAACTCTCACATCCATACATGACCACAGGAAAAACCACAGCCTTGACTAGACGAACTTTTGTTGGCAAAGTTATGTCTCTGCTTTTGAATATGCTATCTAGGTGGGTCATAACTTTCCTTCTAAGGAGTAAGCTTCTTTTAATTTCATGGCTGCAGTCACCATCTGCAATGATTTTGGAGCCCAGAAAAATAAAGTCTGACACTGTTTCCACTGTTTTCCCATCTATTTGCCATGAAGTGATGGAACCAGATGCCATGATCTTCATTCTCTGAATGTTGAGCTTTAAGCCAACTTTTTCACTCTCCACTTTCACTTTCATCAAGAGGCTTTTTAGTTCTTCTTCACATTCTGCCATAAGGATGGTGTCATCTGCATATCTGAGGTTAGTGATATTTCGCCATGCAATCTTGATTCCAGCTTGTGTTTCTTCCAGTTCAGCATTTCTCATGATGTACTCTGCATATAAGTTAAATAAACAGGGTGACAATATACAGCTTTGACGTACTCCTTTTCTTATTTGGAACCAGTCTGTTGTTCCATGTCCAGTTCTAACTGTTGCTTCATAACCTGCATATAAATTTCTCAAGACGTGGATCAGGTGGTTTGGTATTCCCATCTTTTTCAGAATTTTCCACAGTTTATTGTGATCCACACAGTCAAAGGCTTTGGCTTTGGCATAGTCAATAAAGCAGAAATAGATGTTTTTCTGGAACTCTCTTGCTTTTTCTATGATCCAGTGGATGTTGGCAATTTGATCTCTGGTTCCTCTGCCTTTTCTAAAACCAGCTTGAATATCTGGAAGTTCACAGTTTACATATTGCTGAGGCCTGGCTTGGAGAATTTTGAGCATTACTTTACTAGCATGTGAGATGAGTGCAACCGTGTGGTAGTTTGAGCATTCTTTGGCATTACCTTTCTTTGGGATTGGAATGAAAACTGACCTTTTCCTGTCCTATGGCCACTGCTGACTTTTCCAAATTTGCTGGCATATTGAGTGCAGCACTTTCACAGCATCATCTTTCAGGATTTGGAATAGCTCAACTGGAATTCCATCACCTCCACTAGCTTTGTTCATAGTGAGGCTTTCTAAAGCCCACTTGACTTCACATTCCAGGATATCTGGCTCTAGGTCAGTGATCACACCATTGTGATTATCTGGGTTGTGAAGATCCTTTTTGTACAGTTCTTCTGTGTATTCTTGCCATCTCTTCTTAAAATCTTCTGCTTCTGTTAGGTCCATACCATTTCTGTCCTTTATTGAGCTCATCTTTGCATGAAATGTTCCTTTGGTATCTTTGATTTTCTTGAAGAGATCTATAGTCTTTCCCATTCTGTTGTTTTCCTCTATTTCTTTGCATTATTCGCTGAAGAAGGCTTTCTTATCTCTTCTTGAATTCTTTGGAACTCTGCATTCAGATGTTTATATCTTTCCTTTTCTCCTTTGCTTTTCAGTTCTCTTCTTTTCACAGCTATTTGTAAGGCCTCCCCAGACAGCCATTTTGCTTTTTTGCATTTCTTTTCCATGGGGATGGTCATGATCCCTGTCTCCTGTACAATGTCATGAACCTCATTGCATAGTTCGTCAGGCACTCTATCTATCAGATCTAGGCCCTTAAATCTATTTCTCACTTCCACTGTATAATCATAAGGGATTTGATTTAGGTCATACCTAATGGTCTAGAGGTTTTCCCCACTTTCTTCAATTTAAGTCTGAATTTGGTAATAAGGAGTTCATGGTCTGAGCCACAGTCAGCTCCTGGTCTTGTTTTTGCTGACTGTATAGAGCTTCTCCATCCTTGGCTGCAAAGAATATAATCAATCTTATTTAGGTGTTGACCATCTGGTGATGTCCATGTATAGAGTCTTTTCTTGTGTTGTTGGAACAGGGTGTTTGTTATGACCAGTGCATTTTCTTGGCAAAACTCTATTAGTCTTTGCCCTGCTTCATTCCGTATTCCAAGGCCAAATTTGCCTGTTACTCCAGGTGTTTCTTGACTTCCTACTTTTGCATTCCAGTCCCCTATAATGAAAAGGACATCTTTTTTGGGTGTTAGTTCTAAAAAGTCTTGTAGGTCTTTTAGCCAGTGCTATATAAATTTGCATTATTATTAATATTATTGATATTATCATCAATAATATGCTGCATTCAAAATGTCAGCAAATTTGGAAAACTCAGAAGTGGCCACAGGACTGGAAAAGGTCAGTTTTCATTCCAATCCCAAAGAAAGGCAATGCCAAAGAATGCTCAAACTACTGCACAATTGCACTCATCTCACACGCTAGGAATGTAATGCTCAAATTCTCCAAGCCAGGCTTCAGTAATATGTGTATCGTGAACTTCCAGATATTCAAGCTGGTTTTAGAAAAGGCAGGGGAACCATAAATCAATTGCCAACATTGGCTGTATCATTGAAAAAGCAAGAGAGTTCTTGAAAACATCTATTTCTGCTTTATTGACTATGCCAAAGCCTTTGTGTGGATCGCAATGAATTGTGGAAAATTCTGAAGGAGACGGGAATACCAAACCACCTGACTTGCCTCTTGATAAACCTATATGCAGGTCAGGAAGCAACAGTTAGAACTGGACATGGAACAACAGACTGATTCCAATTAGGAAAAGGAGCACGTCAAGGCTGTATATTGTCACCCTGCTTATTTAACTTATATGCAGAGTACAACATGAGAAACACTGGGTTGGAGGAACCACAAGCTGGAATCAAGATTGCCGGGAGAAATATCAATAACCTCAGATATGCAGATGACACCACCCTTATGGCAGAAGTGAAGAAGAACTAAAGAGCTTCTTGATGGAAGTAAAAGAGGAGAGTGAAAAGTTGGCTTAAAGCTCAACATTCAGAAAACTAAGATCATGGCATCTGGTTCCATCACTTCATGGCAAATAGATGGGGAAACAGTGTCAGACTTTATTTTTGGGGGATCCAAAGTCACTGAAGATGGTGATTGCAGTCATGAAATTAAAAGATGCTTACTCCTTGGAAGGAAAGTTATGACCAAACTAGACAGCATATTAAAAAGCAAAGACATTAGTTTGCCATCAAAGGTCCGTCTAGTCAAGACTATGGTTTTTCTCATAGTCATGTATGAATATGATTGTTGGACTATAAAGAAAGCTGAGCGCTGAAGAACTGATGCTTTTGAACTGTGGTGTTGGAGAAGACTCTTGAGAGTCCTTTGGATTGGAAGGAGATCCAACCAGTCCATCCTAAGGCAGATCCGTCCTGGGTATTCATTGGAAGGACTGATATTGAAGTTGTAATTCCAATACTTTGGCCACCTGATGCAAAGAGCTGACTCATTTGAAAACACCCTGATGCTGGGAAAGATTGAGGGCCGGAGGAGAAGGGGACGACAGAGGATGAGATGGTTAGATGGCATTGTCGAGTCAATGGACATGGGTTTGGGTGGACTCTGGTAGTTGCTGATGCACAGGGAGGCCTGGCATGCTGCAGTTCATGGGGTTGAAAAGAATCAGACATGGCTGAATGACTGAACTGGACTGAATAAGCAAACAAACATAGCCAAGTGAGTTCTATTAAGAGAAACACAGCATGAAGAGAAGAGTCAGTCTAGGAAAATGAAGATCCAAACAAAATAATCCTATTAAAATATTCTTTATCTTGAAAGACTATGTGCTATGCTGCAGACCAATGCTTTGTAAACTGCAGGTGGCAACCCACTTGTACTCATTATATCAATTGTGTCCAGCGTTCTTTGCTTTTCTCAAGAGAAGAAAAATTAATGGAGACCTAATATGAGATAACCCAGATGTTGGATTATCAAATTTGTTTTTTTTTTAAGTTGCTTTAAAGTCTATTTTTAAGAGCAGTTCACATCAGACTTAAGAGAAAGATAAAGAGATTATCCATATATCCCCTAGCCTCTACACAAGCTGGTGGTTTACATGGTAAAGAATTTGCCTGAAATGTGGGAGACCCGGGTTCAATCCTTGTGTTGGGAAAATCCCCTGGTGAAGGGAATGGCAACCCATTCCAGTATTCTTGCCTGGAGCATCCCATGAACAGAGGAGTCTGGAAGGCTACAGTACATGGGGTCACAAAGAGCTGGACATGACTGAGCTACTCACACTTTCTTTTTCTACACAAGCATAGCTTCCCTTATTATCAATACCTCTCACCAGAGTGGTACATTTATTACAATTGATGAACCTATGTTGACACATCCTCATTGCCCAAAGTCCATGGTTTACACTGGAGTTTATCCTTGGTGTTATACATTCTATGTATTTGAACAAATGTATGCCACATATCCATCATTATAGTGCCTTACAGAGTATCCTCACTGTTCTTAAAATTCTCTGTGTTCCACCTATTCATTCCTCCATTCCTACAAACACTCCAACATTCTTTTAATGAATTAGAACAGAATAGGGTAGGATAACACAGAAGAGAAAAAAAATACAATACAATCATTAAGAGTGTATCATATTTAGGACGATTCTAATCAATGACTACTTGTGTGTGTATATACTAGGTCACTACATAAAATATATTTCCAACTGGGAAAAATCTTCTCTTCTGGCTTATGTTCAATTTAACAAGGTGTTCCCTTGTGAGGAGCTTCTCTGGATAACTAGCTAACTTTCCAAAGATGATTGACAACTCATTGATGTCCTTCTTTAAAACTGAAATATAAAGCAAGCTAACATGTAGTAGGACTAATATATGCTCAGTGAATAAAAATAAGTGAATGGCCAATATGCAGACTCAGCAGAATAGAATATTCTAATGTGAATAGAAAAGTGAAATGATTTGATTAACATTAGGGCCAGTTTTAAAACCCAAGCTAGACCCCAAGTTTCCTGGTCTAAAGCAGTACTCTTTCACTATACCTGGAATTTTCAGACTTTATCTTTCTGAGGACTGTACCTGCATGCTCAGTCATGTCTGACTGTTTGTGACCCCATGGACAGTAGCCCACCAGGTTCCTCTGTCCGTGGAATTCTCCAGGCAAGAATACTGAAGCAGGTTGCCATTTCCTTCTCCAGGGGATCTTCCCAACTCAGAGGTCGCATGTCCCTGCATCTCCTGCATTGGTAGGTGAGTTTTTAACCACTGAGCCACCATGGATGCCGCTTTCTGAGCACTAAAGGGCTCTAAAAATATGTGAGAGCTTGTCAGAGGCAGAGAAAGGACAAAAATGTTGTGCCCTACACGTTCTAAACTATTTCAGTTAGAAAGTCTTGTTTATGGTTGTATTATATTTTGAGATTTCGACATTTCTCCAAAGAAGACATACAGATGGCTAACAAACACATGAAAAGATGCTCAACATCACTCATTATCAGAGAAATGCAAATCAAGACCACTATGAGGTACCATTTCACACCAGTCAGAATGGCTGTGATCCAACAGTCTACAAATAATAAATGTTGGAGAGGGTGTGGAGAAAAGGGAACCCTCTTACACTGTTGGTGGGAATGCAAACTAGTACAGCCACTATGGAGAACAGTGTGGAGATTCCTTAAAAAACTGGAAATAGAACTGCCTTATGATCCAGCAATCCCACTGCTAGGCATACACACTGAGGAAACCAGAAGGGAAAGAGACACGTGTACCCCAGTGTTCATCGCAGCACTGTTTATAATAGCCAGGACATGGAAGCAACCTAGATGTCCATCAGCAGATGAATGGATAAGAAAGCAGTGGTACATACACACAATGGAGTATTACTCAGCCATTAAAAAGAATACATTTGAATCAGTTCTAATGAGGTGGATGAAACTGGAGCCTATTATACAGAGTGAAGTAAGCCAGAAGGAAAAACACCAATACAGTATACTAACGCATATACATGGAATTTAGAAAGATGGTAACGATAACCCTGTATAAGAGACAGCAAAAGAGACACTGATGTATAGAACAGGCTTATGGACTCTGTGGGAGAGGGAGAGGGTGGGAAGATTTGGGAGAATGGCATTGAAACATGTGAAATGTCATGTATGAAACGAGATGCCAGTCCAGGTTCAATGCACGATGCTGGATGCTTGGGGCTGGTGCACTGGGACGACCCAGAGGGATGGTATGGGGAGGGAGGAGGGAGGAGGGTTCAGGATGGGGAACACATGAGAAATAAAGGAATAAAAAATTAAAATAAAATAAAATAAAATAAATGAAAGCTCTTTGACATCCTCAATAATGTTAAAAATATAAATGGCTCCTTGAAGCCAAAATGTTTGTGAAATACTTCTCTAAGAATCTTTATAGAATAAGTGAAAAAAATTCTAAGGTTTTTTTCCTTCCTATACAAAAACTTATTCAAATAAATTATAGTTTATTAAAAAAAAAAAAGAATTCATTTGAATCAGTTCTAATGAGGTGGATGAAACTGGAGCCTATTATACAGAGTGAAGTAAGCCAGAAGGAAAAACACCAATACAGTATACTAACACATGTATATGGAATTTAGAAAGATGATAACAATAACCCTGTGTACGAGACAGCAAAAGAAACACTGATGTATGGAACAGTCTTATGGACTCTGTGGGAGAGGGAGAGGGTGGGAAGATTTGGAAGAATGGCATTGAAACATGTAAAATATCATTTATGAAACAAGACACCAGTCCAGGTTCAATGCACGATACTGGATGCTTGGGGCTAGTGCACTGGGACGACCTAGAGGGATGGTATGGGGAGGGAGGAGGGAGGAGGGTTCAGGATGGGGAGCACATGTATACCTGTGATGGATTCATTTTGATATTTGGCAAAACTAATACAATTATGTAAAGTTTAAAAATAAAAAAAAAGAGATTTTCAAATCTTAAAAATAAACTACCTTTTAAACCATTGTAATAAAACCTTACAGTTTCCCTACATTCTCATGACCTAATTGGGCAGGACTAAATACTGTAGTTAGTATAGTACCTGTACCACACACTGTTCTCCTGATGAGTTATACACTTAGAAAGTCATAGCCCCAAATGCTCTTCTGATATGACATTAACTTTTTATGAATAACATAAAGACATCATCTTCAGTTAGATGTGGCAAAGGAACTTTAAGGCAGTTTATCTTAAAAGTAGCTTCAGGTGTATATCAAAGACTCAAATTAGTTATTAAGTGCAAAGATATAATTATGAAATAAATATCAAATATCTTCCTTTTTCAAGTCCACAATAGCTTACTATCTCTGCTATTGCTAGCCCCCTTCAAACTAGTAGAACACATTCTTTTCTTTAAAACTCTCTTCTTGTGGCACCCTACTCTCCCCATAATACACATTGACCCTTGATTACTTTACATTTCCTCTAGATTTTCCTCAGCTTCATTGTGTCTTTTCTTAGGGGGCAGTGACTGAAAGGGTCAAATAAATGTGGCCATATCATGGTTTTATAGTATTAAGGGTCATGTTTCCATTTTGCTTTTCAACATCCTTTCTGATGCTTCACAGCATTTCACTGATCTTTTTAAACTACACAGTAAGCTTCACTTTTGAAGGAACAACAAAGCTACCACAGAAAAATGTCTTGTTCCTATCTAAATTTCCATTGACTTATCTAGATAGTTTTGATAAAGCAAATAAAACAACTAATTTTCATTCCTCTGATCCAAGGATGGAGAAAGAGTTATACCTATGAAATCTTAAAAGATGGGAAAAATCACCACTCAGCACTAACCAAAAATAATGAATATCATACCATACTTTTCCCAGCTGAGAAGATAGCATCAGACTTATGTTTACTAGTCAAAATTAACTACATGTTCACATATATGTATATATTACATATGAGTAACATATAAAGTAAAAACACATTAATTTATGAATTGACTATAATCATGTATATAATATAATCATATACATTCAATAAATGTAATTGAATATTACTATCTTTAAATACACGGATTCCATATAGCTTTATTTGATATTCTAGATCACAGCTCTTATTGTGCATAGCTGAGGATCTCCAAACATTGTTTTTTACATTCACTCATATAAGAAAATATATAATATATATGTTATATATGTAAAAGTATATAAATACAACACAAACATATTCTATGGAAAATCATAAGGCATCTATAAGAAAAGATGACTTAGAATGAGATAATTATTTCAAAAGTTTATTAAGAATATATTACTATAATAAACTATCATTAATAATTTTAAAAACGGATAAATAAAAAATCTAATAGTTATACAGTATCAAGAGACTCATCATAAATATAAGGACACAGAAATATTTAAAGATTTAAAAGAAAAAGATATACTATGTGGACACAAATTAGCCTAAGACAGTGAAGTTACACTGAAGATTAATGAGCAATGTCCTACTGTCAAGCCACTGTAATAAAATTATTTTCAATTTTATGCATCTAATAAAATCACTTCATCATATATATATTAATAGAACTAAACTGAATAATAATAAAAAAAACACTATCATTCACAGTAGGATATTTTTAACATACTTATCTCAGCCTCTCAGTAACTGATAGAATAGGCTAACAAAAATACCAATGAGTACATCATCTCAGTTCAGTAACTCAGTCATGTCCGACTCTCTGCAACCCCATGGAGTGCAGCATGCTTGGCTTCCCTGTCCTTCACCAATTCCTGGAGCTTGCTCAAACTCATGTCCATTGAGTCAGTGATGCCATCCAACCATCTCATCCTCTATCCTCCCCTTCTCCTCCTGCATTTAATCTTTTCCAGCATCAGGGTCTTTTCCAATGAGTCATTTCTTCAAAACAGGTGGCCAAAGTATTGGAGTTTCAGCTTCAGTGTCAATCCTTCCAATGAATATTCAAGACGGATTTTCTTTAGGATTGACTGGTTTGATCTCCTTGCAGTCCAAGGGACTCTAAAGAGTCTTCTCCAACACCACAGTTCAAAAGCATCAATTCTTAGTGTTCGATTTTCTTTGTGGTCCAACTCTCACATCCATCCATACTGGGGCTTCCCTGATAGTTCAGTGGGTAAAGAATTCACCTGCAATGCGGGAGACCTGGGTTCAATCCCTAGGTTGGGGAGATCCCCTGGAGAAGGGAACGGCTACTCACTCCAGTATTCTGGTCTGGAAAATTCCTTGGACTGTGTAGTCCATGGGGTCGCAGAGAGTCGGACATGACTGAATGACTTTCACTTTCGCTCACATCCATACATGACTACCAGAAAAACCATAGCTTTGACTAGAAGGACTTTTGTTGACAAAGTAATGTCTCTGCTTTGTAATATGCTAGGTTGGTCATAGCTTTTCTTCCAAGGTGCAAGCATCTTTTAACTTCATGGCTGCAGTCACAATCTGCAGTTATTTTGGAGCCCAAGGAACAATGTCCACCACTGTTTTCATTGTGTCCCCACCTAGTTGGCATGAAGTGATGGGAGCAGATGCCATGATCTTCATTTTTTGAATGTTGAGTTTAAGCCAGCTTTTTCACTCTCCTCTTTCGCTTTCATCAAAAGGTTCTTCAGTTCTTCACTTTCTGCCATAAGGGTGGTGTCATTTGCATGTCTAAGGTTATTGATATTTCTCCCAGCACTCTTGATTCCAGCTTTGCTTCATCCAGCCCAGCATTTTGCTTGATGTATTCTACATATGGTATGGTATTCCTATCTCTTTAAGAATTCTCCATAGTTTGTTGTGATCCACAAAGTCAAAGGCTTTAGCTTTGACTAATTGATCAGTTAATGAAGCAGAAGTAGATGTTTTTCTGGAACTTGCCTTGCCTTCTCTGTGATGCAGTGAATGTTGGCAATTTGATATCTGGTTCCTCTGCCTCTTCAAAACCCAGCTTGTACATCTGGAAGTTCTCAGTTCATCTACTGATGAAACCTATTTAGAAGGATTTTGAGCATAACCTGGGCAGCATGTGAAATGTGTGCAATTTTAGGGTGGTCTGAACATTCTTTGGCATTGCCTTTTTTGGGGAATTTTAAGGAAAACTGACTTTTTACAGTCCTGTGGACACTGCTGAGTTTTCCAAATTTGCTGATATTCTGAGATCATTCTGTCATTACCTATAATTTACTAATGGTAAAATCAAAATATTAATCTGTAAATACCTGTTTTTATTTATCCATATATTATGAAAGAAATATTGAGTCAAGTTGGACTTGTGAATTTATATGAAGGCTCACACTCCATCACTACTAACACATATAGACAAAATGTTTATTAGATAAAATAAAATTCACTCATGATCAAAAATTACATAATATTTCATGAACCAAGAATGGATCAGTTAAATAAGTAATAAATGTTAACTTGAACAAGGGTCTTACTCGGCTCTAAAAATAGGAACAGGTAGAGGTGGCTTTGGTTCCTATTCCAAAAGGGCAATGGCATGCATGGCTACGCCCCAAGATATAGACCTCAGGATGGTCCCTGATCCCTTTATGGAGCACAGCCTTGTTGTGGTGAAGGGTCTTGCATAACTCAATAACTATATGAGACATACCATGCAGAGCCTCCAAAGGAGGATGGGTCAGAGTGAAGAGTTCTGACAACTCTTGTTGTCAGATAACATCGTAGTTCTGACAACAATAATTTCCACTGGAGGAGGAAATGGTAATCCACTCCAGTATTCCTACCTAGAGAACCCCATGGACAGTATGAAGAGGTAAAAAGATATGACACCAGAAGATGAGCTGCCCAGGTCATCAGGTGTCCAATATGCTATCAGGAAGAGTGGAGGGAAATAACTAACAGCTCCAGAAAGAACAAAGCTGCTTGGCCAAAGTGGAAATGACACTCAGTTGTAGATGTGTCTGGTGGTGAATGTAAAGGCCAATGCTATAAAGAATGATATTGTGTACAAACTTGGAATGTTAGGTCTATGAATCAAAGTAAACTGGATGTGGTCAAACAGGAGATGGCAAGAGTGAACATCAACATTTGAACATCAAAATTTTAGGAACCAGTGAACTAAAATGGATATGAAAGGGTGAATTTAATTCGGATGACCGCTATATCTTCTGCTGTGAACAAAAATCCCTTAGAAGAAATGAAGTAGCCCTCCTATTCAACTAAACAGTCCAGAATGCACTACTTGGGTACAATCGCAAAAACGATAGAATGATCCTGAATCATGAATTCCAAGTCAAACCATTCAACATCACAGTAATCCAAGCCTATGTTCCTACCACTGATTATGAAGAAACTGAAGTTGCCCAGTTCTATGAAGACCTACAACACCTTTTAGAACTAACACCAAAGAAGATGTCCTTCTTATTATAGAGGATTGGAATGGAAAAGTAGCAAGTCAACAGATACTCAGAATAACAGGCAAGTTTGGCGTTCAAGTACAAAATGAAGAAGGGTAAAGACTAATGGAATTCTGTTAAGAATGCATGCTAGTCATAGCAAACACCATTTTCCAACAACACATGGACATCACCAGATGGTCAATAATGAAATCAGGTAGATTATGTTCTTTGCATCCAAAGATGGAGCAGCTTGACACAGTCAGTAAAAACAAGAACTGGAACTGTGGCTCAGATCATGCACTCCTTATTGCAAAATTTAGGCTTAAGTAAAAGTAGGGAAAATCACTAGGCCACTCAGGTATCAAATCCCTTATACAGTGGAGGTGATGAATAGATTCAAGGGATTAGATCTGGTAGGCAGAATGCCTGGAGAACTATGGATGGGGCTTCATAACATTGTACAGGAGACAGTGACCAAAATCATCTGGAAGAAATAGAAATGCAAGAAGGCAAAGTGGTTGTCTGAGGAGGTTTTAAAAATAACCGAGGAAGGCTGAGGAAGGAAGAGAAGCAAAAGGCAGGGAGAAAGAGAAAGATATATCCAACTGAATGCAGAGTTCCAGAGAATAGCAAGGAGCAATAAGGCCTTCTTAAGTTGAAAATGCAAAGAAATAGAGGAAACAATAGAATGGGAAAGACTACAGATCTCTTCAAGAAAATTGGAAATATCAAGGAAATATGTCATGCAAGGTTGACCACGATAAAGGACAGAAATGCTAAGGACCTAACAGACGCAGAAGATAAGGATAAGTGGCAAGAATATACAGAACTCCACAAAAAAAGTCTTAATGACCAAGATAATTGCCATAATGTTGTCACTTACCCAGAATCTGGCATCCTGGAATGTGAGGTCAAGTGGGCCTTATGAAGCATTCGGTTCAGTTCAGTTCAGCCGCTCAGTCATGTCCAGCTTTTTGCGACCCCATGAATCGCAGCACGCCAGGCCTCCCTGTCCATCATCATCTCCTGGAGTTCACTTAAACTCACGTCCATCAAGTTGGTAATGCCATCCAGCCATCTCATCCTCTGTCATCCCCTTTTCCTCCTGCCCCCAATCCCTCCAAGCATCAGTCTTTTCCAATGAGTCAACACTTCAAATGAGGTGGCCAAAGTACTGGAGTTTCAGCTTTAGCATCATTCCTTCCAAAGAACACCCAGGACTGATCTCCTTTAGAATGGACTAGTTGGATCTCCGTGCAGGCCAAGGGACTCTCAAGAGTCTTCTCCACACCACACCACAGTTCAAAAGCATCAATTCTTCAGCACTCAGCTTTCTTCACAGTCCAAATCTCACATCCATACATGACCACTGGAAAAACCATAGCCTTGACTAGACGGACCTTTGTTGGCAAAGTAATGTCTCTGCTTTTGAATATGCTATCTAGGTTGGTCATAACTTTTCTTCCAAGGAGTAAGCGTCTTTTAATTTCATGGCTGCAATCACCATCTGCGGTGATTTGGGAGCCTAAAAAAAATACAGTCTGACACTGTTTCCACTGTTTCCCCATCTACTTCCCATGAAGTGATGGGACCAGATGCCATGATCTTCGTTTTCTGAATGTTTAGCTTTTAAGCCAACTTTTCACTCTTCTCTTTCCCTTTCATCAAGAGGCTCTTTAGTTCCTCTTTACTTTCTGCCATAGGTTGGTGTCATCAGCATATCTGAGGTTATTGATATTTCTCCCAGCAATCTTGATTCCAGCTTGTGCTTCTTCCAGCCCACTATTTCTCATGATGTACTCTGCATATAAGTTAAATAAGCAAGGTGACAATATACAGCCTTGATGCACTCCTTTTCCTATTTGAAACCAGTCTGTTGTTCCATGTCCATTTCTAACTGTTGCTTCCTGACCTGCATATAGGTTTCTAAAGAGGCAGGTCAGGTGGTCTGGTATTCCCATCTCTTGAAGGATTTCTGACAGTTTATTGTGATCCACACAGTCAAAGGCTTTGGCATAGTCAACAAAGCAGAAATAGATGTTTTTCTGGAACTCTCTTGCTTTTTTGATGACCCAGTGGATGTTGACAATTTGATCTCTGGTTCCTCTGCCTTTTCTAAAACCAGCTTGAACATCTGTAAGTTCACTGGGAACTAAGCTAGTGTGGTGATGGAATTCCAGATAAACTATTGCAAATCCTAAAAGATGATACTGTTTAAGTGCTGCATTCATAATGTCAGCAAATTTGGAAAGTTCAACAGTGTACACAGGATTGGAAAAGATCAGTTTTTATTCCAATTCCAAAAAAGGGCAACACAAAAGAATATTAGACTACTGTACAAGCGCCCTCATTTCCTAAGAGAGCAGGGTTATACACAAAATCCTTCAAAGTAAGTTTCACCAGTACATGAACTGAGAACTTCAGATGTACAAGCTGAGTTTCAAAGAGGCAGAAGAAATAGAGGTGAAATTTCCAACATTCATTGGATCATGTAGGAAGAAAGGAATTTCCTTGCTTCATCTACTTCTGCTTTATTGACAAAGCTAAAGCCTTTGAGTGGGTGGATCACAACAAACTGTGGAAAATTCTTCAAGAAATGGTAGTACCATACCACCTTACCTGTCTCCTGAGAAATCTGTATGCAGGTCAAGAAGAACCTTATATGGAACAACAGACTGGCTCCAAATTGGGATTAGGAGTACAACAAGGCTATATACTGTCACCCTAATTATTTAACTTATATGCAGAGTACATCATGCAAAATGCTGGGTTGTATGAATCACAAGCTGAAATCAAATTACTGGGGAAAACATTGATAACCTTAGTTATGCAAATGACACCACTCTAATGACAGAAAGTGAAGTGGAATCAAAGAGATGCTTGATGAGGGTGAAAGAGGAGAGTGAAAAAGCTAGCTTGAAACTCAACATTCAAAAAACAAAGGTCATGGCATCCAGTCCCATCAGTTCAGTTCCATTGCTCAGTCGTGTCTGACTCTTTGTGACCCCAGGGATTGCAGCATGCCAGACCTCCCTGTCCATCACCATTTCCTGGAGCTTGCTCAAACTCATGTCCATTGAGTCAGTGATGCCATTCAACCATCTCATCCTCTGTTGTCCACTTCTCCTCCTGCCTTCAATCTTTCCCAGCATCAGGATCCCATCCCTTTATGGTAAAGGGATGGGGTTATGTGAAAGCAGTAATATATTTTCTTTTCTTGGACTCCAAAATCACTGTGAATGGTGACTGTCACCTTGAAATTAAAAATAAATAAAACCACTTGCTCCTTGCTGCTGCTGCTAAGTTGCTTCAATCGTGTCCAACTCTGTGTGACCCCATAGACGGCAGCCCCCATCCTTGGGATTCTCCGGGCAAAAACACTGGAGTGGGTTGCCATTTCTTTCTCCAATGCATGAAAATGAAAAGTGAAAGTGAAGTTGCTCAGTTGTGTCCAACCCCTAGCGACCCCATGGACTGCAGCCTACCAGGCTCCTCCGTCCATGGGAGTTTCCAGGCAAGAGTCCTGGAGTGGGTTGCCATTTCCTTCTCAGACTTGCTCTTTAGAAGGAAAAATATGCAAACCTAGACAGCATATTAAAAAACAGAGACATCACTTTGCTGACAATAGTGCATATAGTCAAAGCTATGGCTTTTTCAGTAGTCATGTAGGGATGTGAGAGTTGGACCATAAAGAAGGCTGAGTGTTGAATAATTGATTCTTTCAGATTGTGGTGCTGGAGAAGAGTCTTGAGAGTCCTTTGTACTGCAAGGTGATCAAACCAATCAATCATAAAGGAAATATGTTCTGAATATTCATTGGAAGTACTGATGCTGAAGCTGAGTTTACTGAAGTTTTCACTTTTCAAACTGATCTCCTCTGCAATACTTTGGCCACCTGAGGGGAAGAGTTGACTCTTTAGAAAAGACCCTGATTTTAGTACAGACTGAAGACAAAAGAAGAAGGGGACTGAACAGAATGAAATGGTTAGATAGCATCAGTGACTCAATGGACATGAATTTGAAGAAACTCCGAGAGATGGTGGAGGACAGAGTAGCCTGGTGTGCTGCAGTCCACGGGGTTGCAAAGAGTCATACATTACTTGTAGACTGAACAACAACAGCACAAAAATATATATGCAAATTCATACACGTACATGTGAGTATGTTATTCAATTCCAAGCTGCCCTTTCCCCACCTCCAATGTGTTCTTCAAAATGTCTCCAAAACTATCTTGTAAAAATTATACACTAGATAAATATTTTTGGAATTCAACCACCCAAACTATCTGTACTATCTCAATAAACTCAAACACAGGACTCCAAAAGTTTTTTGTTTGTTTGTCTGTTTGTTTGTTTATTTTTTCCTAGTCTTCTTACAACACAAAGTCCAGTGTTCCTCTTGAGCACTAACTTTTCAACTTGGTAGTGTGTCTTTGATCTAGACTGGTATACTGACTTTACTGAAGTTTTCACTTTTCAAACTGATCTCCTCTGCAAGCATAATCACCTATTGGTTAACTATTCATGGTACATTCATAGTGTCTGAATGTCTATTTTATACTTTGACATTACATTTCCAGCAAATAATTGCAGAGAAACTTCCTAGGTTCCCCAGTAATAACTGGAGCTGTTACTTATATATTTATTTTGCTGTGATATTAAGGGAATCAGAAATGTTTGGCTTAACCATTAGACAGGGATAACACCACATACTTCATCTTGCTTTCTGGTGCTGTGCATTTTCTCTGTGCTCTGACTTGAAATGTACTTTACCTATAAGGCTTCTTTTTCTGATGGCAGTCATTTTTAACAAGCACAAGTTTTCTACAGGTATAACCTTTGCTTTCTTATAATCATAATAATTTGGCTTATGATTTAAAGCATTACAACACCAGTTCATATTGTGAAACCTCTCTTATGGTGTTCACTGTTTCATTGGTATGTTGTGCTATTGCAACCATTGGACACTTCCACAGCATCTAAATAAATAAATCTCTGGAAATAAAATTGGCAGCAGACTAATCTGCTATTGAATTACTTTGGTGCACTATGCCCCAGATTCACCACTCAGACAATTTAATCAGATATTCACCTAATTACAAAAGAATCAGTATAATCTTCCTTTATTATCAGTGTGCCCCCTGGTGGCTCAGACAGTAAAGCATCTGCCTGCAGTGTGGGAGACCCGGGTTTGATCTCTGGGTTGGGAGGATCCCCTGGAGAAGGAAATGGCAACCCACTCCAGTACTCTTGCCTGGAAAATTCCACGGACTGAGGAGCCTGGTAGGCTAGAGTCCATGTTATATTTCACTTGAACATTTTTGGTAAACTCTTACATCACAAGACCTTCTTTCTCATTAGTATTTAAATTCAAAGGGCATTCACCATCAGTGAAAGCTCTCATAGCCAAGATGGATAAAATCAATTAAGAGATGAAGCCATAATACTTTATATTGACCTATTAATTCATTTACCATATTTATATCTATTACTATAACCAGTGGAGTATTAGTTGAAGGATATCAATAATTATAGAATCATACATTAGGAATTATAAATTATAGTTCCAGAATTGTGAATAATACAGTGTAGTGGAGTTAAATATCCATTTACAGGTGTTTTAGCTTAGGCTCTAATATACTGAGGAGGTCAATACAAAGTTCACTTATGGCTCTGTTAAGACCTTCTAAACAGAGTTAAATTATAGTGTGCTACCTTGGGAAATTATGGAAAATTTACAGCACTTAGACTAATGAAAAGATGATATTCAGATGATGCAGCTGTGGACATAGTGCTTTTCTTCTTCTTTTCAGTTATTTCCTTCTTCTTCAGTTCAGTTCAGTCTCTCAGTCGTGTCCGACTCTTTGCAACCCCATGAATTGCAGCACGCCAGGCCTCCCTGTCCATCACCAACTCCCGGAAGTTAACTCAAACTCCTGTCCATCGAGTCAGTGATACCATCCAGCCATCTCATCCTCTGTTGTGTCCTTATCCTTATGCCCCCAATCCCTCCCAGCATCAGAGTCTTTTCCAATGAGTCAACTCTTCGCATGAGGTGGCCAAAGTACTGGAGTTTCAGCTTTAGCATCATTCCTTCCAAAGAAATCCCAGGGCTGATCTCCTTCAGAATGGACTGGTTGGATCCAACCAGTCCCTTGGTCCAAGGGACTCTCAAGAGTCTTCTCCAACACCACAGTTCAAAAGCATCAATTCTTTGGCGCTCAGCCTTCTTCACAGTCCAACTCTCACATCCATACATGTTAGTCACCTGCATTTACCTCATTTCTATTCATAGCTAACCATTAATATTTTCTTCAATCTATCATTTTAAGTTATCACTCCCTCCCTCCATTCAAGTTATTATACTGTTTTCATATAGTTTCCCATGATTTCACAGAATATTCCACAATTCACCTGTTTGGTAATCTGGATTTAATTGATATCTTTAATTCTCATTGTTCAAATTATGATCTCTTTTTAAAAAATATGTTCTCTACATGCACTGTAACTATTACTTCCCCTATCCATGCCCATTTTTTTACGCTCAAGATTTAATTCTCCCATCATATTAATTCATACCTAATCTTTATTTTTATTTAAATTATATTGTTTCTTTCATAAAGAAAAGTTATGTAATTAGTTGATCATTTGTGATTCTAGCTCAGTAGATTTCTTCTTTAGAGCATGAATCTAGAACTGTCTAGGTAGGTTTAAATCATGGATTCATTTTTTAATGTTATTTTTCCTCTTTTTTTTTTTTTGAACTGAATGAGTTACTCTGTGATTCTTCAGTTCTAAAATATGGACAATGAAGGTTGTATTTGTGCCACCATTATAGAGGTGTTATGAGGCTTAAATGGGTTTATATTTATGCAATGTTTGTAAAAACTTACATTAAATAATACAAAAGCAATATTACTAGTATTAATATGATTTTCTGTTTAATTATTTACCTTTGTTGTTTATATGTAGAAAATGTTGATATAGTAGGATATTAACTTTTATTTTTTGATGTCATTTATTTCATTCAGTGCACTGGCTTTCTTTTTGTTATTAAATTTTTATATCTGGTGTAATTCACCAAACAAATTACTTTTTTTTTCTTTAGTCAAGACTGTCACTTATTTCCTTTATCAACTCTGGATTTTGTTCTTTTTACTTTCTGAAAGTTCTCCATCATTCTGATAGAAGATATCACAAAGGATATGAATGTAGCTGATGATACCACTCTAATGGCAGAAAGTGAAGAAGAACTAAAGAACCTCTTGATGAGGATAAAAGAAGAGAGTGTAAAGCTGACTTAAAGTTCAATATTAAAAATATCAAGATCATGGCATCCAGCCACATCATTTCATCGCCAATAGAAGGGGAGAAGGTGGCAGCAGTGACAGATTCCCTCTTTTTGAGCTTTAAAGTCACTGTGGATAGTGACTGTAGCCATGAAATTAGAAGACAATTGTTTCTTGGAGGGAAAGCTATGACAAGCATAGACATGTATTAAAAAACAAAGACATTACTTTGCCAAAAAAGGTCCATGCAGTTAAGCCTATAGTCTTTCCAATAGTCATGTACTGATGCGAGAGTTGGACCATAAATAAGGCTGAGCACCAAAGAATTGATGCTTTCAAACTGTGATGCTGGGTAAGACTCTTAAGAGTCCTTTGGACAGCAAGGAGCTCAAGCCAGTTAATCTTAAAGGAAATCAACCTTAAATACTCATTGGAAGGACTGATGCTGAAGCTGCAATACTTAGGCCACCTGAGTGAAGAGCCAGCTCATTGCAAAAGACCCTGATGCTAGGAAAGATTGAAGGTAGAAGGAGAAGAGGCAACAGAGGATAAGACGGTTGGATGGCATCACCGATTCAATGGGCATGAACTTGGGCAAACTCCTGGAGGTGGGGAGAGACAAGGAGGCCTGGCATGCTGCAGTACGCTGGGTCACAAAATTCAAACACAAGTTGGCAACAAAAAATGAATGGATAACCTGATGAAGAGACACAAAGGTTTGGAAGAGTCCCGAATGCAGGAGATTTTTACCCCATGAAGTTGGGATGTGTGATCCTTTTGTGTTCGCCAACCAGAAAACTCTCCAAACCCCACTCAACTGAGGTTTTAATGGAGGCTTCCTTGTATAGATCAGTCATTAACTCAGTTTCCAGCCACTTTCCCTTCTCTGGACCATGGGGAGTAGGGCTGAAAATTCCAAGCTTCTAATCATGGCTTGGTCTTTCTAGTGACCAGTCCCCATCCAGGAGTCCACTGAATCACCTCATTAGAACAAAGGACAATGCTGTCCCCCAGGAAATTTCAAGAGACCTAAGAGCTCAGTGTCAGGAACCAGGATGAAAGACCAAATATTAGAACCAAAGATGCTCCCAATGCTATTATCACTTAGGAAGTTACAAGGGTTTTAGAAATTATGCTGGGAATAGGGGACAAAGACTATTATATGTATTTTCAATTATTTCACACCCCTATGTTGTCCCTTGTTTACAAACTGCCAGGACTATTGCTCAGAGACCTCTGAGTTAATAAGGAATCCCTACTCAAGGAAAATTTAGCTTACAAAATCAAAGAATATTCTTTCCATCTTGCATCCTGATTCACTTCCATCACGACTCTACCTTATCTCTCCGGTTCTCCCAGCCTAGTATTATCTAGTCTACTGGAACAAACAAACTAACTCTGCAACCGGCATGAAAAAAATGTCATTTGACATGTAGATTATCTCTTGTCTTTTAATCTTTGTTTCTGCTTCACTGTAGTCCTCTTTCTGCTTCAGTATTGTCCAGGAGATGGAATATAGTCCATGATATACTGCTGACAGAGAGGTGGGTCAGAAAAATACACTGAAAACACACAGATTGATACTTTGAGATTCAACACTGTCACAAAATGAGTTACAACGTTGTATTTATTAATATTAGATTTCTTTTAAACATGGTGGATTGAATAAATATATTTATATTAGTACCCTTTAAGTATTAAAGTGATAGCAAAGAAACAATACAAACACACAAAACAAAAGAAATAGGTGAAGAGATGATGAAAAACATTAGAAATCAACAATTAGTAAACTAGAAAGAATGTGAAATAATGGCAACTAACTTTGACAACCAAAGAAAGCTGAAACCTAGACCTACAGGGGAAAGCCAATAAAAAGTGGGCCACTGTCCCCACAGAGTTTATAAAGGGCTTAGGAATAGCTTTGTGTGACTTCAGAAGGCAAGAATACAAGGCTACTTAGAGTGTGTGGCTTCGAGGAAAGGCTAAAACATGAAAATTAGTTGAAAGTCTTAAAAGATACTATCTGGATTAGCACTTTCCTTTTTAACCCAGTGTAGCTAGATAGTCTCCCAAAATTACTCATTCCTAACAGTGTTCTTGAGGTTTTATGTTTGTACAGGTGGAGCCAGACAAGCTGTGGGTTCAATGAACCAGGCAGAGTTTGAGGTGTTACTGAGATACTACAACAAAGATGGAACAGTAAATAGGTTAAGTGAAAGTATCCATACTAAACACAGAGATCCCCCTGGCTTCTTCTTCCATTCAGCTCCATAACTGCTAGTAGCCAGATTTATACCACAAGCAGAAAAATGAAGAATTTCAATCCAAGGAAACTGACCAATTAAAGAGGAAATACCAAACAATGAAGGAACTTATGAATAAAAGGCCTGGTTTCTTCCTGAACACCTTACATGAAGCAAACCAGCAACAAAATGAATCCTACTCTTAAAACTTCAAATTACTTACTCTTCCTCTCCCTCAAATTTTTATTTTGAAAAAATGTCAAGCCTTTAAAAAAGTTGAAAGAATAATAAAATAGACCACTATATTTTTGTGTTGTTTTACATTGCCTTAATTATTTGCCTATCTCTTTGCCTCTTTCTTTCTGCCTCTTTCTCTCTAATTTATTATATGTTCTCTCCCTCTATATGTGTATATGTACTGTGTATGTGTGTGTGTGCTCCAAATGTTGAATCATTTGTAAGTATGTTGCAAACACCATGATTACAAGAAAGAAATTCTCCTGCATAGCCACACCGCCATTATCAAATTGAAAAAAATTGAGAAAATAGTACTACTTAATATACTAGTCCAACTTCAGATTCCCCTTCTCCCTACAATGTTCTTTATTAACACGTTTTCTTTTGTTAAATCTAGGACATATTCAAGAATCATGAATTATATATAGTTATCAAATCTTCTTTGTCTCCTTTAATGAAGAACTGTTAGCCTCTTTTGTCTGGTTGGTTGGACTGTTTTTATTCCTTTGAAGATTCTAGACCATTGTGTGAAGAATGTCTTTGGATTCTAGAATTTTATGCTTGTTTCCACGGATGCAAGTAAAACATTTGTGTCAAAAATACTATAGAACTGATATTGTCTACAGACCATGGCATCATATCAGGAAGTATAAATATCAATTTATAGTTTACTAATTGCTAAGGAGGCTGAGTTTGATCACTTGCTATCCCCACATTTCTCCATTGTGTAAAAAGTACATTAGTTTCTCTTTGTGAGGTCTTGAATTGTTTTCTTTACTCTCTTTCTTAAATTCATTATATATTTGAAACACATTTAAGTTTTGTTTTTTATAATATTTTAACTAATTTTATAGTTCTTTAAAAATTAGCCTTATTTGATTATTTTAGTTTTAAAAAATGTCATAAAAATGAGGAAGATTTCCTTCCTTCACTATTCCTTTCATTATTCTATTCCCACCCATCCTCCATAGAACATTATTGTCATTAGTTTCTGCTTTATTTTTCTTTTTGTTTGTTTGTTTATTTTGTATTTGTGGAGATGTACTTGCAAGGCAAATCCCTAACACAGGCATGGCTGAATCAAAGGTTTATACAAATGCCAATTTGATACACATTGCCTAATTCCCCTCCTTAGCTTTGTACCACCTTACACTGTCAGCAACAGTGTTTAGTTCAGTTCAGTCGCTTAGTTGTGTCCAACTCTTTGCAACCCCATGGATTGCAGCACACCAGGCTTCCCTGTCCATCACCAACACTCAGAGATTGCTTAAACTCATGTCCATCAAGTCAGTGATGGCATCCTACTATGTCATCCTCTGTTGTCCCCATCTCTTTCTGCCTTCAATCTTTCCCAGCATCAGGAACTTTTCTAATGAGTTAGTTCTTGACATCAGGTGGCCAAAGTTTTGGAGCTTCAGCTTCAGCATCAGCCATTCCAATGAACATTCAGGACTGATTTCCTTTAGGATTGGCTGGTTTGATCTCCTTGCCTTCCAAGGGACTCTCAAGAGTCTTCTCCAACACCACAGTTGAAAAGCGTCAGTTCTTCAGTGCTCAGCTTTCTTTATGGTTCAACTCTCACATCCATATGTGACTACTGGAAAAGCCATATCTTGACTGTACAGAAATTGGTCAGCAAAATAATGTCTCTGCTTTTTAATATGCTGTCTAGGTTTGTCATATCTTTTATTCAAGGAGCAAGTGTATTTTAATTTCATGGCTTTAGTCACAATCTGCAGTGATATTGGAGCCCCTAAAAATAAAGTCTCTTCACTGTTTCCATTGTTTCCATATTTACCTTTACATGATGGGACTAGATGTCATGATCTTCGCTTTTTAAATACTGAGTTTTAAGCCAGCTTTTTCACTCTCCTCTTTCATTTTCATCAAGAGGCTCTTTAGTTCCTTTTCACTTTCTGCCATAAGTGTGGCGTTGTCTGCATATCTGAGGTTATTGGTATTTCTCCTGGTAATCTTGATTCCAGCTTGTGCTTCTTCCAGCCCAGCATTTCTCATGATGCACTATGCATATAAATTAAATAAGCAAGGTGACATTATACAGCTTTGTGGTACTCCTTTCCCAATTTGGAACCAGTCCATTGTTTAATTTCTGGTTCTAATTGTTGCTTCTGGACCTGCATACAGATTTCTCAGGAGGCAGGTAAGGTGGCCTGGTGTTCCCATGCTTTTAAGTATTTTACACAGTTTGTTGTGATCCATAAAGTCAAAGGCTTTAGCGTTGTCAATGAAGCAGAAGTAGATATTTTTCTAGAATTTTCTTGCTTTTTCTATCATCCAATGAATGTTGGCAATTTGATCTCTGTTCCACTGCCATTTCTAAATTCTGCTTGAACATCTGAAAGCTCTCAGTTCATGTACTGTTGAAGCCTACCTTGGAGAATTTTAAGTATTACTTTGCTAGCTTGTGAAATGAGTGCAATACTGTGGTATTTTGAACATTATTTGGCATTGCCTTTCCTTGGGACTAAAATGAAAACTGACCTTTTCTAGTCCTGTGGCCACTGATGAGTTTTCCAAATTTGCTTCCTCAGTCAGAACCTCCCTGTTGCTACAATAGAATAAAATGTTGCCACAGCTCAGCTGTGGGTGGCAACCTTATTGAGTTTACTCTGGATGCCTGAGTAGGTCCAGGCATCCAGAGGACATTGTCAGCAGAAAAGATATGTTAGCGACATTCATTGGTGTATATGATGAATAGCTGCTGAATGGCTGTGACCTGTTAACACAGGCTAATGGCATCTTAGTGGCAGTGACTTGCCTTCTTCACCCTCCCCCCATTTGCAGATTTGTGATCATCTCTGATTCCCTTATCTGAGGAACAGTTGAAGGTCACTTGTGTAGAGGATACTGCCAAGGGTAAGACTGCACATGGGCATTGCCAGATTAAGTAAACAGGTGTCCACTCTGCTATTACCATGGATTAGATCTCCATAATTTCCTTCAGCTGTCTCCATCTAGACCCTGGAAAATCTTATAATGGAACAAAAGATGTCCTCCAACTTTGATGCCAAGCACTGACTCCACATTAATCAGGAGTCAGATTCCTTGAATTCTTCGAAAGCTAAACAACAACAAACAAATGTATGAGAGTCGAAATTTTACCGCAGCCTTACTAGCTGAGTGTATTGCCATGTTTTTGAAGTTTTATATCTTTTATTAAGAGTGAAGTTGAGCAACGTTTTATATGTACAAGTTTGCTTATGTTTCCTTAAATTTTAATTGTCTATTCATGTCATTTTCCCTTTCATGTTTTTTTTTTCTTGATTTTAAGATTGGTTTATATATTAGAGATGTTAGCACTTCATCTACATGTCACATATATCTTCTCTTGGTCTGTGGCTTTGCTTTTGGTGCTTTTTGTCATTTTTGTATTCCTGAAAAATAAATCTCACTTGTTTTAACAGCTTTTGCTACCAAAAAGAAATACCTCAAAATTTAGTGGCTTAAAATAACAACCATTTCATTATAGCTCATGATTCTGTGAGTGAGTAGTTTTACAATCAGCTAGAAGGTTAGCTGGGTACTAGTAGGTCTAGGATCCATTTACATATTTGGTAATTGATTCTGGCTACTAGAACTGACTGTCAGTTGGGGCAATGATGGTGATTATGCCATATGTTTCCCATCATGCAGTAGGCTAGCCTGGGCTTTTTTACATGGTGGTGGTTGTAAGAGTACCAAAAGCCCTCAAAGTGGGAAAACCTCACTGCACAAGTTCTTTTAAAACTTTTACTTGCATTGTGTTTACTATTGTCCCATGGGCAATAGTAAGTCATATGGACAAACTCAGATTTAAGAGGATTAACACATTTTGATAGAGGAGTGCCAGAGTCACATCACAGAGATGTTTGTATAGACAGATGAAAGGAATATGTGGCCATTTTTGTAATCTATCCAAGTTGTCATATATTATTATTATTATTATTTTTACTATCATGTGGGATTTTGTTTGCCAAAAATTTATTTTGGATTTTTGTACCAAAATCCATAAATAAGAACTGTAGCTTTCCTTTTTGGTGTTAACTATATTGATTTCAGTGTCAGTGTTAAATTTGTTTTCTATAAAGGACTTGGAGGTTGTTCTTTCTCTGAGCTTTAAAAATTGAATGTTGCCTTAGTATTATCTAGTCTTTGAAATTTTGTTGGTATTCTTATAAGAACTTATTTGAACCTGGTGTTTTTGTTTATGTTTTGCGGGGCAGGCAGACAGATTTTAAATCTATTTACTAGTACCTCTATGGAAACGGAATTGTGAAAAATGTTTAAGTTTTTGGTTAACTGATTTTCTTAAGAAAATATCAACTTCAATGGAGTATTACTCAGCCATTAAAAAGAATACATTTGAATCAGTTCTAATGAGGTGGATGAAACTGGAGCCTATTATACAGAGTGAAGTAAGCCAGAAGGAAAAACATAAATACAGTATACTAACGCATATATATGGAATTTAGAAAGATGGTAACAATAACCCGGTGTACGAGACAGCAAAAGAGACACTGATGTATAGAACAGTCTTATGGACTCTGTGGGAGAGGGAGAGGGTGGGAAGATTTGGGAGAATGGCAATGAAACATGTAAAATATCATGTAGGAAACGAGTTGCCAGTCCAGGTTCGATGCACGATGCTGGATGCTTGGGACTGGTGCACTGGGACGGCCCAGAGGGATGGTATGGGGAGGGAGGAGGGAGGAGGGTTCGGGATGGGGAACACATGTATACCCGTGGCAGATTCATTTTGATATTTGGCAAAACTAATACAATTATGTAAAGTTTAAAAATAAAATAAAATTAGAAAAAAATAAATAAAATAAAATATATAAATCTATAAATTATAAAAAAAGAAAAGAAAAGAAAATATCAACTTCATATAGGATTTCAAAGCTGTATTTAAAGAGTTATGCAAAATAGTCTTTTCAATTTTTACTTATTTTTTACGTAAATATTTTATTTTTTTAATTTAAATGTATTTATTTAATTGGACACTTTGATTTTTAAAATTTCCCATATTTCAACAATTTTCCCCTTTATCATTTCTCATTTTGCATATTTGTGACTTTTCCTTCTTTTTCTTGAGAAGTTTAGCTATAAATTTGTATAATTTATTTTTTTTAACAAAATAGCAGTTTGATTTCTGTATTAGTTTGTCTGTTTTTCTGCATTCTATTTCATTAACTTTGGCTTTTATTATTATTTTTTATTTTCATTGTTTCCTTACTGTCTCTTCCTTTTGGTTTACCTTTGTTTTTGCTGTAGCTTTTTGAGTTAATGACTAAAATTCATAGACTTTAATGCTTTCATTTTTATTTACATAAACATTTAGGGCTTTTCTCTTGTTATGTTTTAATTTTATCCCATAGGTTCTGATATCTTATAGTATTTATTTTCAATAGTTTTTTTTTTGTTGTTGCTATTTTAAATAAGCTTGCATTTTTCCCTTTGCCCAAGAATTCTTAAACAGAGACTACAAATTTCCAGTTCAAAAGCAACTCAAAGTTGGTGTTTTTTTGTTTGGATTTTTACTCATTTCTAGTTTTATTGCATTAAAGAATATGTTTTATACTATTGAGGGTTTTCTTTATGAACCCTTTATGTGGTCAGTTTTTGTGAATGTTCTATGTGTGCTTGAGAAGAAGGTATAATCTCTATTCTTGAAACATAAATGTTTAACATATAGCTATAATATTTTCATTATTATGTCATTTGGATCTTCTATAATTCTCTTATTTTATTGTTTGTTTAAACCTTCTTCAATGAAGAATGGGGATATTATCACCTTGGATTATTGATCACAAATTCTCACTATGCATAATGGGATTTAAACATAAGCATCTGCACCATTTTTCCTTGTAACTATGCCTTACTTATAGTGACTCCCACTGTGAATGGAGTATGTTTTCTCATCTCACTGATAATTTACTTTGGCTATGTGACTTGTTTTGGACAGTGAAATGTTTATGCATGTGACATGTATTCATGTTTTGGCTTGCTCTTTTGCATTCCTGTGATCTGTTATGGCAAGTATATACTCCAGGTAGTTGTTGTCACTTTAGCCTAAACTCCAAAGTGAAGAAAAATGGAGCAAATCTGAATGCAGCCTGTAGCCTATAGCCAGGTCGGATTTAGCAGAGGGACTACCCTTCAAAGTTCTACAATTGCTGTTTTGAAAATGTTAATGATCTTATCCTCAAATTTATACATTGAAAATAAATCTGATGAGCTAGTGAAGCATGCATATGATCATAGGAAATACTCTGAGCAGCAGTGTGCATATGTCAGGGCTCAGGACCATCAGCATGACAGGCAGTGTGCACACCAAGAAGGTGCCCTGGCTTTGGTTCAGGCACAACTGCAGCAATCTGTGGGAGCAGGTGAGCTAGGATCTGGAACCGAATTAGTGGTGGCAACAGCTGCAGTATCAGCAAAAACAGCATCAGCAGCAAAGATAGCTATGGGAGAGAGGTGAAATTTTGCAGGGGAACATCACTGACCTATGCTGGGAAGTTGTCCTGCTGGTCCAATGAGGAGCTGGCCTCTGTGTTATGTGCACAAATATTAACTCTCCAGTATAAGTGCAGGAACAGAAACTGTCAGTTTGGGGACAGTAAATTTTGTCTGTAAATCATTGCAAAATAAAAGTATATGCATGGATATTACAATAAAGCATATTAGAGAGTTACTGGAATTCATCAATGATTGTATAATCCCTGATTTTGAAAACTATTGCAAAATTCCAAAGCATATATCCACAGCCTTAGAAACTGAAGTTAAATTGAAATGATTGTTGCATTAGATGGAGGAATGCAAAAGGGCAGTTTTCATTCCAATCCCAAAGAAAGACAATGCCAAAAAACGTTCAAACTACCACACAATTGCACTCGTCTCACACGCTAGTAAAGGAATGCTCAAAATTCTTCAAGCCAGGCATCAGCAATACGTGAATTGTGAACTTCCAGATGTTCAAGCTGGTTTTAGAAAAGGCAGAGGAACCAGAAATCAAATTGCCAACATCTTCTGGATCATTGAAAAAGCAAAAGAGTTCCAGAAAAACATCGATTTCTTCTCTATTGACTATACCAAAGCCTTTGACTGTGTGGATCACAATAAACTATGGAAAATTCTGAAAGAGATGGGAATACCAGACCACCTGACCTGCCTCTTGAGAAACCTATATGCAGGTCAGAAAGCAACAGTTAGAACTGGACATGGTACAACAAACTGGTTCCAAATAGGAAAAGGAGTACTTCAAGTTTGTATATTGTCACCCTGCTTATTTAACTTACATGCAGAGTACATCATGAGAAATGCTGGGCTGGAAGAAGCACAAGCTGGAATCAAGATTGCCGAGAGAAATATCAATAACCTCAGATATGCAGATGACACCACCTTTATGGCAGAAAGTGAATAAGAAGTAAAGAGCCTCTTGATGAAACTGAAAGAGGAGCGTGAAAAAGTTGGCCTAAAGCTCAAGATTCAGAAAACTAAGATCATGGCATCCAGTCCCATCATTTCATGGCAAATAGATGGGGAAACAGTGGAAACAGTGTCAGACTTTATTATTTGGGCTCCAAAATCACTGCAGATGGTGACTGAAGCCATGAAATTAAAAGACACTTACTCCTTGGAAGGAAAGTTATGACCAACTTAGATAGCATATTCAAAAACAGAGACATTAGTTTGCCAACAAAGGTCCATCTAGTCAAGGCTATAGTTTTTCCAGTGGTCATGTATGGATGTGAGAGTTGGACTATAAAGAAAGCTGAGCGCAGAAGAACTGATGCTTTTGAACTGTGGTGTTGGAGAAGACTTTTGAGAGTCCCTTGGACTGCAAGGAGATCCCACCAGTCCGTCCTAAAGGAGATCAGTCCTGGGTGTTCATTGGAAAGACTGATGTCAAAGCTGAAACTCCAATACTTTGGCCACCTGATGTGAAGAGCTGACTCATTTGAAAAGACCTTGATGCTGGGAAAGACTGAGGGCAGGAGGATAAGGGGACGACAGAGGATGAGATGGTTGGATGGCATTACCAACTTGATGGACATGGGTTTAGGTGGACTCCGGGTGTTGGTTATGAACAAGGAGGCCTGGCGTGCTGGAGGTTCATTGGGTCCCAAAGAGTCGAACACGACTGAGTGACTGAGCTGAACATGATTTTTTTATGAAACTTAATATAAACCAATTATTAATGAGGAAGACAATTTAAAAATTATGCCTTCTTTGTAATTAAATATTATGATATTAGGTTGGTGCAAAAGTAATTTGGCTTTGCATTATTGTACTTTTCCACTTGATATTACAGTGCATTCTCAAATAAATATAGTTATGTTATACATCATTTTAATGCACATTTCTTTTTTATGTTTTTCTGGTTAATGACTTATTGCATGTATTTTATATGTATTTGACACTATGGAAATGATGTTAGACAAAAACAAAGCAGAGTGATTTTCTTATTTGAGTTCAAAATGGGTTGTAAAGCAATCAGTGGAGACAAATTGCAACATCAACAATGCATTTTTCCCTGGAACTACTAATGAATATACAGTGCAGTGTTGGTTCAAGAAGTTTTGCAAAGGAGACAAGAGCCTTGAAGATGAGGCACACAATGTCTGGCCATCAGAAGTTGACAGCGATCAACTGAGAGGATCATCAGCTGATCCTGTTACAACTACATAAGAAGTTTCCCCCAAGAACTCCCTGTCGACCATTCTACAGTAATTCAGCATTTGAAGCAAGTTGGAGAGGTGAAAAAGCTTGATAAGTGGGTGCCCATGAGCTGACCACAAATCAAAAAATAAATTATTTTGAAATGTCTTCTTTTATTCTACACATCAAGAACAAACAGTTTCTTGACTGGATTGGACATGCAATGAAAAGTGGAGTTTATATGACAGCCAGCTCAGAGGTTGGACCGAGAAGCTCCAAAGTACTTCCTAAAGCTAAACTTGCACCAAAAAGAGGTCATGGCCACTGTTTGGTGATCTGCTTCCCATCTGATCCACTACAGCTTTCTGAATCTTGGATAAACCATTATATCTGAGAAGTATGCAAATTGATAAGATGCACCAAAAACTGCAAGGCTTGCAACCAGCATTGGTCAACAGAAAGGGCCCAGTTCTTCTCCATGACAATACCTAACTGCACTTTGCGCAACCAATGCTTCACAAATTGAATAAATTGGGTTATGAAGTTTTGCCTCATCTGCCATATTCACCAGACCTTTTGCTAACAGACTACCATTTATTCAATCATCTTAATGACTTTTTGCAGGGGAAACACTTCTACAATCAGCAGGAGGCAGAAAATGCTTTTCAAGAGCTCACTAAATCATAAAGCATGAATTTTTATGCTACAGGAATAAACAAGCTTATTTCTTGTTGGAAGAAAATGTGCTGATTGTAATGATTCCTATTTTGATTAATAAATATGTGTTTGAGCCTAGTTACAATGATTTACGGGCTTCCGTGCAGGCTCAGCTGGTAAAGAATCTGCCTGCAATGTGGGAGAAGCAGGTTTGATTTCCTGGAGAAGGGAATGGCTTCCTACTCCAGTATTCTGGCCTGGAGAATTCCACGGACTGTGTAGTCCATGGGGTCACCACCCTTATGGAAGAAACCAAAGAACTAAAGAGCCTCTTGATGAAAGTGAAAGAGGAGGGTGAAAAATTGGCCTAAAACTCAACATTCATAAAACTAAGATCATGATATCCAGTTCCATCACTTCATGGCAAATAGATGGGAAAACAATGGAAATAGTGAAAGACTATTTTTTGGGGCTCCAAAATCAATGCAGATGGTGACTGCAGCCATGAAATTAAAAGACACTTGCTCCTTGGAAGAAAAGCTATGACCAACCTAGACAGCATAAAAAGCAGAGACACTTATTTTACCAACAAAGGTCCATCTAGTCAAAGCTATGGTTTTTCCATAGCTATAGTTTTTTTTGTTTGTTTGTTTGTTTATGGTAGCAATGTATGGATGTGACAGTTGGACTATGAAGAAAGCTGAGCGCTGAAGAATTGATGCTTTTAAAATGTGGTGTTGTTGGAGAAGACTCTTGAGAGTCCCTTGGACTTCAAGAAGATCCAACCAGTCAATCCTAAAGGAAATCAGTCCTGAATATTCATTGAAAGGACTGATGCTGAAGCTGAAACTCCAATATTTTGGCCCCCTGATTCGAAGAACTGACTCATTGGAAAAGACCCTGATGCTGGGAAAGATTGAAGGCAGGAGGAGAAGGACATGATAGAGGTTGAGATGGTTGGATGGCATCACCAACACAATGAACATGAGTTTGAGTAGGATCCGGGAGTTGGTGATGGACAGGGAAGGTTGGCATGCTGCAGTCCATGGGGTCACAAAGAGTCACAGATGACTGAGCCATTGAACTGAACTGAAAATGATTTAAAATCCATGGTTTTGAAACTGCAATTACGTTTGCACCAACCTAATAGACTGTATAAACAGATGGTTTGATTAATGTAGAAACCATCAACCCAGTTTTGGTTTTGTGTGTGAACTCAAAATGCTACAGGGAATGTCAGAAGAACTGATAAAATTCCATAATATGAATTTACATGTAAAATTGATTTTAGACTTGCTGTACATGAAACTGGTTTGTATGTAGCATTAAATCTTTTTTAGAAAAGTAATTCTGCAAAAATCATAAACTCTAGATACACTAAAGTTTCTTTTTTCAAAATCTGTTCTGAATTCATGTATAGAGGAATGAAACTTGACCCCTATTTTATAGCATCTACACAAATTTACTTGAAATGGATTACTGACAAATACAAGACCTGTAACAATTAACTTCAAGAAGAAAACATAGGAAGAAAGATCCTTGACGCAGGTCTTGATAATGATTTTTTGGAGATCGCATTTAAAGTGCGAGCAACAAAATACAAAATAAACAAGCAAGACTAAGACAAATAATCAGCACAGCAAAATAAACAATCAACAAATTGAAAAGACAAACTGTGGAATGAGAAATAATATTTTCAAACCATATATCTGATAGAGGATAAATATTCAAAATATAAAAAGAACTCATACAACTTGATAGCAAAAATCACAAATAATCCAACTAAAAATGTGCCAATGACCTGAATAGACATATTTTCCAAAGAGGATATATGAGTGGCCAACAGGTACATGAAAAGTTTCTCAACATCACTAGTCATTAGGGAAATGTAAATCAAAACCACCATGAGATATTACCTTATGCCTGTTAAAAAGACCATCTCTGAAAAGATTAAATAACAAATGCTGGCATTGATGTGGAAAAAAGGGAACACTTGTGGACTGTTGATGGAATTGTAAATTGTTATAAAACTGTAGAAAACAGTATGGAAGTACCGAAAAATTATTAAATATAGAACTACCATATGATCCACCATTCAACTTCTGGAAATAGAGCCAAAGGAAATGAAAACACTAACTCAACAAGATATGCGTATCCCCATGTTCACAGCAATGTTATTTACAATAGCCAAGACATGGAAACAACCTAAATACCCATCAACGGATAAATGGATAAAGAAGTTGTGCTATATGTATACAATGGCAACCCACTCCAGTATTCTTGCCTGGAGAATTCTATGGACAGAGGAGACTTTAGGGCTACAGTCCATGAAGTTGCATAGAATCAGACACAACTGAGTGACTAAGACTTTCACTTTCAGTGATACAATGTACAACACAACTATGTTAACATTTTTGTATGAAAAATAGGGATATTAAGAAAGTATATCTTAAGAGTTCTCATCACAAAGAGAAAAACTGTTTCTTGTCTTTTCATTGTATCTCTATAAGATGATACATTTTAACTAAACTAATTGTGATAATCATTCCACAATATATGTAAATCAAACCATGATGCTGTTATAACTTATACAGTGATATATGTCAATTGTTCCTCAATAAAACTCAGGAAAAAAGAAATCTATCCAGATGTTTTTGCAGTCTGTAAAAAGCACTTTATAACACTAGTAACAGTTATATCAGCAGAAAGGCCTTTCTCAAAGTAAAAAAAATGAATAAATCAGAATTTATTTTCAGTCCTGCATTTGCCAAGAGCACCTGACATTACTGCCAGTTATATCATTTGAAATAAATTTTCTAAAGGTGCATTTTGATGATCTAATAAATAAATTGGCAGAATGGTGAGCCAAAAATAATCTGTGGTTAATAAAGTTATAAAACTAATAAAACCCTATTATTTTATTATATACAATTATGATGGAGTTTCTCTGGGGGCTCAGATGATAAAGAATCCGCCTGCAACACAGGAGATATGGATTCCATTGCTGAGTTGGGAAGATCCCCTGGAGAAGGAAATAGACACCTACTCCAGTATTCTTGCCTGAAGAATCCCATGAACAGAGGAGCCTGGCAGGCTATATAGTCCATGGAGTTGGAAATAGTCCTATAGGACAAGCACATACAATTATGATACCAAAATGTTACCTTTTTGCAATTGTGGCATTATGTTGTTAGTCATGTATCACTATTAATTCTATTGTGTTTATAAGTAGTAGAATATCTTTAAAGAAAATTGCTTTTTTTAAAGAAACTATATTTTAGGACCTTTAATGGGAATTTTTCACCCTGGATATTGAATAAGGGGTTTCTTCTTTTCATTTTGCACTTCACTGTACAAGTTATATACTTGGCCCTGCCTAGATCACCCCCAACCTACAACCTAAAACCTGTAAGCAATAAAAAAAAGAAAAAGTGACTGAGAATCTGAAATTGCTTTACATGCAGCATTGTTTCAGAAATTACTGATTTGATACACGTCTTTTAAGGGTTTCTGCTGTGAGCATGGCCCCTTTTCTCCTTGCATTATCTATAGTTTCTGCTCTGTGAAGATGCTTGCTGTGTTTAATGAATTTGGGCCTGAATTATACTTGCTCTGCTATCAGGACCGTAACGACTACTTTCTCATTACCTGGGGTACCTTTGCCATCCCATTGTTGTTAGCTTTATGAATTACTTTGCTAAGTCAGTTTCTTTCTTTTTTTTCCCCTTTATGGCACTTTATTTTTTATTTTTATTTTTTAAATTTTATTTTATTTTAAAACTTTACAATATTGTACTGATTTTGCCAAATACCGAAATGAATCCACCATAGGTATACATGTGTTTCCCATCCTGAACTCTCCTCCCTCCTCCCTACCAACAGTATTCTTCACAGAGCTAGAACAAATAATTTCACAATTTGTATGGAAATACAAAAAACCTCGAATAGCCAAAGCGATCTTGAGAAAGAAGAATGGAACTGGAGGAATCAACCTACCTGACTTCAGGCTCTATTACAAAGCCACAGTCATCAAGACAGTATGGTACTGGCACAAAGATAGAAATATAGATCAATGGAACAAAATAGAAAGCCCAGAGATAAATCCACGCACATATGGACACCTTATCTTTGACAAAGGAGGCAAGAATATACAATGGATTAAAAACAATCTCTTTAACAAGTGGTGCTCGGAAAACTGGTCAACCACTTGTAAAAGAATGAAACTAGAACACTTTCTAACACCATACACAAAAATAAGTCATTTTCTTAAACAAAGTTGCATTTATTTCTTTCTGAACCAGTTTAAAAATGCTCTTTTTTAAAAAAATTTTATTTTATTTTTAAACTTTACAATATTGTATTAGTTTTGCCAAACATCGAAATGAATCCGCCACAGGTATACCCGTGCTCCCCATCCTGAACCCCCCTCCCTCCTCCCTCCCCATACCCTCCCTCTGGGTCGTCCCAGTGCACCAGCCCCAAGCATCCAGTATCGTGCATCGAATCTGGACTGGCAACTCATTTCATACATGATATTATACATGTTTCAATGTCATTCTCCCAAATCATCCCACCCTCTCCCTCTCCCACTGAGTCCAAAAGACTGTTCTGCTCTTAAAAAGTGAGTTAAGCCATTTTAAATTTACTGATTTGACTGATATATTTGATTTCAACAGTCATGTTATTTTGTTATATGTTTATTATCTATTTACTATGTTTTTTTCTTATTTGTACTGTCTTGTTCATTTTCTTTTTCTAATTTTTTATATTTAAAAAAGTGAATGCTTTTTTAGAGGTAATTTGTATAAAAATAAAATTTTAAATTTATTTTATTGAAATACAGTTGGTTTACAATGTTATATCAATTTCTGTTATACAGAAAAGTGATTCAGATTTATATATGTTCAAATATGCATATATTCAAATATATATACACACACACACACACATCAGTTCATTTCAGTTCAGTTCAGTTGCTCAGTTGTGTCCACCTCTTTGTAATCCCATGAATCGCATCATGCCAGGCCTTCCTGTCCATCACTAACTCCCGGAGTTCACTCAGACTCACATCCAATGAGTCAGTGATGCCATCCAGCCATCTCATCCTCTGTCATTTCCTGCTCCTCCTGCCCCCAATCCCTCCCAGCATCAGAGTCTTTTCCAATGAGTCAACTCTTCACATGAGGTGGCCAAAGTACTGGAGTTTCAGCTTTAGCATCATTCCTTCCAAAGAAATTCCAGGGCTGATCTTCAGAATGGGCAGGTTGGATCTCCTTGCAGTCCAAGGGACTCTCAACTGTCTTCTCCAACACCACAGTTCAAAAGCATCAATTCTTTGGCACTCAGCCTTCTTCACCGTCCAACTCTCACATCCATACATGACCACTGGAAAAACCATAACCTTGGCTAGACGGACCTTTGTTGGCAAAGTAATGGCTCTGCTTTTCAATATGCTATCTAGGTTGGTCATAACCTTCCTTCCAAGAAGCAAGCGTCTTTTAATTTCATGGCTGAAATCACCACCTGTAGTGATTTTGGAGCCCCCCAAAAAATAAAGTCTGACAGTTTCCACTGTTTCCCCATCTATTTTCCATGAAGTGATGGGACTGGATGTAATGATCTTCGTTTTCTGAATGTTGAGCTTTAAGCCAACTTTTTCACTCTCCACTTTCACTTTCATCAAGAGGCTTTATACACACACATACAACATTATTTTTTATATTCTTTCCCATTATGATTTATCTCAGGATATTGAATAGAGTTTCCTCTGTTATACAGTAGGACTTTGTTGTTTATCCATTCTATATTTAACAGCTTACATCTTTAAAAAATAATTTTTATAATGCTTCTTGACTCCTTGACTTGTCAGCTTTAATTTACATCATTTGACATCTATCTACTACATAGCAGAAAACCAGTAAACTTTCGGTTTCCCATTCTGTTGCTCATCCTTTCATTGTTTCAGCGCATTATTTTTGTCTTGTTATAATGTATAACATACACATATATTGTTCTTGTATACTTATCTTCATTTTCATATCTATAACTTTAACCTATCAGTCTGTCTGCTAAAAGTTTCTCTATCTGTTTTTGATGAATATGATATTAATTTTCTAGGGCCTCCATAAAAAAAAATATACTGCAAACTGGCTTCAGACAACAAAAATTTGTTTTCTTATGATTTTGGAGGCTAAAAGTCTAAAATGAAGGTGTCAGTAAGGTTGATTTGTTTAAAGGCTTTGCAGGAGCATCTGTTCCTTGCTTCTCTTCTAGCTTCTGCTGTTGCTGGCAGTTCTTCACTTGCCTTGATTTATCGATACATTTCTTCAATGTCTGCTTCCATCTTCATTTGTTATCTTTCCCATCTATGAGTCTATGTCCGTTCCCTTCTAATAAGGACAACAGCCAAATTGAATTATGGTCCATCCTGATATAATATGACCTCATTTTAACTTCATAAAGTAGCTCTATGGTGGCTCAGACAGTAAAGTGTCTGACTGCAACTTGGGAGACCCGGGTTTGATCCCTGCGTTGGGAAGATCCCCTGGAGAAGGAAATGGCAATCCACTCCAGTACTCTTGCCTGGAAAAGCCCATGGATGGAGGAGACTAGTAGGCTACAGTCCATGGGGTTACAAAGAGTGGGATAGTACTAAGCGAGTTCACTTTCACTTGATTACATTTGCAATGACCCTATCTCCAAGTAGGGTCTCATTCGTTTCTGAGATAATCTTTTTCTTTAATATCTCTCTGGGTTCAGTCAACTTTAATTTTATATCTTTAGATTTTGCTCCATTTCTCTTCTGAATTCATAAATTTATGATGTACAGAGTTAATTTTTATCTTTATATCTATGTTAAATCTAATAATATCCTTTATGTTATAGTATATTTACTTATGGTTGGAATGTTGTGTTATGATTTTTTCATACTCTGGTTAGATGAGGGGTATTCTGATCAGCTGAAATATCTTGATTCCCATTTCCTGCTCTCTATTTATAGTAGCTGTCTATGGATGGTGTCTATAGATGCTAGTTAGTTAGCTTCATTTTGAAATGCTTAATGTTTTCTTGATCTAACAATAACAGATGATTCAATATAGGTATAGAGAAGACATTTTGGTGGGCTACTGGGCTTAAGAACATTTTCTTCCATTGGTACAATGGAGTTTCTATCATAAATGTCAGCCTTTTGCAGAGTAAGAGTTAGGACAATATAATTATATTTTATTTATGATTCTTTCCTTTTTCTTCAGAACCATTAATTTCTATCCTTTTGTTATACTTCTTATCTCATGCCATAAGACCTTGGAAAGGTATCTCCCCATTTCAAATTGACACATTATCCCCCTGAAGCAGTGTCTGTATCCTCTACCCACACTCATTTTCAAGAACCCTCAATTCCTAGGTCTCATACCTGTTCTCAACATTTCTTTTTTTTTATGTTAGATCTTTTTCTTTTAGGGGTGATTTCATCATTGTTTCACCAGTCCTAAGTTCTCTACTCATTTCTGTATCCTGCTTGAACTCCACCAGACTGTGCTCCAATGTGGACTCTTTATATATAATTTATGATTCTTTTTTCACATAATTTAAAGTTGATGCTATTATGTTTCATAGTTAAACTGTGAGTGTTAATTTGGGTGGATTTATTTGCTGTATGCTATGATCTTTTGGGAATTCCCTGATAGCTCAGTAGTAAAGAATCCACCTGCCAATGCAAGCAACCTCTGTTCAATCCCTGAATCAGGAAGATCCCCTGGAAAAGGAAATAGTGACCCACTCCAATATTCTTGCCTGGGAAATCCCATGGACAGAGGAGCCTGGTGGGCTACAGCCCATGGATTTGCAAAAGGGTCAGACACAACAAGCAACTAAACAGCAACAGCAACTAAACACCAGCAACATCATTTGTAGTAGGATAGGGGAGATGATGATACTTAGATTTGCATTTAAGTGGACCCAATTATCCTGTGTTAACATGGAACTAATGCATCACTTCCAAGTATGAAAGTTAACATCACCTGGTAGTTTTATCATAATAGAACAATGAATTGAGAAGTTTCTGGAATTTTTCCTATTTTCTAGAATAATGCAAGCAACACAGGAATTATGTTTGTTCAAGATTTGTTAGGACTTGCCTGTAGAACCATATATTTTAAATTACATTTTCAATGTTTTCTATTTACACTAATTTTCATTTTTAAATAATTTATATTTTCATGGAGAATTCGCTTTTGCATAAAGAAGTTGAAATTTATTAGTATAAAGAAATGCATTTTTCTCATAATTTTGTATTTCTATATCTATAGTTACATGTTTTGTTTTTTTTTTTCCCTCACATCTGTTAGTTATTGTTTGTATCTTATCCCTTTTTTGGAAAGACCCAATCCCTACTCAGAACACTTCCTGTAGTTGGTACATCAGTTGTGGTATCTGAAGCTGCTTTTCTGTAATCTGCAGATTTTCCAATATCCTAGTCATCTTCTTTGTTTATCTGAAACCTGAATTTCCTCTGAAACATTTTTTTGCATAAAGTGCAGCCTTGTCATTTTCATTCCCCATGGAAATAAGGTCAGTGTGGCTATTTAAATCCCCAGTCATCAGTGTCATTGGGTGGAGGAGGAGTGTGGGAAGGCAGTGGTGCCAGATGGTACAGACAAATCATATAAACTTCAAATTAATAGATATTCTTTTTTTTAATGGTAATTTTTCTTTCCAACTTTAAATTAATTTCAAGTTTTTCCCTTTTTTTTTTTTTTTTTTTTGCTACACTTCACAGCATGCTGGGTGTTAGTTTTCTGACCAGGGACTCAACCAATGCCTGCTGCCATAGGAGCATGAAGTCTTAACCACTCGACTCCCAGGGAAGTCCCAGTAGATATTCTTATAGGAAGATAGAAGAGTAGTGATCTGTTAGTGTCATTAGTGATGCCTGTGTCACCATTCAATTTTCTCTGTTATCTGTACCAGAACCATGGAAACAGTGACAGATTTTATTTTCCTGAACTCCAAAATCACTGTGGACAGTGACTACAGCCATGAAATTAAAAGATGCTTACTCCTTGGAAGAAGAGCCATGACAAACGTAGACAGCATGTTAAAAAGCAGAGACATTACTTTGCTGACAAAGGTCCATATAGTCAAAGCTATGGTTTTTCCAGTAGTCATTTATGGATGTGAGAGCTGGACAATAAAAAAGGCTGAGCACCAAAGAATTGATGCATTCAAACTGTGGTGCTGGAGAAGACTCTTGAGAGTCCCTTGGACAGCAAGGAGATTAAACCAGTCAATCCTAAAAGAAATAAACCCTGAATATTCATTAGAAGGACTGATGCTTAAGCTGAAGATCCAATACTTTGGCCACCTGATGCTAATAGTTGACTCCTTGGAAACGATTCTGATGCTGGGAAGGATTGAAGGCAGCAGAAGGGGATGACAAAGGTTGATATGGTTAGATGGTTTCCCTGAACTCAATGGACATGAGTTTGTGCAACCTCCAAGAGATAGTGAAGGACAGGGAAGACTGTTGTGCTGCAGCCCATAGGGTCACAAAAAGTCAGACATGACTGAGCAACTGGACAGAAAACAGCAACAACTAATCCTTGATATTTCATGGAATATGTTACAGGCTAAGCTGCTATGATAATAAGACTCTAGAATTTAAAGTTTATATAAGTTAGAATTTTATTTTTCTATAACAATTCAATTCAAATTTGTTTCTCTTATGCAATTGAAAGGTAAGCTAGGCGGGGTGGTTCTGCTACACTTCAACATGTAACTTCCATCTCTGGGTCCTAAGAAGCTGCTCCAATTGCTGCCATTGTCTATATTGATTGGAAAAAAAATTGCACAACCTAAAATTTGAGAATTATGTTTTATTTGGTGGGCAAAACTGAGGACTTAAGCCCAGGACACAGCATCTCAGATAACTTTGAGAGAATACCCTGAAGTAGTAAGGGAAGCACTAAATTTTTGCAACAAAAGACTGAGTAGTCAAAACATCAAAATATTACTATTAATCAAGGAAAACTAAACATCTCAAGTTAATGAATTTAGCGTTTTTCTGTGTATTGTTGTTGTTTAGTCTCTCAGTTGTGTCTGACTCTTTTGCGACCTCATTGACTGTAACCCATGGGCTGTAACCTGCCAGACTCCTCTGTCCATGGGATTTCCCAGGCAAGAATGCTGGAGTGAGTTACCATTTCCTTTTCCAGGGATCTTCCTGACCCAGGGATTGAACATGTGTTTCCTGCATTGGCAGGAGGATTCTTTACCACTGAGCCAGCAGGAAAACCCTTTCTATGTATGGGAAGATAAAAAAGTCAAGGCTCATTAAAATAAATCATTTGGTATGCACCTCAGCTATTGGAAGGCAATATCCTGTGCTTTCTCATCCTGAGTCTCCTCAAAGTATGCTGTCAGCGGTTTGCTGCAGTCTAATGACCTCATAGAAGGTAGCCTATTTACATCCTGACTTCCCTCAGGGTTCACTGTGGGTGGAGGAGTGATGGCTGTAGTGGTTGATGGCCTCAACATCCTTTTTTTTTTTTTTTTTTACTGGTATAGCAGGCAACATTTTTAGTGTAAACCTAGATTCCAAGAAAGTGAAATGATAAAGAGGGCAAGGAGTTTCCTTACTAAAGATGTGACACAGAAGTCGAACAAATCATTTTTTCATCCATACCTGACTGCAAGAGAGGCTAGATATATGACCTTTATATGGCTGATAATATTCACTAATAAGACTTGGAGATTCTTTTCTTTAAAAAGAGAGGGACAAGGATGTCAGTGGAACAATGAACAGTTACATGGCTGCAGGTGTGTGTGTGTGTGTGTGTGTGTGTCTGTGTGTGTGTGTGTAAAAATCCCAACTTCCCTTATTGCTGTTAATTGGGAGAAAATGCAGACACTAATGGCTCATTTAGTGTGCTCAACCTCTGCTAGGGCCTTGTCTTATGGGACACTAGACTTGTATATATTTGTTTACAGCAGTAATTGCAAGAGAAGAAGGATGATATTTTGATGACTGATTTCTGTTAGGGAGTTTGCTGCTGGCCTAGCCTTTTTTAAAAATCATTTTTGGATGTGGAAGTTCAGTCAACTGAATCTTGGAATCAATCCCTCCTCACATTATGAGTGTACAATAAAAATTCTCTATTTAGCATGCAGCGGATAGAGCTAAGTCCTTTGGATACCTACCATCAGTAAGTGTGATGGAGGAAGATTTTATGAGGCTGGAGCACTGATGCAAATCAATTTCTAGAAATCATGTTGGTCACTATAAGACTTATCCTTGTAACTATGAGCTGTGGGCTTTTCGTTCTTTTTTTTCTTTTTTCTTTTTAAAGGAAACCAGCCTAACTATGCCTCAGATGGTAGAGCCTGGCTTTGCATTTTGTTGTAGATTTATCAATGGTGATTGGATTTTGTCTTAATTTGTTCCCCTTTCATATATTTATTTTTTTTTTTGTAAAATAATATACCAAAAATTAGTGGCTTTTGTTTTTCTTAAATTTTCTCAAAATGTTTTCAAAATTTCTGGATTTTTGAGAGTATCCTTCTTTGTTTTTCAGTCCCATGGATCTTTTTCCTGATTTTATTCTTTAAGAGAGGGGATGGCTTATGAGTTAGGAATAGGTTTGACTATAGATAAAAGAAATCCAAAATAAGAGTGGTTCAAGCAAGAGAGAATTTTTTTTCACATGAAAAAAATAGAGAGGTATAGTCTGAGGTTGACATTGTGGCTCCATGATCATTGGACACTCCAGATCTTTCTGTCTTTCTCTAAACTTTTCAATATATCCCTTATATTTTGTTGTTCAAAAAGACTGATTCAGCCTAGCCTTCATGTCTATATTCCATCAAGCAGGAATATAGAAGCAAAGAAGCTTACACTCAATTTTATTGCATTCTATTAGCTGTATCTTAGTCATTTGGCCACATCTGAGTTACAATAGTGTCTAAAGCATGTACCCAGCTCAAAAGTAAAGGTTCTATTCCCAGAGAAGAAGAGAAAATTGATATTGGGAGATAAATATGCCACAAAAAAAGAAATAATTAAGTTCAATCCACTCTCTTAACATACAGAAACAGTTTCTTTCTTGAAACCCTTCAAAAATAATTGTGTTTATTCTACTAGTAGGGAAAATTTTTCACATTAGTATGCTCTTAGTAATGCTGATTATGACACAATTTGATGTGGTCATGGTTTCCCATCCATGAATTCCTTTTCAATTTTATTTTCACTTCAAGAAGTAAAGAATAGGTAATACCTAAGAATGTGTCTGTGAGGAGCTTGAATTGTATTATTTAGCATTTTGAAACCCCCTTTATCTTTTAGTTTATATCATGCACATATTTTACTACATTGTGACACTTTGCAAACTCAAACATTTTATTAAAAGAGAGTGAATTTAGCAAAAAAAGATCCAAACAAGTTTTTATAGAAAACAGTATTATCATTATTGCATAGAAAATAGTCCAAAAGTCACCTTTCCTTTCTTGGGATTTTGACATGATAAAAGGTAAAACCAAACTGTACAGGAAAGAAACTGTACTAAAACAGCAGTGGCATATACTCTTTACAGTGTAAAGCTTAGGAAACAGGAGGCTATGGCATTTTTTGCTAATAAACATCAGGTGAAAGATCTTGGCATGAATACTGCAGTTTTCAAATAATATGCTTTTGAACTAGTACAGGGTCCTTATGGCAGAGCAGCAGCCTAACCCTCTTGTCATCTGTGATAAGGACATCAATATTAGTCACTGTCAACCTTCATTAAATTCAGATCTTACATTCTTCCATCCCGAAGGGTGTGTTTCATTGATGTTTTTCTTAGCAAACTTCACAAGGACACAGGGACACAAATTCACATCAAACTGGCATTTAGAACCAGATTGTTTTTTCCTCCATTGAGCATTTACTACAAAGGAACAAAACCTCTTTTCAACAAAGTTTTTCAATTTTGTTAAACTTATAATGGATACTCAATCCTTCTCAAATAAATGTGCTAATTTAAGAAAGTTTAATATGGTAATACATATTATGATTTAAAATATATTTTGACATTGTTTCAATATGCATTTTTTATTTTTTAAGTCTCATATCTAGAAAGCATGGTGAGCCTAAGAAGGTATTTCTATAGTACATAGCTTTTTGGGGGTATTACATTAATTTATTAAATTCAATTGGGATTTCATTTTCCACTACCAGGCATGTATTAATGAACTTTTTATGACTGTATGACCCCTTGCTGAGAATGAAATCAACTTGTGCTTTTAAGCTATATAAAATCCCCACTTCTGTATAGACAAGATGCCTCAGGTACTCATGGCCTACCTATCAATGAGAGATGCCCCACTGGAATAGCTTCAAAAGCTAAATTCTGGCCACGACTTCAAGGGACTACTACACAACTACACATCAAGGACCTAGACATGGCATACTGTGGGCAGCCCTGTAGGTTACTGAAGAGTCACGCTAAAGGGGAAGTGGGCAAAGGGCAGGAGAAAGAAACAGAGTGACTTCCAGACATTTTCATTTTGAATTCTGACTTTGATTTAGCTCAAATTCTTATCAATATCCAGACTTCATTCAGCTGTCAGCCATAAGGAACTTTCCAAATCTTTCAAAAAAGAGCTTCTGTTTCACTCGTGGCTGCTTGCTCAAGTTGTAAAACATATCTGATCACAAGCACTTCAAATATTTGGGTTCCAAAGTGAAATAGTCATGGAATTTACTTATGATTAAAAAATTAAAAATCTCTCCTGTTCTAAATATGGTGGACTTGTCTGGGGAGAAATAAAGAAGGAAAAATTCCTGCTTAAGAGCGAGTAATACCAATGCAAAAGTGGTAGATGGAAAGAATACAAAACTAAGCAAAATAAAACTGGAGACAAAACTGTTCAATTAAGTCAATTTATTTCTGGTGTTGAATACATTTGTTCTTATTCTTAATGTTACTCATGTGCTCTGATTATATATATTTACATGAACTTCATGAATTGCGTTCCTGTGATTATGAGACTCATGGTAGTTGTGGCTTAGCTTTGGCTTCCTTCCTATACTTATCTATTTACATAAATAATGTATAGCAAAATGGAAACTGATCTGAGTTAATTCTGGCTGCTCCTGATTTGATGCAGACTCTCAACTCATTCTTTACTACAATAGCCCAGGAGAAAGTGCTTTATTTAGGATGATGGAATGGGCTTCCACTCACTGGTGCCTTATATGAAAGTGAAATGAAGTCACTCAGTCGTGTCTGACTCTTTGCAACCCCGTGGACTGTAGCCCACCTCTGTCCATGGGATTCTTCAGGACAGAAGCTTCTCCCTATTTCCAAAGGGCCACTTTTTCATAATTCATGGCTCTATATGAATATAGCATTAAAATACTCCATCCCAATTACAGTAAGGCAAACAATATATATGAGAAAATTCTCTGAGACACTCAGTCAATCATACATATTGAATTCCAACTCTATGGCAGGCAAAATACAGGCAGTAAGGCACCTTACCTTACTACTGAGTGAGTAAAATTGTAAGAAGCAACAACTATGAGGTATCTTGACTTACCAGAAACACCAGTCAAATTTGGGACAATGCCCTGTTCATTATTTCCATTCTTGCTACAAGATCCCAGGGACTTAGCCTGTTCTTTCCTTCTTTCTGTAGTTACTACTCTATCCTTAGGGATTCCTCGCCCTCAAACTGACAGTAGATGTATTATATTTTTTCAGCTCCTTTTTGTTGTTGTTGTTGTGTTGTTGCTATTCTTGAATAAAACCACAGTAGCTCTTTTTATTTCAAGGAAACTACCGCACAATTGCACTCATCTCACACGCTAGTAAAGTAATGTTCAAAATTCTCCAAGCCAGGATTCAGCAATAAGTGAACCGTGAACTTCCAGATGTTCAAGCTGGTTTTAGAAAAGGCAGAGGAACCAGAGACCAAATTGCCAACATCCACTGGATCATTGAAAAAGCAAGAGAGTTCCAGAAAAACATCTATTTCTTCTCTATTGACTATGCCAAATCCTTTGACTGTGTGGATCACAATAAACTGTGGAAAATTCTTCGAGATGGGAATATCAGACCACCTGACCTGCCTCTTGATAAACCTATATGCAGGTCAGGAAGCAACAGTTAGAAATGGACATGGAATGACAGACTGGTTCCAAATAGGAAAAGGACTACGTCAAGGCTGTATATTGTCACCTTGCTTATTTAACTTATATGAAGAGTACATCATGAAAAACAGTGGGCTGGAAGAAACACAAGCTGGAATCAAGATTGCCGGGAGAAATATCAAAAACTTCAGATACGCAGATGACACCACTCTTATGGCAGAAAGTGAAGAGGAACTAAAAAGCCTCTTGATGAAGGTGAAAGAGGAGAGTGAAAAAGTTGGCTTAAAACTCAACATTCAGAAAACAAAAATCATGGCATCCAGTCCCATCACTTCATGAGAAATAGACAGGGAAACAGTGGAAACAGTGTCAGACTTTATTTTTTGGGGCTCCAAAATCACTGCAGATGGTGACTGCAGCCATGAAATTAAAAGACGCCTACTCCTTGGAAGAAGAGTTATGACCAACCTAGATAGCATATTCAAAAACAGAGCCATTACTTTGCCAACAAAGGTCCGTCTAGTCAAGGCTATGGTTTTTCCAGCAGTCATGTATGGATGTGAGAGTTGGACTGTGAAAAAACCTGAGCGCCGAAGAATTGATGCTTCTGAACTGTGGTGTTGGAGAAGACTCTTGAGAGTCCCTTGGACTGCAAGGAGATCCAATCAGTCCATTCTGAAGGAGATCAGTCCTGGGTGTTCTTTGGAAGGAATGATGCTAAAGCTGAAACTCCAGTACTTTGGCCACCTCATGTGAAGAGTTGACTCATTGGAAAAGACTCTGATGCTGGGAGGGATTGGGGGCAGGAGGAGCAGGAAATAACAGAGGATGAGATGGCTGGATGGCATCACTGATTCGATGGACGTGAGTCTGAGTGAACTCCGGGAGTTGGTGATGGACAGGGAGGCCTGGCATGCTGCGATTCATGGGGTTGCAAAGAGTCGGACACAACTGAGCGACTGAACTGAACTGAACTGAATACTAAGTACTATAACAATGATAATAGCCAGTCCAGGTTCGATGCAGAATACAGGAAGCTTGGGCTGGTGCACTGGCATGACCCAGAGGGATGGTATGGGGAGGGAGTTGGAAGGGGGTTCAGGATTTGGAACACGTGTACACCCGTGGTGGATTCATGTTGATGTATGGCAAAACCAATACAATAATGTAAAGTAATTAGCCTCTCATTAAAATAAATAAATTTAAATTTAAAAAAATGGAAAAAGCTTTAACTAATCATTTAAAAGTTTAAATATTTATGGTACCTGACCTAAAGGCCTAGACAACCTTACTGAGTCAGCACCTGGACATCCCTTGAAGGTCTTTTCTCTTGTTTTGAACAGAAGAAAATAAGAGAAGACCCTGTTTTCTGGAGTAGAATTCATGATTTGAAATGGACAGAAAAATTAGCAATCAGGCATTTACTTGTTTCATTGGGATATTTCTCACCTCTAGGAAAATATTAACTAAACAACATTTATTTAGGTGGATTTATTGCTCTAGTAGGGATGTGAGAGTTGGACCATAAAAGAGGCCGAACCTCAAATAGTTATAGTTTTGAATTGTGATGGTGGAGAAGACTCTTGAGAATCTCTTGAACTGCAAGGATATCAAATCAGTCCATCCTAAACTAAATTAACCCTGAATATTCATTGGAAGGACTGATGCTGATGTTGAAGCTCCAATAATTTGGCCACCTTACTTTAACGGCTGATTCACTGGAAAAGATCTTGGTGCTGGGAAAGATTGAAAGCAAAAGGAGAAGAGGGCAACAGAGGATAAGATGGTTAGATGGCATCACAGATTCAATGGACATGAACTTGCACAAACTCCAGGAGTTGGTGAGCGACAGGGAGGCCTGGTATGCTGCAGTCCATGGGGTTGCAAAGAGTTGGACATGACTTAGTGGCTGAAAAACAGCAACAATACTCTAGTTCTATATGACAGAAGTTTTCAATCTTTTTTCTTTTTTTTTCAATCTTTTTTCTTTAGGTAAAGAAACTATTTTGTTTTTATTTTTTCTAAATATGATATTTTTATATAGTGCAATATATATAATTGATAAAACCAGAAAATCTTTGTGTGAAGTGTAGAGGGATGTCTCAAGTCCCACTAACTTGGTTTGCCCCCACAACTACCCACTCCATAGAATTTTAGAGCTCAAAGGAACACAGATGAAAACTACCACTTTGTGGTGTTTTCTCAAAATCCATCTCCTATAAAATTAAAATTAAGCTTCATTATTTTAAAATGAAGTTTTAAAAATAATCTTTGTAAAATTAAATAAAAATTAATAAAAATAATCTTTGCTCATTAAAAAAAAAGTACCGAAAAATATTTAAAAAACAAGAGAGGGAAACAGTTATTATCCTGGTACTCAGTGATATAACCACTATTCATATTTGCTTTATATACATTTCCAGCCTTTACTTTTTAGTGGTAAATCTTATCCTTCCTACCGTGGGAATTTATACCATAACCAGGACAGAACTTAATGTACTCTGAAGAACATGTGCTTTTCAGTCAGATAATTCTGCATTCAAATTTTTATTTCTAGGGCAAGGGACTTAATTTCTATGAGCCTTAATTCTCATCCCCTTGCCCTAATATTTAAGTCCGAATATAAAACCTCCATCAAAATGCTTTTCTGAGGATTAAATGAGTGAATATGCAAAGTACCTTGGATAGCTCTGACACAATAATTATTCATCTCCAGTTTTGTTCTTTGCCTTTAATAAATAATGTTTATACATTAAAACAATTGAACAGCCAGTCAGTTCAGTCTCTCAGTCGTGTCCGAATCTTTGACCATGGACTTCAGCACACCAGGCTTCCTTGTCCAACAACAACCAGAGCTTGTTCAAACTCCTGTCCATCAAGTTGGTGATGCCATCCAACCATCTCATCCTCTGTCGTTCCCTGATCCTCCTACCTTCAATCTTTGCCAGCATCAGGGTCTTTTCCAATGAGTTGGTTATTCACATCAGGTGGTAAAAGTATTGGAGCTTCAGCTTCAGCATCAGTCCTTGCAGTGAATATTCAGTACTGATTTCCCTTAGAACTGACTCTTTTGATCTCCTTACCAATCTAAGCACTCTCAAGAGTCTTCTCCAACACTACAGTTCAAAAGCTTCAATTCTTCAGTGCTCAGTCTTCATTACAGTCCAACTCTGACATCCATACATGACTACTGGAAAAACCATAGCTTTGACTATACAGACCTTTGTCAGCAAAGTAATGTCTCTGCTTTTTATTTTAATATACATTTATTTATTTTAATTGAAGGCTAATTACTTTACAATATTGTATTGGTTTTGCCATACATCAACATGAATCCGCCACAGGTATACACATGTTCCCCATCCCAAAACCCCCTCCCTCTTCCCTCCCCGTATCATCCCTCTGGGTCATCTCAGTGCACCAGCCCCAAACATCCAGTATCAGGCATCGAACCTGGCCTGTTGATTCGTTTCATATATGATATTATACAAGTTTCAATGCCATTCTCCCAAATTATCCCACCCTCTCCCTCTCCCACAGAGTCCACAAGACTGTTCTATACATCTGTGTCTCTTTTGCTGTCTCGCATACAGGGTTATCATTACCATCTTTCTAAATTCTATATATATGCATTAGTATACTGTATTGGTGTTTTTCTTTCTGGCTTACTTCACTGTGTATAATAGGCTCCAGTTTCATCCACCTCATTAGAACTGATTCAAATGTATTATTTTTAATGGCTGCATAATACTCCATTGTGTATAGGTACCACGGCTTTCTTATCCATTCAGCTGCTGATGGAAATCTAGGTTGCTTCCATGTCCTATCTATTATAAACAGTGCTGCAATGAACATTGGGGTACACATGTCTCTTTCAACTCTGGTTTCCTCAGTGTGTATGCCCAGCAGTAGGATTGCTGGGTCATAAGGCAGTTCTATTTCCAGTTTTTTAAGGAATCTCCACACTGTCCTCCATAGTGGCTGTACTAGTTTGCATTTCCACCAACAGTGTAAGAGGGTTCCCTTTTCTCCACACCTTCTCTAGCATTTATTGCTTGTAGACTTTTGGATAGCAGCCATTCTGACTGGCGTGAAATGATACCTCATTGTGGTTTTGATTTGCATTTCTCTGATAATGAGTGATAAAGAAGACATACAGATGGCTAACAAACACATGAAAAGATGCTCAATGTCTCTGTTTTTTAATATGCTGTCTAGGTTGTTCATAGCTTTTCTTCCAAAGAGCAAGCTTTTTTTTTTTTTTTTTTTTTAAATTTCATGGCTGTAGTCACTATCTGCAGTGACTTTGGAGCCCAAGAAAATGAAGTCTGTCACTGTTTCCATTGTTTCCCCATTTAGTTGCCATGAAGTAATGAGACTGGATGCCATAATCTTCATTTTTTTAATGTTGAGTTTTAATCCAGCCTTTTCACTCTCCTATGTCAATTTCATCAAGAGGCTCTTCAGTTACTCTTTGCTTTCTGTCATAAGACCGATGTCATCTGCATATCTGAGGTTATTGATATTTCTCCCAGCAATCTTGATTCCAGCTTTGCTTCACCCAGCCTGGCTTTTGTACTCTGCTTAAATTTTAAATAAACAGGTTGAGAATATACAGCTCTGTCATACTCCTTTCCCAATTTGGAACAAGTCTTTTATTCCATGTTCAGTTCTAAGTATTGAGACTTGAGCTGTATATAGATTTCTCAGGAGGCAGGAAAGGTGGTCTGGTATTCCCATCTCTCTCAGAATTTTTCACTTTGTTGTGATCCACACACTCAAAGGCTTTAGCATAGTCAATGGGGCAGAAGTAGATGTTTTTTTCTGGAATTCTCTTTATTTTTCTATGATCCAATGGATGTTGGAAATATGATCTCTGGTTCCACTGCCTTTTCTTTCTTTCTTTTTTTTTTATGGGGAATAAATGTGTTAATACTTAGTAAAATATTTAGATGTGACTGCAACATACACTGTATTATATAGGTAGTTTTTTTACATATTTATTTGTGTATTTTTTTAAATCAAAATTTATTTACAGGACTAATTATAGGTATCTTATGTACCCATAATGGCCTTTTTTAAAATTTTATTTTATTTTTAAACTTTACATAATTGTATTACTTTTGCCAAATATCAAAATGAATCCGCCACAGGTATACAAGTGTTCCCCATCCTGAACCCTCCTCCCTCCTCCCTCCCCATACCATCCCTCTGGGTCGTCCCAGTGCACTAGCCCCAAGCGTCCAGTATCGTGCATCGAACCTGGACTGGCAACTCGTTTCATACATGATATTTTACATATTTCAATGCCATTCTCCCAAATCTCCCCACCCTCTCCCTCTCCCACAGAGTCCATAAGACTGTTCTATACATCAGTGTCTCTTTTGCTGTCTCGTACAAAGGGTTATTGTTACCATCTTTCTAAATTCCATATATGTGCGTTAGTATACTGTATTGGTGTTTTTCCTTCTGGCTTACTTCACTCTGTGTAATAGGCTCCAGTTTCATCCACCTCATTAGAACTGATTCAAATGTATTCTTTTTAATGGCTAAGTAATACTCCATTGTGTATATGTACTACAGCTTTCTTATCCATTCATCTGCTGAAGGACATCTAGGTTGCTTCCATGTCCTGGCTATTATAAACAGTGCTGCGATGAACATTGGGGTACACGTGTCTCTTTCCCTTCTGGTTTCCTCAGTGTGTATGCCCAGCAGTGGGATTGCTGGATCATAAGGCAGTTCTATTTCCAGTTTTTTAAGGAATCTCCACACTGTTCTCCATAGTGGCTGTACTAGTTTGCATTCCCACCAAGAGTGTAAGAGGGTTCCCTTTTCTCCACACCCTCTCCAGCATTTATTATTTGTAGACTTTTGGATCGCAGCCATTCTGACTGGTGTGAAATGGTACCTCATAGTGGTTTTGATTTGGAAATCTCTGATAAGGAGTGATGTTGAGCATCTTTTCATGTGTTTGTTAGCCATCTGTATGTCTTCTTTGGAGAAATGTCTATTTAGTTCTTTGGCCCATTTTTTGATTGGGTCATTTATTTTTCTGGAGTTGAGCTGTATGAGTTGCTTGTATATTTTTGAGATGAGTTGTTTGTCAGTTGCTTCATTTGCTATTATTTTCTCCCATTCTGAAGGCTGTCTTTTCACCTTGCTAAGAGTTTCCTTTGATGTGCAGAAGCTTTTAAGTTTAATTAGGTCCCATTTGTTTATTTTTGCTTTTATTTCCAATATTCTGGGAGGTGGGTCATAGAGGATCCTGCTGTGATGTATGTCAGAGAGTGTTTTGCCTATGTTCTCCTCTAGGAGTTTTATAGTTTCTGGTCTTACCTTGAGATCTTTAATCCATTTTGAGTTTATTTTTGTGTATGGTGTTAGAAAGTGCTCTAGTTTCATTCTTTTACAAGTGGTTGACCAGATTTCCCAGCACCACTTGTTAAAGAGATTGTCTTTAATCCATTGTACATTCTTGCCTCCTTTGTCAAAGATAAGGTATCCATATGTGCGTGGATTTATCTCGGGCTTTCTATTTTGTTCCATTGATCTATATTTCTGTCTTTGTGCCAGTACCATACTGGCTTGATAACTGTGGCTTTGTAGTAGAGCCTGAAGTCAGGTAGGTTGATTCTTCCAGTTCCATTCTTCTTTCTCAAGATCGCTTTGGCTAGTCGAGGTTTTTTGTATTTCCATACAAATTGTGAAATTATTTGTTCTAGCTCTGTGAAGAATACTATTGGTAGCTTGATAGGGATTGCATTGAATTTATAAATTGCTTTGGGTAGTATACTCGTTTTCACTATATTGATTCTTCCAATCCATGAACATGGTATATTTCTCCATCTATTAGTGTCCTCTTTGATTTCTTTCACCAGTGTTTTATAGTTTTCTATATATAGGTCTTTAGTTTCTTTAGGTAGATATATTCCTAAGTATTTTATTCTTTCCGTTGCAATGGTGAATGGAATTGTTTCCTTAATTTCTCTTTCTGTTTTCTCATTATTAGTGTATAGGAATGCAAGGGATTTCTGTGTGTTGATTTTATATCCTGAAACTTTACTATAGTAATTGATTAGTTCTAGTAATTTTCTGGTGGAGTCTTTAGGGTTTTCTATGTAGAGGATCATGTCATCTGCAAACAGTGAGAGTTTTACTTCTTCTTTTCCAATTTGGATCCCTTTTATTTCTTTTTCTGCTCTGATTGCTGTGGCCAAAACTTCCAAAACTATGTTGAATAGTAATGGTGAAAGTGGGCACCCTTGTCTTGTTCCTGACTTTAGAGGAAATGCTTTCAATTTTTCACCATTGAGGATAATGTTTGCTGTGGGTTTGTCATATATAGCTTTTATTATGTTGAGGTATGTTCCTTCTATTCCTGCTTTCTGGAGAGTTTTTTTCATAAATGGATGTTGAATTTTGTCAAAGGCTTTCTCTGCATCTCTTGAGATAATCATATGGTTTTTATTTTTCAATTTGTTAATGTGGTGTATTACATTGATTGATTTGCAGATGTTGAAGAATCCTTGCATCCCTGGGATAAAGCCCACTTGGTCATGGTGTATGATCTTTTTAATGTGTTGTTGGATTCTGATTGCTAGAATTTTGTTAAGGATTTTTGCATCTATGTTCATGAGTGATATTGGCCTGTAGTTTTCTTTTTTTGTGGGATCTTTGTCAGGTTTTGGTATTAGGGTGATGGTGGGCTCATAGAATGAGTTTGGAAGTTTACCTTCCTCTGCAATTTTTTGGAAGAGTTTGAGCAGGATAGGTGTCAGCTCTTCTCTAAATTTTTGGTAGACTTCAGCTGTGAAGCCGTCTGGACCTGGGCTTTTGTTTGCTGGAAGATTTTTGATTACAGTTTCAATTTCCGTGCTTGTGATGTGTCTGTTAAGGTTTCCTATTTCTTCCTGGTCCAGTTTCTAAATCCAGCTTGAACATCTGGAAGTTCTCAGTTCACATTCTCTTGAAGCCTCACTTGGAGAATTTTCAGCATTAATTCATAGTGTGTGAGATGAGTGCAATTGTGCAATAGTTTGAGCATTCTTTGGCATTGCCTTTCTTTGGGATTGGAATGAAAACTAGTGTTTTCCAGTCCTGTGGTCACTGCTTAGTTTTCAAATTTTCTGTCATATTGATTACAGTACTTTCACCACATTATCTTTTAGGATTTGAAATAGCTCAGCTAGAATTGCATTACCTCCCCTAGCTTTGTTTATAGTAATGCTTCCTAAGGCTCACTGGAATTCACATTCCAGGATATCTGGCTCTAGGTGAGTGAGCACACCATTATGGTTATCTGGGTCATTAAGATCTTTTTCATATAGTTCTTCTGTGTATTTTTCCCACTTCTTCTGAATATCTTCTGGTTCTGTTAGTTCCATACCATTTTTGTCATTTATTGTGCCCATCTTTGCAAGAAATATTCCCTTGTTATCTCTAATTTTCTTGAAGAGATCTCTGGTCTTTCTCATTCTATTGTTTTCCTCTATTTGTTTTCACTGATCCCTTAGGAAGGCTTTCTCTTCTCCCCTTGCTATTCTTTGGAACTCTGCATTCACATGGGTGTATCTTTCCTTTTCTGTCTTTTGATTCTCTTCTTTCCTCAGCTATCTGTAAGGCCTCCTTAGACAACATTTTGCCATTTGGCATTTCTTTTTCTTGGGGGGTGGTTTTGATCAATGCCTCCTGTACAATGTCAGGAAACCTCCTTCTATAGTTTTTCAGGCACTCTGTCTATCAGATCTAATCCCTTGAGTCTATTTGTCACTTACACTGTATAATAGTAAAGAATTTGATTTAGGTCATACCTGAATGATCTAGTGGTTTTCCCTACTGTCTTCAATTTAAGCCTCAATTTGGCAACAGTAGTTCATGATCTGAGCCACAGTCAGCTCCTGGTCTTGGTTTGTTTGTTTGTTTTTTTCCAAGCTGTATAGAGCTTCTTCAACTTCAGATGTAAATATAATCAATCTGATTTTGGTATGAACCATTTGGTGATGTCCACGTGTCGAGTCTTCTCTTGTGTTGTTGGAAGAGGTTGTTTGTATGACCAGTGTATTCTCTTGGCAAAACTCTGTTAGCCTTTGTCCTGCTTCATTTTGCACTCCACAGCAAAACTTTCCTGTTACATCAGATGTCTCTTGACTTCCTACTTTTGCATTCCAGTCCCCTCTGATGAACAAGATTATATATACATAATCTTTATATATATATATATATATATATATATATATATATATATAATTTTTTTTGGTATTAGTTCTAGAAGATCTTGTAAGTCATCATAGAACCATTCAACTTTAGCTTCTTCAGTATTACTTATTGGAGCATAGACTTGGATTAAATGACATATTGAATGGTTTCTCTTGGAAATGAACACAGATCATTCTGTCATTTTTGAGACTGCACCCAAGTACTGCATTTCAGACTCTTTTGTTGACTATGAGGGCTATTCCATTACTTCTAAGGGATTCTTGCCCCCAGTAGTAGATATCTTATGGTTATCTTAATTAAATGTGTGCATTCGGATCCATTTTAGTTCACTGATTTCTGAAATGTCAACGTTCACTCTCACCATCTCCTGTTTAACCACTTCCAATTTACCTTGATTCTTGGATTTAAGTTTCCAGGTTCCTTTGCAATACTGTTCTTTGCAGCATCTAACTTTACTTCCATCACGAGTCACATCCACAATTGGGTGTTGTTTTCCCTTTGGCTCTGTCTCTTCATTCTTTCTGGAGTTATTTCTCCACTCTTCTCCAGAAGTATATTTAGCACCTACTGACCTGGTAAGTTCATCTTTCAGTGTCGTATCTTTTTGCCTTGTCATACTGTTCATGGGGTTCTCAAGACAAGAATACTGAAGTGGTTTGCCATTCTCATCTCCAGTGGACCACGTTTTGTCAGCCATTACCTCTACCATAGTTTGGTCTGAGGGCAAACAACAGGGAAAGAAAACAGCTTCACACATCAACAGAAAATTGGATTAAAGATTTACTGAGCATGGTCCCACCCATCAGAACAAGACCCAGGTTCCCCCACAGCAAGTCCCTCCCATCAGGAAGCTTCCACAAGCCTCTTATCCTTATCCATCATAGGGCAGACATAATGACAGAAAACAATGGAATATCAGATAGTCAAAGGGGTAGTTGAATATATATATATATATATATATATATATATATATATATTTAAATGAGTTAAAAAGCATTCCATTGTATTCTCTGAAATCACATTATGTGAATCACCCCTGCTACCTATGCATAAAGATTGACTTGTGCTATCCTTGGCCTCTTAGTGAAAAATGACAAACACAAGTCAATAGAAAAGTGCATGCTATTTGGGCTCACCAGTGCTTTTATTGTTCATGGGTATGGTTTATATTAAAAGCATAGTTGATAATAGTGCCAATTTTAGTTCTTTCACTTACTAGCTTTGTGACCTTGGCAAATCACTTAAATTTTCTTAGTCTTAGTATCATCTCATAAAAAGGGAAATAAAATATAATATATTTAAAATATTTGGGATGGTGCCAGACATATAGAAAATGCTAAATGACTATTAGTGATCATTATCAAAATTATTTGAAATTTAATTAAACTCATAGACAGCAGAGGACTAAGTAATGTATGATTAGCACTTGAAACTGTTGCCTATTTTCATAAGTGTTTTATTTTGTTGGTGCTGTAGATAACAATGACAGCATTTTATGACTAAAAAGACATGTAATAGTGAAAACTAACCAAAAGAACTGCAAACTTATACCACAATAACAACAAAGATCAACTCCAAAACTACAGACTAGTTTATCTTGCCTTTATCCAGTAAGAGTCAAGGGTATGCTAAATTGAGAATTGATTAACCAGTTAAGAGAGAAAAATCATCCAAATAAAAGTATCTTTCCTTAAAGAAAGTGACAAATGAGCTTCCCAAAGTCAAACCTGAGATCTCTTCCACTGAAGAAGCACAAGCTGGAATCAAGATTGCCGGGAGAAGTATCAAAAGCCTCAGATATGAAGATGATATCACCATATGGCAGAAAGTGAAGAGGAACTAAAAAGCCTCTTGATGAAAGTGAAAGTGGAGAGTGAAAAAGTTGGCTTAAAGCTCAACATTCAGAAAAGAAAGATCATGGCATCTGGTCACATCACCGCAGGGGGAATAGATGAAGAAATAGTGAAAACAGTGTCAGACTTTATTTTGGGGGGCTCCAAAATCACTGCATATGGTGACTGCAGCCATGAAATTCAAAGACACTTACTCCTTGGAAGGAAAGTTATGACCAAACTAGATAGCATATTAAAAAGCAGACACATTACTTTGCCAACAAAGGTCCGTCTAGTCAAGGCTATGGTTTTTCCAGTGGTCATGTATGGATGTGAGAATTGGACTGTGAAGAAAGATGAAGAATTGATGCTTTTGAACTGTGGTGTTGGAGAAGACTCTTGAGAGTTCCTTGGACTGCAAGGAGATCCAACCAGTCCATTCTAAAGGAGATCAGTCCTGGGTATTCTTTGGGAGGAATGATGCTAAAGCTGAGACTCCAATACTTTGGTCTCTTCATGCAAAGAGTTGATGGACTGAAAAAGACTCTGATGCTTGGAGGGACTGTGAGCAGGAGGAGAAGGGGACGACAGAGGATGAGATGGCTGGATGGCATCACTGACTCGATGGACATGAGTTTGAGTGAACTCCGGGAGATGGTGATGGACAGGGAGGCCTGGCATGCTGCAATTCTTGGGGTCAGAAGGAGTCAGACACGACTGAGCGACTGAACTGAACTGAACTGAACAATTATTCACTCTTTTTGACTGAGAAAAGCTTTTGAGATGCAGTACAAAGTTTCATTATTTTCAGAAAATAGAATTCTACACTGGAAACCTATTAACTCTGGATGCAGTTCAAGATGTTATTTGAAAATATTCTTTCAACACACACTACAGGTATTTAATCAGATGCTTTTCTCTCTGTCTCTGTATATGTATATACACCAAGTTGTGTGTGTGTGTGTGTGTGTATTTTATATACATACATATGTATGTATGTATATATACATACATACATACATGCATATATATATGCAATTTGATCATTAGAAATGCTCATACGAAGTGGTACCAAGACTCTAAAGCTAAGGATAATATACACATAATTTCTAAGGCAGACACAGCTTTGAAACTCTCTGCCTATCTTGATTTACTATGCTGAGTTCCAGGGTTGTAGTATACAGAATAAGTTGAGTATGTTTCTATATATACCCTAATAACAGTGGGGAATCTGTTTACTGCAACATTTGTCAGTGTTTCTCTGAGCATTAGTACAGTTAGACGAGTTAAACCTTTAGCCTGGGGAAACCTTTAGCTGAGGAAACTAGTTAAAATTCAGATTCCTGGGCTACATCTCAAAATTTTGCATTTAAGTATCTTTTGTGAAACAAGGAATCAACACTTTTTGCAAGCTCCAGAGGAAGCACAGATAGTCTATGTACATTTTGAAAAACATTACCTTTTCTTAGGATGTGAGGCTGCAAAAGAGTCTGGCTGCCGTGTCAGGACAGAAAAGGCAAGCAAAAATGAGTTTAAGGGCATCCAACTAGAAACTTGTACCTGTATATTATGGGGCACATGGATAAAAGCATTCACTGAGGAGGTTTCCGTTACCCAGGATCACAAAAGGTTAAACAATCAAACAGCCATGTGACTGATAATTACTTTTTAGGGGATGTACTAACATAACAGAGGACCAGAATAAGGAATGTTAAAAGCAAAGGGTTGACAGGGACCTGTGAGAGAGGAGTAGCTATGGATACAACGCTTAACCAACAAAGCTATGTTTTAAACTCATAACTGTCTGACTTCAATTCCATCTATGCTAGTGGTTCTCAAACTTAGAACATTTTAAGGCTGTCTAGAAAACTCCTTAAAATGATTCTAATCCATTTCTGGAGATTCTTACTCAATAGAGATGAAATGGAGCAAGATAATCCTAATGAACTTTGTATTAGTTAGGATCTATACCCTGGTGACATAGTGATAAAAAATATCTTTGTGCCAATGCAGAAGACGCATGAGATCCAGGTTCAATCTCTGAGTCAGGAAGATCCCCTAGAGTAAAAATGCCAACCCACTTCCATATTCTTGGCTGAGAAATCCCATGGACAGAGGAGCCTGGTGGGCTACAGTCCATGGGGTTGAAAAGACTTGGACATGTCTGAGCGATATAATAGTTGAAAATAACATTTTGGCTCAATAACCCTGATGAAAATGTACTCACATAACCATACCAACATGCAAAGGAAGCTTAGAAATGTAATCTCTAGATAAACAGTATGTATACTGCTGAAACTTAAGGGACTGTCTATAACTAAAATAAAGAAGGGGAAAATAGATGTTAGGAGAGAGCTAGCAGTCTCTGCCATAGTATTCAATCTCCACTTTCTAAAACAAACAAACAAACCAAAAAAAAAAAAAAAAAAAAAACTGTCTACAGATGAAGTTAATCCTGGTTGTTGTTGTTCTGTCACTAAGTTGTGTCCAACTCTTTGCCACACCATGGACTGCAGCATGCCATGCTTCCTTGTCCTTCACCATCTCCCAGAGTTTGTTCAAACTCATGCCTATTGAGTCAGTGATGCCATCCAATCATCTTATCCTCTGTCACCCTCTTTTTCTCCTACCCTCAATCGTTCCCAGCATCAGGGTCTTTACTAATGAGTAGGATCTTCACCAATGAGTTGTCCCTTCATATCAGGTGGTCAAAGTATTAGAGCTTCAGCATCAGCATCAGTCTTTCCAATGAATGCTCAGGGTTGATTTCCTTTAGGATTGACTAGTTTGATCTCCTTGCTGTGGAAGGAACTCTCAAGAGTCTTCTCCATCATCACAATTGAAAGCATAAATTCTTTGATGCTTAGCCTTTTTTATGGACCACTCTCACATCCATACATGACTACTGGAAAAACCATAGTTTTGACTATATGGGCCTTTGTCATAGAATGCTGTAACGAATATGAGTGTGATGGCTAGTTGTTAGCAGAAGCCCAGAGAAAACCTATAGAAGCAGTTTGATCTCATTTCCACAATATCTGCATTAGTTCTAATAATATCATTGTCTAAAGTTAAAGCCGCACTAAGCATGGCCGAGAGGAGCTACCCCACATCTGAGTTCAGGGGCAGAAGCTGGGAGGACCCCATGCCCAAAGGGCAGTGGCCAAGAGGAGTTACCCCATGTCCGAGGTCAGGGGTGGCGGCCTAGAGTGCCAGGCTGCAACAGCGCAGAAACAGCTGAGAAGAGCTACCCAAGTCCGAGATCAAGGGCAGCGGCCGAGAGGAGCTACCTCACGCCACCATGCCTGAGGCCAGGGGTGGCGGCCAAGAGGAGCTACCCCATGCCCGAGGCCAGGGGCGGCAGCCGGGAGGAGCAACCCCACATCCAAGGAGCGGTAGCTGCATGGGCGCAAGAGGGCCTAGAGGAGCTAGCCCACGTTGAAGGTCAGGAAGGGTGGAGGTGAGGAGATACTCCTCGTCCAAGGTAAGGAGCAGCAGATGTGCTTTGCTGGAGCAGCCGTGAAGAGATACCCCATGCCCAAGGTAAGACAAACCCAAGTAAGATGGTAGGTGTTGCATGAGGGCATCAGAGAGCAGACACAATGAAACCATACTCACAGAAAACTAGTCAGTCTAATCACACTAGGACCACAGCCTTGTCTAACTCAATGAAACTAAGCCATGCCTGTGGGGCAACCCAAGACGAGCAGGTCATGATGGAGGGATCTGACAGAATGTGGTCCACTGGAGAAGGGAATGGCAAACGACTTCAGTATTCTTGCCTTGAGAACCCCATGAACAGTATGAAAAGGCAAAATGATAGGATACTGAAAGAGGAACTCCCCAGGTCAGTAGGTGCCCAATATGCTACTGGACATCAGTGGAGAAATAACTCCAGAAAGAATGAAGGGATTGAGGCAAAGCAAAAACAATACCCAGCTGTGGATGTGACTGGTGATAGAAGCAAGGTCCGATGCTGTAAAGAGCAATATTGCATAGGAACGTGGAATGTCAGGTCCATGAATCAAGGCAAATTGGAAGTGGTCAAACAAGAGGCGGCAAGAGTGAATGTCGACATTCTAGGACTCAGTGAACTAAAATGGACTAGAATGGGTGAATTTAACTCAGAGGACCATTATATCTACTACTGCGGGCAGGAATCCCTCAGAAGAAATGGAGTAGCCATCATGGTCAACAAAAGAGTCCGAAAGGCAGTACTTGGATGCAATTTCAATAATGACAGAATGATTTCTGTTCATTTCCAAGGCAAACCATTCAAGATCACAGTAATCCAAGTCTATGCCCTAACCAGTAATGCTGAAGAAGCTGAAGTTGAACGGTTCTATGAAGACCTACAATACCTTTTAGAACTAACACCCAAAAAAGATGTATTTTTCATTATAGGGGACTGGAATGAAAAAGTAGGAAGTCAAGAAACACCTGGAGTAACAGGCAAATTTGGCCTTGGAATATGGATTGAAGCAGGGCAAAGACTAATAGAGTTTTGCCAAGACAGTGCACTGGTCATAGCAAACACCCTCTTCCAACAACACAAGAGAAGACTCTATACATGGACATCACCAGATGGTCAACATCAAGATCAGATTGATTATATTTGTTGAAGCCAAAGATGGAGAAGCTCTATACAGTCAACAAAAATAAGACCAGGAGCTGACTGTGGCTCAGATCATGAACTCCTTATTACCAAATTCAGACTTAAATTAAAGAAAGTAGGGAAAACCACTAGACCAGTCAGGTATGACATAAATCAAATCCCTTATCATTATACAGTGGAAGTGAGAAATAGATTTAAGGGCCTAGATCTGATAGAGAGAGTGCCTGATGAACTATGGAATGAGGTTCGTGACATTGTACAGGAGACAGGGATCAAGACCATCCCCATGGAAAATAAATGCAAAAAAGCAAAATGGCTGTCTGGGGAGGCCTTACAAATAGCTGTGAAAAGAAGAGAAGTGAAAACCAAAGGAGAAAATGAAAGATATAAACATCTAAATGCAGAGTTCCAAAGAATACCAAGAAGAGATAAGAAAGCCCTCCTCAGCGATCAATGCAAAGAAATAGAGGAAAACCACAGAATTGGAAAGACTAGAGATCTCTTCAAGGAAATTAGAGATACCAAGGGAACATTTCATGCAAAGATGGGCTCGATAAAGGAAAGAAATGGTTTGGACCTAACAGAAGCAGAAGATATTAAGAAGAGGTGGCAAGAATACACAGAAGAACTGTACAAAAAAATTTTCATGGCTCAGATAATCACAATGGTGTGATCACTCATCTAGAGCCAGACATCCTGGAATGTGAAGTCATGTGGGCCTTAGAAAGCATCACTACAAACAAAGCTAGTGGAGGTGATGGAATTCCAGTTGAGCTATTTCAAATCCTGAAAGATGATGCTGCACTCAATATGCCAGCAAATTTAGAACACTCAGCAGTGGCCACAGGACTGGAAAAGGTCAGTTTTCATTCCAATCCCAAAGAAAGGCAATGCCAAAGAATGCTCAAACTACCACACAATTGCACTCATCTCACATGCTAGTAAAGTAATACTCAAAATTCTCCAAGCCAGGCTTCAGCAATATGTGAATCATGAACTTCCTGATGTTCAAGCTGGTTTTAGAAAAGGCAGAACAACCAGACACCAAATTGCCAACATCAAGTGGATCATGGAAAAAGCAAGAGAGTTCCAGAAAAACATCTATTTCTGCTTTATTGACTAGGTCAAAGCCTTTGACTGTTGGATCACAATAAACTGTGGAAAATTCTGAAAGAGATGGAAATACCAGACCACCTGACCTGCCTCTTGAGAAATTTGTATGCAGGTCAGGAAGCAACATTTAGAAATGAACGTGAAACAACAGACTGGTTCCAAATAGGAAAAGGAGTACGTCAAGGCTCTATATTGTCACCCTGCTTATTTAACTTGTATTCAGAGTACATCATGAGTAACGCTGGACTGGAAGAAACACAAGCTGGAATCAAGATTGCAGGAAGAAATATCAATAACCTCAGATATGCAGATGACACCACCCTTATGGCAGAAAGTGAAGAGGAACTCAAAAGCCTCTTGATGAAAATGAAAATGGAGAGTGAAAATGTTGGCTTAAAGCTCAACATTCAGAAAACTAAGATCATGGCATCCGGTCCCATCACTTCATGGGAAATAGATGGGGGAACAGTGTCAGACTTTATTTCTGGGGGCTCTAAAATCAGTGCAGATGGTGATTGCAGTCATGAAATTAAAAGATGCTTACTCCTTGGAAGGAAAGTTTTGACCAATCTAGATAGCATATTCAAAAGCAGAGACATTACTTTGCCAACAAAGGTCCGTCTAGTCAAGGCTATGGTTTTTCCAGTGGTCATGTATGGATGTGAGAGTTGGACTGTGAAGAAGGCTGAATGCTGAAGAATTGATGCTTTTGAACTGTGGTGTTGGAGAAGACTCTTGAGAGTCCCTTGGACTGCAAGGACATCCAACCAGTCCATTCTGAAGGAGATCAGCCCTTGGATTTCTTTCGAGGGAATGATGCTGAAGTTGAAACTCCAGTACTTTGGTCACCTCATGCGAAGAGGTGACTCATTGGAAAAGACTCTGATGCTGGGAGGGTTTGGGGGCAGGAGGAGAAGGGGACGACAGAGGATGAGATGGCTGGATGGCATCGCTGACTCGATGGACGTGAGTCTGAGTGAACTCCGGGAGTTGGTGATGGACAGGGAGGCCTGGCGTGCTGTGATTCATGGGGTCACAAAGAGTTGGACACGACTGAGTGACTGAACTGAACTTAACGGAAAGTTAAAAAAAAAAAAAAATCCCTGGGACGTTACAAAACGGACATATTAGTTGATTTAGCAGCTCGAAACCCACCTCCTCACGTCTCATGTGGTTTCATTCCCAAAGCTCTTAGCACTAGAAAAGTTGGCAAAACCAATACAATTATGTAAAGTTTAAAAATAAAATAAAATTTTTTAAAAAGTTATAGGAATAAAAAGAAAGTCACATTAAATTGGAAAAGTTCAAAAGAGGCTTCCTGAGAGAAATGACAGTTGTGATACATCTTGAAAGATGGTAGAATTTTGAAAAGTTGAAGAGGAGAATATTCTGATTCAAGGAAACAACTTAACAACAGGATCAGTGCAAGCAAAAACATAAACAAGAGGCATTTTCAATGAACCTCTAATTCAACTCAATGATATTTAGAATAATTCTAACAAAAAGTTGTGTAAAAGAAGATGGAGAATTTAAAATAAAAGTCAGAAAGTTGTAGTTCTTCTCCTTTATCTACTTATATTTTAATTTAATTTTCCTGGGTTAGGGATGATAATACAATTTTGAGACAATTTAGCTTTCCACTAGTTTCATATCAAGAGACATACATGCTCTAACAAATTAGAGGGTGGAAAGTTTAAATACACCAGAGACTCTGCTCCACTAAGCTTCTCTTATATTACCATTAAATTTTCTCCCTTGTGCTTCTGAATTTGTTCAGTGGACATCAACTCGAATGTCTTTTTTCCAGCTTTTAATGCTTTCTAGTTCAAATGGTAGCATTTTAGCATATTATTTTTGATATATGAATATGCAGTTCATCTTTATTAATATTTCTAGTCAGTCAGTAAAGGGGCTGTGTAACAGAAAGACGATTTTTATCTGACTGTACTATGAGGTCATTTGACAGTAGCTAGGGGCAAAACTGTAAAGTGCTGCAGAAATTGTCAAATGTGTTTAGTCTTCATTGATATAAGTTTTTTACATCACCTTTCAAATTTTATTCTCTTTCTTTCTAATGTATTGATCCTTCATCCTTTTGATAAAGCAATTTCTCTATGTATCTTTATATTTTTCTTTAAAAGTTCATCATGAAACATTGTCAGTCTTAAATTTCCCAGTTAGTGATGTCAGAAAAATACATACCAACTTGCCATTTCTGAAAAAGAAAGATGATATTTACCATCAACTGACATATACTATATTTGTTTATATAGCAGGATATTTACTTTGAAGTTACAAAAAATACAGTTCAAAACCTGTGTCTGTCACCTTCTAAGTAAGTGACCCTGAGCAAGTTACACACACTTAAAAGAGATAATACATACAAAACAATTTGCACAATACTTGGCATATAATAAATACTCAACAAGTAGTATTTTTTTTTACTATGTATATAAGAAAGAAATAATAATTTCATCAAAAGGATGATTAGTAAATAGGTGTTTATGACTAATTTTTAACACCGACTTTTTAGAAATTCTAAAAGCAGCAGAAGAACTTAATATCTTTTTCAGAATAGTTAATGATGGATTCAGAAATTATTGTCCCAAGGTTGAATATCATTTGAATCAAAAGTTTGAAATGATTAAAATTAAGTCATTTCTGTTGCAGTTAGAAATAAAATAAAGCATATGAAGCAATGACTTCTCTTTTAAAACACTTTCACATCAAATGTGACTCATTGTTTTCTTTTTCAAATGGGGCATTCCATTTTTATTTCTTTGGAATTAATTTGCTCATTTTAGACAAAATAATATATTACAGTACATTGAAATTTCAAGGAATCCAAGGTGGAACACATTATCAAGTGGTTGGAATAGCTCAGAGAAAATTTTGGAAATAATCAGAATATCAATATGATAGACTTTTTTAGCTATTGACAAATATTGTGTATATTTTCCATAGCGTATAACTTGAATCCTCTTTTGATCTGTCCTTGGCAGCTATATATACACAGTCAAAAATTGTATTCACATTTTTCTGAGTAAAAACCTTGCTCATATTCGATTCACCTTTTTTATCTATATGTTTTTGTCTGTTGTTCAGTCATTAAGTCGTGTCTGACTCCTTGCAACTCCATGGACTACAATGTATCAGGCTTCCCTGTCCTTTACTCTCTCAGAATTTGCTCAAATTCATGTCCATTGAGTTGGTGATGCCATCCAACCATCTCATTTTCTGCTGCCCTCTTCCCCTTTTGTCTTCAATCTTTCCCAGCAACTAATGAGTCTTTTCTAATGCGTCTTTTCTAATGAGTCGACTCTTTACATCAGGTAGCCAAACTATTAGAACTGCAGCTGCAGCATCAGCCCTTCCAATGAATATTCGGGGTTTATTTCCTTTAGGATTGCCTGGTTTGATCTCCTTGCAGTCCAAGGGACTCTCAAGAGTCTGCTCCAGCACCACAACTCAAAAGCATCAATTCTTCAGCTCTCAGCCTTTTTTATTGTCCAGATCTCACATCAGTAATTGACTACTGAAAAAACCGTAGCTTTGACTATATGGACCTTTGTTGGAAAGTGATGTCTCTGCTTTTTATTATGCTGCCTAAGTTTGTCATAGCTTTCCTTCCAAGGAGCAAGTGCCTTTTAATTTCATGGCTGCAGTCACCATTTGCAGTGATTTTGGAGACCAAGAAAATAAAATCTGTCACTGTTTCACTTTTTTCCCTTCTATTTGCCATGAAGTGATGGGACCGGATGCCATGATCTTAGTTTATTGAATGTTGAGCTTTAAGCCGGTTTTTCACTCTCTTCTTACCTCATCAAGAAGCTTTTTAGTTTCTCTTCACTTTCTGCCACTAGAGCAGTATCATCTGCATATCTGAGGTTGTTATTTCTCCCAGCAATCTTGATTGCAGCTTGTGATTCATACAGCCGGGCATTTCACATGATGTGCTCTGCATAGAAATTAAATAAGCAGGTTGACAATATACAGCCTTGGTGTACTCTTTTCCCAATTTTGAACCAGTCCATTTCTTCATGGTTGGATCTAAATGTTGCTTCTTAACCCACATGCAGGTTTCTCAGAAAACAGGTAAGATGGTCTGGTCTTTAAGATCTCTTTAAAGTGATTTTGGAAAATCTCATTAAGAATTTTCCAAAGTTTGTTGTGATCTACAGTCAAAGGTTTTTGCATAGTCAAGGAAAGTGAAGTCTCTCAGTTAGGTCCAAGTGTTTGCTACCCTATGGACTGTAGCTTACCAGGCTCCTCTGTTCATGGGATTTTCCAGGCAAGCATACTTGAGTGGGTTGTTATGTCTGCTCTAGGGGATCTTCCCAACCCAGGGATTGAACTCAGTTCTCCCACATTGCAGGCAGTGTCTTTACCATCTGAGCCACCAGGAAGACTATAAAACTGTTTTTTTCTGGAACTTTCTTGCTTTCTCTATGATCCAACGAATGCTGACAATTTGATCTCTGGTTGTTTGTCATTCCTTCCTCCAGTAGACCACGTTTTGTCTGAACTCTCTGCTATGACCCCACTGTCTTGGGTGGCCCTGCACAGCATGGCTCATAGCTTCATTGAGTTATGCAAGCCCCTTCACCATGACAAGACTATTATCCAAGAAGGGGTCTTGCTATGTATGAATCATTATTTCCTGAAGGGAATACTAAGAAAATTCTCTGTTATATTTAAAAATGCTATTCTTCAGTCAAATCCATCTGAGAATACAATATGTAAAAAAAAACCAATATGCTAAATATTATATAAGCATCAGAGAGTATAAGGCAGTTGTTATTGTTGTTTAGCCACTACATAATGTCTGACTCTTTTGTGACCCCGTGAACCATAGCCCACCCGGGTCCTCTCTCCATGGGATTTCCCAGGCAAGAATGCTGGAGTGGGTTGGGTTGTCATTTCCTTCTCCAGGGAATCTTTCCAACACAGGAATTGAATGTGCATTTCCTGCACTAGCAGATATATTCTTTACCACTGAACCACCAAGGAAGTCCAGACTGTGGTATAGTAGAAAAGAATTGCCTTTGGAATCTGACACTAAGTTCAAATCCTGGCACTTGCTATTAACATTACTGTGTAACTTTCAGCATATTAATTAACCTCTCAAGTTTTCTGTAATAATACTTATTATTAATAATGATTAGTAAAAGAATTTGAACTTAGAAAGTGGCAGGATGAGTGGCAAATGTGGAATAGATACTTTGCAGTTAAGTCTTGGCATTCTCAAAGACAGCTGGCACAAAGTAGACCAAAGTTTGGAACTGCTTCCCATTGGTTAGGAAGCTCAAATTTTCCTAGAGGGCCCAAGGGGACCAGATGAAATGTTCTGTGATCTGCTGCACTATGGAATGGGGTTGTCATCAATGAGTCAAATTTCATAATTCCCCATTCTAACCCATAACACTCTCCTCAAATAACCAGAATTAATTGTTAACTAATCCTTTTTCTAATATAAGCTTTTATGCATCTGCAGAAATAAGATTCCTCAAAGAAAGAGGTCATGTTCTATCAAAGACATGGCCATGTTGCATAATTATGGTGGAATTTACTAAATACAGGAAGTATATAAAACTCTTATAATTCTCTTAGATTAGGTCAAGCAAATTAATTTATATGCTTGAAACAAGACACAACTCTCAGCCCTAACAAAGAATTAGATATGTTGTTCCTAAAGTAGCACAAATCTATACATGTTTATGTACAGAAAGTTTCTAGAAATATACAGAAGCAATCTTATAAACGATTACCTCTGTGCTATATTAATGGAAGTTTGGGAGGGAATGTGAAAGAAAATTTTACTTTAGTATTTTCTTTCTTTTTATTATTTTCCCTTTCATCTTTCTTTACTTTTTTCCACTATGAACTTATAGTATCCTTATTATTTAAAAAGTAGTTAATAGAAATAACATATAGAATCAAAGAGAAAATAAGTATTATTCAAGGACTAGTTTGGATATAATTGGCTGTCTGTTAAAAATAATTTTGAATCTGTATATTGCATCAAACAGAAAATAAATTCTGTATAGATTAAAGACTTGAGCATGTTTAATACAATTCTCAAGCTGTTTGAAAACAATACTTTAAAAGTAAAGTAATTAGCCTCCAATTAAAATAAATAAATTTATATTAAAAAAAGAAGGAAATGGCAGAGGGGAGAGAGAAATGGATAAGGGGAACTACCTTCTATGGTGACAGAAGGAAGTGATGTATGGTATATAGAAATAGAATGTTTTACACATGAAATTTATATAATGTTATAAACCAATGCTCCCTCAATAAAAAAATAAATCAAAATTTAAAAATAAAGTAAAATAAATAAAAGTACGGTCTCTGGGTTAGGGATTTTTTTTTTAAGGTTTGAAAAGCAAAAATTGTATAGAATAAATAAATTTAAGCACATAAAAATTCAAAATATTAGGAAAGCAGAACATATCAAAATTATGGCTTAAAAAGGTTTCTACTTCTACCCATGATGGAATAACAAGAACCAAACTTGCCCGCTCATGGTAAACAACTAGAAAACCAAGCTAAATATGTGAAACAATTATTTTCAGTTTGGACAAGAAGTAGCACAGGACTGTCATTCTTGAGAAAAAGGAAACTAGTGAGGACAGCATTGTGATTTCCTAGCTTTCTACTTGGATGTACATTCACGAACACTGTTCAAGAAGGAAGAACTGAAACAGATCTGTGTGGTCATGCTGAGCTGAGATAGAGATCAGAATTGAGGAGGATGCAGTGGCTGGAATTTGTGAATACAGGAGCGAGATACACAGAAAAAAAGCTCCAGATATATGCCTAATGATTTTCAAGAGTTTTGCTAAATATTACTTTGAACATGTATAGGATGTAATTCCAGGAGTTTGAGCAAAGAACAGGTGTGTAGCTGAATCTGAAAAATATCCAGAACTTATACAATGATGGGAGACATAAGTTCTAACCATATGGGGTGTAAATCCCTTGTTGGAAAGTCAGGACAATCAATAAATACTCCAGAAGGCCATGCCTTAATAGTAAGGCTAACTTAGATGTAGAACTACCATAGCAAAGTTTAAAATCAGACTCCAAAGAATCAAACTGTCCCAAAAGTAAATTAACTGCCTGTCAAAATGAAGTTCTCCACTATGAAAAGTTAAGGAAAATCCAGTACTCCAACAATATAAAACTCCCAGAATTCAGCATCTAATAAAAAATTTACTATGTACATGTACAAGCAAAAGCTTTGCACCAACAAAAGAAAAAAAAAATCACTTAATAGAAACAGACACAGAATTAACAAAAATGATGGAATCAGCAGACAATGACTGTAAAACAGCTGCAGGAAGATATATACTGCAGGATAATAAGGAAAGAAATGAGAGAAAAAAATGAGTGGAGCCATACTATGGATATATAACAATTTGTTTATCCAATCATCTGTTGATGGACATCTAGAAACTTTCTTTCCCCAGTTTTTGACTATTAGGTAGATTTTGCATGAACATTTGTGGGGAACATATGGTCTCATTTCTCTCAGGAAAATAGCTAGAAGTGTAACTTCTGGGTCATGTGTAATATGTGTTGACCTTTATAAGAAACTGCTAAACTGTTTTTCATTTTGCATCCATTTGTTTGGCATACTCAACAACAGTTGAAATTATTATTTTTAACTTTAGCCATTCTAGTGAATATATAGTGATATTTTTATAGTTTAAATTTGCATTAACTTGATGTTGATCAATATTTATATGTCTTTGACCATTTGTAAATCTTCTTTTTTGAAATGTCAGTCTTTTATTATTTTTAATTAACTTGACTCATTATTAAGTTGTAAGAATTAATTTTATAATCTGAACATAAGTCCTTTGTCAGATCTATGTAGTACAAATGTTTGCTTCAATTCAGTGACTTGCCTTTTCATTTATTTAACAGTGTCATTCAAAGATACTATTTTTTTCTTTCTTTTTTTCAATTTTAAAGAAATTGATTTTATAATTTGTTTCTTTTTTGGTTTACGTTTTCTGTGTTTTAGCTAAGAAATCTTTGGCTAAACCATGGTCATGGAGATTTTTTCTTGCTTTTCTCCTAGAAGCTTTATAGTTTAGTGTTCACATTTAGTTATCTGATTTATTTGGAGCTAATTTTTGTGTATGGTATCAGGTATGGATTGATATTCATTTTTTCCATATGCATATCCCATCATTCCAGCATCATTTGTTAAAAAGACTCTTCTTTCTCCATTGAATTATCTTGCCATTTTTGAGTAACATTAATGTGGGTCTGCATGCACATTATGGTTCTATCCTGTTCCATTGATCCATATATTTATTTTTATCACATGTGACATTAAAATTGTTATAGCTTCACACAAATCAAGTAATGTAAGCTCTTCCAATTTTATTTTTGTTTTTAATGCTTTTTCTAGCTATTCTGACTCTTGCATTTTTTATGTATAATTTGAATGAAGTCATCAATTTCTACAAATCAACTGCTAGAATCATGCTTGATATTCAATGAATCTGTATACCAATTGGGGATAATTGTTATCTTCATTCTATTGAATCTTGCAACACATGGACATAATGTATCTTTCCATTGAATATTGTAAAGTAAAAAAAAAAATAATAAAAAAATTAAATTAAATTAAAAAATAAAGAAAAAAAATAAAAAAATGTACACCCATGGCAGATTCAAGTCAATGTATGGCAAAACCAATACAATATTGTAAAGTAAAATAAATAAATAAATAAATTAATTAAAAAATTTAAAAAAAATTGCCTCAGCAATGTTATGTAATTTCAGTATGTAAACATCAAACACGTTTTGATAAATTTATATGCATGTCTTTCATGCGCTTGGTGTTATTATAAATGTTTGTTATTTTATTTCCCAATTGTTCACTGAAGTTATACATAAATGCAATCAAATTTTGTATACTGACTGTGTATACTGCAATCTTGTTAATTTCACTTTTTTGTAGATTTATTATTTTTTAAAAATGATCACATCATCTATGGTATGTTTTTTTTTATTTCTTTTTGATTTATTTATTGCACTGACTGGCACCTCCAGTAGAATATTAAATATAAATGGTGAGAATGAACATTGTCATCTTTTTCCTGATCTTAGGGAGAAAGCATGTGCTGTTTCACCATTAAGTGTAATGTTAGCTGTAGATTTTTCATAGACATTCTTTATCAGGTTGAGGAACTTAGTTTCTACTGAGGAGCCTTGTTGAATTTTGTCAAATGTTTCTTGGCATTTAGTGAATTGATAAAATCATATCACCTGTTTATTTGATTAAGATGAATTATAGCACCTTGGGCTTCCCAGGTGGCATTAGTGGTAAAGAACCCACCTGCCAGTGCAAGAGATGTAAGAGGCCAGGGTTCGGCCCCTGGGTTGGAAAGATTCCCTGGAGGAAGGCACTGCAACCCCCTCCAATATTCTTGCCTGGAGAATCCCATGGACAGAGGAACCTGCCTGGCTATGGTCCACAGGGTAGCAAAAGTTGGACAGCAGTGAAACGACTTACCATGCACTCATAACAACTAGTTTTTAGATGATAAACCAACTTTGTATTCTTAATAAAATAAACCTAATTTATTTCTGTTGTATTATTTCATATATTTTTGAAATTTCATATTTTGTTATTTTTTGTGTTTATTTCCATGACAATCATTTGTCTGTAATTGTGTTTTTCTTGTAATGGCTTCATCTGGTTTTGGCCTCTGTCTAATTCTGAAATAAAAAAAAATAATAATAATAATTTGGAAGTGACCTCTCTTCTTTATTTTCTAAAAGAATTAATATAGGATTGAATCTATTTTCTCTTTGAATACTTAACAGAATTTACCAGTGACTCATCTGGGCCTGGAATTTTCATTATGAAAATATATTTATTTATTAATTTTTATTTTTTAATATAAATTTATTTATTTTAATTGGAGGCTAATTACTTTACAATATTGCAGTGGTTTTGTCATACATTGACATGAATCCACCACAGGTGTACATGTGTTCCCATCCTGAACCTCCCTCCCACCTCCCTCCCCATCCCATCCTTCTGGATCATCCCAGTGCACCAGCCATGAGCACTCTATCTCTTGCATCAAACCTGGACTGGTGATTCGTATCACATATGATAATATACATGTTTCAATGCCATTCTCCCAAATCATCCCACCCTCGCCCTCTCCCACAGAGTCCAAAAGACTGTTCTATAGATCTGAGTCTCTTTTGTTGTCTCGCATATAAGGTCATCGTTACCATCATTCTAAATTCCATGTATATGCGCTAGTATACTGTATTGGTGTTTTTTCTTTCTGGCTTACTTCACTCTGTATAATAGGCTCCAGTTTCATCCACCTCATTAGAACTGATTTAAATGTATTCTTTTAAATGGCTGAGTAATATTCCATTGTGTATATGTACCACAGCTTTCTTATCCATTCATCTGCTAAGAATGTTTTTAATTATAAATTCAATTTATTTAATAAATATAATGCTATTCAGATTATCTATTTCTTTTTTTCTCCATTCTGAAAATGTCTTCTTTAAGGAATTTGTAGAGGTTATCGAAAAAAATCTGTCCCTAGTACTGCTTTATTATTTTTCTATTAACTATAAGATATGTAGTGATGTCCTTCGTTTCATACTGATTTTGAAAATTTGTGTCTTCCATTTCTTTTTTTTCTCAGTTTAATTTATGGAACTTTTTCCAAGAACCACCTTTATGTGCCCTTGATTTTCTTTGGATTTTTTTGTCTTTAATTTTAATTTTTTTTTTTTGGATAGTTATTATTTTCTTCTTGCCCCTGATTTAACTTTATTTTTGTTTTCTTGTTTTTTTAAAATAGAAATCTAGGTCACTCATTCAGAGCCTTTCTTCATATGCTTTTCATATTCTAGCATAAGTATCTAAGCACTTCTTTAGCTATGTCCCACATCTGATATGTGTTTTGATTTTAATCTAGTTCAAAAGATTTTCTTACATCTCTTGGAAGTTCTTATTTGATCCATGGGTTACTTATAAATGTCTTTTATAAACTTACCAGTATAGGGATGGGATTTTTCAGATTTTTTTGGATAAGGATTATTAATTGACTTTTTAAATTAAAGAGCATAATTTTGATGATTTAAGTTTATTAAGATTTAGGGTATCAAAGAGTTGGACACGACTGAGTAACTAACACATACACACAGATTTACTGAGACATGTTTTTACTGCCTATATTGTGATATATTTGATGAATGCATCCTGTGAACTTGAAAAGAGCAGAACTCCATTCCAATTTGTGACTGAGGGCTTTAGAGAATGAAAGGATAAGGAGGTAGAATGAGCAGGGGTTCAAGTAGAATCAGGAAAATGGAAAAAAAATACGAAGGGTTATTCAGTGTAAATGCAATTAGTACACATGTGTCTGCTTAGTTACCAATTATGGAAGTTAAGATTTTATCTTCCCCATTGAGGATAATGTTTGCTGTGGGTCTGTCATATATGGCTTTTATTGTGTTGAGGTATGTTCTTTTTATGCTTGCTTTCTGGAGGGTTTTTTTTTTTTTTTTTTATCATAAATGGATATTGAATTTTGTCAAAAGCTTTCCCTGCATCTATTGAGATAATCATATGGTTTCTATCTTTCAATTCATTAATGTAGTGTATTACATACATTGACTTGCAGGTATTAAATAATCCTTGCATCCCTGGGATAAAGCATACTTGGTCATGATGTATGGTCTTTTTAATATGCTGTTGGACTCTGTTTCCTAGGATTTTGTTAAGGATTTTTGCATCTATGTTCAGCAGTGATATTGGCCTGTAGTTTTCTTTCTTTCTTTCTTTCTTTTTTTTTTTTTTTGTGGCATCTTTGTCTGGTTTTGGCATTAGGGTGATGGTGGCCTCATGGAATGAGTTTGGAAGTTTACCTTCCTATGCAATTTTCTGTGAGAGTTTGAGTGTGAGAAGTGTTAGCTCTTCTCTATTTTGGGTAGAATTCAGCTGTGAAGCCGTCGGTTCCTGGCCTTTTGTTTGCTGGAAGATTTCTAATTACAGTTTCGATTCCCGTGCTTGTGATGGGTCCCTAAGATTTTCTATGTCTTTCTGATTCAGTTTTGGAAAGTTATACTTTTCTAAGAATTTGTCCATTTCTTCCAAGTTGTCCATTTTATTGGCATATATTGGCTGATAGTAGTCTCTTACGGGCCTTTGTATTTCTGTGTTGTATGTTATGATCACTCCATTTTCATTTCTAATTTTGTTGATTTGATTTTTCTCCCTTTGTTTCTTGATGAGTCTGGCTAGTGGTTTGTCAATTTTATTTATCTTCTCAAAGAATCAGATTTTAGCTTTGTTGATTTTTTCATTTTCCCTAAAGTTAGGAACAAAACACGAGTGCCCACTCTCACCACTACTTTTAAACATAGTTTTGGAAGTTTTAGCCACAGTAATCAGAGCAGAAAAAGAAATAAAAGGAATCCAAATTGGAAAAGAAGAAGTAAAACTCTCACTGTTTGCAGATGACACGATCCTCTACATAGAAAACCCTAAAGACTCCACCAGAACATTACTAGAGCTAATCAATGAATATAGTAAAGTTTCAGGATATAAAATTAAACACAGAAATCCCTGGCATTCCTATACACTAACAATAAGAAAACAGACAAAGAAATTAAGGACACAATCCCATTCACCATTGCAACGAAAAATCACTTAGGAATATATCTATCTAAATAAACAAAAGACTTATATATAGAAAATTATAAAACACTGATGAAATAAATCAAAGAGGACACAAATAGATGGGGAAATATATCATGTTCATGAATTGGAAGAATAAATATCGTGAAATGAGTATACTACCCAAAGCAATCTACAGAGTCAATGCAATCTGTATCAAAATACCAATGGTATTTTTTCACAGAACTAGAACAAATAATTCCACAATTTGTATGGATATACAAAAAACCTCGAATAGCCAAAGCGATCTTAAGAAAGAAGAATGGAAATGGAGGAATCAGCCTGCCTGACTTCAGGCTGCAGTTATCAAGGCAGTATGGTACTAGCACAAAGACAGAAATATGGATCAATGGAACAAAATAGAAAGCTCAGAGATAAATCCTTGCACCTATGGACACCTTATCTTTGACAAAGGAGGCAAGAATATACAATGGAGAAAAGACAATCTCTTTAACAAGTGGTGCTAGGAAAACTGGTTAACCACTTATAAAAGAATGAAACTAGAACACTTTCTCACACCATACACACATGCACAACTCAAAATGGATTAAAAATCTAAATGTAAGGCCAGAAACTTTAAAACTCCTAGAGGAAAGCATAGGCAAAACACTCTCTGACAAAAATCACAGAAGGATCCTCTATGACCAACCTCCCAGAGTAATGGAAATAAAAGCAAAAGTAGACAAATGGGACCTAATTAAACTTAAAAGTTTTGCACAATGAAGGAAACTGTATAGTAAGGTGAAAAGACAGCTTTCAGAATGGGAGAAAATAATAGCAAATGAAGCAACTGACAAAGAATTAATCTCAAAAATACACAAGCAACTCCTGCAGCTCAGTTCCAGAAAAAAATGATCCAATCAAAATGGGCCCAAGAACTGAGCAGACATTTCTCCAAAGAAGACATGCAGATGGCTAAGAAATGCATGAAAAGGTGCTCAACACCACTCATTATCAGAGAAATGCAAATCAAAACCACAATGAGGTACCATCTCACACCAGTCAGAATGGCTGCTATCCCAAAGTCTACAAGCAATAAATGCTGGAGAGGGTGTGGAGAAAAAGGAACCCTCTTACACTATTGGTGGGAATGCAAACTAGTTCAGCCACTATGGAGAACAGTGTGGATATTCTTTTACAAACTGGAAATAGAACTGCCAAATGATCCAGCAATCCCACTGCTGGGCACACACACCTGGGAAATCAGAATTGAAAGAGACATATGTACTCCAGTGTTCATCACATAACTGTTTATAACTGCCAGGACATGGAAGCAACATAGATGTCCATCAGCAGTAGAATGGATAAGAAAGCCATGGTACATATACACAATGAAATATTACTCAACCATTGAAAATAATACATTTGAATTTGTTCTAATGAGGTGGATGAAACTGAAGCCTATTATAGACAATTAAGTAAGTCAGCCTGAAAAACACCAATACAGTTTATTAAGCATATATATGGAATTTAGAATGATGGTAATTGTGACTCTATATGCGAGACAGCAAAAGAGACACAGATGTATAGAACAGTCTTTTGGACTCTGGGAGAAAGCGACGGAGGGATGGTTTGAGAAAATAGCATTGCAAGCTGTATATTATCATATGTGAAACAGATCACCCGTCCAGGTTTGATGCATGAAACAAGGTTCTCATGACTGTTGCACTGGGATGACCCTAAGGGATGGGATGGGGAGGGAGGTGGGAGCGGGGTTCAGGATGAGGAACACATGTACACCCATGGCTGATTCATGTTGATGTATGGCAAAACACACTACAATATTGCAAAGTAATTAGCATCCAATTAAGATAAATTAAAAATTGAAAAAACACCCCCAAAAAGATTTTATCCTCTCACAGAGACTGGAAGACAGAGAACATTTTTTTTCTCTATTGATTATTAATACACTTCAAAGTAATGAGAATAATATTTCTGAGTCATAGGATATATGTGTGTGTGTGTACATCTCAAATTGTAAACCCTTTTTAGCAAATGCTCTAGGAAACAAAGTTCAGGGGCTTATCTCAGGTATTTCACTAGAACAAATAAATTTTTTGACATGCTCATTGTCACTCAGTCATGTCCTACTCTTTGCAACTCCATGAACTGTAGTCCGTCAGGCTCCTCTGTCCAGGCTCCTTATGTCCATTCTTCCAGAAAGAATACTGGAGCAAGTTGACATTTCCTTTTTCAGGGAATCCTCCCAACCCAGGGAAAGAACTCATGTCTTCTGTGTCTTCACCTTTAGCAGAAAAATTCTTTACCACTGAACCACCTGGGAAGCCCCCAATTTTTTGACAGCTCTAATTATTTGCAGACAGGTATTCAAAAGGGTGCTGGATCATCCCAAGAACCCAGTCTTAGGCAGCTAGAAACAATGCCAGTGTTTGTCAAGAATCCTAGTGCAGTAGTATGGATGGAGTCTTTTTGTGCCAGAGTTCTTTACAAGATCTCAATAATGTGATCTATATCCTTACTGATTTTCTGTCTACTTGTTCTATCAATTATTGGGAGGTTGGTTTTTACATTTTCATCCAAAATTGTTAATTAGTTTATTTCTCCATCAATTCTTCATGTAATTTTGATCTGTGTTTATCTACACATATATATTAATGTTTGAAATTTTTGGTCCTCTTGATGAATTGATTGATTGATCCCGTTATCATTATTAAATTTCCTTCTTTATTGCTGGTGACATTCCTTATTTTGAAGACAATTTTGTTTGTTGTTAATATAGCCACTCTACTTCTATTGAGAACATGAATATCCAGTTGTGCTAACACTTCTTGAACAGACTATTCTTTCCTTCATTGAATAGCCTTGCTGCCTTTGCCAAAAACCAATTGACCAGGATTTCAGAGAAGGTGACTCATGCACCTCAATGTTCATTGCAACACTATTTACAATAGCCAGGACATGAATTCAACCTAGATCTCCATCGACAGACGACTAGATAAAGAAGCTGTGATACATATATACAATGGGATATTTGTTGATATTGTTTAGTTGCTAAGTCATGTTAAATTTTTTTACAACCCCATGGGCTGTAGCCTGCCAGGATCCTCAATCTATGGGTTTTCCCAGCAAGAATGCTGAAGTGGGTTCCATTTCCTTCTCCAGGGGATCTTTCCAACCCAGGGATTGAACCCACATCTCCTGCATTAGCCGGTGGATTCTTTACCTCTGAGCCACCAGGAAAACCCACAACGTAATATTCAGTTCAGTTCAGTTCAGTCAGTCATGTCCAATTCTTTGTGACCCCATGAATAGCAGCATGACAAGCCTCCCTGTCCATCACCAACTCTCAGAGTTCACTCAAACTCATGTCCATCGAGTCAGTGATGCCATCCAGCCATCTCATCCTCTGTTGTCCCCTTCTCCTCCTGCCCACAATCCCTCCCAGCATCAGAGTCTTTTCCAATGAGTCTACTGGCCAAAGTACTGGAGTTTCAGCTTTAACATCATTCCTTCCAAAGAACACCCAGGACTGATCTCCTTTAGAATGGACTAATTGGATCTCCTTGCAGTCCAAGGGACTTTAAAAAGTCTTCTCCAAAACCACAGTTCAAAAGCATCAATTCTTTGGTACTCAGCTTTCTTCACAGTCCAACTCTCACATCCATACATGACTACTGGAGAAACCATAGCCTTGACTAGATGGACCTTTGTTGGCAAAGTAATATCTCTGCTTTTGAATATGCTATCTAGGTTGGTCATAACCTTCCTTCCAAGGAGTAAGCATCTTTTAATTTCATGGCTGCAATGTAATATTACTCAGTCATAAAAAGGAATAGATTTGAGTCAGTTGAACTGAGATGGATGACTTTAGAGCCTGTTATACAGAATTAAGTAAGTCAGAAAGAGAAAAACACATATCGTATATTAACACATACATATGGATTCTAGAAAAATGATACTGATGAATCTTATTTGCAGGATAGGAAGAGTCCCGGACAGAGAGAACTGACTTGTGGACACAGTGCAGAAAGTAGAAGGTGGGACAAATTGAGAGAGTAACATTGAAATATATACATTACCATGTATAAAATGGATAGCTAGTTGAAAGTTTCTATATAACACTGGGAGCTCAGCCTAGTGCTCTGTGATGACTAGAATGATGGGATGGGGGTGGGAAGGAGGTTCAAGAGGGAGGGGACATATGTATACTTATTGATGATTCACATTGTTGTTTGGTAGAAATCAACACAACATTGTAAAACAATTATCCTCCAATTTGAAATACCTTTCTAAAAAGGAGAAGATAAAATAAAAAGCACTAGGAACTTGTCGCTTCACCTAGACAGTAATTTTACTGACAAAAACAATTTGAAGTATCTGTTTTGGAACTCTGATGTCTGTCTAAACATTTCCAACTTTGGACAGGGAAGATTGGCTTACAAACTGCAGTTCATTTTGATCAATTTCAGCGTTTAGTACTCTAAAAACTACCCTTCTCTCATCCTTCTAGCCACATGGCAAACAACCATGCCCATATTTGGATATGGCTTACTCAAGTAAGGGTGGATAATAGGAATAGTATACATATAAGAGGAACACCAAAAAATTAAACTCAAATATGAACATACAAGTACAGCTGCTGCTGCTGCCACTAAGTCACTTCAGTTGTGTCCGACTCTGTGTGACTCCATAGACGGCAGCCCACCAGGCTCCCCTGTCCCTGGAATTCTCCAGGAAAGAACACTAGAGTGGGTTGTCATTTCCTTCTCCAATGCATGAAAGTGAAAAGTGAAAGTGAAGTCTCTCAGTTGTGTCCGACTCTTAGTGACCCCATGGACTGCAGCCCACCAGGCTCCTCCGTCCATGGGATTTTCCAGGCAAGAGTACCGGAGTGGGGTGCCATTGCCTTCTCTTCAAGTACAGCTGGATAACTACATATATAAGAATGAAGTGGAAGCACTTCCTATGTCATATTCATAAATGACAAAATGGATCATAGACCCAAAGATGACAGCTTAAATTATTTTTTGTTTTTAAAGCAGAAGAAAATACAGGTATAAATCTTTATTGACCTTAGAAGAAACAAAATTTTCTTAGGTATAATATCAAAAGCACAGTGAATTTTATTTTCTCATTTCAATAAAATGTTTGGTCATCTGGGGAAAATTACAATCAACAACAACAACAAAAATATATATATAAAGGATAAATAGGACTTCATTGAAATTAAAAAAAAATGTACTTTGAAGGACACAAGAAAGTGAAAAGATAACCCATAGAATGAGAAAATATTTATATATTATGTATCTGATAAGGGACTTGTATCCAGCATATATAATAAACACCTATAACAAATATAAAATTGCATTCCAGTTTTGAAAAGAGTAAAGGATTGGGATAGACATTTCTCTAGAGAAGATTTGTAAATGACCAACAAGAATGTAAAAAATATGCTTAGTATCATTAGTCATTAGGGAAATGCAAATCAAATTCACAGTGAGATGCCACTTCATCCCTACTAGGATGGCTATTGTGAAAAAGAAAAAAAAATGTATAATTGACAGCATGGAGAAACTGAAAACTTCATGCTTTGCTGGTAGGAATGTAGAATGATACAGTGACTGTACCATTTGGTACATTGTACCACTGTACAGTTTGGTAGCTCTTCAAAAGTTAAACATTGAACTACAGTGGGACTTAGCAATGACACTCCCAAGTTTTTATCCAAAATAACTGACAGCAGGGACTAGAAGAGATGGTAGTGCACCAATTTTCATAGTAGCATTATTCACAATAGACAAAAGTATAAATGACCCAAGTGGCCTTCAAAGGGAGAATGAATTTTTTTAAGTTGTGTATAAATACAATTAATGTCATTTAGTCATAAAAGAGAGTGAAATTTAAATATATACTAGAACATGGAGGGACCTTAACAACATTATGGTAAGTGACATGAGGCAGACACAGAAGGAAATATATTGTGTGGTTCTTCATATATAGTGTACCTAGGAGAATCAAATTTATAGAGACAGAAAGGGTATATGATATCAGGGGCTAAGGGAGGAGAAATGATAGTTACACCCATTGTGATGTATTTAATGTCTCTGAATTATACACATAAATGGTTAAAATTACAAATATTATGTTGTATATATTTTATCACAGTAATAAATCAATTGACCATCTATATATAGATTTATTTATGTTCTCTCAATTCCATTTCATTGATCTGTATGTCTACCATTATGCTAGCACCACACTGCATTTACTACTGTAGCCTTGTAGTAAGTTTCATAATTGGGAAATACAAGTTTTCTAACATTGTTACTCTTTATCAAGATAGGTTTGACTATGCTGGGTGCATTGAATTTCCACTTGAATTTTAAGATCAGCTTGTCAATTTCTGCAAAGAAGTCAGCTGGAATATAGATATGGATTACATTAAATTTGTAGATAAATTTGTAGAGGATTGTCATTTTAACTATATTAATTATTGCAAACCATGAATGTGGGATGTGTTGCCATTTACTATGCTGTTGTTTAGTAGCTAAGTCATATCCTACTCTTTGCAACCCCATGGACTGTAGCCCAGCAGGCTTCTCTTTCCATGGGATTTCCCAGTCAAGAATACTGAAGTAGCTTACCATTTTCTTCTCCAGTGGATCTTCCCAATTCAGGGATCAAATCCACCTCTCCTGAATTGGCAGGTAGAGTCTTTACCGTTTGAATCACCAGGGAAGCCCTGCCATTTACTTACGTCTTTAATTTCTTTCAACAATAGCTTGTAGTTTTGAAGTATTCTGTTAAATTTATTGCTAACTATTTTATTCTTTTAGACACTATTTGAAGTGAAATGCACTCATCTCACACGCTAGTAAAGTAATGCTCAAAATTCACCAAGCCAGGCTTCAGCAATATGTGAACTGTGAACTTCCAGATGTTCAAGCTGGCTTTAGAAAAGGCAGAGGTACCAGAGATCAAATTGCCAACATCCACTGGATCATCAAAAAAGCAAGAGAGTTCCAAAAAAAGCAACTATTTCTGCTTTATTGACTGTGCCAAAGCCTTTGACTGTGTGGATCACAATAAACTGTGGAAAATTCTGAAAGGGATGGGAATATCAGACCACCTAACCTGCCTCTTGAGGAACCTATATGGAGGTCAGGAGGCAACAGTTAGAACTGGACATGGAATGACAGACTGGTTCCAAATAGGAAAACGAGTACATCAAGGCTGTATACTGTCACCCTGCTTATTTAATTTATATGTAGAGTACATCATGAGAAACACTGGGCTGGAAGAAGCACAAGCTGGAATCAAGATTGCATGGCGAAATATCACTAACCTCAGATATGCAGATGACACCACCCTTACGGCAGAAAGTGAAGAGGAACTAAAAAGCCTCTTGATGAAAGTGAAAGAGGAGAGTGAAAAAGTTGGCTTAAAGCTCAACATTCATAAAACTAAGACCATGGCATCTGGTCCCATCACTTCATGGGAAATAGATGGGGAAACAGTGGAAACAGTGTCAGACTTTATTTTTCTGGGCTCCAAAATCATTGCAGATGGTGACTGCAGCCATGAAATTAAAAGACGCTTACTCCGTGGAAAGAAAGTTATGACCAACCTAGATAGCATATTCAAAAGCAGAGACATCACTTTGCCAACAAAGGTCTGTCTAATCAAGGCTATGGTTTTTCCACTAGTCATGTATGGATGTGAGAGTTGGACTGTGAAGAAAGCTGAGTACCGAAGAACTGATGCTTTTGAACTGTGGTTTTGGAGAAGACTTTTGAAAGTCCCTTGGACTGCAAGGAGATCCAATTAGTCCATTCTAAAGGAGATCAGCCTTGAGTGTTCTTTGGATGGAATGATGCTGAAGCTGAAACTCCAGTACTTTGGCCACCTCATGCAAAGAGTTGGCTCATTGGAAAAAACTCTGATGTTGGGAGGAATTGGGGGCAGGAGGAGAAGGGGACGACAGAGGATGAGATGGCTGGATGACATCACCGACTCGATGGACGTGAGTATGAGTGAACTCCGGGAGTTGGTGATGGACATGGAGGCCTGGCGTGCTGCAATTCATAGGGTCACAAATAGTTGGACACGACTGAGAGACTGAACTGAATTGAACTGAACCATAGTCTTAGGGCTTTCCCGGTGGCTCAGTGGTAAATAATCTGCCTGAAATGCAGGAGACACAGATTCAACCCCTGGGTTTGGAAGATCTCCTGGAGAAGGGAATGCCTACCCACAGCAATATTCTTACCTGGAGAATCCCCTGGACAGAGGATCCTGGCCAACTCCAGTCCATAGCATCTCAAAGATTCAGACATGACTGAAGTGACTGAGAACACATGCACCATAGTCTTAAGATAACTAGAGTATCAATAAAAAGACTAGTAAGCTATGAGTCTTCAGTGCTTTCCATTTGGTTTAGTTAGAACACAAGGGGCTTGATCAGATCATTACTGAAAAGGATGAGATCTTATAGTTGCAAGACAGACTGAAAGAAGGGCCTGTTGAAGAGCTAACTTTATTTTGCAAAATTCCTTTTCATGTTTGGGATCCCATTAGAGTATTTTTTCAATGAGAATTTAGTTAGGGTAAAAAAAGAAGAGTAATTTTCAAAATGGTTGGAACCGAATATCTACAGTAGCCAGTAAGATCAAGAGATATTCTGAATTGTCTTTGAGTAACTGGCCTGGGGAAGTTTTGGAAGGCTAACAGTTGATCACTGGTAAGTGACTGACCCCTCTGAGGTATATAATGCTCCAAATAATGGACACTTTGCTGATAAAATTGTGATTTTTCCTTTGGGAAATTTTGTTCTTTATGGGCTAACAGGGTTGAAAATACACAGAAACCATTTTAAAGATTTTTTTGAAGATTAATAAAACAGCATCCTCACATTGTTGTTGTTCAGTCATTCACTCGTGTCTGACTATTTGTGACCCCATGAACTGCAGCATACCAGACTTCCCTGTCCTTCACTATCTTTCTAAGTTTGCTCAAACTCATGGTCATTGAGTTGATGAGGACATCCAAACATCTGATCCTCTGCTGCTCCCTTCTCCTCTTGCCCTCAGTCTTTCCCAGCATCAGAATCTTTTCCTATGAGTCAGCCCTTCGCATCAGGTCACCAAAGTATTGGAGCTTTAGCTTCAGCATCATTCCTTCAAATTAATATTGATTTCCTTTAGGATTGACTTGTTTGATCTTGCTTTGCAAGGGACTCTCAAGAGTCTTTTCCAGGACCATAATTCAAAAGCATCAATTATTTTGTGCTCATCCTCCTTTATGGTCCAACTCTCACATCCATACATAACTACTGGAAAAACCATAAGTGAGTAAGCAAGTGAAGTCACTTAGTAGTGTCCAACTCTTTGAGACCCTGTGGACTGTAGCTCACCACACTCCTCCATCCAAGGGATTATCCAGGCAAGAGGACTGGCATGGGTTTCCATTTCCTTCTGCAGGCGATCTTTCAGACCCAGTGATCAAACCAGGGTCTCTCGCATTGTAGGCAGATGCTTTGCAGTCTGAGCCACCAGGGAAGTCCATAGCTTTGACTATATGGAACTTCATCAGCAAAGTGAGTCTCTGCTTTTTAATATACTGTCTAGGTTTGTCATAGTTATTCTTCCAAGGAGCAAGTATCTTTTAATTTCATTTCTGCAATCACCATTCATAGTGATTTTGGAATCCAAGAAAATAAAGCCTGGCACTATTTCCATTTTTTCTCTATTTACCATTAAGTGACGGGACTGGATGCCATGATCTTAGTTTATTGAATGTTGAGTTTTATGCCAGCTTTTTCACTCTCCTCTTTCACCTTCATGAAGAGGCTCTTCCTCTTTACTTACTGCCATTAGGTGGATGTCATCTGCCTATCTGAGGTTACTAATATTTCTCCTGGCAATCTTGATACCAGCTTGTGTTTAAAATAGCCTGACATTTCCCATAATGCACTCTGCATACAAGTTAAATAAGCAGGGTGACAGTATACAGCCTTGACGTACTTCTTTCTCAATTTGGAACCAATCCATTATTCCATGTCCAGTTCTAGATTTTGCTTCTTGACCTGCATATAGATTTCTCAGGAGGTATTCCCATATATTTAAAAAATTTTCCAGTTTGTTGTGATCCACAGAGTCAGACTTCCCAGGTAGCTCAGTTGGTAAAGAATCTTCCTGCAATGCAGAAGACGAGTTCAATCCCTGGGTCAGGAAGATCCCCTGGAGAAAGGAATGTCAATTCACTTCAGTATCCTTGCTTGGTAAATTCTGTGGGCAGAGGAATTTGACGGGCTATAGTTCATGAAGTCACAAAGAGTCAGGCAGGACTGAATCAGACAGGACTGACTTCACATACAGTTGAAGGCTTTAGTGTAGTTAATGAAACAGAAGTAGATGCTTTTCTGGAATTCCCTTGCATTTTCTGTGATCCAATGGATGTTGGCAATTGGTCTCTTCTTCTTCTACCTTTCCTAAATCCAGCTTGTATATCTGGAAGTTCTTAGTTGACATACTGTTGAAGCCTACCTTGAAGGATTTTGAGCATTACCTTGCTAGCATGAGAAATGAGTGCAATTGTGTGGTAGTTTTAACATTTTTTGGCATTGCCCTTCTTTGGGATTGAAATGAAAACTGACCTTTTCCAGTTCTGTAGCCACTGCTGAGTTTTCCAAATTTACTGGCATGCAGCACTTTCACATCATCTTTTTTTTTTTTTTTTTTTTGGATTTGAAATAGCTCAGGTGGAGTTCCATCACCTCCACTAGCTCTGTTCATAGGAATGGTTCCTAAGGCCCAGTTGACTTCACATTCCAAGATTATCTGGCTCTATGTGGTGATCACACCATCATGATTATCTGGATCATTAAGACCTCTTTTGTACACTTGTTTTACCACCTTTTCTTAATATTTTCTGCTTCTTTTAGGTCCATATCATTTCTGTCCTTTATTGTGCCCATCTTTGCATGAACGTTTCCTTAAGAATCTATATATAATATTATTCCTTCCAAGTGAAAGTTAACAATTAATCAGTCTCTGAAAAATCTGGGGACATTAAAAAAAGCTGAATATATATTATCAAGTGTAAAATATGTGACCTTAGATGGTATCATGAAAATAATTATATTTGTCTTTACCACCACTATAAGGTAGGTTGTAGTCATCCTATTAATAGCTTTAGGATCTTGAACAAATCTGAAGACTTGTTCATTGGGTTTCTTAAAATGCAGAATAGAATCATCACAAGGGATATGCAAGCTATGAGTCTTCTTTTTGTTGTTGTTGTTTGTTTAGTTCATCTACAGGTGACTCAGTGGTAAAAAAAAAAAAAAAAAAAAACACCTGCCAAGGCAAGAGATGCAAGTTCAATATCTGGGTCAAGAAGATCCCCTGGACGAGGAAATGGCAACCCACTCTAGTATTCTCGCCTGGAGAATCCCATGGGCAGAGGAGCTGGTGGGCTACAGTCTATAGGGTTGAAAAGAGTCAGACACAACTGAGGAAACCCACCCACCACTGTGGGCCTATTTGGCCTATTTCATCTTTTCATTAAGGTATTTTATGCACATTGGGGAAAAGGTATGGTTAGGTGAAACTGAACTTTGATGGTCTCAATACCATCAATTCTACCAATAAATGTTGAATTATTCATCCATAGGGAACGTATTTTCTTTTGGAGATCTCCAAGTTTTATCTGACTAAAGCACAAGGATACCAGTAAGCCTCGATCCCAATTAGCTGTTGCCTGATTATGACCTAAGAAATTTTGGGGAATTTCAAGTGGCTTACAAAATTAAGTTGATTAGTGGGATATCACAAAAGAGACCTGTTTCTCAGTTGGAAGCCTAAGGGTAACTGGCTGGGAGATAAGGAGTGGCTGATGTCACGGTGCAGGAGTGGATTGGAAAAGAATTTCCAGACATGAGGCATAATGAGAGGAGAATAAAGTTTATTAGAGTGGGAGATACTATTATAACAGTGGGCCAGCTCAAGGGAGAACTGATGTTGAACAGGGGTCCTTAGTCTGCTTTTATACCCAGGGTACAAGGAATGGGATAAGGGGATTGTGGGTCATTTGCTGCTTGGATGAGACTCATACTGGCTCGGGAAAAGTAAGGCAAATATCTTCTCCCTGTGTGGGGTAGGAGGGGAGATAGGTTATACTGCTCAGGAGTACCTGAAATCCATTAATAGTTGCAATGTAGGGGAGGGAAGGATGATAAGGGTCTGATTTTTTCTGTTCTTGCATTCCAAGACCCTCCTTAGTTTTATCTACTCTTTAGTCCCTGGGTCACCACATTCCTCCCTCTCTTTATTTTTAGGGCCACTTCTTTGGCCCCTGTTGATACCTTGCTCATGTCTAACTATCTACCTATTTCCCTTCTCAGGCATTTGGATACCCAGTTTCAAAGGAAAAAGAGTGATGACTGCTCTGACTTCTTCAAGCTATACAGGGGCACTGTGGGCCTCTGGGTTCCCTTTGCCTGCTCTCTGTCAGGGTGCAATTATGGAAGGAGAGAGTCTATGGAATGATAAGGTGACTTGTTTCATCATTGTTTTGGTATTGATGAAGGAATATTCTTGTACTACCATTCGGAGATTTGTTGTATTCTAGAAGAAACAAACTTAACAAGAAACTTAAAGGTATGTGTCCCAAAGATAAATAGAAGTAGAAAAGCTGCTCAGGGGCTAGCCAGGAGAACCATGACCAGACATTGGCTCGTGACGTTAGTGTTTCTCTAGGTATGAGAAGATGCAAAAATCTGGGCTTATAAAATCTTTACCCAAAAACACCTGAGTATCTGAAGGCCAGTTCTTCTGGGTTTTTCCCAGAGCACAGAGGGCCTTATTTCTGATCTCCATCCTGAACTCCTTTCAGGGGATGTTGAAGGTCAGCAGCTTGCAATGGTCAAAATGTAATTTTTGTACAGGCAGCTGACAGGTGCCAACTTCCAGTCAGCAGGGTCCCTTCATAGCCACATATTTGATCACACTTTGGGGGTATTTCATGGTCATTGTGTCCCAACAGTGCTGGGAAGGCTCATTTCCAGGTCTAGGGAAGATTCCATTGATAGGCCACTCAATGTGCTGTTATTGGACCAGGCCTTGTGAGTAGCAAAAGTCTCTGGACCATACCTATCTTACTGACCTCTTGATCTAGGAAAATATTCCCTCTTGTTGCTTCTTCCCATTTCTAGAGTTACATTATTACAATTATTGATGTCATTTGAAACTGCATATCAGCATTTTATCACAGATTCAGTCACACATTTAGTAATATAAGAAACAATCTTCTAAGATGGCAGAAGAACGGGATGGGGAAACCACTTTCTCCACCACAAATTCATCAAAAGAACATTTAAACGCTGAGTAAATTCCACAAAACAACTTCTGAATGCTGGCAGAGGACATCAGGCACCCAGAAAAGCAGGCCATTATCTTCGAAAGGAGGTAGGAAAAATAGACAAAAAAAAGAGACAAAAGAGGTAGGTACAGAGCTCCATCCCGGGAAGGGAGTCTTAAAAAGAGAGAAGTTTCCAAACACCAGGAAACACTCTCACTGCTGAGTCTGTGCCGAGCCTTGGAAGCACAGAGGGCAACATAATAGGGAGGAAAATAAGTAAATAATTAAAAACCACAAATTATGAGCCCAACAATAACTCCCCCAGAGAAGAAGCAGCACAGACGCCTGCACCCGCCACTAGCAAGCAGGGGCTGGGCAGGGAGGCGCAGGCTGCATTGCTTAGAGTAAGGTTCGGGCCTGAATGCTCCCAAGTATATTCAGAGTGAACTAATTTGGGCTAGCAAACCAGACTGTGGGATAGCTACTACATGAAGAGCCCTAAGACACTGCCAGGCCCATGCACAAAACAAAGGGCGGAACAGAACTAGCTGGCTGCAGACCATCCCCCTCCGGTGACAGGCAGCCAGAGCCGGAAGGGGGCGATTGCAGCCCCAGAGAGACATTATCTACCAAACTGCAAGCAGGCTTATTTGCTTAATAAGACTTCTTGGGGTTCTGGACAGTCATCTGCTTGAGAAGGTGCACTGGTTGTACACCCAGAAAACTGAGCGGCAAGGACGGGAGAGGCGATAAGTCTCAGTGACTGCGCTCACCAAACACCTCATCACCCGAGCTGCTCGGAGCTGGGAAGGGCACAAAACACAGGCCCAATGGAGTCTGCACCTCTGAGGACTCTGCACCTCTGAGGACTACCTGAGTGCCTGAACCTGAGCGGTTTAGACCTGGGAGGTGCATGCAGCCCAGGGCTGGCCTCAGATGGTTCCCGGTGGAGCAACCTAGAACCCAAGCTGTGTGGGCAGGGAGGGTGCATGCGCCATGAGCTGGGGTCAGGCCCAGTGTGGCTGAGACAGTAGCAGCACACGCGAGTGTTATTTGTTTGCAGTGTCCCTCCCTCCCCACAGTGCAACTGAACAAGTGAGGCTAAAATGTGTCCACCACCGCCCCCTTGTGTCAGGGTGGAAATCAGACACTAAAGAGACCAGCAAACAGAAGCTAAAACTGAGGGAACCGCCTTAGAAGTGCCAGGTGCAATAGATTAAAACCCTGTAGTTAGTACCAACTACATAGGAAGGGGCCTATAGATCTTGAGAAATATGAGCCAGACCAAGAAAATATCCGAAAATGAACTGACCACATGCTGCCCACAACAACACCAGAGAAAGTCCTAGATATATTTTTACGATCATTCTTTTCTTTCTTTTTTTTTTTCTTTTTAGTTTCTTTTTTTTAATTTTTTTTTAAATTTAAGTCCTCTATTACTCCTTTAATTTTCATTTTTATAACCTACTATTACTTTTCAAAAAAAAAAAAACAGACTATTTTTAAAGCAAACTTCATATATACATACATTTTTAAATAACTTTTGTGACTTTTTTTTTCTTCTTCTTCCTTTCTTTAATATTGTATTTTTGAAAATCCAACCTCTACTCTAGAATTTTAATCTTTGCTCTTTGGTATATGTTATCAATTTTGTACCTTTAAGAACCCAACCTTCAGTACCTATTTTTACTTGGGAGCAAGATTGCTGGCTTGACTGCTCTCTCCCTCTTTCTCCTCCCTCACCCTTTTCTTCTCTACCCAACTCTCTGAATCTCTGAGCATTCCAGATGGTGGAGGACACTTAGGGAACTGATTACTGGCTGGATCTGTCTCCCTCCTTTTCATTCCCCCCTTTTATACACCTGGCCACCTCTATCTCCTTCCTCCCTCTTCTCTTTTCTGTATAACTCCATGAACATCTCTGAGCGGTCCAGACTGTGGAGGGCACATAAGGAAGTGATTACTGGCTAGCTTGCTCTCTCCTCTTTTGATTCCACCTCATCTCATTTGGGTCACCTCTAACTCCCTCCTCCCTCTTCTCTTCTCCATGTAACTCTGTGAACCTCTCTGGGTGTCCCTCACTGTGGAGAAACTTTTCATCTTTAACCTAGATGTGTTATCAATGGTGCTGTATAGAAGGAGAAGTCTTGAGACTATTGTAAAAATAAGACTGAAAACCAGAAGCAGGAGGCTTAAGTCCAAATCCTGAGAACATCATAGAACACCTGACTCAAGGGAACATTAAGCAATAGGAGCTCATCAAATGCCTCCATACCTACACTGAAACCAAACACCACCCAAGGGCCAACAAGTTCCACAGCAAGACATACCATGCAAATTTCCAGCAACACAGGAACACAGTCCTGAGTTTCAATATAAAGGCTGCCCAAAGTTACTCCAAATCCATTGACATCTCATAACTCTACTAGACACTTCATTGCACTCCAGAGAGAAGAAATCCAGCTCCACCCACCAGAACACGGACACAAGCTTCCCTAACCAAGAAACCTTTACAAGCCACCAATACAACCCCACCCACAGCGAGGAGACTCCATAATAAAGACAACCCCACAAACTGCCAGAATACAGAAAGGCCAGCCCAAACTCAGGAATATAAACAAGATGAAAAGACAGAGGAATACCCAGCAGGTAAAGGAACAGGATAAATGCCTACCAAACCAAACAAAAGAGGAAGAGATAGGGAATCTATCTGATAAAGAATTCCAAATAATGATAGTGAAAATGATCCAAAATCTTGAAAAAAAAAAAAAAATGGAATCACAGATAAATAGCCTGGAAGCAAGGATTGAGAAGACGCAAGAAAGTTTTAACAAGGACCTAGAAGAAACAAAAAGGAGTCAATATATAATGAATAATGCAATAAATGAAATAAAAAACACTCTGGAGGCAAGAAATAATAGAATAATGGAGGAAGAAGATAGGATTAGTGAAATAGAAGATAGAATGGTAGAAATAAATGTATCAGAGAGGAAAAAAGAAAAGCAAATTAAAAGAAATGAGGACAATCTTAGAGACCTCCAGGACAATATTAAATGCCACAACATTCGAATCATAGGAGTCCCAGAAGAAGAAGACAAAACGAAAGACCATGAGAAAATACCTGAGGAGATAATAGTTGAAAACCTCCCTAAAATGGGGAAGAAACTAATCAACCAAGTGTAAGAAACCCAGAGAGTCCTAAACAGGATAAACCCAAGGTAAAACACCCCAAAACACATATTAATCAAATTAACAAAGATCAAACACAAAGAACAAATATTAAAAGCAGCAAGGGAAAAACAACAAATAACACACAAGGCGATTCCCATAAGGATAACAGCTGATCATTCAATAAAAACTCTTCAGGCCAGGAGGGAATGGCAAGACATATCAAAGTGATGAAAGAAAATAACCCCCAGCCCAGATTACTATACCCAGCAAGGATCTCATTCAAATATGAAGGAGAAATCAAAAGCTTTACAGACAAGCAAAATCTGAGAGAATTCTACACCACCAAACTAGCTCTCCAAGAAATGCTAAAGGATCTTCTCTAGACAGGAAACACAAAAAGGGTGTATAAACTCGAACCCAAAACAATAAAGTAAATGGCAACGGGATCATACTTATCAATAATTGCCTTAAACGTAAATGGGTTGAATGCCCCAACCAAAAGACAAAGACTGGCTGAATGGATACAAAAACAAGACCCTTAAATATGTTGTCTACAAGAGACCCACCTCAAAACAGGGGACACATACAGACTGAAAGTGAAGGGCTGGAAAAAGGTATTCTATGTAAATAGAGATCAAAAGAAAGCACGAGTAGCAATATTCATATCAGATAAAATAGACTTTAAAACAAGTATTCTATGTAAATAGAGATCAAAAGAAAGCACGAGTAGCAATACTCATATCAGATAAAATAGACTTTAAAACAAGGCTGTAGAAAGAGACAAAGAAGGACACTACATAATGATCAAAGGATCAATCCAAGGAGAAGATATAACAATTTTAAATATATATGCACCCAACAGAGGGGCACCACAATATGTAAGACAAATGCTAAAAGTATAAAAGGGGAAATTAATAATAACACAATAATAGTGGGAGACATTAATACCTCACTCACACCTATGGACAGATCAACTAAACAGAAAATTAACAAGGAAACACAAACTTTAAATGATACAATAGACCAGTTAGACCTAATTGATATCTATAGGGCATTTCACCCCAAAACAATTAATTTCAACTTTTTCTCAAGTGCACATGGAACCTTCTCCAGGATAGATCACATCCTGGGCCATAAAGCTAGCCTTGGTAAATTCAAAAAACTTGAAATCATTCCAAGCATCTTTTCTGACCACAATGCACTAAGATTAGATCTCAATTACATCAGAAAAAAATATTAAAAATTCCAAAATATGGAGGCTAAACAACACGCTGCTGAATAACCAACAAATCACAGATGAAATCAAAAAAGAAATTAAAATTTGCATAGAAACTAATGAAAATGAAAACACAACATCCCAAAACCTGTGGGACACTGTAAAAGCAGTGCTAAGGGGAAAGTTCATAGCAATACAGGCATACCTCAAGAAACAAGAAAAAAGTCAAATAAATAATGTAACTCTACACCTAAAGCAACTAGAAAAGGAAGAAGTGAAGAACCGCAGGGTTAGTAGAGGGAAAGAAATCTTAAAAATTAGGGCAGACATAAATTCAAAAGAAACAAAGGAGACCATAGCAAAAATCAACAAAGCCAAAAGCTGGTTCTTTTAAAGGATAAATAATACTGACAAACCATTAGCCAGACTCATCAAGAAACAAACGGAGAAAAATCAATTCAATAAAATTAGAAATGAAAATGGATAGATCACAACAGACAACATACAAATACAAAGGATCATAAGAGGCTGTTATCAGCAATTATATGCCAATAAAATGGACAACGTGGGAAAAATGGATAAATTCTTAGAAAAGGACAACTTTCCAAAACAGAACCAGGAAGAAATAGAAAATCTTAGCAGACCCATCACAAGCATGGAAATTGAAACTGTAATCAAAAATCTTCCAGAAAACAAAAGCCCAGGTCCAGACTGCTTCACAGCTGAATTCTACCAAAAATTTAGAGAAGAGCTAACACCTATCCTACTCAAACTCTTCCAGAAAATTGAAAAGGAAGGTAAAATTCCAATCTCATTCTATGAGGCCACCATCACCCTAATACCAAAACCTGACAAAGATGCAACAAAAAAAGAAAACTACTGGCCATTATCACTGATGAACATAGATGCAAAAATCCTTAATAAAATTCTAGCAATCAGAATCCAAAAACACATTAAAAAGATCATACACCATGACCAAATGGGATTTATCCCAGGGATGCAAGGATTCTTCAATATCCGCAAATCAATCAATGTAATACACCACATTAACAAATTGAAAAATAAAAGCCATATGATTATCTCAATAGATGCAGAGAAAGCCTTTGACAAAATTCAACATCCATTTATGATAAAAACTCTCCAGAAAGCAGGAATAGAAGGAACATACCTCAACATAATAAAAGGTATATATGACAAACCCACAGCAAACATTATCCTCAATGGTGAAAAATTGAAAGCATTTCCCCTAAAGTCAGCAACAAGACAAGGGTGCCCATTCTCATCACTACTATTCAACAGAGTTTTAGAAGGTTTGGCCACAGCAATCAGAGCAGAAAAAGAAATAAAAGTATTCCAAATAGGAAACTGCTAAGTCACTTCAGTCATGTCCGACTCTGTGGGACCCCATAGATGGCAGCCCACCAGGCTTCCCCGTCCCTGGGATTCTCCAGGCAAGAACACTGGAGTGGGTTGCCATTTCCTTCTCCAATGCATGAAAGTGAAAAGTGAAAGTGAAGTCGTTCAGTCATATCCGACTCTTAGCAACCCCATGGACTGCAGCCTACCAGGCTCCTCCATCCATGGGATTTTCCAAGCAAGAGTACTGAATTGGGGTGCCATTGCTTTCTCCACCAAATTGGAAAAGAGATAAAACTCTCACTGTATGCAGATTATATGACCCTCTACAGAGAAAACCCTAAAAACTCCACCAGAAAATTGCTAGAGCTAATCAATGAATATAGTAAAATTGCAGGATATAAAATCAACACACAGAAATCCCTTTCATTCCTATACACTAATAATGAGAATATAGAAAGAGAAATTAAGGAACCAATTCCATTCACCATTGAAATGAAAAGAATAAAATACTTAGGAATGTACCTACCTAAAGAAAGAAAAGATCTATATATATAAAACTATAAAACACTGGTGAAAAAAATCAAAGAGGACACTAATAGTGGAGAAATATACCATGTTCACGGATTGGAAGAATCAATATAGTGAAAATGACCATACTACCCAAAGCAATCTATAGATTCAGTGCAATCCCTACCAAGCTACCAATGGTATTTTTCACAGAGCTAGAACAAATAATTTCACAATTTGTATGGAAATACAAAAAACCTCGACTAGCCAAAGCAATCTTGAGACAGAAGAATGGAACTGGAGGAATCAACCTGCCTGACTTCAGTCTCTACTTCCAAGCCGCAGTCATCAAGACAATATGGTACTGGCACAAAGACAGAAATATAGATCAATGGAACAAAATAGAAAGCCCAAAGATAAACCCATGCACCTATGGACACCTTATCTTTGACAAAGGAGGCAACAATATACAGTGGAGAACAGACAATCTCTTTAACAAGTGGTGCTGGGAAATCTGGTCAACCACTTGTAAAAGAATGAAACTAGAACTCTTTCTAACACCATACACAAAATAAACTCAAAATGGATTAAAGGTCTAAACATAATACCAGAAACTATAAAACTCTTAGAAGAGAACATATGCAAAACACTCTCCAACATACATCACAGCAGGATCCTCTATGACCCACCACCCAGAATTTTGGAAATAAAAGCAAAAATAAACAAATGGGATCTAGTTAAAATTAAAAGCTTCTGCACAACAAAAGAAATTATAAGCAAGGTGAAAAGACAGCCTTCAGAATGGGAGAAAATAATAGCAAATGAAACAACTGACAAACAACTAATCTCAAAAATATATAAGCAACTCCTACAGCTCAACTCCAGAAAAATAAACGACCCAATCAAAAAATGGGCCAAAGACCTAAACAGATATTTCTCCAAAGAAGACATACAGATGGCTAACAAACACATGAAAAGATGCTCAACATCACTCATTCTCATAGAAATGCAAATCAAAACCACTATGAGGTACCATTTCACGCCAGTCAGAATGGCTGCGATCCAAAAGTCTACAAGCAATAAATGCTCGAGAGGGTGTGGAGAAAAGGGAACCCTCTTACACTGTTGATGGGAATGCAAACTAGTACAGCCACTATAGAGAACAGTGTGGAGATTCTTTTAAAAAAAACTGGGAATAGAACTGCCATATGACCCAGCAATTTCACTGATGGGCATACACACCAGGGAAACCAAAATTGAAAGAGACACGTGTACCCCAATTTTCATCACAGCACTGTAATAGCCAGGACATGAAAGCAACCTAGATGTCCTTCAGCAGATGAATGGATAAGAAAGCTGTGGTATATATACGCAATGGAGTATTACTCAGCCATTAAAAAGAATACATTTGAATCAGTTCTAATGAGGTGGATGAAACTGGAGCCTATTATACAGAGTAAAGTAAGCCAGAAAGAAACAACACCAATACAGTATACAAACACATATATATGGAATTTAGAAAATGGTAACGACAACCCAGGGAAGGCTACAGGGTTAAACCCATCAAATAAAAATGAGGTTTGTCAGGGATCCAGGAAAAGAAAAGCAGTCATCTTGAATTTCCCATAGCCCTGATTCTTTGATTTACAGCTATTGCTCACCCATTTTTAATTCCCTGATTTAGGAGACTATTGCCATGTTTTAAGGACATCAGGATAGCAAAAGTCTAACTGTGAAGGCTTATTTTTTGTCAAAGCAGAATGAGCTTTGTCTACATGTTCCATAATTTTAAACAATGTTTATTTAGTTTACCAAAGTAACAAAAGATTTTTTTAAGTATATAAATCACTTAAAGGCCAAAAAATAAAAATAAAAAAATACATAATCTGTTATCAAAAGCTGCTTTTTAAGAAAACTTTGTTCTCTTAACATAGAGAGTAGACTAAATTCCAGTCTGTTACCACTTTATCAGATAGCAAACAACCAAAACCTGTTTACCAGTTAATCTTAGTCAAGTCTTTTCCATAAATCTTGAAGTATCAATATTCTTGAAAAGGCATCAAAGTGAAACCATACAATACATGTCTGCTGCTGCTGCTGCTGCTGCTGCTAAGTTGCTTCAGTCGTGTCCAACTCTGTGCGACCCCATAGACGGCAGCCCGCCAGGATCCCCCTTCCCTGGGATTCTCCAGGCAAGAGCACTGGAGTGGGTTGCCATTTCCTTCTCCAATGCATGAACTTGAAAAGTGAAATTGAAGTCACTCAGTCGTGTCCAACTCTTCACGACCCCATGGACTGCAGCCTACCAGGCTCCTCCATCCATGGGATTTTCTAGGCAAGAGTACTGGAGTGGGGTGCCATTGCCTTCTCCACAAGGCATGTCTAAAATCTGATTAAATTGCAATTGACATGGTAGCCTGGTCACTGTTGTGATGTGTAACACTTTAATATGATAACTAGAATTATAATTGACCATATTTTATCAGGGCATATCAGATCTATATGAATTCCACATAATTTTAGGATATCTATATTAGTAACATCAACCATACAGTATAACCTGAGACAATTTATCACCCCTTCAGCAATATTTCCCATGTAATTTAACATGTCCAATGAACCCAGGTAGTTTAATAGTTCTTTGGCATGTCTCAGGGGCCCTCTGAAGCATCCCAAAGTTAGCTAGAAGTCAAGTTATTTAGGAAGTTTTGTTGATAAATATATGTTGTAAAAGGGTTTATAACACTTAGTCAGCATCATATAGATCACTGTGAAACAATATATTCACTGTGAAACAATATATTCACTTAGCGAAAATAACAAAGATTTCAAAGGTAAACATAGAACAGACCACTTCAGAGATAAAGAAATTTAAAATCCATTATCAAAGGCAGTTTAATATCTCAAGAAAACTTGTATTTATGCACAAAACTCTTCTCTTGGGATCCACTTTCCATAAAACCTTCTTATCACTTTCTGTACCCATTACTTTGTTATCCCATCCTGAAACAGCCACCTGTAAGTCAGACCTACTTCCTTTTCCCTTCATAAACTGTAATTTCATTTCTCATATCTTCTTTACTGAAAACACACATCCTACTTTCCTTAAGGAACCAATAAGTGACTTCTATATTAGCAGTCTATACATTGTTGAACATCAATGCCAGTGATAATTTCTTAAAAAAAAAATCTGGAGAACATCTCAGGATGGTATCAAACATTATTTATTAATAGTCCAAAATCTCTAGATTCTTTGTAAGAGGAAGTTAGTATTCAGTAACGAATGTTTCAGAATTTTATTTTATTTGGAAATGACCTAGCTATTCAATAAACTTCCATCATTTAGTTTAGCACCACCCTAGAAATTCAGGTTACCAAAATCTAGAGAGACTGTTGTAGACAGACATTTCTAAAGTATAATTATTCTTAATAAAGTTTACCTAAAACCTCATATCTCATTTACATTTTCTGAAGCTTCTTTACTTGTACTTTCCTTGCTGACAAACTTGTAACAAATATAACAATATAACAATATTTAACTTATAAAAAACCTAGGCACAGTGAAAATACTATGGTTAATGTTAACAGCTCTTATGATCAGATCAGATCAGATCAGTCGCTCAGTTGTGTCCAACTCTTCACGCCAGGCCTCCATGTCCATCACCAACTCCCGGAGTTCACTCAGACTCATGTCCATGGAGTCAGTGATGCCATCCAGCCATCTCATCCTCTGTCGTCCCCTTCTCCTCCTGCCCCCAATCCCTCCCAGCATCAGAGTCTTTTCCAATGAGTCAACACTTCGCATGAGGTGGCCAAAGTACTGGAGTTTCAGCTTTAGCATCATTCCTTCCAAAGAAATCCCAGGGCTGATCTCCTTCAGAATGGACTGGTTGGATCTGCTTGCAGTCCAAGGGACTCTAACGGCTCTTAGACATATCTATATTAGATTAAAAAACAAATATTGATACTACATATTTAATATTGAATATTTCCCATTTCACATGAATCTGAAATTCGTTTAGGTTAATTTGTCTTGTATTTAGAATTGTCTGATTTGTAAGTGCTTACTTTTCTTCAGGCCAATTAAATTAGAGCTCATTTACAACTTCAGCAATATTTTATATATATATATATATATATATATATATATGACACACACTGACATATACATAAATCCAGACAGACAGAGATCTCATAGTTTTCTACTTGAGATTTAAAATGTCTCATTGACAGCCCCATCCCTTTTTTTTTTGGCTTGAAGTTCTAATTTGCCCAAGGTTGAGGTCTCAGCCAAAGTTTGCTGTGTATTACAAGGACATGGAAAGGGCTGACTTCAAGCTTTTCCCTAGGCAGGCCTTTTAACAAGTTAGTTATTTTTTTAATTACATATGCAAAAAGAATTGGTTTTGCAGTTTCCAAGAAAAAAAAATTATTTTAAACAGTTTCTCTAAAGTCTAAAGAATATCATGACCATCCTGTGTCAAAAAGTCACCTTACCTTTCTGTAGTCATAGCTTTATAGCTAAAATATAGACCAAATAGCACTCAAATTGAATATGATGTCAGGGGCAGATCAGCTGATAAAAATCTTGAATTGTCCCTGTGGTGGGAAGTGAGACCTTTGACCCATCAGAAGAATCTGAAGGGTTAAGGGAATTTTCAGGAGTGGGGGAAACTTGGGCCATCCTCTCCCTGAGAGACTGGAAGTAGTTAGAAGGGAATTCTTTAGAATGTTAGGAGAGTTTTTGATCCCTCATTGTTTAGAAAATAGGAGAAAGACCTGGGCCAAAGGGAACCTTAGAATCTTTTTCTAGAAATCATGTGGATATGAAAGGGCAAGTAGTGGTCATCTGGGAAATCTGATGGAGAGAGACAGAGGGGGACAGGAGATAGGGAGGCAATAGAAAGATGCATGCAGCATGAGTCCCTCAAATCCAGATTCTGACTGAGGGCCATGAAGGACTGAAAGTAAGGAAATTCTGGTTCTTTTCCCTGCTTTTGGCAAAAGCTAGAGTGCCATTCAGAGGACTTCTTCTTCTTTTTTTTTTTTTTTTTTTGGTCCCCCAGTTTGCGTTGGGGCCAGGCCTTTTGCAGGGTCAAGTTTTTCCAGTTCCTGAGAATGTAGCCAAGGGGTGAGTTTGAGAGAGGCTCCCAAGATGTACCAGAACCCATACTTAACCTATATGCTGTAGAATGGGGGTACTGAGAGACACTGACAGGCAAAAAGGCATCCCTTTTTGTGTCAGTGAGGTCTCCGTGGAACTAATGGAACAAAAATGGACAATTGTCCCAACAGTTGCAACCGACAGTGAGAGGAGACCCCTGAGAGCCACGCAGCTAAGGCACCAGGTAACCTGGGCAGAGAAAGACAGATTCCTGGGAGAAACCGGGTGACTCACTGGCGATTCCCTGAAAGTGGAAGGCACTCTTGGGATTTCTCAGAGGCAACACCTAGGCTCCTGTATATCAATCTGGACCGAAAGGGAAAGAAGTGAAAGTTACAGGGAAGAAGGCTGAGGAATCCGCTGTACAATCCTATCGGGGAGGTGGTGGCCAGGAGACAATGATCTCTGTTTTGTTTCAACCACTATGTGACTGACACAGTGCACGGAAGTTGTCTTGCTGGGGGCATATGCGCTTGTGACTTGATCCATTCCATGCCCCCCTTATCTTCACACAGGAGTCTTCATTTGGCAGGCGCCCTAATGGCTTTTAAGTGCCTGACCCGTGCTCACACAATATTGGTTGGCCTAGTTCTCAGTTGGCAAGAAGACAAAGGAGAGACCCTCACCTGTTTGGGCAGCAGCTACTGGGGCACAGTGAGCAGTGGGGCCTTTGGAACACACCAGAGGGTTACCATGGGCAGAGTTCCTCAGTTACTTCCACAACACTCGCCTGTTGGCAAACAGCCCCTTTGAAAAAGGAGAAGTGAGGAGGTGAGGGAAGAGACCCCAGGTTCCCCCTACAGGCCACCAAAAATGTCATGGTCTTGGTGCAGGTTGGAAAAGAATTTCCAGACATGAGGTGAATGAGAGGAGAATAAAGTTTATTAGAGTGGGAGACACTGTTAGAACAGTGGGCCAGCTCAAGGGAGAACTGACATTGAACAGGGGTCCTTAGTCCACTTTTATACCCAGGGTAGAAGGAATTGGATAGAGGATCTTGTAGGTTCTTTGCTGATTGAATGAGGCATGAATACTGGGTGGGTATGAGTAAGGCAAATACCTTCTCCCTGTGTGGGGTAGGAGGGGAAACAGGCTAAATACTGCTCAGGAGGACCTGAAATCCATTAATAGTTACAACATGGGGGTAGAAGAATGATAAAAGTCTGGTTTTTCTGTTCCTACCTTAAAAGACCCTCCTTGATTTTATCTGCTCTTTAGTCCTTGGGTCACCACAGCTGAGATTTCTTGCGATGGTGCCATTTGATAACATTACTTCCAAGTAAGGTGAATGAACACAGTGGTAGCTATATTATGCAAAATGTAGGAACTGTAACTATAAGAGAGCTGCAAACTTAAATGTCAATAGTTAATAATAAATCTTACCAGTTTAAGGGAAAAATTGGAAGCTGGGTGCTATATTCTCTCTTGCTGACCTCTCATTTTATCACATTTGGTTGTTACAGAGTCCAAGCTCACTCTGCTCACTGCACAGAAAGGCAGTAAATCCGAGATGACATGTTGAGACAGGTAATACAAATTTATTCAGAAAGCTGGCAGCCTGAGAAGATGACAGACTAATGCTTCAAAATAACTGTCTGGATGCCAGTATCTTTTATAAAACACAGAAGGGAAGAGGTGAGGAAATAAAGTTATTAAGACCATTAATCTGATAAATATCTTCTGGAATGTCCAGCCTCAAGGAGGGAGTGTGTTAATTTCTTCCTTCCTGTAGCCATCCACAGGTGGACAGAGTTTAACATTTGGTTTAACATTCAGGCAAAGGGGCAGGGTTCCCCAAGGCAGTCCACTATATATAGGTATATACTCTGTATCCTTGTAGTGAATAAAAGCAGTGGGAGCAAAGACTAAAGTAAAAGAAACAGGTCTAACACAGAATCAGATTTTGTTCTTCCCTGTAACATGTCCTTCCCTATTAACTTTTGGCCAACCACTGGGAAGCTGTGCATTTTATATTCATTTTGTTTAATAGTAATAACAAGTATCTTTATCAGTGGACCTTTTTTGTGGAAGAAAACAGAAGGACATGGAACCATCCTATTGTTTAATTTGTAAGGCAAGTAATTTATTTTGGATTTTTCTCAAAACAAGTTTTTGTTATTGTTGTTGTAAGATATTTTCAGAAATTTCCAAATGCTATCAGTCTGTTTACGTGACTTATTTCTTATTTAGCCTTGTTTATGACTAAAATCCTTATTTTTAGCTTAATTTTTGAAAAATAAGAAAATATACCACTATAAAATATATGTCTAACATAACATTTATCTTGAGCTGATTATTTTTATAAAACAGCACACACAGGAGAAGTTTTGAAAACCAAATAGGATTTATCCTTTGTAAGATACATTTACATTTATAAGGGAAATCTCCATTTGAAAGGGTGTTTCCCTTTATGTATCAGGAAGAGACGGATGACTAAATCTCTAGAAACTCAATGGAAAAGACAACTTAAATCTGCATAACAACTTTACCTTTGTTTACTGTGCTTTTCCTGATCCCATCCCATAACTGGCTCGCCTAGTACTTCATTCTGCATCTTTTTTCTTTAGATGAAGATGACATTTAAGGGGATGGCTTGAGCCATTTCAAGAAGTTACTCAGTTTTCCTGGGTATCTCCCATTGACATAGGAGGTACATATATTATTAAACTTGAGAAGAAAGTGAAAAAGCTGGCTTAAAACTCAACATTCAATAAACTAAAATCATGGCATCTGGTCTCATCACTTCATGGAAATAGGTGGGGAAAAAAACGTAAACAGTGACAAACTTTATTTTCTTGGGCTCCAGAATCACTATAGGCGGTGACTACAGCCTTGAAATTCAAAGCCGCTTGCTTGCTCCTTGAAAGAAAAGCCATGACTGACCTAGACAGCATATTTAAAAACAGATACATCTCTTTGCCAATAAAGGTCAATATAGTCAAAGCTATGGTTTTTCCAGAAGTCATGTAAAGATATGAGAGTTGAACCATAAAGAAGGCTGAGTGCTGAAGAACTGATGCTTTCAAACTGTGGTACTGAAGAAGACTCTTGAGAGTCCTTTGGACAGCAAGGAGAATCAGTCAATCCTAAAGGAAATCAATCTTGAATATCCCTTGGAAGGACGGATGCTGAAGCTAAAGCTCCAATAGTTTGGCCACCTGATGTGAAAAGCCAATGCTGGGAAAGATTGATGGCAGTAGGAGAGGGTAACAAAAGATGACATGGTTGGGTGGCATCATCAACTCAATGGACATGAGTTTGAGCAAACTCAGAGAGATAGTGAAGGAGAGGGAAACCTGGCTGGCAGCAACCCATGGGGTTCCAAAGAGTTGGACCCTCAGATATGTAGATGACACCATGCTTATGGCAGAAAGTAAAGAAGAACTAAAGAGCCTCTTGATAGAAATGAAAGAAGAGAGTGAAAAAGTTGACTTAAAGCTCAACATTAAGAAAACTAAGATCATGGCATCTGGTCCCATCACTTCATGGCAAATAGATGGGGAAACAATGGAAACAGTGACAGACATTATGTCTTTGGGCTCCAAAATCACTGCAGATGGTGACTGCAGCCATAAAATTAAAAGACACTTACTCCTTGGAAGGAATGTTATGACCAACCTCAAATGCATATTAAAAAGCAGAGACATTACTTTGTCAACAAAGGTCCGTCTAGTCAAGGCTATGGTTTTTCCTGTAGTCATATGTGGATGTGAAAGTTGGACTATAAAGAAAGATGAGGGCTGAAAAATTGATGCTTTTGAACTGTGGTGTTGGAGAAGTCTCTTGAGAGTCCCCTGGACTGCAAGGAGATCCAACCTGTCTATCCTAAAGGAGGTCAATCCTGGGTGTTCATTGGAAGAACTGATGTTGAAACTGAAGTTCCAATACTTTGGCCACCTGATGCAAAGAGCTGACTCATTTGAAAAGACCCTGATGCTGGGAAAGATTGAGGGCAGGAGGACAAGGGCATGACAGAGGAGGAGATGGCTGGATGGCATCACTGATTCGATGGACATGAGTTTGATTAAACTCTGGCAGTTGGTGATGGACAGCGAGGCCTGGCGTGCTACAGTTCATGGGCTTGCAAAGAGTAGGACACGACTGAGAGACTGACCAAACTGAATTAAACTGAACTGAACTGAAAATACACAGATTATATTTTATGACTTTATTTTTAATTGAAGGATAATTGCTTTACAATATTCATGTTGATGTATGGCAGAAACTGACACAATATTTTCTGACTTTTAACAAACATATACACTCATGTCACCAGCATTCCAATCTAGATGTGTTTCCTAAACTACAGAAATTTTCCTTATGCCTCATTCTCGTCAATTCTCATCCCACACTCTTCTGATTTCTATTGCCAAATATTAGCCTTGCTTATTCTTGAGATTAAATGAAGTCACACCTTTTGTGTCTGACTTTTTTTTTTTACTTAGAATGTTTTTGGGATTTATCCATTTTGTTACTTGACTTAGTAATTTACCCCTTTTTATCCCTGAGTTATATTCCATTGCATAGATATTACACAATTTATTTATCTATTTTTATATTGATGTACATTTGAATTGTTTGCACTTTTGACTTATTATTAATATAGTGGCTTTAAATATTAGTATAAAAGCCATTTTTTACATGTGTACTCTCCAGGAAATATTTAGTGGAAATACAAGTATAACCTTCAGAAAGGACTGTCACATATCTTATTTTTTCTCTAGTAATTGTTCTGTTCAATGGATATTTGGAATAGCTAAATTTTTTGCAATCTTTCAGTTTACTTTGTTGAGCTTGGTTTCATTGTCTGAATGTCCTACTAATATACATACTAATTGTTAAAGGTCACAGTTGCTGCTGCAGTTTTAGATCCCCAGTATTGTTCAAATTCTCCAATGTATCTTTTTCTTTTTCACGATTGAACATCCTTGATGAATGGCTTTAACTAAGGCTGATGAAAAGGTCTAAAATCTACCTTCAAAAGTGTACCTTTGTTTGTTTGTTTGTTTTCCAGTCTTATTGTTAAAGATAAGTGTGGTTTGAGTACAGAATCAGAGATGGAGGATATCAGAAATGGGGAAAGTCAGGAGGAAAGGGATGAGAATTTGAAAGAAAAGCAGAAGTTTCAATTGGGAGTGAAGAAATGAGTGCAAAAGGAGGAAGACATTTTATTTGATAAGTGCAATGACTAGATGAACAGGATAAAAATGGATCCAAAAGTCAGATTGTTTTAAGTTTCCACATTTTCATTAGTTGTAGCCAAATAATTATTTAGTTAAGCTATATGTTATTAAAAATTCATCTAGAATCTTATTTATACCAATTTTTAAAAAGTAGATCTTTAAATGTAGTATTTCTTGAACTGATATGTCCCAAAATATATCAATAATGTCAGTTAAATGTATTGCTTCTTCATGTTCTGTCTCGGGTCCCTTATAAGAAGTTAGCCATCTCTAGCCACTGACCAAACAACCTGTGTCCTCTGGAAGAGATAGTGTTTGAAGGTTTTGTCACAGAAATAGGAACAGGAGAAAAAGATAGACATTGAGAAGAATCTTTGAACTTCATGATCTCTGTGCTGTCCAAGGGATTCTCAAGTTTTCTTCAGTACCACAGTTCGAAAGCATCAGTTCTTTAGCACTCAGCATTCTTTATGGTTCAACTCTCACATCCATACATGACTACTGGAAAAACCATAGCTTTGACTATACTGACCTTTGCTGGCAAGTGATGTCTCTGCTTTTTAATATGCTGTTTCAGTTTGTCATAGCTTTTCTTTCAAGAAGCAAACATCATTTAATTTAAAAAAAAATAGAATGAAAAGAATAGAATATTTGTTGATTATACATTTGTCAATCATTCTACAAATATTTATTAAGCATCTAGTATATGCCAGGCTCTTTTCTACATCCTTGGGATGTGGCAGTAAACAAAACAAAGGACTTACCTTCATGGAGTTTGGTATCTAATGAGGTTGACAGACAGTAAAAAATAAAGAGATTCAGTTCAGTTCAGTCGCTCAGTCGTGTCCAACTCTTTGTGACCCCATGAATCACAGCACACCAGGCCTCCCTGTCCATCACCAACTCCCGGAGTTCAGTCAGACTCACGTCCATCTAGTCAGTGATGCCATCCAGCCATCTCATCCTCTGTCATCATCTTCTCCTCCTGCCCCCCAATCCCTCCCAGGATCAGAGTCTTTTCCAATGAGTCAACTCTTCGCATGAGATGGCCAACTCTCTAGTAAAATGTCAAATAGTAATGAGTGTTATAAATAAAACAGAGCAAAAGTGTAGAGACTGATAAAGGTGATGCTGACTATTTACGGTGGTCAGGGATGGCTTTTTTGAAAAAACTACATCTGAGGAAATTATAACATTATGTACAAGTTCAATTAACATCATCAAACTAGCCACAGTCATAAATATATAAAGTAGAAAATGTGTCGAAAAAACACACGCAAAGATCAAAGAATTTACTGTTAGAAATAAAACTAATCAAAGCTTTTGTTATTATTTCAAAGGATTTAGAGCAGTGGTTCTCTGTGGGATGCACATTTGAATCATCTGGGGAGCTTTAAAATTTACCGATGTCTGGGTCTCACCCCTAGAAATTGATTTCATTGGACTAGGGAACAGCCTGTGAATTAAAGTTTTTAAAAGCTCCCTAGCTGATTATAATGTACAGCTAAGGTTGAGAACGACTGAATTCTAAAAGATTCAAGAAACTACACCTAAAATTGATATATTTAACTTTAATTGCTTGTCCCTATTCCTATCCACTTTCTGGTGATGATACTAATCATAAGTGGGCAAAATGTATGCAAAGTCTGTAGAAGGATATAAAAAAATGCTCATTTGGAAAAATTAAGTATTAGCTACATTATAAACTTTGTCTTTCCAACACAAGAACAATAATATTGAAGCAGAATCTAACACTGAAGAATTCTTCTACATGTCTAAAATATGCTAAATGATGTCTGTCTCATTTTATTCAGATCCAAAATATCAAAGCTTCCCAGGTGGTTTTAGTGGTAAAGAACCTGCCTGCCAATGCAGGAGGCATAACAGATGTGGGTTCAATCCCTGGGTTGGGAAGATCCCCTGGAGGAGGGCACAGCTAACCCCTCCAGTATTCTTGAATACTGAAGAATCCCATGAACAAAGGAGCTGGCGGACTATAGTCCACAGGGTCACAAAGAATCAGATATGCCTGAATCGAATTAGCACACACCCAAATGTTCAAGACAATCATCTTATCCATCTTTACATTATCATCGTTCTTCATCTTGAGCTTAGCCCAGGGGTTTTAAGGACTTCGTATTCATTTGGATCTTTGAAAATTTTTGTACAATCTAAAATCAAAACAGTCTATAGTCACACACACACACACAAAATAGCTTTTTTTTCCCCAAGAAAAATAATGAAGTTATTCTTATTCATCCAAGATCAAAACTCTAGAGTCCAGATGGCCAAAGCATCATTTCAGAGAAGTCATCTGCCACACTTAGAGCATGTGCAGTTTTCAAAATCAGTATTCATATGCTTGAAAAAAGTGACTTGAAGAGAGGCAGCACCTGGTTTAAACTTGCATCATCATTAGCTTTAACTTTCTGAGTAATCATCTCAATCAGGCATAGGTTAGAAACTAAATTAACTCTAATATTCCAGTGGATAGAATTAAAAGATAGATAGCAGCTGTTTTTTCTGTAGTCTTAAATGAAGAGACTTACTGAAAGCTTTTTGATATTTCAGAAACATGCCCAGGTTATACTTCAAACTAAATAAATGAGACAATCTTTTATTAACATCTCTATTCAACTAAAAGTTTGCTACCAAGAAAATAACATAAAACTATATTTTAAGATGTACTATGACTATATCTTAAAGGATGTTTTTAAGAAAGGTCATATGATTATTTTGAATAAAAAGAATACCTTATCTCTACAAATGTGCTTTGATGTCAAAAGAAGTGAAGTTTTAAATGTAAACATATAATAATTTCCAATAGTACCCATCAGGATCTTGAAAATGTCATATATAGACTATACTTATTTTTAAAGCAATTAATAACCTTTCTTTTTCAACTAGTCAATTAAAAGGAAGTCTTTTTTTTTTGTTTTGTTTTTAAAGAGTATTTTGAACTTAGTGAACTAAGGAACTAAGGAACTTAGTTCAGTTGAAGGAACTTAAGTGAACTTAAGTGAACTTAGTTCACTTAACTTAAAGGAACTAAGAAGTTCCTTTGCTATTCTGGCTGCATTTCTCTCATAGTGTGCACCAAGACATTTTGTAACTTAGAAACTGGATTCTCTAGCTACTTTCTTCCTATCTCTTGACCTGGTATCTAATGTTATCCAAATTCATTTTCTATGAAATATATTCAGAATGTGAACTAAAAACTGTAACCATGTTGCAACCAGAATATAATACCTTATTTTTTTTATTCTATTACCTCACAGTGTGGAGAAGGCAATGGCAACAAACTCCAGTACTCTTGCCTGGAAAATCCTATGGATGGAGGAGTCTGATGGGCTGCAGTCCATGGGGTCGGGAAGAGTCGGACAAGACTGAGTGACTTCACTTTCATGCATTGGAGAAGGAAATGGCAGCCCACTCCAGTGTTCTTGCCTGGAGAATCCCAGGGACGGGGGAGCCTGGTGGGCTGCCATCTATGAGGTCTCACAGAGTCAGACAAGACTGAAGCGACTTAGCAGCAGCAGCAGCAGCAGCAGCATTACCTCACAGTGACAGCAGCCTTTGAAAAAAAAAAATAGCAATTATTGATCACCCACGCATATTATTTTTATTTTAGGTAAGGAAGCTAAGACTCAGAAATATATCTTGCTTGAGGTCACACAGTAAGTATTGGGGATCATATTCCAAACCCAGATCATTCTGATTCCAAAACCCAAATTCATGCTTCTGTAGCACATTTTCTTTGGATCTATTTTTAACCTCACTGGCAGGACTGTGTGGAGTGAGAAGGAAGATGTGGGGACATAAAAACATAGCACCTTGGGAATTACAAAACTAATTTTATATTAGTAATATTAGTATTCTATTTTATATTAGTAATATTAGATTCTAATTTTACCCCCTCAAATTCTGTTTTGTCCTCGTAGATGTTAAAGTGTGCTGTAAGAGACTATTTCCTTTTCTCTCTATTGAACTCCAGTTTTGTCTACTGCATATTTTAGAATAAAAATCTTTAATCTTTTAGCCTTTTTCTCAGTATTGTTTAAACAAAGTTCAGTTCAGTTCAGTCGCTCAGTTGTGTCTGACTCTTTGCGACCCCATGAATCGCAGCATGCCAGGCCTTCCTGTCCATCACCAACTCCCAGAGTTCTCTCAAACTCACGTCCATTGAGTCAGAGATTCAATCCAGCCATCTCATCCTCTGTTGTCACCTTCTCCTCCTGTCCCCAATCCCTCCCAGCATCAGAGTCTTTTCCAGTGAGTTAACTCTTCTCATGAGGTAGCCAAAGTACTGGAGTTTCAGCTTTAGCATTATTCCATCCAAAGAATACCCAGGACTGATCTCCTTTAGAATGGAATGGTTAGATCTCCTTGCAGTCCAAGGGACTCTCAAGAGTCTTCTCCAACACCACAGTTCAAAAGCATCAATTCTTCGGTGCTCAGCTTTCTTCACTGTCCAACTCTCACATCCATAAATGACCACAGGAAAAACCATATCCTTGATTAGATGGACCTTTGTTGGCAAAGCAATGTCTATGCTTTTGAATATGCTATCTAGGTTTGTCATAACTTTCCTTCCAAGGAGTAAGCCTCTTTTAATTTCATGGCTGCAGTCACCATCCACAGTGATTTTGGAGCCCCCCAAAATAAAGTCTGACACTGTTTCCACTGTTTCCCCATCTATTTGCCATGAAGTGATGGGACCAGATTCCATGATCTTTGTTTTCTGAATGTTGAGCTTTAAGCCAACTTTTTCACTCTCCTCTTTTACTTTCATCAAGAGGCTTTTGAGTTCCTCTTCACTTTCTGCCATAAGGGTGGTGTCATCTGCATATCTGAGGTTAGTGATATTTCTCCCAGCAATCTTGATTCCAGCTTGTGCTTCTTGCAGGCCAGCATTTCTCATGATGTACTCTGCATATAAGTTAAATAAGCAGGGTGACAATATACATCCTTGACGTATTCCTTTTCCTATTTGGAACCAGTTTGTTGTTCCATGGCCAGTTCTAACTGTTGCTTCCTGACCTGCATATAGGTTTCTCAAGAGGCAGGTCAGGTGGTCTGGTATTCCCATCTCTTTCAGAATTTTGCTCAGTTTATTGTGATCCACACAGTCAAAGGCTTTGGCATAGTCAATAAAGCAGAAAGAGTGTTTTTTTTTTTGGAACTCTCTTGCTTTTTCAATGATCCAGTGGATGTTGGCAACTTGATCTCTGGTTCCTCTGCCATTTCTAAAACCAGCTTGAACATCTGGAAGTTCAGGGTTCACGTACTGCTGAAGGTACCCCACGTCTGAGGTCAGGGGCAGCAGCCGAGAGGAGCTACCCCGCGTCTGTGGTCAGGGGCAGTGGCCGAGAGTGTCAGGCTGTGACAGCGCAGGAGCAGCCGAGAGGAGCTACCCCACCCCTAATGCTAGGGACAGCGGCTGGGAGGAGCAACCCCACATCCAAAGAGCAGTGGCTGCAGGGGCGCAGGAGGGCCTAGAGGAGCTATTCCACGGTCAAGGTCAGGAGGGGCGGCAGTGAGGAGATACCCTTCGTCCAAGGTAAGGAGCAGTGGCTGCACTTTGTTGGAGCAGCCATGAAGAGATACTCCACGTCCTAGGTAAGAGAAACCCAAGTAAGATAGTAGGTGTTGCAAGAGGGCATCAGAGGGCAGACACACTGAAACAAAGTTAGGTCTAACTTAATTCAGATATCAGTAAATATAGTTCTTTTGTATGTACAGTTATTAGAGCAAGGGCTGCAATATTTGAAACACATATGTATGTATGGATATGGGACATCCTTCAAATTTCAGTGAAAGCAGTAGGATTATATTAAAAGAAGTAATCATCAGTAGATGAACCTACAGTCTGAACATTCTTTACTCTGTATTTTTTTTTTCTCTATGCTTTTTATTTATTTATTTATTTTTTATTTTTATTTTTATTTTATTTTATTTTTTTTTAATTTTATTTTATTTTTAAACTTTACATAATTGTATTAGTTTTGCCAAATATCAAAATGAATCCGTCACAGGCATACATGTGTTCCCCATCCTGAACCCTCCTCCCTCCTCCCTCCCCACACCATCCCTCTGGGTCGTCCCAGTGCACCAGCCCCAAGCATCCAGTATCGCGCATCGAACCTGGACTGGCAACTCGTTTCTTACATGATATTCTACATGTTTCAATGTCACTCTCCCAAATCTTCCCACCCTCTCCCTCTCCCACAGAGTCCATAAGACTGTTCTATACATCAGTGTCTCTTTTGCTATCTCGCACACCAGGTTATTGTTACCATCTTTCTAAATTCCATATATATGCGTTAGTATACTGTATTTATGTTTTTCCTTCTGGCTTACTTCACTCTGTATAATAGGCTCCAGTTTCATCCACCTCATTAGAACTGATTCAAATGTATTCTTTTTAATGGCTGAGTAATACTCCATTGTGTATATGTACCACAGCTTTCTCATCCATTCATCTGCTGATGGACATCTAGGTTGCTTCCATGTCCTGGCTATTATAAACAGTGCTGCGATGAACATTGGGGTACACGTGTCTCTTTCCCTTCTGGTTTCCTCAGTGTGTATGCCCAGCAGTGGGATTGCTGGATCATAAGGCAGTTCTATTTCCAGTTTTTTAAGGAATCTCCACACTTTTCTCCATAGTGGCTGTACTAGTTTGCATTCCCACCAACAGTGTAACAGGGTTCCCTTTTCTCCACACCCTCTCCAGCATTTATTATTTGTAGACTTTTGGATCGCAGCCATTCTGACTGGTGTGAAATGGTACCTCATAGTGGTTTTGATTTGCATTTCTCTGATAATGAGTGATGTTGAGCATCTTTTCATGTGTTTGTTAGCCATCTGTATGTCTTCTTTGGAGAAATGTCTATTTAGTTCTTTGGCCCATTTTTTGATTGGGTCATTTATTTTTCTGGAGTTGAGCTGTAGGAGTTGCTTGTATATTTTTGAGATGAGTTGTTTGTCAGTTGCTTCATTTGCAATTATTTTCTCCCATTCTGAAGGCTGTCTTTTCACCTTGCTAATAGTTTCCTTTGATGTGCAGAAGCTTTTAAGGTTAATTAGGTCCCATTTGTTTATTCTTGCTTTTATTTCCAATATTCTGGGAGGTGGGTCATAGAGGATCCTGCTGTGATGTATGTCAGAGAGTGTTTTGCCTATGTTCTCCTCTAGGAGTTTTATAGTTTCTGGTCTTACCTTGAGATCTTTAATCCATTTTGAGTTTATTTTTGTGTATGGTGTTAGAAAGTGGTCTAGTTTCATTCTTTTACAAGTGGTTGACCAGATTTCCCAGCACCACTTGTTAAAGAGATTGTCTTTAATCCATTGTATATTCTTGCCTCCTTTGTCAAAGATAAGGTGTCCATATATGCGTGGATTTATCTCGGGCTTTCTATTTTATTCCATTGATCTATATTTCTGTCTTTGTGCCAGTACCATACAGTCTTGATAGCTGTGGCTTTGTAGTAGAGCCTGAAGACAGGTAGGTTGATTCCTCCAGTTCCATTCTTCTTTCTCAAGATCGCTTTGGCTATTCAAGGTTTTTTGTTTTTCCATACAAATTGTGAAATTATTTGTTCTAGCTCTGTGAAGAATACTGTTGGTAGCTTGATAGGGATTGCGTTGAATCTATAAATTGCTTTGGGTAGTATACTCATTTTCACTATATTGATTCTTCCAATCCATGAACATGGTATATTTCTCCATCTATTAGTGTCCTCTTTGATTTCTTTCACCAGTGTTTTATAGTTTTCTATATATAGGTCTTTAGTTTCTTTAGGTAGATATATTCCTAAGTATTTTATTCTTCCCGTTGCAATGGTGAATGGAATTGTTTCCTTAATTTCTCTCTCTGTGTTCTCATTATTAGTGTATAGGAATGCAAGGGATTTCTGTGTGTTGATTTTATATCCTGCAACTTTACTATAGTCATTGATTATTTCTAGTAATTTTCTGGTGGAATCTTTAGGGTTTTCTATGTAGAGGATCATGTCATCTGCAAATAGTGAGAGTTTTACTTCTTCTTTTCCAATTTGGATTCCTTTTATTTCTTTTTCTGCTCTGATTGCTGTGGCCAAAACTTCCAAAACTATGTTGAATAGTAGTGATGAGAATGGGCACCCTTGTCTTGTTCCTGACTTTAGAGGAAATGCTTCCAATTTTTCACCATTGAGGATAATGTTTGCTGTGGTTTGTCATATATAGCTTTTATTATGTTGAGGTATGTTCCTTCTATTCCTGCTTTCTGGAGAGTTTTTATCATAAATGGATGTTGAATTTTGTCAAAGGCTTTCTCTGCATCTCTTGAGATAATCATATGGTTTTTATTTTTCAATTTGTTAATGTGGTGTATTACATTGATTGATTTGCGGATATTGAAGAATCCTTGCATCCCTGGGATAAAGCCCACTTGGTCATGGTGTATGATCTTTTTGTTGTTGTTGGATTCTGATTGCTAGAATATTGTTAAGGATTTTTGCATCTATGTTCATCAGTGATATTGGCCTGTAGTTTTCTTTTTTTGTGGCATCTTTGTCAGGTTTTGGTATTAGGGTGATTGTGGCCTCATAGAATGAGTTTGGCAGTTTACCTTCCTGTGCAATTTTTTGGAAGAGTTTGAGCAGGATAGGTGTTAGCTCTTCTCTAAATTTTTGGTAGAATTCAGCTGTGAAGCCGTCTGGACCTGGGCTTTTGTTTGCTGGAAGATTTTTGATTACAGTTTCAATTTCTGTGCTTGTGATGGGTCTGTTAAGATTTTCTATTTCTTCCTGGTTGAGTTTTGGAAAGTTGTACTTTTCTAAGAATTTGTCCATTTCTTCCACGTTGTCCATTTTATTGGCATATAATTGTTGATAGTAGTCTCTTATGATCCTTTGTATTTCTGTGTTGTCTGTTGTGATCTCTCCATTTTCGTTTCTAATTTTGTTGATTTGATTTTTCTCCCTTTGTTTCTTGATGAGTCTGGCTAATGGTTTGTCAATTTTATTTATCCTTTCAAAGAACCAGCTTTTGGTTTTGTTGATTTTTGCTATGGTCTCTTTTGTTTCTTTTGCATTTATTTCTGCTCTAATTTTTAAGATTTCTTTCCTTCTACTAACCCTGGGGTTCTTCATTTCTTCCTTTTCTAGTTGCTTTAGGTGTAGAGTTAGGTTATTTATTTGACTTTTTTCTTGTTTCTTGAGGTGTGCCTGTATTGCTATGAACTTTCCCCTTAGGACTGCTTTTACCTTGTCCCACAGGTTTTGGGTTGTTGTGTTTTCATTTTCATTCGTTTCTATGCAAATTTTGATTTCTTTTTTGATTTCTTCTGTGATTTGTTGGTTATTCAGCAGCGTGTTGTTCAGCCTCCATATGTTGGATTTTTTAATAGTTTTTCTCCTGTAATTGAGATGTAATCTTACTGCATTGTGGTCAGAAAAAATGCTTGGGATGATTTCTATTTTTTTGAATTTACCAAGGCTAGCTTTATGGCCCAGGATGTGATCTATCCTGGAGAAGGTTCCATGTGCACTTGAGAAAAAGGTGAAATTCATTGTTTTGGGATGAAATGTCCTATAGATATCAATTAGGTCTAACTGGTCTATTGTATCATTTAAAGTTTGTGTTTCCTTGTTAATTTTCTGTGTAGTTGATCTATCCATAGGTGTAAGTGGGGTATTAAAGTCTCCCACTATTATTGTGTTATTGTTAATTTCTCCTTTCATACTTGTTAGCATTTGTCTTACGTACTGTGGTGCTCCCGTGTTGGGTGCATATATATTTATAATTGTTAGGTCTTCTTCTTGGATTGATCCTTTGATCATTATGTAGTGACCTTCTTTGTCTCTCTTCACTGCCTTTGTTTTAAAGTCTATTTTATCTGATATGAGTATTGCTACTCCTGCTTTCTTTTGGTCCCTATTTGCATGGAAAATCTTTTTCCAGCCCTTCACTTTCAGTCTGTATGTGTCCCCTGTTTTGAGGTGGGTCTCTTGTAGACAACATATGTAGGGGTCTTGTTTTTGTATCCATTCAGCCAGTCTTTGTCTTTTGGTTGGGGCATTCAACCCATTTATGTTTAAGGTAATTACTGATAAGTATGATCCTGTTGTCATTTACTTTATTGTTTTGGGTTTGAATTTATACACTGTTTTTGTGTTTCCTGTCTAGAGAATATCCTTTAGTATTTGTTGGAGAGCTGGTTTGGTGGTGCAGAATTCTCTCAGCTTTTGCTTGTCTGAAAAGCTTTTGATTTCTCCTTCATACTTGAATGAGATCCTTGCTGGGTACAATAATCTGGGCTGTAGGTTATTTTCTTTCATCATTTTAAGTATGTCTTTCCATTCCCTCCTGGCTTGAGGAGTTTCTATTGAAAGATCAGCTGTTATCCTTATGGGAATTCCCTTGTGTGTTATTTGTTGTTTTTCCCTTGCTGCTTTTAATATTTGTTCTTTGTGTTTGATCTTTGTTAATTTGATTAATATGTGTCTTGGGGTGTTTCTCCTTGGGTTTATCCTGTTTGGGACTCTCTGGGTTTCTTGGACTTGGGTGATTATTTCCTTCCCCATTTTAGGGAAGTTTTCCACTATTATCTCCTCAAGTATTTTCTCATGGTCTTTCTTTTTGTCTTCTTCTTCTGGAACCCCTATTATTCGAATGTTGTAGCGTTTAATATTGTCCTGGAGGTCTCTGAGATTGTCCTCATTTCTTTTAATTCGTTTTTCTTTTATCCTCTCTGATTCATTTATTTCTACCATTCTATCTTCTAATTCACTAATCCTATCTTCTGCCTCTGTTATTCTACTATTTGTTGCCTCCAGAGTGTTTTTAATTTCATTTATTGCATTATTCATTATATATTGACTCTTTTTTATTTCTTCTAGGTCCTTGTTAAACCTTTCTTGCATCTTCTCAATCCTTGTCTCCAGGCTATTTATCTGTGATTCCATTTTAGTTTCAAGATTTTGGATACTCTGTATTTTAATTGAAACTTTTCTTTGGAAAAAAAGCAATTATTCAATATATTTTCTATTAACCCCAGAAACATAACTGAAAACTATTATGTGAATTATTAAGAAATTAGCATTCCATTTTATACAAACATATTTAAAATATGGAATTTGCATTAACCACTAAAATTTTATAATAATTTAAAGGACAAACATTTAATGTTTCTGTATCAAATTGCTCCTTTTCAAACACTTTTTTTGCTATGAATAAGCTACAATGAATAAAATTAAACATTTGCCTAGATTAATAAAAATCTTTAGTTGCAAAACATTTCACAATGCAATATTAGAAATATTCATAAAGCAAAATTCTAAAGTGTTGCATATGTTGACCTTTCAAATAAACATTTTATATAAACAAAGATGGAGCCATATTAACTTGCAGCAATGGTGACAAGGAGACACATTCTTATCTGATCCTAAATTTAGTATGATAATTTTTTCTGTAATTCAATAAAATTACCCTAGATTAAACAATTTTTTCTTTCACATTTTCTCAAGGTGCTATGAAGTTACTGTCTATATGCTGTGCTAAACTCACAGAGCTAATTTTAATTTCATATATGAATAGTGCATTCATGCTGGGGTCCAGCCCCAGCAGGATCCAGGTGTAACCTCAGGATGACAGCTTAGGCGATAAGAATAGCAAAGCAAAGAGAACAGAGGCTTGATCTTCATTGATTAACACAGAAAGCCAATAAAGCTCCTGTGTTCCAAGGAGTCATCCTGAAAGAAGAACAGAGAGAGAAAAGGAGGGAAAAGGAAGAAAAGAACGACATGGGGAGACCAAGCTTCAGTGAGCGAGGCCCATAACTTTATTTTCAAAAGGAACTTTTACACCTTGACTTGTACATAGAGGGAAATGAAAGATGCAAAGTCATACTGAGTCAGCCCAAACATTACATCTGTTTTGTCTGTATCGAAACCAGGATTTTTTTCTGTATACCTTTCCCATAAACAATGTTGTGTACAATATCTTTTGGCCTTGGAAGCCTGTGGACATTTTATAACACTTTTTTGATAAAGGCTGATCAGCCATAAAACTTATTTTCCCTTGAAGTGTTTCTTTTTTATTTTTTTTAGTCTCAGAAAGTACTAAACAGAGTTACCTTCTCACTGAGCAAAGGTGCAGTGGGTCACAACAAAGAAAGAACCAATTAGCTCAAAGGTCTGACGTGGTTAATTCTAAGGCCACTATTTGTTTTTCTTACATTCCAACTATGTTAACTAATGTACTCTCAGGTGTACAATGGATAAGGGATATGGGCACTTGGCAGCAAGCATTGGCCCAATAATGAAGCCCTTTACCAGTACTATCCATTTTAATAATTTTTTATCTCTTAAAGGGCTCTATGTTCATTAGGACTTTTAGAATGTTTTGACTTCCTGTGCCTTTCAATCTTGGAGAGTTGTGAACAATCATGTGTTTTAATTGAAAGAGTATGGATAAACCTGTCAGGCAAGCTAGAATGCCAACAGAGGGGTTAAAATAGAATTTTTTTTTTTTTCATGTCCAGGAGACTTGTTAACTAAAGCCCTAAGTTGACTTTTTCCAGAGAAAGGTGGTCAGGGGTAGCCCCCTGTTAATGTCAGAAGAGTTGGTAAAAGGCACAAAATAGTAAGACAGACAGATTCTGGTTTTGGGATAGATGCTTGAGCAGATCCAGAAAATCTCATGAGGCCTGATCCACCTTTGCCTGTCAGGTCCTCTCCGCATGACCTTTGTCATGGGTGGGATCTCTCGTGGTGGCTCCCAGCACATTCACATGTTTCAAAATTCAAAAAATACAAAGTAGTGTAACAATAATTTTATGCTCCTGTTCCCAACTGCCCTTCGTGCTCATATACTATAAATATTACTATTACTTGGTTCATGTCATTCCAGAGATATTTATTTCAAATAAAAGCAAGTTCATGTCTATATATCTTAATCTCACTCCTCATTCTTTTTACACAAATGATAACATACAAACCACACTCTTCTATATCTAAATTTTTCATTTAATATATTTTGGAGATTTTTCTAGATTCATGCATGAAATACACCCTGATTCTATATTAAAAATGTACTTTGTTCCATTATGCAAATATATCCTGTATTGTTAATTTATTTAATTAGCATTTTCTTCATGACTACAATGGATAACTTTTTACAGTAGCCATTTTGTACATGTTTAACAATATCTGTGTAATAAATTCCTTGAAGGAAATCGCTGGATATACTATTAAATGCAATTGTAACTGGTCTACCTGGTTTCCACAGATGTTTTCTCTGTTAATACTCTCTGTAGAACTCTTTAGTAATATAACAGAATCTATTACTCACCCTAAATTCAACATATCTTCGCTAGTCTATAACTAATTCCTTTGGTTGCTCGTTTCAAATTTTGTCATCTTTGATAATTAATTTTCACTTATCCATCACAACAAATTAATCAGGCACTCTTGTTAGCTCTACCTTCATACTATACAGACAGTTTGGCCACTTTTTACACAGCCACTCTAATCCAAGGAACCATCAACTCTGGTTTGGATAACTGCAATTGACCCTTTACTGGCCTTCCTATATTAGTCTCAAGCCCCTACATTCCCCTCCTCTCTCCCTAGAACATCTGAGATGATTTTTTTTAAATTTCTGCCTAATCATTTCAAATTTATTGCTAAAAACCCTTCACTTGGTTGTGATGTCACTCAGGACAATTACCAAAGTCTTTGAAATATGCCTCTGTATGATCTGAATATTTATAAAGAACAGATATAGCTATTGTACCTGTTGTGTGCCACCTGATTTTTATCTCAGTTTATCTTTGACATCTGTTCCTTTTTCCTCTTTTCCTATGCATATCTTCCTTCTGCCCATTGATGCTCATGTCTAAAAATTGATGCTTTGGTTCATTTCTAAGATTCTTCAAAGATCAGTCTATAACTTGATTAGTTTAAATTATAAGGAAAGAATCCTATTGGCTTGTCTATGTTGGGGAGGGAGTGTGGATTTGGCATAAGCAATCTCTCAGCTGAGGATGTGGAAGTTACTTCCAAAGAAGGAGCATGGATTTGGCAGGCATTTCTCATATGTCCACTGTAGCCTGAAACATACTATTAAATAATAATCCTTTCCATAATTTTGGCATTTTTTTCAATTAAAACTTTCTCATATCTTTATGCAGCTCCTTCAGAGAACCTTTGCGTTTTAATATGTATTTATCTCAATAGAGCAAATGTCATAGGAAATTAAGGATTTGAAGTAATTAAGTAGAAGAGAAATAGCCTTAAGCCTGGAGAAGTTTTACTTAATTTTTTATAACCTTCACTTACCATATGAATTGATAGTCACTAAAATGACAAAATATGCTGTGTGTCTTATTTCCCCAAAAATGTGTAAGAACCTCATTAGCTTTTGCAGTGTGGTTTTGATATAATGTTGCCTAGAGGTAGAGGGAATAAAAGGAGATGATTTTTTCAAACAATTTCTAATACTACTGCTTTAAATATAATTTAAAAAATGAAGGAAATGGCAACCCACTACAGTATTCTTGCCTGGAAAATCCCATGGACGGAGAAGCCTTGTAGGCTACAGTCCATGGGGTTGCAAGAGTCCGACACGACTGAGTAACTTCACTTTCACTTTCCATTGTGAACTATTTAAAATAAACAGAAAGTATAAAGAATTATTAAATAAATCTCCACTTAGTAGCTTAGAAAATAAACTACCACAAATACAGTTAAAACCCACTCTGTTCTCTATGCAATTACTTTACCCTTCAATTCTCCATATTTGCCCTTACCTGACATCATTGTAATCACTATTCTGACATCATTGTAATCACTATTCTGAATTTCTTTTTATTATACATTCTTTGGGAAGAAAAGACAATTGTTCAACATTATAGGTTTCCTTTCCTCTGCATCAGTCTACTTCATCAGAATATATTTATATCCCCTCCCTTCTAATTAAGAACTATATTTTCAAATTAGTTTTACTTACTTTTTACCATTAAAAAGCTTTATAAAAACAAAGATATGGAAATGCATTTTAATTTAGAAAAATAATGTCATCTATTGGTTATTGTTCTTTTTTGGCCTCAGCTTAAATGAAAGTAGAAGGGACTCAAATCATTTATTGGACTGACTGAGATTTTCTTCCACTTATCAGGTGAGATATGATAACCCAGGAGAGGCAATAAGAGGAATTGGTAATTGAATTTTTTTTCTGTCCTAGGGCATAAATGAAATTTCTTATTTCAACACTCCATATAAAATATTATTTTCTTCCAGCATATGAGGATTTGGCTTTTATTTGTCTTTATTCTTTTGTTAAAAGTTGTACTTTTTGGTTCTGTTTTGGTTTAAGGTATATATAATCATTGAAGGTTAAATTGTTTTGCATAAATATGTTGCATTATTTTAATCTTTGATTCCTCATTTACAAAATGGTTTAGTTTAGAGAAATTCTTTTAGTATTATTTCCTGCATTATTATTTTTAAATCCAGAACTCACTAAATCATTTCATTCACATTGCCATGATTTCTTTGACTTGAGAAAGTAAATCAGATTTCTATTTTTATATGTAACAAAAAGATGTTAAGAGAAAGGAAAATATGCTGCTTTACAGTTATGGAGAATGATTTTTTATTATTGTTATAGTTATGTCCTGTGAAAGTCATATTGTATGCCAAGATATATTGTAGGCGTTCTGAATTGGGATTTTCACATAAACAAGTCCTCATTTACATTTGCAGTTTTTTTCCACTTCCAAGAAAAAATATCCTATTTTTCTGCTATTTGGAATGTTTATGTTCAACATGCAATTTTCATTTTTGATCAGATAGACAAACTTTCCTCTTTTAAGGTTGTCAAAGATGAGTTTCCAGTTTGGCATATAATGATCTTAGAATTTACCACTTAAACAAGTAAAAGGCTGAACAAACTGAAAAATCAACAATTCTTCTTAGATCTGTCAGAGAAGCAAAGTTACAGAGCAAAGCACTGCCTCCAGATTTGGAGAGCCAGATGGGCTGATACAGAGAATTGTAATTTAGAAGAAGAGAAAATCACAAGCAGAAATGTGATAGTAACTACTACCAGGAAAGGAAAACTTGAACTGTAATTGATAAATTGTTGTAGACTCATTGTGAAAAACTGAGAATTAAAAGTTCCATGGGAACCTAGTCATAGGTGTTATCCCTACACTTTTGTGAGTTTTACCTCTATCAGTTCTTCAGGTGAATACTTGAGAAAAATCCCTGTTTGCTTCTGGTGGAGGGAGTGGACAATAATTTTTAAATATGTCAGGGTACTTTGTTTTTCTAAAGAAAGACTGCCCTCAGAAGAAACTATTTTACCAGAATCTAATCTTCTGGAGTTTTATAAAAAGCTAACCTAAAAAGGGGAAAATAAATACCCAAGTTTAGCTTCTCTTAGCCTTTCATGTAGGGAAAGGGAAACACCTGACTTCAGTCCCCCCTAGAGATCCTGTTCCACATAAGAGTGGGAAAAATAAAAGTAGAAGCATTGCTGAAGTTCACAGTCCAAGTACACAGGCCCAGTAAAGGACAGACCTAATCATAGGATTATAGAATGCTTCCTCGGGCCACATAGCTTACCTCTACATTACTAAAAGAATATTTACATCATTTGTATCTTTTACCAAGTACATAATGCCTTCATTTCAAAAAGAAAATTAAAAGGCATACAAAAGGCAAAAAACATAGTTTGAAGAGACTAAAAAAGCCTCAGACCCAGAGTCAGATATAGTAGGAATGTTGAAACTTCCATACCAGGAATTAAAAAACAAAACTATGATCAATATGTTGAGTGCTTTAATGTAAAAATTAGACAGCATTCAAGAATAAATGGATAATGTAAACAAAGAGATGGAAATTCTAAGAAAGAATCATAAAGAAATACTAGCGATCAAAAGCACTGTAACAGAAATGAATAATGTATGAGTTCATTAGTTGACTTGGACATGGCTGGGAGAAAAATCCCTGAGCTTGAGAGTGTTACACTGGAAACTTACAAAGCTGAAAAACAAAGCAAAAAAAAAAAAAAAAAAGGTCTATAAGAACTGTGAGACAACTACAAAATGAGTAACACATGTGTAATTGGATTATAAGGAGAAGAAAGAAAGGAACATAAATATTTCAAGTGATAATGATTAAGCATTTCTTCAAAATTATGTCGGATATGAAAGAAAAGCTTCAGGAACCTTAGAGACCAACAAGCAGGATAAATATATAAACAAAACAAACATGCTGTCTGTTTTTGTAAACAAGGCAAAAACAAAACAAAACAAACTGTACCTAGGCATATCATATTAAATCTTTCAAACTTCAAAAATAAAGAAAAACTTTGAAAAAAGCTAGATGGAAAAAAACACCTTATTTATAGAGGAGCAAAGACAAGAATTGCATGCAGCTGCTCCTTAGAAAACATGCAAACAGGAAGAAAGTGTAGTGAAATGTTTAAAGTGTTAAGAGGAAAAACGCAAGAATCTAAAATTCTGTATCCTACAAAAATGTCCTTCAAAAGTGAAGAAGAAATGAAGCCTTTCTCAGACAAAAAAGCACTGAGGGATTTGTTGCCAATAGACATGCCTTCTGAAAATATTAAAGGAAGTTCTTCAGAGAGAAGGAAAATGGTATAGGTGAGAAATATAACTATACATAAAGAAATAAATAATTTTATGTTGTTTTTCTACATGTATAATTGAATAAATGAAGGTAAAAAATACTCTATATATTATATATAGATTTATGTTTACTTATGTATACATGGAATAAATGACAGTAATAATACAATGGAAGAGAGGGAGGAATTACAAACATTTTGTTATTATATGGTACTTTCACTATATATGAAGTGGTATAGCATTATTTAAAATGGATTTAGATTGTTTTGGATTGGTAATAAGTGTATATTACAAACTGTAGGGCAAACAATAAAAAAAAGTTTTAATGCTGGCAATGATTTTTAAAATATGACACCTAAAGCACAAGTAACAAAATAAAAAATAAGTGTGACTACATCAAAATAAAATGCTCTTGCATAGCAAGAGAAAAAATTGACAAAGTTTAAAAAAAAAAAAAAACTATAGAGGGGCAGTCCTAAGATGGAGGAAAGACAGGGAGACCACTTTCTCCTCCACAAATGCATCAAAAGTTCACTTGAATGCTGAGCAACTTCCACAAAACAACTTCTGAATGCTGGTAGAGGACTCCAGGCACCCAGAAAGGCAGCCCATTCTCTTTGAAAGGAGGTAGGACAAAATATAAAAGACTAAAAGAGAGACAAAAGAGTTAGGGATGGAAACCTGTCCCGGGGAGGGAGTTGTGAAGGAGGAGAAGTTTCCACACACTAGGAAACCCTCTCACCAGCAGGTCTGTGGGGGAGTTTTCGAATATCAGAGGGCAACATAACCTGGAGGGGAAACACACACACACACACACACACACACACACACACACACACACACACAGAATACAAGCCTTAACCACAACTCCCAGTGGAGAAATAGCCCAGACGCTCAGGTCTGCCACCAGTAAGTGGGGGAGGTGCAGGTTGCATACTTCAGGTAAGGACAGGGCCTGAATGCCCTGAAGACAATCTGATGGAGCTAACATGAGATAGCAACTCAACCTGTGGGATAGACAGAGACAGAGAAAGAAGAGAGAGAACTTTCATGTGAAAAGCTCTAACCTAAGGCAAAGCCTGGCTGGTTCACAGATAAAAAGGATTGAGTGAATGCCAAAGGAGAGCTAGCCTGCTGTGGACTGGCCCATCCCCCACGAGAGGCAGAGAGGCAGGTGGGCGACAGCCAGAGCCAGAAGGCAAGAGGCAATCTTGGCCCCAGAGATAGCATCCACTGTGAGAAGGTTCCCAGTTGCTAACAAATTCTTTCTGGGATTCTGGACAGTTGACATCTGCCAGAAGGGTCACAGCCTGAGATCAGCTCCCCAGATGAGACACACTGCACACCTGAGATGGCACTCTCATGGTGCACCCAGGAAACCGAGCAGCTGGGATCGGGGAGGTGATTAAGACACACCGCCCACCTGGAGTAGTGAACTCTCCATGCACCTGGTCACCTGAGCTCCTCAGACCTGGGAAGGGCACAAAATTCAGGCCCAACCAAGTCTGTGCCTTTGTGGAGTACCCAAAAACCTGAACCTGAACAGCTTAGATGTGGGAAGTGCACAAAACCCAGCACCTGCTTTGGAAAGTTCCCCTTCAGAGCAACCTGGAGCCTGAGCAGTGTAGATAGGGAGAGCACACATGCTGTGGGTGGGGGCAAACCCAGTGTGGTCCATACACTGCGAGGACTCCCCACACAAGCCAGTGATTTTTTTTTTTTTTACAGTGTTCATCCCTCCCCACAGCACAATTGAACAAGTGAGCCTAAATAAATGACCACCTTCCTACCCTTGTGTCAGGGCGGAAGTTAGATACTGAAGAGACCTGCAAACAGAAGAAGCCAAAATAAACAGAGGGAACCGTTTTAGAAGTGACAGGTGCAACAGATTAAAACCCTGTAGTCAGCACAGAATACAATGGAAGGGCCTATAGATCTTGAGAAATATAAGATGGAACAAAGAACTATCTGAAACTGAACTGACCCCACACTTCCCACAACAGCTCCAGAGAAATACCTAGATATATTTTTACTATAATCATTTTTTTAATTTTTAATATTTTTAAAACTTTTAAGTCCTCTATAAATCCTTTAATTTTCATTTTTACAACCTACTATTACCTTGAATGGAGAAGGCAATGGCACCCCACTCCAGTACTCTTGCCTGGAAAATCTCATAAATGGAGGAGCCTTGTGGGTTATAGTCCATGGGATCGCGAAGAGTTGGACAGACTGAGCGACTTCACTTTCACTTTTCACTCATGCGTTGGAGAAGGCAATGGCATCCTGCTCCAGTACTCTTGCCTGGAAAATCCCATGGACAGAGGAGACTGGTAGGCTGCCATCTCTGGGGTCGCACAGAGTTGGACACGACTGAAGTGACTTAGCAGCAGCAGTACCAGCATTACCTTGGGAAAAAAAAAATATTTTTAAAGCAAACTTAATATATATTTTAAAATAATTTTTGTTATTTTGTTTTGTTTTTTAAATAGTGTGTTTTTGAGAGTCTAGCCTCTACTCTAGATTTTTAATCTTTGCTTTTTGGTATTTGTTATCAATTTTGTACCTTTAAGAATATAATCTTCAGTACCCACTTTTACTTAGGGGTGTGATTACTGGCTTTTGACTCTCCATTTTCTCTCCCAGATCACCTCTATCTCCTCCCTCCCCTTTTCTCTTCTCTATTTAACTCTGTGAATCTCTCTGGGTGTTTGGGCTGTGAAGACCACTTAGGGAACTGATTACTGGCTAGCTTGCTCTCTCCCCTTTTGATTCCCCCTCTTCTTCTCCTGATCATCTCTATCTCCCTCTTCTCCTCCCTCTTCTCTTATCAATGTAACTCTGTGAACCTCTCTGGGTGTCCCATAATGTGGAGAATATTTTCACCATTAACCTAGAAGTTTTATCACTGGTGCTATATGGATGGAGAAGTCTTGAGGCTACTGTAAGAATAAGACTGAAAGTCAGAGGCAGGAGACTTAAACCCAAAACTTGAGAACACCAGAGAACTCCTGACTCCAGGGAAAATTAATCGACAAGAGCTCATCCAAAAGCCTCCATACCTACACTGAAACCAAGCTCCACCCAAGAGCCATAAATGTAGCCTTGATAAATTAAAAAAGAAAAAAAAATTGAAATCATTTCATACATCTTTTCTGATCAAAATGCAGTGAGATTAGATGTCAACTACAGGGGAAAAGCTATTAAAAATACAAACATATGGAGGCTAAACAACATGATTCTAAATAACCAACAAATCACAGAAGTAATCAAAATATGCATAGAAACAAATGAAAATGAAAACACAAGAACACAAAACCTATGGGATTCAGTAAAAGCAGTGCTAAGGGGAAGGTGTTGCTAAAATGTTTTCATGCCAACCAAGGTCCATCTAGTCAAGGCTATGGATTTTCCAGTAGTCATGTATGGATGTGAGAGTTGGACTATACAGAAAGCTGAACACCAATGAATTGATGCTTTTAAATTGTAGTTTTAGAGAGGACTCTTGGGAGTCCCTTGGACTGCAAGGAGATCCAACCAGTCCATCCTAAAGGAGATCAGTCCTGGGTGTTCATTGGAAGGACTGATGTTGAAGCTGAAACTCCAATATTTTGGCCACCTGATGTGAAGAGCTGACTCATTTGAGAAGATCCTGATGCTGGGAAAGATCGAGGGCAGGAAGAGAAGGGGATGACAAAGGATGAGATGGTTGGATGGCATCACTGACTCAATGGACATGAGTTTAGGTAAACTCTGGGAGTTGCTGACAAACAGGGAGGCCTGGTGTGCTGCGGTTCATGGGGTTGCAAAGAGTCAGGCATGACAGAGTGACTGAACTGAAGTGAACTGAAGGGAAAGCTTCATAGCAATACAAGCTTAACTCAAGAAACAGGAGAAACATAAAAAAAAAATAATAATAACCTAACTTTACATGTAAAGCAACATGAAAAAGAAGAAATGAAGAATTTCAGGGTGAGTAGAAGGAAATAAATCATAAAAATTAGAGCAAAAATAAGTGAAAAAGAAACAAAGTAGACTATAGTAAAAGTCAACAAAACTGAGACGATAAGTAAAATCAACAAACCATTAGCCAGAGTCATCTAGAAACAAAGGGAGAAGAATCAAATCAACAAAATTAGAAATGAAAATGGAGAAATCACATTAGACAACACAGAAATACAAAGGATCATAAGAGACTAGTATCAGCAATTATATGCCAATAAAATGGACAACTTGGAAGAAATGGACACATTCTTAGAAAAGTATAACCTTCCAAAACTGAACCAGGAAGAAATAGAAACTCTTAATAGACCCATCACAAGCACATAAATCAAAATTCTAATCAGAAATCTTCCAACAAACAAAAGCCCAGGACCAGATGGCTTCACAGCTGAATTCTACCAAAAATTTAGAAAAGAGCTAAAAACTATCCTACTCACACTCTTCCAGAAAATTGAAGAGGAAAGTAAACTGCCAAACTCATTCTATGAGGCCATCATCACCCTAATACCAAAACAAGACAAAGATGAAACCAAAAAAGAAAACCACAGGCCAATATTACTGATGAACATAGATGCAAAAATCCTTAACAAAGTACTAGCAAGCAGAATCCCACACTATATTGAAAAGATCTTACATTATGACCAAGTTTGCTTTATCCCAGGGATGCAAGAATTCTTCAATATTTGTAAATCAATCAATGTGACACACCACATTAACAAATTGAAAGATAAAAACTATACGATAATCTCAATAGATTCAGTGAAAGCCTTTGACAAAATTCAACATCCATTTATGATAAAAACCCTCCAGAAAGCAAGCATAGAAGGGACATACCTCAACATAATAAACGTCATACCCAGAAGCAAACATTATCAATGGTGAAAAATTGAAAGCATTTCTCATAAATTCAGGAACAAGACAAGGGTGCCCACTTTCACCACTACTATTCAACATAGTTTTGCAAGTTTTGGCTGGAGAAATCAGAGGAAAAAAAAGAAATAAAAGAAATCCAGGTTGGAAAAGAAGAAGTAAAGCTCTCACTGTTTGTGGATGACATGATTCTCTACATAGAAAACCCTAAAGACACCACCAGAAAATTGTTGGAGCTAATCAATAAATATAGTAAAGTTGAAGGATATAAAATTAATACACAGAAATCCCTTTCATTCCTATACACTAACAATAGAAAATGAAAGAGAAATTAAGGAAACAATTCCATTTGCCATTGTGTTGAAAAGAATGAAATATTTAGGAATATTCTACCTAAAGAAAGAGAAGACTTATATATATATATAAACTATAAAACACTGATGAAAGAAATCAAAGATGATACAAATAGATGGAGAAATATATGATGTTCATGGATCAGAAGCAACAATATACTGAAAATGAGTATACTACCCAAAGCAATCTATAGATTCAAAACAATTCTTATCAAGCTACCAACGGTATTTTTCAGAGAATTAGAACAAATAATTTCACAATTTGTGTGTAATTACAAAAAACCTAGAATAGCCAAAGCAATCATGAGAAAGAAGAATGGAACTGGAGGAATCAACCTGCCTGACTTCAGACTATAATACAAAGCTACAGTCATTAAGTCAGTATGATACTGGCATAAAGACTTAAAAATAGATCAGCGAAACAAAATGGAAAGCCCCAAAATAAATTCACACACGTATGGACACCTTATCTTCAACAGAGGAGGCAAAAATATACAGTGGAGAAAGGACAATCTCTTTAACAAGTGGTGTTGAGAAAACTGGTCAACCACTTGCAAAAGAATGAAACTAGAACAGTTTCTAACACCACACACAAAAACTCAAAATGGATTAAAAATCTAAAGGTAAGCCCAGAAACTATAAAATTCCCAGATAAAAACATAGGGAAAACTCTCTCTGACGTAAATCACATTAGGATCATCTATGACCCACCTCCCAGAGTAATGGAAATAAAAGCAAAAAAAAAAAAAAAAAAATAGGAGCAAATTATATTTAAAGGCTTTTGCACAATGAAGGAAACTATAAGCAAGGTGAAAAGACATCCTTCAACATCCTTCAGCATTGGAGAAAATAATAGTAAACTAAGCAACTGTCAAAGAAATAATCTCAAAAATATACAAGCAGCTCATGTAGCTCAATTCCAGAAAAATAAATGACCCAATCAAAAAAAATGGGCCAAAGACCTAAACAGACACTTCTCCAAAGAAGACATACAGATGGCTAACAAACACATGAAAAGATGCTCAACATCACACATTATCAGATAAATGCAAATCAAAACCAGTTAGGTACTATCTCACACCAGTCAGAATGGCTGTTATCAAAAAGTCTATAAACAATAAAAGCTGGAGAGAGTGTGGAGAAAAGGGAGCCTGTTTACACTCTTGGTGGGGATGCAAACTAGTATAGCCACTATGGAAAACAGTGTGGAGATTCCTTAAAAAACTGAAAATAGCACTGTCTTACGACCCAGCAATCCCACTGCTGGGCATACACATCAAGGAAATCAGAATTGAAAGAGACACGGGCACCCCAATGTTCACTGCAGCACTGTTTACAAATAGACAGAACATGGAAGCAACCTAGATGTCCATCAGCAGACGAATAGATAAGAAAGTTGTGGTACATATCCACAATGGAATATTACTCAGCTATTAAAAACAATGCATTGGAATCAGTTCTAATGAGGTGGATGAAACTGGAGCCTATTATACAGAGTGAAGTAAGCCAGAAAGAAAAATACCAATACAGTATGTTATTGCATATATATGGAATTTAGAAAGATGGTAATGATGACTGTATATGCGAGGCAGCAAAAGAGACACAGATCTAAAGACCAGACTTTTGGCTTCTGTGGAAGAAGATGATGGTGGAATGATGTGAAAGAATAGCATTAAAACATGTATATTACTATGTGTGAAATAGATTTCCATTCCAGGTTTGATGCATGAGACAGGGTGTTCAGGACCAGTGCATTGGGATGACCCTGAGGGATGGGATCAGGTTGGAGGCGGGAGGAGGGTTCAGGATTGGGGATACGTGTACACCCATCTCTGATTCATATCATTATATGACAAAACGACCCCAATATTGTAAAGTAATTAGCCTCCAATTAAAATAAATTAATTAATTTTAAAAAATTAAAAACTTTTGTGAATCAAAAGATATTATCAGAAAATGAAAAGGCAACCTAAGAAATGGGAGAAAATATTTGCAAATCATAAATTTGATAAGGGATAGTAAATAATAATAACTCATAACTCACAACAAAAAGACAAACAATCCGATTAAAACATTGGCAATGGACTTGAATTGTCTTTTCTCCAAAGTCCAAATGTTCAACAAATGTGTGAATAGATGTAAAATTTATTTCATTTTCAAGGAAATGCAAATCAAAACAACAATGAAATAGTACTTTACGTCCACTAGGATGGCTTTTACTATAAAACAAAAAATACCTTCAGTTAGCTAGTATTGGCAAGGGTGTGGAGAAATAGGAACCTTTGTATGTTGCTGACGATTGTATAAAATGGTGCAGCTGTTGTGGAAAACAGTTTGGCAGTTCTTTGAAAAATTGAACATACAATTATAATATGTCTCACCAATCCCACTGTAAGTATGCAATCCAAAGAAGTAAGATGTATATCCACATAAAAACTTGCACAAGAATGTTTATAGCATCATTAAAGATGGAGACAATCCAATTATCCAACAACAGTTGAATGTATAAATAGTCACATATATAAAATGGAATATTATTCAGCCATCAAAAGGAATGAAGTAATGTGCTATAACTTGAACCTTGAAACAGTATGCTAAGTGAAAGAAGCCAGATACAAAAGCAAATTTATTTTATGATTCCTTTAAGTGAAGTTCCCAGAAGAGGCAAATCCAGAAACAAAAAACAATCTCCTACCCACAGGGGCTGAGGTTAGGAGAGAATGGTGTGTGTGTGTGTTATTACTTAAAAAGAATATGGTGTTCTTCTGGGGTGTTGAAACATTTCTGAAACTGAAGAAAGGAGACTGTTGTACAACATTGTGAATGCATGCACTAAATATCCTTAAATTTATACTATTAAAAAATCAAAGAATAAAAAAAATTGCAAAGCATATATTTGATAAGTTGTAAATGTCCAAAACATATAGCTAACTAATACATCTCAATAGCAAAACAGCCCCAATAATTCAATTTAAAATGGGCAAATGATCTGAATGGACATTTCTTTCAAAGGCTATATACAAGTGGCCAGAAAGTACATGAAAATATGCTTAAAATCACTAGTATTTAGGAAACTGCAAATCAAAACCACAATGAAATATCACTTCACACCTGTTAGAATGGTCATCATCAAAAAGGCAAGATGCATGGATCTGGAGAAAAGGGAATCCATGTGAAATTCTGGTGGGATTGTCAACTGGTAGTCACTATGGAAAATAGTATGAAGTATCATTTTAAAAATTAAAAAATAAAACTACCATATGATTCAGCAACTCCATTTCAGAAAACATTTCAGAGGAACAAAAATTCTAACTAAGAAAGATGCTCATCCTCATATAACAGCATTATTTACAATAGTTAAGACATGGAAACAACTTTAGTGCCCATTGACAGATGAATGGATAAACTTGTTGTTTATCCATATATTTGTTGTTGTTCAGTCACTCAGTCGTATCTGACACTTTGTGACCCAGTGGACTGCAGCAAGCCAGGCTTTCCTGTCCATCACCATCTCCAAAAGCATGCTCAAACTCATGTCCATCAAGTCGGTGATGCCATCCAAATATCTCATCCTTTATTGTCCCCTTCTCCTTCTGCCTTCAGTCTTGCCCAACATCAGAGTCTTTGCCACTGAGTCAGTTCTTTGAAGCAGGTGGCCAAAGTATTGGAGTTTCAGCCTCAGAATCAGCCCCTTTAATGAATATTCAGGGATGATTTTCTTTAGGATTGACTGGTTGGACCTCCTTGCTGTCCCAGGGACTCTCAAGAGTCTCCTCCAACACCACATTTCAAAAACACCATTTCTTCAGTGCTCAGCCTTCTTTATGGTCTAATTCTCACATCCATACATGATTACTGGAAAAACCATAGCTTGGACTATACAGACTATATTGGCAAAGTACTGTGTCTGCTTTTTAATATGCTTTCTAATTTTATCATAGCTTTTCTTCCAAGGAGCAAGTGTTTTCTAATTTCATGACTGCTGTCACCATCTGCAGTGATTTTGGAGCCCAAGAAAATAAAGTGTGTCACTGTTTCCATTGTTTCCCCATCTATTTGCCATGAAGTGATGGGACTGGATGCCATGATCTTAGCTTTATGAATGTTGAGTTTTAAGCCAGCTTTTTCACTCTCCTCTTCCACCTTCATCAAGAGGCTCTTTACTTCCTCTTTGTTTTCTGCCATAAAGGAAGTGTCATCTGCATGTCTGTGATTATCAATATTCCTTCAGGCAATCTTGACTCCCATTTTTTTTTCATCCAGCCTAGCATTTCACATGATGTACTCTGCATAGAAGTTAAATAAACAAGGTGACAATATATAGCCTTGACATACTCTTTGACCAATTTTGACATACTCCTTTCCCGATTTGGAACCAGTCTGCTGTTCCATGACTGGTTCTAACTGTTGATTCTTGGCCTGCATAGATTTCTCAGTAAATAGGTAAGACGGTCTAGTATTCCCAACTCTTTAAGAATTTTCCGCAGTTTTATGTGATCCACATAGACAAAGGTTTTAGTGTAGTCAATGAAGCAGAAGTAGATGGGTTTTTTGTTGTTGTTTTGTTTTGTTTTGTTTCTGGAATTATCTTACTTTTTCTATGATCTAACGGATAATGGCACCTCTTCTTAATATCTTCTGCTTTTGTTTGGTCCATACCATTTAATCCTTTTTTGTGCCTATCTTTCCACGAAATGTTCCCTTGGTATCTCTAATTTTCTTGAAGAGATTTTTAGTCTTTCCCATTCTATTGTTTTCCTCTAATTTTTGCATTGTTCACTTAGGAAGATATTGCTCCTCATTATTCTTTGGAACTCTGCACTCAGTTGGCTATGTCTTTCCTTTTCTCCTTTGCCTTTTGCTTCTCTTCTTTTCTCAGCTATTTGTAATGTGACCTCAGACAATAATTTTGCCTTCTTGCATTTATTTTTCTTCAGGATATTTTTGATCACTGCCTCCTGTACAATGTTGTGAACCTCTGTCCATAGTTTTTCAGATGCTGTGTCTATCGGATCTAATGCCTTGAATCTATTTGTCACTTCCATTATATAGTTGTAAGGGATATAGTTTATGTCATACCTTAATTGCCTAGTGGTTTTCCCTATGCACCTTAATTTAAGTTTTAATTTTGTAATGAGTTAATGATCTGAGCCACAGTTAGCTCCTGGTCTTGTTTTTGATGACTGTATGAGATTATATATATACCAAAAGGGAGTATTATTTAACCTTAAAAACAAGGTAATTCTGTTATGTGAAGGTAACTTGAGGGTATTATGCTAAGTCAGACAGAGTAAAACAAATACTGCTTGAGCTTACTTACATGTGTATTCTAAAATAAAAGAAAACAAAACCAAAAACTCCAAACTCATAGAAAAGCTGATCAGGATTGTGATTACTAGAGGTGAGTGTTAAGAATAAAGGGAATTGGAGAAAGGTGGTCAAAAGGTACAAACTTCAAGTTATAAGATAAAGAACTACTAGGAATATAGAGTAATTAAGAGGGTAAATCATGACTTCTCCTCACAAGGAAGCAGTTTCTTTTTTTTGCTTGCCTTTTTCTTCTTAATGTACCTATATGTGATGATGAATATTAACTAAACATATTACAGTAATGTTTCACAATATGTATAAGTCAAACCGTTATGATTTTATACCTTAAACAGGTACAGTGATATATGTCAATTACATCTCAATAAAATTGGGGAAAAAAAAAAACTTTTGAAAAGTAGTATTTGAAATAGTAAGAAATGAGAGAAAAATGGAACCAAATAAAAAAGTCAAATAAAACCAGAAAAGGGAGAAAATCTGTGGAAGATAAAAATGGATCAGAGGACAAAGGCAAAAAATAGAAAATTGTAATACATATGGTAAATATTTATTTTATTTTAGTAATGTTTCATCAGAATGCATATTTATTTATCTTTTAATATAAAATTATTTATTTTAATTGGAGGCTAATTACTTTACAATATTGTAAATATTGCCATACTTTGACACAAATCAGCCACTAGTGTACATATGTACCCCATCTTGAACCCCCCTCCCACCTCCATCCCCATCCAATCCCTCTGGGTTGTCCCAGTGCACCGGCTTTGAGTGCCCTGCTTCATGCATCAAACGTGGACTGGTAATCTATTTCAAGAATGTTAATATAAAGGTTTCAATGCTATTCTCTCAAATCATCCCACCTTTGCCTTCTGCCACAGTGTCCAAAAGCCTGTTCTTTACATCTGTGTCTCTTTTGCTGTCTCGTATATAGGGTCATCATTAACATCTTTTTAAATTCCATATATATGTGCTACCATAGTGTATTGGCGTTTTTCTTTCTGACTTACTTCACTCTGTATAATAGGCTCCAGGTTCATCCACTTCATTAGAACTGACTCAAATTTGTTCTTTTAAATAGCTGAGTAATATTCCATTGTGGATATGTACCACAACTTTCTTACCTATTTGTCTGCTGATGGACATTTAGGTTGCTTCCATGTCCGGTCTACTGTAAACAGTGCTGCAATGAACACTGGGGTACCCGTATCTCTTTCAATTATGGTTTCCTTGGTGTGTATGCCCAGCAGTGGGATTGCTGGATCATAAGGCAGTTCTATTTCGAGTTTTGTAAGGAATCTTAATACTGTTCTCCATAGTGGCTGTACAAGTTTGCATTCCCACCAAGACTATAAGAGGGTTCCCTCTACTCCACACCCTCTCCAGCATTTATTGTTTATAGACTTTTTGTTGGTGGCCATTGTGACTTGCATGAAATAATACCTCACTGTTGTTTTTATTTGCATTTCTCTGCTCTTGAGAAACCTATATGCAGGTCAGGAAGCAACAGTTAGAATGGACATAGAACAACAGGCTGGTTCCAAATAGGAAAAGGAGTATATCAAGGCTGTATATTGTCACCCTGCTTATTTAACTTATATGCAGAGTACATCAGGAGAAACACTGGACTGGAAGAAACACAAGCTGGAATCAACATTTCCGGGAGAAATATCAATAACCTCAGATATGCAGATGACACCACCCTTATGGCAGAAAGTGAAGAGGAACTCAAAAGCCTCTTGATGAAAGTGAAAGAGGAGAGTGAAAAAGTTGGCTTAAAGCTCAACATTCAGAAAACGAAGATCATGGCATCTGGTCCCATCACTTCATGGCAAATAGATGGGGAAACAGTGGAAACAGTGTCAGACTTTATTTTTTGGGGCTCCAAAATCACTGCAGATGGTTATTGCAGCCATGAAATTAAAAGACGCTTACTCCTTGGAAGGAAACTTATGACCAACCTAGATAGCATATTCAGAAGCAGAGACATTACTTTGCCAACAAAGGTCCATCTAGTCAAGGCTATGGTTTCTCCTGTGGTCATGTATGGATGTGAGAGTTGGACTGTGAAGAAGGCTGAATGCCGAAGAATTGATGGTTTTGAACTGTTGTGTTGGAGAAGACTCTTGAGAGTCCCTTGGACTGCAAGGAGATCCAACCAGTCCATCCTAAAGGAGATCAGTCCTGGGTGTTCGTTGGAGGGAATGATGCTAAAGCTGAAACTCCAGTACTTTGGCCACCTCATTCGAAGAGTTGACTCATTGGAAAAGACTCTGACGCTGGGAGGGATTGGGGGCAGGAGGAGAAGGGGACGACAGAGGATGAGATGGCTGGATGGCATCACTGACTTGATGGATGTGAGTTTGAGTGAACTCCGGGAGTTGGTGATGGACAGGGAAGCCTGGCGTGCTGCAATTCATGGGGTTGCAACGAGTCGGACACGACTGAGCAACTGAACTGAACTGATAATGAGTGATGTTGAGCATCTTTTCATGTGTTTGTTAGCCAACGGTATGTCTTCTTTGGAGAAATGTCTTTTTAGGGCTTTGGCCCATTTTTTGATTGGGTCATTTATTTTTTCTGGATTTGAGCTATATGAGCTGCTTGTATATTTTTACGATTAAATGTTTTGTCAGTTGTTTCATTTGCTATTATGTTCTCCCTTTCCGAAGGCTGACTTTTTGCCTTGCTTATAGTTTCCTTCATTGTGCAAAAGCTTTTAAGTTTAATTAGGTCCCATTTGTATTCCATTACTCTTGGAAATAATGATGCCCTGGAGAAGGCAAAGGCTACCCAGTCTAGTATTCTGGCCTAGAGAATTCCATGGACTGCATAGTCCATGGGGTCACAAAGAGTCGGACACGACTGAGCAACTTTCACCTCACCTCACTATTGGAAGTGGGTTCCAGTGGATCTTGCTGCGATTTATGTCAGAGAGTGTTCTGCCTATGTTTTCCTCTAGGAGTTCTATGGTTTCTAGTCTTACATTTAGATCTTTAATCCATTTTGAGTTTATTTTTGTGTATGATGTTAGAAAGTGATCTAATTTCATTCTTTTACAAGTGGTTGATCAGTTTGGCCAGCACCAATTGTTAAAGAGATTGTCTTTTGTCCATTGTATATTTTTGCCACATTTGTCAAAGATAAGGAGTCCATAGCAGCATGGATTCATCTTTGGGGTTTCTATTTTTTTCCATTGATCTATATTTTTGTCTTTGTGCCAGTACCATACAGTGTTGATGACTACTGCTTTGTAGTATAGTCTGAAGTCAGGCAGCTTGATTCTTCCAGTTCCATTTTTCTTTCTCAAGATTGCTTTGGCTATTTGAGGTTTTGTTGTTGTTGTTGTTGTTGTTGTGTGTGTGTGTTTACATACAAATTGTGAAATTATTTGTTCTAGTTCTGTGAGAAAATAATTTTTATAGCTTCATGGAGATTGCATTGAGTCTATAGATTGCTTTGGGTTGTATTTTCACTATATTGGGTAGTATTTTCACTCATTTTCACTATATTGATTCTTCTGATCCATTAACATGGTATATTTCTCCATCTTATTGTGTCATCTTTGATTTCTTTCATCAGTGTTTTATAGTTTTCTATATATAGGTCTTTTGTTTCTTTTGAAAATTTGATGTGAAGTATTTTATTCTTTTCATTGCAATGGTGACTGGGATTTTTTCCTAATTCCTCTTTCTGTTTTCTCATTGTTAGTGTATAGGAATGCAAGGGATTTCTGTGTGTTAATTTTATATCTTGAACCTTTGCTATATTCACTGATTAGCTCTAGTAATTTTCTGGTGGTGTCTTTAGGGTTTTCTATTTAAGGATCATGTCATCTGCAAACAGTGAGAGTTTTATTTCTTCTTTTTCATTCTGCATTCCTTTTATTTCTGTTTCTTCACTGATTGCTATGTCTAGAACCTCCAAAACTATGTTGAATAGTAATGGTGAGTGGGCACCCTTGTCTTCTTCCTGATTTTAGAGGAAATGCTTTCAATTTTTATCCATTGAGGATAATGTTTGCTGTGGGTTTATTCTAGATGGTTTTTATTATGTTGAAGTAGTTTCCTTCTATGCCTGCTTTCTGGAGACTTTTTTTTTTTTATCATAAATGATGTTGAAGTTTTTCAAAGTCTTTCTCTGCATCTATTGAGATAACCATATGGCTTTTATCTTTCAATATGTTAATATGGTATATCACAATGATTTATTTGTGAATATTGAAGAATACTTGCATCCCTTCAGTAAAGCCCACTTGGTCACAATGTATGATCTTTTTAATACACTGCTGGATTCTGTTTGCTAGAATTTTGTTGAGGATTTCTGCATCTATGTTCACCAGTCATATTGACCTATAGTTTTCTTTTTTGGTGGCATCTTTTTCTGGTTTTGGTATTAGGGTGATGATGGCCTCATAGAATGAGTTTGGGAGTTTACCTTCCTCTGTAATTTTCTGGATTATTTGAGTAGAATAGGTCTTAGCTCCTCTCTAAATTTTTGGTAGAATTCAGCTGTGAAGCCATCTGGTCCTGGGCTTTTGTCTGTTGGAAGATTTCTGATTAGAGTTTTAATTTCCATGCTTGTGATGGGTCTCTTAAGAGTTTCTATTTCTTCCTGGTTCAGTTTTGGAAGGTTATACTTTTCTAAGAATTCGTCCACTTCTTCCAAGTTTTCCATTTTATTGGCATATAGAGTGTGATAGTAATCTCATGATATTTTGTATTTCTGTGTTGTCTGTTTTGATTTCTCCATTTTCATTTATATTTTTATTGATTTGATTCTTCTCCCTTTGTTTCTTGATGAGTCTGGCTAATGTTTTGTCAATTCTATTGTTCTTCTCAAAGAACAAGCTTTAAGTTTTGTTGATTTTTTTCTATAGTCTCCTTCATTTCCTTTTGATTTTTTTTTCCTGCTCCTCTCTTAATGATTTGTTCTCCATTACTAACTTTGAGATTCTTCTTTTCTTCTGTTTCTAGTTGATTTTGGTGTAAACTTAGATTATTTCTTTGATGTTTCTCCTGTTTTTTGAAGTAAGCTTGTATTGCTATGAACCTTCCTCTTAATACTGCTTTTACTGAATCCCATAGGTTTTGGGTTGTCGTGTTTTCTTTTTCATTTGTTTCTTTGCATATGTTGATTCCTTTTTTATTTCATCTGTGATCTGTTGGTTATTCAGAAATTTGTTGTTCAGTCTCCATATGTTTGCATTTTTAATAGTTTTTTCCCTTTCATTGCTATCTAATCTTAACACACTGTGATCAGAAAAGGTGCTTGAAATGATTTCATTTTTAAAAAATTTACCGAGGCTAGATTTATGGTCCAGGATGTGATCTATCTTGAAGAAGGTTCCATGTGCACTGGAGAAATATGTGAACTCCATTGTTTAAGGGTGAAATGCTCTCAGTTCAGTTCAGTTCAGTTGCTCAGTTGTGTCCGACTCTTTGCGATCCCATAAATTGAGGAATGCCAGGCCTCCTGTCCATTTCTAACTCCCGGACTTCATTCAAACTCATGTCCATCAAGTCGGTGAGGCCATCCACCAACTCATCCTCTGTCATCCCCTTCTCCTCTTGCCCCCAATTCTTCTCAGCATCAGGGTCTTTTCCAGTGAGTCAACTCTTCACATGAGGTGGCCAAAATACTGGAGTTTCAGCTTTAGCATCATTCCCTCCAACGAACACCCAGGACTGATCTCCTTTAGGATGGACTGGTTTGATCTCCTTGCAGTCCAAGGGACTCTCAAGAGTCTTCTCCAACACCACAGTTCAAAAACATCAATTCTTTGGCATTAAGCCTTCTTCACAGTCCAACTCTCACATCCATACATGACCACAGGAGAAACCATAGCCTTGACTAGATGGACCTTTGTTGGCAAAGTAATGTCTCTGCTTTTGAATATGCTATCTAGGTTGGTTATAACTTTCCTTCCAAGGAGTAAGCATCTTTTAATTTCATGGCTGCAATAACCATCTGTAGTGATTTTGGAGCCCCCCAAAATAAAGTCTAACACTGTTTCCACTCTTTCCCCATCTATCTATAATGAAGTGATGGAAACAGATGCCATGATCTTAGTTTTCTGAATGTTGAACGTTAAGCCAACTTTTTCACTCTCCTCTTTCACTTTCATCAAGAGACCTTTTAGTTTCTCTTCTTTCTGCCATAAGGGTGGTGTCATCTGCATATCTGAGGTTACTGATATTTCTCCTGGCAATCTTGATTCCAGATTTTGCTTTTTCCAGCCCAGTGTTTCTCATGATGTACTCTGCACATAAGTTAAATAAGCAGAGTGACAATACACAGCCTTGACGTACTCCTTTTCCTATTTGTAACCAGTCTGTTCCATGTCCATTTCTAACTGTTGCTTTCTGACCTGCATGTAGGTTTCTCAAGAGGCAGGTAAGGTGGTCTGGTATTCCCCTCTCTTTCAGAATTTTCCACAGTTTATTGTGGTCCACACATGCAAAGGCTTTGGCATAGTCAATAAAGCAGAAATAGATGTTTTTCTGAAATTCTCTTGCTTTTTCGATGATCCAGCAGATGTCGGCAATTTGGTCTCTGGTTCCTCTGCCTTTTCTAAAACCAATTTGAACATCTGGAAGTTCACGGTTCACTTACTGCTGAAGCCTGAGTTGCAGAATTTTGAGCATTATTTTACTAGCATGTGAGATGATGCAAAGGTGAGATATTTTGAGAATTCTTTGGAATTGGCTTTCTTTGGGATTGGAATGAAAACTGACCTTTTTCAGTCCTGTGGCCACTGCTGAGTTTTCCAATTTTGCTGTCATGTTGAGTGCAGCACTTTCACAGCATCATCTTTCAGGATTTGACATAGCTCAACTGGACTTCCATCACCTCCACTAGCTTTGTTCGTAGTGATGCTTCCTAATGCCCACTTGACTTCACATTCCAGAATGTCTGGCTCTAGGTGAGTGACCATACCATCGTGATCATCTGGGTCATGAAGCTCTTTTTTGTACAGTTCTTCTGTGTATTCTTGCCACTTCTTCTTAATATCTTCTGCTTCTGTTAGGTCCATACCATTTCTTTCCTTTATTGAGCCCATCTTGGCATGAAATGTTCCCTTGGTGTCTCTAATTTTTTTGAAGAGATCTCTAGTCTTTCCCATTCTGTTGTTTTCCTCTATTTTTTTTGCATTGATCGCTGAGGAAGGCTTTGTTATCTCTTCTTGCTATTCTTTGGAACTCTGCATTCACATGCTTACATCTTTCCTTTTCTCCTTTGCTTTTCACTTCTCTTCTTTTCACAGCTATTTGTAAGGCCTCCTCAGACAGCAATTTTGCTTTTTTGCATTTCTTTTCCACGAGGATGGTTTTGATCCCTGTCTCCTGTTTGTACCTCTGTCCATAGTTCATCAGGCACTCTCTCTATCAGATCTAGTCCCTTAAATCTATTTCTCACTTCCACTGTATAATCATAAGGGATTTGATTTAGGTCATACCTGAATGGTCTAGTGGTTTTCCCCATTTTCCTCAATTTAAGTCTGAATTTGGCAATAAGGAGTTCATGATCTGAGCCACAGTCAGCTCCCAGTTTTGTTTTAGCTGACTGTATAGAGCTTCTCTATCTTTGGCTGCAATGAATATAATCAGTCTGATTTCAGTGTTGACCATCTTGTGATGTCCATGTGTAGAATCTTCTTTTGTGTTTTTGGAAGAGGGTGTGTGCTATGACCAGTCTATTCTCTTCGCCAATCTCTATTTGCCTTTTCCCTGCTTCATTCCGTCCTCCAAGGCCAAATTTGCCGGTTACTCCAGGTGTTTCTTGACTTCTTACTTTTGCATTCCAGTCCTCTATAATGAAAAGGACTTTTTTTTTTTTTTTGGTGTTAGTTCTAAAGGGTCTTGTAGATCTTCATAGAGCCATTCAACTTCAGCCTTTTCAGCATTACTGGTCGGGGCATAGGCTTGAATTACTGTGATATTGAATGGTTTGCCTTGGAAACAAACGGAGATCATTCTGTCATTTTTGAGATTGCATCCAAGTACTGCATTTCAGACTCTCTCATTGACCACGATGGCTGCTCCATTTCTTCTGAGAGATTCCTGCCTGCAGTAGTAGATATAATGGTCATCTGAGTTAAATTTACCCATTTTAGTCAGTCCATTTTAGTTCGCTGATTCCTAGAAAGTCAACATTCACTCTTGCCATCTCCTGTTTGGCCACCTCCAATTCGCCTTAATTCATGGACCTGACATTCCAGGTTCCTATGCAATATTGCTCTTTACAGCATTGGACCTTGCTTATATCACCAGTCACATCCACAACTGGGTATTGGTTTTGCTTTGGCTCCATCCCTTCATTCTTTCTGAAGTTATTTCTCCACTGATCTCCAGTAGCATATTGGGCACCTACCGACCCGGGGAGTTCCCCTTTCAGTATCCTATCATTTTGCCTTTTCATCCTGTTCATGTGGTTCTCAAGGAAAGAACACTGAAGTGGTTTGCCATTCCCTTCTCCCATGGAACACATTCTGTCAGACCTCTCCACCATGACCCGCCCATCTTAGGTGGCCCCACACAGCAGCATGGCTTAGTTTCAGACAAGGCTGTTGTCCGTCTGATTAGATTGACTAGTTTTCTGTGATTATGGTTTCAGTGTATCTGCCCTCTGATGCCCTCTCCAACACCTACCTTCTTAATTGGGTTTCTCTTACCTTGGACGTGGGGTATTTCTTCATGGCTACTGCAGCAAAGCGCAGCCACTTCTCCTTACCTTGGACGAGGGGTATCTCCTCATGGCCTCCCCTCCTGACTTTGACTGTGGAGTAACTCCTCTCGGCCCTCCTTTGCCTACACAGCCACCACTCCATGGACATGGGCTTGCTCCTCTCGGCCACCTCACCTGACATCGGGCATGGAGTAGCTCCTCTTGGCTGCCACCCTTGACCTTGGACGTGGGGTAGCCCCTCTCAGCCGCTCCTGTGCTGACGCAGCCTGGCACTCTCAGTCTCAGCCCCTGACTTTGGGCGAGGGGTAGCTCCTCTCGGCCATGCTTCTGCATGGTCCATCTCAGCCAATGTGCTTTGGTGAAATGCTCTAGAGATATCTATTAGGACTAACAGGTCCATTGTATTATTTAGAGCTTGTGTTGCCTTGCTAATTTTCTGTTTATCTATTCATAGGTGTGAGTGGGGTATTAAAGTCTCCCACTATTATTGTGTTATTGTTAACTTCCCCTTTCATACTTTTTGGCATTTTCCTTATGTATTGAGGTGCTCCTATGTTGGGTGCATATATATTAATAATTGTTATATCTTCTTCTTGGATTGATCCTTTGATCATTATGGACTGTCCTTCTCTGTCTCTTTTCAAGGTCTTTATTTCAAAGTCTGTTTTATCTGATATGAGTACTGCTACGCCTGCTTTCTTTTGGTCTCCGTTTGTATGAAATATCTTTTTTAGCCCTTCACTTTCAGTCTGTATTTGTCCCTTGGTCTGAGGTGGATCTCTTGTAGACAGCAGGTATAGTGCTCTTGTTTTATTTTATCCATTCAGCCAGTCTTTGTATTTTGGTTGGGGCATTCAACCCATTTACATTTAAGGACATTTTTGAGAAGTATGATCCTGTTACCATTTACTTTGTCATTTTGGGTTCGATTTTATAAACCTTTCTATGTTCCATGTCTAGAGAAGACCATTTAGCGTTTGTTGAGCTGGTTTGGTGGTGCTGAATTCTTTCAGCTTTTGCTTGTCTGTAATCTTTTGATTTCTATTTCATATCCGAATGGGATCCTGCTGGGTATAGTAATCTTGGTTGTAGGTTTTTCTCTTTCATCACTTTAAGTATGTCCTGCCATTCCCTTCTGGCCTGAATATTTCCTGTTGAAAGTTCAGCTCTTATTCTTATGGTGATCCCCTTGTGTGTTATTTGTTGCTTTTCCCTTTGCTGCTTTTCATATCTGCTCTTTGTGCTTAATTTTTGTTAGTTTGATCATTATGTGTCTTGGGGTGTTTTGCCTTGGGTTTATTCTGTTTGGGACTCTCTGGGTTTCTTGGACTTGGTTGGCTACTTCCTTCCCCATTTTAGGGAAGTTTTCAACTATTATCTCCTCAAATATTTTCTCATGCCCTTTCTTTCTGTCTTCATCTTCTTCTGGGACAGCTATGATTCGAATGTTGGAGCATTTAACATTGCCCCAGTGGCCTCTGAGGTTGTCCTCATTTCTTTTAATTCTTTTTTATTTTTCCCTTTCTGATTCATTTATTTCCACCATTCTATATTCCACCTCACTTATACTTTCTTCTGCCTCAGTTATTCTACTCTTGGTTCCCTCCAGAGTGCTTTTGATCTCTGTTACTTCATGATTAATTATTGACTGATTCTTCTTTATTTATTCTCAGTCCTTGTTAAATATTTCTTACATCTTCTCAATCCTTGTCTCTAGTCTATGTATTTGTAACTCCATTTTGTTTTCAAGGTCTTATATCATCTTTACTATCATTATTCTGAGTTATTTTTCAGGTAGACTCCCTATCACCTCCTTTTTTGGTTTGTTTTGGTGGATTATTATCATGCATCTTCACATGCTAAATATTTCTCTGCCATTTCATTTTGTTTAGATTGTTGTGTTTGGGGTGCCCTTTTTGTAGTCTGGAAGTCCATGGTTTCTCTTTATTGTGGGTTGGGTTGCAGTAGTGGCTAGTCAAGGTTTCCTGGTTAGGGGAGCTTGTGCTTCTGGTTCTGGTGGGTGAAGCTGGATTTCTTCTCTCAGGAATGCAATGTAGTGTCCAGTAGTGAGTTTTGTAGTGTCTATGGGTTTAACATGGCTTTGGGTAGCCTGTCTTTTAATGCTCAGGGTTGTGTTCCTGTTTTGCTGGAGAATTAGCATGGTACTAGAAATTTATCTGGGGTTGTTGTGGGCGGTGTAGGGTCAATTCAGTGTCAGATAGTTCCTTGTTCCAGCTTGTACTTGTTCTCAAGGTCTATAGGTCCCTCTCCAATGCACAGTCAGTATTAATTCCATGGTTTTAATCTGATACACTTGCCCTTTTCCAGAGCCATTTCCTCTTCTTTGTTTATTTTGGCTTCCTCTGTTTGTAAGTTTCTTCAGTGCCTAATGTCTGCCTTGAAACAAGGGGGTGAATGTGCCCACTTATTTAGGCTCACTTGTTCAGTTGTGTTGTAGGGAAGGAGGAACACTTCAAACAAGTACCACTGGTATGTGTGGGGTGCGCTTGCAGTGTATGGACCACACTGGTCTGCTACAGCTTAAGGTGGCATGTGCTTCCTGGGTCTACACTGCTCAGGCTCCAGGGTGTTCTTCAAGGGCACTGTCCCAAGTGGACCCTGCATTTCGTGCACTTCCCAGTCTATGCCTCGCAGGTTATTGGGTACTCTGCAAAGACACAGACCTGGATGTTCTGTGTGTTTTGTTCCCTCCCAGGCCTGAGCAACTCAGGTGACCAGGTGCTTGGTAAATACACTGTCCCAGGAAGGGCATGTGTCTTAACCATCTCCCCTGTCCCAGCCACTTGCTTTCCCGGTTGTACCACAAGAGCACCATTTCAGGTGTGCTGTGTGTCCTCTCTGAGGAGCTGCTCTTGGCCTATGACACTCCTGGCAATTGTAAACCAACCAGGATCCCAGGAAGACATGGACAGCAACTGGGAGCCTGCTCACAGTTTGGTGGAAGATGCTGTCTCTGGGGCTGAGATTACAGCACCTCCTTGTCTTCCAGCTCTGGCTATCACATGTCTGCCTCTCTATTTCCATCAGGAAGGGCCTATACAGTAGCCGACTAGCTCTCCTTTGGTATTCTTTGGTATGTGCTCAATCTTTTGTTCTGTGATCATGCCAGGGGCCACTGTGATGCATTAGAGCATTTTGCAGGAAAGATTTTTTTTTTGTCCCTCTGGAGACCCCACAGTTTGGATTTTTGTCTTGCATTAGCTCCCTCAGATTGTCCTCAGGGCATTCAGGCCCAGTCCTCACCCTAAGAACCGATGATGCAGCCCATGCCTCCCTGCCCAGTCCCCACTCACTGGTGGCAAATGCGAGCACCTGGGCTACTTCTCTGCTAGGAGTTGTGGTTAGGCAAGTATTCTGTTGTTTTTTTTTTTTTTTTTTTTCTCCTAGTTATATTTCCCCTTGGAGATTCCATAACTCCAGACAGATCTGCCTGTCAGAGGGTTTCCTATTATGTGGAAATTTTTCCTCCTTCATGATTCACTCCCCAGGATGAGTCTCCATCCCTAAATCTGTTGTCTCTGATTTTGTCTTTATATTTTGTCCTACCTCCTTTTGAAGAGAATGGGTTGCCTTTCTGGGTGCCTGATTTCCCCTCCTGTGTTCAGAAGTTGTTTTATGGAAGTTGCTCAACATTCAAATTATCTTTTTGATGAATTTTTTGGGGAGAAACTGATCTCCCCATCCTATTCCTTCACCATCTTGGGACTGTCCTTCTAAATATGGTAAATATTAATCATCTTTATCAGTGATCTCTTTAAATGTCAAATTCTAAATACACCAGGCAAAAGACAGAAATCATCAGAGTAGACCAAGAGTAGACCTAAACCAAATAAGCAAAAAGTTCCCTTTAAATATGAAGATGCATATAGGTTGAAATTAAAGAGATGAAGAAAGATGAATTAATCAAAATAAAGTAATATATTAAATTTAGAACATATTCCAGAGCAAGGAAAATTATCAGGGGTAAAGAAGGGTATTGCATAATGATAAGGGGGTCATTACTTTAAGAAGATACAATTCTTAATGTGTATCCACCAAATAACAGAGTGTCAAAGCACTGGAGGGAAAAAACTGATAGAATTGCAAGGAGAAAAAAAATAAACTCACTATCATAGTTGAAAACTTCAGCAGTCCTCTATCAGAAATAGACAGATCCAGCAAGCAGAACTTAGCAGCATATTCAACTGAATGTAATTGACATCTATAGATCATGTCATTAAACAACAGCACACTATGTTCTTTTCAAACCATTATGGAGCATTCATCAAGATGGACCACATTCTGAGCCACAAAACAAACCCTACAGAATTTAAAATAATAGAAATCATATAAATGCATTCTCTCAGACCACAGTGAAATTAACATAAAGAGAGCTGGAAAAAACCCAAATACTTGGAGATTAAACAACACACTTCTAAATGAAACATGGGTCAAAGCACATATCTAAAATTTGAAAATATTTTGAACTAAATTAATGAAAAATCCCAGCAAGTTATTTAGTGCATATTGACAAACTGATGCTAAACTTCATACAGAGATGAAAAGACTCAGAATAGTCAGTTCAGTACTGAAGAAAGATAAGAAACTCAGAGGACTGATGGTACCTGACTTCAAGACTTATCAGGACAATGTGGTATTGATGAATAAATAGACAAATATGTTAATATAACAGAATAGAGAGCCCGGAATAGATCCATGTAAATGTAGTCAGCTAATTTTTGACAAATGAGCAAAAGAAGTACAACAAAGGAAAGACAGCCTTTTCAAAAAATTGTGCTGGAAAAATTAGCATTGATACGATCCATATGCTTCCCCAAAACCCCGCAGTAAAAGTATCTAGATATAGACCTTAAACACTTCACAAAAAATGACTCAAAAGACTTTACAGACCTAAATGCAAAATGCAAAGCTATAAAATTCCTATAAGACACCATAGGAAAAAACCTAGATGACCTTGGGCATGGTGATGACTTTTTAGATATAACAGCAAAGGATAGATCCATTATATAAATAATTGATCAGCTGGACTTCATTGAAATTAAAAATTTCTGATCTGTGAAGGACAATACGAAAAGATTGAGAAGACATGCTACAGAGGGAAAGTTTATGTGCAAAAGACCTTAACAGAAATTTTGCCAAAGATGATATACACATTAGATAAACATATGAAAGGATATTCAACATCATATATCATTAGAGAATTGAAAATTTAAAAAAGCAAAGCAAAACAGTGACATCCCACTACACAGCTATTGAAATGGCTAAAATATTAAACATTGAGAACACCAATGAAAATATGTTTTTTAAATGACAAGACAAAAATACATATATTTAAAATGTAATTAAATTATATTTAAAGCCTCAAATTACCTACCCAGTGAAAGTTTACAAGTTTTGGTCCAACTGGTTATTTTCACTACTTAAAAACCTTTTAATCCACAGATAAACCATTTAAACCATCTGCAATAACAAGAAACGTCAAGACAGAATTTCAATTTCAACCTGAGTTTAGTTCATATTCCATAAAGAATATCTGTTTCAGTGTGAACAGAAAAGAACCTCATCCGCTGCTGTGGGGAGTGGAAAATGTCACATTTCAAACTTTAAATGAACCAGAGATCAGCATGAAAATATTTGTAAAGACATCTCACCTGTGCTTCATTTAATTGTTTTACCTTTTTAATTTTGGCTTTTGTTTCCTAGAAACACACTTTTTTAAACAAGCACTGAAACAGGGCTCTGGAAGTAATGGATTAGTTATAAGTAATTATTCAAATCTTCCCAGAGATTTGAAAGTGAAAGTGGCTCAATCGTGTCCAACTCTTTGCGACTCTATGGACTATACAGTCCATGGAATTCTCCAGACCAGAATACTGGAGTGGGTAGTCTTTCCTTTCTCCAGGGGGTCTTCCTAACCCAAGGATTGAACCTAGGTCTCCCTCATTGCAGGCAGATTCTTTACCAGCTGAGCCACAAGGGAAGCCCAAGAATACTGGAGTAGGTAGCCTATCCCTTCTCCAGTGGATCTTCCCGACCCAGGAATCAAACTGGGGTCTCCTACATTGCAGGTGGGTTTTTTACAAGCTGAGCTACCAGGGAAGCAGAGATTTTAAAACATTCTAAAAAGATGGAAGTGGGATTCTAATTGGCCTTTAAAACTTCCAGTAACATTTTCTTACAATGTGCTGCAAACTAGACACCATTAACACAGCATTTATATAACATGAAACTGAACCATCCTGACTGCCAGCACACCCCATATCTAATATCCACCCTGTGTTAAATGCAGAAATTAAAATTTTCTCACTGGGAATAAAAGATTGTATTCAAATTAAATTTATGCATTCCTTGTTTAAAGAAATACCCTCAAATATTTCAAGCCCTGAAGTAACACTGACCTATTTAATAAAAGTTTATTAAAGAAAAACTTCAGTATAAAAAAAAAAAATCCAAAACCAATGAGATCCCACTTATTAGAATGGCTAAAATCTAAAACACTGACAACACTGAATACTGACAAGAATGTGGAGCAACAGGTACTCTCATTCATTGTTGGTAGGGATGCAAAATGGTTCAGCTATTTCAAAGACAGTTTGACAGATTCTTACAAAACCAAAAGAACTCTTACTGTATGATCCAGCAGTCATGCTCTTCGGTGTTTACTCAAATGAGCTGAAAATCACATTAGAAAACTATGCTCATGTGTGGGAAAATTAACAAATTGGAACCAGTCACCCTCTCTTGCCCCACACTCTCATGCCCTCCTGTCCCATGTTCTGGAAACAATGACATTCCCTGGCTATGTAATGGCTGAGATAACATATAGCGCTGTTCATGCATGTCACAAGGTACTAGCTTGGTGGCAGGTGACTTTGTGTGATTCGCCTGTAGCAGCTTCACCATGAAAGCCCTGGCTGCTGCTGCATTGGAGCTACATTAGAGCAACATCACCATTATGTTATATGAGGTTATGTTTTGGCTACATATAGCTAGATTATGGTTATGTTATGGCTTCTGCTATGGTGGCTGTGTCAGCCAGCAGAAAGGTTGTGTTATGGCTACCATGCCAGCCAGGAGAGGAGAAGCATGTCTGCACTTCCTGTGGCTCCTCAAGTCTATTTTCAGCCTCTTAGATTGCACCTTGCCTATGCTGGGTTCAGTGAACAGTGAATCAGTGTGAACAGCAAGACAATAGGTGCTGTTAACAGGATAAGTAAGACACAATGTATATTTATGTGACATGCATATTATGCAGCTTTATTCATAATTCCCAAATCTTAGATATAATGATGATGTTCTTTAGTAGGTGAGTGGATTGATAAACTGTTGTACATCTAGACCATGTAACATTATTCCTTGCTAATAGAAATGGATTATCAAGCCATGAAAAGCCATAGTGGAAACTTAAATGCACATTACTAATTGAAAGAAGCCAATCTGAAAAGGCTACATACTGTGTGATTTCAATTATATGACTTTCTGGAAGAGGCAAACTTGAGCTTCCCTGGTGGCTCAGTGGTAAAGGACCCACCTGCCAATGCAGGAGATGCAGGTTCAATCCCTGGGTGGGAAAGATCCCCTGAAGAAGGAAATGGATACCCACTCCAATATCCTTGCCTTTGAAATCCTATGGACAGAGGAGCCTGGTGGACTATATAGTTCATGGGACTGCAAAGAGTGAGACTCGACTTAGTGACTAAGCATGGAGAGAGTAAAAAAAAAAAAAAAAAATCATTTGTTGTCAGGGATTAGGGAGACTCAAAGGATGAAGAGGCAGATAATTTAATTTTTTAATTTATATTTTTTATTGAAGGATAATTGTTTTACAGAATTTTGTTGTTTTCTGTCAAACCTCAACATGAATCATCCATAGATATACGTATATCCCCTCTATTTTGAACCTCTCTCCCATCTCCTTCCCCTTCCCACACCTCTAGGTTGATACAGAGCCCCTGTTTGAGTTTCCTGAGCCATACAGCAAATTCCCATATTTTACATATGGTAATATAAGTTTCCATGTTACTCTTTCCATATATCTCACCCTCTCTTGCCTTCTCCCTGTGTTCCTAACTCTATTCTCTATGTCTGTTTCTCCATTTTTAGGTCAGTGAAAATATTAATGTTTTGTATGATACTATAATGATGAATGCATATCCTTATACATTTGCCAAAACCCATAGAGTGTACAACACCAACAGTGAATCTTAATGTAAGTTATGAACTTACATTAAGATAATAACATGTCAGTATAGTTTCATTGATTGTAGCTAATGCACCACTCTGGTGTGAAATATTTACAGTGGGAGAGATTGTGCATGTGTAGGCACAGGGAAGGATTGAGAACTCTCTCTTCTTTCTGCTCAATTATTCTGTGAATCTAAAACTGCTCTATAAAAAGAGTTTATTGAAAAAAAAAGTATCAGTGGCAAATAAGTCAACCTCAGTTTCTTGTTTCTAAAACAAGAGGAGATAAAATTATTACATTTATTGGAAAATGACATGTTTATAGCACTAATCTTGTTATGTATGTTGTAATTAAAACTCTGCCTGTCAGCTAGCCTGATCATGATTTATCCACCAACTTTCAGATTCATAATTCATTCTCTAAGACTTAGCCAATCAAAGACTCAGTACTTGAAGCCTAGATTGTATGGGACACTTGAATGATAAGTGCTTCTATGACCCCAAAGGAAATTTTATGTCCCTTTTATTGTTCAGGCAATGCTAGTACCTACTATTCAAAATGATCATTGCCTTTGAATTAAGTGGCATGTGGAGATTCTGCTCCTCTGATTGTTAGCAAGAGGCATCATGTAGTATAATCAGCAAATGGTTGGACTTGAGGTGAAGTCAGAAATCAAAAACAAGAATAATTCAGATTCAGTTTAATCGTGTGTGTGTGTGTGTGTGTGTGTGTGTGCTTAGTCACTCAGTCGTGTCTGACTCTTTGTGACCACTATGGACTGTAGCCTACCAGGCTCCCCTGTCCATGGGATTTCCCAGGCAAGAGTACTGGAGTGGGTTGCCATTCCCTTCTCCAAGGGATCTTCCCGACTCTATTGGTGATCCTGCTTGTGACGCCACTTGTTTCACCTTGTCTCACTGTGTGCACTGTTTGCTGAACAGATGATAGGCAAGGCACGAGCTAAGAGGCTGGAAGAAAATGCACAGAGCTGTAGGAACTGCCAATGTGTTTGTTCTCTCCTGGCTGGTTCAGGAGCCATAGCAGCAGACATAACTTAACTGCACATAACCCCTCAGAGCTTATCCAGGTGAACCTTACATATACTTGCAGCACAAAAGGTGCCCGTGACCAAGTGAGTACCTTGTGACATGCATGTGCATTGCTATAGGTGATCTCAGCTGTTACACAATCATGCAAACTCATTGTTTACAGAATATGGGGTGATAGGGTGTGAAAGGTGCAGCAAGAGAGACTGACTGGTGCCATCTTGTTAACTTCCCCACATTCCACCCCTTTGGGGTCTCTTGTCCCACAGATTATGCCTTCTGTGGCACCTTCCTAGTGCACAGTGCCACCACTTGAATCCACATCCTGAAACAACAGTAGAGACTACAAAAACAAACTACTAGGGTGCAAGCTATATGCCCAGTACAAAGCAAAACTCAACACCAGATATCACCTGGAACTCATGTTGCAGTCCTTGTCCTCATGGGGCTAGAAGAGCCGACCACTGCACGTGGAGCACCTTTATCTTTCATGGCCAAGTCCAGTCCACCATCTGTCCTTGAGAAACTGCAGGAAAGCCTCCATAGGGGCAACTCTACCCCTGCAGGTTTTTTTTTTTTTTTTTAGTAAAGACCTGCAAAACCCCCTTCCCCCAGGCACTGTGGCATTCTCAGCCCACCCACATTATTCCAAATGCTTTCACACTGTTCTAAATCTGCAAGAGAATAAGAGGGTAGTAGCAGATCATAGGACACAGCCGTACAGTATACTTTTCCACTAAATTTACATCAGAGGACACAACCTAAATCTTTCCAGTCTAAATCTACATCATTTGTCTGCCATAGCCACCAATGTATGCACTAGGACTGGGAAACTGCTCTGGCTTGCCATAAACAAGACTGAATTCAGCACCAATGTTAACCAGGGCCATTACTCTCTGTACATTAGCCAGTGACCAGTGAATTGCAAGTTCTACTTAGGGCCTCTTGTCCCTGCTTGGGCTCTTCAGGAGGGCACCTTGGTCTGAACTCTATTCAAAATTCTAACTGAACTGCCCAAATCTCTTGTGTGTGCTTCCCAAACTTAGTAAAGTGCTGCTCCAGTCTCAGTCGCCTCCATAGCTCTATGAGAACACTGGGCTATCAATTTAATTTCTGTAAACTCCTGCTGCCAGTAAATCATCCCACATTTGCATTCTCATCACCTGGATCGGGTCTTTACCAGTTCAGGTGCCTTCGGGGTCTTCACACTTCTAAACCCCACTGACTGCTGTTGTCCCTCTATTTCTCCCGAGCTAGCCACCATCAAGGTCACCTCATAAATCGGGCGCCCCACATAGGGCACAAGAATAGCAGTCAAGGATCCAAGAGGTGGATGGGGTATTGTTCAAAATGGCATCTCACATGCCGCCAGTAAAATGCTTATCATGTGGGCCTTGGATATTTGGGTTAAATACTGACAGCTTCATGTCCAGTTCTCTCAGCGGTTGGGTCAACTCAGCTTAGGTATACCATGTACTCACAGCATCTGGGAGCTCTCCCACATTGCATTTGACCACATAGTGTGGATGGCAGTATTAATCCATTCCATCAGGGTGTGTGGTTAGGCACACCCTGTATGAGTCACCTAGCATTCTGCAGCCTTTTTCTCAATAATGGGTGAGTGGTTATAAATGGCAGCTGCTCTATCTCATCCCTAGAACACAGGATACCATTCACCCTATATTCCAGAGTCGCAAAAGCCATGCTGCCAAGGGTTCTGCTTGCTTTTGCCAAAACTGCTTATCCCAGTTGACCAACTCCACTTGAGTGTATGGTCAATATGTTGTGAACTCAGTCACATTGGGGCCCCTTGGGGATGCCTCCTGTGGGCCATAGGCTGCTCATGCTTCACTTTATGCTGTACAACAGGCCTTTCTTCCAAGTGGGGACAGATGGTCTCATAATATTCATCATCAATGTCACTTACAATCTGGCTTTCAGAGATGCTGGGTTCTTCAGGGCCATGGGATTCTTGCTCTAATGCCAATATACATTGTTCTAGTTCTTCCAAGCATCTCTTCACATTGCACAGCAGCATGGTATCACACAGACAAATCCATATTTGCCTCCAGGGCAGTCAGGAAAATCCAGCCCTTGGTGACAGCAGCAGTCTATGCCATCTTGTTTGTCAAATGGGAACTCACCACTTAAAATGGCTTTTCAATGCTCTCTGGTGACCCATCCAGTTCTTCCCAGTCTTTCACCAGAGCCCACGCCAAGAGGATTGCAGCCACATGGTACCACATGCTCTATGATGCCACTGATTTCCTTCATCCAGTGGAGCCTCAGGCCAGCCAACCTGTTAGGTATCCTGCCTACTATGCCAATTGTATTGCTGATCCTGTTCCTGATGCCAGTTGTCTCTCTGTGTCTCACTGTGCACATTGTTTGCTGAACCCATGGTAGGCAAGGCACGAACTAAGAGGCTGAAGAAAATGTGAAGAGCTGTAGAAATTGCAGAAATGTTTATTCTCTCCTGGCTGGCACAGCAGCCACAGCAGCAGACATAGCATAACATAACCACACACAATCCCTCATGACTTTTCCAGGTGAAGTTTATATATACTTACAAAACAAAAATAGCTCATGGTCAAGTGAGTACCTTATGAGGCACATGCACAGTGCTATAAGTGATCTCAGTTGTTAATACCATGCAAAGCTATTGTTCACAGAACATGGGGTGAGAGACCTGGGGCAAGAGAACCTGACTAGCAACATCTTGTTAATTTCCCCATATTGACCTAGTAGTTGAACACCCATCTCCTGCACTGGCAAGTGGATTCCTCACTGCTGAAACACCAGGGAACCATCTCTTACCTCAACCAAAAAATTGCAAAAATATAATAAAGATTCAAGATACACATAGAAACATGAGCTAGCAAGAGAGTTATTAGGTTGGTGCAAATGTAATTGTGGTTTCAGACTACAAATTTTAAATCATTATAACTAGGCTCAAACGCATCTTTATTAATCAAAATAAGAACTATTACAACCAACACTTTTTTTTTTTCCAATGAGAAATGTTTATTTCTTTAGGATTTGAGGAACTCTTGGAAGGCATTTTCTGCCTTCTGCTGCTTGTGGTAGCATTTTCCCTGCAAAAAGTTGTCCAGGTGCTTGAAAAAGTGATAGTTGTTGGGCAAGAGGACAGGTGAATATGGCAGATGAGGCAAAATTCTGTAGCCCAATTCTTTCAATTTTTGAAGCATTGGTTGTGCAACATGCAGTCAGGCAATGTCGTAGAGAAGAACTGGGCCCTTTTTATTGACCAATGTCGCCTGCAGGTGTTGCAGTTTTCAGTGCATCTCATCGATTTGCTGAACATACTTCTCAGATGTAATGATTTTGCTGGGATATAGAAAACTGTGGTGGAACAGATGGGCAGCAGACCATCAAACAGTGACCATGACTTTTTTTTTTTTTTTTTCCATGCAAGTTTGGCTTTGTGAAGTACTTTGGAGCTACTCAGTCCAACCACTGAGATGCTTATCACTAGTTGTCATATGAAATCTACTTTTCCTCTGATGTCAAAATCGATCAAGAAATGGTTTATTTTTGTTGCATACAATAAGAGAAGATGACACTTCAAAACGATTATTGTTTTTGATTTTCAGTTCATGAGGAACTCATTTATCAAGTTTTTACACCTTTCCAATTTGCTTCAAGTGCCAAATGACTGTAGAATGTTTGAAATTGTGTTCTTCAGCTACTTCTCATATAGTTGTAAGAGGATCGGCTTCAATGATTCTCTCAGTTGGTCATTGTCAATTTCTGATGGTTGGCCATTATGCCACCACTCCTCATCTCCAAGGCTCTTGTCTCCTTTGCAAAACTTCTTGAACCACCACTGCACTACTATACTTTCATTAGCAATTCCTGGGCCAAATGCACTGTTGATGTTGTGAGTTATCACTGCTGCTTTATGACCTGTTTTGAACTTGAATAAGAAAATTGCTCGAATTTGCTCTATGTCTAACATAATTTCCATAGTCTAAAATAAAAATTATATACACTGCAAGTAATGTCATTAGCAGAAAAACATAAAGTGAGAAATGCACATTAAAATGATGTATAACATAGCCACATTTATTTAAGAATGTATTCCAATATCACACAGTAAATTTTCACAATGCAAAAACCTCAATTATTTGGCACCAACTTTAATATTTTAGACAGAAACCCTTCCTTTTGCTTTCATACAGAAACATCCCCTCTATCTATGATTTTAGGAAGTATAATAATTTCTCTGAGGTGTCCTGGCTATGCAAAGGAGAATGTATAGATGCAGAAGTATGTACAAACAAAAGGCTAAGATGTCTGTGTGTCAATGTGGCACTAAGACTTGAAACAACCATCCTAAATCATTATATTAAAAACATACTCTGATTATCTTAAAGTGTACTGGTGAGAGTTCAACTACAGAGAATGAAATCAACTTACCCCGTTTAGGCAAAAAAAGGATATACTAAAGGGTGTGACTTACATACTTACTGGGGAAGTTGAATAACTAGACTCTAGAGTAAATGTTCAGGAACAATTTCAAAGGTTATATTGCATGACTAAACCACCAAGGGAGCCACAGCCTCTTCTGAGATTAAAAAGTCTCTTATTAAGGCTTCATTGTCAGCAGTATGGACCTGTTTCCCAGTGAAGCTAGTGCAAAGCACGTAGACTTTTTTTTTTTTTTTAACCTTGAGAAATGGTCTTAAGGGCAAACAGCAAATGAAAAAAACAATAATTCAAAGAAAACTTACTAAAGCATAGTAGGAAGAGCTAATGTCTGTGTTATTTCAAACATGACCCACTCCCTGTCAACTCAGTATAGCAAGAACTCACTCAAGGTGTGTATAACCCAGAACAGGACTTGATTACACTCTCAGATACCAGCTAGAGAACTACAATACCTTCCCAGGAGGGACAGGTCATTAACATTCCCCATCCTACTCTCCAGTTACCTGTTGCAGAGACTAAGGTTTTGGGTAGTAGGGCTGAGAAGTGAGGATTTTCTTCTTCTATTCATTTCCCTCTTATGGGGAAGAAGCTCTATACTGAGCACAGTGTACTTAAAATACTGGAGCTTCAACTGACATTCAGAGAAGGCACCGGCACCCCACTCCAGTACTCTTGCCTGGAAAATCCTATGGACGGAGGTGGTGGTGGGCTGCAGTCCATGGGGTCACTAAGAGTCGGACAAAACTGAGTGACTTTACCTTCCCTTTTAACTTCCATGCATTGGAAAAGGAAATGGCAACCCATTCCAGTGTTCTTTCCTGGAGAATCCCAGGGATGGGAGAGCCTGGTGGGCTGCCGTCTATGGGTTGCACAGAACTGAACATGACTGAAGAGACTTAGAAGCAGGAGCAGCAGAAGCAATTGACATTGCCCAGCTCATTCACAAAGTGGAGTTTCTTCACCTGGAGAGGTAAGCTGAGAATAGAAGCTACAGCCAACTTCCTCTTCTGAGTACTTACCTCTAAGAGCAGGAATGCCATTTAGAAATAAAATGTTCTGTCCAAACCATTGTGATCCTAAGGTTACTGTGCACAAATCCAAGGCTGTGCCTTCTGAAGGGAGACATAAATGGCTTCACACCAAGGGGAGCATAGACTTCATGAAAACAATTCATTCAGTAACTCAACAAATAAATAATCAACTAGCAACACCAAACCCTGGAAGTGGGGAGAGTGTAATAACCTAGAGTTACCACAATATACTACCCCAAATGCCCAGTTTCCTAAAAGAAGTTGAGACATGCAAAAAATCAGGAAAGTCTGACTTAAACATGAGGGAAACTAAGCGATGACAGAAACTTCCTGTGAAAGTAACTAGATCCTACTTTCACAGAGTATTATTTCAAGGTAGTCATAAACATGTTCAAAGAAGTAAAGGAAATCATGCTTGAAGAAGAAAAGCAATGTATGATCACAATGCTTCATCAACCAGATAATATAAATGAAGATACAGAAGTTATTTTTAATTAAATATTTTTTATATCTTAACTTTGAGATCTCTGTGCAAATATTACCTTCTTTGCTGGTTTTGCATGATCATCCTGTAAAAAATAGCACCCCACTATCCACTCTCTCCTTTATATGTTCATTTTTCTTTATAACAACTGTTACAATCTCACATGCTATAGATTAATTCTTTCTTTGTTTATATAATTTATTCACCATGGGATTGTGGGAATTTTTGTTTTTCAGCACTCATACTGTTTGCTCTACAGTGCTTTAGAACATGGTCAACACTCAACATATATTCTCAAATGCTTGAAAGAATTTTTCATCAAAATTGTAAAATACGTGACCTCTTTGAGAAAAGGCTGAATGTGGGACAGGAATTCTTAATGAGAGAGAGCAAGGGGGAATCCCCTAAAGAAGACCAGATTGAAACATAAAATTTTGAAATAAATTGTGTGTGTGTGTGTTAGTTGCTCAGTTGTATCTGACTATTTGTGTTTTCATGGAACCTATCAAGCTCCTCTGTCCATGGAATTCTCCAAGCAAGAATATTGGAGTAAGTTGCCATTCCCTTCTCCAAGAGATCTTCTTGACCCAGGGATCAAACTCGGGTATCCTGCATTGCAGGGAGATTCTTTACAGCTGAGCCACCATAGAAGTCCTTGAAATTAGTTACTTGACTTCAAAATGTAATTGTAACATTTCAACTACTTGAGTAAAACAATTTGTGTGAAAATTAATCACATTCTTCTCTATCTCATAGTCACCTCCACCACACAAATGTAGGGAAACTTGCAAGAATTACAAAATTACTTCTTCTGCAAGTTTCAGAGGAACGAGAACTGCTGCTGCTGCTAAGTCGCTTCATTTGTGTCCGACTCTGTGCGACCCCGTAGACAGCAGCCCACCAGGCTCCCCGTCCCTGGAATTCTCCAGGCAAGAACACTAGAGTGGGTTGCCATTTCCTTCTCCAATGCATGAAAGTGAAAAGTGAAGTGAAGTCACTCAGTCGTGTCCGACTCTTAGCGACCCCATGGACTGCAGCCCACCAGGCTCCTCCATCCATGGGATTTTCCAGGCAAGAATACTGGAGTGGGGTGCCAGTGCCTTCTCCGAACCAGAACTGCAGTCCCTCATATTTTAGCTGTTTCTCTCCATGTACCTGATCACTGTCTTTTGAAACTTGTTCATCATTATGGCTATTATCTCTGACTCTCATGTCCACATGCACTTGCACTTCTTGCTTTCCAATTAGTCCTTTGTAGACACTGTTTGGGGCTTCTCAGGTGACACTAGTGGTAAAGAACTCACCTGCCAATACAGGAGACATAAGATATGTGAGTTCAATCCATGGATCAGGAAGATCCCCTGGAGGAGGGCATGGCAACCAACTCCAGTATTCTTGCCTGGAAAATCCCATGGAATGAGGAGACTGGTGGGCTACAGTCCATAGGATCGTAAAGCATTGGACACGGCTGAAGTGACTTAACACACAGACACCTGTTTGACCTACCCCACACTCTCAAAGATTCTGCTGAACATCTAGACATAGAGAAAAGTTGTAACTATGCTGGCAGCATCACCCAGGTGTATTTTTGTCATACTCTTACGACAGAGGATGAGATGGCTGGATGGCATCACTGACTCTATGGATGTGAGTTTGAGTGAACTCCGGGAGTTGGTGATGGACAGGGAGGCCTAGCGTGCTGCAATTCATGGTGTCGCAAAGAGTCGGACATGACTGAGCAACTGAACTGAACTGAACTGAAAAAAAATAAAAGTTTTAAATTGATCACTGAAACCTTTTAGAGTTGTTTGACTATCGATGTGATAGCTAAACAGGACCTGTGTGGTTGTAAGTTGCTTCAGTCATGTCCAACTCTTTGCTACACTGTGGACCATACATACCCCACCAAACTCCTCTCCACTCCAGGAAAGAATACTGGAGTGGGTTGCCATGCCCTCCTACAGGGAGTCTTCCCAATCCAGGAATCGAACCCACAAATCCTATATCTCCTGGATTGGTAGCTGGAATCTTTACCAATAGCACCACCTGGGAAACAGTACCTGGGACATGGTAAACCTTCAGTAAATAGTAGCTATTTAACCACCTCATATCCTTAATAGTCTATTCACTCAACATTCAGAAAACTAAGATTATGGCATCTGGTCCCATCATTTTATGGCAGATAGATGGGGAAACAGTGGCTGACTTTATTTTTCTGGGCTCCAAAATCACTGCAGATGGTGATTGCAGCCATGAAATTAAAAGATGCTTACTCCTTGGAAGGAAAGTTATGACCAGCCTAGACAGCATATTAGAAAGCAGAGACATTACTTTGCCAATAGAGGTCTGTCTAGTCAAGACTATGGTTTTTCCAGTAGCCATGTATGGATGTGAGAATTGGACTGTGAAGAAAGCTGAGCACTGAAGAATTGATGCTTTTGAACTGTGTTGTTGGAGAAGACTCTTGAGAGTCCCTTGGACTGCAAGGAGATCTAACCAGTCCATTCTAAGGGAGATCTGTCCTGGGTGTTCATTGGAAGGACTGATGTTGAAGCTGAAACTCCAGTACTTTGGCCACCTGATGCAAAGAACTGATCCATTGGAAAAGACCCCGATGCTGGGAAGGATTGAGGGCAGGAGGAGAAGGGGACAACAGAGGATAAGATGGTTAGATGGCATCATCAACTCGATGGACATGGGTTTGGGTGGACTCCAGGAGTTGATTATGGACAGGGAGGCCTGGTGTGCTGCGGTTCATGGGGTCACAAAGAGTCGGACACGACTGAGCCACTGAACTGAACTGAACTTAAATTGCAGGATTAGATGACTTTTTCTTTCTTTCTTTCTTTTTTTTTTTAGGTTGATGATCCATTTTTTAAATGATGTTTTATTATTATAGAGAGAATACACAATTGGTTCATTGTAGAAGAATAGAGAATACAAAGAAAAGAATCTCACATCCCACCATCCAGTAACTGACACTATTAACATCCTAGTAAGGGCTTCCCAGGTGGCGCAGTAGCAAAGAATCTGCCTGCCAATGCAGGAGACCCCAGGAGACCCAGGTTTGATCCCTGGGTCAGGGAGGTCCCCTGGAATAGCAAATGCCAACCCACTCCAGTATTCTTGCCTGAAAATTCCATGGACAGAGGAGCCTGGCGAGCTACAGTTGATGGAGTTGCAAAGAGATGGACAGGACTGAGCACACATGCACATGTATATCTTTAAAATACACATGTATCTCTTAAGTCTTTTAAAATATAGAATAGTCCCTTTTTTATGACTGAAGACTGAAGCTCAATTGGCCTCCAGAATATCCCACCTTTTGGGTTTTGTCTGGTTATATTCTTTTTTACTGTATCCCCTGTGCAAGTGATTTTAAAGGCTTGATGGATTCAAGCAGAACACTATGGATAGAATATCATAAGTGATTTGTATACTATGCTTATTGTGTCACATCAGAAGACCTGAAACTTCTAGTTCATCTACCATTAATTTGCTATAATTGGCCTGCACTGGAATGAGGGCAGTCTGAACTCTCTATTGTATACTTTTATTTAACTTCTTTTGACTAGAACATACTCTGTGTGGTATTAGTTTGGCACCAAATTAATGTCCGGGCTCCTATCAACTATTTATCTAAGGATTTTAACCTTGATACACCTTGTCTGAATTGATAAATTAGCTAAAGTTTATAAAATGAAGTTTTACTAATTCTATAATCCCTTCTACATTTGTTAGCTGGCATTTAAAGTAGAGTGTTCCCTTATCAACTGGTAGGGGCTTCAATTACCAGTTGATGAAATTGCCTGGATGATGTTTATGAACTGTTAAATTCCAAGGAACATATAATGTTATTGGAAATATCTATAATGCCTGGGCGAAAAAAGAGTATATAGCTGTCTTTATATTTAAATCTGACCCTCTGTAAAAAGAAATATATCTATTATTCATTGTTTCAGAGGGAAATTTTGAAAAGGAAAATATTAACATAGAGAATAATTTTTTGTAGGTTTTCCTCACAAAGTAAGGAAATACGTGTCTCTGAAAATACTCAGAGTCTGAACCTATCATGGCAACCCACTCCACTGTTCTTGCCTGGAGATTCCCAGGGATGGGGGAGCCTGGTGGGCTTCCATCTATGGGTCGCACAGAGTCGGACACGACTGAAGTGACTTAGCAGCAACAGCAGCAGCAAGGAAATACGTGTCTCTGAAAATACTCAGAGTCTGAACCTATCATAGTTGTTAGTCCTCAAGTGTATCTTCCTCAAGTGAAATATTAGAATCATAAGATTCTCATAAAATAGAAAATCAATAGAAATAGTGCCTAATTTTGTATCAGCATCCTAGAACCATACTAGTAAACCAACAGAACTTAAGTAAAACTCAGTAATACAACCAGATCTCAGAGTTACAAATTGAGTGGGTGTCCTCATCTTTGCATTCTTCATCCTGGCAGTGGTAGATAACTGCTGCAGGGGCAAAATAGATGAGTTGGGGAAGTAGACGTGGGTCTGGCTCTCTGTGAGGGAAGTGAAGATTTCAGGCCCACTCGCTGAATTGTGGACCTTAGCTTCTTCACTCCACCTAGGAACAGTTTACATCTACCAGTTAAGAGACTGAATCCTGGAACAACACATAACAAAATGTTAGACAAGTTATAATAAAGACCGTATATCGTTGCCTTATCCCTTTCTGTTCTTCCTCCCTTCCCATTTCCTTCTTGCCTAATCCTTTACCTATCCCAGTTCCTTTCAGTTCAGTTCAGTTCAGTTCAGTCGCTCAGTCATGTAGATGACTTTTTCTTGATTGTGATGGCCTATGACTACTTCATGACCATCTGCCATGCCATGCACTATGTGGTCAGTTGGTTCTGAACTCATTATTTTTTTCTTATATTAATTTATTAACTCACCTCTACCCTTCTACCATAGGTCAGTTTATTGTACACTGCCCAAGTCTGCTTTGATTATACAAGGCAGTATCCTGCCATGAATAATAATCTTAGACAGTTCATAGTCTCCCTGTTTCTCAGAACTAGTCAGTCCTCTAAGATTTCTTATACATGAACAAAACAAGAAGAAAACAATAAGCAAATCATGACATTGTGCTGCACTTTTCAAAGGAAGTTGAAACTTATATTTGGGCTCAAATCCAAAGAATCACTTAGAAATAATCGCAATCTCATTTTAATAAAGTTAATGGCATAGATCTCATTTTGTAATCACAATTTCAGTAGCCCTGGAAAGTGCAGGATCATTTTTGGAATATACATCTTTAACCTATGCTTCTGAAACATTTTTCTTATAGAAACAAACTATTAAAAATCAAAAATGGAAAAATATAAAATGTTTGTCAAATGTCCTCTTTACATAAATCATAAGATCTAGACCAGATTATAACAAAATTCTCTGAATGCTTTGACATAAAATGTATTAAAGAACATCTAAGACAAAATGTATTTGGTAATGTCATTGACCTTCAACTATCCAAAGATACAAAACTAGGGATCAAAACAGATGAACTGCAGAATCATTCTAACCAAAGCAATTCTCAGTATAACATCACAATAAACAGCCTATCAGATCTTTCTCCCATATACTGAAAAATCTTTACATGATTAAAACTCTACCACTTTTCATGGATTTACACAAAAGAAGTCTTTAATGACAGCTTTGAGTGCAAAATCCCAGCAGTAGCTGGAGAAATTATTGCCTAAGACTAGCTATGCAGTCAAATTTGGTTAGATATACAGTCATAAAGTGAAAAGTGAAGTCGCTCAGTCATGTCTGACTCTTTGTGACCCCGTGGACTGTAGCCTACCAGGCTCCTCTGTCCATGGGATTTTCCAGGCAAGAATACTGGAGTGAGTTGCCACTTGCTTCTCCAGGGGATCTTCCTGACTCAGAGATCAAACCGGGTCTCCCACATTGTAAGCAGATGCTTTACTGTCTGAGCCACCAGGGAAGTCCTCATAACAGACGTTTTTAAATTATACCAGGTATGAAACACAGAATGATTCTTTTACTAGAAAATAACATAAAAGAAAAAGAAATTGTGAGACTCCTGTGAGAATATCAGTGCAGCATATAGCTCCTGGCCAACCCAAGGTGTTTGCTGATAGTGATCAAAGACTTAATTATAGCTGTGCTACTCATTAAATGTGGCTCATTATAGCTGGAAGCTGTCATTCAGAGAAGTTTCTCACAATCACCTCTTAATAACCACAGGGCATTTTTTTAAAAAATCCAGGAAGAACTCACAGCATATTGTGACCTAATAAAGACTGTCACTGTCACTGGCAAAATACTTTACCCAGAAATTTCTCTTGGCTGTTAAAGGAAAGAATATTCAAACAATATAATAAGATAGCCTGTAATATAAATTGGTCTTATATGACTTGTCCTGTTATCTTATTTCTTTGTCTCCATCCTCTCCAATATCTCTATCCCCTATGTTGTCCCGAGTCTAGACCTGACCTTTGTTCTGATTCCTCAGGCTTCTGTCCTTATGTGGTTTATATGATAAAACTAGTATGTATATTTTAATGTGTTAGATGGATTAATTAATATACTATTAAATAATACACATTTTTTAAAAGAGATCTTCTGAAAATAGTAACTTAATCACAGAGGCCTGGCAAATTTTTGTTGTATTCTGGACTGATCAGAGCAGTTTTCAGCCCCACGTATTAAGAGGAAACTTAGAAATTTATAAAATACATAAAAGAGGGCAAGGGAGGATAACAAAACTAGATTTAATATCTGACTCCAGTACAAACTAGTTATGTGAACTTAGGTAATTTACTTCTTTGCATTTTCTTTCTGCAAAATATTATTAATAATAGTACTTAATCAAGTTGTCGGTAAGGATTGCATGAGAACATTGATTTAACTATCTTCTGCTACTGTGTCTCACAAATGGTCATCGTGGTTTAGTCACTAAGTCATGTCCAACTCTTGTGACTCCATGGACTGTAACCTGCCAAGTTCCTCTGTCCATGGAATTCTCCAGGCAAGAATACTGGAGTGGGTTGCCATTTCCTTCTCCAATGTCTCACAAGTAGTAGGTATTAAATTCTCTTAGTTTTCTTTTCCACATCACTGAAAATGTTCAGTAAAAAGTTTAATGGCTTTTAAGACTTTTCAAGTAGACAAAGACCATAGGGGAAATTTAGACTTCTTTAATAAATACAAGAGCCCACTATCAAGGAAAGATGCTCAGGGTCACCTTAGTTAACAGATTGGTAATAGCCTACACGCCCATCAGAAGAACTCACCACTCTAGTATAACAGTGCTAGACTTGTTTGGTGCTACCCTCAATGATTTCTTCAGTTTTCATGATATGTAATCTCAGCATTCTGACTACTGCCACAGTTCACAGTTCTGACCGAAGTAGTTCCATGTGCTCTCCAAGGTCACTTTGTTCTGCCATCACTTCCTGCTTCAGTTGTCTCTTAGCCATTTTTCTTCTTTGGAGTTTGACTTTTTTTTTTTTTTTTTTTGTCTTTATATGTAATTTAATTGGGGCAATTTATTGTTGATAATACACAATGGACTTAAAGGAAAAAGAAATATGTGGCAATGTTAATACTGCATTAGAGTCTCCCAGTTTCCAATATTTGAAACTATATTTTTAAAAAGAAATCAGGAGTAAATACTACCACAAAATTAACCTCTCCTAGAGTTTGGTAAAAACCAATAGATACTACAAAAAAAAAAAAAAAAAAACATTCTCCTACTGTCTTACTTAAGGAAACATATTCAGGAAATAAGAAAAGCAAAGTTTACATACATATGACCTTTTGGACTTCTTGTAACTATTTTATCTCTCTAAACTATACTTCACGGTTTCAAATCATTAATTTATACCAATATCGATCTTCCTATGGGTTCTTTTGGTTTTATGAAATCTCCAGATTTGTAGAAGGAAAAAAGTAGGTTTTTATTTGAAAATCCCATTGTCAATGCTCTATCAACCATGCCTTTCTAACATTCTTCATTACCAGGAGGGTCAAAGATTAATATAATTTCAAAACTAGGATATGCTCAGACCACTTCATTTTATAGAAAACCAAAATATTATTTGATCTGTTGCTTGGAGTTTGACTTTTTTCTGTCAAACTCTACTTAGTTGATCTTGCCCCAGCTCCCATTATTCTTGGCAAGTTGGCCCACTATTGCATCTGTGGATTTATAAACTATTACTTTCAGTATTTTCTTCTTCATCTAAAGCATTGCTCTGCAACTGTTAATAAGCTCTTTTCAGATATTCTGTGGAAGAATTCCTTGTTAGGGGTCAAAATTCAATAAGATAATTCCTAGAACTGTTGTATACCTCTTTCACATTCTATATACATAAATTAATATGTATTATATACATATATTAATATTATTATGTACTATAGTAGAAGAGTGAGAGAAACAATTGAAGGTAGAGAGACTTTCTTATGTCTCTCATTCACTCTACATGGACAACAACTTTCTCTTCCTATAAATACACACATGCTCATACTGGGTAGATATTGCATACTGTTCCTGAATAAAGATAAAATCTATTGGCCAAGGCAGTTGTTTCTAAAAGCTTTCAATTGGACCCAATCTTTGTTCAAGTAAAAAGTTAAGTAGAAGATTAATTTAGAACACACATAAAATTATTCTGTTTTGTTAAAGGTATAAATATGGGAAAGTGGGAGATAATTCAGACTCCCAGTCACTCAGCTTCTAGTTTAACCCTGCTCCTCAGATCGAGTGACCATTTCCAGAAACCTTTAGAATTTAATAATATTCTGTTTAACTAGATGAGTCTGAGAGCTTAGAGGATAATTTATGTAACCATAAGGACACACATTAGACTTATTTAACATTTTTTCCCCTCAAAATTGGTCTCTGTACAGAACTGCTCTGTCTAACCAATGACCATTAGCCACATGTATCTATTTAAATATAAACTAATGAAAATGAAATAAAATTTAAAATTCAGTTCCTCAATTACATAATTTGCATTTTATTTGCTCAGAAACTGTATGTAGCTAGCAGCTACTCTTGGTTGACACAGATATATACCATTCCCATCATTGCAGAAAGTTTTATTGGACAGCATTGCTCTGATTAGCAGTGTGGTCCTAGAAACAACCCTAAAATCCTCTTGGCTATTACAAATAAATTATCACATAGAATCTAGAATAAGGAAAATCAATATTAAATGTGTCACATGGATTAAATATAAGAACAGTTACACAGTTATAGAATCTCTCTTTCTATCTCTCTCAGCTAGTTGCAGAGAGGGAAGAGAAGCCTTCATCAAATAACCACACAAACAAAGCTAAAATAAACTGTATCAAGTGCCATAAAGGAGAAATACATGTTAATATGAAATCACATAAAAATGACTTAATCTAGTCAATAGGTCAAGGAAGATTTCAAGGAGGAGCTGATGATTAAATAGAGTGAGTTTGCATGTCAGTGTGGATGGGTGGTTTGGGAGGCTACTAGACAGAGATAAAAGCTTGTGTGAAGGCCTGTAACATATATGAAAAACTAAAAGAAAACCAGCATGACCCTAGCAAGGAAAACAGGTCAGAATGTGGTACAATGAGAGATAAGGGCTAGACTACCTAGGATCTGTAGGCCAGTGTTAACTTGTTTTATTTTTAAGGGAATTAGGAGTTATTGCAAGGTTTTCAGCAACTTATTAACAATATAATTTGCATTTTGTAGCAATCTTAAATACAGAGTAGAAAATAGATTGGTGAGGTAAAAGAGTAGATGCAATTATATCAGTTAATAGACTAATGCAGCAGTCCAGATGTGAAAAGAAAATAATTCAGAAATATTTTATATTGATAATTGAAGATGAATAAAGTTGGGCTTATTTGAGATAATTAGAATGCAAAATCTGCAGAACCTGATGATAACTTAAAGAGAGAAAATGAGGAAAAAGGAAAGTTTTCAGGGATGACCCATGTTTTAAAATTTTTCCCAATGAAAGTACAGTGCACTGAGATAAAAATTATATTTGAATTACATAGAGATAGATCATAAGCTCAGTTTTGGACATAATGAATTTAGGTGTCTTTGAGACATAAGAAGAGATAGAGAATAGGCATTTCACAAATAGTATATATTATTTTTTATATCACGCCAAAAAAGGACTTTGGGCCACTTATAAGATAATAAAAAATAGAGCAAGATAACAAATTATTCGTATATGTCAAAGAAAAAGCTAAACAAGGATAGAAAGTAAAATACACCTAGAAAATAAGCTAATATGAAAAGTTACATGCCATTAGATACCATGTACTTGCTGGGAAAACCAAATCATAGTTCACACTGTTTATAAGATAAAAATAAAGTAGTGGTTCAGGAAAATGCACAATTACTCTTGACATTAAGGATAAGAAGAAATTTATGCTGAAAGTTCTCATGAGGAAGGCAATAAATAATAAGACTGATGTCTTTAAGAACATGATCAGAATAGACAAAAATATACAGAATGGCACCTTAAAGAATTATTTAATGTAGAGCAATGCAAAGAGTCGGACATGACTGAGTGATTGAAATGAACTGAACTGAATGTATCTTACAGAATTTATACAAATTTGATGCAATATTTGATACAAGTCAAATCTTGCATTGTATTGAAACAATGTAAACAATGACTAATGGTAATTTATCCCAGGGATACAAGACTTGTTCAATATAGAGCAACTAATCAATATAATGCAATATATTAAGAGAGAGAAAAAGGAAAAAACAATCACATAACCTTCACAATAGATCCAGAAAAAGCATTCAAGCAAAACCAATCCCTTATTCATTATGCAAATTTTTAATAATCTAGGAATAGAATAGAACTTCTTCAATCTGATAAAAGACATCTATTAAAAAATCTATAGCTAACATCAGACATAATGATAAAAGACTAAAAGCTGTTGCCTAAGACCAGGAAGAAGACAAGACTCTTCATTCTTGCAACTTCTGTTCAATACTGCCCTGAAGGTTCTAGCCAGAGCAATCAGGCAAGAAAATGAAAGAAAAAGCACTAAATTTAAAAGAAAGAAATAAAACCACCTTTATTTGCAGAGGACATGATTGCATATGTAGAAAATACTAAAAAATACATGCAGAAAAAAACAGAACTAATGCTAAATATGTACAGTGAGATTTCAGGATAAATCATAAAAAAAATCTACTGTATTTCTGTAAACAAGCATTGCACCAGAAGATTAAATAAAGAAAACTAATTACATTTACAATATCATAAAAATAATAAATTATTTAGGAATAAATGTATCCAAAGAGTTGCGTGATTTATAGACAGGAAACTATAAAGCATAAAAAATCAAAGATCTAAATAAAGGGGAAGATATTTGGTGTTCATGGATTTGAAGTTTCAGTATTTAGAGACAATGCTTACACTTCCCTGGTGGTCTAGTGGCTAAGAATCTGCCTTGCAATGCAGGGGACTCAGGTTTGATCCCTGGTTGAGGGATAAGGTCCCACATGCCACAGAGCAACTAACACTGAGCACCACAACTACTGAGCACACAGTCTTGAGCCCAAGTGCCACAACAAATGATTTGCTGGACACAACAAAGATTCCGTGTGCTCCAACTAAAACCCAATGCAGTTAAATAAATAAATAAATATTAAAAAAGTAAAACAGAGATAGCAATGTACTTCTACATACTCACCATAACCCTTTTCAAAATCTGAAATTTTTTTTGCAGAAATTGATATGCTTATTCTGAAATTCATATGGAAATACAAAGGACTCAAAATATCTGAAACAATCTTCAAAAAAGGAGCAAACTTGGAAGACTCACAATTCCCAATGTCAACACTTAATGTGAAGCCACAGTAATCAAGACAATGTGACACTGGCATAAGGATAAACATATGAATGGACTAGAATTGAAAGTCCAGAAACAAATTATACATCTATAATAAACTAATTTTTGACAAGGTACTGAGACCATTCAATAAAAAGGAATAACAGTCTTTTTCCAAATCATGGTGCTAAGACAACTAAATGTTCTCAAGAAAAATAATGACTTTGAATGCCTAGCTTACACCCTATACAGAAATTAACTCAAATTGTATCAAGGACCTAAATGTGAGGGCTGTAACTACAAAACTTGCAGAAGGAGTAAATTTTTGTGACCTTATATTAGGCAATGGTTTCCGAGATAAAATATCTAAAGCCTGAAAAAGAAAAAGGAAAAATAGGTACATTGAACTTCATTAAATTTTTAAAAAAAGAAAGTTGTGCTTCAAATGACACTAAAAAGAAAGAGAAAAGGTTTCCCAGAAAATGGAGTTTATATATGAAATCATATATCTAGTAAAGGTTGGGTGTCCAGAATATACATAAGATTCTTTTAGCTCAATAATGAAAGACAACCAAATTAATAAATGGGAAAAAATTTTGAACAGATATTTATACAATATATGTGTAAATAAATGCATGAAAACATGACCAACATCTCTGTAATGCAAATCAAACCATGAGTTATTATTTCACACTCACTAGGGTAGGTGTAAGCTTCCCATGTGGCTCAGTTGGTAAAAAATCTGCCTACAATGCAGGAGATGCAGTTTCAATCCCTGAGTTGGAAAGATCCCCTGGGGGTGAGCATGGCAATCCACTCCAGTATTCTTGCTTGGAGAATCCCATGGACAGAGGAGCCTGGAGGGCTACAGTCTACAGGGTCGCAAAGAGTCAGACAAATTGATATGACTGAGCACACATGCACCCAGGGTAGATATAATTTTTAAAAAATTAGAATAACAAACAGTGAAAAAGATGTGAAGAAAATGGAAACCTCATACATTTATTGATGGGAAAGTAAAGTAGTGTGAACACTGAAAAGCAGTTTCTTAAATAATCAAATGTGAGATTACTTAATGACTCAGTAATTCATAGATGTCCTTTATCTGATTATAAAATTTCTTTTTACATTCTATGCCATATCATGTTTTGATTTTTTTTAATTGAATGGGTTTTGAGTTTTGTTAAATACTTGTTTTTGCATGTATTGAGATGATCATGTGGTTCTTATCCTTTATTAATTTGGTATATTCTGTTGATTGACTGGAGACGTTAAACTGTCTTTCCATTCCTGGGGTAAATTTCACTTGATAATTGCATATATTCTATGTTTATATGCGGCTATATTTGTTTTACTAGCATTTTCTCCAGGTATTAGGGAATACCAGCCTCATAGAAAGTACTGAAAGCTATTCCATCCATCTCTACTTTTTTTTGGAACAATTTGTGAAGAATTAGTGTTCCTTGTTTTTAATGTTTAGAATTCACCAATGAAGTCTTTTTTATTTTTTTTTTCAGGCTTTTCTTTATGGGACTTTAAAAAATCAGTAATTTCTTTCTTTCTATTTCTTTTCCATTCTATTTTAAATGTTTCTAGGAATTTGTTCATCTTATGTTAGTATACGGTCATTCATAGAATTCCCATATAACCCCTTCTAAATTCTTATAAGGTTATGCAGTTTATATCCCTTCTTTCATAATTGATTTTATTATTTTATTCTATTTTCTTGGTCAGTCTACTTAAGTTTTGTCAATTTTGTTGATGTTTTCAAAAAACAACTTTCAACTTCACTATTTTGTTTATTTTTTATGTTCTGCTCTATTTTAAAATTTTTATTCTTTCTGCTTGCTTTTGTTAGATTATTATTCCTGGGTCTTTGGCTTTGTAATATAGTCATTTATTTACCAGAGAAAGCAATGGCAACCCACTCCAGTACTCTTGCATGGAAAATCCCATGCGCGGAAGAGCCTGTTAGGCTGCAGTCCATGGGGTCGGTAAAAGTCAGACACGACTGAGTGACTTCACATTCACTTTGCACTTTTAGGCATTGGAGAAGGAAGTGGAAACCAACTCCAGTGTACTTGCCTGGAGAATCCCAGAGACGGGGGAGCCTGGTGGGCTGCCGTCTATGGGGTCGCACAGAGTCAGACATAACTGAAGTGACTTAGCAGAATCAGCAGCATTTATTTACACCTCAAAATTTCCTTCTAAGCACTGCTTCAGCAGCATTCTATAAATTTGGGGATGTTTTGTTATTTTTCCACTCACTTTAAAGTAACTTCTAATTTTCCTTATGGTTTCTTCTTGACTCAGTGATTGCTTAGGAGCATGTGCATGTGTGTGTGTGCTCAGTAGTGTCCGACTCTTTGTGACCCTGTGGGCTGTAGCCCACCAGACTCCTCTGTCCATGGAATTTTCCCAGTAAGAATATTAGATTAGCTTGCCATTTCTCCCTCCAGGGGATCACTCCAGTCCACGGATTGAAACCATATCTCTTACATCTCCTGAATTGCAGGCAGATTCTTTACGAACAAGCCACTGGGAAAGTGTCAGTTCAGTTCAGTTCAGATCAGTCGCTCAGTCGTGTCCGACTCTTTGCGACCCCATGAATTTGCAGCATGCCAGGCCTTCTTCTCCATCACCAATTCACTGGGTTCACTCAGACTCATGTCCATCGAGTCTTTGATGTCATCCAGTCAATCTCATCCTCTGTTGTCCCCTTCTTCTCCTGCCCCCAATCCCTCCCAGCATCAGAGTCTTTTCCAATGAGTCAACTCTTCGCATGAGGTGGCCAAAGTATTGGAGTTTCAGATTTAGCATCAGTCCTTCCAAAGAACACCCAGGACTGATCTCCTTTAGAATGGACTGGTTGGATCTCCTTGCAGTCCAAGGGACTCCCAAGAGTCTTCTCCAACACCATGTTCAAAAGCATCAATTCTTCAGCACTCAGCTTTCTTCACAGTCCAACTCTCACAGCCATACATGACTACTGGAAAAACCATACCCTTGACTAGATGGACCTTTGTTGGGAAAGTAATGTCTCTGTTTTTTAATATGCTGTCTAGGTTGGTCATAACTTTCCTTCCAAGGAGTAAGTGTCTTTTAATTTCATAGCTGCAGTCACCATCTGCTGTCATGTTGGAGCCCAGAAAAATAAAGTCAGTCACTGTGTCCACTATTTCCCCATCTATTTCCAATGAAATGATGGGACCAGATGCCATGATCTTCGTTTTCTGAATGTTGAGCTTTAAGCCAACTTTTTTACTCTCCTCTTTCACTTTCATCAAGAGGCTTTTTAGTTCCTCTTCACTTTCTGCCATAAGCGTGGTGTCATCTGCATATTTGAGGTTATTGATATTTCGGCAATCTTGATTCCAGCTTGTGCTTCTTCCAGCCCAGCGTTTCTCATGATGTACTCTGCATGTAAGTTAAATAAGCAGGGTGACAATATACAGCCTTGACGCCCTCCTTTTCCTATTTGGAACCAGTCTGTTGTTCCATGTCCAGTTCTAACTGTTGCTTCCTGACCTGCGTATAGGTTTCTCAAGAGGCAGGCCAGGTGGTCTGGTATTCCCTTCTCTTTCAGAATTTTCCACAGTTGATTTTGATCTACACAGTCTACAGGCTTTGGCATAGTCAATAAAGCAGAAGTAGATGTTTTTCTGGAACTCTCGCTTTTTTGATGATCCAGCAGATGTTGGCAATTTGATCTCTAGTTCCTCTGCCTTTTCTAAAACTAGCTTGAACAACTGGAATTTCATGGTTCACATATTGCTGAAGCCTGGCTTGGAGAATTATGAGCATTACTTTACTAGCTTTTGAGATGAGTGCAATTGTGATGTAGTTTATGTTGTTTAATTTTGACATACTTGTGAATTTCCTTCCTTTCATTCTCTTGTAGACTTCAAATTTTATTCCACTGTAGTCAGAGAATATGTTTTGTTTTTTTTAATAACTGAAATAATTTTTATTAATTAATACTTTTTTATGTGTGTGTGTGGCTTACCATATTAACCCTACCAGAGATTGTTCCATGGAATTTGTGTTCTCCTTTTGTTTGGTAGAGTGTTCGATAAATGTCTATTACATCTAGGTGGTTTATAATATTGATCAAGTCTACTTGTTGCACTTATGACTAGATCTTTGACCCATTATTGGAAGTAGGGTATTAAAGCTTTCAAATATTATTTTTAAATTGCACATTTTCCCCTCTAATTATATCAGTTGTTGCTTCAAGTATTTGGAGCCTCTCTTCTTGGGTACAAATATTATTTAAATCACCCATATTTCTGATCAATGGATTCTTTAATTCATATAAAGTGTCTTCCTTTTTCTCCAATAACAATGTTTGTCTTAAAGATGATTTTGACAGTATCAGTTTAGCCACAGCACCTTTTTTTTTTTTTTTTGCTAACAGTGTGAATATTGTATCTATTTTGATCCTTTTATATTCAAGCTAATTGCATTCTTGCTTCTAAAGTGCTTTTGTACACAGGATATAGCTGGATCATGTTTTTTTTTAATTTCATTTATTTATTTTAATTGAAGACTGTTCTATACATCTGTGTCTCTATTGCTGTCCCACATACAGGGCTATTGTTAACATTTTTCTAACTTCTTCTGGCTTACTTCACTCTGTATAATAGGCTCCAGTTTCATCCACCTCATGAGAACTGATTCAAATGTATTATCTTTAACTGCTGAGTAATATTCCATTGTGCATATGTACCAGAGCTTTCTTATCCATTTGTCTGTTGATGGACATCTAGGTTGCTTCCATGTCTTGGCTATTATAACATTGCTGTGATGAATATTGGGGTACATGTGTCTCTTTCAATTCTGGTTTCCTCAGTGTGTATGCCCAGCAGTGGAATTGCTGGGTCATATGGCAGTTATATTTTCAGTTTTTTTAAAGAATCTCCACACTATTCTCCATAGTGGCTGTACTAGTTTGCATTCCCACCAACAGTGTAACAGGGTTCCCTTTTCTCTGCACCCTCTCCAGCATTTATTGTTTGTAGACTTTTGTATAGCAGCCATTCTGACTGATGTGAGATGGTACCTCACTGTGGTTTTGATTTGCATTTCTCTGATAATGAGTTGAGCATTCATGCGTTTGTTAGCCATATGTATGTCTTCTTTGGAGAAATGTCTGTTTAGTTCTTTGGCACATTTTTTTGATTGGGTTGTTTATTTTTCTGGAACTGAGCTACAGGTGTTGCTTGTATATTTGTGAGGTTAATTCTTTGTCAATTGCTTAATTTGCTATTATTTTATCCCATTCTGAAGGCTGTCTTTTCACCGTGATTATAGTTTCCTTCGTTGTGCAAAAGCTTTTAAGTCTAATTAGGTTTCATTTGTTTATTTTTGCTTGTGTTTCCATTACTCTGAGAGGAGGGTCATAGAGGATCCTGCTGTGGTTTATGTCAGAGAGTGTTTTGCCTATGTTTTCCTGTAGGGGTTTTATACCTTCTGGTCTTACATTTAGATCTGTAATCCATTTTGAGTTTATTTTTGTGTATGGTGTTAGAAAGTGTTCTAGTTTCATTCTTTACAAGCGGTTGACCATTTTTCCCAGCACTATTTGTTAAAGAGATTGTCTTTTCTCCATTGCCTCCTTTGTCAAATATAAGGTGTCCATAGGTGCATGGATTTATCTCTGGGCTTTCTATTTTGTTCCATTGATCTATATTTCTGTCTTTGTGCCAGTACCATACTGTCTTGATGACTGTAGCTTTGTAATATAGCCTGAAGTCAGGCAGGTTGATTCGTCCAGTTCCATTATTCTTTACCAAGATTGCTTTGGCTATTAGAGATTTTTTTGTATTTCCATACAAATTGTGAAATTATTTGTTCTAGTTCTCTGAAAAATCCCGTTGGTAACATTGAATCTATAGATTGCTTTGGGTAGTATATTCATTTTCACTATATTGATTCTTCCAATCCATGAACATGGTGTATTTGTCCATTTATTTGTGTCCTCTTTGATTTCTTTCATCACTGTTTTATTGTTTTCTATAATAGGTCTTTTGTTTCTTTAGTTAGATACATTCCTAAGTATTTTATTCTTTTTGTTGCAATGGGGTATGGAATTGTTTCCTTAATTTCTCTTTCTGTTATCTCATTTTTAGTGTATAGGAATGCAAGGGATTTCTGTGTGTTAATGTTATATCCTGCAACTTTACTATATTCATTGATTAGCTCTGGTAATTTTCTGGTGGAGTCTTTAGGATTTTCTGTGTAGAGGATCATGCCATCTACAAACAGTGAGAGTGTTACTTCTTCTTTTTGAATCTGGATTCCTGTCATTTGTTTTTCTGCTCTTTGCTGTGGTGAAAACTTCCAAAACTATGTTGAACAATAGTGGTGAGAATGGGCACCCTTGTCTTGTACCTGACTTTAAGGGAAATGCTTTCAATTTTTCACCATTGAGGATAATGTTTGCTGTAGGTTTGTCATATAAAGCTTTTATTATGTTGAGGCATGTTCCTTCTATGCCTGTTTTTTGGAGGGTTTTTATCATAAATGGATGCTGCATTTTGTCAAAGGCTTTCTCTGCATCTATTGAGATAATCATATGGTTTTTATCTTTCAATTTGTTAATGTGGTGTATTACACAGATTGATTTGTGGATATTAAAGAATCCTTGCATCCCTGGGATAAAGCCCACTTGGTCATGATGTATGATCTTTTTAATATGTTGTTGGATTCTCTTTGCTAGAACTTTGTTAAGGAGTTTTGCATCTATGGTCATCAGTGATATTGGTCTGTAGTTTTGTTTTGTTTTTTTTTTTTTCATCTGTGTCAGGTTTTGGTATTAGGGTGCTGGTGGCCTCATAGAATGAGTTTCAAAGTTTACCTTCCTCTGCAATTTTCTGGAAGAGTTTGAGTAAGATAGGTGTTAGCTCTTCTCTAAATTTTTGGTAAAATTCAGCTGTGAGGCCATCTGGTCCTGGGCTTTTGTCTGCTGGAAGATTCCTGATTATAGTTTTGATTTCTGTGCTTGTGATGGGTCTGTTAAGATTTTCTATTTCTTCCTGGTTCTGTTTGGAAAGTTGTCCTTTTCTAAGTATTTGTCTATTTCTTCCAAGTTATCCATTTTATTGGCATATATTTGCTGATAGAGGTCTCTTATGATCCTTTGTATTTCTGTGCTGTCTGCTGTGATCTCTCCATTTTCATTTCTAATTTTGTTGATTTGATTCTGTTCCCTTTGTTTCTTCTTGGCTAATGGTTTGTCAATTTTATTTATTTTCTCAAAGAACCAGCTTTTAGCTTTCTTGATTTTTGCTATGGTTTCTTTTGCATTTATTTCTGCCCTAAATTTAAAAATTTCTTTCCTTCTCCTAACCCTGAGGTTCTTCATTTCTTCCTCTTCTGGTTGCTTTGGGTGTAGAGTTGGGTTATTTATTTGACTTTTTTCTTTTTTCTTGAGGTAAGCCTCTATAGCTATGAACCTTCCCCTTAGCACTGCTTTTACAGTGTCCCAATAGCATTTGGGCTATTGTGTTTTCATTTTCATTCATTTCTATGCATATTTTGATTTATCTTTTGATTTCTTCTGTGATATCTTGGTTATTCAGAAGCATATTTTTTAGCCTCCATATGTTGGAATTTTTAATAGTTCTTTTTTTCCCCCTGTTCAGTTCAGTTCAGTTCAGCCACTCAGTAGTGTCTGACTGTTTGCGACCCCATGAATCACAGCATGCCAGGCCTCCCTGTCCATCACTTCCTCCTGGAGTTCACTCAAACTCATGTCCATCGAGTCAGTGTAATTGACATCTAATCTTACAGTGTTGTGGTCAGAAAAGATGCTTGGTATGATTTCAGTTTTTTTGAATTTATCAAGGCTAGATTTAAGGCCCAGGTATCATCTATCCTAGAGAACGTTTTGTATGCACATGAGAAAAATTCATTGTGACATTCATTGTTTTGGGGTGAAATGTCCTATAGATATCAATTAGGTCTAACTGGTCCATTGTATCATTTAAAGTTTGTGTTTCCTTGTAAATTTTCTGTTTAGTTGATCTATCCATAGGTGTGAGAGGGGTATTAAATTATCCCACTATTATTGTGTTATTGCTAATTTCCCCTTTCATACTTTTTAGTATTTCCCTTACATATTGTGGTGCTCCTATGTTGGGTGCATATATATTTATAATTGTTATATCTTATTCTTGGATTGATCTTATGATCATTATGTAGAGTGCTTACTTGTCTCTTTTCACAGCCTTTATTTTAAAGTCTATTTTATCTGATATGAGTATTGCTACTCCTGCTTTCTTTTAGTCTCCATTTGCATGAAATATCTCTTTCCAGCCCTTCACTTTCAGTCTGTATGTGTCCCTTGTTTTGAGGGGGGTCTTTTGTAAGCAGCATATATAGGGGTCTGGTTTTTGTATCCATTTAGCCAGTCTTTGTCTTTTGGTTGAGGCATTCGACCCATTTACATTTAAGGTAATTATTGATAAGTATGATCCTGTTGCCATTTACTTTGTTGTTTTGGGTTCGAGTTTATGCACCCTTTCTGTGTTTCCTGTCTAGAGAAGATCCTTTAGCATTTGTTGGAGAGCTGGTTTGGTGGTACTGAATTCTCTCAGCTTTTGCTTGTCTGTAAAGCTTTTGATTTCCCCTTCATATTTGAATGAGATTCTTGCTTGGTGCAGTAATCTGAGTTGTAGACTTTTCTCTTTCATCACTTTAAGTATGTCCTGCCATTCCCTTCTGGGCTGAAGAGTTTCTACTGAAAGATCAGCTGTTATCGTTATGGAATCCCCTTGTGTGTTATTTGTTGTTTTTTCCTTGCTACTTTTAATATTTGTTCTTTGTGTTTGATCTTTGTTAATTTGATTAATATGTGTCTTGGTGTGTTTTGCCTTGGGTTTATCCTGTTTGAGACTCTCTGGGTTTCTTGGACTTGGGTGACTATTTCCTTCCCCATTTTAGGGAAGTTTTCAACTATTATCTCCTCAAGTATTTTCTCATGGCCTTTCTTTTTGTCTTCTTCTTCTAGGACTCCTATGATTCTAATGTTGGGGCATTTAGCATTGTCCCAGAGGTATCTGAGATTGTCCTCATTTGTTTTAATTCTTTTTTTCTTTTTTCCTCTCTGCTTCATTTCTATCAGTCTATCTTGTAATACACTTATCCTATCTTCTGCCTCTGTCATTCCACTGTTGGTTCCCTCCAGAGATTTTTTATCTCATTTATTGCATTATTGATCATTGATTGACTTTTATTTCTTCTAGTTCTTTGTTAAATATTATTTTCATCTTCTCAATCCTTGTCTTCAGGCTATTTATGTGTAACTCCATTTTGTTTTCAAGATTTTGGATATTTTTACTATCATTATTCTGAATTATTTTTCAGGTAAACTCCCTATATCCGCCTCTTTTGTTTGGTTTGGTGGGCATTTATCATGTGTCTTTACCTGCTGAGTATTTCTCTGCCTTTTCATCTTATTGAGATTGATGTGTTTGGGGTGGCATTTCTCTATTCTGGCAGTTTTTTATTCATCTTTAATGTGGATATTCCTCTCTGTGATTGAGGTTGGACAAGTGTCTTGTCAAGGTTTCCTGGTTAAGGAAGCTTGTGTCGATTTTCTGGTGGGTGGAGCTGGATTTCTTCTTTTCAGAGTACAATGAAGTGTCCAGTAGTGAGTTTTGTGATGTCTGTGGTTTTGGAGTGACTTTGGGAAGCCTCTTTATTGAAGCTCAGGGCTATGTTCTTGTGTTGCTGGAGAATTTGCATTCTATGTTTTGCTCTGGAACTTATTGGCTCTTGGGTGATGCTTGGTATCTGTGTACATATGGAGGCTTTTGGATGAGTTCATATTGATTACTATTCCCTGGAGTCAGGAGTTATCTGGTCTTCTTAGGTTTTGGATGTGAGCCTCCTGCCTCTGGTTTTCAGTCTTATTCTTACAGTAGCCTCAAGACTTCTCCACCCATACAGCACAAATGATAAAACATATGTTAATGGCTAAAAGATTCTCCACAGTGAGGGACACCCAGAGAGGTTCACAAAGTTACATGGAGAAGAGAAGAGGAGGTGGGAGATAGAGGTGACCAGGAGAAGAGGGGGAATCAAAAGATCGGAGCACGATCTAGCCAGTAATCAATTCCCTATGTGCTCTCCACAGTCTGGAACCCTTAGAGAGGTTCATGGAGTTACATAGCGAAGAGAAGAGGGAGGAAGGAGATAGAGGTGACCAGGAAGAGAAGAGGGGGAATCAAAAGGAGAGAGATTGTTCTAGCCAGTAATCAGTTCCCTAAGTGTTCTCCACAGCCCAGAACACCCAAAGAGATTCACAGAGTTGGGTAGAGAAGAGAATGGGAAGGGAGGAGATAGAGGTGACCTGGGGGAGAAAAAGAAGAGTCAAAAGGGAGAGAGAGAAATCAAGCCAGTAATCACACTCCTAAGTAAAAATAGGTTCTGAAGATTGAATTATTTAAGTTACAAAATTGATAACAAATACAAAAAAGCAAAGATTAAAAATCTACAGTAGAGGCTAGACTTTCAAAAAACACACTATTTAAAAAACAAAATCGCAAAACTTATAAAAAATATAAAGTTTGCTTTAAAAATAGGGTTTTTTTTTTTGCAAGGTAATAGTAGGTTATAAAAATGAAAATTAAAGTATTCATAGAGGACTTAAAAATAAAAAAAAATTAAAAATTTAAAAATGATAATAGTAAACATATCTCAGAATTTTTCTGGAGTTGTTGCGGGCAGTGTGGGGTCACTTCAGTTTCAGATAGTTCTTTGTTCTTCTTATACTTCTCAAGATCTATAGGCCTCTTCCAATGTATTCGGTATTAACTACAGGGTTTTAATCTGTTGCACTTGACATTTCTAAAGCAGTTCCCTCTGTTTATTTTGGCTTCTTCTGTTTGCAGGTCTCTTCAGTGTCTAATTTCCACCCTGACAAAAGGGGGTGAAGGTGGTCATTTATTTAGGATCACTTCTTCAGGTGTGCTATGGGAGGGAGGAACACTGAAAATAAATACCACTGGCTTGTGTGGGGAGTGCTCGCAGCGTATGGACCACACTGGGTTTTCCCCCACTCACAGCATGTGTGCTTTCCCTGTCTACACTGCTCAGGCTCCAGGTTTCTCTGCAGGGGAAATTTCTGAGGCAGGCACTGGGTTTTGTGTACTTCCCAGTTCTAACCTGCTCAGGTTCAGGTTCTTGGGTACTCCACAAAGGCACAGACTCAGTTGGGACTGCATTTTGTGTCCTTCCCAGGTCCGAGCAACTCGCAACAAGCTGCTTGGCAAGTGCACCCTTCCCCGGGTGAGGAGTGTGTCTTATCACCTCCCCCGTTCCAGCTGCTCGATTTTCTGAGTGTGCAGCAGGTGTGCCTTCTCAGGCGTGCCATGTGTATCTTTTGGGGTGTTGATCTTTGGCTGCAACCCCCCCGATGGATGTCAACTGTCTGGAGTCCTAGGTCTTGGTTAGCAACTGGGAGCCTGCTCACAGTTTGGTAGAAGATTCCATCTCTGGGACTAAGATTACCCCTTTCTGGCTCTGGCTGCCCCCACCTGCCTCCCTGCCTCCACTGGGGGATGGGCCAGTGTGCAGGCAGCTAGCTCTCCTCTGGTATTCACTCAGTTCTTTGTTCTGAGAGCAGCCCAGAGGTGCTCTAAGTTAAGGCTTTTCACGGGATAGTTCTCTCTCTCTCTCTCTCTCTCTTTTTTTTTTTTTCTCTCTCTGGCTATCCCACAGTTTGGGTTGCTATCTCACGTTAGCTCCCTCAGATTGCTCTCAGGGCATTCAGGCCTGGTCCTTACCCTAAGCAATGCAGTCCACACCTCCCTGTCCAGCCCCTGCTTGCTGGTGGTGGACACGAGCATCCAGGCTACTTCTTTGCTGGGAGTTGCCATTAGACATGTAATCTGTGGATTTTATTCATTCATTCATTCATTTATTTATTTTTTACTCCCAGTTATGTTGCCCTCTGAGATTCCAAAACTCTCCACAGGCCTGCCAGTGAGAGGGTTCCCTGGTGTTTGGAAACTTCTCCTCTTTTAAGACTCCCTTCCCGGGACCGGTCTCTGTCTCTAACTCTTTTGTCTCTCTTTTTATCTTCTATATTTAGTTCTACTACCTTTCGAAGAAAATGAGGCCTTTCTGAGTGCCTGATGTCCTCTGCCAGCTTTCAGAAGTTGTTTTGTGGAATTTGCTCAGCGTTCAAATGTTCTTTCAATGAATTTGTGAGGTATAAAGTTGTCTCCCTGTCCTATTCCTCCACCATCTTACTCCCATCTACTGGATCATGTTTTTATAATCATTCTTTCAATTACTACACTTTGGTTGGAGTTGCCCACTTATATTAAGTGTAATTACTGAAAATAACAATATTTAAAATATGTTGGATGGTACTAATGAATTCCTATTTAATAGCAAAATAAAATCAGATCAAGTAATAAGATGGCTATATTAAAAAATAAGCATGATTATCAATTAATTTGAAAAAAGAAAAGCAATAGAAGAAATTAATTAAATGAAAAGGTGAGTCTTTGAAAAAAAATGGTAAATTTGATGAATGTCTTGCAAAGACTGACAAAAATAAGTGAGACAAGACATGAATAACTAATATCATCAGTGTCGTATGGTATTTCATTAGCAATCCAGCAATTGCTAAATGGATAAAAAAGCGAATACTATTAAAAATTCATAATAATAAAGTCAATAACACAGAAGATATACTCTTTTTTCTCAAAAACTACAAACTGCAAAAACTCAATCAAGATCGAACAGATAGCATAAATAGTTCTATAACATTTAAAGAATGAAATTGGAGATTATAAAATTCCCCTCCCCTGGAATGATTTTCAGGCTTAGATGGTTTCACTGAGAATACTACCAAATATGTAAAGTATAATTAATATCAAAATTATATAATCTCTTGCAAAGTATTTAAGAGAATGGAACACTTCCTTACTTATTTTTTAAATTAATTAATTTATTTTAATTGAAGGTTAATCACTTTACAATACTGTGGTTGTTTTTGCCATACATTTACATTAATCAGCCATGGATGCATATGTGTCTGCCCATCCTGCACCCCCTCGCACCTCCAACCCCACCCCGTCCCTCTGGGTTGTCCCAGAGCACCAGCTTTGAGTGCCCTGCTTCATGCATTGAACTTTCACTGGCCATCTATTTTACATGTAGTAATATGTATGTTTCAATGCTATTCTCTCATATAGTCTCTCCCTCACCTTCTTCCACAAAGACTAAAAGTCTCCTCTTTACATGTGTGTCTCTTTTGCTGTCTTGAATATAGTGTCGTCATTACCACCTTTCTAAATTCCATATATATGCATTAATATAGTGTATTGATGTTTCTCTTTCTGGTTTACTTCAATCTGTATAGTAGGCTCCAGTTTCACCCATCTCACTAGAACTAACCCAAATGCATTCTTTTTTATAAATGAGTAATATTCACACAGTCTCTTGCAGAGTATTGAAGAGAATGGAACACCTCCCTACTTATCTTCATGAGGAAAGTACTACCATGAGAGCAATTATCTAGACCAGTACTTGATCAATATATCTCATTAAAGTATGCAGATGACACCACCCTTATGGCAGAAAGTGAAGAGGAACTCAAAAGCCTCTTGATGAAAGTGAAAGAGGAGAGTGAAAAAGTTGGCTTAAAGCTCAACATTTAGAAAACGAAGATCATGGCATCTGGTCCCATCACTTCATGGGAAATAGAAGGGGAAACAGTGGAAACAGTGTCAGACTTTATTTTTGGGGGCTCCAAAATCACTGCAGATGGTGATTGCAGCCATGAAATTAAAAGACGCTTACTCCTTGGAAGGAAAGTTATGACGGACCTTGACAGCATATTAAAAAGCAGAGACATTACTTTGCCAACAAAGGTCTGTCTAGTCAAGGATATGGTTTTTCCAGTGGTCATGTATGGCTGTGAGATGGACTGTGAAGAAAGCTGAGTGCTGAAGAATTGATGCTTTTGAACTGTGGTGTTGGAGAAGACTCTTGAGAGTCCCTTGGACTGCAAGGAGATCCAACCAGTCCATTCTAAAGGAGATCAGTCCTGGGTGTTCTTTGGAAGGACTGATGCTAAAGCTGAAACTCCAATATTTTGGCCACCTGATGCGAAGAACTGACTCATTGGAAAAGACCCTGATGCTGGGAAAGATTGAAAGCAGGAAGAGAAGTGGACGACAGAGGATGAGATGGCTGGATGGCATTACCAACTCAATGGACATGAGTTTGAATGAACTCCAGTAGTTGGTGATGGATAGGGAGTCCTGGTATGCTGTAGTCCATGGGGTCACAAAGAGTTGGACACGACTGAGCGACTGAACTGACTGATCAGGGAATGTAATCTGTAAAATATTTTATTTTTTGGAATATGCTGAGATTTTTGATGTTGTTGTTACTTTATTCAGTCATTTAAATATATATATAGAGAGAGATACTAACTTGTGCCAGGAAAATAAGGATGGATATTATGTGGTTCCCAGTTCTATCTCTTCTGACTCATGTTTTCTACACTTTCACACTTCCTCTATGTCTGTACAGAGAACTCTTACTTATTTTTCAAGATCTTTGTAAACTTCAGAGGGTTCTCACTCTCGCAGATGAAATTCATTAATAACGTATCAATCTTTGGAGTCTCTGTGACACCTTATATATACACTTATACAGTGTTATGTTCATTTTTGAATTTTGAGAGTATAGTAATACTTGTCAAAAGAAGACAAACTGCGAGTTCATATAGATCTGATCACAATTTTCAAGAAGAACAAAAATATAGGCAATTTAATAAAATAATGTTTGGTAACTGTTAAAACTGTTAGATAGAGTACTGTGGAAATACAGATGGAAGAGAAATAAGGATAGATTCTTCTTGGGTGGTGAGTACATAGAACATTTTCCTAGAGAAGGCAGTGTCTCATATACTAATTCCTTGGTGGAGAAGGGATATATTCTCTGCCAAGTGAATGGAATGAACAAAAGTAAGGTCATGACCCAGTGTTCAATGAGGATCAGGTGATGGGGAAAAAAGTTGAGTTTAAAGGATGTTTATGTGGAGGATTCATTTCAATATTTGGCAAAACTAATACAATATTGTAAAGTTTAAAAATAAAATAAAATTTAAAAAAAAGAGAGAAAAAATAAATAAATATAAAAAAAAAAACTATATGTGGGAAGCATTCGATAACAAAGTTGACTTAAAGCAACAACAACAAAAAAATAAATAAATAAAATAAAAAGGCGTCTAAGTCAAGTTTCAAAAGGTCTTTGTACTGGACTTTGCCTCCCGGTGAACACTTAAAGATAACAGTAATGGCAGTGGTAGAGAGGAGCTGAGCCCTGTCCAGGTAAGACGTAATAAGACCATATATTTCTTATTCTCGAGGTCAAGGAAACCTTCTTGACTACACATGCACATAAAGACTCCTGGGGGTCAAAAATGGAGGAACAGCATCCTATAGCAGGTGATATCAACCTACACATAGGCTTCTTCACTAGAATCCATCTTGGCTAAGAGATGCACATGCACACACAAGGGAGGACCCTGAAATAAACAGAACCAAGCAAAGCAAGATTAGTGGCCAAAGGAAACCAGAAAGAAATGTCCCATATAAGTGATTCAAAATACCATGAGAGTGCGACTCTCTCTGATTCCGTGTGTGTGAGGAGTCTATTCACACGTGCTCTTTTTTCTCCTAATAAACACTTTATTTCACTTTAAAAAAAAAAAAAAAAACAAGATCTTGCTAGGGAACTTGGAGTTTATCATATAAACAAAACAGAACCATCAAAATTATTAAAAGCTTCTTATGAAACTAAATAGACAAAAGAATACTCAAGATTTAAAATTTTACTTCAGCATACCTGATTTATAATGAAGCTTTGTAAAGTACAACAAAGTACAACATTCATGCTTTTCCCTCCAAGTGTACCAGGATTGTGTTGTTCTTGTTTAAAGTATTAGTTTTACTCTTGGGTATAGCAATTTGACTTTCAAATCAGACCTTAGCTTTTGCAACGACAGAAAAAGGAGGAGGCTCATATTCAAAAGTGAAGTTTACTACAGATGTTTCAATGTCTTAGCTGAATTATTTAAGAATTAGAAAATAGCTATGGGTTATTTTGTGTCCGGGCAAACACATTAGGTTTGATTAGTTTTTATATTCTCATTTTACTTTAAAATAATAAACATATCTTGAAACACATTACATGGAAATATATAACAATCATATGTGGGTTGTTGGTTCAAATCTAACCATTTTTCAATGTTTAGCAAAGACTCCCGTCTATTGATCCCCCACTTCTCCACCTTTACTCCTTACTCAGTTTCCATATATTTCTAACCTTGTGAAACTACAAAAATGTAATGCGTAAAGGTAATTTAAAACGTCAGGTCAGTTAGAGACAGTCATGATTAATGATTGCATAACACAAACTACCCTTCAATTCAGTGTTGCTTGTCACTTTACAACCAGTCCATGGGACATGAAAATCACTGGCAATAATTATCCAGAGGTGAATTCACAATACAAACTCTGGTAATTTCTTATGAAAAAGCTTTAACATCATTTTTTGTGTATTTTGATTAAATTGTTGTGAAACAATTTATGGAAAACAATGAATCTCAAATTTTTTCTTTGCCTCGAAGAATAATATGGATGCCTGAGAATAGAAGTACCACTTTTATAAACACTTTAACAACCAAAATATCTATTTATACAGAACTATTGACATCAGTTTTTGAAAAAGAGCTTAAGTGAGCTCTTCTGCCATTATTAAATTCTTACCAACTATGTATTTGCGGGATTAGTATTCATCAGAGTATTATTTTTGAAATATAACCATGTATCTAGAATGAACATGTTGTAATTATATACTTAGATCATTGGAAATAAGATAATACAATGTATATGGTTCCAAAAGATACAATGAAGTTATACAAACAGTTCCTCTAGGCTTACACTCCCCAGATATAATTTGGTATATATATTTTCCTTGGTACTTTCCAATGTCATCTCATAGAATGTGCTATTGTACAGATTTGAATAATTAGGTCACTGGAAGCCCAAAGGGAGGCTGGATATTAGAGACAAGATTTTGTAATAAAGAAGATTGTCTTGCACTCTGGTACATTTAGGAAAAACAAAGTCCCTTGTTCTTCTTTTAATTCAGTAAAACACTTCAGTTTGTGTCTCATGACTGCACTAAAGTGGATTCCAGTGTTTTATTTACTCTTCCCTGGGAAGTCATCCATAAAATGTCCCCCCCCCCCCCCTTGGTGCTTATTTTCTAGTTTCACAATGTGAGCTAGTGAAGGTCATTAAAAAAAAACAAAAAAACAAAACAAACAAACAAAACAAAAAAAAACAGGCTGCAAAGAATATCTGCTCTGAAACAAATGTGTGCAAGGAAAACAATTTAAATTGTTTTATTTTAAATTGTTAAATTTATTTTTAACCCTTTTTTTAATTTAATTTTATTTTTTAACTTTACAATATTGTATTTGTTTTGCCATCTATTAACATAAATCCGCAACAGGTATACACGTGTTCCCCATCCTGAACCCTCCTCCCTCCTCCCTCCCTGTACCATCCTTCTGGGTCATCCCAGTGTACCAGCCCCGAGCATCCAGTATCGTGCACCGAACCTGGACTGGCGACTCGTTTCATACATGATATTATACATGTTTCAATGCCATTCTCCCAAATCATCCCACCCTCTCCCTCTCCCACAGAGTCCATAAGACTGTTCTACATGTCAGTGTCTCTTTTGATGTCTCGTATACAGGGTTATTGTTATCATCTTTCTAAATTCCATATATATGTATTAGTATACTGTATTGGTGTTTTTCTTTCTGGCTTACTTTACTCTTTATAATAGGCTCCAGTTTCATCCACCTCATTAGAACTGATTCAAATGTATTCTTTTTAATGGCTGCGTAATACTCCATTGTATATAGGTACCACAGCTTTCTTATCCATTCATCTGCTGATGGACATCTAGGTTGCTTCAATGTCCTGGCTATTATAAACACTGCTGTGATGAATATTGGGGTACATTCAACTCTGGTTTCCTCAGTGTGTATGCCCAGCAGTGGGATTGCTGGGTCGTACATATGCTGCTGCTGCTGCTAAGTTGCTTCAGCCATGTCTGAATCTGTTCGATCCCATTGACGGTCATATATATAGAAAACTATAAAACACTGGTGAAAGAAATCAAAGAGGACACTAATAGATGGAGAAATATACCATGTTCATGGATTGGAAGAATCAATATAGTGAAAATGAGGATACTACCCAAAGCAATCTATAGATTCAATGCAATCCCTATCAAGCTACCAACGATATTCTTCACAGAGCTAGAACAAATAATTTCACAATTTGTATGGAAATACAAAAAACCTCAACTAGCCAAAGCAATCTTGAGAAAGAAGAATGGAACTGGAGGAATCAACCTGCCTGACTTCAGGCACAGTCATCTGTGCCTGACAAAGCCACAGTCATCAAGACAGTATGGTACTGGCACAAAGACAGAAATATAGATCAATAGAACAAAATAGAAAGCCCAGGGATAAATCCACGCACCTATGGACACCTTATGTTTGACAAAGGAGGCAAGAATATACAATGGATTAAAGATAATATCTTTAACAAGTTGTGCTGGGAAAACTGGTCAACAACTTGTAAAAGAATGAAACTAGAACACTTTCTAGCACCATACACAAAAATAAACTCAAAATGGATTAAAGATCTAAACGTAAGACCAGAAACTATAAAACTCCTAGAGGAGAACAGAGGCAAAACACTCTCCGACGTACACCACAGCAGGATCCTCTATGACCCACCTCCCAGAATATTGGAAATAAAAGCAAAAATAAACAAATGGGACCTAATTAAATTGTTAAATTTAAAACATTTCTTTTCTGCCATCTGATCTGACCTCTTACCAAAACAGGAAATAGGTAACTTATCCTTAATGCAGTCCTATCTGAAGATGCCTACTGACATTTCAGAACTTTCAAAAAAAATCTTAATGCTCTGGACTTTACCCTAATTTCTCTTCTGTTTTCCATTATCTTTCATAAAATGTGCTTTCCCTATGCTCAATTCTCTTACATCTTACTACACGACAGTGAATGTTAGTTTCTGCTGATATGATGCATTGTGTATCAGGATGCATAAAATAATAAGAACAGACAATCCAGCTTAAATAATATTCTCTCATAGCCAGAGGTTCAGAGACAGGAAGACTTCAGGGTGTGCTCAAGGTTCCTATCAGGGATCCAGGTTTTAACTCTCTTTTGGCTTTGTTAAATTATGAACAGCATTTGTAGTGGAGTAGTATTGTGTCAACTTATCTAAGTTGAAATCACATGTCCCAGAATTTCCTTCCCTGCATAGTTAGAGTTAGCAAGAGTCACAAATCATTTTGTGTGAGTTTTGGAAGGTAGAAATAAAGTAGCAGCCAAAGTATTTTTATGTTTAGAAGATTGATGCATGTGTACCAGGTGTTGTTGCAGTTCACACATGTTGTTGCTTATCTACTGACTAGTCATTTTGGCAAAAGGCAGGAGCAGGCCTTCAGCTATTTGTCCTCTCCCTGGATTCTCAACGTTCTGTGACTACTGGACCATAAGAGTATTTAGTTCCTCGATCAAGGATACTGTGGAGAGAGAGCAAACTAGCCAAGATACTGTGTTCAGGCTCTCTCACTCCATGTCTTGTAAATAATGACTATGTAACAGCTGAGATCATTTATAGCACTGCACATACACATCACGAGGTACTCACTTGGTCCCAGGTTGTGTGTGGTATGGCTGTATGAGCACCACCCACAAATTGGTGGCCTTACTGCTATTTCACGGCTGTGTCTGTTGGGTCAGCCATGAAAGGAGAGATTATAGCATGCCTACTTTTATGGCCATTGTGCCAGTCAGGAGAGAGGTTGTGTTGTGTTAGGTTATGCTATGACTGCTGCTACGGCTACTCTGTCAGCCAGCAGAGAATAAATGTGTCTGTGGTTCCTATTGCTCCTCAGCTGCTTGAGTCTTCTTCCAGCTTCCCCACTCATGTCTTGTCTACCGTGGATTCAACAAACAGTGCACACAGTGAGATACAGCAAGACAACTGGCATCACAAACAGGATCAGTAATACAGATGTCAAATTCATATGCATAATAGCCACATCTTTGAAATTGGAAACAACTGAGAAACCAACATGAGATCAGGTTCATTTTCATGGGTTCCAGCCTCCCCTTACTCTCTCTTACTTCATATTCATCCCTTCCTCAGCTGCCTTCCCTGCAGATTTCAAGATCACTAAATGTAAAATCAACAGACTTAAAGAGACTATTTATTAAGGTTCCACAATTGCATAAGCTTAAGGTCAAATATGGGCTTGCTAGGTGGCTCAGTGATAAAGAACCCACCTGCCAGTGAAAGAGATGCAAGAGAGGCAGGTTTGGTCCTTGGGTGGGGAAGATCCCCTGGAGTAGGAAATGGTAACCTGCTCCAGTATTCTTGCCTAGAGAATCCCATGGGCAGAGGAACCTGTTGGACCACAGTTCATGGGGTCACAAAGAGTCAGACATGGCTGAGTGACAAAGCACACATGCACACACAAGGTCAAATATATATATTTGGGAGTTGCATTCACAGGCCTATGAGGCCTATACTTGCCCAGGTTCAAGATCAAAGAAAGAGCCTAGAGTCAGCAGAAGACACATTATTTGTTTAATGGATGGGGGAGCTTACACATCTGAAGCAAGGTCTCAGAGTAACACCCTACCCTGGTGTGGGCAGGACATGGCAGTACCCTTCACTCTTGGGGAGAATAGGGAGACTACCAGTTTATAGGGAGAATTGATGTCAGATTGGTTCATTGGTTTTGTCTCTCTCAGCCCCTCTTGGCCCCTTGGGATAAGTACCTTCCTGGAGGTAGAGGTCTTCCCTTTGTTAAACTATCAAAGGGGAACCATTCTAGAACAATCACTAGCTGGGGCAGGATGGAGTAAGACAAGTATATATGTAATTACTGATTAGGCTCTATGATTAAAGGGGAAAGTCAGTCAAGAGAGCAGGGTGTATTTGAAGCAGGGACTGCTGGAGCACAGGATGTACAGAGAACAAGAGAACATCCATCTTGGGTGCCATAATTATATTTATATATATATATATATATATATTTATATATATATATATATATATATATATATATATACACACACACACACATACTTCCTGGTGTGGTTAAGTTTCTATAATCAAACTCTGACCAATACAGCATTGCTTCAATAGTAAGATCATTGTAATTATATGTACAAGTGAAACAAGAGTGGATGTTGCACAAGATTTCATAAACTGAAAAATATGAGAGTTCACAATATTGATAAAGTTAAAACTTTTTAAAGATGCAATAAACATTTCTTTATAATTGCAAGGGCATAAAAATACTGGTATGAACTAAACATGTTTGAAGTAAAAATTGTAGGATTTGATGGTGAAAGAGCAGGTGGTGCAATGGAAGAGAAGCAGTATAGGGGCTAACTAATAGGGTCTTGCATCAGATTTCTTGGGTCCAAACTCTGCTTTAATCCTTACTGACAATGTTACCTTGAACATATTATTTAAGCTCTCTGAGCCTTAGTTTTCTCATTTTCAGTATGTGGATAATAATAGTAGCTCTTTGTTGCAGACATAATATACAAGATGTAGAGAAAGCATTCAATAGATTATAGATATAATTATAATGAAGATAATAAGCATAATAACTTTTATTCAATATTATGTTAGCTTGAGCAATCCTAAGTAGTTTGTGAGGAAAGGAAGCTCTCCAGTATTACTGAAACTTAAATTAAAAAAAAAAAATAGATCCCACAATTTCACTAGGAATTGAACAAAAAGACTATAAATCAACTCAAAAAGCTAATTATTTTATTATAGGCTTGATCAGCATCCTACTTTCTACCTGAGCAATGACCTGATATAAATCCTATATGCCTCAGAATACAAGCAAAATTGATATGACATGATATGCACAGAGCAATTGGGAGGTCATTAATAATAAATAATTGACTTCATTGTTCAGTTCAGTCACACAGTCATGTCTGACTCTTTGTCACCACATGAAACTGCAGCACACCAGACTTCCCTGTCCATCACCAACTCCCGGAGCTTGCTCAAACTCATGTCCATCAAGTCAGTAATGCCATCCAAACATCTCATGCTCTGTCAACCCCTTCTCCTCCTGCTTTTGATCTTTCACAGCATCAGGGTCTTTTCAGATGAGTCAGTTTGCATCAGGTGGCCAAAGTATTCAAGTTTCAGCTTTAGCATCAGTCCTTTCAATGATTATTCAGGACTGATCTCTTTAGGATTGACGGGTTTGCTTTCCTGTCAGTCCAAGGGACTCTCAAGAGATTTCTACAACACCATAGTTCAAAAGCATCAATTCTCTGGTGCTCAGCTTTCTTTGTAGTCCAACTCTCACTACTGGAAAAACCACATTTGAATAGATGTACCTTTGTTAGTAAAGTAATGTCTCTGCTTTTTAATATGCTGTCTAGGTTGATCATAGCTTTTCTTCCAAAATGTAAGCACCTTTTAATTTCATGGCTGCATTCACCATCTGCAGTGATTTTGGAGCCCTTCCACCAAAAATAAAGTCTGTCACTGTTTCCATTATTTCTCCATCTATTTGCCATGAGTGATGGGACAGTGAGCTATTTCAAATCCTAAAAGATGATGCTGTGAAAGTGCTGCACTCAATATGTCAGCAAATTTGGAAAACTCAGCAGTGGCCACAGGACTGGAAAAAGTCAGTTTTCATTCCAATCCCAAAGAAAGTAAATGCCAAAGAATTCTCACTACCACACAATTGCACTCATCTCACACACTAGTAAAGTAATGCTCAAAATTCTCCAAGCCAGACTTCAGCAGTAATTGAACTGTGAACTTCCATATGTTCAATCTAGTTTTAGAAAAGGCAGAGGAACCAGAGATCAAACTGACAACATCCACTGGATCATCAAAAAAGCAAGAGAGTTTCAGAAAAACATCTATTTCTGCTTTATTGACTATGTCAAAGCCTTTGTGTGGATCACAATAAACTGTGGAAAATTCTTCAAGAGATGGGAATAGCAGACCACATGACCTGTCTCTTGAGAAACCTGTATGTAGGTCGGGAAGCAACAGTTAGAACTGGACATGGAACAACAGACTGGTTCCAAATAGGAAAAGGAGTACGTCAAGGCTGTATATTGTCACCTTGCTTATTTAACTTATATGCAGAGTACATCATGAGAAACCCGGGGCTGGAAGAAGCAAAAGCTGGAATCAAGATAGGCGGGAGAAATATCAGTAAACTCGGATACACAGATAACACCACCCTTAAGGCAGAAAGTAAAGAGGAACTAAAAAGCCTCTTGATGAAAGTGAAAGAGGAGAGTAAAAAAGTTGGCTTAAAGCTCAACATTCATAAAACGAAGATCATGGCATCTGGTCCTATCACTTCATGGGAAATAGATGGGGAAACAGTGGAAACAGTGTCAGATTTTATTATTTTGGGCTCCAAAATCACTGCAGATGGTGATTGCAGCCATGAAATTAAAAGACGCTTACTCCTTGGAAAGAAAGTTATGACCAACCTACATAGCATATTCAAAAGCAGAGACATTACTTTGCCAACAAAGGTCTGGTTAGTCAAGTCTATGGTTTTTCCAATAGTCATGTATGGCTGTGAGAGTTGGGCTGTGAAGAAAGCTGAGTGCTGAAGCTGTGGTGTTGCAGAAGACTCTTGAGAGTCCCTTGTACTGCAAGGAGATCCAACCAGTCCATTCTACAGGAGATCAGCCCCGGGTGTTCTTTGGAAGGAATAATGCTAAAGCTGAAACTCCAGTACTTTGGCCACCTCATGCAGAGTTCACTCACTGGAAAAGACTCTGATGCTGGGAGGGATTGGGGGCAGGAGGAAAAGGGGACGACAGAGGATGAGATGGCTTCATGGCATCACTGACTTGATGGACATGAGTTTGAGTGAACTCCGGGAGTTGGTGTTGGACAGGGAGTCCTGGCATGCTGCGATTCATGGGGTAGCAAAATTTCAAACACGACTGAGCGACTGAAGTGAACTGACTGAAGTATTTCTTAGTAGAGTTCCCTGTGCTATACAGTATGTTCTAATTAGTTATCTATTTTATATGTAGTGTTAATGGTGTATATGTGTCAATCCCATTTCCTCCCATCCTTTTTTAAATGACAGAACAATGAAGTCAGTATTATTGACCTCATTAATTCACTTCATTAATGAACTCTACTTAATGCACTGTGGTGACCTGAATGAGATGGAAATACAAAAGGAGAGAGATATGTGTATATGTATGACTGACTCAATTTTCTATACAGCAGAAATGAACACAATATTGTAAAGTAATTACATTCCAATAAAAATTAATTTTGAAAAAGAAAATGAGCATCCTTATTGCCTTCATTGGAAATGGACTATTGCCACAATACTACCTTACTGTGCTCCAGCTATTAAGAAGCTTATAGTCCTATTGGTGTGTAAAACTTGTGTGCAAAACAAAGCAGTACAAGATAATTTATTATTTAGTGCCAACTAAAAAATAAAAATTACCTTTAATCTAAGGCTTATAAAAAAGAAGAGCCTATGGTGAACTTAAGTTGTTAAAAAAGGATATTTAATAGAGATGGAATTGCAGCACGTATTAAGGGATAAGATGGATGTGGATAGGCTGTGGACTTATATAAAATTAAGTTTTGGATATTAAATGAAAGTTTCACATAACTGGAAAATATATTGTTTAATGTCGAACACAGGGAAGATAAAGTTTCAATTTTATGATCTACCTTTTCCTGGAATATAACACATTTCAAAATAGACTGTAGCTTTTTGACTTTTAGAGAGACAAGAAATAATCCGTGTGAAATGCTAAAGAAAGGAGCAGCAAACTTAATATTGGCAGATTTTAGCTCAAGACCAGGTTCTGGCACTTCAGTTTAGTTCAGTTGCTCAGTCGTGTCTGACTCTTTGTGACCCCATGAATTGCAGCACACCAGGCCTCCCTGTCCATCACCAACTCCCAGAGTTGACTCAAACTCATGTCCATCAAGTCAGTGATACCATTCAGCCATCTCATCCTCTGTCGTCCCTTTCTCTTCGTGCCTCCAATCCCTCCCAGCATCAGAGTCTTTTCTAATGAGTCAACTCTTTGCATGAGGTGGCCAAAGTATTGGAGTTTCAGCTTTAGCGTCAGTGCTTCCAAAGAACACCCAGGACTGATCTCCTTTAGAATGGACTGGTTGGGTCTCCTTGCAGTCCAAGGGATTCTCAAGAGTCTTCTCCAACACCACAGTTAAAAAGCATCAATTCTTTGATGCTCAGCTTTCTTCACAGTCCAACTCTGACTACAGCAGTTGGTAATAAGACAGTAATGATCCATCAATTGAACCAAATGCACAAAAGCATAAATTTTGGTTAGTTTCCTAAGACTGTTTCTCTTGGACCATGATGCATAAGCTTATATCATCTGACCAGAAAGAATCCAGAACCAAGGTTTATGTTTTGGGAACTTCTTCCTTTTTCTTTGTATTTTGTAAGTTGGATCATGTCCCTGGTTATTGCTGTAAGGGGTCTTTCTCGAATTCAAAATTTCTCCTGGGATAGCAATAATCTGTTAGTGAAAGTGAAAAGTGAAAGTGAAGTCGCTGGGTCCTGTCCGACTCTTTGCGACCCCATGGACTGTAGCCCACCAGGCTTCTCCATCCATGAGATTCTCCAGGCAGGAATGCTGGAGTGGGTTGCCATTTCCTTCTCCAGGGGATCTTCCCAACCCAGGGATCTAACCAAGGTCTCCTGCATTGCAGGCAGATGCTCGTAGATCAGATCAGTCGCTCAGTCGTGTCCAACTATTTGCGACCCCATGAATCGCAGCACGCCAGGCCTCCCAGTCTATCACCAACTCCCGGAGTTCATCCAGACTCACGTCCATCGAGTCAGTGATGCCATCCAGCCATCTCATCCTCTGTCGTCCCCTTCTCCTCCTGTCCCCAATCCCTCCCAGCATCAGAGTCTTTTCCAATGTGTCAACCCTTCTCATGAGGTGGCCAAAGTACTGGAGTTTCAGCTTTAGCATCATTCCTTCCAAAGAAATCCCAGGCCTGATCTCCTTCAGGATGGACTGGTTGGATTTCCTTGCAGTCCAAGGGACTCTCAAGAGTCTTCTCCAACACCACAGTTCAAAAGCATCAATTCTTCGGGGCTCAGCCTTCTTCACAGTCCAACTCTCACATCAATACCTGACCACAGGAAAAACCATAGCCTTGACTAGACGAACCTTTGTTGGCAAAGTAATGTCTCTGCTTTTGAATAGGCTATCTAGGTTGGTCATAACTTTCCTTCCAAGGAGTAAGCCTCTTTTAATTTCATGGCTGCATTCACCATCTGCAGTGATTTTGGAGCCCCAAAAAATAAAGTCTGACATTGTTTCCACTGTTTCCCCATCTATTTCCCATGAAGTGATGGGACCAGATTCCATGATCTTCGTTTTCTGAATGTTGAGCTTTAAGCCAACTTTTTCACTCTCCACTTTCACTTTCATCAAGAGGCTTTTGAGTTCCTCTTCACGTTCTGCCATAAGGGTGGTGTTATCTGCATATCTGAGGTTATTGATATTTCTCCTGGCAATCTTGATTCCAGCTTGTGTTTCTTCCAGTCCAGCATTTCTCATGATGTACACTGCATATAAGTTAAATAAACAGGGTGACAATATACAGCCTTGACGAACTCCTTTTCCTATTTGGAACCAGTCTGTTGTTCCATGTCCAGTTCTAACTGTTGCTTCCTGACCTGCATATAGATTTCTCAAGAGGCAGATCAGGTGGTCTGGTATTTCCATCTCTTGAAGAATTTGCCACAGTTTATTGTGATCCACACAGTCAAAGGCTTTGGCATAGTCAATAAAGCAGAAATAGATGTTTTTCTGGAACTCCTCAATTAATTGCTAATGATACCATGAAACTAAGGGTGTTCCATAATAAATGTATGAATTAAAAAAATATAAATAAAAACTGTGATGTGATGAATAATCTTAGTATATATCATTTTTGATATATCCAAATGAGAAATATAATAACATACTACTTTTTGCAAGTAAGATGGAAATATACAATTTAAAGTTTTGATCATGTATTTTCTTAAGGTTTTGAAAAGTAAGCAGTCTCATACGTTGTCAGTGGGAACTGTAATTGTCACAACCTCTGTGGACAGCAGTTTTATTTCATCTATCAGTGATAACACTATTTCTATACATCGGCATATATACTTTTTTCAGGCTAAGTTCCCTAAAAAGCAGAGTGAGGCAAGAATAAATTGCTAAAACTTTACTTGGAAGGTCTAATACTAGGACACTGTGAGTAGGGGAAAAATGAAAATAGGGGCAGGAAGGATGAAAAGTAATGCATGGTGATTAATTCCTACACAGGCCACTACTTTCCAAAAGACTGTAAACCAGAACAATTACACCCAGTTCGCCCAACAACCTGTAGAGAGAAATTATACTTAAGTCCATCAGAATGAGAAAGAGAGAAGGGATTTATTTACCAGACATTTTCCAAAATTCTGTTTCCCATTAGTGAAAGTCCACCCCTATTAATTTTTCTAAACTCCTAATTTACATCATCCAGCTCCTTCAGAAGCCATTCAGGACAATAAATCCTATGCCCTGTGGTATTGCATTTCATCTGAATCCAGAAAGGGCAAGTAGATCTAGAAACTCAAGGCTAATGGCTGGTTGTCCTTAGACAATATATCTACATAGGCTCTAAGAGGAACTGGGTTTCTCTGGTGGCAGCCAAGGCAAGACAAACTGCTAAGAATCCAGGAGACACATAAGACCAAGAAAAAATGAAAATATAAATAAGCCATTCCTAGGTGGTGCCAGTGGTAGTGAACTTGCCTGCCAATGCAGAAGACATGAGACATGGGTTTGATTCCTGGTTCAGGAATATCTCCTGGAGGAGGAAATAGCAACCCACTCCAGTGTTGTTGCCTAGAAAATCCCATGGACAGAGGAACCTGACTGGCTACAGTGCATAGGATCACAGAGTCTGATATGACTGATTGAGCACACATGTCCAGTTGTGTCTACCTTTGTGCCAATCAGATCCACCTGTACCTTTCCATTCTATCTGGCTCCTCTATTAAATTTTCAGACCTCCATTGTGTGTGTATATGTGTGTGTGTGTGTGTGTGTGTGTGTGTGTGTGTGTGTCTGGATGTGGGTTTGTGTACAGAAAGAGAGGGAGAGAAAAAGATCAAGAGAGATTTTTCATTTACAGCATATGTCAGTTGATGGAGAGATTTCCACCAGTTATTTTACCTTTCCTTTGTTTAATTTAAATTACTCTATGTTTAGTGCTCTTTTGCTTTAAATGTTTGTTTTTATCTAGAAATGGGTATTTCCACAATGGTTTTTTTTTTTAAATTCACACTTAAGTTTACCCATTCTTCCATTTAAAAATGTATTTGGTTTTACTATAGCATTGGATTTGAGTTTCATGTCTTGAAAAATTAAACTATAGGAAGTATTTTCTGTTTGTTTTTAGTTACTGTCAAGTTATCTTTCTATTGAGAAAATTGTGTAGCACAGTAAGGTCCTTCTTGAGTTATAAAAATCAAAATAACATACACTTTTTTTGCTGTAAGCTATGCTATAAAGCTCACCGAGAAGCAAACCAGTAACCAGTTCATCCTATTAAACTGTCAGTTTTAAATGAGTTTTAAAAAGACCTCAAAAAATATTCAAAGTTTATAATACAACCTTCATACAAAAAACTAATTTAAAATACCATGAAACTGTTTGCTTTTTCATTATCACTTGGCCATTATTCCTTGGAATATGTACTTTGGTGAAATTTTACCATCCACTCTGGCTTGTGTGATAGTGGCCTGCCACATTTTCTGTGCAAGTGATATGAGTTGATTTGACCAGAAATGTATTTTTAATCTTAAGTATTCAGTAAAATTTCTCGTTTGAAGAATATATTTTTGATTATTAACAGAAGCTATCAATGGGAGGTAATATTATAGGTAAATTTAGTTTTCTTCCTTACATTCATATATATTCTTAAGATTTTCTATCAGGTACATGCATCACATAAGATATTCTTTTAAATGCACCCAATCACAGTAAATGTTTCATTTTTAAAAAAGTCAAAATGGATTAAAGATCTAAACGTAAGACTAGAAACTATAAAACTCCTAGAGTTCTCCTAGAGGAGAACATAGGCAAAACACTCTCTGACATACATCACAGCAGGATCCTCTATGACCCACCTCCCAGAATATTGGAAATAAAAGCAAAAATAAACAAATGGGACCTAATTAACCTTAAAAACTTCTGCACATCAAAGGAAACTATTAGCAAGGTGAAAAGACAGCCTTCAGAATGGGAGAAAATAATAGCAAATGAAGCAACTGACAAACAACTAATCTCAAAAATATACAAGCAACTCCTACAGCTCAACTCCAGAAAAATAAACGACCTAATCAAAAAATGGGCCAAAGAACTAAATAGACATTTCTCCAAAGAAGACATACAGATGGCTAACAAACACATGAAAAGATGCTCAACATCACTCATTATCAGAGAAATGCAAATCAAAACCACTATGAGGTACCATTTCACGCCAGTCAGAATGGCTGTGATCCAAAAGTCTACAAATAATAAATGCTGGAGAGGGTGTGGAGAAAAGGGAACCCTCTTACACTGTTGGTGGGAATACAACCACTATGAGGTACCATTTCACACCAGTCAGAATGGCTGTGATCCAAAAGTCTACAAATAATAAATGCTGGAGAGGGTGTGGAGAAAAGGGAACCCTCTTACACTGTTGGTGGGAATGCAAATGAGTACAGCCACTATGGAGAAAAGTGTGGAGATTCCTTAAAAAACTGGAAATAGAACTGCCTTATGATCCAGCAATCCCACTGCTGGGCATACACACTGAGGAAACCAGAAGGGAAAGAGACACATGTACCCCAATGTTCATCGCAGCACTGTTTATAATAGCCAGGACATGGAAGCAACCTAGATGTCCATCAGCAGATGAATGGATAAGAAAGCTATGGTACATATACACAATGGAGTATTACTCAGCCATTAAAAAGAATACATTTGAATCAGTTCTAATGAGGTGGATGAAACTGGAGCCTATTATACAGAGTGAAGTAAGCCAGAAGGAAAAACATAAATACAGTATACTAACACATATATATGGAATTTAGAAAGATGGTAACAATAACCTGGTGTACGAGACAGCAAAAGAGACACTGATGTATAGAACAGTCTTATGGACTCTGTGGGAGAGGGAGAGGGTGGAAAGATTTGGGAGAATGACATTGAAACATGTAAAATATCATGTAAGGAACGAGTTGCCAGTCCAGGTTCAATGCACGATACTGGATGCTTGGGGCTAGTGCACTGGAACGACCCAGAGGGATGGTATGGGGAGGGAGGAGGGAGGAGGGTTCAGGATGGGGAACACATGTATACCTGTGGCAGATTCATTTTGATATTTGGCAAAACTAATACAATTATGTAAAGTTTAAAAATAAAATAAAATTAAAAAAAAGTCAAGCCCTCTAATATAATCTGAAACTTACTTTCTCACTCAGCAGCAAATAACTCAGACAACTTTGCTATCCAAATAAGGATCTAATTATCTAGGTACCTGTTTTGTGTATCCCACCACTATCTGCCTTGGAATATATTTCTGCAATAGCTGAAGCATTTGATGAAGATCTTATATCTACACTGGAAGAATAATATATCATTTGGTGAAAGGCTCCTATGTGCCAGGCAAGCTGTTACCCAGATGTGTATGCAAGTTTACCTGCAATTTCATATCTAAAAGAATTTGACAGTTAATGTTACCAAATGTCCTATTGAATAGATATATGCTATCTGTTGATGAAGCAATCTACTTTGATTTATTTGCTGGTTCAGAGCTTGCTTTGTAAAACTAGCTTTTAAAAGATGCAGTGACCCAATGATTTACAAGAAATTGTACATATTTAAAGTATACAATCTGGCATTCCAACATGTGAATATCCCTGTGAACTATTACCCAGTCAACTTAGTGAATGTATACTGAATATATCACCCACAATTTGCCTCATGTCCCTGTAAAATCCTTTCCTTCTACCCCTGCTCATCTACTCCTACCCAAGATAACCACTCATTTGTTTTTTATCGCTAAAGATTATTTTAAATTTACCAGTATTTTACATAAGTTAAATTACATAGGATATATTATTTTTTTGTCGGATTTATTCCATTCAGCATAACTTGGCAGTCATCCATGTTGCTATGTACTATTGATCACAGTCAGAAAAGATCCTCTCCATGACTTGGAGCCCTTTATATTTGTTTAAATTTAATTTATGGCCCTTAATATGATCTATCTTGGTAAATGTTCCATGAATGTGTTCTGTTTATGTCACATGGAAAATATGTCAAATGCCAGCTATATCAAATTAGTTGTTAATATTGCTGAAGTCTACAGTCTCCTTGCTGATTATCTGTCTTCTCATTCAATCAAGTAATATGAAGTTTATCTTTTTTTGTTAACTCACTACAAGTATTGATTCTTTTCTAAAAATAATTGAAGTAGAGATATTCTGAACTTATTTTATGTTTTTTATTTGTTAATTGCATCTCTTGTGTCTCCTGCATTGGCAGGTGGATTCTTTACCACTGTGCCACCTGGGAAGCCATCATCTTAGATTACAAATATAAGCAATGTGATATTTATCATTCTCTGTCTGAATTACTTCACTCAGTATGACAATCTCTAGGTCCATACATGCTACTAAAAATGGTATTATTTCATTCTTTTTTATGACTTAGTACTAATGGGTTATCCCTGGTAACTCAGTGGTAAAGAATCTACCTGCCAATGCAGGAGATGCAGGTTTGATCCCTGGGTCAGGAAGATCTCCTGGAAAAGGAAGTGGCAACCCACTCCAGTATTTTTGCCTGGGAAATTTCATGGACAGAGGAGTCTGGCCAGCTATAGTACACGAAGTTGCAAAAGAGTCAAAGATGACTTGGAGACTAAAACAACAACAATAATATTCCACTGTGTATATATACCATATCTTCTTTATTCATTCCTCTGTCAATAGACATTTAAGTTCCTTCCATGCCCTGGTTATTATAAACAATGCTGTAATGAACATTGGATGCATGCATCTTTTCAACTGATGGTTTTCTCTGGCTATATGCCCAGGAGTTAGATTGCTGGATCATATGGTAGCTCTATTTTTAGTTTTCAAAGACCCTCCATACTGTTCTCCATAAGAGCTGTTCAGTTCAGTTCAGTTCAGTCTCTCAGTCGTGTCCGACTCTTTGCGACCCCATGAATTGCAGCACTCCAGGCCTCCCTGTCCATCACCAACTCCCGGAGTTCTCTCAAACTCATGTCCATTGAGTCGGTGATGACATTGGGCCATCTCATCCTCTGTCATCAACTTTTCCTCCTGCCCCCAATCCCTCCCAGCATCAGGGTCTTTTCCAACGAGTCAACTCTTCGCATGAGGTGGCCAAAGTACTGGAGTTTCAGCTTTAGCATCATTCCTTCCAAAGAACAACTAGGACTGATCTTCTTTAGAATGGACTGGTTGGATCTCCTTGCAGTTCATGGTACTTTCAAGAGTCTTCTCCAAAACCACAGTTCAAAAGCATAAATTCTTCAGCACTCAGCTTTCTTCACAGTCCAGCTCTCACGTCCATACATGACTGCCGGAGCCAGCCGGCAAAGTCGGTCAGGTCCCGAGAACGTGCACGGTGGGGCTAAGAAAGAAACTAAAGCAAGAGACTACAAAGATGGGGTCGAGAGGTTCAGACACGTCACCACGAAGGGACGCACTCTGACACCAACTTTATTCAACATCTCATATTTATACAGAAAAGCATGAGAAAGACAAGACAGTTGACATTTTTTCTTGGTTGGCCTATACATCTTACAAACAGTCACAAGAAATCTTGAGAGCATGGGAATGGCTCCCTGTTATTATTTCTTACACCAGATAACATTTCTCTGTGCGTGAGAAGTTTGCACAGAACTTCAGGTGCCTGCAGTAAATAAGCACCTAATCTTTGGGGTGGCGGGACAGAGAGCTATGTTTGCAAGCAAACCCTCAAGGACTGAGGCAGCTCCCAGAGCTGTGTCCTTCAGACAAAGGACCCCATTCTCACAGGCAGCTCCCCGCACATGACTACTGGAAAAACCATAGACTTGACTAGATGGACCTTTGGTGGCAAAGTAATGTCTCTGCTTTTGAATATGCTTTCTAGGTTGGTCATAACTTTCCTTCCAAGGAGTAAGAATCTTTTAATTTCATGGCTGCAATCACCATCTGCAGTGATTTTGGAGCTCCAAAAAATAAAGTATGACACTGTTTCCACTCTTTCCCCATCTATTTGCCATGAAGAGATGGGACCAGATGTCATGATCTTCGTTTTCTGAATGTTGAGCTTTAAGCCAACTTTTTCACTCTCCACTTTCACTTTCATCAAGAGGCTTTTGAGTTCCTCTTCACGTTCTGCCATAAAGGTGGTGTCATCTGCATATCTGAGGTTATTGATATTTCTCCTGGCAATCTTGATTCCAGCTTGTGTTTCTTCCAGCCCAGCGTTTCTCATGATGTACTCTGCATAAAAGTTAAATAAGCAGGGTGACAATATACAGCCTTGATGTACTCCTTTTCCTATTTGGAACCAGTCTGTTGTTCCATGTACAGTTCTGGCTGTTGCTTCCTGATCTGCATACAAATTTCTCAAGAGGCAGGTCAAGTGGTCTGGTATTCCCACCTCTTGAAGAATTTTTTTTGCAATTTACTGTGATCCACACAGTCAAAGGCTTTGGCATAGTCAATAAACAGAAGTAGATGTTTTTCTGGAACTCTCTTGCTTTTTCAATGATCCGGTGGATGTTGGCAATTTGATCTGTGGTTCCTTTGCCTTTTCTAAAACCAACTTGAACATCTGGAAGTTCATGGTTTATTTACTGCTGAAGCTTGGCTTGGAGAATTTTGAGCATTACTTTACTAGAGTGTGAGATGAGTGCAACTCTGTGGTAGTTTGAGCATCTTTTGGCATTGCCTTTCTTTGGGATTGGAATTAAAACTGAGCTTTTTCAGTCCTGTGGCCACTGCTGAGTGTTCCAAATTTGCTGGCATATTGAGTGCAGCACTTTAACAGCATCATCTTTCAGGATTTGGAATAGCTCAACTGGAATTCCATCACTCCACTAGCTTTGTTTGTAGTGATGCTTTCTAAGGCCCACTTGACTTCACATTCCAGGATTTCTGGCTCTAGGTGAGTGATCACACAATCGTGATTATCTTGGTCATGAAGATCTTTTTTGTACAGTTCTTCTGTGTATTCTTGCCACCTCTTCTTAATATCTTCTGTTTCTGTTAGGTCCATACCATTTCTGTCCTTTATCGAGCCCATCTTTACATGAAATGTTCCCTTGGTATCTCTAATTTTCTTGCAGAGATTTCTAGTCTTTCCCATTGTGTTGTTTTACTCTATTTCTTTGCATTGATTGCTAAAGTAGGCTTTCTTATCTTTTCTTGCTATTCTTTGGAACTCTACATTCAGAGCTGTACCAGTTTACATTTCCACCAAAGTGTAGGAGGATCCCCTTTCCTCAGCACTCTCTCCAGCATTTATGCTGTTGTTGTTCAGTCACTCAATCATGTCCGACTCTTTGCGACCTCATAAACTTTGCAGTACACCATGTTGCTATATCTTTCACCACTTCTTGGAGTTTGCTCAAACTCATGTCCATTGAGTTTGTGATACCATCCAACCATCTCATCCTCTGTTGTCCCCTTCTCCTCCTGCCTTCAATTTTTCCTAGCATCAGGGTTTTTATAGTTTGAACATTTTTTGATGATGGCAATTCTGACTGATGGGCAATGATACTTCACTGAAGTTTTGATTTCATCTCTCTAATAATTAGTGCTGCTGAGCATCTTTTTCTGTGCTTTTCAGCCATCTGTATGTCTTCTTTGGAGAAATGTTCATTTGTATCTTACACACACTTTTTGATTAGATTGTTTCTTGATGTTGATTTGCTTCTATATTTTTCAAGATTAATCCTTTGACAGTTGCTTCATTTGCAAACACTTTCTCCCATTCTGAGGGTTACCTTTCATTTTGTTCATAGTTTCCTTTGGCTGTACAAAAGATTTTAAGTTTACTTTCAGTTCAGTTCAGTTGCTCAGCCATGTCCTACTCTTTGCGACCCCATGGACTGCAGAACGCCAGGTTTCCCTGTCCTACACTAACTCTCAGAACTTGCTCAAACTCATGTCCATCAGTCAGTGATGCCATCCAACCATCTCATCCTTTGTCGTCCCCTTCTCCTCCTGCCTTCAGTCTTTCCCAGAATCAAGGTCTTTTCCAATGAGTCAGTTCTTCACATTAGGTGGTCAGAGTGTTGGAGTTTCTGTTTCAACATCAGTCCTTCCAATGAATATTCAGGACTGAATTTCTTTAGGATTAACTGGTTTGCTCTCCTGGCAGTCCAAGGGACTCTCGAGTCTTCTCCAACACCACAGTTCAAAAGCATCATTTCTTTGGTGCTCAGCTTTCTTTATGGTCCAACTCTCACCTCCATACATGACTACTAGAAAAATTATAGCTTTGACTAGATGGACCTTTTTTGGTAAAGTAATGTCTCTGCTTTTTAATATGCTGTCTAGGTTTTTCATAACTTTTCTTCAAAGGAGCAAGCGTCTTTTAATTTCATGGCTGCAGTCACCGTCTACAGTGATTTTTGGAGGCCCCCCACCCCCAATAAAGTGTCTTAGTGTTTCCATTGTTTCCCTGTTGTTTATTTTTGTTTTTGTTTTTATTAATCTTCCTTAGTTGTTTTTTTTTTTTTAAGTCTTTTCCAGTGGTTCAGCCTGGATGAGGGCATAGCAACCCTCTCCAGTATTCTTGCCTGGAGAACCCCCATGGAAAGAGGAATCTGATGGGCAATCCATGAAGTCACAAAAAGTCAGAGATAACTGAGTGACTAAGCACAGCACAGTGGTTCAGACAATAAAAAGTCTGCCTACAGTGCAGGAGACCTGGATTTGATCCCTGGGTCGAGAAGATCCCCTGGAGAAGGGAAGAGCAACCCATTCCAGTATTCTTGCCTGGGAAATCCTATGAACAGAGGAGCCTGGCAGGCCTTAATCCATGGGGTTGCAAATAGTCAGATATCACTAAGCAGCTAACACACTCAGGTCCTTTTTTTCATTTCTGTTTTTATTTTTATTAATCTGTTAGGTGGATCAAAAAGATTTTTTCATGTTATGTCAGAGTGTGTTCTTGTCTATGTTTTCCTTTCAGACTTTCATAGTATCTGGCCTTACATTTAGTTTTTAATCCATTTTGAGGTTATTTTTATGTGTAGAGTTAGTATGTGTTCTAATTTCATTCATTTACATGTAGTTGTCCAGTTTTTCCAGCACCACTTATTGAAGAGACTGTTTGTTCTCCATTGAATATTCTTTTCTCCTTTGTCATAGATTAGATGATCATAAGTGTGTGGATTTATCTCCACACTGTCTATCCTTTTCCATTGATATATATATTTCAGTTTTTTTGCCAGTACTCTACTGGTTTGATGACTGTGGTTTTGTAGTATAGTCTAAAGTCAAGAAACATGATTCCTCCAGTTCTGTATTTCTTCCTCAAGGCTTCTCTGGCTATTTGTGGTCTTTTGTTTTTAACCACAAATTGTAATTTTTTTGTTCCAATTCTGTGAAAAAATGTCATTGGTAATTTGATAGGGATTGTATTGAATCTGTAGATTGCTTTGAGTAGTATAGTCATTTTCATAATATTGATTCTTCCAATCCAAGAACATGGCATATCCTTCCATCTGTTTGTGTTGTCTTTGATTTCTTTCATCAGTATCTTATAGTTTTCTGACTACAAATCTTTTGCCTACTTAGGTAGCTTTATTCCTACATACTTTAATATTTTTGATCCAATAATAAATGGACATGTTTCCTTGATTTCTTTTTCTGACTTTTCTTTGTTGTGTACAGGAATGAAAGAGATGTCTGTGGATTAACTTTGTGGATTAACTTTCTGTGGATTAACTTCAACATTGCCAAAATAATTGATTCAATAATGAATTCAGCAAACTTTCTGGATACAAAGTCAACACAAAAAAATAAATCATGTTTCTATACATTAATATCAGTAGAGAATGTTTTGAAAATTAATTTTTTTTTGAAAACTAATAAAATATTTCTATTTATAAAGCACCAACAATAGTAAACTAGAAATAAACTTAACCAAGAAGGCAAAAGACTTGTGCACTGAAAACTACAGAACACTGTTGAAAGTAAATTGAAAAGATATAAATACAGGGAGAGATGTCCCATGTTCATCGTTTGGAACACTTAATTTCCTTAAGATATTAATACTCCTCCAAAGGAATCTACAAACTCATTCCAATGAAAAAAACCTATTAAAATAACTTTTTTCTTTTTTTGCAGAAATAGAAAACAGTCTATCCAACAATTTATAGGAAATCTCAAAGAAATCAGAAAAAAAAGTATTAAAACAATCATATTAAATAAGGACAGATTTGCAGGACTTACATTTCCTAATTTCAAAACTTGCTACAAGGCTTAAGTAATCAAAACACTTTTGATAGCTTATGGTAGAAGATGTCGGATGCATGATCTCAGAAGAAAAAGATTTAGCTTCAGGACCAGAGACTAGGCTTGACCATTCAGGGCTCTTGTGTGGCAGAAGTTTTATTACAGTGAAAAGAGACAGAGAAAGTTTATGACATAGACATCAGAAGAGGGCTGGAAGTGCCCCCACTCACTAGTCTTAGCAAGAGAGCTGTATACATTTTTTAATTGCTTATTACAATAAATCAAAAGAATGTCTTAAGATTGTAAAGATATTACTAGACCCATTCCCATAATTTACATTTTAAGATGACTGAATTAAAACAAACAATAGAAAGATTTTACAGGTTCAGTTCAGTCACTCAGTCATGTCTAGCACTTTGCAACCCCATGGATTGCGGCACGCCAGGCCTCCCTGTCCATTATCAACTCCCAGAGTTTACTTAAAGTCATGTCAGTTGAGTCAGTGATGCCAAACAACCATCTCATCCTCTGTCGTCTCCTTCTCCCGCCTTCAATCTTTCCCAGCATCAGGGTCTTTTCCAGTGAGTCAGTTCTTCGCATCAGGTGGCCAAAGTATTGAAGTTTCAGGTTCAACATCAGTCCCTCCAATGAACACCCAGGAATGATTTCCTTTAGGATGGACTGGTTGGACCTTCTTGAAGTCCAAGGGACTCTCAAGAGTCTTTTCCAACACCACAGTTCAAAAGCATCAATACTTCAGGCCTCAGCTTTCTTTATAGTCTAACTCTCACATCCATACATGACTACTGGAAAAACCATAGCCTTGACTAGATTGACCTTTGTTTTGCAAAGTAATGTCTCTGCTTTTTAATATGCTATCTAGGTTGGTCATAACTTTTCTTCCAAGGAGCAAGCATCTTTTAATTTCATGGCTTCAATCACCATATGCAGTGATTTTGGAGCCCCCAAAAATAAAGTCTGACACTGTTTCCACTGTTTCTCCATCTACTTCCCGTGAAGTGATGGGACCAGATGCCATGATATTAGTTTTCTGAATGTTGAGCTTTAAGCCAAATTTTTCACTCTCCACTTTCACTTTCACTTTCATCAAGAGGCTCTTTAGTTCTTTTTCACTTTCTTCCATAAGGATGGTGTCATCTGCATATCTCAGGTTATTGATATTTCTCCCAGCAATCTTGATTCCAGCTTGTGTTTCTTCCAGCCCAGCGTTTTTCATGATGTACTCTGCACAGAAGTTAAATATGCAAGGTGACAATATACAGCCTTGACATACTCTTTTCCTTATTTGGAACCAGTCTGTTGTTCCATGGCCAGTTCTAACTGTTGTTTCCTGACCTGCATACAGATTTCTCAAGAGGCAGGTCAGGTAGTTTGGTATTCCCATCTCTTTAAGAATGTTCCACAGTTTGTGGTGTTTTGTTGTGTAATCATCATTTCCAGCTTAAAGGGAAAAAAAAATGTTTTATGTGACTAAGACAAAAAAAAAAAAAAAAATCCTTTTCTCCTCCTTGAGAACTCCAAACCCTTCTCTCTTCCTTGGCGACCCTGACTTCTTATTATCCTACCTAAAAACTGAGTCTCTCATTCCCCCCTTTTCCTTTAGGACAACTATGCTGCCAAGGGAAATGGGTGTCATTTTCATTCCATAACTACTTCGTGCTGTTGAGGGGTGTCATCCCTAAATTGTTGAGGCAACGTATTCTCCTAACCCTCATATTGAGAGTGTCTGATCCAGGGGCCCCAAGTAATAGTTGGAGGAGGCTCTGGCACTCATAGGAGCCTGAACAACCATCTGTAACTTTTTAGCTTTAATACGGTTGAAAATAAATCCAGTTACACAGTTACAAATGCAGGGAACAAACAGCAAAAACAGAACAATTACAATTATTACCATTAAGATAGTCTTCCACCATGGGGAGCTAATTAATGTTTCCCAAAGTGAGGTGACTGAGGCTTCAGGGGAAACCATAGTATGAGTCATTTTGTTCATCTTTTCAATAAAGTGAGTACATTAGTACTCATATTTCGTATATATGTACAACACTGGATATGAATAAAGGCACGAATTCTTCCTTGTGCAGCCGTTAGAATATATCAGGCCAATCTATTCTGTGAAACCACCCTTTTAATTTGTATTTGTTCAGCACTAAGGGCTAAAATAGCTTTTTGAGAATCTTGTAAAGCCTGCTGAGTAAAGTTAGTCAGAGCGTCAGCTCATAGCATAACATCTGTAGCTCTAAGAGAGGGAAGGAATATTGCAGCCAGATAATCATAGCAGTGACATACAGACCTTGCCCAGCAAGTTTTATGGTGTGGCAGATTAGCAGGCTTCTCTGGAAGGTCTGAAAATATGAAACCATGAGTAAAATGTAAACATAGGGTGTGTCTCACTATCCAGCCAGGAGGAAGTCACATCCATACATAAGAGCCACATATTCAATAGGTTTTGTTTGGAGCAAAACAGCATGACTGAGGAATCCGTCCCAAAGAGTTTCTGGCCAGGTAAAAGGAGAACCTGAAGTGGGATTGGAAAATACAGGGATGATTACATTGCATATTTCTTGAGGCAAAATTCCCAATTATTTCCAGTCACTATAATTAAGTGTTGGCTAACTTTTGGGGATGGCTCTATTTCTTCCCAGCATATGGGAGCAGTAGATAGTAGGCATCCCTTTTCAGGAGTTAGCCATATGACTTCATCCCATATTAGATAAACATCAGGTAGGAAACCACCAGATCTATACCCATTTACCTTCCTATGTTCAGCAAAATAGCCATTAAATCAAGATAATGTATAATCAAAGTTGAAAGTCACATTATGTCCATATTTACAGTACAAAATGTTACACCACTCCATTTTAGGATTGCTAGATGTCATCAGGTGAAAGAGAGGCATCACACATGATTGTTGTTGGTGAAGATATTCACAGAGTTGAAGAAAGTCTTTTCCTTTAAATGGAGAAACCCATCATAGGAAGCCTTCAACAGATTGCAGACCCAGAAATTAGACCAATTGTAGAATGGAGCATAAGAATGAGCCCAGGACAGGAAGGTATTGTCTTGAGAGTCAAACAGAAGACTAAGGACTTTTGGAGTCAGCAGAAGCAGGCCCACATATATTATCAAGACCATCTGAAAAGTAAAAGGTGAAAATATAGAGGATAAAGGCATAAAATGACATTGTTTAGTTTAACTGGAGTGTGGTGTACCAGATCCATTTCCATAATATACATTTTAAGATAACAAGATTAATCAGAATATTCTCAAGAAGGAGAAACTGTCCTCAAGCAGGATACATTGTTGTTATATAATCCTTAATACAGAGTTTAAGCTGAGTCTTTTTTTGTTGTGTAATCATCATCTCCAGCTTAAAGAAAAAATAATTTTATGTGACTAAGGCTAAGGAATGTAGAAAAAAGTTTGTCCTTTTCTCTTCCTTGAGAACTTCAATCCCTTCTCTCCTCCCCAGGGACCCCCGGGCTTCTTATCAACCTACCTAGAAATTGCCTCTTTCAGTATGATACTAAAATAAAACAGACACACATATCCATGGGATGGAATAGAAAGCCCAGAAATAGATACTCACATATATGACATGTCAAAATCATTCAGTGAGGAAAAGAACAGTCTTTTCAAGAAATTTTGCTTGGAAAACTGCATGTCCACATGAAAAGAATGAATTTGACCCTTACTTTGTGCATGCTGTCACTTCGGTTGTGTTTGACTCTTTGAGATCCTATGGATGATAGCCTGTCAGGCTCTTCTGTCCATGGGATTCTCCAAGCAAGAATACTGAAGTGGGTTGCCATGCCCTTCTCCAAGACATCTCCCTGACACAGGGATTGAAGAAGAGTTTCTTGTGTCTCCTGAATTGGCAGGTGGGTTCTAGTGCCACCTGGGAAGACCCTAGAACTTTACATTACACTATATATAAAATTTAACTCAAAGTGGATCAAATATCTAAACATAAGAGCTAAAAGTATAAACTCTTCACAATAATATAGGAGGAATGCTTTATGACAATGGATTTGGCAAGATTTCTTGATTATGACACTGAAAGCACAAACAACAAAAGAAAGAAAAAATAGACATCATCAAACTAATAACAGACTACACCAAAGGATGATATCAAGGAAATGGCAAGGCAACCCAAAAATGGGAGAAAATAATTGTAACTCATAACAAATTGAGAATTCCACTGTAGGGGACCCCAGGTTTGTTCCCTGGTCAGGGAACTAATATTTCACAAGCTGCATCCAAAAAAAAAAAAAAAAATTAAAATAATTATTAGTCAATATATGTAAAGAACTTCTAACACTTAGCATAAACAAAACAACCTAATTTCTCCAAAGAAGAAATATAAGTGATCAATAAGCACATGAAAAGTTACTAAATACCACTAGTCATTAGGGAAATTCCCATCAAAACAGCAAGGAGAGGGGGACAGTCCCAAGATGGTAAAGAAATAGCATAGAGAGACCAATTTATCCCCCACAAATTCATCACAGGATCATTTGAATGTTGAGTAACTTCCACACACACAGAAAAAATTCTGAACTCTGGCAGAGGAAAACAGGCACCCAGAAAGGCAACCCTTTCTCTTCAAAAGGAGGTAGGACAAAATATAAAACATAAAAACAGAGACAAAATATTTAGGGACTGAGACTTGTGCTGGGGAGGGAGTTGGGAAGGAGGAGAAGATTCCTAATAGTAAGAACACCTCTCACAAGTGTGTCTGTGTGTAGTTTTGGAATCTCAGAAGGCAACATAACCAGTAATACAAAATAAATAAAACCCCACAGAATATGGACCCAACCACAATTGCAAGCAGAGAATTAGCCCAGATGCTCGTGTCCACCACGAATGAGTGGGGGCTGGGCAGGGAGGTGTGGGCTGCATCATCAGTCCTTAGGGTAAGGACCAGGCCTGAATACCGAGAGAACAATCTGAGGGAACTAATGTGAGATAGCAACCCAAACCGTGGGATCGTCAGAGAGATTAAAAAAAAAAAAAAAAAACTTTCCTGTGAAAGGCTCTAAGGCCTCACAGTGACCCCTGGCATGCTCACAGAACAAGGATTCAGCTAATACCAAAGGAGAGCAAGCTAGCTGCCATATAGGGCCCTTCCTCCCTGGAGGCAGAGAGTCAGGCAGACAACACCCAGAGCCAGAAGGCAAAGGGTTGCTGTAATCTAAGCCCCAGAGATTGTATCTCCCACCAAACTGTGAGCAGGTTCCCAGTTGCTAACCAGGTCTTCCTGGGATCCTGGACGATTGACATCTGTCAGGAGTGTCACAACCTGAGATCAGCTCCCCAGAGGAAACACATGGCACACCTGTGACTGGGTTCTCATAGTGCACCTGGGAAACTGAGCAGCCAGGACTGGGGAGGTGAATAAGACACATGGCCCACCTGGGAGAGTGTGCTCTCCAAGCACCTGGTCACCTGAGCTGCTTGGACTTGAAAAGGGCACAAAATGAATAGCACATCTGGGTCTGTGCCTCTGCTGAGAGCACCCTAGAACCAGAATGCCTTAGTCCTGGGAACTGCATGAAACTCAGGGCCCACTTGGAACAATGCCCATGCAGAGCACCGTGGAGCCTGAGCAGTGTAGACCCAGGAAATACAGTCCATCTTGGGCTGTGGCAAACCCAGTGTGGTCCATCCACTGTGAACACTCCCCACACATGTCAGTGGTATTTCTTTGCAGTGTCCCTCCCTCCCCATAACACAACTGAACAAGTGAGCTAAACAAGTGGCCACCTTTGCCCCCTTGTATCAGAGTGGAAATTAGACACCGAAGAGACTTGCAAAAAGAGGAAGCCAAAATAAACAAAGAAGGGGGAACAGCTCTGGAAGTGACAGGTGCAACAGATTAAAACTCTGTATTTAATACTGGAGACTGTGTGTTTGAGAGACACTTGTAGACCTTGAGAACAAGTAAAACCAGAACAAGGGACTATATGACACTGAACTGACCCCACACTGCCCACAATAGCTCCAGGAAATTTCGAGATATATTTTTGCTATTACCACTTTTTTTTTTTAATTTAGTTTGTTATTAATCCTTTAAATTTAATTTTTATATCCTTCTATTACATTAAAAAACTATTTTTGAAAACAAATTCCATATATATATATATATTTTAATTTTTGTGATTGTTCACATTTCGCATTTTTACATATTGCATTTTTGAGAGTCTAACCTCTATTCTAGGTTTTTAATCTTTGCTTTTTGATATTCCTTATCAACTTTGTACCTCTAAAAATCTAATCTTCAGTTGTCAGGAAGCACTTAACAGGAGACTTCTTGTGTGCTATTTTGGATCTGTCAGAAATTACCTATTCCTTACTAATTCCTGAATATTCAGGAATTAAGAGGAGAGGAAAGTCTCTCCCAGGGGCTGAGGAATCCAGGCATTTCCTTCATTAATTTTTCTATACAGTGATAAGTACCCTCTTCCTTTTTATGGACCATATGGTAAAAGTGATCATTTACAACTCTCTCTCTTTCATAAGGATGACCTCAAAACTTTCCTTGTAAGTTTTGATTTTGTCTCTGCTGCAAATAGTCATCTTATAAGACAGTATAAATACCTACACAATGTTAAATAAAACACCTCTGCTCCATCAGAGCTTTGGTCCTCGTGTCTTGCTCTCTCTCTCGCTCTCTCTCTCGCTCTCTCTCTCTCTCTCTCTCTCTCTCCCCTTCAGGCTGATCCCCTGGAGCACAGTGGCTCTCTGAGTTCACTTTCCTGCCTGGGCTTCTAACACCCTCTTGAGAAGGTGCTCTGTGCCTTCACCCCATTGAGAGGGCACCTGAGGCCTCTGTGAACAGAGCAAGCCCCATACCAGGGGCTTTACTGGCTTTCTGCATAAACCAAGGAATATCAGCCTCTTTCTCCTTTACTTTCTTATCCGTCGACTCCAGACCACCAGGTTCCAGTCCATTAAAGGACCTCAACAAGTGGCTCCCAGAACAGGAACTTGGTACACGTAGGCAGATTCGGACAGAGTGACCCCAGGGCCTATTGAGGCCAGAAAGTACTAAGACATGGGTAAAATGGCTGGAAAGCCCCATCACTTTTGTACTTTACTTCATCACTTATTTAAAGATCAGGGACTTAATAATAGGTATGCTGATTTTTAGCTAGATTACAAACTGCTATTTCCCATACTGTAATTGGAGAAGTCAAAAGGCAACTAGAGAAATTACTTGCTTATGAAAATGCAAATCAGGAATGTCAAAAAGCTATAGCTGCAATTCATGAGACAGAGACTATTATTTGAAGGCTTGTCACAATCTAGGATTTGAAACTCAAAAGATGCAAATGCTAGCTGAAACAATGGTTGCTGCCTTAGGAAAGGGAAATGAAACATACTTTGCATGTGTAAATAAGAACCATTTTAAAAGGGACTGCCTTAAGAAAGCTAAAAAAATAATAATAATAAAAAATAAAAATAAAAAACCTCCAAAAATCTGCCCTCGCTACCACAGAGGGCCAAATATTGGAAGTCTAAATTTGACACTGAAAGAAAACCTATTCCAGGAAACTCCAAGCAGGGGACCCCCCAGATCCCCTTCAACAAAAACCAGGGGCAGATTCCATCTTTTCCCTCAAACCCTTAACATCTGGCAGTGCTGCCATTGATATACCAGCTTTGTTCTTAGATAATATGAAGTTAATGAGCTCTATTTAAATTCAAATTCATGTGAACTAAAAAATATTCAATATTAAATATAATGTTTATTTAAATATAAGTATAATTTAAATACAATTGTTTGCTTACCTAATTAAGGTATGTCTTAAGTCATCAACATTATATAATACTTTTATGCTAGGTTTTAGGTAAACTAAATTTGTCAACAAAAAGGTAACTCTTTATATATATATATGTATATATACATATATATGTATATATACATATATATATGTATATATGTATATAAATGAGATAAAAACTTTTAAACTCTAATAAAATAATTATATTTTAATAGAATAATCTATTCTTATAATCTAAAGTAATCTCTTAGGATTGGGATAATTTAAATTTCTGGAGTTGTACTAAACTAAATAATAAAAGTTTATTAAATAGCTAGGTCATTTCCAAATAAAATAAGATTTTAAAACATCAATTACTGAACATTAACTTCCTCTTACAAAGTTTTTCTTACAGAAAAAGTAAAGAAATTTTAATCTATTAATAAATATAGTATATAATGTATAATATATAAATATATATATTATAAATACATATTATAATATGATATAATAAATATATTAACCAATTGATAAAATACTAATATACAAAAAAGTAAGATATATGCTTTTAATAAAAAGATATACGATATGGCAAACTCAGAAATACATTCCACATTTTTCCTAAGGGCCACTGCTCATTTAACAAACAATACAATTATTAAAATAACTTGGAAGAATGACGAGCCAACTTGGACAGAACAACGGCCCTTCACAAAAGAGAAATTACAGACAGCTAAGGAACTTACATATACACAACTAGAATTAAAGCATATTGAAAAATATTGTTCTCCTTGGAACTCTCCTATTTTTTTTTTTATAAAAAAGAAATCCAACAAATGGTGTCTCCGAACAGACCTTAGAAAACTTAATGCACCTATGAAACCTATGGGTGCACTACAACTCCTACATCACCTACCACTATTACTGAAAATTGGCATATTATTATTATTGATTTACAAGATTGCTTTTTAAATATGCCTTTGCACCCTTTAGACTGAGAGAGATTTGCTTTCTCTCTCTCTTATCCTAATCATGTTGGACCTCATAAATGGTACCAATGGACTGTACTGCCACAAGGGATAATGAATTCTCCCACCATGAGTCAGTACTACGTAGCCAAAGCCCTTGAGCCTGTGAGAAAGCAATTTCCTAACTTTCTTGCTATTCACTGTATGGATGATATATTGCTTCCGGCTCCATCTATCTTAGAAACTCAATACATGTTTGATATAGCTCTACTATGCTTAAAAAACTCTGGATTAATCATTGCCCCTGAAAGAATTCAAACCTCTACACCTTACCATTAGCTGGGGTTTGTTGTTAACAGGCAACGCATTACTCCCCAACTAACTGAGATCCGTACTGATAAATTATCAACCTTAAATGATGTTCAAAAGCTCTTTAGTTCAGTATCTCAGTCGTGTCTGACTCTTTGTGACCCCATGAATTGCAGCACGCCAGGCCTCCCTGTCCATCACCAACTCCCGGAGTTCTCTCAGACTCACGTCAATCGAGTCGGTAATGCCAACCAGCCATCTCACCCTGTCGTCCCCTTCTCCTCCTGCTGCCAATCCCTCCCAGCATCAGAGTCTTTTCCAATGAGTCAACTCTTCACATGAGGTGGCCAAAGTACTGAAGTTTCCGCTTTAGCATCATTCCTTCCAAAGAACACCCAGGACTGATCTTTAGAATGGACTGGTTGGACCTCCTTGCAATCTCTAGAGTCTTCTCCAACACCACAGTTCAAAAGCATCAATTCTTCTGCCCTCAGCTTTCTTCACAGTCCAACTCTCACATCCATACATGACTACTGGAAAAACAATAGCCTTGACTCAACGGACCTTTGTTGGCAAAGTAATGTCTCTACTTTTGAATATGCTATCTAGGTTGGTCATAACTTTCCTTCCAAGGAGTAAGCGTCTTTGAATCTCATGGCTGCAATCACCCATGATCTGCAGTGATTTTGGAGCCCCCCAAAATAAAGTCTGACACTGTTTCCCCATCTATTTCCCATGAAGTGATGGGACCATATGCCATGATCTTCGTTTTCTGAATGTTGAGCTTTAAGCCAACTTTTTCACTCTCCTTTTTCCCTTTCATCAAGAGTCTTTTTAGTTCCTCTTCACTTTCTGCCATAAGGGTGGTGTCATCTGCATTATCTGAGGTTGTTGATATTTCTCCCGGCAAACTTGATTCCAGCTTTTGCTTCTTCCAGCCCAGCATTTCTCATGATGTACTCCGCATAGAAGTTAAATATGCAGGGTGACAATATACAGCCTTGATGTGCTCCTTTTCCTATTTGGAACCAGTCTGTTGTTCCATGTCCAGTTCTAGCTGTTGCTTCCTGACCTGCATACAGGTTTCTCAAGAGGCAGGTCAGGTGATCTGGTATGTTCATACCTTTCAGAATTTTCCACAGTTTATTGTGATCCATACAGTCAAAGGCTTTGGCATAGTTAATAAAGCATAAATAGATTTTTTTTTTTTTTTTGGAACTCTCTTGCTTTTTTGATAATCCAGCGGAGGTTGGCAGTTTGATCTCTGGTTCCTCTGCCTTTTCTAAAATCAGCTTGAACATCTGGAAGTCCACGGTTCACAAAGCTCTTAGGTGATATTAACTGGATTAGATCTTCTTTAGGCATTGCTAATTATCAACTGAACAACCTATTTAATACTTTAAAAGGAGATCCTGACTTAAATAGCCCTCATTCACTTTCCCAAGAGACAGTAAAAGAACTCTATTTGGTACAAAATAAATTACAAAAACAATTTCTTACTCACGTCAAACTAGATTTACCTCTAGAATTGTTTGTACTTCCCTCTCCTCATTCTCTCACAAGACTTCTTTCCCAACAAGAACACCCAGTACTATGGGTCTATACCCGTTTTAGGAAAATAAAGTCACTTACACCCTATCTTGATTTAATGCTCTAATCATTATCAATAAAAAAAGACTAATTGGCTTTGAATTGGCTTTGAAATTATTAGTAATTGCTCTACTTGTAGACCTCTACCCATCACACAAGGTATTAATCCTCACAATTTACAACCTAATGAACTATGACAAATGGATGTATCTCATTGCCTGCCCTGAACTTTGTCCATTTTCTTTCCTATACGTCTGTATAGACACAAATTCCTCTTTTATCTGGGCCACACCTCTTTGCGGTGAGGCTACACTACATGTTATACCCTGCCTATATTTCTAAATACTTTAAACAAATTTTACAATCTTTTTCTATTAAACATATTACAGGTATTCCTTGTAATCACAGACACAAGGCATAGTCAAACAAACACATCACACACTAAGTTACGAATTAAAAAAATTAAAAAAGGGGGAATACACAGGTACACCACTGTCTTCCTTATCTAAAGCAGACTTTACTAGATTCCAACATAAGATATTTTCTAACCTATAACTATTGTTAATACAGTTTTGTTTTAATTTTTTTAAATCTCTTCAAATCTTTAAATTTGACCCAATGGGGTCCCCGGCATTCAAAATGGAGATGAAACAACAAGAACCCCAGGAAGAAGAAATTCCAATACAGGCTATGTCTGCTCTAAAGATCTACAGAAAGCACCACCTTCAGGGGGATCACCCCTTTGATCTCCCTACTTGGGGACAAAGAAAAACCCTTACTAATTGAGCTGAAAATTTGGTCTCTCAACAGGGATTGCGTCAGAGTCCTGAATACATTCTCCTGGCAATGCTCAGTCTTTTGGCCTGTACCTCTCCACCGCCCCACCCCACCCCACTCAAGTTTGGACTAATACCGAACACCCTCTATTACAGATGGTTGAATGGACAGAGAGAGGACCAATCATTTCAACTAATGACTCTATACATATGCCTTCTCCCTAGTACATTAAATGGCCCTCACACCCTGGGGAGGAAAGAAAACTAATTAACATTTCCTTAGGCTATGAAGTCCTTCCCTTGTGCATGGGCCCAGCAAAATTGTGCATAAACATCAGCCGACAAACTTGAGCTTGCACCCTGCCTCCCAAAAAAGGATTTTCAGACATTGCTTAGACTATTCACTGCCCTTTCTTTGTCTGTAAACCATGTTTATACTACTGAGACTTTAGGCAAAGGGTTAGGGAAAGAGTTAGGGGAAAAACAAAAAAAGAAAACATACAAAGGGTTTACTTACAAAACTTTACTTATACTCCTGTTTGTTGGGACAAATTTCAAACCAAATCAAGAAAATCCATGTTTGTGGCTAATCATACAATTGTTGATTGGGGACCCCATGGTATGTGGTTATCTGACAGCTCAGATGATATTAACAACACTGTGTGATATGGAGGGCCATTGACACTATGATGGAATGTTATTATGACAAAGGACTTCTTGAGTGGCTTGACTGTGGATTAGTCCCACCTCGTCCTAGGATCGTCCTTGATAAACAGAGTGGGCCTGAAAAATGGAACATTTGGAAACTTGCTGTGAACACCAGAGCACCGAAGAACTTGGAACTTGGACCAGACATTTCATAGGGACCAGTCGTGGTCATAGTAACTATTTCTTTCGCTATAATCAGTCATATTTTATACAGGCCTGTGCCCCACTACCTTTTGTTGTAGCCATAGAAAATTTACAATTTAATAAGACTTTTACATTCTGTAACTTGTATTATACAATTGCCAACTATATACTTGTCTTAACTTCTCTATTTCTTTAAGCTACTCAATTTTTGTTACTCCTGTTCAATTCAATCATAGTGCCTACTACTGGGAACAAATCAAATTTCATTTACAAAATATACATGATTATGCTTCTCTGAATGCACAATTACTACAAAGAGAAATCTTTAAAACTTTTTCTAAAAATCTGCCCTCTTCCCCTAATTTGGAAAATTTAGCTAAACAAATTATCCAGGCTAGACCCACAAAGATGGTTTCAAAATATTATCCAAAGTATTGGGTCTGGAACTGTAACTTTGATGATTGTCTTGATAATTATATTAGTTGTTTACCATCGCCTTTCTATAAGGTTGGTTAATACTAACCAAACTCATTTGGTCAGGACTTTTTTTTTAAACAAATATAATAAAATAGGGGGAATTGTCAGGAAGAATTTAACAGGAGGCTTCCTATGTGCTGTTTTGGATCTGTCAGGAATTCTCTGTTCCTTATTAATTCCTTATTAATTCAGGAGTTAAGAGGAGAGGCAAGCCTCTCCCGGGGGCTGAGGAATCCAGGCATCTCCTTCATTAGCTTTTCTATACAGTGATAAGTACCCTCTTCCTTTTTATGAACCATATGGTAAAAGTGATTATTTACAAGTCACTCTCTTTCAAAAAGATGACCTCATGTTTCCTTGTAAGTTTTGATTTTATCTCTGCTGAAAACAGCTATCTTGTAAGACAGTATAAATACCTACACAATGTTAAATAAAACACCTCTGCTCCATCAGAGCTTTGGTCCCCGTGTCTTGCTCACTCTCTCTCTCTCTCTCTCTCTCTCTCTCTTTCTTTCAGGCTGATCCCCTGGAGCACAGAGGCTCTCTGAATTCACTTTCCTGCCTGGGCTTCTAAGACCCTCTCGAGACGGCACCCTGTGCCTTCACCCCATCTAGAGGGCGCCTGAGGCCTCTGTGAACAGAGCAAGCCCCGTGCCAGGGGCTTTATTGGCTTCTGCATAAACCAAGGAATGTCAGCCTCTTTCTCTCTCTTTTACTTTCTTATCAGTCAGCTCCAGACCACCAGGTTCCAGTCCATTAAAGGACCTCAACATTCAGTATCTATTTTCACTTATTGATTTGATTACCGGCTGATTGCTCTCTCCCGTGTAGATTTGCTCATTTCTTCTCCAGGTCGCTTCTATCTCCTTCCTCTCTCTTCTCTGCATAACTCTGTGAATCTCTCTGAGTGTTTCAGGCTACGGATATGACTAAGCTATTTGATTACAGGCTAGATTTCTCTCTCCCCTTTGACTCTCCCTTTTCTCCTCCTCGTCACCTGTATCTCCCTCCTCCCTCTCTTCTTCTCTGTATAACTCTGTGAATCTCTCTGGGTGTTCCCGGCTGTGGAGAATTGTTTCACCAATAACCTAGGTGTTTTATATTTTATGCTGTATGGATGGAGAAGTGGTGAGGCTACTGTAAGAGAAGGACTGAAAGCCAGAGACAGGAGGCTTAACTCCAAAACCTGAGAACATCAGAAACTGCTGATTCCATGGAACATTGATAGACAAGACCTCTCCCAAAAGCCTCCATAACTACACTAAAACCGAGCTCCACCGAAGAGCCAACAAGTTCCAGTGGAAGACACACTACATAACTATCAAGTAAAACAGGAACACAACACTGAATATTAAAAGAGAGCTGTCCTAAGCCATTCCAAACCTATAGACAGCCCAAAACTCACTACTGGACACTTCATTGCACTCCAGAGAGAAGAGATACAGCTCCATCCACCAGAACACCAATGCAAGTTCCCCCAACCAGGAAACCTTGACAAGACATTAGTCCAAACCCACCCACAGTGGGGGGAAAACTCCACAATTAAGAGGGACCATGAACTTGCAGCCTGCAGAAAGGGCACCCCAAACACAGCAATATAAAAAAAAAAAAAAAAAAACGAAAAGGCAGAGAAATATTCAAAAGGTGAAATAACATGATAATAACCCACCAAACCAAACAAAAGAGGAGATGATAGGGAGCCTACCTGAAAAAGAATTCAGTATAATGATAGTAAAGATGATATAAAATCTTGAAATCAAATTGGAGTTACAGATAAATAGACTAGAGATGAGGACTGAGAAGATGCAAGAAATGTTTAACAAAGACCTAGAAGAAATAAAGAAGAATCAATCAATAATGAATAATGCAATAACTGAGATCAAAAGAACTCTGGAGGGAACTAACAGTAGAATAACTGGAGCAGAAGAGAGGATAAGTGAGGTGGAAGATGGAATGATAGAAATAAATGAAGCAGAAAGGGAAATAGAAAAAAGAATTAAAAGAAATGAGGACAACCTCAGAGACCTCCAGGACAATGTTAAAGGCCCTAACATTTGAAACATGGGTGTCCCAGAAGAAGAAGACAAAAAGAAAGGGCATTAGAAAATACTTGAGGAGATAATAGTCAAAAACTTCCCTAAAATGGGGAAGGAAATAGCCACCCAAGTCCAAGAAACCCAGAGAGTCCTAAACAGGATAAACCCAAGGTGAAACACCCCAGGAAACTTAGTAATCAAACTAACAAATGTCAAACACAAAGAGAAAATATTAAAAGCAGTAAGGGAAAAGCAATAAATAACACACAAGGGGATTCCCATAAGGATAACATCTGATATTTCTATATAAATTCTTCAGGCCAGAAAGGAATTGCAGGACATACTTAAAGTCATGAAAGAGAAAAGCCTATATCCAAGGTTACTTTACCCAGAAAGGTACACTTTCAGATATGAAGGAGAAATCAAAAACTTTACAGATAAGCAGTAGTTAGGACTTCCTGTACTATTCTGAACAAAAATTGTAAGAGTGAATAAAAATTGTAAACATTTTTCTCTTTTTCCTAATTTTAGGGGAAAAGCATTAAAATTTTCATCATTAACTATGGTGATAATTACAGATGTTTCCTGAAAAGTGAAAGTTGCTCAGTCATGTCCAACTCTTTGTGACCCTATGGACTATACAGTCCATGGAATTCTGCTAGCCAGAATACTGGAGTGGGTAGCCTTTCCATTCTCCAAGGGGTCCTCTCAACTCAAGGATCAAACCCAAGTCTCCTGCATTGCAGGCAGATTCTTTACCAACTGAGCTATAGATGTTCTTTATTAAGTTGAGGAAGTTCCCTCTTGTAGACCTAGTTTTGTGAGAGTTATTGTTATAAATGAGAATGGGCTTTGACAAACTATTTGTGTGTATCTATTGATGTGATCTTATTCTTTTTCTTTTTTGACATAAAACTTTTTATTATATAGTCTCTAATATCACCTAGACATAAAATTTCAAGCTTGTTTTCTCCCAGATCTCATGAACTCCCATGCTTTTCTCAGATTTTCATGTCAATAATTTATTAATATTTTACTGGACAATCTTTATTGAATTTTGCTTATTCTCTTTATAATGAGTTCTATTTTAATTATTGCTTTCTTTTCACTTTTTTTCACCTCTGACAGCTATATTTTTTAGTTAGTTTATTCTTATTATCTACCATAGAACTAGCAGGCAAAATAAAGCATTTTCCCAGTTATAAATTGTACTTAAGGATAACATTACTTCTTGAAAGACTTATAGGAAAAGATTTTTTTAAAAAAGTAAACAAGAAAGCAGACTATATTATGAGAAAAACTTCCTTTTAAAATTTGTTTAAGCTTTTAAATTTTTTATTATTTTTAAATTTTTAAAAATTGAATTATATTTGATTAACAATGCTGTGGGAAATTCTGAAAGAGATGGAAATACCAGACCACCTGACCTGCTTCTTGAGAAATCTGTATGCAGGTCAGGAAGCAACAGTTAAAACTGGACATGGTACAATTGACTGGTTCCAAAAAGGAAAAGGAGTACGTCAAGGCTGTATATTGTCACCCTGCTTATTTAACTTATATGCAGAGTACATCATGAGAAATGCTGAGCTGGAGGAAGCATAAGCTGGAATCAAGATTGCCAGGAGAAAGTCAATAACCTCAGATATGCAGATGATACCACCCTTATGGCAGAAATTGAAGAAGAACTAAAGAGCCTCTTGATGAAAGTGAAAGAGGAGAGTGAAATGTTGACTTAAAGCTCAACATTAAGAACTCTAAGATCATGGAATATGGTCCCAGCATCCTTCCCAGCATCAGGGTCTTTTCAAATGAGTCAGTTCTTCACATCAGGTGGCCAAAGTATTGGAGTTTCAGCTTCAACATCAGTCCTTCCAATGAACACCCAGCACTGATCTCCTTTAGGATGGACTGATTGGATCTCCTTGCAGTCCAAGGGACTATTCATGGCAAATAGATGGGGAAACAGTAGAAAGAGTTGTTGAGTTTATTTTTGGGGGGCTCCAAAATCACTGCAGATCGTGATTGCAGCAATGAAATTAAATGACGCTTACTCCTTGGAAGGAAAGTTATGACCAACCTAGACAACATATTAAAAAACAGAGACATTATTTTGCAACAACGTTCCATCTAGTCAAGGCTATGCTTTTTCCAGTACCCATGTAGAGATGTGAGAGTTGGACTCTAAAGAAAGCTGAGCACTAAAGAATTGATGCTTTTGAACTGTTGTGTTGGAGAAGACTCTTGAGAGGCCCTTGGACTGTAAGGAGATCCAACCAGTCCATGCTAAAGGAGATCAGTCATGGGTGTTCATTGGAGGGACTGATGTTGAAGCTGAAACTCCAATACTTTGGCCACCTCATGTGAAGAGCTGACTCATTTGAAAAAAAAAAAAAAAACCCTGATTATGGGAAAGATTGAGGGCAGGACGAGAAGGGGATGACAGAGGATGAGACGGTTGGACGTCATCACTGACTCAATGGACACGAGTTTCGGCAGACTCTGGGAGTTGGTGATGGACAGGGACCCCTGGTGTGCTGCAGTCCATGGGGTCGCAGAGATCTGGACAGGAGTGAGTGACTAATCTGAACTGAACTGAAGGGTAATGGACTCACCAAGGTCATGTCTCTTCCCTAAAGATAGCCTGCATCTTCTCATGGGTCAATGCAGGATTAAAAAGACCGGGCCCCTTTGCCTCCGAGCACATTTCTGAGAGGTCATACCAAGCTCAGCATTCTTGCCAAGATTGGATGGGGCCTCTGTTGCTACTGTATTATGGTTTTACTCCTCCTTCTACTCAGTCCTGCTTCTTTCATTCTGTTAGAAGGTTGTTTCCAAAAGCATTTCCAAATTAATCTCTTAAATATAATTCTCTGTCTCAGAGTCTGTTTTCATAGAGCACTTGACAGAAGACAGTTACTTCAGAAATAGTTTTTTAAATCTTGCTTCTCCATCTCGACTTGCATCTAGTCTAAGCTTTACTACTTCACACTTGGTTTATTTCAACAGCCTCTAAACTGTTCTTTTGTCCTATCTACCTTCTCTCCACCACTTTTAGAATTTTTAGTCATGAACCTCTAACATAGTGCTTCTTAAACTTTATTGGGTCATGGAACTCTGTGTAAATATGATAAAGTTCGTGTCTGGTCTATCATGCCTCATGAAATAAATGCAATTTTGCATCTTTATATAAATTATTGCATACAATTTTCTTGGGGTAGCATCTCCTATATCTCATCTATGAAATTTAGAAACTTCTGTTCAAAAGGCTTAGTTAGAATAACTGAGTAAGCAAAATATACAATTATTTAAACATCCATTTCTAAGAAAAATAAAATAGTAAAATTCTTTATCTCTTTATTTACTGTGTTTTTTTTGGGGGGTTTGTTTGTTTTGCTTGTTTTTCTTTGGCTGGCTGAAAAATAGCAGTGCTGTTCTTTGGCTAAACAAACAAACAAACACAATCACCTAGAAAAATATTTAATTTTTTAAAATTTATATAGTTAACATATAATGTTATATTAGTTTCAGGTGTAAAACATAATCATTTGATATATGTATACATTGGAAAATGATCACCCCAAAAAGTTTAGTTAACATCCATCACTACAAATAATTATAATCTTTCTTGTGATGATAAATTTTAAGATGTACTCTTAGTAATTTTTAAATATACAATGCAATATTATAACTATAGTCATCATATTGTGTACATTACATCATCAGGACTTATTTTATAACTGGAAGCTTGTTCTCTTGGACTACTTTCACCCATTTCATGCCCCCTGCAATAAAGAATCTTTTCTCTATATCTATGAGTTAAGGTTTTTGCTTCTGTTTCTATTTTAAAGGTTCCATTATAAGTGAAGTTATGAAGTATTTAATATTTATCTTTCTCTGTCTGACATATTTCATTACTGTAATATCTTGAAAATGCAACCATGTTGTCATATGGATTTACTCCTATAACCCTTCCAGGCTTTTTAAAGAGGTTTTTCTGTCTGAAGGAGATTGGTGTTACAGTGGCAAACCTAATCTTTTTAAATCAATAAATAATTTATCTTCAATCAATTATGTATAATGTAAAATCATGAGAACTCTGTGAATGCAGATGGGTTAATAAGGCACCATTATAAATGGTTAATCAAATTAGTTAAAATCAAAATAGTTACAGTAAAAAGGAGGTCAGGTTTGGTTACCAAGAATGAGAAGACAGAACAATAACTTATTAAAGTTAATACAGTGATATATAAAGAACTGAAGTATGTGTCTGACTCATAGTTACTGACTCAAAATCAGTGAAAATCTTCAAATTATTGTATAATATATTTAGGCCCAATTTTTTTTTTTACTTTGAAGATGAACTGGTTTGAATTCCTTGCTGTCCATGGGACTCTCAAGACTCTTCTCCAGCACCACAATACCAGCTAACCACTGCTTTTAAATTGAAAACATTTCAAAACTTAGTGGCAGTTTTAAAAATAATTTATTTGTTCACAATTCTGTGGATCAGTAGTTTGGATTAGGCTCAGCCATGATAGCTCATCTCTGCTCCATGAGGTATTGAGTAAGTGAGCTGCTTTCTGAGTCACGTCTGACTCTTTCCAATCCATGGACTGTAGCCTGCCAAGCTTCTCTGTCCATGGGATTCTCCAGGCAAGAATACTGGAGTGGGTTGCCATTTAATTCTCCAGGGAATCTTCCTGACACAGGGATAGAACCCGCATCTCCTACATAGACAGGAAGATTCTTTACCACTAAGCCACCTGGGAAGCCCCTATGAGGTGTTAGTTGAACACAATATTAAGTGTAGGACCACAAGTGGTATAATTGGAATGTCTGATTTTACTGGCTTTCTCTTCCTAAATCATCTCATCATCCAACAGACTAGCCTGGCCTTGGTCAAATGGAAATAGCATTCCTACAGCAAGAGAATGGCAGCTCTAAGGCCTTCTGAGGCCTAAGCTTAGAATGTGTACCACATCATTTCTGTTTCATTCGATTAGTCAAAGCAAGTCATAAAGTCAATCAAGATCCACAGAGTTTAGAACTAGATTCCATTTTTTGATAGAAGGAGATGAACTTAATTTGTGATCATTTGTGATTTAACAAAGTCCCATTAGTAGTAATAGTGAAAGCTTATTGCGTAATGATTACTTGATATTCACTGCAGTAATACAAATAAAGATTCTTGAAATGATTAAGATGAAAAATATCTAAGAAATACTACAATTGGTAAATTAATATGATAGACACAAATGTAATTATTTTGCTCCACAGAAGAAATAGAAGTTTATTTAGAACACACTCTCTAGCAGAGTACCTTTTTAATTTTAAAATCATACTTTTGAAGCAACTTATGAAAATACATCTTTTATGACTAGTTTCTAATATTTGAGAAAAAGTCATAGGATTTCAAATTTATCTCTGATTTCTGAGAGAGATATAAATTATTTAAAAATTCATTACCTTTGGAATACCCAATTGAAAAAACTGAGGGAATACATTCAGGGAACATACACAAAAAGTTTCAACAACTGATGCAATTATCTTACCAAGTTAGAGAAAAGCATAACTTTCTCTAAATACCTTAACCCTAGGAGATCCAGTGCAGTAGGTTAAAAAAAAAAAAAAAAGTAGCTAGCAAAAATCAGTGTTAAAAGAAATATAACTCATTTTCTTCACAGAATGTATAAAACTGTTAAAATGTTAATGTAGGAATATTATGTCTTTATTACCCTTTTAGAAATAGTTTTCTACTAAAATAGATGAAAACATTTGGTGCTAACTAATTAAGCAGTTGTCAAGCCAATATTGCTTTGTTTGCTTTCCAGTAATTAAAACTAGGCATTCTGATGATTTCTATTAGAATTTTTCTTCCTGATGTTAAAAAAGAACCTTGTTTATAAGGTAAAATACTGAGCTTTCTTTTCAACCTGAGTACTGACTTCCTTGTTTGTTTAACAGAGAACAGTAACTTCTATATCACAGGAAAAATACCAAGCATAGGATAATCAAACTAATAAATTGCTATACTTTTTCTTTTCTTATTGACTATCAGAGTCTAGTCAAGATTCAATTAAAGCCCAAAATAAAAGAAGAGAAAAAAATAGCAATAGGTCAACAAATACCCAAAACTTCTTGTGGAATCTAAATAGAGAGATTTGGCTGTGATATCTTGTGATTATCCACTTGTGAAATATATATAAACTACCTTCTCACTGTACATAATGAACAAGTTTACTGTGTAGAATGATTATATCTTAAACTCAATTAATGTTGGTAATTTCCAACTAAAATCACCCATGCTGACAATACATGTCCTTTCTGGTGGCAAACACACTGGTAACTTACTTTGGATTTTATTATCTAGAATAATCAGCACCAAGAACATACAAAAGCTAATTGCACATTCTTGGTCAAAATTTTTATTTATTTATTTTTTTTTAAGAAATGTAGCTTACCAAAATCCATCTGACATTTTGAAAATTTAGCCTGCATAACAATCACATAGTAAGAATAACAGAATCAACACTTGTAGAACACTGGGCCCTATATTGGGATCTAGGAGCTGGGGGAAATATAACTATATCTATCTATATGTGTGTAACATATATATATATATATATATATATATATATATATATATATATATATATATATATAAAAAATATAAGGGCTTCCCTCATAGCTCAGTTGTAAAGAATCCACCTGCAGTGCCAGAGACTCCAGTTTGATTCCTGGGTCTGGAAGATCTGCTGGAGAATGAATAGGCTACCTACCCCAGTATTCTTGGGCTTCCCTTGTGGCTCAACTGGTAAAGAATCCTCCTGCAATGTGGAAGACATGGGTTCGATCCCTGGGTTGGGAAGATCCCCTGGAGAAGGGGAAAGGCTACCCACTCCAGTATTCTGGCTTGGAGGATTCTATGGACCATATAGTCCATGGGGTCGCAAAGAGTCAAACACGACTGAGCAAATTTCACTCTCTTTTACTTTTATATATATATAAATAATAACATTTCATTTTAATTTTCACAATCCTCTGTCACAGAAATTACTATTTCTATTGCCCATGCAAGACAACTGGGTTCTTAAAATTCAGTAAGTTATGGTGCTAAGATTTAATTTATCTTTCAAAACTTGGAGTTTCTATGTGGCAAATTAGATGAAAATCTAAGGGATCAGGATTCACATGGGGGCTTTATCCATGAAAAGCTTCATAAAGCATGCAATGATTCTATTCATGTTGACTTAACACTTAAAAAAATGAAGACAAATCTTAATTCCATACACCACTGATTTCTCAAAACTGACCAGCACACCCTCTTCTGCGTGTGTTGATCTTTTCTTAGGGAACGAAATAACTCATTAACTATGAATGAAGGATGCATAGATAAATGAAGTGATTGTGATAAGAAACAAATGATACATTTAAAATTTTAATTTAATTAAAGATGTCATATCTTTATATTACTCGGATTCAATTCATGTATTGAATTCAAACAGTGGATGTATGGCAAAACCAATACAATATTGTAAAGTAATTAGCCTCCAATTAAAATAAATAAATTTATATTTTTTGAAAAATTAAAAAAAGAAGAAAAAGAAGATATTTCCTTAAATATACATATAATAATGTGGTAGAGGTCTTTTAAAAATGGTGATTAATTAAATAAGCTTCTTTGTTCACTGTTATTTACACACATTAGAGCAAATTATATTTTACCATATAATTCTACTTATAAATTATTTGTTTTATGGCTTTTCTCAAAGCACGTATAATTCCAAATGCCAACTTTATATATTGAACCTGCTAGAATAGCACTTACACTTTGGTATTTTAAATGTCAGCAACCCATCTTTGATGAGCAGCTTAACAATTCTAAAACAGTGTGTACACTTATTTAAAAGAAAGGAAAAATCAGAATGAAAATTCAAGTCAATATTTCATTCTACTGCATACAAACTGGCTATTATTAAAAATGGTAAGTTGGAAAATGCTAGCCAGTATCTTTCCAAACCTGTAATATCCTAGTATATTTAACTAAAATATATTTAAGCTACTGAAGACTCACTTATGCCCAAACATGAAAAGAATATTAATGTTAGCACTAAAATATTTAATATGAGCATCAGAATGATGCTCTTTTCCTGTAGACATTATATCATATGAACATATGGCCCACATTTTGCAGAAGAGATTTTCTATTACCATACAAAATACTCATGGTATAACTGAAAATACATAGGATTGGGAGTGAGAAGGCCTGAGTTGCAGTTTAAACTTTTTCATCATTCTATATGTGTTATCTGTGGTAAATCAGCATAGGAAACTGAAGAAATTTGGGACTTATGGATAGTGCCACATTAAATGAATTAAATGGATCATAACATTTTTGAAGACATACATAAGAATGCAAAGCAGAAAATGTTTAAATGTCTCACACATAATCAGTGTACATGCTGTGTGAAAATGCTATTTCAGTTATATAAATGTGTTTTGGCCTGCCAGAGTGTATGATCAATCTTTATCTAGGAAAAAAGAAATGGTTCAAATGTTGAAACTCCAAGAGGGTATGTGACAAGGCTTAATATTCACATAGAGAGGCTTTCTGTGAAAAGTAGAGTGGGTACCCATGTGGACCAAATGGCTTGAGTGAAGGGAGGGGCAAGTAGCTTTGTTTCTTATTGTGATTTGGGGATGGGGCTAGAGTGAGAGAAGTTTGCACTTCTTTCCAGCACCAAAGGAGAGAATGTGCATGATTTTTTTATCCACATTCCCAGGTTTGGTGAAAGACAAATAGGGAGCGGTTGGGCTTTAAAGTTCTCACAGTCAAACATCAAAATGGTCAGAATCTTTACTGCATATGTATGTGTATACCTGGTCACTTCTTATTGAGAAGTACTATCAAAAACATGTATATATAATTTCTATTTTTGAGCAGTTTTCACCATATCATATTTAGAACAGTGAATGCTGGAAAGGATATTGTGAGGATGAATTTCTAATGTCTGAGATTCTCACATACATCTTTTATCCCAGTGAAAAGGAACTTCTGCAAGTGGGAAGAGGCCCTCTGTACAAGTAAGCCTTGCTTACACAAAACATATGGTGTGTCTTGGCCATTGCTTATATTAAATTATTAAAATTATTCTTCAGGAATAATTGTGTAGGCATGTGATTCCCTCTCAGCCATATGTTACTGAAATGTAAGAGTATCATGTCTACAAATATCACAGGACCTCGGGGGGGGGGGAGGAATTATATATATATATATAGTAATATATCAAAACTTTCAGCCAGGGATGACACTCCCTTTGAGAAGTCATACTATTAATCCTGACTGACATCATTTTCAGAAAATTCTTCATAATTTGGAGCAGCTCCAATTGCTTTTTACAGATGTCCTTGCACATATACCTTGGAGAAATTGGTGTTTTGTGGCCTCTTCCTCCTTCAGTTCAGTCCAGTTCAGTAGCTCAGTCATGTCAGACTCTTTGTGACCCCATGGACTGTATCATTCCAGGCCTCCCTGTCCATCACCAACTCTAAGGGTTTACTCAAATTCATGTCCATTGAGTCAGTGATGCCATCCAATAATCTCATCCACTGTCATCCCCTTCTCCTTCTGCATTCAATCTTTCCCAGCATCAGGACCTTTTCAAATGAGTCAGTTCTTCGCATTAGGGGGCCAAAATATTGGAGTTTCAGCTTCAGCATCAGTCCTTCCAATGAACACCCAGGACTGATGGTCCATACAATTTCTGTCCTTTATTGAGCCCATCTTTGCTTGAAATGTTCCGGTGGTATCTCTAATTTTCTTGAAGAGATCTCTACTCTTTCCCATTCTATTGTTTTCCTCTATTTCTTTGCAATAATTACTGAGGAAGGCTTTCTTATCTCTCCTTACTCTTCTTTGGAACTCTGCATTCAAACGGGTATATCTTTCCTTTTCTCATTTGCTTTTCATTTTTCTTCTTTTCACAGTTATTTATAAGGCCTCCTCAGACAGTCATTTTACTTTTTTGCATTTATTTTTCTTGGGGATGGTCTTGATTCCTGCCTCCTGTACAGTGTCATGAACCTTCACCCATAATTCATCAGGCACTCTGTATATCAAATCTAGTCCCTTAAGTCTATTTCTCACTTCTACTGTATAATCATAAGGGATTTGATTTAGGTCATATCTGAATGGTCTAGTGGTTTTCCCTACTTTATTCACTTTCAGTCTGAATTTGGCAATAAGATGTTCATGATCTGAGCTACAGTCAGCTCCCAGTCTTGTTTTCGATGACTGTATAGATCATCTCCATCTTTGGCTGTAAAGAATATAATCAATCTGATTTTGGTGTTGGCCATCTGGTGATGTCCATGTGTAGAGTCTTCTCTTGTGCTATTGGAAGAGGGTGTTTGCTATGACCAGTGTGTTCTCTTGGCAAAACTCTATTAGCCTTTGCCCTGCTTCATTCTGTACTCCAAGGCCAAATTAGCCTATTACTCCAGGTGTTTCTTGACTTGCTACTTTTGCATTCCAGTCCCTTATAATGAAAAAGGACATCCTTTTGGGTGTTAGTTCTAGAAGGTCTTGTAGGTCTTTCTCCTTAATATCCCTCAAAGTAAGTGACTGTTAATACCAGATACTTATAACATTTTAAAGCATCTCCTTAAAATTCACAATAGCACTAATAAAAATAATCAATATCTCAGATTTTCAGAGTCATTGTTTAATATACCTTACTGTATAAATTTTAATTTTATTAATAAAATGGTAATCCACTCCTTTAAATCTATTTAATGAAAGGTATGAAAATTCTTCCAAATATATATATGTATTTTTAATTAGTCTATTTATTTTTAACTGAGGGATGATTGCTTTATGGCATTGTGCTGGTTTCTACCAAACATCAACATGAATCAGAAGTTCATGGGTTGTTACCTAGAGGTTCTAGGTTGTTACAGACGCCCGGTTTGTGTTCCCTGAGTCATTGAGTAAATTCATTTTAGCTATCTGTTTTACACATGGTAATGTTTGTTTCCATGCTACTCTCCATACATCTCCATACATGTATGTACTCTCCATACATCCTGCCCTCTCCTTCCTCCTCCCTGCCCTCGTGCCCTAAGTCTGTTCTCTATGTCTGTATCTCCATTGCTGCCCTATGAATAGTTTCATCAGTACCCTCTTTCTAGATTCCACCTTTCTAGATTCTAGATTCCATCTATCTATCTATCTATCTATCTATATATATATATATACACACACACACATACATACACACACACACACACATATATATATATATATTAGTGTATGATATTTATTTTTCTCTTTCTGACTTACTTCACTCTGTATAACAGGCTCTAGGTTCATCCACTTGATTAGAACTGACTCAAATGCATTCCTTTTTATGACTGAGTAATATTCAACTGTATGTATGTATCACAGCTTCTTTATCCATTCATCTGTCAATGGATATTCAGGTTGCTTCCATGTCCTAACTATTGCAAACAGTGTTGCAATGAACACTGGGGTACATGTGCCTTTTTCTATTTTGGTTTCCATAAAGTATGTGCCTAGTGGGCTTCCCTGGTGGCACAGATGGTAAAGAACCTGCCTGTAATCTCTGGTTTACAAAGATCCTGAGATTGCTGAGTCATATATTCTTATACCCTAACCAATTATAACCCAAATATTAACTAAGTTCTCATTGTCCAGTAAGAGCTAATTAGAATTGAATCCCTATCTACATCATACGGAAGTCCCAAACTATCTCAGAGTTCAACGAATTCCTAGAGGATCTAGGTTTCAAGAGCTACCATTAGCTCCAGGATTCTACTTCTGCTGAAATACTTCCATTTATAAATTATCTCTCAAAGTGATATTCTTTCTATGCCTATTATGCATTACTTTATATAGATAAAGATGTTGTAGGAGGACCAGGTGCCAATTCCTGCATCTGTGATAAGGAAGTATGTCTTGGTTTTGACTTTGAAAATAGGATTGACCATCTAGTTCTTCTGAGTAACTTAAGAAAATTTCAGAATGTTTCTATAGGTTTCTACAGCCTATCATAATCTTTATAATCATATGTTCTCTTTTGCTATCCTCATAGTTCTTGTATCATGCTTTCTCCTTTTACGCTCACTTTGAGTTTTATCTGTATGTTTCTCAATAAATGGTGTACCACACACACACACAAAAAAAAGAAACAATCCTTGTGAGAATAGTGAGTTTCAATAATGGTTTTATGGAAAATTGTTTCTTTTGGTGGATTGCAATGTTGCAAATAACTTTTAATATTTACTAAACTTCATACTTTATTCATATTCTTATAGTTTTTTTTTTTTTTAAGTTGATCATTCTTATATTAGGGTCCTATCCTGTACAACCTTTATTTAGTTTTCATGTCTACTTAGACTCCCCTGGACTGTGATAATTTTTTAGACTATATTAATTTTTTGAAAGTTTTGAGGAGTACTGACCAGATATTTTATAGAATACCCCTTGATTGGGACATATCAGCTGTTTTCTTATGGTTAGCCTGGGGTTATGGAATTTTGGAGGTAAACTACCATTCTTAACACATTAATTTAAAAATACATGCTATCAAAATGACACCAATAATGGTTTCCAAAATGGCTCTAGCAGTAAAGAAACTACCTGCCAATACAGCAGATGTAAGAGACACGATGTTAATCCCTGGGTCGGGGAGATTCCCTGGAAAGGGCATGACAACCCACTCCAGTATTCTTGCCTGGAGAATCCCATGGATAGAGGAGCCTGATAGGCTAGAGTCCATGAGGTCACAGAGAGTTGGACACAACTGAAGTAATTTATCACACACATAATGGTAATAACCTTGTTGAAGTTGATTTTGCCACTCTATTTTTGCTTCTCTTTCCTTCATTTTCCAATAAGAAAGCCATGCCCACATTTTAAAGCTGAGAAGGAGGTCTGCTCCACCTTATTGAGGTGGCAGCATCTATATATGTTATATATGTTACCAAACTGAGGTTAGGTTCCTTCCCCGCTCAAAAAGACAATAATCAAGGGGCAAGTGTCAGTAGAAAGGAAAGATATTTATTCAGCAAAGTAAAACACAGGGGAAAGGTGTACTCATGTCCCAAGATCAACTCCAAAGTTTCTGCTTAGCCATGAGAGTTTTTAAAGGGAAAAAGGGAAAGCAATTGTAGTTCGTCATAAAGGTGGGAGATTCTTCATCCATCACTTTTCCACTGTTTGCAGAGGTTCTGACTTCTACTAATCTTCCTTTGGATGTTATTCTGAAAATTTGCTAAGAGGAAAGCTGGAGGTAGAGAGTCTGTCATTCTCTAACTGCTTAATTCTTCATTCTTAGGTCTTCAAATCCAGGAAAGGAATAAACAGTTTAGGCAAAACATGGTGTGCATTCAGTAGAGCTAAAGTCAGGAGTTAGGTTAAAAGCTACCTAGTGATCTCATTTTTAATTAAGGTTTAAGGGGAACAGAGATAAACAGGAAAGGGCCAAAAAACTTGCTCACAAATCCCTGCTTCTCAGACATTATTTCATTTCTGCAATATTAGGGACAAAGGTCCATCTTCTGTAACTTCTTCATGCTGACATCAGATCAGATCAGATCAGATCAGTCGCTCAGTCATGTCCGACTCTTTGCGACCCCATGAATTGCAGCACGCCAGGCCTCCCTGTCCATCACCAACTCCCGGAGTTCATCCAGACTCACATCCATCGAGTCAGTGATGCCATCCAGCCATCTCATCGTCTGTCGTCCCCTTCTCCTCCTGCCCCCAATCCCTCCCAGCATCACAGTCTTTTCCAATGAGTCAACTCTTGGCATGAGTTGGCCAAAGTACTGGAGTTTCAGCTTTAGCATCATTCCTCGCAAAGAAATCCCAGGGCTGATCTCCTTCAGAATGGACTGGTTGGATCTCCTTGCAGTCCAAGGGACTCTCAAGAGTCTTCTCCAACACCACAAGTCAAAAGCATCAATTCTTCGGTGCTCAGCCTTCTTCACAGTCAAACTCTCACATCCATACATGACCACAGGAAAAACCATAGCCTCGACTAGATGAACCTTTGTTGGCAAAGTAATGTCTCTGCTTTTGAATATGCTATCTAGGTTGGTTATAACTTTCCTTCTAAGGAGTAAGCGTCTTTTAATTTCATGGCTGCAGTCACCATCTGCAGTGATTTTGGAGCCCAGAAAAATAAAGTCTGACACTGTTTCCACTCTTTCCCATCTTTTTGCCATGAAGTGATGGGACTGGATGCCATGATCTTCATTTTCTGAATGTTGAGCTTTAAGCCAACTTTTTCACTCTCCACTTTCACTTTCATCAAAAGGCTTTTTACTTCCTCCTCACTTTCAGTCCAGCATTTCTCATGATGTACTCTGCATATTAGTTAAATAAACAGGGTGACAATATACAGCCTTGACGAACTCCTTTTCCTATTTGGAACCAGTCTATTGTTCCATGTCCAGTTCTAACTGTTGCTTCCTGACCTGCATATAGATTTCTCAAGAGGCAGATCAGGTGTTCTCGTATTCCAATCTCTTTCAGAATTTTCCACATTTTATTGTTATCCACACAGTCAAAGGCTTTGGCATAGTCAATAAAGCAGAAATAGATATTTTTCTGGAACTCTCTTGCTTTTTCCATGATCCAGCGGATGTTGGCAATTTGATCTCTGGTTCCTCTGCCTTTTCTAAAATCAGCTTGAACATCAGGAAGTTCATGGTTCACATATTGCTGAAGCCTGGCTTGGAGAATTTTGAGCATTACTTTACTAGCGTGTGAGATGAATGCTGACATGGGTGCTATATTCTCAGAATGGAAGATGTCAACATTGGTCTGACAATTTGAATTGCTTGTTTATGTATATAGGCAGAGTAAGCTGCTAATATTTTGATGCACACACACATAAATAGATTTTTATGGACAATAATGTTAATCTCGTTCTCTTGAGGTCAGTTTTTGAAATTGCTCTAGCCCTAGATTTACTACTGCTCAAGGTGGAACATACATGGGCTTTCTTATGGCTCAGACAGTAAAGAATCTGCCCACAATGCAGGAGACCCAGGTTCGATCCCTGGGTTGAGAAGAAGGGTATGGAAATCCACTCCAGTATCTTTCCCTGGAAAATTCCATGGACATAGGAGCTTTGTGGACACAAGCAAAGAGTTGGACACAACTGAGCAACTAACACAAGATGGAACAACTATGTCATGGGTATAGTCTGGTTATCAAATCAGTTGATCATTTTTCTAAGCAAATACAGATCATGTCAGTTGCATATGTACCTAGGTTTTGCTTACTGGATTGCATGATGACTATGCTTAGCTTTGTGAAAATTTCCCAACTGTCTTCTAAAGTAGCTGTACTATTTTGCATTCATACCAGAAATGAGTAAGAGTTCCTGTTGCTCCACATCCTTGCCAACAATTGGTATTTTCAGATATTTTGTATTAAATGATTTTAATAGGTGTGTAGCAGTGTCTACTTGCTTTATATTTTCCTAATGGAAAATGATGTTGAGCAACTTTTCATGTGTTTAATTGTCATCTATATATCTTCTTTTCTGAGCTGTTCAGGTATCTCAACATTTTGAACTAGTTTATTTGTTTTTTATTGTTAAGTTTTAAGAGTTGTTTATATATTTTGCATATAAATTCATTATCAGACCTACGTTTTACAATTCACTTCTCTCAGGCTGTGGGTTTTCATTCTGTAACAGATTTTTTCTCAAAGCAGAATTTTTAATTTTAATAAAGTCAAATTTATCAATTTGTTCTTTTACATATCATACTTTTGCTGTTATATATAACCACTCATCACTAAATTCAAGGTCATGCAGATTTTCTCATATATTTTCATCTAGAAGCTTTATGGGATTGCATTTTACATTTAGATCTATAAGAACTGAATGATGCATGGTGTTTCAACACTGCATAGAACTTTTTCATTAAGTATTTAAAAAGTAAATGTCTTTGACCAATCTATTACAAGGACTATTGTCTGCATACTTCACTCTGCATATATCACAACCTTGAACCATCTACCTACCTTGCCTCTCTCCTTGTCATGTTCATTTATAACATTTTATCATGTGATATTCACCAATGTAAGCACCTTCCAGGTAACTCTTTTGATTCTTACCAATATCTATGAGTTAATTGCTATTGTTCTTCTCACTTTTCAGAAACAGAAACTAAAGCACAAAATGTGTAAGCAGCTTTGCAATGGCCATATATCAAGTTAATGGCAGAGTTAGGATTTAAACCCCATTCCTTTTCTTAACTTATTCAATATAATAAAATTATACTACAATAATATAATAAAATAATATTTTAATATGGCTAATATAAAATAAGTATATAATTATTTCAAATATTATTTCAAATATAATTTGAAGTATATAATATTTCAAATATAATAAAATATACTTTTTCAGTTAATAAATGTGTCAGCTATTAAATATATTTTTCTGATTATACACAACATTTATACAAATTGACTATATTCCAAATAATAAAGCAAGTTTCAATAATTTTCAAAGATTCAAATATTATAGGAATGTTTCTGGACCATAATAAATTTAAGCTACAAATTTATAACAAGAAGCTAAATGTAAAATTTCCCTATGATTGTAAGATAAACACTATATTCTAGATGGACCTTTATCAGCAAAGTAATGTCTCTGCTTTTTAATATACTGTCTATGTCGATCATTCAGTTTTCATTCCAGTCCCAAAGTAAAGCAATGCCAAAGAATGCTCAAACAATTGCACTCATCTCACACGCTAGTCAAGTAATGCTCAAAATTCTCCAAGCCAGACTTCAGCAATACGTGAACCATGAACTTCCAGATGTTCAAACTGGATTTAGAAAAGGCAAAGGAACCAGAGATCAAATTACCAACATCTGCTGGATCATCGAAAAAGCAAGAGAATTCCATAACAATATTTATTGCTGCTTTATGGACTATGCCAAAGCCTTTGACTGTGTGGATCACAATAAACTGTGGAAAATTCTGAAAGAGATGGGAATACTAGACCACTTAATCTGCCTCTTGAAAAACCTGTAAGTAGGTCAGGAAGCAACAGTTAGAAATGGGCATGGAACAACAGACTGGTTTCAAATAGGAAAAGGAGTATGCCAAGGCTGTGCATTGTCATCTTGCTTATTTAATTTATATGCAGAGTGCATCATGAGAAATGCTGGGCTGGATGAAGCACAAGCTGGAATTAGGATTGCCAGGAGAAATATCAATAATCTCAGATATGCAAATGACACCACCCTTATGACAAAAAAACAAAGAAGAACTAAAGAGCCTCTTGATGAAAGTGAAAGAAAAGAGTGAAAAAGTTAGCTTAAAGCTCAACATTCAGAAAACTAAGATCATGGCATTTGGTCCCATCACTTCATCGAAAATAGATGGGAAAACAATGGAAACAGTGAGAGACTGTTTTTTTGGGGCTCCAAAATCACTTCAGATGGTGACTGCAGCCATGAAATTAAAAGATGCTTACTCCTTGGAAGGAAAGTTATGACCAACTTAAGCTAAGCTAAGCTAAGTCACTTCAGTCGTGTCCGACTCTATGTGACCCCATAGACGGCAGCCCACAAGGCTCCCCCGTCCCTGGGATTCTCCAGGTAAGATCACTGGAGTGGGTTGCCATTTCCTTCTCCAATGCATGAAAGTGAAAAGTGAAAGTGAAGTCGCTCAGTTGTGTCTGACTCCTAGCGACCCCATGGACTGCAGCCTACCAGGCTCCTCCGTCCATGGGATTTTCCAGGCAAGAGTACTGGAGTGGGGTGTCATTGCCTTCTCCAATGACCAACTTAGACAGCATATTAAAAAGCAGAGGCATTACTTTGCTGATAAAGGTCCATCTAGTCAAAACAATTTCCAGGGGTCACATATGGATGTAAGATTTGGACTATAAAGAAAGGTGAGCTCCTAAGAATTGATGCTTTTGAACTGTGGTGTTGGAGGAGACTCTTGAGAGTCCTTTGGACTACAAGAAAATCCAACCTGTCAATTCTAAAGGAACTCAGTCCTAAATATTCATTGGAAAGACTGATGCTGAAGCTAAAACTCCATTACTTTGGCCACCTGATGTGGAGAACTGGCTCATTGGAAAAGACTGCAAAAGGTTGAAGGCAGGAGGAGAAGGGGATGACAGAGGATGAGATGGTTGGATGGCATCACCAACTTGATGGACATGAGTTTGAGCAAGCGTCAGGAGCTGGTGATGGACAGGGAAACCTGGCTTGCTGCAGTCCATGGAGCCACAAATAGTAGGACACTACTGAGTGACTGAGCTGAATTGAGCTTATAGGTCGTAAGAAAAATCTCAATGCAAATTAGAAACCTATATTGAATAAATATATAAAAAAAATTTCCCTGATGGAATGCAACTAATGCAGCATGTAAGAGAATTAGTGTCTTCACATTTTTACATTACAAAAAGAAAGAAAATTGGAAAATTAGTGACTTAATCATCTGACTCAAGAAGTTAGAAATAGGACAATTGAGTAAACCTACAAAAATGGAAGAAAAAAATATAATACAAGAGAATAAATTCACAAAACAGAAGAATAAAATTATTGTCCCCAGTCCCAAATAAGTGATTCAAATTTGAATTCCATACTACACATTGTTGTTGTTTAGTCTCTAAGTCATGTTCAACTCTTTTTGTGACTCCTTGAACTGTAGCCTACCAGACTTCTCTGTCCATAGGATTTTCCAGGCCGGAATACAGAGTTGGTTGCCATTTCCTTCACCAGGGGATCTTCCTGACCCAGAGACTGAACCCACATCTCCTGCATTGGCAGGTAGATTCTTTACCAATGAGCACCGAGAAGCCCATACTACATTTTATGATATGAAATTTAAAATGTCAGGATTTTAACTTGAAATAAAATCAAAATTAGTTAATATTCTCACTTATAGATGAATATGTATTTAAACTTTTTAATCTTCAATATCAAACATGTTTGCATTCTTGAAATGGGAATTTGAGTTCTCGTATATGGACCTGAAGAATGAATTTCAAGAACACTCTTGGTAGCACATGAATGACTTTTACTAAAGATAATGAAAGTAGAAAGCTCTGAGGGGGTAAAGACTGCCCCAAAGATGGGACTTAATCCTTACCAGTATTAATCTGTATATTTTTGGTTGGATCCTCTCCTTAAAATATGTCATTTCTAACCAATCCAGTTTAAAGGTCAAAATGTTTAACTTAACATCTTTATGGCTTCTTTTGATCCTTGGATAAAGTTGCCACACTTTTTCATGCTGCCTGGACATTTTACAATGGACTAGATGTATGGGTTTACCAGTTGTTTTTCCCTCAGGCATGTGGAACAGAAGTTAATTACTGCCCTGGCTTGAATCTGAGTACTGATAATTTATCAGACCAAGGACACATTCCAGGAATTCAGGACAAAAGATATAGTTTTAGGTTAATGTATCAAGACGTTTATTGAAAACAAGACTGAGGTCTCAGAAGTCCTACACTGACTGCCTAGCAATTTCTCCCTCATTATGATACCTGGTTAAGAAAGTTTCTGGCAGTTGATTAAAAAAGAAAATCTATCCTAGTTAGTGTATTTGTTAAACTTTGTTTTTCTCTTTCCATTTAGAGTTTAAAATCATGAAAGCCCCTTTAGATTCAGTTCATACTGTTCTTGGGCAAGTGAGATTTAAAGCAATTGATTGCTAATATAAAAGAAACTTGACTCTATTTTTTACTGTAGGAGTGTAAAGAGAATCATATTGATCTGTTTTCTTACAATAATATTATATGAAAACAGATCTCCATATTCTCCAAATTCTGAAATAGACACTAAAAACAAAGAAAAAGCACCAAAACATACATTAAGGAAACATAATGTAAATATGCACAGTATATTTATTTTAGATTGGGGCCTTTAAAGCACACCCTCAAATGCCAGATTATTTTCTTTTCTTTCCTAAAGATTTCATGTACAGGTTACCTTTAGGGTAGTGAGGTAAGCAGGATAAGGAAAGAAATGAGCTAAACGAAGATGTCCTTTTAAATGAAGTTTAAATCTGATGTGATAGGGTGATCTGGAATGAAATTTCACCTCAGTCATGCCACTCCTGCTTGACTCAAGGGAGTGAAGCTTTTGCAGGCCTGTGCTGTTAATTAAGGGTTGACCTGGGTGGAGGGTATAGACTCCTAGAGCTGGCTCCAATCTTTCAAGGGCAATCTTCTGGTTAAGGTTTTAGGTAAGAGCTGTTAGCTCAGGCAACAGATGGTAATAGAGATGCCCAGGCCATCAACAAAATCTGCTACAAAAGCTAGAGATAATTCAGTAAAGGGAAAAATATACTAAAATATGTTTAACTGTACAACAAAAGAGGAAAAAAAAAAGGGAATTGAAATGATAATACAGTATCTCTACTTTTTACCAATTATATTAACATACATTTTAAAATGATTTGCATTACTGAAACGTGGCAAAGCAGGTGCAGTCATGTATTACTGACATTGTCTTAAATTATTAGCAACATTTTAGAACAGCATATGTTGAGAACCTTAAAATTTTTAAACTTTCATCCTAATAATTTCACTTTTGGTATTATTGGCCTTAATAATCTAAAATATAGAAAAGGCAATGTGCATGTGATTGTTTATCACAGTATTGCTTATATAACCTAAATTGAAAAGCAGTTTATTTTCAACCACAACAGAATCGCTAAATAAATGTTTTGTACATTTTCTGCAGACTGTTTTCAACCATTGAATAATGCAGTTGTGTAGATTAGATTGCAAAATGGGATGATGCTTATTGCTCAAAGTGAAGTGAAAAAATCAGCATACAAAATTACAAGTACACTCTGTTTTCCAGATATTGGTGACTATGTGTAGGTGAGTTATTATGAGTATTCTTCTCTTGTTTCTCAAATTCCTTCTAATGAAATTTTATTTCTATTACTCAAATATGTTTCTTTTAAATCAAAACAAGGAATTACCTTTTAAAAATGGAAAATAATTCTTAGATGTTAAATTCCCTGCATTATTCAGAGAGAGATTCAATATTTGCCATAAAACCTTCTCAAAATTTGTTGTTTAAACCAGTTCTTTTTTAGGCATAGTGCTCAGTGATAATGAGGAGCAAGGTCCCTTCTAGGTAAAACCTAGAACTTAAGGAGTTCTCAATCTTCTGAATGTTCCCATTACTCTTTCAAAGTACTTTTATTGATTTAACCTTTCAAAAACATCAGTGGAGGAGAAACAACTAAAATGGGTTGAATGCCAGAATAGAAATAGGACTAAGTATTACTGGAACAAAAGAAAAAAGAGCAAAGATACTCACATAGCATGTTTCTGAATACATGTGATTCTGTTATTTAGTGTGTCTGTCATTGCATGTTTCTGGCAGAGAAATTATTTGAAATGTCTCTCGTCTTAACAGTTCTGTGAGTGTATGAATCAATAAATCTGTTTTGTAACCTGAGACGATTCTAATTCACTTCATAATTTTAAAGTTGAATTAATTCCTTGTTCTCCACTATTCTGTAATTACTATAGATGAATATGACTCTCTATTTGTATTTATTAAAAATATTTATTTTCTTTCCACTAATATTTCCCATGAAATGGCATAAAGATACTGTTACACTAATACAACCAAAAAACAGACACACAAAAAAAGACACTTTTATATCAAGAGGTTTTTTATAAGTAACAAGAAACTCAATAGAAAATGACTTAAAAAAGTAAATGGTATATATGGGGCTGTTGTCAAACTCAGGTTCATGTTCCTGAAGTTCAATGAGGCTAAACAAACCAGAACGTTGAAGTTTGGAGTAGAGAAAGATTTATTGAAGAACCATGCACAAAGAATGGGTGACTTGTGCCCAAAAGAGAAGAACTCCCTGATGGGTTTCAAGGAATAAGTTATTCTAGGCAAAATTTTGGGGAAGAGTTGCAGGGTTTGTAACCCTCTTCTGATTTGTTGGTGGTGAAGTAACAGGGTGGTGTTTCAGGAATCTCAATCATCAGCCTTCTGGTTCTAATCAGTCTGGGGTCAACTTACTTGTGTCAGCCTGAAGTTACTATCCTCCATCTGGAATGGGCCTTTAGTTTTTTTAGAACTAAGATATGTATCAAATTGTTATGCACATTTCCAAGGAAGAACTAGACTCAGGCCCCTTGATAGACTAATGTTTCTTTCTGCATTCCCTTCCTTCCTTGTTTAGCAACTGTTTGAATCTGCCCTTTGGAACTCAGGTAACGTCTCCAAGACTGAAATATTTTTTTCTACAAACAAGAACTGGTGGGGTGGAGGGAGGGTGGGGAAGGGAGCATGGAAAGGCTTTTGTGCCTAGGAGGGCCCCACAGGGCCCTGATTGCTTTCAGATTTAGAGAGGGTGGGTTGCATGGTTGGTTAGATTTAGAGATTTATGATACTGAAGTTTCCCAGGTGGCACTAGTGGCAAAGAACCCACTTGCCAATGTAGGAGATATAAGAGACCCAGGTTTGATCCCTAGGTTAATCCCTGGGAAGATCCCCTGGAGGAGGAAATGGCAGCCCACTCCAGTATTTTTGTCTGGAGTATCCCATGGAATGAGGAGCTTGGCATGCTACAGTCCATATGGTCACAAAGAGTGAAACACAACTGAGTAACTAACATTTCATTGGATGATGCTGAGGCAGGAAGCAAATGGGGTTCCCCAGGGAAAGCAACTGTAGTTCATTCCCTATAGACAGAAAGCCCCAAAATATCAATATAAGGACAATTAAGAGAGGAGGCTGGGTCCTGCCCAGATAAAAAATAAGATACCATATATTTTTCATTCAAGAAGTCAAGAAAACCTTCCTGATAGAAAGCCCCTTGGAGACCAAGAAGGGAGGAGGTACCACCTCATAGTGGGCTTCCCAGGTGGTGCAGTGGTTAAGAACTCTCCTGCCAATATAGGAGACACAAGAGATGTGAATTCAATCCCTGGGTCGAGAATAATCCCCTGGAGAAGGAATGGCTATCCACTCCTGTAACATTGCCTGGAAAACTTCGTGACAGAGAAGCCTGGTGGGATACAGCCTATGGGGTTGCAAAGAGTCAGGTAGGACTGAGCGACTTTACACACACACACACACACACACACCACCTTATAGTAAGTGATGTCAGCCTACCCATAAGCCTCTTCTCTGGAATACATCGTGGCAAAAAGATGCTTGTGCACACATGGGAGGATCCTGAGATATACTAAACATGGACTCATAAAAAGGCAAATCAAAATGATTGGCTAAAGGAAACCTGGAACAGATGCCCCAGATAAGTGATGTAAACTACCATGAGGGTGTAAATCTCTCTCTCTCTCTCTCTCTGTGTCTGCTTGTGTGACTATCCACAAGTAATGGATAGTCACTCTTTTTCTCCTAATAAAGACTTTACTTGTTTCTCTATTTCTGTCTTTGAGGGAATTCTTTTCCAGAAAGCCAGAGTCAGGGACTTTGTCACTGACCACTGGTCTAGTGGCTAGGATTTGGAGTTCTCATCACCATTCCCCAACCTCAGTCTCTGCTTGGGAACCCAAGTCACACTTCAAGCTGTTGGAGTCCAAGGCCACCTGAAATCAATGCCTGCAGACTGTAGTTATGTTTTTTCTAAAATTATCTTGGCTTTTCCCTTCTCACATGTTGGCTTTATTTTGGGGCTGACTACTCTCATAGCTGGATGGCTGACAGCGGTTCCAAAATTTATATACTTTCTTATTCTCATCAAGGGGAAAGAAAGGAGAATGTCTCTTCAAAATATTTAACAAAAGTTCTAGACTTGCCACTGATAAGACTTTCTCTGCCATGTGCCAACATTGATCAAATGTAGCAACTACAATGGCATCCCACTCCAGTACTCTTGCCTGGAAAATCCCATGGATAGAGGAGCCTGGTGGGCTGCAGTCCATGGGGTCACTAAGAGTCAGACACGACTGAGCGACTTCACTTTCCCGTCTCACTTTCATGTATTGGAGAAGGAAATGACAACCCACTCCAGTGTTCTTGCCTGGAGAATCCCAGGGACGTGGGAGCCTGGTGGGCTGCCGTCTATGGGGTCGCACAGAGTCGGACACGACTGAAGCAACTTAGCAGCAGCGGCAGAGTGACCCTTTAAGCAAGGGACTGTGCTGAAATTGGAAAAATAAACAGGCTCCTCCATCCATGGGGTTTTCCAGGCAAGAGTACTGGAGAGGGGTGCCATTGCCTTCTCCAAGGTGTAGTGTTAATCCTACCTAAATCAAAAAGTTGTGACAGCTAACAAGCACATGAAAAGATGCTCAACGTCACTTATTATTAGAGAAATGCAAATGAAAACTACGACGAGATATCACGTCACATCAGAGTAGCAGTCATCAAAAAGAAAAAGAAAAAAAAAAAAACTACAAAGAATAAATGCTAGAGAGGGTGTGGAAAAAAAGGAGCCCTCTTGTATTGTTGGTGGGAATGTAAATTCATACAGTCACTATGGAAGAGGTATGGAGATTCCTTAAAAAAAAGGGGGGGGGGAATAAAACCACCAGCAATGACCCAGCAATCCCACCAGTAGGCATATACCTTGAGGAAACCAAACAAGAAAAAGACACATGTACCCCAATGTTCATTGCAGCACTATTTACAGTAGATAGAACATGGAAGCAACCTAGATGTCCATCAATAGGTGAATGGATAAAGAAGCTGTGGTACACATATACAATGAAATACTACTTAACCATAAAAAAGAACACATTTGAGTCAGTTCTAATGACATGGACAAACCTAGAGCCTATTATAGAGTGAAATAAGTCAGAAAGACAAAGATAAATAAGGTATACTAACACATATATATGGAATCTAGAAAGATTAATTTATTAGCAGGGCAGCAATGGAGAAACAGACATAGAGAACAGACTTATGGACATGGCGAGGACGGGAGGAAGGAGAGGCTGAGAGGTATGGAGAAAGTAACAAGGAAACTTACAATACCATATGTAAAATAGATAGCCAATGGAAATTTTCTGTATGAATCAGGGAACTCAAACAGTGGTTCTGTAACAATCTAGATGGGGTGGGATGGGGAAGGAGATGGGAGGGAGGTTCAAGAGGGAGGAGATATATGTATATCTATGGCTAATTTATGTCGATACTTGACAGAAAGCAAGAAAATTCTGTAAAGCAATTATCCTTCAAAAAGGAAAAAAAAGCTGTGACAAAATGAAAAGGGATAAAATCATGTTAAAGTGGTAAGCAATCTGCTTAATACAAAGTGACATAGTATCTGATACATACTATAATAGTATTAGTCACTCAATCGTGTCTGACTCTTTGCAACCCCATGGACTGTAGCTCACCAGGCTCCTCTATCCATGGGATTCTCAAGGCAATAATACTTGAATGGGTTGTCATTTCCTTCTCCAGGGGATCTTCCTGACCCAGGGATTGAACTCGAATCTCCTCTATTGGCAGGTGAATTCTTTATCACTGAGCCACCAAGGAAGTATACATACTATGATAACTACACAACAGATTTTATTTTATTTTTTTTTTTTACTTTATTTAATTTCCCTTACATATCGAATTCTTTCAACACTAAGGAGAAAAATAAAACTCATTCATGGGTTTTCAAAGGGAATAAAATCCTTTATAATTATACAATCCTGCAAATTATCCATTAAAATTTATGTGACTTGATTTATAAACCTAGTGTTCTCCTTGTGTTTTGATTCCAATGTATATCAAGTCTAGGAGAAAAATATTCTAAAAATAGGTGAAAAAGGGAGGGTGGCATGGAATTTCCCAAATGAAATATATTTTTAATCTCTGCTCTCCACCAGTTAAGAAAGTCTTTCTGAGTAGGTTTTTTTCATTTTCCTTTTTAATCTGTGCCCTTATCCAATACTTTTTATCCTCACTACATCAAATTGAGGTTTGGCATCTTGAAGGTCCTGTGTTAAATACTTTATAATATTGAATCATGGTCAATAGAGTCAAGTGAACTCTCACACACCATACAAATGCCTGGAAACTCGATGTTATATGTGAGAATATTTATAAAACTGTATCGTTACTCAATATCCATTTCCCTGGAGTTTCCTGCTGATTTACTCTGAAATCATTAAGAAAAGAATAGTCATTAGTTGTGTCACTTATGATTTGCTTAAGGGTAAAATCAAATGAAGTAATTTTTTCCACTTTTCCTGACAATCCAAGTCTGAAAACTTCAAGTCTATGCAAATATAGTATTTATAACAAATTATTTTAGGCAAGCAACTTCTGAAGGAGATGCAATGAATTTCAGCCTTTAGGAATTTTGAGCTCTTAGGAAGTCTGGCATTGCACTAATAAAATACAAACATTTATAGTCAGATCTTATTTCTGATGCTGCTAAATGGGAACTTACAGCTTAACATAATAGGCAATTTAGCATATAAATTTGTCCCATAAAAGCAAGATGTTGGCAGTTCAAAACAATAAATGTTACCCTTCGGGCAGACTGTTACTGAGGTGTTAAAGGCCCCTGAAATTTTAATGAACTTGTTTATACTAAGAATTTCCTACACTAAATATCTTGCCTGAATTAACCCACTACCAAGTTCATGCCAGACTACAAGTTAGACGTGAAGGAACTGACCTTTTAATTGAATTATTTTGGCAAAAGTTTTATTTCAACCTTTCCCCTTCACTTTTATGTTTGCATCTGTCATTTCTTCGGGTAACTTTCTAAGTACATTCTAATAGCAATCTATTCCCCAGGACCAAGAGGAGGCATGGAGTGTCTCTTAACTTGAAGAACCATTTTCCATGCAAGTACATCACAACATTTTTTATACTCAAAATAATTAAAGGGTACCTTTATTTCTTTCTCATTTTTCTAAGCAAATACAGATCATATCAGTTGCTCTTTCTAACCTTCAGTAGAGAAAACAAAACAAAACAAAAAGAAAAAAAAAAAAAAAACTATCTTCACAGTGGAATTCATTGAAAAGGCAACCCAGTTTAAAATGATTGAATCAGGTCTCCAGAGGAGATTGTTGCACATGTATAGAAACTCTTAAAATCCCCATAATATCAAGTAAAAAAGTTCCCCTCTTCCTCCTGCCCCCAATCCCTCCCAGAATCAGAGTCTTTTCCCATGAGTCAACTCTTCGCATGAGGTGGCCAAAGTACTGGAGTTTCAGCTTTAGCATCATTCCTTCCAAAGAAATCCCAGGGATGATCTCCTTCAGAATGGACTGGTTGGATGTCCTTGCAGTCCAAGGGACTCTCAAGAGTCTTCTCCAACACCACAGTTCAAAACCATCAATTTTTCAGTGCTCAGCTTTCTTCACAGTCCAACTCTCACATCCATGCATGACTACTGGAAAAACCATGGCCTTGACTCGATGGACCTTTGTTGGCAAAGTAATGCCTCTGCTTTTGAATATGCTATCTAGGTTGGTCATAACTTTCCTTCCAAGGAGTAAGTGTCTTTTAATTTCATGGCTGAAGTCACCATCTTCAGTAATTTCAGAACCCAGAAAAATAAAGTCTGACACTGTTTCCACTCTTTCCCCATCTATTTGCCATGAAGTGATGGGACCAGATGCCATGATCTTAGTTTTCTGAATGTTGAGCTTTAGACAACTTTTTCACTCTCCTCTTTCAATTTCATCAAGAGGCTTCTTAGTTCCTCTTCACTTTCTGCCATAAAAGTGGTGTCATCTGCATATCTCAGGTTATTGATATTTCTCCTGGCAATCTTGAGTAAATAATGATAAATTTTCAGGGATTGTTCTAAGTGCTTTCCATAAAATAAGGCATTAAATTCTGAGAACAACCTTTTGAAGTAGGTACTATTTTCACAATCATTCCCATTTTATAGATAAGGAAACTGAGGAACAGAAAGTTTCAATGAATGCCAGTGGTCATACAGCTGGTAAATAGTAGAGCCAAGATTTGAACTGGAAAATCTAGCACTAGGGTCTTTGTTCTTAACTACTTTGTTTTGCTGCATATTTTCAGTTAAAATTAATAATATATTCTATTGACTTTACCTCTATTCCTCTCACATCAACCTTTATAATCTTTTTTTTTTAACCTTTTCTTTGTTATTCCCCACTCCTCTTCCCACATGAGATCAGTTGCCGAGTTAACAAGTCTTGTATTTCTACCATTTCAGGTTTGTTTTTACCTTTTGTGAGCAAGTAGATTCAATTTGCTTTCCTGACTCCAGCATCTTTCTTTACTAACTCAGGAGTGGGGAGATTAATTTTACTATAGCACAGCTCTAATGGAATTTCTAACAAGTTTCTTTCTACTTACAGAGAAACAAAAACAAAACAGACTCTTCAAACTGAAATCCATGTTTCTCCACAATATATGGCTCCAACATACTTTTCTAAGCTTATTTATTACATTTCTAATACATGAGATCGATTCCTCAGTCATTTTGAACTGCTTGTTCCTGTCTTTTATAATCTCCTCATCTAATTCTATCCCTAATTTCATAGTTATTCATTTTATAGTCTTTATGCACTACAAATATAAACTGTCTGTTAGTCTCTGCCTTTCCTAGTTACAACTCAGCAGATAACACTATTCACCTCCAATATATAGGCTCAGTCCTTTCCATTTTAGGGGCCAGAGCCAAAAAATCCTACTGATATATTAAAAATGTTATTTTGTGGTTAAAAATATAAGCAGACAATAAATAACTTGTAAAAAAAATATAAATGTCATTAATAGATTTTCAATATTGTTTTAAACTTTAAAAATCAATATTAAAATGATAGCCAACATTATGTGAGATGGTCAGGTTCAAAACTTGTGATGAGAATTATTTATTTTTTCACTATACCACTAAAAATTTTATTCAGAAATCCATCTTTATTGGTTTTGCTCTTTCTGTTTAAAAAATTACCATTATGAACCAGTTTGTTTAATCAACTACGCTTTCTAGCAGACATAGAGTAAAAACGGTATGGCTTAGAATTGCCCACATCTTTCATGGTCTCTTAACCACCTTCTGTAGGCACTCTAGTCCCTACACATAGACCTTGACCTCCATCTATGTTTCTTGTGATGGTGTCAGTATAACTCTCACCACAATTCTCTAGAAATGGGCTTCAAATGCATGAAGTTCCAAAAGCCTTCCCCTGCACTACACACTCCCTTTTCATACTGGTGGTAGCAGGCTTCTCTGTTCCAGGGGAGAGCTCAGCAGCATGCACTGTATGTTAAGCCAACAGTTATGCAAGTCAATCACAGCCTTTTCTGTATATTTTTCTGGATGAAATTTGACATACACCTTTACAATTGGTGATCTCCAAGTTTATCACAGATGTTCTTCTCTTCAACTTATTTCTATTTTTCTGTTTTGTAAAAACCTCCTCAAAAAATTCATCATAATATACTTACCTTTTGACACCACTCATAGCACAACACAAACTGTCAGCAGGCAATGAAGAGCTTTGAAGGTTATGGTACATGTTCAAGCAGAGAGTGGTCTGGTAAATTTATTGCATGACTGAGTGCCTCTCTTTCCATGAGGATGCACTCTAATTTTGAAATAAAATGAACAGTTGACTTTGTCTTTCTTGGTGCCAAGGATGGAGACAAAGTAGCCTTCCATTTCCCACCTGCCACTGCCAACACTGTTGCCTGCACAGCTGACCTTCTATGAAGGAAATTTAAATTGGGATTACCTCTGGAAAAAGCAATTGATCAATTTAAAACAACAGCCTATAATAAAAAGCAAATTAAAAATTAATAATAATCACTAATTTAAATATGGAGTATCTACTCTATTGAAGTATACATATTTATATGCACTGAGATTAGAAGGGTCTTTAAGGGATACTGCCAATTGTAAAGGAAAGGTTGCAGAATGACGAGCACTATATTTGTATCAACATATACAGATAAAATACCTAATACTCTGTATTATTATGATGACATTTTGTTGTTAGTCACTCACTCATGTCTGACTCTTTGCAACCCCATGGACTGCAGCATGCCGGGCCTCCCTGTCCCTCGTCATCTCCCAAAGTTTGCCCAAGATCATGTCCATTACATCAGTGATGCCATCAACCATCTCATCCTCTGATGCCCTCATGATTACATTTATTGTCAAATAAATATACCAAAAACCTCTTGTAATATTAAAATTTTATATTTTAAAATGCTTATATTATTTGTTGTAGTTTATCTTATTCTAGAAAAATGTTTTGGGTAGATAATCAGAAAAAAATACAAAAATGAATATAAATTTATATGTGAATTATAATGTAATTATAATTCTAAGGTCCAATATTAGTGTAATATTAAATAAATTTTGGTATGCCAATATTGTGCTTTGAAAACCATGCCTAAATATTTATAATATAATATAAATAAAGTTATAGTTTATATCTCCAATGTCAAACACAGGGCCTGATACTAACAAATCAATTTTTAAGGAATGCATGTGTGTATATTATAGTATTAATTGGAAAAATAAAAGATAGCATGCATGTTCAGAGTTTAGAAGTAAGTTGATGAAAATGATTATTGATGGATTATGAGCATAAGAATATTTTAACTATTATCCATACACATATTTTTTCCACAAATGATGATTTGTTGTAGTAAAAAGAATAGCAGTCCCCCAAAAAAGCCATGACAAACTTATTAAAAAGCAGAGACATCACTTTGCAGGCAAAGGTCCATATAGTCAAAGCTTTGGTTTTTTCAGTAGTCATGTATAGATGTGAAAGTTGGACCATAAAGAAGGCTGGGTGCCAAAGAACTGATACTTTCAAAGTGTTCAAAAAGAGTCTTGAGAGTCCCTTGGACAGCAAGGAGATCAAACCAGCCAATCCTAAAGGAAATCGCTCCTGAATATTCATTGGAAGGACTGATGCAGAAGCTGAAACTCCAATACTTTGGCCATCTGATTCAAAGAGCTGACTCACTGGAAAAGATCCTGATGCTGGAAAAGATTGAGGGCATGAGGAAAAGGAGGCAACAGGGTATGACATGGTAGGAAGGCATCATCAACTCAATGGACATGAATTTGAGCAAACTCCAGGAGATAGTGAAGGACAGGGAAGCCTAGTGTGCTTCAGTCCATGGGGTTGCAAAGAGTCAGACATGACTGAGGGACTGAACAACAACAAATATGTCCATGTCCTAATTCCCAGAACTTGTTAATATGCCACCTGCCTGGTAAAAGGGACTATACAAGTATGATTAAGATTAAGGACATTAAGATATGGAGATTATTCCAGGTTATGGAGGTGGGCCCACCTTATCAAAAGAGTCTAAAAACAAAAGAATGTTTCTCAGCTGTGATCAAAGAGAGATTTGTATCAGTGTGTCAGAGAGATTTGACATTAATGGTTTAAAAACGGAGGAAAGAAGACACAAGCCAAGGGATGTGGGTGATCTTTAGAAAAATTCTCTCCTAGAATCTCCAGGAAAGGAATTTAACCTTGCTGACAGCTTGATTTTAGTTCAGTGAGACCCATGTTAGATTTATGAATCCACAGAAGTATAAGGTAATAATTTGTGTTCTTTTGTGGCAATTTGCTATGGCTTCAAGAGAAAACAAATACATTTGTTGAATACAAATTCAAAGTATAGACATGCACATAAAAAATCATCTTTAATCCCATATTCAGAAATAACCACCATAACATTATATATACTATAGCATTTTCCTTTATAAATGCAACATATCTCAGAAAAAGGCAACTTCATTCTTCCAGTTGCTCAAGTCAAAACCCTTGGGGTAAGTATTTCCTTTTTTTTTTTCTGTCATATACAACATTCCATTAATCAGCTCTATATTTGTAATAATCTAACCATTCTCACCATCTCCAAATATTACCTGGTCCAAGCCACCATTAGCTCTCACTTAAATTTTAATAGCCTCTAAATATTTTCCCTGCATCCATACTTGCCCATTCACCATAGAACAGCCAGAATTATCCTTTACAAATATATATCAGTCACCTTCTAAAGATATTCTTTCTTTCAGAATAAAATTTAATTCCTCACAGTTGCTTATGAGTCCCTAGAAAAATGTGACCTTCAGGTGCTTCTCTGATCTCATTTTCTATTGCTTTTCAGTCTCAGTCACTCCACTCCAGCCATTAATACCCTGAATGCTTTTGCCTTCGATTACCAATCATGTTCAAAAAACAGGACCTTTATACTCACTGATTCTTTTGCCTATAACATTTTTCATAAAGACATCTATATGGCTCAATTTCATTTCACTTAGGTTTATGCTCAAATATCGTATAACCCAATGGATTTCTGTGACCTCCCTCTATCAAATAACACCATTTTCCCTATGTTCTCTGTCTCCTTACTTTACTTTATTTTTCCTCATTAAACTCACCACTACCTGAAATAAATTATGTGCATTTCAGGTATTGTATATGAAATTGTATGTTTATATGCATTTATTTTTTATGTATTTTATAAGAATTTCTGTGCTTTTTCTTCTTTTTCAGGATATATAAATAACATAAATGTGTTTCTCTTATGTTTTTGGAAGCACATGATTAAGAAATGATCTCTTCCTAACTACTTTTGTTACTGTATGCCTTTGACGTTGAGGCTTTTATGCATATTGTCATTGTGAAAGCTGTTGTTGGTGTACCTCAATGTAAGATTTTGAAGTTTTCTTTTGGTATTTATCTTTTATGGTTGTCTCTGAGATTTCTGTATCTGTGGTTTTGTGTCGGAAATTAATTTAGGGTAAATTCTTAGTCATTATTGTTCAACTATTTTTCTGTTTCTCTTATTTTCTCCTCCTTGTATTCCCATTATGTGTATGTTACATGTTTTGTAATTTTACCACAGACCTTGGGTATTCTCTTCTGGTTATTTCAGTCTTTGTTCTCTTTGCTTTTCAGTTTTGAAGGTTTCTTTTGAGATATTCTTAATCTCAGAGATTCTTTTCTCAGTCATATCCAATATACTAATAAGCCAAGCAGAGATAATTCTTCATTTCTGTAACAGTGTTTTTAATCTTTAGAATTTCTTTTGGTTTTTTTCCTAGAATTTTCATCTTTCTGCTTGCATTGCCATCTGTTCTTGCACGTTGTCTGCCTTATTCATTAGAGCTGTTACCATGTTAATTATAATTGTTTTAAATACCTACTTTAACAGTTCAACATCCCTGCCATATCTGGTTCTGATGCTTGCTCTGTCTGTTCAAGTTATGTTTTTTGCCTTGTTTGCATTTATGTGTTTTAATTTTTTCTTAATGACTGGAAATGATGAATTGGGTAAGAGGAACTGCTATAAATAGGACTTCAGAAGTGTGGCAGTAAGGTGTGTGTGGTGGTTGGGGGGCTAACATACTATAGTACTATGATTAGGTAACAGTCTTTTAATGAGTCTATGCCTCTGGACTATAAACTTCATAGTCTATCTGTGTTTTTCTCCCAACTTAGGTGGGACAGGATGGTTAGAGTGTGCTGGAATTGCAATTCATCAATTACTGTACAGTTTTTACTATTTCAACACTGGTTCCCTAATTGGCTTCTGCTCAAGTGTCTCTTCTCTGGAAAGCTCTGACTCCTTGTATTCACTTGACTGTTTCTTCAATTTAGGAGGCAGCAGTTTGTCCTGTGTCCTTCCTAGTCTTCTAGATCTAATAAGAGTTGTTCATTTTTCAGTCTGTTCAATGTTTTACTTGTTAGTGTGGAGTGTAAACTTCCAAGTTCCTTACATGTAGGACTAGAGATTGGAAGTCTCTAGAAGTTTTTTAAAATTCACTCCAATTGCTTTATATTCAAATATCTTCATATGTGAGTTTTTAATAAGATAAAAACTTATTTTATAAATGTATCTTTTCAATAAGATAAACATGTCAAGAATATATTTTTTCACAATGAGTACATGGGTTAAACAATCTTTGTGTTTTCAATAAGTCCTTTTGGATATCTTCACACCTGAATGAAAACTTAAAAGGGTATAAAACAGATGGATAACAACTTTCACTTTTTGTAAACCTTGTTTGATATATCAAATACCTTTATTATATTTAAATAAACTATTTGTCTATTTTTAAAACAACATATACCATTTTGATGATAGTGGCTTTATGATACATTCTAATAGCTAGTGAAGTTTGTCCTCATTATTTGCATTTTTCAATATTGTTTTAGATATTTTTGTTCAGTTGCTAAGTCATGTCTGACTCATTGTGACCACATGATCTGCAGCATACCATGCTTCCCTGTCCTTCACTATCTCTCAGAATTTTTTGAAACTCTTATTCATTGTGTCTGTGATACCATCCAACCATCTCATCCTCTGTCACCCCCTTCTCCTAATGCCCTCAATATTTCCCAGCACCAGGGTCTTTTCCAACAGCTCTTCACATCAGGTGGCCAAAGTTTCGGAGCTTCAGCTTCAGCATCAGTCCTTCAAATGAATATTCAAGTTTTACTTCCTTTCAGTTCAGTTCAGTCACTCAGTAGTGTACGACTCTTTGCAACCCCATGAACCACAGCACGCCAGGCCTCCCTGTCCATCACCAACTCCCAGAGTCCACCCAAACCCATGTCCATTGAGTTGGTGATGCCATCCGACCATCTCATCCTCTGTTGTCCCCTTCTCCTCCTGCCCCCAATCCCTCCCAGCATCAGGGTCTTTTGCAATGAGTCAACTCTTCACATGAGATGGCCAAAGTATTGGAGTTTCAGCTTCAGCATCAGTCCTCCAATGAACACCCGGGACTGATCTCCTTTAGGATGGACTGGTTGGATCTCCTTGCAGTCCAAGGGACTCTCAAGAGTCTTCAACACCACAGTTCAAAAGCATCAATTCTTCTGTGCTCAGCTTTTTTTATACTCTCACATCCATACATGACAACTGGAAAAACCATAGCCTTGACTAGATGGACATTAGTTGACAAAGTAATGTCTTTACTTCCTTTAGGATTGACTGGTTTGATCTCCTTACAGTCCAAAGGACTCACAAAAATCTTCTCCAGTACCACAGTTCAAAATCATCAATTCTTCAGTGCTCAACCTTCTTTATGGTTCAGTGCTCACATCTGCGTACTTAGTCACTCAGTCATGTCCAACTCTTTGTGACCCCATGCACTGTAGCACACCAGGCTCCTCTGTCCATGGGGATTCTCCAGGCAACAATACTGGAGTAGATTGCCATGCCCTCCTCCAAGGGATCACCCCAACCTGGGATTGAACACAGGTCTTCCACATTTCAGACGGATTCTTCACTGTCTGAGGCACAAGGGAAGCCCATGAATACCGCAGTGGGTAACATAGCCCTTCTCCAGGAGATCTTTCCAACACAGGAATCGAACCAGGGTCCTACATTGCATGCAGATTCTTTACCAGCTGAACTGCCGGGGAAGCCCAAAAATGTGTTAGTCACTCAGTCACGTCCAAGTCTTTGCAACCCCATGGACTGTAGTCTGTCAGGCTCCTCTGTTCATGGAATTCTCCAGGCAAGAATACTGGAGTGGGATGCCATTTCCTTCTCCAGGGGATTTTCCTGACCCAGGGATTGAACACTGGTCTCCTTCATTGGAGGAAATTCTTTACCATCTGAGCCATCAGGGAAGCCCAAGGAGTCTGTACATGACTCCTGGAAAAATGTTAGCTTTGACTAAACAGACCTTTGATGCTCACACAATTATTATTTTACATAATCACTTAAATTATTTTAAACCAATTTAAAAAATTCCAGCCCCAAACATTTGCCTTCTAAATGAAACTGCATTAAATTAATAAATTAATTTTGTCAGAATAATTTCATAGTATTTCCTTCTTTTCTAAAAAACATGACACTTTTTGACTTTTTCTGATATGATTTTATGTTCTTCAATTTAATGTTTTGGTAATAGTTTTATCAAGATATGATTCACATATAACACAACTTACCCATTCAAGTGTATGATTTAATGACTTTTAGTATATTCACAGAGGTGTGCAACAATCATCACAATCAATTTTAGAATATTTTCATTATCCCTCAAAGAACATTATAAACTTGAACTATCTTCCTGCAATCATCCCCACTTACCCTAGCCTAAGGGAACCATTAATACTCTCTGTCTCTATGGATTTGCCGATTGTGGATTCAGTATAAATGGAATAATGTGCAGACTTTTGTGGCTGACTTCATCCCCTTAATATAATGTTTTTAAGTAAGGTTCATATGAGTTGTAGCATGTAGAAGTATTTTATTGATTTTTATTGTTGAATAATATTTCATTTATGGACATCAGTTCACTTCAGTCTCTGAGTCATGTCCGACTTTTTGCAACCCTATGGACTTCAGCACACCAGGCTTCCCTGTCCATCACCAACTCCCAGAGCTTGCTCATACTCATGTCCATCATGTCGGTGATGCCATCCAATCATCTCATCCTCTGTCATCCTCTTCTCATCCTGCCTTTAATCTTTCCCAGCATCAGGATCTATTCCAATGAGTCAGTTCTTAACATCAGGTGGTGAAAATATTGGAGCTTCAGCTTCAGCATCAACCCTTCCAATGAATATTCAGGACTGATTTCCTTTAGGATTGACTGGTTTGATCTTGCAGTCCAAGGAACTATCAAGAGTCTTCTCCAACACCACAGTTCAAAAGCATCAATTCTTCAGTGCTCAGCCTTCTTTATAGTCCAAATCTCACATCCATACATGACTACTGGGAAAACGATAGTTTTGACTAGATGGACCTTTGTTGGCAAAGTAATGTTTCTGCTTTTTAATGTGCTGTCTAGGTTTGTCATAGCTTTTCTTCCAAGGAGCAAGTGTCTTTTAATTTCATGACTGAAATCAGCATCTGCAGTGATTTTGGAGCCCAAGAAAATAAAGTCTGTCACTTTTTCTATTGTTTCCCCATCTATTTGCCATGAAGTGATGGGACCAGATGCCATGATTTTTGTTTTTTTTTGAATGGTGAGTTTTAAGCCAGCTTTTTCACTCTCCTCTTTGACTTTCTAGGGGTTCCCTAATAGCTCAGTTGGTAAAGAATCCACCTGCAATGAGGGAGATCCTGGTTCAATTGCTGGGTCAGGAAGATTCCTTGGAGAAGGCTACCCACTCCAGTATCCTTGGGCTTCCCTTATGGCTCAGACAAAGAATCTGCCTGTAATGCTGGAGACCTGGGATCGAGTCCTGGGTTGGGAAGATTCCCTGGAGAAGAGAAAGGCTACCCATTCCAGTATTCTGGTCTGGAGAATTACATTGACTGTATAGTTCATGGGGTCTCAAAGATTTGAACACAACTGAGCGATTTTCACTCCTTTGTAAATGAAATGCTCACTCCTTTTACTTTCATTAAGAGGTTCTTTAGTTCCTATTCACTTTCTACCATAAGGGTGGTGCCATCTGCATATCTGAGGTTATTGATATTTCTCCCTGCAATCTTGATTCCAGCTTGTACTTCATCCAGTCCAGCATTTCACATGATGTGTTCTGCATAAAAGTTAAATAATTAGAGTGACAATATACAGCCTTGACGTACTTCTTTCCCAGTTTGGAACATTTGATTATCCATTCATTAGTTGATAGATTTTGGGGTTGTTTTCATTTTTTGGCTATTATTAATATCATGAACAAAGATCATGACATCCGGTCCCATCACTTCATGGGAAATAGATGGGGAAACAGTGGAAACATGTCGGACTTTATTTTTCTGGGCTCCAGAATCACTGCAGATGGTGACTGCAGCCATGAAATTAAAAGACGCTTACTCCTTGGAAGGAAAGTTATGACCAACCTAGACAGCATATTCAAAAGGAGAGACATTACTTTGCCAACAAAGGTCTGTCTAGTCAAGGCTATGGTTTTTCCTGTGGCCGTGTATGGATGTGAGAGTTGGACTGTGAAGAAGGCTGACCGCTGAAGAATTGATGCTTTTGAACTGTGGTGTTGGAGAAGACTCTTGAGAGTCCCTTGGACTGCAAGGAGATCCAACCAGTCCATTCTGAAGGAGATCAGCCCTGGGATTTCTTTGGAGGGAATAATGCTGAAACTCCAGTACTTTGGCCAACTCGTGTGAAGAGCTGACTCATTGGAAAAGACTCTGATGCTGGGAGGGATTGGGGGCAGGAGGAGAAGAGGACAACAGAGGATGAGATGGCTGGATGGCATCACTGACTCAATGGATGTGAGTCTGAGTGAACTCCGGGAGTTGGTGATGGACAGGGAGGCCTGGGGTGCTGTGATTAATGGGGTCGCAAATAGTCAAACACGACTGAGTGACTGAACTGAACTGAAGTGAATATCATGAACATTCATGTACAAGTTTGCATGTGGACATATGCTTTCATCTCTCAGATATATAACTTCAAGTAGAATTGCTATTGTTTTTGAGTCTTTAAGTTGTGTCTGACTCTTTTGCAACCCCATGGACTGTAGTCCACCAGGCTCTTCTCTCCTTGGTATTTCCCAGGCAAGAGTACTGGAGTGAGTTGCCATTTGTTTCTCCAGAGGATCTTCTCCACCCATGGATCGAACCTGTGTCTCCTGCATTGGCAGGCGGATTCTTTACCACTGAGCCCCAGTGTTATTGCTAGGTATATGATGAATCTGTGCTTAAGCTTTTGCAAAACTGCCAGACAGTTTTCCAAAGTGTCTGCACCATTTTGTGTTCCCTCCAGCAGTATGTAAAGGTTCCTATTTTCCCACATCATTGTCAATAATCATCTTCTTTGTTCAGTTCAGTTCACTTCAGTTCAGTCACTCAGTTGTGTCCGACTCTTTGTGACCCCATGAACCTCAGCACACCAGGCCTCCCCGTCCATCAACAACTCCTGGACTCCACCCATACCCATGTCCATTGAGTCAGTGATGCCATCCAACCATCTCATCCTCTGTTGTCCCCTTCTCCTCCTGCCCTCAATCTTTCCCAGCATCAGGGTCTTTTCCAATGAGTCAGCTCTTCGCATCATGTGGCCAAAGTATTGGAGTTTCAGCTTCAACATCTTCTTTGTTACAGCAATTCTATCCGTTGTGAAGTGGAATCTCACTGTGGTTTTGATTTGCATTATCCAAATGATTACTGATGTATAGCATCCTTCCACATATCTATTGATCGTTTTGATGTATTTTTTTGAGGAATGCCAACTCATATTCTTTGCCAATTAAAATTTTCTATTCAGTTCAGTTCAGTCGCTCAGTCATATCTCACTCTTTGTGACCCCATGGACCAACGTCAGGCCTCCCTGTCCATCACCAACTCGGAGTTTACTCAAACTCCTATTATTTGTCTTTTATTAGGTTATAAGAGATATTATTTGCAAATATCTTCTCCTATATTATCTCCCATTCTATGAGTTGCATTTTCACTTTCTTGATGGAATCATTTGAAGCACATTTATTTTTTTGTTTAATAGATTGTAATGAAGTCCAACTTATTTTTTCCACCTGGGCTAATTCACAGTAAATACAGAAGAATCTCCATTAGTAAAACAGGGCGTGACCCATTCTGTGAATACTTTTAAAACCTCTCTTTGTATAATGTTTAATAATGTTTTATTGGCCAAAGCAATTCACATGATCAAGGTGAAACTCAAAGTTACAAAGATAAACTTAACTCTTTAATGGTAGGAATGAAAATTTCCTTGGTGACCCAGTGCTGAGATTCTGCACTCCCAATGCAGGGGTCCTGGGTTTAATTCTTCACCAGGGAACTAGATCCCACATGGCATAACCAAGATTTTGCATGATGCAGCTAAAAGATTCTGAACATTGCAATGAAGACTGGAGATCCCACAAGCTGCAACAAAGACCTAGCACAGCCAAGTAAATAAATAAAAATAAATATTTACTTAATGAGAGGAAATAAAAAGTAGGGTGGCTTATTTTAGCAAAATATATTGCATCCTTATTTAAGTGATGCTTCAACTGTGATGTTTCATTCCACATCTAACAAGTAGAACTCTGAAAATTGTCTAATCTCAGTTCACAATACTTTTTGAACACTGATTTTTTTTCTGAGTCAACTATACAATTTTCATCTATATCTTGCTTATCCTATTATGTACTACAAAAAAAATCCAGAATGTTTTGAGACTGAGCCATCCTAGGTATAACACTTTCTTATTACCGTAATTTTTAAGAACACCTAACATGCTGCGGTTTATCTTGTATTTATTTATATATTTGTATTTGCTACTAGATCAAAAATAACCTGGAGGAAGGAGCATATATTACTTTTCTATCTCTGACAGTCTTGCACAAGACCATGTGTCTCTATATCTGTAGAAACCACTGAACCGGAGCCCAAATTTTCATTGTTTTTTGTTTCTTTTTTTGTTTGTTTGTTTGTTTAATTAACCTTGCCACACTTCCAGGTAAAAGATTTGGCTCTATAGATGTTCCATAAGTTATTTACCAAAATTACAGTTTAGATTGGTCTATGGTTGCTTTCGGAGAAGGCAATGGCACCCCACTCCGGTACTCTTGCCTGGAAAATCCCATGGATGGAGGAGCCTGGAAGGATGCAGTCCATGAGGTCGCTAAGAGTCAGACACGACTGAGCGACTTCACTTTCACTTTTCACTTTCATGCATTGGAGAAGGAAATGGCAACCCACTCCAGTGTTCTTGCCTGGAGAATCCCAGGGATGCGGGAGCCTGGTGGGCTGCCATCTATGGGGTCGCACAGAGTTGGACACGACTGAAGCGACTTAGCAGCAGCATGGTTGTTTTGGGGCTTCCCAGGTGGGATGCTAAAGCTGAAACTCCAGTACTTTGGCCAGCTCATGCGAAGAGTTGACTCATTGGTAAAGACTCTGATGCTGGGAAGGATTGGGGGCAGGAGGAGAAGGGGACAACAGAGGATAAGATGGCTGGATGGCATCACCAACTGGATGGACATGAGTTTGAGTGAACTCCGGGAGTTGGTGATGGATAGGGAGGCCTGGCGTGCTACGATTCATGGGGTCACAAAGAGTCGGACACGACTGAGTGACGGAATTGAACTGAACTGAAGTGGCTCAGTGGTAAAGAATTCACCTGCCAAGCAGGAGATACGAGTTAGATCCCTGAGGTGGGAAGATCCCCTGGAGAAGGAAAGAGCAACCCACTCCCATATTCTTGCCTGGGAAATCCATGAACAGAGGATTCCGGCAGGCTGCAGTCCATGTGGTCGCAGAGAGTTAGATACAATTTGGCAAATAAACAGCAACAACAACATGGTTGTTATAGATTTCCCATAACTACGGTAACTTCATTTAACAAAATGACCCAGTAAGAACATCTGATCACTGCATCATTGAACTTTATACACCATTGTTCTGCATATTTATCTGTAATAATCATCTCATTGTAGCTTATTCAGGAGAGGGGCATATGGAAAAGCTTTAGTGAACGGATTTCTAATCCCATTTTTCTTAAGGGAGTTTCTTCATTATTGGTTGCTGACTATTCTTACTCTCATTGTTATTATCCTTTTTAATAAACAAATTATCCTAGTTTTAGCTAACGTGGGACCCTTCAAATTGACTTTTGTGGGTTTTTTTTTTTATCATGATCTTAATAGTTTTTTTTTTTTTTTTTTTTACAGCTTACTAGCTTTCAGACATGACAAGATATTCTAAACTTATTCTGTACATTTCTTAATTTATATTGGAATTGGCTATTTCTCTAAGAATTCCTTCTTTTAGTATAACATGGTATTTATAGACCACTCTGGATCCTAGAAATGCTCTTTGAAACTGGGTTGGCTGTTGGTCTTATTTTATTATCTAACATCTTTATACAGAATAAAATAAGAGCTCTAGAAAATGATGAACTTTATCTTGTCTCTAACTTTAATGACAATGTTTCTAAAATTGTAGCATTAAGGATAAAGGCTTCTGCATATTTATAATAGGTTACTTTAATCAGATTAATGAAGTTTTCTTATTTACATACATTGGTAGATAACCTTTCTCAGGTTAGGTGAAGTCACTATGTTCTAAAAAAAGTTTCTTGAACAAAAATGTTTATTGAAATTTAATTGAATGTTTACATCTATTATAATCATATAGGTTCTTCTGAAATCACTGTATATGATATACTGGATTAACATATTTTCTGGCCTAAAAAGTCTTTGCTTTTTGGAAATAAACTTTAGCTGGTCATGATAAATGTGCATTTTAATGTGATGGAAATTCTTTTGTATTTTTGTGGATTTTTCTTTTTCCCTCTCTGGTAATCCCACCGTTTGGGTTGCTATCTCACATTAGTTCCCTCAGATTGTCTTAAGGGCATTCAGGCCGTGTCCTTACACTAAGGACTGATGATGCAGGCCCCACTCACTGGTGGCAAATGCAAGCATCTGGGCTACTTCTCCGATGGCATTTGCAGTTTGGCGTGTATTCTGTGTGTGTGTGTGTGTGTGTGTTTCCCTCCCAGTTATATTGCCCTCTGAGATTTCAAAACTCCCTACAGACCCTCCTGTGAGAGGGTTTCCTACTATTTGAAAACTTCTCCTTCATGACTCCCTTCCCAGAACGGGTCTCCATCCCTAACTCTTTTGTCTCTTTTTTCTTGTCTTTTATATTTTGTCCTACTTCCTACATCCTTTTGAAGAGAATGGGCTGCCTTTCTTGGTGCATGGTCATCTCCACCAGCATTCAGAAGTTATTTTGTGGAAGTTGCACAGCATTCAAATGATCTTCTGATGAATTTGTGGGGGACGAAGTGATCTCCCTGTCCTATTCCTTTGCCATCTTAGGACTGACCCTTTTTTGGGATTTTTATATTTACATTCATAATTGATATTGGTCTCTAGTTGTCCTTCTTGTATTGTTGTATTTCCTCCTGAATAAATTAGGGATATGTTTTTCTACCCTATGAAAAAGTTTACATTACTTTTTGGGTTAATTATTGGGATTTTTTTTTTTTTTTTTTTGGTCTGTTTGATAAAAAATAATCTGGAACTTTTTTGTGTGCTCTTTCAATTACTGATTAAATTTCACTGATTTTCTGTTTAATTTTTGGCAAATTTTACTAATTCATAATTTGAGGTATTTATCTCATCTAGTTTCAAATATGGAGAAGGCAATGGCACCCCACTCCAGTACTCTTGCCTGGAAAATCCCATGGACGGAGGAGCCTGGAAGGATGCAGTCCATGAGGTCACTAAGAGTCAGACACGACTGAGCGACTTCACTTTCACTTTTCACTTTCATGCATTGGAGAAGGAAATGGCAACCCACTCCAGTGTTCTTGCCTGGAGAATCCCAGGGATGCAGGAGCCTGGTGGGCTGCCATCTATGGGGTCGCACAGAGTCGGACACGACTCGAGCAACTTAGCAGCAGCAGCAGCAGTTTCAAATATACCCACTCCAGTGTTCTTGCCTGGAGAATCCCAAGGACGGCAGAGCCTGGTGGGCTGCCATCTATGGGGTCGCACAGAGTCAGACACGACTGAAGAAACTTAGCAGCAGCAGCACTTTCAAATATTGGATAAATTTGTTCATAGTACTCTTTCATGAAATTTTAATATCTGTATTATCTCGCTAATTACATTCCTATTTTGTCCTTTATTTATATATGCATATTTTTTTAGTATTTATATTTATGTCTCTTCAAAGAATAAAGTTTTGCTTTCTTTATTTTTAATTATTTGCTTTTGTATTTATAATTTTTACATTTCTTTTATATTTAGGATTATTTTCCATCTTTATGACTCTACGTTAAATGTTTTAGTGATGCATTTTCAAAAATTCCTGAAGAAATTAATTTGTCTATAAACTGAATTGTAAATAACAATTTAGCTACATCCCATAGATGTTTTATAATGCTCATTAGCATTCAGATGTAAATATTGTGTAATTTCTAGTTTTAATATAATTTCCTCTTTAAATCATGATTTATTGAGGACATTTTAAAGTTTCTGAATATTTTCATTTTTTAATTATTTTTTAAATTTTATTTTATTTTTAAACTTTACATAATTGTATTAGTTTTGCCAAATATCAAAATGAATCCATCACAGGTATACATGTGCTCCCCATCCTGAACCTTCCTCCCTCCTCCCTCCCCATACCATCCCTCTGGGTCGTCCCAGTGCACTAGCCCCAAGCATCCAGTATTGTGCATTGAACCTGGACTGGCATCTTGTTTCATACATGATATTTTACATGTTTCAATGCCATTCTCCCAAATCTTCCCACCCTCTCCCTCTCCCACAGAGTCCATAAGACTGTTCCATACATCAGTGTCTCTTGTGCTGTCTCATACACAGGGTTATTGTTATCATCTTTCTAAATTCCATATATATGCATTAGTATACTGTATTGGTGCTTTTCCTTCTGGCTTACTTCACTCTGTATAATAGGCTCCAGTTTCATCCACCTCATTAGAACTGATTCAAATGAATTCTTTTTAATGGCTGAGTAATACTCCATTGTGTGTATGTACCACAGCTTTCTTATCCATACATCTGCTGATGGACATCTAGGTTGCTTCCATGTCCTGGCTATTATAAACAGTGCTGCGATGAACATTGGGGTACACGTGTCTCTTTCCCTTCTGGTTTCCTCAGTGTGTATGCCCAGCAGTGGGATTGCTGGATCATAAGGCAGTTCTATTTCCAGTTTTTTTAAGGAATCTCCACACTATTCTCCATAGTGGTGAATATTTTCAATTATATTTGTATTGTGATATTTTATTTATTTGTATTTTGCTCTAAGGATGTTATTTGTATTATGTAAGTTTTGTGACTTTTGTACTTCTTTTTGATCATTATGTGTTTATTTTTTATTCATATTCCCTGCATACTGTTCTTGCAATATTTATATATTCTGTATTTGGAATTCAAGTTTTATTCTCTCTCTCTCTATATATATATGTATATGTATATGTATATATACACTCTTCAAGCTAAGCTTCAGAAGTACATGAAATAAGAACTTCCAGATATACAATTTTAATTTAGAAAAAGCAGAGGAATCAGAGATCAAATTAATTGCCAAATTCGTTGGACCATAGAGAAAACAAAGGAATTCCAGAAAAATATCTACTTATTCTTCATTGAATCCCATGGATGGAGGAGCCTGGTGGGCTGCAGTCCATGGGGTCGCTAAGAGTCAGACACGACTGAGCAACTTCACTTTCACTTTTCACTTTCATGCACTGGAGAAGGAAATGGCAACCCATTCCGGCGTTCTTGCCTGGAGAATTCCAGGGACAGGGGAGCCTGGTGGGCTGCTGTCTATGGGGTCGCAGAGTTGGACACTACTGAAGTGACTTAGCACTTAGCACATTCTTCATTGACTATACTAAAGCCTTTAACTGTGTGGATCACAACAAACTTCAAAAAATTCCTAAAGAGATGAGAATACCAGACCACATTACCTGTCTCCTGAGAAACCCATATGTGAATCAAGAAGCAGCAGTTAGAACTGGACATGGAACAATGAACTGGTTCCAAATTGGGAAAGGAGTATGACAAGGCTGTATATTATCACCCTGCTTATTTAACTTCTATTCAGAATACATCATGGTAAAGGCTGAACTGGATGAATCACAAGATGGAATCAAGACTGCTGGCAGAAATATCAACAACCTCAGATGTGCAGATGATACCACTCTAATGGCAGAAAGTGAAGAAGAGCTAAAGAGCCACTTGATGAAGGTGAAAGAGCTGCTTTAAAAATCAACATTCAAAAAAAATCATAACATACAATCACATCACTTCATGGCAAACAGATGGGGGAAAAGTGAAAATAGTGCCACATTTTGTTTTCTTGGGTTCCAAAATCACTGTGGACGGTGGCTATAGACATGAAAATAAAAGATACTTTCTCCTTGGAAGAAAAGCTGTGACAAACCCAGAAAGCATATGAAAAGCAGAGACATCACTTTTCCAACAAAGGTCCACATTGTTAAAGGTATGGATTTTCTGGTAGTCATATACAGATGTGAGAGATAGGCCATAAAGAAGGCTGAGAACTAAAGAACTGAGACTTTTGGATTCTGGTGCTATAGAAAATTTTTGAGAGTCCCTTGGCCAGTAAGGAGATCAAACCAGTCAATCCTAAAGGAAATCAACCCTGAATACTCATTGTAAGGACTAATGCTGAAGTCAGAGCTTCAATACTTTGGCCACCTGATGCAAAGAGCCAAATCCTTGGAAAAAACCTTGAGGCTGAAAAAGACTGAAGGCAAAAGGAGAAATGCAATGGACATGAATCTGAGCAAAGTCCGAGAGAGAGTGAAAGACAGGAGAGCCTGGTGTGCTGAAGTCCATGGGGTTGCAAAGAGTTGAACACTACTTAGAGACTGAACAACAAAATACACATGCACATATATATGTATATAAAAATGTATATACATATATATTCATATATGTGTGTATGATGTGCATGAGGCTTCCTCGGTGACCCAGTGGTATACATTCCGCCTTCAATGCAAGAGACACAGGAGACTTGGGGTCGATCCCTGGGTTAAGAATATCCCCTGGAGGAGGGCATGGCAATCCACTCCAGTATTCTTGCTAGAAAAACCCCATGGCCAGAGGATACTGGCAGGCTATGGTCCATGGGATTGCAAAGTTTGACATAACTGAAAGGACTGAGCATGCAGAGAAACATGATGTGTATGTATATGTATGTTTTAGATCAAGCTTAAGTTTTTTGTTCCAATGTTTCATATCTGTACTAATTTTGAAAGTTTTTGTTTCAACTATCATATTAAAAAATTTCCAGGTAGGAATAATATTTCTGTACCTAAAGAAAATAATACTAAAGGAGATTTACTTACTTAAGAAAAGTTCTTCAAAGATCAGGAAAGAAATAGGTAATTGGTGAATATGATATACACTTAAATTTTTTTTTGTCTAAAGCTTATACTAAGAATAATTGCAGTATCAATCATTATTCTTATAACTGTTATCATAATCATTGACATGATTACCATCATGATTATTGATATATTTTATTGAGTTTTATTATGGTAGACATTGTACTGGAAACTTTATATACACTATTGATTCCACATGAAAGCCGTCTGAAAAAGCTACTAAGACAGCTGCCATTTGTAGATCAGGAAACTACACGTAATGAGCTGTATGCCATGCCATGCTAAGTTACTTCAGTTACGTCCAGCTCTTTGTGACCCTATGGACAGCAGGCTCCTCTGTCCATGGAATTCCCTAGGCAAGAATACTGGAGTGGGTTGCTGTGCCTTCCTCCATGGTATCTTCTCAACCCAGGGACTGAACCCACACCTCTTACATCTCCTACATTGGCAGGCAGGGTCTTTACCACTAGCACCACCTGGGAAGCTCCAATGGGCTAGGTAACATATTCTAAATCAAATAACTTAATGTACCAGAGCTGGTATTGTGAGCAACTCTGTCTGATTTTAAAGTCTTTGCTATTTGCTTCTATTCTCTACTAAGTGAAGTGAAGTCCCTCAGTCATGTCTGACTCTTTGCGACCCCATAGACTGTAGCCTACCAGGTTCCTCCATCCATGGGATTTTCCAGGCAAGAATACTGGAGTGGGTTGCCCTTTCCTTTTCCAGGAGATATTCCCAACCCAGGGATTGAACCTGGGTCTCCCGTATGGTAGGCAGACACTTTATCATCTTAGCTACTGGAGAAGTCCTCTATTCTCTATAATGTAATGCATAACAAACTTGGGTTTCCACATTTCCCCACAAAGATCATCTATCCATTTATAGCTATAGTGCTTTGTGTGTATTTATTACTGTCTTTTCCAGCCACAGGTACCTTTCCTTTCTTCTATCCCAATACCTGAGTCTGATTCACACAAACCAGGCTAAACTGTTCAAGTTATGCTTTCCTTGTATGACTGGACACAGAGGTAAAACTGCAGACTGCAGTTTTTCAAGTTCCATCACTCTGCCTATCTAGAAGTTTCCTTCAGGCCACAGGCACCTCATTGTTTGTTGTTCAGTCCCTCAGTAATGTTCAACCCTTTGCAATCCCATAGACTGCAGCATGCCAGATTTCCCTGTCATTCATTATCTCCAGAGATTGCTCAAACTCATGTCCATTGACTCAGTGATGTCATGCAACCATCTCATCCTCTGTTGTCCCCTTCTCCTCCTTCCCTCAGTCTTTCTTAGCATCAGGGTCTTTTCCAATGAGTCAACTCTTTGCATCAGGGGGGCAAAGTGTTGGAATTTCAGCTTCAGTATCAGTCCTTCCAATGAATATTCAGGGTTGATTTCCTTTAGGACTGATTGATTTTATCTCCTTGCTGTCCAAGGGACTCTCAAGAGTGTTCCCCACCACCATGGTTTGAAAGCATCAATTCTTTGGCATTCAACCTTATTTATTGTCCAAGTCTCATATTCATACATGACTACTGGAAAAAAAAATCTTTGACTATATGGACCTTTGTTGGCAAGTCATATCTCTGCTTTTTAATATTCTGTCTGGATTTTTAATAGTTTTTCTTCCAAGGAGCAAGCATCTTTTAATTTCATGTCTGCAGTCACTGTACAGAGTGATCTTGGAACCCAAGAAAATAAAGTCTTTCACTGTTTCCATTGTTTCCCCATCTACTGGGTTCATATGAAACTGAGGATGATGGCCGAAAGTTACAACATAAGCAGAAAACAAAGTTACAAGTAAAGAGTTTGTTTCAAAGTGTTTATCTGTACTTCTGTAAGTAATCCCAAATAAGAAATTACTTTTCCCCCTTGGGGTAGAAAAATAATTCTTCCACAATCTAGGCAAAAAATAAGATCCCAAAATATATCACTGTGGATAACCCTAAACTTAGAATGGGCCTCATCAAAGCAGGGAGTAAAAAATCTTACCACAAAATATCTGGATCATTAAAGCTCCATACAGTCATCAAAAGAAGACCAAAAGCTGACTGTTTCTCAGATCATGAACTCATTGCAAAATTCAGACTTAAATTGAAGAGTGTAGGGAAAACCACTAGGCCGATCACGTATGACCTAAATCAAATCCCTCATGATTATACCTTGGAAGTGACAAATAGATTCAAGGGATTAGATCTTGTATACAAAGTGTCTGAAAACCTAGGGATGGATGTTTATAACATTGTACAGGAGGCAGTAATTAAAACTATCCCTAAGGGAAAAAAAATGCAAAAAGGCAAAATGGTTGCCTGAGGATGCCTTACAAACAGCTGAGAAAGGAAGAGAAGTGAATGGAAATGGAGAAAAGAAAAGATATACCCATCGAACACAGAGTTCCAAAGAAAAGCAAGGAGAGGTAAGAAAGCCTTCCTAAGTGAACATCACAAAGAAATAGAGGAAAAGTATAGAATGGGAAAGAATAGAGATCTCCTCAAGAAAACCAGAGATACCAAGTGAACATTTCATGCAAAGATGGGCACAATAAAGGACAGAAACAGTATGGACCTAACAGAAGCACAATATATTAAGAAGAGATGGCAAGCATACACAGAAGAACTATACAAAAAAGACTTAATGATCCAGATAACCACAATGGTGTGATCAGTGACCTAGAGCCAGACATCCTGGAGTGTGAAGTCAAATGAGCCATAGGAAGCATCACTGAGAACAAAACTAGTGGAGGTGATGGAATTCCAGCTGATCTATTTCAAATCTTAAAAGATGATGCTGTTAAAGTTCTGTACTCAAAGTGCCAGCAAATTTGGAAAGCTCAGAAGTGGCCACAGGACTGGAAAAGTTCAATTTTCATTCCAATGTCAAAGAAGGTCAATGCCAAAGAATGTTCAAACTACATTAAAATTGCATTCATTTCACATACTAGCAAGATAATGCTCAAAGTCCTTCAAGCAAAACTTCAACAGTATGTGAGTCAAGAAATTCCAGATGTACAAGCTGGATTTAGCAAAGGCAGAGGAACCAGAGATCAGATTACCAATACCCATTTCATCATAGAGAAAGCAAGAAAATTCCAGAAAAATATCTTCTGCTACATTGAATACACTAATGAGTTTGACTGTGTTGATCACAACAAACTGTTGAAAACTTTTCAAGATATGGGAGTGCCAGACCTCCTTAACTGTCTCCTGTGAAACTTTCAGAATCAGACATGGAACGACGGACTGGTTTCACATTGGGAAAGGACTACTTCAAGGCTGTATATTGTCACCCTGCTTATTTAACATATAAGCAGAGTACATCATGTGAAATTCCAGGCTGGATGAAGCACAAGCTGGAATAAAGATTACCAGAAGAAATATCAATAACCTCAGATATGCAGATGATAGCACCCTTGTGGCAGAAAGACAAGAGGAACTAAAGAGCCTCTTGACGAAGGTAAAAGAAGAGTGAAATAGCTGGCTTAAAACTCAACATTGAAAAAACTAAGATCATGGTATCCTGTCCCATCACTTCACAGCAAATAGACGGGGAAACAACGGGAACACTGACAGACTTTATTCTCTTGGGCTCAAAAATCACTGTGGACTGTGAGTGAAGCCATGAAATTAAAGGAAGCTTCTTCCTTGGAAGAAAAGCTATGACAAACCTAGACAGCATATTAGAAAGCAGAGACGTTACTTTGCTGACAAAAGTCCATCTAGTCAAAGCTATGGTTTTTCTAGTAGTCATGTATGGATGTGAGAGTTGGACCATAAAGAAGGCTGAGTGCCAAAGAATCGATGCTTTCAAACCATGGTGTTAGAGACGACTCTTGAGAGAGTCTCCTCACTCTTGGACTGTGAGGCGATCTAACCAATCAGTCCTAAAGGAAATCAGTCCTGAATATTCATTGGAAGGACTGAAGCTGAAGCTCCAGTACTTTGGCTACCTGATGCAAAGAACTGACTCATTAGAAAAGACCCAAATACTGGGAAAGATTGAAGGCCAGAGGAGAAGGGGACGACAGAATATGAGATGGCTGGATGGCATTACTGAATCAATGGGCATGCATTTGAGCAAATTTGGGGAGATTGTGAAGGACAGGGAAACCATGTGTGCTGCAGTACATGGGGTGGCAAAGAGTTGGACATGACTAAGCAACTGAATGATGACAACAAATAAGCTTTGTGTGAGGATTTTTCACACTGGATTTGACTTGTATGTGATTTCTTGAGTTTAAGAACCTACTTACCCATTAACATTGTATGTGTTTTACCCATCACTATTATTCTTAAACAAATAAGACCTCTGACCTTTGACAATATGTTTTAGATTACTAAACTTTTTGACATGTTACCAATTAAAGAAAATTTGTATGGCAATAAAAATCAAAGCCCAATATTTAGAGGAAAAATATGGAATTTCAAGCATTAGCCTCCCTATAATTATTGATCTTTTTCTTGACCTTTGAATTATATCATTCAAAGGCATCACTTACAAAGTTTCCTGGAAAGATCATCCCCTCAAAATAGACCATAGCATCTTAGGTTGCCTTTAAATTTGGATGGTAATGGTAACCCTGTATGCAAGACAGCAAAAGAGACACAGATGTATAAAACAGTCTTTTTGACTCCTTGGGAGATGTATAGCACAGTCTTTTGGACTCCGTGGGAGAGGGCAAGGGTGGGATGATTTGGGAGAATGGCATTGAAACATGTATAATATCATGTGTGAAATGAATAGCTAGTCCAGGTTCGATGCATGATACAGTATGCTCAGGGCTGGTGCACTGGGATGACCCAGAGGGATGGTATGGGGAGGGTGGTGGGAAGGGGGTTCAGGATGGGGAACACGTGTACACCTGTGACAGATTCATGTCAATGTCAGGCAAAACCAATACAATATTGTAAAGTAATTAGCCTCCAATTAAAATAAATAAATATACTAAAAATAAATACATAAAATTTTTCTTTCTGTACTTTGCTTATGGGCTCCCCAGGTGGCTCAGAAAATTAAGAATCTGCCTGCAGTGTAGAATCCACAGGAGGCATGGATTTGATCCCTCCATCAGGAAGACCCTCTAGGGAAGGGAATGGTTACCTACTCCAGTATTCTGGCCTAGAGAATCCCATGGACAGAGGAGGCTGGTTCATCACGTCACACAGAGTCAGATACGACTATAGTGACTAACACCACACCAAGGACCTTGTGTATAGTGCTTCATATTTGATCACATTTTATTTGCCTTCCACTATCAGATCCACACACAATCTCTCTCTTCCAGGAACTGTAACAAAGTAATAAACAGAAACATCAATTATATCGAATCAGGAGCTGAAAAGGGGGAGGATAGTAGAGCCCAACAGGAAGAAGAAAGACTCCTCTTCTTTCCTGACAACTCAACCAGTGAAGAACCATGGACATCTGTCTACTATAACTCTCTCTCAACTTCCTTTACCCTTTATAAGTTCTTTTTTTTTTTTTAAGCAAAATTCGTCGGAGTATAGTTGATTTATAAATTTGTGTTAGTTTCAGATGTACAACAAAGTGTATCAGTTATAGGTATATGTATGTATCTATTCTTTTTGAGATTCTTATCCCATATAGGTTATTACTGAATACTGAGTAAAGTTCTCTCTGTGCTATACAGTGGGCCCTTGTTGATTATCTATTTTATATATCATAGTGTGTATATATTTATCTCAATGTCCTAATTTATTACTTCCCCACATGTTTACCCTTTGATAACCTTACATTTGACTTCAAGATCTATGAGTCTTTATTTTTTTTTTACTAGATTTCACATATAAATGATATTATATGATATTTGTCTTTATCTGACTTACTTCACTTAGTATGATAATCTCTAGATCCATCGATGTTTCTGAAAATGGCATTATTTCATTCTTTTTTATGGTTGAGTAGTAATATTACATTGCCTACATCTTCTGTACCTATTTCTTTGTCAATGGACCTTTAGGTTGATAACCATTTATAGTTCTCCTCCCCTGGCTGTATGGGGACATGCACATGGCTCACCATGCTTACAGACGCTGAAATGCAATTCTTAGCTAATCCCAAATAAACTTGTTTTTGTTGGGGAAATATATGGCAGTCTATTAGTTTTAGGTCAGTGGAACAGAATAGCTTTGTTTCAGGATTAATGGGTGAATATGTATTATAGGTATTCACTATTGATGAGCCTATATTATTACTGTTTGCTCATTAAGGTGCAGAAAACTGTTGAGGAGACTGGGAATTTTAGATACAGTCTAAATTAGTGGGTACAGTCTTGGGTATTGAAATTAGATCCAGATTAAAAGTGCAAGCATATCTCAGAGATATTGTATGTTCAGTTCCAAACTACTACTATAAAAGAAATATTGCAATAACATGAGTCCTACTTTTTTTTTTTTTTTTACTTTTCAGTACACACAAGATAAATGTTTACATTATACTGTAATCTAACTGTGCAGTAATATTATGTCTAAAAAAACAATGTATGGACAATAACTAAAAAATAATTTGTAGCTAAAATATGTTAATAATCACCGAGCCTTTAGCAAACCATAATCTTTTTGCCTGTGAAGCATCTTGTCTCAGTGTTGATGGTTGTTGACTGAATAGGGAGGTGATTGCTGAGGTTGGGGTGGCTGTGGCAATTTCTTAAATTAAAACAACATTGACGTTTTCTGCCCTGATCAACAATTTCCTTTTGCAAATGATTTATCCATTTGTGAAATGCAATGCTGTTTGGTAAAATTTTACGTATAGTAGAACTTCTTTCAAAATCAGAGTCAATCCTCTCCAACCCTGCCACTACTTTCAACTAGGCTTATGTGATATTCTAAATCCTTTGTTGTCATTTCAACAATCTTCACGACAACTTCAGTAGTAGATCCCATTTCCAGAAACAACTATTTTTGCTCCATAAGAAGTAATTCCTCACCCATTAAAGTTTAATATATACAAGAAATAAGAAAGTTTGAAATATTGTGAACATTACCAAAATATGGCACATATCATGAAATGAGAAAATACTGTTGAAAAAAATGATGCCAATAGATTTGCTAGATGGAGGGTTGCCATCAACCTTCAATTTGTAAACAAACAAACAAACAAAAACAACAAACAACAAAAAACAGCATCTTTGAAGTGCAATAAAGGAAGGTACAAGAAAATGATGTATGTCTGTATATCACTTGTCCTTAGAGGTATGATGCTTAACAAATCTTTTAACACACAATTTCATAGGAGGGTTAAATAAAATAATGTATATAAAGTGCTGGCTGAATAGTTGCTGCTGCTGCTAAGTCGCTTCATTCGTATCTGACTCTGTGCAACCCCATAGACGGCAGCCCACCAGGCTCCCCTGTCCCTGGGATTCTCCAGGCAAGAACACTGGAGTGGATTGCCATTGCCTTCTCCGGGGTGAATAATTAGGACTCAGTAAATGTTAATCAAACTAAAACAAAACAACCCCAATGGAAACTTGAGAATGTACCTAAATTTCATAGTCCTGTTGGGTCATTTATCATTTGAACTTTACTTTCCATAGCTAAAAGTGTATTCATGAACTATTGAAACTTTATAAAACGAAGACTTTGACTACCACAACTCAGACCCTAAAGCAAAATTCCCTTAATTTTATGTATTTGAATTTTTCATATAAATTGACTGTGTCAGAATTCTGCTAATGTTTAAGCCACATGCTAGCCTTCTTGGTTCAGGTTTACATTCTTGATCATTCATTTGATAACAATTTATCTAATATATACTCTGCATCATGACTGCATCATTTGTGGCTAACATAAAATATTGTTAATGCTCTCAAGATAGGCACAGGTTTAGTAGAGGAAGATATGTAAACAGCTAATGATGGGAACACATCATGGGGATGGGGAACACATGTATACCTGTGGTGGATTCATTTTGATATTTGGCAAAACTAATACAATTATGTAAAGTTTAAAAATAAAATAAAAATAATTAAAAAAAAAAAAGACATAAGGAGAAGAGTACCAACTTGACCTCTTACCTGCAGTGAGACATAGCAGGGCCATAAAGTGTTTTGTCACTATAAACTGTGTGATTATGAGCCTTACTTTTCTATTCTGTAAATTGGGGAAATAAAACTTTCATTTCAATATTTATTTTGAGGACTTGTTCTTTCACCCAACAAGTATTTATTAAATCTTTTTTCTGCCAGGCAGTGTGGTAGGTGGTAGGCAATATAAATAATGTACCTGATACATGGCAGACTGTGATTAAACACAAGGATACAAGTGATAATAGTCAGCTAACAATAATAAGTGATAATTCATTGAATGTATTCTATGTGATACGTATTATATATTTTTTCCTTTTTAATTAATTCATTTATTTAAATTGGAGGCTAATTACCTTACAATATTGTAGTTGTTTCTGCCATAAATTGACATGAATCAGCCACAGATGTACATGTGCTCTCCATCCTGAACCCCACTCCCATCTCCCTCCCCACGCCATCCCTCTGGGTTGTCCCAGAGCACTAGCTCTGCGTGACCTACTTCATGCATTGAACTTGCACTGGTCATCTATTTTACATATGGTAGCATACATGTTTCAATGTTATTCTCTCAAATTGTCCCACCCTCGCCTTGTCCCACATAGTCTAAAAGTCTGTTCTTTACATCTGTGTCTCTTTTGCTGTCTTGCATATAGGGTCATTGTTACCATCTTTATAAATTCCATATATATGTGTTAATATGTTGTATTGGTGTTTCTCTTTCTGGCTTATTTCACTCTTTATAATAGGCTCCAGTTTCATCCACCTCATTAGAACTGACTCAAATGTATTCTTTTTTATAGCTGAGTAATATCCCATGTGTATATGTACCTCAACTTCCTTATCCATTCATCTGCTGATGGACATATAGGTTGCTTCCATGTCCCAGCTGTTGTACACAGTGCTGCAATGAACATTGGGGTACACGCATGTCTTCAGGTGCAGTCCTTACCCTAAGGACCAGTGATGCAGTCCACGCCTCCCTGCCCAGCCCCCACTCACTGGTAGTGGATGTGAGACTCTGGGCCACTTCTCTGCAGTTGCGGTTAGTGGTGTCTTTTTTTTTTTTCCCTCTCCAGATTTTGTTGCCCTCTGAGACTCTAAAATTCCCCACAGATATACCTGTGAGAGTTTCCTACTGTGTGGAGACTTCTCCTCCTTCATGACTCCCTCCCCAGGATGGGTCTCCTGCTCTAAATCTTTTGTCTCAGTTTTTGTCTTTTATATTTTGTCCTACCTCTTTTTGAAGAGATCAGGCTGCTTGGCAGCCTGGTGTTCTCCACCAGCGTTCAGATGTTATGTGGAAGTTGCTCAACATTCAAATGATCTTTTGATGAATTGTGAGGGAGAAAGTATTCCTCTGCCATCTTGGGACTGCCCTCCCATTTTTTAATACTGAAAATGATCAATGGAGAAATCTAAATATATTTATACTGCTACTGTAGCACTTACTTTATTATTTGGAAACGTTTCCCACAACACCCAATATCAATAGCAATGTTATTTCTCATTTTTTGAAGATTCTTATATAAGTGACAGCATATGATAATTGTTTTTCTCTGACTTTCTTCACTTAATGTTATAATCTCCAGTTCCCGCCATGTTGCTCCAAATGGCATTATTTAATTTTGCAAATTGCTGAGTATTTCAAGTGTACAACAAAGTAATTCAGTTATATAAGTACATTTCTGCCAGGGACCAGCCCCGGCTGATCCAGGGAATTCGAAGCAGGGACGGCGTCGGTGAGGATCAGGAAACAATTGCTTAATTAAACGTTAATTAAGGATATAAAGAGTAATAGAATGAGGATAGCTCAGTGAAGAAATTCAGTGAAGGAAAGAGGCTGAATAAAATTCCAAAGCAGGGAATTTACGTCACCTACGAAGGCCGCAGGCGTCCTCCGGTTCTCCCGAAGGAGAGGAGACACTAAGGCCTCCCCGGTCAGATCTTAGAAGCCCAGGCAAAATTAGTAGGCTTGACGAGCTTCCCTGCCTCAGAGGAAAAGTTCAGCTAGAAGGTGAAAGAAAGAACGACATGGGGACACCAAATTCCGGTGAACAAAAGGACATACTTTATTTTCCAAAGCAGTTTTATACCTTAAGTTGTGCATAGAGGATAATGGGGGGAAGGGGTAGAGGCATGCAAAGACAGCAGTTCCTGATCCTTATCGAAGTCAGGCTTTCAAACTTATCATATGCAAAAGTTTAGGTGATTTACATCATCTTCTGGCCAGGAAGCCTGTTAACATTTTAAGAAACTTATTTTTCTCTAAAGGTGATTATTCTAAAGTCAGGCGCCAGCCTCCAAAAAGCATTGGAGAAAGTTGCATTCCTATAGGGCAAAGGTGAGGTGGGCTCAATCAAGAAAAGAATTAACTCAAGGGTCCCAGGTTACAAACATTAAAGCTACTACTTACACCAATTATATTAATCAATACACTGCCAGGGACACAGCAGGTAAGGGATATGGAAACTTAGCAGCAAACATTGGCCCAACAAGTGAAAATCCCTTCACCAATACAATTTCTAATCAATCTTTTAACTACTCAAAAGAATCTGTGTTTACACAGTTTAGAACATCTCCTGCCTCTCACAGTTGGGAAGCTCTGAACAATCACATGTGGCCGGAAAAACCTACTCAGGTAGGCTAGAGGATTTCCAAAGGAGTTTGTAGGTTAAACACTGTCACACCCAGGAATTATTAACTGGAGCTGTAAGCTAACTCTTTTTTCAGAGAGAGGTAGTGGGGGACAGCCCCCCGTAAAGTCAGAGGTGTAGGTGAAAGCACAAAGCAGAAAGTAGGCAGACTCTGGTTTTGGGGGTAGATTGCTCGAGAATTTCCAGGGAGACTCCTGAGGCTTGATCCCGCCTTTGCGTATGTCAAGCCTCCTTCCTCATGACCTTTGCCACGGGCGGAGCTCGCTCCCCACACATTTCTTTCCTTTATAGATTATTACATGACATTGAGTTTAGTTCCCTATGCTATGCAGTAGGATTTTGCTGCTTATCATTTTATATATAGTAGTTGTATCTTGGAGTAGGAAATGGCAACCCACTCCAGTATTCTTGCCTGGAGAATCTCATGGACAGAGAAGCCTGGCAGGCTATAGCCCATGATTGCAAAGTCAGACATAACTGAGATAACTTATCAGAGAACAGCACAGCTTGTATCTGCTGCTGCTGCTGCTGCTAACTTGCATCAGTCGTGTCTGATTCTGTGCAACCCCATAGACGGCAGCCCACCAGGCTCCACTGTCCCTGGGATTCTCCAGGACACTGAAGTGGGTTGCCATTTCCTTCTCCAATGCATGAAAGTGAAAATTGAAAGTGAAGTCAATTAGTCTTGTCCAACTCTTAGCAACCCCATGGACTGCAACCTACCAGGCTCCTCCATCCATGGGATTTTCCAGGCAAGAGTACTGGAGTGGATTGCCATTGCCTTCTCCACACCTTGTACCTACTAATCCCAAATTCCTAATTTATCCCTTCCCCCAATCTTTCCCCCTCTGATAACCATAAGTTTGTTTTCTATGTCTGTGAGTCTGTTTCTGTTTTTAAGTAAGTTCATTTATAATATATTTTTTATTTTACATATAAGTGATAAGTCTGTCTCTGTCTGACTTACTTCCCTTAGTATGATAATTTATAGGTCTAATACTTTGCTTCAGATGACATTATTTCTTTCTTTTTCAATGTCTGAGTAATATTCCATTGTATATACACACTACATTTTATTTATCTATTCATCTGTCACAGACATTTAGATTGTTTCCATGTCTTGGCTATTGTAAATATTGTTGCTATGAGTATTGGGGTGCACGTATTTTTTCAGCTTATAGTTTTCTCCACGAATATGCCCAGAGTGGGATTGCTATATCATATGGCAACACTATTTTTATTTTTTAAGGAACCTCCATACTGTTCTCCACAGTGGCTATTCTCAAAATATTCAGCTCATTCCCTTTCTCCACACAAAATATTTTTACGACAGTCTCAGGAAGGACAATAATAACAAAAAACCTTATCTAGTGACTCTAAATCCAAGATCTCTGAATTGAGCACACAGTATCTGTATTAGGTATAGATGTGACTCTTCCTTATGCGAAGAAAATTAAAATATAGAGAAAAAGTATCTGCTTCCCATGCTTACTCAATTTATGGTGATTGAAAAGATAATACCAATAAACATTTTCATTAGGAGAAGGGATGGATGGGAAACATACACATGATGATTGTTAAAGCTTCCACCTAGAAGTGGATATATATATAACAACAAATTTGAGAAAATGCCATTTTAAGGAGACCCTGAAAGTAAGGGAGTCTGAAATAGGTAACATATAACTTTAATGATTTCTATATACCATGTACAAGAATATCTGAGACCACATCAAAGTAAAGAAAAAAAAGTCTCCATGACTGATTTTTTACCTATTCCCTGAAATGCACACCTTACTTGTCAGACCTCTAGTACATCGAAACTTATAATCAGACCACAAGGAAAGATGACAAGTTAACTTCATAAGGCCAATTGCAGGTGACTTTTGCACAACATTTTTATATCTTATATTAGAGTTAGTATACACAAAAGACAAGGAGTTGTGATAATTAGAACAAAATGAATGTCAAGCTTAGAGCATATCATAAATTTATTTTTCATGTTTAGAAGATATTCATATTTTTCTCTTCTTTGATTTAATATATTTTATTTAGATTTCAGAATTTTCAAACTTTATAAAACATAACACTGTGCATAAAAATGACCTCAGATCCTTGTTATGTATGCAGCTATTGGGTCTTACTCCTTATTAGTGCTGTGGTGGGTCGTAGGGATATACACTTTTAATAACCATTCCTGATTATTCTGAAATGAGTGTTCTATGCAAATCCCATTTATAAATGAATGAAATAGAGTAACTAGCTTCAAAGTCATCCAAGAAATTTTGAATTATTTTGCAGGGAAAATCTATATTAATAATAAAACTTATATTCAATACACAAAATAACTTATAGAACATGACATGGCTAAATCAGTTATTAGTAAAGTTAATTCCTTACTAAAAAATACATCATGTTTTAAATCTGATATATTAGCTGCTGAATTAAATATATCACCTTCTGTATCAGATATACCATGTATTAAAGTATATAGTCTGTTAAATTATATATTCTGCTTGAATCTGATAAATCACCCCTTGAAACATAAATTAACCTTCAAAGTTAGATACATATGGATGACATGAGGAAGGAGGTGGGAAGGGTGTTCAGGATGGGGAACACGTGTACACCCGTGGAGGATTTGTGTTGATGTATGGCAAAGCCAATACAATATTGTAAAGTAAAATAAACAAATAAATACATAAAAATGATTCTTAAAAAAAATTAGATACGTAACTTGCTGAGTCTAATATATAGTGCACTAAATCAAAGTTACCACCCATTAATTAATGAGTATTGATATACATCTATTCTCAAGTTACATACATATTTAAAGGACTAGTGCATACCCTACATCATTCTTATCTCAGATTTTCTTGAGGAAATTCCTAGAGATTTTATTTTGTTTTAATGCTTTAAGAGTTTGAACAGTTTTCTTCTACTTAATATATTTAAGGCCACCAGTTATGTAAAGAAAGAGGAGGTATATCTCTACATGAATTATGGAAATATATATTTTTAGCTAAGAAATCTAAACAAATACAATATTTAGGAAGTTATATTTACTGTTGCTACTTCTGTGTTATGAAATGACCATATCTAAAGTGTAGAAAGTGAGCAGAAATGGTACCTATCAAATGACGCCTATTTAAACTAGTGATATTTTAGTAGTTTATAAAGATCATCTAGGGAGGGTTGTTAATGGTTTGAAACAGATAGAATAAGAATTACTATTTGATCAATATATTTGAATATGTGGGTATTTTTGTTGTATTGAAAATCATATAAGAAATTAACCCTGAATACTCATTGGAAGGATGGATGCTGAAACTGAAGCTCCAATACTTTGGCCACCTGATGTGAACAGCTGACTGATTGGAAAAGACCCCGATACTGGGAAAGATTGAAGGCAGAAGGAGAAGAGGGTGACAGAGGATGACATGGTTGGATGGCATCACTGATTCAATGGACATGAACTTGGGCAAACTCCAGGAGATGGTGAGGGACAGAGAAGCCTGGCATGCTGCAGTCCATGGCATCACAAATCAGATATGGCTTGGTGACTGAGCAACAATGATTGTAAATTCAGATTTACTCCATTTGACTAGAATATAATCTATACACTATATCTACTGGCATCTGTATATCATGCTTAATAGTCTTCCAACTATATAGACTACCTAGGCCTAGCATAAATCTCAGTAGAATCCTATATTCTTGTGTGATTTTTGGTAGTGTATAAGAATGAGTTAGTATATTTAAATAAAATGATTATATCAAATATTTTCTGAAACATGTCACCTGCTGTATAATTATTACATTATCATCAATATTTAATTATTTGCTTTTTGAACTATTTTAAAACATTTTTTATGTCAAAAATCTAGGGTTATCTTATTTTTTGAAAGTTAGAGTTGACCTTGAAACATTTTTTTTAAACAGGAAACATGAAAAAAATGTATGATGAAAAAGGATTTTTAAAGTAAGTAAATGATTTCACCATAGTATATTCCCTTTTCATTTGTACCATAAATTATTTTTTTAGAAATATTAAAAATACAAATAAATCACTTTAGTATTAAATCATAAAAAATCTCATGACTCAAAGATTACCATTGTCATTACTCAAATATCTCCTATTAAAATACATACACTGAAAATGTTCCTGAAGCCATTTTAGCAAGCATCACAATCTGAGGTTAATTTGAAGCATTAATGCTTTGCATGTTTATACTTAGTAGCTTAGCTGCTTCTCATGGATTTTTGTGAGTTAAGATAGGAGAGTCTGGTGTTATCTCTTCCATTTTGTAGAAGAAAAAAAGATAGAGATGCATTTTCATGTATTAAATTGGAAATATCTTCAGTAAGTTTGATCTGTTAAAAAATCCTCATATATGATTTGCATTTAAAAAGTTAAAAATAAATCATTCCTATTTTTTAAAGACAAACACTTTTATTACTTTATCATGTTTTATGCCCTTTAAAAGATATTCCACTTAGTTTATTTCTCTATAAGTGTGCCAATAATGAATTTGCCTTCATTATCTCATGAATTAATTTCATAGTTCAACTGTAATTTTACCATAACTTAATCTCATTTTCTAGAAATTTTCTTCAAACTTATGGATTCATTGAAATCCTTATATTCCTTGAGAAATGTAGTATGGTATCCATATCATGAATTTGTTGTTGTTCAGTTACTAAATTGTGTCTGACTCTTTGTGACCCCATGAACTGCAGCATGCCAGGCTTTCCTGTCCTTTACTATCTCTGGCAGTTTGCTCAAATTCATGCCCATTGAGTCAATGATTCTACCTAACCATCTCATCCTCTACCGCCCTCTTCTCCTCCTGCCTTCAACCTTTCCCAGCATCAAGGTCTTTTCCAATGAATCAGCTTTTTGCATAAGGTAGGCAAAGTGTTGGAGATTAAGCTTTAGCATCAGTCATTCCAATGAATATTCAGGGTTGATTTCCTTTAGTATTGACTGGTTCGCTCTCCTTGCAGTCCAAGAGACACTCAAGAGTCTTCTCCAACACCACAGTTCAAAAGCACCAATTTTCTGGTGTTCAGTATTCTTTATGGTCCAACTCTCATATCTGTACATGACTACTGGAAAAAACATAGCTTTAACTCTTCGCAACTCTGTCAGCAAAGTGATGTCTCTGATTTATAACGTGGTGCCTAAGTTTGTCATAGCTTTTCGTTCAAGGAGCAAGTATCTTTTAATTTTATGGTTGCAGTCATCATCTACAGTGATTTGGAGCCCAAGAAAATAAAATATGTCACTTTTACACTTCTTTTCCTTCTATTTGTCATGAAGTGATGGAACCAGATGCCATGATCTTAAATTTTTGAATGTAGAGTTTTAAACAAGCTTTTTCACTCTCATCTTTCACCCTTATCAAGCAGCTCTTTAGTTCCTCTTCACTTTCTACCATTAGAATGGTATCATTTGCATATCTGAGGTTGTTGATATTTCTCCTGACAGTCTTGATTCAGAGCTTGTGATTCATCGAGCCTGGCATTTTGCATAATGCACTCTGCATACAAATTAAATAGGCAGAGTGACAACGTGAGAAATTGTTTTACTCATTTCCCAGTTTTGAAGTAGTCCATTTTTCCTCGTTCAGAATCTAACTGCTGCTTCTTAACCTGTATACAGGTGAAAAGACAGCCTTCAGAATGGGAGAAAATAATAGTAAATGAAACAACTGACAAACAACTAATCTCAATAATATACAAGCAACTCCTACAGCTCAATTCCAGAAAAATAAATGACCCAATCAAAAAATGGGTCAAAGAACTAAATAGATATTTCTCCAAAGAAGATACAGGTGGCTACCAAACACATGAAAAGATGCTCAACATCATTCATTATCAGAGAAATGCAAATCAAAACCACTATGAGGTACCATTTCATGCCAGTCAGAATGTCTGCAATCCAAAAGTCTACAAGCAATAAATGCTGGAGCGGGTGTGGAGAAAAGGGAACCCTCTTACACTGTTGGTGGGAATGCAAACTAGTACAGCCACTATGGGGAACAGTGTGGAGATTCCTTAAAAAACTGGAAATAGAAGTGCCTTATGACCCAGCAATCCCAAAGCTGGGCATACACACTGAAGAAACCAGAATTGAACGAGACACGTGTACCCCAATGTTCATTGCAGCACTGTTTATAGTAGCCAGGACATGGAAGCAACCTAGATGTCCATCAGCAGATGAATGGATAAGAAAGCAGTGGTACACATACAGAATGGAGTATTACTCAGCCATTAAAAAGAATACATTTGAATCAGTTCTAATGAGGTGGATGAAAATGGAGCCTATTATACAGAGTGAAGTAAGCCAGAAAGAAAATTACCAATGCAGTCAGATCAAATCAGATCAGTCGCTAAGTCGTGTCCGACTCTTTGTGACCCCATGAATTGCAGCACGCCAGGCTTACCTGTCCATCATTAACTCCCAGAGTTCACTCAGACTCACATCCATCGAGACAGTGATGCCTTCCAGCTATCTCATCCTCTGTCGTTCCCTTCTCCTCCTGCTCCCAATCCCTCCCAGCATCAGAGTCTTTTCCAATGAGTCAACTCTTCGCATGAGGTGGCCAAAGTACTGGAGTTTCAGCTTTAGCATCATTCCTTCCAAAGAAATCCCAGGGCTGATCTCCTTCAGAATGGACTGGTTGGATCTCCTTGCAGTCCAAGGGACTCTCAAGAGTCTTCTCCAACACCACAGTTCAAAAGCATCAATTCTTCTGCGCTCAGCCTTCTTCACAGTCCAACTCTCACATCCCTACATGACCACAGGAAAAACCATAGCCTTGACTAGACGAACCTTTGCTGGCAAAGTGATGTCTCTGCTTTTCAATATGCTATCTAGGTTGGTCATAACCTTCGTTCCAAGGAGTAATAGTCTTTAATTTCATGGCTGCAGTCACCATCTGTAGTGATTTTGGAGCCCAGAAAAATGAAGTCTGACACTGTTTCCACTGTTTTCCTATCTATTTGCCATGAAGTGATGGGACCGGATGCCATGATCTTCGTTTTCTGAATGTTGAACTTTAATCCAACTTTTTCACTCTCCACTTTCACTTTCATCAAGAGGCTTTTGAGTTCCTCTTCACTTTCTGCCATAAGGGTGGTGTCATATGCATATCTGAGGTTATTGATATTTCTCCTGGCAATCTTGATTCCAGCTTGTGTTTCTTCCAGTCCAGGGTTTCTCATGATGTACTCTGCATATAAGTTAAATAAACAGGGTGACAATATACAGCCTTGACGAACTCCTTTTCCTATTTGGAAACAGTCTGTTGTTCCATGTCCAGTTCTAACTGTTGCTTCCTGACCTGCATACAAATTTCTCAAGAGGCAGATCAAGTGGTCTGGTATTCCCGTCTCTCTCATCATTTTCCACAGTTTATTGTGATCCACACAGTCAAAGGCTTTGGCATAGTCAATAAAGCAGAAATAGATGTTTTTCTGAAACTCTCTTGCCTTTTCTATGATCCACTGGATGTTGGCAATTTGATCTCTGGTTCCTCTGTCTTTTCTAAAACCACCTTGAACATCAGGAAGTTTATGGTTCACATATTGCTGGAGCCTGGCTTGGAGAATTTTGAGCATTACTTTACTAGCATGTGAGATGAGTGCAATTGTGTGGTAGTTTGAGCATTCTTTGGCATTGCCTTTCTTTGAGATTGGAATGAAAACTGACCTTTTCCAGTCCTGTGGCCACTGCTGAGTTTTCCAAATTTGCTGGCATATTGAGTGCAGCACTTTCACAGCATCATCTTTCAGGATTTGGAATAGCTCAACTGGAATTCCATCACCTCCACTAGCTTTGTTCGTAGTGATGGTTTTTAAGGCCACTTGACTTCACATTCCAGGATGTCTGGCTCTAGGTCAGTGATCACACCATTGTGATTATCTGGGTCGTGAAGATCTTTTTTGTATAGTTCTTCTGTGTATTCTTTCCATCTCTTCTTAATATCTTCTGCTTCTGTTAGGTCCATACCATTTCTGTCCTTTATCGAGCTCATCTTTGCATGAAATGTTCCTTTGGTATCTCTGATTTTCTTGAAGATATCCCTAGTTTTTCCCATTCTGTTGTTTTCCTCTATTTCTTTGCATTGATCGCTGAAGAAGGCTTCCTTATCTCTTCTTGCTATTCTTTGGATCTCTGCATTCAGATGTTTATATCTTTCCTTTTCTCCTTTGCTTTTCACTTCTCTTCTTTTCACAGCTATTTGTAAGGCCTCCCCAGACAGCCATTTTGCTTTTTTTGCATTTCTTTTCTATGGGAATGATCTTGATCCCTGTCTCCTGTACAATGTCACGAACCTCATTCCATAGTTCATCACACACTCTATCCATCAGATCTAGGCCCTTAAATCTATTTCTCACTTCCACTGTATAATCATAAGGGATTTGATTTAGGTCATACCTGAATGGTCTAGTGGTTTTCCCTACTTTCTTCAATTTAAGTCTGAATTTGGCAATAAGGAGTTCATGGTCTGAGCCACAGTCAGCTCCTAGTCTTGTTTTTGCTGACTGTATACAGCTTCTCCATCTTTGGCTTCAACGAATATAATCAATCTGATTTCAGTATTGACCATCTGGTGATGTCCATGTATAGAGTCTTCACTTGTGTTGTTGGAAGAGGGTGTTTGTTATGACCAGTGCATTTTCTTGGCAAAACTCTATTAGTCTTTGCCCTGCTTCATTCTGTATTCCAAGGCCAAATTTGCCTGTTACTCCAGATGTTTCTTGACTTCCTAGTTTTGCATTCCAGTCCCCTATAATGAAAAGGACATCTTTTTTGGGTGTTAGTTCTAAAAGGTCTTGTAGGTCTTCATGCAACAGTTCAACTTCAGCTTCTTCAGCGTTACTGGTTGTGGCATAGACTTGGATTACTGTGATATTGAATGGTTTGCCTTGGAAACGAACAGAGAGCATTCTGTCGTTTTTGAGTTTGCATCCAAGTACTGCATTTCGGACTCTTTTGTTGACCATGATGGCCACTCCATTTCTTCTGAGGGATTCCTGTCCACAGTAGTAGATATAATGGTCATCTGAGTTAAATTCACCCATTCCAGTCCATTTCAGTTCGCTGATTCCTAGAATGTCGACATTCACTCTTGCCATCTCTTGTTTGACCACTTCCAGTTTGCCTTGATTCATGGACCTGACATTCCAGGTTCCTATGCAATATTGTTCTTTACAGCATCGGACCTTGCTTCTATCACCAGTCACATCCACAGCTGGATATTGTTTTTGCTTGGGCTCCATCCCTTCATTCTTTCTGGAGTTCTTTCTCCACTGATCTCCAGTAGCATATTGGGCACCTACTGACCTGGGGAGTTTCTCTTTCAGTATCCTATCATTTCGCCTTTTCATACTGTTCATGGGGTTCTCAAGGCAAGAATACTGAAGCGGTTTGCCATTCCCTTCTCCAGTGGGCCACATTCTGTCAAATCTCTCCACCATGACCCGCCCGTCTTGGGTTGCCCCACGGGCATAGCGCATATATATGGAATTTAGAAAGATGGCAACAATAACCCTTTATATGAGACAGCAAAAGAGACATTGATGTATAGAACAGTCTTTTGGACTCTTTGGGAGAAGGGGAGGGGGTGACTTGGGAGAATGGCATTGAAACATGTATAATATCGTATATGAAATGAGTCGCCAGTCCAGGTTTGGTGCATGATACTGGATGCTTGGGGCTGGTGCACTGGCATGACCCAGAGGGATGGTATGGGGAGGGAGGAGGGAGGAGGGTTCAGGATGGAAAACACGTATATACCTGTGGCGGATTCATGTTGATATATGGCAAAACCAATACAATATTGTAAAGTTAAAAAAAAAAAAAGAAATAAAAAAAAAGAACACTTACCTGTGTGAGTTGATAACTAAAAAAAGTAACTGTAGAAAATATTATAAGTTGGTCTAAACAGTATTGTTTGTTGCTCTAGCATTCCTATTAGCCTCAAGTTTAGAATTTATACAAAAATTCAATATTTTATCAACTTTCATAGCCTTTTCAGAAATAACTCAAAGAATTCTTTCAGCCATTTGTTGAAATGCCATGGTTTCATATCAAAGTTTTTTCTAATACCAATTTCTTGTTTTCCTCTTTTATCATTTTGACTTTAATTAGATTGTCATTTTTAATTATCTTCTTTAAACCAAACACCAAAATATACATATTTTCTTTGGTTGTAATTATGCATATTTTGATGCCTTCCCATGCTTGTCCGAAATTTGTTCTAAGAACCCATGCTTATCTTTTAAAATGTATTCAGCGAAAATTGTGTGTGGAATTTACCTCTCTAAATAACCTTTGGTTTTAGAAGTTTTAACTTTCTTATTAAAAAAATGTAAGGCCTAGGTCTTAATGTTTTGGTCAACATTTTATCACCAGTTCCTACCACTCTCATGTAAAAATTACTACTGGATTCAGTGAGTCTATCGTTTGGGTTTCTTAGCTAATGAACACAAGTACTTTCAATTAAAATAGAAGCGTTTATTACTTGTAATGAGTATGGAGACAGGGAGGTAGCTCTCAAAGTACTGTTTCCCTGAACAGCAAGATCAGGGAAGTTTTAAGCTAAAGATGTGTGCATCTTCCAGGTAAAGGTGGAGATCTAGATGTGCTTGCTCCATGTGACAGTATGCTCAAATATACATTGTATGTTCAAAAATAGCAGCAATCCTCACCCTGAGGGCAAAGATTTAACCTTAAATGAGGCAAAGATTACTCTAGGTTAACAAAATCCAGGCACCTAGTTGAATGAAGTAACAGGGTCAGCAAAGGTCAGCATCACCATTTCTTGGGCTCCATTTAAAAGTAAGATGATTGAGTGCTCAAGGGAGTTTATATCCTGCAAAACAGTTCAAGAAGTACTTCAAGTGCTTCAGGGTAATTTTTACCTTTTTTTTTTTTTTCCCAATGGTTTGGATTTTATTTTTAAATAATTCTGGAATATAAAACATCCTTCAGAAAGCTGTTTGTCCGACATGATCTTACCTTCTTTTTAATTTTTTGTAATAAATTTATTTATTTTAATTGGAGGCTAATTACTTTACAATATTGTATTGGTTTTGCCATACATCAACATGAATCCACCACGGGTGCACATGTGTTCCCCATCCTGAAACCTCCTCCCACTTCCCTCCTTGTAACATCCCTCTGAGTTATCCCAGTGCACCAGCCCCAAGTATCCTGTATCATGCATTGAACCTGGACTGGCGGTTCATTTCATATATGACATTATACATGTTTAAATGCCCTTCTCCCAAATAATCCCACCCTCTCCGTCTCCCACCAAGTCCAAAAGACTGTTCTGTACATCTGTGTCTCTTTTGCTTTGTCACATACAGGGTTACTGTTACCATCTTTCTAAACTCCATATATATGTGTTAGTATACTGTATTGGTGTTTTTCTTTCTGGCTTAATTCACTGTGTATAATAGGCTCCAGTTTCATCCACCTCATTAGAACGGATTAAAATGTATTCTTTTTAATGGCTGAGTAATACTGCATTCTGTATATGTATTATGGCTTTCTTATACATTCATCTGCTGATGGACATCTAGGTTGCTTCCATGTCCTGGCTACTATAAACAGTGCTACAATGAACATTGGGCTACACATGTCTCTTTCAATTCTGGTTTCCTCGGTGTGTATGCCCAGCATTGGGATTGTTGGGTCATAAGGCAGTTCCATTTCCAGTTTTTTAAGGAATCTCCACACTGTTCCCCATAGTAGCTGTACTAGTTTGCATTCCCACCAACAGTGTAAGAGGGTTCCCTTTTCTCCACACCCTCTCCAGCATTTATTGCTTGTAGACTTTTGGATCACAGCCATTCTGACTAGCGTGAAATGGTACCTCACTGTGGTTTTGATTTGCATTTTTCCAATAATGAATGATGTTGAGCATCTTTTCATGTGTTTGCTAGCCATTTGCATGTCTTTTTTGGAGAAATGCCTGTTTAGTTCTTTGGCCCATTTTTTGATTGGGTCATTTATTTTTCTGGAGTTGAGCTGTAGGAGTTGCTTGTATATTTTTGAGATTAGTTGTTTGTCAGTTGCTTCATTTGCTATTATTTTCTCCCATTCTGAAGGCTGTCTTTTCACCTTGCTTGTAGTTTCCTTTGTTGTGCAGAAGCTTTTAATTTTAATTAGGTCCTATTTTCTTATTTTTGCCTTTATTTCCAGTATTCTGGGAGGTGGGTCATAGAGGATCCTGCTGTGATTTATGTCAGAGACTGTTTTGCCTATGTTCTCCTCTAGGAGTTTTATATTTTCTGGTCTTGTGTTTAGATTTTTAATCCATTTTGAGTTTATTTTTGTATATGGTGTTAGAAAGTGTTCTAGTTTCATTCTTTTACAAGTGGTTGACCAGTTTTCCCAGCACCACTTGTTAAAGAGATTGTCTTTTCTCCATTGTATAGTCTTGCCTCCTTTGTCAAAGACAAGGTGTCAATAGGTGCGAGGATTTATCTCTTGCCTTTCTATTTTGTGCCATTGATCTATATTTCTGTCTTTGTGCCAGTACCATACTGTCTTGATGACGGTGTCTTTGTAGTAGAGCCTGAAGTCAGGCAGGTTGATTCCTCCAGTTCCGTTCTTCTTTCTCAAGATTGCTTTGGCTGTTCAAGGTTTTTTGTATTTCCATACAAATTGTGAAATTATTTTTTCTAGCTCTGTGAAAAATACTGTTGGTAGCTTGATAAAAATTGCATTGAATCTATAGATTGCTTTGGGTAGTATTCTCATTTTCACTATATTGCTTCTACCAATCCATGAACATGGTATATTTTTCCATCTATTAGTGTCCACTTTGATTTCTTTCAGCAGTGTAGTTGTCTATATGTAGGTCTTTAGTTTCTTTAGGTAGATATACTCCTAAGTATTTTATTCTTTTCGTTGCAATGGTGAATGGAATTGTTTCCTTAATTTATCTTTCTATTTTCTCATCATTAGTGTATGGGAATGCAAGGGATTTCTGTGTGTTGATTTTATATCCTGCAACTTTACTATATTCATTGATTAGTTCTAGTAATTTTCTGGTGGAGTCTTTAGGGTTTTCTATGTAGAGGATCATGTCATCTGCAAACAGTGAGAGTTTTCATTCTTCTTTTCCAATTTGGATTCCTTTTATTTGTTTTTCTTCTCTGATTGCTGTGTCCAAAACTTCCAAAACTATGTTGAATAGTAGTGGTGAAAGTGGGCACCTAAAAGAAAGCAGGAGTAGCAATACTCATATCCGATAAAATAGACTTTAAAACAAATGCTGTGAAAAGAGACAAAGATGGACACTACATAATGATTAAAGGATAAATACAAGAAGAATATATAACAATTATAAGTATATATGCACCCAACATAGGAGCACCGCAATATGTAAGGGAAATGGTAACAAGTATGAAAGGGGAAATTAACAATAACACAATAATAATGGGAGACTTTTATACCCTACTCACACCTGTGGATAGATCAACTAAGCAAATAATTAACAAGGAAACACAAACTGTAAATGATACAATAGACCAGTTAGACCTAATTGATATCTATAGGACATTTCACCACAAAACAATCAATTTCACCTTTTTCTCAAGTGCACACGGAACTTTCTCCAGGATAGATCACATCCTGGGCCATAAATCTAGCCTTGGTAAATTCAAAAAAAATTGAAATCATCCCACGCATCTTTTCTGACCACAATGTACTAAAATTAGATGTCAATTACAGGAGAAAAACTATTAAAAATTCCAACATATGAAGGCTGAAAAACATGCTGCTGAATAACCAATAAATCACAGAAGAAATCAAAAAAGAAATCAAAATATGCATAGAAATGAATGAAAATGAAAACACAACAACCCAAAACCTGTGGGACACGGTAAAAAAAAGTGCTAAGGGTAAGGCTCATAGCAATACAGGCATACCTCAAGAAACAAGAGAAAAGTCAAGTTAATAACCAAACTCTACACCTAAAGCAACTAGAAAAGGAAGAAATGAAGAACCCCAGGGTTAGTAGAAGGAAAGAAATCTTAAAAATTAGGGCACAAATAAATGCAAAAGAAACAAAGGAGACCATAGCAAAAATCAACAAACCAAAAGCTGGTTCTTTGAAAGGTTAAATAAAATTGACAAACCATTAGCCAGACTCATCAAGAAACAAAGGGAGAAAAATCAATTCAATAAAATTAGAAATTAAAATGGAGAGATCACAACAGACAACACAGAAATACAAAGGATCATAAGAGACTACTATCAGCAGTTATATGCCAATAAAATGGACAACTTGGAAGAAATGGACAAATTCTTAGAAAAGTACAACTTTCAAAAACTGAGCCAGGAAGAAATAGAAAATCTTAACAGACCCATCACAAGCACAGAAATCAAAACTGTAATCAGATATCTTCCAACTAATAAAAGCCCAGGACAAGATAGCTTCACAGCTGAATTCTACCAAAAATTTAGAGAAGAGCTAACACCTATCCTACTCAAACTCTTCCAGAAATTTGCAGAGGAAGGTAAACTTCCAAACTCATTCTATGAGGCCACCATCACCCTAATACCAAAACCTGACAAAGATGCCACAAAAAAAAAAGGAAACTACAGGCCAATATCAGTGATGAACATAGATGCAAAAATCCTTAACAAAATTCTATCAATCAGAATCCAACAACACATTAAAAAGATCATACACCATGACCAAGTGGGCTTTATTCCAGGGATGCAAAGGTTCTTCAATATCCACAAATCAATCAATGTAATACATCACATCAACAAATTGAAAAATAAAAGCCATATGATTATCTCAATAGATGCAGAGAAAGCCTTTGACAAAATTCAACATCCATTTATGATAAAAAACTCTCCAGAAATCAGGAATAGAAGGAACATACCTCAATATATTAAAAGCTATAAGGCAATGGCACCCCACTCCAGTACTCTTGCCTGGAAAATCCTATGGATGGAGGAGTCTGGCTGGCTAAAGTCCATGGGGTCGCTAAGAGTCACGCATGACTGAGCGACTTCACTTTCACTTTTCACTTTCATGCATTGGAGAAGGAAATGGCAACCCACTCCAGTGTTCTTGCCTGGAGAATCCCATGGACGGCAGAGCCTGGTGGGCTGCTATCTATGGGGTCGCACAGAGTCGGACACGACTGAAGCGACTTAGCAGCAGCAGCAGCAGCATATATGACAAACCCACAGCAAACATTATCCTCAATGGTGAAAAATTGAAAGCATTTCCCCTAAAGTCAGGAACAAGTCAAGGGTGCCCACTTTCACCACTACTATTCAACATAGTTTAGATTTTTACCTTTGAAACAGAACTGGGAGACTTCATGATGAATCATTGTCTTTGCTACGGCTACTCCTCGTGCCTGATGACAATTGTTAGTTCCTGTATTCTTTGTTCTTTTTAAAATCATTAACCACTGAAACTTGTTCTATATGAAGACGTAGGAGGCCATAGTTCACCTATCCTCCAATTATCAGTAAAGAAAGCACAAAGGGGTTCTGAAATTCATGCTCCAATTCTCAACTAATGTTTGTCTCATGTGTGTTACAGTTTTTCTTATTGCCTGGTATTCTACTTCTAAAGATATGACATACTCTGGATTAACCTCACTCCTTCATTATTACTGTCTCACTAACAATCTTATATTCTAGGCATTCACAGTTATTTGCAGTTTTTGCTCTCACAAAAGCTCTTTTATACTCTTCCACTGTTGAAAGTATTGTTTTCTACTTTCCTTCCCTCCTCATGAAATTCCTAGTCATCCCCCAAACCTGTATTCTAACTTTGCATCCTCCATAAAGCTCCCTTTGACCAGGCCCCAACTACCGAGTCAAAGTTGGAGTGTATCTTATTGTGATGTTCTCATATTTCATAGCACTAATCAATTCACATACTTGGGGCTGGTGCACTGGGATGACCCAGAGAAATGGTACTGAGAGAAATGGGAGGGAGGTGGGAGGGGGGTTCAAGATGGGGAACAAGTGTACACCCATGGCAGATTCATGTTGATGTATGGCAAAACCAATACAATATTGTAAAGTAATTAGCCTCCAATTAAAATAAATAAATTTATATTAAAAATAAAATAAATAAATATTAATGATGTCTAAGACTTACTGCTAATGCACCAGGCACTACTCTAAAAAACTTATACATACTAATTCATTGATCTTCCTAAATCCACAGTGAACTAGATACTTTCTTTTTGCTTAATTCTTTTTTACATAAGGAAGCTGTAGCATAGACAGTTTAAATAACTTTTCCAGGATAAGAGAACTGGTTAGTGCCAGAACTCCAATTGGACCCAAAGAGTCTGCAGTCAGAGTCTATGTTTTTGATAACTTTCCTACACTGCTATACTTGTCTATCTTCCCTTCTAAAATATAAGGGTAAGAGTTTTGTCATTTTTATCATCAACACATTATTGATATTAGTACATAGCAGACCACCAACAATGTTTTATAAATTAATCAATAACTAGATGAATATTTGTGAGGTTAAGACCATATCTGTCTTGAATATTATGATATTATTATAAGAAGAAATTCATGTATGCTGAAAATAAGATAAAAGTTGATGTTTTCTATGAGAGTCATAGACAGGTCTCTGTTGCTTCTGATATGAACATTATAAAATTTTTTACAGACAATGTTTTTAATCTTATGAGAGCAGAACTTAAAATTATAATGTTTCTTAATGTATCACCAATAAACATTAAAGCCAATATATCAGCAGAAAAACCTCAAGAACTTTGTAAAAATACTTAGATTCCTAAGTCATAACATTGAATTTGGCAATGATTTATTGGCTATGACACCAAGAGCTTAGGCAACAAAAGTAAAAATAGATAAACTGATGTCCAGCAAAATAAAAAAAAAAAAAAGTTTTTCCACATTCTTTTATCAACAGAATGGAAAGACAACCCACAAAATGGGGGAAATACATGCAAATCATATTTTGATAAGATGTTTATATCCAGAGTATATAAGGAACAAGATGGAAGAGGAGTAGGTGGAGCACATCTTTCTCCGTGGATACATCAAGAATACACCTTCAGACATAGAAGTGCTTGCAGAACACCAGCTGGGAGCAGGCAGGAGAATCAGACAATCTTTGCCACAATCATACGTACCCAGGACAGGAACGCAGGTTCCCTAGAAGGTGCAGTGACTGGGAGCTGGAGTATAGGGATTGTGGAGCAATCCCAGGGTTAGGGCTGCCATTGACTGCTGGGAGAGAGACCAAGGGGATGTGAGGGAGGAGACTGTGGTGGGAAATGCCTGTGAAGGAAAGCCACACAGCCATGGACGTAAAATGATACTGCTGAGTGCTGAGTCATGCATAGGGAGTGGAGCCATCACTGTTGCCTCTCTCCAGACATGCCAGCATCAGCAGCTGAACAACAGAGAGGCTGGCCCATCAAATGCCTGATGTATGGAACAACAAAGTAGAATCCCATCCGGGGTGACCCTTTAAATGCCTGAACAGCAGAGAAGGACCCGAGGCAAGGGAGCCCTCTAAGTGTCAGAATGCGCAGAGCTACAGAAAAAGACTAGTCAAAGAGGCCTTCTGATTACCAGCTGCCAGAGGCTTAAAAAAAAAAAACAACACTCTGATAGGGCCATAACTCCTGCGGCTGGGACAGTCCATGTCCCTGCACACTTGGTGCCACCAGGATCCCTGAGACCCAAGCAACTGCACCACCTTCATGCTCAACACTCACTGGATCAGAGCTGCCACAGGCAAAAAAAAAAAGTCTTGCATCTATGCACGCAGGGTCACTTTAGTCATGTCCAACTCTTTGTCGTCCTATGAACTGTGGCCTGCCAAGCTTTTCTGTGAGGGATGGGGGGGGGGGGCGTTCTCTAGGCAAGAATACTGGAATGTGTTGCCATACCCTTCTAGAGCACCGTATTTCCTACTGCCCTAGCTGCAAACTCCCATTGAGTACCTGGTGCTGCCAGAGCCCCTCCAAACCAAGCAGCTTTACCACCTTCACACTTGGGACTCACTGGGGCAGACTCAAGTTCTCCAGGGCAGCCTCAGGAGAAAACTCCAGTGGACAACCCACATCCAGAAGTGGAGATAAAACCACAATAGAAACCCAGGGGGCAGTGTGTCTAAGGAAGGGGATGTAAAACCTTCCCAGAGCTGTACAAGCTGCAGATGAAAACCACATGATCAGCTAGGCAGACTGTGTCTATGGAATATATAAAAGAACATTGAGAGCTCCCACAAAAGAAAACGCACTCTGACAGCTATGGACATTGTAGGTAAGAACACACAGGATTAGGACCAGATTAGTCACAGCAGGTACAGATACCAGCGTAGTGTTGGAGGTCATCCTAGGGAGGGGAAGGGGACTGTGACTCCCAGTGAGAGAAAGGATGCTGACAGCAGACTCAAGAGAAACAGTTATTATTTACATATTTTCACTCTTCTGTAGTTTCTTTTGGATTTTTTTTGTTTGTTTTGTTTCTTCTCCCCCGCCCCCACCATTGAAGTTGTCAATTTTATTAGCACTATGAAATGTACTTAAGCTTTTGAGATGTTTTTTCAATCACACTTTTTATTTCTGTTATAAACTTCTGCCTCTACCTTGGCCTTTTGCAGTTCTGTGAAGCTTTCATTTATTTTTTTTTTTTTAATTTTAATTTTTTAAGCTTATTATTATTTTTCTACATTTAATCTTTTGGTTGTTTTTCTACTGGTCTTTTCCCCTTGCAGTTTATCTTTAATATATATAAATCTTCTTTATCTACTTCGATTTAACTTTGCATTTCTATTATTTCTTTCTTTTCTTTTTCTCACCATATTTGTTAGTTTCGTTTTTGTTGCTTGATTTCCCAATTGATGCCTTGCTTTAGCTTTGTTTTCCAGTTTGTGCATTAGTTAGTATTGTTCTTAACTGGTGGATAACATTTCTGTTTTTTTTTTTTTTTTCCTTTTCTGGGTCAATCTATTGTACTTTATTTTTGTTGGATTTTGCTTTTGTTTATGGGTGTGTATGTATGTGTGTATATTCCATGATTATAATTACAATTTGCCTAATTTTGTAATTGCCATTTTTTAATCCAATTTAATGCCATAAATCCATTTAATCCCATTTAATGTCTTCTCTGGGCACCAGAGAAGGCAATGGCACCCCACTCCAGTACTCTTGCCTGGAAAATCCCATGGATGGAAGAGCCTGGTAGGCTGCAGTCCATGGGGTTGCTAAGAGTCGGACGTGACTGAGCAACTTCACTTTCACTTTAATGCCATAAAAACACCTGTGGAATCTCCGTTTAGGGCCAAAGATCAAACCCTGAGCCTTTGGAATGGGAGAACTGACTCCAAGACCATAAGACTACCAAGCAACTCATAACTCTAGGGAGTATCCATAGTGAGAACTCCCACAAAGGCAACCACTTGTATACAAAACACAGCATCACCCAACTACTAGTAGCAACCTGTGCGGGACGCCTCATCCAAACAAAAAATGAGACAAAACTACAAACCCAGTCATCAGCAGACAGGATTACCACCTCACTCAGCTCTGCCCATCAAAGGGAAAAAAAAAATTGCACCTCCTCCTACCAGAATGCAAGCACAAGTCACACCTTACATGAAGCTAACACAAACCACTTGACCAAACGTCAATTAGTTCAATTCAGTCACTCGGTTGTATCCCACTCTTTGTGATCCCATGGATTGCAGCATGCCAGGCTTTCCTGTCCATCACCAACTCCTGGAGCTTGCTCAAAGTAATGTCCATCTGACCATCTCATCCTCTGTCATCCACTTCTCATCCTGCCTTCAATCTTTCCAAGCATCAAGTCTTTTCCAATGTGTCAGTCCTTTGCATCAGGTGGTCAAAATACTGGAGCTTCAGCATCGGTCCTTCAAATTAATATTCAGGACTGATTTCATTTAAGGTTGACTGGTTTGATCTCCTTGCAGTCCAAGGGACTCTACAGAGTCTTCTCTAACACCACAGTTCAAAAGCATTAATTCTTCTGTGCTCAGCTTTCTTTATAGTCCACCACTCACATCCATATATGACTACCTGAAAAAACCATAGCTTTGGCTAGACGGTCCTTTATCAGCAAAATAATGTCCATTTTTAATATGCTGTCTAGGTTGGTCATAGCTTTTATTTCAAGGAACAAGCATCTTTTAATTTCATGACTGCAGTCATCAAATGCAGTTATTTCGGAGCCCAAGAAAGCAAAGTCTCTCAATGTTTCTCGATCTATTTGCCATTAAGTGATGGGACAGAATACCATGATCTTAGTAATTTGAATGTTGAGTTTTAAGGTATCTTTTTCACTGTCCTCTTTCACTTTCATCAAGAGGCTCTTCTTCTTAGCTTTCTGCCATAAGGGTCTTGTCATCTGCATATCTTAGGTTGTTGATATTTCTCCTGGCAATCTTTATTTCAGCTTGTGCTTCATGCAGCCTGGCATTTCGCATGATGTACTCTGCATATAACTTAAATAAGCAGGGTGACAATATACAGCCTTGATGTACTCCTTTCCCAATTTAGAAACAGTCTGTAGTTCTACGTCCAGTTCTAACTATTGGTTCTTGACCTGCATACAGATTTTTCAGGGGGCAGGTAAGGTGTTCTGGTATTCCCATCCCTTAAGTAATTTTTGCGGTTTGTTGTGATCCACATAGTCAAAGGCTTTAGAGTAGTCAGTGAAGCAGAAGAATATGCTTCTTCTGGAATTCTATTACTTTTTCTGAGATCCAACGGATGTTGGAAATTTGATCTCTAGTTCCTCCTCCTTTTCTAAATCCAGCCTGAACATTTTAGGAAGTCTGGCTTGGAGAATTTTGAGCATCACTTTGCTAGTGTGTGAAATGAGTTTAATTGTACAGTAGTTTAAACATTCTTTGGCATTGCCCTTCCTTGGGATTTCAATGAAAACTGACCTTTTTAAGTCCCGTGACTACCGCTGAGTTTTCCAGATTTGCTGGCATACTGTGTGCAGAACTTTAACAGCACCATCTTTTAGGATTTGAAATAACTTAGCTGGAATTCTATCACCTCCACTAGCTTTTTTTTTTTTTTTTAAGTGATGCTTCCTAAGTCTCACTTGACTTCACATTCCAGGATGTCTGACTCCAGGTAAGTGATCACACCATCGTGGTTATCTGGGTCATGAAGATCTATTTTGTATAGTTTTTCTGTGTATTCTTGTCACCTCGTCTTAATATCTTCTGCTTCTGCTAGGCCCATACAATTTCTGTCCTTTATTAAGCCCATCTTTGCATGAAATGTTCCCTTGGTATCTCTAATTTTCTTGAAGAGATCTCTAGTCTTTCCCATTCTACTATTTTCCTCTATTTCTTTGCATTGATAACTGAGGAAAGCTTTCTTATCTCTCCTTGCTATTCTTTGGAACTCTGCATTCAAATGGCTATATCTTTCCCCTTCTCCTTTGCCTTTAGTTTTTATTCTTCTCTCAGCTATTTGAAAGGCCTTCTCAGACAACCATTTTTCCTTTTTGCATTTCTTTTTATTGGGGATAGTCTTGACCACTGCCTCCTGTACAATGTCATGAACCTCTGTCCATAGTTCTTCAGGCACTCTGTCTATCAGATATAATCCCTTGAATCTATTTGTCACATCCACTGTATAATCTTAAGGCATGTGATTTAGATTATAGCTGAATGGTCTAGTGCTTTTACCTACATTCTTCAATTTAAGTCAGAATTTGACAATAACATTCCAACCTTACAATCCACCCTTACAAGGGCAGAAACCAAGAGAAAGAAAAATTCAACTTTAAAGTCGAGGAAAAGGAGGCCTCAAACACAATGTTTTAAAAAAATAATTAAAAGACTGAGAAATACTACATAAATTAATAAATAATCTAGAAACACAAAAGTGCAAATAAATAAAGAGGAAATAGGCAAACTACCTGAAAAATAATTCAGAATAGTGATAGTAAAGTTGACCACAAACCTTAAGAATATAATGGAGAAAATGCAAGAATCGATTAACAAAGACCTAGAAGAATTGAAAAATAAACATACAAAGACAAGAAACACAATTACTGAAATTAAGAATATTCTAGAACCAATCCATAGCAGAATATCTGAAGCTGAAAAACGAATCAGTGAGCTGGAAGATAAAATGGTGGAAATAACTGCTGAAGAGCAGAATAAAGTAAAAAGAATGAAAAGAACTGAAGATTGTTTCAGAGACCTCTGGGAGAATATTCAACACAACAACATTAGAATTCTAAGGGTCCAAAAAGAAGAAAAGAAAAATAAAGGTATGATAAAATTTTTGAAGAGATTATAGTTGAAAATTTCTACAACATGGAAACGGAAATGGTCAATCAAGTCCAAGAGGTGCAAAGAATCCCATACAGGATAAACCCAGGGATAAAAATGCCAAGTAGCATACTAGTCAAACTAACAAAGATTAAACACAAAGAAAGAATATTAAAAGGAGCAAGGGAAAGCAACAAATAACATAAAAGGGAAACCTCATACATTTAACAGCTGATCTTTCAGAAGAAACTCTGCAGGCCAGAAGAGAATGGCAGAATATATTTAAAGTACTGAAAGGGAAAAATCTACAATAAAAATTACTTTACCTGGCATGGATCTCATTCAAAATTTATGGCCAAATCAAAACCTTTACAGACAAGCAAAGTTAAGAGAATTTAGTATCACCAAATCATCTTTATAATAAATGTCAAAGGGACTTATATAGTCAGGAAATGCAAGAGAAGGAAAGATCTACAAAAACAAACCACAAACAATTATGAAAATAGCAATAGGAACATATATATGAATAATTACTTTAAATGTAGATGGATTAACTGCTCCAATCAAATAACACAGACTGGCTAAATTGATTTAAAAAAACTATATATATGCTGTCTACAAGAAACCCACTTCAGACTTAAAGACACATATAGACTGAAAGTGAGAGGATGGATAAATGGATTCCATGCAAATTGAAATCAAAAGAAACCTGGAGTAGCAATTCTCATATTAGACAAAATAGACCTTAAAGAATATTACAATAAATAAGGAAGAACACTACATCATGATCAAGGGGTCAATCCAAGAGGAAAACATAACAATTGTAAATATCTATGCATCCACCATAGAAGCAACTCAATACATAAGACAAACAGTAACAGACATAAAAGGAGAAATTGACAGTAATACCATAATATCAGGAGATTTTAACACCCCACTTACACCAATGGACAGATTATCAAAACAGAAAGTTAATAAGGAAACACATCTTAAATGATACATTAGACGAGATGGATACAATTCATATCTTCAGGGCATTCCATCCAAATGCAGATGGATACACCTTCTTCTCAAGTTCACATGGAAATTATTAAAGGATAAACCACATCTAGGGTCACAAATTTAAGAAAATTTAAGAAATTTTTAAAAATGAAATCATACCAAGCATCATTTCTGACCACAACTCTATGAACTAGATATCAATTACAAGAAAAAAATAAAAATCACAAACACATAGAGATTAAACAATACCTTTCTAAATAATGAATGGGTCACTGAGGAAATCAAAAGGGAAATAAAAAAAAAATTCCTAAAAACAAATGACAATGAAAACACAACAACTTAAAACCTATGGGATGCAGCAAAAACAGTTTTAAGAGGGAAGTTTATAGCAATACAATTCTACCTCAAGAAACAAGAAAAAACATCGACTAGACAACCTAACTTTACACCTAAATCGACTAGAAAAAAAAGAACCAGAAAACTAAAAATTAGCAGAAGGAAAGAAATCATAAATATCAGAGCAGAAATAAATGAAAAAGAAATGAAAGAAACAATAGTAAAGATTAAAAAAACTAAAAGCTAGTACTTTGAGAGCATAAACAAAATTGACAAAACTTTAGCCAGACTCATCAAGAAAAAAAGAGAGAAGAATCAAATGAACAGAATTAGCAATGAAAAAGGAGAGGTTACAACAGACAGTGAAGAAATGCAAAGGATTATAAGAGACTTTTATGAGAAACTATATGTTAATAAAATGGATAAAACAGAAGAAAAGGAGAGATTCTAAGAAAAGTTCAATCTTCCAAGAGTAAGCCAGGAAGAAATCAAAATTAAGAACAACCCAATTACAAGCACTAAAATTGAAACTGTGATAAAAAAAAAAAAAAAGTCTCCCATAAAACAAAAGCCCGGGACCAGATGGCTTCACAGGTGAATTCTATCAACCATTTACAGAAGAGCTAGTACTTATCCTACAAGTCTTTCAAAAAATTGCAGAGGAAGGAACACTTCTAAACTTATTCTATTAGGCTACCATCACCCTGATACCAAAATCAGACCAAAACAACACACAAAAAGAAACCCTCAGTCCAATATCACTGATGAACATAGATGCAAAAATCCTTAACAGATTTCTAGCAAACAGAATTCAACAACACATTAAAGAGCTTATGCACCATTTTCAACTTTGTTTTATTCCAGGGATGCAAGGATTCTTCAATATACACAAATCAATCAATGTGATACACCATATTAACAAATTGAAAGATAAAAATCATATGATAATCTCAACAGATGCAGAAAAAGCCCTTGACAAAATTCAGCACCCATTTATGATTAAAACTCTTAAAAAATACGTGTAGAAGAAATTTTCAAAAAAATGAAAGCAAGCATGAGAATAGATATCTGTGCAACAATATTCATGACATTAGTATTCACAATAGTCAAAATGTAGAAACAGCCTAAGTGTCCATTAACAAATGAATAGATGAACTAAATCTGGTATATACATGCAAAGGAATATTTTTTGACCTCAAAAATGAATGGAATTATGATATATGCTACAACATGGATGAAGATTGAAGCTTATGTTATGCTAAGTGACATAAATAAAATGCAAAGGTTAAATATTGTTTGATTCAAATTATATGGGATATTTAGAATATTCAAATACATAGAAACAGGAAATAGAATGGTGGTTACCAAGAGCCAGGTAGAGGTGAAAAGGTGAGGATTTTTATGGGTACAGAGTATAAATTTGTGAGTGATGAAAATTTCTGGAGATAGAAGATGGTCATGACTGTAGAACAATGTAAATGGTCTTATTGCCACTGAACTGAATACCTAAAAATGATTAAAGTGGTAAATTTTATGTTATTAAAGAAATATAGTGATAACATAAATGTGTAGATACACCCTTTTGTCCAGTCGAAATGGTCCAGTGATAAAATTTGAGAACTATTAAAACTGTCTGATGGATAGATGGAACTTAGTAACTATTCATCCACTTATTTAATATTTCTTGATTAACTTGGTACCAAAGAAGATGCAAAAAGTAACATTGAACATGCTATACTTACACTCATGGCCACTGTTTTATGTCAGGTCATAAACTTGAAGCTTATTATGATCCAAGATCTAATTAAATTCTACAGGATAACATTTTTTTTACATGTCAGCAGAAAAGATACATTTTATTGGATAATCCTGAGAGTGGCTTACAAATTCACTGATAGAACTGTTCTGAATATCCAGACTTCATATTAAGTTGAAGTATAAGTGTTTTAATTGAAAGTAAAAACAAATACAGATTTGTGTAAACAGAACTACTTTCTTCTTTTGGGGCAAATTGGTAATAACCATCTTTTTTCAGTTCAGTTCTGTTTAGTTCAGTTCAGTCGCTCAGTCGTGTCTGACCCTTTGCAACCCCATGAATCACAGCACGCCAGGCCTTCCTGCCCATCACCAACTCCAGGAGTTTACCCAAACTCATGTCTATCGAGTCAGTGATGCCATCCAGCCATCTCATTCTCTGTGGTCCCCTTATCCTCCTGCCTCCAATCCCTCCCAACATCAGGGTCTTTTCCAATGAGTCAACTCTTTGCATGAGGTGGCCAAAGTATTGGAGTTTCAGCTTCAGCATCAGTCCTTCCAATGAACACTCAGGACTGATCTCCTTTAGAATGGACTGGTTGGATATCCTTGCAGTCCAAGGGACTCTCAAGAGTCTTCTCCAACACCACAGTTCAAAAGCATCAATTCTTCGGCGCTCAGCCTTCTTCACAGTCCAACTTTCACATCCATACATGAGCACCGGAAAAACTCGACTAGACGGACCTTTGTTGGCAAAATAATGTCTCTGCTTTTGAATATGCTGTCTAGGTTGGTCATAACTTTCCTTCCAAGGAGTGTCTTTTGATTTCACGGCTGCAATCACCATCTGCAGTGGTTTTGGAGCCCTCAAAAATAAAGTCAGCCACTGTGTCCACTGTTACCCCATCTATTTCCCATGAAGTGATGGGACCAGATGCCATGATCTCAGTTTTCTGAATGTTGAGCTTTAAGCCAACTTTTTCACTCTCCTCTTTCACTTTCATCAAGAGGCTTTTTAGTTCCTCTTAACTTTCTGCCATAAGGGTGGTGTCATCTGCATATCTGAGGTTATTGATATTTCTCCCGGCAATCATGATTCCAGCTTGTGCTTCATCCAGTCCAGCATTTCTCATGATGTAGGCTGCATATAAGTTAAATAAGCAAGGTGACAATATACAGCCTTGATGTACTCCTTTTCCTATTTGGAACCAGTCTTTTGTTCCATGTCCAGTTCTAACTGTTGCTTCCTGACCTGCATATAGGTTTCTCAAGAGGCAGATCAGGTGGTCTGGTATTCCCATCTCTTTCAGAATTTTCCACAGTTTATTGTGATCCACATAGTCAAAGACTTCTTCAGATATTATGTAGAAGAAATGGTAATATCTTTGAGCTTTCCTCTTACCTCTCACCTCCATGTGGCCAATAATCTTGGAAATGTTAAAGTCCTAAGCCACAATAATAATAATGATCAGAGTTTATTTTTCTTCATCATCACACACATAAAAAATAACTGAAAATTTTATATTTTTATTGCAATTTATGAAGATATGAATTAGTGATTTGTTTAGTCTGTAACTAAATATGGAACTTGAAGTCCTAGGTTATTTTGTTGAATTGATGTAGCTCTCATGAAATCTTTCTGATAATGTGCAGAGACATTTCGTCCTTCATTTCTCCCTCCTGGGGCATATATTTCTATCCCCAAATATTTTCTCTCTTTTTTTATCTTTATCTTTTGCCCTATCTCATTCTGAGGGAATTTTATTTTATTTTTTTTTTGTAAGTCTGAAGTCACCTACCAGCATTCAGAAGGTGTTCTGTAGGAGATGTTCCACATGCAGATGTATTTTTGATGTATATATAGGGAGGCTCTCCCCATCTTACTCCTCAGCTGTCTTGAAAGTCCCCTGCATAAATTAGATTTATTGGTTTGATTTTCATCCTTTGTTTGCAACTCTGAGACTTAGGACTCAGAGTTGGCTCCAGCTTTATGATTCACCAACCCTTCCTGTGGAAGAATTCTTTCCCAGAAGTGTCCTGGGACCCATAAGCTGAGGTTTGATGGGGAAGTGTACCAATTTTTATTTGCTTCTGATTTCTGAATGATAGCATTAGGTCTTTTCTTCAAAAATTATTATGTACAGTATGCTTAAAACTGAAGCATATTTATACCAAGATACATTATCTAATTACATTGGAAATGTCAAGTAAATGTAAAAAATTAACTTTCCCATTTGTCCAAATCAGTTATATGCAAACAGATTTGAGTAATACAATTTATCCAGCACGTCTAGAGTATAGTATATTTCTTTTTCGTCTCAGAGTCTCAATATCTAGCAAGTTCAGAACTAAAATATCTGCTTCATCCTTACCAATGGCATGAGAAAAATGTTTAAGGATCTATATGTCCTACAGTTATCAGATTTGTAAGTTAGTTCATTATTTTTTTTTAATCCATGTTACTAGATGGGTTTCATAGATGTTTCAGTGGTTCACATTGGAGCCCTAAGCAGATGTTTTCCCATACTTTATTACCTTAAAATGTGCAAATATAAAAATCATCCTAGATAAGTACTAAAAGCTACTATGAATAAAGCTTCCAATGACATTCAAATATGTGTGGTAGTATTTTTATTGTAACTTAGACAAAAATTGAAATGAGTTTTCCATCCATCTATATTTGTCTGCTTGACAAAAACAATAAAGCAATTTTTGAAGCAATTTTTCAAGCTGGAAATATTAAACATAAAACTATATACTTAAAATTTTATAAAGTGTTTATATTGACCCATGTGGGGGGAAAAAAAAGAAATAAAGCCAAATGTATCATTCAGTTCAGTTCAGTTCAGTCACTCAGTCGTGTCCAACTCTTTGCGACCCCATAAATTGCAGCATGCCAAGCCTCTCTGTCCATCACCAGCTCCCGGAGTTCACTCAGACTCACGTCCATCAAGTCAGTGATGCCATCCAGCCATCTCATCCTCTGTCATCCCCTTCTCCTCCTGCCCCCAATCCCTCCCAGCATCAGAGTCTTTTCCAATGAGTCAACTCTTCACATGAGGTGGCCAAAGTACTGGAGTTTCAGCTTTAGCACCATTCCTTCCAAAGAAATCCCAGGGCTGATCTCCTTCAGAATGGACTGGTTGGACCTCCTTGCAGTCCAAGGGACTCTCAAGAGTCTTCTCCAACACCACAGTTCAAAAGCTTCAATTATTTGGCACTCAGCCTTCTTCACAGTCAAACTCTCACATCCATACATGACCACAGGAAAAACCATAGCCTTGACTAGACGAACATTTGTTGGCAAAGTAATGTCTCTGCTTTTGAATATGCTATCTAGGTTGGTCATAACTTTCCTTCCAAGGAGTAAGCGTCTTTTAATTTCATGGCTGCAGTTTGTAAAGCTGAAAGTAAGACCATGGAAATGAAAGATTATTGACATGAACAGAATTAGCAAATTTGATTCTTTTAGATTATTTATAAGTAAATATAGATAATCTGTAAAAATATTCTGAACGATTTTGCATGCAGGTTATTGCCAATGAAGGTGGGAATTTTGCTGAGTTCTACATACTTTACATATTTGATGATTTCCCAAGTTTGTTAGCAAAATAAATGGACTGATTATATTAACATGATAAAACATTTCAATTGTAAATTTTATAACATCTTGCTCTAACTAGCAAATTGACAGAAATAAAGAAGACATTGATATTGGAAAGGGATGCATCCTATGACATTTACTCATCTTCCTGTGAGTACCATTATCATTTATAATATCCTTTTAAAGAGATTTCTTAAATTTTTCTTCATGGCTAACTGCCCTTAACTAATGGGGCCGAGTTTTGTTATGAGAAATACAGGAGTGGATGTTATACCTGTGAGAGCATGGTAATATAGACACACAATAAAAATTATAACAAGTTCCACAATAGTCTTGTAGATTAATTTTATGAATATGAATTGAAAATCTTCCGAATGCTAAAAACCCATTGATCCAAATTAAATTATTGCTTCATAGAAATGCATACATCACACACACTATTCTTGCTCCTCTAGGTGCATCATACTTTGGATAAGTAGTGGTTTGGCTAGAAGATCGAGTTTTTCTGAAATCCAGTATGATTATGGACTCTGAAGTAATTATTTTCCCTGATATTTCTCAATTTTTGCTACCTTTTTTCATAATTTTGTGTAATACTTGCCTTTGCTATGACTGAAAATATCCTAGTGTTCCTATCACCGAATGTATTCCTCTTCATCTCTCCTGCCCACATTGTCATTGTGATTGCATGACACATGCAGTCTTGTCTCACTATTGATTTAATGATAGTTCATCACCATTTCTCCTATACCTTTTTCACTACTACCACAGAGATTATTCAAGTTGGAATTGTCCCTCAGAGATTAGCATTTTTAATGTTCTCTCAAAAGTGAACACATCTTTTTAGCTTTACAAACGTAAGAGGACTTTAAGAATTTAACAAGACAGCTTGGAATGGGACTTTAGCTAGTGATTCTGAAACTGATTCTGATTCAACTAGACTGTAGGCCACACTTTGAGGAACATTTGAATAAACTGTCTTTGAAGAGTAATATATCATTTAGCATAAGTTCCTTCTTTACTGTTTTCTCAGTGACTCAGGGTTGGTTACAAAACTCCTGGCTCTTTTCTACATCCTGGGGGATTTCCTTCCTACTAAAATTATCTACTTTATAATTTGACAATACTATATGTCTCCTGTATTTATGTAAAATAGTTTTATAAGTATCCAATTCAGTCCTACAAACTCTTTACCTTTTAAGGACTGGAAGATATGCTGTATTGACCTTGTGGAAACCAGTACTGTAAACTCTGGTTCCTGTTCAAAGTTCTTTATGCTGAGTAACAGATTCATTTTTAATATTAACACAGTGTGAAGCTTATGAACTTAAAGGACAAAACTACATCCACATAAACTGTAAAACTCAGTAGTCAAAAAAAAAAAAAAAAAAAAAAAAACAACCTAGGCAGAGGGAATAGAGATAAAAAGCAATAGGCCCTTAAAAATGTTTACCTCTGATCAGCATTTCCATTCACATTACAGGTTATTATAAAAGTATCTTTATTTTATATATGACCACTCTACAAAATTACTACTTCTTTTTGTTTATTTCAGTGAACTGTTATTTACGTGGACCAATAATATTTCCTTTTTCGTGTCGTCAACATTACCTTTCATCTTCCTTCTGAATCTAACTTCCCTATTCCTGATGTATATCTGTCAGTAAGTCATTAACTAAAGGTCTATGAGCAGCAAACTTTGTTATTGTTTAGGTAGTCTTAGAATTCTAACTTAAACTTATTTTTCTTGTTCAGTTAAGTTGAGTTCAGCTGCTCAGTCATGTCCGACTCTTTCTGACCCCATGGACTGCAGCACGTAGGCTTGCCTGTCCATCGACAACTCCCAAAGCTTGTTCAAACTCATGTAGATCAAGTCAGTGATGCCATCCAACCATCTCATCCTCTGTCATCCCTTTCTCCTCCTGCCTTCAATCTTTCCCAGCATCAGGGTCTTTTCAAATCAGTTAGTTCTTCACATCAGGTGGCCGAAGTATTGGAGCTTTAGCATCAGTCCTCCCAATGAATATTCAGGACTGATTTCATTTCGGATTGACTGGTTTGATCTCCTTGCAGTTTGATCTCCTTGCAAGGGACTCTCAAGAGTCTTCAACACCACAGTTCAACAGAATCAGTCCTTCAGCGCTCAGTTTTCTCAATAGTCCAACTCTAACATCCATACACAACTACTGGAAAACCCAGAACTTTTACTGGATGGACTTTTGTTGGCAAAGTAATATTTCTGCTTTTTAATATGCTGTCTAGGTTGATCATGGCTTTTCTTCCAAGGAGCAAGCATCTTAATTTCATGGTCGCAGTCACTGTCTGCAGTGATCTTGGAGCCCAAGAAAATAAAGTCTGTCACTGTTTCCATTGTTTCCCAATCTATTTTCCAAGAAGTGATGGATCAAATGCCATGAACTTAGTTTTTTGAATATTGAGTTTTAAGCCAACATTTTCACTCTCCTCCTTCACTTTCATTAAGATGATCTTTAGCTCTTCTTTGCTTTCTGCCATAAGGCTAGTGCCATCTGTGTATCTGAAGTTACTGATATTTCTCCCGGCAATCTTGATTCTAGCTTGTGCTTCATCCAGCCCGACATTTTGCATGTTGTACTCTGCATATAAGCTAAATAAGTAGGGTGACCATATACAGCCTTGATGTAGTCCTTTCCCAAATTGTAACTAGTCTGTTGTTCCATGTCCGGTTCTAACTGTTGCTTTTGACCTGCACACAGATTTCTCAGGAGGCAGGTCAGGTGGTCTGATATTCCCATCTCTTGAAGAATTTTCCAGCTTGTTGTGATCTACACAGTCAAAAGCTTTGGTGTAGCCAATAAAGCAGAAGTAGATGTTTTTCTGGAACTCTCTTGCTTTTTCTATGATCCAATGGGTGTTGGCAATTTGATCTCTAGTTCCTCTACCTTTGCTAAATCCAGCTTGAACATCTGGAAGTTCACAGTTCACATACTATTGAAGCCTGGCTTGGAGAATTTTGAGCATCACTTTGCTAGCATGTGAGATGAGTTCAACTGTGTGGTAGTCTGAACTTTCTTCAGCATTGCCTTTCTTTGGAATTGCAATGAACACTGACCTTTCCCAGTCCTGTGGCCACCTCTGAGTTTTCTAAATTTCCTGGTATATTGAGTGCAACACTTTAAGAGCATCATCTTTTAGGGTTTGAAATAGATCAACTGGAATTTCTTCACCTCCTCCAGCTTTGTCCGTAGTGATTTTTCTTCGTGATATAATTTTATTTTTGTGTAGACTCTAGTGCTGCAGCTGAAAAGTTTCTTCTCACTTAGTTTTTCCTGTGTGGACAATCTGTCTTTTTTTTTTTTTAATTTTATTTTACTTTTAAACTTTACATAATTGTATTAGTTTTGCCAAATATCTAAGGTTTAATGACATAACAGCTGAGAACTTTTAAAGATTTGATGATGGACATAAAACTTGTGAACACAAAGGTGTAAAATTTCTTAGCAGGAGAAAAAAAATAAAAACCATATCATGTGATGCATCTATGATTTCCTTTAATCTCTGATGTTCTATAGTTTCACTGTTGCATCACATGATATGGTTTTTATTTTTTTCTCCTGCTAAGAAATTTTACACCTTTGTGTTCACAAGTTTTATGTCCATCATTAAATCTTTAAAAGTTCTCAGCTGTTATGTCTTTAAACCTTAGTCATTCTCTCTTTCTTAAGCTATTATACAAGTATCAGACCTACTTATTATATTGTCTTTTATTAACTGGTCTTTTAATTTCTCTGTCTTACATTATTGATATTTTTTTTTCAAAGTTGCCTTTCTTTTTGTGAATTTCTCTTTAGCTGTGGCTAATATGTTAACTAAATTGCAATTATTTTTTTTTCCATTTCACAACTTTATTTTTTTAAGTAATGTATGACTTTAATCCCCATTTTTGTTTTATTTATATTTTATTTACATATAGTAAAATTCATTTTTTAGGTCTATAGTTATATGCTTTTAAAAATCCTTAGAGTCATGTAATCAGTACCACAATCAAAGTATGCAGCAGTTCCTTCCCTTGAAACAAGTTTCTTTTGCTGTTACTTTGTAATCAAACACTGCCTTCTCCCACCCCTAGCCCATGGTAACCTCTAACTTGTTCTCTCTCTAGTGTTGCCTTACCCTGAATACATACAAACGAAACCAAACCATAGGTAGCTATGACTTTCTGTTTTGCTTTGCTTTTTATTCAAGTATAGTTACTTTACATTGTTATGTTAATATCTGCTGTACCTTTATAGATAGCTTTTTGAGACTAGTTTTCTTCTTTTTGCCAAGGCTTTTGAGATTTATCTATATTGTTCTGTGAATCAATAATTCACAATTGTCGTACATCAAGTTGCATCTAATTTCTGATAGCTATGTGATAAAGCTGATACCAAGGGAATATATCATGCAAAGATGGGCACAATACAGGACAGAAATGGCAAGGACCTAACAGAAGCATTGGAGATTAATTGGAAGTGGCAAGAATACACAGAAGAAGTATACAAAAAATGATGTTAATGACTCACGACCCAGATAAACACAATGGTGTGATCACTCACCCAGAGCCAGACATCCTGGAATGTGAAATCAAGAGGGCCTCAGGAAGCATCACTACAAACAAAGCTAGTGGAGGTGACGAAATTTCAGTTGAGCTATTTCAAATTCTGAAAGCCGATGCTGTGAAAGTGCTGTACTGAATATGCCAGCAAATTTAGAAAACTCAGCAGTGGCCACAGGACTGGAAAAGGTCAGTTCTCATTCCAATCCCCAAAAAAGGAGATGCCAAAAAAATGCTCAAATTACCGCACAAGTGCACTCATTTCATATGCTAGTAAAGTAATGCTTAAAATTCTCCAAGCCGGGCTTCAGCCATACATGAACTGTGAACTTCCAGATGTTCAAGCTGGTTTTAGAAAAGGCAGAGGAACCAGACATCAAATTGCCAACATCCACTGGATCAGCAAAAAAGCAAGAGAGTTCCAGCAAAACATCTGTTTCTGCTTTATTGACTATGCCAAAGCCTTTGACTGTGTGGATCACAATAAACTGTGGAAAATTCTGAAAGAGATGGGAATACAAGACCATCTGACCTGCCTCTTGGGAAATGTGTATGCAGGTCAGGAAGCAAAAGTTAGAACTGGACATGGAACAACAGACTGGCTTCAAATAGGAAAAGTAGTACATCAAGGCTGTATATTGACACCTTACTTATTTAACTTATACGCAGAATACATGATGAGAAACGTTGGGCTGGAAGAAAACACAAGCTGGAATCAAGATTGGCAGGAGAAACATCAATAACCTCAGATATGCAAATGACACCCCACCCTTATGGTAGAAAGCTAAGAACTAAAGAGCCTCTTGATGAAAGTGAAAGTGGAGAGTGCAAAAGTTGGCTTAAAGCTCAACATTCAGAAAATTAAGAGCATGGCATCCAGTCCCATCACTTCATGGGAAATAGATGGGAAAACAGTGGAAGCAGTGGCTGACTTTATTTTTCTGGGCTCCAAAATCACTGCAGATGGTGACTGCAGCCATGAAATTAAAAGACGCTTACTCCTTGGAAGGAAAGTTATGACCAACCTAGACAGCATATTCAAAAGGAGAGACATTACTTTGCCAACAAAGGTCCGTCTAGTCAAGGCTATGGTTTTTCCAGTGGTCATGTATGGATGTGAAAGTTGGACTATAAAGAAAGCTGAGCGTCAAAAGAATTGATGCTTGTGAACTGTGGTGTTGGAGAAGCCTCTTGAGAGTCCCTTGGACTGTAAGGAGATCCAGTCAGTCCATCCTAATGGAGATCAATCTTGGGTGTTCATTGGTAGGACTGATGTTGAAGCTGAAACTCCAATACTTTGGCCACCTGATGTGAAGAGCTGACTCATTTGAAAGACCCTGTTGCTGCTAAAGATTGAGGGCAGGAGAAGAAGGGAACGACAGAGGATGAGATGGTTGGATGGCATCGCCGACTCAATGGACATGGGTTTGGGTAGACTCTGGCAGTTGGTGATGGACAGGGAGGCCTGGCATCCTGCACTTCATGGGGTCGCAAAGAGCGACTGAACTGAACTGACTAAAGGAGTCAGATAACCATGATGGCATGGTCAGTCACCTAGAATTAGACATCCTGACCTATGAAATCAAGTGGATCTTAGGAAGCATTATTGTGAACAAAGCTAATGGATGTAATGGAATTCCAGCTGAGCTATTTCAAATCCTAAAATGTAATGCTATTAAAATGTTTCACTCAATATGCCAGCAAACTTAGAAAACTCAATGGCTACCACAGAACTAGAAAAGGTTAGTTTTTGTTCTAATCTCAAAGAAAAGGGATCTCAGAGAATGCTCAAACTACTGAACTATTGCATTTATCTCACAGGCTAGCAAGGTAATACTCAAAATCCTTAAAGCTAGGCTTCAGAAGTATGAGAAATGAAAACTTCCAGATGTTCAATCTAGATTTAGAAAGGGAAGAGGAAACAGAGATCAAATTACCAACATTCCTTGGATCACGGAAAAAGCAAGAAAATTCCAGAAAAACATATACCTCTGCTACATTAACTACACTAAAGCCTCTGACTGTGTGGATCACAATAAACTGTGAAAAATCCTTCAAGAGATGGTGATACCAGGTCACTTTACCTGCCTCCTAAGAAATCTGTATGCAGGTCAAGAAGCAACAGTTAGAACCAGGTATGGAACAATGGATTTGTTCAAAAATGAAAAATAAGTATGTCAAAGCTGTAGGCTGCATATTGTCACCCTGCTTATTTAACTTATATGCAGAGTACATCATGTGAAATGCCAGGATCAATGAATCAGAAGCTGGAATTGAGATTGTGGGGAGAAATGTCAGTAACCTCAGATATGAAGATGACAACACCCTAATGGCAGAAATCAAAGAGGAAGTAAAGAGCCTCTTGATGAAACTGAATGAAAAGAGTGAAAAAGCTGGCTTGAAACTCAGCATTCAAAACTATGATCATGGCATCTGGTCTCATCACTTCTTATCAAATAGATGGGGATAAAATGGAAACACTGGTAAATTTTGTCTTCTTAGGCTCCAGAATTTCTGTGGACAGTTTCTTCAACCAGGAAATTAAAAGATACTTGCTCCTAGGAAGAAAAGCTATGACAAACCTAGACAGCATATTAAAAAGCAGAGACATCACCTTGCCAACAAAGTTCTGTATAGTCAAAGCTATAGTTTTCCAGTAGTCATGTACCCATGTGAGAGAGCTGGACTGTAAAGAAGGCTGAGGACCAAATAATTAATGGTTTCAAACTGTAGTGCTGTAGAAGACTTTTGACAGTCCCATGCAAAGCAAGGAGACCAAACCAGTCAATCCTAAAGGAAATGAACTCTGAATATTCACTGGAAAGACTGATGCTGAAGCTGAAGCTCTGATACTTTGGCCATCTAATGCAAAAAGCCTACACATTGGAAAAGACTCTGATGCTGGGAAAAACTGAGGGCAGGAGGAAAGGGGGTGATAGAGAATCAGATTGTTGGATGGCATCATCGACTCAATGGACATGAGTTTGAGCAAACTCCAGGAAATGGTGAAGGACAGGGAAGCCTGGTGTGCTGCAGTCCATGGGGTTGCAGAGTCAGACACAACTTAGCAACTGAACAACAACAAGCATGCTAGAAAAGCCATTGCATCACTTTCTTGTGTGAATAATTTTTACTTCCCTTGTGTAAATTCCCCAAGAGTCAGATTCTGGGGGCATAATGTCTATCTTTATCAAAAACGGCCAAACTATTTTCTGGAATGGCTGTTATTTTGCTTTCCAACCAGAAATATATGAGAGTTACAATTTCTTTCTGTCTTTGTGGCATTGTCAGCAGTAGGTGCTGCCAGATCTTTTTTTTTTTTTTTTTTCATTCCATTAGCTGTGCAGTTGTACCTCATTTTGTTTTAATTTGATTTTCCTTAGTGAGCTACTTTTAAGGACCTGTTTCTTATTGTAATACCTGATATATACAAACAAACAAACTTAACAAGGGTATTTTATAAAATACTCAATTAGGGGTAGAAAACATTCTCAGTATCAATGTACCTTCCTGTGATTTTTTGTTTATCTGTTATCAAAAAAAAAATCTGTTTATTTTTTACAAATAAATTTGCTCTCCTAAATTTGGTGCATATCAATGCCTTCATTTTGTAGAACTTTTTAAGTAATTGATCACTGTCTTTAAAAAAATATTTAACATAATTCAATGTATTATTTGCTTGTGCTTTTTTGTATTACTGTTTTTATTTTTAATTTTGGTAAAACATATAACATTAAAATTACCATCTAAATCATTATTTAAATGCACAACTCAATACTTCTGAATACATTCACATTGTTGTGCAACCATCACCACTATCCGTCTCCAGAACTCTAATCATCTTGCAAAACTGAAACTCTGTACACATTAAACACTATTTTGCACAGTCTCCACTTCCTATGTCCTGGTGACAACTTTTATACTTTGTGTCTATAAATATGACTACTTTATGTACCTAATATAAATATAATCCCCTTCATGGACCACAACCTTGTCATGATGAAGGGAAGTGTGTAACTCAATGAAGTTATGAGCCATGCTGTGCGGGACCACTCAAGACAGACAGGTCAGAGTGAAGAGTTCTGACAAAATGTGGTACACTGGAGGAGAAAATGGCAACACATTTCAGTATTCTTGCCTGGAGAACTCCATGAAGTGGCTGGGCCAAAGAGGAAACGACATTAAGTTGTGGATGCGTCTGGTGTAAAAATGAAGTCTGATGCTGTATAGAACAGTATTGCACAGGAACTTGTAACGTTAAGTCCAAGAATCAAGGTGAATTGGATGTGGTCAAGCAGGAGACAGCAATATTGAACTGAGATATCTTAGAAATCAGTGAACTAAAATGGATGGGACCACACAAATTTAATTCAGATGACCATTGTATCTAGTACTATGGGCAAGAATCCCTTAGAACAAGTGGAGTAGACTGCATAGTCAGCAAAAATTCAAAATGTAGTACTTGTGTGCAACCTCAAAAATAACAAAATGAACTTGCTTTGTTTCCAAGGCAAACTATTCAGTATTACAGCTGTCCAAGTCTATGCCCCAAGCACTACTCATGAAGAAACCGAAGTTGACTGGTTCTATAAAGACCTACAAAACCTTCTAGAACTAACACCAAAATAGAAAGAAAAAAAAAAAGTCCTTTTCATCATAGGGGATTGGAATGCAAATGTAGGAAGTCAAGAGATACCTGGAGCAACAGGCAAGTTTGGCCTTGGAGTACAAAGACTCACAGAGTTTTGTCAAGAGAACACCCTTGTCATACCAAACACCTTTTTCCAGCAACCAAAGAGAGGGTTAAATTGAAGAAGGTCAGGAAAACCACTAGGCCATTCAGATATGACCTAAATCAAATGCTTTATGATTATACAGTGGATGTGACAAATAGATTCAAAGGATTATATCTGGTAGACAGAGAGCCTGAAGAACTATGGACAAAGGTCTGTAACATTGTATAGGAGGAAGTGAACAAAATCATTCCAAAGAATAAGAAATGCAAGAAGGCAAAATGATTGTCTGAGGAGCCTTTACAAATAGCTGAAGAAAGAAGGGAAGTGAAAAACAAGGGAGAAAAGAAAAGACATAACCAACAGAATGTAGAGCTCCAGAGAATAGCAAGGAGAGATAAAAAGGCCTTCTTATATGAACAGCACAAAGAAATAGATAAGAAGGCCTTCTCATATGAACAGTGCAAAGAAATAGAGGAAAACAATAGAATGGGAAAGATGAGAGATCTCTTCAAGAAAACTGGAGATATCAAGGGAATGTTTCATGCAAGGATGTGCATAATAAAGGACCTAAATGGTTAGGATGCAGAAGAGATTAAGAAGAGGTAGCAAGAATACACAGACACACACACAAACACAGAAGGCGCTCAGTCGTGTCCGACTCTTTGGGACCCCATGGATTGTAGCCCACCAGGCTCCTCGGTCCATGGGATTTTCCAGGCATGAATACTGGAGTGGGTTGCCATTTCCTTCTCCACAGAATACACAGAAGAAGTATATAAAAAAAAAAAACTATTAAAAAAAGGTGTTAATGACACAGATAAACATGATGATGTGGTCACTTAACTAGAGACAGATGTCTTGGAGTGTGAAGTCAAGTGGGCCTTAGGAAACATTACTAAGAACAATGCTAGTGGGAGTGACGTAATTCCAGCTGAGCTATTTAAAAATCCTAAAAGTTGAAGCTGTTAAAGTGTTACACTCACTATGTCAGCAAATTTGGAAAGCTCAGCAGTGGCCACAGGACAAGAAAAGTTTAGCTTTCATTTCAATAACAAACGTGGGCAATGCCAAAGAATGTTCCAACTACAGCACAATTGCACTCATTCTGTATGCCAGCAAGGTAATGCTCAAAATCCTTCAAGCTAGGCTTCCACAGTACATGAACCGAGAGCTTCCAGTTGTACAACCTGAATTTAGAAAAGGCAGAGGAAAGAGAAATCGAGTTGCCAACATCCACTAGATCATGGAAAAGGAAGATAATTCTAGAAAAACATCTACTTTTACTTCATTGACTACACTAAAGTGATTGACTGTGTGGATCACAAAATCTGTGGAAAATTCTTAAAGAGATGAGAGTACTAGACCACCTTACCTGTTCCCTGAGTAGCCTTTATGCAGCTCAAGAAGCAACAATTAGAACCAGACAAAGTCAACTGGCTGGTTCCAAATTAGGAAAGAAGCAGGACAAGGCTGTATATTGTTACCCTGCTTACCTAACTCATATGCAGAGTACATTATGTGAAATGTCAGGCTCAGTGTATCACAAGCTGGAATCCAAGTTGTGGGGAGAAATATCAACAACCTCAGATATGCAGAAGATACAACTCTAATGGCAGAAAGTAAAGAGGAACTAAAGAGCCTCTTGATGAGGGTGAAAGAGAAGAGTGGATAAAACTGGCTTGAAACTCAAGATTCTAAAAACTAAGTTCATGGCATCCAGTTCTGCCAGGAGCCGGCATATTGCATATTGCATATTGAGTGCATAGTGCATATTGCATATTGAGTGCAGCACTTTCCACAGCATCATCTTTCAGGATCTGGAATAGCTCAACTGGAATTCTATCACTGCTGGGAGCCAGTGAGGAACTCTGCCCATGACAAAGGTCATGAGGAAAGAGGCTCGGCACATGCAAAGGCGGGATCGAGCCTCAGGAGTCCCCCTGGAAATTCTCGAGCATTTACACCCAAAACCAGAGTCTGCCTACTTTCTGCTTTGTGCTTTCACCTACACCTCTGACTTTACGGGGGGCTGTCCCCCACTACCTCTCTGAAAAGAGTTAGCTTACAGCTCCAGTTAATAATTCCTGGGTGTGACAGTGTTTAACCTACAAACTCCTTTGGAAATCCTCTAGCCTACCTGAATAGGTTTTTCCGGCCACATGTGATTGTTCAGAGCCTCCCAACTGTGAGAGGCAGGAGATGTTCTAAACTGTGTAAACACAGATTCTTTTGAGTAGTTAAAAGATTGATTAAAAATTGTATTGGTGAAGGGATTTTCACTTGTTGGGCCAATGTTTGCTGCTAAGTCTCCATATCCCCTACCTGCTGTGTCCCTGGCAGTGTATTGATTAATATAGTTGGTGTAAATAGTAGCTTTAATGTTTGTAACCTGGGACCCTTGAGTTAATTCTTTTTCTTGTTATAGCCCACCACACCTTTGCTCTGTAGGAATGCAACTTTATCTAATGCTTTTGGAGGGTGGCTCCTGACCAATCACCTTTAGAGAAAAATAAGTTTTCTGAAGAAAAGGTCTTAAAATGTTAACAGGCCTCCGGGCCAGAAGATGATGCAAATCACCTAAGCTTTTGCATATGATAAGTTTGCAGGAAGAAAACCTGGCTTGCTGCCTGACTCTACCCCTTCCCCCATTATCCTCTATGCATAACTTAAGGTATAAAAACTACTTTGGAAAATAAAGTGCGGGCCTTGTTCACCGAAACTTGGTCTCACCATGTCATTCTTTCTCTTACCTTCTGGCTGAATTATTCAGCCTCTTTTCTCCACTGAATTTCCTCACTGAGCTATCCTCATTCTATTACTCTTTATATCCTTAATTAACGTTTAATTAAGCAATTGTTTCCTGATCTTCGCCTATGCCGTCTCTCCTTCGAATACCCTGGATCAGCCGGGGCTGGTCCCCGGCACAGTTCCATGACTTCATGGTAGATACAAAGAGAAAAAGTGGAAGCAGGGACAGATTTTATTTTCTTGGGTTCCAAAATCACTGCAGACAATGACTGCAGCCATGAAATTAAAGATGCTTGCTCCTTGGAAAGAAAGTTATAACAAACCTAGACAGTGTATTAAAAAGTAGAGACATCACTTTGCTGACAAATATGGATACAATCAAAGCTATGATTTGTCCTATAACCACGTACAGATGTGATTTGGAACAGAACGAAGGCTGAGTGCCAAAGAATTGACATTTTTGAATTGTGGTGTTGTAGAAGAGTCTTCAGAGTCCCTTGGACAGCAAGAAGTTCAAACCAGTCATTCCTAAAGGTGATCAATCCTGAATATTCATTGGAAGGACTAATGCTGAAGTTCCAATACTTTGTTCTCATGATACAAAGAGCCAACTCACTTTAGAAGACCTTGATGCTGGGAAAGGTTGGAGGTAAAAGGTGAAGGAAGCTGTAGAGGATGATTGTTCAGCATTTTTTATGGTTCAGCTCTTACATTTGTACATGATTATTGGAAAAAAACATAGCTTTGTCTCTTGGGTAGGTCTATTCCTGATTTGTTTTTAATACTACTGTAAATGGAAATGTTCTTCTAATTTCACTTTGCACAGTTTATTGTTAGTTTCTAGGACACTACTTATTTTTGTGTCTTATCTTATCTGAATTTATTTATTAGTTCTATCACATTGGTAACTTTTTGTGGAATCTTTAAGATTTTCTATATTTAAGATCATGTCATCTGTAAACAGAGATAATCTTACTTCTTCTTTTCCAATTTAGATGCCTTTTATTTATGTTTCTTTCTTAATTGTCTTGGCTAGTAATTCCAGTACTCTGTTGAATCAAAATGATCAGATCAGACCAGTCACTCAGTCATGTCCGACTCTTTGCGACCCCATTAATCGCAGCAGGCCAGGCCTCCCTGTTCATCACCAACTCCCGGAGTTCACTCAGACTCACGTCCATCGAGTCAGTGATGCCATCCAGCCATCTCATCCTCTGTCGTCCCCTTCTCCTCCTGCCCCCAATCCTTCCCAGCATCAGAGTCTTTTCCAATGAGTCAACTCTTCGCATGAGGTGGGCAAAGTACTGGAGTTTCAGCTTCAGCATCATTCCTTCCAAGGAAATCCCAGGGTTGATCTCCTTCAGAATGGACTGGTTGGATCTCCCTTGCAAAGACAGGCAATTGTTTGTTTGTTTTTGTTTCCTGATCTCAGAGGGAAAAAAAAAATGTCTTTCACCGTTCAGTATGGTATTAAATGTGAATTTTTCATATACATTCTTTTATTGTGTTGTTGAAGTAAGTCCTTCTATTTACAGCCACTGAGTGCTTTATAGTGACAAAGTGTTGAAATTTGTCAAAGGCTATTTCTTACATCAAATGAGATGATTACGTTTTTTTCTTTTCCTTTCATTTTGTTAATCTGGTTTATTCCATTGTTTATTTTCTATGTTGAATCATCCTTGCATAACCAGAATAAATCCTACTTGGTAATAGTGTACAATCATTTTAATGTACTGTTGATTTTTTTTTCTAGTACTTTTTAAATTTGTATCAATATTCATCAGAAATGATGGTCAATAGTTTCTTTCCTTGAGATGTCTTTATTTGATTTTATTATCATTAAGGTAATATTGGTCTCATAGAATGAGGTTGAAAAGGTTCCCTTCTCATCAATTTTTGGAAGAGTTTTGAATAAATTTTATTAATTCCTTTAATATTTGGTAGAATTCACCGGTAAGCCATCTGGCCCTGTGTTTTACTTTTCTTGGAGGTCTGTTTTTGTTTGTTTGTTTGTTTTTTGTTTGTTTGTTTGTTTTTTGTTTTTTACTTCTATATCCTTGATAGTTATAGATCTATATAGAAGAAATTTGTTCGTGATTCAGTCTTGGTCCGTTGTGCATTTCTAGAAATTTGTGCATTTCACCTAGCTTATCCATTTTGTCATTGTAAAGTTGTTCATATTGTTGTCTTAGAATTCTTTTTATTTCTATAAAAGCAGTTGAAATATCCTTTCATTTCTGATTTTAGTAATTTAAGACTTTTCTCTCTCTAAGTTAATAGAGCTAACATTTGTTAATTTTGTTGACTTTTGGAAGAATCAACTCTTGGCTTTGGGTTTTGTTTAATTTTTCTATTCTAATTTTCATTAATCTCTGCTCAAATCTTTATTATTTCCTTCTGTTAAATTTAGGTTTACTCTTTCTTCTTTTTTTCACTCTGTTAAGGTTTAAAATTACTTGAGATATTTCTTCTTTTTTTGATATAAGTATTTACCTGTGGTGTTCTTTTGCTGAATCTCTTAAGCTTTAATCCATTGTGTTTTCATTCATTTGTCTCAAGATATTTTCTAACTTTCTGGTGATATTTTTCTTAGGCCTTTTTGGCTTCCCTGGTGGCTCAGATGGTAAACAATTCACCTGCCATTAAGGAGACTCTGGGTCGGGAAGATCCTGTGAAGTAGGAAATGGCTACCCACTCCAGTATTCTTGCTTGGAGAATTTTGTGGACAGAAGAACCTGGAGGAATATAGTCCATGGTGTCACAAACAGTCAGACGTGACTGGGCAACTAAGCACATTAGCTCAATGATTATTTATGAGTGTGGTGCTTGACTTCCACATATTTGTGGATTTTCCCATTTTCCTTCAACTATTGATTTCTAATTTCATTCCTTCATGATCAGAAAAATATCTTCTATGATTTCAGTCTTTTAAAATTTGTTGAGACTTATTTTGTCCACTAACATGCTGTCTATTTTGAAGAATGTTCCATGAGCTCTTGAGAAAAATACGCATTTTGCTTATGTTACTAAATATATCCAATTGGTGTCAATCAGTTCAGTCGCTCAGTAGTGTCTGATTCTTGGTGACCCCATGAACTGCAGCATGCTAGGCTTTGCTGTCCATCACCAACACCTGGAGCTTGCTCAAACTCATGCCCATTGAGGCGATGATGCCATCCAGTCATATCATCCTCTGTCATCCCCTTCTCTTCCTGCCTTTGATCTTTCCCAGCATCAGGGTCTTTTCAAACGAGTCAGTTCTTCACATCAGGTAGTCATAGTATTGGACCTTCAGCTTCAGTATCAGTCCTTCCAATGAATACTCAGGGCTGATTTTCTTTAGGATAGACTGGTTTGATCTTCTTGAGTTCCAAGGGACTCTCAAGACTCTTATCCAACACCACAGTTCAAAAATATCAATTTTCTGTGCTCACCTTTCTTTATAGTCCTACTCTCACATGCATACATGACTACTGGAAAAACCACAGCTTTGACTACATAGACCTTTGTCAGCAAAGTAATGTCTCTGCTTTTTAATATGCTGTCTAGGTTAGTCATAGCTTTTCTTCCAAGGAGCAAGCATCTTTTAATTTCATGACTTCAGTCACCATCTGCAGTGATTTAGGAGCTCAGAAAAATAAACTCTTTCACTGTTTCCATTGTTTCCCCATCTATTTACCATGAAGTGCTGGGACTGGATGCCATGATCTTTGCTTTTTGAAAGCTGAGTTTTAAGCCAGCTTTTTCACTCTTTTCTTCCACTTTCATCAAGAGGCTTTTTAGTTCCTCTTTGCATTTTGCCATAAGGGTGATATCATCTTCATATCTGACATTGTTATTTCTCCAAGCAATCTTGATTGCAGCTTGTGCTTCATCCAGCCTGGCATTTCTCATGATGTACTCTGCATATAAGTTAAATAAGTAGGGTGAACATATACAGTCTTGATGTACGCCTTTCCCAATTTGGAAGTGGTCTGCTGTTCCATGTCTGGTTTTAACTGTTGCTTCTTGACCTGCACACAGATTTCTCAGGAGGCAGATAAGGTGGTCTGGTGTTCCCATAACTTTAAGAATTTTTCACAGTTTGTTGTGATCCACAGAGTCAAAGCCTTTAGTGTAGTCAATGAAAAGGAAGTACATGTGTTTTTTTTTTTTTTTCTGAAATTCTCTTACTTGTTCTATAATCCAATGGATATTGGCAGTTTAATCTCTGGTTTCTCTGTCTTTTCTAAACCCAGCTTGAACATCTTGGAGTTCTCAGTTCATGTACTGTTTAAGTCTCGCATGGAAAATTTTGAACATTGCTTTGCTAGTGGGTGAGATGAGCGCAATTGTGTGGTAGTTTGAGCATTCTTTGGCAATGCCTTGCTTTGGTATTGGAATGAAAACTGATGCCATTTGATGTAGGATTGTTCAAATCCCCTATTTCTTTATTCATATGATGTCTGGTATATTCATATATCCTAACTGAATGTAGAATATTGAAGTCTTCTAGTATTATTGCAGTGCTATTTTTTTCTCTCTTCAAAACCATCAATATTTGGCTTCATGTATTCCGGTGCTCTGTTGTTTGGTTCATACACACTTTAATCTACATATCTTCTTAGTGAATTGACCCTTTAATTTTTATATAATGTCCTTCATAAAGTTTACTTTATGTTATATTACAATAATCACTCCTCTTCTCTTTTGTTTACTCTTGACATGGAATATCTTCCTTTACTTCCATTGTCAACAAAAGTGTTGCATTGTATATATTTTTAATTATAAAACAATTACTGATAGAGAAAGATTTACTTTGTTAATTGTTTTCTATATTTCTTATAGAGTTTTTTTTTCTTTTTTAAAACTTATTTATTTATTTTAATTGGAGGCTAATTACTTTACAATATTGTAGTGGTTTTGCAATACATTGCTATGATTCAGCCATGGGTATACATGTGTTTCCTATCCTGAATCCCTTCCCACCTCCCTCCCTATGCCATCCCTCAGGGTCATCCCAGTGCACCAGCCCTGAGCACCCTGTCTCACTCATCGAACCTGGACTGGTGATCTGTTTCACATTTGATAATATACATGTTTCAATGCTATTCTCTCAAATCATCCCACCCTCGCCTTCTCCCACAGAGTCCAAAAGTCTGTTCTTTACATCTGTGTCTCTTTTGCTGCCTAGCATATACAGTGTTTTGCCTACGTTTTTCTCTAGGACCTTTACAGTTTCTGGTCTTACATTTAGATCTTTAATCCATTTTGAATTTATTTTTGTGTATTGTTTTAGAAAGTGTTCTAGTTTAATTCTTTTACAAATGGTTGACCACTTGTTAAAGAGATTGTCTTTTCTCCACTGTATATTCTTGTTTTCTTTGTCAAAGATAAGGTGTCCATAGGTGCGTGGATTTATCTCTGGGCTTTATATATTGTTCCATTGATCTATATTTCTGTCTTTGTGCCAGTACTATACTTTCTTAATGACTGTAGTTTTGTAGCATAGTCTGAAGTCAGGCAGGTTGATTCTTCGAGTTGCATTCTTCTTTCTCAACATTGCTTTGGTTATTTGAGGTTTTTTGTATTTCCATACAAATTGTGAAATTATTTGTTTTAGTTCTCAGAAAAATACCATTGGTAGCTTGATAGGGATTGCATTGAATCTATAGATTGCTTTGGGTAGTATACTCATTTTCACTATATTGATTCTTCCAATCCATAAATATGGTACATTTCTCCATCTATTTGTGTCATCTTTGATTTCTGTCATCAGTGTTTTGTAGTTTTATATATATAGCTCTTTTGTTTCTTTAGGTAGATTTATTCCTAAGTGTTATATTCTTTTCATTGCAATGGTGATTGGAATTGTTTCCTTAATACCTCTTTCCATTTTCTCATTGTTAGTGTATAGGAATGCAAGGGATTTCTGTATGTTAATTTCATATTCTGAAACTTTACTATATTCATTGATCAGTTCTAGTAATTTTCTGGTGGTGTCTTTAAGGTTTTCTATGTAGAGTATCATGTCATCTGCAAACAGTGACAGTTTTCTTTCTTTTTTTTCTATTCTGGATTCCCTTTATTTCTTTTCCTTCTCTGACTGCTGTGGCTAAAACTTCCAAAACTATGTTGAATAGTAGTGGTAGTAGTGGTGAGAGTGAGCACCCTTGTATTGTTCCTGACTTTAGGGGAAATGCTTTCAATTTTTCACCATTGAGGATAATGTTTGCTGTGGGTTTGTCATATATAGCTTTTATTATGTTGAGGTACATTCCCTCTATGTCTTCTTTCTGGAGGGTTTTTATCATAAATGAATGTTGAATTTTGTCAGAGGCTTTCTCTGCATCTATTGAGATAATCATATGATTTTTATCTTTCAATTTGTTAATGTGGTGTATCACATTGATTAATGTACAAATATTGAAGAATCTTTGCATCCCTGGGATAAAGCCCACTTGGTCATGATGTATGATCTTTTTAATATGTTGGATTCTGTTTGTTAGAATTTTGTTAAGGATTTTTAAATCTATGTTTATCAGTGATATTGGCCTGTAGTTTTATTTTTTGTGGCATCTTTGCTTTTGGTATTAGAGTCATGTTAGCCTCATAGAATGAGTTTGGCAGTTTACCTTCCTCGTCAATTTTTTGAAAGAGTTTGAGTAGGATAGGTGTTAGCTCTTCTCTCAATTTTTAGAAGACTTCTGATGAGAGTTATGATTTCTGTGCTTCCTGGTTTAGTTTTGGAAGGTTATACATTTCTAAGAATTTGTCTGTTTCTTCCAAGTTGTCCATTTTATTGGCATATAGTTGCTGATAGTAGTCTCTTATGATCCTTTGTATTTCTTTTTTTTTAAATTTTTATTATTTTTTTCTAATTTTATTTTATTTTTAAACTTTACATAATTGTATTAGTTTTGCCAAATATCAAAATGAATCCGCCACAGGATCCTTTGTATTTCTGTGTTGTCTGTTGTGATTTCTCCATTTTCATTTCTAATTTTGTTGATTTGATTCTTCTCCCTTTTTTGTTGATAAGTCTGGGTTATTCTTTGTCTACTTTATTTATCTTCTCTTAGAACCAGCTTTTAGCTTTATTGATTTTTGCTATGGTCTACTTTGTTCCTTTTTCATTTCTTTCTGCCCTACGTTTTATGTTATCTTGTCTTCTACTAACCCTGGGATTCTTCATTTCTTTATTTTTTTCCCCCTAGCTTCTTTAGGTGTAGAGTTAGGTTATTTATTTGATTTTTCCCTTGTTTCCTGAGGTAAGTGTGTATTCCTATGAACCTTTCCCTTAGCATTGCTTTTACTGAATCCCATAGGGTTTGGGTTGTTGTGTTTTCATTTTCATTCATTTCTATGCATATTTTTATTTCTTCTGTGATTTGTTGGTTATTCAGAAGTGTGTTATTTAGCCTCCATGTGTTTGTATTTTTAATAGCTCTTTTCCTCTAGTTGACATCTAATCCTACTGCATTGTGATCAGAAAAGAGACTTGAAATGTTTTCAATGTTTTTGAATTTACCAAGGCTAGATTTATGGCCCAGGATGTGATCTATCCTGGAGAAGGTTCTGTGTGCACTTGAGAAAAAAGGTGAATTTCATTGTTTTGGGGTGAAATGTCCTATAGATATCAATTAGGTCTAACCGGTCCATTATATCATTTAAAGTTTGTGTTTCCTTGCTAATTTTCTGCTTAGTTGATCTAGCCATAGATGTGAGTGGAGTATTAAAGTCTCCCACTATTATTGTGTTGTTAATTTCCCCTTTCACACTTGTTAGCATTTGCCTTACATATTGTGGTGCTCCTATGTTGGGTGCGTATATACTTATAATTGTTATATCTTCTTCTTGCATTGATCCTTTGATCATTATGTAGTGCCCTTTGTCTCTTTTCAGGGCCTTTATTTCAAAGTCTATTTTGTTTGATATGAGTAATGCTACTCCTGCTTTCTTTTAGTCTCCATTTGCATGAAATATCTTTTTTCAGCCCTTGACTTTCAGTCTGTACATGTCCCTAGTATTGAGGTGGGTCTGTTTTAGATAGTATATGCAGGGGTCTTGTTTTTGTATCCATTCATCCAGTCTTCATCTTTTGCTTAGGGCGTTTAACCGATTTACATTTAGGGTAATTATTGATATGTATGATCACATTGCCATTTACTTTGTTGTTTTGGGTTCGAGTTTATGCAATCTTTCTGTGTTTCCTGTCTAGAGAAGATCCTTTAGCATTTGTTGAAGAGCTGGTTTGGCAGTGCTGAATTCTTTCAACATGTGCTTTTCTGTTAAGCTTTTGATTTCTCCTTCATATTTGAATAAGATCCTTGCTGGGTACAGCAATCTGGGTTATAGGCTTTTCTCTTGAATCACTTTAAGCATGTCCTGGCATTCCCTCCTGGCCTGAAGAGCTTCTATTGAAAGATCAGCTGTTATCCTTATGGTTATCCCCTTATGTGTTATTTGTTGTTCATCCCTTGCTGTTTTTAATATTTGTTCTTTGTGTTTGATATTTGTTAATTTGATTAATATGTGTCTTGGGGTGTTTTGCCTTGGCTTTATCCTGTTTAGCACTGTCTGGGTTTCTTAGACTTGGGTGACTATTTCCTTCCCCATTTTAGGGAAGTTTTCAATTATTATCTCCTCAAGTATTTTTTCATGGTCTTTCTTTTTGTCTTCTTCTTCTGGGACTCTTATGATTAGAATATTGGGGCATTTAACACTGTCCCAGTGATCTCTCAGTTTGTCCTCATTTCTTTTATTTTTTTCTTTTTTCCTCTCTGCTTAATTTATTTCCACCATTATATCTTCCACCTCATTTATCCTATCTTCTGCATCAGTTATTCTACTGTTGCTTCCCTCCAGACTGCTTTTTATTTCAGGTATTGTATTATTCTTTATTGATTGACTCCTTTTTATTTCTTATAGGTCCTTGTTAAAATTTCTTGCTTCTTCTCAGTCCTTGTCTCCAGACTATTTATCTGTAACTCCATTTTGTTTTAAAGGTTTTGGATCATTTTTACTATCACTATCCTGAATTATTTTTCAAGTAGGCTCCCTATCTCTTCCTCTTTTGTTTGGTTTGGTGGGCATTTATCATGTTCCTTTACCTTCTGAATATTTCTCTGCCTTCTCATCTTGTTTAGATTGCTGTGTTTGTGTTGGCCTTTCTGTAGGCTGGAAGTTTGTGTTCCTGTTTATTGTGGAGGTTCCTCCCAGTGGGTGTGATTGGACCAGTAACTTGTCGAGGTTTCCTGGTTAGGGAAGCCTGCCTCGGTGTGCTGGTGGGTTGGGCTTCAGCTCTTCTCTCTGGAGTGCAATGAAATGTCCAGTAGTGTGTTTTGAGGTGTCTATGTGTTTTGTTTTTCTTTTTGCTGCCTTGATTTTAATGTATTGTTGGATAATTAGCTTGGTATGTCTTGCTCTGAAACTTGCTGGCTTTTGGGTGGAATTTAGTTTCAGTGTAGGTATGGAGGCTTTTGGATGAGATCTTGTCGATTAATATTCCCTGGAGTCAAGAGTTTTCTGGTGTTCTAAAGTTTTGTAGTTAAGCCTACTGCCTCTGGCTTTCAGTGTTATTCTTATAGTAGCCTCAAGACTTCTCCATCTATACAACACTGATGATAAAACACCTAGGTTAATGGTGAAAAGATTCTGAACAGTGAGGGAAACACAGAGAGGTTCACAGAGTTACATGGAGAAGAGAAGAGGGAGGAGGGAAACAGAGGTGACCAGGAGGAGAAGAGGGGGAACCAAAAGGGGAGAGAGCAATCTAGCCAGTAATCAATTCCCTATGTGCTCTTGACAGCCTGGAACACTCAGAGAGGTTCACAGAGTTACATAGAGAAGAGAAAGGGAGGAAGGAGATAGAGGTGACCAGGAGGAGAAGTTCAGTTCAATTCAGTTCAGTTCAGTTGCTCAGTCGTGTCTGACTCTTTGTGACCCCCATGAACCGCAATACGCCAGGCCTCCCTGTCCATCACCAACTCCTGGAGTTCACTCAAACTCAAGTCCATTGAGTCGGTGATGCCATCCAGCCATCTCAAACTCTGTCATCCCCTTCTCCTCCTGCCCCCAATCCCTCCCACCATCAGCGTCTTTTCCAGTGAGTCAACTCTTTGCATGAGGTGGCCCAAGTACTGGAGTTTCAGCTTTAGTATCATTCCTTCCAAAGAACATCCAGGGCTGATCTCCTTTAGAATGGATTGGTTGGATCTCCTTGCAGTCCAAGGGACTCTGAAGACTGTTCTCCAACACCACAGTTCAACAACATCAATTCTTCGGTGCTTAGCTTTCTTCACAGTGCAACTCTCACATCAATATATGACTACTGGAAAACCCATAGCCTTGACAAAATAGACCTTTGTTGGCAAAGTAATGTCTTTGCTTTTGAATATGTTATCTAGGTTGGTCATAACTTTCCTTCCAAGGAGTAAGCGTCTTTTAATTTCATGGCTGCAATCACCATCTGCAGTGATTTTGGAGCCCGAAAAAATAGTCTGACACTGTTTCCCCATCTATTTCCCATGAAGTGATGGGACCAAATGCCATGATCTTAGTTTTCTGAATGTTGAGCTTTAAGCCAACATTTTCACTTTCCTCTTTCACTTTCATCAAGAGGCTTTTGAGTTCCTCTTCACTTTCTGCCATAAAGGTGGTGTCATCTGCATATCTGAGGTTATTGATATTTCTCCTGGCAATCTTGATTCCAGCTTGTGCTTCTTCCAGCCCAGCGTTTCTCATTATGTATTCTGCATATAAGTTAAATAAGCAAGCTGACAATATACATTCTTGACATACTCCTTTTCCTATTTGGAACCAGTCTGTTGTTCCATGTCCAGTTCTAACTGTTGCTTCCTGACCTGCATATAGGTTTCTCAAGAGGCAGGTCAAGTGGTCTGGTATTCCCATCTCTTTCAGAATTTTCCTCAGTTTATTGTGATCCACACAGTCAAAGGCTTTGGCAGAGGTGGCGTCAAAAGGAGAAAGACAGTTCTAGCCAGAAATCAATTCCCAAAGTGCTCTCCACACCCCAGAACACCCAAAGAGATTCACAGATTTGGATAGAGAAGATAAGGGGGAGGGAGGATATAGACGTGACCTGAGGTAATAAATCAAGAGTCAAAAGGGGAGAGAGCAATCAAGCCAATAATCATACTCCTAAGTAAAAATAAGTAATGAAGATTGGATTATTAAAGGTACAGAATTGATAACAAATACCAAAAGCAGAAATTACAAATCTAGAGTAGAATGTAGACTCTCAAAAATTAAAAAAAAACAAATATTAATATTAAAAAAGCAAAACAAAATCACAAAAATTATAAAAAATGTATATATATGAAATTTGCTTTAACAATAAGTTGGTTTTTTTTTTTTTTGCAAAGTAATAGTAGGTTACAAAATGAAATTGAAAGCAGTAATACATAACTTAAAAATTAAAAAATGATAATAGTAAAATATATTTAGGAATTTCTCTGGAGCTGTTGAGGGCATTGTGGGGTCAGTTTCAGATAGTTCCTTGCTACAGCTTATACTTCGTCTCAAGGTCTATAGGCCCCTTCCAATGTAGTCAGTCTAACTCAGGGGTTTTAATCTGTGGCACCTGTCACTTCCAAAGTGGTTTCTTCTTGTTTATTTTGGTTTCCTCTGTTTGAAAGTCTCTTCAGTGTCTAAATTTCTGCCTCATACAAGAGGGTGAAGTTGGTCACTTATTTAGTTTCACATGCTCAGTTGTGCTGTGGGAAGGGAGGAAAAATGCAAACAAATATCACTGGCGTGTGTGGGGAGTGCTTGCAGTGTCTGAGACACACTGGGTTTGCCCCTGTTCATGCGTGTGTGCTTTCCCACTCTACACTGGTCAGACTCCAGGCTGCTCTGCAGGGAAACTGTCTAAAGTAGGCCCTGGGTTTTGTGCACTTCCCAGGTCTAAGCCACTCAGGTTCAGAATCTCGGGTACTCCACAGAGGAACAGACTCAGTTTGGTCTCTGTTTTGTGCCCTTCCCAGGTCCGAGCAGCTTAGACAACTAGGTGCCTGGCACGTGCACTCTCCCAGGTGGGTGGTGTGTCTTATCACCTCCCACATCCCAGCCCCTAAGTTTCCTGGGTGCACAGCACGTGTCTCCTCTGGAAAGCTGATCTCTGACTGTGACCCTCATGGATGTCAACCGTCCAGGAACCCTGGAAGACTTGGTACGCAAATGGGAGCATGCTTACAGTTTGGTGGAGGATGCTCTCTCTGGGGCAGAGATTGCCCCTCACCCTCCGGCTCTGGCGTTCACCCCCCTGCCTCTCTGCCTCCAGCAGGAGGAAGTGCCAGTCCACAGCTGGCTAACTCTCCTCTGGTATTCGCTCAGTCCTTTGTTCTGTGAGCAGGCCCAGCAATGCCTTAGGTTAGAGCTTTTTGTGGGAAAGTTCTCTCTCTCTCTCTTTTTTTCTCTCTCTGGCTATCCCACAGTTTGGGTTGCTATCTCACGTTAGCTCCCTCAGACTGTCCTTAGGGTATTCAGGCCTGGTCCTTACCCTAAGCATGCAGCCCGCGCCTCCCTGTTCAGCCCCTGCTGGCTGCTGGTGAACATCAGCGTCTGGGCTACTTCTCCACTGTGAGTTACAGTTAGGCATGTAATCTGCTTTTTGTTGTTGTTGTTTTGTTTTGTTTTGTTTTTCCTCCTGCTTATGTTGCCCTCTGAGATTCCAAAACTACACACAGACCTGCTGGTGAGAGGGTTTCCTGGTGTTTTGAAACTTCTCCTCCTTCACAACTCCCTCCCTGGGATGAGTCTCCATCCTTAACTCTTTCGTCTCTCTTTCTATCTTTTATATTTTGTCCTACCTCCTTTTGAAGGGAATGGGCTGCCTTTCTGGGGGCCTGGCGTCCTCTGCCAGCATTCAGAAGTTGTTCTGTGAAATTTGCTCAGCGTTGAAATGATCTTTTGATGAATTTGTGGGGGAGAACATGATCTCTTCGTTCTTTTCCTCCACCATCTTAGGACAGCAACCCCCCCCCCCCCCCGCAATAGAGTTTTTGTCTATCATTTTCTTCCTTAGTCTCTTATTTTGTGTTTAGTTGTTGGTGGTGTTTTTTTTTTTTTTTAATTGTGGAGCATTTGATTCTCTTCTTTTTTTCCTTTTGTGTATATTTATGTATATATTCTTTTTGTGATTACAATGAGGACTATATAAAACATCCTAAAATTAAAACAGTTCAATCTATTTTATTTATTTATTTTTTTAGTTCAATCTATTTTAAACTGGCATTAACTTCAATTGCTAATAAAATTTCTGCTCTTTTTAAATTGTTTCCCTTTTTGTTATTGATTCACAAAATATATCTTTTAATATTTCATACCCATTAACATAGATCTTATTCTATGTTATTAGAATAATAATAATCTATATTAAATTTCTCATATGTGGAAAAAAAAATTTGTTGCTTTCAAGATTCTGCCTTTATCTTTGTCTTTGGACTGATTGTGTGTCTTGGTGTGGTTTTCTTTGAGTTTTTCTCCTGCTTAGAGTTTGTTGAGTTTCTTGTATTTGTATATCCATATTTTCCTTCAAACTTTGAACATTTTTGACCAATATGCTTTCAAATAAACTCTCTGCCCCTTTCTTTGTCTTTTTCTGGAACTCCCATAATGTACATAATATTCTGTGTGATAGTTTTCCATAAGTCCCTTAAACTGTTCACTCTTCGTCATTGCTTTTTTTAATATTTCAAACTCAATAATTCCATATGGGTTGTCTTCAAGTATACTATTGGGTTGGTCAAAAGGTTCATTCAGTATTTTCTGTAAGATGTTATGAATTATTTCTTCTGCTTGTTCAAGTCTGCTGTTGAAATCGTCCAGTGAGGTTTTTTCAATTTTTTTTTTTTTAATGTTTAGAATTTGTTTTGTTCTTTCTTTTCAGCTGTATCTCTTTGTTGATATTCACACTTTGTTCATGTTTCATTTTGCTGATTTGCTTTAGGTTTCTGTCAAAGTTCTCCTTTCCTTTTGAGCATATTTAAGAAACATTGTTTTAAATATTCATCAAATTCAAGGCCTGTCTTTCTTATCATTGATTTCTGGAAATTAGTTTCCTGAAATGAGCTCAGATTTTCTATTTCTTTGTATCCTTTGTCATCTTTTATTTCAAACTGGGCTTTTGAAATAATAACCACCTCTCCCAATAAAGGAGCATCTTCAGCAATCACCCCTGCATGAATGTTCAAGGTGTCCTCTGGACTTTTCTTGAGATAGGTATCCCTAGGCCTGTGAATATACCCTGTTGCTTAAGTCCCCATTTACACACATGGTTTCTAAAGTCATCATTTCCCATATGAGACATCTTTGGTTTTTTCTGTGGTTCATAGATGTTCTATGTATTCCTCTCCCTCTACTCTGTCCCTAGATGCCTAAAGGTTCTATAGTCCTCCTGCAGGCCTCATGCATCAGTCTTCCCATCACTATATTTTTGTGGCCTCCAACCTGATATTTAAACTATGTCACTGTTTCCATAAATGCTCCATATCAGGTGAAACAGAAACCAGTCCTTTGGGCAGCTCCAAGACAAACCAGATATTTGCAAAGAAGCTCCATTCTATTTTTCTTTAGTCCTGAGGGAGGAAGCAAGAACTGGAGGACTTGTTACCAACCAGACTGCACTATGTCAAGAATGGTATGGTGCATGGGCAAGCACAAATGTCACACAATTTCCTTATTGTAGTTTTTTTGGGAAGAGGAGGGATTTCTTGGTTGGTGCAGCTCCTTAACTGGTTTCTGGAGTTCCCACAAAGCTACTCTGGTCTGTATATTGTTGATTGCTTGGTGTATCCACAGGACAGTGAACATGTGGATCTTCCTAGCTCCACTATCTTGCTGATATCGCTTACTTGCACTCATTCTTGTGTTATTAAAAAATGGCAAAATAATTGAATTTTTCTTCTGTGTTTTTCTTTTTAAATTAAAAATAATGTCTCTAAAACTCTCCAGTAGTTTTTGGTTGTAGTTATATTTTATTAATTGTTACTATTAGCCAATATTTTACAGGGTAAACATATCAACACACATGTATTCATCAAACTATTACAAAATGTATGTTAGTCCATGTTCTTACTACTTCAAACTTTCCTGCTATCCTATCAAGGAAATGTTTCCTAGTTTAGTTTTTTGTATTATGAATACTTTATAATAGAATTCTAGGGTAAAATATAATGTCAATATTCAGCTTTAGAAGATAATGGCCAATTATTTTTCAATGTAAATTTGCTCATTTAAATTCCTACCAACAGATTATGTGAGTTTGCATGGATCCACATCTTTGTTAGCATTTCTTTAATGCTTGTCAAATAATGGGTGTAAAATGGGGTCACATTGCAATTGTAATACAAATCTTTTGGTTAACAATTAAATTGAACACCTTTTCCAGATTTCATTTGATTTCTTGAGATTAACTCAGCTTGATCATGTTGTTTCACTGTAAGTATACATCATTGATTTTTTTTTCAAAAATAAATATCTTCTCATTAATATCATGACTTGACCTTGCAAATCAGATTTCTGTATAAAAAATGTTAACTGGTAACCATTCTTTAATATCATAAATATTATAGTGCATTACAAATCTATTTCAAAGCATAAATTTAGTGAAATACTTATTAAAGGAATTAAAATCTGTCATGTTAAGATGCAAAATGCCTTAAATAGCACTTGCTTTTTACCAAATAAGTAATGTTTTTTTAAAAGCAGCAGTTGCTTTGTTTGTAATAACATGGTACCTCTTATTGCTTAAAACACACTCTGACATTCCTCCAACTATATTTAGATTTATCATTTGACATTCTCTAATGTATGATTCTTTTTAATATATGTTGTAATTGAGAGATGTTAAACTGTAAATTTTTATATATGCATTATGAAAAATGTATTATATAGCTCCATGTATTCTATGTGTCCAAAAATATATAGTATTAGAAAAGAAAAAAATTCTATCCATTCTGTTAGAGAATGGTAACCAGGAAGAAATCTTTCAGGCTACTACTTTAGTATTTTTGAAATCTTTTTTCAGATTCTTATAGGAATACTATATAATAGTATTTCACTTGTAGTTGATCTCTCTTTTCGGTATGACTGCTTTTAAGGTCTTGTATTTATCTTTGCACTTTTATAATTTATAATCACTACAATAATTTTAAGTGAGTTATAGTTATTTTTCATTATAAATTACTTCTCATTTCTAAAGATATATTCATTTATTTAACAAACACTTATTAACATTAACTGCATACCTAATCCTTGCCAGGTAGAGTTCTACATTCCGATGATACAGTGATAACCAAAACAGATAAAAACACACTACTCTTTTGGAGTTTTACTTCTTCCTGTATTTGATCATTTCTAGAAAAATTTTAGTGGTGCTATTTTCAAAAACGGACCGTCATCCATTCTCTCAGAACTGCTTTTTTGAGTCTCTGATTAAAAACATTTGAAACCTTTTCATTTTTTCACATGTATTATCTTCTTTTTAATATTTTATCATTTTTTGACTCTCTGTATTTTATTAAGATCTATCTTACAAGATATTCAGATATTACAATTCAGTTCAGTTCAGTTCAGTCTCAGTTGTGTCCGACTCTTTGTGACCCCATGGACTGCAGCACGCCAGTCTTCCCTGTCCATCACCAACTCCCAGAGTTTACCCAAACTCATGTCCATTGAGTCAGTGTTGCCATCCAACCATCTCATCCTCTTTCATCTGCTTCTCCCCCTGCCTTCAATCTTTCATGAATATACTATTCAACTAATCTACTTTTAACAGCTCCTTTCAGTTTGATACTTTTATTTTAAATGTTTATTATTTTATTGAAATAAAATTTGCATACTATAATGCATAGCTCTTAATTTTGTATTTGTATAAACTTTGGCAATTGAATTCATCTTTGTAATCCTCTCCCAAGTTAAACTGCAGAAAATTCCCATGTCTCACTCATAACATTCCTTTAAATTCTTTTTTAGTTACCATAGATCCCTGAAAGCATCACAGTAGATTCATCTTATCTGTTGTTGTACTTTGTATAAATAGTTGGGGAAAGTAGATTGAAGGGGTGAATATTCTGTGAGTGTAGTTTAAGTGTAAATAATTTGTGACTGGAAAGCAGAATATGGTAATTAAAAATGTCCACAGACACTTTTTCACTCCTTCCATCATGAGATGAAACCTTCTCTACCTCAATATAGTCCAGCCCTGCAACTTACTTGGCTAATACAGTGCAACAGAAAAGAAATTGCATGTTTTCAGAGACAAATGATAGAGTTGCATTGGCTTTCTGATGTATTAAAGGGAATGGGAAGGAATGTGCTGCTGCTGCTGCTAAGTCGCTTCAGTCGTGTCCGACTCTGTGAGACCCCATAGATGGCAGCCCACCAGGATCCCCCATCCCTGGGATTCTCCAGGCAAGAACACTGGAGTAGGTTACCATTTCCTTCTCCAGTGCATGAAAGTGAAAAGTGAAAGTGAAGTCGCTCAGTCGTGTCCAACTCAGTGACCCCATGGGACTGCAGCCCACCAGGCTCCTCCGTCCATGGGATTTTCCAAGCAAGAGTACTGGAGTGGGGTGCCATTGTGGGAAGGAATGTAGTGGCCATTTATTTGCATATATACACCTTCACCCAGTTATTTCATCAAACATTAATCTATGTGTTGCCATCAAGGTATTTTTCAGAGATGATTCGAACTATAATCTACCCAGAGTTTAAATTAATCAAAAGGGAGACTACCATGGCTAGAATTGACTAAATAAGTTAAAACTCATTTAAAAATGGTTATATGCCTCCTGTGTGAGGGAGATTCCAGACCTGAGTGTGCAATTGCTCTCTGTCCCTTAGGCTTTCCTTTCTGACTGCCACCTGTGGACAGAAAGCTCCATACAATGCCAATGGACTTTCATCCTTAGCACTATTGTCCCCTCTGGAGGACCTGTCCAATGGAATCTGGACTCAAAGTAGGAGATAGATGGACCCTTGTGCCAGATAGCTGGAGTTTGTCAAGTGGAGTAAAACTGAAGCTTTGTCCTTAGCCAGACAAGAACAATATCCCATTACTTTCTCCACTGATATGGACGGAATAAACTGGCATTGGGGAATCTGTTGCAGCAAAAAAAGACATGAGGTTTTTCTTAAGTAGAAATAAGTCTTTCCTTTTCTGATAAACAAGGAAGATAAGGAAACAATGAACAGGCTAGGGAAACAACATAGACGGGCCTGAAATAGTTCAGAAATCTTGATTACTCTTTAGCTGTTACACCTAAAAAACACCTGTAGCTAGACTTGTCCTCCACAAAGCTAAACAAAGCTATTTACTCTATGACTCCATATGAATTATACTCTGCACCTGGTATTCTCCTCCCCCTACTCGCCCTTGTAGCATTCTGCATTTCAAAAAGATCAGGGGCTGATAACCTCAGAAACACCAGACCTTGTTGTTGAGCCACCTGATGGTATCTTTGGCAGTAAATTTGCAGAAGCAAAGAAAAATGTTAAGACCTTCATTAGTCTGAGTCTTATCATCTAATCTAGACCACCAGCCCCTGGATATAAAACCTCTCCCTGTTCCCCAGAGAAAGGGGCACAGTTCTTAAGGTTCTAGCCTGCTGTGTTTCCTCTTTGCCTGGCAAAAACCAAAGCTACTCTTTCTTGTTCCTTCAAAATTCTGTCTCTGTATTTCTTTTTAGTATCTGCGCACAAAGAGCCAATATTTTAGAATCAGATTTGCTTAGCCAATCTCCACAATTGCATGAGATTCCTTGTAACAAATAAATAAAGATGTATATATGATTTCTTACTAGTTCTCCTTCTCTTGTTGAAACCTGACTGATACAGTATTTAGGCAGCAATAGATAGCTAATATGGGGCTTCCCAACTGGTGCTAGTGGTAAAGAACTCTCCTGCCAATGCAGGAGACATTAAGAGACACAGGTTTGATCCCTGGGTTGGGAAGATCCCCTGGATGAGGGCATACCAACACACTCCACTATTCTTGCTTGGAGAATCCCATGAACAGAGGAGCCTTGTGGGCTACAGTCCATAAGGTCACAAAGAGTCAGACATGACTGAAGCAACTTAGCACAGCACAGCACAGCAGATAGCTAATATGGGTTTTTGTTTTTGTAGTGGGGTGCTGCTGTAATAAGTACTTAAAAATGTGAGAATAGTTTTGAACCCAGGGATAGGTGGAAGACCTTTTAAGAACATAATAAAGTCTAAATCACCCTAAACAGACTGGTAGAAATGTGGATTTGGAGGACACTGCTGGTAAGGGCTCAGAAGAAGGATAGGAAAATATTATTGGAAAATAGAGGAAGGGGAAGTCATTGTTTTATAGCTGCAGAGAGCTTAGCAGAATTGACACTTGCAATTATGTAGAAAGTACTTTCAAGTGATAAATATTTAGCTATTGACTAAAAAAAAAATGAAAGTTATGTTTTATTCAGGACCCTTACTGAGAAATAGAGTTCAGAAGACAGCCTCTCAAATAGCTTTGAGGAAGTGTTCCAAAGACGTAATGGAGGAGCCAGGATATATAGGAGTTTTTGCTGGGGAAAAAAAAAAAAAAGTAGTTGAACATCAAAATATTGTTGCTAATCACAAAAAATACAGACATCTCAAGTTAAGGATATTAGTGATTTTCTATGTATGGGAAGATGCAGGAGTCTGGGCTCATTGAAATCATTCCTTGATATGTCGTTTAACTTACCTAGGGCCAGTATCTTGTTTTTCTCCAAACTGAATTCCCCTCAGGGTGCTGCAGTAACTGATGGCAGGCAGCATTGTTTACATGAATGGCATGCAACATTTTAGGGGTTTGTTGTCCACATAGTTAAGAAGATTTTCAAACAAACTGTTCAAGGCACAGCATGGTTTTTCTTGTAACTTATAGTAAAATGCAAAAGAAAGAGAAAATTGAGGGAAGAAGTGTTAGATCAAAAAGAAGCAGGATCTGATGATTTTGGAAATAACCTATGGGAATGTCAAAAGACAATAAATTAAGAGATTTACTGTAAGGAAAATGTGCTCCAGAGAAAAGGCTGAGGGTGACTACTTTCCTGAAGCCCCAGAAAGATCAAATATCAAAGTATTTAGTCACATAAAAGGGTCTTTAAAAAGATTAAGAGTGTGCCTCACAGATCCTTTAAATTGTATCAGAGGACCACTTGGAAGTTTAAAGTCATTCTCTCTCATCCATCTTAGCTGGAGCCAGAATTACAGAAGGGATTATCCTGAAAAGAGCAGTGAGTTTGTCCTTTGTGTAAAGGAATGAATCCCTCTGAAATAAATAGTATGCTCACAAAGTTCTTAAGAAATTAATATAGTAGAAACACTGCCAGCTTAGAATAAAAGAGACAGACACAATTAAAAATAAAAAGTATCTCTTAGACCCCGAAAATTCTACTGGCAGAAAGCAGTCTGAGCTGCAAATAAATGCTACTTTACATGAAAAATGAAGGATGAATCAGAAGCAGAAATAAAACTCCTGCAAGGACAGAGCCAAGAGGCAGGCAGAATTACCCCAAGTCCTTGAAACTGACCAAGGGATTTTGGCTGGAGTTTGCCTGTCTGGATTACATAACTGCCTTGAAGCAGTAACTGTTTTCAGCTTCTATTCCTCCTCATTTATTTTTATTTTTTTATTTTTTTTTATTCCCCCTCATTTAAACTGAGATGTCTATTGCTGTCATCTTATGCTTTTCCCATCATTGTATATTGGGTGTTGTATTAGTCTTCCCGACCCAGTGATTGAACCCTCATCTCTTATGTTTCCTGCTTTGGCACGCAAGTTCTTTACCAATAACGCCAGCTGGGAAGCCCATTGTATTAGTCAGGATTCTCCAAATATAAAACAGAACCAGTACAATGTGGTATTCAATACATACATATATATAATATATATTATATTATATACAGTATTTGAACATTCTTTAACAAGGCCTTTCTTTGGGATTGAACTGAAAACTGACATTTTCCAGTCCATGTGGCCACTGATGAGTTTTCCAGATTTGCTGGCATATTGAGTGCAGTACTTTCACAGCATTATATTTTAGGATTTGAAGTAGCTCAACTGGAATATCATCACCTCCACTAGCTATGTTTGTAGTCATGCTTCCTAAGGCCCACTTGACTTTGCATTCCAGAATATCTGGCTATAGGTGAGTGATCACACCATCATGGTTACCTAGGTCATGAAGATCCTTTTTGTTTACTTCTTCTGTGTATTCTTCCCACCTCTTCTTAATATCTTCTGCTTCTGTTAGCTCCATAATATTTCTGTCCTTTATTATGCTCATCTTTGCATGAAATGTTTCCTTAATCTCTAATTTTCTTGAAGAGATCTTTAACTTTCCCATGCAAATGTTTTCCTCTGTTTCTCTGCATTGATAGTTGAGGAAGGCTCTCTTATCTCTTCTTGATATTCTTTGGAACTCTGCATTAAAATGGGCATATCTTTCCTCTTCGCCTTTGCTTTAGTGTCTCTTCTTTTCTCAGCTATTTCTAAGCTCTCTTCAGACAACAATTTTGCCGTTGTGCATTTCTTTTTCTTGTGGATGGTCTTGATTGCTGCCTCCTGTAAATTGGCACCCTGTCTATCAGATCTAATCCCTTGAATCTATCTATCACTTCCACTGTATAATCATAAGGGATTTTCTTCAATTTAATTCTACATTTAAGGTTAGCTTTCATTCCAATCCCAAAGGAAAAAAAAAAGTCAAAGAATGTTGAAACAATAGCAAAATTGCACTCATCTCACATGCTAGCAAAGTAATGCTCAAAATTATCCAAGTCAGGCTTCAACAGTATGTGAACCATGAACTTCCAGATGTTCAAGCTGGATTTAGAAAAGGCAGAGGAACCAGAGATCAAATTGTCAGCATCTGTTGGATCATTGAGAAAGCAAGAGAGTTCCAGAAAAACAGCTACTTCTGCTTTATTGACTATGCCAAAGCCTTTGACTGTGTAGATCACAACAAACTGTGGAAAATTCTTAAAAAATTGAGAATACCAGACCATCTTACCTGCCTCTTGAGAAATCTGTATGCAGATCAAGATGGAACAGTTAGAACTGGACATGGAACAACAGACTGTTTCCAAATCGGGGAGGGAGTACGCCAAGGCTGTATATTGCACCCTGTTTATTTAACTTATATGCAGAGTACATCATGAGAAACGCTGGACTGGATGAAGTGCAAGCTGAAATCAAAATTGCCAGGGGAAATATCAGATGACACCAGAAAGTGAAAAACTAAAGAGCCTCTTGATGAAAGTGAAACAGGAGGGTAAAAAAGTTGGCTTAATACTCAACATTCAGAAAACTAGGATCATGGCATCCTGTTCCATCACTTTATGGCAAATAGATGGAGAAACAGTGGAAACAGTGACAGACTTTACTTTTGGGGGCTCCAATATTACTGCAGATGGTAACTGCTACCATGAAATTAATAAAACACTTGCTCCTTGGAAGAAAAACTATGACCAACCTAGACAGCATATTAAACAGCAGAGGCATTATTTTACCAACAAAAGCCCATCTATTCAAAGCTATGGCTTTTCCAGTAGTCATGTGTGGATGTAAAGAAAGCTGAGTGCTGAAGAATTGATGCTTTTGAACTGTGGTGTTGGAGAAGACTCTTGAGAGTCCCTTGGACTGCAAGGAGATCCAACCAGTCCATCCTAAAGGAAATCAGTCCTGAATATTCATTGAAAGGACTGATGCTGAAGCTTAAGTTCCAATACTCTGGCCACCTCATGCAAAGAATTAACTCATTTGAAAAGACCCTGATGCTGGGAAAGATTGAAGGCAGGAGGAAAAGGCAATGACAGAGGATAAGATGGTTGGTTTGCATCACTGATGCAATGGACATGTGTTTGAGTAGACTCTGGGTGTTAGTGATGGACAGGGAGGCCTGGCGTGTTTCAGTCAATGGAGTCACAAGGAGTCTGCCACAACTGACTGACTGAACGGCTGACTAACTGACTGATTATATATATATATATATATATATTTGTATTTTATATATAAACATATTTTAATATCATATATATTTTAGTATATATATTAGTATTTATATATATTTTAGTTGATATATATTTGTTTTATATGTGTGTGTGTATATATATATATATATATATATATATCCATGGTGGTTAAGATAGTAAAGAATATGACTACAGTGTGGGAGACCTAGGTTTGATCCCTGGGTTGGTAAGATCCCCTGAAGAAGGAAATGGCTACCCACTCCAGTATTCTTGCCTGGGGAATCCCATCAACAGAGGCAGACTACAGTCCATGGGGTCACAAAGAGTCTGACACGACTGAGCCGCTAAGAATAGCACACAGCATATATATATATATATATATATATATATATATATATATATGGCATATCAATGCCTCTATCTATATGAATATATATATATATATATATATATATATATATATATATATATATATATATTGGTTCAGTTAAGGTCACACACACAATTAACCATCACAGGTGTATGTGGACCATTGAAAATTTCGTATGGACTTTGGTGGGAATGTAAAATATTCAGTCATTTTGAGAAAGACTGTGGTAATTTCTTTAAAGCTACACATGTACCTAGGCAACTCACTCCAGTAATCTTGCCTGGAAAATCCCATGCATGGAGGAGCCTGGTAGGCTGCAGTCCATGGGGTCATGAAGAGTCAGACACTTACTGAGTGACTTAACTTTCACTTTTCACTTTTATGCATTGGAGAAGGAAATGGCAACCCACTCCAGTGTTCTTGACTGGAGAATCCCAGGGATGGTGGAGCCTGGTGGGCTGCCGTCTGTGGGGTCGCACAGAGTCAGACACGACTGAAGCAACTTAGCAGCAGCAGCAGCAGCAGCAGGCATTTAAGTAAAAGAAAAAGAGACACATTTACACAATGGCCTGCACATGAATGTTTATAGTAGTTTTATTCACTGTAGTGAAAAACAAAAGGAAATAATTTTGATATGTTCTGCTATGATCTATATGTGACCTCTATTCTCAAATTCATATATTGAAATCCTAGTGCTGAAAATGATGAAATTAGGACATGAGACACTTTGAAAGTGCACAGGTCAGGAATATAGAGCCCTTTGAATGGGATTAATTCTCATATAAGTGATCCTATGGGCTTTACCACTAGCACATGTGGTGCTATCAGTAAAGAACTCATCTGCTAATGCAGGAGACATAAGAGACATGGGTTTGATCCCTGGGTCTGGAAGATTCCCTGGAGGAGGGCATGGCAATCCACACCCATATTCTTGCCTGGAGAATCCCATGGACAGAGGAGCCTGGCGGGCTACAGTCCATGAGGTCACAAAGAGTCAGACACAACTGAAGCAAATTAGCATGCACACACACAAGAGATCCCACACAACTCTCTAGCTGCTTCCACTATATGAGATCACACTAATAATATGGCAGTCTGCAAACTGAAAGAGGAGCTTCACCAGAACTTGACCATGCTATCACCATAATATTAGATCTCCAGCCTCCAGAATAGTGAAAAATAAATATCTAAACACCTAGCCTGTGTTATTTGGTTATAGCAGCCTGAACAGATTAATATATGTGGTTAAGAGTGAAACAAAGTATGATATATCTACAAATAGAAAAAAAAAACTCAGTAATAAAATAAATGACCAATTGTTAAGCAAAATAACATGAATTAATGTCAAAAGTACTTTGCCAACAAAGGTCCATCTAGTCAAGGCTATGGTTTTTCCAGTGGTCATGTATGGATGTGAGAGTTGGACTGTGAAGAAAGCTAAGCACTGAAGAATTGATGCTTTTGAACTATGGTGTTGGAGAAGACTCTTGAGAGTCCCTTGGACTGCAAGGAGATCCAACCAGTCCATTCTAAAGGAGATCAGTCCTGGGTGTTCATTGGAAGCACTGATGCTAAAGCTGAAACTCCAAAACTTTGGCCACCTCATGTGAAGAGTTGACTCACTGGAAAAGACCCTCATGCTGGGAGGGATTGGGGGCAGGCGGAGAAAGGCATGACAGAGGATGAGATGGTTGGATGGCATCACCGACTCGATGGACATGAGTTTGAGTAAACTCCGGGAGTTGGTGATGGACAGGGAGGCCTTGTGTGCTGCAATTCATGGGGTCACAAAGAGTTGGACATGACTGAGCGACTAAACTGAACTGAACTGAATGTCAAAAGTGTTATGCAAAGTGAAAGAAGCCACACAAAAATAACTACATAACATATAGCTTCACTCATTGGTCATTCTGGAAAAGGTCACACTGAAATAGAGCAGGATCCTATGGTCCTTGCCTCTCATGTCCTTCACTTGCCTTTTGTCTGTGGAAAAGCTTTAGCCAAAGAATGAGTTTAATCAGAGAACTGAGAAAAATATATAAACAAAGGAAAACAATCAAAGATGACCAAATAATAATAATGTAGTCACTTATAGTCAAGAACATTTAGTTCTTGTCAAGAACTATAGATAATATTGTAAGCCATATCTTGGGATCTGTCCTTTAGATATTGAAACCCCCCTCTAGGTGGAAGAAGTTAACTACATGATGACCAGACTGTAGCCATGACATAAGCTGGCCACAATTCTGAGAACTGGCCTCAATAAAATGGGAATAAAACAACTATGGAACTGAAGATTAATTGTACTTAAAGCAGTTAACATGAGGCTGGTCAGATTGCCAATGATCAATTTCAAGATTATTGTCAGAGCTGACTATACTCTTTCTACATATAGCCCCCTCCCTCAGGCTATAAAAGCTCTTGTCCACTGATAGTCAATGGGAAGAGCCAACTTCTGAATGAGTCCCTCCCACCTATAGTGGCTGGCATTCAAAATAAAGCAAGTTTCCTTTCCAACAACCTGGCCTCTTTATTGTTTTTTGTGTGGTGAGCAGTTGGACCCCACTTTCTGTTACACTATTATACATTAGTCTGTCTTAGTTAAGTGAAAAAAGAGACTCCCTGGCTTTGAAGTAGAGGAGTAGTTTGGTCCATAGCAATATAGGACTGATATTCAGATAAACATAGACTTAGTTCAGTTTTTTTTTTTTTTTTAAGTTTTCTGCATTTATCCAGCTATTTAATCTTTCTCTTCTTTTTCTTTCCTTCATGCCCATCTGGAATTCCATCTGTTTCCATCTGGTGTCTTCAGCTTGAAAAACTTCTTTTAGCATTTCTTATAGGGTATGAAGATCTCCTGGAGAAGGAAATGGCAACCCACTCCAGTATCCTTGCCTGGAAAATCTCAGGAGCCTGGTGAGCTGCAGTCCATGGGGTCGCAAAGAGTCGAGCACGACTGAGGGACTCTTACTTACTTACTATAGGGTATGTAGCTCAGTTGGTAAAGAATCTGCCTGCGGTGCAGGAGACCCAGGTTCGATCCCTGGGTTGGGAAGATCTCCTGGAGAAGGAAATGGCAACCCACTCCATTATCCTTGCCTGGAAAATCTCATGGACAGAGGAGTCTGGTGGGCTGTAGTCCATGGGGTCACAAAGAGTCGGGCACGACTGAGCGACTAACACTTATTTACTTACTTATATCTACTGGAGACAAATTGTTTTATATTTCATCTGTCTCAAAATGTCTTTATCTTCTTTCATTAAAAAATAACTACTGAATTATAATTTTATACAATAAAATGGATCTATTTAATTTTATAGTTTAATTATTTTAACATATGTATACAGCCATGCATATAACGCCTTAAGCAAGGTATAATACTTTTTCATCATGCCAAAATTTTCCACATACCCCTTTCCATTAACTCTCTGCTTCACATCCCAGGAAGCAGGCAACACTAATTTACTTTCTATGAATAGATTACAATCATCTTTCCTAGAGTTTTATATAAGTGATATCTTAGAGCATATTCTCTTTTGTGCTTGGTAAATAGTGATTCTAAAGGTCATACATGTTATTGTGTATGTCAGAAGTCTGTTAATTTGTATTATTGAGTAGTGTTCCTTTGTGTGGATATACCACAATTTATCTACTCTCTTGTTGATGGATATTTGGGTAGTTTTCTGTTTTTCCCTATTAGGATTAAAACTACTATTAACAGTCATGAGCAAGTTTACTGTGGATTTATGTTTCATACATCTTGGATAAGTACCTAAGAATTGAATTGCTAAGTCATAGGTAAATGTATGTTTAGACTAAGAGATGAATGGATGAATTTCCAAAATAGTTGCACTATATTTTATTATCATAAACATTATCATGAGAGACTCAGTTGCTCCATATACTTGTTATCAGATGGTTTTTTCTAGTATTTTTTATTTCAACTTTTCTAGTGTGTACTAGGGTCATGTCATTTTAGTTTTATGTTTCCCTGATGACTAATAATGCTAACCACTGTGGAAGGCAGAATAATGATATCCCAAAAATATCCACATCCTAATCCCTGGAATTTATGCTACCTTACATGGCAAAGGGGATGGAACAGGTGTGATTATCGATTAAGGACCTTGATATGAGATTATTTTGGATTAGTTAGGTGAGTCCAATTTAATTGCTGAGTCCTTAAAATTGTAGAATCTTTCCCAGCTGAGGTCAGGGTTAGAGGGAGATATGAAGGCTGTTGACTTTGAAGATGTAGAAGTGGGCTATGCATCAATTAATGTGGGAGTCTTTAAATGCTGAAAAAATGGGTGGGGGAGTCTTTCCTAGAGTCTCTAGAAAGGAGTGCAGCCCTGTGTATACATATTAATTTCAGCCCAAGGAGACCCATGTCAGTTTCTAAACCTACAAATTTGTAAGATAATAAATATGTTGCTTTAAACCACTAAATTTCTGGTCATTTCATATAGCAGTAATAGAAAACTAATGCAAACATGTTTTACTGTGCTTATTTGCTATCCATAGATCTTTGATTAGGTGTCTATTCAAATATTTTATTCAAATACTAGATTGTTTGAATTTTTATAATTGAATTGTATAATTACTGGACACAAGTTATTTGTCAAACATATGGCATTTGTTTCCTGTTGGTGAATAAGTTATCACACACTTAAATTTATAAAAATTTATTACCTCACAATGTTCACAGGACAGGAGTCTGTGGATGGTTTAACTGGGTCTTCTTTCAGGCTATAATTAAGGTGCTGAATGGAACTGTGATTTCCATCAGAGTGTTGGTTGTTGGAAGAATTTATTTCCTGACTGAGGTTCCTATTTCCTTGCTAGCTATCTTCCAGGGACCACTTTCTGTGCTTATAAAATATTCATTGTTCTTTGTCATGTAGCTTCCCTATTAGGCAGTTTAAAACATATACATTTCATTTCTTTCAGGTAAGTAAGAGCAGGTCTACTGTTGCTTTTTGTTTCTTTTAAAGATTTAACCAACTTATTATATCTGACCAACCCAGGATAGCCTTCCTTTGGTTTAACTCAGAATGAATTAATCAGTAACTTACCTATGGAAATGATACCCACTGATATATATTTGTTTATCCTACACATAAAGGAAGTTGATTATACAAGGGAGTACAGCAGGGGATGAGAATGAAAGGGGCAGCATTTCAGAACGTTGCCAATCACAAGGATGTATTGCAAAGACTTCCTCTCAATCGATGATTTCTTTTTCCATTTTAAAATGCCGTCATTCAAGGAGTAGACTTTTTAAAACATTATTGAGGTATAATTGACATATTATATTAATTTAAAATATAAAATGTGACTCAATATTTGTATATATTGTTAAATGACTATCACAATCAGTTCAGTTCAGTCAGTCAGTTGTGCCCTACTCTTTGCAATCCCATGAACTTCAGCACACCAGGCTTTCCTGTCCATCACCAACTCCTGGAGCTTGCTCAAACTCATGTCCATCGAAACAGTGATGCTATCCAACCATCTCATCTTCTGTCATCCCCTTCTTCTCCTACCTTCAATCTTTCCTAACATCAGGGTCTTTTCCAATGAGTCGGTTCTTTGCAGCAGGTGGCCAACATATTGGAGTTCAGCATCAGTACTTCTTATGAATATTTAGGACTAATTTCCTTTAGGATGGATTGGTTTGATCTCCTTGCAGTCCAACTCTCAAGAGTCTTCTCCAACACCACAGTTCAAAAGCGTCAACCCTTCGGTGCTCAGCTTTCTTTATAGTTCAACCCTCACATCCATACTTGACTACTGGAAAAACCGTAGCTTTGACTAGATGGACATTTGTCAGCAAAGTAATGTCTCTGCTTTTTAATATGCTATCTAGGTTGGTCATAACTCTTCTTCCAAGGAGCAAACATCTTTTAATTTCATGGCTGCAGTCACCATCTGCAGTGACCATCTGCAGTGATTTTAGAATCAAAGAAAATAAAGTCTGTCACCATTTCCATCCTTGCACTATTTGCCATAAAGTGATGGGACCGGATGCCATGATCTTAGTTTTTGATTGTTGAGTTTTAAGCCAGCATTTTCACTCTCCTCTTTCATGGTTCAACTTGTAAAGAATCCACCTGCGATGAGGGAGACCTGGGTTCGATCCCTGGGTTGGGAATATTCCCTGGAGAAGGGAAAGGCTAACCATGCCAATATTCTAGCCTAGAGAATTCCATGTACTGTATAGTTCATGGGGTCATAAAGAGTCAGACACGACTGAGCAACTTTCACTATTAACTTTAGTCACCATGATGTACATTGCATTTCTATGATTTCTTTATTTTATAACTGAAAGTTTAAAACATTTGACTCCATTCACACAATTCTCCCAGCCCTCAGCCCTGCTGCCACACAATCTATTCTCTGTATATAAGAACATTTTTAAAGAAATTATCAGAGTTTACATGCAACTGAGGACGTGATGTATGCCTTTATCAGCCTAACATTTAACTTAACATAATGCCCTCAAAGTCCATTTACATTGTTGTGATGTCCTTCTTTCAATGGCTAAATAATATTCCATTGTCTGTGTGTGTGTGTGTACACCATATTTTTATATTCATTCATCTTTAATTGATATAAATTTTTCCATACCCTGGCTATTAGAAATAATGTAGCAATAAACATGGGGGTATTATAACTTTTTGATAGTGTTTATTTTTTTTTAATACCGAGAAATAAAATTGCTGGATCACATGGAAGCTATATTTTTAATTTTTGAGGAACTTCTATACTGGTTTCCCATAACTGCTCTGTTTTATTCCTACCCACAGTGCACAAGTTTTCCCTTTTCTCCACACCTTTGCCAATACTTATTGTCACTTATGTTTTTTTCAGTGTCTATAGTTAATTTTATTTTAATATAATTTAAGCACATATCATTTAGAAAATAACAAGAAAAATTTATGTACTAGAGTTGATGCCATTACATTTGGACAAAGCTGGCAAGTTCCTGCTACTAGCATAGCTCAGGAGGCAACACCAAGGTGACCTAATATATTGGAATAAATGTTGTGGCTTTTGGCCCACAGTTTGATAGCTCTCAGGGTTAACCTGAAGTTGTCAGCGTTTGGCACTAGATGTAAAATTTCATTGGTTACTCTGCAATCGTTAAGACTTCTTATACATATCTAAATTTTTAAGCAGACTGTCATATTTTAAGTCCAAGTCTTCTGGAATAGTCTGAAGTGCTAATCTTGCAAACAAAATATCAGTCTCTATCCCATCAAACAGTTTGATAACTGGTACAAATGCCTCTTCAACAGCTCTTAAATCTTTTATTTCTCCCTGTAATTTCAACTTAACATAGAATGAGGAGAAAAAGTCACTTTGATCAACATGTGTTGGTGTAACACACAATGCATCAATATTGGTGTCTTTTCTATGTACTCCTGTTCTATAAGATCCAGATATAAACATTTTCCCACCAACATGTTCAATTACAGATTGTGGAAGATTCTTGCTTTTACTGATTTCTCTTATCCACTCTTACCAGGTTAACTTTCCCAAAATTAAAATCCTGCACTGAAGTTCCTCTTATTCTTCAAAAATCTGAAAAGTCTTCAGAATCTCTACTAGTTTCTGTGTAAGTAGGCAGTCAGTCTCCTTGGGGGCTGCTAATCTGAAGGGATTAGAAACTGGGAAGGCCATTGACTCCTGCACTGGCACCCAGTCATACCCTGTCCCCCTAGTCTGCTACTGCAGCCATACTCTGGGCATGACCCACTGAGGCGGGAAGGAAGGGTGTGGGCTGAGTCAGCCCCGTGTCCAACCTCACTCTAATTTAGGACTAAAGTATTTTATTTTAAAATAAAAGTGTTGATTTCAAAATTTGCTAATTGCCTTTTTACTAGAGGCACTATAATGTATCATTCAATCCAGAACACTTAAAAATTATATATAACTCAAACAAACACACACACATATTTAATATAGGCATCTTAAGTGCATAGGTTGTGAATATTTACATATATCTGGGTGCATCTAAGTAACTGACACACAAAAGAAGGTTCAGTTCAGTTCACTTCAGTTGCTCAGTTGTGTCCGATTCTTTGTGACCCCATGAACCGCAGCACACCAGGCCTCCCTGTCCATCACCAACTCCCGGAGTTTACACAAACTCGTGTCCATTGAGTCGGTAATGCCATCCAACCATCTCATCTTCTGTCATCCCCTTTTCCTCCCTCCATCAATCGTTCCCAGCATCGGGGTCTTTTCAAAGAGGCAGCTCTTCGCGTCAAGTGGCCAAAGTATTGGAGTTTCAGCTTCAACATCAATCCTTCCAATGAACACCCAGGACTGATCTCCTTTAGGATGGACTGGTTGGATCTCCTTGAAGTCCAAGGGAATCTCAAGAGTCTTCTCCAGCACCACAGTTCAAAAGCATCAAAGCTCACCTAATTGTGCTGAGACAGAAGGCATAATCAGGACTGACTGTTTCCCTGTAAATTATTAGTGCTAGATTGTATCACATCAGGAAACACATTTCTTCTTGTACCATGCCTGGTGATGTTAAGATTGAATACCTGATGTTCATGGATTGGAAGAATCAATATAGTGAAAATGAGTATACTACCCAAAGCAATCTATGGATTCAATGCAATCCCTATCAAGCTATCAATGGTATTTTTCAGAAAATTAGAACAAATAATTTCACAATTTGTATGGAAATACAAAAAACCTTGAATAGCCAAAGCAATCTTGAGAAAGAAGAATGGAACTGGAGGAATTAACCTGCCTGACTTCAGGCTATACTACATAGCAACTGTAATCAAGCCAGTATAGTACTGGCACGAAGAGAAACATAGATCAATGAAACAAAATAGAAAGCCCAGAGATAAATCCACGCACCTATGGACACCTTATCTTTGACAAAGGAGTCAAGAATATATAATGGAAAAAAGACAATCTCTTTAACAAATAGTGCTGGGAAAACTGGTTAACCACTTGTAAAAGAATTAAACTAGAACACTTTCTAACACCATACACAAAAATAAACTCAAAATGGATTAAAGACCTACATGTAAGACCAGAAACTATAAAACTCCTAGAGGAAAACATAAGCAAAACACTCTCTGACATAAACCACAGCAGGATCCTCTATGAGCCACCTCCTAGAGTAATGGCAATAAAAGCAATAAACAAATGGGACCTAATTAAACTTAAAAGCTTTTGCACAACAAAGGAAACTATAAGCAAGGTGAAAATACAGCCTTCAGAATGGAAGAAAATAATATCAAACAAAGCAACTGACAAAGAATTAATCTCAAAAATATACAAGCAACTCCTGCAGCTCAATTCCAGAAAAATAAACCACCCAATCAAAAAATAGCCCAAAGAACTAAACAGACATTTCTCCAAAGAAGACATACAAATGGCTCACAAACACACGAAAAGATGCTCAACATCACTCATTATCAGAGAAATGCAAATCAAAACCACAATGAGGTACCATTTCACGCCAGTCAGAATGGCTGCTATCAAAAAGTCTACAAATGATAAATGCTGGAGAGGGTGTGGAGAAAAAGAAACCCTCTTACACTGTTGGTGGGAATGCAAATTAGTACAGCCACTATGGAGAACAGTGTGGAGATTCCTTAAAAAACTGGAAATAGAACTGCCATACGACCCAGCAATCCCACTGCTGGGCATACACACTGAGGAAACCAGAATTGAAAGAGACACATGTACTCCAATGTTCATAGGAGCACTGTTTCCAATAGTCAGGACATGGAAGCAACTTAGATGTTCATCAGCAGACAAATGGATCAGAAATCTGTGGTACATATACACAATGGAATATTACTCAGCTATTAAAAATAGTGCATTTGAATCAGTTCTAATGAGGTGGATGAAACTTGAGCCTATTATACAGAGTGAAGTACTTTGGAAAGAAAAACACCAATACAGTATATTAACACATATATATGGAATTTAGAAAGATGGTAATGATGACCCTATATGCAAGACAACAAAAGAGACACATATGTAAAGAACAGACTGTTGGACTCTGTGGGAGTAGGCAAGGGTGGGATGATTTGAGAAAATAGCATTGAAACATGTATATTATCATATGTGAAACAGATCACCAGTCCAGGTTTTATGCATGAGGCAAGGTGCTCAGGGCTGGTGCACTGGGATGACCCTTATGGATGGGATGGGGAGGGAGGTGGGAGGGAGGGTCAGGATGGGAAACACATGTACACCCATGGCTGATTCATGTGAATGTATGGAAAAACCACCACAATATTACAAAGTAATTAGCCTCCAATTAAAATAAAAAATAAAAAAAAATTGAATTCCTGGTTAAGGTGTACATGACCAAATTTCAATTTTTGTCTATAAATGCCTTCTTGTCCAATGTATCAATTTACTTGAGGCACTTTCAAGCAAATTAATTCCATTCAACGAATTAGTATTTTCAAAATGTCCCCATTTCCTTTCTCCTCTGCTCCTTTAGAGCTGGGCATCTTTGGAGAGACAGTCACTTCTGCTTCTGTTTTCTCTCAGTTCACAGGCTTTCTTTTTTCATGTAGTCTTGTAAGTAGGCTGTGCATCCTGGAAGCAGGAAGCAGGAAGAGAGTGGAGTGGCCCAGAGTTCTGCTGTCTAAAGTCACCATGGAGTTTATTATAGTCACTTCTCTATCATTAATTATAAACATAGCTGTACTCTTTTACAGGTATTATGATTTCACTGCAGTTTTTTTTTTTGGTAATACTGTTTTTCTGTGTACACACTCAGTGCAGAGCATATTGTCCTCCAGATATGGGAGTTGAAAATCACCAGCCAGTATTAGGAAAAGTGCCCTCCATTTTCCAGGCACCCAGGCCTGCCCAGTGTGAAACTGTAAACGAACTCAGCCTTCTGTGTTAGCAGGGAGACTTTCCCCATGGACCACATACCACCAGACCTCACAAGTCTCTTGTGATTGTACTGACTACATCTTCAGGGCCCTGGCTGTCATTCTGCTCTAGGCAGCAAACACAGCCTCTGGGTCAGGGGCAGAAGTTGACACAACTCCCTCAAGAGGCCGAGGAGCTCCCTCAAGGGCAGGTGGCCCCTCTGCAGGAAGAGCAGCCCCTTCAGAAGACATCATTTTCTCAACAGAGCATTCCAGTGGTATTTCCCCCTTTTCTATCTTTATTCTTTTCGATAGGAACAGGATCCTGGCCTCCTGAGCTCTGGCAGGAATATTTTTTGATGAGGATAGGCTTATTCACAGGGTCGTTTATATCCATCTAGTTTCCAGCCTTTGATGCTCAGTTTTAACTGCTGGCACCAAGCACAATTGACATCCCTATAGACCAGGTTGACAGGCTGCAGGACAGAAGGTAGAGGGGAGATGGGGATCGGAGTTGGTGTCTTTGGAAATTGTGATGTATCCCTGGATTTAAAGCTGTGCTATTTTTTATCTCTTTTTCTTTTGGTCCCCTGTGCAGAATTTTTTGCTATCTCTGCTTCACCAGAAGTTCCCTCTCCCTCTTCAGCTTCTACTTCTACTCCTATATTCTCCAGACTTCTCTGTGGTGCTGTCCTCCTTGTTTGTGCTCTCCATGCTCAGAAAAGTCAAGGCTGATAAAATGAAGACTCTCCTTACTTTGAAATCTCTGTTATCTTTTTGATAATACCCATTCTAACATGTGTGAGGAAGTATCTCGCTGTGGTTTTTTTTTTATTATTATTCCAGTTTTACTGAAATATAATTGACATACAGCACTGTATAAGTTTAAGGTGCATGGCATAATGATTTGATATATATATATCATGGAATGATCACAACAATAAGTTTAATGAATATCCATCATCTTATATAGATACAAAATTAAAGAAATAGAAAAAAACATTTCCTTGTGATGAGTATTCTTAGGATTTACAGGCATAACAACTTTCATATAAAATACACAGCAGTGTTAATTATATTTATCATGTTGCACATTATATCCTCAGTACTTATTTGTCTTATAAGAGGAAGTTTGTTCCTTTTTACTGCCTTCATGCAGTCCCCATTCTTCCCAGATCCTGCCTCTGGTAATCACAAATCTGAACTCTTTTTCTATGAGTTTGTTTGATTGGTTGTTTATTTTTGAATTATAACTAACCAAAACACTTTGTTACTTTGTGCTACACAACATAGTGATTTGATATTTCTATACATTTTGTTCTTTCAGTTGTGTTGTACTTCTTTCAGGATCTTAGTCCCCTGGTCAGGGATTGAATCTGGGCCCTCAGGAATGAAAACATGTAGTCCTAACCACTTGACAACTAGAGAAGTCCCTTCCATACCTTTCTAAATGATCACCTTAGTAAGTCTAGTTATGATCTGTCACCGTATAAAGTTATCATATACTTTTTGACTATATTCTCCCACACTGTACATTTCATAACTGTGACATTTATTTTGCAACAGGAAGTTTGTCTCTCTGAATGTTTCTCACCTATTTATTTCTTGTTCGTACTTTTCTTTCTTTCAACTACATATATGCTCTCTATCAATAATTCTGTTTCTGTTTTGTTTGTTTCTTTGTTCTTAGATTCCACATATAAGTGAAATCATATAGTATTTTTCTTTCTGTCTAACTTATTTCAATTATCAAAATATCCTCTGGGTCCATCTATGTGGTTGCAAATGCAAAATTTCATTCTTAATGGCTGAGTAATGTGTGTGTGTGTGTGTGTGTGCGCGCACGTGCGTATCACATCTTTATTCATTTATCTGCTGATTGATACTTGGGTTGTTTTCACATCTTGGCTATTTTTAATATTGTTGTGATGAACATAGGGGTGCATATATATTTTCAAATAAATGTTTTCATTTTCTTTGCATAAATAACCATGAGTAGAGTTTCAGGATCATATGTTGGTTTTAGTTTTTTGAGGAAACTCCATATTGTTTTCCTTCATGGTGACAGCAATTTACATTTCTACCAATAGTGCACTAGTGTACTCTTTTCTTCTCATCTTTGCCAACACTCATCATTTGTCTTGTTAATAACAGCCATTCTTACAGGTGTAAATATTTTGTGTTTCCATACAAATTTCAGAATTGCTCTAGTTCAGTGAAAAATGCCATTGGTATTCTGATATGAATTGCATTGAATCTGAATATTGCCTTGAATCATATGGTCATATTATTTCTTCCAATCTATCAACACAGTATATATTTCCATCTCTTTGTATCCTCTTCAATTTCCTTCATCAATGTCATAGTTTTCTGAGTACAGGTTTTAATTCCTTAGACATATAATTAGCTATTTTATACTTTTTGAGACATAAGAGACATGGGTTTAATCCCTGGGTCGGGAAGATATCCTGGAGAAGGAAAATGGCAACCCACTCAATTATTATTGCCTTGAAAAAAACATGGACAGAGGAGTCTGGTGTGCTACAGTCCATGGGGTCACAAAGAGTGGGACACGACTGAAGTGACTTAGCACACACACATTTTATACTTCTGATGCTATTGTAAATGAGATTGTTTTCATAATCTTGCTTTCCGGTAGTTTGTTGTTAGCATATAGAAATGCAAAGTTTCTGGATATTAATTTTGTATGCTATAACTTTACTGAATTTATTATGAGTTTAGAGTTTTTGGTGACATCTTTAGTGTAGTATAACATCTTTATAGTATCAGTTATACTACAGTATACTATGAGTCATTTATATTATAGTATTGTATGCTGCTGCTGCTGCTGTGTCACTTCAATCATGTTCGACTCTGTGCGACCCAATAGATGGCAGCCCACCAGGCTCCCCCGTCACTGGGATTCTCCAGGCAAGAACACTGGAGTGGGTTGCCATTTCCTTCTCCAATGCATGAAAGTGAAAAGTGAAAGTGAAGTCACTCAGTCATGTCCGACTCTTAGTGACCCCATGGACTGCAGCCTACTAGGTTTCTCTCTCCATGGGATTCTCCAGGCAAGAATACTGGAGTGGGTTGCCATTTCCTTCTCCAGGGGAGCTTCCCAACCCAGGGATCAAACCTGGGTCTCCTGCATTGCAGGCAGACGCTTAACCTCTGAGCCACCAGGGAAGGCCTAATAGTATAGATAATGTTATGTTATCTGCAAAAGTGAGAGTTTTCTTTCTTTCTAATTTGGATTAGTTTTATTTCTTTTTCTTGTCTGATTGCTGTAGTCAGGATATCAAATACTATGTTGAATAAAAATGGCAAATATAGGCATCTTTATTTTAGTCCTGTTCTTAAAGGAAATGGTTTCAACTTTTCACCATTAAATATGTTGTTAATGGTAAGCTTGTCTTCAGTTCAGTGCAGTTCAATTCAGTTGCTCAGTCATATTCAACTCTTTGTGACCCCATGGACTGCAGCATGCCAGGCCTCCCTATTCATCACCAACTCCCACAGTTTACTCAAACTCATGTCCATTGAGTCAGTGATGCCATCCAACCATCTCATTCTCTGTTGTCCCCTTCTCCTCCCACCTTCAATCTTTCCCAACATCAGGGTCTTTTCAAATGAGTCAAATGAGCTTTTCTTACATGGCCTTTTTAATATTTATGTTGTTGTTGCTGTTCATTTGCTAAGTCATGTTCAATTCTTGTGACCCCATGGGATGCAGCATTCCAGGCTCCCCTGTCCTTCACTATGTCCTGGAGTTTGCTCAGATTCACATCTATTGAGTCAGTGATGCTGTCTAACCATTTCATCCTCTCTTGCCCCCTTCTCTTTTTGCCTTCAATCTTTCCCAGTATCGAGATTTTTTCCAATGAGTTGACTCCTTGTAAGAGGTGGCCAAAGTATTAGAGCCTCAGCTTCAGCATCCATCCTTACAATGAATATTCAGGGCTAATAGCCATTAGGATTGACTAGTTTTATCTCCTTGCTATCAAGGGACTCTCAAGAGTCTTCTCCAGCACCAAAATTCAAAAGCATCAATTCTTTGGTGCTTGGTGTTTTTTGTTGTCCAACTTTCACATCCATCTATGACTACTGGAAAAACTATAGCTTTCACTATATGGACCTTTGTCAGCAAAATGATGTCTCTGCTTTTTAATAGGCTCTCTAGGTTTGCTACAGCTTTCATTCCAAGGAACAAATTTTTTTTTTTTTAATTTCATGGCTGCAGTTGCTATCTGCAGTGATTTTGGAGCCTAAGAAAATCAAGTGTTACTGCTTCCTTTATCCCCCATTCTCTTTACAATGAAATAATGGTGTCAAATGCTATGATCTCGGTTTTTTCAATGTTAAGTTTCAAGCAAGATTTTTCACTCTCCTTCACCCTCATCAAGAGGCTTTTTAGTTCCTCTTCACTTGCTGCCATTAGACTGATATCATCTGCGTATCTGAGGTTGTTGATATTTCTTCCAGCAATCTTGATTCCAACTTGTGGTTCCTCCAGCCTGGCATCTCACATAATATACTCTGCATAGAGGTTAAATAAGCAAAGTGATAATATACAGCCTTGTCATACTCATTTTCTAATTTTGAACCAGTCAGTTGTTCCATGACAGGTTCTAACAGTTGCTTCTTGATTTGCATAAACGTTTCTCTGGAGACAGGTAAGGTGGCCTGGTACTCCCATCTCTTGACGAATTTTCCACAGTTTATTGTCATCCACACAGTCAAAGACTTTAGCTTAGATAATGAAGCCAAAGTAGATGTTGTTTCTCTGGAACTCCCTTGCTTTCTCTATGATCCAACGAGTGTTGGCAATTTGATCTCAGGTTCCTCTGCATTTTTAAAATCCATCGTGTACATCTGCTGGTTCTCAGTCCATACAATGCTGAAGCCTAGCTTGAAGAATCTTGTGCATATCTTAACATGAGGAGTGTGTGCAATTATACAGTAGCTAGAATGTTATTTGTCATTACCCTTCATTGGGATTAGAATGAAAATTGACATTTTCTAATCCTGTGGCCACTCCTGAGTTTTCTAAATTTTCTGACATATAGAGTGCTGCATTTAACAGCATCATATTTTAGGATTTTTAACTAGCTCAGCTGGAATTCCATCACCTCTACTAGCTTTGTTCATAGAAATGCTTCCTTAGATCCACTTTACTTCACATTCCAGGATACCTGGCTCTAGGTGAGTGACCCACACATAGATAGTGGATCTAGAGTGACCCAATATCATGGGTATCTGGGTAACCAAGACCTTTTTTGTGTAGTTCTTCTGTGTATTCATGCCACCACTTCTTAATTTCTTCTATTTGTATTCATTCTATACCATTTCTGTCCTTTATGATGGCCAACCTTGCATAAAATATTCCCTTGGTATATCCAGTTTTCTTGAAGAGATCTCTAGTCTTTCCCACTCTATTGCTTTCCTGTATTTATTTTCATTGTTCATTTAAGAAGGCCTTCTTATCTCTTCTTGCTATTCTCTGGAACTCTGCAGTCAGTTGGGTATATCTTTTCCTTTCTCCCTTGTCTTTTACTTCTCTTCTTTTCTCGGTTATTTGTAAAGCCTCCTCAGACAACCACTTTGCCTTCTTATGAGCTCCGTATTGCAAAAATCAAGCTTAAACTGAAGAAACTAGGGAAAAGCAGTAGGCCATTTAGGTATGACCTAAATAAAATCCCTTATGATTATATTGAGGTATTATTTGTCTATACCCTTTTTGTTGAGACTATTTATCAGAAATGGTGTTGAATTTTTCAAAACTTTCTGAATTTATTGAGGTAATCATAAGATTTTTTAATTAATTAATTTTATTATACCAACTAATTAATTAAATAATATATGGCTTCATTGCTGCATGGGCTTTTCTCTAGTTGCAATGAGTGGTGGCTACTCTCTAGTTCCTATGAGAGGGTTGCTTATTGAGGTGGCTTATCCTGTTGTGGAGCATGGGCTCTAGAGCTCATGGGCTTCAGTAGTTGTGGCACACAAGCTTAGATTCTTTGTGGCATGTGGGATCTTCCTGGATCAAGGGTTAAACCTGTGTTTTCTGTATTGGCAGGAAGATTCTATACTACTGAGCCACCAGGGAAGCCCAATGATAAGATTTTTATGTTTCAATTTTTAATGTGATATTATCACATTGGTTGATTTAAGATCTCTGAAATCATGGAACATGACCCTTTGAATGTATTGTTGAGTTTACTTTCCTAATATTTTTTGAGGATTTTTGCATATATGTTCATCAGTGAAAGTGAATTGTGATTTTCTTTCTTTCTTTCTTTCTTTCTTTTAATGGGATCTTTGGCTTTGGTATCAGGGTGATGGTGGCCTCAATGATTTTGTAAGCACTCCATCCTTTGCAGTTTTTTTGGAACAGTTTGTAAAGAATGCATGTTAACTCTTCTCTAAATGTTTGGTAGAATTCACATATGAAGCCATCTGGTCCTTGACTTTTGCTTGTTGGGAGTTTTAAAATCACTGATGTAATTCATTACTGGTAATTGATTTATTCATATTTTTTACTTTTTCCCTGGTTCAGTACTAGAAGACTATATACTTCTAGGAATTTGTTCATTTCCTCTATATTGTTCATTTTATGAGCCTATAACTATTCATAGTAATCTTTTTTGACCCTCTGTATTTCCATGGTGTCAGTTGTAACTTTTCCAATTTTTATTTCTGATTCTTTTGACATGGGCCATCTCTTTTTTTCAATGATTAGTCTGACTAAAGGTTGACCAATTTTGTTGATCTTTAAAAAAAACAAACAGCTTTTAGTTTTATTTGTCTTTTCCATTGTTTTTAGCTTCTATTTTGTTTCTGATTTAATATTTATAATTTTGTTCTTTCTACTAAACTTTGGTTTTGTTGTTCTTCTTTTCCTAATTCCTTTAGGGATACCTCATTGTTCTTTTGACTTGTATTTTCCTGATAATTAGTGATGTTGAACTCCTTTTCATGTACCTGTTAGCAATGTGCATGTCTTCTTTGGAAAAGTGTCTATTCAGATCCTTTCTTCATTTGTTTAAATTTGACTTTTTGCTTTATTGTTATTAAGTTATATGTATTGTTGAACTGTGGTGTTGGAGAAGACTCTTGAGAGTCCCTTGGACTGCAATAAGATCCAACCAGTACATCCTAAAGGAGATCAGTCCTGGGTGTTCATCGGAGGGACTGATGTTGAAGCTGAAACTCCAGTACTTTGGCCATCTGGTGCGGAGAGCTGACTCATTTGAAAAGATCCTGATGATGGAAAAGATTGAGGGCAGGAGGAGAGGGGGATGATAGAGGATGAGATGGTTGGATGACATTACCAACACAATGGACATGGGTTTGTGTGGACTCCAGGAGTTGGTGATGGACAAGGAGGCCTGGCGTGCTGTGGTTCTTGGGGTCACAAATTGTTGGACACGACTGAGCGACTGAACTGAACTGTATGTATTACTCATTTATCTTATATACTAATTTCTTATAGACATAGAATTTGAAAATACTTTCTCCCATTCAGGTGACTGGCTTTTAATTCTGCTGATGATTTATTTTGCTCTACAGAAGCTTATAATTTGATGTAGTTCTCTTTGTATATCTTGGCTTTTGTTGCTTTTTCTCTTGGTTTCAGATAAAAAAAAATTGTCAATATCAATGCCAAGAAACCTACTGCCTAAGCTATTTTCTAAGAATTTTAAGGCTTAAGGGGTATCATTCAAGTATTAAATTCATTTCAGTTAATTTTTGTGTATACTGTTGACAATGGTTCAGTTATATTCTTTTGCATGTGACTGTCTGGTTTTCCCAACACCATGTGTCAAAGAGACTATCCATTCTACATTGTAGTTTCTTGCTTCCTTGTCATAAATTAATTGATGTATTTGTATTGGTTTACCTATGGCTTCTATATTCTGTACCGTATTTCTATATATCTATTTTTAATGCCAATATACCTTTTTGGTTAACATAATTGTGTAATATAGTTTTTAAGTTTAATTCTTATTTTTTAATCAGTGGAAATTTGTTTTATATTGCATTGGTTTCTGCTGTACTACAACATGAGTCAGTGATAATTTTATATATATATATATATATATATATATATATATATATATATATATATATATATCTCCACCCTCTTTAGGCATTCTCCCCTCCCCCTATCCCACTCCTCTAGGTCATAGGCTCCCTTTATTATATAGCAACTTCCCACTGACAATCTATTTTACATGATACTGCATATATGTCAATGCTACTTTTTCTCAATCTGTCCCACCCTCACCTTCCCTTGCTGAGTCCACAGATCCATCCTTTACTGTATTCATCAGTACAGTTTTTCTAGATTCCATATGTACATGTATGTTAATCAGTCAGTCATGTCCACCTCTTTGCAATCCCATGGACTGTAGCCAGGCTCCTCTGTCCATGGATTCTCATATGTATGTTTTAATATATGATACTTGGTTTTGTTCTTTATGGCTTGTTTCATTCTATATAAGAGGCTCTAGATTCATCCAATTCACTACAACTGACTCCAATTTGTGTCTTTTTATGGGTGAGTAATATTCCATTGTATGTATGTACCACATCTTCTTTATCTATTTATCTGACGGTGGATATCTAGGTTGCTTCCAGGCCCTGGCTATTGTAAATATTGCTGTAATGAAAATTGCAGTATATGTGACTTTTAGAATTGTGATTTTCTCAGAGTATATATCCAGTAGTGGGATTCCTGGGCCATATGGTAGATTTAAGGAGCTTTCCTGGTGGCTCAAATGTGAAGAATGTGCCTGCAATACAGGAGACTTGGGTTCCATCCCTGGGTCAGAAAGATCCTCTAGAGAAGAGAATGGCTACTCAATCCAGTATTCTTGCATGGAGAAATCTGTGGACAAAGGAGCCTGATTGGATACAGTTCATGGGGATGCAAAGAGTTGGACACAACTAAACAACTAACACTTTAACTTTTATTCAAGGTAGATGTATTTATTTATTTATTTTCTTTAAGGACTCTCCATATTGTTTTCCCTAATGGCTGTATCAATTTACATTCCCACAAGCAGTGCAGAACAGTTCCCTTTTTTCCACATCCTCTCCAGCATTTATACTGTTTGAAGACTTTTTAATGATGACCGTTTTGACTGGTGTGAGGTGACACTTCATCGTTCTTTTGATTTGCACTTCTCTAATAATAGGGGCTTCCCTGGTGGCTCAGAGGTTAAAGCGTCTGCCTGCAATGCAGGAGACCCGGGTTTGATCCCTGGGTCGGGAAGACACCCTGGAGAAGGAAATGGCAACCCACTCCAAGATTCTTGCCTGGAGAATCCCATGGAAGGAGGAGCCTGGTAGGCTACAGTCCACCGGGTTGCAAAGAGTCAGAAATGACTGAGCTACTTCACTTTCACTTTCTCTAATAATAAGTGTTGTTGAGCATTGTTTTATTCGTTTATTGCCCATCTGTATGTCTTCTTTGGAGAAATATCTGTTTAGATCTGACCTCCCCCCTCCCCGCCCTCCTTTTTTTTTTTTGATTGGGCTGTTTGTTTTTCTGATATTGAGCTGTATGAACTGCTTATAGGGATTCACTTGTGGCTCAGTGGTAAAGAAGCTGCCTGCTAATGCAGGAGACATGGGTTTAATCCATGGGTAAGGAAAATCCCTTAAAGAATGAAACGGCAACCCATTTCAATATTCTTGACTGGAAATCCCATGGACAAAGGATCCTGGTGGTCTACAGTCCATGAGGTCACAAAAGTTGGACATGACTTAGCAACTAAACAACAATGAGCTGCTTTTATATTTTGAAGATTAATCATTTGTTAGTTGCTTCATTCACAATTATGTTCTCCCATTCTGAGGGTTGTCTTTTCATTTTGTTTAGAGTTTCCTTTATTGTGCAAAAGCTTTTAAGTTTTATTAGGTCTCATTTGTTTATTTTTGTTTTTATGTCCATTAATCTAGGAGGTAAATCAGAGAGAATATTGCTGTCATTTTGTCAAAGAGTGTACTGTCTGTGTTTTTCTCTAAGAGCTTTGTGGGTTATGGCCTTACATTAAATCATTAATCCATTTTGACTTTATTTTTGTGTATGATGTTAGGAAGTGTTCTAATTTAATTCTTTTACATGTCACTGTTTAATTTTCCAAGCACCACTTATTGAAGAGGCTGTCTTTTCTACATTGTATATTCTTGTTCTCTTTGTCAAAAATAAGGTGCCCATATGTGCATAGGTTTATCTCTGGGCTTTCTGTCTTATTCCATTGGTCTATATGTCTGTTTTTGTACCAGTCCCATACTGTCTTGATGACTGTAGCTTTGTAATATAGTCTGAAGTCAGGAAGGTTGATCTCTTCAACTTCATTTTTCTTTCTCAAGATTGCTTTAGCTACTCACGGTCTTTTCTGTTTCCATACAAATTGTGAAAAATTTTGAAAACTGTCATTGGTAGCTTGATAAGGATCACATTGAATCTGTAGATTACTTTGGACAGTATAGTCATTTTCACAATATTGATTCTTCCAATCCAAGAACATGGCATATTTCTCCATCTGTGTCATCTTTGATTTCTTTCATCAGAGTCTATAGTTTCCTACATACAAGTTCTTTTGCAGTTTTATATAAATTTTAGAATCTTTTCCTATTTCTGTGAAAAATGCCACTAAAATTTTGATAGAGATTGCACTGAATCTGCAGATATGGGCATTTTAATAACATTAATTCTTCCAATCCTTGAGCATAGATTATAGTTTCATTTATTTTTCTCTTCTTTAATTACTTTCACCAATGACATATAATTTGAGTATATAGGTTTTTCACCTCCTTAGTTGAATGTATGCCTTGGTATTTTATTCCTTTTTATGTAATCATAAATGGAATTGTTTTCTTAATTTCTTTTCTCAGAATTTGCATTTAGTATACAGAATCACAGCAGATTTACTTATACTGATCTTGTATCCTACAACTGTACTGAATTCATTGAATAGTTCTAATAATTTTTTGTTGGCATCTTTAAAAGGTTCTCTCTATGTAATATCATGACATCTCCAAATAATGACAGTTTTAGTTCTTCCTGTGCAATATGGATGCATTCTGTCTCTTTTTCTTGCCTAGTTGCTCGGCTAAGACTTCAAGTTTTATGTTAAATAAAAGTGGTAATAGTATACCACTGACACAGTAGTAAGAATAAGTTTCATACTAGATTTTTAAGTGATTAATCAAGTACTTTTACCATATGTTTACTTTTACCAGTGAGATTTACATTTTCATGTTTTCTTGTTACTAATCATTGCCTTTTTTTCGATTTAAAGAGGTTTGTTTAACATACCATGCAAGCCAGTTTAGTGGTAATGAATTCCTTTAGCTTTTGCTTGTCTGGAAAACTTTTTATATCACCTTCAATTCTAAACAATAACTTTGCTGGGTAGACTATTCTTGATTGGAAATTATTTTCTTGCTGCACTTTGACTATATTGTGCTATCACTTTCTGGCCTGCAAATTTTCTCCTGAAAAATCTGCTCATTTTCTTAAGAGGGTTCCCCTTTGCTTAAGAAGTTGTTTTATTATTGCTGTTTTTAAAATTCTTTCCTTCTCTTTAACTTTTGATATTTTAATTATAATGTGTCTTTGTGTGAGTCTTTGGAGTTTATTTTTTTAGGACTTCCTGGATATGTATGTCTGTTTCCTTCTCTAGATTAGGAAAGTTTTCAGCTATTATTTTTTCAAACAGGTTTTCTGCTCCTTTATTTCTCTTTTCTCTTTATGAGACACCTATAATGTGACTGCTTGATCTTGCATATAACTCCCTTAAGCTATCTTCACTTCTCTTCTTTCTTTTTCTGATTTTACTGGTCTAATATTGTAAATTCGTCTGCCCTGTCTTCAAGTTCACTATTCCTTTCCTCTGCTTCATCTAGTCAGCTACTCAACCCTTCTAGTGTATTTTCAGCTTAGTTCATCATAGCCATGTGATCAAGGCAATATCCGCTAAACAGGAATTTCAAAAAGTAAGGCACCCAATTGCGGCACCAGACACGTATAAGACTCTCCTTGAGAAATCTGGTGCTCTGAAGCACGGCAGATGGGAGTGTAAAAGAATGTCCATTCTCCAAAGTCTCAGAAAAGTCTACAGTCTTCAAAGTCTACAGTCACCCTTTGGATGTATGTGTATTTAGAACCCTGTATTTCAGGCTGTAGCCATGATGATAGACTAATAGGCCTCTTTTACAGAAATACTGAACTCCTAGGTCTGCTGTGTCTTGTTGTGCCCCGGTTAGCTGTTTAAGAACTCTTTATCCATTTGTTACAGTGCTACAGGAGCTGTAAGCATAAGCCCCACTTACTACCAGATTCAGGTAATGTAGAAACGTCCCCTGGTAGCAACAAAAAAAGTCAAGACATCAAAGAAAGTTTTAAGCTTCATTTTTGGATGATAGCATAGAACTGGAATGAGGCAGAAGAAAAACACAAAAAATGTGTCTATTAGACTCTAATCCCTGAGAGCACCTCCCTAAGCCTGTATAAGTTTGCCAAACCATAAGCTTCTATCTCAGGCCAGAGTTCTGTGAAAGTCAAATAAGCTTCTTTTCTAAAAGACTGGAGTTGTGTTTACGTCTGCTACCTGAAGTACCCTGGGAGTGGTAGTCTGCCAAGAACTATATTTCCTATTGTTATAGTTCCATTGAACCCAGAAACAAAAGCCCTTCTTGGCCTCTAGAACCAGGTGATCAAAAAGCACCCCTTGGGTGGTAGCCACAAAAACCAGGTCACCATATATAAAAATCAGGGCCAAATATATGTAGGAGCTCGCCTCTGGCAGGTACTGGCACTTTGAGTTGTGGCAGAGGGGAAGCATGAAGAAGGCTATTTTCCATGCCTTTCCCTACTCCTTTTGCCTTCTGCCTGACCCTGGTCCTTCACTGTGTGGTTCCTCTTCTTGAGCGCTATGAGTAACAAACTGTCTTTTCAATGAAAGTTGCCTCCTGATCTATCAACCTCACCTTACCCAAAAAATAATGAGGTACATTTAAAAAGAATATATTATACATTTGTCAAAACTCATATATACAACATAGAGTGAACTCTAATGGAGAAACTGTACATAATTATACTGTATCAATATTAGTTCATCAATTGTAACAAGTGTATTAATGTAATATGACATGTAAATAATAGAGGAAATCATGTATGATGGGGTGGTTAAGGAAGTAAATGGGTACTCTTGACTTCCTGCTCAATTTTTAGGTAAGCATAAACTCTGAAAATGAAATACATTATTTTTTTTTGAAAATGAACTTATTTTAGGATTTCTTTAAATTTTATTTTATTTTTAAACTTTACAATATTGTATTAGTTTTGCCAAATATCGAAATGAATCTGCCACAGGTGTACCCGCGTTCCCCATCCTGAACCCTCCTCCCTCCTCCCTCACCTACCCTCCCTCTGGGTCCTTCCAGTGTACCAGGCCCAAGCATCCAGTACTGTGTATCGAACCTGGACTGGCGACTCGTTTCATACATGATAATATACATGTTTCAGTGCTATTCTCCCAAATCTCCCCACCCTCTCCCTCTCCCACAGAGTCCATAAGACTGATCTATACATCAGTGTCTCTTTTGAAGTCTCGTACACAGGGTTATTGTTATCATCTTTCTAAATTCCATATATATGCGTTAGTATACTGTATTGGTGTTTTTCTTTCTGGCTTACTTCACTCTGTATAATAGGTTCCAGTTTCATCCATCTCATTTGAACTGATTCAAATGTATTCTTTTTAATGGCCGAGTAATACTCCATTGTGTATATGTACCACAACTTTCTTATCCATTCATCTGCTGATGGGCATCTAGGTTGCTTCCATGTCCTGGCTATTATAAACAGTGCTGCAAACAAGTGGTGCTGGGAAAACTGGTCAACCACTTGTAAAAGAATGAAACTAGAACACTTTCTAACACCATACACAAAAATAAACTCAAAATGGATTAAAGATCTAAACGTAAGACCAGAAACTATAAAACTCCTAGAGGAGAACATAGGCAAAACACTCTCTGACATACATCACGGCAGGATCCTCTATGACCCACCTCCCAGAATATTGGAAATAAAAGCAAAAGTAAACAAATGGGACCTAATTAAACTTAAAAGCTTCTGCACATCAAAGGAAACTATTAGCAAGGTGAAAAGGCAGCCTTCAGAATGGGAGAAAATAATAGCAAATGAAGCAACGGACAAACAACTAATCTCAAAAATATACAAGCAACTCCTACAGCTCAACTCCAGAAAAATAAATGACCCAATCAAAAAATGGGCCAAAGAACTAAATAGACATTTCTCCAAAGAAGACATGCAGATGGCTAACAAACACATGAAAAGATGCTCAACATCACTCATTATCAGAGAAATGCAAATCAAAACCACTATGAGGTACCATTTCATGCCAGTCAGAATGGCTGTGATCCAAAAGTCTACAAGCAATAAATGCTGGAGAGGGTGTGGAGAAAAGGGAACTCTCTTACACTGTTGGTGGGAATGCAAACTAGTACAGCCACTATGGAGAACAGTGTGGAGATTCCTTAAAAAACTGGAAATAGAACTGCCTTATGATCCAGCAATCCCACTGCTGGGCATACACACTGAGGAAACCAGAAGGGAAAGAGACACGTGTACCCCAATGTTCATCGCAGGATTTTTTATTTTGTTTTATTGAAATATGTGTCCATCCTTAAGTCAGTACCACATCACTGTGATTACCACAGATTTATAGTGTGTCTTAAAACTGCTTATTCTAAACCTTCCAAATTTGTGATTTTTTTTTCAAAATTGATTTTGTTCTTCTTATATTTTGAATTTTCATATAAATTTTTAATTCATCTTGCTAATTAAAACATTTTCTGAGACTTTGACTGGAATTGCATCAGATGTATCATTCAATATGCAGATGACTGTTATTATTAGGAAGATTACATCTTCATATCTATGAACATGGTACACCTCCCCATATATGTAGATTCTTAAACTTCTTGGAGTTTATCTAGGTTTCTTTATTTCCTTAGCAATCTGTTAGGTCAAAAAAATAAAACCTTAACTTTGTAACTAACCTGGATTATTCTCATTGTTTCCTGGGACATATTACTTTTTAACATTCTAATAGTAAAAGAAGTAGAAGAATCCACTGACTTTTCAGTCAGTTCAGTTGTTAAGTCCTGTCTGACTCTTTGTGACCACACAGACTGCAGCATGCCAGGCCTCCCTGTCCATTGTCAACTCCCAGAGTTTACTCAAACACATGTCCATTGAGTCGATGATGCCATCCAACCATCTCATCCTCTCTCGTCCCCTTTTTCTCCTACCTTCAATCATTCCTAGCATCAGGGTTTTTCCAATGAGTCAGTTCTTCACATCAGTTTGTCAAAATATTGGAGTTTCAGCTTCAGCATCATTCCTTCCAATGAACAACCAGGACTGACCTCCTTTAGGATGGACTGGTTGGATCTCCTTACAGTCCAAGGGACTCTCAAGAGTCTTCTCCAACATGACAGTTCAAAAGCATCAATTCTTCACCTTTCAGTTTTCTTTCTCAGCATTCTCTCACATACATACATGACTACTGGAAAAACCATAGCTTTGAATAGACAGACTTTTGTTGGCAAAGTAATGTCTCTGCTTTTTAATATGCTATCTGCTACTGCTACTGCTAAGTCACTTCAGTTGTGTCCGACTCTGTGCGACCCCATAGATGGCAGCCCACCAGGCTCCCCTGTCCCTGGGATTCTCCAGGCAAGAACACTGGAGTGGGTTGCCATTTCCTTCTCCAAATATGCTATCTAGGTTGGTCATAACTTTTCTTCCAAGGAGTAAGCATCTTTTAATTTCATGGCTGCAATCACCAGCAGTAGTGATTTTGAAGCCCCCCAAAATAAAATGTCATTTTTTCCAATTATTTCCCCATCTTTTTGTCATAAAGTGATGGGACTGGATGCCATGATCTTAGTTTTCTGAATGTTTAGTTTTAAGCCAACATTTTCACTCTCTGTTTTCACTTTCACCAAGAGTAAATTTAATTCTTCTTCACTTTCTGCCATAGGGTGATGTCATCTGCATATGTGAGGTTATTGATATTTCTCCTGGCAATCTTGATTCCAGTTTGTGCTTCATCCAGCCCAGCTTTTTTTATGATGTACTCTGCATAAAAGTTGAATAAGCAGGGTAATAAAATACAGCCTTGAAGTACACCTTTCCCTATTTGGAACCAGTCTGTTGTTCCATGTCCAGTTTTACCTGTTATTTCCTGACCAGCATACACATTTCACAAGAGGCATGTAAGGTGGTCTGCTAACCCTATCTTTTTAAGAATTTTCCAGATTTTTTTGTGGTCCACACAGTCAAAGGCTTGGGCATAGTCAATAAGGCAGAAGTACATGTTTTTATGGAACTCTCTTGTATTTTCCAATGATCCAACGGATGTTGCAATTTGATCTCTGGTTCCTCTGCCTTTTCTAAATCAAGCTTTAACATCTGGAAATTCTCAGGTCATGTACTGTTGAAGCCTGCCTTGGAGATTTTTGATCATTAGTTTACTACCATGTGAGATGAGTGCAATTGTGCTGTAGTTTGAACATTTTTTGGCATTGCCTTTCTTTGGGATTGGAATGAAAACTGATCTTTTCCAGTCCTGTGGCGAGTGCAGAATTTTCCAAAATTGCTGGCATATTTAGTGCAGCACTTTCACAGCATCATCTTTTAGTATTTTAAATAGCTCACCTGGAATTTCATCACATCCACTAGCTTCCTTTGTAGTCATGCTTCTGAGGGCCCACTTGACTGTACATTCCAGAATGTCTGGCTCTAGGTTTCTGGTCACACCATCATGATTATCTTGGTCGTGAAGATCTTTTTTGTATAGTTCTTCTGTGTATTCTTGCTGCCTCTTCTTAATATCCTCTACTTCTGTCAGGTCCATACCATATCTGTCCTGTATTGTACCCATATTTGCATGAAATGTTCCCTTGGTAGACAGAAGAGATCTCTAGACTTTCACATTCTATTTTTTTCCCTTTATTTCTTTGCACTGATCAGTGAGGAAGCCTTTCTTATCTCTTCTTGCTCTTCTTTAGAACTCTGCATTCAAATGGGTATCTTTCCTTTTCTCCTTTGCCTTTCACTTCTCTTCTATTCACAAATGTTTGTAAGGTCTCCTCAGACAACCATTTTGCCTTTTTTCTTTTATTTTCATGGGTATGGTCTGGATCCCTGTCGCCTGTACAATGTCATGAACCTCCATCCACAGTTCTTTAGGCACTCTGTCTAACAGGTTTAATCCCTTGATTCTATTTGTCATTTCCACTGTATAACCATAAGGGTTTTGATTTAGGTCATACCTGAATGGTCTAGTAGTTTTCCCTACTTTCTTCAATTTAAGTCTGAATTTGGCAATAAGGAGTTCATGGTCTGTTCCACAGTCATCTCCCAATCTTGATTTTGCTGACTGTATAAAACTTCCCTATCTTTGGCTGCAAAGAATATAATCAATCTGATTTCTGTATTGACCACCTGGTGATGTTCATGTGTAGAGTCTTCTCTTGTGTTGTTGGAACTGAGTTTTAAATTTCAACAAATAAAAATAGTTGCCTGTATTTGTACATACAAATTTCCAAAAGATTTATTTGCTTTTTTTAAAAAAAAAAAAAGTAGATTATTTTGGATTGCCCTATATTGCTTATTCATATTCTAGAATCCCTATATTACTTTGTTTCAATTCATTTGATTTGCTTAGTCATGTCTGAATCTTTGTGAACCCATGGACTGAACTATGCCAGGCCTCCCTGTCCGTCATCAACTTCTAAAGATTGCTCAAACTCATGTTCCACATGTCAGTGTTGCCATCCAACCATCTCTTCCTCTGTCATCCCTTCTCCCCTTGCCTTCAAACTTTCCAAGCATCAAGATCTTTTCCAAGGAGTCAGGTCTTCACATTAGGTGGTTAAAGTATTAGAGCTTCAGCTTCAGCATCAGTCCTTCCAATGAATATTAAGGACTGATTTCCTTTATGATTGATAGGTTTGATTTCCTTGCAGTCCAAGGGACTCCCAAGAATCTTCTCCAGAACAAAAATTCATTCAAAAGCATCAATTCATCAGTGCTCACCTTTCTTTATAGTTCAATTCTCACTTGCATACCTGACTACTGGAAAAACCATAGCTTTGATAGGATGGACCATTTTGCCTGCCTTATTGCCAAATTCAGACTTAACTGAAGAAAGTAGGGAAAACCACTAGACCATTCAGGTATGACCTAAATCAAATCCCTTACGATTACACAATGGAAGTGACAAATAGGTTCAAGGGATTAGATCTGACAGAGTGCCTGAAGAACTATGGGTGGAGATTCATGACATTGTACACGAGGCTGGGATCAAGATTTTCCCCTACTAAAAGAAATGTAAAAAGGCAAAATGGCTGTCTGAGGAGGCCTTCTAAATAGCTGAGAAAAGAAGAGAAGCTAAAGGCAAAGGAGAAATGGAAAGCTATACGCATTTGAATGCAGAGTTCCAATGAAGAGCAAGGAGAGAGAAGAAAGCCTTGCTCAGTGATCAATGTGAAGGAAACAGGAAAACAATATAATGGGAAAGACTAAAGTTTGTTTCAGGAAAATCAGTGGTGTCAAGGGAACATTTCATGCACAAATCGACACAATAAAGGACAGAAATGGCATGGACCTAACATAAGCAGAAGACTTTAAGAAGAAGTGGCACGAATACATAGAAGAGCTATATAAAAATGATGTTCATGATCCAGATAACCATGCTTGTGTGATCACTTACATAGAACCTGACATCCTGTAATGTGAAGACAAGTGGGCCTTAAAAAGCATCACTACAAACAAAGCTAGTGGAGATGATGGAAATCCAGTTGAGCTATTTCAAGTCCTTAAAGATGATGCTGCACACAATATGTAAGCAAATCTGGAAAACTCAGCAGTGGCCAAAAAACTGGAAAAGGTCAGTCTTCATTCCAATCCCAAAGAAAGGCAGTGCTAAAGAATGTTCAAACTACTGCACAGTTGCACTAATCTCACATGTCAGCAAAGTAATGCTCAAAATTCTCCAAGCCAGTCTTCAACAATATGTGAACTGTGAACCTCCAGATGTTCAGCTGGATTTAGAAAAAGCAGAGGAACTGGATATGACTGCCAGCATCTTTTGGATCATCAAAAAAGCAAGGGAGTTCCAGAAAAACATCTATTTCTGCTTGATTGACTATGCAAAAGCCTTTGACTGCGTGGATCAGAACAAGAGAAGTGAATACCAGACCACCTGATCTGCCTCCTGAGAAATTTGTGTGCTGGTCAAGAAGAAACAGTTCTAACTGGACATGGAACAACACCCTGGTTCAAAACTTGGAAAGGATTACAACAAGGCTGTATAGTTGCACCCTGCTTTCTTAACTAATATGCAGAATGCATGATATGAAATGCCCAGCTGGGTGAAGCACAAGCTGGAATCATGGTTGCCAGGAGAAATAAAATAACCTCAGATATGCAGGCAATAACACCTTTATGGAAGAAAGCAAAGAAGAACTGAAGAGCCTCTTGATGAAAGCAAAAGAAGAGAGTGAAAAAGTTGGTTTAAAACTCAACATCCAGAAAACTAAGATCATGGTATCTGGTCCCATCACTTCATGGCAAATAGATGGGGAAACAGTGAAAACAGAGAAAGACTTTATTTTGGGGAGGCTCCAAAATCACTGCATATGGTGACTGCAGCCATGAAATTAAAAGACACTTACTCCTTGGAAGAAAAGTTATGACCAACTTAGACAGCATATTAAAACGCAGAGACATTCCTTTGCCAACAAATGTCCATCTAGTCACGGCTCCAGTTTTTCCAGTAGTCATGTATGAATTTGAGAGTTGGACCATAAACAAAGCTGAGAACTAAATAATTAATCCTTTTGTACTGTGGTGTTGGAGAAGACTCTAGAGAGTTCCTTGGACTGAAAGGAGATCCAACCAGTCCTGAATATTCATTGGAAGGATTAATGCTAAAGGTGAAACTCCAATATGTTGGCCACCTGGTGTAAAGAACTGAGTCATTTGAAAAAAATCCTGATTCTGGGAAAGATTGAAGGCAGCAGGAGCTGGGGACAACAGAGGGCAAGGTGGTTGGATGGCATCATCGACTCAATGGACAAGAGTTTGAATAAGCTCTGGGATTTGGTGATGGACAGGGAAGCTTGGCATGATGCAGTCCATGGGGATGCAAAGAATCAGACACCAACTAAGCAACCAAAGTGAATTGAACCTTTGTCAGAAAATAATGTCTCTGCTTTTTAATATGCTGTCTAGGTTGGTTATAACTTTTCTTCCAAGGAACAAGTGTCTTTTAATTTCATGACTGAAGTCACCATCTACAGTGATTTTGGAGCCCAATAAAATAAACTCTCTCACTGTTTCCCTATCTATTTTCCATTAAGTTATGGGACTGGATGCCATGATCTTCTTCTTCTTTTTTTTTTTTTCTTTTTTTGAATGTTATATTTTGAGCCACCATTTTCACTCCCCACTTTCTCTTTCACCATAGGCTCTTCAGTTCCTCTTCACTTTTTGCTGTAAAAGTGTCATTTGCATATTTGAGGTTATGGATATTTCTCCCAGCAATCTTGATTCCAGTTTGTGCTTCATCCAGCCCAGCATTTCTCATGATGTACTCTGCATATAAGTTAAATAAGCAGGTACACAAAATACAGCTTTTATGTACCCCTTTTCTGCTTTGGAACCAGTCTGTTTTTCTATGTCTGGTTCTAACTGCTTCTTCTTTACCTGAATACAGATTTATCAGGAGACAGGTAAGGTGGTCTGGTATTCCCATCTATTGAAGAATTTTTCAGTGTTTTTGTGATCCACACAGTCAAAGGCTTTTTCATAGTCAGTCAAGCAGAAGTTGTTGTTTTTCTGGAACTCTCTTGCTTTTTCTATGATCCAACGGTTGTTGGCAATTTGTTCTCCTATTCCTCTGCCTTTTGTAAATCCAGATCAAACATCTGGAAGTTCTCAGTTCACGTTCTGTTGAAGTCTATTTTGCATAATTTTGAGCATTCCTTTACTACCATATGAAATGAGTGCAATTGTGCAGTAATTCAAAAATTCTTTATCATTGCCTTTCTTTGGGATTGGAATGAAAACTGACATTTTCCAGTCATGTGGCCACTGCTGAGTTTTCCAAATTTGCTGGCATATTGAGTGCAACTCTTTAATATCTTCATCTTTTAGGATTTGAAATAGCTCAACTGGATTTCCGTCACCTCTACTAGCTTTGTTTGTATTGATGCTTCCTAAGGACCATTCGACTTCACATTCCAGGATATTGACTTCAGGTGTTGATCACACCATTGTGGTTTTCTGGGTCTTTAAGATCTTTTTTGCATAGTTCTTCTGTGTATTCTTGCCACCTCTTAATATCTTCTGTTCCTGTTAGGTCTATACCATTTCTGTTCTTTATTGTGCCCATGTTTTCATTAAATGATCCTTTGGTATCTCTTGTTTCTCTAGTATTTCCTCTATTTCTTTGCATTGATCACTGAGGAAGGTTTTCTTATCTCTTCTTGCTATTCTTTGGAACTCTGCATTGAGATTGGTATATCTTTCCTTTTCTCCTTTGTCTTTCACTTATCTTTTCTCAGCTATTTGTAAGGCCTCCTTTGACAACTATTTTGTCTTTTTCCATTTCTTTGTCTTGGGGATAATCTTGATCTCTCCCTCGTGTACAGTGTCACAAATCTCTGTGCATAGTTCTTCAGTCACTCCGTCTTCAGATCTAATCCCTTGAACCTGTTTGTCACTTCCACTGTATAATCATAATGGATTTGATTTAGGTCATACCTAAATGGTCTAGTGGTTTTCCTACTTTCTTCAATTTAAGTTTAGATTTGACAATAATAAGTTCATGTTCTGAGCCAGCCAGCTCCTGCTCTTGTTTTGTCTGACTATATATAAAGCTTCTATTTTGTTTAATGCATACTAAATAATTTGTAATCTCTTTATGGTAATTCCAGTAGATGTAAAGTGATATGTAAATTGCTTGCATTAAAAAAAAATTCCTGCTGGATTTCACTCATGTCAATATATTTCCTTCAGTGTTTAATAAACTTTAATATTGAGTTCATATCTCTTTGATCTTTCTCTGTGGTAATATAAAGGCCTATAAAGGCATGCTTTGATTTGTGGATTCCTGTGACTGAATTCACGAGACACTAATGGCCTGGAGCCATTTTAAGCTACTTGCAATCTCCGTTATAAAATGTAGTGATCTCAAGTTCATATCCTTCATTTGCTTTTTTTTTTTTTTTTTTTTTCTCATGTCTTAATCTATAGACTTCAGTGCAAATTTTGGAAGTTGATTTTACTTTTTGTTTTTATGGATACTCACAATTCTCTGTTCTCGTTCTATTTAGAGCTTATTTCTTTGTTGTTGGTTGGGGGAGGAGGTGCTGGTGTTTGAAGTTTCTTTTTATCTAGTAGATGAGAAATGCATTAAAATGTGTATTTTATAAAATTTCTGCAATTTCATAATAGAAGACCTTTTGAAGCTATCGATTCTTAGTACTTAATAATACACCCTTCATTATTTCTCCAGAAGGCTTCACAAGGTTTATACCAATAAGACTCTAAGTCTTTTGAAAGTAACCTATTTCAGTCTTGCATGAATTCCTTGAATAGATACATATATTGATAATATTTATACATACAATCATGATGAAGAGCTACTATATGTATGTATATATATGTGTGTGTGTGTGTGTGTGTGTGTGTATGTGTGTGTGTGTGTGTGTATGTGTTTGTGTGTGTGCATGAATTTTATTAGATTTTAAGGTGCTATTTTTTACCATCACCATCAACAACTCAAATTAAAAACATTACAGATATCGTTGCTTATAACTTTTCCCCAGTTTATAGCAGCATAAAATGAATGATAAAATGAAAGCAGAGGAGAAATGAAGTAGTTGTATTTTAGTTGCAAATATGCCCAAATTCTTTGGAGAAGTAAAACTTGAGAAATAAATGGAAGTTTAAGGTAACTGGGATAATGGATGGAAAAATGCAATGGTTCTGCCTACATGTTTGTATGTCTCACTGGATGAAATCAAATGCAATTATATTAGTTTGTGTGACTGCATAACTTTGTATCATTAACTCATGTCCATCAAGTCAGTGATGCCATCCACCTATCGCTGTCATCCTTGTCTCCTCCTGTCTTCAATATTTCCCAGCATCAGGGTCTTTTCTCAGGAGTCAGTTCTTTGCATCAGGTGGTCAAAATATTGGAGCTTTATCTTCAGCATCAGTCCTTCCAATGCATATTCAGGACTGATTTCTTTGAGGATTGACTGATTTGACCTCACTGCAGTCCAAGGGACTCTCAAGAGTTTTCTCCAACACTACAGTTCAAAAGCATTAAATCTTTGGTGCTCAGTCTTCATTATGGTCCAACTTTCACATCCACACATGACTACTGGAAAAACCATAGCAATAGTCCACAGTTTCAAAAGTGTCAGGCATGACTTAGCAACTAAACAACAACAAAGCACTTCAAAACCTAATGGCCTAAAACAGCAATCATTTCTTCTCACTCATGCATTTGTGGGTCAAATAGAAATTGACTGTTTTCACCTGAGCCTAACTAGCCTTGGCCATAAGTTGCATCTTCCTTTCACAAGCAGGAGAACCAAAATATCAGGGTGATAGCAAAAATATAAGTCCAACTTTATGAGCACATTTAAAGCCTTTGCACATGTAGTATCTGCTTGTGTCACATCTTCTAACTCTCTTGCACAATGTAGGTTATATGGCCAATCCAAAGTCAATTGACAAGCAAACACACACTAAATGTAGTATGCTGCTGCTGCTACTGCTGCTAAGTCGCTTCAGTCGTGTCCGACTCTGTGTGACCCCATAGACGGCAGCCCATCAGGCTCCCCCGTCCCTGGGATTCTCCAGGCAAAAACCCTGGAGTGGGTTGCCATTTCCTTCTCCAATGCATGAAAGTGAAAAGTGAAAGTGAAGTTGCTCAGTCGTGTCCGACTCTTTGCGACGCCATGGGCTGTAGCCTACCAGGCTCCTCCGTCGTTGGGATTTTCCAGCCAAGAGTACTGGAGTGGGGTGTCATTGCCTTCTCCGAATGTAGTATGAGGAACTGCAAATTTACACGTTAAAGGAGTATGGATTCAAGATAAATGAAGATTAAAGACAATTATTCAATCTACTACAGATAATAATTCACTAGCCATTTTGTGGTCTCTGTTTTTAAGGCCACTTTGAATGATGCAGAAGATTCTTATAGGGGGAAAAATCATTTTTAATTATAAATTGGGACCACACAGTGGAAATCAATGGATAGCAAGCTGAAAAATTTGCATCATATAAGTAATGGTAAACCAGTAAAGATTAATGAGCACTATAAGGGTTTTATGAAAGTGATATTTTATAAAGATTGTCCTGGAAGACATTGACATATCCTGAAGATTGTCAAAGAAGCATTATCAAAATAGAGAGAGATTATGGCATTGAAAACCAGATAAGGATCAGAAACTCTAATCATAAGAAAGCTGGAGTAGATATATTGATATCTGAGAAAGTAGATTACTTGAGAATATATATTAAATTAGAGAAAAATGAATACATCACAATAACAAAAGAGCCAATTCATTGCAATGGATTCTTTACCATCTGAGCCACCAGGGAAGCCCCAATTCATTAGTAAGATATCCTTAATATATATTTAACATTTATATTCAACAAATAACAGTTTTAAACATGCCATGAAATATAATTGAAGTAAATAGAGAAATAGACATAACCCATAATTATATTTGAAGATTCCCACATTCCTCTTTCAGGGACTGATAGAACAAGTAAACTGAAAATCATAAGGATATAGAATACTTGAACAACACTGTCAGCCATTTTAAACTAATTCCCATTGATAGAATAATAAACCAAATAGAAGAAGATATACATTCTTTGCAAGAGCTCATGGATGATTCACTAAGGTGGATCATATCATTTGCTATAAGTAAATATCATTTTAAGGGATTGAAAACATGCAGACTATATCCCCTGACCAAAATGCAACCAAATTAGAAATCACAGCAAAAAATAAGCTCAAAGTATGAATATTTTTAAATTAAGAAACATACTTTCAAATAGCTCATTTATCAAAGGTGAAATTACAGGAGAAGTTAGAAAACGTTTTTAATTAAATGATACTGAAAACTATGTATCAAAATGTGCAGGATGCAGCTGGAGAAATAGAGAAAATGCATATCTCTACGTGCTAACATTAGAGATGATATTTATGATATAGGGATGATATTAGGGATGATATCTGGAGCAGTCCCAAGATGGCAGAGGAATAGGACTGGGAGACCACTTTCACCCCAACAAATTGATCAAAAGATCATTTGAATATTGAGCAATTTCCACAAAACAACTTCTGAACACTGGTGGAAGACATCAGGCACCCAAAAAGGCAGCCCATACTCTTTGAAACTGGGTAGGACAAATATAAAAAACAAAAACAGAAACAAAAGATTTAGGGACAGAGACCAATCCTGGGGAAGGAGTCATGAAGAAGAAGCTTCTGCACAATAGGAAGCCCTCTCACAGTCGTGTCTGTGGGGAGCTTTGGAATCTCAGAGGGCAACATAACCAAGGGAAAAAATAATCCCACAGAATCCGCTGCTGCTGCTGCTGCTAAGTCACTTCAGTCGTGTCCAACTCTTAGCGACCCCATAGACTGCAGCCTACCAGGCTCCTCTGTCCATGGGATTTTCCAGGCAAGAGTACTGGAGTGGGTTGCCATTGCCTTCTCTGCACCGAATCTGCACCTAACTGCAATCACCAGCAGAGAACTGGCTCAGACACTCATGTCTGCAGGCTGCATCTTTGGTCCTTGAGGTAAGGACTGGGCTTGAATGACCTAAGAACAATCTCAGGGAGCTAAGGTGACATACCAACCCGAACTGTGGGATAGCCAGAGAGACAAAGAAAAAAAAAAAAAAAAAAAAACCTTTCCCACAAGACTTTAATGCCTCATGGTGACCCTTGGCATGCTCATAGAATAAAAGATTGTAGTGAATACCAAAGGAGAGCAAGCTGGGTGCTGTTTAGAGGCCTGACTCCCCAGAGGCAGAGAGGCAGGTGTGTGGCAGCCAGAACCAAAAGGCAAAATGGCTGCTGCAGTCTCAGCCCCAGAGATCACATCTTCTCCCAAACTGTGAGCAGGCTGCCAGTTGATTACCATGTCTGGGGTCCTGGATGGTTCATATCTGCCAGGGGTGACACAGACTGAGAATAGCTCTGCAGAAGAGACACACAGCACACCTGGGACTGTGTCCTTACGGCACACCCAAGAAACTGAGTGGCTGGTACTAGGGAGGTGCATAAGATGCATGGCCCACCTAGGAAGTGTGCTCACCAAGCACCCAGTCAGATGAGTGCCTTGGACCTGGGAAGGGCACAAAACACATAGCACATCAGGATCTGTGTCCTTGCAGAACACCCAACAACCTGAGTCCTTTAGACGTGGGAAGTGGAGGAAATGTAGGGCCCACTTGGGTCCATGCCCTTGTAGAGCACCCTGGAACTTGAGCACTGTGGACCCGGCATGTACACACTACATTGGGTGGTGGCAAACCCAGTGTGGTTCATCCACTGTGAGCACTCCCCACACATGCCAGTGGTATTTCTTTTCAGTATCCCTCCCTCTCCACAGCAAAATTGAACAAGTGAGACTAAATAAGTAGGCACATTTGGCCCCTTTTGTCAGCGCAGAAATTAGACACTGAAGAGACTTGCAAACAGAGAAAGCCTAAATAAAGAAGGGGGAACCACTCTGAAAGTGACAGGTGCAACAGACTAAACCCGTGCAGTTAAGTTAATGCTGAGACTATGTATTTGAGAGGCTGTTGTAGCCATGCGTTCCAGGAAACAAACTCAGAAGGACAATGCAGATAGTGGAGTGCAGTTTATTACACTGGCGGGCCCAAGGCAGAATCTCCTTTTAGCCAAGGACCCCAACCAGTTTTTGTGAAAACCTTATATATATGCAGGTCATGAAGCAACAATTAGAACTGGACATGGAACAACAGACTGGTTCCAAAAAGGAAAAGGAGTACATCAAGGCTATATATTGTCACCTGCTTATTTAACTTCTATGCAGAGTACATCATGAGAAACGCTGGCCTGCAAGAAGCACAAGCTGGAATCAAGATTGCCAGGAGAAATATCAATAACCTCAGATATGCAGATGACACCACCCTTATGGCAGAAAGTGAAGAGGAACTCAAAAGCCTCTTGATGAAAGTGAAAGAGGAGAGTGAAAAAGTTGGCTTAAAGCTCAACATTCAGAAAACGAAGATCATGGCATCTGGTCCCATCACTTCATGGGAAATAGATGGGGAAATAGTGGAAATAGTGTCAGATTTTATTTTTTGGGGCTCCAAAATCACTACAGATGGTGACAGCAGCCATGAAATTAAAAGACTATTACTCCTTGGAAGAAAAGTTATGACCAACCTAGATAGCATATTAAAAAGCAGAGACATTACTTTGCCAACAAAGGTCCGTCTAATCAAGGATATGGTTTTTCCAGTGGTCATGTATGGATGTGAGAGTTGGACTGTGAAGAAAGCTGAGCGCCGAAGAATTGATGCTTTTGAACTGTGGTGTTGGAGAAGACTCCTGAGAGTCCCTTGGACTGCAAGGAGATCCAAGCAGTCCATTCTGAAGGAGATCAGCCCTGGGATTTCTTTGGAAGGAATGATGCTAAAGCTGAAACTCCAGTCCTTTGGCCACCTCATGCGAAGAGTTGACTCATTGGAAAAGATTCTGATGCTGGGAGGGGTTGGAAACAAGAGGAGAAAGGGACGACAGAGGATAAGATGGCTGGATGGCATCACCGACTCGATGGACATGAGTTTGAGCGAACTCCAGGAGTTGGTGATGGACAGGGAGGCCTGGCATGCTGCAATTCATGGGGTCGCAAAGAGTCGGACATGACTGAGCGACTGAACTGAACTGAATGTACAGCATTTTGATTATAATTAACAATACTGCAGTATGTGCTGCTAAATTTCTAAGAGATTAGGTTTTAAATTGGGGCTTCCCTGGTGGCTCAGACAGTAAAGAACCTGCCTGCAATGCGGGATACCCAGGTTTGATCCCTGGATCAAGAAGATCCTCTGGAGAAGGGAATGACAAGCCACTCAAGTATCCTTGCCTAGAGAATTCCATGGACAGAGTGGCCTGGCGGGCTACAGTCCAGTTGGTTGCAAAGAGTCAGACATGATTTTAAATTCACTCATCATAAAAAAGAAGTGATAATTGTGTGGCATGATAGATTTTTAACTCAAATGAGTCCCCTATCAAATGAGTCCAAGTGAGTCCATGTGACAGTCTATGAATAAAGGGTCTCAGGATTGTATGCATGCTCCATCTTGCCTCTAGCCCTTGTTGAATGGGAGCAAGATCAAAATTTATAAAAATATAAGGAGATATAATTAAAGGGCCTCATGTACTTGGGCTTCCCACATGGTGCTAGTGGTGGGGAACCTGCCTGCCAGTTCAGGAGACATAAGAGATGCTGGTTTGATCCCTGGGTCAGGAAGATCCCCTGGAGAAGGAAATGACAACCCACTCCAATATTCTTGCCTGGAAAATCCAGCCAAAGTGCCACAAAGAGTCAGACATGACTGAAGCAACTTAGCATATGATGATAATCATATTGCAATATATAAGTGTACAGTCAACTCATTGTACACCTTAATCTTACAGAATGTTACATAACAACTTTCTCTTAATTAAAAAAAAAAAAAAAACTAATGAAGATCGAGTTACCAGATTTAGCAAATAAAATCCATGATTATCAATTAGAGAATCAAACAATGAAAAATTCTTCCAGTATGGGACATACATTTACTTATATTGTAAGATATATTTATACTGATAGTAATTCATTGCTTAAAAACCTCAAATGTAACTTGGCAACTTGCATTTTAATCTAGAAACACCTGAGTATTAAATTTGTGAGTGTTTCTAAAAGATTAAGCAGTATCAGTGACAAGTTTAAGATGAATAAAAACCCGGAGAGAAATAGAACAGAAGAAAGGGTAAAGAATGAGTGATGATTTGAAATAAATAAATAAAGGAAAAACAGAGGATGAAGTAAATAAAATTATATATATGTATATGATGGGTATAAAGCATCATTAATTTGACAGAGACCATTATAGGATTCATTCAACATATGTTTAGAAGCTTTAGGATGGCTAATTTTTGACTGGTTCTCTGATATACTTCATGAGACTGAGATATTTGATATGGAGAATTTTCAAGTTAGAGGCTGAAGATACCAAATTAAATAAATATATACTGTGTTGGCTTCAGTTTACCAATGGAGTAAATATTTTGAATGATCAATATTAGAGATGAAGAAACTGAATAGCTGAGACATGCCCAAGCTCTTATAGTATTTTAGAAAACTAACTAGAGCCTGAGTTTTCTCATTGTCACTTTTTTTAACCCAGACATTGACGCTTAATGTATGGAGGGGAACAAAACAAAATCAAACAAAGAACAGAAGGACAGAATTTATCTCCATTGTGTAGATGAGGTATAACATGATCCTCGGAGTATAATTTCCAGTGGCAGGATATAAACAGCCTGAGAAAAACCACTGAGCCAGGATAATGACTAACTGATAAACTTTGCCAAAATAGAAATCATGTTTCTATTCAACTGTTTTATCTCCAGAAGTGAGTACATAGCCTTGAACATACTAGGTGTTCAATACATAGTCACAAAAGGAAAACAAGATAATCCTTATTTATGTAGATATTAAAGTTCCCAAAAAATTAACTTGAAATTGTATAATGCTAACAACTAACTCAATAAAGACAGCATAAAAATTCTGAAAGATAAATTAGAATTAAAAATATATGCATATGTATACATTATAAAAGACTCAGGGTCCTCAGAACATGAGGCAGACTTTGCCAATTAAATAGGACTTCTGAAGCTATTTTAAGTAAATGTGTCATTTTGGAAATAAACCTGCTTAAAACATTTAAAAAAAATTCAAATGCAAAAGAAGGTGCACAGGATTTTGAGGCATCAGCACATACATTCTTTCTCAATCCTTATCCCTTATTTCATCCATGTGATACATAAGGTTTATCAAAAAAAAATGAGATATATAAATTTATCCAAAATTGGAGAGATGAAGAATGCTTTGCCCAAGGGTGACAGGCACATTTACAATAATGAACTGCTGTTTGAAAATTTAAGTATGTCCTTATTATGTCTGATGCCAAAGAGAGACCTGGAGGAATTCTGAAACCCCATTTGTCGTACTCTGGAGGTAATTCTATTATTGACTTCAAATCAAGCTTTATGCGGTGTGCTTCAAGTATATTTTAAGGATCACTTGGTCACACAATTTTCTAAGAACAGTGGAGGAAAAAATGGCTATGTGTAACTGAAAACATTATGAATAATAAAATTCAGTTTTCCTTAACTCTCTTCCACAGTGAATTTGCCAGTATCTTTTCCTGGTGGATTATTTTTTTGTGAGCATGGGCTGAACAAAGGTTATCTCAAAAAACACTAGTCTTGCTTGGTTAGCACTGAATCATAGCCTACAAACAGATAGAAAAGCTAGTAGTAACAACTGGAAGATTTCTTGCTTACTATTTTCATAATACAGCATTTGCTTTACTTCAGCTTCTGGCCTGAAAAGTTTTCATTATGCAGGAAGTGCCAAGAAAACTTGGAACATTTATTACAGGCCTGTAGCTATGGCAAAAACCTTGAAGAATCTTAAGCAAGAATACAGCAGATGTTGCTTTTACAAAGGTCATAATATTCCCATTTATATGGAAAAAATGGTTCCAAAGATCAAATACTGACTGTTTTACTTCACAGATGTATTATGTATATGGCATTGAAGACACAGTTGCATCTAGTTAATGAACTCTCTTCCATATTGAACATAGGAGAGGAAAATATCCATTTTTGCAAATAATCTTTGTTGTTAATGTTAATATGGGTCAGGCCAGTCAAGAAATGACCATCAAGAAATTCCACTCCTAACAGACAACTGTGATAATTAATAGAGTGATGTTTCAATACTCGGCAATGCCATTTTTTTAGAAACAGCTTTTCAATATGGCATTTCTTGACAATACTGCACTATGGACAAACAATTTCACCAATTATGGCTTCTTCACTGCCACACAAGAAAAGTGAGGAAGAGATTTAGAATGTAGCATTTAAATGCATGTATCTGAGGACTGTCAAATTTCAAATCCTGACCTTACTACTTAACAGCTACATATTAATAAGTTTGGGCCTCTCATTGTCTCAATTCCTTCATTATAATTTGAAATAATATTAGAATCAATTTCATGGATCCATAGTAAGATCTAAGCGGGATAATGCATGTGAAGTTCTCTGCACTGTGAGGCTCAATTCATGTAAACTTTAGTATTATTTTTAGTAGTAGTGATATTAAGCACCAATGTGCTAAACATCATGCTAGCTATTTTACATTTCTTTTTTTTTTAATTTTCTTTTATTTTTAAACTTTACATAATTGTATTAGTTTTGCCAAATATCAAAATGAATCCGCCACAGATATACACGTGTTCCCCATCCTGAACCCTCCTCCCTCCTTCCTCCCCATACCATCCCTCTGGGTCGTCCCAGTGCTCTAGCCCCAAGCATCCAGTATCGTGCATCGAACCTGGACTGGCATCTCGTTTCATACATGATATTTTACATGTTTCAATGCCATTCTCCCAAATCTTCCCACCCTCTCCCTCTCCCACAGAGTCCATAAGACTGTTCTATACATCAGTGTCTCTTTTGCTGTCTCGTACACAGGGTTATTGTTACCATCTTTCTAAATTCCATATGTATGCATTAGTATACTGTATTGGTGTTTTTCCTTCTGGCTTACTTCACTCTGTATAATAGGCTCCAGTTTCATCCACCTCATTAGAACTGATTCAAATGTATTCTTTTTAATGGCTGAGTAATACTCCATTGTGTATATGTACCACTGCATTCTTATCCATTCATCTGCTGATGGACATCTAGGTTGCTTCCATGTCCTGGCTACTATAAACAGTGCTGCAATGAACATTGGGGTACACATGTCTCTTTCCCTTCTGGTTTCCTCAGTGTGTATGCCCAGCAGTGGGATTGCTGGATCATAAGGCAGTTCTATTTCCAGTTTTTTAAGGAATCTCCACACTCTTCTCCATAGTGGCTGTACTAGTTTGCATTCCCACCAACAGTGTAAGAGGGTTCCCTTTTCTCCACACCCTCTCCAGCATTTATTATTTGTAGACTTTTGGATCGCAGCCATTCTGACTGGTGTGAAATGGTACCTCATAGTGGTTTTGATTTGCATTTCTCTGATAATGAGTGATGTTGAGCATCTTTTCATGTGTTTGTTAGCCATCTGTATGTCTTCTTTGGAGAAATGTCTGTTTAGTTCTTTGGCCCATTTTTTGATTGGGTCATTTATTTTTCTGGAGTTGAGCTGTAGGAGTTGCTTGTATATTTTTGAGATTAGTTGTTTGTCCGTTGCTTCATTTGCTATTATTTTCTCCCATTCTGAAGGCTGTCTTTTCACCTTGCTAAGAGTTTCCTTTGATGTGCAGAAGCTTTTAAGGTTAATTAGGTCCCATTTGTTTATTCTTGCTTTTATTTCCAATATTCTGGGAGGTGGGTCATAGAGGATCCTGCTGTGATGTATGTCAGAGAGTGTTTTGCCTATGTTCTCCTCTAGGAGTTTTATAGTTTCTGGTCTTACATTTAGATCTGTAATCCATTTTGAGTTTATTTTTGTGTATGGTGTTAGAAAGTGTTTTGGTTTCATTCTTTTACAAGTGGTTGGCCAGATTTCCCAGCACCACTTGTTAAAGAGATTGTCTTTAATCCATTGTATATTCTTGCCTCCTTTGTCAAAGATAAGGTGTCCATATGTGCGTGGATTTATCTCTGGGCTTTCTATTTTGTTCCATTGATCTATATTTCTGTGTTTGTGCCAGTACCATACTGGCTTGATAACTGTGGCTTTGTAGTAGAGCCTGAAGTCAGGTAGGTTGATTCCTCCAGTTCCATTCTTCTTTCTCAAGATCGCTTTGGCTAGTCGAGGTTTTTTGTATTTCCATACAAATTGTGAAAGTATTTGTTCTAGCTCTGTGAAGAATACTGTTGGTAGCTTGATAGGGATTGCATTGAATCTATAAATTGCTTTGGGTAGTATACTCATTTTCACTATATTGATTCTTCCAATCCATGAACATGGTATATTTCTCCATCTATTAGTGTCCTCTTTGATTTCTTTCACCAGTGTTTTATAGTTTTCTATATATAGGTCTTTAGTTTCTTTAGGTAGATATATTCCTAAGTATTTTATTCTTTCCGTTGCAATGGTGAATGGAATTGTTTCCTTAATTTCTCTTTCTGTTTTCTCATTATTAGTGTATAGGAATGCAAGGGATTTCTGTGTGTTGATTTTATATCCTGCAACTTTACTATAGTCATTGATTAGCTCTAGTAATTTTCTGGTGGAGTCTTTAGGGTTTTCTATGTAGAGGATCATGTCATCTGCAAACAGTGAGAGTTTTACTTCTTCTTTTCCAGTTTGGATTCCTTTTATTTCTTTTTCTGCTCTGATTGCTGTGGTCAAAACTTCCAAAACTATGTTGAATAGTAATGGTGAAAGTGGGCACCCTTATCTTGTTCCTGACTTTAGAGGAAATGCTTTCAATTTTTCACCATTGAGGATAATGTTTGCTGTGGGTTTGTCATATATAGCTTTTATTATGTTGAGGTATGTTCCTTCTATTCCTGCTTTCTGGAGAGTTTTTATCATAAATGGGTGTGGAATTTTGTCAAAGGCTTTCTCTGCATCTTTTGAGATAATCATATGGTTTTTATTTTTCAATTTGTTAATGTGGTGTATTACATTGATTGATTTGCGGATATTGAAGACTTCTTGCATCCCTGGGATAAAGCCCACTTGGTCATGGTGTTTGATCTTTTTAATGTGTTTTTGGATTCTGATTGCTAGAATTTTGTTAAGGATTTTTGCATCTATGTTCATCAGTGATATTGGCCTGTAGTTTTCTTTTTTTGTGGGATCTTTATCAGGTTTTGGTATTAGGGTGATGGTGGGCTCATAGAATGAGTTTGGAAGTTTACCTTCCTCTGCAATTTTCTGGAAGAGTTTGAGCAGGATAGGTGTTAGCTCTTCTCTAAATTTTTGGTAGAATTCAGCTGTGAAGCCGTCTGGACCTGGGCTTTTGTTTGCTGGAAGATTTTTGATTACAGTTTCAATTTCTGTGCTTATGATGGGTCTGTTAAGATTTTCTATTTCTTCCTGATCGGGTTTTGGAAAGTTGTACTTTTCTAAGAATTTGTCCATTTCTTCCTCGTTGTCCATTTTATTGGCATATAATTGTTGATAGTAGTCTCTTATGATCCTTTGTATTTCTGTGTTGTCTGTTGTGATCTCTCCATTTTCGTTTCTAATTTTGTTGATTTGATTTTTCTCCCTTTGTTTCTTGATGAGTCTGGCTAATGGTTTGTCAATTTTATTTATCCTTTCAAAGAACCAGCTTTTGGTTTTGTTGATTTTTGCTATGGTCTCTTTTGTTTCTTTTGCATTTATTTCTGCTCTAATTTTTAAGATTTCTTTCCTTCTACTAACCCTGGGTTCTTCACTTCTTCCTTTTCTAGTTGCTTTAGGTGTGGAGTTAGGTTATTTATTTGACTTTTTTCTTGTTTCTTGAGGTGTGCCTGTATTGCTATGAACTTTCCTCTTAGGACTGCTTTTAGCGTGTCCCACAGGTTTTGGGTTGTTGTGTTTTCATTTTCATTCGTTTCTATGCAAATTTTGATTTCTTTTTTGATTTCTTCTGTGATTTGTTGGTTATTCAGCAGCGAGTTGTTCAGCCTCCATATGTTGGAATTTTTAATAGTTTTTCTCCTGTAATTGAGATCTAATCTTACTGCATTGTGGTCAGAAAAGATGCTTGGAATGATTTCTATTTTTTTGAATTTACCAAGGCTAGCTTTATGGCCCAGGATGTGATCTATCCTGGGGAAGGTTCCATGTGCGCTTGAGAAAAAGGTGAAATTCATTGTTTTGGGATGAAATGTCCTATAGATACCAATTAGGTCTAACTGGTCTATTGTATCATTTAAAGTTTGTGTTTCCTTGTTAATTTTCTGTTTAGTTGATCTATCCACAGGTTTGAGTGGGGTATTAACGTCTCCCACTATTATTGTGTTAGTGTTAATTTCTCCTTTCATACTTGTTAGCATTTGTCTTCCATACTGCGGTGCTCCTGTGTTGGATGCATATATATTTATAATTGTTATATCTTCTTCTTGGATTGATCCTTTGATCATTATGTAGTGACCTTCTTTGTCTCTTTTCACAGCCTTTGTTTTAAAGTCTATTTTATCTGATATGAGTATTGCTACTCCTGCTTTCTTTTGGTCCCTATTTGCATGGAAAATCTTTTTCCAGCCCTTCACTTTCAGTCTATATGTGTCCCCTGTTTTGAGGTGGGTCTCCTGTAGACAACATATGTAGGGGTCTTGTTTTTGTATCCATTCAGCCAGTCTTTGTCTTTTGGTTGGGGCATTCAACCCATTTACATTTAAGGTAATTACTGATAAGTATGATCCCGTTGCCATTTACTTTGTTGTTTTGGGTTCGGGTTTATACACCGTTTTTGTGTTTCCTCTCTAGAGAATATCCTTTAGTATTTGTTGGAGAGCCGGTTTGGTGGTGCAGAATTCCCTCAGCTTTTGCTTGTCTGGAAAGCTTTTGATTTCTCCTTCAGACTTGAATGAGATCCTTGCTGGGTACAATAATCTGGGCTGTAGGTTATTTTTTTTCATCACTTTAAGTATGTCTTGCCATTCCCTCCTGGCTTGAAGAGTTTCTATTGAAAGATCAGCTGTTATTATTATGGGAATTCCCTTGTGTGTTATTTGTTGTTTTACCCTTGCTGCTTTTAATATTTGTTCTTTGTGTTTGATCTTTGTTAATTTGATTAATATGTGTCTTGGGGTGTTTCTCCTTGGGTTTATCCTGTTTGGGACTCTCTGGGTTTCTTGGACTTGGGTGATTATTTCCTTCCCCATTTTAGGGAAGTTTTCAACTATTATCTCCTCAAGTATTTTCTCATGGTCTTTCTTTTTGTCTTCTTCTTCTGGAACCCCTATGATTCGAATGTTGTAGCGTTTAATATTGTACTAGAGATCTCTGAGATTGTCCTCATTTCTTTTAATTCGTTTTTCTTTTATCCTCTCTGCTTCATTTATTTCTACCATTCTATCTTCTAATTCACTAATCCTATCTTCTGCCTCTGTTATTCTACTATTTGTTGCCTCCAGAGTGTTTTTAATTTCATTTATTGCATTATTCATTATATATGGACTCTTTTTTATTTCTTCTAGGTCCTTGTTAAACCTTTCTTGCATCTTCTCAATCCTTGTCTCCAGGCTATTTATCTGTGACTCCATTTTAATTTCAAAATTTTGGATCAATTTCACTATCATTATTCGGAATTCTTTATCAGGTAGATTCCCTATGTCTTCCTCTTTTCTTTGGTTTGGTGGGCATTTATCCTGTTCCTTTATCTGCTGAGTATTCCTCTGTCTCTTCATCTTGTTTAAATTGTTGAGTTTGGGGTGTCCTTTCTGTATTCTGGCAGTTTGTGGAGTTCTCTTTATTGTTTCCTCACTGTTTGTGGGTTTGTACAGGTGGCTTGTCAAGGTTTCCTGGTTAGGGAAGCTTGTGTCGGTGTTCTGGTGGGTGGAGCTGTATTTCTTCTCTCTGGAGTGCAATGAAATGTCCAGTAATGAGTTATGAGATGTCTATAGTTTTGGGGTGACTTTGGGCAGCCTGTATCTTGAAGCTCAGGGCTGTGTTCCTTTGTAGCTAGAGAATTTGCTTGGTATGTCTTGCCCTGGAACTTATTGGCCCTTGTGTGGTGCTTGGTTTCAGTGTCAGTATGGAGGCATTTGATGAGCTCCTGTCAATTAATGTTCCTTGGAGTCAGGAGTTCCCTGGAGTCAGGGTTTGGACTTAAGCCTCCTGCTTCCAGTTATCGGTCTTATTTTTACAGAAGTTTCAAAACTTCTCCTTCTATACAGCACCATTGATAAAACATCTACGTTAAAGATGAAAAGTTTCTCTACTGTGAGGGTCACTCAGAGAGGTTCACAGGATTACATGGAGAAGAGAAGAGGGAGGAGGGAGTTAGAGGTGACCCAAATGAGATGAGGTGGAATCAATAGTGGAGAGAGTGGGCTAGCCAGTAGTCACTTCCTTACGTGCACTCCACAGCTGGACCACTCAGAGATGTTCATGGAGTTATACAGAGAAGAGAAGAAGGAGGAAGGAGACAGAGGTGGCCAGAAGGATAAAAGGGGGGAATGAAAAGGAGGGAGACAGATCCAGCCAGTAATCAGTTCCCTAAGTGTTCTCCACCGTCTGGAACACACAGAAATTCACAGAGTTGGGTAGAGTAGAGAGGGGTTAGGGAGGAGACACAGGCGACCTGGTGGAGAAAAAGGATAGTCCAAAGGGAGAGAGAGCAGTCAAGCCAGTAATCTCACTCCCTAGTGAAAAATGGGTCCTGAAGATTGGGTTCTTAAAGGTACAAAATTGGTAACAAATACATAAAAGCAAAAATTAAAAATCTAGAGTAGAGTTTGGAATTTCAAAAATATAATGTTTAAGAAAAGAAGAAGGAAAAGAAAGAGAGAAAAAACGAACAAACAAAAACAAACAAGTTCTCGAAAATTATAAAGAAACTACAGGTACAAAATTGATAACTAATACCAAAAAGCAAAAATTAAAAATCTATAGTAGAGTTTGGAATTTCAAAAATACAATGTTAAAAAAAAGAAGAAAAATAAAGAGAGAAAACAAACAAACAGAAACAAACAATGTCGCAAAAATTATAAAGAAAATACAGGTACAAAATTGATATCAAATACCAAAAAGCATAAATTAAAAATCTAGAGTAGAGTTTGGAATTTCAGATATACAATGTTATATAAAAGAAGAAGAGAAAGAAACAGAGAAGAAGAAAAAAAAGTCACAGAAATTATATAAAAAACTATAGGTACAAAATTGATAACATATACCAAAAGGCTAAAATTAAAAATCTAGAGTAGAGTTTGGAATTTCAAAAATACAACGTTAAAGAAAAGAAGAAAAAAAAAAAAAAAAAAACCAGGTCAAAAAATTATAAAATATATATATATGAAGTTTGCTGAAGAAGAACAAAATAGGGTCTTTTTTCTTTTTGCAAAGTAATGGGTTATAAAAGTGAAAATTAAAGGAACAATAGAGGACTTAAAATTAAAAAGAAAAAAAGAAAGACTGATCGTAAAAATAATAAAAATATATCTAGGACTTTCTTGGTTTTGTTGTGGGAATTGTGGGTTCAGTTCATTTTTGGCTAGTTCCTTGGTCTGACTTATATTTCTCAAGATCTATAGGCCCCTTCCTATGTAGTCCGTAGTAACCACAGGGTTTTCATCTATTGCCTGTAGCTTCCAAGGCGTTTCCCTCTGTTATATCTTCTTCTGTTTTCTAGTCTCTTCAGTATCTGGTTTCCGCCCCTACACAAAGGGGACGGTGGAGGAAACTTTTTTTTTTTTTTTTTTTTAGGCTTACTTGTTCAGTCGCGCTGTGGGGAGGGAGGGAGGGATGCTGCAAACAAATAACACTGGCATGAGCTCGCAGTGCCTCAGCCACACTGGGTCTGTCCCCGCTCACGGCGTGTGTAGCCTCCCTGCCCACACTGCTCGGGCTCTAGGTTGTTCCACCGGGAACAATCCGAGGCCGGCCCTGGGTTGCATGCACCTCCCAGGTCCAAGCCGCTCAGGTTCAGGCACTCAGGTAGTCCTCAGAGGCACAGACTCAGTTGGGCCTGCGTTTTGTGCTCTTCCCAGGTCCGAGCAGCTCAGGTGATGAGGTGTTTGGCGAGCGCCAATGCTACGACTTATGCCTCCCTGCCACTTGGTTATCTGGGTGTAAAACCGGCACACCTTCTCAGGCAGATGTTAACTGTCCCGAGCCCCAAGAAGTTTTAGTTAGCAAAGAAGCCTGCTTACAGTTTTATAGGTAATGTCTCTCTGCGGCTGCGATTGCCCCCTTCTGGCTCTGGCTGCCTGTCACCGGAGGGGGAAGATCTGCAGCCGGCTATCTCTGTTCTGTCCTTTGTTCCGTGCGCGGGCCTGGCGGTGTCTTAGGTTGGGGCTGGCTTTTCGCGTGGTAGATATCCCACAGTCTGGTTTGCTAGCCCAAATTATTTCGCTTGGGTAGCGCTCAGGGTATTCAGGCCAGATTCTTACTCTAAGCGATGCAGCCCGCGCCACGCCTCCCTGCCCAGCTAATGGCGTGTGCAGGCGTCTGCGCTTCTTCTCCGCTGGGGGAGTTACCATAGGGCTCACAATCTGCGAGTTTTAATTGTTTATTTATTTTTTCTCCCTGTTATGTTGCCCTCTGTGCTTCCAAAGCTCGGCACAGATTCGGCAGTGAGAAGGTTTCCTCGTGTTTGGAAACTTCTCTCTTTTTAAGACTCCCTTCCCGGGATGGAACTCCGTCCCTCCCTCTTTTGTCTCTTTTTTTGTCTTTAATATTTTTTCCTACCTCCTTTCGAAGAGTTGGGTTGCTTTTCTGGGTGCCTGATGTCCTCTGCCGGCATTCAGAAGTTGTTTTGTGGAATTTACTCGACGTTTAAATGCTCTTTTGATGAATTTGTGGGGGAGAAAGTGTTCTCCCCGTCCTACTCCTCCGCCATCTTCCCTGAGAGGTTTTTAACCAAGTACATAAACTTCACATAGATGTGACAAATAAGATGTTGAGATGAATTAATTCTCTAAGGAACAAGTGAAATAAAATCAAGGATACAACCTTATATTTAAGGAACAGGTGAAAAAAAAAAAGAGTTATTAGAAAAACAACAAAAAGCTCAGTTGAAAAGATGAGAGGAAAAAACAGTAATGAATGGTTACAAATAAAATTAAGAGCATTTCAATAAAAGCAGGTTGGTTAGTGAACTACTGCAGGGAAATCAATTTTAATGAGAACTAAGGTATTGGTTTTGTCATTTGGAGGTCATTCCAGATAATAGTTTCAGTACTGAGGTAAAGGAAGGAAACAGATTACAAATAATTTGGGTGGACTGATGTTGCCAAAATATAGAGAATGATTGCATACTATTTTAAAGAACTTTAGGTGAACAAGAAGCCAGAGGCAGGCTGGACTTTATGAGAACAGGATTAGGTGGTGAAGTTAATTGTACTACCAACTGGAATCTCAATAATATTTTTGAAACAACTGTTCCTGAGGAAATCACTCAAACCAAGGTATCTCAACTGTAGGACATTTAAGGAGTGGTCAGCCCTTATCCTTGGGCATTTTCCATGAAAAGAAAAGGACAAAATTCTCATTCTCTGGGCCTCAGCCTGAGCAAATGGCTCTAGTTCTAGTAAAGGTAGGGTACAGGTACAAGTAAGTAGAAATAGCAGGGAGAATAGTCAGTGAGTTAAGATGTGGCAGGACCCCAGTACTAGAATAGGAATTTGACAGAAAGAAAAAAAAAAGTCATCTGTGAGAATTAACAAACATGGATTGAGACAGAAACACAATTTTACTGAAGGAAGTAACTTGGATATGGACAGTATAACTGTGATTTAAGGGAAATACATGAATCTGAGGGTATCCATCAGTGAGTCAGATTCTAGGTTGTTTGGCAGTACAACATGGATTGGGGGAAATAAACATATTTATGCATAGCTGTGCATGTGTGTGTGCTAAGTTGTTTCAGTCATCTCTATTTATTTGCGACCTTATGGACTGTAGCCTGCTAGGCTCCTCTGTCCATGAAATTCTCCAAGCAAGAATACTGAAGTGGGTTGCCATTCCCTCCTCCAGAAGTTCTTCCCAATCAAAGGATTGAACTCCTTTGTCCTGTGGCTCCTGCATTTCAGGCGGATTCTTTACCACTGAGCCACCAAGGAAGCCCTTAACTATTACTATTCATTTCACCAGAAACTGAGCTAAGGCCATTGATACCAAACTTGCAGATCAGAAGTATGCATCTGGGAACAGCAAGCAAAGCAGAAGCTGAGCAAAAAAAGTATCTCTTGACAAGAAGGGGTAAGGTTTAAATTTTGTGTTGTTAAATGAAACCTGAGCCTGTACATGACAGAGGGAAAAGAAGATAATTAAACATTCGAGAGAAAGTTTAGCATTTATGGAAGGAAGTAATGAAATAAGTGGTAGGAAATAAAGTTAAGATGACATTTCTCTTTTCATTAACAAAATAAAAGTTATTTAAATAGTGGAAAATTTTTTCAAAGCATATACCTATGTGCATATAGAGTAATGATTAATAAATATAGGGTTTTTTCTCTGTGGAGCATACAATTTAGTAGGAGATGAATAAATAAATGAATATTGTCATAAGACATCTATGGAAAAGAACAGGAGGCTGTTGAAAAAAGAATAACATGGGGGAGAGATGGATAAGGAGACCAATTTAGATCAGGTTGTCAAGGAAGTTCTGCTTTAGGAGGTTTCCTTAGAGCTAAGCCTTTAATGAATGGGTTGAACAAAGAGTTTACCTAGCAGGAAAGCATCTCAAGTAGAAAAATAAGAATGGAAAAAGCTCTGAAAAGAGAATGAGTTTGGGATGTTGAGAATCAGAAAGGGAATTGGTGGAGCTGGAGCATTTAGTGTGAGAGAGGAAGTAGTCAGAGAAGACATGAGAAAATCAGTAGAGGTTCAGATCATGCAGAGTCTTATAGGTTGTAGTAAGGAGTTTGGATGTTAAATTCCAAGTGTGAAGGGGAAAGGCAGTGGAGGATTAAACAGGAGAATGGAATCACCTGATTTACATTTTAAAAGATTATGTGCTGTGTGGAGAATGGAATTAGGACGGAAGGGAGTTTGGATGCATGGAGACCAAATTTGAGGCTATTTAAAATCTAGCCAAAAGATGAGAATGGCCTATACTAGGCTGGTGGCCATGGAGAGGGAGATAAATTGGCATGTGGGATATATTTTGGAAGTAACAATAGAAATTGCAGGACTTGCTGATAGAATAGGTGGGAGTTAAGAATGAAAGAGGTGTCCAGAAAGACTAGATTTCTGCTTCAAGCAGTTACTTGATGTGCCAAATAAGCACATTAAAAATAGGGTTAAAAAGGAATACCAATTTAATCAATTTGGCAGGCAAAAATCAAATGATCAAAGTGGCAATGTATTTCATTTATTGACTGACATTCTTTTATGATGAGGTTGAAATTGAGTAGTGGATTAGAATGACCTGTGCTTGGATCATTTCCTGCTCATCATTTTTCAAAAATGACTAAAAAATAAAGGCACCTGTGAAACTGAGGATTTTAGCTTTGAATTTCTGTCCTTAAATATCAGAATGAAACTGTTGAAACTGTTGAAATTGTATTGAAGTAGGTAGGAAGACTTTAAAATAATATCTACTACAAAATTCTTCAAAATGCAGACATATTTTAGTAAATCCCTTCAAACTCTGTATTACTTTCCATGAGGCAACTTGGAAAGATGGAATGAAAGTAACAATCAAAATAAGGCATGCTAATATGTATGTCTAAAACTATAAAATATATATGTAGACCAAATATAAGAATTTTACTCGGTTGACCTCCTGAAATTCAAATATTTGTTGCAATAAGAACATGTCTCTAGGTATTATCCTTACTATAATGATTTTGATTAAACAAGATCTTTCCTTTCTGCTATAATTAAAGCTGGCTACTGGATAACTTGTGAAGTATGAAAACCTGGCCTTTCAAATTCCTTTAGTCTATTGTTCATTTTTTTACTCCTTGTTTTATGTATACTTTTAAGGAGACTAATATTTTATTTTTGCTTTCTTGATCCCCTTCTTCTGCTCTAATTGTGGCATCCTACATAATACTAACATTTTCTTTACCCTGATTTTGTTAGTGTTTTTTCCCTGTTTTGCTTCTTCAGGCTCTTCTAAATATAAAACCTTAATAGATTTACATATAATGTGGTGTTATAACTAAAATCCTATTAGATCCACAAAAAAAAAAAAAATACTAGAGCTAATAATGAATTCAGCAAAGATCTTGGACACAAGGTCAACATGGAAAAACCATTTATGCTTTTATACAACAACAAGGAATGAACAGTCTGAAAAATATAGAAAATAATTTTATTTGTAATACCATCCAAAAAATTAAAATACCTCAGAATAAATTCAACTAATGAATTGAAAGACTTAAGCATTGAAAATTCCAAAATATTGCTTTAAGAAATTAAACAAGATAAAAATAAGTGGAAAAACATCCCGTGTTTATAGGTTATAAGATTTAATGACGTTAGATGGCAATACAACCCAAAGTGATCTGAAGATTCAATATAGTCCCTATCAATGTCCTAAAATCCTTTTTGCCAGAAATGGAAAAGCCAATTCTCAAATTCATATGGTAGTAAAAGAGATCTCAAATACAATAATAATAATAAGTCATGAAAAAGAAGAACAAAGTTGGAGAATCCACACTTTCTGATTTCAAAACTTACTACAAAGCCACAGTAATAAAATCAGTGTCTAAAGATACACATAGAGACCAATAGAATAGGGTCCAGAAGTCAGAAATAATCATATATATTCGTGGTAAATTGATTTCCAACAAGGATGCCAAGATCATTTGATGAAGAAAGTATAGTCTCTTCAACAAATGGTACTCAGACAACTTGATATTCACATGCAAAACAATGAAGCTGGAGAGGTATGAAAGTGAAAATGTTATTTGCCCAGTCATGTCCGACTCTATGTGAACCCATGGACTATAACCCTCCAGGCTCCTCTGTCCACGGAATTCTCCAGGGAAGAATACTGGAGTGCATTGCCATTTCCTTCTCAAAGGAATCTTCCCAACCCAGGGATTGAACCTGGGACTTCCATATTACAGGTAGATTTTTTTTTTACCATCTGTGCTACCAGTAAATATTGGAGTGGTATCCCTTGTCATAAACAAAAATTAACTCAAAATTCATTAAAGACCTAAATATAAGACCTGAAACTCTAATACTTATAGAATAAAATTGAGATTTTTATGCTCTTTTTGACCTTGGATTTGGCAACAAATTGTTAGACATGACATCAAAAACATCAAAATTAAAAATATTTTGTGCACCAAAGGACATTATCAAGAAAGTGGAAGACAACTTACAGAATGGGGAAAGCCTTTGTAAATTTGTAGAGGAAGGGGTAATAATTATTTTTTTATTTTATTTTTTAACTTTACAATATTGTATTGGTTTTGCCGTATATCAACATGAATCCGCCACAGGTATACACGTGTTCCCTATCCTGAACCCTCCTCCCTCCTCCCTCCCCATACCATCCCTCTGGGTCATCCCAGTACACCAGCCCCAAGCATCTTAACCTAAAGAATTGGAAGGTGGAAATCTCTGGCAGGGCCAGTTTGATAAATATTATTGGCTATGAAGGTTTTCTGACCTCCTTATTTAATACAAGTATAAATGGACCTTTCCTTACTGGACAATTTTAGTGTACTGGTAATGGTAGTACTTCATTATTTTTGCCATTTTTGATGGTTTTAAATCCTAAATATATTCAGAGCTGAAATATAGTGCTCAGAGGATGCTCAAGAAAGGCTTTATTTCTGAAATCAAGTGTTCTTAAGTGGCAGCAGTTTTGAACCCCACATTTTTAGAGATATTATAATGTGTATACATTGTAAAAGGCTTTGTCTTTTATAATGGGAGAGCACCTAGGGCTTCTGAAGCAGGCTCATTGAAAAGTAATCAGTCTGTCATCCTACCATTTAAAAGCTTTCTTTGGTTTTGTGCTTCTATAAATGGACTGCTTATTTTGAAACATCTGTGTCTGGCTTAAAGTGATACTATTTTATGTAACTGTAAAATTATTTCTCCTTTATGACTATTTAGAGTAAGTACTATTGAAATAGATGAAACTCTCTTTTAGAGGAACTTCTCCCTTCCTCAGAGCTAAATAAAGATACCTTCCATTTCTCTCCAAGCAGGTGCAAAAGATACAGTTACAACAGTCTTTGAGTTTGAGGGAACTAAATTTTGTAATAAGACTTCATATTATGCTAGATGTGCCATAAACTTAAAATGGGTGCTACAACACATTATAAAACTCAGGAATGAAATGCCAAGCAAGAAGCAAAAGCAAAAATCAAAATTGATACTTCAGAATATTTCAACAGCCAAAGAATACAGTTTTGGAAGAACATTTGCTTCAGATTATATTCCCAGAAAAAGAAAAAAAAAAAAAGCAATATGGAAAAAAAGATTCAAAGCCAGTTTCTTCAGAAGCTGTGGTTAATATATGAAAGTTTTATAGTTGAGTTGCCTAGTCTCTCTCTGCTCTCAAAATGAGTGGGCAGTATTTCAAGAAAATTGACTAAATCTGAAAAGAAGTGTTTAATAACCTGATCTTTACTTGCTACAAAACAAAACAATAACTGAAAACAATTTCCCCAAAAGTATTTTACATTCTGCTTCCCCACATATATAACTTTATATGTAATATTTTTATATTTGTCAATGGATACCTTCATAAGGTCTTCCCTGGTGGCTCAAGTGGTAAATATCTGTCTGCAATGCAAGAGACACAAGTTCAACCCTTGGGTTGAGAAGATCCCCTGGAAGAGGAAATGACAATGTCCTCCAGTAGTTTTGCCTTGAGAATCCCATGGACAGAAAAGCCTGGTGGACTACAGTCCATGAGTTCACAAAGAGTCGGACACAACTTAGCAACTAATCACACCTTCAGTGAGGTTTAGAAACTTTTATTAGATATCGGTATATTAGGACAATTTCTATTACTATCACTTCCATTATAAAATTTCCACTGATTTTGGAAGGTATTTCAGGAAATTGATGACAGTTTGATAGCTTTTTTGTTAGGTTCATGATTAGTTACAGGAACAACTAAATTACATTTGAGAAGGATAGGGAAATTAATGTTTTAAAAGTTAAGAAATCTCATCTAGAATCTCCATAAAAAATTGGTTTTATCAATATTTTTGTTTGCATAGGGTCTAAGATATTGTGAGGAGCTAATAACAATGCACGTCTATTTATGTAACCTAAAGGCAAATTTATAAAATCTTTGTGAGAGCATTCATTCTTGAGAACAAATGTTAAAGAAATTTATTAGGATTTCAGAAACTAAATTTCCAAGAAAAACTGTCACAACAGAGTCTCACCCATCACCAGCATTATGGCCTAGCCTGGACTATCACACCATCTATTGGGTCATCTTCCTTTATTCAACACCTTTTCCCACTTCTTAAAGGTGAGATATCTCTTCAAGAAAATTGGAGCTATCAAGGGAACATTTAATGCAAGGATGGGCACAATAAAGGACAGAAAGAGTAAGGACCTAACATATACAGTAGAGATTAAGAAAAGGTGGTAAAAGTACACAGAAGAACTATACTAAAAAGGGCTTAATGATCCAGATAATAATCATGATGGTGTGATCACTCACCTTGAGCCAGACATCTTGGAGTGTGAAGTCAAGTGGGCCTTAGGAAGCATTACTACAAGCAAAGCTAGTGGAGGTGGTGGAATTCCAGCTGAGTTATTTAAAATCCTAAGAAGATGAGGCCATTAAAGTGTTGCACTTAATATGTCAGCAAATTTGGAAAACTCAGCAGTGGCCACAGGACTAGAAATGGTCAGTTTTCATTCCAATCCCAAAGAAAAGCTATGCCAAAGAATGCTCAAACTATCATACAACTGGACTCATTTCATATGCTAGCAAGGATATGCTCAAAATCCTTCGAGCTAGGTTTTAGCAGTAAGTGAACTGAGAACTTCCAGGTGTGCCAAATGGATTTAGAAAAGGCAGAGTAGGAACCAGAGATCAAATTGCGAGCATTCATCGGATCATGGAGAAAGCAAAGGAATTCCAGAAAAACATCTATTTCTGTTTGTTGACTATGCTAAAGTCTTTGACTATGTGGATCACAACAAATTGTGGAAAATTCTTCAAAGATTAGAGTATCAGATCACCCTACCTATCTCCTGAGAAATCTGTATGCAGGTCAGGAAGCAACAGTTAAAATTGGGCACGGGGCAATGCACTGCTTCCATATTAGGAGAGTATGAAAAGCCTGTATATTATCGTCTTGCTTATTTAACTTCTATGTGGAGTACATCATGTGAAATGCTGAACTGGATAAATTACAAGCTGGAATCAAGACTGCCAGCAGACATATCAACAACCTTAGATATGCAGATGATACCACTCTAACCACAGAAAATGAAGAGGAACTAAAGATCTTCTTTTTTTAGTTTTTGATGTATTTATTTTAATTGGAGGCTAATTACTTTACAATATTATGGTGGTTTAAAGAACTTCTGTGGAAAATTCTGTAAGAGATGGGAATACCAGACCACCTGATCTGCATCTTGAGAAATTTGTATGCAGGTCAGGAAGCAACAGTTAGAATTGGACATGGAAAGACAGACTGGTTCCAAATAGGAAAAGGAGTTCGTCAAGGCTGTATATTGTCACCCTGCTTATTTAACTTATATGCAGGGTACATCATGAGAAACGCTGGACTGGAAGAAACACAAACTGGAATCAAGATTGCCAGGAGAAATATCAGTAACCTCAGATATGCAGATGACACCACCCTTATGGCAGAAAGTGAAGAGGAACTCAAAAGCCTCTTGATGAAAGTGAACGTGGAGAGTGCAAAAGTTGGCTTAAAGCTCAACATTCAGAAAACGAAGATCATGGCATCCAGTCCCACCACTTCATGGGAAATAGATGGGGAAACAGTGGAAACAGTGTCAGACTTTATTTTTCTGGGCTCCAAAATCACTACAGATGGTGATTGCAGCCATGAAATTAAAAGACTATTACTCCTTGGAAGGAAAGTTATGACCAGCCTAGATAGCCTATTCAAAAGCAGAGACATTACTTTGCCAACAAAAGTCCGTCTAGTCAAGGCTATGGTTTTTCCTGTGGTCATGTATGGATGTGAGAGTTGGACTGTGAAGAAGGCTGAGTGCCGAAGAATTGATGCTTTTGAACTGTGGTGTTGGAGAAGACTCTTGAGAGTCCCTTGGACTGCAAGGAGATCCAACCCGTCCATTCTGAAGGAGATCAGCCCTGGAATTTCTTTGGAAGGAATGATGCTAAAGCTGAAACTCCAGTACTTTGGCCACCTCATGCGAAGAGTTGACTCATTGGAAAAGACTCTGATGCTGGGAGGGATTGGGGGCAGGATGAGAAGGGGACAACAGAAGATGAGATGGCTGGATGGCATTGCTGACTCGATGGACGTGAGTCTGAGTGAACTCCGGGAGTTGGTGATGGACAGGGAGGCCTGGCGTGCTGCGATTCATGGGGTCACAAAGAGTCAGGCACGACTGAGTGACTGATCTGATCTGAAAGAACTTGGTGAGAGTAAAGGAGGAGAATGAAAAAGTTGACTTGAAACTCAACATTCAATAAACTAAGATCATAGCCTATCATTCTATCACTTCATGGCAAATACAAGGGGAAAAAGTGGAAGCAGTGACAGATTTTATTTTAGGGGGCTGCAAAATCACTGTCGACAGTGAGGGCAACAGCAAAATTAAAAGACACTTGTTCTTTGGAAGGAAAGCTATGATAAAATCAGACAGTGTTTTAGAAAACAGAGATATCACTTTGCCAAGAATGGTCCATATAGTCGAAGCTAGGATTTTTCCAGTGGTTGTGTAGAGATGTGAGATTTGAACCATAAAGAAGGCTAAGTGTTCAAGAATTTATGCTTTCTAATTGTTGTGCTGGAGAAGACTCTTGAGAGTCCCTCAGACTGAAAGGAGATCAAACCAGTCAATACTAAAGGAAATCAAGAGCGAATATTCATTGGAAGGACAGATGCTGCAGCTCCAATACTTTGGCCACCTGATGCAAAGACCTGACTCATTCGAAAAGACTCTGATGCTGGGAAAGCTTGAAGGAAAAAGACAAGGGTGCGGCAGTAGATGAGATGACTAGATTGCATTACTGGCTCATTGGACATGAATTTGAGCAAACTTTGGGAGACAGAGGAACCTACAGTGTGCTGCAGTCCATGGGGTTGCAAAGAGTTGGACAGGACTTAGCAACTGAACAGAAACAGAAGTGAAAAAAAAAAAAAAAAAAAGAACTCCTTTAACTATAGGATACAATTCCTAGAAACTTTCTGTCTTTGACTATCCATCAGCCTTTATTTCCTTCAAGTAACAGAATGTTGACTTCCTTTTATAGGATTACCTTTTCCCCATTGTGATTAGTCTTCATGAGAACATTGATATGGGTGTCCATGTTTTCCTTAGGCAAATTATGGTTAAAAATCCAAAAGTAACTAACTGGAGCCTCTCTTGGGAAAACGATAAAAGAGTTAAAAAAAAAAAAAATGATTGGGTGGGATTTGCCCCAGCAGAAGCAGCATGGTACACCTGCTATGATGATCACTGGAATCATCCCAGTTCCTACCCTTTATTTAGGTGTGTATGTTAATCAAAGTCAATTTTTTTTAGGTTGCCAGCAAAGGAACTAACTATTTGGCAAAGCAATGAGTAATATTGTCCTGACATTATAATATAAAAATAAGGGAGGAGGAGCCAAGATGGCAGAGGAGTAGGACGGGGAGAACACTTTCTCCCCCACAAATTCATCAAAAGAGCATTTAAACGTCGAGTAAATTCCACAAAACAACTTCTGAATGCCGGCAGAGGACATCAGGCACCCAGAAAAGCAACCCAACTCTTCGAAAGGAGGTAGGAAAAAATATTAAAGACAAAAAAAGAGACAAAAGAGGGAGGGACGGAGTTCCATCCCGGGAAGGGAGTCTTAAAAAGAGAGAAGTTTCCAAACACGAGGAAACCTTCTCACTGCCGAATCTGTGCCGAGCTTTGGAAGCACAGAGGGCAACATAACAGGGAGAAAAAATAAATAAACAATTAAAACTCGCAGATTGTGAGCCCTATGGTAACTCCCCCAGCGGAAAAGAAGCGCAGACGCCTGCACACGCCATTAGCTGGGCAGGGAGGCGTGGCGCGGGCTGCATCGCTTAGAGTAAGAATCTGGCCTGAATACCCTGAGCGCTACCCAAGCGAAATAATTTGGGCTAGCAAACCAGACTGTGGGATATCTACCACGCGAAAAGCCAGCCCCAACCTAAGACACCGCCAGGCCCGCGCACGGAACAAAGGACAGAACAGAGATAGCCGGCTGCAGATCTTCCCCCTCCGGTGACAGGCAGCCAGAGCCAGAAGGGGGCAATCGCAGCCGCAGAGAGACATTACCTATAAAACTGTAAGCAGGCTTCTTTGCTAACTAAAACTTCTTGGGGCTCGGGACGGTTAACATCTGCCTGAGAAGGTGTGCCGGTTTTACACCCAGATAACCAAGTGGCGGGGAGGCGATAAGTCGTAGCATTGGCGCTCGCCAAACACCTCATCACCTGAGCTGCTCGGACCTGGGAAGAGCACAAAACGCAGGCCCAACTGAGTCTGCGACTCTGAGGACCACCCAAGTGCCTGAACCTGAGTGGCTTGGACCTGGGAGGTACACGCAACCCAGGGCAGCCTCGGATTGATCCCGGCGGAACAACCTAGAGCCCGAGAAGCGTGGGCAGGAAGGCTACACGCGCCGTGAGCGGGGGCAGACCCAGTGTGGCTGAGGTACTGCGAGCGCACGCCAGTGTTATTTGTTTGCAGCATCCCTCCCTCCCTTCCCACAGCACGACTGAACAAGTGAGCCTAAAAAAAAAAAAAAAAAAAAAGTTTCCTCCACTGTCCCCTTGGTGTCAGGGCGGAAACCAGACACTGAAGAGACCAGCAAACAGAAGAAGCTATAACAGAGGGAAATACCCTGGAAGGTACAGGCAATAGATGAAAACCCTGTGGTTACTACGGACTACATAGGAAGGGGCCTATAGATCTTGAGAAATATAAGTTGGACCAAGGAATTAGCCAAAAATGAACTGAACCCACAATACTCACAACAGAACCAGAAAAAGTCCTAGATATATTGTTACTATTTTTACGATCATTCTTTCTTTCTTTTTTTTTATTAAAAAAAATTTTTTAAGTCCTCTATTGATCCTTTAATTTTCACTTTTATAACCTATTACTTTGCAAAAAAAAAAGACCCTATTTTTTTCTTCTTCAGCAAACTTCATATATATATATATTATAATTTTTTGACCATGTTTTTTTTTTTCTTCTTCTTCTTTTCTTTAACATTGTATTTTTGAAATTTCAAACTCTACTCTAGTTTTTCAATTTTAGCTTTTTGGTATATGTTACCAATTTTGTACCTATAGTTTTTTTTATAATTTCTGTGACTTTTTTTTTTCTGTTTCTTTCTCTTCTTCTTTTATATAACATTGTATATCTGAAATTTCAAACTCTACTCTAGATTTTTAATTTATGCTTTTTGGTATTTGATATCAATTATGTACCTGTATTTTCTTTATGATTTTTGCGACATTGTTTGTTTTTGTTTGTTTGTTTGTTTTCTCTCTTTATGCTTCTTTTTCCTTTTTTTTTAATATTGCATTTTTGAAATTTCAAACTCTACTCTAGATTTTTAATTTTTGCTTTTTGGTATTAGTTATCAATTTTGTACCTATATTTTCTTTATAATTTTCGCGACCTTGTTTGTTTTTCTTTGTTCGTTTTTTCTCTCTTTCTTTTCCTTCTTCTTTTCTTTACCATCATATTTTTGAAATTCCAAACTCTACTCTAGATTTTTAATTTTTGCTTTTATGCATTTGTTACCAATTTTGTAGCTTTAAGAACCCAATCTTCAGGACCCATTTTTCACTAGGGAGCGAGATTACTGGCTTGACTGCTTTCTCTCCCTTTGGACTCTCCTTTTTCTCCACCAGGTCGCCTGTGTCTCCTCCCTAACACCTCTCTATTCTACCCAACTCTGTGAATTTCTGTGTGTTCCAGACGGTAGAGAACACTTAGGGAACTGATTACTGGCTGGATCTGTCTCCCTCCTTTTCATTCCCCCCTTTTATCCTTCTGGCCACCTCTGTCTCCTTCCTCCTTCTTCTCTTCTCTGTATAACTCCATGAACATCTCTGAGTGGTCCAGCTGTGGAGTGCACGTAAGGAAGTGACTACTGGCTAGCCCACTCTCTCCACTATTGATTCCACCTCATCTCATTTGGGTCACCTCTAACTCCCTCCTCCCTCTTCTCTTCTCCATGTAATCCTGTGAACCTCTCTGAGTGACCCTCACAGTAGAGAAACTTTTCATCTTTAACGTAGATGTTTTATCAATGGTGCTGTATAGAAGGAGAAGTTTTGAAACTTCTGTAAAAATAAGACCGATAACTGGAAGCAGGAGGCTTAAGTCCAAACCCTGACTCCAGGGAACTCCTGACTCCAAGGAACATTAATTGACAGGAGCTCATCAAATGCCTCCATACCGACACTGAAACCAAGCACCACACAAGGGCCAACAAGTTCCAGGGCAAGACATACCAAGCAAATTCTCTAGCTACAAAGGAACACAGCCCTGAGCTTCAAGATACAGGCTGCCCAAAGTCACCCCAAAACCATAGACATCTCATAACTCATTACTGGACATTTCATTGCACTCCAGAGAGAAGAAATACAGCTCCACCCACCAGAACACCGACACAAGCTTCCCTAACCAGGAAACCTTGACAAGCCACCTGTACAAACCCACACACAGCAAGGAAAAGCCACAATAAAGAGAACTCCACAAACTGCCAAAATACAGAAAGGACACCCTAAACTCAGCAATTTAAACAAGATGAAGAGACAGAGGAATACCCAGCAGATAAAGGAACAGGATAAATGCCCACCAAACCAAACAAAAGAGGAAGAGATAGGGAATCTACCTGATAAAGAATTCCAAATAATGATAGTGAAAATGACCTGAAATCTTGAAAGCAAAATGGAATCACAGATAAATAGCCTGGAGACAAGGATTGAGAAGATGCAAGAAAGGTTTAACAAGGACCTAGAAGAAATAAAAAAGAGTCAATATATAATGAATAATGCAATAAGTGAAATCAAAAACACTCTGGAGGCAACAAATAGTAGAATAACAGAGGCAGAAGATAGGATTAGTGAATTAGAAGATAGAATGGTAGAAATAAATGAAGCAGAGAGGATAAAAGAAAAATGAATTAAAAGAAATGAGGACAATCTCAGAGATCTCCAGGACAATATTAAACGCTACAACATTCGAATCATAGGGGTTCCAGAAGAAGAAGACAAAAAGAAAGACCATGAGAAAATACTTGAGGAGATAATAGTTGAAAACTTCCCTAAAATGGGGAAGGAAATAATCACCCAAGTCCAAGAAACCCAGAGAGTCCCAAACAGGATAAACCCAAGGAGAAACACCCCAAGACACATATTAATCAAATTAACAAAGATCAAACACAAAGAACAAATATTAAAAGCAGCAAGGGTAAAACAACAAATAACACACAAGGGAATTCCCATTAGGATAACAGCTGACCTTTCAATAGAAACTCTTCAAGCCAAGAGGGAATGGCAAGACATACTAAAAATGATGAAAGAAAATAACCTACAGCCCAGATTATTGTACCCAGCAAGGATCTCATTCACGTATGAAGGAGAAATCAAAAGCTTTTCAGACAAGCAAAAGCTGAGGGAATTCTGCACCACCAAACCGGCTCTCCAATAAATACTAAAGGATATTCTCTAGACAGGAAACACAAAAACGGTGTATAAATTCGAACCCAAAACAATAAAGTAAATTGCAACAGGATCATACTTATCAGTAATTACCTTAAACGTTAATGGGTTGAATGCCCCAACCAAAAGACAAAGACTGGCTGAATGGATACAAAAACAAGACCCCTACATATGTTGTCTACAGGAGGCCCACCTCAAAACAGGGGACACATACAGACTGAAAGTGAAGGGCTGGAAAAAGATTTTCCATGCAAATAGGGACCAAAAGAAAGCAGGAGTAGCAATACTCATATCAGATAAAATAGACTTTAAAACAAAGGCTGTGAAAAGAGACAAAGAAGGTCACTACATAATGATCAAAGGATCAATCCAAGAAGAAGATATAACAATTATAAATATATATGCACCCAACACAGGAGCACCACAGTATGGAAGACAAATGCTAACAAGTATGAAAGGAGAAATTAACAATAACACAATAATAGTGGGAGACTTTAATACCCCACTCACACCTATGGATAGATCAACTAAACAGAAAATTAACAAGGAAACACAAACTTTAAATGATACAATAGACCAGTTAGACCTAATTGATATCTATAGGACATTTCATCCCAAAACAATGAATTTCACCTTTTTCTCAAGCGCACATGGAACCTTCTCCAGGATAGATCACATCCTGGGCCATAAAGCTAGCCTTGGTAAATTCAAAAAAATAGAAATCATCCCAAGCATTTTTTCTGACCACAATTCAGTAAAATTAGATCTCAATTACAGGAGAAAAACTATTAAAAATTCCAACATATGGAGGCTGAACAACTCGCTGCTGAATAACCAACAAATCACAGAAGAAATCAAAAAAGAAATCAAAATTTGCATAGAAACGAATGAAAATGAAAACACAACAACCCAAAACCTGTGGGACACGCTAAAAGCAGTCCTAAGAGGAAAGTTCATAGCAATACAGGCACACCTCAAGAAACAAGAAAAAAGTCAAATAAATAACCTAACTCCACACCTAAAGCAACTAGAAAAGGAAGAAGTGAAGAACCCAGGGTTAGTAGAAGGAAAGAAATCTTAAAAATTAGAGCAGAAATAAATGCAAAAGAAACAAAAGAGACCATAGCAAAAATCAACAAAACCAAAAGCTGGTTCTTTGAAAGGATAAATAAAATTGACAAACCATTAGCCAGACTCATCAAGAAACAAAGGGAGAAAAATCAAATCAACAAAATTAGAAACGAAAATGGAGAGATCACAACAGACAACACAGAAATACAAAGGATCATAAGAGACTACTATCAACAATTATATGCCAATAAAATGGACAACGAGGAAGAAATGGACAAATTCTTAGAAAAGTACAACTTTCCAAAACCCGATCAGGAAGAAATAGAAAATCTTAACAGACCCATCATAAGCACAGAAATTGAAACTGTAATCAAAAATCTTCCAGCAAACAAAAGCCCAGGTCCAGACGGCTTCACAGCTGAATTCTACCAAAAATTTAGAGAAGAGCTAACACCTATCCTGCTCAAACTCTTCCAGAAAATTGCAGAGGAAGGTAAACTTCCAAACTCATTCTATGAGCCCACCATCACCCTAATACCAAAACCTGATAAAGATCCCACAAAAAAAGAAAACTACAGGCCAATATCACTGATGAACATAGATGCAAAAATCCTTAACAAAATTCTAGCAATCAGAATCCAAAAACACATTAAAAAGATCAAACACCATGACCAAGTGGGCTTTATCCCAGGGATGCAAGAAGTCTTCAATATCCGCAAATCAATCAATGTAATACACCACATTAACAAATTGAAAAATAAAAACCATATGATTATCTCAAAAGATGCAGAGAAAGCCTTTGACAAAATTCCACACCCATTTATGATAAAAACTCTCCAGAAAGCAGGAATAGAAGGAACATACCTCAACATAATAAAAGCTATATATGACAAACCCACAGCAAACATTATCCTCAATGGTGAAAAATTGAAAGCATTTCCTCTAAAGTCAGGAACAAGATAAGGGTGCCCACTTTCACCATTACTATTCAACATAGTTTTGGAAGTTTTGACCACAGCAATCAGAGCAGAAAAAGAAATAAAAGGAATCCAAACTGGAAAAGAAGAAGTAAAACTCTCACTGTTTGCAGATGACATGATCCTCTACATAGAAAACCCTAAAGACTCCACCAGAAAATTACTAGAGCTAATCAATGACTATAGTAAAGTTGCAGGATATAAAATCAACACACAGAAATCCCTTGCATTCCTATACACTAATAATGAGAAAACAGAAAGAGAAATTAAGGAAACAATTCCATTCACCATTGCAACGGAAAGAATAAAATACTTAGGAATATATCTACCTAAAGAAACTAAAGACCTATATATAGAAAACTATAAAACACTGGTGAAAGAAATCAAAGAGGACACTAATAGATGGAGAAATATACCATGTTCATGGATTGGAAGAATCAATATAGTGAAAATGAGTATACTACCCAAAGCAATTTATAGATTCAATGCAATCCCTATCAAGCTACCAACAGTATTCTTCACAGAGCTAGAACAAATACTTTCACAATTTGTATGGAAATACAAAAAACCTCGACTAGCCAAAGCGATCTTGAGAAAGAAGAATGGAACTGGAGGAATCAACCTACCTGACTTCAGGCTCTACTACAAAGCCACAGTTATCAAGCCAGTATGGTACTGGCACAAACACAGAAATATAGATCAATGGAACAAAATAGAAAGCCCAGAGATAAATCCACGCACATATGGACACCTTATCTTTGACAAAGGAGGCAAGAATATACAATGGATTAAAGACAATCTCTTTAACAAGTGGTGCTGGGAAATCTGGCCAACCACTTGTAAAAGAATGAAACCAAAACACTTTCTAACACCATACACAAAAATAAACTCAAAATGGATTACAGATCTAAACGTAAGACCAGAAACTATAAAACTCCTAGAGGAGAACATAGGCAAAACACTCTCTGACATACATCACAGCAGGATCCTCTATGACCCACCTCCCAGAATATTGGAAATAAAAGCAAGAATAAACAAATGGGACCTAATTAACCTTAAAAGCTTCTGCACATCAAAGGAAACTCTTAGCAAGGTGAAAAGACAGCCTTCAGAATGGGAGAAAATAATAGCAAATGAAGCAACGGACAAACAACTAATCTCAAAAATATACAAGCAACTCCTACAGCTCAACTCCAGAAAAATAAATGACCCAATCAAAAAATGGGCCAAAGAACTAAACAGACATTTCTCCAAAGAAGACATACAGATGGCTAACAAACACATGAAAAGATGCTCAACATCACTCATTATCAGAGAAATGCAAATCAAAACCACTATGAGGTACCATTTCACACCAGTCAGAATGGCTGCGATCCAAAAGTCTACAAATAATAAATGCTGGAGAGGGTGTGGAGAAAAGGGAACCCTCTTACACTGTTGGTGGGAATGCAAACTAGTACAGCCACTATGGAGAAGAGTGTGGAGATTCCTTAAAAAACTGGAAATAGAACTGCCTTATGATCCAGCAATCCCACTGCTGGGCATACACACTGAGGAAACCAGAAGGGAAAGAGACATGTGTACCCCAATGTTCATTGCAGCACTGTTTATAGTAGCCAGGACATGGAAGCAACCTAGATGTCCATCAGCAGATGAATGGATAAGAATGCAGTGGTACATATACACAATGGAGTATTACTCAGCCATTAAAAAGAATACATTTGAATCAGTTCTAATGAGGTGGATGAAACTGGAGCCTATTATACAGAGTGAAGTAAGCCAGAAGGAAAAACACCAATACAGTATACTAATGCATACATATGGAATTTAGAAAGATGGTAACAATAACCCTGTGTACGAGACAGCAAAAGAGACACTGATGTATAGAACAGTCTTATGGACTCTGTGGGAGAGGGAGAGGGTGGGAAGATTTGGGAGAGTGACATTCAAACATGTAGAATATCATGTAAGAAACGAGTTGCCAGTCCAGGTTCGATGCGCGATACTGGATGCTTGGGGCTGGTGCACTGGGACGACCCAGAGAGATGGTGTGGGGAGGGAGGAGGGAGGAGGGTTCAGGATGGGGAACACATGTATGCCTGTGGCGGATTCATTTTGATATTTGGCAAAACTAATACAATTATGTAAAGTTTAAAAATAAAATCAATCAATGCAAAAATAAATAAATAAATAAAAAGAAATGAAAACAAACAAACAAACAAAAAAACCTCTCAGGGAGAACAAGATGGTGGAAGAGTAGGTGAATGTGGAGTACATCTCTCTCCATGGATACCTCAGCAATACACCTTTAGACACAGAAGTGCATGCAGAACACCAGATGAGAGCAGACAGGAGTACCTGACCAGTGGAAAAGAATATATAGACCGACACAAAACTCGGTGGGACAAACGGACTAGGGGGAAAAACAGGAGCATTAGTAGGACTGGATTTGCCCCTGGTGGGTGGGGGAACTGAAGCAGGGGTCCGATCCCCATATCAGGGCAACTGTCTGAGTCAAAGGAGAAACATTTTAGGCTGAGAGGGAAACAGCTGATCTATGGAAGCCTAAATGCAATGAGAATCAAACAGCCTTTGCCACAGCCATACACAGCCCAGACAGGGAGGTAGACCCCTTGGAAGGTGCAGAGGCTGGGAGCTGGAGTTTAGGGGTTGTGGAGCAATCCCAGGGCGAGGGCTGATGTTGACTGCAGAGAGACAGATTGAGGGGAAGTGAGGGAAGAGACTGTGGTGGGAAATGCCTGTAGAGGAAAGCCGGGCAGCCATGGAAGCAAGGCAATTCTGCTGAGTCACACGTAGGGGGAGGAGGCATCACCATAGCCTCTCTCCCCCCGCATGCTAGCATTGGCAGTTGAACAAAAGATAAGCTAGCTCATCAAACACCTGATACACTGAACTACAGATTAGGACCCCACCCAGGGTACCCCTTTAAGTGCCTGACACGCCAATATACAGAGTAGGACCCCAGCCAGGGGGACCCCTCTATGTGCATGACATGCTGAACAACAGAGAAGGACCCCAGGCAAGAGAGCCCTCTAAATGCCTGAACTGGCAGAGCTATGGAGGAAGACTGGTCAAAGAGGGTTTCTGATCGCCAGCTACAAGAGGCTTGAAAAAAGACACTGATAGGGCCATAACTCCTGCACCAGAGGCAATCCGTGTTCCTGCACACTTGATGCCACCAGGGTCCCTGCAAGCCAAGCAACTGCATCACCTGCATACTCAACTCTTACTGGGACAGAGCTTCCACAGGGCAAAAACTGTCTTGTGTCTATGTGTGCAGGGTCACTTAATTACTGTGCAACTCTTTGCAACCTTGTAAAATGGCATGCCAGGCTTCTCTGTTGCGGGGTTGGGCGGGGGGAGGTTCTCCAGGCAAGAATACTGGAGAGTATTGGCCACAACTGGTTACCATACCTTTCTAGAGCACTGTAGTTCCTGATGCCCTAGCCACCAACTACTTTGAGTACCTGGTACCACCAGAACCCCTGCAACCCTAGCAGCTGCACCACCTCCACACATGACCCTCACAGGGGCAAACCCAAGTCCCCCAGGGCAGCCTTAGGAGCAAACCCCGGTGGACGACTGACATGCAGAGGTGAAGTTAAAACCACAATTGAAACCCAAGGACAGTGTGACTAAAGAAGAAGACCCAAAACCTTCCCACCAGCTGTACAAGCCACAGATTAAATCCACATGATCAACTAGGCAGACTCTGTGTCTATAGAATATATAAAAGGTCATTGAGAGCTCCCACAAAAGAAAACACACTTGTTCTGATAGCTGTGAATATTGGAGGAAAGAATACAGAAGAGTAGGACCAGATTAGAATCTGGTCCAGAGATCTGCACAGTGTTGAAGGGCATCCTAGAGAGGTGAGATGGACTATTACTCCCAGTGAGGGAAAGGACTCTGACAGCAGTGAATCAAGAAAAAACATTTACTATCCTTATGTTTTGACTTATTCTGTAGATTCTTTTGGATTGTTTTTTCTTTTTTCTTTCCCCCTCACCCCTCTGTTGTAGTTGTTGTATTGGCATTATGAAATTTAATTAAATTTTTGAGCTTTTATTTATTTATTTTTTTCTCTCTCAGTCACATTTTTATCGTTGTTAAAACTTCTGCTTCTATGTTTGGCTTTTGTAGTTCTGGGGGTGTTTTCCTTTCTCTCTCTCTCTATTTTTTTTTAATTTTAATTTTTTAAACCTATCATTATTTTTTCTATATTTATTCCTTCGTTTGCCTTTCCTGCTGTTTGTTTCCCCTAGCAGTTAATCTTTAATGTATGTAAATCTTCTTTATTTACCTTTTCACATCTATTATTTTATCCTTTCCTCTCAACATATTTGAGAGTTTTTTTTTTTTTTCCATTGCTTTATTCCCTACCTGACATTTTGCTTTAGGCTTGTTTTCCACTTTGTGCTTTAGTTAGTTTTGTTATTAATGGTAAATATAATTTTTGATTTACTTTGTTCTCCAGGTCAATCTATTGTACTTTATTTTTGTTGGACTGTTTTGAATTTGCTCATGGGTGTATATGTTATTCCAATATTTTAATTACTATTTGCCTGATTTTCTAACTGCCATTTGTCTGGAGTTCGTCTTTGGTTTCTCGTTTTTGGATATTTATTTTAATTTCACTTAATGCCATAACAAACCACTTGTGGAATCTTCATTCCTAACCATAGATCAAGCCCTGAGCCTTTGGAGTGGGAGCACTGACTCCAAGACCATAGACTACCAAGAGCTAACCCTAGGGAGTATCAAATAGTGAGAATGCACACAAAGGAAACAACTTCAATACAAGATCCAGCATCATCCAAACACCAGTAGCACCCTGTGCAGGATGCCTCATCTAAAAAACAAACAAAACAAAAATACAAGCCAAATCATTAGCATCAGGATTACCACCTCGGTCAATCTTGCCCATTAGAGGAAAAACAAACAAAAGCAAACAAACAAAAACTCAGCAAACATCTCACCCTATATGAAGCTTACACAAACCACTGGACAAAACTTAAGAGGGCAGAAACCAAAAGGAAGAAAGAATTCAACCTTAATGCCTGGGAAAAGGAGACCTCAAACACAGTAAATTTAAAAAAACAAATAATCAAAAGGCAGATAAATGCTACACAAATGAAAGACCAAATTAGAAACATAGAACTCTAAATAAACGAAGAGGAAATAGACAAACTCCCTGAAAAAGAATTCAGAATAATGATAGTAAGTATGCTAAAAATCCTTAAAAACAAAATGGAGAAAATGCAAGAATCAATTAACAAAGACCTAGAAGAATTAAAGAATAAACATACAGAGACAAACAACACAATTACTGAAATTAAAAATACTCCAGAAGGAATCAATAGCAGAATATCTGAAATAGAAGAATGATTCAGTGAGCTGGAAGATAAAATGGTGGAAATAATTTTGAAGAGCAGAATAAAGTAAAAACGATGGAAAGAACTAAGGATAGTCTCAGAGACACCTGGGACAATATCAGATGCACCAACATTCGAATTATAGGGGTCCCAGAAGAAGAAGAGAAAAAGAAAGTGTATGAGAAAAATTTTGAAAAGATTATAGTTGAAAATTTCCCCAACATGGAAAAGGAAATAGCCAATCAATCAAATCCAAGAGGATTTGGACTCCAAAGAGTCCCATACAGGATAAACCCAAGGAGAAACACCAAGATACATACTAATCAAACTAACAAAGACTAAACACAAACAAAGAATATTAAAAGCAATAAGTATTATACAAGGGAAACCCAGTACACTTAACAGCTGATCTTTCAGCAGAAACTCTGCAGGAGAGAATAGAATGGCAGGATATATTCAAAGTACTAAAAGGGAAAAATCTACAACCAAGATTACTGTACCTGGCAAGGATCTCAGTCAAAACTGATGGAGAAATCAAAAGCTTTTCAGACAAGCAGAAGTTAAGAGAATTCCGTATCACCAAACAAGCTTTACAACAAATGTTAAAGGGACTTACATAGTCAAGAAATACAAGAGAAGAAAAAGGATCTACAAAATAAACTCCAAACAATTAAAAACATGACAATAGGAACATATATATCAATGATTAGGTTAAATGTAAATGGATTAAATGCTAGAACCAAAAAACCCAGACTGTGTGAATGGATACAAAAACATGACCCATATATGTGCTGTCTACACTTCAGACCGAAAGACACATATAGACCAAAAGTGAATGGATGGAAAAATATATTCTGTGCAAAGGGGAAGCAAAAGAAAGTTGGAATCTAGCACTCTTCATATAAAACTAAATAGACCTTAATTATAAAAGATAAGGAAGGATATGACATAATGATCAAGTGATCAATCCAAGAGGGAGACATAACAATTTAAATTATTTATGCACCCAACATAAGAGCACCTCAGTACATAAGCCAAACACTAAAAGACATAAAAGGAGAAATTGACAGTAACACAATAATAGTAGAAGACTTTAACACCCCACTCACACCAATGGACAGATCATCAAAACAGAAAATTAATAAGTCAACACAAGTCTTAAATAGTATATTAGATGAGATGTATCTCATTGATATCTTCAGGACACTCCATCCAAATGCAGAAGAATACACATTCTTCTCAAGTGTACATGGAACATTCTCCAGGATAGACCACATCTTGGGTCATAAATAAAACCTCAGTAAATTTAAGAAAATTGAAATCATATCAAGCATCTTCTCTGACCACAACGCTATGAGACTAGATATCAGTTAAAAGAAAGCAAAAAAAAAAAAAAAAACTGTAAGAAACAGAAACACATGGAGATTAAACAACACTTTATTAAATAACCAACAGGTTACTAAAGAAATCAAAAGGCCAAACAAAAATTTTCTGGAAACAAATGACAATGAAAACACGACCACTCAAATCCTATGTGATGCAGCAAAAGCAGTTCTAAGAGGGAAGTTTATAGCAATACAATCCTACACCCATGGCCAATTCATGTCAATGTTTGGCAAAATCATTACAATATTGTAAACTAATTAGCCTCCATTTAAAATAAATAAATTTATATTTAAAAAAGAAATAAGAAAAAGATCAAATAGACAACCTAACTTTACATCTATAACAAGTAGAAAAATTAGAAGAAGAACAACAACAAACACACACACACACACACACACAACCCAAGATTAGTAGAAGGAAAGAAATCATAAAGATCTGAGCAGAAATAAATGAAAACGAGATGAAAGACACAATAGTAAAGGTTAATAAAACTAAAAGCTGGTTCTTCGAGTAAATAAGCAAAATTGACAGACCTTAGCCAGACATATCAAGAAAAAAAGAGAGAAGAATCAATCAACAAAATTAGAAATGAAAAAGGGGAGGTTACAACAGACAATGCAGAAATACAAAGGATTATAAGAGACTATTATGAACAATTCTATGGCAATAAAATGGATAACCTAGAAGAAATGGACAGCTTCTTAGGAAATCTCAACCTTCCAAGAGTGAACCAGAAGAAATAGAAGTTAAGAATAACCCAATTATAAGCCCTGAAAATGGAGCTGTGATCAAAAATCTCTCAAAAAACAAAAGCCCAGGACCAGATGGCTTCACAGGATATTTCTATCAAACATTTAGAGAAGAGCTAATGCTCTTCACACACAAACTACAGGCCAATATCACTGATGAACATAGATGCAAAAATCTTCAACAAAATTTTAGCTAACAGAATTCAGCAATACATCAAGAAGCTCATGCACCATGATCAAGTTGGGTTTATTCCAAGAATGCAAGGATTCTTCAATATACACAAATCAATCAATGTGATACACCATATTAACAAATTGAAAGATAAAAATCATATGATAATCTCAATAGATGCAAAAAAAAAAAAAGCCTCTGACAAAATTCAACACTCGTTTATGATGAAAGCTCTCCAAAAATTGGGCATAGAATTAACCTACCTCAACATAGTAAAGGCTGTATATTATAAGCTTACAGCAAACATTATCCTCAATGGTGAAAAACTGAAAGCATTCCCCCTAAGATCAGGAACAAGAAAAGGGTGTCCACTTTCACCACTATTATTGAATACATTTCTGGAAGTAGTAGCTTCAGCAATCAGAGAAGAAAAATAAATAAAAGGAACCCAGAATCAAAGCCACGAAGTAAAGCTCTCATTGTTTGCAGATATGATATTGTAAATAGAAATCCCTAAAAATAGTGTCAAAAAATTATGAGCTAATCAGTGAATTTAGCAAAGTTGCAGGATAAAAAATCAATATACAGAAATCACTTGCATTTCTATATACTAACAATGAAAAATCAGAAAGAGAAATTAAGGAATCAATCCTATTCACCATTGAAACCCAAATAATTAAAATCTAGGAATAAACTTACCTAAGGAGACAAAAGAACTGTACACAGAAAATTATGAGACACAAATGAAAGAAATCAAAGATGACATATAAACAGATGGAGAGATATTCCATGTTCTTGGGTAGGAAGAACCAATATTGTGAAAGGGACAATACTACCAAATGCAATCTACAGGTTCAATGTGAACCCTATCAAATTACCAATGACATTTTTCACAGAAGTAGAAGAAAAAAAATTCACAATTCATATGGAAGAGCAAAAGACCCCGAATAGCCAAAGTAGTCTTGAGAAAGAAGAATGGAGCTGGAGGAATCAACCTTCCTGACTTCAGATTATACTACAAAGCTACAATCATCAAGACAGTATGGTACTGGCACAAAAACAGAAGTATAGATCAATGGAACAAGATAGAAAGCCCAGAAATAAACCCATGCACTTATGGGTACATTATTTTTGACAAAGGAGGCAAGAATATACAATGGGGACAAAGACAGCCTCTTCAATAAATGGTGCTTGGAAAACTGGACAGCTACATGTAAAAGAATGAAATTAGAACACCACTTAACACCACACACAAAAATAAACTCAAAATGAATAAAAAACTTAAATGTAAGACCAGAAACTATAAAACTCTTAGAGGAAACCATAGGCAGAACAATCGATGACATAAATTAAAGCAAGAACCTCTATGACCCACGTCCTAGATTAACAGAAATAAAAACAAAAGTAAACAAGTGGGGCCTGATTAAACTTAAAAGCTGTGCACAGCAAAGTAAAATAAAAGCAAGGTGAAAAGACAACCCTCAGCATGGGAGAAAATAATAGCAAATGAAACAACTGACAAAAGATTAATTTCCAAAATATACAAGCAGCTCATACAACTCAATGACAAAAAGCAGACAGCCCGATCAAAAAGTGGGAAAAAGTCTTCAACAGACATTTCTCCAAAGAAGACATACAGATGGCTAACAAACACATGAAAAGATGCTCAACATTGCTCATTATTAGAGAAATGCAAATCAAAACCACAATGAGATGTCACCTCACACCTGTCAGAATGGCCATCATCAAAAAGTCTACAAACAATAAATGCTGGAGAGGGTGTGGTGAAAAGGGAATATTCTTGTGCTGTTGGTTGGAATGTAAATTGATACAGCCACTATGGAAGACGATATGGAGATTCCTTTAAAAATTAGGAATAAAACCACCATATGACCCAGCAATCCCACTCTTAGGCGTATACCCAGAGGAAACCAAAATTGAAAAAGACACATGTATCCCATTGTTCGTTGTAGCATTATTTACAATAGCTAGAACATGGAAGCAACCTAGATATCCATAAAGAAGTGTGGTACATATACACAATGTAATATTAGTCAGCCATAAAAAGGAACACATTTGTGTTACTTCTGATGAGGTGGATGAACCTAGACCCTATTATACAGAGTGAAGTGAGTGAGAAAGAGAAAGATGAATATAGTATTCTAATGCACATATACGGAATCTAGGGAAATGGTATTGAAGAATTTATTTTCAGGGCAGTAAACTGAACTGAATGGAGAAACAGACATAGAGAATAGACTTATGGGCATGGAGATAGGAGAGAAAAGGGTGAGATACATGGAAACAGTAACATGGAAACTTACAATACTGTATGTAAAATAGATAGCCAAGGCAAATTTTCTGTATGGCTCTGGTGGTTCAGAGATTAAAGCATGTGCCTGAAATGCAGGAGACCCGGGTTCGATCCCTGGGTCAGGAAGATCCCTTGGAGAAGGAAATGGCAACCCACTCCACTACTCTTGCCTGGAGAATCCCAAGGACGGAGGAGCCTGGTAGGCTACAGTCTACAGGGTTGAAAAGAGTTGCACATGACTGAGAGACTTCACTCACTCATTCACTCAGGCAACTCAAACCTAGAGGGGTGGGATGGGGCGGGAGATGGGAGGGAGTTTCAAAAGGGAAGGGATATATGTATACCTATGGCTAATACCATGTTGAGGTTTGACAGAAAACAGGAAATTCTGTAAAGCAATTATCCTTCAATAAAAAAAAATAAATTAAAAAAAAAAACATAAAGGGGAAAAAAAAAACTCTCTGGGTTATTCTTCTCATATTTCTTTTTGATAGCTGACTGTTCATATTTTGATGCTCCACCAAATCCTCATTTTCAAAATAACAAAAAGCCAAGACCATAATCAAAGCCCAAAATCTGATTTCTTTTAATATTGGGTTGAACAAAATGTTCATTTGGATTTTATGAACTTTTGGCCAGCCCAGTAATTACTGTTCTTATTTTCAGTGTGAAACTTCAGAATTATTTTTATGTCTTTCTACATTGCTCCCTATATTTAACTATTCAATAAGCATTATCAGTTTTTCCATTACAATGTTTCTCACATAGGACTCTATATCCAGAATACATTCCAGAAACCTAGTTCAAACTTTCATTACACATGCATGAACTATAAAGCTATCTCTTTAATTGTTTCCTTCATTTCAAGTAATATTTGCTCTAGGTCAGTCATTTTCATATAGAAATAACTCTAAAGTGTCTATCAGCAGATGGACATCTGCCACTAGCAAGTGGGGGCTGGGCAGGGAAGCATGGGCAACCTAGATGTCCATCAGCAGATGAATGGATAAGAAAGCCGTGGTACATATACACAATGGAGTATTACTCAGCCATTAAAAAGAATACATTTGAATCAGTTCTAATGAGGTGGATGAAACTGGAGCCTATTATACAGAGTAAAGTAAGCCAGAAAGAAAAACACCAATACAGTATACTAACAAATATATATGGAATTTAGAAAGATGGTAATGATAACCCTGTATGAGAGACAGCAAAAGAGACACAGATGTATAGAATAGTCTTTTGGACTCTGTGGGAGAGGGAGAAGGTGTGATGACTTGGGAGCATGGCATTGAAACATATATAATATCATATAATAAATGAATCGCCAGTTCAGGTTTGATGCAGGATATAAGATGCTTGGGGCTCGTGCACTGGGATGACCCAGAGGGGTGGTACAGGGAAGGAGGAGGGAGGGGGGGTTCAGGATGGGGAACACATGTATACCCGTGGCAGATGCATGTTGATGTATGGCAAAACCAATACAATATTGTAAAGTAATTAGCCTGCAATTAAAATAAATAAATAAATAAATAAACCCTCTAAAGTACTCAAAGTACTCAAAATGGTCCTCTAGATTTCAAGACAGAAATTCATAGATATGTTTTACATTAATTTGATGTCTTAAAAATCAGATCAGATCAGATCAGTCACTCAGTCATGTCCGACTCTTTGGGACCCCATGAATCGCAGCACACCAGGCTTCCCTGTCCATCACCAACTCCCGGAGTTCACTCAGACTCATGTCCATCGAGTCAGCGATGCCATCTAGCCATCTCATCTTCTGTCGTCCCCTTCTCCTCCTGCCCCCAATCTCTCCCAGTGTCAGAGTCTTTTCCAATGAGTCAACTCTTCTCATGAGGTGGCCAAAGTACTGGAGTTTCAGCTTTAGCATCATTCCTTCCAAAGAAATCACAGGGCTGATCTCCTTCAGAATGGACTGATTGGATCTCCTTGCAGTCCAAGGGACTCTCAAGAGTCTTCTCCAACACCACAGTTCAAAAGTATCAATTCTCTGGCGCTCAGCCTTCTTCACAGTCCAACTCTCACATCCATACACGACCACTGAAAAAAACATAGCCTTGACTACACGAACCTTTGTTGGCAAAGTAATGTCTCTGCTTTTGAATATGCTATCTAGGTTGGTCATAACTTTCCTTCCAAGGAGTAAGTGTCTTTTAATTTCATGGCTGCAGTCACCATCTGTAGTGTTTTTGGAGCCCAGAAAAATAAAGTCTGACACTGTTTCCACTGTTTCCCCATCTATTTCCCATGAAGTGGTGGTACCGGTTGCCATGATCTTCGTTTTCTGAATGTTGAGCTTTAAGCCAACTTTTTCTCTCTCCACTTTCACTTTCATCAAGAGGCTTTTTAGTTCCTCTTCACTTTCTGCCATAAGGGTGGTGTCATCTGCATATCTGAGGTTATTGAGATTTCTCCCGGCAATCTTGATCCCAGCTTGTGTTTCTTCCAGTCCAGCATTTCTCATGATGTACTCTGCATAAAAGTTAAATAAACAGGGTGACAATATACAGCCTTGACGAACTCCTTTTCCTATTTGGAACCAGTCTGTTGTTCCATGTCCAGTTATAACTGTTGAAAATCAGAAAGAAGCTTATTTTTATCAATATTTAACATATATATTGATGCTGGCCTCCAACTCCATTTATAAATATATGTTTACTTGACAATGGTGGGATATCATGGTCTTTGTAGACCGGGACCTAGTGACTAGAGACAATGAGAAGGAGGAAGCAGGGGACCCAAGTCTCGAGTGAAACAAGGGTACTTAATTTTCAGAAATGCATACTTATATATCTTCAATAAAATGATAACTCAGCCATTAAAAAGAATGAAATTCCACCAGTTTCAAGAAAATGGAGAGTCCATTAAGGAAAAGGTCACTGAAGAGAGTCACTGAAGGGAGTCACTGAAGGGAATCCCAGCAGGTGCTCTTTCGCATGATCTCGGTCCTGAGACTGGATGCAGCTCTGCTTGTTCCTGTTTATGAGGAACTGATAAGGAACAGAGAGTCCTTGAGAAACGGCACACAGACGAAGATAACAACATCAGTTCAGTTCAGTAGCTCAGTCGTTTCTGCCTCTTTGTGACCCCATGAATCACAGCATGCCAGGTCTTCCTGTGCATCACTAACTCCCGGGGTCCAACCAAACCCATGTCCATCGAGTCAGTGATACCATCGAACCATCTCATCCTCTGTTGTCCCCTTCTCCCGCCCTCAATCATTCCCAGCATCAGGGTCTTTTCAAATGAGACAGCTCTTTGCATAAGGTGGCCAAAGTATTGGAGTTTAGCTTCAACATCAGTCCTACCAATGAACACCCATGACTGATCTCCTTTAGGATGGACTGGTTGGATCATCCTGCAGTCCAAGGGACTCTCAGGAGTATTCTCCAACACCACAGTACAGAAGCATAAATTCTTCAGCGCTTAGCTTTCTTTATAGTCCAACTCACATCCATACATGACCACTGGAAAAACCATAGCCTTGATTAGATGGACGTTTATTGGAAAAGTAATGTCTCTGCTTTTCAATATGCTGTCTAGTTTGGTCATAACTTTCCTTCCAAGGACTAAGCGTTTTTTAATTTCATGGCTGCAGTCACCATCTGCAGTGATTTTGGAGCCCAGAAAAATAGTCAGTCACTGTGTCCACTGTTAACCCATTTATTTGACATGAAGTGATGGGACCGGATGCCATGATCTTAGTTTTCTGAATATTGAGCTTTAAGCCAACTTTTTCACTCTCCTCTTTCACTTTCATCAACAGACTCTTTAGTTCTTCTTCACTTTCTGCCATAAAGGTGGTGTCATCTGCATATCTGAGGTTATTGATATTTCTCCCTGCAGTTTTGATTCCAGCTTGTGCTTCCTCCAGCTCAGCTGGAGGATATACTCTTCATATAAGTTAAATAAGCAGGGTGACAATATACAGCCTTGATGTACTCCTTTTCCTATTTGGAACCAGTCTGTTGTTCCATGTCCAGTTCTAACTGTTGCTTCGGGACCTGCATACAGGTTTCTCAAGAGGCAGGTCAGATGGTCTGGGATTCCCATCTCTTGAAGAATTTGCCACAGTTTATTGTGATCCACACAGTTAAAGGCTTTGGAATAGCCAATAAAGCAGAAATACATTTTTTTCTGGAACTCTCTTGCTTTTTCCATGATCCAGCGGATGTTGGCAATTTGATCTCTGGCTCCTCTGCCTTTTCTTTCTTTCTCTTTCTTTCTCTCTCTCTCTCTCTCTTTTTTTTTTTTTTCTTTCTTGTTCTTTTTTTTTTGCATTTATTTATTTATTTTTATTTTATTTTATTTTTTAACTTTACATATTGTATTGGTTTTGTAGCTTCAACATCTGGAAGTTCAAGGTTCACGTATTGCTGAAGCCTGGCTTGGCGTATTTTGAGCATTACTTTACTAGCGTGTGAGATGAGTGCAACTGTGCAGTAGTTTGAGCATTTTTTGGCATTGCCTTTCTTTGGGATTGGAATGAAAACTGACCTTTTTCACTCCTGTGGCCACTGCTGAGTTTTCCAAATTTATTGGCATATTGAGTGCAACACTTTCACATTTTCAGGATTTGAAATAGCTCAACTGGAATTCCATCACCTCCACTAGCTTTGTTCGTAGTGATGCTTTCTAAGGCCCACTTGACTTCACATTCCATCATGACTGGCTCTAGGTGAGTGATCACACCATCGTGATTATCTGGGTCATGAAGATCTTTTTTGTACAGTTCTTCTGTGTATTCTTGCCACCTCTTCTTAATATCTTCTGCTTCTGTTCTGTCCCTACCATTTCTGTCCTTTATTGTGCCCATCTTTGCCTGAAATGTTGCCTTTGTATCTCTAATTTTCTTGAAGAGATCTCTAGTCTTTCCTATTCTGTTGTTTTCCTCTATTTCTTTGCATTGATCGCTGAGGAAGGCTTTCTTATTTCTCCTTGCTATTCTTTGGAACTCTCCACACCTATTGGATCCCTTAAAGTTGAACGTCCCCTGACAATGGGAGACATGTTATCTTGAATGAAGAGAGGAAAAGCCACAATATGGAGAAGTTGGAGCCTTCACTCTTATTTTTTCTTCAGCTTGCATTAGATATTGTAGTTTATTCATTCCAGTTCAGTGGATTTAGAGACTATATTTTCTATTTTTAAGGAAATGAATGATCAGTATTGACTAAAGTCCATAAAATATGTTAGATGTTGACTTACAAATATTCACAATCTAAAAGCTGAGAGTTGTGTTTTATTCAGTAAGAAATCTTAGTCCAGGAGACAACACCTCAAATAACCCTGAAAGCATTTCTCTGAGGAGGCAGGGGGAAGAGCCACGTTATATAGAAAATTTTCAACAAAGAGTAGCTAGTCTGCCTGAGCAGAAAAAGACATAAAAGAAATCCAAATTGGAAAAGAAGAAGTAAAACTCACACTGTTTGCAGATGACATGATCCTCTACATACAAATCCTAAAGGCTCCACCAGAAAATTACTAGAACTAATCAATGAATATAGTAAAGTTGCAGGATATAAAATCAACACATAGAAATCCCTTGCATTCCTATACATTAATAATGAGAAAATAGAAAGAGAAATTAAGGAAACAATTCCATTCACCATTGCAATGGAAAGAATAAAATTCTTAGGAATATATATACCTAAAGAAACTAAAGACCTATATATAGAAAACTATAAAACACTGGTGAAAGAAATCAAAGAGGACACTAATAGATGGAGAAATATACCATGTTCATGGATTGGAAGAATCAACATACTGCAAATGAGTATACTACCCAAAGCAATTTATAGACTCAATGCAATCCCTATCAAGCTACCAACGGTGCTCTTTACAGAGCTAGAACAAATAATTTCACAATTTGTATGGAAATACAAAAAAACCTGTAATAGCCAAAGAATTCTTGAGAAAGAAGAATGGAACTGAAGGAATCAACCTGCCTGACTTCAGGCTCTACTACAAAGACACCGTCATCAAGACAGTATGGTACTGGCACAAAGACAGAAATATAGATCAATGGAACCAAATAGAAAGCCCAGAGATAAATCCACGCAACTATGGGCACCTTATCTTTGACAAAGGAGGCAAGAATATACAATGGAGAAAAGACAATCTCTTCAAAAAGTGGTGCTGGGAAAACTGGTCAACCACTTGTAAAAGAATGAAACTAGAACACTTTCTAACACCATACACAAAAATACACTCAAAATGGATTAAAGATCTAAACATAAGACCAGAAACTATAAAACTCCTAGAAGAGAAGATAGGAAAAACAGTCTCCGACATATATCACAGCAGGATCCTCCAAGACCCACTGCCCAGAATATTGGGAATAAAAGCAAAAATAAACACACGGGACCTAATTAAACTTAAAAGCTTTTTCACAACAAAGGAAACTATAAGCAAGGTGAAAAGACAGCCTTCATAATGGGAGAAAATAATAGCAAATGAAGCAGCTGACAAACAACTAATCTCAATAATATACAAGCAACTCCTACAGCTCAATTCCAGAAAAATAAATGACCCAATCAAAAAATGGGCCAAAGAACTAAATAGACATTTCTCCAAAGAAGACATACAGATGGCTAACAAACACATGAAAAGATGCTCAACATCACTCATTGTCAGAGAAATGAAAATCAAAACCACTATGAGGTACCATTTCACGCCAGTCCGAATGTCTGCGATCCAAAAGTCTAGAAGCAATAAATGTTGGAGAGGGTGTGGAGAAAAGGGAACCCTCTTACACTGTTGGTGGGAATGCAAACTAGTACAGCCACTATGGAGAACAGTGTGGAGATTCCTTAAAAAACTGGAAATAGAACTGCCTTATGACCCAGCAATTCCACTGCTGGGCATACACACCCAGGAAACCAGAAATAAAAGAGACATGTGTACCCCAATGTTCATGGCAGCACTGTTTCTAATAGCCAGGACATGGAAGCAACTTAGATGTCCATCAGCAGACGAATGGATAAGAAAGCAGTGGTACATATACACAATGGAGTATTACTCAGCCATTAAAAAGAAAGATTTGAATCAATTCTAATGAGGTGGATGAAACTGGAGCCTATTATACCGAGTGAAGTAAGCCAGAAAGAGAAACACCAATATAGTATACTAACACATATATATGGAATTTAGAAAGATGGTAACAATAACCCTGTATACGAGACAGCAAAAGAGACACTGATGTATAGAACAGTCTTTTGGACTCTGTGGGAGAGAGAGAGGGTAGGATGATTTGGGACAATGGCATTGAAACATGTATAATATCATATATGAAACGAGTCGCCAGTCCAGATTTGATGCACGATACTGGGTGCTTGGGGCTGGTGCCCTGGGATGACCCAGAGGGATGGTACGGGGAGGGAGGAGTGAGGAGGGTTCAGGATGGGGAACACGTGTATACCTATGTTGGGTGCATGTTGATATATGGCAAAACCAATACAATATTGTAAAGTTAAAAAAAAGAAGAAAACAGGAATAGGAAAAAAAAAAAAAGAAAAGAAAACCAGATATCCCAAGTTAATCTATGTATGGGGAGATGTAAGTGTCTGGGCGTACTTAAATCATTCCTTTGATTTGCACCTCAGCTATCCTGGGCCAGTATCTTGTTTTCATATTCTGAGTTCCTCAGAAATCACAGTAGGGAATGGCTGTAGTCTGATACTGCTAGATAGACGATATTCTCCTTCCTGAGTTCCCTTAAGGTTCACCTGGTGATATTGGAGGGCTGCAGTTGCTGATGACTGTGACATCCTTGTTTACTGATATGGCAGGAATTATTCCTTTTCTCATGGGGATGAAATTAAAGATGGAAAATTTTATTAATATTGTAAATACAAATGGACTTTATGAAAATTCAGCATACACTTCTAAAAGTAGCACTTCCTCAGTCTCATTACTAAACAAAAATGACATTAGATCAGATATAATAAATTTACCAAATGTTACTAACACTAGCCAAAATATTTGAATATATATTTATATCCACTACTATTAATGATGATGTGTATTTGCCTTGAGATTGTGGCTAGTGCTAATGCAAAGTATCACAATAAGAAATACATTGTAAAATAATTTTTATGTCATTTAAATTTCATCCTTCTTAAATTTTTGTTTTTGAATATACGTTATAATATGCATATATAGCGCAACAGGAAATGTGTATACTTTTAACCAAATAATTTTCTGTATATTAGAAAGTATATAATCAAATAGTTTTTATTGATGAGTGTATGAACAAAAAGAGACCATTATTCTAGTACATCTTTTGCATCATGTTGATTATTCTTTATGAAATGCTATATAAGTCCTGCCACTTCCATGTTAAAAGTCTCCATAACTTCCTCATTATTACTGAATGAAGTATAAGAAAGACTTTAGCAAGGCTTCTAGTGTGTAGTTCCAGCTAATATTTTCACTTTTTTTTTTTTTGCCATTTTCCATCAATCACCAATTATTAAGCTAGTTCTGCCACCAAAGACTTTGCAAATTTGATGTGGAAACTATTAAAATGCATAGGATTATTAAAATCATTTATCCCATTGTCAAAAAGTTGTATTTCTCAGAAGCATCTGAATTTTTGGTTTGTTTTAAATATCAAAAATGTGCCAACACTGAGCTTTTGCTCTTGAATGGCAACAGGAAGATAGAGCTGGGTAACAGATATTCCTTTCGAACTAAACATGTATTCTCCAGGTCATCACATTTTCTCTCGCTTTTTTTAAAATTTAAATTTATTTATTTATTTATTGGCGGTGAATTACTTTATGATATTGTACTGGTTTTTTCATACATTGACATGAATTTGCCATGGGTGTACATGTGGTCCCCATCATGAACCCCCTCCCACCTCCCTCCCCATACAATCCCTCTGGATTATCCCAGTGCACCAAGCCCTGAGCACCCTGTATCATGCATCAAACCTAGAATGGCAATCCGTTTCACATATGATGATATGCAGGTTTCAATGTCATTCTCCCAAACCACCCCACCCTCGACCTCTCCCAAAGAGTCCATAATACTGTTCTATACACCTGTGTCTCTTTTTCTATCTCACATACAGGGTTATTATTACCATTTTTCTGAATTCCGTATATATGCATTAATATACTGTATTGGTGTTTTTCTTTCTGGTTTACTTCACTCTGTATAATTGGCCCCAGTTTCATCCACTTCATCAGGACTGATTCAAATGTATTCTTTTTAATGGCTGAGTAATACTCCATTGTGTATACGTACCACAGCTTTCTTATCCATTGATCTGCTGATGGACATCTAGGTTGTTTCCATGTCCTGGCTATTATAAACTGCTGCGATGAACATTGGGGTACACGTGTCTCTTTCAATTCTGGTTTCCTTGGTGTGGATGCCCAGCAGTGGGATTGCTGGGTCGTATCGCAGTTCTATTTCCAGTTTTTTAAGGAATCTCCACACTGTTCTCCATAGTGGCTGAACTAGTTTGCATTCCCACCAAAAATGTAAGAGGGTTCCCTTTCCCCACACCCTCTCCAGCATTATTGCTTGTAGACTTTTGGATCGCAGCCATTCTGACTGGTGTGAAATGGTACCTCATTGTGGTTTTGATTTGCATTTCTCTGATAATGAGTGATGTTGAGCATCTTTTCATGTGTTTATTAGCCATCTGTACGTCTTCTTTGGAGAAATATCTGTTTAGTTCTTTGGCCCATTTTTTTATTGGGTGGTTTATTTTTCTGGAATTGAGCTGCAGGAGTTGCTTGTATATTTTTGAGATTCATTCATCGTCAGTTGCTCCGTTTGCTGTTATTTTCTCCCATTCTGAAGGCTGTCTTTTCACCTTGCTTATAGTTTCCTTTGCTGTGGAAAAGCTTTTAATTTTAATTAGCTCCCATTTTGTTTCTTTTTGCTTTTATTTCTAATATTTTGGGAGGTGGGTCATAGAGGATCCTGCTGTGACTTATGTCGAAGAGTGTTTTGCCTATGTCTTCCTCTAGGAGTTGTATATTTTCTGGTCTTATGTTTAGATCTTTAATCCATTTTGAGTTTACTTTTGTATATGGTGTTAGAAAGTGTTTTAGTTTCATTTTTTTACAAGTGGTTGACCAGTTTTCTCAGCACCACTTGTTAAAGAGACTGTCTTTTCTCCATTGTATATTCTTGCCTTCTTTGTTAAAGATAAGGTCACCATAGGTGCATGGATTTATCTCTGGGCTTTCTATTTTGTTCCATTGATGTATATTTCTGTCTTTTTGCCAGTACCATACTGTCTTGATGACTGTGGCTTTGTAGTGAAGTCCGAAGTCAGGCAGGTTGATTCCTCCAGTTCCATTCTTCTTTTACAACATTGCTTTTGTTGTTTGAGGTTTTATGATCTAGTTCTGTGAAAAATACTGTTGGTAGCTTGATAGGGATTGAATCAAATCTATAGATTGCTTTGTGTTGTATAGTCATTTTCACTATACTGATTCTTCTGATCTATGAACACGGTATATTTCTGCAACTACTGGTGTCCTCTTTGATTTCTTTCACCATTTTTAAAATATTTTTCTATATATAGGTCTTTTGTTTCTTTAGATAGATATATTCCTAAGAATTTTATTCTTTTCATTGCAATGGTGAATGGAATTATTTCCTTAATATCTCTTTCTGTTTTCTCATTGTTAGTGTATAGGAATGCAAGGGATTTCTGTGTGTTGATTTTATATCCTGCAACTTTACTATAGTCATTGATTAGCTCTAGTAATTTTCTGGTGGAGTCTTTAGGGTTTTCTATTTAAGGATCATGTCATCTGCAAACAGTGAGTGTTTTACTTCCTATTTCCCAATTTGGATTCCTTTTCTTTCTTTTTCTGCTATGATTGCTGTGGCCGAAACTTCCAAAATTATGCTGAATAGTAGTGGTGAGAGTGGGCACCCTTATCTTGTTCCTGACTTTAGGGGGAATGCTTTAAATTTTTCACCATTGAGGATAATGTTTGCTGTGGGTTTGTCATATATAGCTTTTATTATGTTCATGTATGTTCCTTCTATCCCTGCTTTTTTGAGGGTTTGTATCATAAATGGATATTGAATTTTGTCAAAGGCTTTCTCTGCATCTATTGAGATAATCATATGGTTTTTATTTTTTAATTTGTTAATATGTTGTATTACATTGATTGATTTGTGGATATTGAAGAATCCTTGAATCCCTGGAATAAAGCCCAACTGATCATGAAGTATGATCTTTTTAATGTGTTGTTGGATTCTGTTTGCTAGAATTTTGTTAAGGATTTTTGCATCTGTGTTCATTAGTGATATTGGCCTGTAGTTTGCTTTTATTGTGGCATCTTTGTCAAGTTTTGGTATTAAGGTGATGGTGGCCTCATAGAATGAATTTGGAAGTTTACCTTCCTCTGCAATTTTCTGGAAGAGGTTGAGTAGTCTAGAGCTTAAAAGCTCTTCTCTAAATTTTTGGTAGAATTCAGCTCTGAAGCTATCTCGTCCTGGGCTTTTGTTTGTTGGAAGATTTCTGATTACAGTTTCAATTTCTGTACTTGTGTTGGGCCTGTTAAGATTTTCTATTTCTTCCTGGTTCAGTTTTGGAATGTTGTGGTTTTCTAAAACTTTGTCCATTTCTTCCAAGTTGTCCATTTTATTGACATATAGTTGCTGATAGTAGTCTCTTATGATCCTTTGTATTTCTGTGTTGGTTGTTGTTATCTCTCCATTTTCAATTCTAATTTTATTGATTTGATTTTTCTCCCTTTGTTTCTTGATCATTTTGGCTGATGCTTTGTCAATTTTATTTGTTTCTCAAAGAACCAGCTTTTGGCTTTGCTTATTTTTGCTATGGTCTCTTTTGTTTCTTTTGCATTTATTTCTACCCTAATTTTTAAGATTTGTTCCTGTTACTAACCCTGTGGTTCTTCATTTCTTCTTTTTCTACTTGCATTAGGTGTAAAGTTAGGTTATTTTTTTGACTTTTGTCTTGTTTCTTGAGGTAAGACTGTATTGCTATGAACCTTCCCCTTAGCACTGCTTCTACAGTGTCCCACAGGTTTTGGGTTGTTGTGTTTTCATTTTCTTTTGTTTCTTTGCATAATTTGATTTATTTTTTTACTTCTGTGATTTGCTGGTTATTCAGCAGTGTATTGTTTAGCCTCTATATGTTGGAATTTTTAACAGTTTTTTCTCCTGCAATTGAGACCTAATCTTACTGCATTGTGGTCAGAAAAGATGCTTGGAATTATTTCATTTTTTTTGAATTTACCAAGGTTAGATTTATGGCCTAGGATGTGATCTATACTGGAGAATGTTCCGTGTGCACTTGAGAAAAAGCTGAACTTCATTGTTTTGGGGTGAAAAATCCTATAGATATCAGTTAGGTCTAACTGGTGTATTGTATCATTTAAAGTTTGTGTTTCCTTGTTACTTTTCTATTTATTTGATCTATCCATAGGTGTGAATGGGGTGTTAAAGTCTCCCACTATTATTGTGTTATTGTTAATATCCCCTTTCATACTTGTATTACATATTGCAGTGCTCCTATGTTGGGTGCATATATATTTATAATTGTTATATCTTCTTCTTCGATTGACCCTTTAATCATTATGTAGTGTCCTCCTTTGTCTCTTTTCACAGCCTTTGTTTTAAAGTCTATTTTATCTCGTAAGAGTATTGCTACTACTGCTTTCTTTTGGTCTCTATTTGTGTGGAATATCATTTTCCAGCCCTTCACTTTCAGTCTGTATGTGTTCCTTATTTTGAGGTGGGTCTCTTGTAGATAACATATATAGGGGTCTTGTTTTTGTATGCATTCAGCCACTCTTCGTCTTTTGGTTGGGACATTCAACCCATTTACATTTAAGGTAATTATTGATGAGTATGATCCTGTTGCCATTTACTCTATTGTTTTGGGGTAGAGTTTGTACACCCTTTTTGTGTTTCCTGTCTAGAAAAGATCCTTTAGCATTTGTTGGAGAGCTCGTTTGGTGGTGTGAATTCTCTCAACTTTTGCTTTTCTGTAAAGCTTTTGATTTCTCCTTCATATTTGGATGAGATCCTTGCTGGGTATAGTAATCTGGGCTGTAGGTTCTTCCCTTTCATCACTTTAAGTATGTCCTGCCATTCCCTCCTGGCCTGAAGAGTTTCTATTGAAAGATCAGCTGTTGTCGTGGGAATCCCCTTGTGTGTTATTTGTTGTTTTTCCCTTGTTGTTTTTAATATTTGTTCTTTGTGTTTGGTCTTTGTTAATTTTATTAATATGTGTCTTAGTGTGTTTTGCCTTGGGTTTATCCTGTTTGGGGCTCTCTGGGTTTCTCGGACTTTGGTGATTATTTCTTTCCCCATTTTAGGGAAGTTTTCAACTATTATCTCCTCAAGTATTTTCTCATGGCCTTTCTTTTAGTCTTCTCCTTCTGGGACTCCTATGATTCGAATGTTGGGGTGTTTAACATTGTCCCAGAGGTCTCTGAGATTGTCCTCATTTCTTTTAATTCATTTTTCTTTTTTCCTCTCTGATTCATTTATTTCTGCCAATCTATCTTCTACCTCACTAAACCTAACTTCTGCCTCTGTTATTCTACTGTTGGTTCTTCCAGAGTGTTTTTGATCTCATTTATTGCATTATTAATTATATATTGACTCTTTTTTATTTCTTTTAGGTCCTTGTTAAACATTTCCTGCATCTTCTCGATCTTCCTATCCAGGCTATTTATCTGTAACTCCTTTTTGTTTTCAAGATTTTGGACCATTTTCACTATCATTATTCAGAATTCCTTATAGGTAGATCTCCTATCTCTTCCTCTTTAGTTTGGTTTGATGGACATTTATCCTGTTCCTTTACCTGCTGTGTATTTCTCTGCCTTTTCATCTTGTTTATATTGCTGTGTTTGGGGGTGGGCTTTCCATATTCTGGCAGTTTGTGGTTCCTCTTTATTGTGGAGGTTCCTCACTCTGGTGGCGTTGGATGTTTGGCTTGTCTAGGTTTGTTGGTTAGGGAAGCTTGTGTTGGTGTTCTGGTGGGTGGAGCTGGATTTCTTCTCTCTGGAGTGCAATGAAGTGTCCAGTAATGAGTTTTGAGATGTCAATGGGTTTGGAGTGACTTTAGGCAGCCTAAATATTGAAGCTCAAGGCTATGTTCCTGTATTGCTGGAGAATTTGTGTGGTATGTCTTTTTCTGGAACTTGTTGGCCCTTGAGTGGTGCTTGGTTTCAGTGTAGGTATGGAGGCGTTTGATGAGCTCCTATCGATTAATGTTCCCTGGAATCAGGAATTCTCTGGTGTTCTCAGAATTTGGACTTAAGCCTCCTGCCTCTGGTTTTCAGTCATATTCTTACAGTAGTCTCAAGACTTCTCCATCTCTACAGCACCAATGATAAAACATCTAGGTTAATGTTGTAAAGTTTTTCCACAGTGAGGGACACCTGGAGAGGTACACAGAGTTACATGGAGAAGAAAAGAGGGAGGAGGGAGATAGAGGTGACCAGGAGGAGAAGAGGGGGAATCAGATGAAGAGAGAGCAAGCTAGCCAGTAATCACTTCCCTATGTGCTCTCCACAGTCTGGACCCCTCAGAGATGTTCAGGGAGTTACACAGAGAAGAGAAAATGGAGGAAGGAGACAGAGGTGGCCAGGAGGATAAAAGTGGAAATCAAAAGGAGAGAGACAGATCCAGCCAGTAATCAGTTCCCCAAGTGTTCTCCACAGCCTGGAACACACAAAGAGATTCTCAGATTTGGGTAGAGAAGAGAAAGGGGAGGGAGGAGATAAAGGTGACCTGTTGGAGAAAAAGGAGAGTCCAAAGAGGGAGAGAGCAATTCAGCTGGTAATCTAGCTCCCAAGTAAAAATGGGTACTGAAGATTGGGTTCTTAAAGGTACAAAATTGATAACAAATACCAAAAATCAAATATGAAAAATCTAGAGTAGAGGTTAGATTCTCAAAAATAGAATATTAAAGAAAAAAACAGAGTCAGAAAAATTATAAAATACTTATATGAAGTTTGCTTTAAAAATAGTTTTTTTTTTTTGCAATGTAATAATAGGTTATAAAAATGAAAATTAAAGGAGTAATAGAGGACTTAAAATTTTTTTTAAATTAAAAAAATTTAAAAATGATAATAGCAAAAATATATCTAGGACTTTCTCTGGTGTTGTTGTGGACAGTGTGGGGTTAGTTCATTTTCAGATAGTTCCTTGATCCAGCTTACACTTCTCAAGATCTATAGGCCCATTCCTATGTAGTTGGTGCTAACTGCAGGGTTTAAATCTATTGCAATTGTCACTTCCAAAGCGGTTCCCTCTGTTTATTTTAGATTCTGTGTGCTGGCCTCTTCATTGTCTAATTTCCACCCTGACACAAAGGCTCAGTGGTGGTCACTTTTCTTAGCCTCACTTATTCAGTTGTCTGGTGGGGAGGGAGGAAAACTGCAAACAAATATCACTGGTGTCTGTAGGAAGTGCTCCCAGTGTCTCGGCCATACTGGGTTTGCCCCCACTCACAGCGTGTGCTTTCCCAGTCTACACTGCTCAGGCTCTAGGTTGCTCTGCCAGGAACTATCTGAGGCGGTCCTGGGTTGAATGCACTTCCCAGGTCAAAGCCGCTCAGGTTCAGCTTCTCAGGTACTTCAAAAAGGCACAAACTTGATTGGGCCTGCGTTTTGTGTCCTTCCCCATTCTGAGGAGCTCAGGTGACCAGGTGCTTGGCAAGCTGTGACTCATTGCCTCCCCAGTCCCAGGCGCTTGGTTTTCAGGGTGTACAACGGGTGCACCTTCTCAGTTGTGCCGTGTGTCTCCTCTAGAGATCTGATCTCTGGCTGCGACCCTCCCAAAGTATGTTGGCCATCCAGAATCCCAAGGAGTCTTGGTTAGCAATTAAGCCCATTTGCAGTTTGGTATAAGATGCCTCTCTGGGGTGGCAATTGCCCATTTTTGGCTCTGACACTGTTTCCACTGTTTCCCTATCTATTTCCCATGAAGTGATGGGACCAGATGCCATGATCTTAGTTTTCTGAATGTTGAGCTATAAGCCAACTTTTTCACTTTCGTCTTTCACTTTCATCAAGAGGCTTTTTAGTTCCTCCTCACTTTCTACTATAAGGGTGGTGTCATCTGCATATCTGAGGTTATTGATATTTCTCCTGGCAATCTTGATTCCAACTTGTGCATCTTCCAGCCCAGTGTTTCACATGATGTACTCTGCATATAAGTTAAATAAGCACGGTGACAATATACAGCCTTGACGTACTCCTTTTCCTATTTGGAACCTATTTGGAAGCGGTGTTTTAGGTTAGGGTTTTTTGCGGGATAGCTATCCCACAGTCTGGTTTGCTATCTCAAGTTAGTTCCCTCAGATTGCCCTCGGGGCATTCAGGCCTGATCCTTATTCTAAGCAATGCAGCAGTCGCCTCCTTGCCCAGCGGCTGCTTGCTAGTGGCTGATGCAAGCGTCTGTGCTGCTTCTCTGCTGGAAGTTGCCTTAGGCATGTATCTGTGGGTTTTAATTATTTATTTATTTTTCCTCCTGGTTATGTTGCCCTCTGAGGTTCAAAGGCTTTCCACAGATTCACTGGTGAGAGTGTTTCCTGTTGTTTGGAAACTTCTCTCTTTTTTAAGACTCCCTTCCCAGGATGGATCTCTGTCCCTCCCTCTTTTGTCTCTCTTTATATCTTTTGCATTTTTTTCCTACCTCCTTTCAAAGACAATGGGCTGCCTTACTGGGTGCTGATGTCCTCTGCCAGCATTCAGAAGTTGTTTTCTGGAATTTGATCAGCGTTCAGATGTTCTTTCGATGAATTTGTGGGGGAGAAAGTGGTCTCCCGGTCCTATTCCTCTGTCATCTTAGGACTGCCCCCTTCAGGTCATCAAATTTTCAACCTCTCTCTTTTATCTCTTTAATTCTAAGGCCAAGTGTTAATTCATATTTCTCTCCAGCCTTGGCTGTGGTAAACAAAATACACAAGGATTGTAATGTGTTTTAAGAGAAATTGAAGAACATACATATGTATGTGGAAGAGAAGCATTTCCTTTCATCTAGGCATTTGTATCTCTTAACACCTACTTCAGAAGAACTTACATAACTCAGAATTACATAAAGCACATTTAGACTTATGCTTGTGGTTTTATTCTCACTGTTTTCTCTACTTGAGAAATTTCTTCTTTATCCTTAATAACTAAAATATTCATGTAACACCTCTTTTGTTTTTTTTCTGTCAAGGTCATCCCTGGCCTCCACATGGCTCAATCCAATGTTTATCTTTCTTTCTTTCTTTTTATTTATTTATTTAAAATTTTATTTTATTTTTAAACTTTACAATATTGTATTCGTTTTGCCAAATATCAAAATGAATCCAGTCACGCGTGCGGGGCATCGGGCGGTGCTGAGGAGAGGAGCCTGAGGCGTGGAGGCTGAGGCAAGCTAGATGCCAGGACAGTCCAGGGAGCTGCAGTGCGGCGGGAGCCCGTAGCCAGAGCAGTCCCGGAGCAGAAACAAGCCCAGCCGAACCGGCCATGGCGTTGTCGATGCCGCTGAACAGAATTTAAAAAAAAAAAAAATGAATCCACCACAGGTATACATGTGTTCCCCATCCTGAACCCTCCTCCCTCCTCCCTCCCCATACCATCCCTCTGGGTCGTCCCAGTGCACCAGCCCCAAGCATCCAGTATCATGCATCGAACCTGGACTGGCATCTCGTTTCATACATGATATTTTACATGTTTCAATGCCATTCTCCCAAATTTTCCCACCCTCTCCCTCTCCCACAGAGTCCATAAGACTGTTCTATACATCAGTGTCTCTTTTGCTATCTCGTACACAGGGTTATTGTTACCCTCTTTCTAAATTCCATATATATGCGTTAGTATACTGTATTTTTTTATTATTATAGATACTTAGATTCTTCAAGTGACCATTCAGTTCTATAACAACTAAAACTTTGCAAGATATTAGTTATGAAACATTGAAGGTCTCACAAAAGGTATAGAAAGTCCAAAGTAATCTTCACCCTTAAAGAAAATAAGAAAAAAAGGAGATCAGTTAAGAAAGAAACAATAAAATCTGTGGTCCAGCTAAATTAAAAACAAACAAAAAAAAGGATGTGGAAAGGTCATACATGCCTGAGGAAGAGTTGCTATCTGAAAATTGATCTCTCGGCTGTATGGTAAAGGTAAAATTGGTTTTAAGCTCTGAAGTGAGACTCTATAGGGAACACTTATTAATTCTAGCTCAATGGTTTAGATAACTGCTAGAAATGAAAGAAGCAAATCATTTTTGTAGGAAGTGTTCCCCATTTCCATTTAAAACTCCAAATAATTAACAGGTAGTAAAGTCCTATCCATCAAAGATCATAATATTTTAAAAAAGCCATTATTACAGAAAGAAATAATTTTGGCAATTTGAACCAGAGATCAAATTGCCAACATCTGTTGGGTGATTGAAAAATAAATAGAGTTCCAGGAAAAACATCTAGTTCTGTTTTATTGATTATGCTAAAGACTTTGACTGTGGGCATCACAACAAACTGTGGAAAATTCTTCAAGAGATGGAAATACCAGACCATCTGAACTGCCTCATGAGAAATCTGTGTGCAGGTCAAGAAGCAACAGTTAGAACTGGACATGGAACAATAGACTGGTTCCAAATCAGGAAAGCAGTACGTCAAGGCTGCATGCTGTCACTGTGCTTATTTAACTTATATGCAGAGTACATCATGAGAAATGCTGGGCTGGATGAAGCACAAGCTAGAATCAAGATTACTGGGAGAAATATCAATAACCTCAGATATGCAGATGACACCACCCTTATGGCAGAAAGTGAAGAACTAACAAGCCTATTGATGAAAGTGAAAGAGGATGGAAAAAGTTGGCTTAAAGCTCAACATTCAGAAAACTAAGATCATGGCATCTGGTCCCATCACTTCATGGCAAATAGATGGGGAAAGAAAGGAAACAGTGAGAGACTTTTGTTCTGGGCTCCAAAATCACTGCAGATGGTGACTGCAGCCATGAAATTAAAAGACGCTTGCTCCTTGGAAGAAAAACTATGACCAACCTAGTTCAGTTCAGTTCAGTCGCTCAGTCGTGTCCAACTCTTTGCAACCTCATGAACCACAGCATGCCAGACCTCCCTATCCATCACCAACTCCCAGAGTACACACAAACTCATGTCCATTGTGTCGGTGATTCCATCCAACCATCTCATCCTTTTCTCAAACGTGTCAGTTCTCTGCATCAGGTGACTGCAGCTATGAAATTAAAAGACACTTGCTCCTTGAAGGAAAGGTATGACCATCCTAGACAGCATATTAAAAGCAGAGCCATTAATTTGCCAGCAAAATTCTGTCTAGTCAAAGCTATGGTTTTTCAGTAGCCATGTATGGACGTGAGAGTTGAACTATAAAGAAGGCTGAGCACTAAAGAATTGGTGTTTTTGAACCATGGTCTTGGAGAAGATTCTTGAGAGTCCTTTGCACTGCAAGGAGATACAATCAGTTAATCCCAAAGGAAATCAGTCCTGAATATTCATTAGAAGGTCTGATGCTGAGGCTGAAGCTCCAATACTTTGGCCACCTGATGTGAAGAATTGACTCATTGGAAAAGACTGTGATGGTGGGAAAAATTGGAGGTGGGAAGAGAAGGGGATGACAGAGGGTGAGATGGTTGGATGACATCACTGACTGGATGGACATGAGTTTTAGTAAGCTCTGGGAGTTGGTGATGGACAGGGAAGCATAGTGTAATGCAGTCCATGGGGTTGCAAAGAGTCAGACACGACTGAGCGACTGAACTGAACTGAACTAAACTGAATTACAGAAAGTAAGTAGAGGGGGACAAAAGCTAATAAATTTAGAGCTCTAAGGGCTTCAGTTATTGTATTACAGGTGAAGAAACCGTATCCAAGCATCCAGAAAGAAGGCCAAGACATTTAAAAAGAAACAATAATTATAATTATAGCACCTTAAAATACAGTGAAATCATGTCTTCAAAGTTCTGAGACAAAATAGTCTAGATTACCATATGATGTTAGATTTTCAGTAACTGTTATAAATAAGCATTTTCTTCTTTTAACCATTTTCTTATATAGTCCTCTCCCACATTAACTCTAAGGTTGTTCTTGTGCTTTGATTAATATGATATTATCAAATTTGAAGCTTAAAAGCCCTTGGGAATTGAAACATAACTTCCTGCTTCTGGGAACTCAACCTCTATAATATGAAGAAGTCTAGGATAGCTCACTGAAGGATGAAAGCATGTGAACTCATTCCAAGTGAGATCCTCCCAGATCAATTAGTACCCTTACAAAATAGTATCCTTACAACCCTACCAAAGATGTCCACATCATAATCTATGGAATGTGTGGGTATATTACATTACTAAGAAAAAGGGACCTTGCATTAGATGTGATTAAATTAAGGCCTTGAAATGTAGATGTTATCCTGGATTATTTGAGTGGGCCTAATGTCATCAAAGGATCTTTAAAACAGTCAAAGCAAGTCTAGTTCATTTCAGTCGCTCAGTACTGACCGACTCTTTGCGACTCCATGGACTGCAGCATGATAGGCCTCCCTGTCCATTGCAAATTCCTGAACTTTACTCAAACTCATATCCATTGAGTCAGTGATGCCATCCAACTATCTCATCCTCTGTCATCCCCTTCTCCTCTTGCCTTCAATCTTTCCCACCAACAGTGTCTTTTCCAATGAGTCAGTTCTTTGCATCAGTTGGCCAAAATATTGGAGCTTCAGCTTCAGCATCAGTCCTTCCAATTAATACTCAGGACTGAGGTTTGTTTTTTTTTTTTTTTGGATGGACTGATTGGATCTGCTTGTCTTCTCCAACACCACAATTCAAAAGCATCAATTCTTCAGCACTCAGCTTTCTTCACAGTCCAACTCTCACAGCCATACATGACTACTGAAAAACCATAGCTTTGACTAGACAGAATTTTGTTGGCAAAGTAATGTCTCTGCTTTTGAATATATTGTCTAGATTGGTCATAGCTTTCCTTTCAAAGAGCAAGCATCTTTTAATTTCATGGCTGCAATCACCATCTGCAGTGATTTTGGAGCCCAGAAAAATATAGTCTTGTCACCGTTTCCACTGTTTTCCCATCTATTTACCATGAGGTGATGGGACCAGATAACATGAACTTAGTTTCCTGAATATTGAGCTTTAAGCCAAGTTTTTCACTCTCCTCTTTCACTTTCATCAAGAGGCTCTTTTGTTCTTCTTTGCTTTCTGCCATAAGGGTGGTGTCATCTGCATATCTCAGTTTATTGATATTTCTACCAACAATCTTGATTTCAGTTTGTGCTTCATTCACCCCAGCGTTTTTCATGATGTACTCTGCATATAAGTTAAATAAGCAGGGCCTTGACATACTCCTTTCCCTATTTGGAAGCAGTCTGTTCCATGATCAGTTCTAACTGTTGCTTTTTGACTTGCATGCAGATTTCTCAGGAGGCAGGTCAGATGGTCTGGTATTCCTATCTCCTTAAGAATTCTGCAGTTTGTTGTGATTCACACAGTCAAAGGCTTTGTCATAGTCAATAAATCAAAAACTCAGATGTTATATGGATTATCTGAGTGAGCCTAATGTCATTACAGGAACTTTAAAAGAGTCAAAGCAAGAGATGACAATAAAAGCAGACATGAGAGATGGAGACAGAAAGGGGGTGAGGAGAAGATAGATTTGAAGATACTACACTGCCATACTGCTGGCTTTGAAGAGAGAAAAGAGCCACAAGCCAAGGAATGCATTCAACATCTAGAAGCTAGAAAATGTAAAAAAAAAAAGATTCTTCCCTAGAACCTCCAGAAGGATTTCATCTCTACTAACACATTGGTTTTGTGTAATACATTCATTTTGGAGTTATTATGAGATAATAAATTGGGGTTATTTACAATTATTATTTGTATTGGTTTTTCCAGCTACAATGGAAAACTAATACATAAGTATTTCTCAACCAGAGAGAGACAATTTTGCTTCCCAAGAGTCATCTATCTTGAGATATTTTTGCTTGTCACAATTTTGGGTGTTCTTATGTCATTGAAAATATATAAACAATGGATACTGCAAAATATCTTATAATACATAGAAAAGTCCCATGAAATATAATATTGTTGAAGTTTATTAACCCTACCATAAACCAACAAGCTCATGTTGATCCACAAACTGAATGAACCCCAAATAGGACCAGCAGAAGAGCCATTCAACTGAACACAGACTAAATTGAAAACTCAAAATCAACACCAAATAAAATAAATTGTGTTTTGCTATACATTAATGGATAACTGATACACACAGCCTGACAAAATAAAGTATGAAAAATTAGACTGGAAAAAAGACACTTTCAGATGAATCAGTTCAGTTCAGTTCAGTCACTCAGTTGTGTCTGACTCTTTGTGATGCTATTTGATCTCAAACATCTGCATTCTGATTCACATGATACTTTTGTTTATGATTTTATTTCTGTTGTTCTATCACCATACATTATGTTATTTTTTATTGATTTATAAATATATATATATATATATACATCTCTTTAACATTTTACTTATTTGCTTACTATTATATATCTCAGACTCTTCTTCTGACATCATTTGTTCATTCTTAAGAAGTTAATTTAGCATAGGTCTCGTTGGTAATCTCACTTTTTGTTCATCTGAAATTAAAAGATACTTGCTCCTTGGAAGAAAAGTTATGACAAACCTACAGTGTATTGAAAACCAGAGACATTACTTTGCCAACAGTCTGTCTAGTCAAAGCTATGTTTTTTCTAGTAGTTACATATGGATGTGAGAGTTGGATCATAAAAAAAGCTGAACACCGAAGAAATGATGCTTTTGAACTGTGGTGTTGGAGAAGGCTCTTGAGGGTCCCTTGGACTTCAAGGAAATCAAACCCATCAGTCATAAAAGAAATCAGTCCTGAATATTCATTAGAAAGATTGATGGTGAAGCTGAAGCTCTAATACTTTGGCCACCCGATGTGAAGAACTGAATCATTGGAAGAGACCCTGATGATGGGAAAGATTGAAGGCAGGAGGAGAAGGGGATGACAGAGGATGATATGGTTTGATGGCATCACTGACTCAATGGATATGAGTGTGAGTAAGCTCCAAGAGATGGTAAATGAGAGAAAATATTGGTGTGCGGCAGTTCATGGAGTCACAAAGTATCAGACATGACTGAGCAACTGAACACCAATACAAAAATAATGATTAAATATTTTATAGATTATATTCAATGTAAACATTACAAAACAAGGGCTTTACTTCCCTTTATTGTATTATATATTCTTGCTGCTTATCTATCTTATACACAGTAGTTTGTATCTAATCCCTTTATTCTATCTTGCCTCTTTTACCTTTTCTCTCCACACTGGTAACCACTAGTTTGCTCTCTATATATGTGAGTCTGTTTATGTTTTGTTACATACATTTATTTGATTTATTTTTTAGATCCCACATGTAAATGATAACAGCATATTTGCCTCTCTCCATCTTGTTTATTCCAGTAATCATAATACACTTGGGGTTGCCATGTTGTTGCAAAAGGCATAATTTCATTATTTTAAATGACTGAGTGTATATATATCACATTTTATTTATCCATCCATATGTTGATGGACACTTAAGTTGCTTATATATATTGGCTATTGTAAATAATGTATCTTTTCAAATTACTGTTTCCATTTTCTTTGAATATTTACCCAGGAATAGAATTTAAGGATAATATGTAGTTCAATTTTTAGTTTTAAAAAGATCTTCCATACTGTTTTCCATAGTTGCTGTATCAATTTACATTCCCATCAAAAGTGTACAAAGGTTCCCTTTTCTTCACATCCTCACCAATATTTGTTATTTATAGACTTCTGATGAAAGTCATTCTGATAGATATGAGCTGACATCTCATTGTGGTTTTGATTTGCATTTGTCTAATGGTTAGAGGTGCTGAGTGTCTTCATATTCCTATTATCTATTTGTTTACCTTCATTGAGAAAATGTCTATCAGACCTTCTGCCCATTTTCAAATTGGATTGTTTGTTTTTGTATGTTGAGTTGGATGACCTGTTCATATATTTTTGGATATTAAGTCCTTATCAGTAGAATCATTTGCAAATACTTTCTTCCATTTTGTAGATTTTTCCTTTAATTTTGTTCAAGATTTCCTTTGCTATGCAAAAGTTTTTATGTTTAATTAAGCCCCATTTGTCTAGTTTTGCATTAATTTCTTTTGTTTAAGAGACATATCCAAAATATTACCAAAATTGTAAAAAAGAGTGCTCTGTCTAAGCTCTTTTCTAGGAATTTTATGGTGTCAGATTTTACATTTAGGTCTTTAATCCGTTTTGATTTTATTTTTATATACGATTTGAGGGAATGTTCCAATTTCATGTTTAACTTGTAACTGTCTTGTTTTCTCACTATCAATTATTAAAAGGCTGTTTTTTCTCCGTTGTATATTCTTGCCTTCTTTTCTCAAATATTAATTGACCATGGGTGGCTGGGTTTATCTCTAGGCTCTCTCTCGCTCGCTCGCTCTCTCTCTCTCTCTCTCTACATATATATATATTTGCCATTGATCTAAGCTTTCTGCTACTTTCTGTTTCCAATACTGTTTGATAGACAGTTTTCTGCTAGTGCTCTTTTGTTGTTGTGTGTCTCTGACCATGTTCTACCAGATCAGAAAACTGCTTCTTTAATTGGATCTTGCTACCTAAAAGTCCTGGAACACCTCAGTCCATAATTAACCAGTTCTTTCATGTTGTTTTGAAGAATGGATCCAGGAAGGCCAATGTGAACATTACATTTTTAAAATTTCATAAATTTTATTACTCTGTCCTTTGGATTCTTGATTCCATGAGCTTCACCTGCAGTGAAAACTGATTATCCCAAACTGTTGTGTTCATCCAGACACAAGCACAGTGTTTCATAAGTTGTTACATCGATTTCCTTATTAAGTCTTTATTAAGGACTTCCCTAGTGGCTCAGATGGTAAAGAATCTGCCTGCAATGCAGGAGACCCAGGTTCGATCCCTGGGTCAGAAAGATCTCCTGGAGAAGGGAATGGCAAATTCTTGCAAGGAGAATTCCGTGGACAGAGGAGCCTGGCAGGCTAATTACCATGGAATCACAAAGAGTCAGACAAGACTGAGAGACTAACACACACATGCATCAGTTTTACATTTCTTCTGCTATAATGAATCAATTCATTTTTATACCATGTAAAATAGTGGGTCTAAAATATCTCATGTCCAATTCATTCTTCCAGTTGTAGATGATAGAAAGAGGAATAACTATTAAGTTTTTTGTTTTTTCTTTTTGCTATAGAGGAAAAGGGGATCATTTTTCATACTTCATAGTAAAACCTCTGGCATTTTATTCTCAATACCTTCATGAATTCTCTTTTTCTGCAAAACAGCTTTCAAAAATGAAAAAGCCTGTACTGTTTTTCCAAACTCTATGTCATCTAAAAGAATACTCTCTCTTCCTTGAATGAAGTGTCTGTAGATAAGCCAAGCTGAGTCACCAGGGAAGCCCTCTTTCCCTTTGGTAATCTGTCAAATATTGAAATCTGATTGATAATATTATTTGAAGCCATAGATGGAGAAGCTATATACAGTCAATGAAAACAAGATATGGAGCTGACTGTGGCTCAGATCATCAGCTCCTTATTGCAAAATTGAGGCTTAAATTGAAGAAAGTAGGGGAAACCACTGGACTATTCAAGTTTGACCTAAATTGCATCCCTTATGACTATAAAGTGGATGTGATGAATAGATTCAAGGGATGCAATCTTGTAGACAGAGTGCCTGAAGAATTATGAACAAAAGTTGATAATGTTGTACAGGAGACAGTGATTAAAACCATCCCCAATGGGGGGGAAATGCAAGAAAGCAAAGTGGTTGTCTGAAGAAACCTTACAAATTGCTGAGAAAAGAAGAGAAGTGACAGGCAAAGGAGAAAGGAAAATATATACCCAACTGAATGCAGATTTCCAAAGAATAGCAAGTAGAAATAAGAAAGCCTTCTTAAGTAAACAATGCAAAGACCTAGAGGAAAACGATAGAATGGGAAAGACTAGTGATCTCCTTAAAACAATTAAAGGTAGTAAGGGAACATTACATGCAAAGACAGGCACAATAAAGGACAGAAACTGTAAGGACCTAACGAAGAGTTTGCAAGAATACACAAGAGTGCACAAAAGAGGTCTTAATGACCTGGATAACTGCAGTGGTGTGATCACTCACCTTGAGCCAGACATACTAGAGTGTGAAGTCAAATAGGTCTTAGGAAGTATTGCTGTATACAAAACTAGTGGAGGTGATGGGATTTCAGCTGAGATATTTAAAATCCTAAAAGATGATGCTTTAAAGTGCTATACTCAATATGTCAACAAATCTGGAAAACTCAGCAGTGGCCACTGGACTGGAAAAAAGTCAGTTTTCATTCCAATCCCAAAGAAAGGTACTGCCAAAGAATGTGCAAACTACCATACAGTTGCACTCACTTCACATGGTAGCAAGGTTATAATCAAAATTCTTCAAGCTAGGTTTCAATATTACATGAATTGAGAACTTCCAGATATACAGGCTGGATATAGAAAAGGAAGATGAACCAGAGATCAAACTTCCAACATACACTGGATCATATAAAAAGCAAGGATATTCCAGAAAATGAATTTTAAAAAAATCTATTTTGTTTCATTGACTATGCTAAAGCCTTTGACTGTGTGGATCACAACAAACTGTGGAAAACTCTTAAAGAGATGGGAGTACCAGATGACCTCACTTGTTTTCTGAGAAACCTGTATGCAGGTAAAGAAGCAACAGTTAGATCTGAACATGGAATAATGGATTGGTTCAAAATTGGGACAGGAGTATGTCAAAGCTGTATATTGTCACCCTGCTTATTTAACTTATATGCAGAATACATCATGTGAAATGCTAAGCTGGATGAATCCCAAGCTTGAATCAAGATTTCTGGGATAAATATCGATAATCTCAGAAATGCAGGTGATATCACTAATGGAAGAAAGCAAAGAAGAACTAAAGCACCTTTTAATGAGAGGGAAAAACTTGAAACTCAACATTCAGAAAACTAAGACTGTGGTATCCAGTCCCATCACTTCATGGCGAATAGAATGGGAAAAAGTGGAAGCAGTGACAGATTTCATGTTCTTGGGCTCCAAAATCACTGTAGATGGTGACTGCAGCCATGAAATTAAAAGATGCTTGCACCTTGGAAGGAAAATTATGACAAAACTAGACAGCATATTAAAAATCAGAGACATCACTCTGCCAACAAAGGTCTGTACAGTCAATGCTATGGTTTTTTCAGTAGTCATGTATGGATGTGAGAATTGGATCATAAAGAAGGCTGAGCACCAAAGAACTGATACTTTGAAATTGTGGTGCTGGAGAAAACTCTGGAGAGTCCTTTGGAGAGTCCTTTGGAGAGCAAAGAGATCAAACCAGTCAATTTTAAAGAAAATCATCACTTAATATTCATTGGAAGCCCTGAGGTTGGAGCTGAAGCTCCAATATTTTGGCTACCTGATGGGAAGAGCTGACTCATTGTAAAAGACCCTGATGCTGGGAAAGATTGAGGGCAGGAGGAGAAGGGGTTGACAGAGGAAGAGATGGTTGGATGGCATCACCTGCTCAATGGACATGAGTTTGATCAAATTCCAGGTGACAGTGAAAGGCAGGGAAGTCTGGTATGCTGCAGTCCATGGGTTCATAAAGAGTCAGACAGGGCTTAGTGACCAAACGGCAAGAACAAATTCCTATTAATAGTATAAGGAATGGAGCTTCAGTCTTCAGATAAGTGAAAAGCAACAGCAGATGATGGAAAATTTCAGTCTAGGATGAGATTTTTCCAAATTTTTATCATCAAATATAATATTCTTGAAGCAATCTTTAACAGGTTTTGCTTCTTGAAGTCTTAAAATGTACTTTCTTGAAAATTTGAATACAAGAAAATACAAATGATTTCCCATTTTCATCCACAGTAATAGCTTTTATGATTGTATCAGCAAAGTTTCTCATTATCTGGAGAAGAGGCAGATATCTTTCTCCTGGATGTCTTCTGTTTGCCAGTGGTTTCCACACCTGATTTCTGGGTAGAAGGATACATCTGTCCAAGTGGAGGGGTCTGGCATCTTGGTTGAATTTGCCACCAGATAGGGCCAAGAGATGACAAGGAGCAGGCCTAGGGGAGGATTGCAGCCAACATCACTTCTTGCTGCCTTCCATACATCATTCCACATCCCTGTCAGTCAGTCACCACATGAAACAGGGAGCAAAAAGAGGGTCCGAAGGCATGCAGAGAGAAGGGATGGTGACTTCTGAGACAGTCACAGAGCCAGAGGATGCTGTGGAAACTTGCCAGGCAGTGCTCACCTAGTCCTCTTCAGCACAAGACAACCCCCTACTCTCCCTTTCATTGTTGGGCCTCCTTCTAGAACCCACAGCAATTTCCCAATTCTAAATGTTAGAATTAACCAGTGAAGCCATTGACCCTGGCCTTTTTCTGGAAAGTTTTTAATTATTGATTCAATTTATTTACTGGTAATTTGTCTGTTCATATTTTCTATTTTTTCATGCTTCAGTCTTTTTATGTTTCTAGGAATTTATTCATTTCTTTCAGAGTGTATAATTTGTTGGCAGATAATTATTCAAAGAGGGCTGTTACAATCTTTTGTGTTTATGCAATATCAGCTGTAATGTCTCCTCTTTCATTTATATTGTTTATTTGAGTCTTCTCTTTTTTCTTGGTAATATAGCTAATAGTTTGTCTATTTGTTTTCAAAAACTAACTCAGTATGATTGATCTTTTCTATTCTCATTTTAGTCTCTAATTTATTTCCATTCTGATATTTATTTTCTTCCTTCTGTTAATTTTGGGCTTAGTTTGTTCTTTTTCTGGTTCCCTGATGCATAAAATTAACTTTATTTGAACTCTTTTTTTAATGCAGGCCTTTATTAAAATGATCTTCCCTCATAACTGCTCTCATAGGACCCGATAAATTTTGGTATATGGTACTTCATTTGTCTCAAGATATTTTAAATTTAGATTTTGATTTGTTATTTGACACATTTATTGTTTAAGAGCATGTTGTTTAATATACACCTGTCTGTGAATTTTCCAGTTTTTCCTATATATCTGGCTGTCTGTTTCTGACTCCAAGTTAAGAAGTTTTACCTATTATTTATTTGACTGAGCTTTTTGCCCCTTTATCTCTCTCTTCTCTTTCTGTGACTCCTACTCTGCGTATATTGGCTGCTTTCATTAGTTCTATAAATCCCTTAAGCTAAATTCACTAACTTTCTTTATCTGTTTCTTTTCTTCATTTTTTTTTCTTATTTCTTCCCCTATTCAAATGGATTCCACTGCCTGTCTTCAGTTTCACTGATTTTCCTCTGCTTGATTTAGTCTGATGTTTAACCTCTCCATTGAATTTTTCAATTCAGTGATTTCTGTTTGGTACTTTTTAACATTTTCTACCTTTTTGTTGAAAATATCACTCTGTTTATGAATCATTCTCCTGATCTTGGTTAACAGCTTTATGACCTTTATTTTGAACTTTCTATCAAGTAAATCAATTATCATTTTCATTGAGGTCTTTTTCTGGAGTTTTATCTTGTTCTTTTATTTGGAACATATTATTTTATTTCTTCATTTTATTTTTACTATGTTAGTTTCTATGAATTAGATAAAAACAGTCACCTCACTCAATCTTGAGTGGTATCTTATAGGAGATTGACTCCATCAGTCAGCCTACCAAGCTTCTGATTGTCTCTCAAACCTTTGATTGTTCAAGCCAGTTTGTTTTTAATGGCCGTCAGTAGTTGAGAGTGTGCTAAGGCCTGCTAGTGCTCCAAAGAGGAGGATCACAGTTTACACCTAGATACACACTGATAGAAAGTTGTATCACCATGAAATAGCTAGGAAAGGATGTGGCTAAGCTCCTTCCAGGAAGAAACAGAAACTGTGTGATGGGCATCTTTGCTTATTCTTTGTATGCTGGTCCTGGAAATATAGCTATAGGGGAAGTGCGTCTGCATCCATTAAGAGATGCTTCTGTTTTGCTACAGTCCTGTGGGGATCATGAGTCCAAGCTCCATTGTCTGTTAGAGCCAGGTGATTCAGGGGCCAATCCCTCAGACAGCAGCCACAAAAATTGGGCCACCATGTGTTTAAGTTCCTGCCAGGGAGATACTAGCAATTCTGAGGGGCCTGGAGGGAGATGAAAGAAATGTCCAGCAGCTTCTGCCTCTGGGGAGGATCAACACCAGCTTCTAGATGTGTGCTAAATTAGAAGCTTGAACTTCAAGCAGCAGTTTTTTGAGCATGTAGGTATACCTCTTTTAGGAAAAGACTTGGGAAATGGTCATTTTTGCCTGATCCCTCAGTGCTGAGGAGATAGCTGGTTAAGAGTTACTTTGTTTGCTTCATTCTTGTGGGACTCATGAATGGAAGCCCTGTTGGACAACACAGCTAGGCATTCAAAGAATTTGTCCTAAGGCAGCAGAAAAAAAGCAAGGTACAGAAATGCATAAAAGTTCCTTTAAGGAAGATACTGATGACATGGAGTCAGCTATGTAGGAGATGGCATGGTGACAGACAATTTCCTTAGTCTTTGGGGAGGACTGCAACTAGTCCTTAGATGTGTGCTAAATTAGGAATCTGACTTGCAGGCAACAATTTTCAAAGTAAGCAGGTGGACACTGTTTTGTAAAAATATTAATTTATTTTTTTTATTTTTAATATAAATTTATTTATTTTAATTGGAGGCTAATTACTTTACAATATTGCATTGATATTTCCATACATCAACATGAATCTGCCACGGGTGTACATGTGTTCCCCATCCGGAACCCCACTCCTACCTCGCTCCCCATACCATCCCACTGGGTCATCCCAGTGCACCAGCCCAAGCATCATGTATCATGCATGGAACCTGGACTGGCGATTCATTTCACAAAAGATATTGTAAATGTTTGAATGCCATTCTCCCAAATAATCCCACCCTCACCCTCTCGCGCAGAGTCCATAAGACTGTTCTATACATCTGTATATCTTTTGCTGTCTCGCATATGGGATCATCATTACCATCTTTCTTTCTTTCTATTTTTAATTGTATTTTATTTAACTTTCCAATATTGTATTGGTTTTGCCATATATCTAAATGAATCTGCCACAGGTATACATGTGTTCCCCATCCTGAACCCTCCTCCCTCCTCCCTCCCCATACCATCCCTCTGGGTCGTTCCAGTGCACCAGCCCCAAGCATCCAGTATCGTGTATCGAACCTGGACTGGCGACTCGTTTCATATATATTATACATATTTCAATGCCATTCTCCCAAATCATCCCACCCTCTCCCTCTCCCACAGAGTCCATAAGACTGTTCTATACATCAGTGTCTCTTTTGCTATCTCGTATACAGGGGTTATTGTTACCATCTTTCTAAATTCTATATATATGCATTACTATACTGTATTCGTGTTTTTCTTTCTGGCTTGCTTCACTCTGTATAATAGGCTCCAGTTTCATCCACCTCATTAGAACTGATTCAAATGTATTCTTTTTAATGGCTGAATAATATTCTATTGTGTATATGTACCACATCTTTCTTATCCATTCATCTGCTGGTGCACATCTAGGTTGCTTCCATGTCCTGGCTATTATAAACAGTGCTGTGATGAACACTGGGGTACATGTGTCTCTTTCAATTCTAGTTTGTTCAGTGTGTATGCCCAGCAGTGGGATTCCTGGGTCGTATGACAGTTCTATTTCCAGTTCTGTAAGGAATCTCCACACTGTTCTCCATAGTGGCTGTACTAGTTTGCATTCCCACCAACAGTGAAAGAGGGCTCCCTTTTCTCCACACCCTCTCCAGCATTAATTGCTTGTAGACTTTTGGATAGCAGCCATTCGGACTGGCATGAAATGGTAGGTCATTGTGGTTTTCATTTGGAGAGGGAAATGGCAAACCACTCCAGTGTCCTTGCCTGGAGAATCCCAGGGATGGGGGAGCCTGGTGGGCTGCCGTCTATGGGGTCGCACACAGTCGGACACGACTGAAGCGACTTAGCAGCAGCAGCAGCAATAACTGCACTCATCTCACATGCTAGTAAAGTAATGCTCAAAATTCTCCAAGCCAGGCTTCAGTAGTATGTGAACTGTGAACTTCCAGATGTTTAAAGTTTTAGAAAAGGCAGAAGAACCAGAGATCAAATTGCCAACATCCACTGGATCATCAAAAAAGCAAGAGACTTCCAGAAAAACATCTATTTCTGCTTTACTGACTATGCCAAAGCCTTTGACTGTGTGGATCACAATAAATTGTGGAAAATTCTGAAAGAGATGGGAATATCAGATCACCTGATCTGCCTCTTGAGAAATTTGTATGCAGGTCAGGAAGCAACAGTTAGAACTGGACATGGAACAACAGACTGGTTCCAAATAGGAAAAGGAGCACGTCAAAGCTGTATATTGTCACCCTGTTTATTTAACTTATATGCAGTGTACATAATGAGAAATGCTGGACTGGAAGAAACACAAGCTGGAATCAAGGTTGCCAGGAGAAATATCAATAACCTCAGATATGCAGATGACACCACCCTTATGGCAGAAAGTGAAGAGGAACTGAAAAGCCTCTTGATGAAAGTGAAAGTGGAGAGTGAAAAAGTTGGCTTAAAGCTCAACATTCAGAAAACTAAGATCATGGCCTCCGGTCCCATCACTTCATGGGAAATAGATGGGGAAACAGTGGAAACAGTGTCAGACTTTATTTTTTTGGGCTCCAAAATCACTGCAGATGGTGACTGCCGCCATGAAATAAAAGATGCTTACTCCTTGGAAGGAAAGTTATGACCAACCTAAATAGCATATTCAAAAGCAGAGACATTACTTTGCCAACAAAGGTTCGTCTAGTCAAGGCTATGGTTTTTCCTGTGGTCATGTATGGATGTGAGAGTTGGACTGTGAAGAAGTCTGAGCACTGAAGAATTGATGCTTTTGAAGTGTGGTGTTGGAGAAGACTCTTGAGAGTCCCTTGGACTGCAAGGAGATCCAACCAGTCCATTCTGAAGATCAGCCCTGTGATTTCTTTGGAAGGAATGATGCTAAAGCTGAAACTCCAGTACTTTGGCCACCTCATGCAAAGAGTTGACTCATTGGAAAAGACTCTGATGCTGGGAAGGATTGGGGGCAGGAGGAGAAGGGGACGACAGAGGATGAGATGGCTGGATGGCATCACTGACTCGATGGACCTGAGATTGAGTGAACTCTGGGAGTTGGTGATGGACAGGGAGGCCTCGTGTGGTGGGATTCATGGGGTCGCAAAGAGTTGGACACGACTGAGCGACTGAACTGAACTGAAGAATGAGTGATGTTGAGCATCTTTTCATGTGTTTGTTAGCCATCTGTATGTCTTCTTTGGAGAAATGTTTTTTAGTTCTTGGCCCATTTTTTGATTGGGTCATTTATTTTTCTGGAATTGAGCTGCTGCAGGAGTTGCTTGTACATTTTTGAGATTAATTCTTTATCAGTTGCTTCATTTGCTATTATTTTGTCCCATTCTGAATGCTGTCTTTTCACCTTGCTTATAGTTTCCTTTATTATGCAGAAGCTTTTAGTTTTAATTAGATCCCATTTGTTTATTTTTGCTTTTAATTCCAATATTCTGGGAAGTGGGTCAGAGAGGATCCTACTGTTATTTATGTCAGAGAGTGTTTTGCCTATGTTCTCCTCTAGGAATTTTATAGTTTCTGGTCTTACATTTAGATCTTTAATCCGTTTTGAGTTTATTTTTGTGTATGGTGTTAGAAACTGTTTTAGTTTCTTTCTTTTACAAGCGGTTGACCAGTTTTCCCAGCACCACTTGTTAAAGAGATCGTCCTTTCTCCATTGTATATTCTTGTCTCCTTTGTCAAAGATAAGGTGTGCATAGGTTCGTGAATTTATATCTCAGCTTTCTATTTTGTTCCATTGATCTATATTTTTGTCTTTGTGCCAGTACTATACTGTCTTGATGACTGTAGCTTTGTAGTAGAGCCTGAAGTCAGGCAGGTTGATTTCTCCAGTTTCATTCTTCTTTCTCAAGATTGCTTTGACTATTCCAGGATTTTTGTATTTCCATACAAATTGTGAAATTTTTTGTTCTAGCTCTGTGAATAATACCATTGGTAGCTTGATAGGGATTGCAATGAATCTATAGATTGCTTTGGGTAATATACTCATTTTCACTATATTGATTCTTCCGATCCATAAACACAGTATATTTCTCCACGTATTTGTGTTCTGTTTGATTTCTTTCACCAGTGTTTTATAGTTTTCTATATATAAAAGTCTTTTGTTTCTTTAGGTAGATATATTCCTAAGTATTTTATTCTTTTTGTTGCAATGGTGAATGGAATTGTTTCCTTAATTTATCTCTTCTCATTATTAGTGTATAGGAATGCAAGGGATTTCTGTGTTTTTATTTTATATCCTGAAACTTTCCTATATTCATTGACTAGCTCTAGTAATTTTCTGGTGGAGTCTCTAGGGTTTTCTAGGTAGAGGATCATGTCATCTGCAAACAGTGAGAGTTTAACTTCTTTTCCAATTTGTATTCCTTTTATTTCTTTTTCTTCTCTGTTTGCTGTGGCCAAAACTTCCAAAACTATGCTGAATAGTAGTAGTGAGAGTAGGCAGTTTTGTCTTGTTCCTGACTTTAGGGGGACTGCTTTCAATTTTTCACCATTGAAGATAATGTTTGCTGTAGGTTTGTCATATATAGCTTTTATTATGTTGAGATATGTTCTTTCTATTCCTGCTTTCTGGAGAGTTTTTATCATAAATGAATGTTGAATTTTTCAAATGCTTTCTCTGCATCTACTGAGATAATCATATGGCTTTTAATTTACAACTTGTGATGAATTACATTGATTGATTTGTGGATATTGAAGAATCCTCCCATCCCTGGGATAAAGCCCACTTGGTCATGATATATGATCTTCTTAATTTGTTGTTGGATTCAATTGCTAGAATTTTGTTAAGGATCTTTGCATCTATGTTCATCAGTATAATTGGCCTGTAGTTTTCTTTTTTTGTGGTATCTTTGTCAGGTTTTGGTATTAGGGTGATGGTGGCCTCATAGAACGATTTTGGAAGTTTATCTTCTTCTTCAATTTTCTGGAAGATTTTGAGTAGTATAGGTGTTAGCTCTTCTCTAAATTTTTGGTAGAATTCAGCTCTGAAGCCGTCTGAACCTGGGTGTTTATTTGCTGGAAGATTTCCAATTAATTTCAATTTCCATGCTTGTGATGGGTCTGTTAAGATTTTCTCTTTCTTCCTGGTTCAGTTTTGGAAAGTTGTCCTTTTCTAAGAATTTTTCCATTTCTTCCAAGTTGTCCAATTTATTGGCATATAATTGCTGATAGTAGTCTCTTATGATCCTTTGTATTTCTGTGTTGTCAGTTGTGATCTCTCCATTTTCATTTCTAATTTTGTTGATTTGATTTTTATTCCTTTGTTTCTTGATGAGTTTGGCTAATGCTGTGTCAATTTTATTTATTCTCTCAGAGAACAAGCTTTGGCTTTGTTGATTTTTGCCATGGTCTCTTTTGTTTCTTTTGCATTTATTTCTGCCCTAATTTTTAAGATTTTGTTCATGCTACTAATCCTGGGGTTCTTCATTTCTTCCTTTTCTACTTGCTTTAGGTTTAAACTTAGGTTATTTATTTATTTACTTTTTTTCTTGTTTCTTGAGGTAAGCCTGTATTGCTATGAACCTTCCCCTTAGCACTGCTTTTACAGTGTCCCAAAGGTTTTGGGTTGTTGTGTTTTCATTTTCTTTCATTTCTATGCATATTTTGATTTCTTTTCTGATTTCTTCTGTGACTTGTTGGTTGTTCAGCCTTTGAAATTTTTAATAGTTTTTCTCCTGTAATTTAGACCTATTCTTACTGCATTGTGGTCAGAAAAGATGCTTGGAATGATTTCAATTTTTTTTTTTTTTTAATTTACCAAGGCTAGACTTATGGCCTAGGATGTGATCTATCCTGGAGAAGGTTCTGTGTGCACTTGAGAAAAAGGTGAACTTCATTGTTTTGATGTGAAATGTCTTATACATATCAATTAGGTCTAACTGGTCTATTGTATCATTTAAAGTTTGTGTTTCCTTGTTAATTTTCTGTTTAGTTGATCTATCTATAGGTGTGAGTGGGGTATTAAAGTCTCCCACTATTATTGTGTTATTGATAGTTTCCCTTTTCATACTTGTTAGCATTTCCCTTACATATTGCGGTGCTCCTATGTTGGATGCATATATATTTATAATTGTTATATCTTCTTCTTGGATTGATCCTTTGATCATTATGTAGTGTCCTTCTTTGTCTCTTTTCACAGCCTTTGTTTTAAAGTCTATTTTATCTCATATGAGTATTGCTATTCCTGCTTTCTTTTGGTCTCTATTTGTGTGGAATATCTTTTTCCAGCCCTTTACTTTCAGTCTGTATGTGCCCCCTGTTTCGAGGTGGGTCTCCTGTGGACAACATTATACATATATATATATATCTTGTTTTTGTATTCATTCAGCCATTCTTTGTCTTTTGGTTGGAGCATTCAACCCATTTAAGTTTAAGGTAATTATTGATAAGTATGATCCCATTGCCATTTATTTTATTGTTTGGGGGTGAAGTTTATACACCCTTTCTGTGTTTTCTATCTAAATAAGATCCTTTAGCATTTGTTGGAGAGCTGGTTTGGTGGTGCTAAATTCTCTCAGCTTTTGCTTGTCTGTTAAGCTTTTGATTTCTCCTTCATATTTAATGAAATCCTTGCTGAGTACAGTAATCTGGGCTGTAGGTTATTTTTTTTCATCACTTTAAGTATATCCTGTCATTTCCTCCTGGCCTGAAGAATTTCTATTGAAAGATCAGCTGTTATCCTTATGGGAATCCCCTTGTGTGTCGTTTGCTGTTTTTCCCTTGCTGCTTTTAATATTTGTTCTTTGTGTTTGATCTTTGTTAATTTGATTAATTTGTGTCTTGGGGTGTTTTGCCTTGGGTCTATCGTGTTTGGGATTCTCTGGGTTTCTTGGACTTGGGTTATAATTTCCTTCCCCATTTTAAGGAAGTTTTCAAGTGTTATCTCCTCAAGTATTTTCTCATGGTCTTTCTTTTGGTCTTCTTCTGGGACTCCTATGATTCGAACGTTGGGGCGTTTAACATTGTCCCAGAGGTCTCTGAGATTGTCCTCATTTATTTTAATTCGTTTTTCTTTTTTCCTCTCTGATTCATTTATTTCTAGCATTCTATATCCTACCTCACTAATCCTATCTTATGCCTCTGTTATTCTACTATTTGTTCCCTCCAGAGTGTTTTTGATCTCACTTATTGCATTATTCACTATATGTTGACTCATTTTTATTTCTTCTAGGTTCTTGTTAAACCTTTCTTGCATCTTCTCAATCCTTGTCTCCAGGCTATTTATCTGTGATTCCATTTCAATTTCAAGATTTTGGATCATTTTCACTATCATTTTTCGGAATTGTTTATTAGGTAGATTCCCTATCTCTTCCTCTTTGGTTTGGTTTGGTGGGTATTTATCCTGTTCCTTTACCTGCTGGGTATTCCTCTATTTCTTCATCTTTTTTATATTGCTGTGTTTGGGTTGGCCTTTCTGCATTCTGGCAGTTTGTGGATTTCTCTTTATTTTGGAGTTTCCTCACTGTGGATGGGGTTGAACGGGTGGCTTGTCTAGGTTTCCTGGTTAAGGAAGCTTGTGTCTGTATTCTGGTGGGTGGGGTTGGATTTCTTCTCTCTGTAGTGCAATGAAGTGTCCAGTAATGAGTTATGAGATGTCAGTGGGTTTGGTGTGACTTTGGGCAGCCTGTATATTGAAGCTCAGGGCTGTGTTCCTGTGTTGCTGGAGAATTTGTGTGGTATGTCCTTCTCTGGAACTTGTTTGTGCTTGGGTGGTGCTTGGTTTCAGTGTAGGTATGGAGGTGTTTGATGAGATCCTGTCAGTTAATGTTCCCTGGAGTCAGGAGTTCTCTGGTATTTCAGGATTTGGACTTAAGCCTCCTGCTTCTGGTTTTCAGTATTATTTTTACACTATCATCAAGATTTATCCATCTATACAGCACCAATGATAAAATATCTAGGTTAATGATGAAAAGTTTCTCCACAATGAGGAACACCCAAAGATGTACAGAGTTACATGGAGAAGAGAAGAAGGAGCAGGGAGATAGAGGTGACCAGGGTGAGATGAGGTGGAATCAAAAGAGGAGAGAGCAAGATATCCAGTAATCACTTCCTTATGTGTGCTCCACAGTCTGGATCGCTCAGAGATGTTCATGGAGTTATACAGAGAAGAGAAGAGGAAGGAAGGAGACATAGGTGGCCAGGAGGATAAAGAGGGGAATCAAAAGGAGAGAGACAGATCTAGCCAATAATCAGTTCCCTAAGTGTTCTCCACATCAGGAACACACAAAGAGATTCACAGAGTTGGGTAGAGAAGAGAAGGGGGAGGGAGGAGATAGAGGTGACTTGGTGGAGAAAAAGGAGAGTCCAACGTGGGAGAGAGCAGTCAAGCCAGTAATCTCGCTCCCAATTAAAAATGGGTACTAATGATTGGGTTCTTAAAGGTACACAGTTGATAACAAACACCAAAAATCAAAAATTAAAAATCTAGAGGTTGGATTTTCAAAAATACAATATTAAAGAAAAAGAGGGAAAAATTTTCACAAAAATTATAAAATATATATTTATGAAGTTTGCTTTAAAAATAGGGTCTCTCTTTTTTTTTTTTTTGCAAAGTAATAGGTTATAAAAATGAAAATTAAAGGAGAAGAAGAGCTAGCTCTTGAAAATAGAAGTCCAGTTTCCTTATTTTATCTCCACTGACAGCCAAGAGGGGAAGAGTCTCCCTGCTATAGCTGGGCAGGGGTTGGTATTCTGGCTACTCAGATCAGCTCCACTAATATATCTCCCCATGTAAAAGGCAGAAGTGCTTTGTTACTGCTTCCCACATGGAGGAGTCATGTCTATTGACACTACAGGTGAGGGGATGGATTTGTTAACTTTGAGCCAATGCCAGTGTCCTAACTCTCTAATAAGACTTCTATGATATCACTCCAGTAGAAGTGCCTTTTTTTTTTTTTCCTGCATCCATTGATATTTCTGAGTTCCAGACTTCTTAAACTCCAAATCTTGATTATAAAAGGCAAAAAGAAATCCAAGAACTGACCATTATGTCTTTTGGGGGGTTTTAAGATCCCCAGCCAGTCTTTCTTCTTTTCTCTATTTTTTAAAAATATTTCCTTGTATTATATTATATATAATATCTGTAGTATATTTGCACTTACTGAAAGGGCTAAGGAAAAGTATGTCTAGTCTATCTTTCTAGAAGGATTTTTTTAAATCTATTGATATTTTTATGTGTTATTTGACCTTTAATTCTATTAATCTGGTAAAGGACCTTTACTGGTTATTTCAAATGTTAAGCTAGCTGACATTATGAATAAACTCTATGTGGCTTTATATTAGCATCATTTTAATATATTTTGTATTCAATATTCTAACATTTTATTATAGATGTTTTAATCACTATTCTTAGCAAAGATTGGCATATACTTCTTGTTTTTTGAAAATCTTCTTGACATGTTTTAGTATATGGGGTATTTTGACTTCTTAAAAATTGGTAAAACAATGCTGTCTCCTTTTTAATATTTCATGGAAGAATTTATGTCTATACTGTAACTTTGCTCTTAAAAACTGATAGCACTTTTACAATTTAATTTATAGCAGAGCTTGAAAGTGGAAGTCACTCAATCATGTCTGACTCTTTGAGTCCTCATGGACTATACAGTCTGTGGAATTCTTCAGGCCAGAATACTGGAGTGAGTAGCCGTTCTCTTCTCCAGGGGATCTTCCCAATCCAGGGATTGAACCCAGGTCTCCCACATTGCAGGCAGATTCTTTACCAGCTGAGCCATGATGCGAAGAGCTAACTCATTTGAAAAGACCCTGATGCTGGGAAAGATTGAGGGCAGGAGAAGGGGATGACAGAGGATGAGATGGTTGGATGGCATCACCGACTGAATGGACATGAGTCTGGGTAGGTTCTGGGAGTTGCTCTTGGACAGGGAGGCCTGGCGTGCTGCAGTTCATGGGGTCACAAAGAATCGGACACAACTGAGCATCTAAACTGAACTTAAAAGTTAATGATCTGGATCTGAAATTTACTGTTCAAGAAAGTTTGAATAATGTAAATAATTCCTTTTAGTAAATATGGGGCTTCTGAGATTTTCTATATTTTTATCAGATTAAGTTTTATTTTGTAAAACTGTTCACATCTTATTGAATTTGTAGGATCTTTAGTGATGCTTCATTTCATTCATTATATTTGCAATTTTTAACTGTTTTAAGGAATACGTATGACTATCATTTTTTTTTAGCATTGTTTAGTGTTGTTTTGTTATCTGTTATGTACTGAATATATGTATCCCTGCCCTACATACATATATTGACGTATTAATCGACAGTGTTTCTGTATCTGGAGACAGAGCTTCTAAGGAAATATTTAAGATTAAATGAAGTAATAAAAATAGGGCATCCGTACAGTAGGATTGTTGTTGTTGTCATTCAGTCAATAAGTCATGTCGAAATCTTAGCAACCCAGTGGACTGCCAAACACCAGGCTTCCCTGTCTTTCACTATCTCCCAGAGTTTGTTCAAACTCATGTCCATCGAGAACGTGATGCCATCCAACTATCTCATCCTCTGTCACCCCCACTCCTCCTGCCCTCAATCTTTCCCAGCATCATGGTATTTTCCAATAAGTCAGTTCATGGAGCTTTAGTTTCAACATCAGCCTCCCAATGAACGTTCAGGGTTGATTTCCTTTTGGATTGACTGGTTTTATCTCCTTACAGTCCAAGGGACTCTCAAAAGTCTTCTCCAGGACCACAATTTGAAGGCATCAATGCTTTGGTGCTCAGCCTTCTTTATGGTCCAATTTTCACATCCATACATGACTATGGGAAAAACCATAGCTTTGGCTAAGCAGACTTTGTCAGTAAAGTGATGTTTCTGCTTTAATGTGCTATCTAAGTTTGTCATAACTTTCCTTCCAAAAGCAAGTATCTTTTAATTCCGTGGCTGCAGTCACCACCTGAGGTGATTTTAGAGCCCAAGAAAACAAAATATGTCACTCCTTCCACTTTTTCCCCATGTATTGCCATGAAGTGATGGGACCAGATGCCATGATCTTAGTTTTTGAATGTTGAGTTTTAAGCCAGCTTTTTCACTCTCCTCTTTCAACCTCATCAAGAAGCTCTTTAATTCCTGTTTGCTTTCTGCCATTAGAGTGGTATCATCTGCATATCTGAAGTTGTTGATGTTTCTCCTGGCAATCGTGATTCCACATTGTGATTAATCCAGGCTGGCATTTCACATGATGTACTCAACATAAAAGTTAAATAAGTAGAGTCACATTATACAACCTTGACATAGTTCTTTCCAAATTTTGAATCAGTTCATTGTTCCATGTCCAGTTCTAACTGTTGATTCTTGTCTTGCATACAGGTTTATTAGGAGACAATTAAAGTAGTCTGATATTCTCATTTTTTAAGAATTTTCCACAGTTTATTGTGCTCCATACTTTCTAAGGCTTTAGCATAGTCAGTGAAGCAGAAGTAGATGATTTTGCAAAGTTGCTTTGCTTTCTCTATGATCCATTGGATATTGGCAATTTGATCTCTGGTTCCTCTGCCTTTTCTAAACACAACTTGTACATCTGCAAATTCTTGGTTCATGTACTGCTGAAATCTAGCTTGAAGATTTTTTTTTTTTTAAATCATAACCTTGCTAGCATGTGAAATAAGTGCAATTGTATGATAGCATCAACATTCTTTGGCATTCTTTCTTTGGGATTGGAATGAAAACTGACATTTTCCAGTTCTCTGGCCAGTTCTGAGATTTCCAAGTCTGCTGAACATATTTTGTGTAGCACTTTAGCAGTATTGCCTTTTAGGGTTTTAAATAGCTCAGCGGGAATTCTGTCACCTCCTCTAGCTTTGCTCATAGTAATGTTTCCTACAGGCCTTCTGAGTTCACACTCCAGGATGTCTGGCTCTAGGTGAGTGACCACACCATCATTATTATCCAGATCATTGAGCCCTTTTTTTTTGTACAGTTCTTCTGTGTATTTCTGCCACCTCTTCTTAATCTCTTCTGCTTCTTTTAGGTCCTTATTGTTACTGTCCTTTATTGCACACATCCTTGCATGAAATGTTTTCTTGATATTCTATTTTTTCCCCGTCTAGTTCTTTGCATTGTTCACTTAGGAAGGCTTTTTCTTATCTCCCCCCACTATTTTTTGGAAACTTGCATTCACTGGTTATATCCTTCCCTTTTTCATTTGCCTTTGGCTACTCTTCTTTTATCAGCTATTTATAAAACTTCTGCAGACAACCACTTTACCTTCTTGCATTTCTTTTTCTTTGAGATGGTTTTGGTCACTGTCTCCTGTACAATGTAACAAATCGCTGTTCATAGTTCTTCAGGCACTCTGTCTACCAGAGCTAATTCCTTGAATCTATTCATCACCTCCACAATGGTTTTGGCAATAATTGAATGGTCTAGTGTTTTTCCCTACTTTCTTTTTAAACTTGAATTTTTCAATAAGAAGTTGATAATCCTAGCCACAGTCAGCTCCAGGTCTTGTTTGTACTGCCTGTTTTTGCTGCCTCTTCATCTTTGGATGCAAAGAATAAGTCTATCTGATTTTGGTATTGACCATCTGGTGATGTCCATGTATAGAGTTGTCTCTTGTGTTTTTGTAATAGGATTAGTGACTTTATAAATAGAAGCACCAGAGAGCTTGCTGTCTTTCTCACAAGCACAAAAAAGTGATATGAACACAATGAGACGGGAGCTTAGAAGACAGAAAGAGCCCTCACAAGTAACTAAACAGTATGGCACCTTGACCTTGGATTTTCTAGCCTTCAGAACTGTGAGAAAATTAACTACTACTGTTTAAGCCATGAAGACTGTGATTTTTTTTTTAATGACAGCCTAAATAGACTAAGAAACTGTCACAAAATTACCACAAACATAGCATCTTAAAATCACAGAAATTTATTATTTACGATCACATTAGATCACAATTCATGGTGGATTTTATTTATTTATTTATTTGCTGTTATTTTTGGTGGGTGGTGGTGGTGTCTTTTTTTTATTATTATTATTTCATGGTCTTACATGGCTAAAATCAGAGACAGAGGATCCCTGTGTTATACCAGTAGCAATAAGAAACAAATATATATCCTCGTATCAAGAGGGCATTATATTATTAAAAATAATTAAATATGTGAGATCAGCTTTGTAATTAAGATTTGAGCAGGGGCTAGATGATTTTTAAGACTATATTAGAAAATGTCTAAATTTCTTTGAGCAAATCGTTTATGAGACTGTTTTCCAAGTTGATTCTACTATTATACATTTCTACTAGAAATATATGAGAATTTTAATTGGTCCTGCATGGTGTTCATGATGTATTTAAAATATGGGTCTGTAATTTCTGACTTCTGCTGAATCTCACTAGCTCTTTCACTTTGAGGCTTTGTCTTACAAGGGAGTGGAGGAGGAAACGACAAGTATTCTTGCCTGAAAAATCCCATGGACAGTGGAGCCTGGCAGGCTACAGTCTATAGGGTCACAAAGGGTTGGGCACAACTTAGCATATATTCACAGCATAGCTTACAAGGGAGATTTTTTTCAGTTAGTTTTGATAGTTCATGGAGGATATGACCCTCCTGCTCCATCTTCTAACTGTGATCTCTTTGCAGTCACCTCTGAAAATGCATATGTAATGAAGTTTCTATGCATGTGAAAAAGTAAAGCAAGCAAGCAAACAAACAAAAAACACCAAAAATTTAAAAACAAAGATTAAAAAATATTGTAGATACTAATAAGTTATTAATATTATATAGGGGAACTAAGTTATGTTTCTGATATGTAGTGAGTGAGTGATTGTTGCTCAGTCATGTCCAACTCTTTGTGACCCCATGAACTGTAGCCTGCCAGCCTCCTCTGTCCATGGAATTCTCCAGGCAAAAATACTGGACTGGGTTGCCATTTCCTTATCCAGGGGATCTTCCTGACAAATGGACTAAACATGAGTCTCCTGCATTTCAGGCAGATTCTCTATCACCTGAGCCACCAAGAAAGTCTACTATTAAGAGACATTTCTAAGTATAAAGACACGTTAACTTAAAAAAGTATCAGCAGATACATGCTTGATTTTATCTTATAATCTATAGACAATGAATTAGAAATTGCAATGAATCTATATACCTTTTCCAAAGGAATATCCAAGACAGAAGAAACAATAACTTTTTAAATGACAATCAGACGAAATAATTTAGATGAAGCTTATCTCTCTTGAAGAGATGGAGATTGGGCAAGTGGCCAGATATGTAATAATTGGGCATTACAGAAAGTCCAAAGAGCACACCACCAGGGGCCTGGTTCTCCTAGCCAGCCCCAACCTACCAACGCCAAGGGCAGAGCTGCTGGAACTAACACAGTGAGGGTGGGGCCATGGGCCTGGGAAGCAGTGAGGAAAGGATGTAGGCTGCACCATGAAGAAGCAGTTTATATGTGTTCCTTTTTATGGCTGAGTAGTATTTCATTGTTGGAGAAGGCAATGGCACCCCAATCCAGTATTCTTGCCTGGAAAATCCCATGGACGGAGGAGCCTGGTAGGCTGCAGTCCATGGGGTCGCTAACAGTCAGACACGACTGAGCGACTTCACTTTCACTTTTCACTTTCATGCCTTGGAGAAGGAAATGGCAACCCACTCCATTGTTCTTGCCTGGAGAATCCCAGGGACGGGGGAGCCTGGTGGGCTTCCATCTATGGAGTCACACAGAGTGGGACATGACTGAAGCGACTTAGCAGCAGTATTTCATTGCATATTTGTACCACAGCTTCTTTATTCATTCTTCTGCCCATGGACATCTAGGTTGCTTCCATGTCTTAGCTATTGTAAATAGTGGTTCAATAAACACTGTGGTATATGTTTCTTTTTCAATTTGTGTTTCCTCAGGGTCTATGCCTAAGAATGGGATTGCTGGGTTATATGGTGATTTTATTCTTAGTTTTTTAAAGGAATCTCCATACTGTCTTCCATAGTGGCTGTGTCAATTTAAATTCCCACCAGCAAAGTAAGAGGGTTCCCTTCTCTCTACATCCTCTCCAGCATTAATTGTTTGTAGACTTTTTGATGACGGCCATTCTGACTTGTGTGAGGTGGTATTTCATTGTAGTTTTGATTTGAATTCCTCTAATAATGAGCGATGTTGAAAACCTCTTCATGGTTTTGTTAGCCACCTGTATGTCTTCTTTGGAAAAATGTCTGTTTAGGTCTTTTTCACACTTTTTGATTAGGTTGTTTGTTTTTCTGGTATTGAGTTGTATGAGCTGCTTGCATGTTTCATTTACTATTATTCTCTCCCATTCTGAGGGCTGTTTTTTCACCTTGTTTGTAGTTTCCTTTGTTATGCAAAAACTCTTAAGTTTAATTAGGTCCCACTTGTTTATTTTTATTTCCATTACTCTAGGAGGTGGTTAATAGAAGATCTTGCTTTATGTCATTGAGTGTTCTGCAAAAGTTTTCCTCAAGTAGTTTTGTAGTTTCTGGTCTTACATTTAGGTCGGAAGAAATGGAATAGCCATCATGGTCAGCAAAAGAATTCAAAATGCAGTACTTGGATGCAAAGTACATCTCAAAAATGACAGAATGGTCTCTTTTTGTTTCCAAGGCAAATCATTCAATATCACAGTAATCCAAGCCTATGCCCCAACCAGTAATGCTGAAGAAGCTGAAGTTGAATGGTTCTATAAAGACCAACAAAACCTTTTAGAGCTAACACCCAAAAAAGATGACCTTTTCATTATAGGGGACTGGAATGCAAAAGTAGGAAGTCAAAAAACACATGGAGTAACAGGCAAATTTGGCCTTGGAATATGGAATGAAGCAGGGCAAAGACTAATAGAGTTTTCCCAAGAAAATGCACTGGTCATAGGAAATACCCTCTTCCAACAACACAAGAGAAGACTCTACACATGGACATCACCAGATGGTCAACACTGAAATCAGATTGATTATATTCTTTGAAGCCAAAGATGGAGAAGCTCTATACAGTCAACAAAAACAAGACCAGGAGCTGACTTTGGCTCAGATCAGGAACTCCTTATTGCCAAATTCAGACTGAAATTGAAGAAAGTAGGGAAAACCACTAGACTATTCAGGTATGACCTAAATCAAATCCCTTATGATTATACAGTGGAAGGGAGAAATAGATTTAAAGGACTAGACCTGATAGATAGAGTACCTGATGGACTATGGACAGAGGTTTGTGACACTGTACAGGAGACAGGGATCAAGACCATCCCCATGGAAAAGAAATGCAAAAAGCAAAATGGCTGTCTGGGGAGGCCTTACAAATAGCTGTGAAAAGAATAAAAGTGAAAAGCAAAGGAGAAAAGGAAAAATATAAGCATCTGAATGCAGAGTTCCAAAGAATAGCAAGAAGAGATCAGAAAGCCTTCCTCAGTGATCAATGCAAAGAAATAGAGGAAAACAACAGAATGGGAAAGATTAGAGATCTCTTCAAGAAAATTAGAGACATCAAGGGAACATTGCATGCAAAGATGGGCACAATAAAAGATAGAAATGACAGGGACCTAACAGAAGCAGAAGATATTAAGAAGAGGAAGCAAAAATCCACATAAGACCTGTACAAAAATGATCTTCACAACCCAGATAATCACGATGGTGTGATCACTCACATAGAGCCAGACATCCTGGAATGTGAAGTCAAGTGGGCTTTATGAAGCATCAGTACAAACCAAGCTAGTGGAGGTGATGGAACTCCAGTTGAGCTGTTTCAAATCCTGAAAGATGATGCTGTGAAAGTGCTACACTCAATATGCCAGCAAATTGGGAACACTCAGCAGTGGCCATAGGATTGGAAAATATCAGTTTTCATTCCAATCCCAAAGAAAAGCAATTGCAAAGAATGCTCAGACTACCACACAATTGCACTCATCTCACACGCCAGTAAAGTAGTACCCCAAATTCTCCAAGCCAGGCTTCAGCAATACATGAACCATGCACTTCCAGATGTTCAAGTTGGTTTTAGAAAAGGCAGAGGAACCAGAGATCAAATTGCCAACATGTGCTGGATCATCAAAAACGCAAGAGAGTTCCAGAAAAACATCTATTTCCGCTTTATTGACTATGCCAAACCCTTTAACTGTGTGGATCACAATAAACTGTGGAAAATGCTGAAAGAGGTGGGAATATGAGACCACCTGACCTGCCTCTTGAGAAACCTATATGCAGGTCAGGAAGCAACAGTTATAACTGAACATGGAACAACAGACTGGATCCAAATAGGAAAAGGAGTACTTCAAGGCTGTATATCGTCACCCTGCTTATTTAACTTCTATGCAGAGTACATCATGAGAAATGCTAGGCTGGAAGAAGCACAAGCTGGAATCCAGATTGCCGGGAGAAATATCAATAACCTCAAGATATGCAGATCACACCACACTTATGGCAGAAAGTGGAGAGGAACTAAAAAGCTTCTTGATGAAATGAAAGTGGAGAGTGAAAAAGTTGGCGTAAAGCTCAACATTCAGAAAACTAAGATCATGTCATCTGGTCCAATACCTTCATGGCAGATAGATGGGGAAACAGTGGAATCAGTGGCTGACTTTATTTTTTGCATCTCCAAAATCACTGCAGATGGTGATTGTAGCCATGAAATTAAAAGACACTTACTCCTTGGAAAGAAAGTTATGACCAACTTAGATAGCATATTCAAAAGCAGAGACACAATTTTGCCAACAAAGGTCCGTCTAGTCAAGGCTATGGTTTTTCCAGTGGTCGTGTATGGATGTGAGAGTTGGACTGTGAAGAAAGCTGAATGCTGAAGAATTGATGCTCTTGAACTGTGGTGCTGGAGAAGACTCTTGAGAGTCCCTTGGACTGCAAGGAGATCCAACCAGTCCATCCTAAAGGAGACCAGTTGTGGGTGTTCTTTGGAAGGACTGATGCTAAGGCTGAAACTACAATACTTTGGCCACCTCATGCAAAGATTTAACTCATTGGAAAAGACCCTGATGCTGGAGGGACTGGGAGTAGGAGGAGAAGGGGACGGCAGAGGATGAGATGGCTGGATCGTATCACTGACTCTATGCACATGAGTTTGCGTGAACTCCAGGCATTGGTGTTGGACAGCGAGGCTTTGCGTCCTGAGATTCATGGGGTCACAAAGACTCTGACATGACTGAGTGACTTAACTGAATGGCGTTAGCAAGTGTTCTCATTTCATTCTTTTGCATGTACCTGTGGACGAACCTAGAGCCTATTATAACTGAGTGAAGTAAGTCAGAGAGATAAATATAAATGTCTTAGAAAAGGCCCTCCTATAGTTGCAAACCCATCAAGATAAATGGGTGGAGAAGTCCACCTTTGGGATGCGTTTGGAAGAACACTTGAAGCATGGCAGTGGTGAGATGCGCTGTGTCTTGAGGCTTGCTGGAGACAGGCTTGCTATTGCTGGAGACAGGCGAGAAGTAGGAGGACCTTTTCTGAACTGAGGCTGGGGCCTCAAAGTTAAGGAAACTGAAATCTGCTGTAAACTTTTCTACTTCTTGCCTGGATGAGTTCAACTCCTCCCCCCCCCCCCAACCTCCACACACACAGCAACATGTGTTTTAAAGTTCTATGTACAGGAAATGCCTGAACCTTTGATGACTTTTAATCTGTATGAAGAATGGACACAAGTTGCAAGTGTACAGGTTCAAGACAAAAACTTCAGGATTTGTGGAGAACATGTCAGAAGTTGCCACCACAAAATTTTGTTAACTTTAGGCATTTAATCAAGTTCCTTGAAAAACTTACTTAGACCAGTGACATTAATAAAATGACTCTCAGCAACCTTGCAATCATTTTAGGCTCTAACTTCTCATGGGCCAAAAATGAAGAGATGCTTGCCAAGATGGCAGCAGCCACATCCATCCATGTGGTTGGGGTCATCAAACCCAACATTCAGTGTGTCACCTGGCTATTCCCCAAAGAGGTGGAATTTAACCTGTCAGAAATGTTCATACCTCTCACCACCTCAAATTCCAGTCACTCATCCCACGCTGGAAATGACCCTGTTGACTCAGGGACCCTGGAAAGAAAGCAGCCTGCCAGCGTGGTGGTGATGGAGGGGTACCTGATGAAGAAAGAGAGCTTTGGTGTGAAGCTTATGGACTTCCAGACCCACTGGCAGGGTAGAAGCCTAGTTATAAAGCATTTATTCCCTTCTTTTCAGCTGCCACTCTGGCCCACAGATGGAAGCACTTTGGCTCCAGTGGGCCCAGAGCCTCCTCCCCAGAGCTCTAGGGCCTAAAGCAGCACAGGGGATGGGACTGGCCCCTCTTCTGAGGGCATACTGGAGCAGGGGCCCAGCCCAGGCAACAGCAGTCCTCCAAAGCCCAAGGAATCTGTGGATGCACCTGCACCCAGCAGAAACAAGAGTAAGACCCCATTCCCCCTCCACCCTCCACCCCAGGCCCAGTCAGTTGCTGGCTCCCATCAGCTCTCTGTGCCCCCCTCCCCGTGCACACAAATTCCACCAGCCCAAGCCCACACAGTGTGAAGCAAACTGTTAAAAAAAAAAACTGCTCCTGAAACCAGGAAACTGGCCTCCCAGCCATCCTGGGGGGCAGAGTTCTCCAGAAACATCTCAGCATCCACCCAGCCAGTCACCAAAGCCATCTACCTGAAGCTCTTCTCCCCCTACTCAGCCCCCGGGCCAGGCCCCAGGCCAGGTCTGTGCCACCTCACAGCTCTCTGCACCTCTGAGGTACTCCAGCAGCCTGTCTCTGATCCAAGCCCCCAATCACCCGCTGCCACAGGCCCCCACGCAGACCACACTGCTTGCTGTGCTCACCAAATCCAGCAGCAGTGCCCACCCATCCCGGGGGTGCCCAGTGAACCTGGACTCCAGCAGTTGTCCCACACCCCTCCCCAGATACCAACACACAGCACCCTGCCCCTCGGAAAACAGAATCCCAGCCAGGCAGTGAGTAACTCTGAGACTGCACAGCAACATGCTAGAACCTTACCGAGATCTAAACCGCTACCAAAGCTGGGGAACTGGCCCAACGTCCCCAGCCCCGCCCCCTCATCCTCCTGCCATCCATCCCATCTGGGATGGCAACCTCATCATCGCAGCTCTCACCACCTCCAAAAATAATCACAGGTGTATGACCTGCCATATTCCATAAGAACTGAAATTGGAATACTTAATGATGCCAATTCCAGGTTTTCAGAACCATTTTGCAGCATCTTGCCAGAACCTTCTTATACTGTTGGTGGGAATGCAAACTAGTACAGCTACTGTGGAGAAGAGAGTGGAGATTCCTTACAAAACAGGAAATAAAACTGCCATATGACCCAGAAATCCCACTGCTGAGCATACACACCGAGGAAACCAGAATTGAAAGAGACACGTGTACCCCAGTGTTCATCACAGCACTGTTTATAATAGCCAGGACATGGAAGCAACCTAGATGTCCATCAGCAGATGAATGGATAAGAAAGCTGTGGTACATATACACAATGGAATATTACTCAGCCATTAAAAAGAATACATTTGAATCAGTTCTAATGAGGTGGATGAAACTGGAGCCTATTATACAGAGTGAAGTAAGCCAGAAAGAAAAACACCAATACAGTATACTAATGCATATATACGGAATGTGGAAAGATGGTAATGATAACCCTGTATGCGAGACAGCAAAAGAGACACAGATGTATAGAAGAGTCTTTTGGACTCTGTGAAAGAGGGCAAGGGAGGGATGATATTGAAGAATGGCATTAAAACATGTAAATTATCATATGTGAAACAAATCGCCAGTCCAGGTTTGATGCATGAGACAGGGTGCTCGGGGCTGGTGCACCGGTTTGCTTTGGGGAGGGAGGTGGAAGAGGGGTTCAGGATGGGGAACACATGTACCCCCATGGTGGATTCATATCAATGTATGGCAAAACCAACACAGTGTTGTAAAGTAAAATAAATAAACAATTAAAACTGAAAAAGGAAAAAAAAAAAAAAAAAACTGAGAAGCTTTCAGTGAAGGAGAAAAAAAGACCCCACCATGCAAGATTTGGCCTTTCACAGCTATAAGAGAGAGCAGAGGCTGACACTTAAAGCTGGGTGATCTGTCTTGAAGAAGCTGCCTTTCTTTACATGGGAAAGAATGTGCCCCCCCCCCATTTTTTTTTAGAGATACTTATAGCAGAAAGAGTATCATTGCTGAAACATGCTTTTGTCACTGCTGTTCATGCAGGTGGCACCATTGGCAACTTGGAATGAAAGACGAACAGTGAAGAAGAAAAAAGACTAACAAAGTCCATCCATTACACTCAACTGCTTCCTGCTACTTGCACTTTCATTCTCCTGATCACAAGGGAGTTTTGTCTCCTTCAAACGTGCTGCAGAATCATTTTGTATGAAGCATGGTCTGTGCCTCCCTGACCCCTCAGAACCACAAGGATTTGAGGTGACCACTGGATCCGTCACCTCAGCAAACTGGATTGCCTTATGCTTCATTGGATTGCCAGAATGTAGACAGAAATGTAGTTATTAAAAAAAAAAAGATGTAATTTCTACTTTATAAGGACTGAATATTATTCTAGTTTTGTCAGGAAGCATTTAATAGGAGGCTTCCTGTGTGATGTTTTGGATCCGTCATGAATCCTCTGTCCCTTATTAATTACTGAATATTCAGGAATAAAGTGCAGTAGCAAACTACTCCTGGGGGCTTAGGAATGCATGCATTTCCTTCGTTAGTTTTTCCATACTGTGATAAGTAACTATATATGACCCTCTTCCTTTTTATGAAACATATGGTAAAAGTGATTATTTCACTCTCTTTCATATGGATGACCTCATGTTTCCTTGATAATTTGTAAGCTTCAATTTTATTTCTGCTGAAAATAGCTACCTTGCTCAGTTCAGTCCAGTCACTCAGTCGTGTCCAACTATTTGCGACCCCATGAATTGCAGCACATCAGGCCTCCCTGTCCTTCACCAACTCCCAAAGTTCACTCAAACTCATGTCCATCGAGTCGGTGATGCCATCCAGCCATCTCTTCTTCTGTCATCCCCTTCTCCTCCTGTCCCCAATCCCTCCCAGCATCAGAGTCTTTTCCAATGAGTTAACTCTTAGCATAAGGTGGGCAAAGTATTGGAGGTTCCTTATAAGACAGTATAAATACCCACACAATTTTGAATAAAGCACCTTTGCTCCATCAGAGCTGTGGTCCCCGTCTCTCTCTCTCTCTCTCTCTCTCTCTCTCTCTCTCTCTCTCTCTCTCTCTGTCTGTCTCAGGCTAATTCTCTAAAGCTCAGAGGCTCACTGGGCTCATTTTCTTGCGCAGATTTCTAAGACCCTCTCTAGAAGGTGTTCTGTCCCTTCACCCCTTCAAGAGGGTGCCTGGTGCCTTCCTGAGCAGTGCAAGCCCTGTACCAGGGACTTTATTGGCTTTCTGCATAAACCAAGGAATATCAGCCTCTTTCTCTCTCCTTTACTTATTTTTTTAATTATTATTATTGCTCAATGGGGTTATTTATTCTTTTTTATTTTCTTTTTCTATTTTTTTTAAATTTACAATACTGTATTGGTTTTGCCACACATCAACATGAATCCACCATGAGTGTATACGTGTTCCCCATCCTGAACACCCCTCCCACCTCCCTCCCCATACCATCACTTTGGGTCATCCCAGGGCACCATTCATGAGCATCCTGTATCATGCCTCACATCTGGACTGGCGATTGGTTTCACACGTGATAATTTACATGTTACAATGCCATTCTCCAAAATCATCCCACCCTCGCCCTCTCCCACAAAGTCCAAAAGACTCTTCTATACATCTGTGTCTCATTTGCTGTCTCGTGTACAGGGTTATTGTTGCCACCTTTATAAATGCAACATATATGCAATCAGTTCAGTTCAGTTTATTTCAGTCGCTCAGTCATGTCTGAATCCTTGCGACCCCATGAACTGCAGCACACTAGGCCTCCCTGTCCATCAACAACTCCTGGAGTCACTCAGACACACGTCCATCGAGTCAGTGATGCCATCCAGCCATCTCATCTTCTGTCGTCCCCTTCTCCTCCTGCCCCCAATCCCTCCCAGCATCAAAGTCTTTTCCAATGAGTCAACACTTCGCATGAGGTGGCAAAAGTATTGTAGTTTCAGCTTTAGCATCATTCCTTCCAAAGAAATCACAGGGCTGATCTCCTTCAGAATGGACTGGTTGGATCTCCTTGCAGTCTAATGGACTCTCAAGAGTCTTCTCCAACACCACAGTTCAAAAGCATCAGTTCTTCAGCCCTCAGCTTTCTTCACAGTCCAACTCTCACATCCATACATGACCACAGGAAAAACCATAGCCTTGACTAGACGGACCTTTGTTAGCAAAGTAATGTCTCTGTTTTTTCAATATGCTATCTAGGTTGGTCATAACTTTACTTCCAAGGAGCAAGCGTCTTTTAATTTCATGGCTGCCATCACCATCTGCAGTGATTTTGGAGCCCCCCAAAAAAACAAAATCTGACATTATTTCCACTGTTTCCCCATCTATTTCCCATGAACTGATGGGACCATAAGCCATGATCTTCGTTTTCTGAATGTTGAGTTTGAAGCCAACTTTTTCACTCTCCTCTTTCACCTTCATCAAGAGGCTTTTTTGTTCCTCTTCACTTTCTGCCATAATGGTGGTGTCATCTGCATATCTGAGGTTGCTGACATTTCTCCCTGCAATCTTGATTCCAGCTTGTGCTTCTTCCAGTCCAGCGTTTCTCATGATGTACTCTGCATAGAAGTTAAATAAGCAGGGTGACAATATACAGCCTTGACGTACTCCTTTTCCTATTTGGAACCAGGCTGTTGTTCCATGCCCAGTTCTAACTGTTGCTTCCTGACCTGCATATAGGTTTCTCAAGAGGCAGGTCAGGTGGTCTGGTATTTCCATCTCTTTCAGAATTTTCCACAGTTTATTGTGATCCACACAGTCAAAGATATTGGCATAGTCAAAAAGCAGAAATAGATGTTTTTCTGGAATTCCCTTGATTTTTCGATCATCCAGTGGATGTTGGCAAATTGATCTCTGGTTCCTCTGCTTTTTCTAAAACCAGCTTGAATATCTGAAAGTTGACGGTTCATGTACTGCTGAAGCCTGGCTTGGAGAATTTTGAGCATTACTTACTAGCGTGTGAGATGAGTGCGATTGTGTGGTAATTGGAGCATTCTTTGGCATTGCCTTCCTTTGGGATTGGAATGAAAACTGACCTTTTCCAGTCCTGTGGCCAGTGCTGAGTTTTCCAAATTTGCTGGCATTTTTAGTGCAGCACTTTCACAGCATCATCTTTCAGGATTTGAAATAGCTCAACTGGAATTCCATCACCTCCACTAGCTTTGTTCATAGTGATGCTTCCTAAGGTCCACTTGACTTCACATTCCAGGATATCTAGCTCTAGGTCAGTGATCACACCATCATGATTATCTGGGTCATGAAGATCTTTTTGGTTCAGTTCTTCTGTATATTCCTGCCACCTCTTCTTAATATCTTATGCTTCTGTTAGGTCCATACCATTTCTGTCCTTTATCGAGCCCATCTTTGCATGAAATGTTCCGTTGGTATCTCTACTTTTCTTGAAGAGATCTCTGGTCTTTCCCATTCTGTTGTTGTCCTCTATTTCTTTGCATTGATCGCTGAGGAAGGCTTTCTTATCTCTTCTTGCTATTCTTTGGAACTCTGCATTCAGATACGTATATCTTTCCTTTTCTCCTTTGCTTTTCGCTTCTCTTCTTTTCACAGCTATTTGTTAGTATACTCTATTGGTGCTCTTCTTTCTGGCTTACTTCACTCTGTATAATAGGCTCCAGTTTCATCCACCTCATTAGAACTGATTCAAATGTACTCTTTTTAATGGCTGAGTAACACTCCATTGTGTATATGTACCACATCTTTCTTATCCAATCATCTGCTGATGGACATCTAGGTTGCTTCCATGTTCTGGCTGTTATAAACAGTGCTGTAATGAACATTGGGGCACATGTGTCTCTTTCAATTCTGGTTTCCTTGGTGTCCATGCCCAGCAGTGGGATTGCTGGATCTTATGGCAGTTCTATTTTCAGTTTTTTAAGGAAACTCCATACTGTTCTCCATAGTGGCTGTGGTAGTTTGCATTCCCACCAACAGTGTAAGAGGGTTCCCTTTTCTCCCCACCCTGTCCAGCATTTATTGCTTGCAGACTTTGGATAGCAGCCATTTTGACTGGTGTAAAATGGTACCTATTTTGGTTTTGATTTGCACTTCTCTGATAATGACTGATGTTGAGCATCTTTTCATGTTTGTTAGCCATCTGTATGTCTTCTTTGGAGAAATGTCTGTTTAGTTCTTTGGCCCATTTTTTGATTTTGTGGTTTATTTTTCTGGAATTGAGCTGTAGGAGTTGCTTGTATATTTTTGAAATTAATTATTTCTCATTTTCTTCATTTGCTATTATTTTCTCCCATTCTGAAGGCTGTTTTTTTCACCTTGTTTATAGTTTCCTTTGTTGTGCAGAAGTTTTTAATTTTAATTGGGTTCCATTTGTTTATTTTTGGTTTTATTTCCAAAATTCTTGGAGGTGAGTCACAGAGGATCCTGCTGTGATTTATATCAGAGAGTGTTTTACCTATGTTCTCCTCTAGGTGTTTTATAGTTTCTGGTCTTATATTTAGATCTTTAATCCATTTTGAGTTTATTTTTGTGCATGGTGTGACAAAGTGTTCTGATGCTGCTGCTAAGTCACTTCAGTCGTGTCCGACTGTGTGCGACCCCATAGATGGCAGCCCACCAGGCTCCCCCATCCCTGGGATTCTCCAGGCTAAAACACTGGAATGGGTTGGCATTTCCTTCTCCATTACATGAAAGTGAAAAGTGAAAGTGAAGTCGCTCAGTCGTGTCCAACTTTTAGCGACCCCATGGACTGCAGCCTACAAGGCTCTTCCATCCATGGGATTTTCCAGGAAAATGTATTGGAGTGGGTTGCCTAGGTACATGCATAGCTTTAAAGAAATTATCACAGTCTTTCCCCAAATGACTGAATAATGTTAGAAAGTGTTCTAGATTCATTCTTTTACAAGTGGTTGACCAGTTTTCCCAGCACCACTTGTTAAAGAGATTGTCTTTTCTCCATTGTATATTTTTGCCTCCTTTTTCAACTATAAGGTGTCCATAGGTGCATGGATTTATCTCTGGGCTTTCTATTTTGTTCCATTGATCTATATTTCTGTCTTTGTGCCAGAACCATACTGTCTTGATGACTGTGGCTTTGTAGTAGAGCCTGAAGTCAGACAGTTTGATTCCTCCAGTTCCATTCTTCTTTCTCAAGATTGCTTTGGCTATTTGAGGTTTTTTGTATTTACATATAAACTGTGAAAGTATTTGTTCAAGCTGTGTGAAAAATACCGTTGGTAGCTTGATAGGGATTGCATTGAATCTATAGATTGCTTTGGGTAGTATATGCATTTTCACTACATTGATTTATGGTTTATTTCTCCATCTATTAGTGTCCTCATTGATTTCTTTCACCAGTGTTTTATAATTTTCTATATATAGGTCTTTTGTTTCTTTAGGTAGATATATTCAAAAGTATTTTATTATTTTCGTTGCAATGGTGAATGGAATTGTTTCCTTAATTTCTCTATTTTCTCATTATTAGTGTATAGGAATGCAAGTGATTTCTGTGTGTCTATTTCATATCCTTCAACTTTATTCTATTCATTGATTAAGTTCAGTTCAGTTCAGTTCAGTCGCTCAGTCATGTCCGACTCTGTGACCCCATGAATCGCAGCACGCCATGCTTCCCTGTCCATCGCCATCTCCCAGAGTTCACTCAAACTCACGTCCACCGAGTCAGTGATGCCATCCAGCCAACTCATCCTCTGTCATCATCCCCTTTTCCTCCTGCCCCCAATCCCTCCCAGCATCAGAGTCTTTTCCAATGATTAGCTTTAGTAATTTTCTGGAGGAGTCTTTAAGGTTTTCTATATAGAGGATCATGTCATCTGCAAACAGTGAGAGTTTTACTTATTCCTTTCCAATTTGGATTCTTTTTATTTCTTTTTCTGCTCTTATTGTTGTGGCCAAAACTTCCAAAACTATGTTGAATAGTAGTGTTGAAAGTGGGCATCCTTGTCTTGTTCCTGTCTTTAGGGGAAATGCTTTCAGTTTTTCACCATTGAGGATAATGTTTGCTGTGGGTTTGTCATATATAGCTTTTATTATGTTGAGGTATGTTCCTTCTATTCCTGCTTTCTGGAGAGTTTTTATCATAAATTAATGTTGAATTTTGGCAAAGGCTTTCTCTGCATCTATTGATATAATCATATGGTTTTTCTCTTTCAATTTGTTAATGTGGTGTATCACATTGATTGATTTGCAAACATTGAAGAATCCTTGCATCCCTGGGATAAAGCTCACTTGGTCATGATATATGATCTTTTTTAATATGTTGTTGAATTCTATTTGCTAGAATTTTGTTAAAAATTTTTACATCTATGTTCATCAGTGATATTGGCCTGTAGTTTTCTTTTTTGGTGGCATCTTTGTCAGGTTTTGCTATTAGGATGATGGTGGCCTCACAGAATGAGTTTGGAAGTTTACCTTCATCTGCAATTTTCTGGAAGAGTTTGAATAGGATAGGTATTAGCTCTTCTCTCACTTTTTAGTAGAATTCAGCTGTGAATCTGTCTGGACCTGGGCTTTTATTTGAGGCAAGATTTCTGATTACAGTTTCAACTTCTGTGCTTGTGATGGGTCTGTTAATATTTTCCATTTCTTCCTGGTTCAGTTTTGGAAAGTTGTACTTTTCTAAGAATTTGTGCATTTCTTCCAGGTTTTCCATTTTTTTTGGCATATAATTGCTGATAGTAGTCTCTTAAGATCCTTTTTATTTCTGTGTTGTCTGTTGTGATCTCTCCATTTTCATTTCTAATTTTATTGATTTTATTCTTCTCCCTTTGTTTCTTGATGAGTCTTGCTAATGGTTTGTCAATTTTTATTTATTCTATCAAAGAACCAGCTTTTTGCTTTGTTGATTTTTGCTATAGCCTCTTTTGATTCTTTTGCATTTATTTCTGCCCTAATTTTTAAGATTTCCTTCCTGCTACTAACCCTGGGGTTCTTCATTTCTTCCTTTTCTACTTGTTTTAGGTGTAGAGTTAGGTTATTTATTTGACTTTTTTCTTATTTCTTGAGGTATGCCTGTATTGCTATGAACCTTTCCCTTAGCACTGCTTTTACAGTGTCCCACAGGTTTTGGTTGTTGTGTTTTCTTTCTCATTTGTTTCTATGCATATGTTGATTTCTTTTATGATTTCTTCTGTGATTTGTTGGTTATTCAGCAGCGTGTTGTTCAGCCTCCATATGTTGGAATTTTTAATAGTTTTTTCTTCTGTTAATTAAGATCTAATTTTACTGCACTGTGCTTAGAAATATGCTTAGAATGATTTCAATTTTTTTGAATTTACCAAGGCTAGATTTATGGCCCAGGATGTTCTATCCTGGAGAAGGTTCCATGTGCACTTGAGAAAAAGGTGAACTTCATTGTTTTGGGGTGAAATGTCCTATAGGTATCAGTTAAGTCTAACTGGTCTATTGTATGATACAGTTTGTGTTTCCTTGTTAATTTTCTGTTTAGTTGATCTATCCATAGGTGTGAGTGGGGTGTTAAAGTATCCCACTATTATTGTGTTATTGTTAATTTCGCCTTTCATACTTGTTAGCATTTGTCTTACATATTGCAGTGCTCCTATGTTGGGTGCATGTATGTTTATAATTGTTATATCTTCTTCTTGGATTGATCCTTTGATCATTATGTAGTGTCCTTCTTTGTCTCTTTTCACAGCCTTTGTTTTAAAGTCTATTTCATCTGATATGAGTATTGCTACTCCTGCTTTCTTTTTGTCTCTATTTGTGTGGAATATTATTTTCCAACCCTTCACTTTCAGTCTGTATGTGTCCCTTGTTTTGAGGTGGGTCTCTTGTAGGTAACATATATATGGGTTTTGTTTTTGTATCCATTCAGCCAGTCTTTGTCTTTTTGTTGGGGCATTCAACTCATTTACATTTAAGGTAATTACTGATAAGTATGATCCCGTTGCCATTTACTTTATTGTTTTGGGTTCGAGTTTAAACACCCTTTTTGTGTTTCCTGTCTAGAGAAGATCCTTTAGCATTTGTTGGAGAGCTGGTTTGGTGGTGCTGAATTCTCTTAGCTTTTACTTGTCTGTAAAGCTTTTGATTTCCCCTTCATATTTGAATGAGATCCTTGCTGGGTACAGTAATCTGGGCTGTAGGTTTTTTCTTTCATCACTTTAAGTATGTCCTGTCATTCCCTCCTGGCCTGAAGAGTTTCTATTGAAAGATCAGCTGTTATCCTTATGGGAATCCCCTTGTGTGTTATTTGTTGTTTTTCCCTTGCTGCTTTTAATATTTGTTATTTGTGCTTGATCTTTGTTAATTTGATTAACAAAGATTTGATTATGATTAAAGATTTGATTAAAAATTTGATTATGTGTCTTGGGGTGTTTCTCCTTGGGTTTATCCTATTTGGGCCTCTCTGGGTTTCTTGGACTTGGGTGATTATTTCCTTCCTCATTTTAGGGAAGTTTTCAACTATTATCTCCTCAAGTATTTTCTCATGGTCTTTCTTTTTATCTTCTTCTGGGACTCATATGATTGAAATGTTGGGGTGTTTAACATTGTCCCAGAGGTCTCTGAGATTGTCCTCATTTCTTTTAATTCATTTTTCTTTTTCCCTCTCTGATTCATTTATTTCTACCATTCTGTCTCTACCTCACTAATCCTATCTTCTGCCTCCGTTATTCTACTATTTGTTCCCTCCAGAGTGTTTTTGATCTTACTTATTGCATTATTCACTATATATTGACTCTTTTATTTCTTCTAGGTTCTTGTTAAACCTTTCTTGTATCTTCTCAATCCTTATCTCCAGGCTGTTTATCTGTGATTCCATTTTGATTTCAAGATGTTGGATCATTTTCACTATCATTTTTCGAAATTGTTTATTAGGTAGATTCCCTATCTCTTCCTCTTTTGTTTGGTTTGGTGGACATTTATCCTGTTCTTTTACCTGCTGGGTATTCCTCTGTCTCTTCATCTTGTTTATATTGCTGTGTTTGGGGTGGCCTTTCTGTATTGTAGCGGTTTGTGGAGTTCTCTTTATTGTAGAGTCCTACTCTTTATTGTAGAGGGGGTGGGATTGGACAGGTGGCTTGTCTAGGTTTCCCGGTTAGGGAAGCTTGTGTCTGTGTTCTGGTGGGTGGGGCTGGATTTCTTGTCTCTGGAGTGCAATGAAGTGTCCAGTAATGAATCATGAGATGTCAATGGGTTTTGTGTGACTTTTGCAGCCTGTATATCGAAGCTCAGGGCTGTGTTCCTGTGTTGCTGGAGAACTTGTATGGTATGTCTTGCTCTGGAACTTGTTTGCGCTTGGGTGGTGCTTGGTTTCAGTGTAGGTATGGAGGTGTTTGATGATTTCCTGTCGATCAATGTTCCCTGGAGTCAGGAGTTCTCTGGTGTTCTCAGAATTTGGACTTAAGCCTCCTGCTTCTGGTTTTAAGTCTTATTTTTACTTTAGCCTCAAGGCTTCTCCATCTATACAGCACTGTTGGTAAAATATCTAGGTTAAAGATGAAAAGTTTCTCCACAGTGAGGGACACCCAGAGAGGTTCACAGTACTACATGGAGAAGAGAAGAGGGAGGAGGGAGATAGAGGTGACCAGAATGAGATGAGGTAGAATCAAAAGAGGAGAGAGCAAGCTAGCCAGTAATCACATCCTTATGTGTTCTCCACAGTATGGACCACTCAGAAATGTTCACGGTGTTATACAGAGAAGAGAAGAAGAAGGAAGGAGACAGGTGGCCAGGAGGATAAAGGAGGGAATCAAAAGGAAAGAGACAGATTCAGCCAGTAATCAGTTCCCTAGGTGTTCTCCAGCATCTGGAACACACAAAGAGATTCACAGAGTTGAATAGAGAAGAGAAGGGGGAGGGTGGCAATAGAGGTGACCTGGTGGAGAAAAAGGAGAGTCCAAAGGGGGAGAGAGAAGTTAAGCCAGTAATCTCGCTCCCAAGTAAAAATTGGTTTGAAGATTGGGTTCTTAAAGGTACAAAATTGATAACAAATACTAAAAAGCAAAGATTAAAAATCTAGAGTAGAGGTTGGATTTTCAAAAATACAATATTAAAGAATAAAAATTCAAAAAATTACAATACATATATATGAAGTTTGCTTTAAAAAATAGGGTCTCTCTCTCTCTTTTTTTTTTTGCAAAATAAAAGGTTAGAAAAATGAAAACTAAAGGAGTAATAGAGGAATTAAAAATTCAAAAAAAATTAAAAAGTTAAAAAAATGATTATAAAAATATATCTAGGACTTTCTCTGGTTTTGTTGTGGGCAGTGTGAGGTCAGCTCATTTTCAGGTAGTACCTTGATCTGGCTTATATTTTTCAAGATCTATAGGCCCCTTCCTATGTTGTCGGTACTACCTACAGGATTTTAATCTATTGCACCTGTCACTTCCAAGGCGGTTCCCTCTGTTTTAGCTTCTTCTGTTTGCTGGTCTCTTCAGTGTCCCGTGACACAAGGGGGCAGTGGTGGAAACTTTTTTAGGCTCACTTGTTCAGTCATGCTGTGGGGAGGGAGGGACGCTGCAAACAAATAATACTGACATGTGTTTGCAGCGTCTCAGCCACACTGGGTTTGCCCATGCTCACGGGGTGTGTGCTTTCCCTGTCTACCCTGCTTAGGCTCTAGGTTGCTCTGCTGGCAACTGTCTGAGTCTGGCCCTGGGTTGTATGCACTTCTCAGGTCTAAGCCACTCAAGTTCTGGTACTCAGGTAGTCCTCAGAGGTGCAGACTTGGTTGGGCCTGCGTTTTGGGCCCATCCCAGGTCCGAAAAGCTCATGTGACCAGGTGTTTGGTGAGCATGGTCTCTGGGACCTATTGCCTCCCCTGTCCCTGTCGCTCGGTTTTCTGGATGTACAACCGGCACACCTTCTCAGGCAGATGTTGACCGTCCAGAATCCCAAGAAGTCTTAGTTAGCAATGAAGCCTGCTTGCAGTTTGGTAGATAATGCCTCTCTGGGGCCGTGGTTGCCCCCTTCTGGGTCTGGGTGCCCTCGCCTGCCTATTACCAGAGGGGGATACGCCGGTCTACAGCCTGCTAGCTCTGCTCAGTCTTTTGTTCTGTGAGAGGGCCTGACGGTGTCTTCAGTTCAGTTCAGTTCAGTTCAGTCGTTCAGTCGTGTCCGACTCTTTGCGACCCCATGAACTGCAGCATGCCAGGCCTCCCTGTCCATCATCAACTCCCGGAGTTCACTGAGAGTCACATCCATTGAGTCAGTGATGCCATTCAGCCATCTCATCCTCTGTTGTCCCCTTCTCTTCCTGCTCCCAATCCCTCCCAGAATCAAAGTCTTTTCCAATGAGTCAACTCTTCGCATGAGGTGGCCGAAGTACTGGAGTTTCAGCTTTAGCATCATTCCTTCCAAAGAAATCCCAGGGCTGATCTCCTTCAGAATGGACTGCTTGGATCTCCTTGCAGTCCAAGTGACTCTCAAGAGTCTTCTCCAACACCACAGTTCAAAAGCATCAATTCTTCAGTGTACAGCCTTCTTCACAGTCCAACTCTCACACCCATACATGACCACTGGTAAAACCATAGCCTTGACTAGACGGACCTTTGTTGGCAAAGTAATGCCTTTGCTTTTGAATATGCTATTTAGGTTGGTCATAACTTTCCTTCCAAGGAGTAAGCATCTTTTAATTTCATGGCTGCAGTCACCATCTGCAGTGATTTTGGAGCCCCCAAAAATAAAGTCTGACACAGTTTCCACTGTTTCCCCATCTATTTCCTATGAAGTGGTGGGACCGGATGCCATGATTTTCGTTTTCTGAATGTTGAGCTTTAAGCCAAATTTTTCACTCTCCATTTACACTTTCATGAAGAGGCTTTTTAGTTCCTCTTCACTTTCTGCCATAATGGTGGTGTCATCTGCATATCTGAGGTTATTGACATTTCTCCTGGCAATCTTGATTCCAGCTTGTGTTTCTTCCAGTCCAGCATTTCGCATGATGTACTCTGCATAGAAGTTAAATAAGCAAGGTGACAATATACAGCCTTGACGTACTCCTTTTCCTATTTGGAACCAGTCTGTTGTTCCATGTCCAGTTCTAACTGTTGCTTCATGACCTGCATATGCCTCTAAATCCTTCTAAATAAAACCTTCCAAATGGAAAAAGACATACACTCTACCTCACTGTTATAGACCTCATTTCAAATTTATTAACATTTTAACAAATTGAAGGCAGGTGTTCTAAAATCTTGGTGAACATTTTATTTTTCTCTTTTGTGTGTTACTTTAAAGTGTCTATATCACATGTTTTACATTTTATTATAGGTTAGTAATTATCAAATTAAGATTGTTCCAAAGATGTTTAAGTAAATGTGTTGTTGTATATCAAAATACAAAGCCTTGAGAAACATCGTCTCATGTTCACATGATTTAACAACATGATTTATACTTTATTAAAATGTAATGAATAAAGGATTTTCCTGTTTTAAAAAAGGTACCATAAAGTTGCATGTTTACTGTCACAGAGATAATAAAACATATTTTTTCAGGTGTAAACGAAATGTATGTTTCATTGGTCTTTTTTTTTTTTGTTTTCATATAAAACACAGAATATATTTAATTCAAATTAAACATGAAACTATGTTGAGGTACATTAATGGACCAGAAACTGGTGGTCTGGAGTCAACGATAAGAAAGTAAAGGAGAGGGGGGTGGTCCTAAGATGGCAGAGGAATAGGATGGGGAGAACACTTACTCCCCCACAAATTCATCAAAAGAACATTTGAACGCTGAGTAAATTTCACAAAACAACTTCTGAATGCTGGCAGAGGACATCAGGCACCCAGAAAAGCAGCCCATTGTCTTTGAAAGGAGGTAGGGAAAAATATAAAAGACAAAAAGAGAGGCAAAGGAGATAGGGATGGAGCTCCATCCCGGGAAGGGAATCTTGAAAAAGAGAGAAGTTTCCAAACACCAGGAAGCACTCTCACTGCCAAGTCTGTTGTGAGCCTTGGAACCACAGAGGGCAACATAATCGGGAGGAAAAATAAATAAATAATTAAAACCCACAGATTACATGCCCAATGGTAACGCCCCAAGCAGAGAAGCAGTGCGGACGCCTGCATCCACCACTAATAAGTGGAGGCTGGACAGGGAGTTGCAGGCTGCATTGCTTAGAGTAAGGACGGGTCTGAATGCCCCGAGGGAAATCTGAGGGAACTAACTTGGGATACCAACCAGACTGTGAGATAGCTACCACGGAAAAGCGCTAACCTAAGACACCGTCAGGAAGCAACAGTTAGAACTGAACATGGAACAACAGACTGGTTCCAAATAGGAAAAGGAGTTCGTCAAGGTTATATATTGTCACCGTGCTTATTTAACTTCTATGCAGAGTACATCATGAGGAACACTGGGCTGGAAGAAGCACAAGCAGGAATCAAGACTTCGGGGAGAAATATCAATAACCTCAGATATGCAGATGACACCACCATTATGCAGAATGTGAAGAACTAAAGAGCCTCTTGATGAAAGTGAAAGAGGAGAGTGAAGAAGTTGGCTTAAGGCTCAACATTCAGAAAACTAAGATCATGGCATCTGGTCCCATCACTTCATGGGAAATAGATGGGGAAACAGTGGACACAGTGTCAGACTTTATTTTTCTGGGCTCCAAAGTCACTTCAGATTGTGATTGCAGCCATGAAATTAAAAGACGCTTGCTCCTTTGAAGGAAAGTTATGACAAACCTAGATAGCATATTAAAAAGCAGAGACATTACTTTGCTAACAAAGGTCCATCTAGTTAAGGCTATGTTTTTTTCCAGTGGTAATATATGGGTGTGAGAGTTGGACTGTAAAGAAGGCTGAGTGCCAAAGAATTATGCTTTTTAACTGTGGTGTTGAAGAAGACTCTTGAGAGTCCCTTGGACTGCAAGGAGATCCAACCAATCCATCCTAAATAAGATTAGTCCTGGATGTTCATTGGAGGGACTGAGGTTGAAGATGAAACTCTAATACTTTGTGCACCTGATGCAAACAGCTGACTCATTTGAAAAGACCCTGATGCTGGGAAAGATTGAGGGCAGGAGGAGAAGGGGACAACAGAGGATGAGATGGTTGGGTGGCATCACTGACTCAATGGACATGTGTTTGTGTGGACTCTGAGAGTTGGTGATGGACAGGGAGGCCTGGCATGCTGCAGTTCATTGAGTCACAAAGAGTCAGACATGACTGAGTGACTGAACTGAACTGAAATGAAGAGGCATACAATATTAGTTTGGTTGTAGAAGCAGTTAAGGATTTTATCACAGAGATGACTTTCCATCATCAGCTACATACATACTCCAAATAATCAGGATCTAACTTTTCCATAAGATCACTCACATTTAGAAGACAGTTCTTCTTTAATCATATAAATAATAATTGCTGTAGGTTATCCCAGACCCACTATTTAAACATACAACAGTATATGGCTATCATTAATGCTATTCAGCAGAAAATGTATGTTATCAGCCACTTTCGATTCCCGGAAGTAAGGAAAACACTACTGGTTGGATTCATTTTCATTTTCTAAAACTTTTGATGTGTTTCCAAAACTCTGTAAATCCAGAAGCAGAGAATAGTATAGAATGTGGTGATTCTCTTCCATGTAAATCTATTACTACATTGGAGAATATTGTTTCAAAATTGGGACACTATCTTTAATTGATACCTAAATTTGCTGTATCATATATATCATATTTCTCTCCCAAAATTAAAACTTGAGAGAGAGAACCATGTTTTTTACTTGCCTTCCCTAATTATCACTGGGAAAAAACATGTAGTTTATTAGTTTCTCCAAAAAAATAAAAGCATTGCAATTTCAGTTCAGATCAGTCACTCCATTTATTGCAACCCCATGAACAGCAGCATGCCAGGCCTTCCTGTCCATCACCAAATCCCAGAGTCTACCCAAACCCATGTCCATTGAGTCAGTGACACCACCCAACCATCTCATACTCTGTCTTCCCCTTCTCCTCCTGCAATTGTTTTTTCACTAAAGAAAAGTAAATCACTTTGTGATACATAAAAAGCATTCTCTGCCATGTAAGCATAATCACATGTGTCTTAAAGATGAAGTAAAACTATTGAAATGATTAAAAACTGTCTCCATATCATATAGGTATGATGATAATTTAAATCTGAGAACTAATCTAAAAAGAGATACCTCTTGTACGGCCAATAATAGTGATGAATTACCATTTACTACTGCCAGACAAAATGATAAGCATTTTCAAATATTCGCTGTTGTTGTTTAGTTGCTAAGTCATGCCTGACTCTTTAGTGACCCTATGGACTGTAGCCCACCATGGTCTTCTGTCCGTGGGATTTTCCAGGCAAAAATACTGGAGTGGGTTGCTGTTTCCTTCTCCAGGGGATCTTCGCAACCCAGAGATGGAACCCACATCTGCTACACTGACAGACAGATTCTTTACACTGAGCCACCAGGGAAGTCCCATAGTGTGTTTAATCCCTCCTTGAATATTTATGAGGCAGATATAATTATCCTCATTTTACAAATTAAAAAAAAATTGAAGCAGAGAGGTTATGTAACCTTTATGTATCTTTCAGCTAGAAAGTGGTAGAATTAGACTCCAAAGTGTATGCTTTTAATTTCTATACTGTATTGCATTTTTAGCTGTGTAGTACACTGGATGAGAAAAACTCAGGTCATACCATTGGACTGATTATAAAGAACTGATGTCTTGCACAATAGCACAATAACTTGATTCCTCAAGTATCAAATCTACTCAATATTTTGTCACAATTTAGCAGAAGAACTTTATTATATAGTTCTCTATCAAATAGTGACTGTAATTTCTTATGTTACTAAAATAATACTAACATTAATTTAGAGTCTCACTAAAATAGTACCTTTTTCAATAGAAAAAAAGGAATGCAGTTTTTCAAAACTGTATGATCCAAGGATTAACTTTAAACTTAATAAAACATATCTCAATAATATCCTTTGCTAGTTTCAGTTGCCTGTGTGCAACTTTGCCACATTCATTCCATTCTTACTTGAGAGTCCATCTGTAGAAATCTGACTTCTGTTTCCCTGTTGCCACAAAGTAAATGTATCCACGTGTTCATATACACAGTTTGGAGCAGGGAATAAATGATCATAGTGAGCACAAGCTACAATTGAAGCAGTGACATCTGTAAGAATACGTGATACATAAATTAACTCTCTGATTTCCTAGTAGAATTTGACAATTTTATTGCCATCATTTATTTTCAAATATTACATATAGATTAACTTAAATATAATCTTGACAAACCATTGCTGATGCTGACAAATCAGCTCCAAAGCACATGAGAATGATTTAAAATTTAAGGCATTAAAATATAGTTTTCACAGTAAATCAAGGACTAAGTAAATGTAAATAAAATGCACTGTGCAAAGAGTGAGCTAGGCTTGTCCTTTGGTTTAAACTGAATATCAACTGCATGCTTATCTTATATCTATATAGACTCCACAGACTATTTCATTTGATGAAAGAAGCAAGTGTGGGATTCACAAATGGCACCAATACCAGTAGTAGACTCTTAAAATTCAGCTAACAAAAGAAAAAAAAAACCTGGAAATAAAGATATAAAACTTAAAAGGGACAATCTGAATTATCTTAAATATGTCTAGGGATTCTCTTAAATATGTCTGGGTAGATTCCATATTGCATGTATTACTGTGAAGTAAAACTATTCACCGGAAGATTTAGGATTAACTAAGCACTGAAGGGTGCCGGGGACCAGCCCCGGCTGATCCAGGGTATTCGAAGGAGAGACGGCGTAGGCGAAGATCAGGAAACGCTTGCTTAATTAAATGTTAATTAAGGATATAAAGAGTAATAGAATGAGGATAGCTCAGTAAAATTCAGTGAAGAAAAGAGGCTGAAATAAGGATAGCTCAGTGAGGAAATTTAGTGCAGAAAAGAGGCTAAATAATTCAGCCAGAAGGTAAGAGAAAGAACGACATGGTGAGACCAAGTTTCGGTGAACAAGGCCCGCACTTTATTTTCCAAAGTAGTTTTTATACCTTAAGTTATGCATAGAGGATAATGGGGGAAGGGGTAGAGTCAGGCAGCAAACCAGGCTTTCTTCCTGCAAACTTAGCATATGCAAAAGTTAGGTGATTTGCTTCATCTTCTGGCCCGGAGGCCTGTTAACAATTTAAGACCCTTTCTTCAGAAAACTTATTTTTCTCTAAAGGTGATTGGTCAGGAGCCACCCTCCAAAAGCATTAGATAAAGTTGCATTCCTACAGAGCAAAGGTGTGGTGGGCTATAACAAGAAAAAGAATTAACTCAAGGGTCCCAGGTTACAAACATTAAAGCTACTACTTACACCAATTATATTAATCAATACACTGCCAGGGACACAGCAGGTAAGGGATATGGAAACTTAGCAGCAAACATTGGCCCAACAAGTGAAAATCCCTTCACCAATACAATTTCTAATCAATCTTTTAGCTACTCAAAAGAATCTGTGTTTAGACAGTTTAGAACATCTCCTGCCTCTCACAGTTGGGAGGCTCTGAACAATCACATGTGGCCGGAAAAACCTATTCAGGTAGGCTAGAGGATTTCCAAAGGAGTTTGTAGGTTAAACACTGTCACACCCAGGAATTATTAACTGGAGCTGTAAGCTAACTCTTTTTTCAGAGAGAGGTAGTGGGGGACAGTCCCCCGTAAAGTCAGAGGTGTAGGTGAAAGCACAAAGCAGAAAGTAGGCAGACTCTGGTTTGGGGGGTAGATTGCTCGAGAATTTCCAGGGAGACTCCTGAGGCTTGATCCCGCCTTTGTGTATGCCAAGCCTCCTTCCTCATGACCTTTGCCAGAGGCGGAGCTCGCTCCCCGCAGAAGGGCATTTGGAGAAAAAGCCTGTTAGGGAGGGGATCAAGGTGACAGTGGTGTATAAACCAGAGAAAACAACAGGAATTTTGATATCATCTTTGAGGGTTGCTATTTAGAACAATTATGAGAATAAGTATTATATAAGTGCACTGATGTATAGAACAGTTTAGACAAAACTTGAAATAAATCACATTCTAGGACAGATTTGTTAAATATCATGACATCCAGCAGTAGTGCTACTGTTCTCTTTTTTAATATAAATTTATTTATTTTAATTGGAGGTTAATTACTTTACAATATTGTATTGGTTTTGCCATACCTCAACATGAATCCGCCACAGGTATACATGTGTTCCCCATCCCAAAACCCCCTCATTCCTCCCTCCTCCCTCCCCATACCATCCCTCTGGTACCAGTGCACCAGCCCCAAGCAATCAGTATCATGCATTGAACATGGAATGGCGATTCATTTCATATATGATATTATACATGTTTCAATGCCTTTCTCCCAAGCTATAATTCTACACTGCCAGATATGCCATTACTATAACTTTGACTAGAAAGTTCAGTTCAGTTCAGTTCAGTCACTCAGTCATGTCCGACTCTTTGCGACCCCATGAATCACAGCACGCCAGGCCTCCCTGTCCATTACCAACTCCCGGAGTTCACTCAGTCACGTCCATTGAGTCAGTGATGCCATCCAGCCATTTCATCCTCTGTCGTCCCCTTCTCCTCCTGCCCTCAATCCCTCCCAGCATCATAGTCTTTTTCAATGAGTCAACTCTTCACATGAGGTGGCCAAAGTACTGGAGTTTCAGCTTTAACATCATTCCTTCCAAGGAAATCCCAGGGCTGATCTCCTTCAAAATGGACTGGTTAGATCCCCTTGCAGTCCAAGGGACTCTCAAGAGTCTTCAACATCACAGTTCAAAAGCATCAATTCTTTAGTGCTCAGCCTTCTTCACAGTCCAACTCTCACATCCATACATGACCACTGGAAAAACCATAGTCTTGACTGGACGGACCTTAGTTGGCAAAGTAATATCTCTTCTTTTGAATATACTATCTAGGTTGGCCGTAACTTTTCTTCCAAAGAGTAAGGGCCTTTTAATTTCATGGCTGCAGTCACCATCTAGAAAGTTAGGAAAAGTTTATTAAAATTATAAAAGCTGGCTAATACTTCCTCAAATTTTGTTACTGGTTAGGCACAAATGCAAGGATACTTTATTGGACAGATGGGATAACAAAAATTTGAGGCTGCTTAGCCTGCAAAGTTTTACAATTCATATTAAGTATGATAATCTAAAGTGTTTTAATTATAGAAATAATCTCACAGCCATGGAATCATCAGATTCTTCAACTGTATTAGAATATTCACAGTGATGAATGAGCAGAGAGGAATCTTCTGTGGGCACTGAAAGCTGGGTGGTGCTGAGGCTGAATGATATGGAGCAGGAGAAGAAAGTGAATGGGAAGAAGATATGACAAGGAGAAAATCATGAATGATAGGGATGATAAGAGATATGGGGCTATCATCATGATAGTCAAATTTTGAATAGAATAAACAGTATAGAGATGAAATATCTGTGTCATGGTGTGTAAAACTCCTATAAGAACTTTTAGAGTAAGATCATATTTTCCAAGGTTGTTGGACAGAAGCATTTATAAGGTTTTATGTAAAGTAGAGAAAGCTTGGAAGAGTTGACCCATTGGAAAAGATCCTGATGCTGGGAAAGTTTGAATGGAAAAGGAGAAAGGGACAACAGAGAATGAGATGGTGGGATGATATCACCGATTCAGTGGACATGTGTTTGAGCAAACTCTGGGAGATTGTGAGGGACAGGGAAGCCTGGTGTGCTGCAGTCCATGGGGTCACACAGAATCAGACATGACTTTGTGACTGAAAAGCAGCAGGAAACTTGGAAGTAGGGCCAAGTGGATGAATAGAGCCTGCTTTATTGGTCAGTGGCAGAGAGCACGCCCTTAAAAAAAAGAAAAAAAAAAAGCCATTCCTTGGCTACTTCCACATTTGAATCATGTCTTGCAATGGTGTTTTACATAATGGATTTCCAGCAAAATCTTAGGAGACACTTAACATATTTTTTTAAATGTTAATATCTTTATTTTGATTTTTTCAAAGTCTCATAATACATACTTAATATCTATATTTAAGAAGAGTTCAGATTCCCAGGATGAACCATTAACAGATATCATAACTTTGTTCATTCATTTTTTTCCCAACTAAAAAATCTTTTTTTTTAAATTTTATTTTATTTTTAAACTTTACATAATTGTATTAGTTTTGCCAAATATCAAAATGAATCCATCACGTAAAATATCATGTATGAAACGAGATGCCAGTCCAGGTTCAATGCACGATACTGGATGCTTGGGGCTAGTGCACTGGGACGACCCAGAGGGATGGTATGGGGAGGGAGGAGGGAGGAGGGTTCAGGATGGGGAACATATTTTAAGATTGTTAAAATTTTTAGATAATTTACCCAGTGGGAGGAAACATATGCTGCCACTGTTCTACAAGTTCTAGCTATCCACAGCCCAGAATCGTCCTCTTAGACAATTAACCCAGGCAAAAATGAACAGGTGGGACTGTCACCTGGATGGACTTGGACCTTAAAGCTGGAACTCCAGAATTCTATATTAGTTGAACAATGTACCCAAATAATTTATTTAACTTTGCAATGATGTGATCCTAAAATCTTAGATGACCAAATATTTTGAGTTTCATATAACATCACTATAGAAAGCCTTTGCTAAATTATTACATCTCTATCCTCAAATCACACACACACACATGCACACACACACACACACACATACACAATGGGTAATGGGATAAGAGATTTTGTATGTACTTAATATCCATGCTGAGAGTGACAAAAATCAAATGCAGAAATACATTCTTTTAATGGCTGAATTACAACACAAATTGAACTCCCAGCCTCACAGAGTATCTGCTGTTAAAGGGAAGGAATAGGATCCTAAAAGTTGGCAGGGGATGTGCATAAAGGCCCTGATGAAACTGGAGACATTGGGCACCTAAATTCTGATGAGTCTTCTTTGCCAATTAAATCACCCTCTGAATCCCCCATGAAAGAGGCCTGTATACCCATAGTGTAAGCACTTATTCCACCTCCAATGGAAACAGCTTTCCCAACATTGTCTAAGGGAATTGACCATGCATTGCCTGAGGAAGCTTTAATAGTCTCACCTGCAGCAGTTGCCACGCAAGACATTGCTGATTCTCCTTAGAATCCACCATCACTGCCACCACCACCACCACTCTTCTAGATTGCTTCTAGATTGCTTCTAGATTCAAACTCCAGCAGACCCGTAAATGTGAGGCACAAAGTGTGACCCATGAAGAGGTGCACTATACTCCAAAAGAACTACTTGAGTTTTATAATTTATACAGGCATAAACCCTGGGAGGTTATATGGAAATAGATATTAAGAGTATGACATAATTGTGAAAGGAAAACAATGTTACATGAGACTAAGTTTATGGATATGGATTCACTAGCCAGAGATACAACATTTAATATTGTAGCTTGGGGAGTTAGAATGGGCTCTAATAGTTCGGTTATTTGGCTAAAACATGGACGAAAAACTGGCACACAGTGAGTTGGAAATGCTACCTCCTTTAATTTAATGTAGAGGGAGGAGTTCAGATACTTAGGGAGATTGGAATGTTAGAGTGGATTTCTCATTTAAAACCTGTTCACCCCTCTGGGAAAGTCCAGAAGACATACAATTCACCACCACCACTGTGAAAAATAAAATTATGTCAGGAGCTCTGGAACTCTTGATGAGCTTCACAATCATTCTTCTCTGCAGGCCAGAACTTACAGAGAGAATTGTGGTCACTTAATTGAGAAAACTAAATGCAATGGAAGTAATAAAAATTTGGGTTGGCAGAGGCTAAGTGGAAGCACTCAACTGCTAAAGTCAAGGTGGACATGGTTACCATAGTGGACAGCAGAGTCAAGGCAGCAATTGGAATAGTCCTATTCATGTAGACATGGTTTTGGCTAATTGGTAATGGTGTATTGGAAGTTAAATAGATAGGAAACCTGATAAATTCTTACTTGACCTGTATAAACAGAAAAATTGTAAATCAAGTGAACAAAAGACTAACATCACAGAAAGAGAGTCATGGCTTATAAGTTAATTCTCAGGCTTGAGTCACTTATAACCCCTTGAATGAAGTGGAGGTCATGTTCCATTGGGGAAGGACCTAGGTGCATTGTCAACACTGTTAAACTTTCTCTCAGCCATTCCTCAGGGTGCTGCATATTGGGGAAAAATAATCAGACCTTTCAGAGCCTATTAAATGCTGACTCTGAACTGACACTAATTCTAGGAAGTCAACATCATTGTGGTTCACCAGTTAAGGTAGGGGTTTATGGAGCTGATAATTGTAGTCTTAGCTCAGGCCCATCCCACTGTGGGCCCAATGGACCCCTGCATCAATCTTGTGATTATTTCCTCAGTTCTGGAATCCATAATTGGAATGGACTTTATAATTTGCAGAATCCCCAGAATGGCTCCCTGACCTGTGAAATGAAGGCTACTATGTTGTGAAAGATCAACTGAAAGCCACTAGAATTGCTTCTACCTAGAAAATTAGTAAACCAAAACCAAAACTGCATTTTCGGAAGGATTGCAAAGATCACTGTCATTCTTAAGAACTTGAATGATACAGAGTTGGTGATTTCCACCATATTCCCATTCAACTCACCTATTTGTCCTGTAGAGAAGACAGATAGTTCTTGGAAAATGAGAGTAAATTATCATAAATTTAACCAGGTAGTATTTCACAGTACAGGTGCCATACCAGATACAGTTTCACTAATTGAACACACCCTCTCATATCTGATATGCAGCTATTGATCTGCCAAAGGCTTTTTCTCCATATCTCTTAATAAAGATGCTCAGAAGCAGTTTGCTTTCAGCTGGCAAGGTGAAAATATTAATTTAATATGAATATCTCTGCCCTATTTCAGAGATATATCAACTCTCTGGCCCTATGCTATTATTTAGTTCGTATGAATCTTAGTTGCCTTTTTCCTTTGCAAGTTATGACACTGTTCTATTACATTGATAAAATTATGCTAATTGAACTTAGTAAACAAGAAGTAACAGCCTACTTATTGGCAATGCATTTGATTATCAATGGAAGTGAAATAAATCTAACAAAAGTTTAGAGGCTGTCTACTTCAGTGAATATTCCTCATTTGAGGGAGTTACTTTCCCCCATGTACTAGGTGCCCCAAAAAGTTGCTAGTTTTTAGTGGGGCCCAAAACAAAAGAAAGCTCTGCAGCAGGTCCAGGTTGTTGTACAAACAACTACACCACTTGGGCTATACGATCCAGCAGACCCACTGGTACTTGAAATATTAGTGGCAGATAAGGATGCCGTTTAGAGCCATTGGAAGGCCCCTACAGGCCAATCTTAGTCAGGCCCTTAGGATTCTGAAACAAACCTGTGCCATCCTCTGGTGGTAACATGTCTCCTTTTGAGAAACTTTTTTCCTGCTACTGGGTCTTAATAGAAACAATACAACCCTGAGCCACCAAGCTACTGTCCCATCTGAGCTTTCTATCTTGAACTGGGTGTTATCTGAGCCACCAAGTTACACTGCTGTGCATACATAGCAGGACTTCATCATCAAATGAAACTGGTTTGTAAATAACTGGATCAGAGCAGGCCTTGAAAGTATAAGTTACATGAAGATGTAGGCCAAATGCCTCTTGCCCCACTCTAACCACACTACTGTTTCTCTCCCAGCCTACATCTATTGCCTCATTTTGAGTTCCCTATCATCAGTTGACAGAGGAAGAGAAGACTCAGGTCTGGTTTTGTGTGAAATTCAGATACCTTCAGCAAGTGAACAGCTCCTTTCTGGGACATTCACAAAAGAGAGTGATGAAAGGAAATCATCCCAGTGGACAGACCTCTGAGTAATGCACCTGTTTATTTTTCTTGAAAGGATAAATGATTAGATATGCAATTATATACTGATTCATGAACTGTGGTCAATGATTTGGCTGAATGGTCAGGGACTTGGAAAATTGGTGACAAAGAAATTTGAAAAAAAGGTAAGTGGATAGATATCTCTGAGTGAGCAAACCATGTGAAGATAATTGTGTCCCTTGTGAATGGTCATCAAAAGGTAACCTGAGTATAGAATAATTTTAATAATCAAGTGGATAGAATGACTTGTTCTGTGGGTAACAGCCAGCCTCTTTAGTCACTCTTGTCATCTCCCAATGGGCTCTTGAACAAAGTGGTGGCAGAAATGGAGGTTATGCATGGACTCAGCAACATGAACTTCAACTCAGTGAGGCTGACTGGGCTACTGCCACTGCTAAATGTCTAATCTGCCAGTTCAACAACAAGTCTCTTGTATGACACCAATCCCTGGGTAATCAACCAGCCAGCTACTTGGGCCAGCTTGATTTCATTGCACCACTTCTGCCATGAAAAGGACAATGTTTTGTTCTTACTGGAATCAGTCCAATTCAGTTCAGTTGCTCACTCGTGTCCGACTCTTTGTGATCCCATGGACTGCAGCATGCTAGGCTTCGCTGTCCGTCACCAAATTCCTGAGTTTACTCAAACTCTTGTCCATCAGTCGGTGATTCCATCCAACCATCTCATCCTCTGTCGTCCCCTTCTCCTCCTGCCTTCAATCTTTCCCAGAATCAGGGTCTTTTCCAATGAGTTGGGTCTTCACTTCAGGTGGGCAAAGTATTAGAGTCTCAGCTTCAGCATCAGCCCTTCCAATGAGTTTTCAGGATTGATTTCCTTTAGGATGGACTGGTTTGATACCTTTGCTGTCTAAGGGACTCTCAAGAGTCTTCTCCAACACCACAGTTCAAAAGCATCAATTCTTAAGTGCTCAGCTTTCTTTATAGTCCAACTCTCACATCTGTATGTGACTACTGGAAAAACCAAAGCTTTGACTAGATGGACCTTTGTCTGCAAAATAATGTCTGCTTTTTAATATGCTCTTTAGGTTGGTCATAACTTTTCTTCCAAGGAGCAAGCATCTTTTAATTTCATGGCTACAGCCACCATCTGCAGTGATTTTGTAGCCCCTAAAAATAAAGTCAGCCACTGTGTCCATTGTTTCCTCAACTATTTGCCATGAAGTGATGGGACCAGATGACATGATCTTAGTTTTCTGAGTGTTGAGTTTTAAGCCAACTTTTTCACTCTCCTCTTTCACTTTCATCAAGAGGCTCTTTAGTTCTTCTTCACTTTCTGCCATAAGTGTGGTGTCATCACCATATCTGAGTTTATCTTACTGCATATCTGCATATCTTACTGGAATCAGTTCAGTTCAGCTGTTCAGTCATTTCCGACTCTTTGCAACCCCATGAACTGCAACACACCAGGCCTCCCTGTCCACCACCAACTCCAGTAGTCCACACAAACCCATGTCCATTGAGTCGGTGATGCCATCCAACCATCTCATCCTCTGTCGTCCCCTTTTCCTGCCCTCAATCTTTCCCATCATCAGGGTCTTTTCCAATGAGTCAGCTCTTCACATAAGGTGACCAAACTATTGGAGTTTCAGCTTCAACGTCAGTCCTTCCAATGAACACCCAGGACTGATCTCCTTTAGGATGGACTGGTTGGAGTTCCTTGCAGTCCAAGGGACTTTTAAGAGTCTTCTCCAATACCACAGTTCAAAAGCATCAATTCTTCATCCCTCAGCTTTCTTTATAGTCCAACTGTCACATCCATACATGACCACTGAAAAAACCATAGCCTTGACTAGATGGACCTTTGTTTACAAAGTAATATCTCTGCTTTTTAATATGCTGTCTAGATTGGTCATAACTTTCCTTCCAAGGACTAAACGTCTTTTACTTGCATGGCTGCAATTTCCATCTGCAGTGATTTGGGAGCCCACAAAAATAAAGTCAGCCACTGATTCCACTGTTTCCCCATCTATTTGACATGAAGTGATGGGACCAGATGCCATGATCTTCGTTTTCTGAATGTTGAGCTTTAAGCCAACTTTTTCACTCTCCTCTTTCACTTACTGGAATAGATACTCTGAATATGGATTTGTCTTCCTTGCACACAATATTTTTGCCAAAACTTCCATCTATGGACTCTCAGAATGCCTTGTCTTCAGAGCATTCTACACAGCATTGCTTCTGATCAAGGAACTCATTTTACAGTACATAATGTGTGATGATGAGCCCATGCACATGAATCCACTGTTGTTATTGTATTCTTCACTTTTCTGAAGGAGTTAACTTGATAGAGTAGTGGAATGGCCTTTTGAAGACTCATTTGCAGTACTAGCCAAGTGGAAATACTTTTCAGGTCTGGGCAAGGTTCTCTAGAAAGCTCATAGACTGCATGCAATATATAGTACTGTTTCTCTCAAAACCAAGAGTCATGGATCCAGGAGTAAAGAGATGAGAATAACCCCACTCACTGTCACCCTTAATGACTTACAAATTTTTTTTGTCCCTATGCCTATTATCTTATGCTTTTTAGGTCTAGTGATTTTAGTTCCAAAGAGAGACATGTTTCCATCATGAAATTCATCGATTATTCTATTTAACTGAAAGTTAAAAACAGCATCAAGCCTCTTTGGGTTCCTTATTCCTCTGAATCAACAGATAAAGTAGGAAGCTACATTGTTGGCTTCAGTGACTGACCCTGATTACCACTCAACATGGAGGAAAGGAGACTGCATTTCCAATACAGGAGACCTCTTAACACATCTCTTAGGACTACTTGATTAAGACCAATTCAAAACAAGACCAATTAAAAATCATAGCATTTCAATGTAGGTCCAGATCCTAGGGATTTGTCTGCCTCCATAACTGTGAAGGACAATTCTTTTAATATTAATATATAAAGTAGAACTATATATAGTTTGTCTTATTACTTAGGAAAAATCTAATTGAGGGGCTGTTTTGTTTTCTAACTATCCATGGTCTATTTTATCCTATTTTTCTAATGGGATTTAAAATTGTCTTTCAATGATCACCCTTCTCTTTCTTTCATTTAAATTATGTGATCAAGACAACTTCTCCCACTGGCTTCACCTAATCAGAATTCACCTAATTCTTCACGTAATTAATTACTCACAATAATTAATTCGGGAATGAGAACATGACCCAGTTTGGACTGGGCATAGTCATGTCTGAAACTATTTTTAGAAAGAGTGAAAAAACCAGTGAGTCTCTTTCCACTGAAGTGCTCATTTCTAGCTGCTGTTGTTACCTTGCAGCTATAAGAGAAAAGGCTCTCTGAGAATGATAGAAACACAAAAGCAAAATATGGAGATAATTACATTTTTAATGAAAAATTTTGAGTTTCTCAATCTAGCTATATTATATATTTATTTATTATTATTTTTAAATTTAAATTTATTTAATTTAATTAGAGGCTAATTACTTTACAATATTGTATTGATTTTGCCATACATCAACATGAATCCACCACGGGTGTACATGTGTTCCCAATCCTGAACCCCCCTCCCACCTCCCTCCCCATACCATCCCTCTGGGTCATCCCAGTGCACCAGCCCCAAGCGTCCTGTATCCTGCATCGAACCTGGACTGGAGATTCGTTTCACATATGATAATATACATGTTTCAATGCCATTCTCCCAAATAATCCCCCTCTCCTCTCCCACAGAGTCCAAAAGACTGTTCTATGCATCTGCGTCTCTTTTGCTATCTCACGTACAGGGTTATCATTACCATCTTTCTAAATTCCATATGTATGCGTTAGTATACTGTATTGGTGTTTTTCTTTCTGACTTACTTCACTCTGTATAATAGGCTCCAGTTTCATCCACCTCATTAGAACTGATTCAAATGTATTCTTTTTAATGGCTGAGTAATACTCCATTGTGTATATGTACCACTGCTTTCTTATCCATTCATCTGCTGATGGACATCTAGGTTGTTTTCATGTCCTGGCTATTATAAACAGTGCTGCAATGAACATTGGGGTACACGTGCCTCTTTCAATTCTGGTTTCCTTGGTGTGTATGCCCAGCAGTGGGATTGCTGGGTCGTATGGCAGTTCTATTTCCAGTTTTTAAAGGAATCTCCATACTGTTCTCCATAGTGGCTGTACTAGTTTGCATTCCCACCAACAGTGTAAGAGGGTTCCCTTTACTCCACATCCTCTCCAGCATTTATTGCTTGTAGACTTTTGGATCGCAGCCATTCTGACTGGCATGAAATGGTACCTCATTGTGGTTTTGATTTGCATTTGTGGATAATGAGTGATGTTGAGCATCTTTTCATGTGTTTGTTAGCCATCTGTAAGTTTTCTTTGAAGAAATGTCTATTTAGTTCTTTGGACTATTTTTTGATTGGGTTGTTTATTTTTCTGAAATTGAGCTGCAGGAGTTGCTTGTATATTTTTGAGATTAGTTGTTTGTCAGTTGCTTCATTTGCTATTATTTTCTCCCATTCTGAAGGCTTTCTTTTCACCTTGCTTATAGTTTCTTTTGTTGTGCAGAAGCTTTTAATTTTAATTCTATCCCATTTGTTTATTTTTGCTTTTATTTCCAATATTCTGGGAGGTGGGTCATAGAGGATCCTGCTGTGATTTATGTCGGAGAGTGTTTTGCCTATTTTCTCCCCTAGGAGTTTTATAGTTTCTGGTCTTATGTTTAGATCTTTAATCCATTTTGAGTTTACTTTTGTGTATGGTGTTAGAAAGTGTTCTAGTTTCATTCTTTTACAAGTGGTTGACCAGTTTCCCCAGCACCACTTGTTAAAGAGATCATCTTTTCTCCACTGTATATTCTTGCCTCCTTTGTCAAAGATAAGGTGTCCATAGGTGCATGGGTTTATCTCTGGGCTTTCTATTTTGTTCCATTGATCTATATTTTTGTCTTTGTGCCAGTACCATACTGTCTTGATGACTGTGGCTTTGTGGTAGAGCCTGAAGTCAGGCAGGTTGATTCCTCCAGTTCCATTCTTCTTTCTCAATATTGCTTTGGCTATTCGAGGTTTTTTGTATTTCCATATATTTTAAGTCTATCTTTGGATTTTTTCATTTATATAAACTATCCTGAATGGATTTCTATCACTTATAACCAAGAAAGTCCTGTTTAATATAACTCATACAGCTGAAAATACTACATTTTTGTCTTCCCATATAAATGCTATCTTGCTTGAGCATAAGTGTCTTCCCTTACAATCATTTTCTTCCTATTCTTTAAATATTCTCCCATATTATAACTTATATAGATGAGAAATTAAATGACAGTATGATTCTCCTTCATAGTTATTGTGTTTTTTCTCTTTATAGGAGATTAACAGAGTTTCCTTTTTTCCCTGTAATTTAAAAGTTTTGCCATCACATGTCTAGATGTGGTTCTTCTTTAATACACTTTCTGAAATCTTGTATGTGCTTTTGGTATAAAAATTCAATTTTTAAATTATTTTGGTTCAAAATTCAGTCAAGTTTTCTTTTTAATGACTGGCTCTTTGAGTTTAGATTTACTTCTATCTCTCCTTTCTTTCCTTTCTTCTATCCTCCCTTTTTTCTCTCTCCCTCTCTCCCTAAATTTAGTTCCTATTTTGTTGTTATTAGTAATGTTAATAGAAATGATACAATATCTTAGCCTTTATTAATTGTAATATAATCATGATATTCATCTTATTAGAAGATTACATTTCTTATTCAGAGATATGATTCTATGTTATATTCAAAGGACATACTATTTTATAGATGAAATTGTGAAATTACATGCTATGACTAATGAGAAATTATGTTAATATAATTTCATCTTGTATATCAGTCCCAGATTACTAAATCACAAGTGTTGCTTAGTATTTTTCTGAGACAAGAAGGAAGCTTAATATTATAGTGTCATAAACATTAAGTAAACATTTGCAAAGAGTTGGACACTGCTTAGTGACTGAACAGCAGCAAATATTCAGTTTAATTAGAAATAAACCATAGCATAAATAATAGAGTTACATCTTAAATGTTGACTTGAGACTTACTCTAGAGTTATTTTATGAAAATTTAGAGGAAAGATTATTCCACAGCATAGTAATATTTTAAATCTTAATAAGTTAATTTTAAACATTATGTAGTTTTCAATTTCAGAGACGTTATTTATGATACATACATATGCATTTGAAGATATTTAAATTCAGGAAACTATGACTACTGAAAATTTATTTTCTTAATTCAAATTATTAATTTAAGTTACACATTGATGTTGTTTTACCATACTACATCTAGAATATATTTGCAAACAATTAAGGAATTTACTGCATGTTTTTGCAATTCTGTTATTTGAAATTATGCATAGTCATAGTATTGCAGCCATGAAATTAAAAGATGCTTACTCCTTGAAGGAAAGTTATGATCAAACTAGACAGCATATTTAAAAGCAGAGACATTACTTTGCCAACAAAGGTCCATCTAGTCAAGGCTATGGTTTTTCCACTGGTCATGTATGGATGTGAGAGTTGGACTATGAAGAAAGCTAAGCGCTGAAGAATTGATGTTTTTGAACTGTGGTATTGGAGAAGACTCTTGAGAGTCCTTTGGACAGCAAGGAGATCCAATAAATACATCCTAAAGGAGATCAGTCCTGGGTGTTCATTGGAAGGACTGATGTTGAAGCTGAAACTCCAACACTTTGGCCACCTGATGTGAAGAGCTGACTCATTGGAAAGGACCCTGATCCTGGCAAAGACTGAAGTCAGGAGGAGATGGGGACGACAGAGGATGAGATGGTTGGATGGCAACACCGACCCTGTGGACATGGGTTTTGGTGGACTCTGGGAGTTAGTGATGGACAGGGAGGCCTGGAGTGCTGTGGTTCATGCAGTCCCAAAGAGCTGGACATGACTGAGTGACTAAACTGAACTTAACTGAAGTAGTGATCTGACTTTGAATACATTCATCTCTTTTTATTATAAATTCTATTTTTATTTATTTTATTTTTTAAATTTACAATATTGTATTGGTTTTGCCATATATCAAAATGAATCTGCCACAGGTATACATGTGTTCCCCATCCTGAACCCTCCTCCCCATACCATCCCTCTGGGTCATCCCAGTGCACCAGCCCCAAGCATCCAGTATCATGCATTGAGCCTGGACTGGCAACTCATTTCATATATGATATTATACATGTTTCAATGCCATTCTCCCAAATCATCCCACCCTCTTCCTCTCCCACAGAGTCCAAAGAACTGTTCTATACATCAGTGTCTCTTCTGCTGTCTCGTATACAGGGTTATTGTTACCATCTTTCTAAATTCCATATATATGCGTTAGTATACTGTATTGGTGTTTTTCTTTCTGGCTTACTTCAATCTGTATAATAGGCTCCAGTTTCATGCACCAGTCACTATGGCAATTTTAGATTATATTCACTGTCATTCCTATGATCTTCTTTCCCACACTTCTTTCTATGCATTGTCTCTACTTCTTCCAATTTAGCCATATAAACTGAGTAGGAACTGCTATTCTTTCATGTTACCCTACCATAATGGATGCCATTGATAGTCAAGGGAAAGACACTTAAACTAAGCTGAGGCAGCCTTTTTTTTAAATTTTTTTAAACTAAAGATATCAGTTAACAGCCTTTTCCTTTCCATTCACAAGGACATAATGATATAAGTCTAGAATTGTTGAATATGTCCCTCATCTATAAGAGAAAGTCAGTCTTAGGAAATAAAGCACAGTAAAGAAAGAAGAGATTAAAGCTGAAGAGACAGTTCTGTCAGTGTCAGAGACCATGGTTCTAGATTTTCTTGCATTTCTTAATGTTATTTGTTGTTCAGGCTTTTATTTGGGTCTGGAATCTGAGCCACTGTAGTTTTTATCTACTTAATCTCTTTTTCTTCTACTTTTTGCTTAAGTTATTCTAGTTCGTTTTCTGCTACTTACAAACTAATCTGCTTAACTAATATAGATTCTTGCTCTTGAACATATCTGGAAATATCTTTAGGAATAGCAAATTTGAAGAGCATTTAAGTCAGTTCCTACCATCAACACAAGTCTTTCTGAAGGAGTATGTTTTTACACTACATCCAGACTTTCTCTGAGGTTTTTAGAAGCTGCAAGTGACTCATAGGTCAAACTGTGAGTAAGCAGAAACAACAAATATAAAAAATGAATATTACATGTGCACCTGTTCAGTCACTTTAGTCATGTTTGACTCTTTGCAACCCTATGGACTGTAGCCCACTAGGCTCCTCAATTCATGGGATTCTTCAGGCAAGAATACTGGAGTAGGCTGCCATGCCCTGCTTCAGGGGATCTTCCCAACCCAAGGACTGAATTTATGTCTCCTGAATCTTCTGCATTGCAGGCAGATTCTTCACCCACTGAGACATCTGGGAAAACCTATATATATATATATATATATATATATATATATATATATATACATATATACACACACACACACACACACAATGTTTTAAATATATTAAATTTTATATATTAAACATAAATATTTAGATTTTATATATTATATATAATATATATTATTCATAAAAGAATATGTATTCATAAAAGAATATACATATTCATAAAAGGAATATATATTCTTAAACAGAATATATATATTCATGAACAAAATATCTTAAAAGAAATCAGTACTGAATGATAATTGGTAGGACTGATGCTGAAGCTGAAACTCCAATACTTTGGCCACCTGATGCAAAGAACTGACTCACTGGAAAAGACTCTGATGCTGGGAGGGATTGGGGGCAGGAGGAGAAGGGGACGACAGAGGATGAGATGGTTGGATGGCATCACTGACTCGATGGACACGAATTTGAGTAAGCTCTGGGAGTTGGTGATTGACAGGGACGCCTGGAGTGCTGCAGTCCATGGGTTTGCAAAGAATTGGGCATGACTGAGCAACTGAACTGAAGTGAACAGAATATATATATATGTGTATATATATATATATACACATATATATATTCATAAACAGTACATAAAATATTCATAAACTGAAAAGGTCAACAATGTAAAGACTGAGGCAGTTTGTTAGTAATAACAATTACAGGGCTTCCCTGGTGGCTCAGACAGTAAAGAATCTACCTGCAATGCAGCAGACCTGGGTCTGATCCCTGTGTTGGGAAGATCCCTTGGAAGAGGGCATGGCAACCCACTCCAGTATTCTTTCTTGGAAAATCCCTATGGACAGAAGCACCTGGAAGGCTAAAGTCCATGGGGTCACAAAGAGTTGGACATGACTGTGCAACTAAGCACAGCGAGTACAATAGAAATAAAGACAAGAGGCATTGGAACTGCTGCTGCAATGAAGAAGGCTTAATGAATCTATTATGTTAACAGACTAATATGATCATCTGGACCCCAGAGAACTGGGAACTCTCAATTTTTAAACTGCATTTCATTTCCAGTTGTATAGTTATACAATAGTTTCTGCAGTCCTGTAAAACTGCTGTTTCTTTTACTTCCACATAGAGCATTCATTATTTATCCCTTGAGGTAATCTGAGTGACAAACTTTTTGACTAAAATAAACTAAATATCACAATTTTGTAATCTTTATCTCACACCCTTGTAAATTACTTTCAAATATATATAATTTGATAATATTTTCTGTGAAAATTACAAGAAATCAGGTAATCACAAGCATTTCACCCATGCAAAAGTTAAAACATTAAATCTACTAGAACGACCAAAAAAAATTAGTATGGTAAAAAAGATTGGGTTGCTTCCTTTTAAGATATTATTTTCCTTCTACAAGCCACAAATACTTATTTCAGGTTTTCTATTTTATTTCTACTTTTTAATCAATTCTTTTAAGTTGTACACTCCATTGGATGAGTCACTACCCACTTTGGCAAAATATATGAGAGAGAATAAATATACATGAGATTTCTTTGTCATTACTTATTTTTAATATACATTTTAATTAAAATTTTGTTAGAATAAACATGATATAATTAATGGGATAAGTATGCACACATACATATATATGCATATATTCATATGCATGAATGTTTTGTAAATATGTATATAAGATCTCAACAAAAATAAGTCTAAATGAAACATTAATTTGTAGCTTAGAGTTAAAGGAAACAAGAAAAGTGATTACTAATAAAGAAAAAAATATGAATTACTATGAGTAAGTGTTTTACTTACAACATATGCTAAATTTGGTGTATTAAAAACTCAGGATAAAATGTTCTTCTTACTTTGATAGAATAACTGGTACTGGACTTACCATCCCTTTTCAGAGACAATTAGAAAACTTGAGGAAATAAATGATTAACTGGAGAGAATGCAACTACAGAAAATCACAGCTCATCAGAATCATAAACTCCTGCTGAAGCCTGCTAGGAACATTTAAAAATATCTTTCCAAAGTACAGGAACTATAAAGACATCCTCAGGCAAATAAAAATTGGATGAATTTTCATCATAGACATAACTTTCAAGAAAGGTTAAAAGTTCTTTGCAGGAAAGGAAAATGAGCTAGTTCTTAGTTGCGAGAAGTAGGATGTTCAATCTTTCTTATGGCACGTGAAATCTTTACTTGTGACATGCAAATTATTAGTTGCAGTATGTGGGATCTACTTCCTTGACCAGGACTGAACCTGAGCCCCCTGCAATGAGAGTGCAGAGTCTTAGCCAGTGGACCACTAGGGAATTCCCTTTTCTTACCCTTAATTGATCCAACAGTTAGTTCAGAATAAAAACTGCAACAAACTATTGAGTGACTATAGCTTATGAAAGAATAAAATGAATTACTGTGGGCAAGAATCTCATAGGAGAAATGGAATAGCCCTCATAGTCAACAAAAGAGTCCAAAATGCACTACTTGGGTGAAACCTCAAAAATGACAGAATGATCTTGGTTCATTTCTAAAGCAAGCCATTGAACATCACATAATTCAAGCCTATGACCCTACCACCAATGCTGAAGAAACTGAAGTTGATCAGTTCTATGAAGATGTTCTAATCATTAATTGGGTTTGGAATGTGAAAGTAGGAAGTCAACAAATACCTAGAGTAACAGTCAAATTTGGCCTTGGAGTATAAAATAAAGCAGGGCAAAGGCTAACTGAATTCTGCCAAGAGAATGCACTAGTCATAGCAAATACCCTTTCACAACAACATGAGATGACTTTACACACGGACATCACCAGATGGATAATACCGAAATCAGATTGATTATATTCTTTGTAACCGAAGATGGATAAGCTGTATACAGTCAGCAAAAAACAAGGCCAGGAGCTGACTGTGGCTCAGATCATCAGGGTCTCATAGCAAAATTCAGGCTTAAACAAAAGAAAGTGCAGAAAATCATGAGGCCAGCTAGATATGACTTACATCAAATCCCACATAAATTTTCAGTGGAGGAGACAAATAGATTCAAGGGATTAGATCTAGTAAACAGTATGTCTGAGAAACTATGGAGTGAGGTCTGTAATATTTTACAGGAGGCAGTGAACAGAAACATCCCAAAGGGGGAAGAAAAAAAGGAAGAAGTCAAAGTGGTTATCTGAGGAGGCTTTACAAATATCTGAAGAAGGAAGAGAAGCAAAAAGCAAGGGAGAAAGGGAAAGGTACACCCAACTAAATGCAGAGTTCCAAAGATGAGAAGGAGAGACAAGAAGGCCTTCTTCAATGAACAATGCATAAAAATAGAGGAAAGTGACAGAAGGGGAAGACTAAAGATCTCTTCAGGAAAATAGGCAATATCAAGGGAATATTTCACCCAAAAAATGCTCACAATAAAGGACAGAAATGGTAGAGACCTAGTAGAAGCAGAAATGAAGAAGAGATAGAAAGAATACACAGAACAACTGTAAAAAAAATATTTTAACGAACTAGATAACCATGATGATGTATGTAGTCAGTCACTCAGAGCTAGGCTTTCTAGTGTGTGAAATCAAGTGGGCCTTAGGAAGCACTTCTGTCAATAAAGCTAGTTGATGTGATGCAATTCCAGTAGAGTTACTCAAAACCCTAAAAGACGATACTATCAAAGTGTTGCACTCTATATGTTAACAAATCTAGAAGACCCAGCAGTGGACACAGGATTGGAAAAGGTCAACCCTTATCCCAATTATCAAGAAGGGCAGTACTAAAGAATGTTCAAACCATTAGACAATTGCCCTCATCTCCCATGCTAGTAAGGTCATGCTGAAAACCTTGCATACTAGGCTTCAGCATTACATAAACCAAGAACTTCCAGACACCCAAGCTGGACTTAGAAAAGGCAGAGGAACCAGAGATCAAGTTGCCAGCATTCGCTGGCTCATAGAGAAAGCAAGGGAATTCCAGAAAAACATCTACCTCTGTTTCACCGACTATGTTAAAGCCTTTGACTATGCGGATCAAAACAAACTGTGGAAAGCTCTTGAAGAGATGAGAATAGCAGACCATCTTGGTGGCTCGGATGGTAAAGCATCTGTCTCTGATGCAGGAGACCCAGGTTCGATCCCTGGGTTGGGAACATCCCTTGGAGAAGGAAATGGCAATCCACTTCAGTAGTATTGCCTGGAAAATCCCATGGACAGAGGAGCCTGGTAGGCTACAGTCCATGGGGTCGCATAGAGTCAGACACGACTGAGCGACTTCACATTCACGTTCACGTTCACCTGTCTCCTGAGAAACCTGTATGTGGGTCAAGATGCAACAGTTAGAACCCTGTATGGAGCAACTGAGTGGTTCAGGATTGAGAAAGGAGTACGACAGAGCCATCTGTTGTCACCCTGTTTATTTAACTTATATGCTGAGCTCATCATGAGAAATGCCAGGCTAGATGAGTTACAATCTAGTATCAAGATAGGCTGAAAAAAACATGAACAACCTCAGATATGTGGATGATACCACTCTGATGGCAGAAAGCAAAGAGGAATTAATGAACCTCTTAATGAGGGTGAATGAGGAGAGTTAAAAAGGTAGCTTAACTAAATATTAAAGAAAAAACTTTGATCATGGCATCCAGCCCCATTGCTTCATGACAAATAGAAGGGGAAAATGTGGAAGCAGTGATAAATTTCCTCTTCTTGGGCTGCAGCCATGAAATCAGAAGATGATTACTTTTTGACAGGAAAGTTATGACAATCCTAGACAATGTGTTGAAAAGCAGAAGCCTCTTTCTGCTGACAAAAGTCTGCATAGTCAGGGCTATGGTCTTCCCAGTGGTCACGTACTATTGTGAGGGTTGGATGGTAAAGAAGGCAGAGTGCCAAAGAATTGTTACCTTCAAACTGTGGTGCTGGAAAAGACTCCTGAGAGTCCCTTGAGCAAAAAGGAGATTAGTCAATCTTAAAGGAAATCAACCCTGAATATTCAGTGGAAGGACAAATATTGAAGCTTAAGCTCCAGTGTTTTGGTCACGTGATGAGAAGAGAACACTCATTGGAAAAGCCCCTGATGCTGGGGAAGATTAAGGTCGGAAAGAGGAAAAGGCATCAGAGGATGAGATGAGTGGATGGCACCACCAATGAAATGGACATCAACTTGGGCAAACTTTGGGAGATGGTGAGGTCCAGGGAGGCCTGGTGTGCTACAGTCCATAGGGCTGCAAAGAGTCAGACATGCCTGGGCAACTGAGCAACAACAGCAGGGGCTTCCAAGGTGGTGTTAGTGATAAAGTATCCACATATCAATGTAGCAGATGTAAGAGACTCTGTTTTGATCACTGAGTCAAGATCCCTTGGAGAAGGTAATGACTACCTACTGCAGCATTCTTGCCTGGGAAATCCCATGGACAAAGGAGCCTAGTGGGCTACAGTCCATAGGATCATGATGTGTTGTACAAGATGGAAGTAACTTAGCATACAGGCAATAAGAGATAATAGGGAAGAATTGAGAATAATTTGTTGTAAAGGACCTGAATTGCCCATGTTATTTGAAAGTGGATTTAGATTAGTTATATACGGCAAACTCTAGGGCAACAACTGAACATTCCTTTAAAAGAATTATAATTGATACACTATCAAAGAGAGGAAAGAGGATCACCTAGAATGATCAGTAAGAAGAGAAAAGAGAAAAATTTTGGAACAACAAAAGAAAATGCACAATGAGGAAGATTTATAAATATTGTATATATTAATTAAATTATATCAACAATCACCTTAAGTATGAATAGTCTAAATGCAACAGTTAAAATACAGAGATTGTCGGAGTAGATTTAAAAAAAAGAATTCAGCTATATGTTGCCTACAAGAACCTCATTAAATATGAAGACACAGGTACATTAAAATTAAAGGGATGAAGAAAGATTCATTATCCACATTAATCAAAAGAAATCTTCAGTAACTACATTAATTTCAGACAAAATAGATTTCAAAACAAGAGATACAATCAGAGATTAAAAGGGGCATTATATTAAAACAAAGAAGCCAAATTTCCAAGAAGATATAACAATTCTTATTATGTATGTGCTTAACAAAGAGCATAGCATATTTGAGGTAAAAACTAACAGAACTGCAAAGAGAAATTTAAAAATCCACTACTGTAGCTGGAGATTTCAACACATCCCACTATCATTAATGTACAGATCCAGCAGGCAGATAATCAGTAAAAGTATAATTGAATTGAATAATATCATTAATCAACCAGATTTAATTGATATTTATAGACTACTTCATCCAACAACAGCAGAATTAATAATTTCTAAAATTTGTATAGGATATTCACCAAGATACACAATATTCTGCATCATAAAACACACCTTTGTTAAATTTAAAAGAATAGAATGCATATAAAATATGCTTACATGTCACATAACAACTAAAATAGTAATCAATAAGCAAAAAACAGGTCAAAGACTTCAAAATATTTGAAGACTAAACAACACACTCTGAAATAACATATGGATAGAAGAAGAGAGCTGAAGAAACATTTTAAAATTATTTTGAAAGAAATTAATATAAAAACACAGCTAATTAAAATTTGTAGGCTGCAACAAAACAGTGCTTAGATAGAAATTGATAGTATTAAAGGCATATATTAGAAAAATAAAAATAAAAAAATAATCAAACTTTCAAATTAGGAAACTAGAGAAAAAGGGTAAATTTAATCCAAAGTAAGCAGAAGAAAAGAAATAATAGAAATCAGACAGAAATCAGTAAAATTGAAACTGGGGATCAAGAAAGAAAATCATTGAAATTAAAAATTAGGTTTTTGAAAAGATCAATAAAATTGATAAAAAGCCATGGTTGCTTACAGATAACATGACAGTCTTTGTAGAAAATCTTAAAGAATCAACATGAAAGTTCTGGAACTAATACTCAATTACAGCAAGTTTATATGATAGAAGGCTAATATAAAATAGTCAATTGCTTTCCTAAAATAATAGCAATAAATATTGGAATTTAACTTTAAAACCACAGCACCATGGACTTTAGTAGCAAAAGGAAATACTTAGATATACATTATCAATAGGAAAATAAATTGTTTCCTTAATTTCTCTTTCTGCTTTTAGTTGTTAGTGTACAGGAATGCAAGAGATTTCTGTCCATTAATTTTGTATTCTGCAGCTTAACCACATTCATTGATTATCTCCAGTATTTTTCTACCGGCATCTTTAAAATTTTATGTGTATAGAAATTTTAAACTTCTGTACAAATTGTCTATGTATAGAAATCTTTAAAATTTTCTATATATAACAGTTTTTATGTGAACAACTGACTCATTGGAAAAGTTTCTGATGTTGAGAAAGATTTAGGGTAGAAGTGGAAGAGGGCGTTAGAGGATTAGATGGATAGGTGGCGTCACCTATGCAACAGACATGACTTTGGGAAAACTTTGGGAGATGGTGAGGGACAGAGAGGTCTGGTGTACTGTAGTTCAGTTCAGTTCAGTTGCTCAGTTGTGTCTGAATCTTTTCGACCCCATGAGTTGCAGCACGCCAGGCCTCCCTGTCCATCACCAACTCCCGGAGTTCACCCAGACTCATGTTCATTGAGTCAGTGATGACATCCAGCCATCTCATCCTCCGTCGTCCCCTGCTCCTCCTGCCCCCAATCCCTCCCAGCATCAGATTCTTTTCCAACGAGTCAACTCTTCACATGAGATGGCCAAAGTACTGGAGTTTCAGCTTTAGCATCATTCCTTCCAAAGAAATCCCAGGGCTGATCTCCTTCAAAATGGACTGGTTGGATCTCCTTGCAGTCCAAGGGACTCTCAAGAGTCTTCTCCAGCACCACAGTTCAAAAGCATCAATTCTTAAGCACTCAGCTTTCTTCACAGTCCAACTCTCACATCCATATATGACCACTGGAAAACCATAGCCTTGACTAGACAGACCTTTGTTGGCAAAGTAATGTCTCTGCTTTTCAATATGCTATCTAGGTTGGTCATAACTTTTCTTCCAAGGAGTAAGCGTCTTTTAATTTCATGGCTGCATTCACCATCTGCAATGATTTTGGAGCCCCCAAAATTAAAGTCTGACACTCTTTCCACTGTAGTCCATGGGGTCACAAAAAGTCAGACACGACTGGGCGTCTGAACAACCACAACATAATATCATGTCATCTGCAAACAATGATATTTTTTTTTTCCATTTTGGATTCATTTTATTTCTATTTCTTCTCTTGTTGCCATAGCTAGGACTTCCAAAACTATGTTAAATATGAGTGGCAAGAGTGGACATCTATGTCTTATTCCTAATTTCAGGGGAAATGCTTTCAGTTTTTCACCATTGATAATGATTTTGGCTGTGAGTCTGTCATATATGGCCTTTATTATGTAGCGATAAATTCCCTCTATGCCCACTTTCTTGTGAATTTTTATCATAAATGGATGTTGAATTTTTTAAACAATTTTCTGCATCAATTGAGATAATCATATGGCTTTTATTTTTTAATTTGTTAATACAGTGTATCACATTGATTGATTTGCACATATTGTAGAATCCTTGCATTCCTAGGATAAATCCCTCTTGATCATCTCGTATGACCCCTGTATGTTGGATTTTGTTTGGTAGTATTTTGTTGAAGATTTTTGCATCAATATTTATCGATGGTATTAGCATATAATTTTCTATTTTTTGACATTTTTGTCTGTTTTTGGTATCAAGTTGATCGTGTCCTTATAGAATGAACTTGGACTAGCTCTTCTGTATGCAACATTTTGGAATAGTTTGAGAAGGATAGGTATTAGCGCTTCTCTAAATGTTTGATAGCATTTGCCTGTGAAGCTATCTGGTTCTGGACTTTTGTTGCTGGATGATTTTTAATCACAGTTTCAATTTCAGTGCTTGTGATTGGTCCTTTCATGTTTTTTTTTTTTTTTTTTTTTTTAATTCTTCCTGGTTTAGCCTTGGACACCTGTACCTTTCCAAAACTTTGTCCATTTTTTCCAAGTCGTCTATTTTATTGTCATATAATTGATCGTGATCAACTTATTATCCTTCTTTCTGCAATGTCAGTTGTAATTTCTGCTTTTTTATTTCTAATTTTACTGAGTCTTCTTTTTTTTTCTTGAGGAATCTGGCTAATGGTGTATCAATTTTATTTATCTTCTCAACTTTTATTGATTTTTGCTATTGCTTTCTTTGCTTTTATTTCATTTATTTCTTCTCTAATATTTATTATTGCTTGCTTTATACTAACTTCATTTTTTTGTTGTTCTTTTTCTAGTTGCTTTATGTGTAAGATTAAGTTAGTTATTTGAGATTTTTCTTGTTCCTTGAGGTGAGACTGAATTACTCTAAACTTCCCTCTTAGAAATGCTTTTTCTGCATCCCATACATACAAATGTATAAGGACACGATCAACTTGATACCAAAAACAGACAAAAATGTCAAAAAATAGAAAATGTTTTCATCATCATTTGTTTTTAGCTATTTAAAAAAAATTTCCTCTTTGATTTATTTGGTAATCTCTTAGTTATTTAGCATCACAGTTTAGTCTCCTTTTGTTTGTGTTTTTAGTGTTTTTTTTTTCTTGGAATTGATTTATAATCTCATAGTGTTCAGAAAAGATGCTTCATATAATTTAAATTTTCTTAAATTTTCCATGGCTTGATTTGTGACCCAAGATGTTGTCTGTCCTGGAGAATGTTCCATGCGCCCTTGAGAGGAAACTGTATTCTGATGGTAAAGAATCTGCCTGCAATGCAGGAAACCTGGGTTCAATCCCTGGGTTGGGAAGACCTGCTGGAGAAGGGAATGGTTACCCACTCCAGTATACTTGCCTGGAGAATTCCATGGACAGAGGAGCCTGTCAGGCTACAGTTCATGGGATCTCAAAGAGTTGGACATGACTGAGCAGAATAGCAATGTGGTATTAAAGTCCTTCACTAATACTGTGTTACTGTTTAGGTAGTACTATTTGGGTACATAAATATTTATAATTGTTATATCTTCTTCTTGGATTGATCCTTTGATCATTATGTAGTGTCTTTCCTTATCTCTTGTAACGATCTTTATTTTAAAGTTTATTTTGTCTGATATGAATATTGCTACTCCAGCTTTATTTTGATTTCTGTTTACATGGAATATCTTTTTCCATTCCCTCATTTTCAATGTGAATGTGTCCTTGGGTCTGAAGTGGGTCTTCTTTTTTATCCATTCAATCAGTCTGCTTTTTGATTGGGGCATTTAATCCATTTGCTATGCTATGCTATGCTAAGTCACTTCAGTCATGTCCGACTCTGTGTGACCCCATAGACAGCATCCCACAAGGCTCCCCTGTCCCTGGGATTCTCCAGGCAAGAACACTGGAGTGGGTTGCCATTTCCTTCTCCAATACATGAAAGTGAAAAGTGAAAGTGAAGTCGTTCAGTCGTGTCCGACTCTTAGCAACCCCATGGACTGCAGCCTACCAGGCTCCTCCTTCCATGGGATTTTCCAGGCAAGAGAAGGTAATGATCAATAAGTACATTTCTATGACCATTTTTTTAAATTGTTTTGGGTTTATGTTTCTGAGTTTTCTTTTGTGTTTCTTGCCTAGAGAAGTTCCTTTAGCGCTTGTTGTAAGACTGTTTAGGTGGTTCTCTTAGTTTTTCCTTGTCAGTAAAGCTTTTGATTTCTCTGTCTAGTCTGAATGAGATCCTTTCTGAGTAGTGTAATCTTGATTGTAGGTTTTTCTCTCTCATCATTGTAAATATATCCTGCCACTTCCTTCTGGCCTGAAGTGTTTCTGCTGAAAATTAAGCCTTATGGGGATTCCCTTTTATGTTATTTTTTGCTTTTCCCTTGTTGCTTTTCATATTTTTTCCTCTGTATTTAATTTTTATTAGTTTGATTAATATATTCCTTGGTGTGTTTCTCCTAGGGTTTAGCCTGTATAGGACTCTCTGCACTTTATGGACTTGGGTGGCTATTATGGACTTGGGTGGCTATTATAGTCAAAAACTTCCCTAATATGGGAAAGGCCCCATATTAGGGAAGTTTTTGACTATAATATCTTCAAATATGTTCTCAGATATGTTCCTTTTATCATCTTCTTATGGGTCACTTTTATTCAAAGGTTAGTGTGTTTAGTGTCCCAGAAGTCTTTGAGACTGTCTTCATTTTTCTTCATTCTTTTTTCTTCATTCTGCTTCTTTGCAATTATTTCCAGCATTCTCTCTTTCAGCTCACTTATCCATTCTTCTGCCTTGGTTATTCTGCTATTGATTCCTTCTAGTGTATTTTTCATTTCAGTTTTTGTGTTGTTCACCTCTGTTGTTCTTCAGTTCTTCTAAGCCTTTTTTGAATATTTCTTGCATTTTCTCCATCTGTGCTTCCATTCTATTTTAGAGATTTTTGGATCATCCTTATTATCATTACACAAAATTCTTTTTCAAGTTGCCTGTTTCCTATTCATTTATTTGGTATTGCAGATTTTTACCTTACTACTTGGTCTGTAACATATTCTTTCTCTTTTTTTTCAATGAGTGGAACTGTTTCTGTCTTACTGCTTGTTTGGCCTGAGGTATCCAACACTGGAGTTTGCAGTCAGTTGGGGAGAGCCAGGTGTTAGTATTGAGATGGAAAACCCCAGGAGACCTCACTCCAATTAATATTCCCTAGGTCCTGACATTCTCTCTTAGTCCAGTAGTTCAGACTCAGCACTCCCATCATAGGAGATTATGCTTGATCTTTGGCCCATGAACCAGGATCCTACAAAGCATTTTTGTTTTTCAGTTGCTGAATCGTGTCCAACACTGTGACCTGATGGACTTCAGTGCACCAGGCTTTGCTGTTCATTACCAGTTCCCAGAGTTTGCTCAAACTTATGTCCATCAAGTTGATGATACCGTCCAACCATCTTATCCTCTGTCATCCCCTTCTCCTCCTGCCTGCAATTTTTCCCATAATCTGGGTCTGTTTCCATGAGTCAGATGTATTCAGTATCGGTCATTCCAATTAATATTCAGGACTGATTTTCTTTAGGATTGACAGGTTGGGTCTCCTTGCACTCCAAGGGACTCTCAAGAGTCTTCTCCAACACCACAGTTCAAAAGCATCAATTCTTTGGTGCTCTTCTTTCTTTATAGGCCAACTCACATCTGTAAATGACTACTGGAAAAACCACAACTTTGACTAGATGGACTTTTGTCAGCAAAGTAATATCTCTGCTTTTGAATATGCTGTCTAGGTTGGTCATAGCTTTTCTTCCAGGGAGCAAGTGTCTTTTAATTTCATGGTTGCAGTCACCATCTGTAGTGATTTTGGAGTCCCCAAAAATAGTCTCTCACTGTTTCCATTGTTTCCCCATCTATTTGCCATGAAGTAATGGGACTGGATGCTATGATCTTATCTTTTTGAATGTTGAGTTTTAATCCAACTTAAAGGCAACTTACAGCCAACTAAAGTTTAAGCCAACTTTTTCACTCTCCTCTTTCACTTTCATCAAGAGTCTCTTTAGTTCTTCACTTTCTTCCATAAGGGTGGTGTCATCTGTGTATCTGAGGTTACTGAAATTTCTGCCTGTAATCTTTATTCCAACTTGTCCTTCATCCAGTCTGACATTTCACATGATGTACCCTGCATATAAGTTAAATAAGCAAGGTGACAATATACAGCCTTGATGTACCCCTTTCTCAATTTTGAACCAGTTAATTGTTTCATGTCTAATTCTACTTGTTGCTTCTTGACCTTCATACAGATTTCCCAGAAGGCAGGTCAGCTCGTCTGGTATTCCTGTCTCTTTAAGAATTTTCCATGGTTTGCTGTGAACCTCACAGTCAAAATCTTTAGCATAGTCAATGAAGCAGAAGTGGATGTTTTCCTGGAATTCCCTTGATTTTTCTATGATCTAAGGGATGTTGGCAATTTGATCTCTGGTTCCTCTGCCTTCTCTAAATCCAAATTGAACATCTGGAGGTTCTCAATTCATGCACTATTGAAGCCTGTTTAAACCATGAGATTTCATGTAAATCCAACTTAAAATGTTTGCAAATGTGGAATGTCTTATAAACTATATATGAATGCTTGTATGAATGTGGAAGCAATATATGCCCTAAAATAGATTATAAATTCAGGAAATAAGCACTTTAAGTTCCCTAAGAAAGACTGTGATTTTCTTGTTCCATACTGTATTCTTAAATACTTTACACAATATATATTCACTAGATATTTGTTGACTGGATAATTATTTATTAGTGCAGGGATATTCATTTTTTTTTTTTCAAAAGCAATACATGGCTCCAGGCTATAAGTCTTGGGAATTCAAATGGACATTAACATATTTCATAAAATGGATTAGATAAAAGGGGAGATTACTTAAATCTTAGAAATATTGTGAACTATCTCAGTTATTAGTTCCTTTACCAAATGGAAACATGTAATAGAATCAAGAGAAATTAAATTTAAAAAGTCAACACTTCAATCATTAGAAATCCTTGGGAACGCATACAGTGACTTGATACTATGGAAGGGGAATCGATTTCAGACAGCTTTGAGTTATGTTTTTTTTGTTGTTGTTGTTGTTGTTGTTGTTGTTATAGCATTGCCCTGAAATGATTCTCACAACCTTGACACCACAGAGCAGGAAAATATCAGCTTGGCCAATCAAGGCTATTAAGATTCCAGCCTGGGTGAGGAAGAAACAACAACAAACTGAATTGGACCAAGCTTCACCCAAAAACTTTATCTTCTTGACCACTCATTTCCCTCCAGACACACTCAGTTTATGTAATGCTGCTGTGCTGTGCTTGGTCATTCAATCATATTTGACCCTTTGAGATTTCTTGGACTATAGCCCGCCAGGCTCCTCTGCCCATAGGGATTCTCCAGGCAAGAATACTGGAATGGCTTGTCATGCCCTCTTCTGTGGGATCTTCCCTACCCTGGGATCAAATGTAGGTCTCCCGCATTGCAGGTGGGTTCTTTACCATCTGAGTCACCAGAGAAGCCCGTGATTACTGTAGTTGGTAGCCTACCTCTTCTCCAGGGAATCTTTCCAACCCAGGAATTGAACCAGGGTCTCCTGCATTGCAAGTGGATTCTTTACCAGCTGAGTTACCAGGGAAGGCCCCCCATTAAGGAATTGAGTACTGTAACCCAACAAGACAGTTTTTTACAAGAGAATTCACCTAGTTTGTATGTAGTGGGAGATTCTTTGAGGATTAATCAACAAATGAAGTATTCAGTAATCAAGCCCAGATTTTAATGACAGAGGTGTCTCATCCTGACTCTCATCCTGACTTGCGTTGACCTACACACACACACACACACACACACACACATGCTCACACTTACACTAAAAACATCATAGTTTATGGATTCTGCTTTCATATCTCTCCTGGGTAAAGATATATGATAATGTTAAACATCTGAGGAATTAAAGTTCTGTAAAAAATGAAAAAGTTCAACAACACACAACCAAGCAACAGAATTAATAGACCAGTCCAAGCAATAATTTAAGCTAGCCATTGTAAATTTCCTTAAAGGAATAAAGGGTGATAATGGCAACTTTAAGCTGGAATAAGCCTCAATAAAGAAGAACCAAGAAGAAAAGTTGTATATGAAAATATAATAGTTTAAAAAGGCAGATTCATGTTGATGTATGGCAAAACCAATAAAATATTGTAAAGTAATTAGCCTCTAATTAAAATAAATAAATTTAAATTAAAACAAACAAACAGAACTCAGTGGGTGAGTTGAAGAGCAGAATAGATTCAAACAGAATAAAAATTAGTGAGCTGGATCAAGTTGAAATATTTACCCAGGAAGCATCATGAGAAATTTCTAGAGGGAAAGGAATAAAACAAGAAAAACTCTTACAAAATAAATAAAGCCAGATAGACATGACTTCTAAAGATAAATACTGTATTCAAGAAGACAATGCAGAAAATTTTGTTTTTAAATTTCATAAAACTGAAACTGCAAATTCAACAACAGAATTCCTTTAAAATTACCATTAAAATGAGAAAGTGAAATAAAGATATTTTTGCTTTTTTGGATAAATATCTCAGCTATTGTAAATAATGTTGCAATGAATATGGGGGTGCATAGAACTTTTCAAGTTGGTGCTTTCCTTTTCTTCAGATAAAAACATAGAAGTGAAATTGCTGGATCACATGGTAACTCTATTTTTATTTTTTTTTAACAACTTCTATACTGATTTTCACAGTGGCTGCACCAAATTTTGCAGATGGCAATCATCCCTGTGTGCACAGGCTACTGAGTAAGTAGCTTGCTTTCATTTCCTTTGAGTCTTGGCTGGTCCTATGATTGCTTTAACCAATAAAATACAGCAGAAAGGATTTGTTGAAACAACTGAGCCTATACTTAAATAGAATTGGCAGTTCCTATTTCTTTCCTTTGGCAAGTCTTGTCTTAGAGTTCTGCTTAGAATCCAACCACCCTGCTATAATAAGTCCAAGCTTAATGGAGAGACCACACCAAGTAGAACAAAGGTGATCACCAGTCACACATAGATTAGAGTCAGCAGCTACCCCCAACTAACAATCATACAAGTGAACAATCTTTAATTTTCAATCATGGTAGAGCCCACAAATATTCGCAACCCCATTCAATATCTGAGGGAATAGAGGAAACCCAAGCTGAGCATGGGTAACTAGTAAAATCACAAGATATAATAAAATGTTGCTTTAAGTCAGTAGGTCATGGGGTAATGTATTACCCAACCATAGATAAAACAGCTGGAAAGTTGGGCATTGGAATAATCTGGTGGTTCATTCATTCACATATCTGGAAGTCCATCCTGTCTCACAGCTGAGGCCTTAGCTGAGGTTGTTGTACAGAATTACCACATATAACTTTCCCATGTGGTGACCGGGTTCCAAAAGCAAGTGTCCTGGGAGAAAAAGATAGAAATGGAATCAAGTGAAAGCTCTAACTTTTCTATGACCTGGTACAGAAGTCAAGTAACATCACTTCTGCTATACTCTACTGGTTGAAGCAGTCACAAGATCTCTAGGATCCCAGTGGGTAGGAGAATAAATCCACCACTTTGTTGGGACTGGCAAAATTCTGGAAAAACATGTAAGTCAGAGCATACTCATGTGGCTATTTCTATAAAATAAAATCTACCACAAATATTTCTTAAAAGGAAATGTGTGGTCACAAACAGTGAAACATATCAGTTTTTAAAAAAATATTGATTCTCTATTGAAAATAAAAACAATTAAAATACCATGTCTTATCTTAAGTTGCAGATTAACATTCTAAATATAAGGAGTACAGCACAAATTTACTAAGAAAAGATTCTATATAAAAGAAATATTTTCAGTGCTTAGGTACCAGCAATATAGAAACTCATAGAAATGTTTGGCTTCAAAAACATGCATTTTATATTTTCTCTTTTAAAATTATTATTTAACTTAGAAATAAATTTATACCATGAGTAAAATTAATTACAGTTAATGGAATATTTTTTAAACGGCCTTCTGTTGACTCTTGCTGTATTGCTTTACAATAATTGACTAAAATGAGTAAGTACATGTCATTTCAGAATTATTTTGGAATAATAATATGATTCAGGATAATATTAGAAAACCTATTTTAAAAGTTCAACAATGAATTTTATTAGCTTTAAAATATAACTTTGACAAGTTTCCAAAATACATTTACCTTAATCTCTACCATTCTATGAGATAGAACAGGACCATTTTGTGCTTAGAATATTTGTTTGAAATTCATTGCTTAACACAAGACACTTTAATGTTTTGTGAAAATGCATTTTTTTTACTCCATAATCTTATGATATTTACTGTCTAATCTTCTGAAGACTCCAGATGGCACTATATTATTTCTTTATTTTGATGACAGAAAAGATGACATATTTCTGATACTATATTCTGTCTTATGTCAGATCACTTTTAAAGTCATTGGAAGAGCAACAATATCTCAGTGACCTTGAGCTTAGAAATGACTCTTTAGAAGAAACACCAAAAGCATGGTCTTTGAAAGAAATAATTGATAAGAAAGACTTTATTAAACATCTAATCTTTTGCTCTACAAGTTACACTGTCAAGAAAATAAAATAAGTTAAAGATGGAGAAAATATTTGCAAAAGGCATATGCAATAAAGGACGATGTGATAAAGAAATATCCAAAGTATTCAAATAATACTCCAAATTCAACAATAAGAAAACAAACTTCATTATGAAGTTGTTCACAAAGAAGACATTCAGATGGCAAATAAACATTACAGAATGCTCTGCATCATATGTAGTCAAAGAAATGCAAATTAAAATAATTAGATACTATTACACACTTATTAGAATGGTCAAAATCCAGACCACTGACACCACCAAATACAGATGACTGGTGGAAATGCAAAATGATAAGCAACTTTGGAAGAAAATTTGACAGGTTCTTACAAAAATAAGTATACCCTTACCATTTATTAATCACACTCCTTGGTATCTAACAAAGACTATGAAAACTTATCTATTCAAAATCATGCACACAGATATATATAGTAGTTCTATTTATCATTGCCAAAACTTGGAGGCAATCAACATGTACTTCAGTAAGTAGATGTATAAATAAACTGTGATACATATGCCACACTGATTTAATGAAAGAAACATTATCATTTTATGTTTGGTAAAATTTGCCCACCTGCCAACATTTTTTTTTTCTCTTTTCTGTTCTTCTAGGTATTCTAACTTGCTGGTTTTACCAAATGAATGCTAAACTCTAGGGTCAGAAAAATGCCTAATAATGGTTTTATTGAGGCACTTAATGAAAATAACTCAGGGAAAATTGACATTTATGATACAGATACTTCCTTTTTAAGAACAGGGACCCTACCAATTAAAAAAAAAAGAGGTCTAATACTAAAGCTATCATAAATTACCACTAAGAATATCTTTTTTTTTTATTTAAAATATAACTTTGAAGCATCTATATCAGAAAGAAGACTGGAAAGAACATATTTTCCTGCACTCACTTCACATAGAACCAAGAAGGAAACTGAAAATTGAGAATATTCCAGAGTTTAGTGCCAGCACTATGGTGAATGATGGACAAAATGATAGAAGATGAGCATAATCCAAGAAGGATTTTCCAACCTCAAGTCAGCTCTATCCCATTTCAGAATTTCTATGTAGCAATGACTCTTGTATGTATTTCATTAATTTCATTCTTATTCCATGGAAATACTTATTGCTATTAAAGTGTTCAACAGTGTGCATTATGTCAAAAAAGCAATCAGTTCAGTTCGGTTGATCAGTCATGTCTGACTCTTTGTCACCCCACAGACTTTAGCACTCCAGGCTTCCCTGTCCATCACCAACTCTTGGAGCTTGCTCAAACTCATGTCCATTGAGTCTGTGATACCATCCAACCATCTCATCCTCTGTCATCCCCTTCTCCTCCTGCCTTGATTCTTTCCCATCATAAGGGTCTTTTCCAATGAGTTAGTTCTTTGCATCAGGTGGCCAAAGTACTGGAGTTTCAGCTTCAGCATCAGTCCTTCCAATGAATACTCAGGACTGACTGACTTCTTTTAGGATTGACTGGTTTGATCTCCTTGCAGTTCAAGCAATATACATATCTTAATAAAACATTCCTTATTGCTAAAGAATGTTAGCCATCATCTGAGCCTTCAGTAAGTATAACAATAATAAAAAATTTTTGAAATTGTATGGTAATTATAAAAATGTGACACAGAGATACAAAGAAAGCAAATGAGAGCATAGCATTGAAACATATGCATTTCCATGTGTAAAATTAGATAGCCAGTGGAAATTTTCCGTATGATGCAGGGAGCTCATATCTGATGTTCTGTGACCACCTAGAGGGGTGTGATGAGGTGGGAGATGAGAGGAAGGTTCAAGAGGGACGTGTGTATACCTATACCTGATTCACGTTGCTATAAGGCAGAAACCAACATAATATTGCAAAACAATTATCCCTAACTAAAAATAAATAATACAAATTTTAAAAAATAATCATCAAAGATCATTTATCATGACAAATACAATAATAATGGAAAACTGAAATATTATGAGAATGATCATTAGAAGGATTGATGCTGAAACTGATGCTCCAATACTTTGGCCACTCAATTCGAAGAGCCTAATCAATGAAAAAGACTGTTTTGCTGGGAAAGATTGAGGGCAGGAGGAGAATAGGGTGACAGAGGATCAGATGGTTGGATGGCATCACCAACTCAATGCACATGATTATGAGCAAACTCCAGGAGATAGTGAAGGTAAGAGAAGACTCGAGTGCTGCAGTCCATGGGTTCACAGAGTCGGATACAACTGAGCAACTGAGCAACTTCTGAGTTACCTAGTTTCAGAAATCATCTGAAAAAATTTACATCTGAAAAACAGTTTGAGACAACTGAATTGGGGTATTACATTATAGCAAAGCTTTTCTAGGAGCTTATTTTTGCCCCCTAAGAGCAATAAAGAAATTGAAGTTGACAGCATGATTAAAAATGTATATATAATATTTATGCTAAGAAAATCACACACCAGACTGTCGATTACCTACAGTAATGGGGTCCAGGGAGAGCACAAAATTATACTCCACAGATAACCATTTTAACTATGAGTTTCAACCATCTAAACTATTGGTAAGTAGCCAATTTTTATTTCACTATTACTCTGGCTATCCTCCCCAGGATCATAAAAAGAGATAGTCAATGTTACATAACAAGGGTGAGTTATTAACAACTCAATATTCCAAAACCTAAATTGATTTCCCGTACAATGTAGAATTTGTCATGCCTCTCAATTGAGAAACATGATTTATATATAGATCAAAAGAGATAAAAATTATTGAAAAGTCTTTGTTTGAGATACAGAGAGGAACCCAAGCAGAACTGGTCAGCCCACTCAGTGGGCACATAGTTAAACATTTCTGTAAATTTTACCCCAATGGAAGGATTCAAATCTTTTATGAATACACTTGATGTATGTATCCTTGATATTTCTTTAGTCTAGAAACATTACTTGAAATTATCATTGACTTCTGAGGGTTTGGAAATGAATAGATTACAAATTATGAATGGAAAGACAATTTAAACTTTATTGTTGCAAAATGTATAGTATCACTACCTTGGAAATCAGTTACTACTTCTTACACATTATTTTACACTTATTTAAACTTCATATTGATCATTTTCCTGATAATTAGTTCACTCCCCAAATGATTTTAACTTATCAGTAGCATGCTTTTACTTATTTATTCAAGGCAGTATGACAAAGGTAACTTAAAATCTTACCCTCAATATAAGAAATGCAAGTAATTGTAAAGATTATGGTAAACTAAAGAGCACGTTTCACTTTGACAATACAACATGCCAATTATTCACATTCAAAAACTTAAGGCCAAGTTTGTCAGATCTCCCACTATTTCAAGAGAGGACACTAACAGCATAATTATTTTTTTAATATAAATTTATTTTAATTGGAGGCTAATTACTTTCCAATATTGTATTGGTTTTGCCATACATCAACATGAATCCACCACGGGTGTACACGTGTTCCCTATCCTGAACCCCCCTCCCATCTCCCTCCCCATAGGATTTTATGTATGATACAGGCTGCTCAAGGCTGGTGTACTGGGATGACCGAGAGGGATGGTAACAGCATAATTATCAAGTTACACAGGTTGATGTTTTCATCAGTTTTGTGTTCTTTATACCTCAGGAACAAAGTGGCATGGTGTAAGGTTTCTGTCTCTTAAATTCTTAGGCAGATTTTGCATGTAGCCTCATTATTTTTTAATGTTATTTTATCATGTTTTATTAATTAACTGTATATTTTAGTTGCCCTTTCTTATTGTTAATGTCATACCCCGACCATACAGACAATACTTGGCTACTAAGAAGATGTTTTTTAAGCACAATGATGCTTTTTATCTTGCTCTGATATACAATTTCATATTGCTGTGCTATACTCTCCTTTTTTCCTGGTACTCAGAAAACAAGAAACATTTAACAAAATGTGTTTCCAATTTTAAAAGGAAAATAATTAACTCATGCTGATATAAATCAAGGTATATAAATTCTATTTCTATGGAACAACCTTAACAAACCACATCATGCTAAGCAGAGGAAATAAGCATAATATTAGTATGAAGTTACAAAAATATATTGATTTCCTCATAGATTAGTGAGCATATATGATGACAGTTATAGCTACATGAAAAGTAGGAATTATTTATTTGAATTGAATTTTTTTGAGAATATCAAAGCATCCTTGCATCCCTGGAATAAATCCAACTTGATCATGATGCATAATCTTTTTTATGTATTACTGGATTTGGTTTGCTAACATTTTGTTGAGAATTTTTGCATCTATATTCAGCAATGTAATGGTCCTGTATGTTTCTCTTTTTTGTATTATCTTTATTTACTTTTGATGTCAAAGTAATGGTGTCCTTGTAGAATGAGTTTCAGAGTGTTCCACCTCTTCTTCTTTTTGGAGTAATTTAAAAAGGATATTTACTAGGTTGTTGTTGTTGTTTTTTTTTTTTTTTCTCTATGATTGGCATACTTCCTCTGTGAAGCACTGTCTTGTCCAGGACTTTTGTTTGCTAGAAGTTTTTAAATTAAAATTTCAATTTGACTACTAATAATTGGTTTTATCAAATTGCCTGTTTCTTCTTGATTCAGTCTTGGAGTGTTATTGTATTTTTCAAGAAATATGTTCATTTCTTCCAGGTTGTCCAGTTTGTTGATATTCAGCTGTTTGTAATATTCAGATTGATCATAGTTGAGAATTATGATAAAACATGATCCAATAGAGGAGGGAATGGCAAGGCATCCCAGTATACTTGCTGTGAGAACCTCATGAACTGTATAAAAAGACACAAAGATATGACACTGAAAGATGAGTCCTCCAGGTCAAAAGTGGTCCAGTAATCCTACTGGGTAAGAGTGGAGGACAGTTACTAATAGTCCCAGAAAGAATGAAGCTAACTGGGCCAAAGCAGAAAAGACAGGCAACTGTGGATGTGTCTGGTGATGAAAGTAAAATCTGAAGCTGCACAGAAAAGCATTGCATTGCATAGGAACCTTGAATGCTTGGTACTCACTGGAAATGTCCCTGATGCTGGGAAAGATTGAGGGCAAAAGGAGAAGAGGGAATCAGAGGATGAGATAGCTGGGTGGCATCATTGATGCAATTGACATAAACTTGGGCAAGCTCTGAGAGATGGTGAGGGACAGGAGGACTGGCATGCTGCAGTCCATAGGGTCGCAAAGAATCAGACATGACTGGGTGACTTAACAACAATATTCTTTTATGATCTTTTGTATCTCTGTGGTATCAGATGTTATTTATCTTCTTTCATTTCTTATTTTGTTTATTTGAGGTTTCTCTTTTCTTGATGAATCAAACTAAAGGTTTATCAACTTAGTTTCTCTTTTTCAAAGAATTAGCACTTGGTTTATTGATATTTTCTATTGTCTTTTATCTCTATTCATTTCCTCACTGATATTTATTTCCTTCTCCTTGTTTATTTTGGGCTTTCTTTCTCTGTACTCCTTTTTCTAATTCCTATAGGTAAAATCCTAGGGTGTTTATTTGAGATTTATCTTTATTTTTGAAGAATTCTTGTATTGCTCTATACTGTTTCCATAGTACTGCTTTTGCTCTATTTTGTAGATTTTGAAGTGTTGTTTTTCCATTGTCATTTGTCTCAAAGCATTTTCTGATTTCCTCTTTGTTTTCTGTATTGACCCATTGGATTTTTTTGTAGTATATTGTTTAGTCTCCACATGTTTGTTGTTCTTTATTTAATGTAAATTATTTTTACTTTCATGGTCTTATGCTCGGGGTGGGGGGGGGGGAGATTGATATCTATCCAATCCTCTTAAATTTGTTGAGACTTGTTTTGTGGCCTAGCATGTGATCTATCATGGAGAACATTTCATGTGTACTTGAAAAGAATGTGTATGCTGCTGTTTTGAGATATAAAGTCATGTTTAATTAACCCCACCTATTAATCCCATGCTTGGTGAAACACAAACTAGAATAAAGATTGCTGGGAGAAATATCAATAACCTCAGATAGGCAGTTGGCACCACAATTATGGAAGAAAGCAAAGAGAAACTAAAGAACCTATTAATGAAGGTGAAAGAAGAGAGTGAAAAAATAGCTGGCTTAAAGCTCAACATTTAGACAGCTAAAATCATGGCATCTGGTCCAATCATTTCAGGGCAAATAGATCAGGAAAAAAAATGGAAGCAGTGACAGACTTTATTTTCTTGGGTTCCAAAATCTCTATGGACCATGACTGCTGTCATGAAATTAAAAGATGCTTATTCCTTGAAATAAGAGCTATGAGTAACCTATACAGCATATTAAAAAAACAGAGACATCACTTTGCTGACAAAGGTTTGTATAGTCAAAGTTATGGTTCTTCCTAATTGTGTACAGATGTGAGAACTGGACCATGAAGAAGGCTGAGCACAGAAGAATTAATACTTTCACACTGCAGTGCTGGAGAAGTCTCTTGCGAGTCCCTTGGACAGCAAAGAGATCAAACCAGTCAATCCTAAAGGAAATCAACTCTGAATATTCATTGGAAGGACTGATGCTGAAACTGAAATTCCAATACTTTGGCCACCTGATGTGAAGAGCTGACTCATTGGAAAAGACCTGAATCTGGGGGAGATTGAGGGCATGAGGAGAAGAGGGTAACAGAGGATGAGATGGTTAGATGGTATCACCAACACAATGGATGTAAGTTTGAGCAAACTCTGGGAGATAGTGAAGGACAGGGAAGCCTGGCATGCTGAAGTCCATGAGGTCGCAAACAGTCAGACATGACTGAGTGACTGAATAGCAAACAACAAATAAATTTTGCAATGTTTCATTTTGATTATTTTGTGTAATTCTATTTTCTGATGTTCCTTTGGTTTCTTCTTTGATCCTTTGGTTGTTTGGAACTATGTTACTTAAATTTGTCATACTTTTGGATTTTTTCAAGTATCCTTCTGTTATTAACTTCTAATTTCATTCTATTTTGGCCCAAAAAAGTTCTTGCTATGCTTTTGTTATTAATATGCTTATATAACAAATATTTTTCTGTTCTTCCCTCTTTTAATCCCTTATTATGTAACTTAAGGCATATTGATTTTCTATAATATTATTTAAGTACTTTTAACTTTACATGATAGCATTTTTGTTACAGGATATCAAGGAGAAGAATGAATATCACTCGAAGACTGTACTTCCTCTTCTGGGGACAGAATTATTGCATTTTTATTGAACATAGGACAGTTGTGTCATGGTAGGTGGAATTATGACCTTGTTACTGTCTTCATTTGGAGATTGAATATGGTTTAAAAAGATGCATATGGGTGCCAAGTTGACAATGTATGGGCTTGTGATGGTTAATTTGATGTGTCAACTGAACTGGGCCAAGAAATGCCCAAATTAAACATTATTTATGGGTGTGATTGTGAGGGCTTTTCCACATGAGATTAGCATTTTGAATGGTGAACTGGATGAAGTAGAATGTCCTTCCACAATGTGGGTGGGCATCATTCAATTCATTGAGAGCCTGAATAAAACAAAAAGGTAAAAGAATAATTCATTTCATGTTTTTCTGCCTGACTGCTCTAGCTGGGATACCGATTTTCTCATGTTCTTGGATTGGGATTTATACCATCAGCTCCTCTAGTTCTCAGAGCTTCAAACTCAGACTGGTATTACACCACTGGCTTTCCTGTGTCTCCAACTTGCAGACACCAGATAGTGGGTCTCTTCATCCTTCATAATCATGTGACAGAATTCTTAATATATATTGTTGTTTCTGTTAGGCAACCCTAACATAGGTGCATATATTCTAAGGGTTATTATGTCTTCTTGGAAAATCCACCCCTTAAATATGATTTAATGCACTTTTTCCCTTATAGTTTTCCTTGCTGTGAAATCTCTGTCTGAAATTAATTTAGCTATTCCATTTTATTTCGATAGGGTTTAGTATCATATTTTTCTCCATCCATTTATTAATACTTTTAATTTGTACATTTCCTTATATTTAAAGTGGATTTCTTTTATATACATGCTTACTGTAAATCTGAACTTCCTTTGTGGTTATAACTTGGGAAAGCTTTAATATAAATATTAGAATTTATGTAGGTTTCTGCCAGTAGCCAGTGGGAATCCTTTATCCTATGATATCTCAGTTACCTATAGTGGTTTTAGCTGAATGGAGAAATCCCAACTAATAATTTGTCAGCCTGAGTATAACATTTTATTTCCTTAAGCTCTCAAGTGCAGTCAGAAATAGACATCCAACCCACAAACATTGTGTTCCTCATTCCAATCAGATCAGATCAGTCTCTCAGTCATGTCTGACTCTTTGCCACCCCATGAATCGCAGCACGCCAGGCCTCCCTGTCCATCACCAACTCCCGGAGTTCACTCAGACTCATGTCCATCTAGTCAGTGATGACATCCAGCCATCTCATCCTCTGTTGTCCCCTTCTCCTCCTGCCCCCAATCCCTCCCAGCATCAGAGTCTTTTCCAACGAGTCAACTCTTCGCATGAGGTAGCCAAAGTACTGGAGTTTCAGCTTTAGCATCATTCCTTCCAAAGAAATCCCAGGGCTGATCTCCTTCAGAATGGACTGGTTGGATCTCCTTGCAGTCCAAGGGACTCTCAAGAGTCTTCTCCAACACCACAGTTCAAAAGCATCAATTCTTTGGTGCTCAGCCTTCTTCACAGTTCAACTCTCACATCCATACATGACCACAGGAAAAACCATAGCCTTGACCAGATAAACCTTTGTTGGCCAAGTAATGTCTTTGCTTTTGAATATGCTATCTTGGTTGGTCATAACTTTCCTTCCAAGGAGGAAGCATCTTTTAATTTCATGGCTGCAGTCACCATCTGTAGTGATTTTGGAGCCCAGAAAAATAAAGTCTGACACTGTTTCCACTGTTTCCCCATCTATTTCCCATGAAGTGGTGAGACCAGATGCCATGATCTTTGTTTTCTGAATGTTGAGCTTTAAGCCAACTTTTTCTTTTTTTTTTACTTGTAATCATTCTTTCTGTCTGAGTAGCTCTCTCTCTCTCTCTCTTTTTTTCACTCTCCACTTTCACTTTCATCAAGAGGCTTTTTAGTTCCTCTTCACTTTCTGCCATAAGGGTGGTGTCATCTGCATATCTGAGGTTATTGACATTTCTCCCAACATCATAAAACCTTGTGTTTTTCATTACAGTCACCAGTGAAAATTTAAGTAACTATATGTCACTGCTTGCTATGAACTAACATTCTCCAATAGTAACAAGATTCTCCAATAGTAACATTCTCCAATAGTAACAAGATTTGTACTACTTTTATACACAATCAGGTCAGATAACCAATCCCAGATTCCCAATCTTGAAGCTTTATTGCCTGAATTTCTTCTAGCTTCACTTTGTCAGGGCTTGATTTAGGAAATAGAAACTGTTCCAAATATTTTAAGTAAAAAGGGACTTAATATAGTAAATTCAGTATTTAAAAGGTTATTTCAAGAGTTGTAGGATGAAGCTCAAGACTTTATTAGACCTCTAATACTGGCACCCAGTACTCCTCAGAACAGATATATTAAAAGTGCTAATATTTTCCATTATAATTAGGAAGGTGGGGAATCAGAAGGTGACCCTATACATTGTGACCTTTAATATAAAGTCATTGCAGCCATAATCCATGGTTTAGGAAGACTGTTCAGGAAGCATGACTGCTATTAAAAACACTGTGTTATTGGATGCTGAAATATGGAATCTAGAAACTAGCTATCAGTTTTCTTTTCTTTTTTTTTTTTCAATACCAACAATGCTAGTAACTGGGTTGTGAAATGTTGATCCTGGCCACTATTATTGCTGCAAATGTCACTTTCACGAAACTGGAAATTGAGTAATGACATCTCTACAGTCAATTTTTGCCATCCAGGAAACTAAAAAGCCATTTTAGAAGGCCTATGCCTGACTTTTGCCTTCTAAGTCTTATGCAAGTACAACTCATTAGCAAAATTTAGACTATGTAGGTGTTTTCTAATGCTGCATAACAAGTTATCAAAAACTTAGCAGTTCAGAACAACATCCTCTTTATCTAGTTATCTATTTCTGAAGTTTAAAGTGACACCACTGAGTTCTCTGCTCAGTATATCACAAGGCTGGAAGCAAAGTATAAGCCATGCTGAATTATAGTCTAGAAGGTCTAGGAAAATATCTACTTCTAGTTCGTTAAAGTTGTTGGCAAAATTTAGTTACATGGAGTTGTAGGACTGAGGTTCCCATTTTCTTAAAGGCTGTTAGCCAGGGGTCATACTTTATTCCTAGAAACCACTCTCTGTTCCTTGTACATGGTTCCTTTCATCCTCTAAGCCAAACCACTCTCTGTTCCTTGTACATGGTTCCTTTCATCCTCTAAGCCAGCAACAGAAGACCCATTAAATCCTTCTTCTGCTTGAAAACTGTGAGATCTCTTTCTGCCATCAGCTTCAGAAAATGTTCTACCTTTAAAGTACTCAACTGAGTCAGTTCCACCCAGATAACTTCTGTTTATTAATATTAACTGACTTGGGACTTCAATTACATCCATAACATTCCTTCACAGAATGATATTTAATTGAATAACTAGAATATGCAAATATTAGGGCTGAAGGGCTGAGTTAGAATCTTGTTTATCAGTCTCCATAACTCCAGTCACAAGAAATTTCTGGATATTTATTTTCTAGCTAGTATTAAAAATCATTCTAGGAAGAACTTAGAATTGTATTATTAAACACATCAAGCCCAGGATACTGGTAATAAATAGGCAGATTTTAAAAAGTAACATGTATAGGAAACTGCAAGAAGTTCAGTGTGGTTAAATTGCAGAGTAGGTACATGATGAAAGAGGCAAGAAATGAGCCTCTCAATGTGGATTGGGGAAAATTGTGAAGAATCATGTATAAATATATAAGGACTTTAAATTTATTTCTTCAGGTGATGAGAATTTGTATGAAATGAAATTTGTTATAAATAATGAAATGATATTGAGATTAATAAATACTGATCTATATCCTTATTTCACCATTAATGAATTTTATTTTCTTGGGCAAATTACTTGACATTTCTGAGCATCGATGTCTTTGTATATAGATGAGGATAATAATAGTAGCATATTATTCTAAAAGCATAAAAAAAAGACTCTACATGTTAAGTGAATAAGATATAAATAGTACTTTAAAAATGCTAGTTTTCATTGTAATTAAATGTATTGCATAGGATAGCGAAATGATTTAATATGTGTTTTAGAAAGAAAACCTCCAAATAAATGTAAAACATAGTTTAAAATGGAGAAGAGACCAGAGGCAGTTAAACAGTTTAGCAAAGATAAAGATAAGGAATGATAAGATGGTGTAAACTAAGACACTGTTAATCAGAATAAAAAGTAAAAGGACAACTGAGAATCATTTCAGAAATAGGTTTGGGTTATCTGTGTTAGTTTATTAAATTCACAGGTTTCCTTAACTGGTCAATCACAATACCTAATAGATCAAACACATTTCCCTGCTATGGGAAGTGACCGCTGGTTGTTTCTCAATTATGTTCTGCCCGTGTGATGTCCCACTTTATACTTCTCCAAAATCAACACTTAGCTATAGGGTATTAGACTATAAAATGTCACTTGATTGTGTCAAGTCATTTTCTAAACTTACCAGAAGGGCATGAAGTGGCAAAATTAACAATTCTGAACAAATAAGGATAAACTGAACAAATAACATTCTCTTTTTAAGAAATATAAAGTGAGAATCCCAAGAGAATGATGTAGTTAATAGGGATAGCTCAGTCTAAAAGCATATATAGAAGAATGAAAAGGCAAGAAGGATCATAAGAAAAATGAATTGAACTTCATGGGATGGTCAAAATTATAAGCAAGCAGAAAATGTGTGTAATTTGGAGATTGTTCTATAGGAGTTACACATACATTTAAAAATTTTTTAAATTTGGCAAAACTAATACAATTATGTAAAGTTTAAAAATAAAATAAAATTAGAAAAAAAAATAAAAATAAATAAAAATTTTTTATAAAATAAATTTAGACTATTGAAATGTGCTGAGTTATGCATAGCAAACATGATTAACATTAGGGAAGAGAGAAAATATACTGAACAAAGGTTAAACTAGTCAATGCAGAGGAGGGGAAATAACATCAAAAACCAAAAGAGTAGCTATGTCATATTAATGGTAGAACTCCAAGTGAAAATCCAAGAACAACTGCTATGTGGATTCCTAAAGTCTTGACATAGTCTAGCATAGTTTCAGAACTATGCTATAGTTCAATCTGAAATCTGAATACTGTTCTTCTAATGTTTTGGAATTTCCATAGAAGCCCTATCACTTTTTTTTTTTCATATTTCTCCTCATATTAAAGCCCATAACTTGAACTCTTCCCATAAAGACCACGATCCTTGCAACTAGAAAAGAGAGATACTTAAATAAGGCAGCTCTTACCTGTTTGTTCTTTGTATGATGCTCCATTTGTTAATTTCTCTATTGCTTGAATTTTTAATATCTTCTAGTATTGGGTTTTCCTCCTGTGTCTGCAAACATAGCTCAGCTCTCAAATCAAAACTTTATTTACTGCTTCCTGTCACCTCTTTAAGGTACTGCCTTGTCTATTTTTCTTACTCTCACATTTCCTTCAGAGACTTCACAATTGCCTTCACTTCTTTGCCACCCATTCACAGTTTTAGTACTTAAAATTAGTCTCTTAACACCACCATTCTACTGAAACTGCTTTACCAGATATTAAAAGTGACTTTCTGGTTTCCAAATCCATTCACCTACATCAATATACCTTTTTCTTGGCATTTCTGCAGTATTTGACTCCATAGTTCTAAGAATTCTTCCTTTTTTTTTTGCTTCTGTAAAACTATACCCTCCTCTTTTCTACATAAGTACTTCTGTATCCTTTGTCAGAGCCTGGCGTGCTGCAGTTCATGGGGTCACAAAGAATCGGACATGACTGAGTGACGGAGCTAAACTGAACTTATTCTTCCAGTCTGCAAAACACATACAGTCCAAATTTTGTTATCTTATTATCCCACTGCTGATGTATTTTATGTCAGTCCCTGTACAGTGCATGCACTTATCATTTCTCATCTTGGGGGAAAATGTTTAAGTGCTCCACTCTCAGTGTATCAGGATTGTACTATCAGTTGCTATGGTAAGCCTTGTTGTCCAGCTAGGTATAGTTTTCTAATTTGTTTGCTATTGCTCTGCCTAGGACAACAGGCATTGATACAATATTATAGTCAATATGTTGCCATTAATCTTTTCATACTTTTGTGGATACTGTAGTTTTCTACTTGATTTGCTTAGCACAACATTTATCTCTTCCTGTTGTCAAAGCTGACAGGGTTTACATGACAGTGTAATGGAGTGTAACTCTGTCTCCTTTATTTTCCAATTTGTTAAAAGAATCCCAAAGGAGTGCTCTTACCTCCATACCTTAAAGAATATTTAATGAAATATCTTTCCATATGTTTCAGGCAATCTAATCGAGGATGAGTCAAGAAACTAAACATAATGATTAATATTTGTTGAACAATACTAAGTATCAAGAACTATTCTATACCAGAATGTATTTTAAATTATTTTACCATTAATGGCTGAGTAATACTCCATTGTGTATATGTACCACAGCTTTCTTATCCATTCATCTGCTGATGGACATCTAGGTTGCTTCCATGTCCTGGCTATTATAAACAGTGCTGCGATGAACATTGGGGTACACGTGTCTCTTTCCCTTCTGGTTTCCTCAGTGTGTATGCCCAGCAGTGGGATTGCTGGATCATAAGGCAGTTCTATTTCCAGTTTTTTAAGGAATCTCCACACTGTTCTCCATAGTGGCTGTACTAGTTTGCATTCACAATGGAGTATTACTCAGCCATTAAAAAGAATACATTTGAATCAGTTCTAATGAGGTGGATGAAACTGGAGCCTATTATACAGAGTGAAGTAAGCCAGAAGGAAAAACACCAATACAGTATACTAACGCATATATATGGAATTTAGAAAGATGGTAACGATAACCCTGTATACGAGACAGCAAAAGAGACACTGATGTATAGAACAATCTTATGGACTCTGTGGGAGAGGGAGAGGGTGGGAAGATTTGGGAGAATGGCATTGAAACATGTGAAATGTCATGTATGAAATGAGATGCCAGTCCAGGTTCAATGCACGATGCTGGATGCTTGGGGCTGGTGCACTGGGACGACCCAGAGGGATGGTATGGGGAGGGAGGAGGGAGGAGGGTTCAGGATGGGGAACACATGTATACCTGAGGTGGATTCATTTTGATATTTGGCAAAACTAATACAATTATGTAAGGTTTAAAAATAAAATAAAATTAATTAAAAAAAAAGAAAAGATATTACTTTTATAAACAAGAAAAAAAATTATTTTACCATTACAATAAACTTATGGGGTAGTATTATTTTCTCAGTAATGCATTTTAAGGTATTGAGGCACAGAGAAGTTTAGACACTTGCCAAAAACCACACAGCTAGTAAGTGGAAGGGCAGGAACTCAAACACACACACTTTGGCTCTAGAGGCTCTATTCTTAACCTCTAGGCCCTACCATCTTTCAAATTCATGCTGTGGACACAATGTTTTTCTTAGATTATCCTTTCTTAGACTAACAAAATCCCATTATTGTGTCAGCCAGGATTTTAAACCTTCCTACCAGGAGACCTTTGTTAGAAGAGTGAACTAGTTTTCTGGACATGCCTACCTGAATTATTAAAAAAAGAAAAAAAATCCTCACATAATTTACATTGTGGGCCCATCACAGGAGTTATACAGCTATTTTCAGATCTTCCTTAATCACTTTAATCCTTAAGTTGCATCTTCCTACTTTTATATAGTGCTTAAAATTCTATTCATTCTATTCTATTCTTCTGGTCATTTGTTCTTTGGAATCCATTTCTGAGAAAATGTATATGCTTCCATAGATTCAACCTTCAAGTCTATGTAAACAACCATTACATCCATATCTTTAGTCCTAATATCTCTCTAGAACAGAAGACCTGCAGCCCTAACTGCTTCACTGATATTTTGATCTCACTGGTACCAGAAATTCAACAATTTCAGAATTGAACTCCTCGTTTTCTTGTTTAAGACAATTTATTTTCCTCACATTTAATTTATTCCAACAGTTCTACTTAGGCTTGAATTCTCTGTATCGCTATTTAATGTCTTCTTTTCTTCTATTTCCTATAGCCAATCAGTGGCTGAACTGTATTAATTTTAGTTTCCATGGTCTAACTTTTATCCATTCTTTCCTGTTTCCTCTGACACTGCATAATTCAGGCTTGATTGACTCAGCTTCTTCACTTCTGAATTACCTTACTTTCCTATCAGAAAAATCTTATTTCAGTAAAGCTTTATATATTTTAGTTTCCCACTTAAGAATATTCATTTCTCCTCCTTAGTTAACTATTAAATTAACTTGAAACTACATTATTTTGCATCCAAGACTCATTATTTTATTTCAAATTACCTTTTCAGGCTTTTGGCTGTTTAACCTGCTAGATAATCTACAAATTATCACTCCACAGACATGGAGTGATGCACATTTACTCATGCTTTGCTTCTTCTATGCCTATTTTAATCCATATTTTTTGAATGTCTTCTATACCCACCTGGCCTGGAGTACATATTTTAAAATTCTGCAACTTTATCTCACCATCTCTTTAGTGAAACATCTTTTGATCTCTCTAATTAGATGTGATCATACATTCATTTTTCCCCACACCATTTTATACTTATTTTAGTGTACTTTTCACATCCTGATTAATTTAGCTATTTCTTACATATCTCCCATCTCCACCTTATTACCTCACTCCCAACTTCATCCTAACTGGTATCTAAGCAATTTAAGAGAATGGATAATACTTTTTTTCATATTTGTTTTCCCTGTGGTGATTAACAGATTGCTTACACAAAGAAAGTACTCAGTAAAAATCATTTAGTTGAATTAAATTTCAAAAAGGTCAGAATTCTTAATGTATGCAGTTGGAATACAAAACATCTGTCAGTGCTCATAGAAAGAGAAGAAAGTTTGCTAATTTCTTGAGAAGGGCTAGGGTGATAACAAATATAGCTAAACCAAAGACTGACCCCTAATAATTTCAAAGTGCCCTCCAAAACTCATCAGAGATCCTGATTACACATAAGTTACCAGCTGTGAAAAAATGAACACTCAAAAATCTAGAACAGTTTGTGAAGTCCCTGAGGGCAGCAAATGTCTTTACTTTCCTTATCATTCTATTCTCCATGAATAGTAGCCTCTTTGATGCATAATGCAACTCACAAATTTATGGAATGGATATATAAAGGAAATAAAAAAATTGAATGATGGAAGTGGGAAAATATCATGAGGGGGTTGTTTCCTTTGTCAATGTTTAAATGTTCTTAACTTAGTTGAGAGGTTAAACTAGGGTAGGGACATCTGAAGAGACAGCAGTAAAAGAAGCCATAAGGTAACTTTAAACATACTGATTATGAGAACTTTAAACTTTACTAATATGCTATGCTTAGTAATCCCTATTCAAATAAACTCTCTAGCTAAATATAAAATTGTTCTAATGTCTATTACAAATTCATAAATGTGCATATTTGAAATTTTTCATTTTATCAAATGCAGTAAAACAGAGAAAGAGAACAGACCTGCTAGTTTCTTGTCCATCATGGAAGGAGCTTGGAAATTACCACTCTGTCTTAATTACAAGGAAAAAGATGAAAAAAACTGAAAAGTCAACAACTTTACTTAGATCCATAAGAGAAGTGATGTCACAGGGCAAGCCACTTTCCTCAAAATTGGAGAGAGAGACAGGTAAATACAGAGTATCACAACTTATCAGACCAGAAACTTATGAAAAGAAACCTCCTGTGCTGGGGTAGGAAACCCTGAACTGTAACTGATGAATTGCTATAGGCTTAGTGTGGACAAGTTTGAGAGTAAATAACTCCAGGGGGACCCAGTCACTGGGAAGTGAGTTTTACCTCTAGGAGCTCACAGAATATCACAATGAATATTTAAAAGGAAAAATTGTTTCAGGCAGAAGGCAGAGAAAAGGTAGCCATTTTTAAATACACCAGAGCAATCAACTCTTCTTAACAAGGCCTGCACTTAGGAAAAGCTATTTAGCCAGTGCCTAACTTACTGGGGTTTTACCAGAATCTAACTGATTTGAGGAAAAGGAAATATCCAACTCCAGTACTCTCTATCTCTTCATGAAAAGAAAGGCAAATATTCAATTCAAGCCCACTCTAATCATTCTTTCCACCTAAAGGAGGGATAGTTGAAAAGCACTTGTGAAATTCACAGTCCAGAGGGACACACTCACTAAAAGACAGAGATCTAATCATAGGACTATAGAATGATTCCTTTCCCCACACACCATAACATTATATTATTAGAGAACTATTAATAGTTTGTTATTTTTGTTTGTTTGTTTGTTTGTTTTACCCAGTACTACTGCTGCTGCTGCTAAATCGCTTCAGTTGTGTCTGACTCTGCGACCCCACAGATGACAGCCCAAAAGACTGCCCCATCCCTGGGATTCTCCAGGCAAGAATACTGGAGTGGGTTGCCATTTCCTTCTCTAATGCATGAAAGTGAAAAGTGAAAGTGAAGTCGCTCAGTCCTGTCCAACTCTTAGCAACCCTCATGGACTGTAGGCGACCAGGCTCCTCCTTCCATGGGATTTTCCAGGCAAGAGTACTGGAGTGGGTTGCCATTGCCTTCTTTGTTACCCAGTACATCATGTCCAGATATCAAGAAAAAAATATAGAAGGCATAATAAAAGGCAAAAAAGCACAGTTTGAAGAGACAGAACTAGCATCAGATCCAGACTCAGTTATGACAGAAATGTTGGAATCATCAGACTACTATAATTAGTAAGCTAAGGCTTCTAATAAAGTAGAGAGCATACAAGTACAGATGAACAATATAAGCAAAGAGATGAAAATTTTAAGAAAGAATCAAAAATAAATGTCAATGTTCATAAAAACTGTAGCAGAAATTCTGAATACCCTGATCTATTTATTTGCAGACTGGACATAGCTGAGGAAAAAAATCTCTGCATTTGAGTACACCTCAATCAAAACTTCCAAAACTAAAAAGCTCAGAGAAAAAGCCTGGGGGGAAAAAAGGAAACAGAACAGAATACAAAGGTCTGTTCAACAACTATAAAAGATGTAGCAAATGCATAATGGGCCAAACCAAAAGTAAAAACAGGAAAAAAAAAATGATTACTGAAAAATTCCCCAAGTTAATGTCAGACACCAAATCACAGATCTAGGAAAATCAGAGAACAGCAAACAAGATAAATGCAAAACAAACAAACAAGCAACCCTATACTGAGGCATGTACTATTCTAATTTCAGAAAGTCAAAGATAAAGAAAGAATCCATAGAAAAATCAGAGAGTAAAAATGGTACACCTGTAGAGGAGTAAGGATAAGAGTTACATCCTCAGAAATTATGTAAGCGAGAAGGTATAGAATAAAATATTTTAAAATTTTGAGAGGAAAAACTCACCAACTTAAAATTTGGTACCCTGCAAAATTATCCTTCAAAAGTGGAGAATAAATATTTTCTCAGGGAAAGAAACATTGAGGGAATTCATTGCTAGTAGATCTGCCTTACAAGATATGTTTAAAGTAGTTTAGTAAGAAGGAAAATAATATAGATTGTAAATTCAGATCTACATAAAGAAAGGGAAAGCATTGGAGAATGAATAACTGAAGATAAAATAGAAACTTTAAAAAAATTCTTAATGTATAAATTATTGCCTATATTTTTTTAAAACAATAGCATCAATAATATAACATATTCAATTATATGTTCATCTATATATGTGAGTATGTATATGCTTGGGCTTTCCAGGTGGCTCTAGTGGTAAAGACCCCACATATCAATGCAAGAGACATAAGAAATGCAGGTTCAATCCCTGGGCCAGGAAGATATTCTGGAGAAGGGCATGGCAATCCACTTTAGTATTCTTGACTGGAGGATCTCATAGAAAGAGGAGCCTGGAAGGCTACAGTCCTTAGGGTCATAGTGTCAAACAAAGTGACTTAGCATGCATTCATGCATATGCTTATGTATTAGTGGAATCAATGGAAGTTATGACAAAAGGAAAGTGAGAGAAAAACTAGGGTTAATTTGTTATTATATCGTATTTTATTACCTTGTACATACAAGTGTACATACATTACACTTGTATAAAGTGGTATAGTGTCACTTGAAAGTGAACTTAGATTAATTGTAAATGTATATTGCAAACTTTAGGGCGATCACTATGAAAAAAAAGTAATAATAGAAGTAGTGCAGCTTAAATGCTAAGAGAAAAAATAAAACGAAATTACATAAAGTGTTCTAATGTTAATAAAACCACAAAAGACAGAAAAAATGTAGAAGACAGAAATAAGAACAAATAAGAAAGGAAACAATTAGAAAGGAGTAGCAGAAAAGTAGATATTAATCCAATTATGCCAATAATTATTTCAATGTTATTGATTCAATGTACCAATTAAAAAACAGATTGTCAGAGTGATAAGGAAATAAGACCCAACTATCTTAATCAATCATGACTGATAAAACAGAATACCACTGACAGTTCAGGAAGCTGGAAAGTTTAATATCAAGATGTTGGCAGATCTGGTCTTTGCCTCCTGGTTTTCAGAGGGCCATATTCTCATTGTATTATCACATGGTAGGTAAGAGAGGAAGCAAGCTCTTTCAGGTTTCTTCCTTTATAATCACATTTATGAGAGCTCCATCCTCATGACTTTATCTAATCTTATTTTCCAAAACGTCCATTTCTAATACTGTTACATTGGGGGTATGATTTCACCATGAAATTTAGGTGTACATAAGAATTCAGTCTATAACACCAACTATATGTTGTCTATAAGAAATCCTCTTTAAAATATAAAGACATATATACATTTAAAGTAAATAGATTGAGAAAGGTATACCATGCTAATAACAATCAAAATAAAGCAGGAGTAACTACATTATATATATATTTTAACATTTGGGAATCAATTAATGTCATCCATCATATCAAGAGGCTAAAGAAAAAAATCACATGATCACATTAGTATATGCAGAAAAAGCTTTTGACACAATCTAATACCAATCTATAATAAAATCTTTCAGTTCACTAGGAATAGAGGAGAGTTCCTCAATATGATATAAAATATTCACAAATCCTACAAATAACATAATATTTAATGGTGAGAAAATTGACAATTATGCTAAGAATAGAAGTAAGACAAATTTCCCCTCTAAACACTGCTTTTCAATATCATACCAGAAGTTATAGGAATGTAATAAGACAAGAAAATAAAACAAAATATATACTGATAAGGAAGGAAGAAAAAAAATGTATTTTTTTTTCAGAAGACGTGATTCTCTATGCAGAAAATCCCAAAGAACTGAGAAAAGAACTCTTAGAATTGATGGTCATTATAGCAGGTTTTTAAGAAATAATGTCAAAACACAAAACTCAATTGCTTCCCTATACACAAGCAATGAATTATTAAAATGTAAAATAAAAAACCACATTTCCATTTTTATTAGCATCCAGGAAAAGATGAATATTTAGTTTTATGAACTGAATTTATATCTGTGTAAAATTCATATCTTGAAGCCTTTAACCCCTGATAATAGTATCTGAAGATAGTTAAGGTTGCCTGATAGCTCAGTTGGTAAAGAATCCACCTGCAATGCAGGAGACCCTGGTTCAATTTCTGCGACGGGAAGATCCACTGGAGAAGGGAAAGGCTACCCACTCCAGTATTCTTGGGCTTTCCTTGTGACTCAGCTGGTAAGGAATCTGCCTGCCATGTGGGAGACCTGGGTTCAATCCCTGGATTGGGAAGATCCCCAGGAGAAGGGAAAGGCTACCCACTCAAGTATTCTGGTATGGAGAATTCCATGGACTGTATAGTCCACAGGGTCACAAAGAGTCGGACTCAACTGAGCGACTTTCACTTTCTTTCACTTTAAAGGTTATATGAGGTCTTGAGAATATCATCCTCATTATGGGATTAGTGCTCTTAAGAGGAAATAAAAGAACTTTCTCTCTCTCTCTCTCTCTCTCTCTCTCTCTCTCTCTCTCTCTCTCTCTCTCTCAGACATGTGATGGGCACAGAAAGAAGATGGCTATCTGCAAGCCAGACAGAAGATCCTAGCCAGAGACCAAGTCTGTGACTATTGATATTGCTGTGAAAGAATTGTTAAAGGTGATAATGGTGAGGACTCAGAAAGAAAAGAGAAAAGGTGTAGAGAAAACATTCATCCTCTTAGAGAATACATAAATAATTACATAGAGAATAATAGAAATATGGACACTTAAGGGCATTCTAATGAAGGCTCAGATAAAGATTAGAAACATGATTGAGCAATGGAGAAAAGGCAATTCTTATTCCAAATTAGCAAATAACTTGACTCAATTGTTTCTCCTTGTGTTTTGTGGGAGGTAGAACTTGAGAATGATTAAAATTGGATATTTAGCTGACAATATTTCTGAACAATGTGTTGAAGAATATCTTGGTTCCTCCTGACTGCTTGAGGTAAACTATGAGAAGAAAGAAATGAAGAAATAATTGTTAAACAAAAATAAGCTGTTTATTGAAAAAAAAAATAGAAAGTGTGTTTGTTCATAAAGGATAAGAATGGTGCTTGGCTTTTGATAAGTAGATTAATACAGGTGTGAATCATGGAGCTAAACAACCACTCAAGTAGGAACACTTTAAAGGTAATGTAAATGGGACAGAATGAAGAAAGACTTTTGAACTTAGATAGCACAGGAAAGGATGATAACTTTGGCTGTGAATTTGTGCTGTTCTTCAAAAACAAGAAAGGGTAGCCCCAAAGGCAATTCAGAGATCATCAGGACCATTGCCTCAATTTCAAAAGGCAATATGTCATCCATTTGAAGCCATGGAAGCTGGGCTACACAGAGCCCTGGGAATGAGACTCCCACCTAGCATAGTCCTGTGGGTGAGAACCCTATTCTATAGAGTCTGCCTTGTCTCTCTTTGGGGACATTTTTCATACCACAGTTCTGCCATATAAAGGAGGAGATGCATCCTACCCAGCTACGGGAGTGACATTGATACCCCAGTGGGACTGGAAGGTAAAACATCAAAACAAAAAGGTTTACTCACTCCTTAAGATCTAATGGAATTTGTCCTGCTGAGTTTGACTTTGCAATCTTATGTCTATTCTACCATTGTATTCTAGAAGCATTTAACTTGTTTTCTTTCAGAGGTTCACTGCTGCAGATGAAGCCCATCTCAAGTCTCATCCATATCTCAAGTCATTTATATGAGACTTCGAACTTTAGACTTTAGAGCTGATGCTGGAATGAATTTACCATTTTGAGACTATTGTGATGGAATGCATGCATTTTATATATGAGAAAGAAGTACATTTTGAGAGACAAAGGGAGGAGTGCTATGTACTAAATATGTACTGCTGAGATTCATATGTTGAGGATCCAAGTGCCAGTGTGATGGTTTTTAGAGATTGAGTTTTGAAAGGTAATTAGGTTTTGATACAGTCATGAGTCCTCATAATGGAATTAGTGTCCTTATAAGAAAAGGCCAGACAGTTTGATCTCTGTCTATTCACAGTCCAAGAATACAGCAAAAAAGATGGCCATCTCCAAGCCAGGAAGAACACTCTCACCAGGCACTCAGTCTTCCAGTGCCTTTGTCTTGGACCTCTGTGTTTTCAGAACTTTGAGAAAGAACATTTGTTATTTAGTCCACTCAATATATGGTGTTCTGTTCTAACAGCTCCAACTACATACACTGAAGTATAAATCTAACAACATATTGGCAAGATTTATTTATATGAGGAAAACTACAAAACTCTGAAGAAAGAAATCAAAGAACTAAATAAATGTAGAGATATTCCATATTTGTGAATAGTAAGATCCAGTATAGTCTAGTTGTCAGTTATCCTAAACTTGATTTATAGACCCAATGAAATCCCACTAAAATTGCACCAAGCCATTTTATGGATATCAACAAACAGATGCTAAAATTTTTAATAAGAGACAAAAGACACAGAATAGCCAACACAAAAAGGTGAAGAATGAAACAGGAAGACTAACACTACTTGACTTCAAGACTTACTCTAAAAGTACAGTAATCAGGAATGTGTAATATTAGCCAAAGACAATCAGATAAATAGAAGAAAACAGAAAGCCAAGAAATAGACCCACATAAATAGAGTTAACTGATTTTGACAAAGGAGTAAAAGTAATACAAAGGAGAAAAGACAGTTTTTTCAACAAATAGTTTTGGAACATGCATGACATTCTCATGCAAAGAAATGAATCTAAACACAGACTTCACAATTTTCACAAAAATAAACTAAACACATATGAATGTAAAATGCAAAACTATAACTAGAAAATAAATTCTAGAAAATACCATAGGAGAAAATCTGCATGACCTTGGGTTTATTGATGACATTTCAGATACACCACCAAAGATACAATCTGTAAACGAAAGCAATGCTAAGTTGGACTTCATTAAAATATAAAAATTTTCTTCTCTGAAAAAGACACTGTCAACAGAATGAAAAGACAAGCCACATACTGGGATAAAATATTTAGAAAATATTTTGATGTTGTTCAGTTGCTCAGTCGGTGTCTGACTCTCTGTGACTCCATGGACTATAGCACACCAGGCTTCTCTGTCCTTCACCATCTCCCAGAGTTTGCTCAAATTCAGGTCCATTGAGTCAGTGGTGCCATCCAACGATCTTGTCTTCTGTCATCCCTTTCTCAGCCTACCTTCAATCTTTCCCAACATCAGGGTCTTTTCCAATGAGTTGGCTCTCTGCACCAAGAAGCCAAAGTATTGGGGCTTCAGTTTCGGCATCAGTCCTTCCAATGAATATTCAGAGTTGATTTCTTTTAGGATTGACTGGTTTTTCAAGAGTCTTCTCCAGAACCACAGTTTGAAGGCATCAATTCTTTGGAGCTCCTTTTTATTGTCCAGCTCTCACATCCATACATGAGTACTGGAAAAATCATAGATTTGACTATACAGACCATTGTCAACAAAGTAATGTCTCTGCTTTTTAATACACTCTCTGGGTTTGTCAATAGCTTTTCTTCCCAAAGAGTGTCTTTTAATTTCATGGCTGCAGTCACCATCCACAGTGATTTTGGAGCCCAAGAATATAAAGTGTCACTCTTTCTATTGTTTCCCTGTCTACATACCATGAAGTGATAGGACCAGATGCCATGATCTTTGTTTATTGAATGTTGAGTTTTAAGCCAGCTTTTCCACTCTCCTTTTTCACCTTCATCAAGAGGCCCTTTAATTCATCTTTACTTTCTGCCATTAGGTTGGTGTCATCTGCGTATCTGAAGTTATTGATATTTCTCCTGGCAAACTTGATTCCAGTTTGTGCTTCATCCAACCTGGAATTTCACATGGAAAGATATATCACATAAATTGTTGTTATTCAAACTTTCAAAGAACTACTAAAACAGTTTTAAAAGGGAACAACTTAACCAATGGCCCAAGGTCTTAACAGACTCCTCACCAAAGAAGACATATAGATGATAAAAAGCATATTAAAAGGCACTTCAAATCATTTGTCATCAGGGAAATGCAAATTAAAATAACAATAAGATACCACTACACAACTATTAGTAAGGCCAAAATCCAGAACACTGAAAAATTCAAATACTGAAGAGGATGTGAAGTAACAAGTATTTTTATTCATTGCTGATGGAAATGCAAAATACTAACAGCCACACGGAAAACAGTTTGGATGTTTCTTAGAAAACAACACATACTCCTACCATATGACCCAATAATCATGCTCCTTGATACTTACACAAAGGGGCTGAAAATGTATGTCCACATAATGGGAGAGACCTGGGTTCAATTCCTGGGTCAGGAAGATCTCCTGGAGAAGGAAATGGCATCCCACTCCAGTACTCCTGCCTGGAAAATCCCATGGATGGAGGAGCCTGGTAGGCTACAGTCCATGGGGTTACAAATAGTCAGACACGACTGAGTGACTTCACTTTCACTTTCACACAACTATTAGTAAGGCCAAAATCCAGAACACTGAAAAATTCAAATACTGAAGAGCATGTGAAGTAACAAGTACTCTTATTCATTGCTGTGGAAATGCAAAATGCTAAAAACTGCATTGGAAAACAGTTTGGCTGCTTCTTAGGAAACAACGCATACTCATACCATATGATCCAATAATCACGCTCCTTGATATTTACACAAAGGGGTTGAAAACATGTCCACAGAAAAACTTGCACAGATGTTTATAGCACCTTTATTCATGATTGTCAAAACTTGGAAGCAACCAAGATGTGCTTCAGTAGGTGAATAAATACACTATGGTACCTGCAGACAATGGAACTATTATTTGGCTCTAAAAAGACATGGAGGACACAAATGCAAAAGGAAGGAGATATTCTTAAAAGGCTTTATATTCTGTAACTCCAACTATAGGACATTCTGGGCAAAAAAACAAGATAGTAAAAAAATCTGTGGTTGCCAGGAGTTAGTAGGGAGGAAGGGATGAAGAGGCAGGGCACAGAGGATTTTTGGAGCAGTGAAGTTACTCTGTATGATGAATTACCCTCAGATCAATGGAAGAAAATAGAAAACCAGGAAATAGACTCACATAAATATAATCAAATGATCTTTCACAAATAAGTAAAAGTAATACAAATGTACAATAGGACCTTGTTGTTTATCCATTCTCTCTCTCTCTCTCTATGTGTGTATATGTATGTATATATATATATATATATATATATATATATATATATATATATATAATAGTATGCATTTTCTAACTCCCACTTCTTCCATTCCCTCTCCCACGCCTTTCCCTTTGGTAGATTTATGTCATTATGTGTGTGTGCATGCTAAGTTACTTCAGTTGTGTCTGACTCTTTGTGACCCTATGGACTATATAGCCTGCCAGGTTCCTCTGTCCATGGAATTCTCCAGGCAAGAATACTGGAGTGAGTTTCCATGCCCTCCTCCAGAGGATTGTCCCAACCCAGGGATCAAAACTGCATCTCTTATGTCTCCTGCATTGGCAGGCAGGTTCTTTACCACTAGCACCACCTGGCAAGCCCATATGTCATTATAAATTTGTCCTAACTCATTCAATGTACAGCAGGAATGAAACTTAATGTAAACAGTGGACCTTGTTTAATAATGATGTGTCACTTAATCATCAGTTGTAACAAGTGTACCACTCTGATTGGGGATGTTGACAATGGAAGAAGGTATAAGTGTGTACGAGCAGGGGTACATGGGAAGTTTCAGTATCTTCCTCTCAATGTTGCTGGGAACCTAAAACTGCTCTAAAAATAAAATTTATTTTAAAAAATGGAGGGAGATCAGCAAACATCAAAGAGGAAATCAATAGAAACTGCTAAACTAGAGACAAAACAGGATGTCTGCCTTAGACCACTTAGAGTTTTCAGTGTTGCTTAAGCTTTAGCCCTTCCAACTGAAATGAGTAATGCTGTATATTTTAATAAACTTGGCATCTCTAAAATTTATTTTTCAAATAACGCAGATAAAGGACCTAGATAAATCAATGTATTTTTTCTACAGAGGACACAAATACAATGTCAGAAATATACAATGTCATATAAGTTATGAAAGGTAAATTTTTATGTTTTATCACAGGTTGAGATTATCAGAATTAACAAAAAAAACCTGTAGGAAAATTTTTTTCTGTGGTATGTGCCTGTGTAACAATGAAATTGCCAAGATTATCTTTGCCATTACACATGAAAATAAACATCTATGAATACATGTACCCAATGAGATTCTGACCAAAAGAAAGAATATGAAAATGGCTCTAATATAGATATCCATTGCAACTGAGATGAGGAAACACAGGAATGAAATGACATTTAGATTGTCTCAGAATCTGAAATTCTTTACAGCTTGCTACTATAAAATTCTAATACATTTTAAGAACATTTCCTTTCTTTTTTTGTAAAAAATCACTTCCCTTTAACTTGATAAAAGTACTGTGCCTTTCTTTTGAAAGATAACTCTTTCTTCACTCTTTTTATTTTATTTTATTTTTTATATTTTATTTTTTAACTTTACAATATTGTATTGGTTTTGCCATATGTCAACATGAATCCTCCACAGGTATACACGTGTTCCCCATCCTGAACCCTCCTCCCTCCTCCCTCCCAGTACCATCCCTCTGGGTCGTCCCAGTGCACAAGCTCCAAGCATCCAGTATCGTGCATTGAACCTGGACTGGTGACTCATTTCATATATGATATTATACATGTTTCAATGCCATTCTCCCAAATCATCCCAGCCTCTCCCTTTCCCACAGAGTCCAAAAGACTGTTCTATACATCAGTGTCTCTTTTGCTGTCTCGTATACAGGGTTATTGAACTATAGTTGATTTACAATGCTGTGTTAATTTCTGCTGTACAGCAAAATGATTCATTTATATATATGTATATATATATACATATACACATATTCTTTTTCATAATATTTTTCATTATGGTTTATCACAGGATATTGAATATAGTTCCCTGTGCTATACAGTAGGATCTTGTTGTTTATTCATTCTATATGTAATAGTTTGCATCTGCTAACCCCAAACTCCCACTCTATCCCTCCTCTATCTCTTCCCCCTTAGCAGTTACAAATCTGTTCTCTAAAGAGCATTTCTTTTTTTTCCCAGGTTTTATTGTTAATACCTGAAATTATATTTTGGGATGGTATTTTTTGTTTGATTGATTGATTGTTTTGAGAGAGAGCTGCTGAGTTAGAGTGCACTATGTCTAAATCCCTGGTTCTCCACTTTCTAGGTCATTAAGAATGTTATCTAAACATTACCAAACAATTTGGGGAATGTGATTTAAATTTTTAAGCTTTTTTTTTTCCTTACTGTGATTAATAGACTCTACTTTGTAGAATTGTTGTGATGATGGAATTGAGTAAATAAGTTTTATTCACATGCTTAGATGTTACACAGTCATAAAGATGTACCATCAGTTGACTTAAGTTCCTTTTGGCTGAAACTAATATAAAAGATATTGAAAGAAATAGCTTCATTTAAAGTTTTTTTTTTTCTTTCAAGGTAATCTACATATCCTAGATAGTTATAATACTTGATTCTTTCTCAATGATTTTTTTTCACAGAATATATAACTTTTGAGAGGAAATTATTTTTAAAACCTGTAGTCTTCAACACACCTAGCAATCTATAATTTCCAGGTTTGCCTTCATGAAGTACATGTTATTTATAGCACATCCCTTTGGAACCTAGAGCAATAGATATATGCCTCCTACAATGTCAAATCTAGTCCATGTTTCAGTAGATTTCAGCTTTATGTCAATCAGTATACAGTTCATTATTTAAACAGGCATAAGAGAAAAGAGAAAACAAACCACAAGCTCCAAAAAATAAGATAATAAATAAGAAAATGGAAATTATTCCAAATATAACAATAATAACAGAATATTCACTTCCTGTATCAAGAGAAGATTGAGATAAGTAACAAATCTAGCAATAGAGTGGCACTGAAAGAGCCACCACTTTTAGAAAAATATAAAGCAGAATAAAAGATGGGTTTTTAAATACCAAGGAAAACATAGATAAAAATTATGATGCCTAAAGAGGGCTGTAAATAAGGAAACCCAATTCAAGAGGCACAAAGGTAACATCCATAATATTTTTTTTTAATTTGAGTATATATTTATGAGACAATTCAAACTATATACATGGAAAATTTGATAAAAATGCATGGAGAAAAGAATGAAAGCAATATTTCAATCAGATATAGTTCAGTTCAGTTCAGTCACTCAGTCGTGTCCAACTCTTTGTGATACCATGAATTGCAGCATGTCTATGGGGTCGCACAGAGTCGGACACGACTGACACGACTTAGCAGCAGCAGCAGCAGCAGCAGGCCTCCCTGTCCATCACCAATCCCGAAGTTCACTGAAACTCATGTCCATCGAGTCAGTGATGCCATCCAGCCATCTCATCCTCTGTCGTCCACTTCTCCTCCTGCCCTCAATCCCTCCCAGCATCAGCGTCTTTTCCAATGAGTCAACTCTTCGCATGAGGTGGTCAAAGTACTGGAGTTTCAGCTTTAGCATCATGATCCTTCCAAAAAACACCCAGGACCAATCTCCTTTAGAATGGACTTGTTGGATCTCCTTACAGTCCAAGGGACTCTCAAGAGTCTTCTCCAACACCACAGTTCAAAAGCATCAATTCTTCAGTCCTCAGCTTTCTTCACAGTCCAACTCTCACATCCATACATGACCACTGGAAAAACTATAGCCTTGACTAGATGTACTTTGTTGGCAAAGTAATGTCTCTGCTTTTGAATATGCTATCTAGGTTAGTCATAACTTTCTTTCCAAGGAGTAAGCTTCTTTTACTTTCATGGCTGCAGTCACCATCTGCAGTGATTTTGGAGTCCAGAAAAATAAATCTGACACTGTTTCCCCATCTGTTCCCCATGAAGTGATGGGACCAGATGCCATGATCTTCATTTTCTGAATGTTGAGCTTTAAGCCAACTTTTTCACTCTCCACTTTCACTTTCATCAAGAGGCTTTTTAGTTCCTCTTCACTTTCTGTCATAAGGGTGGTGTCATCTGCATATCTGAGGTTTTGACATTCCTCCCAGCAATCTTGATCCCAGTTTGTGCTTCTTCCAGCCCAACATTTCTCATGATGTACTCTGCATATAAGTTAAATAAGCAGGGCGACAATGTACATCCTTGACATACTCCTTTTCTTATCCAGAACCAGTCTGTTGTTCCATGTCCAGTTCTAACTGTTGCTTCCTGACCCGAATATAAGTTTCTCAACAGGCAGGTCAAGTGGTCTGGTATTCCCATCTCTTTCAGAATATTCCAGAGTTTATTGTGATCCACACAGTCAAAGGCTTTGGCATAGTCAATAAACCAGAAATAGATATTTTTCTGGAACTCTCTTGCTTTTTTCATGATCCAAAGGATGTCAACAATTTGATCTCTGGTTCTTCTGCCTTTTCTAAAACCAGCTTGAACATCTGGAAGTTCATGGTTCATGTATTGTTGAAGCCTGGCTTGGAGAATTTTGAGCATTACTTTACTAGCGTGTGAGATGAATGCAATTGTGTGGTAGTTGTAACATTCTTTGACATTGCCTTTCTTTGGGATTGGAGTGAAAACTGACGTTTTCCAGTCCTGTGGCCATTGCTGAGGTTTCCAAATTTGCTGGCATATTGAATGCAGCATATCACAGCATCATCTTCCAGGGTTTGAAATAGCTCAACTGGAATTCCATCACCTCCACTAGCTTTGTTTGTAGTGACGCTTTCTAAGGCCCACTTGACTTCATGTTCCAGGATGTCTGGCTCTAGGTGAGTGATCACACCATCGTGATTATCTGGGTCATGAAGACTTTTTTGTACAGTTCTTCTGTGTATTCTTGCCATCTCTTCTTAATATCTTCTGCTTCTCTTAGGTCCCTACCTTTTCTGTCCTTTATTCAGCTCATCTTTGCATGAAATGTTCCCTTGGTATCTCTAATTTTCTTGAATAGATCTCTAGTCTTTCCCATTCTGTTGTTTTCCTTTATTTCTTTGCATTGATCACTGAGGAAGGCTTTTTTTTTTTTTTTTTTTTGCATTCAGATGCTTATATCTTTCATTCACTCCTTTTCTTTTTACTTCTTTTCTTTTCATAGCTATTTGTAAGGCCTCCTCAGACAGCCATTTTGCTTTTTTGCATTTCTTTTCCATGCGGATCGTCTTGATCCCTGTCTCCTGTACAATGTCACGGACCTCCATCCATAGTTCATCAAGCACTCTGTCTATTAGATCTAGTCCCTTAAATCTATTTCTCACTTCCACTGTATAATCATAAAGGATTTGATTTACATCATACCTGAATGGTCTAGTGGTTTTCCCTATTTTCTTCAATTAAACTTTGTGTGTCTACGTTTTATGGAAAAACCAGGAAAGATTACTTTTTTTTTTTTTCAATGTTTCTTTTCAATGAGATTTTCTTTCAGAGAAAGAATAAGTATATTTAATAGTTTTTATTCTGAGTTGCAAATTGTAATTTTGATTTATGTAGAATTACTCAAGAGGTGTCCCTAGCGGTAAAAAAAACAAAAACAAAAACAAAACACATCTGCTAATACAGGGGACTCAAGAGACGTGGGTTCATTATATGGATTGGGAACATCCCTTGGAGGAGAAAATGGCAACCTACTCCAGTATTATTGCCTGGAGAATCCCATAGACAGAGGAGGTTAGCAGGCTGCAGTCCATAGGGTCGCATAGAGTAGGACATAACTGAAGCAACTTAGCATGCATGCATGCACTCGAGGCTATTTTTATGCAAAGTAATATATGAAAAATTAGAATACTTTGTTCCTGGAACTTTCTGTGATATGTCAATGATTATATCTCAGTAGTCTTAGATAAATGAAAGAAATATAAGACAGCAAGTTTAAAAAATTATTTTGACTTGTTTAAATAGTAATTTTATATATTGTAGGCCAATGAACAAAGACAATAAAGTAGATAGATAGATAGATAGATATAAGAGAATTGAATACTTTTTAAATTTTCCTTTGCAATGAATTTTCTTAATGTTATTATGTAAATATTAATCAACACTATCAAGTGATATTTGATCTCCATTTGTCTAGAAATATAATAGCCACTGCCTTTCTCATATAGTACTAATTAGCTAAAAATATACTAAGATAAAAGTGAAGTCACTCAGTCATGTCCAACTCTTTGCGACCCTAAGGACTGTAGCTCGCCAGGCTCCTCCATCCATGGGATTTTCCAAGCAAGAATACTTGGATTCTTCCAAGCAAGAACACCATTTTCTTCTCCAGGGGATCTTCCAGACCCAGGGTTCAAACTCAGTTCTCCCACATTGTAGGAAGACTCTCTACCGTCTGAGCCAGGGAATCCCATTCTAAGATTAAAAGGATAACTAATAAATAGGAAACAGATTTGAGTTGTGCACTAAATGGAAAAATAACCTATATATCCTGTAAAACATATCTATGTATTTTAGTGAAATGATGCAGCAAGCTGTCATTAGAGGCTGTCATTAGGCTTTTTTATTTTTTTAATGAGAGTTTTACACATAAACTTTTTAGATTGAAAATAATTTAAAAATAATCAAATTATTTAATTATTTTAGCTTTTTAGCCTCAGAAATTAAATCTTAATACACCAACAAAACACATTTGTAAATAAGACAACTGAAAACAGGAGTTGTTTGATTAATCTGATACACATTTATTCACCATCCAGCTGCTATACTGTCAAGCTTATTTTGTTGTATCTTAGAAATGGAGCAGTAATTGGGATTCCTCTCACATCACCTCTCCTATCTAAATAGTAACCATACTGCAACTTCTACAATTTCCTGTTTATTTTTTTTAAGTTGGCTCAATAATTTATATGTCCTTGTGAATCAATCTGAATATGAAAACTTTAAAATTTTCATTGTCAGGTCAGTTTAATTCTCTCCCTTGGTTCCTGTCTAGTCATATAAAGATTTGGAATGACAGACTAATTATGCTCAAGCAGGCAGGATTTCTCCACTCCCATCTCATTGTAGCAAGGATTCAAAACAACAGACTGGTTACAGCTCAGTTACAAATCAAGCAGACAGAACTTTTATTCAACAGACAGCAGACAGTACATCTCTGAGACGTGGGAACACGCTGACCATGGAATGGCCATGATCCCACTTGGCTTCCCTTTTTATATTCCTTGTCTCCTTCTTTTGGTTCTGCCCAGTGCAAAATGCAAATACGCATAAGCTCAAGACCAATCAGGGAAGGAGGCATGTCTGGGCACATTCAAAACAGGGCTTTTACATATTCATCTAAGTGGGCATAGACTGAGAATTTTGATCAACAGTTGCAAGTTACATAACAACAGGCTTAATTGCACTTGTCTTTCCCAAAATTCAGCCTGTTATAATCAGAGGTATGTATGTATAGAATATTTATGAACCCTTCATAAGCTCCTAGCTGCCTAAGGTTACTTGAGGACACAGCTGTGCATCAAAGGCACATGTACTGGAGTTGAATAAGCTGCTATGGTTAGTTTGTATCCAGTCTGTGCCTAGGGTTGCATGTGCAGGAGTTGAAAAGCCTCTGTGGTTAATTTTGTAGCATATATGTGAGCTCTCCTTGGGTATCTAGGGAGGGATTTAGAGATCAGCTTGCATCCTTTCCAGATAGGCCACCCCTTGCTGTTCATGCTTAACTTCCTACCTAACTTTATGACTTGTTCTCCAGTCTTTTAAGGTTAAGTGCACTTAATTATATAACAGTTATGTTTAGCATCTCTTTAGTATTAAGTCTTGCCAAAGGATTCAATCTAGTTTTTATAGAAACACTTCTTGTTTTGCACTTATATTTCCCAAATTTGCATATTATTATTTATGTATATAACTTCATCAACAAATATAGGTAGTGTAAGTAAGTTTGGCAATAAACTCAACTCTCTATATATAAATATAATTTAACTGTCAATATGCTCTCAGCCACTTCTACAACACTTTAACAGGGAGCCAGAACATCTTGATTATTTATCCTATATCACAGGAAGAGTATTTGGGATTCCTTTAGGTTGCTATTAGCTCCATCTACTCAGACTCTCTCTCCTCACTCACTGTCAGTGACTCACCTTGCCAGTTAAGAATTCACTTAGCTACAAACAACAGGTAGCCACACTAATTGTGCCTCAAGTAAGAAGAGACTTTCTTATGTAACAAGAAGTCTTTAATTAGGCTGTATAGGACCTTTGAAATGCACAAAAAGTGTCATCAAGGGCCCAGTCTCTCTATTTTATTTTTTACCGTCTTCAGCATGTGGTTTTTGTCCTTGTGTTTTCAATGTAACTAATGTGCCTCCAAAAAGGAAGAAAGGTGAAGAGCAAAGGGCAAAATATCAATGAAACAGCTGAGAGACTGAATATACAAGTTGAGAATGACCAGACCATATATAAAAATAGGACTATGACCCAGAATCTTCAGCAACAAGCCTGGAAAGCCAACTCAATATCTATGTTAACCACTGCAGGAAGTCAGTCCATTATTTCTACCAAAGCAACAAATTCAAATTCAGGAAGCCAAATAATAACTCCTGAAACAATAGGTCCCAAATGGTCAGGACTTAGTTAATGACTGACAAATACTCTAATTTTTGCTCCCTTTCCCAACAGGGGGAAGTTAAATAAATACCCTTAACCAATCATACAGGACTTCCCACTTTTACTTAGCCTGCTTCCCCCTTGCCAATTAGAGCATACCTGAAGCTTTCTTTTTTTACCACTATGTGGTGCTAGTGGTAAAGAATCTGCCTGCCATTGCAGAAGACACAAGAGACAGGGATTTTATCCCTGGATCCAGAAGATCCCTGGAGGAGGGCATGGCAACTCACTCCAATATTCTTGCCTGAAGAATTCCATGGACAGAAGAGTCTAGTAGGTTACAGTCCTTGGGGTCACAGAGTTGGACACAGCTAAAGCGACTGAGCAACTCAACTGTCTTTGAGTTTCTGCTAAAATCAAATGTTGCCTGACTTGCTATAGCAAGCTCTGAATAAATAGCCTTTACTTGTTCTCATTTGGGTGTTTTTTGTTTATTTTCACATAGCCATTGATTTTGTCCCTTTTAAAAGAATTCCAAGAGACATTCCTAAGTTTCTTACTTTTACCTTCTATCAGCCACAACTAGGATATATGACCATCCTTATCTGCAAAGAAGAAATTTGAGAAGGTGAATATTTTAGCTTTCTAGTCAATAAAGTAAAGTAAACGTGAGTTCTAAATGACTTTGAATAGTCATTCTTCAGTATCTGCCACACTACTCAACGTTTAGAATCTATGTGGAACACAAGACTATTTTATAAGGTTTGTGTTCTCTTGGGTTACAACCAAAAATATTTAATTTTCTTGGGAAATTTTTTAACTAATTAATCTGAAGTTTCTGGCCAAGATATTTTTATTTTTTTATTTAATATTTTATTTATTTATTTATTTATACTTTACAATATTGTATTGGTTTTGCCATACATCAACATGCATCCACCATATCTAAAGATAAGAACTCTTTTAAATTATAATCACAATAACACTGTAACATATAAAAACAAATAATAAAAATTACTATCCTGTCAGTCCATATTCCCCCACTGATTTGTATCTTACAGATTATTCATATAAAAAAATAAAATAATTATTACACATTAAATTGTATTTTATATCCCTTATGTTTGTCTTTTAATTTATACTTTCTTCTTTCGTTTCTTGTTTTTTTTTTTTTTTTCAGGATTATGCATATTAACTCTCCTTAAAGCATATTAACAATCTTGGAAAGGGCTCGCCTCACAATGATCTGTTGATTCTCAAGGAGCAGGTAACCATCAGTTAAAAATGTTTTCTACAAGGCAAGTGCAGAGGGAAAGAAAGTGAGCTGGGCAGTCAGGCAAGAAAAGGAAATTTATTAGGGGGAAAAGAGAGGGTGACTGGCCCTTAAGGAGAACCAGCGTTCTTCCTTTCTGAAGAAGTCCTGCTTATACCCCACCAATGAAAAATTCTCTGAAGGGATGGTCACGTAGTCGGAGGTCTGGAATCCAGTGGTTTTGCAGCTTTGAGAAGATAGGCACCAGTGAGATAACAGGATACCATTTGGGCAATTTGGTCAGTCTCACAGATCACTGTGATTTATTCTTTGCTTGAGAGGTCAACATAATGTGTCATCTTATCAATGGGACCTCATGTGAGCCCTATCATTTCCCTAGTCAATAAGGCCACCAAATGGCAAAAGGGGTTGTATATATAGTGTTGAAATAAATTTCTAGGCCCAGAATGGAGCCACTTCCGCCCCAGGTGTCATGTCAGCAAACCAAACTTTTGTATTTCTATAAATGCTCCACTTGACTGGAAATGCAGTTGATCAGAGATGTGGTACAGTTGACCCTTGAACAAGGTGGTTTTGAACTATGTTGGTTCACTTATATGTGGATTTTTTTCAATAAATATATATTGTAATTCTACATGATATGAGGTTGATTGAATGTGTGGATGTGAAAATGTGAATACAGGACAGTAAATGTGTACTTGGATTGTGCCCTTAACACCTGCCCTGTTCAGGAGTCAACTGTATGTCCTGTCAACCAACTGCAAAATGCCAAACCAACTCTGGGGCTCATACTTACTTCCTTGGTCCTTAATCTTTCTAAATAAGTCAGATATGCAACCCCAGGAAATCATGCCCTGGTTCCATGTTGCCATTTCTAATGCTGGTAGAAAATTTTGCCCAAAATCCCTTGGGAAGAGTGCACTGCTGCTTGTGAAGCTGTACTCCCCCATTCGATGGACTTCTTCCCCTAGAATAAAGACATTAAGCTTGATATTATATAGTTTTACTTTTGTCATTTGACAGTTTGTTAAGTTTTCATTTTTCTTGATGTTATGAGAGATGTGGAAATCAGAGCAACTTCAGTGGAGGACTAGCAGCCTGCCTGCTTCTAAATTGCCAACTCGAGGGGATACATCTTAGGATACTTTTTCCCTCCCTTTCTGTACAAAAGCCAGAGGTTAGAATACTCCAGCAACCACACCTAAACTACAATGAGCTGAGAAGTTAAATAATTCATTTAAAGCATCTAAACTGCCAGAAAGAGAGGCATCAGTGAGAGTACACGATACATTCATAAGAAAGAACTTGCTGCGGGAGATAGATGGAAGACTGAAACAGAAAAATAATAAAGGATTCTTGAGTAGCTCCAATCATAATTTCCCAAGTAAATAATTCAGTAAACATAGAGGATGGTGACCAGTGCTGAGACTCCAAAATTGGCATAATTATTTTAAAGATTAAATCAACATTATTGAGATATAATTTACTTTATAAAAAAAAATACAAATCTTAGGATTTCAATTTTTTTTTTTTTGGCAATTGTGTATAAAGCTGTGTACCCACTATTCAAAATAGGCTACAGATTATTTGTTGATGTTCAGTAGCTAAGTCATGTCGGACTCTTTGCCACCTCATGTACTGCTGTACAGCAGGCTTCCCTGTCCTTTCCCATCACCCAGAGCTTGTTCAAACTCATACCCATTGAGTTGGTGATGTCACCCAACCATCTCATCCTCTGCCATCCACTTCTCCTCCTGCTTTCAATCTTTCCCAGCATCAGTGACTTTTCCAATGAGCTGGGACTTCACATCAGGTGGCCAAAGTATTGGAGCTTCTGCTTCATCATCAGTCTTTCCAATGAATACTCAGGACTGACTTCCTTTAGGATGGACAGGTTTAATCTCTTTTCAGTCCAAGGGACTCTCAAGAGTCTTCTCCAACACCACATTTCAAAACCATCAGTTCTTTGGTGCTAAGCTTTCTTTTTGGTCCAACTTTCACATCCATTACTATTGGAAAACCACAGCTTGGACTAGACAGATCTTTGTTGACAAAGTAATATGTCTACTTTTTAATACACTGTCTAGGTTTGTCATAGCTTTTCTTCCAAGGAGTAAACGTCTTTTAATTTCCAATTATATGTATCTAACATAAAATGTTTAGCTGTGTCCTTTGCCATCAACTTTTGGTCCTAGCAACAAGTAATCTATTTTTTTTCAGTATAGATTTATTGTTGTTGTTCAGTCACTAAGACGAGTCTGACTCTTTGCTACCCCATGGACTGTAACATGCCAGGCTTCCCTGTCCTTAGTTTTACCCATTTTTAAATTTCATATAAATAGAATCATAAATATAGTTCGCAATTTTTTGTGTCTCTTTCTTTTTTTTGTCTGCATACTCTTTCTGAGATTCATCCATGTTATTGCATGGATGAGCATTCCTTTTAATTTTCAAATTTATTCAATTGAACAGATGTATTGCAATTTTTTTTGCAATTTATTGATCTATTTTCCCATTTATTGATTTTTTAATTTTTTTGTTGTTTGTACTATGAATACAGCCACTATGAAATTTTTCCTACAGCTCTTTGAGTGGATGGATTTCCCCATTTCTCTTGTGTAAATACCAAAGAATGGAAAATGCTGGCTGGTACAGCTAACAAAGTCTTAGCTTTATAAGAAACAGTCAAACTGTTTTCCAAGATGTCTGTATAATTTTGTGTCACTATAACATGAGAACTCCAGTAATTCCACAACCTAACAAACACTTGATAAAATCAGCATTACTATTTTAATCAGTCTAGAATATAATAGTATCTTATTGCCATTTTAATTTTTCTGATGTTTAATGATTTGATTACCTTTTCATGTGCTTATTGGCCATTTGTATATCTTCTTCTGTGATGTATTTAAATATTTCACCCATTTTTTATTGGATGGTATGTCTTTCATTGTAGTTCTTCATAGAGTCTAATTTATTTGACATATATACATATTATATTTTCTTCTAGTCCATTGCTTTTGTTTTATTTTAACAGTGTCTAATGAAGAGCAAAACCTGTTACTTCTTACAAAGTAAAAGTTGCAAATTCTTACTTTTAATTAATTTTTACTTTTGCATATTCTATCTAGGAGATCATTGCCTATGGCAAGATCATGAAAGCTATTTTTATTTTCATATTGTTTCTAGAAGACCTATTGGAGATGCGGATCTCAGCAGCATCTTCAGCTACTGAGACATCTATTGTTCATTGCTTTTGTGTGTTGATGTTTTATGCTCCTATGCCATTCAAATTCTTTGTATTTTGAGGGAGATTAAAAAAAAATATTGATTCTCCTTTTTTTCAGGTACAAAATTGCTACATATAAAGATAGTTTAAATTATTTCTTTCTAATTCTTAAGCCTCCAGTGGTTTTTACTGTTATCTAATTGCAGTTCCTTATACTTCAAACACAGTAATAAATAGTATTGGAGATAATGAGCTTTTTTAACTTGCTTCTATCCAAGACTGAAAATGACTCTGGTGTTTTATATTGATTAAGACATTTGTTTGAGAAACACACACACACACACACACACACACATGAATTACCATGCTGTAAAAAACTGTCCATTGATTTTTTTATTAAGTATTTTCATCAGTAATCAAATTTAGAACTTAAGAATTCTGTTTCCAGTGACAACTGACAAAAATATAATTCATCTTTCCAATTTATACAATAAAAATATACAGTAATTAAATTAAACAATGCTGTACAGAATTGGGCAATAAACAGTGCAGAGGAGTGATTACTGGGGGAAGACAAACAAATGAGATGAGCCTTATCACTGACCCAGTTTCCAGGCTGAAGCACATTGAGAGCAGCCCTAGAGACAGCACACTGGTCTCCCTGACTTGAAGAAACAGAGTTGAGAAAACAAGAAAAGCAACCAGGTAGAAATAACAATAAAATCTACCAAGGGAGCTTCACAGAGGAGTTCTAGAGAGTTGCAGAAGATCCCCTTGAGTTTGCTGTTTACATTTATTAGTGCAAAATGAATTTCTAAATTACTACAGGACAGAGTGAACTATCAAGTAATTAGCAAAAAGAGCAACTACTGAAGAACACATAGGACTGGGAATAGTTCTTGCTCCTCAGAGGAAGGAGAAACTGTTTCATACACACAAAGGATAGATTTACCCAAAGAATTTTGCATCAGCAATGATGCCAAACTAGCCCTAAATACAGTTCTGGCTTCATGTAACAAAGTTTACAAGACAGACTCAAAAGGATTAAACTATCTTCAAGTAACTTAAATTCATCTCAGAACAAACACCAAAATTATTGAAATGAATTTTAAATAAAGCATAAGCATTCGACAATATAAAATTCACAATGTTTGGCATTCAGTAACAAAATTCCCAGGCATGGAAGAAGCAAGAACATTTGATGCATATTTTGAAAAAAGTAAATAATAGAAATAGACTAAAAAATTATGATAAAATTAGTATAGGAGAAGATTTAATAAATATTATAACATATTTCATATGTTTAGGAAATAAGAGGAAGTAATAAGGATATAAATAATTATGTGTAAGATATTTAAAAAATATACAGAATGAACTTCTGCAAATAAAAAGTTAAACTATTGAAGTTGAAAAATACACTGTTTAAGATTAAAAATAGATTAAACAATGCAAGAGAAGAGATTATTGAAGTTTAAGACATATCAATAAAGCTATCCAAAATGAATACAGAGGGGGAAAAAAAAAACACGTTTGAGAAATTTGATTTAGAAAAACACTGAAAAAATTTAAAATTCACTCATGATAAAAGAAGCTTTCAAGAAGTTGAAATAGCTGAAAAATCATCTCTACATGATAAAGTACAGTTAAAAGAATCCTACAACTAACATCATAAAGAAATTATTTGATAAATCCAACACCTCTTCCTGATAACAGCTTTCAGAAAAATAGTAATAGAGGGATCTTGATAAAGGGTATCTACAAGGAAAATACCACTATCTTTATACTTAAAGGTTAAATACTATATACTCTTCCCTTAAGATCGGGATATCCACTCTCACCACTCTTATTCTGAATACTACAAATATTTCTTGCAATAGGCAAGAAAATTAAACAAAAATTATACAGTTTGGAAGGAAAGAAATAAAACTGACAGTATTTCCTGATGACATGATAGTGTATTTAGAAAATTCCAAGCAATCTACTAAAACCTCCCAAAACTTAGTCAGTTTAGCCAGGCTACAAATGACAAAATTTAAAATAAATTACATGTATACCTGTGGAGGATTCATTTTTATATATGGCAAAACCAATACAATGTTGTAAAGTTAAAAAAATTAAATTAAATTAAAAAAAATAAAATAAATTACATTTCTGTATACTAACAATGAACATTTGGAAACTAATATTAAAACTAAAATATAAGTTTCCCTGGTGGCTCTTTTTTAAAGAATCTGCCTGACAACGTGGGAGACACTGGTACGATCCCTGATCTGGGAAGATTCCACATGACAAGGAACTACTAAACCTGTGCTCCACAACTATTGGGCTTATGCTCTAAAGCCTGGGAGCTGGAACTACTGAGACCATGTATTGCAACTACTGAAGCCCGAGCACCCTAGAGTGGGTGCTCTGCAACAAGAGAAGCCACTGCAATGAGAAGCTCATGCACCACAACTAGAGAGTAGCCCCTGCTTGCCATGATTAGAGAAAAGCCTGTGCAGAAATGAAGGCCCAGCACAACCAAAAATTAAATAATAAATGCATAAAGAAATAAAATTATATATAAAAAATTATTTATAATCATTCCAAAGAAAATCCGATGCTTAAGTATATACTGCAAAAAAAAAAAAAACAAACAAACAAATATTGGTTTTGAAAATTAAAAAAAAAACACCTTAATGAAAGAAATAAAAGAAGGATTAAATAAATATGAAGATATACCATATCCATAAATTGGAAGATTCACCATAGTCAAAGTGTAAATTCTCCCCAAATGGATCTGTAGGTTTAATGCAATCCTTATCAAAATCAGAGCAAGGATTTTTGAAGACATAAACAAGCTTATTCTAGAATATATAGAGAAAGGCACAGGACCTAGAAACTAAAATAATTTTGAAAAGAAAAATGAAGTGGGAGGTATTTTTCACTCTATATTAAAGCCTAGTATGTAGTGATATTAAGCATTACAGTGTAAAATTGAAATGGAGGGACAGATACAAGATCAATGGGACAGAAGAATAACTCAGATATTGACCTATGCAAATACACCAAGTTGATGTTTCATAAGAATGAAAAAAATGATTTACTGAGGAAAAATAACCTTTTCTACAAAAGGTCATGGAGGAATTAGACATCTAAACACACACACAAAATTTTTAAAGAATTCAAAATGGATTACAGACTTAAATGCAAAACGTAAAACTACAAAATTTTAGGAAAATTATAGAAGACCTTTATGATTTAGACATAGGCAAAAAGGCTTTAGATTTGACAACAAACATGCGATCCATAAAAAGATAAGTTGATTACTTAGATGTCATTAATTTAAAAAATATATATTAAGCATATTTTATTAACATACTTTTCCCTTTTGAAAGCCCATGTGAAGAGGATAAAAAGACACATCACAGGTTTGAGGAAAACGTTTGCAATCTACATATCCTACAAAAGACTAATACTACTACACAAGAAAATTCTTGAAACTAATATTTACAAGAACTGTATTAAAAATGAGCAAATTATATGAACAGACATTTCATTAAAAAGGATCAGTTCAGTTCAGTCACTTAGTTATGTCCGACTCTTTGTAATCCCACAGACTGCAACACACCAGGCTTCCCTGTCCAACACCAACTCCTGGAGCTTACTCAAATTCATGTCCATAGAGTCGGTGATGCCATCCAATCACCTCATCTGCTGTCATCTCCTTCTCCTCTTGCCTTCAATCTTTCCCAACATCAGGGTCTTTTCCAGTGAGTCAGTTCTTCACATCAGGTAGATATCAGAGTTTCAACTTCGGCATCAGTCCCTCCAATGAATATCCAGAACTAATTTCCTTTAGGATGGACTGGTTGGATCCCCTTGCAGTCCAAGGGACTCTTAAGAGTCTTCTCCAACAACACAGTTCAAAAGCATCGATTCGTCAGAGCTCAGTTTTCTTTATAGTCTAACTCTCACATCCATACATGACTACTGGAAACACCATACCTTTGACTAGTTGGATCTTTGTTGATAAAGTAATGTCTCTGTTTTTTAATATGCTGTCTAGGTTGGTCATAGCTTTTCTACCGAGGAGCAAGTATCTTAATTTTATGGCTGTAGTCACCATCTGCAGAGATTTTGGAGCCCCAAAAATAAACTCTCTCACTGTTTCTATTCTCCATCTATTTGCCATGAAGTGATGGGACCAGATGCCATGATCTTAGTTTTCTGAATGTTGAGTTTTAAGCCAACTTTTTCACTCTCCTCTGTCACTTTCATCAAGAAGCTCTTTATTTCTTCTTTGTTTTCTGCCATATAGGTGGTGACATCTGCATATCTGAGGTTGTTGATATTTCTGCCAGCAATCTTGATTCTGGCTTGTACTTCATCCAGCCCGGCATCTTGCATGATGTACTCTGCATACAAGTTAAATAAGCAGGGTGATAATATACAGCCTTGACACACTCCTTTCCTGATTTGGAACCAGTCTGTTGTTCCATGTCCAGCTCTAACTCTTGCTTCTTGACCTGCATACAGATTTCCCAGGAGGCAGGTCAGGTGGTCGGGTATTCCCATCTTTTGAAAAATTTTCCATAAGTAGATGTTTTTCTGGAACTCTCTTGCTTTTTTGCTGATCCAATGTATGTTGGCAATTTGATCTCTGGTGCCTCTGCTTTTTCTAAAACCAGCTTGAACATCTGGCAGTTCATGGTTCACGTATTGCTGAAGCCTGGCTTGGAGAATTTTGAGCATTACTTTACTAGCATGTGAGATGAGTGTAATTGTGTGATAGTTTGAGCATTCTTTGGCATTGCCTTTCTTTGGGATTGGAATGAAAACTGACCTTTTCCAGTCCTGTGGCCACTGCTGAGTTTTCCAGATTTACTAGCATACTGAGTGCAGCACTTTCACAGCACAATCATTTAGAATTTCAAATAGCTCAACTGGAATTCCATCACCTCCACTAGCTTTGTTTGTAGTGATGCTTCCTACATCACTATGAAGTCAAAGCCCACTTGACTTTGCATTCCAGGATGTCTGGATCTATGTGAGTGTTCACACCATTGTGGTTATCTCAGTCATAAAGACTTTTTTTTTTTTTTTTTTTGGTATAGTTTTTCTGTGTATTCTTGCCATCTCTTCTTAATATCTTCTGCTTCTGTTAGGTCCATAATATTTCTGTTGTTTATTGTCCCATCTTTTCATGAAATGTTCCCTTTGTATCTCTAATTTTCTCAAAGAGATCTGTAGTATTTCCCATTCTAGTGTTTTCCTCTATTTCTTTGCATTCATCAGAAAGGAAGGCTTTCTTATCTCTCCTTGCGATTCTTTTGAACTCTGCATTCAAATGGGTATATCTTCCTTTTCTCCCTTTCTTTTTCCACCTTTTCTTTTTTCATCTATTTGTAAGAACTCCTCAGACAACCATTTTGCCTTTTTGTATTTTTTTTCCCCTGGGGATGGTCTTGATCCCTGTCTCTTGTACAGTGTCATGAACCTCTGTCCATAGTTCTTCAGGCACTCTGACTATCAGATCTGGTCCTTTAAATCGATTTGTCACTTCCACTGCATAATCATAAAGGACTTGATTTAGGTCATACCTTAATGGTCTAGTGGTTTTCCCTACTTTCTTTAAGTCTGTATTTGGCAATAAGGAGTTCATGATATGAACCACAGTCAGCTCCTGGTCTTGTTTTTGTTGACTGTATAGAGCTTCGCCATCTTTGTCTACAAAGAATATAAACAATCTGATTTCAGTATTGACCATCTGGTGATGTCAATGTGTAGAATCTTTTCTTGTGTTGTTGGAAGAAGGTGCTTTCTATGACTCGTGCATTCTCTTGGCAAAACTCTGTTATCCTTTCACTTCAAGGCCAAATTAGCCTGTTATTTCAGGTGTCTCTTGACTTCCTGCTTTTGCATTCCAGTCCCCTATAATGAAAAGGACATCTTTTTGGGGTGTTAGTTCTAGAAGGTCTCGTAGGTCTTCATAGAACCATTCAACTTCAGCTTCTTCAGCATTACTGTTTGGGGCATAGATTTGGATTACTTTGACATTGAATGATTTGCCTTGGAAACAAACAGAGATCATTCTGTTGTTTTTGAGATTGCATCCAAGTATTGCCTTTTGAACTCTTTTGTTGACTGTGATGACTACTCCATTTCTTCAGGGGGATTCTTGCCCACAGTAGTAGATATAATTTTCATCTGAATTAAATTCACCCATTCCAATCCATTTTAGTTCGCTGAGTCCTAAAATGTCAATGTTCACTCTTGCCATCTCCTGTTTGACCAATTCCAATTTACCTTGATTCATGGACCTAACATTCCAGGTTCCTATACAGTATTGGTCTTTACAGCATCAGACTTTACTTCTAACACCAGTCACATCCACCACCAGGTGTTGTTTGTGCTTTGGCACCATCTCTTCATTCTTCCTGGAGTTATTTCTCCACTGATCTGCAGTAGCATACTGGGCACCTACTGACCTGGGAAGCTCATCTTTCAGTGTCCTATCTTTTTGCCTTTTCATACTGTTTATGGGATTCTCAAGGCAAGGATACAAAAGTGTTTTGCCATTCCCTTCTCCACTAGATCACGTTTTGTCAGAACTAGAAAGTGTATGTAAATGTAAAATAAGCAGATTAAAATATGTTCCATAACATTGGCCATCAAGGTAATGCATGTCAAATACTACAATAAAATATCATAAACATTTATTAAAATAGCTAAAATAAAAAATACTGACAATTAAAAATTCTAACACATCCAGGTCCAGAGAAACTGAAGCATTCATATATTGCTAATATGAAATAATAGAGCCACTCTAGGAAATATTTGGCAGTTTCTAATAAAACTAATGGAGAAAGCAATAGCAACCCACTCCAGTACTCTTGCCTGGAAAACCCCATGGACGGAGGAGCCTGGCCCTTGATTCTGATACATGTGTTGGGAGTTATGGATCAAAGAGAAGGACGCCCTAAATCTAGCAAAAGGAATAGAGGGAGAGAGGATAGGAAGCCTAAGTTCAGTTGCTAAGTCGTATCCAACTCTTTGCGAAGCTATGGACTACAGTAAGCCAGGCTTCCCTGTCAATCACCAACTCCCAGAGTTTATGCAAACTCATGTCCATCGATTCGGTGATGCCATCCAAACATCTCATCCTCTGTCAGCCCCTTCTCCTCCTTCCTTCAATCTTTCCCAATATCAAGGTCTTTTCCCATGAGTCATTTCTTCACATGACGTGGCCAAAGTATTGGAGCTTCAGCTCCAGCATCAGTCCTTCCAATGAATATTCAGGACTGATTTCCTTTAGGATTGACTGGTTGAATCTCCATACAATCCAAGGGACTCTCAAGAGTCTTCTCCAACACCACAGTACAAAAGCATCAGTTCTTCAGTGCTCAGTTTTCTTTATGGTTCAACTCTCATATCTGTACATGATTACTGGAAAACCATAGCTTTGACTAGACAGACCTTTGTTGGCAAAGTAATTTCTCTGCTTTTGAATATGCTTTCTAGGTTGATCATAGGTTTTCTTCCAAGGAGCAAGTATATTTTAATTTCATGGCTGCAGTCACCATCTGCAGTGATTTTGGAGCCCAGAAAAATAAAGTCTGCCACCGTTTCCATTGTTTCCCCATTTATTTGCCATGAAGTGATGGGACCAGATGCCATGATCTTAGTTTTTTTGAATGTTGAGTTTCAAGCCAGCTTTTTCACTCTCCTCTTTCACTTTCTTCAAGAGGCTCTTCAGTTCCTCTCTGCTTTCTGCTATAAGAGTGATGTCATCTGTATATCTGAGGTTATTGATATTTCTCCTGGCAATCTTGATTCTAGCTTGTGTAGGTAGCCAAAAACACTGACAATTTTAAGAATCATATCCTGCTAGTATGCCAGGTACCTTGAGACCTAACTTAACCGAAACTCTCAGATTCTTCATTTTGTTTGAGAAACTAATGACATGGGCCCAGCTGCATCTAAGTTGTGCTCCAAGATAACATAACATCACAGCAACAGTGGCTAGACACATCAATTCAATGTGAGAATGGATTGGATAGATATGAACTTAGAATCCTTCCTGGGTTTGAAGGTGGGAGAATAAGGGGCAGATAATTTTGGCACACTGTTGTCTCTCTTTGTTTAAATTACATAGATTACCTTAGTTTTTTGAGTCTGGCATGCATGCCTTTTTTTTTTTTTTTTTTTTTTGATATCTCATGTAGATTAGTTAGAAATGACTGATTACTTCTCCCCTTAGTACTTCTAAATAATAGTAAAGCCAACCTGAATGGTCACTAATCAACATTATGTATAACCTCTCTTAGGGCAGGAATGATTCATATATATATGAATATATTTTGTTTGAGGAGATAAATTGTCTTTGACTAAAATGTAATGAGTTTTATCTACAAAGATAAACATACTAATATAAGGTTACTTTGGAAAAAATGGAAAACACAGGTTCAGATGGATCAGATAATTCAAGAGGACTTTGAAATTCACAATTGTCCTGATATTGTGTTATTAACATACACTGTGTGTATGTTAGTCACTCAGTTGTGCCTGACTCTATGCAACCCTATGGAGTATAACTCACCAGTCTCCTCTGTACATGGAATTCTCAAGGCAAGAATACTTGAGTGAGTTGCAATTATCTTCTCCAGGGAATCTTCCCAATACAGGGGTAGAATTCGGGTCTCCTGTATTGCAGGTATATTCTTTACCCTCTGAACCACCAGGACAGCCATGCATTGGGTAGAATTAGTTTTATCATAGCAACTAATTTAAATTTTCACACTACCAAAAACTACCAATTTGATGTACTAAACTAAGTTTATTCTTTATATAGTCTTCCTTTTCTTTCTTAAGGTAAATTTTGTTTTTGTGCAACAATTAAAGAATCATTGATGCATTTAGATTTTCCCTTTCTTTTTCCCTTATTCATACCAAACCCATCCCTCCCCCAGGATAATCCCTGTGTATGTCTATAATGTTAAGTTTTGAGACTCTTTGTACAAACAGGCAAATGGGTGAAGAAAACACATGAGTGAAATGCAGAAGTACTACAATGGCTTATGAAATGATATATTGAAGTAGAATTGAGAGGAAGAGGAGTAGATTAAAATATAACAATATATAGTAATTCTTGTGAAAGATGGGATGGTAGTGGATATAGAGGAGCTTGGAAAATGGCATTTTGAACAGTTAGACATTGAGATGAGAGATGAGTAACTTTAGCACATTTAGATGTGGGTCATGCACATGGATTCCTCTGAAATTATGCATCGATTATTTAAATTGTTTTTCAGTACTTTGTAGTCATTGACATTGGGTTTCTGTCTAAAGCCACATGATAGAATTGACCACAGTAACTCACACAGATTTTGATTATGTGTATTTTAATTTTGTTATAGTTTTTTATATATTTTAAAGTGTGGAAGTCATACTTTCTCATTCTACTAAATGAAAATAATACAGAAATGTAAAAAATCAAATTTGAAGTAAATATATATACTCATACAATTCTGATAGAAGTGGCAAATGTTAAAATTGTATTAGCCTCTTAACATGATGAAAATGGTTACATTAACTGTACTATGCAATACTTAAAATGATTAAATGATGGATTCACATGGATAAATCTACAAAGCATGATAATCAACATATGTTTCAGGAAAGTTTGCCTTTTATGGTAACTGGTGGTAGGCAGCCACTGAGATCACCTCTAACAATTTCCACCTCCTGCTATCTATGCCCTTGTGTAGTCCTCTCCTCATGAGTGTGGACTGAACCTAACAACTTATTTCTGATGAACAGAAAGGACTCCAATTTGATCTTTCTCTCTCTTGCTTTCTTCATTGGTAGCTCCAGTGGAAATCAGTTTCTGTGTTGTGAGCTACCCTCTTAGGAAGCCCATGTGTCAGGAAATATAGGAGGGTGTGACAGTTAATTTTATATGCTAATATGAGTGAACTATGAGTTGCTAAGATAGTGGATAAAATATTATTTGTCATTGTATTTCTGTAAGAGATTAGCATTTGAATCAGTAGGCTGAGTAAAGAAGAGTGCCCTCACCAACTGTGGGTGGGTATCATCTAATCCCACAGGAGAGCTATTCAAAACCCTAAAAAATAATGCTATCAAAGTGTTGCTTTCAATATGTCAGCAAATCTGGAAGACCTGGCAGTGGCCACAGGACTAGAAAAGTTCAATCCTCATCCTAATTCACAAGAAGTGTAGTAGTAAAGAATGTTCGAGTCATCGGACAATTGCACTCATCTCCCATTCTAGTGAGGTCATGCTTAAAATCTTGCATGCTAGGCTTTAGTATCATGCAAACCAAGAACTTCCAGATGTCCAAGCTGGATTTAGAAAAGGCAGAGTAACCAGAGATCAAATTCCCAAAATTCACTGTATCATGGAGAAAGCAAGGGGATTCCAGAAAAGCATCTACCTCTGTTTCATCAACTATGCTAAAGCCTTTGACAGTGTGGATCATAACAAACTGTGGACAGTTCTTAAAGAAATGGGAATACCAGACCATTTTACCTGTCTCCTTAAAAACCTGTATGCGGGACAAGAACAACAGCTAGAATCCTGTATGGAACAACTGATTGGTTCAAGATTGAGAAAGGAATATGACAGGGCTGTCTGCTGTCACCCGTCTGTATGACATAAATCAAATCCTTTGTGACTGTACAGTGCATAAAAGGGATTAGATCTGGTAGACAGGGTGCATGAAAAATTATGGACAGAGGTTTGTGACATTGAATAGGAGTCAGTGACCAATACCATCCCCAAGAAAAAGAAATTCAAGAAGTCAAGTGTTTGTCTGAGGAGGCTTTACAAATAGCTGAGGAGAGCAGAGAAACAAAAATAAGGGGGAAAGTGAAAATATACCCAACTGAAGGCAGAGTTTGAAAGAATAGCAAGGAGAGATAAGAAGGCCTTCTTAAATGAACAATGCAAAGAAAGAGAAAAACAATAAAGTGGGAAAGACTAGAGACCTCCCCAAGAAAATGGGAGATATCAAGGGAACATTTCATGTAAGGATAGGCACAATACAGGAGAGAAATATTAAGGACCTAATAAAAGGAGAAGAGATTAAGAAAGCATGGCAAGAATACACAGAACTATACAAAAAAGGTCCTAATCACCCAGATAACCACGATGGTGTGATCACTCACCTAGAGCTAGATATCCTGGAGTGAGAACTCAAGTGGGCCTTAGTAAGCATCACTAAGAACAAATTTATTGGAGGAGATGGAATTAAGGCTGAGCTACTTCAAATCCTAAAAGATGATGCTGTTAAAGTGCTGCACTCAATATGTCAGCAAATTTGGAAAACTCAGCAGTGGATATCAGACTGGAAGAATGTGTTTCCATTCCAATCCCAAAGAAGGGCAATGCCAAAAAATGTTCAAGCTACCACACAATTGTGTTCATTTCACATGATATCAAGGTAATACTCAAAATTGTTCAAACTAAGCTTCAGCAGTATGTGAACCAAAATCTTTCCAATGTACAAGCTGGTTTTGGATAGGCAGAGAAACTAGAGATCAAATTGACAACATTCATCAGATCATAGAAAAATCAAGGGAATTCCAGAAAAACATCTACTTCTTCATATACTATGGTAAAACCTTTGACTATGTGAATCACAAAAAAAACTGTGGAAAATTCTTAAAAAGATGGGAATACCAAATCCCTTACCTGTCTCCTGAGAAACCTGTATGCAGGTCAAAAAGTAACAGTTAGAACTAGACATGGAACAATGGACTGGTTCAATATTGGGAAAGGAATACATTAAGGTTGTATATTGTCACCCTGATTACTTAACTTCTGTACACAATGCATCACGAGAAAAGCCAGGCTGAAGGAACCACAAGCTAAAAGCAAGATTTCCAGGAGAAATATCAATAACCTCAGATATGCATATGATACCATTCTAATGGCAGAAATTGAAGAGTAACTAAAGAACTGCTTGCTGAAGGTAAAAGAAAAGAGTGCAAAGCTGGCTTAAAACTCAACTTTCCAAATACTAAGATCATGACATCTAGTCCCATCACTTCATGGCAAATAGAAGGGTAAAAATTGGAAGAAATAACAAATTTTATTTTTGTGTGCTCCAAAATCACTGTGAAAGGTGCCCATAGCCATGAAATTAAAAGATGTTTTCTCCTTAGAAGGAAAACCTTGAAAAACCTAGTCTGTGTGTACTTAGTCACTTAGTCGTGTTGGATTCTTTGTGACCCTTTCACTGCAGCCCACTAGGCTCCTCTGTCTATGGGATTTTTCAGGCAAGAATACTGGAGTGGGTTGCCATTTCCTTCTCCAAGTGATCTTCCCAACCCAAGGACCAAAACCACGTCACCCGTGTCTCATCTCCTGCATTGTAGGCAGATTATTTAACCAATGACTTAAACGACATATTATAAAGCAGAGAGGTCACTTTGCCTACAAAGGTCTATGCAGTCAAAGCTATTTTTTAAAATTTTAATTGGAGGCTACTTTACAATATTGTGGTGGGTTTTGCCATACATTCACATGAATCAGCCATGGATGCACATGTGTTTCCCCATCCTGACCCTCCCTCACACCTCCCTCCACATCCCTTCCCTCAGGGTCATCCCAATGCACCAGCCCTGAGCACCCTGCCTCATACCTCGAACCTGGACTGGCAATCTATTTCACATATGATAATATGCATGTTTAAATGCTATTCTCTCAAATCATCCCACCCTTGCCTTCTCCCACGGAGTCCAACAGTCTGTTCTTTACATCTGTGTCTCTTTTGCTGTCTCGCATATAGGGTCATCCTTACCATCTTTCTAAATTCCATATATATGCATTAATATACTGTATTGGGGTTTTTCTTTCTGACTTCACTCTGTTTAATAGGCTCTAGTTTCATCCATCTCATTAGAACTGATTCAAAATCATTCCTTTTAATGGCTGAGTAATATTCCATTGTGTATATGTACCACAACTTTCTTATTCATTCATCTGCCAATGTGCATCTAAGTTGCTTCTGTGTCCTGGTTATTGTAAACAGTGATGCAATGAATATTGGGGTACACATGTCTCTTTCAATTTTGGTTTCCTCGGTGTGTATGCCCCACAGTGGGATTGCTGGATTGTATGGCAGTTCTATTTCCAGTTTTTTAAGGAATCTCCACACTGTTCTCCATAGTGGCTGTACTAGTTTGCATTCCCACCAACAGTGAAAGAGGATTTCTTTTTCTCTGCACCTTCTCCAGCATTTATTGTTTATAGACATTTTGATAGCAGCCATTCTGACCGGTGAGATTGTACCTCATTGTGGTTTGATTTGCATTTCTCTGATAATGAGTGATATTGAGCACTTTTTCAAGTGTTTGTTAGCCATCTGTACATCTTCTTTGGAGAAATGTCTTTTTGGTTTTTTGGCCCATTTTTTGATTCAGTCATTTATTTTTCTGGAATTGAGCTTCAGGAGATGCTTGTATAGTCTCGAGATAAATTTGTTGTCAATTGCTTCATTTGTTATTTTTTTCCCCATTCTGAAGGCTGTCTTTTCACATTGCTTATAGTTTCCTTCATTGTGCAAAATTTTTTAAGTTTAATTAGGTCCCATTTGTTTATTTTTACTTTTATTTGCATTACTCTGGGAGGTGGGTCATAGAGAATCCTGCTATGATTTACATCAGAGACTGTTTTGCCTATATTTTCCTGTAGGAGTTTTATATTTTCTGGTCTTACATTTAGATCTTTAATCCATTTTGAGTTTATTTTTGTGTATGGTATTAGAAAGTGTTCTAGTTTCATTCTTTTACAAGTGGTTGACCAGTTTTCCCATAACCACTTATTAAAGAGATTGTCTTTTTTCCATTATATAGTCTTGCCTTCTTTGTCAAGGATAAGGTGTCCATAGGTGCGTGAATTTACCTCTGGGTTTTCTATTTTTTTTCCATTGATCTATGTTTCTGTCTTTTTGCCAATATCATACTGTCTTGATGACTGTAGCTTTTTAGTATAGCCTGAAGTCAGGCAGGTTGACTAATCTAGTTCTATTCTTCTTAGATTGCTTTTGCTATTCGAGGCTTTTTGTAATTCCATACAAATTGTGAAATTATTGTTCTAATTCTCTGAAAAATACCATTGGTAGCTTGATAGGGATGGCATTGAATCTATAGATTACCTTGGGAGTATACTCATTTTCACTATATTATAGAGTCTTCTGATCCATGAACATGGTATATTTCTCCATTTTTTGTGTCATCTTTGACTTCTTTCATCAGTATTTTATATTTTTTATATATAGATATTTTCTTTCTTTAGGTAGATTTATTCCTAAGTATTTTATTCTTTTCCTTGCAATGGTGAATAGAATTATGTCCTTAATTTTTATTTCTGTTTTCTAATTTTTTGTGTATAGGAATGCAAGGGATTTATGTGTGCTAATTTTATATCTATCAACTTTACTATATTCATTGATTAGCTCTAGTAGTTTTCTGGTGGTGTCTTTAGCATTTCCGATGTAGAGGATCATGCCATCTGCAAACAGTGAGAGTTTTGATTCTTCTTTTCCAATCTCAATTCCTTTTATTTCTTTTTATTCTCTGATTGCTGTGGCCAAAACTTCCAAAACTATGTTGAACAGCAGTGGTAAGAGTGGGCATCCTAGTCTTGTTCATGACTTTAACAGAAATGCTTTCAATTTTTCACTATTGAGGATAATGTTTGCTGTGGGTTTATCATATATGGCTTTTATTATGTTGAGGTATGTTCCTTCAATGCCTGCTTTCTGGAACGTTTTTATCAGGGAATCTTCCCGACCCAAGGATCGAACCCAGGTCTCACGCATTATAGACATACGCTTTACCGTCTGAGCCACAAGGGTTAGAGATTAAATGGATGCTAGATTTTGTCAAAGGCTTTCTCTGCATCTATTGAGAGAATCATATGGTTTTTATTTTTCAATTTGTGAATATGGTGTATCATTGATTGATTTGCAAATATTGAAGAATCTTTGCATCCATGGGATAAAGCCCACTTGGTCATGATGTATGATATTTTTAATATGTTGTTGGATTCTATTTGCTGGAATTATGTTGAGGATTTTTGCATCTATGTTCATCAATAGTATTGGCCTGTAGTTTTCATTTTTGTGTGTCATCTTTGTCTGGTTTTGGTGTTAGGGTGATGATGGCCTCATAGAATGAGTTTGTAAGTTTACCTTCCTCCGCAATTTTCTGGAAGAGTTTGAGTAGGATAGGTGTTAGCTCTTTTCTGAATTTTTCGTATAATTCATCTGTGAAGCCATCTGATCCTGGGCTTTTATTAGTTGGAAGATTTCTGACTAAGAATTTGTCCATTTCTTCCAAGTTGTCTATTTTATTGGCATATAGTTGCTGATAGTAGTCTCTTATGATCCTCTTATGATTTCTGTGTTGTCTGTTGTGATTTTCCATTTACATTTCTAATTTTGTTGATTTGATTCTTCTCCCTTTGTTTATTGATGAGTGTGGCTAATGGTTGGTCTATTGTATTTATCTTCTTGAAGAAACAACTTTTAGCTTTGTTGATTTTTGCTATGGTGTTTTTTTGTTTCTTTTCCATGTATTTCTGCCCTAATTTTGTGATTTCTCTCCTTCTACTAACCCTGGGGTTCTTCATTTCTTCCTTTTCTAGTTGCTTTAGATGTAGAATTAGGTTAATTATTTGATTTCTCTCCTGTTTCTTGAGGAGGCTTGTATTGCGATGAACCTTCCCTTTAGCAGTGCTTTTACTGAAACCCATAAGTTTTGGGTTGTTTTCTTTTCATTTTCATTCCTTTCTATGCATATTTTTATTTCTTCTATGATTTGTTGTTTAATCAGAAATGTGTTATTTAGCTTCCATATGTTTGTATTTTTAATAGTTTTGTTTTTTCCCCATAGTTGACATCTAATCTTACCACATTGTGATCAGAAAAGACGCTTGAAATGATTTTAATTTTTTTGAATTTACCAAGGCTAGATTTATGGCCCAGGATGTGATCTATCCCAGAGAAGGTTCCGTGTGCACTTGAGAAAAAGGTGAAATTCATTGTTTCAGGGTGAAATGTCCTATGGATATCAATTAGGTCTAACTGGTCCATTGTATCATTTAAAGTTTGTGCTTCGTTGCTATTTTTCTGCTTAGTTGATCTATTCATAGGTGCAAGTGGAGTATTAAAGTCCCCACTATTATTGTGTTACTGTTAATTTCCCCTTTCATATTTGTTAGCATTTGCCTTACATATTGCAGTGCTCCTATATTGGGTACATATATATTTATAATTGTTATATCTTCTTCTTGGATTGATCCTTTCATCTTTACATAGTGTCCTTCTTTGTCTCTTTTCACAGCCTTTGTTTCAATGTTTATTTTATATGATATGAGTATTGCTACTCCTGCTTTCTTTTGGTCTCTATTTGCATGAAATATCTTTTTCCAGCCCTTCACTTTCAGTCTATATGTGTCCTTAGGTTTGAGGTGGGTCTCTTGTAGACAGTATATATAGGGGTCTTGTTTTGGTATCCATTCAGCCAGTCTTTGTGTTTTGGTTGGGGCATTCAACCCATTTATATTTAAGGTAATTATTGATAAATATGATCCTGTTATCATTTACTTTGTTGTTTCAGGTTTGAGTTTATAAACGTTTTCTGTGTTTCCTGTCTAGAAAAGATCCTTTAGCATTTGTTGGAGAGCTGGCTTGCTGGTGCTGAATTCTCTCATCTTTTGTTTGTCTGTAAAGTTTTTGATTTCTCCTTCATATTTGAATGAGATCCTTGCTGGGTACAGTAATCTGGTTGTAGGTTTTTCTCTTTCATCACTTTAAGTATGTCCTGCCCTTCCCTTCTGGCCTGAAAAGTTTCTATTGAAATATCAGCTGTTATCCTTATGTGGATCCTCTTGTGTAGTATTTGTTGTTTTTCCCTTGCTGCTTTTAATCTTTGGTCTTTGTGTTTGCTTTTCATTAATATGATTAATATGTGTCTTGGGGTATTTTGTCTTGGGTTTATCCTGTTTGGGGCTCTCTGGGTTTCTTGGACTTGGGTAGCTATTTTCTTCCTCATTTTAGGGAAGTTATCAACTATTATCTCCTCAAGTATTTTCTCACGACCTTTCTTTTTGTCTTCTTCTTCTGGGACTCCTGTGATTCGAATGTTTGGGCATTTAACATTGTCCCAGAGGTCTCTGAGATTGTTCTCATTTCTTTTAATTCTTTTCTTTTTTCTTCTCTGCTTCATTTATTTCCACCATTCTTTTTTCCACCTCACTTTTCCTATCTTCTGCCTCAGTTATTCTACTGTTGGTTCCCTCCAGAGTGTTTTTTATCTCATTTACTGCATTATCCATTATTGATTGACTCTTTTTTGTTTCTTCTAGGTCCTTGTTAAACTTTTCTTGCATCTTCTCAATCCTTGTAACTCCATTTTGTTTTCAAAATTTTGAATCATTTTTTAACATCATTATTCTGAATTCTTTTTCAGGTAGACTCCCTATCTCCTCCTCTTTTGTTTCCTTTGTTGGGCTTTTATCGTGTTCTTTACCAGCTGAGTATTTCTCTGCCTTTTCATCTTGTTTATATTGCTGTGTTTCGGGTGGCCTTTCTGTATTCTGGCAGTTTGTGATTCCGCTTTATTGTGGAGGTTCCTCACTGTGGGTGAGGTTGTATGGGTGGCTTGTCAAGGTTTCCTGGTTAGGGAAGCTTGTGTCAGTGTTCTGGTGGGTGGAGCTGGATCTCTTCTCTCTGGTGTGCAATGAAGTGTCCAGTAGTGAGTTTTGAGGTGCCTATAGGTTTGGTGCGACTTTTGGCCTCCTGTATTTTTGTGCTCAGGGTTATGTTTCTGCTTTGTTGGAGAATTAGCTTGGTATGTCTGGCTCTGAAACTTGTTTGCTCTTGGGTGGAGCTTGGTTTCAGTGTAGGTATGCAGGCTTTTTGATGTGCTTTTGGAGTTGGTGATGGACAGGAAGGCTTAGCGTGCTGCGGTTCATGGAGTTGCAAAGAGTTGTACATGAATGAGCGACTGAAATGAACTGAACTTTGTCGATTAATGTTCCCTGGAGTAAGGAGTTTTCTGGTGTTTTCAAGTTTTGGATTTAGGCCTGCTGCCTCTGGCTTTCAGTCTTATTCTTATAGTAGCCTCAAGACTTCTCCATCCATACAGCACCAATGATAAAACATCTAGGTTACTGGTGAAAGGATTCTCCACAGTGAGGGACACCCAGAGAGGTTCACAGAGTTACATGAAGAAGGAAAGAGGGAGGTAGTAGATAGAGGTGACCAGGTGGAGAAGAGGGGGAATCAAAAGGGGAGAGAGCAGTCTAGCCAGTAACCAATTCCTTATTTGCTCTCCACAGTCTGGACCACTCACAGAGGCTCACAGAGTTTCATAAAGAAAAGAGGGAGGAAAGAGACAGAAGTAACCAGGAGTAGAGGAGGGGGAATCAAAAGGAGAGGGACCAATCTAGCCTGTGATCAGTTCCCTAAGTTTTCTCCACAGCCCAGAACACCTGGAGAGATTCACAGAGTTAAGTAGAGAAGAGAAGGGAGATTATCTGGGGGAGAAAAAGGAGGGTCAAAAGGGAGAGAGCAATCAAGCCAGTAATCACACTCTTAATTAAAAATGGGTACTGAAGATTGGATTATTAAAGGTACAGAATTGATAACAAATACCAAAAAGGAAAGATTAAAGATCTAGGGTAGAGGACAGACACTCAAAAATACAATATTAACAAAACAAAACAAAATCTCAAAGTTATATAAAAAATATGGAATTTGCTTTAAAAATAGAGTGTTTTTTTCAAGATAATACTAGGTTTTAAAAATGAAAAAGGCGTAATAAAGAACTTAAAAAATTAGAAAATAAAAAATGATTATAGTAAAATATATCTAGGAATTTCTCTGGAGCTTTTGAGGGCAGTGTGGGGTCAGTTCAGTTTCAGATATTTCTTTTTTCCACCTTATACTTCTGCTCAAGGTCTATAGGTCCCTTCCAATGTAGCCAGTGCTAACTACAGGGTTTTAATCTGTTGCACCTGTCACTTACAAAGCCTCTTCTTTGTTTATTTTGGCTTCCTCTGTTTGCAAGTCTCTTCAGTGTCTAACTTCCGCTCTGACATAAGGGGGCAAAGGTGGTCATTTATTTAGGCTCACTTGTTCAATTGTGCTGCGGGGAGGGATGAACACTGCAAACAAATATCACTGTCATGTGTATGGAGTGCTTGCAGTGTCTGGGCCACACTGGGTTTGCTTCCACTCACGGTGTGTGTGCTTTCTTGGTCTGCACTGCTCAGGCTCCAAGTTGCTCTGCAGGCAAACCGTCTAAGGTGGGCCCTGCATTTCGTGTACTTCCCAGTTCTACCCCACTCAGGTTCAGGTTCTTGGGTACTCCACAAAGGCACAAACTCAGTTGGACCTGTGTTTTGTGCCTTTCCCAGGTCTGAGCAGCTCAGGCAACCAGGTGTTTGGTGAGCACACTCTCCACAGTTACAGGGCATCTTATCACCTCCCTGGTCCCAGCCACTCGGTTTCCTGGGTACACTGCGTGAGCGTCGTCTCAGGTGTACCATGTGTCTTCTCTGGAGAGCTGATCTCTGGCTGTAACCCTCCTGGGGTATGTCAACTGTCCAGGATCCCAGGAAGACTTGGTCAGCAACTGGAAACCTGTTTGCAGTTTGGTAGGGGATGCCGTATCTGGGGCTGAGTTTTCAGGTTTCCGGCTCTGGCTGCAGTCCACCTGCCTTCCTGCCTCCTGTGGGGGATGGGCCAGTCCACAGCTGGCTAGCTCTCTTCTGGTATTCGCTCAGTCCTTTGTTCTGTGAGCAAGCCCAGCAGTGCCTTAGGTTAGAGCTTTTCAAGGGAAAAATTCTGTCTCTTTCCTCTCCGACCCCGCCCGTGCCCCGCTCTGGCTATCCCACGGTTTGGGTTGCTATCTCACGTTAGCTCCCTCAGATTGCCCTCAGGACATTCAGGCTCCGTCCCAATGTAGTCCGTGCCTCCCTGTTCAGCTCCCGCTTGCTGGTGCCGGAGGCAAGCATCTGGGCTATTTCTCCACTGGAAGTTTCCATTAGGTGCATAATCTGTGAGCTTTATTTATTTATTTTTTCCTACTGGTTATGTTGCCCTCTGAGATTCCAAAACTCCCCACAGACCCGCAGGTGAGAGGGTTTCCTGGTGTTTGAAAACATCTCTTTTAAGACTCCCTCCCCAGGACGGGTATCCATTCCTAACTCTTTTGTCTCTCTTTTTATCTTTTATCTTTTGTCCTCCCCCTTTTGAAGACAATGGGATGCCTTTCTGGGTGCCTGGTATCCTCCACCAGTGTTCAGAAGCTGTTTTGTATTTGCTCAGTGTTCAAATTATCTTTCAATGAATTTGTGGAGTAGAAAGTGGTCTCCCCGTCCTATTCCTCCACCATCTTAGGACCACCCTAAGGGTACAATTTTTCCAATCATCATGTACTGATGTGAGAATTGGACCAAAAAGAAATCTGAGTGCCAAAGAATTGATACTTTCAAATTGTGGTGCCGTAGAAAACTTTTGAGAGTCCTTTGGACTGCATGGAGATCAACCCAGTAAATCCTAGTGGAAATCAAGCCTGGATATTTATTGTAAGGACTGTTGCTGAAGCTGAAGCTCTAATACTTTGGTCACTTGATGCAAAGAGTTGACTCAATGGAAAAGACCCTGATGCTGGGAAAGATTGAGGGCAGGAGGAGAAGGGGTGACAGAGGATGAGGTGGTTAGATAGCATCACTGACTCAATGGACATGAGTTTGAGCAAACTCCAGGAGATAGTGAAGAACAGGAGAAACTGGCTGCTGTAGTACATGCGGCAGCAAAGAGTCAGACACAACTTACCCACTGAACAACAACAGCAAAAAGTTAATTTTTATTTTGTTCCTAGCATAGGGTCTTGCACATTGAATAAAGAAGGAACTTTTTCTTTTTTAATTTTTAAGCTAAATAAGCCTATTAAGTTTTTTCTAAATTTATCATGTTTAATTATCAGCATTTGTCTAGATTTATGTATGAATTTGGGTAGTTTCCTTCTCTGTCTATGCACTGTTTATGCAGTGCCTATGCACTGGTTTAAATAAATATATATATATTATTTGTTTCTTGAAAGTTGGAAAGAATTTATATTCATTTTAATCTAGCCCCACAATTCTGGTTTGGGGAATAGATGTTTGAAAATTTTTCAAATGTTTAACTGCTTGGGCAAAGTTCAAAACCAGCTCTACTATTTATTAGCTCTGTGATCTTGGGAAAGAATTTCTCCCTTATCTTTAAAATACAGAGAATGATAATATCAAACTTACAGGTTTTTTTGAGGATTAAATATGTGAAAAGCACTTAGCAAGTGTTTAGAAAGAAAGTAATTTTCTTTGTGATTTATACAGATGATTACTATTTAAAATTTGCTATAATCTTTTGAACAGAGTGTACATTTTCAGTTTAAAAAGTGCCAAATAGATAGATAGATAGATAGATAAGGCTAGATAGCTTTTTCTAGGGTCAGTTTTGCAACTGAATGAATCTCTTCAATATAATTTTTGGCAATTAATAATCCTAGAACACTGAGAAATTATCCTTTTTATGTGGACGTCTGCACTTGATTTTGCGTGTTTCAAAAAAATGCATCTGCACTCAATTTTTCAGTGTATTTCAAAAGAATTTTTTTCAAAGCTTTCTCCTTTTTTTCTATGAGACTTCTTAATAACTTTACCTATTTGACCTAATTTGACAATTTGAATTCTCTCTTCTGAGCTACGAATATACTGATATATCCAGTTATTTTAATTCTGTATTATATTCCAGATCTAGAAGTCATAAACTGGGGGCTTATAGTTTTTCAGAGTGAATTTACTTTCACATTCACCAGAGTCCCCATAATCATTTAATATTTTCCACTTAAAGGACTTCACATATTTGCATTCCCCATTTCCTATCTGATGAGTTTGCTATACCTGGCCTAAGTGAATCAGCATTGTTAGTGGGTTTAAGTTCCTTCCAAATGTATATAAAATTATTTTTCATATTTTTCCCTGAAATAGATGATCAGTATATGAAATTTATTTCCTTATACACTTGGGAATAATGCAAAGGAGCTGACTAGGGTAGGTAGAAGCTTCAAGCATATCTCCTTCAGTCAGTTGGTGATGGGAGTACATATTATTCCTTGCAAGCCTGGAGGCTTTTCTACAAACATAAATGTCTGAAGATGGCTAACTAAATAAAAGGGCAGGATGAGTCAGTTTTCAGCAAGTATGTAATTGCTTTGGCATGAAGTGTCACATGTCTGTTCTGGGAGGAATGAGGGTCAGAAGTGGACAGGCCTCCTCTTGCTACATGACTGGGATTAAAGTTCCTCAAATGAGACATTTTTGAGAAGTCTTATCATGCAGTTTCGGTGGCTTTCTTATTTAGAAGGGCTGCTACTGTCAGCCTGAGAAATGGGACTCTTTCAAGCTAAGTGACTTTTTCATATAATTATTCTGATTCATTCCCAGGATAAAGATAAGTGTACAGAAATATTTTCACATACTTTACTTTTGGCTACAGGAGTAAAACTTTTTACAGCTTCTGTTCACAGTGAAAAGTAGACTCTGAGGCCTACAGATAAGAAACTAAGTGTATTACTACAGACTGTAAAACAAAAGTTTTGTCTATTGAGATATTAAGCTTAAACCTTACAAAGCTGCAGCAAATTTGAGATTGTGGTTATTCTTAATATACCCAATTCAAATTCTTAGATGGAACTCCCTGCTCATAACAAATATCTTTGCTTTTCTTTCCCTTGTTCAGAGAATATCTCAGGCATCATGAGTGTTTTCCAAGTTTTATATGTAAATACAGATAGAAAAATACATGTAGATATAGAAATAAACACCTAGGGTCAGCTCTGTAAGCTTTTGTTACCTACAAAATCAGAAGTATGTTTAAATGGTTCAAATATTTATTTGCTTAACATTTGTTATTGTCTGTTATTGTCTACTAAACAATCTTGAAAATATGGAAGTAGTGGATGGTGAATGCTTACTTGCTCCTTAAGCCATAGTTAATAAAATACATCAGGAAAAAAATCTGTAAATGTAGCTCCAGGGTCCTCTATCCTGTTAGCTCCTGATTTCTCATCCTTCCTTTATGCTTTAGGACAAATGGTGGTGCTGAGAAATGACATTGTAAATGTTTGAGATGATTTTAAAACAATAGCATATAAACTATTTGTAACCTGTTTTAGTATGCGAGTATTGCCCCATTTATCAAGAATTGATCAGCTGGAAAAAGGGGATTTTTATTTTGCAAAGTTTGATTGTAAGCAATTTTTGCCTCCAGATAAAAATAATCTCTGAAAAACATTAAGCTTGCTTAAAATAAAACTGCAGGAGCTGGGCAGGGAAAATGGATAATTTTGTTGCTCAATTGGTATAAAGTTACAGTTATACAAGATGAATGCTCTAGAGATCTGCAGTACAGTATAGTGTCTATAGTTAAGAATATATAACTTTACTTTTAATATTTTGTTAAGACAGTAGATCTCATATTGTGTTATTACTGCAATAAAAAATATACAAAATGTAAATTCTACAAAAATTCATAACGACTTTCCTAGATGTGTAATGAGTATATGGCAATGCAACAATTGATTCTAGACTTTAAGGATATGGTAAAGTTGTATGTCTTCATTGATGATTTTTCATGATCCTTTCAATTCTAATATTTGTATAATAGCTTTTGTTTTTTCAGCTAAAAGGATTAAATATGTTTTCTTTAATTAATTTTTTCACATTTTGAGAAAAAAAAATGTCAACAAAGGCAACTTATGTAGCAGCCAGAATAAATAAATGAAAGACAGAAGTATAGGGTATGAAATTCAAATATGGCAATATCTAACACAAATGTGTAGAGCCACTTAAGAAACAATTTTGCTTTGGACAAATTCATCTTGGTCAATAGTTTTATTTTTTTCATATAAGTAAAAATTTTATTTCCCTTTTCCTTTTCAAATCTAATCCTACAAAAAGTGAGGCAGAATATAGAAGGAATATATTCCTTCTTATGTATTAATTTACTTCTACCAAAGTATCAATTCACAAAGCAAATAAATAGTCATTAATTGGCTAAACTAAAGCTTTTTACATAACTTGTTTGAAGGTGCATTATTTACACTATCGCTACATAACAGCTTAATGATACAAAACATTAATATATTATTGTTGTTATTATTATCATCTCATGGTTCAGAGGGATGTTTTTGATCAGATAGACAATTTTTTTGTGGGTATCCCAGTTTACAATCAGTTGATGACTGGGGCTGGAATAATTTTGAAATTTTCCTCACTCGCACGAATGGCAGTTGATACTGACTGCTGCCTGGGACCTAAATGATGACTGTCAGCTTAAGTATTATGAGAAGGCTTCTCAATGTGACTTGGGCTTCCTTATCGACTGATAGCTGACTTCCAGTAGTAGCTACTGTCCCATGAGGAAGACAAGTAGAAATTTTATTCTCTTATCAAGAATATAGCATATTCTTGAACCTCATATAACATCACTTACACTATATGTAACATCACTTCATCAGGCCAGTAACAAAGACCCACCCAAGTTCAACAGGAGGGAATATAGGTTCTGTCTCTTGATAGGGTTGTTGTGAGAATATGAAAGAGTGTGTAGGACTATAAATATTATTGCAGTCATTGGAAAATACTATCTGCTATAGGAATCCAAGGGAAGTAGCTTAAGAGAGTAGTCAAGGATAGTTCAATCTCTGACAATTACCACATGTATGAGCTTAGTAGGTAAATCATTCTACCTTTCTAAGGATGGTTTCCTCACCTATAAAGTGGGGATAACAAGTTCTAATCTATAGGGCTAGCATAAGCGTTAAATGGGATAATGCATTTAAAGTGCTTGGTATGTTGTTAATGCTTAGTTATTACTATTATTAATATTGTATGACATAGAGTCATTCAATCTGCCAATAGAATTTTCTTCATTATTGGAAATGTTCCATATTTTCATTGTTCACTTGGTAGCTTTTAGCCACATATGGCTATGGACCTCTTTAAAGGTGACTAGTGCAACCTATTCCAAGGCCAAATTCGCCTGTTACTCCAGGTGTTTCTGGACTTCCTACTTTTGCATTCCAGTCCCCTATAATGAAAAGGACATCATTTTGGGGTGTCAGTTCTAAAAGGTCTTGTAGGTCTTCATAGAAACGTTCACTTCAACTTCTTCAGCATTACTGGTTGGGGCATAGACTTGGATTACTGTGATATTGAATGGTTTCCGAGGGATTCCTGCCCGCAGTAGTAGATATAATGGTCATCTGAGTTAAATTCATGCATTCCAGTCCATTTTAGTTCGCTGGTTCCTAGAATGTCGACATTCACTCTTGCCATTTCTTGTTAGACCACTTCCAATTTGCCTTGATTCATGGACCTGACATTCCAGGTTCCTATGCAATATTGCTCTTCACAGCATCAGACCTTGCTTCTATCACCAGTCACACCCACTGGTGATGTGGTGGGTATTCTTTTTGCTTTGGCTCCATCCCTTCATTCTTTCTGGAGTTATTTCTCCATTGATTTCCAGTAGCATATTGGACACCTACTGACCTGGGGAGTTTCTCTCTCAGTATCCAATCATTTTTCCTTTTCATACTGTTCATGGGTTTCTAAAGGCAAGAATACTGAAGTGGTTTGCCATTCCCTTCTCCAGTGGACCACATTCTGTCAGATCTCTCCACCATGACCCATCCATCTTGGGTTGCCCCATAGGCATGGCTTAGTTTCATTGAGTTAGACAAGGCTGTGGTCCTAGTGTGAATAGATTGACTAGTTTTCTGTAAGTATGGTTTCAGTGTGTCTGCCCTCTGATGTCCTCTTGCAACACCTACCGTCTTACTTGGGTTTCTCTTATCTTGGGCACGGGGTATCTCTTCACGGCTGCACCAGCAAAGCACAGCCACTGCTCCTTACCTTGGACGAAGGTTATGTCCTCACTGCCACCCTTCCTGACCTTCAAAGTGGGATAGCTCCTCTAGGCCCTCCTGCACCTGCGCAGCCACTATTCCTTGGACATGGGGTTGGTCCTCCCAGCCACTGCCCCTGGCCTTGGGAGTGGGGGCGTGGGGTAGCTCCTCCCGGCTGCCTCCCCTGACCTCGGTCAAGGGGTAGCTCCTCCCGGCCGCTACCCCTGACCTCAGACATGGGGTAACTCCTCTTGGCCAATAACACAAGAGAAGACTCTACACATGGACATCACCAGATGGTCAACACTGAAATCAGACACTGATTATAGTCTTTGCAGCCAAAGATGGAGAAGCTCTATACAGTCAACAAAAACAAGACCAGCAGCTGACTGTGGCTCAGATCATGAACTCCTTATTATCAAATTCAGACTTAAGTTGAAGAAAGTAGGGAAAACCACTAGACCATTCAGGTATGACCTAAATCAAATACCTTATGATTATACAGTGAAAGTGAGAAATAGATTTAAGGGCCTAGATCTGATAGATAGAGTGCCTGATGAACTATGGACTGAGGTTCGTGACATTGTACAGGAGACAGGGATCAAGACCATTCCCATGGAAAAGAAATGCAAAAAAGCAAAATGGCTGTCTGGGGAGGCCTTACAAATAACTATGAAAAGAAGAGAAGTTAAAAGCAAAGGATAAAGGAAAGATATAAGCATCTGAATGCAGAGTTCCAAAGAATAGCAAGAAGAGATAAGAAAGCCTTCCTCAGCGATCAATGCAAAGAAATAGAGGAAAACAACAGAATGGGAAAGACTAGCGATCTCTTCAAGAAAATTAGAGATACCAAGGGAACATTTCATGCAAAGATGGGCTCTATAAAGGACATAAATGGTATGGACCTAACAGAAGCAGAAGATATTAAGAAGAGGTGGCAAGAATACACAGAAGAACTGTACAAAAAAGATCATCACGACTCAGATAATAACGATGATGTGATCACTGACCTAGAGCCAGATATCCTGGAATGTGAAGTCAAGTGGGCCTTAGAAAGCATCAGTACAAACAAAGCTAGTGGAGGTGATGGAATTCCAGTTGAGCTATTGCAAATCCTGGAAGATGATGCTGTGAAAGTGCTGCACTCAATATGCCAGTAAATTTGGAAAACTCAGCAGTGGCCACAGGGCTGGAAAAGGTCAGTTTTCATTCTAATTCCAAAGAAAGGCAATGCCAAAGAATGCTCAAACTACTGAACAATTGCACTCATCTCACATGCTAGTAAAGTAATGCTCAAAATTCTCCAAGCCAGGCTTCAGCAATACGTAAACCATGAACTTCCAGATGTTCAAGCTGGTTTTAGAAAAGGCAGGTGAACCAGAGATCAAATTGCCAACATCCGCTGGATCATGGAAAAAGCAAGAGAATTCCAGAAAAACATCTATTTCTGCTTTATTGACTATACCAAAGCCATTGACTCTGTGGATCACAATAAACTGTGGGAAATTCTGAAAGAGATGGGAAAACAAGACAACTTGACCTGCCTCTTGAGAAATCTGTATGCAGGTCAGGAAGCAACAGTTAGAACTGGACATGGAACAACAGACTTGCTCCAAATAGGAAAAGGAGTACGCCAAGGCTGTATATTGTCACCCTGCTTATTTAACTTATATGTAGAGTACATCATGAGAAATGTGGGACTGGAAGAAACACAAGCTGAAATCAAGATTGTCGGGAGAAATATCAATAACCTCAGATATGCAGATGACACAACCCTTATGGCAGAAAGTGAAGAGGAACTCAAAAGCCCCTTGATGAAAGTGAAAGTCCAGAGTGAAAAAGTTGGCTTAAAGCTCAACATTCAGAAAACGATGATCATGGCATTTGGTCTCATCACTTCATGGGAAATAGATGGGGAAACAGTGAAAACAGTGTCAGACTTCGTTTTTTGGGGCTCCAAAATCACTACAGATGGTGACTGCAGCCATGAAATTAAAAGACGCTTACTTCTTGGGAGGAAAGTTATGAGCAACCTAGATAGCATATTCAAAAGCAGAGACGTTACTTTGCCATCAAAGGTCCGTCTAGTCAAGGCTATGGTTTTTCCTGTGGTCATGTACGGATGTTAGTGTTGGACTGTGAAGAAGACTGAGCACCGAAGAATTGATGCTTTTGAACTGTGGTGTTGGAGAAGACTATTGAGAGTCCCTTGGCCTGCATTGAGATCTAACCAGTCCATTCTGAAGATCAGCCCTGTGATTTGGGGTCGCAAAAAGTTGGACACGCCTGAGCGACTGAACTGAACTAAACTGAATGCAACCTATGAACTGAATTTTAACATTTTATTAATTTAAAATAGCCTCTGTTGGGAGAACATTTTACTGAGTCTCTTGAGTTTTTGTATCTCTTGTGAGGAAGGTCTCTTGTTCTGAACTAGCTTTTTAAGAATGTTTGTATATAGAAGAGACTTGGAAGACAGAGGTAGCCTTTCCCTCCAGAGAAATGAGCAGGCATACTTAAGGCCCATTGTAAAAGATTTGAGTTCCATAAACTGAAGATTCATTGTCTATAACACATCCCATTGTCTGTTCACGTTTCAGACTTTTTTGAACCCTCTGGTAGCAACTGAGAATCAGCAAAGCAATACAAAATGTGATATTCTTGCCACTGCTATTGCTGTGAGTAATGAACTATCCTTTCTCTCTGATCCAGGAGTTTCAGAAAGCTGAGTAATATTCTACTGTATACATATACCACGTTTTACTTATCCATTGATCTGTTGATGGTCATGAAGATTACTTCCGTATCTTTCCTATTGTGAGTAATGCTACAATGAGCATGGGAGTACAGATATGTCTTCAAGATCCTGATTATAATTATTTTGGATATATACCCAGAAGTGGGATTGCACTGACGTTCACTGGTTCTTTTTATATGCTTGATCAAGTCTGTTGTTGAAACCCTCTAGTGGAGAAGGCAATAGCACCCCACTCCAGTACTCTTGCCTGGAAAATCCAATGGACAGAGGAGCCTGGTGGGCTGCAGTCGATGGGGTCGCTGGGAGTAGGACACGACCGAGCGACTTCACTTTCACTTTTCACATTCATGCATTGGAGAAGGAAATGGCAACCACTCCAGTGTTCTTGCCTGGAGAGTCCCAGGGACGGGGGAGCCTGGTGGGCCACTGTCTGTGGGGTCTCACAGAGTCAGACATAACTGAAGCAACTTAGCAGTAGCAGTGAGTCTTTCAGTTCAGTTATACATTTCAGCTCCAGAATTTCTGTTTAGTTTGTTCAGTTCTTTTTTTATAGTTTCTCTTCACTGTTATTCTCATTTTATTGTAGTATTACTTTCCTAATTTTGTTTAGTTGTGTATCTGTGTTCTCTTATAACTCACTGAACTTTGACAGGGTTATCTTGAATTCTTTGTCAGATAATTCATAGATCTCCATTACTAGACATTTTTGTTTTTGTTGCTGTTCCTTTATTGTATCATGTTTCCCTGATTCTTTGTGTTCCTTGTAGCTTTATTTGATGTCTCTACATTTGAAGAAACACCTGCCTCTTTCAGTCAAGTCCAGATTGGCTTTGACAAGGAAAGACCTTCACCAATCAGCCTGGCTAGATGTTCTGGGAACCACTCAAACCTTTTTTATTAATATGAATGTATATCCTCTGAATTTGTGCATGTAGTTTGGACTTAGAATGATTTACTGGTTTCTTTCATTTTGAAGAATCTGTGATTTTCGGCATCGCAAAGAGTTGGACATGACTTAGTGACTAAACAAAATGTGTGGCAAGAATTTTTTAAATCCATTTTTTGGAGATATAATTACACATTTATAAAGCACACTCTATTTTAAGTGCACAATTCCATGAACCGTAATAATGTATTCATCTATGTTACCACTATCACAATCAAGATACAAAGCATTCTAGCGGTCTGAAAATTCCCTTTTATCATTTTCCAGTCAATCCATACCTCCAACCATGGCCCCAGGAAAATACTGATGTCTTGATTGTCATTATAAGATTAATCTTTTCTAGAATTTCGTATAAATTGAATCAGTGTGTATTCTTTTGTGTCTGGTTTGTTTTATTCAGGAAAATTATTTTATAGTTCTTCTGTATTGTACATATTAGTGGTTTCTTTCAGTATTCCATCGTATGGATATACTCCAATTTGTGTTTCCATTCAACTCTTGATAGACTTTTATGTATTGTAGCTTCCGGCCTGTGGCTATTCTGAATAAAGCTGCTATGAACTTATGTACAAAAAAAAAAAAAAAAAAAAAAAAAAATAAAAAAAACTTGTTATTTTGTATTGGAGCATGGCTGATTAACACTGCTGTGATCATTTCAAGTGAAAGGCAAAAGGATTCAGCCATGCATACACATGTATCCATTCTCCCCCAAACTCCCCTTCTATCCAGGCTGCCACATAACACTGAGCAGAGTTCCATGTGCTATACCGTAGGTACTTGTTGATTATCCGTTTTAAGAATCTGTAATCTTTTGCTCCTCTGTCCTTCTGGTATCTGACTGATATACTGTGGGCCAGGACATTAGAGGAATGCTCTTTACTCATCTCTATCCTTCCTTGTGGAGAAGTCTTAAGATCTGCCCTTTCTCCCAATTTTGCAGAGCAGTGCTGGGAACACTAAGCTACTCTTCACTTTTCCTTCTTTTTAGTGTCCTCCATGAAAATAGGTTGATTCCATTAAGGTCCTGTGAAGGGTGACAAAACAATCTCTTGGGCAGCCTAGTGAAAGGCCAGGATGTCGGACGCATCCTCCATTCCTCTCCTTCCCTCCAAGCGGAGAATATTCGGGTTCTGCACTTGATTGCAATCTAACAGAGCAATGACAACCACTGCAGGCTGTCTGGCCCATTTCTTTTTTTTTTTTCTAAACTGCCCCCTGTCATCTGAATTATGCCAGTATTAGTAGCAGTAGGTATGAGGCAAGACAGAAACCAACTTCTCCAGCAATGCATGCAAATACTGAGATGTTTGATGTATCTTCCATTCTATCTTTTCCCTGATTGGAGAAGTTGCAGGCCAACATTCTCTCTCTCTAGATATTGAGCTGTGCCAACTTGAGGAAAGAACTAGCCTAGGATAAATCTAAGTATTCTTATTTTTCATTTCAATGTGTTCTTTGTTTTGTGCTCATCTGGAATACAGCTTCCTAACCAAATTTTAGACCTCTCATAAAGGTATTTTGATCCATATGTTATTATTAAATTGGTATTTCTGTTGGGGAACAAGCACTGGGTCTTACTATTTTGCCATCTTGCTGACATCAATCCCTTGCTGTTTTAATTGATGACATATATTCCAATTTTCCTCAAAAGTCAAAATGTATTCCAAAGGTAAGAATCGGGAACTAAAAAGTATTTTGAAACTGATGAGCCTACTGACAGCTTTCTTTGATTGGTCTGAGATTTGGTCATTATGTTGGTGGATGCCCATATGCTAGAACTCAGAAAATTTCACTTGGAGGTATTTCAACTTATTTTGATTAGAAAAATTGATTGTATCTGGAAGACAGACTTTGGGAGGTAGCACTTATTTTTTAGGAGAGGGAGAGCAAATGGGAAATTTACTCTTCAGTATTCAGTCTTGCAATCAATTTCTTATTTTCAGCCCAATATAATTTTTTTCTAAAACTCTCTTATCTAATAGAAAAGGTAACAATAGGCACTGCAGAACTCCAAAGAAGTTGAGTACATAGAAAGAGTACACATGATGATGTGGAACTTGTTTACTTGACAAAGAAGTGGAAGCTTATGCCCACACATACTCCAATAACTTTTTCAACTAGATGTGCTCCTTGGCATTCAAATATATTTTCTAATTTTGAATAACACTAAAATTTTGTAGTTTTGCAGAATTTGTTATGGAATGCAGGGTTGATTACAAATTGAAAGAAAGAATGAAAAGGGAGACAGAGAATCTTTACAGAAATGGAGTTTCTATCATGGAAGGAATAACATAAGCATGTCCTGTAAGGTACAGATAATAGATCTTTTAAAGATGACAGAACTGTTTTGTATAAATGTAGATGAGTGAATTATAATTATAATATCCCTAGCTACTGTTATTTGTTGTCAAGCAATATGATTTGCATTCCTCAAATAATTTAATCTCCACAGTTATCCCTCAATTTTACTATAATACAAAAAGCTTGTAATTCTGATGTTATTTTGTCTTCATTGTAGTGGTATTCAACTAGTTTTTTCTTTTTTTTAACTAAAACAGATTAAGCAATTAACTAATAACAACATAAACTCGATTAAAATACATTCAGCATATCCATTCCATAGACTGAGAAGTACAATTTGAAAGTAGGTTAATTCTAATCCTAGATTCCTATAGACTAATGTAGCTCTGGTCTCTCACAAGTGTGACAGACTAAGTTAAAGCATTGTTGTTAATATGTAGTACTTTCAGGAGGCCAGTTTTCAAGGAGACATTGAAAACCACTGAAAAATAATAAATATCACTTAATACTGAAAGTTATCACATTGTAATGACAATCTTTTTTGAAGTGTGGCTAAAGGTATGGAACAAGATACTTTGGAATCTGACCTCTTGAGGTTCAACCTAGCACAATAACCTTTTAATGTCAAGATAACCGACTTTCTACTCTGCATTTGATGCAAGATTTCCAATTTATAAGACATATGTTTCATTTTAATTCATAAAGAATGCACTGTCAACTGTCCCATGTAAGAACCTGTAAAGTATAGATTAATGTGAAAAGTGATCTTTTGTTACATTTTGAATATAATATCCAAAACATTTAATTTGAGTATAATTTGTATAATTTTAGTTTCTTTGAATAATTCAGATGCATTAATTTATTCTTGATTAGTGAATTAAGGTCTGAAAAAGAATGTATTTTACTTTATGATATGTAGCATTAATAATTTATTACTTCACTCACAAATCTTTGTTTTGGCAAAGCAGTAGGAAATATTCGGGGAAAGTAATTCTCAAAATCATATATGTACTAATGCCAGGTAGCTACAGCATGATATGAAGAGCAATATTGATGGATTTGATAAGCAAAGTTAGTGTTCTGATGAGCACAGTCACACAGAAATACTCCTTTTCTATGATTTTAGAATGGAATCTTTACCCAGGATTATTTAAGTAGCTATACTTGGGTAAAATGTCTCCAAGATTATGGTTTCTCAGTATTCTCAGAAACAATTCAATGTTACTATGCCTTCCTGATATTTTTCACATAGTTGTGCTTGTATGACTAATCAGCCAAGCTAAATGAAAAAGTAGCCAATTTGGTGCTCTTAGACACCTTAGTAAACAACTACAGGAATTCTATGATGAACAAATTGTGTTGAATTCCATCACTAAGATATGGACATTTGATGAGTCATGTGTGCCATAATCCTTCCCAATGTGTTGCCAAATATTTGGCAAAGTGTAAATTTTATTTTTGTTTCAACTGAGAATATGTACTTCACAGAAAAATCTGTCAGAAGAAATACTGAGCTGAGCAATTGTGAGATGCAACACAAGAAGGAAGAGATGTAGCAAACATCAAGCTGCTGTCAGATAAAAATTTTTTTTTCCACAAAATGCTACTGAAATTTACCTCATGAGTATATAAAAGGGTAAAGTCAAGTCAGTAAAAAACTGTAATGATTTAACTAAAGTGAACACAGAAGTGAATAGAGTGATCCATGTTGATGATATGTACATCTTCTGAGTCACAGTTATACTGTAGTAATTATTGTTTATTACTACTGGCGATTTGTGATTTTTGGATAGTTTTAATTTCTATAATTCTGTAACTCAAACTTCTAACTTTTAAATGGGTTTTGAATTTCCTGATCAAAACTGAACACATATTTTCATTTTCTTGCTTTCCTGAGCAATACAGCTAGGAGATTCATTAGTCTCTAAAAAGATTCTACCTATTCTTTAAGGAAGATATTGGAAATAAAAGGTTTATTTCTAATTAGTTTATTTAGTTTAATTGGAGGCTAATTAGTTTACAATACTGTGGTGGCTTTTACCATACATTGACATGACTCAGACACAGGTGTACATGTGTCTCCCATTCTGAATCCCCCTCCTACCTTCCTCCCCATCCCATCCCTCAGGATTGTCCCAGTGCACTAGCTTTGAGTGCCCTGTTTCAAACATCAAATTTGGACTGGTCGTCATTTTCACATATACATGTTTCACATGTATATGTTTCACATATACATTTTCACATATACATGTTTCAATGTTATTCTCTCAAATCATCCTACCCTCGCCTTCTCACACAGAATCCAAAAGTCAGTTCTTTGTGTCTGTTTTGCTGTCTTACATACAGAGTTGTCATTACCATCTTTCTAAACTACATATACATGTCTTAACATACTGTATTGGTGTTGTTCTTTCTGACATACTCCCCTCTGTATAATAGGCTCCAGTTTCATCCACCTCATTAGAACTGATTCAAATGCATTATTTTTAATAGCTAAGCAATATTCCATTATATATATGTACCACAACTTTCTTATCCATTCATCTGTTAATGGACATCCAGGAGGCTTCTATGTCCTAGCTATTGTAAATACTGCTGCAGTCACCATTGGAGTACACGAGTCTCTTTCAGTTCTGGTTTCCTCAGTGTTTATGACCAGCAGTGTGATTTCTGGATCATGTGGGAGTTCTATTTCCAGTTTTTTAAGGAATCTTCACACTGTTCTCCATAGTGGTTGTACTAGTTTGCATTCCCACCAACAGTGTAACAGGGTTGTCTTTTCCCCACACCCTGTCCAGCATTTGTTGCTTGTAGACTTTTTGATAGCAGCCATTCTGGCCGGTGTGAGATGGTACCTCATTGTGGTTTTTATTGGCATTTCTCTGAAAATGAGTGATGTTGAACACTTTTTCATGTGTTTGTTAGCCATCTGTATGTCTTCTTTGGAGAAATGTGTGTTTAGTTGTTTGGTCCATTTTTTGATTGGGTCGTTTGTTTTTCTGGTATTGAACTTCATGATCTGCTTGTACATTTTTGAGATTAATTCTTTGTTGGTTGCTTTGTTTTCTATTATTTTCTACTATTCTAAGGGCTTTCTTTTCACCTTGCTTATAGTTTCCTTCATTGTGCATAAGCTGTTAAGTTTAATTAGATCCAATTTTATTTTTACTTTTATTTCCATTACTCTGGGAGGTGGGTCATAGAGGTTTATGCTGTGATATAAATCAGAGAGTGTTTTGCCTATGTTTTCCTCTAGGAGTTTTATAGTTTCTGGTCTTACATTTAGATCTTTAATCCATTTTGAGTTTATTTTTGTGCATGGTGTTAAAAAGTTTTCTAGTTTCATTGTTTAACACGTGGTTGGACAGTTTTCCCAGCACCACTTATTAAAGAGATTGTCCTTTCTCCACTAAAAATTTTTGCCTCCTTTGTCAAAAATAAGGTGTCCATAGGTATGTGGATTTATCTCTGGGCTTTCTATTTTGTTCCATTGATCTATATTTCTGTCTTTGTGCCAGTACCATACTGTCTTGATGGCTGTAGCTTTGTAGTATAGTCTGAAGTTAGGCAGGTTGATTCCTTCATTTACATTTTTCTTTCTCAAGATTGCTTTGGTTATTCGAGGTTTTTGTATTTCCATACAAATTGTGAAATTATTTGTTCTAGTTCTGTGAAAAATAAAGTTGGTAGCTTCATAGGGATTGCTTTGAATCTATAGATTGCTTTGGGTAGTAAACTCCTTTTCATAATGTTGATTCTTCTGATCCATGGATGTGGTATATTTCTCCATCTAAATGTGATATCTTTGATTTCTTTCATCAGTGTTTTATAGTTTTCAATATATAGGTCTTTTGTTTCTTTAGGTATATTTATTCCCAAGTATTTTATTCTAATCATTGCAATGGTGAATGGGATTGTTTCCTTAATTTCTCTTTCTGTTTTCTCATTGTTAGTGTATAGAAATGCAAGTGATTTCTGTGTTTTATACCCTGAAATGTTACTATATTCCTTGATTAGCTTTAGTAATTTCTGGTGATATCATTAGGGTTTTATTTGTTAAAGATCATGTCATCTGCAATCAGCTAGAGTTTTGATTCTTCTTTTCCAATCTGAATTCCTCTTATTTCTTTTTCTTATCTGATTTATGTGGCTAAAATTTCCAAAACTATGTTTAAAACTATGTTAAACTTCCCAAACTAGATTCAATACAATCCCTATCAAGCTACCAACAGTATTTTTCACAGAACTAGAACAAATAATTTCACAATTTGTATGAAAATACCAAAAAACCTCCAATAGCCACAGCAATCTTGAGAAAGAACAATGGAAATGAAGGAATCAACCTGCCTGACTTCAGACTAGCTACAAAGCTTCAGTCATCAAGACAATATGGTACTGGCACAAAGACAGAAATATAGATCAATGGAACAAAATAGAAAGCCCAGAGATAAATCCACATACCTATGGACACCTTGTATTTGACAAAGGAGGCAAAAATATACAATGGAGAAAGGAAAACTAGTTCCTAAAACTTCCAAAACTAAGTGTTGACAGTAGACACCCTTTTCTATTTCCTGGCTTTATGGGAAATGCTTTCAATTTTTTGCTATTGAGGATAATGTTTGCTGTGGGTTGATCATATATGGCTTTTATTATGTTGAGGTATTTTCCTTATATGCCTGCTTTCTGGGGAGTCTTTGTCATAAATGGGTGTTGAATTTTGTCAAAGGCTTTCTCTGCATCTATTGAGATAACCATATGGTTTTCATCTTTCAATTTGTTAATGAGCTGTATCACACTGATTGATTTGCAAATACTGAAGAATCTTTGAATCCTTGGGATATAATCCATTTGGTCATTATGTATGATCTTTTTAATATGTTGCAGAATTTTGAGCATTACTTTACTAGCATGTGAGATGAGTGCAATTGTGCAGTAGTTTGAGCACTCTTTGGCATTGCCTTTCTTTGGGATTGGAATGAAAACTGACCTTTTCCAGTCCTGTGGTCACTTCTGCTTCATTGACTATGTCAAAGCCTTTGATAATGTGGATCAAAACAAACTGTGGAAAATTATTAAAGAAATGGGAATACCAGACCACCTTATCTGCCTCATGAGAAATCTGTATGCAGGTCAAAAAGCAAAAGTTAGAACAGGACATGGGACAATGGTTCCAAATTGGGAAAGGAGTACATCAAGGCAAGGACAGTGGTAAGCAGAGAATATTTGGAAGGTTTTTTGACCAAAGAATTATATATATTTTTTCCTTTCTTAATATCTGTATCAGTAGTAAACCTGATAATTTGATCACTTGGTGTCTATATCTTGTATCTACCTTCAGAGAAGCAGAAAGGAATTTTAGGTAATCAGTTTTTCAAATTCCATACTGTTTATCAGGACAAAAACTCAACATGACCCCTAAATCTTTCATCACATAAAATTGCATTGGAAATAGTTTAAATACCTAATTATAAAAATACAGTATTTCATCTATTTTAAGGTACATATTTATTTTTCATTTTCTAACATTTGAAATACAATGTGCCTTATAATTAATGGTGTTTTGCAATGGCTTGTAGACAGATGGTACTCATGACATAGATGCCACTCTCTGCACATGTATAAGTTTGTCTTTTCTGATAAAAAGACCACATAGCTGGACTCCTAGAAGACTTATTCAATAAGTCATATCAAAATAATTTGATGAATGGATATGAGCCCATTGGAATCTACTGGTAAAGTCAAAAAAGAGAGCTCATTAAAACTTACATAATGGGTGCCTGAGGCTACTGGGAAAATGCAGCAGATGATAATAGAATACTCCTAATGGTACAGAAGTCAATATTATGTGGTAAATACATGATTATAATTTGAAAAGCAATTCAGAACAGTTAGATCTTTCAGTTCTATCAGCAATTCAGTTAGATCTTTAGAAAAAAGAAATGTTTTAATCAATTTACTTCATTTACATTTCCCTTTTTATAAATACACAATAATGATAGTGTAAACTTTATATCTAAATAGGTATAACATTTTTCAATGAAATTTTTTAAAGTTATATGTGATAATGAAGTATTGTGTCAGTTCAATTGGCAATGCCATTTTCTCTCTTTGCAGTATATAAAATAATGATACATCATAAAATTGATGATATCTTAATAGAATTAAATATAAAATTAATAATAGAAATATTAATATTAGGAGAAAATTTGGTAAAGTATTTTGTATAAAAATAAGACGAGAGAAAGTTTATTAAACTAGAAAGTGAATCCATAATCAGTAAAGCAAAATATGGGTATTTTGATTGCCTAAAAAAGTCACTTGAAAAGATACCATTAACAATGACAAAATATGAACAGACTGAGAATAAGTATTTCCAAAATGTATACCAGAGTAAGAATAGCACTAATATACAAAGAGCTTTTAAAAATTGAAGATAAAAAATATGAAACATAACCCTGAAAAAATCATTTAATTAAGCAAGATAGTTTAATAAAGAATTAGAATAGCCCCTTCATTTGCGAAGATCATACTGTAGAAATTCCATGCAAAGTCCTAAGTCTTGGCTAAAGTCTGAGTTCTGTCATCTACTAAAATTATAAGTAAGTAATGGAGAACAGATACATTTAAACATCTGTTGTTTCTTAGTTTTAGAGAAAGAACAAAAGCTGTGTTGCTCATTTGAAAGGAACTATCACAATGATATAACTCTTTGGCCAATATCTGTTTCCTGATTTCCTAAATTTTTCAACTCATTGTAATATGAAAATAACTTTTTTAAGTAGTATAATCTATCCAGGGAAATTGTTTAGTTGCTAAGTCATGTTTGACTCTTTTGCAACCCCATAGACTGTAGCCTATCAGGCTCCTCTGTCCATGTGATTTCCCAGGCAAGAATACTGGAGTGGGCTGCCATTTATACAGGGGAATGTGGCAGACTAAATATGCCAACACATTCTTTGATACTATTCCTATTGAGAGGGAGGTTTATGACACTAGCCACAAATTTAGATGGATCCCTTGACTACTTTGGGCTTCCCTGGTGGCTCAGAGGTTAAAACGTCTGCCTGGAATGCGGGACACCCAGGTTCGATCCCAGGGTTGCGAAGATACCCTGGAGAAGGAAATGGCAACCCACTCCATTACTCATGCCTGGAGAATCCCATGGAAGGAGAAGCCTGATAGGCTACAGTCCATGGGGTCGCAAAGAGTCAGACATGACTGAGTGACTTCACTTTCACTTTCCTGACTACTTTGGCCGTTAGAATATAGTAGAAACAATACTTTGTTGGATTCTAGACGCATTTTTTTTTAAACTGGCAGCTTCTATTTCCTGTATTGCAGAATCCTTGTTCATGGAACCCTGAACCATAATGTTAAAAGAGCTACTACTATGCTGTATGCTGTAGGGTGATGTGCACAAGTTCTGAGATTACATTGAGAGAGAAGCCCAGATAAATGCAGCTTTCTAGCCATTGCATCCAAGGTGACATGTGACTGAAGCCATCTTGGGCCCTCCAAACAGGAGAGTCACATCAGTTGACATAATGTCTGCACTGAGGGATACTTTTGTGAAATGCTTTCCATTTGGCCACTGTATCTCAGGAGGCTGAAAGGCCGTTGCATTTGCTAAGTAACAAGGGATTTAGGAAGCATTTCCAAATGTTGTTTTATTTGGAATACAAGTCCCCAAATATATAGTGATTCCCCAGGACTGCCATCCATATTTTAGGGGGAAATTAAGATGTTCAGAATCATAACACTGGTTTGGACTCTTACAAATAAATATCCATATAATAAAAGAGAGGTAAAGGTGGGGGAATTATATGTGAGAAACAGAGCTTAATAACAACCAAATGTAATGCATGTTTCATGATTAGATTTTGGCTTGGGTGGAAGAGGTGCCAAGGACTCCAGCCTTGACCAAACTGTAGTCTGACTCCTATCAGCCCAATTCTCAACTAGGAGGCTTGTTCAATTTTGGCAAAGAATTCTTCCAATCCCAGTTTCAACAAGAATTTTACTAAGACAATTTAGTAAAAATACCCTCATCCTTAACATCTAATCAAATTCTTCTTCCTCTACCCTTAATATCTATTAAATTTGGTATTTTTTTAATTTTATTTTTTGACTCTCTCACCTTGTGCATTAGCTATGAATCTGTATCTGGCTGCCCTTGATGTTTTGAAGTTGTTGTTAGTTCTATATTTAAGTCTCTCTTCCTACTACAATGGTTCAAAAAAATCCAACTTACCCACTTTTAACAGGTGTGATTATTGTTTAAATTCTAAGTATTTGGAATATGTTAATAGTATGTATAATCTGTTTTAGGAGTTACATGTTGAAGTATATCCTGGTAAAGTTTCAGGAAGTATGGAACATACTTATCTGTCATGCCAAATGTGTGTGTGTGTATGTGTGTACAGAGAGGTAGAGAGCGAGAGTGGTTACAGGTTTATTCATTGTGCTATGCTTCAACTTTACTGTATCACTGAAGAATTTCAAAATATAAACTATTGGAAAGAATAAAAAAATAGTCTCTTGAAAGCTACTAATGGTTGTTTCTTTGAAAAGAGGGATTTATAAACAGAAACAGGAGAGAAAGGTAGATTTTTGTAATGAATTTTCAATGTTTAGATTTAAAAAATCAATGTATATACATATACCTTACATCCTTGTGTGATGACTCAGAACTGGGAGGGATGTTACAAGTGCCTGAGGAGTGAGGGGTTCAACCCCACATTGGGCACCTCAGCCTTAGTGACCAGTATAAGAGGTGAGCCCCCATAATTAGCTTTGAAAAACAGTGGGACTTAATTACAGAGGACTATAGAAAACCAAGACTCCACTCTGATAGCTTGCACACAAATGCACCCATTTGAGTCCCAAGGCAGAGGCTGCAGTTGAAAGCATGTGGCATTCATTCAAGCTGGTCTGCTAAAGGCATGCCAGCATACCCCTTGTCAACGCCTGCTCCAACTGCAGCTGTCTTGTCAAGGTGGAGGCCCTTACATAGTCCAGCAAAGACTCATTTTGTGCCTACCCCAGTTTCTGTCATCTCAGCAAGGCAGTGGGACCAGAGTGCCCCAAGTAATCCTCTGCTTGCACATACATGCTTAAACTCCAATGCTTTGTCCACCTCATGCGAAGGATTGACTCATTGGAAAAGGCCCTGATGCTGGGAGAGATTGGGGGCAGGAGGAGAAGTGGACGACAGAAGATGAGATGGCTGAATGGCATCATCAACTCTATGGACATGAGTTTGGGTGAACTCTGGGAGTTGGTGATGGACAGGGAGGCCTGTTGTGCTGCAACTCATGGGGTTGCAAAGAGTCGGACATGACTGAGTGACTGAACTGAACTCAACATCCACCAAGTTGATAATACCATCTGACCATCTTATCCTCTGTTGTCCCCTTTTCCTCCTGCCTGCAATATTTCCCAACATCAGGGTCTTTTCTAATGAGTCAGTTCTTCCCATCAGGTGGCCAAAGTATTGGACTTTCAGCTTCAGCATCATTTCTTCCAATGAGTATTCAGGACTTATTTCCTTTAGGATTAACTACTTTGATTTCCTTGCATTCCAAGGGTCTCTCAAGAGTCTTCTCCATCACCACAGTTCAAAATCTTCAATTCTTTGGAGCTCAGATTTCTTTATAGTCCAACTTTCACATCCATACATGACTACGGGAAACACCATAGTGTTGACTAGATTGACCTTTGTTGGTAAAATAATGTCTCTGCTTTTTAATATGCTGTCTAGGTTGGTCATAACTTTTCTTCCAAGGAGCAAGTGTCTTTTAATTTCATGTCTGCAGTCACTGTCTGCAGTGATTTTGGAGCCCAAATAAAATAAAATCTGTCACTATTTTCATTGTTTCCCAATCTATTTGCCATGAAGTGATGGGACCGCATGCCATCATCTTCGTTTTTTGAATGTTGAGTTTTAAGTTAGCTTTTTCACTCTTCTCTTTCACTTTCATGAAGAGGCTTTTTAGTTCTTCACTTTCTGCCATAACAGTGGTGTCATCTGCATATCTGAGGTTATTGATACTTCTCCCAGCAATCTTGATTACAGCTTGTGCTTCATCCAGCCCAGCATTTTGCATGATATACTCTGCATATAATTCAAATAAGCAGATTGACAATATACAGCCTTGACGTACTCCTTTCCCAATCTGTAACTAGTTTGTTTTTCCATGTCTGGTTCTAACCATTACTTCTTGATCTGCCTACACATTTCTCAACAGGCAGGTGGGGTCATCTGGTAAGGTGGCTTCCATGTCATAAGCTCTCATAAATACCCACTGAATCATAAATTCTCTTTTTCAATCCTTTCTTATTTCCTTCCCTGCCTCACTAGTTCATTATCTAAATATTTCTTTAAATTCTTTCCTTTTCTGCTTTCTTCCTCACCAATATTGTCCTAAGTGTAAAACTTTATTTGCAATATGATGACCATGATCTACTTATGTGTTCAAAAATGCCTCAAGGTCAATGGAATGAGAGGCCATTTTTTTCTTTGGGTGATTAACATACTCATTTCATAAGGTGGTTAGATTTCAAGTGTCAGCGCTGAGGCACCCTCTCTAAGGACAGACTAGGGTTGACTAGCTCATTTCTCTTTATTTTACTTCACCATTGAATGAAAAGAGGTAATAGCCTAGTAAGATGAATTATATATAGTTGTCACTCCAGAAGAAAATTTGTTTCACTTTTTAAAAAATACTTTAGTTCCTCCTTTCTTTATCTAAAGTTAATAAATCACATATTGCTATGATTCCTTACAATATACCTATATTAACTCCATTTTACAAACAAGAAAAATGAGATTTAAAAATTACCCCTTGGTAATCTAGCTTTCAAGGGAAAGAACTGATATTTGGGCCTAGATTTGTGTGATTTTAGAATTAAATCATGTAATTGCTGGAGGTAGATTGAATTCTAGTTCAACCGACTTACATGTCGATAGAACATACTTCTCTCAGAAGCTGAATATTGAATGGAACAGCACTTCATTGTGCCTGATCTTGTATGACAGATCTTAGTTAAGGCATTTTTTAAATTAAAATATGTATTAAACAGGGTTCTCCAGAAAAAGCAGCATCAATAGAACACACACACACAAACACATAAATATATATATAAGTATATATATAGAGAAAGACAGAGACAGAAGCAAAGAGGTTGATTTTAAGAAATTAGCTCACACACTTCTGGAGGCTAACAAAATATGAATGTATGCTGGCAGCCTGCAGACCCTGGGAAGCAATGGTGTTGAACCTGAAGTCTGAAGGTGGTATGCTTACAGAATTCCCTCTTCCTCAGAGGGAGGTCAGGAGTTTTTCTGTTAAAGCTTTCAACTGTTTATATCAAGCCCACCTACAAAGTGGAGGATAATCTGTTTTAACAAAGTTTTCCTATTTAAAAGTTAATCTCATGTTAAAAAAAAAAAAAAAGACCTGACAACAACATCTAGACTGCTCTTTGACCAACTATCTGGTACTGTGATCTACCCAAGTTAACACATAAAATTAAGCATCACAGAATCTCAGTACTCTGCCTTGATTACCTACTAAATCTATTTGCTGGAATCAACTTTGTTATAAAATCTAGTGCAAAATATTTTAACCAGAGACATAGACAATAAGATTTTCTAAATAAATAATCCATTTCCTAGATTTTTCCACTTGTTCAGCAGCACACTATAGGCAAGTATATTAGGATGATTGAATACTTCCTCCAATTGGATGTCTGGCAAAACAAGTACTTTGTATCTTTACTGTTTATATTTAAAGTTCAACTTCTTTCAGTGTCATTCTTGGTTAAGAAACAGACTTGTGTGTAACAAAATCTTTCTTGACACCTTAGTAGACACAACTAGGTAAGACTAAACCTCTGAGGAGTTGATGGCTGATCCTCTAAACAAATGCTCCCTTCAGGCACATAACTGAATTGCAATGATGTTAAGTACTGGAAATGGGTAGTGCATGACTTAGGCTGTTAGTCTCATTGCATTTGACCACATGAATGCTTTCATAGAAAAATATACAGTGACACGCATTATCATTTTTGTGCTAAAAGGCACTCACATATATCATCCAGGAATTTTTTTTTCTTTCTATGAATAAAGAATGCAGTGGAAAAAAATTTACCTTGGGCTATTGGAGAGTTATTTGCTCTATAAATTTGAACTGTTCTTATAAAAGCATTCTAAACTGAAAGCTGCGATTTTTTTTCTTTTATTTTATGAAAAATCACTTCCCTCTTCCACACTGAGAGCACTGTTTAGTAATAAATTTTTGTAACTTCCAGATATACGGTGTCAAAGAGCCAATTGTTTTAGGTGTAAAATTAAAAAAAAAAAAAAAAAAAAACAGCAACAACAACAAAAAAACAAAGAGGCCAGCAGTTTTCTCTCACTAGATAAATCTTCAGTAACATTTCTCCCTTGAGAGTATCTAGTGAATACCCCATAGTAGATAAAATTGAGCTCCAAAGCACCAATCTATCAAGTAATAATCAATTTATCTACACTTCTTCACAAAGCCAAAACAAATTAGAATCTGGAAATTTTTGTTCCCAACCTCAGAAATGAGAGATATTCACCTATTGTATTGTACTTGCTCCCTGCGTGTCTAAGCACTCAATGTCTGTACTTGCCATTATAAAAGGCAAAACCTCAGTTTTCTACCTTCTTCTCTTTTTCTGTTTTCTGTATGTCTTCTTTACTGTTCACATGGAATACTTCACTTCCGGTACTTCTAGTCACAAAATGTTTGGAAGGTATTTTTCCAGACTAAGCAATTCTCTGTGTGAGACACCATCTGGATATGCTACAATTCAGCTCAGTTCTGACACTAACTATCCAGGGATAGCATTAGATTTCTTAAGTCTTCAGTCCTACAAGACTATCTCCCACACCCAAGTTTAGACAGCAATAGTAAGCACAAGTTGTTACCTGTTCTTCTGAATGACCAGCTACAGATTGGAGGGTCTTCCTCCTCAGGCTCCAATAATTTGCTGGAAGAGCTCACAGAACTCAATGACACACTTGCTTACCCTTACTAGTTTATTAAAGTATATGATAAAGGATCCTCTGAACATCCCATTGAAAGAGATGCGAAGAACAAATATGTGAGGAAGAGAACAGAGCTTCCATGCCCTTCCCAGGCACACCACTCTCCCAGCACTTCTGCATGTTCACCAACCTGATCATGTTTGAGTTTCTATTGAGGCTTCATCACATACACATGACTGATTATTAACTCCATTTTCAACCCTTATCTTTTCTCAAGAGAATGGAGGTGGGAGTGAGGCTGAAAATTACAAGCTTCCAATCATAGCTTGGTCTTTCAGGTGACAATATCTCACTCAAGAGCCATCCAGAAGCCCACTCAGAGTTACCTCATTAGAACAAAAGACAGTCTTACTGCTCAAGAAATTAGAAGGCTTTCAGGAGCTCTGTGTCAGGAACCAGGGCCAGAGACCAAATATTGACACAAACAAAAAAAATGTTTCTAGTGTTATGTTTAGGAATTTGCAAGGGTTTTAGGATCTCTGTGCCAGGATCCAGGGGTAGATTTGAATATATATATATATATATATATATATATATATATATATATATATTTCTTATTAAAAATCACAACATCACAACCATGATTCCTGAAATTTTCATCATTAGTGGAACATCACTACAACACTCATTATTTAGAAACTGTGAGAAGGGGAACACGGTTACTTATTATTTTCTCTTAATATTTTATTCAAAATTGCCTTATTAGACACTAAACTATTAAAATGAAATGTCATGGGAGTAATCTTGGCAAAAAGTGGGAATTTAGAAAAGAACATATCCTGAATTGTCCCATGGACTTCTAGAGCATGGAAGGAACATTGTGGGTATATCTTGAGCCAGAATGCAACAAACACTTGAAGAATTGTATGTCTTTGATTCAATGGTGAAGTGTAAAACCCAAGCAGAAAGTGAGATGATGCAAAACACATAGTGTACCATCATGTATAACTCATAAAATGTGATTACAGGCACTTTGCCTGTATGGCATTCATCCAAAAAACTATAACCTCAGTCTAATCATAAGAAAAACACCAGATAAATCTCAACTGAGGGACGTTCTATACAAAATATCACACCAGTATTCCTCAGAACTATCAAGGTCATCATTAATTAGGAGAGTCTGGGAAATTGTCACGGTCTAGAGGAGCCTAAAGAGATATGACTACTAAATGTAATGTAAACTTTTTGATGGGATTTTGAAACAGAAAAAGGACATTAACAAAACACTTAAGAAAATCGAATAAACTATGGGTTTTGTTGTTGTTGCTGTTCACTCACTCAGTTATGTCCAACTCCTTGCGAGCCCATGGACTGCAGCAAGACAGGCTTCCTAGTCCACTAACTCCTGGAGTTTGCTCAAATTCACACCCATTGAGTCGCCTTTAGTTGATAATAATATTGACACTAATATTGGCACATTAATTGCAACAAGTATATCATGTTAATAATAGGAGAAACTGGGGTATGAGTATTTGGGTACTGTTTTATCTTTGCAATTGTTCTGTAAATCTGAAACTCTTCAAAATTGTTTATGAAGAAAATGTACTACTAGTAGATCTCTGAGTTACGTATGCTATTGACAGGGTTAAGCTTCCATTTATGGTTGTCTTTATTTATTATTATTATTTTTTAACTTCTGTTTTCCCCAATCAACTTTAGAATATTTTGATAGACAAGAATGGAATAAACCCTGTGTACAGGTTAAGTTTTTGCTGTGTTTATGAAACTGTAGAATCTCAGATACTTGAAATGGCTATGGAGTTTGTAACTCAACTTACAGAAATTAAACTCTGTACCTACTTGGCTGTTTCACAGTTGTGTTTTGTTTTGGTTGGAGCCATTTCCATTACACCATTAAAAATTTATTTTATAAATCAATGTGGCCAATTCTGGCAATAAAAGCAACAAGTTCAGTAGTGGTTTTAATCAAACTAAATATTAGCTCACAATATTTTTATTTGTTGAAATATACATTTTTAGTATTTTTTTTTTCCTTTAGAGCAGTTTTCCCCCCATTTACAGAGTATGAATTCCCATATTAACTTTTTCAGGTTTTTAGAGTTCTTGCCAAGGTTATTATGATAATATATATCTCTAACCTGGTAATCTCTAATCTACATATTACTCACTACAGCTTGTTTCCCACCCCCCCAAATGGCTGGAGTCAAGCTGAGAAATACCACAAATTAACCTACACATATAGTATACTTCTAAAATTCCAATCTTCTTTTGCCAGATTAAAGTTTTGCTTGAATTAAATGTTTGTTTTTAATTCCTTCATCAGCTAACCTTTAGTGCAGGTGTTCCTGCTAAGTTGCTTCAGTCCTATTTAACTCTTGGCAACCCATAAACTGTAGCCTATCAGGCTCCTCTCTCCATGGGATTTCCCAGGCAAGAATACTGGAGTTAAGTGCAAATAAAAACTACAATGAGGTACCATCTCATAGCAGTCATCATGGCTGCAATCAAAAAGTTTACAAACAAAAATGCTAGAGAGATTGTGGAGAAAAGGGAACCCTCTTACACTGCTCATGGGAATGCAAACTAGTATAGCCACTATGGAGAACAGTGTGGAGATTCCTTAAAAAAAACTGGAAATAGAACTGCCATACCACCCAGCAATCACACTGCTGGTCATACACACCAAGGAAATCAGAATTGAAAGAGACACGTGTACCCTAATGTTCATCACAGGACTATTTACAATACTAGGGCATGGAAGCAACCTAGTTGTCCATTGATAGATGAATGGATAAGAAAGTTGTGGTACATATCCACAGTGGAATATTACTCAGCTTTAAAAAAATGCATTTGAATCAGTTCTAATGAGGTGGATGAAGCTGGAGCCTATTATACAGAGTGAAGTTAGTCAGAAAGAGGAATACATGTATACCTGTGGCAGATTCATTTTGATATATGGCAAAACCAATACAATATTGTAAAGTTAAATAAAATAAAATTTAAAAAAATAAAATAAAATGTGATCCTACTCAAAAAAAAAAACTAAATAAAATAAAGTATATTAATGCATATATATGTAATTTAGACAGATGGTAACGATGACTCCATATGTGAGACAGCAAAAGAAACTCTTGGACTCTGTGCGAGAAAGCAAGCATGGGATGATTTGAGAGAATAGTATTGAAACATGTATATTACCATATGTGAACTATATCACCAATCCATGTTCGATGCAAGAGACAGGGCATTCAAGGCCAGTGTACTGGGATGACCCTGAAGTATGGGATGGAGAGGGAGGTGGGAGAGGGATTCAGGATGGGGTCACTTGAACACCTGTGGCTGATTCGTGCTGATATATGGTGAAAGCCACTACAATATTGTAAAGTAACTAGCCTCCAATTAAAATAAATTAATTATTTTTTAAAAAAGAAAAATAATACTGGAGTGGGTTACCATTTCCTTCTCCAGGAAATCTTTCCGACCCAGAGATCAAACCCATATTTCCTGCATTGCAGGCGGATTCTTTACCTCCAAGCCACCTAACCTTTTGTAGGAATAAGCAAATTAATATAACAATTACAGAAAGATGGGTGAGAAAAGAAAGAA